>NC_083699.1:5012500-7512500 GCF_033118175.1 Dama dama | reverse complement strand
ACCAGATGGTCAATACTGAAATCAGATTGATTATTAAGACTGGGAGCTGACTGTGCCTCAGATCCTGAACTCCTGATTCAGACTTAAATTGAAAAAAGTAGGGAAAACCACTAGACCATCCAGGTATGACCTAAGTCAAATCCCTTATGATTATACAGTGGAAGTGAAAAAGAGATTCAAGGGATTAGATCTTATAGAGAGCCTGAAGAGCTATGGACAGAGGTTCAAGACATCCCTAAGATAAAGAAATGCAAAAGGCAAAATGGTTGTCTGAGGAGGCCTTACAAATAGCTGAGAAGAGAAGTGAAAGGCAAAGGAGAAAACAAAAGATATACCCATTTGAATGCAGAGTTACAAAGAATAGCAAGGAGAGATAAGAAAGCCTTCCTCAGTGACCAAGGTGGAGAAATAGAGGAAAACAATAGAATGGGAAAGACTAGAGAGCTCTTCAAGAAAATAAGAGATACCAAGGGAACATTTCATGCAAAGATGGGCACAATAAAGGACAGAAATGGTATGGACCTAACAGAAGCAGAAGATATTAAGAGGTGGCAAGAATACACAGAAGAACTATACAAAAACAAACTTCGTGACCCAGATAACACCAATGGTGTGATCACTCACCCAGAGCCAGACATCCTGGAATGTGAAGTCAAGTGGGTCTTAGGAAGCATCACTGCAAACAACTAGTGCAGAGGATGGAATTCCAGTTGAGCTATTTCAAATCCTAAAAGATGGTGCTGTGAAAGTGCTGCACTCAATATGCCAGCAAATTTAGAAAACTCAGCAGTGGCCACAGGGCTGGAAAAGGTCAACTTTCATTCCAATCCCTAAGAAAGGCAATGCCAAAGAATATTCAAACTACCGCACAATTGCACTCATCTCACATGATAGCAAAGTAATGCTCAAAATTCTCGAAGCCAGGCTTCAATAATACGTGAACTGTGAGCTTCCAGATATTCAAGCTGGATTTAGAAAAGGCAGAGGAGCCAGAGATCAAGTTGCCACCATCCACTGAATCATCGAAAAAGCAAGAGAGTTCCAGAAAGACATCCAATTCTGCTTTATTGACTATGCCAAAGCCTTTGACTGTGTCGATCACTACAAATTGTGGAAAATTCTTCAAGAAATGGGCATATAAGACCACCTGACCTGCCTCCTGAGAAATCTGTATGCAGGTCAAGAAGCAACAGTTAGAACTGGAGTGGAAAAACAGACTGGTTTAAAATCGGAAAAGGAGTACCTAAGGCTGTATATTATCATCCTGCTTATTTAAATTCTATGCAGAGTACATCATGCGAAATGCTGAGCTGGATGAAGCACAAGCTGGAATCAAGATTGCCAGGATAAATGTCACTAACCTCAGATACACAGATGACTCCACCCTTATGGCAGAATGCAAAGAAGAACTAAAACGCCTCTTGATGAAAGTGAAAGAAGAGAGTGGAAAAGTTGGCTTAAAACTCAACATTCAGAAGACTAAGATCATGGCATCTGGTCCCATCACTTCATGGCAAGTAAATGGGGAAACAGTGAGAGACTTTACTTTTGGGGGGCCCCAAAATCACTGCACATGGTGACTGCAGCCATGAAATTAAAAGAGACTTGGTGCTTGGCAGAAAAGCTATGACCAACCTAGACAGCATATTAAAAAGCAGAGACATTACTTTGCCAACAAATGTCTGTCTAATTAAAGCTGTGGTTTTTCCAGTAGTCATGTATAGATATGAGAGTTGGACCATAAAAAAGCTGAGCACCAAAGAATTGATGCTTTTGAACTGTGGTGTTGGAGAAGACTCTTGAGAGTCCCTTGGACTGCAAGGAGATCAAACCAGTCAGTCCTAAAGGAAATCAGTCCTGAATATTCATTGGAAGTACGGATGCTAAAACTGAAACTGCAATACTTTGGTCACCCAATACAAAGAACTCACTCATGTGAAAAGACCCTGATGCTGGGAAACATTGAAGATGGGAGGAGAAGGGGACGATAGAGGATGAAATGTTTGGATGGCATCACCGACTCAATGGACATAAGTTTGAGTAAGGAGTTGGACACGACTGAGCAACTGAACCTAACTTAACGGAAAACTGTCCTTCATAGTATCAATAAAAATATTTTTAATTAATAAGCAACATAAGGTATGAAAGTTTATATAAAATATGAAAATTTTCTGTAAAACATGAAAAAGTTTTAAATAGAAAAAATACAGTGTTTTTGCATGGAAAGACTGATACTTATTTTATTCTCTTCAAATAGATAATGATATCTAATGTAATAGGGTAAGACTGTAGAGAACTTGAGCAAATGACACTGAAGTTTATTTTGAAAACTGGGTAATTTTACAAAAGTTAAAAGATGAGTTATTCTGTCATATATTTAAAATGTACTTTTAAGCTACAAATAACATAATAAATGGAACTCATGAATGAAAATAAAGAACTATAATTAAAAAGCCATATATGAAACAGTCAAAAGTTTCAGAAACTAGAATAAGAATTGAGTTTATTGTAGGTGGTATTTCACACAGTAAAAAACTATCCAATTAACTCTACTGAAACAACTTACCATTTAGGAAAAGTTAAAGTAGCCAAAACTAATCCCAGTTAGAGCAAAAATTTTTTAATTAAAAACATAGATTAATGTTTAACAACATATAAACTTTCTCTATGTTAAAAACATGAAAAAAAGCTAAAAGAAATGGACCCTTTAGGAAAAAACATTTGCAACAAACATAACATGCTGTTAATCATCTTACCATTCAGCAAGTCTCAGGTAACCCATTCTAAACTGTGTCCAACATTCCAATAGAAAAATAGCCCAGGAACTTGGATAGGCAATTTTCAAAGGAAATAACACACATGGTGAAAACCATGAAAAACTGGGGTGCTCGTTGCTGTATTTGCATGTCTGCATATTTTCACTGTGGAGCTGCATCCTCCATAGGATTCTGCTGGGACCAGCAGCAGTGAACAATGCACTCCTGACCACAGTGTGTAACATGTGACCTATGCTACTCTAACCAGACTCTTCCCCAGGAATTGTTATCCTAAATAGAGGCGTAAAAGGATGCAGAGGAGTTGATGCTAAATCATTTGAAGGCAGCACCACAGAAGAGAAGGTTCACAGTCACATGCTACTTTTCCATCTCACAGTCCATGAGCTACTCAGGGTCCTTCCAGTTAACCCCCCTCTTTCCTTATTTAAAGAATATAGAATCTGTTTCTTTAGATCAAAGAATTCTTAGTGAAACAAATTGTTGAGTCTCACTCATGATCAAAGAAATATAAGATAAAACATCACCTTTTGTCCAAGTATTTAATAAATATCAAAACAAATGGTAATAGGTAAAAGGTGGAAATAGGTATGGATGGAAAAAAACTATAAAAAGATTACAGATACATTTAATTTTTTCTTCATATGTTGTGGTTTTAAAAAACCAGATGATAAAAAGAATATTAAGTGGAATAAAAGAATATTAAGTGAAAAAAGGAGAATTCAGTTTCTAAGCTCACTTCTCAGACAGAACATTATTTTCACCATTAATTTTACTAAGCTAACAGGCTTCCCTGGTGCCTCAGTGGTAAAGAATTCAGCTGCCAAGGCAGGTGACAAAGGTTCAATCCCTAGGTCAGGAAGATCCCCCAGAGTAGGAAATGTCAACCCATTCCAGTATTCTTGCCTGGGAAAATCCCATGGACAGAGGAGCCTGGTGGGCTACCATCCTTGAGGTCACAAAACCACAACAGCATAATAGTAATATTTTTTGAAGCCTGACAAAGGTAATGCATTAGGTCCCCATAGGGAAGAGAGGCAAATAAAGTTTAGTTAATTTGAGAAGATTTACGAAAATGTAAGTGCAGTTTAGGGGAATCGACAGACAGTCGTGCAGGACCCTGGACAGCAGCAGCAGACCCATCACCTTCTGGGCCTGAAATGGTAGTGGAGGGAGGGTCCCAGAAACGTGAGAACAGCTGTTTGGACCTGGGGCCTTCAGTAAAGTTTCGTCACTTTCCCTCAAGTACTCAGGCAATGGCAGCGCACTCCAGGATTCTTGCCTGGAGTATCCTATGGACAGAGGAGCCTGGTGGGCTATCGTCCACGGGGTTCCAAAGAGTCCAACAAGGCTAAGCAGAGCACAGATCAGACACTAAAATGCTTTGGAAAATGAAGACCAATAGAAGGTGCCAAACTTAGAAGAGATGGACTGAGTGTTGTTTAGAAAACCTAAAACATGAAATTAAATGTATTCATCATTAAAATTAGTTCACCATTTCTAATAGGGTATTATTTTCTGAAACCTGTATATATAATTGTAATATTTTTATTTTTATATATTACACATAAATTTTTTTCAAGTAAAAATTATGTAAAAATTTAGAAGATGTGTTTGAGGGGAGAAAAGTATAAGCAAAGGCCAAGAACAGTTCTGATTAATTTTGTGTTCTGGACAAAAGTTATTATAAGGCATACATTGTTGTTTCTTTATGTATGTTATGTATTTGACTGTACTGGGTCTTAATTGTAGCATGTAGGATCTTTTGTTGCAGCATGTGAATTCTTGATTGCGGCATGTAGGATCTAGTTTCCTGACCAGGAACTGAACCTGGGTCCTCTGGATTGGGAGCTCAGAGTCTTAGCCACTGGACCACCAGGGAAGTCCCCATAAGTATTGTGTAATAGAGTTTCAGCCTCCCATTTTCGCAATCAATAAAGGTTAACAAGAGGGTTATGTCTGAGTTAGGACTGTAAGGTGAGACTCAATCAGTACATAAAAATGTAAGTCAAGTAGTATACTGGAGCTGACTAGTACTGTCTCATGAGAAATAACTATTAAACTTTTAGGAATTTTGTGAACTAGTTGTTAAACACAGTCTGTGTTAAAGATTAAATTATATAAAGTAAGAGCTAAATTATGACGGGTGATAAATATTAGAAACTCATCACTTCCTAATTATCACATTCTGTTTTTCTATTATCTACACTCTTGAGGCTATTTCTAGCTAATGAATCTGTATGAAAGAAATACTATATAATGGTGCTATTGATTTTCTTCCCAGCTTTACATTTAATGATATCAAACTGGTAACTTTAAATCAGCTATGTGGAAATCCGCAACCTTTAAAATTAGATGGTTTTGTTTTTTAGAATCAGTTGTTACGTGTTTACCAGCATACCAATGGAAAAAAATGAATAATGGATTGGGAAAATAAAAACATGAATATTCTAAGCAAACAGGCTGCATAAATAATGATGAAGAAAGCAAAGTAGTGGTGGAGATATCAGTAAGAACAGCATCAGTGTAGTAGTGATAGAGGGCTTCATTGATGGCTCAGATGCAAAGAATCAGCCCGCAATGCGGGAGACCTGGGTTGGGAAGATCCCCAGAGGAGGGCATGGCAACCCACTCCAGTATTCTTGCCTGGAGAGTCCCCAAAGACAGAGGAGCCTGGCAGTTACAGTCCATGGGGTCTCAAAGAGTCAGACATGACTGAAACTACTTAGCACACACACAGTAGTGATAGAGGAGATAATGATAATGGTGTTGTGATGATCAGTAGTGGTGGTAGCACTTGTAAAATAATTTTTTATTAAGAACTAAGACTCTGTTAGATGCAGGGTCTCATTTAATCCTCATAAAAACCCCACGAGGCAGATAATGATATAATTTCCATTTCTCCAATGAAGAGACTAAGGCCTGGAGATGCTGAAGAACTTGCCTGTGAGCTCACAGTAACAGAGCTGAGCTGTAATCCAGAGCATGCTGGACCACGTAGTTTAAACTCTTAAT
Organism: Dama dama; assembly: GCF_033118175.1. Classification (NCBI taxonomy): domain Eukaryota; kingdom Metazoa; phylum Chordata; class Mammalia; order Artiodactyla; family Cervidae; genus Dama; species Dama dama. The sequence goes on along the minus strand of NC_083699.1, from coordinate 7,506,711 downwards.
CACCATATACTGTGTCTTTGGTATGGTATACTAAAACATCAATTTTGGGGTGGGAAAGGATGATAAATTGACTGGAGAGGTTAACAGGAGTCAGAACATAAAGTATTTGCAACAAAATAATAGTAATAATTCCAAGAGTACATTACATGGTGAGTAATAAACGTGGAACCTAATACACTTCACCCCAGGAGTCCTCACAATTAGCAGTTAACAGCCACTCTTCATTCTTTCTGCAGGACATTTTTGTTTTGATAAAAATGCACATATTCATTATATTGAAATACAAAATAAGAAACCTTAAAATATACAAAGATTCAACCGTGAAATAATTATCATTAACATATGGACATCATTCCGCACATCACTAAACACATACATACAAATAGCAGGTGTATATATAGATAGAGGCAGGTGTAACTGTGTGGGATGACATTCTGAGTCTATACTATTTTTGAATTTTTATTCTTTTGCTGTTTATCGGCTGTGCCGGGTCTTCACTGCTGTGCAGACTCCTCTAGCTGCGGTGAACAGGAGCTACTCCCCAGTTGCCATGCGTGGGCTTCTCACTGCTGTGGCTTCTCCTGTTGCTGAACACGGGCTCCAGGGCATGCAGACTTCAGTGGTTGCCGCGTGAGGCCGCAGGAGTTATGGTTCCCAGGCTCTAGAGCACAGACTCAAAAGTTGGGGCACACAGGCTTAATTGTTACATAGTATGTGGGATCTTCCCAGACCAGGGATCAAACCCGTGTTTCCTTCATCAGCAAGGAGATTCCTTACTGCTGCGCCGCCCAGGAAGCCCACTGAGTCTTTATTCTTAGTGAACTTTTAAGTTTACAATATTTATAACTTATTTTAAAAAGTTACAAAGGTAGTATAGTGTTTTCACACACCTCACACCACCCAGATGGTTTCACTGGTGAATTCTACCAATTCTAAAAATTCAAGAAAGAAATAATACCAATGGTTCCCAAACTTTTCCAGAAAATGATAGCAGAGGGAACACTTCCTAACTCATCTGTTAAGGCCAGTATTACCCTAGTAATAGAAACAAAGACTTCACAGAAAAAAAAAAAAACTATAGACCAGTACCTCTCATAAATATAAGTGGAAAAATCTTTGATAAATTCTAGCTAATTGTATCAACAATACTGACAAATCCATGATGTGTAATAAGAATTTTACACCATAACTAAATGAGATTTATTTCAAGTATGTAAGGCTGGTAAAACACTTAAAATGCAATCTGTCATATTACCAGATAAAGAAGAAAAAAATCATATGATCACATCAGTTGACAAAGAAAAACACATTTGACAAAATTCAATGCTCAGTTCTCTAGTGAGTCTAAGAAAAGTCATTAATTTTCAGTTTCTCTAGCTTTTTCTTATAGGAGAGACAGTGGTAACTACTTTTAAGTACTTTACATGTCAAAATGAAACTGAACGTTCTGCATTCATTTTTAAATAAAAGCATCAATTCTAAATTTAAACAAAGTTAAAAGTAAAGGAGTATATATCACGAGATATATTAGCCTCTAAAAGCTACTTCTAAGGTTAAGAAAAAGATATTGAAAAACATTAAGAAATTTGAGTCATTTGTTAAACTTTTCTTCATGTTTAGACAGTTTGACTGAAAGATAAGAAAATTAATATTCTTTTCATCCAGGGTTCACTGTCCCTTCTAATTTTTGTCACTGATAATATTGTTTTTATAAATATATTGTTTATAATATTTCTGTTGCTATTTCTGTAACTATTTAGCTATCATTTTCCATAAAACAAACACAATAGGCACACAGACTTTTTACCATGCCTTTTTCTCTTCAGATCTCTTTATTTTGATTCATTTCTTTCTCACCTGGATTTGGTATCAGTGTTAAATAGCTTTTGTTTGTTTTAAAGCAGGCTTCATATACTATGTTACTTGAGCTGTTTCATTTTTTAATCAAATTTAATCATTTAATACTCATAATCTTACTTTTTCATGGACAGTCACAAAAGAGGTAACAACAACAACAAAAAAAATAGTGACGGAAAACTGTCTTAAGATATTGTGTAGCTAAGTGAACACCTAGTAAAAGTACTATATATAATTACATTTTTAAAGGAGGCATTTGTGACAAAATTATAAAATTATGACAATAAAACACTGGATTTACATTTCCTTTAGTCCCAAAGTTAGAATTCAGACTTTTTAATATATCTATATTATCTGTTACCCTCTATCCCACTTTTATATGTATGAATGGAACAAAAGTTCACTGAAGTCTTTCAGTTTTAAGGTGTTTTTTTGTGCTTACAAATGATTGATTTTTCCTTATTTAAAAACTTTTTTTGATTCATGTATTTATATTTTACATTTTCAGCTTTACTGAGGTATAATTGACGAGTAAAATTGTAAGATATTTAAAGTGTATAACACAGTGATTTGATACATGTTTTATAGAAAGATTGCTGCCATCATGTAAATAAATGTTCTTCATTAAAAAAATTTTTATTTTATATTGGGGTATAGTTGATTTATAATGTTTTGTTAGTTTCAGGTGTGCGGCTAAGTGGTTCAGTTATACTTACACATATATACAACCACTTTTAGATTCTTTTCCCATATAGGTTATTATAGAATATTGAGTAGAATTCCCTATGCTATATGTTGGTCTTTGTTGATTATCTATTTTATACGTTGCTGCAAATAGCATTGTTTCATTCAGTTTTATGGCTAGGTAATATTCCATGGTATTTATGTACCACGTCTTCTTTACCCATTCATCCGTCAATGGACATTTAAGTTTCTTCCATGTCCTACCCACTGTAAATAGTGCTGTGATGAACATTGCCTGGATATTTTTGAATTTTGGTTTTCTCCAAATATATGTCCAGGTGTGGGATTGCTGGATCAAATGGTGGCTCTATTTTCAGCTTTCTAATGAACCTCCATCCTGTTCTCCATGGTGAGGGTACCAATTTACATTCCCACCAAGAGTGTAAGAGGGTTCTCTTTTCTCTATGAGCTCTTCAGCATTTATTATTTGTACAATTTTTGATGATGGCTATTCTGACTGATGTGAGGTGATTCCTCACTGGAGTTTTGATTTGCATTTCTCTAGCAATTAGTGGTCCTGAGAATCTTTTCATCTGCCTTTGGCCATCTGTATGTCTTCTTGGGAGAAATATCTGTTTAGGTCTTCTGCCCATTTTATTTTTATTGGGTTTTGTGTTTTTTGATCCTGAGATGTATGTATATTTTGGAAATTAATCCCATCAGTACATCATTTGCAAATATTTTCTCCCATTTCATGTGATGTCTTTTTGTTTTGCTTAAAGTTTCCTTTGCTGTGCAAAAATTTATAAATTCAATCAGGTACCATTTGTTTATTTTTGCTTCTATTTCCATTACTCTAGGAAGCACATGCAAAAAGATATTGCTGTGATTTATGTCAGTGAGTGTTCTATGTTTTCCTCTAGGAGTTTTATAGTATCCACTTTTACATTTAGGTCTTTATTTTAAGTTTATTTTTGTATACAGTATTAGTTCAGTTCAGTCACAGTCAGGTCCAACTCTTTGTAACCCCATGGACTGCAGCACGCCAGGCTTCCCTGTCTGTCCTCAAATCTTGGAGCTTGCTCAGACTTATGTCCATCAAGTTGGTGATGCCATCCATCCATCTCTTCCTCTGTCATCCCCTTCTCCTCCTGCTTTCAATCTTTCCCAGCATCAGGGTCTTTTCAAATGAGTCAGTTCTTCACATCAGGTGGCCAAAGTATTAGAGTTTCAACTTCAGCATCATCCTTCAAATGAATATTCAGGACTGATTTCCTTAGGATTGACTTGTTTAAACTCCTTGCAGTCCAAGGAACTCTGAAGAGTCTTCTCTAACACCACAATTCAAAAGCATTAATTTTTCAGAACTCAGCTTTCTTTATAGTACAAATTTCACATCCATATATGACTACTGGAAAAACAACAACTTTGACTAGATGGACCTTGGTTGGCAAAGTAATGTCCCTGCTTTTTAAATGTTGTCTAGGTTGGTCACAGCTTTTCTGCCAAGGAGCAAGTGTGTTTTAATTTCATGGCTGCAGTCACCATCCGCAGTGATTTTGGAGCCCAAAAAAGTAAAATCTCTCACTGTTTCCATTGTTTCCCCATCTATTTGCATTGAAGTGATGGGACCAGATGCCATGATCTTAGTTTTCTGAATGTTGAGCTTTAAGCCAACTTTTTCACTCTCCTCCTTCACTTTCATCAAAAGGCTCTTTAGTTCCTCTTCACTTTCTGCCATAAGAGTGGTGTCATCTGCATATCTGAGGTTATTGCTATTTCTCCCTGCAATCTTGATTCCAGTTTCTGCTTCATCCAGCTCAGCATTTCGCATGATATACTCTGCATAGAAGTTAAATAAGCAGGGTGATAATATATAGCCTTGACGTACTCCTTTTCTGATTTTAAACCAGTCTGTTGTTCTATGTTCAGTTCTAACTGTTGCTTCTTGACCTACATACAGATTTCTGAAGAGGCAGGTCAGGTGGTCTGGTATTCCCATCTCTTGAAGAATTTTTCACAGTTTGTTGTGATTCACACAGTCAAAGGCTTTGGCATAGTCAATAAAGCAGAATTAGATGTCTTTCTGGAACTCTCTTGCTTTTTTGATGATCCAATGGATGTTGGCAACCTGATCTCTGGTTCCTCTGCCTTTTCTAAATCCAGCTTGAATATCTGGAATTTCACGGTTCACTGTACTGTTAAAGCCTGGCTTCGAGAATTTTGAGCATTACTTTGCTAGCGTGTGAGATGAGTGCAATTGTGCAGTAGTTTGAACATTCTTTGGCATTGTCTTTCTTTGGGATTGGAATGAAAACTGACCTTTTCCAGTTCTGTGGCCACTGCTGAGTTTTCTAAATTTGCTGACATACTGAGTGCAGCACTTTCACAGCATCATCATTTAGGATTTGAAATAGCTCAACTGGAATTCCATCACTTCCACTAGTTTCGTTCATAGTGATGCTTCCTAAGGTCCACTTGACTTCACATTCCAGGATGTCTGGCTCTGGGTGAGTGATCACACCATTGTGGTTATCTGGGTCATGGTCTTTTTTGTAGATTTCTTCTCTGTATTCTTGCCACCTCTTCTTAGTATCTTCTGCTTCTGTTAGGTCCAGACTGTTTCTGTCCTTTATTGTGCCCGTCTTTGCATGAAATGTTCCTTTGGTATGTCTTATTTTCTTGAAAAGCTCTCTAGTCTTTCCCGTTCTATTGCTTTCCTCTATTTCTCCACCTTGGTCACTGAGGAAGGCTTTCTTATCTCTCCTTGCTATTCTTTGTAACTCTGCATTCAAATGGGTATATCTTTCGTTTTCTCCTTTGCCTTTCACTTCTCTTCTTTTCTCAGCTATTTGTAAGGCCTCCTCAGACAACCATTTTGCCTTTTTGCATTTCTTTTTCTTGGGGATAATCTTGATCTCTGCCTCCTGTACACTGTCACGAACCTCCATCCGTAGTTCTTCAGACACTATGAGATCTAATCCCTTGAATCTATTTGTCACGTCCACTGTATAATCATAAGGGATTATTATATAGGTCATACCTGGATGGTCTAGTGGTTTTCCCTACTTTCTTACAATTTAAGTCTAAATTTGTCAAAAAGGAGTTCATGATCTGAGCCACAGTCAACTCCCAGTCTTGTTTTTGCTAACTGTGTAGAGCTTCTCTATCTCTGGCTGCAAAGAATATAATCAATCTGATTTTGGTATTGACCATCTGGTGATGGCCATGTGTAGCGTCTTCTCTTCTGTGGTTGAAGAGGGCATTTGCTGTGACCAGTGCATTCTCTTGGCAAAACTCTCTTATAGTATTAGAGAATCTCTAATTCCATTCTTTTATTTGTAGCTTTTCAGTTTTCCCATCACCACTTTGAAGGGACTGTCTTTTCTTCATTGCATCTTCTTGCCTCCTTTTCATAGATTAATTGGTCACAAGAGCCTGGGTTTATTTCTCGGCTTTCTGTCCTGTTCCATTGATCTGTTTGGGTGCCAGTACAGTGCTGTCTTGATGGTAGCTGTGTACTATAGTCTGAAGTTAGCCTGATTCCTCCAGATGAGTTCTTCTCTCTTTTGTCTATTCAGGGTGTTTAGTGCTTTCATACAAATCTTGACATTGTTTTAGTCCTGTGAAAATGCTATGGTAATTTGATAGGTATTGGATTAAATCTGTGATTGCCTTGGGTAGTGTGGCCATTTAAAAAATACTGAGTCTTCCAATCCAACAATGTGATATCTTTCTGTTTGTATTGTACTGTCTTCAATACAACTTTATTCATCAGCATCTTATAGTTTTCAGCATATAGGTCTTTTGCCATCTTAGGTAGATTTATTCCTAGGTCTTTTATTCTTTGTGATGGGAAATGAGATTGTTCCCTATGTGTTCTCCTCATTTATGTGAAGACGATAAGAGGTTTAAACAATTATTTAATTATAAGACTATCTGATTTCAAGAAATCTTTTAAGAAATCCAGAATTTTTATGTTGCTATAGATTACATTTTGTTATTAATTAAAAAAGAAAAAACCTTTAGTACGTGATATCTTCCTTTCTATCAAGTTAGTGTCATTTTGCAACCTCATACATCTGGAAAAACAGAGTCTGTGAATTAAATAAATAAAATTTCTCCTTGCCATCATGAGACCAACAATAAAAATAGCTTTAAAAACCCCACAGAGAGTCCAAGATTGTAAACTTCATGGAAATGAGGATTTTTGTTTCATACCTGATGCACACAAGCCTGCCAATAGTGTCTGGCACATACTGGGTATTCAGTATTTATTTAATGAACAAATCTGGTGGGCTGTTTCAAGTTCTAAAAGGAAATTTATGATTTTGTTGCCTATAATAAAAAGGTACGAAAGTTGAACCACTCATCCCAAATTAAAAAAAGAAAAAAGAGAGCTAAGGAAAGAGGTAAAAAAGAAACAAATAAGAGAAGATGAAATAGATTTGTCATTTGAAAATGGAAAAAGTAGTGATGTTGATTCAAAAAAGAAATGGATCCAGGGCATTATACTCTGCCATATTGGAAAAGAACACCAATGAAAGAGGCATAGAGGATAAAGTTAGTCTGTATTTGGATCTAGAGGCTTCTAGTGTACTAAGAGAGTGCAACAATCATTAATCCTGTTTGGGTAGAATTTGAGGAGTAGGATAAGGAAACCAGGAAGGAATATAATTTTAAAAGTAGTAAGGTAAATCCATTGATTTCAGTGGCACAAAGTATAATTCATAAAATTTTTCTCTGAAAAGTATAACCAGTCAACAGATTCGATCAGTCTAAGGACCAAGGTCTTCCTTTTTGTACAGTATCCTTCTAAGTTGTTTGTTTGTTTTTTTTTTTTTAATAGACTTCTATATCCTGAATGTTGGCAAACTTAACAAGCTTAGCATTTCAGAATTTGTCAATTAGGCAAAAGCAGAGGCTTCAGAAAGTTGTATCAGTCTTCAAAGAGTAACAAATTAAAGCGCTTTAGATCTGGGAAAATTATTGTAAACCTGAATATAATATGTATTTTTTGGTGGATTGGGCATTCAATAAACATTTGTTACAGAATGATTTAAGTTTTATGGTATTAAAGTCCTGAAAGATTTAATTATGTGTGGTTTGAGTCAAATGATGTCATTCACATACATGCATATTCCCTTGAAGGTTGCTACAGTTTCTCCTGTATCTTCATTATTCTGACTGTTGTGTTATGAGGCTCTGAGTCCTATTAAATCTTCTGGAGAATACTGAATTGTTTTGTCTCGGCAAGCAATTAGTGTGGTTCTGTTGAAGCTGTGAGTCTTGACCGGCCTTTTGTGGGCTGTGCTTTCAGTATCAGTTCAGTCTTCAGAGTCCACAGCGCTATTCTGGCTGACTTCTGTGCATCTCTAGGGGCCAGTCTGGCACCTGGAGGGTGGTCCCTACTGTAAATTCTCAAAGCATTTGCTGTGCTCACTCTGGTCAGGTCTATACATATCAAGTATGGGAATTAACCTCTGGGGGCTCAGATGGTAAGAATTTGCCTTCAGTGCAGGAGACCCGGGTTTGATACCTGGGTCGGGTCGGGAACATCCCCTGGAGAAGTGTATGGCAGTCCACTCCAGAATTCTTGCCTGGAGAATCCCGTGGACAAGGGAGCCAGGCAGGCTACAGTCCATGGGGTCACAAAAAGTCGGGCATGACTAAGCAACTAACACTTGCACTTTCATGGGAATTAGCTGAGCGATTCATATCAGATTTAAAGAACTCCTTCTTCTAGTTTCCTCATGTCTGTGAATTGTCTCTCATCATATCTGGATCCCAGAGTCCTCTTTTCCTGATGCTGTGGCATTTATGGGCTGCCGCAGCTCTGCTAGAAATCAGAAAATTAAAAATGACCCTCACTGGTTATCTTAGTCAGGGCTGGCTAGATAATGTGCAGGACCCAGTGAAAAATGTAGAGGTGAAGCCCTTTGTTCAAAAATTCTCAGGATCTAAAGATGAGGACAGTGATTAAAACCAGCGTGGGGCCTTCTGAGCATGGTGTTCTGTGCCACTTCGTTGAGTGCACTCTCATAGCTCAACTGAAAACCAGAGTCCAGCCAGGGAAATGGCATAAGAAGCACACCATCATGTACGTTCAGTGTAAATTCTATATTTGGTATAAACACCTTTGATGGACAACAATATTCATGTATATTTAGTAGCAAAAGGAAAACTTGCCTGTCATACAATATGTACATGTATTTTTGTAAATATATTAGATCCTCGTCATTTGTGGAGTCCACACTTGTGAATTTGCCCATTCACGAAAATTTACTTATTAACTCCCAAATCAATGTCCCAAGATGGTGCTTCTGCAGTCATTTGTGGGTGGGTGCAGGGTGGCAAAGAACTTGAACAGCTCAGCAGATGTCAAATAAGACCACTCTGCTCTCTTTTTATGGCTCTCATACTTTAAATGTCTCCTTTTGCAGACTATTTCATGCTACATTTTTGCTTTTCATTTATTTATTTTTCTGCCTTTTGCTGGTGATTTCCATGTTTAAAATGGTCACCAAACCCAGGGCTGAAGTGCTATCCAGTGTTGCTAAGTGCGATGTGCCTTACAGAGAAAATGTGTGTATTAGATGTTTCTTTAAGAGTGAGTTATAGTGCTTCAGCTGTGAGTTCAATGTTAATGAACCAACAATATACATTAAATTAGGTGTCTTTAAACAAAAAATACTCATAACAATAGGTTGTGTTTTGGTCAGTTAATGAAAATGTTGTGACTAGAGGCTTGCAGGAAACTAACTGCATTTCCCCTAAGAGCAAACATTCATTATTTGCCAGTTCAGTATTCACAGGGGCTTTATAGACTCTAACAGTGAATAACAGAAATCAACTCTACATGTATAATGTATCAGTAGGTATCCAGCCATAGAATCTTAAACAGAATGTGTATAGAGTACTAAAAATAAGTTTCAGGAGGTCTTCTTTCATACCAAAGGGGATAAATTACCAACAGTACTCATTACTTAAGTTGTCCTTGATATCTTATATACATTATGTAGCTTTACCTTACAATATATTTATTATCTCATTGTTGTTTAGTCACTAAGTCTGACTTTTTTTGTGACCCCATGAATTGTAGCCCGCCAGGCTCCTCTCTCCATGGGATTTCTCAGGCAAGAAGACTGGAGTTGGTTATCATTCCCTTCTCCAGGGGACCTTTCTGACCCAGGGATCAAGCCTGTATCACTTGTGTTGGCAGGCTGATTCCTTACCACTGAGCCACCAGCTTTAAATCCTTACAAAATCATTAAGATAGAAGAATTGCAGTTTCTGTTTTATAGCTGAAGAAAGAGATCCAAATTATCACTCCTCTTAAATTATATAGCTAGCTAGCATCTAAGCTAAGATCTAAACTCTTGGGTCATGAATCTTGTCTCTAGAGTGTGTTCAGAGTACATGGCCATTCGACTCATTCCCTTGGACATATCCTTGTCATTCCCATAAACACAAATACTATGATAATTCTGTATAGTAGGCTAATGGGAAAATGGTAATGAGCAAAGAATAAATGGGACCAGGATCAACTGGAGGTCTACATTCATCCCGTGTATAAGGGAAGCTGTGAAGTCACATTCATGACGGGTTGGAAATCACTTGCACATTTAACTGAGGCTGGCTGTTGAGAGATGTAGGTCAGTAGCCATCTTTTATGGACCTGAATTGTAGCTTCAGGAAGATCTGTTTGATCGTGATATGATCCAGTAGCTAGATATTTGAAGAACAGAGTTTTCCTTCATCTCTCAAAACAAGGGACATGACAAAAGTGATCAGAACCATTATTTGAAATTGTGTTGGGGGTAGGCTCATATGACAGTCAAGAAATCACAACAGAAAACTGTCACACAGTAAGGTTTGGAAGGAAAATAGGTGACTGGTGAATATATATGAAGGCAACTATTTCAGATGCTCTGTGAACCAAGCCGATTCCAACTGTGTCTACTAAATAAAATAAGTAGATATCTACACTCACAGGCCCGGTCAGGATTTGTATAAAATGTACAAGGCTGAGCCTGAGTCTTTGATACCCGTAAATAGAAAGGACACAAATGAGATGCCCCTTGAGCCATGAACTATCCTGAAATTTAAGGCCCAGATATCATGAGGTATGTAAAAAGCAACATTACTAATTGCCAGTACTGGGTAAATTAAGGGGGAAAAAATCAATTGTGAATGATTAACCAAATAGCATATCTTATTGCTAATTTCCTCCATTGTTCTACTGTCCATATGACTCATGTGACATTTATAAAGCAGAACCAGATTTCCCTAAAAAAAAAAAAATCCTGAAAAATTAAAGAATGCTTTCAAAATGAAAAATTCGTATATAATGAAAATAATTGTTTTCTGCTTCTCTGAGTAGAGAATAGAACTGAGTAGGCGTAATGTGCTACTGCCTTTCTCCCTGCTAGGGGTTGTTGGAGCCACCCTGGCATTCATTCCAGACTCTGGCCCTAGACTTGAGGCCCCTCACAGGTATGTTCAGTTTTCCCCACTCCAGGATCACCTGTAATGTGGCAACTTTTCCTGTGCAAAAATGAAATTAATAAACTTATTCTTTATTTGGGGGTTTAGAAAAGAAAAACATTAGAGAGAGATAGTAGGTGAACTCTCAGCTGCCAACATAGCACAGATGGGCTCAGAAACAGAGAATGATGTAGACCGGCAGGACCAGAGCGAGCTGTGGGAAGTTTGGGCAGAAGGTCTGAGGCATAAAACAGTAAAGGACTACTGAATACTCCATGGTAGATGTGCTTGTTCCCTTGCCCATATGCCCTTGATAAAAAGACATTTTGATCTCTAAGTTTGACTTGAAAAATATATAACTTAATCTAGTTTTGAAAAATAGCCCTGGTATACAAACACTGGTTCAGTGTTAAAACATGTTTACTGAAATATCAAAGGGTTTTCATATTTCATTACATTGCTTATCCTATGTATCTGATATCCCCAATTAATTGAATATATCTTGATTCATTTAAAATGCATGGACCTACTAAGTCCATCATTACACAAGAATACCTCCTTTCAGAAGAGAGGCACAAAAAAGACTTAACCTGTTTGCTTGTTCTATTTTTTTCTTTTTCCCACCTCTACCTATTCCCAAACTGCAATTTACCCTTCTTTCCATTTCTTTAATTTTCTCTTCTTTCTGTGGCCTTTCTCTCTTATTCTTACTCATTTTCCTATCCTCAGCTCACTACTCTTTATATGGCTGCCTTGGGACTCCAGATTTTTAGCTAGTTAGTGAAATCACTGACCAGCCTTTGGTTTCAATAGGCTAAATATATAAACAGACAACAGCCAGAAGATATATATAAACAGAACTCTGACCCACAACATGCCGCAGCTAGTCCAGGAAGCTAAACCACATTTTCTGTAGCAGTTGGCCCGAGATGATCAGGACTTTATTAATAATGCTGTGCCCACTTAGAAATTAGGACCCCCTGGAGAAAGCCTAATATGTACCCCTAAACCATCGTGTAGGATGTCCTACTTCTTGTTAGTCCACCTCCAGCTTCCTCACACCATCGGCATCCAAAACAAAACCTTCTACTTTCTTCACTCTAAACCTTTCCCATTCTGCTTGTCTTTGAGTCTCTACTAAGACACAAGTGACTGTAATGAACTCCTTTGCTATTGCAAGCCCTGAATATTTAGTCTTTGCTTGTTCTCATTTGGGTGAATTTCACTTATCCCCACAGTTCTTTCATTCTATGAAATTGCCAATTACAGAAATTATTTGACTGAATACCATGGCCATCGCTCCTCTGGATGCATTAGTTCTCTCTAGCTCCTTTTCTTCAATTTCCCTACTTTACTCAAGTGCAACCTACCCTTTATGAGGCTTTAGAAAGGATCTTCTTTTTTTAACCACACTTTTTATTTGACTGGCAAATGGTGAAATGTTATTTAAATTGAATGTGCATCAATTCTGGCTCTGAAACAAAAGCAAAATTGTAAATTTGTTTCCATAAGTATGATGGGACATCTAATTATCCTTATTTTATCTATCAATGAACATATTCTGAAAAGTCATTTGGTCTTGTGCCAAGCAGAAACTATTAAAATGTAATGGGCTTTTTGTCTAGAACTATTATATAACGCTTCAGAGTTTTCTACTAGTTTGATGCTCTCCATTCTATTCACATTTTTGTTGCAGTAAAATGTAAAAGAAAATAACCTTGTGTATGCATATTAGAATTTCAACAGGTAAGGGTTTCCATGGATACTTTTGTGTAGCCAGAGAGCTTGAGTGTGGAGAGAAGCATTCATTTCTCATTCTAAGAGATTTTCTTCTGATAAAAAACTCCTGCCAATCATTTTGTATGTCTTGACTTTCTAAAAGAATAAAATAATATATATCATGAGTGTTATGTTGTAAAGTATGAGATAGGTCTATCTCAATAACCTTTTCAGTCATCTGGACTATTCGAGAAGTGCCTTGTCATTTTGTTAAAGCTTGAAAAATCTATGAAGATTCTGTAAGCAAATTTTAATGAGTTTTAAGTATGACCTTCTAGACTTGTATAAAGTGTTTTCCTCATGTTTTGTTATCATTTAATGCAGTTTAAACTACCCATTACCAATGCTAAAATAAAGGTTTATCTTTTACTTAAAATAGCTTTTGGAACAGTTTAATCTTCAGTTTTATCTTGACTTGAACATTCTCAGGAGTCTTTGATTGAATCTTACTTCCTGACATCCCACCCAAATGAAATTTTTTTGTTTTTCTATCTTTTTGAGAAACATTAAAAAAGATGTAAGATTTCAGATCATAAAATTACTAGGTTAAATTTTAAGCTACATAGTTGTGATGAGCTTGATGAGGTCCTGTGACATTTGAATGAGTGAAATCATTTTAAACAACATGTTTTTAATATAGCATCATTTTGCACTGACATGAGCCTAGCAGTTGCAAATTGTAGGCATCCATAACACTGTTTTAAGCAATCTGAAAAATGATTTTATTCTGATTTAAGAGTTGGCTCTCAAATATCTTCTGCTTTTACTAGTTAACATGGGCTCTGGGCTCCCTGGTGGCTCAGAGGGTAAAGAATCTGCCTGCAGTGCAGGCGACCTGGGTTCGATCCCTGGCAGGAAAGATCCCCAGGAGAAGGGAATGGCAACCCACTCCAGTATTCTTGCCTGGAGAATTTCATGGACAGAGGAGTGTGGTGGGCTACAGTCCATGGGGTCTCCAAGAGTTGGATAGGACTGAGAGACTAACACATTCACTTTCACCATGGGCTCTGGATGGCATCAAAGTGTAAATCATGATCCAAATGGTAAAAATAAGAGACAATCAAAATACCCCCAACAACCAAACTGCTCAAAGCTATGTTTTGATGACAAAAATTTCATAGTTTATGATTTCAAATCCACAGATGCAAAGGCTTTTCCATTTGAGAACAATATTGCCATCGCACATTATACTACTAGGATAAATGGTGTCAAAAATATGAGTTAAATAATATAAGGGGAAACAAAAGTGCAAACTATATTTAGCACTAACACTGGGCTTGGCCTTGAGGTAAGATGACATTAAAGAAATAGAACATGATTATATTTCAATACACAATTTCTGTACAACAACAGAAAAATGGTATTTTATTTGCAGTGCATGACAAATGGTTAAGAGGTAAAGATCCTTAGTCATGAATGAGCTCTTAGAAATCAATAACAAAACACTAATATTCTGGGGGGTGGGGTCGGGGAACACAGATAAATATGAAATTTAAAAAATCACTAGCCAGTATTAAACATATATGAAGATGACTGAGCTGAACAATAAACTGAAGGAAAACAGCATCTTTGTCATCACATTGTCAAAGATCAAAAACCTAATGTATGTACAGTTTTAGAAAACAGCTTTCAAACACTGGAAGACAAAATTGATGAGGACTGTCTCTTCGGTTAGGGGTAAATCTGCAGTTTTGACTCAAAATATAAATTTTAGATATCCTCCCAGATGGTGCTAGTGGTAAACAACTGGCCTGCCAATGCAGGAGACATAAGAGATGTGAGTTTGATCCCTAGGTCAGGAAGATCCCCTGGAGGAGGGCATGGCAACCCACTCCAGTATTCTTACCTGGAGAATACCCGTGGACAGAGGAGCCTGGCAGGCTACAGTCCATGGGGTTGCACAAGTTGGACACGACTGAGTGACTAAGCGCACACAGTCCTACCAGTTTCAATTCATTGAAATTATTTCAACAAATCAGTTGAGCATATCTAAAACAATTATTCAAATATTTATATAAATACTTTACTACACTGAAAATCTGTGGTTAATATATGGACCCCTAAAAAAACTACTTGCCTATGAATTTATCAACATACCCAAAAATGATGTGTACAAAGCTCCATTGATAGTAGATAATATTGGGAGGCAGAATTAGGAGAGAAAAGGGCATTTAAGAAGTAAAAAATGCTATGCTTCACAGATTTTTATGTCCTTTGAAATCTTGAAAATGATTATTTTTTTGTGAATTAGTTTTACATTTACCTATGATAAATGAACATTAGTATATGCAATTAAAACTTAAGAAAGCATTGAAATGAAGCCTTGCAGTTAAACCAACCTGAGTTTCCCCGTGTAATAACATCTCCACCATTCAAGGTTCTGAGATACAGTACAATGGCAACAATGAATAGTCAACACTTTTCACTACAGTTGTCTCCACTGTCACCCTTTAGATCATTTTCAAACATGAGCCTTCTCGGTCCACTCTTTCTGATCTACAGTGTTTCCACTGCAACACATGGAAGAGAAGTCCCCACACATTTGGGAAGATGGTGACAGAAGCAATAGCATCAATTTCCTATTTAGTATCACAATCATATCACCAAGGGATACACCTGAAACCAAAGATGGGCATGAAAAAGTCTTAAGTTAGAAATATTGCAACAAGGAGGTATCACTTATTGAGATTAAAAAAAAAAAAAAAGATGGCGAAAGTATCTTCAGTTCAGTTCAGTCGCTCAGTTGTGTCTGACTCTTTGTGACCCCATGGACTTCAGCATGCCAGGCCTCCCTGTTGATCACCAACTCCTGGAATTTATTCAAACTCATGTCCATTGAGTCGGTGATGCCATCCAACCATCTCATCCTCTGTCGTCCCCTTCTCCTCCCACCTTCAATCTTTCCCAGCATCAGGGTCTTTTCTAATGAGTCAGTTCTTCACATCAGGTGGCAAAGTATTGGAGTTTCAGTTTTTGCATCAGTCCTTCCAATGAATATTAAGGACTGCTTTCCTTTAAGATGGACTGGTTGATCTCCTTGTTGTCCAAGGGACTCTCAAGAGTCTTCTCCAACACCACAGTTAAACAGCATCAATTCTTCAGAACTCAGCTTTCTTTCTCAACTCTCACATCCATACATGACTACTGGAAAAACCCATAGCTTTGACGAGGTGGACCTTTGTTGGCAAAGTAATGTCTCTGCCTTTTAATATGCTGTCTAGGTTGGTTATAACTTTTCTTCCAAGGAGTAAGTGTCTTTTAATTTCATGGCTACAGTCACCATCTGCAATGATTTTGGAGCCCAAAAATAAAGTCTGTCACTCTTTCCATTGCTTCCCCATCTATTTGCCATGAAGTGATGGGACCAGATGCCATGATCTTCATTTTCTGAATGTTGAGTTTTAAGCCAACTTTTTCCCTCTCCTCTTTCACTTTCATCAAGAGGCTCTTTAGTTCTTCTTCTCTTTCTGCCATAAGGGTGCTGTATCTGCGTATCTGAGATTATTGATATTTCTCCCGGCATTCTTGATTCCAGCTTGTGCTTCATCCAGCCCAGCATTTCGCATGATGTACTCTTCATATAAGTTAAATAAGCAGGGTGACAATATACAACCTTGATGTACTCCTTTCCTGCCTCAGAACCAGTCTGTTGTTCCATGTCCAGTTCTAACTGTTGCTTCTTGGCCTGCATACAGATTTCGCAGGAGGCAGGTAAGGTGGTCTGGCATTCCTATCTCTTGAAGAATTTTCCACAGTTTGTTGTGATCCACACAGAGGCTTTGACATAGTCAGTAAAGCAGAAGTATATGTTCTGGAACTCTTTTGCTTTTTCAATGATCCAGCGGATGTTGGCAATTTGATCTCTGGTTCCTCTGCCTTTTCTAAATCCAGCTTGAACATCTGGAAATTCATGGTTCACATATTGTTGGAGAATTTTGGAGCATTGTTTTGCTAGCCTGTGAGATGAGTGCAATTGTGCGGTAGTTTGAGCATTCTTTGGCATTGCCTTTCTTAGGGATTGGAATGAAAGCTCACCTTTTCCAGTCCTGTGGCCACTGCTGAGTTTTCCAAATTTGCTGGCATATTGAGTGTAGCACTTTCACGGCGTCATCTTTTAGGATTTGAAAGAGCTCAACTGGAATTCCATCACCTCCACTGACTTTGTTCTTGAAATTATCATTTTCTTTGGTTCACAGTTAAGCATAAATACTTTGGCCACCTGATGAAAAGAAATGACTCATTGGAAAAGACCCTGATGCTGGGAAAGATTGAAGCAGGAGAAGGGGATGACAGAGGGTGAGACGGCTGGATGGCATCACTGATGTGATGGACATGAGTTTGAGTAAACTCCAGGAGTTGGTGATGGGCAGGGAGGCCTGGTGTGCTGCAGTCCATGGGGTCACAAACAGTCATACTTGGCTGAGTGACTGAACTGAACTGAGATAACTTCTAACAAGTACCAAAGTCCTCTGAGCTCTATATCCCAAGGCCCTCTCAAACCCGCCCTTCCTTTCCAATCCCATTGCCTGTCACTGCCTTAATTCAAATACTCATCATCTTTTTCTTGATTTGCTTAAGTAGCTCCTGATGTGTTTCCTAGACTTCGGTCTTGCCTTCAAAATGCATTCATTGCAGCCAGAATAATCCTCCCTTAGTATAAACCCAATCAAGTTATTTTTTTTTCTTTAAAATTATTTACTTTTTAAAGAACAAAGATCAAACTCCTTAAAATGTTGTATGGAGTCCCTTATGGTCTGGTCATGGTGATGCCATCCTTTGACGTTTAATCTCCAGAAATTTCCTTCCATATGTAAAATGCTCTCTGGCCTGCCTTACTCCATGACACTTTGTTCTTTCATGTTTCCAAACCTTAGCACTTTCCATTCCTTTTGCCCTGAATGTCCTTCCAACCACCTCGCTCTCACCTTATTCCATGGCCCTCACCCATCAGACTCCTCCTGATGATATGAAGCACCCTTAGCACTACTTTTTCTGTGAAGAACACAGACTCCATTGTATTTTCTCCCCGACTCCCAACAGGGTCAGAAGTCCTTCACTCTGCACTTCAGTATCGTCACACATTCCTCCAGTATACCAGTGTCATGTTGGATTACAAGGATTTACTGATATGTCAGTTTCTCCACACAAAACTCAGATCACTTGCAGAAGATATCACTAGAATCAGAGTCATGAGAATTGAGCATGAAGACAAGTTTTGTCAGTCCTTTATTGTATAACTTCAGAGTTGTCAGTTTTAAGTTATAAAATGAGGGTCCTAAATCATATGACACCTAAAGTCCCTCCCAATCTTAATGTTCTCTAATTATTTCCAAGTAGCATCCATAATATGTATGTGGAATTGTATATTTTTAAATAGATATTTCTAGAACTCCAACTATATGCCTAGAATTGTGCCACATTTTGAAATATAATCTATGTTTGCCTTCTCGATAGAATTAGGCCTATTTAGAGGTACTGGCTCAGATGGTAAAGCGTCTGCCTACAATGTGGGAGACCTGGGTTCAATCCCTGGGTCAGGAAGATCTCCTGGAGAAGGAAATGGCAACCCACTCCAGTATTCTTGCCTGGAAAATCCCATGGATGGAGGAGCCTGGTAGGCTACAGTCCATGGGGTCGCAAAGAATCGGACATGACTGAGTGACTTCAACTTCACTTTTCTAGATTTAAGCAAACAAAATAGTAAAATGTAGGAGAAAAATACTCAGTACATTACAAGAAATATATGTTTCAATAACTATAAATGTAACAAACTATTTCATATGGTATAAGTCAAAAGTCAAGATATTTGCTCAAATGCTTTCATCAGTTATGAAAATGTTTCAGAAATCCATGAGTTTTGATAAGACACGTTTATTGATACAGTTTTTATTTCTCATGGCAAGATGTCTAAGGAAATATAATTAAGTTCAAGGTGAAAGCATGTCTTTTCAGATTTTCACAAAGTCCAAAGTATGTGTGTGTGTGTGTGTGTGTGTGTGTGTGTAGGTAGGCCCTAGTGTTCCATAACTATGTATCCCGCTTATTTGGCTTTTCTCAATAATTTATTCAACAAGCACATCTTACCACTATTGTCTGCAAAGTACTGTGTTGGCACCATGGATATAAAGGGTCACATAAGGAATTTAAACCTAGCCAAAATTACATGGAGGTCCTGGACAAAGTCAGTCCATGAAGGATCTCTTCCCACTGCTACTCCTAGTTCTTCCTGGCATCAAGGAGAAAACTCATAGTGATCAACAATATTATTCAGTACATTGCATTTGCCATTTGCCAAGTACTTTAACCTAATATCAACTCAATAATCAATGACAATAATAATTTAGCATCAATTCTTCCATGATAACTTCTTTAGAACTTCATCAGCTTCAGTAGAGTTAGTAATCCTTCATTTGTTGTGCTTACCTCTAAAGTGGCTGTCATATGGGTAGGTATTATCATTTTCCTCGTTTCACAGAGAAGGAAAGTAGGAGACAAATGGTACATAAGCTGTGTAAGTTCACACAGCTAGGAAGTGGTACCATTGGGATTTAAGCCCAGGGAATCTAATTCTAAGTGAGTGCTGCTAAATGCCACATTACAGTGTTATCCTGGGGGAATTAGAACAAAGAAATTTTTAAAAAAAAGACACGTGCAGCTTTGAAGGAGATTTGGAGTCTATAAAGAGAGAAAGCTTTGGTTTCAAAGATGTTGAGATTTATGGGCCAATTAGATGCACGTGGTTGAGCCTCAGGTCTTTTTAGTACCAGCCAATCAACCTGCTTCCTCTTTCCCAAGCCATGCCTGGCACCCAGAGCTCCAGGCATCTGAGATCCTGAAAATGGATCTGTCCCTCTGCTGAGATTTGTTCCAGCCCAGAAATAGCTCTTCCCCTTGTGGGCGGAATGTAAAGAACTCTTAACAAACCGTGGATAGTTGCCCTGGGGGAGAACACTATCTAGTAGCAAAAACCAAGAGAAATGTGAATGGAAATTAAAGCATAATGAGGACTTAAATACCAGTGCAGTTAAGAGCCAGTGAATGCCACTGTGGACAAAAAGCAACGCCTTGTTCCACTGTTCAGAGAAGGAGAAATCCCTTTGCAGCTATGCTGTCTCAAAGGAAATAGAGCCTTGGGCTCAACCTGGAAAATCTGGTGGGCGTGGAAAGGGGATGTTCTTGGAGAAAGAAACAGAGTAAAGTTGTGGCGTGAGAAATGTGCACTGCATTCTCAAATGAGGATCTTGAAATGTCACTATTGGAAAAGCCAGTTGGATTGCAGTGTGGAGGAAGAGTTAGGAATAGCTCAAGACCAGGTGCAGATTTGGAAATGAAATGATAGAGCTCTCCATGATTCCTAATGTAGAGCTAATTAAAACACATTCTCACTATCCAGGCTTTTAAATAGAAGCCTATAATGGATGCAGCATTCAGAACAGGGAACATATGGTAGCCCGATCATATCATGGATCTGAGTGAAGGGATTCCTGCTTATTTGTCCTCCTGGTGTCAAAACTTGTAGATGCTTATAACTGAGTCACTTTTATTTATTTATTTATTTATTTTTAATCCAGATAATTTTTTTTTCCATTTATTAGTTGGAGGCTAATTACTTTACCATATTGTAGTGGGTTTTGCCATACATTGACATGAATCAGCCATGGATTTGCATATATTCCCCAACCCGATCCCCACTCCCGCCTCCCTCCCCACCCCATCCCTCTGTGTCTTCCCAGTGCACCAGCCCTGAGCACTTGTCTCATGCATCCAACCTGGGCTGGTGATCTGTTTCACCCTTGATCATATACTTGTTTCAACGCTGTTCTCTCTGAACATCCCACCCTCACCTTCTCCCACAGAGTCTAAAAGTCTGTTCTGTACATCTGTGTCTCTTTTTTCTGTTTTGCATATAGGGTTATCATTACCATCTTTTTAAATTCCATATATATGTGTTAGTATGCTGTAATGTTCTTTATCTCTCTGGCTTACTTCACTCTGTATAATAGGCTCCAGTTCCATCCATCTCATTAGAACTGATTCAAATGAATTCTTTTTAACGGCTGAGTGATATATTCCATGGTGTATATGTACCACAGCTTCCTTATCCATTCGTCTGCTGATGGGCATCTAGGTTGCTTCCATGTCCTGGCTATTATAAACAGTGCTGTGATGACTGAGTCACTTTTAGAAAGATTTCCACCACCATCAGTTACCTGAAGATGAATTTAGGCCCCCATAGTCTGGAGAAGGCCTAGAAAAGCAGTGATATATATTTTGTATATTTTTCTTTAATCGAAAAAGAAAAATAGCTAGCACCTTTAAATGTTTGCTTCCATTAAAACAAACCACACATTTCTAAAAGGATATTTTGTGCATTGAAACAAGAGAAGACACACACAAAATATTTTTAATTGCTCTGAATTCTACCACCAAAAAGATCTCTATTTTAAACATAAGTATATGTTGTCTTTCTTTTCTTGAACTGATTGATTTGTCTCTTTATTTATAATTTGTAGCAAGTGTGTGAAGTTGCCATGTCACTACTTTTCTTTTTCTTACACTTGAAGGACCATGTCCAGACTTTTTATTTGTCTGATACTGTGCAGCAGTGCCTAACTAACTTCTCATTATTCTCATCATCCATATTCTCTCCCTCACTCTCTCATTTTCCCTCTGTGGTACAGTGTGAGAATCTGAGGGTGTGTTCATTTCTGCATTCAGTAGACTCTCCCTAAGACTAAGATTAGCGGACACTTGGGTTCTTTCTTGTGAGATTTGGTTTATTGTCCTAGACCAGGGTTTTGTAAGTCTGGTTGGGGCTGCACCCCATTTCCTTTTGGAGATGAGGGTGGAAGGAAAGAGGATCATTATAATTTGGACCACTTTCCAAGTTCAGAATGCAGCTGGGGGAATTTTATTTCTGAGAGCATCAACTTCCTTTGTTTTTATTTTCCTCATTTTACCCGTAATTCAGTTCAGTTCAGTTGCTCAGTCGTGTCCCACTCTGCGACGCCATGAACCGCAGCATGCCAGGCCTCCCTGTCCATCACCAACTCCTGGAGTTTACTCAAACTCATTTCCATTGAGTCGGTGATGCCATCCAACAATCTCATCGTCTGTCCTCCCCTTCTCCTCCTGCCCTCAATCTTTCCCAGCATCAGGGTCTTTTCCAATGAGTCAGCTCTTCGCATCAAGTGGCCAAAGTATTGGAGTTTCAGCTTCAACATCAGTCCTTCCAATGAACACCAGGGATTGATCTCCTTTAGGAGGGACTGGTTGGATCTTCTTGCAGTCCAAGGGACTCTCAAGAGTCTTTTCCAACACCACAGTTCAAAAGTATTAGTTCTTCTGCTCTCAGCTGTCTTTATAGTCCAACTCTCACATCCATACCTGACACCTGGAAAAACCATAGCCTTGACTAGACAGACCTTTGTTGACAAAGTAATGTCTCTGCTTTTTAATATGCTGCCTAGGTTGGTCATAACTTTTCTTCCAAGGAACAAGCATCTTTTAATTTCATGGCTGCAGTCACCATCTGCAGTGATTTTGTAGCCCAAGAAAATAAAGTCTATCACTGTTTCCATTGTTTCTGCATCTGCTTGCCTTGATGTGATGGGACTGGATGCCATGATTTTCATTTTCTGAAGGTTGAGTTTTAAGCCAACTTTTTCACTCTCCACTTTCACCTTCATCAAGATGTCCTTTAGTTCTTCGCTTTCTGCTGTGAGAGGTGTGTAATCTGCATATCTGAGGTTATTGATATTTCTCTCGGCAATCTTGATTCCAGCTTGTGCTTCATCCAGCCCAGCATTTCATATGATGTACTCTGCATAAAAGTTAAATAAGCAGGGTGACAATATACAACCTTGGCATACTCCTTTCCCAATTTTGAAGCATTCCATTGTCCCATGTCCGGTTCTAACTGTTGTTTCTTGACCTGCATACAGATTTTGCAGGAGGCAGATAAGGTGGTCTGGTATTCCCATCTCTTGAAGAGTTTTCCACAGTTTGTTGTGATCCACACAGTCAAAGGCTTTGGCATAGTCAATAAAGCAAAAATAGATGTTTTTCTGGAACTCTCTTGCTTTTTTGATGATCCAGTGGATAGTGGCAATTTGATCTCTGGTTCCTCTACCTTTTCTAAATCCAGCTTAAACATCTGAAAGTTCATAGTTCACGAACTATTAAAACCTGGCTTGAAGAATTTTGAGCATAACTGAAAGCATGTGAGATGAATGCAACTGTGTGGTAGCTTGAACATTCTTTGACATTGCCTTTCTTTCGGATTGAAATAAAAACTGATCTTTTCCAGTCCTGTGGCCACAGCTGAGTTTTCAAATTTGCTGGCATATGGAGTGCAGCACTTTCACAGTATCTTCTTTTAGGATTTTAAATAGCTCAGTTGTAATTTCATCACCTCCACTAGCTTTGTTCATAGTGATGCTTCCTAAGGCCCACTTGACTTCATACTCCAGGATGTCTAGCTCTAGGTGAGTGATCACACCATCATGGTTATGTGGGTCATGAAGATCTTTTTTGTAGAGTTCTTCTGTGTATTCTTGCCACCTCTTCTTAATATCTTCTGCTTCTGTTAGGTCCATACCATTACTGTCCTTTATCTTACCCATCTTTGCATGGAATATTCCCTTGGTATCTCTGATTTTCTTGAAGAACTCTCTAGTCTTTCCCATTCTATTGTTTTCCTCTATTTCTTTGCATTCATCACTGACGAAAATTTCTTATCTCTCCATGCTATTCTTTGGAACTCTGCATTCAAATGGGTATATCTTTCCTTTTCTCCTTTGCCTTTCGCATCTCTTCTTTTCACAGCTGTTTGTAAGGCCTCCTCAGACAACCATTTTGCCTTTTTGCATTTATTTTTCTTGGGGATGATCTTGAACCCTGCCTCCTGTACAATGTCACAAATCTCTGTCCATAGTTCTTCAGTCACTCTGTCCATCAGAATTAATCCCTTGAATCTATGTGTCACTTCCACTGTAATCATAAGGGATTTAATTTAGGTCATACATGAATGGCCTAGTGATTTTCCCTACTCTCTTTAATTTTAGTCTGAATTTGGCAATATGGAGTTCATGATTTGAGCCATAGTCAGCTCCCAGTCTTTTTTTTTTTTTTTTTTGCTGACTGTATAGAGCCTCTCCATCTTTGGCTGCAAAGAATATAATCAGTCTAATTTTGTTATTGATCATCTGTTTATGTCCATGTGTAGAGTCTTCTCTTGTGTTGTTGGAAGAGGGTGTTTGCTATGACCAGTGCATTCTCTTGGCAAAACTCTGTTAGTCTTTGCCCTGCTTCATTTTGTACTCCAAGGCCAAATTTGCCTGTTACTCCAAGGATCTTGACTTCCTACTTTTGCATTCCAGTTCCCTATAATGAAAAGGACATCTTTGGGGGTGTTAATTCTAGAAGATCATCACAGAACCATTCAACTTCAGCTTTTCAGCATTACTGGTGGGGCATAGACTTGGATTACTGTGAAGAGTTGACTCATTGGAAAAGACCCTGATGCTGGGAGGGATTGGAGGCAGGAGGAGAAGGGGACAACAGGGGATGAGATGGCTGGATGGCATCACCAACTCGATGGGCATGGGTTTGGGTAGACTCTGGGAGTTGGTGATGGACAGGGAGGCCTGGCGTGCTGTGATTCACGGG
This sequence comes from Dama dama, assembly GCF_033118175.1. Lineage (NCBI taxonomy): Eukaryota > Metazoa > Chordata > Mammalia > Artiodactyla > Cervidae > Dama > Dama dama. Next base: position 7,482,234 of record NC_083699.1, on the reverse strand, counting down.
GTCGCAAAGAGTCGGACACGACTGAGCGATTGAACTGAACTGAACTGAACTGAACTGTGATATTGAATGAATTGCCTTGGAAACAAACATAGATCATTCTGTTGTTTTTGAGATTGCATCCAAGTACTGCTTTTTGGACTCTTTTGTTGACTATGATGGCTACTCCATTTCTTCTAAGGAATTCTTGCCCACAGTATTAGATATAATGGTCATCTGAGTTAAATTCACCCATTCAAGTCCATTTTAGTTCACTGATTCCTAAAATGTCAATGTTCACTCTTACTATGCCCTGTTTGACCAGTTCAAATTTACCTTGATTCATGGACCTAACATTCCAAGTTCCTATACAATATTGTTCTTTATAGCATTGGACTTTACGTCCATCACCAGTTACACCCACAACTCATTTTGTTGTGGGTGTTGTATGTGTTGTGGTGTGTTGTTTTTGCTTTGGCTCCATCTCTTCATTCTTTCTGGAGTTATTTCTCTAATGTTCTCTAGCAGCATATTGGGCACCTACTGACCTGGGGAGTTCATCTTTCCATGTCATATCCTTCGGCCTTTTCATACTGTTCATGGGATTTTCAAGGCAAGAATACTGAAGTGGTTTGCCCTTTCTTTCTCCAGTGGACCATGTTTTGTCAGAACCTTCCACCATGACCTGTCCATCTTGGGTGGCCCTACATGGCATGTCTCATAGTTTCATTGAGTTAGACAAGGTGGTGGTGCATGAGATCTGTTTGAATATCCTCTTCTATCACAATAGTATTCCTAATATTTTCTGGCATGCCTCTTTTAAATCCTTTCTTTACCCCAGAATGATTATCTTCAGTTCCATAAGACAGTTCTTGCTATAACATGGTTTCCAAACACCTAATAGCTCAGGGCTTCCACCTTCAGAAATCATGATGAAATGTCCCATCAACATATTGGTTACTCTGGGAACTTTTTTTTCCCACCATCTCCTTCTTTGTATGGTTCTGAGTAAAAGCACCCAAAAGAGGAACTTGCACAAGATTCACAAAGCAGGAGGAAGCAGAAGTCATTATTTCTAAAGGTCTTGGCAGGCAAATAGAGGGATGAACAGATACAAAAGTGCCTCTAGCATTTCACTTTGCCCTCATGCTTGACCTCTGTACCAAATTTAGGTCTTTTTCTTGATTGCAAATCCTTCTTCCTCAGCACAGCCCTAGCCCACCACTAGTCAGTCATTTGGCAGAAAACACAATGAGGTAGGAACAAGGAACAGCCAGTGCTATTCCATAAAAGTATAATGTAAAACACATAAACAATTTAAAATTTTCTAGCCAAATTAAAAAGGTAAAATGAAACAGGTCAATTTCATATATATATATCTGAGTTTGTATATGTTGTATATATATATGTATATTTATATTATATATATATATACACATATATTATATATGTATATGTATGTATATATATATAGCCATGTTCCATGACATGCAGGATCTTAGTTCCCCAACTAGGGTTCAAACCCACACCCCCTGCAGTGGAAGCCAAGAGTCTCAACCACTGGACCACCAGGAAAATCCCCAAGTCAATTTTAATAATGTATTTTATATAACCCAACATAGCTAAAATGTACTGCTTTAACACAGAGACAATATTAAACATGATTAATCAAACAGTAAAGAGGCCAATATAGCAAAAAACAGCCAATGATGTGGATGTTAATAGGGGACAGGTAAAAGTACAATCAAGAACCAGCTCATACAGGGCACTGTAGACCGTGACAATGGTGTGAGGTTTTGTAAGGTGTAATGAGACTTTCAAGCGGAGGAATGGCATGAGCTGGCTTACATTGCTGAAAATGGCTCTGATGCTCAGGGGAGAATAGACCGATAGGAGAAACCCCAGATGTAGAGTGCAGTTTAGGAGGCTTTTTCAATGACCTAGATGAAAGATGATGGGGGCTTGGACTAGGATCATGTTATAAAAATAGTAAGATATTGAAAATCTGTGATATATTTTCAGGGTAGAATAACAAAATCTGCCCATATTTGAGTATGTAATGTGAGAGAGGGAAGAAAGACTTACCGATAATATCTATCTTTTAGGATTAAGCACTTAGAAATGATAATGCCATTAACTATGAGAAGGAAGGCTAAGAAAAAAATGTTTATTTTGTTCAGTTCTATCATAAAATATGACTTTAAATATTGACTCTTCCTTTGTCATTTTGATAAGCATGTCTTTATCTAAATCACAGGTATAAATCTTGAACTGAGTGCTAATTATAGAGTTTATAGTTCCATTCAGCTTACTACCCAAGCATTAACATTACATCCAAAATACAGTTAATTCATCTTATGCTGCTGCTTATTATCAAAAAATACTTCTACACACCTTGCTCATAAGTATAAAATTCACTCATTGCTATGTGTCATTTATGGCATTACTTTGACCTCCCAAATTAGAAACCTCATTTCTTTCTCCCCTGCTTAGCCTGGACCGCTATTTCAACAGATCTTGCCTATATCCTCTAGGTTCTCAACTCTCGTCCTTCCAGCTCATCTGAATCACCAGTCCCTAACCTATGATTAATCCAACCATCTGCTTACTCAACAGATACTTCAAAGCTGCCAAACACTGCTGGGGAAAAATTGTGTAAGTGGATTGCTTGGACTTTTCACATATTTACCACCTTCAACCTCAACTCGGCCCTCAGTATTGCTGGGCACCACTTTCATCTGCCTCTGTTGAGATATCTTTCCCACTCACTAAGGTCACCATTTGAGGTTTTTGCACTCCTCCTCAACCTTCCACTTTTATATGCAGGAGAAAAAGTACTGCTTTCTAGAAAACCAAATGAATACTCCAGGTAATTAATTTATTCCAATTTTCTCCTCCAGCTACAATATTATATATTATATATAATTATATATTAATATATATTAATTATATATTAATACCCATCCTCGTCCACCACATTCAACCCCGGTCTTGTATTCATCTCCAAACATTCTTCCAGATCCTGTTCCATCATCGAATTTCCCCTGTTCATTGACAGCTTTTTCTTCCTCAATAAATATGCTTAAGTCTCCTCTCATCCTAAAGAAAATCTTCTGCTCTCCTTGGCTCCTCTTGAGCTAGTAAGTTGATCTCTGTCCTCCTTTCACTGCAAATTTCATTAGAAAGTTTCATCATCTGCTATAATCACATCCCTCTACTGAATCCCTTCTTCCCCAAGTCATCAGTGACCTATCAGTCTTAAATTCAATAATCTATTTCACTTCTTTGTCCCATTTAGCATCTGTGGATCATAGTCTTTCTTGAATCCTTCAACTCTTAGATCCTGGCCCTGATTCCTCTGATCAGTCCTGGATTTTCTTGGTTGATTCTTCTTCACGATCACTTGAGGATGGTACTTTGAGTCCTTCATACATACTTTCTTTTCTTCTCATGCTCATTCCTCTCCTGCAGTGATAGGACCCACCCCACCAGTCTACTTTCACTTACTGTTACAGCCAAGCAGACAGTCTGCTCAGATCTACTGTGAGGACAATGCTGACCGACAGCCCCAGCTGACCCCTTACAGGTCAGCCACTACATCTGCACCCAGGCCCGGCTTCTGTGGGCTGCTCCCAGCCAACCACTCCATATGGTTAGATTTGAAAGCAGGCCCAGCTCTGCAGCCCACAGGACTCTGTTTTGGCTCTAGGACTCCCTTTGGCCTGGAGAAAACTTTCTTGGGATTGCACTGCCATCTTGGACTCTGCCCAAACAAACCTCCTTCCTCCCACTTCTTATATCACAGATGTCAAACTAGCATTGTGGCCTAAGGGTCTCCCTGTCTTCCTCTTCATGAGTGCTTCCCCCAATCATTCTGTTCATTCTTGATTCTGTCTTGGCAACTGTATCTTAGAGGATTAAATTTAACATATCTGCACATCAGCAGCTGATGAATATATCTCCAAGTCCTGCCTTGAACTTAAAATTCATATATAAACTGCTTTCTCAATAACGTCTCCCAGGTGAATCAAATGTATCTCAGATGTAATACATGTCATATTAAATTCCTTATTTTGCCACACACCATATTCCTTTCCAGCAATTCTTGCCTTGTGTAGTCGCACCATCTTCTATCTTCTGCTGATTACCTCCTCTTCCATGTCCTCAACTCAGACATTTATTAAACTGTTTGGGATATGTGCCATGTCAGTTATGGACTCTAGCTTTCCGTCATGCCTCTCTCCAATTCTGTATTCACAAAAGGCTTTCCACAAACTGGCTCCATCATATCTTTGCTGCTTTATCACTGTCACCTCCTCATTCATCCATCATTCCTCCCATCATTTCTCTCACTCAACCAAATAAATATCCTGAACTTGCTCATGGCTCTGAATCACGGAACGTACTATTTTATCATCCCCAAATTTCTCCGTTGCTCAACTTCTACATGTTTTTCAAGGTGCAACTCAAATGTTACTCAGTGAAATTCCACTCCCAAACCAGCTACCACCATAAGCGAAGATAGAAAATATTACCTCTTTATTATCTTGGTATGCTGAATAGACTGCAATTATAGCACTCCCTTCTTATATTTTGCTACAATTATGGATGTATTATGTATGCATTTCCAAATAGGAAAAGGAGTATGTCAAGGCTGTTTATTGTCACCATGCTTATTTAACTTATATGCAGAGTACATCATGAGAAATGCTGGGCTGGATGAAGCACAAGCTGGAATCAAGATTGCCAGGAGAAATAATAATGCAGATATGCAGATAACAGCACCCTTATGGCAGAAAGAGAAGAACGACTAAGGAGCCTCTTGATGAAAGTGAAAGAGGAGAGTGGAAAAGTTGGCTTAAACCTCAACATTCAGAAAACTAAGATCATGGCATCTGGTCCCATCACTTCATGGGAAATAGATGGGGTAACAGTGGAAACAGTGGCAGACTTTATTATTTTGGGTTCCAAAATCACTGCAGATGGTGACTACAGCCATGAAATAAAAAGATGCTTTCTCCTTGGAAGAAAAATTATGACCAACCTAGACTGCATGTTAAAAAACAGAGACATTCTTTGCCAACAAAGTTTCGTCTAGTCAAGGTGTCATGTATGGATGTGAGAGTTGGACCATAAAGAAAGCTGAGCAGTGAAGAATTGATGCTTTTGAACTCTGGTGTTGGAGAAGACTCTTTAGAGGCCCTCCCTACTGCAAGGAGATCCAACCAGTCCATCCTAAAGGAAATCAGTCCTGAATGTTCACTGGTAGGACTGATGCTGAAGCTGAAACTCCAATATTTTGGCCACCTGATATGAAGAACTGACTCATTGGAAAAGACCCTGATGCTGGGAAAGATTGAAGGCAGGAGGAGAAGGGGATGACAGAGGATGAGATGGTTGCATGCCATCACTGACTCAATGGAAATGTGTTTGAGTAAACTCCGGGAGTTGGTGATGGACAGGGAGGCCTGGCGTGCTGCAGTCCATGGGTCGCAGAGTCGGACACGACTGAGCAACTGAAGTGAACTGAAGTGATATATGTATTCTGTCCTTTCACTAAGACTTTGAAGCAATGAACCATGTATTATTAGTCTATATCTGTCCAATTCCTTGAATGGTACTTCCATCATAGTAGATATTCAATAAATATTTGTGGAATGAACTGAAGCAGCAAAGAAATTAACTTATATTGATTGGACTTTTCTTGAGAAATGCATACTAACTTTTAATGATTATTTCCATGTTGCTTGAAAATAATCTGTTTTGTTCACTGTCTCCATCAAAACAGATAGGTTTGAGGCCACTACTCAAAATTCAAATAAAAATCCAAGCCTAATCTATCATTTTCTTAAGTAAGGAAGAGTCATGCTAGACAGACACAATCACTTTTGAGCAAAGCAAACTGCTGATATTATGTAGGTGTTTAGGAAAGAGTTTGTTTTGAGATGTGTTTGTTACTGAGGTAAGACTATGGTGTCAGTGTTAGAAACTGACACAAATACTCTACAAATATTTACTGAATAGCTACTATGATGGAGGCCCTTTTGTGTTGGATACAAAAGTGCATTCTGTGTTGGTTACAGAAGAATGGGTGGATGTCAGCCTTAGAGTTGTGTTCAGGTTATTGAGTCTGCCACAGATGTAGTGATTTCTTAGAACCATGGCTATGAAACAGTCAATTATTGACTCAGTTCATTTCAGTCGCTCAGTCGTGTCCGACTCTTTGCATCCCCATGAATCACAGCACGCCAGGCCTCCCTGCCCATCACCAACTCCCGGAGTTTACCCAAACTCATGTCCATTGAGTTGGTGATATCATCCAACCATCTCATCCCTCTATTGTCCCCTTCTCCTCCCACCTTCAATCTTTCCCAGCATCAGGGTCTTTTCCAATGAGTCAGCTCTTCGCATGAGGTGGCCAAAGTATTGGAGTTTCAGCTTCAGCATCAGTCCTTCCAATGAACACCCAGGACTGATCTCCTTTAAGATGCACTGGTTGGATCTCCTTGCAGTCCAAGGGACTCTCAAGAGTCTTCTCCAACACCACAGTTCAAAAGCATCAATTCTTCACTGCTCAGCTTTCTTTATAATTGAACTCTCACATCCATACATGACCGCTGGAAAAACTACAGCCTTGACTAGATGGACCTTTGCTGACAAAGTAATGTCTCTGGTTCTTAATATGCTATCTAGGTTGGTCATAACTTTCCTTCCAAGGAGTAAACATCTATTTTAATTTCATGGCTGCAATCACCAACTGCAGTGATTTTGGAGCCCAAAATAATAAAGTCTGACACTGTTTCCACTGTTTCCCCATCTATTTGCCATGAAGTGATGGGACCGGATGCCATGATCTTAGTTTTCTGAATGTTGAGGTTTAAGCCAACTTTTTCCCTCTCCACTTTCATCAAGAGGCTCTTTAGTTCCTCTTCACTTTCTGCCATGAGGGTGGTGTCAACTGCATATCTGAGGTTATTGATATTTCTCCCAGCAATCTTGATTCCAGCTTGTGCTTCCTCCAGCCCAGCATTTCTCATGATGTACTCTGCATATGAGTTAAATAAGCAGGTGACAATATACAGCCTTGATATACTCCTTTTCCTATTTGGAACCAGTCTGTTGTTCCATGTCCAGTTCTAACTGTTGCTTCCTGACCTGCATACAAGTTTCTCAAGAGGCAGGTCAGGTGGTCTGGTATTCCCATCTCTTTCAGAATTTTCCACAGTTTATTGTGACTAGACAGGTTTAAAGACATTTCAGTTGGATGTTTTTGTGATACAATAGATCAGTTTTTTACCAGGAATGTGAGGGGATTTTTTTTATCCTCAGGTATTATGAGGATATTTATATTCTGATTTCTACCTTAGCTCATGACCTTTAGATCCTCTAATGTACTCTAGGCTTACAAAATCATAGATATACACATGCCTTTTTCCTACAACCAGTTAATTAGATATATAGGAATATAATAATAAATGTCACAGTTTGGTGTCACACAGTTTTCCCTGGAGGGTTTATCTTTTGCTTAGAGGATAGATCAATGAAAATATTCATGCAAGGAACTCTCTGAATTGGGAGCTATCCATAAAGCTGCTTTCATTTTTTTTTGTTTTTTTTTTTTGTTGTTGTTGTTACAGTTGTTTGTTTTGCTTTTTAGTAGTAAGAAGCTCAAGAGCTGTAACACAGGAATTCATTGCTGAGTCAGCTGTTTTGAAAGTTATTCTTAAGAAGCACAGACAGCAGAAATGATAAGTGCGCCCACGCATACAAAACCTGTGTTAATCAGTTTTTACATATTATCAATTAATCTCCAAAACCACCAAGTAGGTGTTCTTATGTCCATTTCTATGGGGGCGGGGGAGGAACTTAAAGGGATTAAATACATTTTTTAACCTCCTGAAGCTTGGAAGTGACAAAATTAGAAGTTGAATCCAGATTTCTATTTCAATAGCCAAAAAATTTCTCCCTGCATCACACTGCGTCTCAGACAGAAAGGAATCTGCCTGCAATGTGGGAGACCCAGGTTTGATCCCTGGGCTACGAAGATCCCCTGCAGAAGGGAAAGGCTAGCCACTTCAATATTCTTGCCTGGAGAATTCCACAGAGGAGCCTGGCAGGCTACCGTCCACGGGGTCACAAAGAGTCAGACATAACTGAGCCACTAACACTGACATAGCATGCTTCCTGTCACAAAGGAAAGTTGAGTACCTCAGTTTCAAAGAAATTAGTCTGGAGACAGCTACAGCGGAAATTGGAAAAAAATCTCTACCAGTCATCCTAACCTGGAACAGTTATGTTAAATGTATATTTCTCACTGGCTGTTGTTTTGTTCTTTTCTTTAATTATCACTCACAATGCTGAAACTAAAATATTCTTAAATTTAGAAAGTTACCCGATTTCCATATTCCAGTTATTCTCATACAAACATGTGCTGTGCAGAACGTCACCCTACAAGAAAGTGTGGTGTAATTAGGTTTCAGCGGGTGTATAGAAATGGTTACCTCAACATATTTACATCTCAAAAAGGAGTCTATGTTATTCAGTAATTCCATCTCTCTATCTACACCATGCATTTTTAAATGAGTGAAATAAACACACACATCTCTATAAAACATATCAAAATATGAAAAACACACATGTCTAGCTTACCTTTATTGGGGTTTTCTATGAGTCTTATGGGTTACTAAGCACTAACTTAAAATGAGAATAGGGTCATAAAAAGAGAAGAATGAGTTAATATTTTTTAAATGCATGCCAGGAAGTCCTATTCACTAACTTTGGACAGATAACAAATTCAACCATTTTAAATTATATTTAAGAACAAAGGTTTGGTTTTACTTTTAGTGATACAATTATAATTTAGATTGACTTTTTATATTTTTGATTCCAAAAAGCAGGAGTGGACAGGATAAAGCAATTGCATATACATAAGCTGAAAATCAGATCAGACTATCAGAAGCACAACTTTTTCTTGAAACTAAGCCAATCAAGTAGCTTCTTTTGTGAATATTCAAAAATATAGCATTGATTAATGGCCTTAAATGTGACCTTATAGAAGATATACTATTTTCATTAAACTGTTTGGTATAGCATATGTTGAATATAGAGGTACCTTTAGAATTTCAACAAATTTTGTTGACAGTGAGTGACAAACATTGCATATCATATTCAATATACTAAATAAAAATTCTGGTTTGCTAAACTATTTTATTTTCTTTTGAATAGGTAATAATATGTAGCAGAGAACACAAAGAGTAAAAGTTTCTCCTGACTCTGTCCTCCTGCACCCTAGTTCCCAATGAAGGGAACCAATATTAAATACCATGGTTCAAGAAAAGTCCTCTGAAATAAAGACTTGGATCTGTATATTGAGTGGCTCCACCTTTTATTCCCCAAAATCAATCCAGAACAGTTGGCTGTGAGACATATCCTAGTAAAATCATTAAATTTTAAAAATGAAAGAACCCTTTGGGTTTCTAGGCAGAAAATTCAGAAGGAAAAGAAATTCAGTTTGGCATCAAACTTATTGTCATCAATAATCAAACCAAGAAAGCAGTGCAAAACTCCATCAACTTCCTTCAACTTGAAGGAAGGGGTAAGCATCTTATACACAGCCAAGCTGTTCTTCAAAATTAACACTGCCCAGGAGTCTTTCCTGGGAAATCTACTAACAGATGAATTTCACTTAACATGGAGATGGTTAAGGAATCTATTAGACAAAGGACTAGCACTGAGGACTAAGTATCCCGCTGACCATTGACCATCGCAGACGGTAGGTGTGGAGACTATCTGATGTGATTTCACAGTCAGCTGTCCAAAGCCAGGTCCACACCCACAGGTTCACTATCCCTGGATAGTCATACATTTAATGGAGGAAGAAAAAAAAGCACATGTAAGAGGACCGCAATTCAAATCAATGTTGTTCAAGAGTCAGCTGTTCTTAATTGTAAATCTAAACTGTAACAAGTGAGAATGAGAGAAAAAAATTATTACATAAATATTCTTTGCTCTGTCAAAGTAACATACAAAAAAAAACCCATAAAGACAAAATTTGAGAGACAAAAATGTGAGAAAAAGAGAAAAGAGTATATTCTCATTGCTGCAAAGTAATAAGCTGAAATAAAAGGAAATTATCTGAAGTTGACAATATAGCTGGCATCCTAACAAGGAGGAAGGGGACTAAGAGTGTTAAATAAAAGCATTAAGATAAAGTAATAATTATTTTGAATATATGTCTTCTTAAGCCCAAGAAAATATAACAGGAAAAGTTTAATTAAAAAGCAAACAGAATAGACTTTAATGAAAGTCATGCAGGCTGGATGAAGCACAAATAGAATCAAGATTACCATGAGAAATATCAATAACCTCAGATACGCAGATGATACCACCCTTATGGCAGAAAGTGAAGAACTAAAGGGCCTCTTGATGAAAGTGAAAGAGGAGAGTGAAAAAGTTGGCTTAAAACTCAACATTCAGAAAACTAAGATCTTGACATCCGGTCCCATCACTTCATGGCAAATAGATGGGGAAACAATGGAAACAGTGAGAGATTTTATTTTTCTGGGCTCCAAAATCACTGCGGATGGTGACTTCAGCCATGAAATTAAAAGATGCTTGCTCCTTGGAAGAAAACCTATGACCAACCTAGACAGCATATTAAAAAACAGAGACATTGTTTTGCCAACAAAGGTCCATCTAGTCAAGGCTATGGTTTTTCCAGTGGTCATGTATGGATGTGAGAGTTGGACTATAAGGAAAGCTGAGCAGTGAAGAATTGATGCTTTTGAACTGTGGTGTTGGAGAAGACCCTTAAGAGTCTCTTGGGCTGCAAGGAGATCAAACCAGTCAATTCCGAAGGAAATCAGTCCTGAATATTCATTGGAAGGACTGATGCTAAAGCTGACCCTCCAATACTTTGGCCATCTGATATGAAGAACTGGAAAAGACCCTGATGCTGAGAACGACTGAAGGCAAGAAGAGAAGGGGACGACAGAGGATGAGATGGTTGGATGGCATCACCAACTCGGTGGATGTGAGTTTGAGTAAGCTCCTGGTGTTGGTGATGAACAGGGTAGTCTGGAGTGCTGCAGTCCATGGGGTCACAAAAAGTTGGTCACGACAGAGGAACTGAACTGAACTGAGTGAAGATCACATTGTAAACATAGTTTGATGTTACAAAGACAAAATATTCTTCATATCAATAAATGTAAATAGGTGCAACTTACCTATTTAAAAACAAACTTTAGATCGGCTTACAGATCAAAACCAGAAGAAGGAATATTCTCCAAGCCACCTAATTTTGTTCCTTCCTAAAGTCATTGTCAATGCTGTGTTTTCTGGGGCTGAGCATTTGTCAATATTGACTTTGTTTATACTATAAATTTGCGAAATACATTTTTAATCCTTCAAATCTTACTGTTCCAAATTCAGTTCTTCCAAAGCAGTGTAGCATTGGACATTTATGAGATAACAAAAGGAGCAAATGTTGGGCTCTGAGGGGAAAAAAATCCAGTGTGTAATGCATTTTATTCTTAAATGCTAAATGTTTCCAGGTTTTCTCTTTCCATTTCTTATGGACTTGCATCATCTTTTTTAAGATTATGCATAAAAGATTAAAGATTAATAAGCAAACATGTCAGGAAAAGGTATTTATCTAGTGAAAATTATTTTAAAGTGCTTTCATTTCCTTGCTGTGTGATCACAGGCACATCACTAATCTTGGTCTCTTCTAGAATTCTGCATCTTTTCCTTCATTGTAGATAATGAAAATTAAGCTATTTTGAAAGCCAATTGATAAGCAGTATATAGCACTGCTGCTCACAATCATACCTTACAGAATTTTCACTGACTTTTAGATTAAATAATATTACCATATGGAAAAATCAGAACATATAGATAGGGGGAAAAACAATAATTAAATCAGTCATTCTACCGCAACACTGTTGCAGATATTTCTACGCATAACCATCTGTATTTACTCTCTCATCATCCTGGAAAATAAATCTGCCCAACAGCCACTAAGACTGCATGTAGCCGACTGCCCCTTCTCCATCCCTTTGATTTGTAAATGGAGATGAAAACTGGGGCTGGGAAGGACTTGAATCTGGGAGGGAAAAATCAGAGCAAAGGCTCTGGTTGTGTCATAGGCACTATCATCTATGTATGGAGAAGGAAATGGTAGCCCATTCCAGTATTCTTCCTGGAGAATTCCATGGACAGAGGTGCCTAGTGGGCTACAGTCCATGAAGTTGCAGAGAGTCAGACATGACTGAGTGACTTTCACTTTCACTTCACCTTTAGTGTAGCTCTTACCAGGCCCAAGGTTAAATGCCAAAATAAAAAGTGTTCTTAAATAAATTCTAATCTACTTGGACTTTTAATAGGGACTCATTTGTAACCCCTTAGTTTTCTATTTCTATCACAGAATCAGAGATGATATACTTCTCTAAAATACTGATGCATATGATTTTTCAAATTATGAACATATTCAATGCAAAAAATTAGAGGACACAGAAAAGTACAAACAAAAGGAAATTAAAACTCCCCACTTATGACCCCACACTGCCACCAGAGTTTACATCAACAAATCATTTTGATGTGTTTTGGAAAGAAAGTGAAAGTGAAGTCGCTCAGTCGTGTCCGACCCTTTGCGACTCCATGGACTGTAGCCCACCAGACTCCTCCATCCATGGGATTCTCCAGGCAAGAATACTGGAATGGGTTACCATTCCCTTCTCCAGGGGATCTTCCTGACCCAGGGATCGAACCTAGGTCTACCACATTGCAGGCAGATGCTTTAACCTCTGAGCCACCAGGGAAGCCATTGGTGTGTTTTTAGTGACCAATAAAGCTGACCTTCAACTGCAAATATCAGTACATTGCCTAGAGAGGAACTAGACCATTAACCTATCAGTGTGTCTCCTCACTCTTCTCCTTAGTAAAGTCAACTAGGATTAGTCCTTAACCACAATTAATTTTTTAATAATTTTATTTATTTATAATTAAGACTGTGCTGGGTCTTCCTTGCTGGGTGCATTTTTCTCTAGTTGCAACAAGTAGGGTCTACTTTCTAGTTGCAGCGTGAGGGCTTCTCATTGCGGTGGCTTCTCAGGTTGCTGAGCATGGGCTCTGGGCTTCAGTAGTTGTGGCCCACAGGCTTAGTTATTCCATGGCATGTGGGGTCTTCCTGGCCCAGGAATCGAACCCATGTCTCCTGCATTGACAGATGGATTCTTTACCACTGAGCCACTTGGGAAGCCCCTTAGAGACAATTATATTGTATCATGGCTGAGTAGTAAGTATTAATGTCTAAGTGCTAATTGTTCCAGCTCACTGGAACAGTGATAAATAACTGACCAGTGATAAAAATTAATTTAGTTACTAAATATCCTTCTGTCACAATTATAACAACGTCCTTATCTCCACACACTGATATTTATTTGAATTGGACCAGATGATCCTTGAGTTTCCTTCTAGTACAAAGATGTGGGTGACAAATCTCTGAAAAATAATATAAAAAGAAACTAAGGCATGTACTGTAAATAAGTTAGCTTTTAGTGAGATTTTTCTTAAAGTTATCAGAAAATCAATTCAAGCCTTCCCATCTAATGTGTTTTGACATTTACTCTTTTGATATGAAGTTAGTTACCATGCAAAAGCAGATTCTTAATAATTGATGTTGTTTACTTTGAATGCGATTACTCATAGAAGGCTGGAGAAATGAATCAATACTTGCTTAGCTTCTCCAAAATAAATCGGAGTTAATTGTTAAAGTAATGCATGTTAATTTAGCCTGTCAAATTAATTTCCCAGCACCTCCTTATGCTATAAGAGTCTTAATTAAGAAATAACTAATGTTACTTTCCCTTATTACAGGTATTGCTGAGCCACTGGCTCTGAACAAAGTCATTTAACTCCTTTGATGTATGTGATTTAAAGAACACCAGAGAAAATCTACAAAATATTAGTTATACTGTGCATTTGAAAGTGACTTCACAGTTTGCAGAGTGATTCTGTTTTCTTTCTGCAAACTGTGTTCTGTTCTGCAAGATGCAATGTGGGCCTCCTATGACGCTGTGTGGAGTTTCAGTACTGTGTGGAGTCCTTCAGAGTGTTCGGTCCCAAGTTTCACAATTTTAGGAGGTTCACTGACTCCCTTTTTCTGAAAGAGAAAAGGGAGTGATGAAATCTATGGAAATTACAATAAGAGGAAAGTCTGAAGAAATACGGAGTGTTTAATCTAATAAAAGATGAAAGGATTGTTACATGTAAATGTATAGCTGAGTCCCTTCACTGCTCACCAGAAGCTATCACATTGTTAATTAGCTATACCCCAATACAAAATATAAATTTTTTAAAAAGATGAGGGATATAATAATGAGAACATCTTCTCTTGTTTGAATGTATGTTATACGGTAGAGGGCTTTATTTTGCATCTTATTTAGATGGCAGAATTAGCACTGGTGATGGATAATTACAAGGAGGTATATAAAGATTTAACATAAGAAACTTTTGGTGATAGAAAGGGCTCCCTTACCCACGACTGAGCTTCCCGAAATGAGCATCCCATGAAGGAACACTTCCGAGGGGCAGGGGCTGATGCTGAAGGACAGTTCTCTAAGGCTCAGAGTCTCGGTGTTTCAAGCGCACCAGACATGCGGAAGCCGCTCCTTCTTACTCCAGCCCACACTTTGACTCCTGTTACCCACATTAAATGGACATTTTAAAGCTCCAAAAGACAGGGACTTGTTCACAGTCCTCATAGTCCCCCATTACATGTCAAGTCATGCTTAAGAACTACTCATTGCTAGTCTGTGTTGCTGTTCGGTCACTAGTTCATGTCAGATGCTTTGCGACCCAGTGGACTGCAGCAGGCCAGGCTTCCCTGTCCTTCACCTTCTTCTGGAGTTTGCTCAAACTCCTGTCCATTGAGTCAATGATGCTGTCTAACCATCTCGTCTGCTGCCTTTCCCTTCTCCTCCTGCCCTCAATCTTTCCTAGCATTATGGTCTTTTCCAGTGAGTCAGCTCTTTGCACCAGGTGGTCAAAGTATTGACTAGAGCTGGCCATTGCTGGGATACAGGCCAGGTTGTTGGAGAGAAAGTGAGACGGAGGGCTTCATTCCCACTTCCCACAGTTTAAGGACAGCACTGCAGTTCGTGTTCCAGTGGTTGTACTCTGTCCATCCATCTGGTCTAGCACTTAACACATAATATTTAGTTCATTTGTACAACATGATTTGAGCTCCTTAAGACCAGAGACTATTCAATTTATCTTTATAACACCATAGCTTATCCAAGTGTTGGCATTTATTAGATACTCAGTATGTGCTTAATGGAGGAATAAATATATTCCATTCCGAGTAAGCATTGCCTCAGTGCAGACACTAAATCAACGATAAGGCATACAGAATTAAAATAAGGCTCAGTCCTTGCCCTTAAGGAGTACTAAAAAAAAAAAAATCAGCAGAATAAATACATGAGTGAATGATAGCACTATATCGGATAGAGTTTGCCCTTTAAGATTTCTTATAACTCTAAGAGTCTATAAATTGGTATTCCTTTCCTCAATTAAAATAGCTTAAATGTAAGAGCAGGAAAAGTAGTCATACTGTATTAGGATTTTCCTAGGTTTTTAATTCAGTTCAGTTCAGTTGCTCAGTCATGTCTAACTCTTTGTGACCCTATAGATTGCAGCACACCAGGCTTCCCTGTCCATCACCAACTCCCAGAGCTTACTCCAACTCATGTCCATCACATTGGTGATGCCATCCAACCATCCCATCCTCTGTCGTCCCCTTCTCCTCCTGCCTTCAGTCTTTCCCAACATCAGGGTCTATTCAAATGAGTCAGTTCTTCGCATCAGGTGGCCAAAGTATTGGAATGTCAGTTTTAGCCATCAGTCTTTTCAATGAATATTCAGGACTGATCTTCTTTAGGATGGACTGGGTGGATCTCCTTGCAGTCCAAGGGACTCTCAAGAGTCTTCTCTAACACCACAGTTCAAAAGCATCAATTTTTTGGCACTCAGCTTTCTTTATACTCCAACTCTCACATCCATACATGACCACTGGAAAAACCATAGCCTTGACTATATGGACCTTTCTTGGCAAAGTAATGTCTCTGCTTTTTAATATGCTACTAGGTTGGTCATAGCTTTTCTTCCAAGGAGTAAGCATCTTTTAATTTCATGGCTGCAGTCACCATCTGCAGTGATTTTGGAGCCCAGAAAAATAAAGTCTGTCACTGTTTCCACTGTTTCTCTATCTATTTGCCATGAAGTGATGGGACAGGATGCCATGGTCTTCGTTTTCTGAATGTTGAGTTTTAAGCCAACTTTGTCACTCTCTTCTTTCACTTTCATCAAGAGGCCCTTTAGTTCCTCTTCACTTTCTGCCATAAGAGTGGTGTCATCTGTATATCTGAGGTTACTGATATTTCTCCCAGCAGTCTTTATTCCAGCTTATGCTTCATCCAGCCCAGCATTTTGCATGATGTACTCCGCATATAAGTTAAATAAGCAGGTGACAATATATAGCCTTGACATACTCCTTTCCCAATTTTGAACCAGTCTGTTGTTCCATGTCCAGTTCTAACTGTTGCTTCCTGACCTGCATACAGATTTCTCAGGAGTCAGGTCAGGTAGTCTGGCATTCCCATCTCTTTAAGAATTTTCCAGTTTGTTGTGATCCACACAGTCAAAGGCCTTGGCATAGTCAATAAAGCAGAAGTAGATGTTTTTCTGGAACTCTCTTGCTTTTTTGATGATCCTGCGGATGTTCACCATTTGATCTCTGGTTCCTCTGCCTTTTCTAAATCCAGCTTGAATATCTGGAAGTTCACAGTTCGTGTACTGTTGAAGCCTGGCTTGGAGAATTTTGAGCATTACTTTGCTAGTGTGTGAGATGAGTGTAACTGGGCGATAGTTTGAGCATTCTTTGGCATTGTCTTTCTTTAGGATTGGAATGAAAACTGATCTTTTCCAGTCCAGGCTACTGCTGAGTTTTCTAAATTTGCTGGCATATTGAGTGCAGCACTTTCACAGCATCATATTTTAGGATTTGAAATAGCTCTACTGGAATTCCATCCTCTCTACTAGCTTTGTTTATAGTGATGCTTCCTGAGGCCCACTTGACTTCACATTCCAGGATGTCTGGCTCTATGTGAGTGATCACATCATTCTGGTTATCTGGGTCATGAAGATCTTTTTTGTAGAGTTCTTCTGTGTATTCTTGCCACCTCTTCTTAATATCTTCTGTTTCTGTTAGGTCCATACAATATCAGTCCTTTATAGTGCCCATCTTTGCAAGAAATTTTCCCTTGGTATCTCTAATTTTCTTGAAGAGCTCTCTAGTCTTTCCTAGTCTATTGTTTTCCTCTATTTCTTTGCACTGACCACTGAGGAAGTCTTTCTTATCTCTCCTTGCTATT
Source organism: Dama dama (assembly GCF_033118175.1). NCBI lineage: Eukaryota > Metazoa > Chordata > Mammalia > Artiodactyla > Cervidae > Dama > Dama dama. The sequence goes on along the minus strand of NC_083699.1, from coordinate 7,464,829 downwards.
CTTTGTAACTTTGCATTCAAAAAGGGTAAATCTTTCCTTTTCTCCTGCCTTTCATTTCTCTTCTTTTCTCAGCTATTTGTAAGTCCTCGTCAGACAACAATTTTGCCTTTTTGCATTTCTTTTTCTTGGGAGTGATCTTGATCATTGCCCCCTGTACAATGTCACGAACCTCTGTCCATAGTTCTTTAGGCACTCTATCAGGTCTAATCCCTTGAATCTATTTGTCACTTCCACTGCATAATCATAAGGGATTTGATTTAGGTCATACCTGAATGGTCTAGGGGTTTTCCCTACTTTCTTCTAGCTCAGTTTCTAGCAAATCAAATAATTTGAGAAGTCAATTTACAGTTAAAGAGTTGGGAAACAAAAGGTCTTGGTAGAAATTTGTGTCAAAGCCATATAAAATTTCACTTTTCTCACATGAAGAAAAACACTTTCTAGTTCTAGAACTCAAAGTGTTTGGTAATTTTCTCTATATACTAATTGAAGAATTCAAAATATTATGTATATATTAAAAATAACAAATACCATCAAAATGTTCACTCTCGATTTATATTAACATGAAATTCACTCATTTATAATTCAGTTACTTTCAGTTTTCCTGTTTTACAGAGGATGCAACAGGACATAGAGTTAAGGCGTTTGCCCCTAGATCATGAAATAGCAAGCAGTACACCTCGGCAGTTGAGCACCGGAGTTTATGTTCATAACCACTTCACTATATTACCTCTCATAAATAATATTCTCCTGTAGCATGGTATGAATTTATTTATTACATCACATTAAGATTCTTTTTACCAGCTACTGCATAAAGCAGAATCAGTGATCCATGATGAGTCTTGCTTCTGATGCAGTCATGATCAAAGAAAAGCCTAGGCTTTGAGAGGAAGTATACAAAGCAATAAAACAGAGCCCATTAGCAGGAAAACAGTGGTCATTATTTTAATTCCTTTATTATTTATACAAACCCAGACAGTCACCACTGTCTCTGTCCCATTCCCCACCCCTGTCCAAAAGGACACAGTTATATAAAGTAATAACTGATTATTCAAACAAATAACAATGTATTACTCTACATATTCACACACACACACAAAACCCTGCAAGTCAACTGTTTTGCCAAACCATTTTGATACACTGGGGGTTAAGGTGCTTGCCCTGAAAAGCAAGGTACATTTAATTTGGGGATTGAAAGATCTTTTTTCCCACTTAGTTTCACATATATTCTGTTTTTCACTTTGTGCTCTAAATAGGTAGTTAATTGGGACTATTTAACAGATTGCGAACGTGGCTGCTGAGAGTAATTGTATCTTAACAACAACTGAAGGAGTTTTTACTTAATTTGCAAGCGGTTTGGTTGAGAATGACCTTGCACCCTACAGTTGGATTCAAAGAATTAGGCAGAAGCTAAAGTGCTGCTGACTGTAGGAGGTGAAACTCGTTCATATTCTTTTGTAAACAAATTAACAGTGAGTTGCCAGTGTGTTTTCATCCTCCCCAATCACCTTAGCAACGAGGATATAGGAACAGCATGGACTTTCCTCAGAACGTGCAGTTTTTCCTAGCACAAGAAGACAGCAACAAATGGAACTGGCAAAATTCCCAATTTATTTTAATCCTTAAAATGAGTGTCAGAATTTCCATGAAACATAGATTCCAACATAAAAAGAAAGGGCTCAGCTTCTCCTGTTTATGCAATAATTAGTTATTTCTCAGTGGGACTATACTTATTTATTTTTAAAAATTTCCTGACATAGTTTGACCAAGTTCAGATTAATTTCAGCCCAGAAAGAAAAGGAAGACGTATTTCCAAGTAATTAGGCTAGGCTCATTTGAATGGCATGCCACTGATGGTAGTTACATTTTATTCTTCTATGTTTGAGGAATATGAGCTCTAGAAAGTGAAGAAAGATAAACCCATATGGGAGTTATGAAGTCTACTGGAGTCCGTGGGGTCAGATGGAGCCTGGGACGGGACAAACACTGCCAGACAATTGATGTCAGTTACCTGTAGGAAATGAGCCAGAGAGCTTTGTTTTCTGTCTTTGCAAACCACTCTCACCTCGGTTCAATTCCTAGGTCAGGAAAATCCCTTGGAGAAGGAAATGGCAACCCACTTCAGTATTCTTGCCTGGAGAATTCCATGGACAGAGGAGCCTGGCAGGCTACAATTCATGAGGTTGCAAGAGTCAGACAGGATTGACGTATAAAAGAGAGGTTAGTGGAAACAGCTACAGCCCTCGCCACTGAAGCTGGTCTTGGGAACACAGCTGATACTCATCTCCTTTCTTTACTATCCCTTCTAGATTCCCTTCCATCTCAAACAGCACATCCCCTGGTCTACTTGGTTTATGTCATTGGGAAATCCAAGCCCTCATTCCTAAAAGTTCTGATCCTCTGATCACCATGCACTTCTCAAACTGTGGTGTCAGTACTTGACAATTTACTGTCAGAATTGGGTAAGGAATACCAAGAAACACCATGGTGGATCTTCTGGCTGCCAGAGGTATTTTTGCCTCCCCTAATATGTATTGGCAATATCATAGACTCATAATCATCAGGGTGCATTATATCAGCCAGGATGGTAACTTGTTTTCAGGCCTTTTGGCACAAGGAATCCGAAGTGCTAATTGACTGACAAACAGAACTTCAAAGTGTTATTGGTAAAAGCATTCATCTTTGGGAACAGAAACTTTAGACCTGCAAAGTTTGTCATTATAGAGTCAGAGGCACAGATTTTTCAAGGTCCTCTGTAGGACTGATAGTAAGAGGGGCTACTCCCTATTTTCACATCTTCTATCTCCTGGGACCAGAGCACTGTATAATGATCACTAACTTAGGATGTGTCCTATGTCCTAAAGGATGACACCCCATCTTTGAATGGTATTATCTTCTGCCTTAGGTTTCAGCTATAATTTCAAAAGACAGTTCTATCACTCTAAAAGTCTGGTAGCTTTCAGTGGTATGGTCTGTTATAGGAATAGTGTATTCATTTGTTGTTTAGTCCTCTGCCAAACTTCTTTTGCTTTAAAGTGGCCCTTGGTCTGAAACATTGTCAGGTACAATACCATGTATGTGAATCAAACATTATGTAAATATTGGAGATGGCTGAGGTCCTATAAATGGAGAATTCAATCTGATACCTAGAAAATATCCTGATTCTAGTAAAGATAAATTGCTACATTTTCCAGGAGATAACTGGCTTGCCACAAGTGTCTTGATATCCTTTAGAGATGGTGCCATATCAAGTCTTAGTATTGGTCTTTGTTGCTGCCTGGTTGGACATCTGACAGCAATAGGTAGATAGATCAGCCATAGTCATGGCGAGGCCATGCCATTGGGTGGACCCATGCCTAGTGTCCATCCTGACACCATGAATGCCCTGTTCATGCTCTTTTTGTGCCAGCACTGCAGTTGCTGATAGCAGGCTGGCTGTCACGTGTCTGCCAGTAGCAGAGAGTCATTCTGTCTGTCTAGCTGTTTGGAGTTTCTTTCATGGTAAATGCTCCCTGGCGGGCAGTAACAAGTTATACATGGACCTTCACAAATTGTGTTCACTTCCACAGGCCCATCCTCAGGCCTTTTCCTCAACCTCTGATCCCTCAAAGTTTCCATTTTTCTCCTTACAATTTCTCATCAAGCAGCCACACCAATGCCATTGACAGGAAGTCCATCAGTTCAGTCACTCAGTTATATCTGACTATTTGTGACCCCATGGACTGCAGCACGCCAGGCTTCCCTGTCCATCACCAACTCCCAGAGCTTACTCAAACTCATGTCCATTGAGTAGGTGATGCCATCCAACCATCTCATCCTCTGTCATCCCCTTCTTCTCCCACCTTCAATCTTTCCCAGCATGAGGGTCTTTTCCAAAGAGTCAGCTCTCACATCAGGTGGCCAAAGTATTGGAGTTTCAGCTTCAACATCAGCCCTTCCAATGAACTAATCTTCCAATGAACTCAAGACGGATCTCCTTCAGGATGGACTGGTTGGATCTCCTTGCAGTCCAAGGGACTCTCAAGAGTCTTCTCCAACACCACAGTTCAAAAGCATCAATTTTTTGGTGCTCAGCTTTCTTTATAGTCCAACTCTCACATCCAGACATGACTACTGGAAAAACCATAGCCTTGACTAGACGGACCTTTGTTGGCAAAGTAATGTCTCTGCTTTTTAATATGCTGTCTAGGTTGGTCATAACTTTCCTTCCAAGGAGTAAGCATCTTTCAATTTCATGGCTGTAGTCACCATCTGCAGTGATTTTGGAGCCCAGAAAAATAAAGTCTGACACTGTTTCCACTGTTACCCCATCTATTTGCCATGAAGTGATGGGACCAGATGCCATGATCTTAGTTTTCTGAATGTTAAGCTTTACGCCAACTTTTTCACTCTCCTCTTTCACTTTCATCAACCTGTAATAGGACTTCATTTATTACTTGGCTCCTCTATGCCCCTACTCTAACACAGGAGCTGTAATGGTACTTGAGGTCCCTCAGTATTAATGTTAACTCAAACCCCAAGTTCAAGAATCATTACAATGTCTAGATTTTCTCTTTCTCATAGTATAAGTTTACCCACATAAATCATCATGTCCTTTTGAGAAAGAACCAGAAGAATCGTCACCATGTCTATTTGCAGTAGCAATTCAGGGAACTTCCTTATGGGGACCCAGCCTCTACTTTTGCCAATGACTTCTGGATCAGAAAACTGGCTGAGTTTGAAAATGGCAGATAAATATGAACTTATGTTAGGACAGTGTCCTCAAGCTCCTGATCATTTAACTTTAATTTCTTTAGATTGTATACATTGAATAGTTTCTGTTGGCCTATCGCTGGTGGCTCAGATGGTAAAGATTCTGCCTGCCTCCCCGGGAGACCTGGGTTTGATCCCTGGGTCAGGATAACCCCATGGAGGAGGGCATGACAACCCACTCCAGTATTCTTGCCTAGAGGATCCCCATGGACAGAGGAGCCTGGCAGGCTACAGTCCATGGGGTTGCAAAGTCTCACACGACTGAATGACTAAGCACAGCACAGCATTAGTTAAGAATATTTCATTAATCATCTCCACAGTTTATTAATCAAGTCCCCTGGTGCCACTCCATCATGATGATTATACCCACATTGTTTCTGACTGTTAAATGCCATAACCTGTTCTTTTTTATCTTCTGGTCCTATCAACCCTATTGCTATGAGGAAACCCACCATGAACACTGATCTTTTCCTGAAAGACACTAAGTTATTCAGTGATGCTGGGGTTCCTCTCACAGGTGCATTTCTTATCCTCTTGGTAAATAGTGTGTTCTCTGGGCCCTCCCACAGAACTTAGTCGGCTGGTAAACATTTGGACCTTACATAACATATCCATTCCTGTGCACTCACTTCTCTAAGCCTTTTGATCTCTCTTCTATTTGCATGGCAGTTTGGAATTTCTAGCTTAACTAGTAAGAGTCATCCCTTTTTCAAGGTTTCTGAAACCCCACAAGCCTCCTGGCACTGATTCCCAGGGTCCTTGCCAGCATATTACGTCCGGTGTCATATCCAAGTCAATACTACACTCAGTATGTTTCCTGAGTCCTACCACCGTCTCTTTCCTCCCTTAACCAGCCCAGCACTTCCCAGACCAGATCATCTTGTCTCTTGACTGTAGGTTTTGTTGTCTGGTGGCCAACAGAAAAGGCGTAGATAGATTGGAAGGGAGAAAGCTGCGTATTTCTTTGCAAAACAATGACTTTCAAATTGTTTCTCAAGCAAAGGGGGAATGAAAAATTTTCAGCGGGGAGAACTGAGCCATTGATGCAGAACCAGATTGTCCAGAAAAACCTAGGCCATGTTTTGTAGTGTGTCTCGGGGTCTCACTCCTGCCTAACCAACAAACTCTGACGTTAGTAAGTAGAGTTGCCTGGCAGAGGTGGAGAATGCAACTTTGTCCAGAGATCCACTACCTTTATAATTAACTCTGCAAGCTTTTCTGCCCTTTCACAGCAGGAGGCAAATATATAGATAGATAGATAGATATAGCCATCCAGGAAACCATCTAACTTTCATATTTTGCCCTAAATTAATTATTAATCACCTTCAGCCTTCATTATTATTCTCTAATGAGTATGGAGAATATATTCATTTTCCCTTTACCCTTTTGAATTTTTGCTGAGACTTCTGTAACAAAACAGATTAACAAAAGAAAAACAATCAAAAGTTTAACATGCATACTTCATGGTATATATGGGAGATACTCAGGGAAAAATGAGTAATTTTCCAAGGTAGCTTAAAATTTAGACTTAAATACTATCTTTACTGGTTTCCCTGGTGGCTTAGCAGTAAAGAATCTGTCTGCCAGTGCAGGAGATACAGATTCAGCCTGTGGGCCGGGAGGATCCCTGGAAGAGGAAATGGCTACCCACTATTCTTGCACAAGAACGAAGAAGGCTGGGAGGCTATAGGCTATGGGATTGCAAAGAATCAGATATGACTAAGCGACTGAACAACAACAACCATCTTAATAGGGAAAGGGGAGGGGAATATGGGATTCTTGCTGCTGCTGCTAAGTCACTTCAGTCGTGTCCGAGTCTGTGCTACCCCATAGACAGCCACCCAACCAGGCTCTGTTGTCCCTGGGATTCTCCAGGCAAGAACACTGGAGTGGGTTGCCATTTCCTTCTCCGATGCATGAAAGTGAAAAATGAAAGTGAAGTCGCTCAGCCATGTCCAACTCTTAGCGACCCCGTGGACTGCAGCCCACCAGGCTCCTCCATCCATGGGGTTTTCCAGGCAAGAGTACTGGAGTGGGTTGCCATTCCCTTCTCCGATGGGAGTCTTAGGGAAGAGTAAATAATTTTTAGGATGATGAGTGGGCCTTTAGAAGGATAGATGGTAGGTATGATATTCTGTGACAATGTTTTGGAGTCTCTTTTGGAGTATCTGTCTTTAGCCAAAAAAAGGAAGTTCAGAAAAAGCGTCTTCCTGCATTTGCTGTTTCTCAAGTACCTACAGTTCACAATAATCAATATACCAAAGTGGCATATTTTAGGGTGGCATGCTATGAACTTTTGCAGTTGTATTTTGGAGTGGCATATTCTTCTACCTTTTAAAGGCATTGAGGGCCTCCCAGGTGATACAGTGGTTAAAAAAAAAATCTGCCTGCCAATGCAGGAGACACTAGAGATGCAGATCAGTCCCTGGATGGGAAGATCCCCTGGAGCAGGGCATGGCAACCCACACCAGTATTCTTGCTAGGAAAAAAATCCCATGGACAGAGGTGCCTGGTAGGCTACAGTCCATGGAGTTGCAGAGTTGGACATGACCATGCAACTGAGCAGACACAGCACAGCAAAGGCATTACTAGAATGAATCATTTGATTCCCTTTTTTTTAATATTACTGTTCCTCCCTGAAATTTATAATACCCGGGACAGTCCCTATTCCCATCCCAGTTTTTACCACCTTGAAAGTTTAATAATTTCACCACTACAGCAGGCCAGCTACCTACCCATAATCTACCAGCCAACTGGTAGGTGACCCAACTTCAAAATCTTCATAGTCTCCTTTCTAGGATCACTCCTGACATTAACAACCGTAGGTTGAATCCCATTGCATCCAGGTGGTTTTTTGGAAAACCTCCTATAACTAACACCCACAAGGAAGCGAAGGAAACAGGGTCGGGTGGAGGGAGAAATTAAACTGATGACAGTTGCAAAGGAAGTCTCAGCTGATCACATGGGGAGTTCTGAAACTGGAATGACCCACCCCAATAGTGTATGGGGGCGGTGGAGAAAAGGGATCAGAGGTTAGTTTTGTAACTTCCTACATTTAGGAGTCATTGGATGTGTGTTGCTTAGAATATTGGGCAAAGCAGGTCTTTTCACTCAAGGGCAATTCTTGGGGAGAGACTGCTATGAGAGCTCGCGGGCCATGGTCCTGGAAGTTAGGGAAATGAGAGCTTCTGCCTGGAAGGGGAATCTGGGCCATGCACCACACACTTTACTTTTGGTTTTGAGAGTCCTATGTGATTTGGGGGCAATATATTTGATAGGTTAATGTTGTTAAAGCTTGTAAGCTCTTAACCATACACAAACAATATAAGGAAAGATAATCTAGAGCTATGTATGGCAAAAGGGAAGATTCAACCTAGAATTATAAACTACAAACTCAGAAGTACATAACTTACACCCCTGGATAATCAAGGATAGACTGTGTTTGGGAAATATCAAGTGCCCTTGTGCTAAGGCATGGTTTCTTGTTTCATAAGTCAGAAATTTGGATTTTATAAGAGGAAAGGAGAGCTTGTTCTCATCTGACTTTCCTGAAGGCTTGTGGTAAAGTAGAAGTTCATGGTAAGATTCTTTTGCAGTTAAAAATAAAAAGTCAGATTCCTGAACATTTACTGAGTGGTCAGTATGGAGACCTCAGATAAGCAAATGCACCATCTGGAGGTTTGATTGTGGCTTATTTAAATCTAGAAAGGGCCTGAAAAGTCTGTATACAACTTTAGTTGTGTATTCTGTAGGCAACTGTAAGTGTTGCTTAATCTTAATTTTATTCTCTATATCATATTGGTGCATATTTTTGTCATGACTAGGCAATGGCCAGCAATAAATAGACTTGAAATAGTGGATTAGGAAGTACTAGTTTAAACTCTTTGATGATTTCTATTATGATAATACAAAAGAAAAAAACCACCAAGCAGGGCATCCCAAAGAAACTATATAAACAGCTAAACTAAATAACCAAAGAGAAGAAGAAAGAGTAGATTTCAAAATGAGAACTTAGGTCTGTGCACAGTTATCTTCAGATCAGTCAAGTTGTGTTAAAGGGAACCTGGGCAATAGAAAATGTAGGGCTCTCAGAGCATCCATTCTCAGGCTAAAAATCATCTAATTAGTTTTTTTTTTTCTTAAGTAAACTGACTTGAGTTTGAGATGGAAATAATTATATAAATTCATTTGGTAATAAAGCAAGTTAGAATTCATTGAGTTATCATAGCTGTACACTTAGACTTGTCATGTAACTAATTTCCTCATTTAGACATCCATTTATCAACATAGTTTAATTGCACAAAAATGACTATGTCACTAAGGTATCCATTTCCTTTCCCCTTGTTCACTCACACCTACTATGTTTCAGACATTGCCTGGTATAAGGGATCAAAATGACTAAGAAACAATTCCTGTCCTCAAGGAACTCACAGTTTAGTAAGGTAGATAGACATGAATATGATACAAGCTACAGAAAAATACAGGAAAGAAAGTGTCATTAAATAGAATACTTATTGACTACCTATCATGCTCCAGGTTCTAATACTGATGAAATAGGGATAAAGCATTATACGTATTCTCAGTAAACTCATAGGAGCAAATATCTTGCCTGGGTTCATTTGTCTTTGAACGGGAAGGGACATCTCATAATCAGACTGAAGTGATGTGTGAGAATATGTAAGTTTTAGTAATTTCATACTTAATGATTTCAATAATCCAACTGAAATAGATTTCTATCTGTACATGGTGGCAAGGTGAATTTTGGCTTCCTCAGTAGTACTCATTCATCTGGTTATAGGAGCTGAGAAGAGAAATTGTAGATGTCTAGGCTGGAATACTGCCATAGTGATGAAGATGGAAAGGTAGTATGGGAACTGAGGATTCTGGCAAGAGAACATTTCAGCTCCACAGATTACTGTGCTCTTTGTAGCCGAACACCAGAGATTATAGCGTCTAAGCAAAGTCAGGAACAAAGTGAAGGTGACGGTTCAGAAATTGGAAAAAATGAATCAAGTAAATTTAATTTGATGAGACTAATGAGTATGCCAGGGTGACGGAGTAAGAGCTGGAAAAATATGAGATTGTTGTTTGATGGCAAGTTATTGAAGCTTCATGCTTCAAAGGAGGAGACTTCCAAGCCATGATAAGAGCAAATGAATGTGGAAGCCAATGGAGTTACAGAGATCAAGGAACCATGAAGGGGCAAGGGCATTAGAGAACTCATCCACTTAAAGTTGAGGGTAGGCAGAATGATGGTGGAAGTTGGAGTGGAGAGGAAGGAAGTAGTCCTCAGTGGAAGGATGATCACCACCCCGTAGCTCACTTCTCAGGGATCCCTCAGAATTACACTGGTGGGTACATTCCCTTGCCTGGAGGAGAAGGTAAGCATGCCAGTGAGAATTATCTCTGGGAGGCTGAGTTTTATCTTGGCCTATGCTCTTCTTGTCAGAAAGATCTAAGGTCTCTAAATGAGCATCAAGGAGAGATAACTTACTTCTCGATGCAAAACAGGAAGTTAGCAGTATAACCTGAAAGATCTTTTTACTTTATTGTGTTAATTTCCTCTTTAAAAAGTATTTTCTGCCTGGTTGCTTCCTAATTAGAAGGATGTGGGGCAACAGGAAACTCACTGTCCTGGGTCTCAGACCCAGTTCTTTATGACCCAGTTCTATCTCCTGAATGAGATGTCATGTAGACAATTCACATAATATCCCTTACCCCATTCCAGAAAAAGTAACAGCATTTGGAAACTAATCTAAGGTAGGAAGAAATATACTGTATTAAACTAAAAGAAAACCACTGAGGTTAGAGGGAGACAATGAAGGGGAACTCTACCTCAGAGAGGGGTGAGGACAATCAAATAAGTAGTGGGCATGAGATTGCTTTTGTATTGTAATAGCCAAATAGATGGTTATCATTGTGCTTTTTTTTTTTTTTTTTGCAAGTGAGATGCTGAGAATTACTTTAAGCTTTCTGTATCATTCAGGACACAATCAGGAAAACACAAACTACCGTAAGACTTCCAAACAGAGGGGTTTAATTACACTGCTTCCTCAGTTTGGGTCACCAAGAAATGACAGATTGGGACAAGGATTTGAGCACATGTGATTTTTCTGAAGGCGTGCTCTTTAAGAAAAGTGAAGGAGAGAGCAAATCAGGATAGAGAAGAAGATAGAACCAAGCAAAGATGGGACTCAAGTCATGCACAGCCTTGGCCTAATCCACAGGGAGAGGTCTCTGGGTCACAAAGCCCACTGAAGAATAGTCCCTTCCTTTCTGCATTTCATAGCCATCAGCACTGGCTGTGGCTGCTCCGTCAACTCCATCAGGCACATCTCAGAGAAGGAGGCGGGTTCTGAACTCTCAGCAGTCAAAACTCATAGTAGCGGGGCAATGGGTACCTCAGGCCAGGAAGGAGACCTAGAAGGAGCTAGAGTATCTCCTGAAACAGCTGGTGGAAAAACAGAGACACCTATGAGGGGATGGTGAGGCCACCCAGAGTTGGGCAAAAGCAGAAAGAAGCTACCATTCCTAGGCCTGGAGAGAACTAGAAGTGATATACTAAGAGCCCATAGCCAGGATGACTTGTGGGATGCGGACCTGGCAGGCACTGACCAGAAGGAGCTGGGACCGCAGGAAGAGGGGCTGCCTGGCAGAGGTCAGAGTTAAGGAAGACACGCTGCCACGCGTGCATCTCTGCTAAGCTGCTTCAGTCGCGTCTGACTCTTTGTGACCCCAGGGACTATAGCCTGCCTGGCTCCTCTGTCCATGGGATTCTCCAGGCAAGAATACTGGAGTGGGTTGCCATGCCCTCCTCCAGGGGTTCTTATGGATCCGGGAATCAAACCCACATGTCTCATGTTTCGTGCATTGACAAGCAGATTCTTTACCACCAGCACCACTTGATGCTGCCATAAATGGCATGAAAATCAGAAGTAAAAAGAAATAGAGAAAACATCACTGCCATCTTCCTTCCTCTGATCCCACTCTTGCCTGCCATTGGATGAATGAACCTACCCACAGCCTGAGGAAGGTCATTCCTTGCCATTCAAACCAGGGCAAGAGAAGTTTGAGAAATAGACCCAAACTCAACACATTAACTGGGCACCCACTAGAGAACCTGAGAGCAGCTACTGTTAGGAAGGTGAGGGCCATTATTTGAGGGCAGAGTGTTCAGATATAAGATTTTCCACATTTAGTGAATCTTTGGATTTGCATAAAGAAAGCTGGTTAAGACATGGAGTCTCTGAAGTGGCAGCTACCCAAGCCAAACCTGGGGCTCCAGAGCCAATTTCCAACCCCAAAGGTTGCTCTGCATAAGGAAGTAGATTTATGAGTACAGTGCTTATTAGTAATTTCTGGTGAATATTCTAAGGATATCCAGGTATCCCCTCTAACTTCTTACCTTCGCTACTTTCTAAGAAATGGTTTAGAGGGAGGGGTGGGAGGGAGAAAAGGTGTCAGTCATCTTTGGAAAAGAAAAGAAAATTGTTAGAACCATTCCTGATCTTGAAAACCTATGTCAGCAGCACAGCTTTGGCAATAGCATAGAGGGTTCCTGGGGAATGGAAACCAAAATGACAGTTGGGTAAAAAAAAAAAAAGTATAACAAAATAAAATAGACCAAGACAGCACACAGGTTTTGGAAACTAAATAACCTATTTTTGTCATTCATTCCTCACTGAAAATTGATTTCTGCATTTCAAATCTGCCCTTTTATTTTATTGATCACATTGCCTCTTTTCATAAAAAAATATGATATCACATTTCTCCCCAAAGTGACTCTGAAAATGTGCACTATGTGATAACTTGCAAGATACTCATCTACACTTTAAAGAAATGATCTATAGACATTTTGATGAAATGCTTTATCCCATTCTCATGCTTGGCTGGTGGTATTTTACAGGTTCGTTTGCAAGTAGGTTCATTTTTTAAAAGAACATTTTTTTCAGGTAGTGATGAGAAATGGGTAATTTATAACTTGATAATATCATATCTAGGTGCTTCATTGTCTTGAGACTCATATATCTTGATTGAATATAAAATGTCACTATTTGAGTGTTAGAAAGTATTTGCTAGTAGATATTTTTCTTCCTTATTAATGAGAATTAAAGGATTCTGGAGGCAGAAAGTTTTAATCAATTCAAGCATTACTACTTGTTTCCCTGAGGAGCCTTTCAAAGATCAAATTCATGTTTTCATGCGAGAACTTTCTGAAGAACTTGAAGCAACTGTTAAAGCATCTGGTGGTTTAAATGGTTCTTTCTGAGAGATATTAAACATTAGCTTTCTAAAATTGCATGATTATAGAAAGAATAAAATGAATTCATGTACTAGAGTGGACTGAGGGTTGGCAAACGAGTTCCATATAGGAAGAAACATGGTTAGCTTTTTTATTTTTCTGTTTTAAGATCTCTCCTTTTACATCCTTAACATCATCATTCTTTGTTCTGTCTTAATGTTACACAATGGTGGGAAATAACAAGAGAGAGAATGTTGAGAAACTATCAGTAGAAAAAAGCTGCAAGAGGAGAGTGTTGTGGGATTTTAAATAGACTAGGAAAGGGACATGGGTCTGCCTTACATGGTGTAGGGAGTAGAGTTCTGAGCAGAAAGTCGTATTTTGAGGTCATCTAGTCTCTCTTACACCTTTTAAGCAAAACTGTACCTGATATTTGAGAAGGCAATGGCACCCCACTCCAGTACTCTTGCTGGAAAATCCCAGGGACGGGGGAGCCTGGTGGGCTGCAGTCCATGGGGTCGCTACGAGTCGGACATGACTGAGCAACTTCACTTTCACTTTTCACTTTCATACACTGGAGAAGGAAATGGCAACCCACTCCAGTGTTCTTGCCTGGAGAATCCCAGGGACAGGGGAGCCTGGTGGGCTGCCGTCTACAGGGTCGCACAGAGTCAGACATGACTGAAGCGACTTAGCAGCAGCAGCAGCAGTACCTACTATAAAATAAAACATAGGAAACATGTAAGAAAAAGCCCCTAAAGTATTACTTAAATGTTCTCGCTACTGGCACCCCTATCCCCATAATCATAAAAGCCCCAAATTCATGGCTTGATTTCTACAAGTTACTGAAACCAATTAACCAGTGAATTTTGGCACCATCTCATTAAATTGGAACACGAAGAGATTTTTTTTTTTTTCTTTCAAAAAGAAGCCTCATTCTTGGTTCCTACAGCTTTTATCCAGTTTTCCAGCAGCTGTCCTTCCCTCACTCTGGCTTCTAAAGTCCATCACCTTCATCAGCCACATACATCTACTGCGCTCCTGCCTCGTGGGACACAAACTGACTTTGGCTACATGCATGAGTGTGTGTGTGCTCCGTCGCTTTATCTGTGTCTGACTCTGCGACCCCATGGACTGTAGCCTGCCAGTTAGTTCCTCTGTCCATGGGATTACCCAGGCAAGAATACTGGAGTATATTGCCGTTAACTCCTCCAGGGACTCTTCCCAACCCAGAGATCTAATCTGTGTTTCCTGCATTTGGCAGGCAGATTCTTTACCACTGTGCCACCTGGGAAGCCCAATGCAAGCCATATATGTAATTTCTAGCAGGCACATTAAAAAAAAGAAATAGGTAAAATTCATTGTAACAATACAGTTTCTTTAACCTGACCAATATAATTTCAACATTTTATTAATTTAAACTATCATTTACATGACTTTCATATTCTCTTTTTGTACTGGGTCTTCAAATTTTATTGTGTACTTGATATTTTGCTGCTGCTGCTGTCACTTCAGTCGTGTCCGGCTCTGTGCGACCCCACAGACGGCAGCCCACCAGGCTCCCCCGTCCCTGGGATTCTCCAGGCAAGAACACTGGAGTGGGTTGCCATTTCCTTCTCCAATGCATGAAAGTGAAAAATGAAAGTGAAGTCGCTCAGTCATGTCTGACTCTTAGCGACCCCATGGACTGCAGCCTACCAGGCTCCTCCGTCCATGGGATTTTCCAGGCAAGAGTATTGGAGTGGGGTGCCATTGCCTTCTCTGACTTGATATTATGGTCCATCTCAATTTGGACTAGCTACATTTCAAGTGCTCAATAGCCACAGGTAGCTACCACATTAGACAACACAGCTTTGATATATGTCAGAATCTTATTGAAATACAGGTTTCTGGTTTTATCCCAAGGATTTCTGATTCACAAGATCTGGGGTGGAGTCCAATAATTTGCATTTCTAGCAAGTTCCCAGGTGATGCAGATGCTCCTGGTCTGGAACCACTAATTTGTGTAAGTGGCTTTCAAGCCTGGCTTCAAACTAGAAATACCTAAGTTAAAGGCAAAGGGAAAACACTTATCCTCCAGTCCACATGCCAGGTCACTTAAACCGTAAGCTCCAGAGGTCAGGTCAGGAAAAGTGCTCTTTCAAAAAGTTTCCCAGGGGATTTTAATTATCAGCCAGGTTAGAGAAACACAGAAGTGGTAGGAGAAAGTACCAGAAAGATGTTTTAGGAGGGATAAAATTTTGAAAAGAGAAATAGACTAAACCTAATAAGTAACAGGGAACCTCAGTAGGCATTTAAACAGGGCAGTGATATGCAGTGAAAGCATTATTTTGTTGAGTTGCCTGCTTTTGTTGAGTTGCCTGCACTGGTAATGACCTGCATCAGGAAAGGGGTTAGAGAAGGATTTAAAGTTGTTGAAGGGCTCCGTGAGTTTGTGACAATGGAAGGAGGAGGTGGATGAGGGTCAAATAAGAATTAGATACTGTCTGTTCAGTTATATAACTATTTTACAGAGTGATGGAATGAGGGGTATGAGTTAATCATCAACATGCAAATTGTGTTCATTGTTTAATAGAGCAATAATGTAGCAATCACAACTAAAATGCCTACAAAGGCCATGTAAGAAAGGTAAGAAAAAAAAAAGGAGAGAACCACTAGGAGTAAACTCATATGTATACATCTTGTGAATGATGGAAGCTGAAGTTTGATTGCATTTGTTGGGCTCGATCCCTAGAGGCCATCTCCTCCTTACAGGACCCATTATATGCCCCACCTCTCTTGCCCCTAATAATTTTTTTTTTTCCTCAAGGGAAAAAAAAATGAGACTAAGAGTCTCATTAGGACTCCTAGTCTCTAGGCAGTAGAGTCTTTCTTTGTCTGAGTCTCTGATTTCAGATTGAAGCTTTGTGAAAATAGATTATCAAAAGTACTTCAAGTCAGTGGAAACTACAAACAAAAGCCAACAAAAGTCACCAGTTCCCCAGTTTGGGAGATAGGGGTGTGCGGGTATGGGTGTGAACAAGTATAAATTTATGATGAAGATAAGATATCACAACCTGAAACCACATTATCTCTCAGATGCCACAGGCACACACTCTGATTAACTGTTGCATATATGCCATAGAATTTCGATCACATAAAAGCACTAAGGGAAAGCCACAACAATAAATGACACTCTGGTATCACAGGGCCTACCACGTCCCCTCACTCATGCAATTTAACTCACCATGATTGAATGCTGTTGCTGTTCGGTCACTAAATAAGTTCTGACTCCGTGAACTGAGGCTCACCAGGCTCCTCTGTCCTCCACTATCTCCTGGAGTCTGCTCAGATTCATGTCTATTGAGTCAGTGATGTTATCTAACCATCTCATCCTCTGCCACCCCCTTCTCCTTTTGACTTCAATCTTTTCCAGCATCAGGGTCTTTTCCAGTGAGTCAGTTCTTCACATCAGGTGGTCAAAGTATTGAAATGTCAGCTTCAGCATCAGTCCTTCCAATGAATATTAAGGACTGATTTCTTTTAGGATTGACTGGTTTGATCTCCTTGCAGTCCAAGGGACTCTCAAGAGTCTTCTCCAGCACCACAGTTCACAAGCATCAATTCTTCAGTGCTCAGCCTTCTTTGCAATCCAACTTTCACATCCATACCTGACTACAGGGAAAAAACAAAACAAAACAGATTTCACTGTATCTGTTTGCAGGCAAAGTGATGTCTCTGCTTTTTAATACACTGCCTAGGTTAGTCGTAGCTTTTCTTCCAAGGAGCAAGCATCTTTTAATTTCATGGCTGCAGTCATCGTCCACAGTGATTTTGGAGCCCAAGAAAATAAAGTATTTCACTGTTCCATTTTTTTCCACACCGATTTGTCATGAAGTGATGGGACCAGATGCCATGATCTTAGTTTTTTGAATGTTGAGTTTTAAGCTAGCTTTTTCACTCTCCCCTTTCACCTTCAACAAGAGGCTCGTTAGTTCCTCTTCACTTTCTGCCATTGGGGTAGTGTCATGTGCATAACCAAGATTACTGATATCTCTTTCAGCAGTCTTGATTCCAGCTTGTGCTTTATCCAGCCTGGCATTTCTAATGATGTCCTCTGTGTAGATGTTAAATAAGCAGGGTGACAATGTACAGCCCTGATGTACTCCTTTCCCAGTTTTGAACCAGTCTGCTGGTTCATGTCCAGTTCTAACTATTTCTCCTTGACCTGCATACCGGTTTCTCAGGAGGCAGAGAAGGTGGTCTGGTATTCCAATTTCTTTAAAAATTTTCTACAGTTTGTTGGGATCCACACAGTCAAAGGCTTTAGCATAGTCAATGAAGCAGAAGTAGATGTTTTTCTGGAATTCCCTTGTTTTTCCTAATCCAATGGATGTTGGCAATTTGATCTCTGGTTCCTCTGCCTTTTCTAAATCCAGCTTGTACATCTGGAAGTTCTCGGTTCATGAACTGTTGAAGCCTAGCTTGAAGGATTTTGAGCATTACCTTGCTAGCGTGTGAAATGAGTGCCATTGTGTGGTAGTTTGACCATTCTTTGGCATTGCCCTTCTTTGGGATTGAAATGAAAACTAACCTTTTCCAATCCTGTGGCCACTGTTGAGTTTTCCAAATTTGTTGGCATGTTAAGTGCAGCACTTTCACAGCATCATCGTTTAGGATTTGAAATAACTCAGCTGGAATTCTATCACCTCCACTAGCTTTGCTGGTTGTAATGCTTCCTAAGGCCCACTTGACTTCACACTCCAGGATGTCTGGCTCTAGGTGAGTGACCACACCATCATGGTTATCTGGGTCATTAAGACCTTTCTTTGTACAGTTCTTCTGTGTATTCTTGCCACCTCTTCTTAATATCTTCTGCTTCTGTTAGGTCTGGTTAGGTTCAGTTGGGTATCTCTTTCCCTTTTTCCCTTGCCTTTAACTTCTCTTCTTTCCTCAGCTGTTACTGTTTGTAAAGGCTCCTCAGATGACCACTTTGCCAGCTCTATTTTATTTTTCTTTAAGATGGTTTTGGTCACTGCCTCCTGAACAAAGTTATGAACCTCCATCTATAGTTTTTCAGGCACTCTGTCTACCAGATCTAATCTCTTGAATCTATTCATCACCTCCACTGTATAATCATAAGGGATTTGATTTGGTCATATCTGAATGTCCTATTGGTTTTCCCTACTTTTTTCAATTTAAGCCTGAATTTTGCAATAAGGAGCTCATAATCTGGTTGAATACATGCTTCAAAAAAATAAGTAACCAACAACAAATATCTAAAATAGTAATTATAGGTATCAGCCAACACATGTTTAAGTGAGTTGCTTCATGTGAATTGTAATTTATATCCATCCTTCCTCCTCCTTTCTATGTAGAAATTTGAGCAGATTCTCCAAAGCCTCTTAATAGGAGCTTTGATAAGATTATTAACAAGCTTTTAAGATGAGCTTCCATCACCATTGCTCTGGGCTTCCCTTGTGGCTCATCTGGTAAAGAATCTACCTGCAATGCGGGAGACCTGGGTTCGACCCCTGGGTTGGGAGGATCCCCTGGAGAAGGGAAAGGCTACCCACTCCAGTATTCTGGCCTGGAGAATTCCATGGGCTGTATAGTCCATGGGGTCACAAGGAATTGGACACAGCTGAGTGACTTTCACCATTACGGAACTCTGGGTTCCTTGCTCTTCAGCTGGTATTTCTTTCTGTTCCCTTGACTCCACCTTTTTCGTACCCATATTTTTTTAAACTTTTTATTTTGTATTGGGATGTAGCCAATGGACAATGTTATAGTTTCAGGTGGACAGCAGAGAGACTCAGCTGTACATTTACAAGGATCCATTCTTCCGCGAACTCGCCTCCCATCCAGGCTGCCACATAAGATTGAGCAGAGTTCCCAGCAGGTCCTTGGTGGTTATCCCCCAGCAACCATAAATTCATTGTCTAGGTCCATGAGTCATTTTCTGTTTTGTAAGTAGGTTCATTCATATCTCTCATCCAATTCTTAAAACATTCCCACTGGGCCTATTAACAGACTGCCAAGTCAGATTGGCAATTAAATTGAATCCTTGAACCTAACTTTAATCCTGAAAAATTTTTTTCTTTCTACAACATGCCCCTAAAATTTCTGGCTCAAATATTGCAGGGGGCCAGAGATCCTATTTTTGTGAAAGTATTTTACCACACTCTTAGACCCATGGTTAGCTCGCTACAGAAAACCTCCACATTCATCTAGAAATTCTTCATGCTATATTCGTTTGTATCTAAACTCATATTGGTGTTTATCCACAAAGTCAAAGTCACTTTTGATTTAGGGAGGAAAGGGTTAATCTGAAACCTGTTAACCTCAGTTAAACATTCTGGACCCTACTAATCTCCATAGTCCCATTAGGTCTTATTTAGAAGTTTATCATAGCCAATCACTATGGTATAAAAAGTAATTTCTTATCCTTCCTACTTATTAAATTTCAGACTAAAACAAGAAACTATTAGTTTTCACTACCACTTCAGTTTTTCAAAGTTAAAACTTATTTGGATTATAAAGCATAAAATACACAGATGATGAACAAGTTCACAATTTAAAATGACATTAATAAAAATGTTTCATCAAGACCTTGTCAAGACAGAAGTGAATCAGAACATTTACACTGAAAATGAATAAAACTAAAAGAATTAAAAAAAAAAAAAACTAATTTCTTAGAACTTCAAAAAAGCGTTAGATCTACTCTAAGAATTTCTTCAGATGTTCAAGCCTGTTATAACTCATCTACTAGTTCTACTGCAATGCAACTCAGCAAATATTTCCCAAAATAAAGTGAGTTTCATTGGATTTCTTCAAGGCACTATGCTTCATATGTCTGGAAGATGCTTTCACCAGAGCTTAAATTTTTGGAAAAGAACTGCTTTTGCTGGAACTCTGAGTAGGTGTTAGAACATTCACTCTGGGCAAACATCTTACAATGTAATCTGTCAAAAAAAAATAGCTATAGCAGATACAATATCCCTACTTTCATGTAATTAGTATTTTGGGGAGCTTACTAAGAGAATTCATGCATGGATCAGCACTCATGAATATTAAACATAAAGGATAAAACTCTTATAAGTAATCGCTGCCCTATAAGTGCTTTACTTGGTTAAGCAAATCTTTTGTATTTATCAGCTAATTCTCAACTGGATCTTAATTCTTTTCAAATGAGCTAGCTCCCACTTGGATCGCATGCAGATCACAGCTTGATTGTGAACCTACGCAACAAAATTAAGCTATACAAATAACAGTCCTCAATATGGTGCTGTCAGAAAGGCCTTAACTTATACTGCAGTGTGGAATGGAGCCTAGAAGGCTTGGGTGGTGAATCATGCTTCAAATTTGAGCTGATTGGTAAAAAGAAGAACAAATTTTGATTCAAAGTATAGAGCTGCTGCTGCTGCTACTAAGTCACGTCAGTCCTGTCTGACTCTGTG
This sequence comes from Dama dama, assembly GCF_033118175.1. Classification (NCBI taxonomy): domain Eukaryota; kingdom Metazoa; phylum Chordata; class Mammalia; order Artiodactyla; family Cervidae; genus Dama; species Dama dama. The sequence goes on along the minus strand of NC_083699.1, from coordinate 7,444,399 downwards.
TAACCCCATAGACGGCAGCCCACCGGGCTCCCCCATCCCTGGGATTCTCCAGGCAAGAACAATGGAGTGGGTTGCCATTTCCTCCTCCAATGCATGGAAGTGCAAACTGAAAGGGAAGTTGCTCAGTCATGTCCGACTCTTAGCAACCCCATGGACTATAGCCTACCAGGCTCCTCTGTCCATGGGATTTTCCAGGCAGTGCTGGAGTGGGTCACCAGTGTCTTCTCTGCAAAATATAGAGAACAGTCACTAATAGATAGAAAATCTACATCCAAAGTCTGGTTATAAAACATCACATTTAGGGCTCCAAAAACAAAGGAAAATTAAAAGAACCCCCAGTTAATTTTTAAATATTTGTACCAGGCCTATCATGAAGAATCTATAATATTAGTTTTACTGAGAAACAAAAATAAGCCAGGCTACAGGCATTTGTACCTTACTAGATTTCATATTAGCTCCCCTTCTTCAGTTTTTTCTTCTTTTTTTTTTTGCTTCTGTATATGCCAGAACCCCTCAAAGTACTTGCCTTCATTCATCCAACTGATTTTTATTGCTAGCTTAAAGCAAGATACATTTTGCTAGATATTGTTGCTACCTAGCAAAAGGTCTAGCACATAGATGCTCAGCAAATACATGTTGTAAAGAGTTCGACAAATGGATGTGTGTGTGTGCTAAGTTGCTTCAGTCCTGTCTGACTCTGAAACCCTATGGACTATAGCCCGCTAGGCTCCTCTGTCCATGGGATTCTCCAGACAAGAATACTGTAGGGGGTTGCTATGCCCTCCTCCAGGGATATAGATGATATTACATGATCTACACAGAGTTTGTGGAGATTTATAAAAGAAGATCCCCAATTCCGTGACTTCTAAGTTGATTTGTGGGCCCTCAATGCTTGAATAATCTATCTATGCAGGAACTAAATCTGAATATGGAGGGAAAAAAATCCTAAACTGGGATTGTGACTTGACTATTAAGAAACCAGGTTATTTATAAAACTGAGGGAAAATAGCTGTTTGCAGCATACTAATACTACCAAGCATTTTATGCAAACCTCTAGCAGACTTTTTTTTAACCATCCAAGCGTTACCAATTGGCCTAAAATTTAAGCCTCTGCCTTAAAGTCTTTTTGCATCTGAGCCCACAGAAACTGACTGATATTATTAAATTAACATGTAGTTTTGAGGAAGGAGATTGTTTCTTTTAATTTAAAGTTTAATACATAGTTAATATAGAACATTTGAAATATACAGGGATCTTTGAAAAAATTCTAAGTCATTATTCTTCTATATGTAAGGAAAATGTTTGCATTTTAGTGATCATCTTCCTTTTCTTTTTAAATATATTTAAGATACAACCCTCAAGGACAAGGCTCACATCAATTAGAACTCCCACAGGGAAGCCTTCTCATACAGATCTTTCTAGGGCTTCCTTTTTATGTATTGACAGCCAAAAATATGTAGGAAAAAAGAACGCAAGGACATGTATCATATGTTAAAAGTATTTCTGACAGAGAAGGAGAGTAGAATTCATATTTTATTGTACACATTTTGCTTGAATTGTTTAAATGAGATGTGTTTGCAGATTTCTTGTAAGAGAAAACACTTAAAAAGAGTTAAGCAGTAATTTAAAATGAAGGTAAAAAAATGAGGTTAATATCATGCAAAAATGTAAAAGTATTACATAATCTATCTTAATTTTCTCTCTTTTTCACTACCAGAATACTCAAAACTTATTTTACATCCTATTGAGATAGTTAACTTATAATGAAACCTCATAGATTTGTTGTATTTTCTTTATATTTTTTAAAATTTATTTTTAATTGAATGATAATTGCTTTACAATACTGTGTTGCTTTCTGCCATACATCAGCATGAATCAGCCATAGTTATACATATGTCCACGCCCTCTTCAACCTCCCTGCCCCCACCCACTCCATCCTACACCTCTAGATTGTCACAGAGCACTAGTTTGAGTTTCCTGAGTCATAGAGCAAATTCCCACTGGCTATCTATTTTATGCTCCTCAGAAGAAAAGTTATGACCAACCTAGAGAGCATGTTAAAAAGCAGAGACATTACTTTGTCAACAAAGGTCCACCTAGTCAAAGCTGTTTTTCCCAGTAGTCATGTATAGATGTGAGAGTCGGACTATAAAGAAAGCTGAGTGCCAAAGAATTGATGCTTTTGAACTGTGGTGTTGCAGAAGACTCTTGAGAGTCCCTTGGACTGCAAGGAGATCCAACCAGTCCATCCTAAAGGAAATCAGTCCTGAATATTCATTGGAAGGACTGATGCTGAAGCTGAAACTCCAATACTTTGGCCACCTGATGCAAAGAGCTGACTCATTGGAAAAGACCCTGATGCTGGAAAAGATTGAGGGCAGGAGAAGAAGGGGACGAAAGAGGATGAGATGGTTGGATGGCATCACCGACTCAATGGACATGAGTTTGAGTAAACTCCAGGAGTTGGCAATGGACACGGAGGCCTGGTGTGCTGCAGTCCATGGGGTCGCAAACAGTCGGATGCGACTGAGCGACTGAACTGAACTGATCGATTTTACATATGGTAGTGGATATGTTTTCCTGCTACTCTCTCCATTTGCCCCACCCTCTCCTCCCTCCCACTATGTTCACACGTCTGTTCTCTATGTCTGTGTCTCTGTTGCTACCCTGCAAATAGGTTCATCAGTACCATCTTTCTAGATTCCATATATATGGGTTAATACATGATATTTGTTTTTCTCTTTCTAACTTACTCACTCTGTATAATAGGCTCTAGGTTCTTCCACTTCATTAGAATTGACTCAGATGTGTTCCCTTCTATGGCTGAGTAATATTCCATTGTATATATGTACCAAAGCTTCTTTCACCATTCATCTGTTGATGGACATTTAGGTTGCTTCCATGTCCTAGCTATTGTAAGTTGTGCTGCAGTGAACTCTGGGGCACATGTGTCTTTTTCAATTATGTTTTTATCAGGGTATATGCCCAGTAGTGGGATTGCTGGGTCATATGGTGGTTTTATTCCTAGTTTTTTTGAGGAATCTCCATACTGTCCTCCATAGTGGCTGTGTCAATTTACATTCCCACCAACAGTGCAAGAGGGTTCCCTTTTCTCCACACCCTCTCTAGCATTTATTGTTTGTAGATTTTTGAACAGTGTGAGGTGATATCTCATTGTAATTTTGATTTGCATTTCTCTAATAATGAGCAATGTTGAGCATCTTTTCATGTGTTTATTAGCCATCTGCATGTCTTCTTTGGAGAAATGTTTGTTTAGGTTTTCTGCCCACTTTTTGACTTGGGTTGTTTGTTTTCCTGGTAGTAAGTTGTATGAACTGCTTGTATATTTTGGAAATTGTTGCATTTTTTTGAAAAATGTAATCCTCTTTTCATTTCCTACTCAACTGTCACCTTTACATTAATTTTTGGTACTTCTTTGGTACTACTTACTTTGTTTTTTATTATAATTTACTTCAGTAGTTTTTTCAAGATTTTGTTTATTTGAGAAATAGATGGACTAATAGATTAATTAAATTATAAAACCAGAAAAAAAAATTCAACTTACCCTGGCTATGGAAAATCAAACCAACCAACTCATGTAATATTTAAGACTATGAAGAAAGTTGCTTAGAGTACCAAAGCCTTTTCCCCCCAAAGATGCCAACCCAAAAATTGAAATTATATTTCACCAACATCAGTAAGCCACATCCACAGGAACCTGTCCCACCTGCTCTTTCAGAATTTTTTTTCTCCTGCAAAGTTTCCCCATCCAGAAGCCCCCAGGAATTAAATGTCTCACCAGAGCTGAGAAGCCAGCAGCCATATAGAGATTTCCCTCCCTGCTCTGCCTCTCTTTAGAGATGTTCTTCCCTTTATCCCAAGGGCTAAATGAAGCTCCTCATCACTTCCCAGCACCAGCAGTTGAGCTGTTTTACTCCAGGAACTGCTTCCTTCGATGAGCATATTACATTCCTACTTCCATTTCCTCCAGGTACTCCTTCTTCTGTTTCTGCACTACTGTGGAACACCACCGTTCCTTTGGGTCCTCCAGCTTTCTTTGGTGAGAACACCACTTCCCCAGAAGTCCTTCTTTCTGCCCCTTCCCTCCCTCCCTCCCTGCCGCCCGCATCCCTTGCAGCCAGGCAGAGTTGCCACCTCCACCAGGTTGGCCATAAACCCCTTGTCCATTGGTTCAAGTCCTACTTACTCAGTGAATCCTATATTTAGTGATGCACCGTGTTCTGTGGTAAAGGCTGGAGAAGACCCCTCTCCCATTTGGGATGATAATCCCTTAAAGGAGTGCCAAAGAAATATGCTTGTGATCTCATGGCTGGAGCGGTTTATAGGAATACAGTATTTTCTCTTTTCGATTTCAGAGTGCCTCCTCTGGGAAATTAAGATATGAATAAGAATTGAGGGAAGGGAATGCAGCTGAAACAGGAGATAAATATTGTGCTCTGTGCAGACCTCTTAGTCTTGCCTGTTCCTCACTTATGTCCAAGAATTTGTTACTCATTTCATTAGTTGTCTGACACTCTGTTCCCTGAGACTTCATTTTCTTCTAGCAGAAGTCTCATTCTCTCATGCAATCAAGCCTCAGGGGAACTGCCCATTAATTTCTCAGATACACCTAAAACTGACAGAATCCAAAGGTGTACTCCATTAGGCTCAAGCCAAAAGCTCCATTAGAGACAAAAATAAATGTCTTGAATAAATAAGGAGCAATGCTATATCATTGAGTGGGAAATTAAATATTATTCACAGGATCAGTTTTTTTCTGAATTAAGTACTGACTTCAATACATCTATTAAGTGTTACCAGCTTGGGGAACACAAAATAAAGTCATAGTACTTTTAATATTTAAGTTAACATGATTCTGATCCTTATAATGCTCATCTTGAAAATTCATGATTAAAAACAAGTTTTTCAGCCTGAATCTAAGGCAGGTGTACCTCTGGAATTCTGGTAAGTCTGATTGTGCCTTGATTTCCTTCCCCATAAAAATTATTTGGCCAATAATAATAATTTAACCAGATTAATAGAGGGAAGATAGTCCCTTTATTCATAAACTCCTCATATGTTTGTCTTATAAACTGGTTAATGATTAAAGAAATGAATATTACATCATATATAATTATTAGTCATGTGATTATTGGCCAGTAAGATCAATATCATTATTAATAAAAATAAATAATTTATTTATTTCTATAAGTTGCTGCATTTAGTTAACACACATGGCATTGACTACATTTATATTTTAACCTTCTAGGAAGTCTCCTGAAAAAAATTATTTATCATATTATTGACATGATATTGTATTACTTTTAGGTGTATGGCATAATGATTTATGTATCCTGAAATTAAATTTAGTAAAATACCTTCCTTCTTGTATTTTATGGTATCTCTTAGTTGATCAGTTGATAATTAGCCACCAGCAAATGAAGATTGAAAACCCAACCCGTTTAGAAAGGGAAATGAGTCAATAGCAATCTAACTCTGGAAAGATCTTTAACAATCATCATATTCAAAAGTCAAAGAAGAAATAACATTTCAGTGAAATGAAATCTGCTTTAGCATAATTGGAAGCCTCAGGGTAAACCTTTATTTATGTATTTTACAATGAGTAGAATTTTAAAACATTACCAAGCTAATTTAAATGTTTTAAAATGCCAGGAGGGAAGGGATATAGTAGCCTTAAAAGTCCTTATGAATGGATGGTTGATCTTTTCTAATAATTTATTAGAAAATATGCTCAATTTTTCATGGTAAGAAAATGTCATTAAAAAGAAATATCAGCTGCTCAGTTTTATGTTTAAAAAAGAAGATGTCTAATTGACTGCTAAATAAAAGCATGCACAATCTTTTAAAAAATTATCAAAAGCATTGTCCTTGATGTTAGCCTGACATTTTTTCCCTTTGATTAGTAAAAAATAACATCATGGACTTATATAGCACTCTCCTTCAAAGGGACCAAAGAACCTGCTTTTTTAAAAAATGTTATTATCCCATTATCTTAACAAGGATGAAAGTACAAGGGGCTTGCTAATGAATAGAATTGCTATCTAAAACAAAAGTAACAAGTCCACCTGTGATCCACCCTTCCCAGTCATCTACACTGATGGTCCTCCACACCCAATTCAGTGTCTCTTAACAGGCCACAGTATAACATCAAATGCAGCCTCAAATGACTACTACCAGAAAGGCATTTGGGCCTGAAACTTTATCAACCATGACTCCAAAGAAACTCTTCTTAATCGGGAACAAGGGATTTCAAGGCGTATTGGTTCTGTCTTTCATCTTTTCTCTATTTATTCAACTAAAATCTATTGAGCCCCTAGTATATGTAAGCCTCTGTGGTAGGCACCAGAAAATTAATACTGAGTGAGATCCAGTAGGGCCCTGCTCTCATGAAGCTAACACTAGGTATTAACTAATTAATTACATATTTTTAAAGTAAAATTATGAAGAGTATTATGAATTAGAAATAGTGGGCATTATGAAAGCATAGTATGGGTAAATCTGGAGGACCACAGATGTCTTCCTTGAGGCAAAGACATTTGACCTGGACTCTGGCATAGCAGGAGGTAACTAGGTTAAAATAGAAGGAAGAGCATTCTAGCAAAGGCTACAGATTACTCCACTATCCTGTATTAGAAAGAAAAGCAATATTGATTATTGTGGTATTGAGCAAGACCAAGAACACAATGTCTGTAAGTTGGACCAGTGATCCCCAACCTTTTTGGCGCCAGGGACTGGTTTCACGAAAGACAATTTTCCCGTAGACTGGGTGGAGTTTGGAGATGATTACATTTGTTATGCTGCCACTGATCCGACAGGAGGCGAAGCTCACGCAGTAACGCAAGCCCGTGGGGAGTGGCTGTAAATACAGAGGAAGTTTCGCTTGCTTGCTCACCCACTGCTCACCTCCTGCGCAGCCCACTTCCTACCGAGCCGCAGACCAGTAATAGTCTGTGACCCGGGGACGGGGTTCCCCTGAGTTAGACAACAATAAAGTGTTTCATAAAAGGTAAAACCCTGAAAATAGGTTTGTGGTTACTTTTAGTAATTATGATTATTGTTGTTATTGTCTGATATTAGTGGAGAATCAGGGCTGTATTTTTCTCTCACTGCCCTTTAAGCAGTGAGTTAAATCACCCTTTTCTACCTCTTGGCAATGTCATGAACAGGTACAGTAATTGCTGAGAAAACTAGTTTAAAGCAAAATTTTCATACCAGGTCTAATTCAGTATTTACTCCTACAATAAAACCTCTACTCTCTTAAGCCTTGACTCCATCCTCTCAGGTCAGATCTGAGGCTTGAGAAAGTTTGCTGGTGTTTTATTCTTCCTCTTTTATGTGGTCTGGCACTGGCATTGCTGGGGTTTTTGGGGTGGAAGAAAGTTGGAAGATGAGAATAGCTGGTGGAGAGAGGTTAAAAGAAAAGGTCAAAATCTTGCTTGTCTAGCACTGTTATAACCCACCCATGTCCTCAGTTGTGGGAAGTTCTAAATGCAGACTCTTTCCTAGAGAAAATTTGAGGTTTGTCAGGAGAATCCCTCCACAGGATCTCTACAGGGCACCATCCCCTGACACACGTCATGACCTCTCCTGCTGACCTCTCATGACCCCTTCTGCACCCTTTCCCCTTCTCTCAGTGGTGAACCCACAGACTCTTTCAGCTAAGACCTTCACACTTCTGAAACCACCTCCTTCAATAGAATTCTGCCAAGATGGCTTACGTGGCTATTTTCAGTGGATTCACTTGACCCATAGAAATTTGCATTCAGGCTGCTGATACCAAAACTGCCTTCTTTGTTCCTCCTGCTCTCATGGTTAGCTCTAACCTACCTCAGACTCCAGCATTCCTCAGACCAAACGCAGGTGCTAGACTCTATACCTTTCCTGATGCTCTCAAGTTCAGCAAGAGTAACATAAGGCATAACAAAGCATTTATGCTGTTAAATAAATAGGCTGTTAAATCCAGCTGGGAAATAAGATTCAATTCTCTTCTCCTGAAAAAAAATGAAAGCCAGCACAAACAAACAACATTAACAACAAAAACAAATCTCTTTAGAAAGCCCCTGGTTTTAAGAGAGTAAAGACTATGACACAGAAAACTTTTCTCTTTTAAATTTCTCACATTTTATTACATAGTTTGTTTGAAGTAATGGATACAAAGTGATAGATAGACCTTTTAGCAAGCCCTCATGGAAATGTCAACTGTACCCTTCAGCTGAAATTCTGAAACAATGGGAAAAGGACCATTTTACACTCTGTTACAGAAATATCAGTTATTCTTATTTATCATTTTCTTTTTATCATCACTATATTTAGTGTTGTCACATTTATTGTTTAGGGAACACTAAGACACAAACATTGTAAAATTAAAATCTTTCCCACTGAAAACTTACATAGTGGACGCTCTCTAGAGAGCCCTTCAGAAGTGAAGGACTTATTACCCCAGCCTCTGGGAGCACTTCCAGCAGGGGACCCCTCAGTTGTCCACCTCCTTTAGAAATTGTACTGACTGAAGAATCACCTCATCCAAAGGTACGTCACCTTCCTCACCTGGAGAGTCCTCAACCAGTCACTGGTTAATACAGAGACACAAAACTTGGTCGTCTTCTCCCACTTGGAGGGACTTGAAAGAGATGCTTCGGCTTCAGAGGTCCTCATGGGTTGGCTGAGGCATTCTCCGTGATCACATTGTAGCCCAACTTCTTTTTCAATCCAGTCCTCCTGTGACTTCATTCCATCCACCCGGTAGATCCCAGGATCACTCCTAACACATCTTCTACACACTAATCTCCATCTCAAGATCTGTTTCTGAGGCCACCCAACCTGTGACAGATCATGATTAAATAAAAGATGTCCACTATTTCCACCTCTACTAAACATTCTGCCTGCAGGTCCTAGTCAATGCAAAAAGACAAAAAAGAAATGAAAGATACAAATACTGCAAAGGAGAAAATAAAGTTCTCATTATTTATAGACAACATAATTGTACATAGAAGATCCAAAATAACCTTCAAATAAAGTATTAGACTAAATAAAAAATTTTAGCAAGATTTTTGGATAGTATAATGTTTATATTTCCATCAAAATTTTCAAAGTTTTAAAAATATGCCATTTGCAAAAAATAAAAATAACCTAATAATAATCAATGATTTCAAGATAATCATTCAGTAAACCATAAAGTATTATTGACAATAATTAAAGAATACCTAAGTGAACAGAAGAGTAAATCACAATTATGAATTGGAAGACTTGATACAGAGATGTCAGTTTCTTTAAATTGTTACAGATTCAATGCAACATCAAATGTATCAATCAGTAATTGTCATAATAAAACTATGTAACAAGTCATCCCCAAACTCAGTGTCACTGGACAATAATTATTTATTTCCCTCTTGTGAATCTATGGATTAGTGCTTGATCTAGGTGAGATTCAGCTGGATCAAAGTTGGCTCCAGAAGAGGGTTGGACCAGGTCTGTTTCACATGTCTTTCATTGCTATGAATCAGTGTCTACCCAAGTTCTAATGTTTAATGGGGTAAAAGCAAAAGTCAAACCCAACTGTGCGTGCCTATTGAAGCGTCTTCTCATATCATGTCTATAAACATCTCATTGACCAAAACCTGTCAGATGGCCAGATCCAACATCAAAGGGCTGGGGAGTATTCTTCCTCCCATGAAGGCTGTGGAGGGAAAGGGGAGAATGAGTGCATATTTGCTAAGCAATAATTCTATTTACCACATTCATCAAGCTGAATACCTTTCAGTACTTTTCTATTTGTATACTGTAACAATAAAATTAAATTTTTTAATGTTTACATGGTTATTATATTGAACAGAAAGGTCTACAAAATATTTTAAGGTTTAACAAATAAATTAAAGTTTTTATTTAGTGAGCTTTCACTGAATTCTTACTTTATACCAGGGCTGGAGATAGTAAGCTAGCTGGGTGACTATCTCATAGAATAAAGAGGGTACTTTCCCTCAAGAATCTAACAATTAGAAATTGTTAGATTGAGAAAATAAAATTGTTAAATTGAGAAAAATAAATGTTCGGAGTAACAAGTCTGAGTGAGGAGAGAATTGTTTCCATCTGAATAAGGGAATACTTAAGAATATTTTACTTTATACATCCACAGAAAATATTTACAAATTTGAAATCTCACTACCTCATTGTTACATTTTCACATTAAAATTATTTTTAATGTGAATATGGCTATCTTCTGAAATTTTTATAACCAGAGTAAACATACTATTATATGTTTTGCTTTTTCATATCTCACTGATGAATAATTTTCCATTTATCAGGATATTCCATATTTTTGGAATCTTAAATGACAATATAACATCCACTATTATTTGTGGATCACTCAGTTATGTTTAAAATTCTTCAGACCTGATTTATTTCCAATTTTTCACTGTTGAACTTTTCCACATTCAAAAGTGTGTGTATGTGCGTGTACCCCAATGTTCATCACGGCACTGTTTACAATAAATAGCTAGGACATGGAAGCAACCTGGATGCCCATCAGCAGACGAATGGTTAAGAAAGCTGTGGTACATATACACAATGGAATATTATTCAGCTATGAAAAAGAATACATTTGAATCAGTTCCAATGAGGTAGATGAAGCTGGAGCCTATTATACAGAATGAAGTAAGTCAGAAAGAAAAACACCAATACAGTATACTAATGCATGTATATGGAATTTAGAAAGATGGTAACAATGACCCTATATGTGAGACAGCAAAAGAAACACAGATATAAAGAACAGACTTTTGGACTCGGTGGGAGAAAGCAGGGGTGGGATGATTTGAGAGAATAGCATTTAGACCTGTATATTACCATATGTGAAATAGATCACCAGTCCAGGTCCGATGCATGAAACAGGGCACTCAAAGCCGATGCCCTGGGACAACCCTGAGGGTTGGGATGGGGAGGGAGGTGGGAGGGGGGTTCAGGATGGGGACACATGTACACACATGGCTGATCCATGTCAGTGTATGGCAGAAACCACTGCAATATTGTAAGTAGCCTCCAATTAAAATTAATTAATTAATTTTTTAAAAAAGTGTGTGTGTGTGTGTATTCCCATTTTGGGTCATTTTCTCAGAGGGTATTTTTTTTAATGTTTTAAAATAGATTTAGATTTATAGGAAAATTGTGAAGATAGCTCAAAAATGTGATTTATCTCAAATGTGTACAAACCTTTGTTTGTGAAAGGGACCCTTGAGGGAGAGAACACTCTCCATATGGTGGGTTCTCCATCCTGGAATCTGTCACCTTCAGAGATCGATGAAATCGCTAGAGGTCTGAATAAACATCTCAAACTCTGATTTATTGCTGCACTTGAGGCTTGAATCTTCAAGCTTATCCAAATGAGTCTTTCCTGCATACATTTTATGTGATCATATTTGTTGGAATAAATAAAGTTGATGGAAAAAACATGACATGCCACTAGCATTCACTGAGAATCTGCCAAGTGTCAAGCACTGTATTAGACACCTTACCCAGGTTATATCATTAACACCAACAATAATGCTACAATAGAGATATTGGAAGGCCACTTTATTTATAAGGAAGAGAGTTCAAAATATGTGATTTGTAATAAGGGAGTCAGGGAATTCCTGAGTTGCTGAGCTGCAAATTATACTGCAGTTCCACTCCAAATGAAATAAAGCTTGAAATATTATAAATCAGGTCACAGTCAATAATTTTATTTCATAATTTCTTAAACATATCACTATACCTTGAACATAGTGACCTATGGTGGAGAGACAAAATATTGGACTCTACTATGGATCAGATTTGTTGAAAATCTACATTTATTTGTAGCCTAAATCTTCCAATAAAGTTAAAGGCACATAAAGTTTTTAACCAGAGGAGACATAATTTGCACACTTCCCATGTTTTGTTATTCTCAACAAAGACTGAACTGCTCATAAATATTTTATGAAATCTTCAGGCATTGTAGCAGAGATGAATCTTCATACATATTAGAACTTAACTAGAATAAAGCATTGTAATATTTGGGCTTTATGTTTACAAAAGTGATTCAATGATGTATCAACATTGAAATGGGCTTAAATATTCCTTGGGACAGCACGTAAGATCAGTAGGATAACTAAGGACCTGTGCTAGCAAGGAAGACAATATTTTGTTACTTTCATGTCTTTAAGGCCATGCTTGAAAAGTGAAAGTGTTAGTCACTTAATCGTGTCTGACTCTTTACAACCCCAGGACTGTAGCCCGCCAGGCTCCTCTGTCCATGGAGTTCTCCAGGCAAGGATACGGGAGTGTGTAGCCACTCACTCCTTCAAGGGATCTTCCCAACCCAGGGAATGAACGTGGGTCTCCAGAATTATGGGCAGATTCTTTACCATCTAAGCCACCAGGAAAATTCAAGTCCATGCTTGCTATTCCTAGATATCATATGTGGAAAACATCCATACATTTTTCTGGACAGTTTATTTTTTCAAAAGTACCAATTTATTTCTAAATCTGATAGACAGAGTGCCTGATGAACTATGTATGGAGGTTCATGACATTGTACAGGAGGCAGAGATCAAGACCATCCTCATGAAAAAGAAATGAGAAAAAGCACAGTGGCTGTCTGAGTGGGCCTTACAAATAGCTGTGAAAAGAACAGAAGCAAAAGCAAAGGAGAAAAGGAAAGATATACCCATTTGAATGTGGAGTTCCAGAAAATAGTAAGAAGAGAGAAGAAAGCCTTTCTCAGCGATCAATGCAAAGACATAGAGGAAAACAACAGAATGGGAAAGACTGGAGATCTCTTCAAGAAAATTAGAGATACCAAGGGAACATTTCATACAAAGATGCTTTCAATAAAGGACAGAAATGGTACAGATCTAACAGAAGCAGAAGATATTAAGAAGAGGTGGCAAGAATACACAGAAGAACTGTACAAAAAAGATCTTCACGACCCACATAACCACGATCGTGTGATCACTCACCTAGAGCCAGACATCCTGGAATGTGAAGTCAAGTGGGCCTTAGGAAGCATCACAACGAACAAAGCTAGTGGAAGTGATGGAATTCCAGTTGAGCTATTTCAAATCCTAAAAGATGATGCTGTGAAAGTGCTGCATTCAATATGTCAGCAAATTAAGAAAAGTCAGCAGTGGCCATAGGACTGGAAAAGGTCAGTTTTCATTCCAATCCCAAAGAAAGGCAATGCCAAAGAATGTTCAAACTACCGCACAATTGCATTCATCTCACACGCTAGCAAAGTAATGCTCAAAATTCTCCAAGCCAGGCTTCAGCAATACGTGAACCATGAACTTCCAGATGTTCAAGCTGGTTTTAGAAAAGGCAGAGGAATGAGAGATCAAATTGCTAACATCCCTGGATCATTGAAAAAGCGAGAGAGTTCCAGAAAAAATCTACTTCTGCTTTATTGAATAGGCCAAAGCCTTTGACTGTGTGGATCACAAAAAACTGTGGAAAATTCTTCAGGAGATGGGAATACCAGACCATCTGACTTGCCTCTTGAGAAACCTGTATGCAGGTCAGGAAGCAACAGTTAGAACTGGACATGGAACAACAGACTGGTTCCAAATAGGAAAAGGAGTATGTCAAGGCTGTATATTGTCACCCTGCTTATCTAACTTCTATGCAGAGTACATCATGAGAAACGCTGGGCTGGAGGAAACACAGGCTGGAATCAAGATTGCTGGGAGAAATATCAATAACCTCAGATATACAGATGACTCCACCCTTATGGCAGAAAGTGAAGAAGAACTAAAGAGCCTCTTGATGAAAATGAAAGAGGAGAGTGAAAAAGTTGGCTTAAAGCTCAACATTCAGAAAACTAAGGTCATGGCATCTGGTCCCATCACTTCATGGCACATAGATGGGGAAACAGTGGCATGCTTAATTTTTCTGGGCTCCAAAATCACTGCAGATGGTGACTGCAGCCATGGAATTAAAAGATGCTTACTCCTTGGAAGGAAAGTTATGACCAACCTAGACAGCATATTAAAAAGCAGAGACATTACTTTGTCAGCAAAGGTCCATCTAGTTAAGGCTATGGTTTTTCCAGGGGTCATGTATGGGTGTGAGAACTGGATTATAAAGAAAGCTGAGCACTGAAGAATTGATGCTTTTGAACTGTGGTGTTGGAGAAGACTCTTGAGAGTCCCTTGGACTGCAAGGAGATCCAACCAGTCCATCCTAAAGGAGATCAGTCCTGGGTGTTCACTGGAAGGACTGATGCTGAAGCTGAAACTCCAATACTTTGGCCACCTGATGCAAAGAACTGACTCATTTGAAAAGACCCTGATGCTGGGAAAAATTGAAGGCGGGAGGAGAAGGGGATGACAGAGGATGAGATGGCTGGATGGCATCACCGACTCTGTGGACATGAGTTTGGGTGAACTCTGGGAGTTGGTGATGGACAGGAAGGCCTGGCGTGCTGTGGTTCATGGGGTCACAAACAGTCAGACATGACTAAGCAACTGAACTGAACTGAACTGATTTTATTTCTAGTAGCATGTTGTTTAGTCTCCATAAAATCATTTTTTTCTCATTTCTTTTCCTGTGGTTAATTTCTAGTTTCATGCCATTGTGGTCAGAAAAGATGTTTGAGAGAATTCTATACTCTTAAATTCTTTGAGGCACCATTTATTTCTTAGCATTTATTTTGGTGGAGCCAAATATATCTCAGCCACTACAAACTTCAGTTAAGTAAATAGCAAACAAATATTTGCTATGATTTCAGAAAGAAAAATATTTTCACAATTGATTATGAAATCCTAGGCCTGTCTTTTTAGGAGACTGATCAGGTTTTTTTTTTTTTTTTTTAATCTATATATGGTTTTTTAAAATATACAAAGCACAGTAGCTAAAATTGGTCTGATGGGAGTATTCAGAACCACAAAGGACTTCTCCCCTTAGGTGCTAAACCCCAGAGTCAGGAAGTGTCCCAAGTATACTGTGAGAAACCATGAGCTTTGTGGTGTAGGTTGGGAAAATGTAAGAATAGGTTGCATAAGTGAGAAAATTCTGCTTAACGGAAGAGCAGGAGACTTCTGAGAGCAACGTTGCCATATGTTAATAACAGTTGCTGTGATCCTAGTACTCATATCTCTTTAAAAGTAGAGAGAGACATAAATGAAAATTATATTCCATTCTGGGTCCAGAGACTATAAAAGGGATATTGCTCCTGGATTAATTTAGAGATTAAAGCTTAATAAACTTCGCATATGTTTTGAGAAGATTCTACAGCCTGATTTTATCTTTTAAAATGTAAAAATATATTTTCATGTCAATAACTATAAATCTTTATTATCACTTGTATATGCTCCAAGTATTCTCTAGTGTGAGTGAAACACATCCATTGTTCCTTTACCTCTGGTTTGATAGACTCTTTCTCAATTTTCATTGCTGTAAACACAATGGCAACATAATAAATTAATGATATTATCCTGGACATCTATCTTCCTATTTCCTTGAAAAATTGATGAGTCAAAGATCGTGAATATTTTTAAACTTTTGGATATAAACTCCAAAGTGTCCTCCATGAAATTGTATAACAATTTATACCATCAACAGCAGCATATGGAGGTCTTATTTTCTTACATGGCATATTTCTGTGACATAAATTAATATGAAGATAAATACATAATTACTCAGGATTTTTATCTAAAATGAGAGTGAAGCATCACCATTCTCCCAATGTCCCATTCAAGCTGACATTGAGGAAACATAAATTGCTTGAGTGTGCTCAAATATGAATGGACTGTCTTAAATATATGCCACTCAAATTGCTTCTCAAGATGTATGCGGTTCCCAAGGCTCCATTGTTTACAGAATCTATTTGAATCTTCTTGTCAATACCCAGACAGTATTCACGACACCATGCAGTTCTGAACTTACCCTTGCGAGATGTCTTAGAAGTGTCTGTTCTCAGATGCAGCATCCCTTTCTCTTTTGATCTGCAGAATTCCTAAACCAATTTTGGCATGAAATGTGTCAGTGTGGTTGTGGATATCTGAACATTGTCATGGGAATTTTTGAAAACAAAGTTAAAGGGGCAGAAGGCATAGCACATTTTGCTAATATGTATTTTATGCAGAAGCTGGGCTTCATTTGCAACAGCAGTTGATATTCTGAAAATTAATTATGCCTGTATTTTCTTATTTTTACTATCCCTTATTTTAGAATTTTCTACAGATCTCCTTGGTAGCAAACAGGAGTATCCCTGAGCCTGTTTATTTTGGTAAGGTTTTCTTTAATAAAGAAAAAAAAAGTCATTTCAACTCTAGGATTTCCCCCGTTTGGATTTTCTGGTAGATTTCTGCCATTTGGGTGAGAGTTGAGACCTTTCCACAATGCAGGGAAAACAAAATAGAAACTGAAAATAAACTTTGCCAAAAGGTCAGGGCCCAATAACAGAGAGACGAGAATAACTAGGCAAGTGAAAAACAAATAAAAATACCCTACAATCTTACGTTAGTTCTTTGCATTTCCTTTCTTGGCAAATAAAGAAAACCACGTAGAAAAACACAGTATTGTGACCTTTAATAAATTAAGAAGTGAAATGTTCATGGCACAGAACACTCTGATCTCAAGGAGGGAAGAGAAAGTAACTACAGTAGGCATTTTTTTGTCTTTGCCATGTAAGGCAAAGCAAGGTGCAAAAAGACAAACCCTAATCCTCAAAGTCTGAGCTTTTTCTCTTAGAAATTCCAAATGATTTGCAGTTAATTTTATCTGTCTTAAACCTTTCCACAAAGGAAACACACAGATCTCTAGGCAATTTCATGCTCACTATAGAGATGAGGAAGCTGAAACACTATTAAAAACACAATCAATCAGGGGCAGAGTTGATCACAGCACCCTGCTTTTATTTTCTCCTCCATGGGTCTCTGATAATTTGGCATTGGGAGTTTATCCTCTTTACTGAGAAAAGGAAGAAAAGGGGGCCTATAGGTATATTTGCACCCACCTGCATCTTCAATTTAAATCAAAGCATCATATCATAGGGCATGATTCAATATATTTTCTTAATTAGAATTTTTTTTTCTATTTTTCTCTTTCTTTTGTTTGTATAAATCCTTGTGTTTTTCTCTCCACCCCAATTTTTTAAAGAATTAAAGAACTTACCTTAGGTGTAAAAGCAAGAACATATGAATTAAGATTACCTAGATAATATAATTTTGTTGTTGTTCAGTCGCTAAGTTGTCTCCAACTTTTGTGATCCTATGAAATGCGGCACACAGGCTTCCCTGTCCTTCACTATCTCCTGAAGTTTGCTCAAATTGATGTCCATTGAGTCAGTGATGCTATCTAATCATCTCATCCTCTGCCTCCCCTTTCTCCTTTTGCCTTCAATCTTTCCCAGCATCAAAATCTTTTCTAATGAGTTGGCTCTTTGCATCAGGTAGCCAAAGTATTAGAGCTTCAGCATCAGTTCTTCTAAAGAATATTCAGAGTTGATTTCCTTTAGGATTGATTGGTTCAATCTCCTTGCTGTCCAAGGGACTCTCAAGAGTCTTCTCCAGCACCACAATTCAGAAGCATCAGTTTTTCGGTGCTCAGCCTTCTTTGGAAGTTATTATTCATAGTCTCCAGAACCCTACATAATTGTCCCCTGACTCATTTTCTGAAATCCTCCACTCCTACTCTTCTTCTTTTTTTGCTTCATACAAATTTCTGAGCCTTCAACCCTCCACACTCATTCCTTAAAGACTTCAGGCTTTGCTTTTAGACATCCTGTTCTGTCTCCCTGGGCTTTCCTGGTGGCACAGTGGTAAAGAATCTGCCTCCTAATGCAGGAGACTCTGGAGACCTGGGTTTGATCCCTGGGTCGGGAAGATCCCCTGGAGTAGGAAATGGCAACCACTCCAGTACACTTGCCTGGAAAATTCCATGGAGAGAGGAGCCTGGTGGGCTACAGTCTGTGGGGTCGCAAAGAGTCAGACACAGCTGAGCACACAGGCATGCACATGTTCTGTCTGTCCAGAGGACTACGTTCCGATTGTGCTCGTGACTCTCTCATGGCATTTAGATTTGCGCTCAAACCTTCCTTCTGCAGAAAAGTTTTCTCTTTCATCCTCTATCCTCTGAAAAAATATAATTTTCAGAAAGTAAAAATCGAGATTCTCATACTAATCCTGAAATAGTGTTAAATGTTTAACCTACTAATAAGAAAATAGTAAAGAAGATAAAGGGCTTCTCTTGTGGCTCAAATGGTAAAGAATCTGTTTACAATGCAGGAGACCTGGTCAGGATGGTCCCCCGGAGAAAAGAACGGCTACCCACCCCAGTATTCTTGCCTGGAGAATTGGACGGAGGATCCTGGTGGGCTACAGTCCGTGGGGTCACAAAGAGTCAGACACGACTAACACAGTCACAGTGAATAGCACTTTCACTTCAAACAAAGTAAGGCTTTTTCTAAGGAGAATTTGTAGAATAAATGCTTATATATCATTCAGAAAAGGCATACTGGAATGAATGTCCTATGTTAGACACAAAAATAATTATATCCTATAGGGCAATGAAACCATGAAATTAAGGGCTTTCCTGGCAGCTCAGACGGTAAAAAGAATCTGTCTTCAATGCAGGAGACTCAGATTTGCTCCTTGGGTCGGGAAGATCCCTGGAGAGAACCATGGCAAACCACTCCAGTATTCTTGCCAGGAGAATTCTATGGACAGACCACGGGGTCACAAAGAGTTGGACACAACTATGCAACTAACACTTTCACATTCTCTGCCTGATAGAACTCATGGGTATTTCAATTGAACAGTTATATTCATGTTAATATATAACTTTGCAGAGTCTGGACCCTAATCACTAGTAAATTCTAAGTCAAAGATCTATTCTTTCTTATCCTTGTAACTTGAGCCCTCAAAACAATGCTGAACATAAAGTAGTTGCTCAGTAAACATTTGGGGAAGGGTGATAGGGTGACCAGCAATATTTTAGTGAAAGTAGCTAATGCGTATCAATTAGAAAGCAGAGGAAAAATGAAAATCTGATTGAAATGTGAAAATGTGAACAAATAAAGTAGAAAAACAGAAGGTGAGATACAGTAATGCTGAGTAACATACATACTATGTGTTTTCAGAAGCACTGTCAAGATGATAACATCCACAGGAAAATATTATAATTTCCAACTATTAAAAGTTGACAAAGATGCCAGAAATATTTATGGCTAAATTTGATACTAAGGAATCTCTGTAAAGACTGCACCCTTATTAAATAGCTTTTAGGGAGAAATATAAGCTATGTTTTTTTTAATGTTTTTGTTACAGAATTTGTATTAGGATTCATGTTTAAGAGGTAGTTGAAGGTAAAATTATGAATGGACACTTGAAATTTACTTAACACAAAAACCACTTAAGTACCTACTTTGTTCAAGGCAGACTATATCTCATCGTAGTTTATGACCTCTGGCTTTTGTTTTTCATGAAAATCCCTTTCTCCTGATCTGATGAGTGGTAGATAGCCCTCAGTCATTTACTGAAAAGGCATGGCATTTGCCTGTGGTGGAACAAGGAAGGAGTCAGCACTCCCTTTCTGCTTTATTTTTTTGCCTGAGGCTTATTAACTCACTAGTATATGGAAGATACAATAGAAATTCCCCAGAACATTGAAAATTTATACTCTCTCTCCTGGTGAAATGATGACATTTTTCCCAGTAGTGCTTCCCTCTTATTGTGTTCTCTGCATTTGGCTCTTATCATCCCCAAAATTAACTCATAGATATCTGAAAATAGACTTGGAAAAAGTGAGGGTAGATTTTGTAAGACGTATTATTCTTTAAGGAATTTTGCAGCCTTTCCCCCAAAACAGAAGTAAACAAAGAAGGAAGGAAATGTTAGACTGATAAGCCTGTTTAGAAAGCAAATACTTTTTATCCCATTCAAAATTCTTAACAATTTAACATTTTCTGTGTGTGTATATAGAAATAAACAAGCAGCTTGATACTATTATTTATTCAAGTCCTGCTTAGTTTTATAAACTTAAAAGCTAGTTTAAACTTAAACATTATTTAACTCATCTGGAATTGTGTGGTTGGCATCGGGTTTGTAGGAAGAATTCAAACACAATATAAAACTGCTGCAATAGAAGAATTTGCATTTCTTTTCTTGTAATCATGATAAATATTTTTTCTAATTAGGGGAACAGTTAGTCAATATTAAGCTTTTCAACTGAACTTTCATTTCCAATAAAAGTAAAACACAGAAATTCCCAAGCCCTCTAGTTATTATTTGTTTTATGCTGCATAATCATTGACATGGCATTTCTGTGAATAATGGTTAGTTTATTTTTAAGAAGTTGAAAAGCTTTTTATAGAATCTCACAAACAATCCTCAACAAATTTTAAAAAAAAAGGCAAGTTGAAGATAAGTTGTACCAATGTGATTTTTGTGTAAAGTTTGAAGACATACAAAAGTAAACATTACTTTAAGGGATATTGCATAAGTCATGAAATTATTAAGAAAAACAAATGTCACCACAAATTTCAGGATAATTGATATCTCTATGAGGAAGGGAGGGCTATGAAATCATGGAAAGCAAACAGGAAGCTTCAAATATATTGAAAATGTTCTAGTTCTTAAGCTGGTTGGTGGGAATGGATATTATGTATATTATGCTTTATATTATATATGTATGATAAATATTCATAGCTTTTAAAAATGCCTTGTATTTCTCTTTCCAGTGTCTTATTTCTGTTATTATGGTACACTAATAATCTTAAATTTCTTTATGTATAAAATGTTAATTCCATACAGGATGTTTTTTCAATTGATGGACTAGTATCCAAAAAAAAATTCAGTCTATGCCCTGTAGCTACAAGCAAAATAGAAGCAGAAAACCTCAGCAGGTGTGAAAGGCTGAATGTACAGCATAACCTGAGGGCATCGATGGGATTCATGTAGGTAGCCTGGAGTCTCAGGCAGCTGTGCAGAAATAGATAAAAACATCTGAACCCACCCCATATAAAGCTGGCACTTTGGTAGTACTATGTGTATAAAAACAAGATGATCTAAATGAAAACCATTTTAGCAAAGTAGACTAAAAAGAAAACTCTAATTTCTGTGTTGTAGTTAACAGGAAAAATATCCATAGGATTTAGCAAGGACAGAGCAGCCCACATAGGTCTAGGATCACATGTCTAGGTGGTCCCAAAATCTTCCAAGAAGTATCTTATTAAATAGCAGTCGATGATGTGGTATCCTCGGCACTCTAGCAGAAGTAAATACCGATTTTTTTCTCCACCCAGTCCTCATAGAATTCCTTCATAAAATTGTAAAAAATTAAGAATTGATAATTACCAGCAAACATACATAAGGAAATAGGAGTTAAGAGCCAAAACAAAAAAAAAAAAAAAAGAGCCAAAACAAGCAACGAAACCAAAGACTTCAAATGCTGAAATCATTAGATACTAAATAAAAAAGTAAATATATGTTTACAGTGTTAAAAGACATAAAAGGCCAAATAAAAAAGACAAGTTAGGAGAAAGAGAATATCAAAAGTGACCAAGTGTGTTTGAAAAAATAGAACTTTTAGAAATAAATATATAATAATTGAAATAACATAGAGGGATAAAACAGAAAATTAGGCCAAATTAACAAGAAAATTAATAAAATGGAAAGTAGACCTAATGACATACTGTGATAGGTGCCATGAGGGAAAAAAACAGCAGAGCAGCGCAAGAAGGATCAAGAGGACGGCTGGAGGGAAGGTCTGAGTGCTATTTTAAGAGCAATCAGAGTAAGTGTCACTCAGAAAGAGGCAAGGGAGACAGCCAGATGGATATGGGGGCAACTGTTCCAAGAAGAAGGAACAGCCATTATTTAACAGCAGAGCCGCATCAATGCAGTTATCGTGCATAGAACTGACTGAATGCTGGGGATAGAACAAGGATCCTTTAAGCTCCCAGAAAGAGAAAAAAAATACTGTCACAAAGTATATGGATTCATAATGACTTCAGAGTTCTCAATAGCAGGATTTTGAAGCTAGAGAATTCTAAGTGAGCCTTTCAAACGTCAAAAGGAAAATTTTACATCATTCTACCTAGCCAAACGCTTCCGATCAGTGTAGAAACATTTTCAGACATGCACATCTCAAAAATTAGGTAAATGTGTTCGCTTTCTACCTCCCTACCAAAAATCTTTGGTAGACTACCATGTAGTCTATCAAAAGAAGGAAATAAACCAAGAAAGAGGAAGTTCTAGTATAAAAAATAGGTGATCCAACAGAGGCGCATGATGAGGGGAATCCCTCGGATGGTGCAGAAGATTCCCAGATGGCAGCTGTGCCCCAGATCGAGAGAGCCCCCGGTGTGGTTGGGGTGGACCCGATGGCTTGGAGAGGGACTTCTGAGAGAAGAGCAGACACACCTGGCATCTTAAGAAGAGATCTAGAAAGCTGGCAAAAGGTTGAAACTAGATTATGAAACACAAAGCAAGAAGACACATTAGTCCTCGGCAAACAGCAAGCTGGGCAGAAAAGACAGTTAGTCATGGTTCCCCACTGCCTCAGCCATGAATGGGGCTCCCAAATGATGCAAACACAGCTGTGGGCTGGGAAATAATGCTTGAGGGCTGAGGGAGGACAAAGCAAGAACTAGATGTGAAGAGATCATGTCTGAGCCTGAAAAGTCAAGAAGTAGCAGCAAAACTGCGTTATTCAAAGTTATAATGACCAAATCTCCAAAGTGAATGACCTAAAAGAGGTAAAAATGCATAGAGAAGATGAAAGTTGTGGAGACACTGGAGCAGAGGGAGGAATACTGCTTCTTTTCTTAAACATAAAGTATGATAGTGCTTTTAATAAAACATGAGAGTTGCATATGTAAGTGTAGATTTCCTAGTAGACACATTTTTTTTTAAAAGTAGAAAAAGAAAGTACAATTAAGTTCAACAATATATTTGATTTAACCCAATGTATCCAAAATATTTCAACCAGCAATCATCACAGAAAATTTATTAACGATCTACTTGGCTCCTTTTTTCCATAGTAAGTCTGAAATCCACGGTGTACTTTATCCTTGCAGCCAGTGTGAATTAGGACTGGCCACATTTCAATGCCAGTCAAAGCTAGAGCCACCTTATATGACAGTAAAACTCTGAATTAGATGAATGGTTTTGAAAAAAAATTTTTAAGTTGTAAAGGAGCACACATGTAGACATCTCTCTACTTATTTTGTGAATGTAGAAATGCACTAATGCCCTCAAAACAGGGGACCAAATGATTGAAAATACTAGGGAAAATGGAAGTTCCTTAAGAAAACCGTGAAAAAGCAAAATTGCGGATTTTTCATTGGCCATCAGGGCATGGGATCTCATCACTCCTATAAACTATTCTCTGTAAGTTTTATGTTTTTTTTTTTACCACCTATTCCCTTTCCCTTGTAGGTGAATAGATGTAGATAAGTAACTTGATCAAATGTGTTAAGTTAATAAAGCAGCAAAGCTAGACTCAAATTCAGGCACTCTGACACCACTGACCGCAATCTTCACCACAGCACCCCTCATGGCAATTCCATCTGAATGCATGGGTGCAGTTTAGTTTGTTGAACATGAGGTCTAAATAAGTACTGATATATTACACACTTTGATCTGAATGTAAACTAACATAACAGTGACAAGATCAAGAGTGTTTCTACTTCTTATTCTTAGTGAAGAAATTCAGGGTAAATATCCCTATTTTAACTATTTGAAATAATTTGTGACTTTGATAAAGTAATTTGGTTTTTAACTATACAGTCATTAAAATATTTTGGAATAGAAAAATTGTGTTTCTCAACAAACTGTCAATGTCTTTCAAGAATTATGCAGTTAGAATTTTTACAACAAATGAATTCAATATAGCAAATCAATTCAACTGTATTGACTTTCTCCTATTGTATAATAAATTACCCAGAAATGTCATCGTTTAAAACAACAAACATTTGTTATCTCACAAATTTTTGTGTGGTGGTCAGGAATCAAGAGGCAGCTTGGTTGGGTGCCATCAAGGTATTGGCCAGGGCTGAGGTCATTTCAGAGCTCCATCAGGGAGGCTTTGCTTGCCAACCCACTCATGTGACTGTTGGCCAAAGGCATCAGTTCTTTGCTTCCTGGGCCTCTCTATTGGGCTACTCACAACATATAACTTGCTTCCCCAGAATGAGGACTTTGAGGGGGTGGGACTGGAAGCAAGATAAGTCAGTCTTTCCATACGCTGATCTCAGAAGTGACACCCCATCACATCTGCTGTCTTGTGCTCACTAAAAGCAGGTCACTAGCTCCAGTCCACACTCCAAGAGATTTCACAACAAGCGTGAGTATCAGGAAAAGAGACTGGCTCCAGCTAGGGCCAACCTAGAGCCTGCCAACCGCAACGGTAATACTTATTCAACACTTCACTCATAGAAAGATGCACTTCCTTTCCGTTATTCATTCATCCATCAGTAATCACTGATCACCTACTTTGTGCCAGGTCCTAGAAATCTGGTGGGGGGCAAAACAGAGACTCTCACAGACTTCCTAAAACCTACAGTCTAGTGTCCTCAAAATTAAGTACCTAAATGGTTTTGATCAAAAAGAATCAAATGTTTTGAAGAGGGAGAAAGCGTAGTTCAGGAGCTCCTGTCTCACTAACTGCCTTTTCCCAACTGCCACACTTAGAAAGCAAATACGGATGCTGCTGCTGCTGCTAAGTCACTTCAGTCCTGTCCGACTCTGTGCAACCCCATAGACGGCAGCCCACCAGGCTCCTCTCTCCCTGGGATTCTTCAGGCAAGAACACTGGAGTAGGTTGCCATTGCCTCCTCCGAAATACAAATGATTTTTCAGTAAAGATGAAGAGACACCATGGTCTTCTTAGGTCATAATTGCCTTATCCCCTTGCTCGGCTCCACCAGTTTCCTAGCTCAGTGAGAGTCTGAGTGATTTCCTTTCATTTCTGTCCTGACTGAAGGCCTGCAGGTCAGATGCCTGAGTTCATCCAACTGTAGAAAGAAAAGCGGCTCAAGAATTTAGCCTCTTGCCTGTCCCTCTAAACTGTAAACTGACAGAAAAATCTATGAGATCAGCAAGGCTCAATTCAGATCCCATGCATTCTTTGTCCTCTAAATAAGCACTTGGTTTTTGGTTGAAACCAGAATGATTCTGTGATTTCAAAATAAGTGCATGATCAGTGGTTGAACGTGCCTGCACATTTTTTTTCTAGAATTCTTCAAGTTCTTTCTGTTAACCTTATCAGGCTCCCCCGTCAGTAAATATTTCATGTGGTGCCAAGTGTCTATGTTTTCATACTCTGGTCCATTTCTTAAGAGTGTGCACCAGTGAGTTTCATTGTCAGATTAGGCATCACCACACCTTCAGATTTTGAGTCACCAATTTGAGTAGATATACAGTAGCTTTGTGTTCAAATATACCCAAACACACACTCTCCACTCCTCGTCACCAACAGAGGATGCATCAGAGATGTCTTAGCCAGACTTATTTTTCACTTAGTTGGGTTTGAACAATCTGAGTGTTTCAAGGTTGCAAAAAAGAATGGCTTATAAAAAATTAAAACAGATAATTAAGCTTTGAATAACACCACTGGATGCATGAGAAGCAAGTTTATGTTGCAAATCATTTAGTATAATTGCAGATAAGGATGCTGACATATCTAATAAAAAGAAATATGCCATATATTTGTGATATCCATACATGTTTTAAAAGAACAAACTGACCCTATATTCATAGGTTCAGATGGTATAAAGTTCACTAAGACTTGAAAATCCAACTGCTCCAGACTCCAGCAGTAGCTTCAGTTCTGAGGGGCTTAATACTCTGCTACTGTGTTCCATCTCTTATCATGGGAATAATATACATGTACCTGTTCATAACTCAGCAAGTCACAGAATTTATTACAGAACCTAGTCTGTGAATGAACAATAATCTCTGCTACTTGAACAAGTTTAAATGTTTTCCTCCACTTTAATTAAAACTATTCCTTATAGACAGACTTTCTTTTTTCTCCCAAATAAGTAAGATACTGACAAGCTCATCCTGAAGATGTGCTAATGGACCCTGAAAAGAGAATTCATTTTACTCTGATTTGTTAACAATAAACATAGTTTAAAAAATCATTTCATTTACTTCTTAAAATTGATGGCCAGATAATTCATTAATGAAAGCACC
This sequence comes from Dama dama, assembly GCF_033118175.1. NCBI lineage: Eukaryota > Metazoa > Chordata > Mammalia > Artiodactyla > Cervidae > Dama > Dama dama. Next base: position 7,418,231 of record NC_083699.1, on the reverse strand, counting down.
TATAACAAATGTGAACTCCAGAATCAAAGCTTTTGAACCACAGAGTATTCAGAAACAAAATAATGTCGAACTTGATGAACTCAAAAAGTGGGGTATCTTTGGAGCATATTTAGTGACTACCTAGTGATGATGTATTGGCAAATATTTTTATACAAAACTGGAATTTATCCCAACATGGTATGAGTAATTACAAAGTAAGAAATATGTGATCATATGTTTTATAGTAACCCATAAGGGAAAAGAACACACATACACACAGACATAATTGAATCACTTTGCTGTCCACTTGAAACTAACACAACGGTGTAAATCTAGACTTCAGTAAAAAAAATGTTGAACATGCCTTAAAGAAAAAGTTGGCAGTCTGTATAATCCTTGTCACTTCTGGATAATGTCATAATCAGAGATAAAGACACAGAAACGCATTAACATTTCCAAAGCAATGTACTGTGATTTTTGCCTTTCTTTCATTTATTTACTTAACTTTTTTTTCATTTATTTTTCTGACCTTTTATTGTATGAGATTCTACTGCAATTTAAAACCCATATTTTACAGGAGTAATTTAGGGAGTATCTTACCAGTTGTGGGCTTTTTGAGAGGCCTTTTGAGACAAACTAAGTTACTAACTAGTTCAGGGATGAAAGTTTTATATGTTGTGACAGCTTCCCCTCCCCTAGCAGAAGAGTCTGGAAATATATCAAGATGATATCTGAAGAATGATGTTGAGGTCAGTTCACCATAGTGTGTCCATTTCTGAAGTAGGGATCTGAGAAATAATATCTGAGAACATTGAACATTATGGGTAGTAAAAGGGAAGGTTAGTGTTTTGGAAATGCTTCAGTGGGAACTTCTCCGAATGAAGCCTAAGAACACAAATACACCTTGTATATTTTTTTTCTCTTCTCTTGTGGTTTATTACAAGTTTTTTTTTTTAATTTTTTTATTGTGTCAGGTCTTAGTTATGGCATGCAGGATCTTTGATCTCCGTTGTGGCATGCAGGATCTTTAATTGTAGCATGTGAACTCTTAGATGCAGCATGTGAGGTCTAGTTCCCCAACCAGAGATTGAACCCAGGCCCCCTGCATTAGGAGCATGGAGTCTTAGCCACTGGACCACCAGAGAAGTCCCTATTACAAAATGTTGAGTGTGGTTCCCCGTCCTACGTGAGTGGGACTTGTTGTTTGTCTGTTTTATGTATAGTGATTTGTATTTGGTAATCCCAACATTGTGTATTTTTAAATGTAAAAACTACTGATACCTGGATGTGTGTGTGTGTATATATATATATATATATATATATATATATATACATTCAATTAAAACAAACAAACAAATGTGATCAGTGATTGAAGAAGCCTGTACTTTTTATTTCTAGGATTCTATCTCCTATAGAAATTCACACACTACACACATATGTGCAAAGATATTCATTACTGTTTTTTTGCAAAAACAAAAGGCATATTAAATTTTAAAAACTTGAAGGAAGCCTAAACTTCTATTGGTAAGTGAATTCTTACAATGAATCAACTTCTATTAATAGGAGAATATTTCTATAGAATATTCTACAGCTTTTGTGGAATATAAAGTAGGGCTATATGACAAAGCAGAATCTATTATAAGTTGGAAAAAAACACATGTTGCCTAACAATATGTTTAATGTGTCCCTTAAAAATAAAAATAATATAGCATCTTATTTAAAATAAGTAAAGCATACTATAATACAATCTAGTCAAAATATCTATGTGGGCAGAACAAAGTTTAAAGTATAGATATCAGCTATTAAAAGTGTTTACCTTCAAAGAATAAGATTAGAACAGTGGGCAAGGAGGTAGTAACTTTCACTTTTTTACTTTAAATGCTTCTGTATTTTCTTTTACAAAAGTACATATTACCATTGCATTACTCTCTGCAGTATCCAGCACTTCACTTTTTATAAGTTGGGACCTTGCACCCCATTATTTGCATGTGTAGTTAAGTACAAACATGTTGATACGTAACCTATAAATCTCAATGATATTAAATGGCAGTGTTACAATAGCTGTAATGCATATTAAAATACTTTAATATATATATGTGTGTGTGTATATATATATGTTTAGCTTGTGCATTAATCCTGAGACCAAAAGCTGTAAGTAGCCTGTGGTGTGGGTCCACTTGCCTTTTAAATCAGGAAGAGTGTTCTTCAAAGTTACCTGTTATCTATATCTCTATCAATAACTTCCTAAAAATCAGGGCTTGATTTATTATTTTATTATTTAAGAAAATGATGGAGAAAATGTTAATGAAAATTAAATTTAAATGTTTTTCACATATATAGCCATTCACTATAAATAGGACAAAAAATTGAAGAACTATTCTATTTGAAAAGATACCTGACTCATCAAAATCACATATATCACTGATGGTCAAATGAGCTTCCAACATACGTCTTCAGTGCTTCACTTCCACCTTACTCGTTAACAAAAGCAAAGATAGTAACTAATATTCGTGAGGATCTACTCATTCAGTAACTGCAACCTCAGGTTGGCTACAGATGCAAGAGTTTGGTCAAAATCAATGAGGCATTTGATTAGATTCAATTAGCTATATGGAATCTACCATCATGAATACTATACATGCTATTATTATTTGTGAAAAGTGTGCCTCACATCTCTTATAACACACACACACATTTTCCAAAGGTGATTGTTTAACATTTGTCAACACACTGCTGAGTTATGGTAGCATAAGCAGTGCTCACCCAGCTCAAAACTTCATTAGTAGATACTGTTGATATACCTGCTCAAAAGAACTCACGCACTGAGTATGACCAAATTGGCACAGGTAGGTTCAAAACAATGAGATGGTGAAAAAGGCCACATTTTAAGCCCAGCATCCACTTTTCTACTTGGCTGCATGCTTTTTAGGACTAGTTGCTTAAAATCAAATTCTTTTACAAAGGCTATGAATAGGCATTCTTGCACAGGACTTAATTAAAATTTCACACACCTACGAAAAGCTGTTTTGAAAATAAGCCTTGGGAAAACGGATTGGATTTTTAAATAATCACAAATAATTATTCCATGTTAAAAGAAGTGAGCTTTATTTTTAAATTGAATTAGATTTAACTCCAGAAAAAAATATTCATCATATACACACTTCCACACAAAAAAACATTAAGGCTCTGGGGGAATTGGGGAAAGGAAATGGGTTTGGGTTTGGGATTTGGCAGTACTAATTTGAGGAAAGGAAATTGTTGAAGGCTAGATATGCACTCTGTTACAATAAAACCTTTTGATGTCAAATTTGGGGAGATAGATAAAGCACAATAGATTTACTAAATTTTCTTTCATTATCTTGGCTGATTGAAATATGAATCAGATTCTAGGATTTTTCTTTCTGTGTGCTCCAAGTGCAGAATTCTTATGAAAAATGATGGAGGAAATAATGGAGACATGTACCATCAATAACAATAAAATAGAATATAATTACCTTGTTATATTTAATATGCAGCCCTGCTTTTGCACATTATTTGGTCCAGAATTGATTTGAAACCAACCAGTGACTTGCTGCATTCCTCTCGTGTATAAATTCCAAAGGCTCAGTATGAGCAGCAGAGCCCAGTGAGCCTGGTTCACAAGCTGAGCCTCCAGTCCTCCTGCCTTTAGCTACTGTTTAATACTAGCTGTTTGTTCTTTCCAGTCCTCCCCCTTCTCTACCTCCTCCAGGTCTCATTTTGAAAACCTACCCCGTAGATATCCTATTCAATCTTGCTGAGTTGCCTTGGCAACTCTCAAAGCGGGGATAGCTCACGGCTTCCCAGTCTAATTCCACCACATCCCTCAATTAGTATAGTTAAGTCCTTTATGGGCAGTCAGATATTCTTCAGAACTGTAATCAGGAGTTGGCTCACTCTAAATTGTGTTTAGAGATACTCACAAGGTGATTTCCTGCGTACATCCTCCAGGCTCTTTCTGCAAGGTCCCTTTCCTTAAAACCAGAAAGCAGAACCAGACTGTTACTACACACGTTCTTGCTTCCCTCCACTATCTGTTGACTTTACCTTGAAGATTTACTTTTTTTTGAGTCTTTTGGCTGCCATGCCCTTTGGCATCTTCGGAAGCTTGGCAGCGTTCCTTGGTTGGCAGTGATTATCAGGATTGTCAGCTTTTCAACATTAGGGCCTCAGATGAAAATCATAATTGTTCATGTTTCCAGCCAAATATTTCATTGCATATGATGTTTGCAAAGAGCACAGAGGTAGATCATTCTTTGTTTATATTTCGAAAAGAGAAAACTCACCTCTGGCCCACCTTTCCACCCACAAGGAGCTACCACCCATGGGACGGTGCCACCTGCCAACAAGGTCTCTCTAAATTACTTCATCAAGCCTTGCTAAGGAAGGCTGCCCAAATGCAATTACCTCACTATTCAGATCTGTAGAGAGTTGTGCTAGCTTTGAAAAAAATCAGATGAAAACAAATTTTTGTCCTGAGAATTTGACAGCACTCTTTTGAAAATCTAGTTCTGATTATTAAGACATTTAACATAATAAGGCACAAGGTGTTTGTGCTCAGTCGTGTCCAACTCTTTGTGAACTCATGGACTGTAGCCCGCCAGGCTCCTCTGTCCATGGGACTCTCCAGGCAAGAATACTGGAGTGGGTTGTCATTCCCTTCTCCAGGGAGATGTTCCTGACCCAGGGATGGAACCCACGTCTCTTACATCTCCCTGAAGTGGCAGTCAGGTTCCTTACCACGAGTGCCACCTGGGAAGCCCATAATAAGGCACAGACAAAACTAAAAAACGTTGTTTACTTTATTCCATAGAATGTATGAGTTAAACATTTAATACCACACTAAAGATGGTTGTATGCTGCTGCAGCTGCTAAGTCGCTCCAGTCATGTCTGACTCTGTGCGACCCCATAGACAGCAGCCCACCAAGCGCCCCCGTCCCTGGGATTCTCCAGGCAAGAACACTGGAGTGGGTTGCCATTTCCTCCTCCAATGCATGAAAGTGAAAAGTGAAAGTGAAGTCACTCAGTCGTGTCCAACTCGTAGCGACCCCATGGATTGCAGCCCACCAGGCTCCTCCATCCATGGCATTTTCCCAGACAGAGTACTGGAGTGGGGTACCATTGCCTTCTCCAAAAGATGGTTGTATACAAAGAAACAAAACCTTGAGCTGGCTTACTCTCTTTTATAATCAAATTGAAATTATATTTTTAACCAGTTATTTATGTTGAATTAAACCAATAGTTTGTTATTATACATTTATAATGAATAGAAAATCAAGGCAATAAACATGGAGTTGTTATAAAGGAACAAACCACACCTATAATGTGATGAATAAGATCCTCTTGAATATTAATTCAATTTGGAGTGGTTATCTTGGGAACATGTGCTGTTGTAATAGAACTGAGATTGCCTCTGCAAGTCTAATGGGAGTTTTGAATTCACATAGTATAGAAAATAAAGTTGTTTCCATACTGACTTGGCCAATTGGCATTTAGGAAAATGAAATCACAATTTGTGGCAATGTCCCTGCTACTGGGAACGTTTTGCAGTGAAAATCTACTTTCTTTCTTGTAGTTCTTTTCTTCAAAATATGTATACTACACACTTGACCAGAGCTAAGCCAGGTGATATGATTAACAAGTACCACCTGTAAATTTAGATAAAACAACAGATCTTATATCTTCCATCTCTGAGATGGTCATGCCAGAAAATTTTGCATTCTGCTTTCCAACAATTTCCTAATCATCAAAGAATCAAACACTTGATTATTCAGTTGCACTCACCAAAACAACTTGGAAAAAGCAATGGATTCAACAAAAGCTATGATCATACAGGATTTGTTTACTTGTTTCTAAAGCCATAAGCCCATGAAAAGTTGGATACTTATTTTTATTGTGCTATGTCCTGTAAGAGGTAGTCATTTATCAAAACTTCATAAAACTGAGGAAACAGTTAACATTGGCATGGACCTGGAAAACCTAACAAAAAATTTTCCATCTCTTAAGTCAAAACTTCAATTTGAGCCAAGTACTTTAATATATTCATTTAATCATGGGAGGGAGATTCAAAGTTTACCATAAAAAAAAAAAAAAGAGAGAGAGATGCTGAAATTTGCTTATACAGTAAGGAATCTACATACAGTATATTACAAATTATTTCTATAAGTATAATGGCTTCAAATATTGTCCTGAAGCTGTTGGCATTACTGAAGAAACTTTGGATGTATTTTCAGATAAATGGAATTATTCCCCACTCCTCTCTTATGTGTTAATAATTATAGGAACAGATTTCTAAGGATATAAAGTTTATTGTTTCTTTATCAATCTTCCATATAAAAATATTTTCTTATGACCTAGTCTAGGTGGCTCTTGATAGCAACTACTTGTTTTCAAGACTGATTTACTGCCAAAAATTTTGTCTCTGTGGTTAACTCGTCACTGTTCCTTTAATTTGTTCTTGTTATGTTTTCAGTAAAAGGAGAGGTTAGCAAGCTATTCTTACTCATATACAACTCAGCATGAATATTGCTACTTTTATTTTTAAAGGCAAGTAACTCCCTAGTCGCTGATTTGTTTTTTCCATTGTATGTCCACAGAGGAAAAGACTTCATTTTTTTAAAGTGTAAGTAAACTCTTTTATATTTACTGAAAATGCCATCCAATTTAGCTTGTTGAGAAGGACATACACAAAAGACTTTGAAGTCTTCCTGATCCTAAGAGATATAAATCTATATCTTATGATGAGCTATTTAGTCTTTCTTGCTTATGTTCCCAAAGTAGTAAAACTTCTTTCAAGCAGCAGCTTCTAACCTGAATATACATTTTTGCTCCCTGTTACTCCAGTGAAGTCATTTATCATAATTAAATTCTAGTGGGGTTTCTTTATGAAAGTGAATTAACTTTACAAAAACATCCTTAAGGAATTTTTAGGGACTCCCTAGTTGTATTAATGAGATCACTTTTCTTTTTAACGTTTGATGTAAACCTGCTCTTATCTTAAATCTTCTCTGTTTCTGCATCATGGACCAAGTTGCACAGGCCCAAACAGAACCATCATCCTTGCTCACTCCTCTCTCCTTGGGCCTCATCTCAAAATTCAACAGCCAGGCCTGTCATCTGTACTTCTGAAATAGATCCACAATCTGATCACTTCTCATTGGCCTCACTGGTACCATCTTCTTTCCCACAAGCATCCTCTCTGCACTTTCCCATGGTCAGTTCTCCGCTCCACACTCAAAGGGGTCTTTGTAGATCAGGTCGTGCCCTTTCCTCTGCTGTAAAACTGATGAATGTCTTCCAATGAAGCTTAGAACAAACACCTCTGGGTCTTTGTTCACGTGTATCCTTCTGCCTTGAAGGCCCTTTTCCCACAGCTTCTTATGGCCTGACCATACCTCACCATTCAGGTCTTACACAGGTTTCACCTCCTCAGAGAAGGACGTTCCTAAATGTTTTCTTTACACTCCTTCACCCTACTTAACGTTCTGCACAATTATTACTATAGAAATTACCTTTTTTTTTCTTTCTTGTCTGCTTCCCTTACTGGAAGTTTCACGAGCATATGAACTGTGAATATTTCACTGCTTGTATTCTCCAACGCCACAGGTCTCAGAATCTCTTACATAGTGAGCATTCAATAATTATTTCTTGATTGAATAAAGGAGAACTTACTCTTTTAAAGATGGGTTCCACTTTTAAAATCCCATTCACTTGTCATGTTTCCTGTGTCTTTCTTATTTACCTCATGTCTCTTTTTTGAAAAAAAAAAAAAAAAATTCTTCATTTGGCTGGGCCAGGTCTTAGTTGCAGCACACGGGATCTTCAATCTTCACTGCAACATGCAGGATCTTTTGAGTTATGGCATGTGAACTCTTAGTTGCAGCATGTGGGATATAGCTCCCTGACCAGGTTCCAACCCAGGCCCCTTGCACTGGGAGCATGGAGTCTTAGCCACTGGACCACCAGGGAAGTCTCCTCTTAACTCTTAGGAGCAAAAAACACGACCCAGGCTTTCCATAACATATTGCTGTTGGCATTGCTAAGAGAAGAGAAATGCGCATTCACAAAAATCTACCTAATCTGAGGTGTATAACAAAGTAATGTATAATCAGAAGTCTCATTTTAAAACAAATCACAAAAGTTCCTACATATTTAGATTAATTCATACTGCTCAAATAAGTTTTAATCTCTAAAGGAAAGTGTTTAATAACATCTCCCTTTGATAATGACTTTAAAGCCAGTTCTCTTTTTGGCAGTATAAATTCAATAATTATGTCATTTGTCATCACCAAGACTGTTAATTAGCTATCCTATTAGTAAAGTGCCAATCAATTTATCAATTGATGAACGTCAGTCACAAATTCTGATGTCATTTTTTCTTTAATACAGTCATTAGGGACCATCTATAAATCCTAGAGAAAGTCTCAGACAGTGTCACACGAATAGTATATTCTCTTCTGATGGCAGAAAGATCTGATCAAAATTCTAGGCAGATTGAGGCTATTTTTTCCTTTATCTGAATTGATCAGTCTGCTATTGTGAGCTTAAATGAAGTTACTTTTAATAAATTTTCCAATACAATCATTATTGTAAACTTAATATGGAGAAAATGATTTGAAGTGACTTAAAGTTACCAAAAAGTATATATAATCTTATTGACTTAAAACTATTGTATCAAGAATTTAAATTGTGATAATAATGATAATAAATGAAAGAATGTCTAGCTCTTGGCTACAATTAGGAAGAAAATACACTAATTTTAGTCGTTGCTCTAGTACTTTATGTCTTTTAGTCATAATTTTCATACCCTAAAAAGTTAATGACTTGATTTTTCTTTCACCAATGCATTCTGACCTGATAAATATAAATCAGCATTCTCCCAAATGTGTTCTGCAGAATTCTAATCTTAGAATGTTAAAAGGTACTTTGCAAATAATAATGATGCTGATGATAAAGTTCTTGTATTGGGTCTCCCAAATTATTTTAGCATTATTTTAAGGAATATCTTTTGGACATGTGTTCCAGAAAATGCTTCTGTAATTCATTATTTGCAAATCTTTAACACTTTTTTGTGACACTTTGATGGTAAGACTGGTAGAACTCTCCCATTGACAATGGTAGAATCATTCCCATGGACAATGATTTCAGCAAAACTGTGGCAATCACAACTGATCCTTCTATTTTCTTCTTGATACCTGAAATCCCAATGCTTAATCATTTATTATTCATTGGTTAAATATTATTCATTATTAAGTAATAACTTAATTATTGTGGTCCCAGGTGGCTCATGGTAAAGCATCTGCCTGCCAATGCAGGAGACATAGAAGACATGGGTTCAATCCCTGGGTAGGGAAGATCCCCTGGAGGAGGAAATGGCAACCCACTCTAGTATTCTTGCCAGGATAATCCCATGGATAGAGGAGCCTGGCAGGGTACTGTCCTTGGGGTCACAAAGAGAGAACACAACTGAGAATCACTGAGCATGCACACACACACGTGTGCACATGACCTTCTTAGTGACAAACCCAAAGGATTCTTTCTTTTCCTTATTCCATTTAATCTCCTTGGAGCATTTTGTGCAACTGATCACCAATTCTTAAAATCTTGGTTCTTCCACCTGCTGGGACTCTTCTCTCAGCTTCTTGTATGATTCCATTTTTCTCTGTTTGCCTCTTATATGTGATATCCAATTTTTGCTAGACTACTTTTCCCTTTCTACATTCTCTCCCTGTTTTGTCTCATCCATATTTATTGCTTCAAACAAGGCTATATCTCTGATTGCCCACAAAATCTCTCTACTTGAATGTGTAACTTCCATAATTAAAAGCCCTCTATAGCATGCGCATGCATGCATGCTCATTGGTCAATCCTGTCCAACTCTTTGCGACCCCATGGACTGTAGCTCACCAGGCTCCTCCACTCATGGGATTTTACAGGCAAGAAAACTGGAGTGGGCTGCCATTTCCTCCTCCAGGGGATCTTCCTGCCCCAGAGGGCAAACCCACATCTCCTATACTAGCAGGTGGATTCTTTACCCCTGAGCCACCTGAGAAGCCCCGGGTGTTTCAAATTCAGGTTGCAAAAAGTTAATTCATCATTGCCCCATCCATTATGTAACAATTTTTTTGCTTCCTGCTATTAATCTTCATTCAGTGTTGAATTCACAGAAATTATCATGATTGATAATGTGATATAGTAGGCACAACATTCAGCTTGGAGACAGACTGCTAGAGTTTGAGTTGTATGGCTGTGTTAATAATTTGTATAACCCTGGGTAAATCAGTTCACAATTCTGGCTCTCAGCTCTTTCATGTATAAAATATTAGATAATCCTACACTTTGTTGTAGTCTTTCACTGACTCGATCTCATTTACCTTCATTCTTGGAAGATTTTAGTTCCTGGCTCAATGGCATTCTATCCAACACTGTCCCTTTAGTGATTTAATCCATTTGTATTACCCTTCCAACATACTTATCACTAAATTCTCAGAATTCCTCTGCTCCATTGGCCTTGTCCTTTATAAAACCCCAGCCACTTCCATGGTTGAATCCTAGACCTTGTCATTGCAAATAAACAATACCTCTAAAATCTTAATTCCAAGCACCCATTCAAGCATATCATTCTCTCAGTGTTTTAGCTGCACTGAGACCAACAATCCATTGATCCAAATACTTTTCTCTGGTATGCCTCTCCATCTCCCACCCCCCAAGAAAATCATTGACTCAACCTGCAAATATGTAACCCATTTCTTCCACTGTAAAAAGCCCATCTATTTTGGCAGAAGCATGCCTAACTTTCAAAAGGGTAGATTAGTACATTCTTTGTCTTCAAGGCAGCTCTAAGCATACTTGCAAATTATTGAATGTAAAGTTAATAATTTCACTTTGAATATGGAGGTTTCATATCAAGTATGTGATAATTTGCAGGAACAATGGCATTTTCCTGCCTGAAAGCTTTGAAACAATTATATCTTTAACTAATTCATTATTGTAATATGGGAGGTTTAGGCTAGAATGTTACAATATTAGTGTTTTAAGAATGACAGTCAGCCAGCAAGACTCCAGTATCCATAGCAACATGAAGTTCTTCTTTTCATCTCTTAAGTGACCAAAGGTGATTATTACTTTTCTTTTATATTATTATATCAGAGTTTATCACAGAGGTAAAGGGCATGTACTAGCATTTAAGTGAGGAGAAGATATTTAAGACAGAAATAAAAGCAATTGCCAGTGAATCCTCACAGAATCCTTCTTCCTCCTCCAAATGAAGGGATTTGTAGCTCTATTCAGAAGCAAATGGGTTTTAAGCAAGACTGAAATATCAACATTACTTGCTAATTAAAAACTTTCAACTGGGTTGGGAAGGAAAACAACTATGATATACAATTTTTTTAGCTCATTTTAATTTTTTATTTTATTTATGTATTTTATTTTTGGTTGTGCTGGGTCTCTGTTGCTATGCGGGCTTTTCTCTAGCTGTGGCGAGCAGGGTCTACTCTCTAGTTGCAATACATGGGTTTCTCATTGCAGTGGTGTCTCTTCTTGCTGAGCGTGGACTCTGGGGTCCATGGGCTTCAGTAGCGGCAGCTCCCAGGCTCTAGAGGACAGGATCAATAGTTGTGGTGCATGGACTTAGCTGCTCTGTGGATCAGCGATTGAACCTGTGTCTCTTGCATTGGCAGGAGGATTCTTTACCACTGAGCCACCAGGGAAACCCTGATATGCAATTTGAATCAGTAAAGTAATGCCATGAAATCTTAGGGAAAGCAGTACCAATGAGATCCATACAAATCTTGAGCTGTTTGGCCTCACTGAAATATAACAGAAGTTCTTTGGGTGGCAGTGTTTACAAGACAGAGATAATGACAGAGGTAGAGACAGACCTAAACACAATATAGCAACAGTTGATATGATAATAATGGATTTTTTTTTTTAAAGGAGAAGGTTATATTATTTTCACTATTTTAACATATAGTTGAAATAATTCATAATTAAATAACCTGAAGGTTAAAGAGAGAAATCATGAAATCAATCAAGGAAATGATAAATTGTAGGATTAAAGAACTTGAAAACGAAGTTTTGCTTAAACTTGTCTTTGCTGCATGTGACTTGTTCAGTTCAGTTCAGTTCGGTTGCTCACTGTTAAATCTCTCACTGTTTCCATTGTTTCTGCATCTGTTTGCCATGGAGTGATGGGACCGGATGCCATGATCTTAGTTTTTTGAATATTGAGTTTTAGGCCAACTTTTTCACCCTCCTCTTTCACTTTTATTAAGAAGCTCTTCAGTTCCTCTTTGCTTTTTGCCATAAGGGTGGTGTCCTCTGTGTATCTGAAGTTATTGATATTTCTCTTGGCAATCTTGATTCCAGCTGTGCTTCGTCCAGCCCAGCATTTCTCATGATGTACTCTGCATAGAAGTTAAATAAGCAGGGTGACAATATACAGCCTTGATGTACTCCTTTCCCAATTTGGAACCAGTCTGTTGTTCCATATTGAGTTCTAACTGTTCCTTCTTGACCTGAATACAGATTTCTCACGAGTCAGGTAAGGTGGTCTGATATTCCCATCTCTTGAAGAATTTTCCACAGTTTGTTGTGATCCACACAGTCAAAGGCTTTGGCATAGTCAATAAAGCATAAGAAGATGTTTTTCTGGAAACTTCTTGCTTTCTTGATGATCCAATGGATGTTGGCAATTTGATCTCTGGCTCCTCTGCCTTTTCAAAATCCATCTTGAACATCTGGAAGTTCATGGTTCATGTACTGTTGAAGCCTGGCTTGGGCAATTTTGAGCATTGCTTTGCTAGCATGTGAGATATGTACAATTGTGCGGTACTTTGAACATTCTTTGGCATTGCCTTTCTTTGGGATTGGAATGAAAACTGACCTTTTCCAGTCCTGTGGCCACTGCTGAGTTTTCCAAATTTTCTGACATATTGAGTAGAGCACTTTCACAGCATCATATTTTAGGATTTGAAGTAACTCAGCTGGAATTTCATTATTGCCACTAGCTTTGTTTGTAGTGATGCTTCCTAAGGCCCACTTGACTTTGCATTCCAGGATGTCTGGTTCTAGGTGAGTGATCACACCATCATGGTTATCTAGGTCATGAAGATCTTTTTTGCACAGTTCTTCTGTGTATTCTTGCCACCTCCTCTTAACATCTTCTGCTTCTGTTAGGTCCATGCCATTTCTGTCCTTTATTGTACGCATCTTTGCATGACATGTCCCCTTGGTGTCTCTCGTCTTCTTGAAGACGTTTTTCCCATTCTATTGTTTTCCTCTATTACTTTACACTGATCACCGAGGAAGGCTTTCTTATCTCTCCTTGCTATTCTTTGGAACCCTGCATTTCCTTTTCTCCTTTGCCTTTAGCTTCTCTTCTTTTCTCAGCCATTTGTAAGGCCTCCTCAGGCAACCATTTTGCCTTTTTGCATTTCTTTTTTTCTTGGGGATGATCTTGATCACTGCCTCCTATACAATATCATGAACCTCTGTCCATAGTTCTTCAGACACTCTATCAGATCTAATCCCTTGAATCTATTTGTCACTTCCACTGTATAATCTGTCACTTCCACTGTATAATATTGCAAAATTCAGACTTAAATTGAAGAAAGTAGGGAAAACCACTGTACCATTCAGGTATGACCTAAATCACATCCCTTACGATTATACAGTAAAGCCCAGTAGTCAGTTTTTATTTTGCATCCATGATAAGACTCACCAAACTTGAGTTTTCCATTCTGCCACATTAACAGCAGTAGCAACAGCAACATATCAGGCCAAGTGCTGTCGTCAATGCATTGTATTTATCCTCACATCAGACTTACAAAGTGGATTCTATTAGTATCCTCTCCTAACAGATAAGGAAACTGAGTTATAGAGAGGTAAGAAATTTGCCAAGATTCATAGCTGGCCACAGGTTTGGTGCTCTTAAACATTACTCTATACTGCCTCTTGATCATGTCTCTAGGAAGTTAAGGAGTTTTTATTAACCATACACTATAATTTATAAATAGTTACTGTATTTCATTCAGCTAGATATTAGGAATTTTAGCAACCCAGGAAGAGAGAATTAAATAAGCAATAACATAAGAGTTATGGTGCTGAAAATATCAGGAGTGGTCAGTAATAGCAAGAACAGCTAAGCCAGTGTAAGGAGAATTTGATTCCTTACCAAAGACAGAATTCACCCAAATTACTAGAAAAGGCAAACAGTCCATTGTTCCATGCTGGAGGAGATGAGCTCTGAAAGAGTGAAGCAAGAGAAAAGGTGACCAGAGGGTGATTATGCATTAACATAGGTCCAAAGCTACAAAAATCACAGTGCAAAAGCCAGCCAAGAGCATACCACTTTGCCAGGGTCCTTGCTAGAAGATGCAGCTTATTGTATTGCCCACTCTTACTGTAGTGGACACAGAGACGCACTGCTCAGGATCCTCTCCCTGGAAGGACTTGCCGCCCAATTCTGTTAGGTCAGCAAGGCTCCAGCCATCACCGCCTCCTGACCTGTCCAGCTGCAAAGGGTGACTCCCAAAGTCACTGGCTTACCAGGGTAACTCACATATTAACCTCAAGATGAATAAGGAAGTTCAGATAATTATTTCAAGATAAAAAATAAGGGTAATTTTTATTTTATATTAAAAATACAGACTCAGGTAACTTCCTTCAATTTATGGATTTTGATTTAGACAATTTGTTTGGATAAGACTACATTATGTAGTGCTCATCCAGAAGTATCTAAACAGCAAATGCATGTGAAATACCTAAGAGACTTATATCTTCCAACGACTATTTTGACATTTTTGTTGAAATTAGTTCTTGATGTTGAGAGTTTCTGTTTCTGTGCTTGCAAACTTGGAGTGTTTTGTGAACATTCACACACAGTTTCAGTTCAGTTCAGTTCAGTTCAGTCGCTCAGTCGTGTCTGACTCTTTGCGACCCCATGAATCACAGCATGCCAGGCCTCCCTGTCCATCACCAACTCCTGGAGTTTATTCAAACTCATGTCCATCAAGTCGGTGATACCATCCAGCCATCTCATCCTCTGTCGTCCCCTTCTCCTCCTGCCCCCAATCCCTCCCAGCATAAGGGTCTTTTCCAATGAGTCAACTCTTCGCATCAGGTGGCCAAAGTATTGGAGTTTCAGCTTCAGCATCAGTCCTTCCAATGAAAACCCAGGACTGATCTCCTTTAGGATGGACTGGTTGGATCTCCTTGCAGTCCAAGGGACTCTCAAGAGACTTCTCCAACAAGACAGTTCAAAAGCATCAATTTTTCAGCGCTCAGCTTTCTTCACAGTCCAACTCTCACATCCATGCATGACCACTGGACATACCATAACCTTGACTAGACAGACCTTTGTTGGCAAAGTAATGTCTCTACTTTTTAATATGCTATCTAGGTTGGTCATAACTTTCCTTCCAAGGAGTAAGCGTCTTTTAATTTCCTGGCTGCAATCACCATCTGCAGTGATTTTAGAGCCCCCAAAAGTAGTCTGACACTGCTTCCACTGTTTCCCCATCTATTTCCCATGAAGTGATGGGACCAGATGCCATGATCTTAGTTTTCTGAATGTTGAGCTTTAAGCTGACTTTTTCACTCTCCTCTTTCATGTTCATCAAGAGGCTTTTTAGTTCCTCTTCACTTTCTGCCGTAAGGGTGGTGTCATCTGCATATCTGAGGTTATTGATATTTCTCCGGGCAATCTTGATTCCAGTTTGTGCTTCTTCCAGCCCAGCATTTCTCATGATGTACTCTGCAAATAGGTTAAAAAAGCAGGGTGACAATATACAGCCTTGACATACTCCTTTTCCTATTTGGAACCAGTCTGTTGGTCCATGTCCAGTTCTAACTGTTGCTTCCTGACCTGCATATGGTTTACCTGAGCATAAATCTCCAAGGCTCCCATTGAAAAAAACTCAGATTTGTTATTCCTGTCTTATCTTCTAGCATTGTTTGAAGGTGGCAGAAGTAAAGGCCTCCGGCTTCCTTTGTGCCTCATTTTCAGTTGTTTTTGCTGTTGTTCAGTCGCTGAGTTGTGTCCTACTCTTTGCGACACTTTCAGTGCATGCATGCTAAGTCAGTCGTGTCCAACTCTTTATGACCCCATGGGCTGTAGCCCGCCAGGCTCTTCTGTCCATGGGAATCTCCAGACAAGAATACTGGAAATGGGCTGCCATTTCCTCCTCCAGGAGATCTTCCCAACCTAGGGACTGAAACTGAGTCTCCTGTGGCTCCTGCATTGCAGGCGGATTCTTTACACCTGAGCACCTGGCAAGACTTGGTTTCCCCAAGTTTTCTTATCTGCATTCTAAATTGTTCCATTTGTGTTTCCATTTATGTGTTCCATCACATAAAATCAGCACTATGTCTAAATTTATCATACAATGAAAAAAAGAAGTGAAAGAAGACAGAAAATAAATGAACAGAAAACCAGGAAATTACTATCCAAAGAACAAGTAGAAAGGACTAATAGAAAGCAAACGAAGATAGATACTAAGTGTAGCAGGTTCTTTCTGGGGCAGTTCAAGAAGAAATCACAACTCCTCCCAGTCTTTCGGATATGTAATGACTTACCACAGTTATTTTCTGAATGCAAATAAGAAGCAATCACTTATGTTTACAGCCAGACTTCTAACACATTTGGATTTTTCCCATCCCCTCTTAGAAATCACCCAAAACCAGCAAGTAGAACAAGAAACAACAGGCAGGCTCCGTGCTTAAAAATAAATAAAACCCCAAATCAGGACAGAAGCAGAAGGGCTACCAGAATCAGTACAGGGCAAGTAGGCACGAGGGACGGTGTGAAGGCAAAACCCTCACATTCCACATTCTCAGAAAATAATGGCAGTGCTCCCTCTTCCAAAAAAAAGTGATTTCAACACAAGCAACTCCTGATCATGACATCCGGAAAAGGGTGAGAGATGTGGTGGTGAGAGCTTGCCTACCCGCAATGCAGCTCTGAGGAGCAGAGGAGGCAGGACTGAGACCCTCTGCCTCATTATCAGCCCTGCATGCTAATCCCGGGCGATCTTTGCTAGAAAAAAAGTGCCCAAGGGATTCACAGCTGCATACAGAAAATGTCTGTGGTGATGGAGTAATGGCCTGACCCTCCCTTACATAAATTTACAGCAAATAGCTGATCTAAGAAGAATGTATCTAATTTAAAGGTGAATAAAGATAAAAAGGAACTGATATCACTTATATGCTAAATCTAAAAAATGATACAAATGAATTTATTTACAAGACAGAAACAGATTCATAGACTCAGAAAACAAATTTATGATTACCAAAGGGGACAGGTTGGGGGAGGGATAAATTAAGGGTTTGGGATTAACAGATATGCACTAGTATATATAAAATAGATTAGCAACAAGGACCTACTGTATAACACGGGGAACTCTACTCACTGCTCTGTAATGATCTATATGGGAAAAAATCTGAAAAGGAGTAGATATATGTGTATGTATAAATGAATCACTTTGCTGTACACCTAAAACTAACAGAAAATTCTAAATCAACTATATTCTAACATAAAATAAAAATTAAATAAATAAAGAACCAACACAACCATTACAGAAAATAATGTAAGAAAAAAGAGACAAAAATAGCAAAAATAAAAAATAAGGAAACCAGAAGAAAGAATTGCCAGGGGGAACAAAATTGTAAATGCAGTCAAATTTACTGATGCAAACTTTTTGAAAATTAAAAAAAGCATTAACTGATACGTAGGGGCTCAGATTGGTGAGAAAGCAAAAGGAGATGAAACATAAGCTGGCAGAATTCAAGGAAGAAAAGATAAAAATATTATAGAAATGAAGGTCGAGAAGCATACAGAAAGCGGATGAGAATGCAGTGAGTCATATAAAGACAGAGCTGAGAAAAGGGAATAACATAAATGGACAAAATATTGTTAAAGGTAAATAATGTGGCAGATGGGCAAAAGATGGAAAATATGTACATGATTGGAGTTCACAATCAAGAGGACTGAAATAGTGAAAACAACAAATACTTAAAGGTTAATTTCAAGAAAACTGGCCAGAAAGAAAAGAAGAGTTGAACCTACTGATTGAAAGAGCATATTGTGTCCAAGACCAAAAAAGGTGGGGGAGGGCCCTGAGATATTTCTGAGTAAAGTTTTTGGAGTGTGTGTGTACTCCGTCATGTCCAACTCTTTGCGACCCCAGGGACTGCAGCCCTCCAGCCTTCTCTGTCCATGGGATTCTCCAGGCAAGAATACTGGAGTAGGCTGCCATTTCATCCTCCAGGGGATCCTCCTAACCCAGTAATCTAACCCACGTCTCCTGTGTCTCCTGCATTACAGGTAGATTCTTTATCTGCTAAGCCATCAGGGAAACCTAAAATTTCGGATACTACAATAAAGAATCTTTTATAATCTATGGTGAGAAAACAAGCAGACAGGCTTCAGATATCTACAAAGAAACATTCAACCCTGAACAACATTGGAGCAGGTCCTTCAAAAGCCAAAAGAAAGAGTGACCCAAACATTGTATTCCTAGCTAAACCATTAGAGGCCAAATCATAAAGCCCATTAGAAAAAAAGTCTGAATATGCAAGAGCCCCAAGAATATATTTCCCATCAATTCTTCTTCATAACGGTTTCCCAGATGGTGCTAGGGGTAAAGAATCTGCCTGCCAAAGCAGGTTAGATATAAGAGAGGTGGGTTTGATTCCTGGGTTGGGAAGATCCCCTGGAAGAGGGCATGGTAACCCACTCTAG
Source organism: Dama dama (assembly GCF_033118175.1). NCBI lineage: Eukaryota > Metazoa > Chordata > Mammalia > Artiodactyla > Cervidae > Dama > Dama dama. Next base: position 7,399,491 of record NC_083699.1, on the reverse strand, counting down.
TATTCTTACCTGGAGAGTCCCAAGGACAGAGGAGCATGGCAGGCTGCAGTCCTTGGGTTAAACAGAGTCGGACATGACTAAAATGACATAGCATGCACACACACTTCTTCATAAGCTTGTTAGCTCACAATATATCCATGTTTCACATCATCCTGTTGCAAACCTTAAACAGTACAATGTTACAGCCTTATCGCAATAAAGCTGGAAAATAAATCTTTTACTTTTTAAACTGTTAGAGGACAAACTTCAGCCAACCAAGAGGTATCTGGAAACACCATGGCAAACTGACTAACAATGAGTATTGATACATTTTATCAGTAGAAACTAAAACCAAAAAAGTGAGGATTATGGTTGAATACAGGAATGATAAAAAATGTCAATAGCTGAAAGTAGAAAAGGAAAAAGGGAGCTGAGGTAAAAGTATATTGCTTCCCCCACCTGTAAATATCATTTTAAGATGATTAACTGATACCATATGCATTTATTACCACTTCACATATAAATGTCCAAATGTACCTTAAAAAATACTTTTATATGTTCTTCAGTAAAATGGTTAATTAAAATAGAAGTCTGTAATTGAACTTAATTTATATTCAAATTCAAGTAACATTTATCAGACTTCCATCATGTTTAGAGATTTTCACATGTAGTAGTCACCAGATTCCTCTGAAATTAGCAGTATTATGCCTATTATTTAAATTGGGAAATTGATATTTAGACAAGCAAGTTCACTTACTTATTAAGGATGTTAATTTTATCTGTTTGTCTTAAATATTGTTGGTTGTTTGTCTTTAAATATATGTATGTGTCTTTTTTTAAATAAAAAATTATACATTTTAATCACATCTATTGATCCTTTCCTAATTTCCTTTAATTCTTGCCGACCAGTGAAATTCTTCACTAGCTATATAGTTAACATTTTCACTTTCCTCTTTTAATGTTTTTAAGCCATTGACCTTAGATTATCTTTGATCCCACATGATTTAGCTACATGTCTTTAACAGTCTACTTATGCTAATAAAATTTAAGATCTCATGAAAAATCAATAATTAAAATTTTTTAGACTTTGTCAAAATTAACTACATCTGTAGCTCAAAACAAAAGATACTTAAGAAATGGCTAAGTATAGAGCTACATTTCAAAATTATTCTAGGTCTCAGTTTTGGTTTTATTTTTCCAATCAACTAATCAATGTCCTCCAAAAGTACAAGAGATATGAAATCCTAGAAAAAGAAAGAAGTTAGCTTGCTTTTATATTACTAATCTTTAATTCTTGCATACAAGAGATGAAAAGGAGGCTTAGTTCTGTAAAAATTCTAGTAGGTGTCCAGTTTTATTTATTCCACTGGTTGGAGAATTATCTTGATAGAAATCATTAAATCTAACCCCGGTCTTCTCAGGGTATAGCTCAGCAGTATAGCTAGGATACAGGTCAGAGTATAGCTAGTGGATATAGCTCCGACAGTAAAGAACGTGCCTGCAATGTGGTAGACCTGGGTTCATCCCTGAATCGAGACGATCCCCTGGAGTGGCTGCCCACTCCAGTACTCTTGCCCAGAGAATTCCACGGACAGAGGAGCCTGGCAGGCTCTAGTCTATGGGGTCACAAAAAGTAGGACAGGACTGAGCGACTTTCACTTCCACTTTCCTCAGGGTAACCTATATCATGCTGTTATGTTCTGTGAGCTTAATGCAGTTAAAACTCGAGTTCAATTCCAGAATATGCCAAGGAACTTTACAAAGACGACAACTCTCCTGTTTCCAGACTAAGCCGCCAAGTCAGTCGTTTCATAAACCAACAAAGAAACTGAGTGACCGTCAGTGTTGCTGTGGACGGAATCTATTTAACAACAAAAAGCCAGGTAGATAATAATGATTAGAATATTGTTTCTATGGAAAAAGCCTTGGTGTGATTCCAACTTTGTTTTATTAATGAAACCCCTCAAGAAAAGCTAATAAGATGACAAGATAGCTTGCCAGTTCTTCCATGACTCCCTCTCATGCCTGGGATATATTTAAAATATGGTGAGCTTATCAGTAAAATGTTAGTGTTTTATTTCCCCAAAATCCTACATTAAATTAGGATTAGAAAATCATGGATATTAAATGATTTTTCTAAGCCCATGAGCAAAAATGCTTTTAGTATTTATATTAAATCATATTTCCAGTCACCATGTCATAATTACCAGCACTTTAGAAGAGATCAACATGTATGTGCTCCAAAAGAATCATATTTATAAATGCCTGTTATATTAACAACCCCAAAAAAGCCCAACTTAAATAGGGTTTCAAAGTATTTGAGAACCCAAAGCTGACAATATTTTTATATAAGTTCTATTGCATACAATAATTTATTCATTAAATACTTATTGAGCACTCACTATGTTACCAAACCGTTGAAATACAATGAATTAAACAAAAGTTCCTACTGTTGATGATTGTGAGTGACTGTTCTGTATCTTGACTATGATGATGGGCACACAAGTCTACACACATGATATAGTTGCAGGGAGCTAGATACACACACAAATGATTCATGAAGCATTAGTGAAATCGGAATAAGGTAGACAAATTAAATCAATGCCGGTCTGATGATCTTTTGTAAGACATTGAGGAAGTTGGGTCATGGTATACAAGATCTCCTTGATTATCTTTTACTACTGTGAATCCTTAATCATCTGAAAATAAATTTTAAAAATAAAGTTTAAATAAAAAGCAAGTTTAAAAACAAATCCTTATCTTCAAAGCTTAAATTCTAGTGTCTGTGGACACAAAAAATAACAAACATTGTAAATAAAAAAATTATAAAGTAGGCGAGAGCATTATTAAGTATTATAAACAAATAGGATGGGGAAGGGGAACTAGGAGTATCCAAGATCTATTATGAAGATGTTATTTGAGCAAAGACTTAGGATGCTGGAAATGCTATAGGAAAAGCATTCAGTGGAGGAAGCAGCCTGACAAAGCCTCTAAGGTAGGAATGAGCTTGAGCATTAGAGGAGAGATGAGGGGCCAGCGGCTGGAGCTGGGGGAGCAGACAGAGAGCAGTAGGTGATGAAGTCAGAGATTGTGAAGCACCAAAACGCAGAGGACCTCAGAGGCCATTGTAAAGACTTTGGCTTTTTCTCAGCATTGGAGTTGGGTAGTCTTTGAATAGAGTGTAAAGGATCACTCTGGCTCAGTGGTAAAAAAATCTGCCTGCAATGCAGGAGACCGGGTTGGATCCCTGGGTCAGGAGGATCTCCTGGAGAAGAGAATGGCAACTCATCCCAGTATTCTTGCCTAGAGAATTCCATGGACAGAAGAGCCTGCTGGGCTTCAGTCCATAAGAGCGCAAAGAACTGGACATGATTGAGCGACTAACATTTCACTTCTAGGGTAGTCCTTGAGTGAAGCATAAAGGATCACGCTGGCTCTCAAGTTAAAAACAGACTGTAGGAGAGGAAGAGTGAAAGCAGAGAGACCTGTCAGGAGGTGAATGCAGGTACCCAGAAGAGAGAAGAGAATAGCTTGGATAGGAAACAACGAGAACTATGACAAAACCTAGCAATTTACCACTTCCGTACACGAACTTGCACATCCGTGCTTAATATGACAATTACAGTTTCCACAAACTCACCATGCATTTCTTTTTTTTTTTTATTTTTTTATTTTTATTATTATTATTTTTTTTTCCCAGTGGGTTTTGTCATGAATCAGCCATGGATTTACATGTATTCCCAATCCCGATCCCCCCTCCCACCTCCCTCTCCACCGGATTCCTCTGGGTCTTCCCAGTGCACCATGCATTTCTAAGGAGAATTCTCTATAAGCAGATTATTCAGTGCCTATCTGCCTAATGAGAAACCAGAAAAAATCCTATTTGCAAATGTTAAGACTTTTCTTTATGAAACACCAAAGCACTTGAAAAGAAGTCTGGCTATTTCAAATTCAGAAGCCTTCTGCTATCCTCCTGAACCTATTCTGACTGTTTGGAACACAAAGTAGGCTTGCTGGCTCCATCTCCTTTGCTTGCTTGCCTGACAAGCACGCTAGGTCAGGACCACTGGCTGGTAACTCTGGCTCCCTCTACTGACTCAATCAGAGGGCCAAGAAGAAACCAGGTTCATCAGTCCCATATAATTAGAAAGAAAAATTGAAAGAAGAAAATTTTTCTGTATGTTATCCAAGTGTGATGTCATCCAAGGTAAAGATGTTAAGCTTTTGAAAAACACAGATGCCTGCACTGTCTATTGTTTAGAAACTGAACATTCTTATAAGTTGAATACGGTGGATACTGAGTTGATTCTGTATTACCCAGTCTATTGTTTCTCTACCTCTGTCATTACATTCTGGGTACATTACAGGTGCTTTAGTGACTGTTTATATGGCTCATAAACAATGCCTCTTTAAAATCATTAAAATACGTGTACTTGCTTGCTAAAATAATGAATGAAATTTTGAAACAATTCAATCTCTTCAGCATTCAAAAACAGATGTTCTTAATGAAAATGTAGTTTGTCCTAAAGTTCTGCAAGCCAGGTGGGAAAGTTTTAATACGATTAAATGTGAGTAAAGCTGAAGTAGAAGAAAAAATGCACTATGAGGTAAAATGAAACCCCAACATTCTACTTAAAGAACTCTTGAAACTAAAAGAAAAAAGCTACATATTCGCATAGTGAAGATGGCTTCTATTTTCTTTGTAGCAACAAGGATAGTAACAATGAAAGTGTTTACTCATCTGATCCCGGGTATGATAAGAAAGTAATCTCCATGCTGTTAATTCTATTGATATGAAAACCTCCATACTTTAACATCTCTAAGTCTCAGGCTTCTGTTTTCCTGTTCCCAGATATCACAGCAGGGGGAGTTGCCTGCTACATGAAAGTTTTCTTCAGTTAAAAGGTGTTTCATATGATAGAAAGTTTCTTTAGGCTTTTCTAGATGTCATATCCCTAAGAAGTGAAACTAAATGAAGATTTTTAAATTCTTCATAACTTCTTATCCCGCTCACAAATTGATCTATAGAAGGAGATCACAGATCTGACTTGAAAGAATATGCTGAGGAGAAAAAAAAAAAACACTTATAACTCAGATGCAGATTTCACAAACTCAGTATTAACAAGTAACTTAATTATGCATCGTTTGTTCATTTGCACATTAATTTTGTAAATTAGTTTAAAAAACCATCATACTGCATCACATTAAGGGTGATATAGGCGAGGCTTTAAATTTGAAGCAATAAAATATTACATCCAGTGGACACATTCATTATATTGTCAATATTGATAGTAGATCTTAAAAACCTTTTTAAACATTGTGGAAATAATGCTTTATTTAAAAAAATTGTTGCAGAAAGGGCTTCCCTGGGCTTATTCAGCACCTGATATTTATAACATAATTAAGCCATTCTTTTCAACTTGTAAATAATCAAAGAGAGAAGGAAATAATCTCATTTGCTACTTTCTATTAATTGTATTTCTCCTCAGAGTAGGAAATATGCCTTACTGTGCCTACATCTGCATAAATCTTTTACAGCTACATACCTCCAACTCTGTCATTTAACACCATTGCAAAGAAAAAAATGCTTTGATCTCTATAGTTGAGAATTTATTTCCTCTTCTTTTTTGCTGATCTCCCAGCAAGTTAACAGATAACAACAAACTGCTTCCAATACTTGGCCCACCACCAACTTTATTCAAACAAAACTTTAAACAAAACGAAGTCATTGCACTTCCTGTTGCTAGTCACCCTTGTGTGGAGTCATCATCACATGACATTTTTCTGTAATGCCTGAAGCGAATTCAGTTTTCAGGATTTAACTCCTAAGCAGTTGATTTCACTAGATTAGCTCCCTCTAATCTCTTGACACCCCCTCTTTTACCTTATTAACATCTTTGCTGCTCTCTCACCTTGCAGCCTCCTGGAGAAGGAAATGACAACCCACTCCAGTATCCTTGCCCGGAGAATCCCACGGACAGAGAAGTCTGGTGGGATATTGTTCATGGCATCACAAAGAGTTAGACATGACTGAAGCGACTTAGCACACAAGTAGCTTGCAACATATAGGTTCCCCAATTCAGAAGCCTCTGGCCACACACTCCCCCTTCTCTCTGGTCTCATACCATTTACTCTGACATCCCCTGCTGCCTACAGTATGACTTCCCAAATGTTGTCTTCACACTCTGTAAATGAAACCTTCTTCCCTTCAGTTTCCTAGTAAGTCAGATTCAGATGCCTTACTTAAGATCTTCTGTCTTCACATGCACCACTCCATCCTCTCACTCTGCTTCTCCAATAGAAGTTCTGCTAATTCTCTCCTCAAACGTGGAGACAGGAAGTCGTGAGCCCAAGAGATGCCAGTCTGAAACTCATACAGGCAACAGTGCAAAACGGATCCAGGGCTTATCAGTGAGACTTGCTCTCCTGCCAGGCTCTCCACACGGTATTCTCAAACTGTGCCAGAAACCAAAGAAAACCATGCACTCAATAGCTGATGTGGTGAAATTATATTGACTGATGTAAATATATATTAAATAATCTGCTCTACTAACAGAGGAACAACTGGCGTTGGTGGTACTAACTCTGCCATTTAATCTTAAGCTGCTTCTTGTTGTCACTTTTTGGAACTACAACATTGACAATGAAAATACTTACTTTTCTATCTTTGTCACTTACTCTGAGTATATTATAGGTACTTTAATACTGTATTAAACATATAGGTGCTGTTACAAGAGAGATAATATTCCATCTGTCAGTACGTGCTAGGAAGGAGCTGTTGTTGACTGTATTACTTCTGAATCCCCCAACACAGTATTCTGAACAGAGTAGACTTATGTTGAATGATAGTGTGGTACCTATGTGCCAATTCATGTGATTTCTGTTCTCTAATCCATCAATCCATGTTTTCATGTGATTATCATTAAATCATGATTTTACATATAACCTTTCCAATCCAAAGCAACACACACACACTTTTCTTGATAACTTTTAATCTTATATTCAAGGACTTCCACAATCAATTCCTTGTTGATTTCTCTGATCTCCTTTCTCTATCTCTATATAAATCATCAGTTCCAACAGCAAGCACAAGAAAATGGCTTTCCACCTTTGCCAAATCCTAGGTTTTGGAATTCTAGGGCTTCTTTATAAACATGAAAGCTAGAGTAGACTTGATAATGTAGACAAAATACTCCCAAGTTTTTTAAACCCAACAGTGATACCAGCCAAAGTCAGCAGCAAAAGCAGCAGGTAAGGAGTGCCTGGAAATTCTCTTCTTTGCCCTAGTGATATTTACTGTATTTGCATTTAATGAAATTGCCAGAAGGCAGAGATACTCTTGGTAGGGCAAAAAGGAGAATGTGCAAAAAGTTTTGACAAGTTTTAACTAGACCTGGTCAAAAGTCCACTGTCTCTAAGTTACACTTACTCTTATAGTTAAAAGGATGTTTACTCTATTGTTTTGTCTCTCCCTCCGCACAAAGTTTAGCTGACCTCTAGACAGCTTTCTTCTAAATTTATTAGATTAATTTCTCTTTAGCTCTACTAGCTAAACAGGACGTCTTTTACCTCACCTTATACAACAGATTCATACTATGATAAAAATTTCCCACTCAACACATGTATTAGCTTGAGTTCTTCATAAAGATGGAACCAACAGATATAATAGAAACAATATTATATATATTTATATGTTATATATAATTATATATAAACTAACCCTAATTTATATAACATATATAAATATATATATTATATACTCACAATTTGTATTTATATAAAGAGAGAAAGAAATGTATTTTAATATTATAAGGAACTGGTTCACAAAATGATTATGGATGCTGGAAAGTCTCAGCATCTGCAGTTGGCAAGATGGAGACCCAGAAGAGTTGATGACATAGTTCTGGTGCAAGACCAAAGGTATGAGGACCAGGGGGGGGGAAGTGGTATAATTTCCAGAAGATAGACATCCCAGATCAAAGATGGGCAGAGAGAGCAGTTACTTCCCTTATCAGCCTTTCTGTTCTATTCAGGTTTTCAGTGAATTGAATGATGCCCACCCACAATCGGGAAGGCCCTCAGTAGGCCACTTCATATGTTAACATCCAGAAGCACTCTCACAGACAGGCCTAGAATACTGTCTAACCACCTCTCCACCCTGTGACCCGGGCAACTTGACACACAGAAGAATCCTTCAGAACACGACTTGTGTTTTCATCTCTGTATATCTGCTCAAATTCATATCCACGTGAAATGGTGTTCCCTATTTTTTTTACTTATTTTAGGATCATGCTTCCTTCAGGGTGAAACCTATGACTCCAGAGTTCATGAAAGTTTTCTCAACCACATTCAACCCCGATCATTGTTTTTTCTGTTGAATTCTTGTAGCGTTGATGTGTAGACACATAGAAGACACATGTAAAAAAGGAAAAACCTACCACACAAGAGGATATATGCTAAATCCTGAGCATGCGTATTAGCTTAACTAATTCCTAAGGGCGTGTTCTTCTTACTGAACAATCCTGAGGACTGGTCAGCAGTTCCAGCGCTCTCACACTGGCAGAACTCAACACTGTCCAGGTTTCTGCTTCACCTCTCTCTGCAAGTAGGTTACGTTCCCTCAGACAGGCTTTCCTGAGAAGGGAATCTGGCTTCCAAAAGTTCCTGAAGCTTCCAAAAGCTCACTTGTGTCCAAAGAGGAAACAAACTCTCACAACCCCAGCTACTGACACTTCATAGAAGGATTTTTCCTGGCTGACTGAGTCACAGGTCTGACTCTAGCCCTAGTACTGTGTCTGGGTACAACAATCACTGTAGCCAAGGATTTCATTAGGATGAGGCTCTCATTACGATTACATGGGGGTAGGAAGTAGGAGAGGGAGGAGTAATGCTATTCCCCAAAGAAGAGACAAAACAATTCATGATAATGATCACTAAATTGCAATAATTATTTAGTGTATTAATTTCAAAATGTTCTCAAGTGGTCAATTTACTTGTTCCTTCGCCAGCATTCAAAAATTATTTTTTTCTTCTCCATTAAGCAACCACAATCCAAGTGTTTATTTGATTAAGAGCAGTTCTGCCTTTGAGAACCATTATAACCTCAATTTGCATCGTTTCTCAATGTCCCAACAATCAATGCTGGATTTGTAACATCCATTCATAGTACAAATCCATACATAATAGAAAATTGTTACTGGAAATAGAAATGGTGAAAATAAATTCCTTCAGGAATGAATTTTATCAATAAGTGAAAAGACAAAAACAATAAGCAGCAAGAAAGACTACAGATTATTAAAAATCAAATTACTTTGCTTTATAAAGTCATATATCCCACAGGTACTTAAGAACATGACTTTAGTCAAAGCTTGAAGGTAGAGAACTTTATCTTGGACGAGAAACCTTCTCTCAAAGATGTACTTTTTCTGCAGACAGGAAAAGGTGTTTATTTGATCCCATCTTCTGACCCTGACAATATGACTAGCCTAGCACCACAAGCTGTGCCATCAGGCATGTGTGCACATGAGGCTGAAAAAAAAAAAAAATGTTAAACGTAGCAGCCTAGTCAGATTAGAAATGTGAGACACATTCTCATTTTACCTTTTCTCTTTACCTAAGGACCTGAAAGTTTGAGCATGTAAAATATGGGTATCTTTGCAGGAGAGCAATAATGGAAGGATTCATAGAAAAGCAGTGTGATTAGGCGACATGAGCCCAAGGTTTTGAGAGACTGACTCAGACCCTCTGGTACTTCACCTCTCTGAGCTGTTGTTCCTCTCCTTTGAGATGAGGATGAAGCTAATAATAACCAACTTACAGGATTAGTTAAAAATATTAAAAAGGCGTTTTAAGTTGCAAAGTACAAAATTCTCCAAGAGTAATGGATTGAATGCATATTGATAGATAAATCTTCTCCCCATCAGACTTCAGAAGTACAGGGTGCCAATTTTTTTTCCATTAATAAGTGATAAAGGCATTCTGAACAAATTAATACTGTTAATGAGACCCTAGGAGACTTGTTTATAATCTATTTAAAGAAATAAATTTATCATTTTTTGGAATGATAAATTAAGAATTTCAAATGACCCATTCCTTTATGATAACTGGTCAAATCAGGCTCTACCATCCTAAGTGAAAAATTAACTGTTAGCAAATTCTAGTTACTGAATATAACTGCAAGTCCTAAAAGTAAATTTCAAATATATATATATATATATATATATTATATATAGTGACATAATTATTGTGGTCATGTTTTTAAAAGTCTCTATGTTATACATAAAGTGTTAGTTGCTCGGTCATGTCTGACTCTTTGTGACTCCATGGATTGTCACCCACCAGGGTCCTCTGTCCGTGGAATTCTCCAGGCAAGAATACTAGAGTGGGTTGCCATTTCCTTCTCCTGGGGATCTTCCTAACCAAGGGATCAAACCCAGCTCTCCTGTATTGCAGGCAGATTCCTTCTGTCTGAGCCACCAGGAAAGTCATAAGGAAATATTTATAATAAACAATATACAGTCTAGGTTTTCCATAGAAATATGAGGAGGGTGTGAATGAGGAAGAGTATGAATGAAAGAAGCTTGACCATGAGTTGACAATCATTGATGTATAGGGATTCATTCTCTGCACATTTAGACGTTTAAAAATGTCTACATTTTAAACATGTAACTAACATTCAAGGATCACATTTCCTCATGTTTGAAATGGCTAAGTTTATATGTATATGTATTATTTTGTGTTATATGAATGATTTTAGCAAATTTTCATAGATACCACTTTCTCAGGAAATTGACATCATAGATAAGCTGAAATACCTGCCAATAATCTTACTGTGAATTATAAATACACACACACTCACACACACATATGTATTTTCTTAAAGAAAAGAGAGAGAGAATAGAAATCATTAAACAAGAAGACTTTATGACATTCCAGGCCTTAGTTCCCCCAGTATTTTGAAATTCAATGGAACACATTTACTTTGGCCTCAAGAAAGATTTGTGCTAGTTACCCCTCTTCTAAGGTAGCTAACTCCTTTCTCCAAGCTGGCCTTCCAAACACTACATACTGTGTATAAGAGGATAAGTGGAAAGGTGTGTCCATACCAGGCCAGTAGAATGGCCACCCATCCTCTCTGCCACCTGGGACATTTCTTCTTCTTCTTTTAACATTTATTTTTATTTATTTGTCTGTGCTGGATCTTAGTTGCAGCACACAAGATCTTCAGTCTTTGTTGTGGCATGCAGGATCTTTAGTTGCAGCAAGAGAACTCTTAGTTGTAGCATGTGGGATCTCGTTCCCAGATCAGGGATGGAACCCAGGCCCCCTGCACTGGAAGCTTGCAGACACATTTCTTCTTACTTTCCATATTTTTTCCTCTCCTACGATCTACTTCAACATACAAAAAGATTCTGGACTGTAGCTCTGTCGTGTGTGATGTTCCTACTTTTGAGACAATTTCATACGGCAAATGTGTGGAACACCCACGACAGTTCAGGCACTGAGCTAAATGCGGGGGTAACAATGAAACACAAGATGGACAGATGCCATCCCGACCCTCAGAGAGTGCATTCCCTCAGGAAATGTCAACTTAAACGTACTGAGTTTTAAGAAGGTGAAGTGCAGGGAGCTATGGCAAAATCGAAGCCCCGGCCCGGGCTGGACTACCAGGATTTGGTTGGGCCCAAACTATCCCATCACTGACCTCCTGGTTTTGTATATTTAGTAAACAGTTCTAGTCATGACAGATCAAACTTAAAGTTGCACTATTTCTGATAAAGAAAACTTTTCAAATTCCTCAGTGATCAAGTTTTTAATTTCATTTGGTGATTAAAATATAATGCAGTTTTTGAGTATGTAGCAGCAAGAACTGATATTGTAGAAGGTTGGTATTTCTGGATATTGCATTCTGAGAGTCTGAGACTCTTTCCAAAGCATGCTACTTATACCTTTCAGGAAACGGTTGACTCTGTCTAGCCTAGCCTTATCCTTCTAGGTTGGACTCTACACCTGTGATTGTATAATGCATATATATGGTCTCTCAGTGTATTTATTATATAACTGTGTTCATCTGAACTTTCAGAAGTTCAAGGAAGTAACAGTAGAATAGGAATGGCTGAATATCAGTGGTCAAAAGATGTCCCAGTGACTTGGTCTCTGTCACTGACTATTCCCTCTGCCTCTGTTGTTCTCATTCTTAAGCTTGCCCTTTCTACACAGGAGGCTACTAGTTGTCCCCAATTTGAAATCCAAAAAGAAAAGACATCTTGTCTCTCTCGGTATTCACACATCAGCTTTATGAAAGGGCCCTGATTGGAATTGTTTGACACATGGGTGTGTTCTTGACCTTGAACCAGTCATCACTGTTTACTTCAAACATGGAGGGATGGAGTTGTTTCTTAAAGGCACATTTACTATGCAGACAAAAGTACAAGTGTTTTATGAATATTTGATTGTGTCCATCTCCTCTAATGGACTACATGCTAGAATAAAGGCTGTGTCTTATTAATCTCTACATACTCAGTATTACCCCGGGATGTATTCAATAAATACCAATGGAATAAATATAATGAAAAAGAATGTGAATAACCATCTAGGAAGAGAAGTGGACAGACTGTGTTGAAATAAATTCTGAAGTACATCAGAGTGTATGAGTGCCGGGGTTGCCAAGGCCAAACAATGTGTGGAGGATCAAAGTGTTAAGAATAAGTAGCTCTTAACCTTTAAATCACTTTGAAAATGTTTCTAAGAGGATACATGGCCTTATTACTCAGTTGACATCAGTCACAGAGAGGCCTCATGTAAATTTGTCTCTCTCTTTCATAACAGGTAAGAATGCTCACGGGATGATTAGAACTGTACCACATCCCCACAGTTTTATACTGACTCTGCCACTGAATCACTGGAAGTTCTAGTCTGGGATGCATTAAGGACTTGGGGGCCAAGGTGGCAGCTGCAATTCCAGAAGACTTGCTGACCTCAACTGAATTTTCAGGAACTTTGATGATGCAAGTGTTCAAAGACAGAAAATTCCATGCCATCTGTATCACACTCTGATGTTAAGTGTTTACATAACTTAACTGTTATTTTTTCCTAAATGATGATGTAGAGTCTGGATGAATGTGTCATATTATGTTGGGAGCAGTGCTGATAGCTCAAAGTGGTCCAGCAATTACAGCCAGAACCACATCAAAACAGACCAAGGAAAACAGAGTGTAATTAAATCACCAAGTACTCAGAGAGGCTGAGGAGGCTGGAACAGCACATCAGAGAATTGTTTGTTACTGGGGACCTTTAAGATGTCAGGGCAGTTGAGAAAGGAGCAAGTCAGATGATAAGAGAGATGTTATTGAGGCAAAGTAGCCCAGGGTAGCTTTTTCAAGATATCTAGTAAAAGAAGCTGCAGGACAGTAGAGAAAATGGGGTTTTGCTTGTTTCTTTCATTTGCTTTTATAAATAAGGAAGGGTTGGTAGTGTTTGCAGGTAGAATAGGAGGAGCCAGTCAAGAGACAGTCAATTATTTCAGGAAAAAAGGAGGTATTTTGTGGAGGAAGATCTAGAGAAGATGAAAGGTGATACACAGTTGAACAGGTTACTGTAAGGGAGAAAAAGCCAAAGGCCTGAGGAATGCACTTCTTTTGCAATTAGATCATTGCTACTTTAAAAAGATGCAATAGTCAGATAATTTCGATACCCAAATAATTCAGTCAACACTAAACAATCATTTTTCACATTTACTTTCTTGTTTTTAAAAAAGGCTGAGAGTACAACAGAAAAATTCAATAATAAAAATAGTTCCTGTGCTTCAGTTCAGTCACTCAGTCATGTATGACTCTTTGCGACCCCATGAACTACAACACGTCAGGCTTCCCTATGCATCACCAACTCCCAGAACGTACTCAGACTCATGTCCATTGAGTTGGCAATGCTATCCAACCGTCTCATCCTCTGTCATCTCCTTCTCCTCCTGCCTTCAGTCTTTCCCAGAATCAGGGTCTTTTCCAATGAGTCAGTTCTTTGCATCCGGTGGCCAAAGTATTGGAGCTTCAGTTTCAGCATCAGCCCTTCCAATGAATATTCAGGACTGATTTCCTTTAGGATTGACTGGTTGTATCTCCTTGCAGTCCAAGAGACTCTCAAGAGTCTTCTCCAATACCACAGTTCAAAAGCATCAATTCTTCAGTGCTCAGCTTTCTTTATGGTCCAACTCTCATATCTATACATGACTACTGGAAAAAACCACAGCCTTGACTAGGCGGACCTTTACCAGCAAAGTAACGTCTCTGTTTTGTTTCTCTACTTAAGACATTATAAAATAAAAAGGGGAATATAAATACACGGTATACAAATATGGAAGAATTGAACATACAAAACATTGGGAAAATGGAATAATCAGATTATTTAAAAACAGAATAATTCATCATATTGAGTCAATATACCAAGAAACAAATATGCAATATAAAATTAAAGTACATGAATGCAAAGGATGTTCATAGATATCAGTATTTGCTAGTTATTGTGCTGTAGGGGCTAAAATACTTAAAATAACTTAGTGTCTTTCTTTAAGAGAGTGAATCCTATGCACACAAAAAATGTGGAAAAGCAAAAAAAACTTTTTATTAATGCATAGAGCTGACATATTGGAAAAGACCCTGACGCTGGGAAAGATTGAAGGCAGGAGGAGAAGGAGGTAGCAGAGGATAAGAGGGTTGAATGGCATCACTGACTCAAGGGACGTGAGTTTGAACAAACTCAGGGAGATACTGGCATGCTGCAGTCCATGAGGTCACAAAGAGTCAGACACGACTGAGTAACTAAGCTAATAAGGAAACAGCCTCTATATATATACCAATAAAAAAATAGTTGATAGTGGGGGAAGTCCAGAAATTGATTAGTCATCTTGGGGAGGTACATCAGTTTTTTTAGATTAGTTGAATTTTTTTTCTAATTAACTTACTCAGGGCATTAATGCAAACTATCCTTTTCAATCCAAAAGTTAAACCGCTGAAAACAAAAGTGACAGTCATAGTTTGATTTTAACCCTTATGATGATGAAGCACAAGTAAATTTAAGACAGTTCTCTGAGAACCAGCAAAATATGAAACCATCCCTAGAACAAATAATACATAACCACTTATGGCAGTTCTCTCTATTTTTATTCCTGTGTTGGGAGAAGTTTTGGTTATATAACATAATAAAAATAAATCAGACAGACATGATCATATTAAAGTGAGAGCATGAGCTAATCAGTCAAAAATGCACTATAGTTATTTTCAAACTGGCTCCACACCTGGAAGCAAACTTAGTCATCATTCTGATCTTGTCATCACTATGAGAGACTTTGAGTGACTGCTTCAGATGGAAGCTTCAGGATTTCAAGAGACCCAAATTCAGACTGATAAATCGCTGAACACTACTATTTGATAAAGGATTCAGCATTATTTAGATCCGTTTAACTTGGGGAAACTACTTAAGATTCACTGTGGTTGAATCTTACCCATTCCAAAAATGTTGCTGAATGCATTAAACAAACTCTCAGAATTAATACGGGCCCTTGTGGTTACGGCCAGGCCCTGTGTTAGGTCCCCCCTGCCTCACCAGCCTGGAGATCAAATGAGGTCACATGAGAAAAAGTCCCTCCTAACAAGTCTCTCTTCAGGATGTCAGGTAGTCCTCAGGGTAACTCTCCACGTGCCCCCAAACAGATCAGCTCACACTCTTCCAGTGGGGCCACTAAGTGATCTTGGCATCCGTAGAGCCGTCTGGGGGACACTGGTCACCACCGCCCAGGCCCTCCGTGAGATGCCTTCCCTTGAGCCCTCTGCCCTGAGATGCACTATTCCTTCCTCGATCCCCAAGGACAGAATCTCTTTTCTGCCTCACTCTCTGTTGAGGGTGAATATATAATTTATTTTCTTAGCTTGAATAATTTTGAGAGCAAGAGGGGCTCTATTTAATAGTTACCCCAAGACAGAAGAATAAACTTGAGCTAGCCCAGGCAGACTAGGACAGTCAACAAAAGCATGGTTCCTTTCTCATCCAGGGTGCTCAGGCAATGGGCCCGCCTCCTGCTTCTTCACCAGTCCTTGAGTTAAAACAGTTCTTTTAGTTCCTTCTTTTTCTTCACAGGCCTTGGGATTAGTCCCCAGGGCTGGCTGGGGGGGTAGACCCCGCCTCAGTGGTCCTCTCCATTGTCCCCCAGTCTCAGGCCAGCTCCCTACACAACAAATTCCACTTCACAGACACCCCCTCCCCTAAGACACACCCAGATCAAGATGGCCAAATCCGAAAATAGGACAACACAAAGTGGCAAGCCCCGTCTAAGCTCAGTAAACAACAAATGATCCCAATAGGGAGAAGAAAAAAAAAAAAGGAGAGACAATAACCTTTTCTTCGCAAAGGCCTATTAATAAGTTTGCCTATTATGTCGGCGTCCCAGGTGACACTAGCGGTAAGGAACCTACTTGCCAATGCAGTGAGACAGAGACTCAGGTTTGATCCCTGGGTCGGGAAGAGTCCCTGGAGGAGGTCAAGCAACCCACTTCAGTTTTCTTGCCTGGAGAATCCCACGGACAGAGGAGCCTGGTGCTGTATAGTCCATGGGATTGCAACAAGCCAGACACGACTAGAACAACTTAGCACACACATTGTAAATGTATAGAAATAACTCTTGATTACTGCCCATCTCTTTATCACTGTATATTCATAATTGCAACTTTCTTGTATCTAAAAAATTTTATAATGAGAAAAATTAGTGAAATAATGGCTATATGGCATTATTGAGCCCTGGGAGAAGTGAATTACTTTAGTGGTAATAACAATGTTTTCAAAAGACAAGTTGAGATAGAAAATAACAATTTCCTACCAGAAAAGCATCCATGAAATTTCTTTAATATTGATTATTTTAAATGAATATATCAACCACATTTATTAACATTTACTGACTGGGTAATCCATAAAAAACTAATGATCACAGTCTAATAGTTTAGTATGTATACTCCACAGGAGACTCCCACATCTCTGAATAGAGTTTTTAATAAAGGACTGCATGACAGTCTTCTGAAGCAGAAAGCTTTAGAGTCAGATCATGATCCAATTATATGCACAACTTATATAGGAAACAATTTTAGTGGTGACCTCAACAAAGATATTGCTTTGCTTTCATTTTGCATTCTAAATAAGAAGACTATGACATTTGGTTAAACATTAAGCAATCAGATGACTAAATTTAGGTTTGTTCCATTAATCTAGATTGTTCCTAAGGAACAGGGGAAACTATGTATGATATTAGGCAAATATAAAGCATAGGACTTTGCACATTTTGGTTGCTCAATGGACACGCATTGAGTTGATAACCTTGAAGCATTCCCCAACCAGACAGGCAATGTCTTCTCTTAAGATAGGATCCTGATTTTAGGCTCAAAACTAAGGATATCTTTTCTGAGAATGGAGGAGTTATGCAATTTCTCAGACTGCTTTTCTAAGCTCAACAAGAAATTTCTCAGGGAAGGAGCACAGCTCTGAAGCGGGGGAGAGGCGGGGCAAGTGATAACATGAAGTCTGTGAATAATAGAACAATTCAGCTTGAATCCAAATCGGGACAGCCTACTGCAAGTCAGAGCTCTTAATAAGATCTTCCATGAGGTCATCAGAAGGGCAGTGTTATCAGGCAGGATACATCAGACCTGTGCCAGAACAGTCTCTCCTCCTCTTCAAAACTCTCCTGACTTTCTTAATGCCTGAAATTCCACAATTAGAGCGTCATGAAGTCTTTCTGGTCTTCTAGAGTTTCCCATCAAAATGAAAATCACCCCTGGGAAGATTAGATATTCAATCCAGTATTTCCAAAAATATATAGTTCTAGTCTCTCAATAAGTTTCAAGGGGAAAAGAAAAAGAAAAGCTCTGTGGTCAAAGAACTTTTGGTAAATGCTCCATACTTTGTTAACTCTTTAAATTTCACAATACCAAAAAAAAAAAAAAAATTAAAAGTCCCAAATTATACTGCAGAGAAGAAATATACACATATTTCTTTTCTATATATATCTATAATATATATCTCCAATATTTTCAAAATTATTTTAACTAAAATAAATATATATATATATTATATCTACACACACACACACACACACATATATATATCTCCAGTATTTTCAAAATTATTTTAACTAGAAAATAATTTAGAATACATTTTAGCCTTCAGAATACTGTACTATCAACTCATAATGAATCATTGTGGTCTGGAAACATATACAATGTCATCAGCAGCTAGGGAAACAGGAATAGTTACTGGGTGACTAGAGCCATAGTCATTACAGGTATTCATTAGATATTACTGAATTATATCAATAGTGTCAGTA
The DNA here is from genome assembly GCF_033118175.1 of Dama dama. Classification (NCBI taxonomy): domain Eukaryota; kingdom Metazoa; phylum Chordata; class Mammalia; order Artiodactyla; family Cervidae; genus Dama; species Dama dama. The sequence continues at coordinate 7,381,151 of NC_083699.1, read as the reverse complement.
TTTTTCAAAAAATTTTTAAGCCCCATAGAAAAGTATCTATCATGGACCATACATTTACAGATTTGTCATATGCACTATTAGAGAAATACGATACGCCCTGTGTGAAAAGTTAATGAACAAGGAAATCCTGGATTGAGTAATGAATACGTTCTATGTTTTTGAATTCTAGGAAAGAAGTGAAACTAAGCTGAGCTGTGAATGGGTGGCATTTGAATGAGCAGAAGAGGAAGGTGGTCCTGTAGGGGGAAAAGTGAGGGCAAAGGAGAGGTGGTGGGCACAAGGAACCACTGCCAAAGCAAACCACTGCTGAAGGTAAAAGAAACACCTATAGCCTGCAGCCAGGTTAGGCATAATGGAGTCCAGAGTGGGACTCACCAAACACCTGCTTCCACAGTCTTTCTCGAAGGGAGATGCCTCAAGCAAGAGCTGCTGTCAAGAAACACAGCAGGGAGCCGTAGCCAGTACCAGGAACCCAGGGTAGCAAAAAAGAAAACAGTTTCTGACCAGCCATTGCCAATAGGAACTATCATTTCAGGAGCCAGCAAATGAATTAGGCTGAAGGTGCCTTATTATTCAAGAATCTAGCCCTCTCATGATCCCCCGTTAGTCACTTAGTCATGTCTGACTCTTTGGAACCCCATGGACTGTAGCCCATTAGGCTTCTCTATCCATGGACTTCTCCAGGCAAGAATACTAATGTGGGTGCTGGTGGTGTTGTTTAGTCACTAAGTTTGTGTCTGACACTTTGCAACCCCATGGACTGCAGCACTCCAGGCTTCCCTGTCCTTCACTATCTCCCAGAGTTTGCTCAAACTCATGTCCTTTGACTTGGTGATGCTATCTAACCATTTCATACTCTGGCACACTCTTCTTTTGTATTCAAACTTACCCAGCATCAGGGTCTTTTCCAATGAGTCAGCACTTCCCATCAGGTGGCCAAATTATTGGAGCTTCAGCAATAGTCCTTCCAATGAATATTCAGGGTTGATTTCCTTTAGGATTGAATGGTTTGATTTCCATGCTGTCCAAGGGACTCTCAAGAGTCTTCTTCAGCACCACAATTCAAAATTGTGCTCAGCCTTCTTTATGTCCAGCTCTCACATCCATACATGACTACTAGAAAAACCATAGCTTTGACTAGATGGACTTGTCACCAAAGTGATGTCTCTGCTTTTAAATATGCTGTCTAGGTTGGTCATAGCTTTCCTTTCAAGGAGCAAGTGTCTTTTAATTTCATGGCTACAATCACCATCTGCAGTGATTTTGGAGACCAAGGAAATAAAATCTGTCACTCTACTTTTCCCAATCTATGAAAGCCATGAAAGTGAAAGATAGGAGACTGAACATAGAAAACTGAGAGAGGAACTCCCCAGGTCGGCAGGTGCCCAATATGCTACTGGAGATCAGTGGAGAAAGAACTCCAGAGAGAATGAAGGGATGGAGCCAAAGCAAAAACAACATGCAGCTGTGGATATAACTGGTGATTCAAGTAAAGTCTGATGCTGTAAAGAACAATATTGCATAGGAACCTAGAATGTTAGGTCCATGAATCAAGGTAAATTGGAAGTGGTCAAACAGGAGATGGCAAAAGTGAACATGGACATTTTAGGAATCAGTGAACCAAACTGGATTGGAATGTGTGAATTTAACTCAGATGGTCATTATTTCTATTACTCTGGGCAAGAATCCCTTAGAAGAAATGGAGTAGCCATCATAGTCAACAAGAGTCCAAAATGCAATACCTGGATGCAATCTTTAAAACAACAGAATGATCTCTGTTCTTTTCCAAGGTAAACCATTCATATCAGAGTAATTCAAATCTATGCCCCCAACCAGTAATGCTGAAGAAGCTGAAGTTGAATGGTTCTATGAAGACCTACAAGACCTTCTAGAACTAACACCCAAAAGAGTTGTACTTTTCATTATAGGGGTCTACAATGCAAAAGTAGGAAGTCAAGAGATACCTGGAGTAACAGGCAAATTTGGCCTTGGAGTACAAATGAAGCAGGGCAAGGCTAACAGAGTTTTGCCAAGAGAACATATTGGTCATAGCAAACACCCTCTTCCAACAACACAAGAGAAGACCCTACACATGGACATCACCAGATGGTCAACACCGAAATCAGATTGAATATATTCTTTGCAGCCAAAGATGGAGAAGCTCTATACAGTCAGCAAAAAAAAAAAAAAAAAAAAAAAAAAAAAGACCAGGAGCTCACTATGGTTCACATCATGAACTCCTAATTACAAAATTCAGATTTAAGTTGAATAAAGTAGGGAAAACCATTAAATCTTTCAGGTATGGCCTAAATCAAATCCCTTATGACTATACAGTGGAAGTGACAAACAGATTCAAGGGATTAGATCTGATAGACAGAGTGCCTGAAGAACTATGGACGGAGGTTCATGATGTTGTACAGGAGGCAGGGGTCAAGACCACCCCCCAAAAAAAGAAATGCAAAAAGGCAAAATGATTGTCTGAGGAGGCCTTACAAATAGCTGAGAAAAGAAGAGAAGTGAAAGGCAAAGGAGAAAAGGAAAGATATACCAATTTGAATGCAGAGTTCCAAAGAAATTTTGGAGAGATAAGAAATCCTTCCTCCGGGATCATTGAAAAGAAGTAGAGGAAAACAATAGAATGAGAAAAACTAATGATCTCTTCAAAAAAATTAGAGATACCAAGGGAACATGTCATGCAAAGATGGGCACAATAAAAGACAGAAATGGTATGGACCTAAGAGAAACAGAAGATATTAAGAAGAGGTGGCAAGAACACACAGAAAAATCATAGAAAAAAAGATCTTCATGACCTAGATAACCATGATGGTGTGATCACTCACCTAGAGCCAGACATCCTGGAATGCAAAGTCAAGTGGGCCTTAGGAAGCATCACTACAAACAAACCTAGTGGAGGTGATGGAATTCCAGCTGAGTTACTTCAAATCCTAAAAGATGATGCTGTGAAAGTGCTCTACTCAATATGTCAGCAAATTTGGAAAACTCAGCAGTGGCCACAGGACTGGAAAAGGTCAATTTTCATTCCAATCCCAAACAGAAGCACAGCCAAAGAATGTCCAAACTACCACACAATTGCACTCATCTCACACGCTAGCAAAGTAATGCTCAAAATTCTCCAAGCCATGCATCAACAGTACATGAATCGTGAACTTCCAGATGTTCAAGCTGGATTTAGAAAAGGCTGAAGAACCAGAGATCAAATTGCCAACATCTGATGGATCATCAAAAAAGCAAGAGAGTTCCAGAAAAACATCTAATTCTGCTTTATTGACTATGCTAAAGCCTTTGACTGTGTGGAACACAACAAATTGTGGAAAATTCTGAAAGAGATGGGAATACCAGACCACCTGACCTGACTCCTGAGAAATCCGAATGCAGGTCACGAAGCAGCAGTTAGAGCTGGATGTGGAACAACAGACTGGTTCCATATAAGTAAAGGAGTACATCAAGGCTGTATATTGTCACCCTGCTTATTTAACTTACATGCAGAGTACATCATGCAAAATGCTGGGCTGGATGAAGCACAAGCTGGAATCCAGATTACCAAGAGAAATATCAGTAACCTCAGGTATTCAGATGACACCACACTTATGGCAGAAAGTGAATAAGAACTAAAGAGCCTCTTGATGAAAGTGAAAGAGGAGAGTGAAAAAGTTAGCTTAAAACTCAACATTCAGAAAACTAAGATCATGGCATCTGGTCCCATCACTTCATGGCAAATAGACGAAACAATGGAAACAGTGGCAGACTTTATTTTTTAGTGCTCCAAAATCACTGCAGATGGTGACTGCAGCCATGAAATTAAAAAACGCTTACTCCTTGGAAGAAAAGCTATACACACCTAGACAGCATATTAAAAAGCAGAGACATTACTTTGCCAACAAAGGTCCATCTAATCAAAGTTATGGTTTTCCCAGTGGTCATGCATGGATGTGAGAGTTGGACTATAAAGAAAGCTGAGCACCAAAGAATTGATGCTTTTGAACTGTGGTGTTGGAGAAGACTCTTGAGAGTCCCTTGGACTCCAAGGAGATCAAACCAGTCAGTCCTAAAGGAAATAAGTCCTGAATATTCATCGGAAGGACCGATTCTGAATCTGAAACGCCAATAGTCTGGGCACCTGATGCAAAGACCTGACTCATTGGAAAAGACCCTGATGCTTGGAAAGATTGAAGGTGGTAGGAGAAGGGGATGACAGAGGATGAAATGGTTGGATGGCATCACCAACTCGATGGAGATGAGTTTGAGTAAGTTCCGGGAGTTGGTGATGGACAGGGAAGTTTGGTGTGCTGCAGTCCATGGGGTTGCAAAGAGTCAGACATGCTGAGCAACTGAACTGAACTGATTTACCATGATGTGATGGGACCAGATGCCATGATCTTTGTTTTCTGAATGTTGTTATTTTTTTTTTTTCTTTTTACAAACCCTTGTGTCAAGGTCTGACTTTCAATAGATCGCAGCAAGGGAGCTTCTCTGCTGCAAATGAAACCCAGACCCAGAAGCAGGTCCTCTACCAATGGTTTAGCACCAGGTCCCCCAGGAACATGGGGTGTAGGATGTGTGAGGGGGTGGCCGCCTTTCCAGTCATGTCCCATAATGAAGGGCTCTCTGCACCAGACCCTGGTCCCGACTCACAGCGAATGTTGAGTTTTAAGCCAGATTTTTCACTCTCCTTTACCCTCATGAAAAGTCTCTTTCATTCCTCTTCACTTTCTGCCATTAGAGTGGTATCATCTGCATATCTGAGGTTGATATTTCTCCTGGAAACCTTGATTCTAGCTTGTGATTTATCCAGCCCAGCGTTTCTCATGATGTACTCTGCATATATAATAAGTTAAATAAGCAGGGTGACAATATACAGCCTTGCCACACTCTTTTCTCTGTTTTTACCGAACCATTTCATGGAACTATTCAGTTGTTCCATGTGCAGTTCTAACTGTTGCTTCTTGACCTGCATATGGATTTCTCAGGAGGCAGGTATGGTGGTCTGGTATTCCCATCTCTTTAAGAATTTTCCACACTTCGTTGTGACCCACACAGTTAAAGGCTTTAGTGTAGTTAATCAGGCAGAAGTAGATGTTTTTCTGGAGTTCTCTTGCTTTCTCTAGGATCCAACAAATGTTAGCAATTTGATCTCTGGTTCCTCTGCCTTTTCTAAACCCAGCTTTTACGTCTGGAAGTTCTTAGTTCTTGTACTGCTAAAACCTAGCTTGAAGGATTTTAAGCATAATCTTGCCAGCATGCAAAATAAATGCAATTGTACTCATAGTTTGGACACTCCTTGGTATTGCCCTTCTTTTGGATTGGAATGAAAACTGACCTTAGTTTTCCAAATTTGCTGGTATTTTGAGTGCAGCTCTTCAACAGCATCATCTTTTAAGATTTAAAGATTTTAAATAATTTAAAGATTTTAAATAGCTCAACTGGGATTCCAACACCTCCACTAGCTTTGTTTGTTAAGGCCCACTTGAATTCACACTCCAGGATGTCTGGCTCTAAGTGACTGACCACACCATTGTGGTTATTCTAGTCATTAAGACTTTTTTGTATAGTTCTTTGTGATAAAGGACAGAAATGGCAAGGACCTAGCAGAAGCAGAAGAGCATAAGAAGAGGTCATAGGAATACACAGAAGAAATGAAGTAGGTGGCCTTTCCCTTCTCCAGGGATCTTCCCGATCCAGGAATCAAACCCTGATCTCCTGCATTGCAGGTGAATTCTTTACTGGCTGAGTCACAAAGGAAGCCCTAGAATGAACTCCTAGCAACACTGAGAATTTGTTCTGGTTTTGAACAGAGTGGTGGCCATGGAAATACCCTAATCAGACCCCTGCCTTTGCGAACATGGTTGACTGATGGCCCAGATGCTGCTTCTCTGGATCTATGACCACAACTGATCTCAGGGCACATTTCCCATGAGTGTTCCCAGCCAGTGACTGAGCATGGGAAGGATTTAGGCAAGACCATTTCCTGATAGCTCAGTTGGTCAACAACCCGCCTGCAATGCAAGAAATCCCAGTTTGATTCCTGGCTTGGGAAGATCCACTGGAGAAGGGATAGGCTACCCACCCCAGTATTCTTGGGCTTCTCTTGTGGCTCAGCTGGTAGAGAATCTGCCTGCAATGTGAGAGACCTGGGTTTGATCCCTGGGTCAGGAAGATCCACTGGAGAAGGGAAAGGCTATCCATTCCAGTATTCTGGCCTGGAGAATTCCATGGACTGTACAGTCCATGGGGTCACAAAGAATCGGACACGACTGAGCAGCTTTCACTTTCATTCCTGAGATGTAGGACTGTCCTGATGGGCAGTTTCGGTACAAGATTTCCCTTTGACCTAGCTGAACATTTCTTGGAACTGTGCTGAAGCTTCAGACTCTTCCTATCCAATCTTCCTTCCTTGTCTGTCCCCTTTACAGGTATCAGATTAGAATTATGATTGGAAGACACTGCTTGCCTTCTCCAGATACTTCTTTATCCTTTTCCTTTATCCTTCTTAGGATACATTTTCTGCATGTCTAATATTAGTTTGTTGTCTGCTTCTTAGAGGAATCCAACTAACATAGATGCCCAACTATGTTGCCATCCGTTATCAGGTTTCATTCTGTTGGGGTTTTAGGTGAAGTCTTTCTCACAAGCATCCCAACCCTCCATGATCATGTAAAGAAGGAAAGTCTCTCTATCTCCCATTACTACCTTTCCCTTGATATTGACCACCGGGCTTGTATCTGCCCTTCTTCCTGAAAGACGTTTGATTTGGAAATGATCTTGTCATTTGATAAAAGCAAAGGAAAGGAAATTAGCACTGAGAAATTGATCACTCAAAAAAGTGAAAAAGAACATACATGCAGAATAGAAGCACTTATCTAAAATTATCCTTTGAAGAGCCTAATGGAAGGTACTACTAATTTTTCAACTAGCAAGTACTTACTATTTTTTCATGCTTAGTGTATATTAGCTAGATTTCTAGAGCTGCATAATAAAGTACTGAGTAACTTTGAACAATAGACATTTATACTCTCAAACAGTTTTGGAGGTAAGAAGTCTGAAATCCACGTCTTCAGGGCGAAGCTGTCTCTGAAGGCCCTAAGGGAGAATCTTTTCCATTCATTTCTCTTATTGCCATTATTGTTCAGTCACTCAGTCGTGTCCGACTCTTTGTGACCCCATGGACTGAAGCACGCCAGGCCTCCCTGTCCCTCACCACCTCCTGAAGTTTGCCCAAGTTCATGTCCATTGCATCGGTGGTGCCATCCAGCCATCTCATCCTCTAACACCCTCTTCTCCTTCTGCCCTCAAACTTCCTTGGCATCAGGGTCTTTTCCAGTGAGTCAGTGTTCACATCAGATGACCAAAATACTGGAGCTTCAGCTTCAGCATCAGTCCTTCCAATAAGCATTCAGGATTGATTTTCCTAAGGTTGACTGGTTTGATCTCCTTGCTGTCCAAGGGACTTTCAGGAGTTTTCTCCAGCACCACAATTCGGGTATTTCCAACAGAACTTGGTGTTTCTTGGTTTATCATTCATGAGTCCAATGCCTACCTCGGTAGTCACACAGTTTTCTCCTTAGATGTCTTTCTGTCTCGTCCTCTAAAAGGACAGCAGTCATAATGGATTAGGGGCCCCCACCCTCTAGTGACCTCAAGGTCACTTGATTATATTTGTAAAGATACTATTTCAAATTGAGGTCACAGGTACCCAGGGCTAGGACTTCAGTGTATCTTCTGGGGAAATACAATTCAACCCCAACACGGGTAGGGGCACATTTATTTGAATAGGAAAATTAAATACTACATAATTAAAATTTCTGAACTACCTGGGGGATAAGGAAACAAAAAGTCATGCTTTTATTCATAGCTAGTGATTTATGCTCCTATTTGTATTGTGTTCTGGATGTGAGAGTAGGACCATAGAGAAAGCTGAGCACCAAAGAACTGATGCTTTTGAGAAGACTCTTGTGTTGGAGAAGACTCTTGAGAGTCCCTTGGACTGCGAGGTGATCCAACCAGTCCATCCTAAAGGAGATCAGTCCTGGGTGTTCATTGGAAGGACTGATTCTGAAGGTGAAACTCCAATACTTTGGCCACCTGATGCAAAGAGCTGACTCATTGGAAAAGACCCTGAAGCTGGGAAAGATTGAGGGCAGGAGGAGAAGGGGACGACAGAGGATGAGATGGTTGGATGGCATCACTGACTCAATGAACATGAGTTTGGGTAAACTCTGGGAGTTGGTGATGGACAGGGAGGCCTGGCGTGCTGTGGTTCATGGGGTCGCAAAGACTGAGCGACTGGACTGAACTGAACTTGTATTGTGTTCTTAGTGTATGTCTGATGTGTCCACACCCTCCACATCTTCAGATGCAGATAGCACCTAGCACTTGGGACACTGCTGAATATTGTTGGGTAGGAAATGAAACTGACATGGGCTTCTAACATCAGCCTGCAGATGATATGCATCAATAGGCATGTTTATTACAACTGGTAAAAGCACTGATGGTTTGACGTAGCGACCTTTCTAGCTGAAATTAATTGGGTCCTTTCAACGACACTATTTGTACATGAATACACTTTCTTAATTAAGAGAAAACAGAATTTTAAAAACATCACCAAATCAATCAGCTGGAGAGGATTTCATGAAGCACTTTCTAGATAATAAATCACAGCACAGTAAGACCTCATATATATATGGCTAAACATCTTGAGTATCTTCCAAATCCTTGCCTATCCCATCTGCCACAGAGAAGAAAGTGAACTAGAATGGAAATTTAGCAAATATTGTGGATGAGCTATTCAAAAATCATTCACATATACCCTTCTCACTCTTCTATTACAGAGACTGTTAAAGCCAAGAATTTGAATCCCTAGCTTTTCCCATGACTAGAGGTGGTCATGTGATATAAGTCCAGCGAATAATATTTATGAAAAGTTACTAGGGAGGGCATCCCTTCTCAATAAAAAGATGGCTTCTTAAAAAAAAAAAATATTTTTTTTAATTAAAAAAAAAAAAGATGGCTTCTTTGGAAGGAGTGTTCTTGCCTCTTATAATTTGTCAATTTCCCATCTTCCTGAAAGAAATGTATACATGATACTTGGAGATGCAGCAGCCATCTTATCACCACGAAGTTCAAAAGTTTTCATAGAAATGGTGGAACAAGACCATTGAAAGTGGATAAAAAGCCCCAAACTTGGAACTTAATAATGGATTCTTCAGTGATTGAACTTGAACTTAGCTGCTGTTTCAGTGATTATCTAGAAGGGGCTATCTTGCCTACCACGTCACATTTGGCAATGTCTGGAAACATTTTGGGTTGTCACAATTGTGTGAGGTAGAAGCTACTGGCATCAAGTGGAATAGAAAACAGGACGCTGCTAAACATTCTCCATAGCAAACGACAGCCCCCAACAGCAAAGAACCATCCAGCCCAAAATGCCAGTGGTGCTGAGATTAAGAAACTCTAATTCATTGGTTTCAATTTCTTTAAAGTTTAAATAAGGGAATTTCTAAAAGATGACTTATACAGTTCCTCAAAAAATAGAAGTTTGTCTGAAGATTCGTGACAAGAGACTATTTGAATTATAGTGTACCCATTCAGTAGCAATTTAAGCTATCATTAAGAAAATTGTTATAAAGACTAACAATAGCAAAAGTTGCGTATTAAGCAAATAAAGTCAATATACAACTGCTTCTGCTAAGTTGCTTCAGTCGTGTCTGACTCCGTGTGACCTATAGACAGCAGCTCACCAGGCTCCTCCATCCCTGGGATTCTCTAGACAAGAATAATGGAGTGGGTTGCCATTTCCTTCTCCAATGCATGCCTGCATACTAAGTCACCTCAGTCGTGTCCGATTCTGTGTGACCCCATGGACAGCAGCCCACCAGACTCCTCCATCCACAGGATTCTCCAGGCAAGAATACTGGAGTGGGCTGCCATTTCCTTCTCCACAATATACAACAGTGTAGGCATTAAATGACTCAGTTCAGTTTAGTTCAGTCGCTCAGTCATGTCTGACTCTTTGTGACCCCATGAACCGTAGCACGCATGCTAGGCCTCCCTGTCCATCACCAACTCCTACAGTTTAACCAAACTCATGTCCATTGAGTCAGTGATGCCATCCAACCATCTCATCCTCTGTCGTCCCCTTCTCCTCCTGCCTTCAATCTTTCCCAGCTTCAGAGTCTTTTCAAATGAGTCAGCTCTTTGCATCAGGGGGCCAAAGTATTGGAGTTTCAGCTTCAACATCAGTCCTTCCAATGAACACCCAGGACTGATCTCCATTAGGATAGACTGGTTGGATCTCCTTGCAGTCCAAGGGACTCCCAAGAGTCTTCTCCAACACCACAGTTCAAAAGCATCAATTTTTCGGCACTCAGCTTTCTTCGCAGTTCAACTCTCACATCCATACATGACCACTGGAAAAACCATAGCCTTGACTAGACGGACCTTTGTTGACAAAGTAATGTCTCTGCTTTTTAACATGCTGTCTAGGTTGATCATAACTTTTCTTCCAAAGAGTAAACATCTTTTAATTTCATGGCTGCAATCACCATGTGCAGTGATTTTGGAGACCAAGAAAATAAAGTCAGCCACTGTTTCCCCTTCTATTTCCCATGAAGTGATGGGACCAGATGCCATGATCTTAGTTTTCTGAATGTTGAGCTTTAAGCTGACTATTTCACTCTCCTCTTTCACTTTCATCAAGAGGCTCTTTAGTTCTTCTTCACTTTCTGCCATAAGTGTGGTGTCATCTGCATATCTGAGGTTATTGATATTTCTCTTGGCAATCTGAATTCCAGCTTGTGCTCCATTCAACCCAGAATTTCTCATGATGTACTCTGCATAGAAGTTAAATAAGCAGGGTGATATTATACAGCCTTGATGTACTCCTTTTCCTATTTGGAACCAGTGTGTTGTTCCATGTCCAGTTCTAACTATTGCTTCCTGACCTGCATACAGGTTTCTTAAGAGGCAGGTCAGGTGGTCTGGTATTCCCATCTCTTTCAGAATTTTCCACACAATGGCTACTACCACTTAAAAAGAGAAAGTGAACGTAAGTGATTATAAAAAAGTGATGATAGTAGTGGTATTGAGAATTTTGTGTGAATTTGTTCCCATCTAGTTTGCCAAGGTTATTCAATGCAACTGTGCTATTTTTATAGTTTGGAAAATAATTTTAAGTAATTAATGGGAAGGAGATTAAAATACTGTGTTTATTTCTCTGACATTCATGAAATTTCTTCTTGGCCTGACAAAATACTATATAGGCAAATGAAATAGTTTATGCAATAGGGTACCATTTCTACTGAATCATCATGTCAACACCAATCTTTTTCTAGTTCTTTATATCTCCCTAAATATAGAATTCTTATAGTTCATCACAGGGCAATTCCTCTCCAGGGTTTCTGTGAAAACATCAGAATTACCTGCAACATTAAAGTGATTGGGTGAAAATTTTCCACTGTAAAAGTTTATATTTGTTTTAGATTCCTGTGGCTGTTATAACCTAGAACCACAACTTGGTGGCTTAAAACAAACAGAAATTTATTCTCTTACAGATCCTGAGGCCATAAGTTCAAAAATCAATGTCATTGGGTCAAAATCAAGGTGTCACAGGGCCACACTTCCTCTGGAGGCTCCAGAGGGAAATCCTTGCCTCTTCCCACTTCTGGGGGCTACAGGCATCCTTTGGCTTGTGGCCTCTTCACTCAATCTGTCTCTCTGTCTTCATATGTCCTCCTCTGTGTAATTTTCAAGCCCTGCTCTGTACCTCTTCTATAAGGATACATGTGATGACACTTAAGAACCACACAGATATCCAGGATAATCTCCCCATCTCAAAATTCTTAATATAATCACAGTGCAAAGACCCTTTCCCAAATAAGATAATGAAAAGGTTCCAGATATCAGGATCTAATGTCTTTGGGAGCCAGCATTCAATCTACTCTGTCCATGGGATTCTCCAGGAAAGAATACTGGAGTAGTCATTCCCTTTTCCAGGGGACTTTCCTAACCCAGGGGTTGAACCCAGGTCTCCTGCATTGCAGGCATATTCTTTACCATCTGAGCCACATAGAATTTTATATAAAGAAAATATAAATCTAATTACTAATCTCACCTGATAATCTGAATTTCCATCCATTCAGTCTGATAATCTGAATTTCTGGCCATTTCCGTAGCTAGAAATTAAAATCTGGCAGAATCATCCAATACCTTAATCCTAGGAAAGTAGACTGAGAATGAAGAACCTATCACCCTACTAAATGAAAGAAGCATGAAATGATAAATTTGGGAGAAATGAATTCTTTTAAATACATCAATGTAAAGTGTTTTTTAAATGGTGAATTGATCAAAAAAATTTGTTTTACCAGTATCAACATTTGGATGCATAATGGCCCCTTCCTTATCTCTAAAAATGGAAAGTTTAATATTGTTTTATCATATTTCAGCAACTATTAAGTATTCTGAAAACTAATTTGAGGGTTTAACCCTAATGGCACAGTTCAGTAAACAGAGAGTGTAAAATTACTAAAAAGGCAGGACTGTACTAATTTTCCTGAGTTGACCAAGAAGCTGAAAATATCTTAATTACCTTTCCAATTAAAGGATATTTTAGCAAAATTATGAGCCTACACAAATAATTAAAGCCCTAGAGCTTTCATTTCTTTTCCCAATTTGGTTAGTTTAATTCTTCAGATTAATTTCAGAATAATCCTGCCAAAGGTTTAAAGCGGGACACACTTAGCTATGATAACTGTTTTTACGTTTTTCTGTTTTTGGCCAGGAATATTTCTATACTAAACATGAATTTTCATAATACTTGAAATATATTTGATCTTGAAGTTTAAGAGCCTTGAATTCTACTCATTTAGTTGCAATTACAGATTTCCCCCATATCCAAATGTTAAGCCAAAATGGGGTGAAGTGGCGAGGCAATTACCTTAGGACACACATTGCTAACAGATGCAGACTAAGCTGAGGTAAGGCAGAGATACTCACACTCAGAGTTCGGAGCTATGGAGGCCTGATGCAGAGATGCTGGGTGGCCCCACTCTCACCACTGCACAGTTCAAGGGGTGTGCCGCCCCTGTGAGGGCTACTGCAGAACAAAGGCTGAGTGCTTTTTAAAAAATCCCCTTCAGATAGTTTTAGTTAGCAAAGATGGGTACTAATGTGGATCTTTTGTAAAAAGCAAAGTAGCTTTTAAAAAAAATCAAGGAATACCTGTAATCAGTAAAACCTACTCAATCCCTGATCAAATATATGATTTGCAAATATTTTCTCCCATTCCCTGGCTTGCCTTCTCATTCTGTTGATAGTGTTCTTTGCGCATAAATAGCATGACACTATATTAAGAACAACCCATTTAATCTTCATAACAATTCTATGAGATTGCAACAATTATTATCATTCCCATTTTATAGATAAGAATGCTGAGAAATAGTGGGTTTAAATAATGTGGCAACATCCCATGATAATGACTGAGCTTAGGTTTGAATCTGTTATGGACTGAATGTGTCTTCCCAAAATTCGTATGTTGAAGCTTTGCCCCCCAACATCATGGTAAAAGGAGGTGGAAGCTTTCAGAAGTGATTAGGATTAGATGAGATGATGTGAAGGGAGCCATTCTGGGTGGGATTTGTGCTCTTACAAGGGTCAGGAGAGAGCTCATGTCCCCTCTCTGCTCTCCTCCTGGTGAGAATATAACAAGAATCTGGCAGTCTATAAGCTAGAAGAGGGCTCTCACCAGAACCAGTCATGATGGCACACTGATCCGGAACCTCCAGAACTTGTGAAAAAAATTGGTTATAACCCTTTCAGTCTATTGTACTTTGTTACAGCAGCTGAAACTAAGATAGAGCCCACAGCAGGTATCCCAGAAACACTATGTCACACACATCTCTTACAAAGAACATCAGTGACCTTCTGGTCACCAATCCAGCTATCTTTTCTTAGTCCTCATTCTGCTGCCTAATTTTTTTCTCTATCATTTAAAATCATGATCCTTTCTGTGTGAAGCTTGCCTTCTCTCAGTTGCTACATTGTCTTGGTTCTCCTATCTCCATGTGGTAGTTACATCTTCTTCTTCAGTCTTATATGCCTTTCTTCAGGCTCACAGCTTCAAAGCCCTTACTTCAGTGCCCCCTCTTTGTTCTCCCAGGAACATTTTCCTCTGTCATGGCCTAGACTGTGTCCTTCAAAAAGATGCTGAGATCTTAACCCTCGGTGTCTGTGAATGTGACCTTATTTGAAAATAGGGTCTTTTCAAATGATCAAGTGAGGATGAGGTCATTTGGGCAGACTCTAATCCAATATGACTGTGTCCTAATAAGAGCGCAACATTCAGACACAGACATGAATAGAAGAAAGACCATGTGAATACACAAAGAGAATATAATCTACAAGCTAAAGAATGCCAGCACTACCAGAAGCCAGGAGAGAGGGCTGTAACATTTGACACCTTGATTTCAGATTTCTAGCCTCCACAACCGTGAGGTGATAAATTCCTACTGTTTAAGCTTTTTAATTTGCGATAATTCGTTATGGCAGCCCCAGGAAAAGAAACACTTTTCAAGGGCTTGGGCAACTGTTCTGTGAACACGTTTATCAAACTTACACCTCTGGTCCTAATATTCCTTCTGAGTTCTAGGTGTAAGGTATCAACAGCATCTCCTGACTACCTGACCATGATCCTACATTTCCAGAATATTACTCTTCTCCCATCTCTTTCCTTTCTCACCTTTGGCCCCCAACTTAGCAACCTTTGTAAATGAGATACCTGTGGCCCCAGCCACTCTGGCTAAAAACCACAAAGTCACCTTTGAGTCCTCATTTTCCACCCCCTTGAAACTGTCTCCATTTCTGTAATCTAAGAATCATATATGGTCCATTAGTTTGCGAGACAAGTATCAGGTTCCCAGACTTGGCAGCCGTTGCACCTCATGGTCAGAGCTCAATAAAAGGATTGGTGGCACTTTAGCCTAAATATTGGGATACAGACTCAAGGAATCCTTGCTATTCTCAAGATAATATTATGACCCAGTATCTGGGCACTGACTTTGTTAGTACCTATTTAAATACCCAAAGTTTTACCTAGCTTCTTAGCAGACCTAAAATTAGGGCTTTCTGCCTGAACCCAGCCCAGAGGCTGGAGTTCTGATGGCTGCTCACAGATGCCCTTGAGATCTGAGATTCCACCTCTCACTCGGGTCTGGATCACCCATCATGGAACCTGACCACCGGCTATGACACCAGACTATGCCGTATTAGGAATTCAGACTCAGTGTGATGGTCTAATTGAGTGCCCACTGTCCATCTTTTTTTTTTTTTTTTAATTAGCTAAAACGTACTTAACAATTTATAGTCCACAGAGCACACTTAATCTATTTTCTTATTCAATCCTAACAGCCTTCATAAAAATCTAGAGCAGTGAAAAGTTAAATAACCCACACAAGCTCATGTAGTTAGCATTGGTGGCATCAATGCTCACATTTAAGCCTCCTGGCTCCAAATATTATGCTCTTTTCTCTTCACTGCATTGCATGCTCCTGTGTTCCTAGAATCCACTGGAAAGTAACTTCTTTCCTGCCTCCTGATGGCCTGTAATTCCAGGTCCCTCTTTCTCCTCATCTGCCCTTGCCCCTACTATAGATAACTGACCCATATTCTATCATATCCAGATTGACAGAAGTGACCTTGAGGCTAATGATCCCCCTTCTCAAAAGGCTGAAAATGATTTAAGGAATTGCAAAACTGCTTAGTATCATTACAAGTATGCAAGCTGCCAAGTATCAGGGAGACATAATATTCCTATATAGAAGACACATTTTCAGGGAAGTTTTAAAGATGATATCATGAGGTTCCATGCAGGGCCTCTGCAAGCTCTAATTGTGGGAGAAAAGAGCACAAATACTGTCTTGACTAATGGCCACCTACGACGAACTTCTGTCCCCAATGTTTTGTCTGCTTTTGCATTTCAAGATGATGAATGTTAGTCTTGTATTAATCCTCTCTTTCTTGCTTAATTTTTTAAAATTCATTCATTCATTCTTTTTTTTTTTTTTTTGCTTGCGCTGGGTCTTTGTTGGGCCCTTCTCTAATTACGGCAAGCGGGGAACTCTTCAGTGCTGTCCAGAGGCGTTTCACTTGAGGCACACACGCTCAATAGTTGTGTTCGGTGGTCTCCAGAGTGCGGGCTCAGTAGTTGTGGCAAGGGTTAGTTGCTTCACAGCATGGTATCGTCCCAGAGCAGGGATAGAACCGTTGTCCCCTGCACTGGCCTGCAGATTCTTATCCAGCGTACCACCATGGAAGTCCCCTTTCTTACTACTGAAAGATAGCATGCTGTGGTGGCGTGTATTCCAATTTCCAGCACTGGCCTGTGAGATGCTGGGCATGTGGTGAAGAACATGAGCTCGGGAGCAAGACTGTCCAAGTCTTGGTCCCCCGTGATTAGCGCTGACCTTGAGCAAGTGACTTAACCTCGATCTACCTCCTTTTCCCCACTATGAAATGGCGCTATTAATGGTATACTGGCTGCAATGTCATTGGAAGGATTAAATAATTAATGTAAGTGAAGTGCCTAGAACAGCACTTTGCCTGTGGAACTTGCTATTTAACTATTTGTTCTTCTACGTGGACAGGGATGAGGAAGGAGCTCACCAAATCCCTGGGGGAATCATCACTGCTGGAGAGTCAGAGGATATTTTAAAATGAAGATTTCAGAAAACTCATGCTGTTAGTTGCCATGAAGTGTCTCCATCCTTCTTCTTTTTTTTAAGATTTATAGTTTATAGGGGGTACCACCACCCCCTATTTTTTTAGCTTCAGCCATTTTTTAAAAGTTTTATTTATTTTTGTTTCTGGCTATGCGGGGTCTTTGCTGCTGCGAGGGCTTCTCCCCACTGTGGAGAGTGGAGGCTACGCTCTAGTTTAGGTGCACAGGCTCCCCTTGCCCCGGCTTCTCCTGTCACGGATCACCGGCCCTAGGCTGCACCGGCTTCAGCAGTTTGGCGCGTGGGCTCCGGAGTTGAGGCTCCCGGGTTTAGCTGCTTCACCGCATATGGGATCTTCCCATATCAGCCATTGAACCCATATCTCCTACACTGGTAGGCAGACTCTTCACCACTGGGCCATCAGGGAAGCCCTGAGTTACTTCTTTACAAAGAAAAGTTTTTCCTGTGATAGTGTCAGGCTATACAGGCTCTTTAATAATATAACATACACAGAATTATCCTTATTATTAGATCTACTCATTTATCAATTGTTGTAAAACTGAGGCTGCAATCAGAAACATTTTAACAAACTATATTATTTCTTTAGATTACAATGTAATGTAAGAAATTAAAATATGAACACTATTTAGAAATATGAAGTAATGTTATATAAAAAATAAAGCTGACACAATTAGATGAATTATCACATAAAAATTACATAGGTACCTTGTTAAGGAAAAGAAAGAGCCAGGACATATATATTTTTAGGTACAAGAAATCTATAGTTTCATGGTTTTTTTTTTATAATACATCTGATGAATTCACTTTTTAAACAAATTGTGAATGAAAATGAATGTGTCACTTTTCAAAACCCTATGTAGAATTACATTACAAGAGAAGCAGCCACCAGAAAATAAAGACCAGGAATAAGACTTTATTTAAAGAGAGGAAAAAAGGAGAGACAGGGATCAAATGACATTTCAATTGTCTTGATGAATTAATTTAAAGTTTTCTTGTGATCTTGATCTACAGAATGTTGTGATACATTATTACCACATGCTGTGTTCTTAACCGACCACACAGCATACTGGGAAAGGCCGATTAACCTAGCTTTTTTGGATTGTTAAAAGTTAGATTGAATATCCAGTGGTAAGACTCCTGTTCTGATAAACTCTTCTTTATCGAAATACCTGCCTTTCTCCTAATCTCATTGACTCCACCAGCCCTGAAGACAGCAGCCTGCCATCTGATAGAAGATAAACCCTCGTGCCTGTTTTTTTTACCCTTGCTGAAGAAAACCTCTGAATGTGTAACTTGGGCTGAAGATACTTATCAAACAATCTTTAGTTGCCAGGAATTCAAAAGTGGGCCATGGCAGCCAGTGATGGAATCTGGTCTCTCTGCTTCTATTTGCTTTAAAAAAAAAAAAAAAAAGTATCAGCATGGAGTACTTAACTGAAGTTTAGTCACTTAACCAGAAAGATCCTGCAATATTTTCTGTAGGAATTTATTTCAACTGTGTGGCAAGCCCACTGAATAGAAAAAAAAGCTATTCAAATGTTACAGATAATGCCCTACATCCCATTACAGTTCTAATTTCATTGAGGCTCTGGAATCTTTTAAAATAGTATATGTTAACACAGTCTCTAACCTGAGGACACAAGTAGATTTTTCTTTGGAGAAGTCAGCTCAAAGGAGACCCAAGGCTGAATGTGAAGTTAAGCTCACCTTCTATAGTTAAACTAATCAAACTTTGTTTTAGGAGTTTTTTCCCCTCAAGTTTTTTATTTTTTATATTTTATATTAAGAAAAATTACTTCTTTGGGCTGTACTGGGTCTTCCTTGCTGCCCATGGGCTTTCTCCAGTTGCAACGCCCAGGGTCTCCTCTCTAGTTGCAGTGCATGGGCTTGTCACTGCGGCGGCTTCTCCTGTTGCAGAGTGTGGGCGCCAGGCCACTCTGGCTTCAGTAGTGGTGGCACGTGGCCTTAGCTGCTCCACAGCACATGGAATCTTCCCCGACCAAGGACTGAACCTGTGTCCCCTACACTAGAAGGTGGACTCTTAGCCACTGGACCACCTGGGAAGTCTACCCGCAGGTTTTTTAAATCCCCCTCATACAACAAGAAGTGTTAAAACAAAATTTTTAATTAGCTTATTAGTGTTTATTTCCATTAAAAAGATATTTTAAAAAAAAGGTTTCATGTTCCAAAGACCCAATGATCCTGGAGTTAAGAGTATTTTTAATCCTCAGCTAGGCCAGTGTATTCAGTGGGGAATTACTTTCAGCAATTTTTCTTCCCAAAATTTTGCTCTTGCCTATAGTTTATCTCCCTGCTCTCCCTTCCTTCATCATATCTAAGCTCCCTTGGGTTGGACATTAAACTAACCTAATAAATAAATCCATATTGATATCCTAAAGGACCCCAAGAAATATGAATTCAGCTGGGCTGTCTTAATAACTTCTCCCCTGTTCTATTAAAGATTGTACCCTTTCCTCCAATAAGAACTTCCCTCATTGGCAGTCAGTGAGTCATTTGTTTTCAGTTCACTGGTAACCAACTACATTTAATATTTATTTTTCTCCTCGGCATCTTAAAACTCCTGGTCTCCTTCCACTATTAATATGAAACCAACATTTATTAGCACCAAACACGATGCAAAGTGTTGAGGGCTGAATACAGAAATGATAGCCAAATGGGCTAGAGTATAAATATTGTTGAAGTAAATGGGATGTTTTGTGAAGGCAAGAATTACATCTGGTTGTCATTTTGGCTTCTTCAAGGGCCCACGGTTTTCAGATCATGAACAACTCTTTTAGGCCCAACTGAAATTAGTTTATGTTTGCTTTTATTGTTTGGTTGCTAAGTCATGCATGACTCTTTGTGACCCCATGGACTGTAGCCCACTAGCTAGACTTCTCTGTCCATGCCATTTCCCAAGTATCAAACCCATGTCACCAGCATTGGCAGGCAGATTCTTTACCGCTGAGCCACCCGGGAAGCCCAGTTTACGTTTGGGTGGGGAGCAATTTTAAGGATGGAGGAGTGGAGTTACAGACTGTTGGGTGTCAGACAGGATCAAGGATGCCTTGTACAACACAGGGCACACAGCCAGTATTTTGCAATAACTGTAAAGGGAAGCAAACTTCAAAAATTGTATAAAAATTACTATTTGAAAAAAAAATTTTTGTTTGTAATCCCTGCAATGGGAAGATGAAATGAGTCCACAGTGTCTTGTTCAGAAAGTTGGAAGAAAACTGGGTTTGGAACGTTGCCATAATTCATAGATAATCAAGTCTCTACTTCTAACTTTCAAAGATTTCTGTCAAAACCAAAATAGTAATCAAGGTGAAACTAATTTGCTAATCAGGAAAATCACACAAATTAGTGAATAGTCATTTTAAAATATCTAATGAGATTTATTTATGTTGTTTTAGCTTTGTTGTTGTTGGTTAGTGGCATCATGACAGATAATACCTGGCTTGGGGAAATGGGGAAAGAAGATAGTTGTACAATATCTACCGATAATGATCTATAACAGACAGTAAATTGTACCTTTTGCAGTGTTTTAAGGGCTTTTGGGTGTGTGTGTGCTCAGTTGGGTCCGACTCATTTGCGACCCCATGGACTGTAGTCCGTCAGACTCCTTTGTCCATGGGATTCTCTAGGCAAGAATGCTGGAGAGGGTTGCCATTTCCTTCTCTGGGGGATCTTCCTGACCCAGGGAACGAACGAACCCACACCTCCTGTATTGGCAGGCAGATTCTTTACCACTGAGCCATCAGAAAAACCTGTTTTTAGGTTTTATTTATTTATTTTTTCCTTGAAAATCAGATTGAATAGGTCTAAAAGGTAGAAAAGTTTCCAAGGAAAAAATCAGAAAATTGTTTAAATCTTATCTTCCTGACAGGACCTTCACTGAGTCACTGCCATTTATTTTAGACAAAGAGTTGAGCATTTCCCTAATTCTTCTGCATTTAATGAAATAGTCATTGCTAAGTGACACATTTCAGAGTCTCTATCACTCCCATTTAAACCCTTCTCTGCTCCCTGGATGTGGTAGGTAAGGAAGCATGGCAGGTCCTGCTACTGCCTCAGTCCCTAGCTTCCAAACAAGTAACAGCTGACTGGTCTTTGAATAGCAGTTCCTCTCATTTCACTTCCCTCCTCTGACTTGAAGCCTTACCCATGAAAGTCACAGGGACATTAGACATGATAGGGAGCCTGTGGGAATCAGAAAGAGACAAGAACTGTAAACCATGGAAACCCCTTGGGGAAGCTGGCTCTAACCAAAAACGGCGTCTTTATTTTTTCTGCCCAAATTTGTTCACTTTATTTTACTATAGCCTGGAACCCTGCAAATTCACAATTCACTTGACTTAGCAAATAGACACTGCTAAATGTGAAAACATTTAACCCTCTGGGAGAGTTAAATTTAATAGCTTTCATAGGAATACACTACTTGCTGACTCTGGGCTAGGACCTGCAGGTAGAAAAGGAAGGTGTCAGTGAAGATAAAGAAAACACAATCCCTCCCCACCTAAAACTAGTCTGGTAGGAAGAAATGGTGTATAAACAGATAGTGACTCAACAATGTGTTGTACGTCATAATATTTTTTTTTTTTTTCACAAAGTGATTTCTTGAGGTATTAGCAAAGGCTTCATTGGGAGTGTAACTTTAGAGCCAGACCGTGAAGGGTCAGCTGAAGCTCCATATCAGAGGAGAGGGGTCAAAGCATTCCATTGGGAGAGAGTGGTTTGCTCGAGGACAAAAGGGCCCTGCTTGGCAACCAGGAAAACAAATGGCCTGTCCACAGGGCATGCAGTACACATGATTCCGTGAGAATCACAGGAATGGTAAGGAATAAGATCTGATGGGAGATGACAGCCAGGTGGGGGAGGACTTCACAGCTGAGTGTAAGCCAGTATATTTCTTCTTTTTTTTTTTTTCATTTATTTTTATTAGTTGGAGGCTAATTACTTTACAATATTGTAGTGGTCCATTAAAAAGAATTCATTTGAATCAGTTCTAATGAGACGGATGAAACTGGAGCCCATTATACAGAGTGAAGTAAGCCAGAAAGATAAAGACCAATACAGTATACTAACGCATATATATGGAATTTAAAAAGATGGTAATGATAACCCTATATGCAAAACAGAAAAAGAGACACAGATGTACAGAACAGACTTTTGGACTCTGTGGGAGAAGGCGAGGGTGGGATGTTCTGAGAGAATAGCATTGAAACAAGTATACTATCAAGGGTGAAACAGATCACCAGCCCAGGTTGGATGCCTGAGATTATATTTCTTTTAGTCAAAGGTAAGATAGGGAAATGTTGGAACTGGGATGACACGTCCAGATTTGTATTTTCTAGAGAATATTTGGGCAACAGCACTTCTTAGTGAATCACATTTAATTTTTCTTAAGAACTAGCACTGGAGAAGGAAATGGCAACCCACTCCAGTATTCTTGCCTGAAAAATCCCATGGACAGAGGAGCCTGGCAGGCTATCATCCATGGGATCACAGAGAGTCAGACATAACTAAGTGACTAAATGGTGAAGAGCTAGCTAGAAAGCTATATACCCAGGAGATGGGAAGGCAGGAAGGAAAATTCAGACACAGCAGAGCATGGGATACTTTGATCTCGAATCATCCTGCATGGGATTTAGAACAAAACAAGAGTTCAGGGTGCATGAGGGAGGCAGAAATGGGAGGCAGAATAAAATTTTAGCAAACGTGAAGTTAAACATGGGTTATTTTAAAGCAGGGTTGGCAACCTACGGCCTGTGGTTCACATCCAGCCTTCTGACTGTTCTGTCCAGCACAGCTAAGAATGTTTCTGTATTTTTAAATGGTTGGAAGAAAATTCAAAAGAAAGACTATATTTGTGACACATGAAAATTATGTAGAATTCAACTTCTGGTATCTGTTAGTAAAGTTTTACTAGAACACAGCTATGCTCACCCGTTTATGCATCATCTTTGGCTGCTTTCACACCACAGCAGTGGAGCTGAATACTTGTGATAGGGACTGTATCATCTGAAAAGCCTAAAATATTTACTATCTGACCCTTTACAGACAAATCTGGCAGGGATGACCAAAGAAAGCTCTGCAAGTCTATAAATTGGGCAGCGAGCCTTCTACCTTTGTCCTGCCATTGGGCCCCTGAAGTTTCATGTGACCTGGAAGTAATGTAAAAGTGTTGTACCCTCTGTGGTGCTGCTTAGGCTTTGCAAAGACGGGGGGCTTTGCTCCACTGGTCAATTCAGCCCTTAGGGGTATACATCTCTTTCCAGTAAATCCCATTCCTACACCCCGACCTAGAATCCATAACTATAAATACAACTATTATCATTTATGATTCAGCTATCTTTAAATAAAGTTAACTAAAGGAATTGGTGGGCTAGTTTGGAAATTTATGAAAAGGCTCTCCAAATTGCAAGCACTGATGTAAAAACAGACTTCAAAATACAGCCTCTTTATAAATTGTGGACTTGTACAGTGACGTAAGCGTATTGTGGAATTTTCATTCATGTGGTTGAGCCTAAGTTGATGTGACTTAACAGTGTTAAGGCTCATAAAAGATGACTATGGCCTGGAAGCATGCCAGTGAAGGTTTCCTGATTACTACATGCTGACTACTTCAGACTATTGTTGGAAAGCTAGTGAATGAGGCAGACCGGATGTAACACTAGAGATTAGCTTTATGAATTGGAATTTATCACTGATTTCAAGTTATGTCTGGAGGAAAAGATATAGGGGTAGGGATTAAATAAGGCATGGCTTAATTCACAGAACTTAAACTAAAATGCCTTTATTGATAAAAATCTATATAGAACTACTCTGCAAAAACATTTCTAGTTTTTTAAGCTTAAAAGCATAAAATTTAACGTTTTAGAGAATTTTTTTTTTTAATCCATTACAGAAACACTTATAGAATGCTTCTGAGGTACCTAAAGCCATGACTGGTCCTGGTGATACAAAAATAGATAAAACATCATTCCTTTCCTCAAAAAGAAAAAAAAAAAAAAATACTCTTTCAGAGAGAAAACCAGAAGAGTAAAGCAAAATTAATTAACTAATAAATAAAATGAAAGTGTTGTTGAGGGGCCTCCGTGCTGGTCCAGTGGCTAAGACTCCACACTCCCAATGCAGGGGACCTGGGTTTGATCCCTGGTCAGGGAACTAGATCCCACATGTTACAGCTAAGAGTTCACATGCCGTGACTAAAGAACCCACATGATGCAACTAAGACCCAGCACAACCAAATAAAATTTTTTTAAAAAATGAAAGTGTTGCTTAGTTCAGTTTTGACCTAAGTGAAGTAGTCATTTCAAGATAAACAAGCTGATGTCTACGATGCATCTGGAGTTTCTTAGCAGACAGACTCCTACAAACAAATATAAAATTATCTAAGATCAAGTCAATTTTTATTTTTAATTTTAGACACAGTACAGGAGAAAAGACTTGAGTGGTACCTTTTAGTCATTGATCCTAAAGTTGGAAAGGGAATTAAAGTTGCTAGAACCTGAGAGTGATTGGACCCACCACAGACACCAAAATCCCAAGGATGCTCAAGTCCCATACTTGCCCTCCATATCCACAGACTCCGAATCTATGGATCCATCAACTGCAGATCCAGATCATAAATATTACATGATCTGTGGTTGATTGAATCCATGGGTGTGGAACCCTGTGGATACTGGGAGCCTGTGTATTTATCGAAAAAACTGATTATAAGTTGTACCCACGCAGTTCAAGCCCATATTGTTCAAGGGTCAGCTCTATTATTCAAAATAAGCTACCACACGCCAGTGATCTGAATCCTGACTTAGTTAAATCTGTATCCCCAGGAGTTAATATCATGCAATAAATATAAAAAGGGCCTATTACACTTGTCGATTAGTAGTAGTAGTAGTTTCACTACTTTATTGTGAACCTAAATTTTGAATGTGTTTAGAAAATATAATTCTGAAACTGGTTTTAGGAAAGTCTAGCCTATGGTCAAAACAAGAGTGTTTTGGCTATGTTAAGTTACAAAACAGTGTGAGGCCAGAAGTCTGCCCCTGGCAATTTGTGTTTTTTTTTTTTTTTTTTTTTTTTTTGGTGGCTGGGTCCTGAGGCATGAAGTTTCTTAGTTCCATCATTTGAATATATTATTCTGCATCACCTTGATAAGGATAATAGGACTTTCTGAGACTCTTGTGAAAAGAAACTGCTTTAAAATATCCAGCATGAACATAATTAACCCTTTGTTGAATGGAACTAATAATAAGTCATAATAGTAGTCATCATAATAATAAATTCTAATATAGTCATTGTAATATGATACAAAATAATATCATAACATCATATACAAAGGGAAGATTACATATGTAATGTGCTTACACACTGTTTGGGATGTAACAATTGCTCAGAATGTATTAGTTTTATTGTTATCCCCACCTACTGGGAATAGCAGTGATGCAAATGAATCAGAACTATTTCTTCTGAAACTTGGGGTTAATTGCATAAATTTTCATTCAACAATAGACTTTCTTTCCTTGAATTACATTTGTCCTTGGTTTCATTTTTTATTTACTCATTCACTCATAACACATTTATTAAAAACCATTCATTCAGGCAAACATTTAGTGAGCTTAATTGTGCTGTCTTCCCTTATATTTTTAGGGCTGCACCAAACTTTCAAATGTATCTTGATCCCTGTCCTCAAGGAGCTCATAGTCCACTAGGGGAGCGAGAGGAACAAATCAAAGACTAAGGTGTCTGCCATGAGATAGATATTCTTTGGTACAGAGAGGGAGGGCTTCCAGGCCACGATTCGGTGTTAAGAAAAGTTTCCCTAAAAGAGGTGGTATTTGGGCAGATATTTTAAGAAATTAGTAAAGTTCAGCAAGGTAATGGAGGTGGGGGCCAGAATCATTCCAGGGAAAGCATGACAGCTTTTAAAAATGCAGTTATATTTTTGGCTGAAGCAAAGGATACATGTTAGATGTCTTGTTTGGCTGCCTCAAAATCTGATGTAGAGACAAGATTTAGAGTGTCGGTGCAAGTGTGGTGATCCCAAGAGACACTGGGAAGACTCCAGGAAAGGAGAGGTAGCACCAAAGTTTACTTGATCAAGTCTGTTTCCGCTGTGGCAAATGTTAATACATGGAAATCAGCTACACTGGGGATTCCTGGGAGCTGATGTAGGACACAAGCCTTAGAGTTATCTAACCAGAGGATAAGGAAGTTGGAGTACTCATTTATGCATCAATTTTTGATATGTTTTGTTTGAGGACACCTAGAGGAGAAAGACTTTAGGCAGTTGGAAGTCAGTGGCACTAAAATGGTAAGGACTTGAGACAGGCTGGTGGGGTGGGAATACCAACATTACTCATTGGCTTTGACAGACCAAGAAACTAGACAGATAGGAAGGAATAGACAATGATGTTTCTATATAATGCATGTGAATTTGAACTTTCTCCTTAATATTGTTGTTGTTCCGTCCCTAAGTCGGGTCCCACTTTTTGCGACTCCATGAACTATAGCATGCCAGGCTTCTCTGTCCATCACTATCTCCTTGAGTTTCTTCAAACTCATGTCCATTGAATCAGTGATGCCATCCAACCATCTCATCCTCTGTCAACCCCTTCTCCTCTTGCCCTCAATCTTTTTCAGGATCAGGGTCTTTTCAAATAAATCAGTTCACATCAGGTGGCTAAAGTATTGGAGTTCAGCTTCAGTATCTGTCCTTCCAATGAATACTCAGGACTGATCTCCTTTAGGATGGACCGGTTGGATCTCCTTGCTGTCCAAGGGACTCTCAAGAGTCTTCTCCAGCACCACAGTTCAAAAGCACCAATTCTTTGGCCCTCAGCCTTCTTTATGGTCCAGCTCTCACATCCATACATGACTACTGGAAAAATCATAGCTTTGACTCTACAGACCTTTGTAAGCAAAGTGATGTCTCTGTTTTTTAATATGCTGTCTAGGTTTGTCATAGCTTTTCTTCTAAGAAGCAAGAGTCTTTTAATTTTGTGGCTGTAGTCATCATCCACAGTGATTTTGGAGTCCAAGAAAAGAAAATCTATCACTATTTTCACTTTTACCCATCTCTGTGCCATGAAGTTACAGGACCAGATGCCATGATCTTTGTTTTTTGAATGTTGTGTTTTACCAGCCTTTTCATTCTCCTCTTTCACCTTCATAGAGAGGCTCTTTAGTTCCTCTTTGCTTTCTGTTATTACACTCGTATCATCTGTATATCTGAGGTTGTTGATATTTCTCCCAGCAATCTTGATTCCAGCTTGTGAGTCATCCAGCCTGGCATTTTGCATGATTTATTTTGCAGCTTTAAAAATGTTTTTTAAAAGAGGTAAGGGAAGTTAGTTTTGTTTTATAAAATTGGCTTCTGCTAATTTTAGAAGGTGGGCCGTAGGGGATAGGCTAATTTAGAATCTACAGCAGTTCTGATAAATATCATGCTGGCTGGAACTGAGATGGTACAGGGGGATGTAGAAGAGGGAGCAGAGTAGAAAGAGATTAAAGTGGAGAAATTCTGAATACATGTGGAAGGAGGAGATGAAGACACAGATTCCAGGCTTCTGTCCTGAAAATCTAAGCTGGAGGCAGTACCTTTCACTCAAATAGAGGATTCCAAGAGGAGAAAACAAGTGAGGGAATGATCAGTGAGATCAGATTTGGAAATTCTGTATGTGCAGCAGGTTGTATAATCCAGAAAGCAACAGATATTGGAGCTGAGACATAGATTTAGCTTTCTCAGAATATAAATGGTGGTTGAAACTGTGTAAGACATTGTCTAAGGAGGCTCTTGGCTCACAAAAGATAAGGGAAAGATCTAGTGGGGAACAAGGCAGGTAAGCAATTATGGGACAAAAATATTGGTATAAAATGCCAGAGAAATTAAATTTGAGGGGAAATGAGAAAACTCTACCCAGAGGCTCTTTTCATCTCAAACACAAAGGATGAATCTGTATTTATTAGTGGGATGGTTAGGAACTGGAGCATTCCTGGCAGGACTCAGTTCAGTTCAGTCACTCAGTCGTGTCTGACTCTTTGCAACCCCAAGGACAGCAGCATGCCAGGCCTCCCTGTCCATCACCAACTCCCAGAGTTTACTCAAACTCATGTCCCGTGAATCGGCGATGCCGTCCAACCATCTCATCCTCTATCATAACCCCCTCCTCTTGCCTTCAATCTTTCCCAGCATGAAAGTCTTTTCAAATGAGTCAGTTCTTCACACCAGGTGGCCAAAGTATTGGAGTTTCACCTTCAGAATCAGTCCTTCTAATGAATATTCAGGACTGATTTCCTTTAGGATGGACTTGTTGGGTCTCCTAGCTGTTCAAGGGGCTCTTAATCTTCAGCGCTCAGCTTTCTTTATAGTCCAACTCTCACATCTCTTCATTCTTTCTGGAGTTATTTCTCCACTGATCTCCAGTAGCATATTGGACACCTACTGACCTGGGGAGTTCATCATTCATTGTTCTATCTTTCTGCCTTTCCATACTGTTCATGAGGCTCTCAAGGCAAGAATTCTGGTCCCTTTTCCAGTAGCCCATGTTTTGTTAGAACTCTCCACCATGACCAGTCCATCTTGGGTGGCCCTACAAGGCTCATAGTTTCATTGAGTTAGATAAGGCTGTGGTCCATGTGATCAGATTGTTTAGTTTTCATTTTGTCTGCCCTGTGATGGAGAAGGATAAGAGGCTTATGGAAGCTTCCTGATGGAAGAGACAGACTGAGGGAGAAACTGGGTCTTGTTCTGATGGGTGGGGCCACGCTCAGTAAATCTTTACTCCCATTTTCTCTGAAGGGTGGGGCAGTGTTCCCTCCCTGTTATTTGACCTGAGGCCAAACTATGGAGGTTTTGAAGATAACCGTGACCTCCTTCACAAGGTCCGGAGCACACACTGATACACTCAGTGCCCCAGCCCTGCAGCGGACCACCACCGACCCACGCCTCCACCGGAGACTCCTAGACACTCACAGGCAAGCCTTGGTCAGTCTCTTGTGGGGTCATTGCTCCCTTCTCCTGAGTCCTGGTGCACACAAGATTCTGTTTGTGCCTGCCAAGAGTCTGTTTCCCCAGTTTTTTCCCCATTGTTTCTCCCACAATTCGGGAGACCTGGGTTTGATCCCTGGGTTGGGATGACCCCCCTGGAGAAGGAAATGGCAACCCACTCCAGTACCCTTGTCTGGAAAATCCCATGGACAGAGGAGCCTGGTAGACTACCATCCATGGGGTCGCAAAGAGTCAGACATGACTGAGCGACTTTCACTTTCACACAAGTTTCGGGGCTTCACAGCTGGCACAGTGGTAAAGATTCTTTCTGCAAACGCAGGGGATGACAGTTTGACCCCTGGGTTGGGAAGATCCCGTTTACACACACACACACACACACCCCAAGTTCTCATTTACACACACACACCGCCCCCCCCAAGCTCCTGTTTACACACACACCCAGCCAAGCTCCCTTATCTGTGTGTCTTAAGGCCCCATGAGAACACCCAGAAGGCAAACAGTGTTTTACCCTGTCTTCCTTAGTAGACAGAAACAACCTACCTGACCCAGGAATAGAACCAGGGTTTCCTACATTGGGGGCAGATTCTTTACCAGCTGAGTATAAATAATAGTCTATTTAGATAAAAAAGTATCTGATTCAGACTTTTATTTACATAAACAGGCCCTTCTGTTAGTCCCAAATAGTCCATCTAAACTAGCCCACCTACATAACCTTAATTTGTTACTCCTGACCTCTGGTAACTTCAATATAATTTCCATAACACCTGACATAGCACCTGACTCAGAATACTAACTTTGTAATAAGTATCTGTTGACTAACTCTCAGGAATTAGTTGACTTAATGGTTAAAACGAGGACTTCAAATTGTGTATTTAAAAGTTTTCTGCATCATGGTGACTCCTATTATTTTTGACTGTACCAAAATCTTTCTTCAGTCTTCTTGTAAAGGTACTAGTCCTATTTTGCTTTAGAGATCCACCCCTCAGTCACTGGATACAGTTCTGGAAGGCTCCTGAAAGTTACATTCCCTCTTCTAGCCAAGATATGGGAACAGGACCATGCTAGGCAAAGCCTATACTTTTTAAATATAATTTGAAATTTGAATGAAGTGATACAGGAATTGAAGACCAAAAGGTACTTCCTATTCTATCTACTTTAACTCATATATTTTCTTAACACTGCTTTCAGATTTATTTTTGACTTATGAGCTACCCACAAATTGCAAAAAACCTTAACACATTCAGAATTAGATTCTGTTGCCTGTAACCAAAGGATGGTCGTCACACATAGTTCTAAAACTCTGTGAAACTTAGGAGTGAGAGGCGAAGAGTAGAAAACAGCAGAAGCACAGGGAGTGGTTGTCCTGCACTTAGCCGCTCAGTCGTGTCTGCCTCTGCAACCCCATGGACTGTAGCCCACCAGGCTCCTCTATGGGGATTTTCCAGGCCAGAATCCTGGAGTGGGTTGCCATTTCCTCCTCCAGGGGATCTTCCCCACCCAGGGATGGAACCAGAGTCTCCTACATTGCAGGCAGATTCTTTACTGTCTGAGCCTCCAGGGAAGCCCTCTATTCTGGAGTGGGTTGCTGTTTCCTTCTCCAAGAGAATCTTCCCAACCCAGGGATTGAAACTAGGTTTCCTGCATTGCAGCCAGATTCTTTACCATCTGAGCCTCCAGTGAAGCCCTAGAATACTAGAGTAGGTAGCCTATCTCTTCTCCAGGGAATCTTCCCGACCCAGGAAGAAGGGGAAAAAAAAACACTGAGTGGAGAGGCATATTAAATATGAAACCAAAAGTTAAGTTTTACCAAAAAAAATCTTTTTTTTTAACCAAAAGATGAGGTATATATATATTTTAATTTTTAAGTGTGAACCTGCAGTCAGTGACTTTCAAATTTGGTGAGCATAATTATCACTAGGGACTCTGGTTTAAATATAGATCTCTAGGCCTTGCACCCAGAGGTTCTGATTCGGCTGGTCCATTAGGGGCCTGGGGAGATGCATAACTACAAGCTTCTCGGATGATTCTTGGACCATGCTTTGAAACCTGTGCTTTAGGTCCTACTGTGTATGAAAAAGAGCAGCTAATCAGATTGGCAAATACAACAAAACAGGCCTGCTCCCCGCTCAGTTTTGCTAAACAATCCCAAACTTCTAGTTCTGGCTTTGTGAGAGATAATGGTGACCTACCAAGTGGATTACAAGTGGATTATATGTGTAATAAGACAAACACTAATTTAAATTTTTGTTTTGCGGAATAAGAGTCATGAAATTATGAGGGAGCACTTAGAAAACTAAAACTATTATCTTTTTTTATAGTCCAATTTTTCTAATTTAGAGAAGAGCACTTTTCATATGGGTATAATTTTATTTCCTATTGATCTTTTGTATACACACTTGTATTCATTCAAAATACCACCACCATCTGCATGACAACAAAATCTTTATCGTAAAGGGTGAAAATTCATTATTACAGAGAATTCCTTAAAGTGGAGGTGGGCAAGTGCCAAGACATTAGTATGCTACTAACCAATGCTACAATTAAAGTTATCAGGCCAATATAGGTATATTCTGTGTAATTTCCATTGATTTATTGGAAAAATTGAGTTTATTTTTTTTAAAGTCAAGGTAACAGAAAAAAAATTGATCCTATATGGTTCTACCTTACCATACTTACACAAGAAAGAATCCGAAATACTTTTCAGGAAATATGGTTACTGCTTCTGTATAAGACTTTAAAAAAAAATTATTTATTTATGACTGTGCTGGGTCTTCACTGCTGCACGGGCTTTCCTTGGCGAGCAGGGGCTGCTCTCTAGGGTGGTGCATGGCCTTCTCATTGTGGCGGCTTCTCTTGCGGCTGAGCAAAGGCTTTGGAGCACGCGGGCTTCAGTAGCTGCAGTGCGTGGGCTCAGTAGTTGTCCTTCCCAGGCTCTGGAACACAGGCTCAACTGTTGGCACATGGCTTAGCTGCTCCAAGGTATGTGAGATCTTCCCGGACCAGGGATCGAACCTGTGTCTCCTGCATTGGCAGGTGGATTCTTTACCACTGAGCCACCAGGAAAGCCCCTATATAAAATCTTTATATAAAAACTATAAGACAGATATGTTACAGGAAATAACCAAGGTCTGTCTGTGTTTACATGCAATATCTATTTTTGGTTAAACTGCTATTTTACTTAACTACATTTATAATATTTTATGACACTTTATTTGTAGTAATTATTCAGTTATACCATAGATACCATATAAAACTTTCATCCTGGAAAGAAAGGGCAGCATTTTTAAATTCCTTTTAAATTTTAATTTCAATTGAAATTCAATGAAATTTTAAGTTCAATTCAACATGATTCAAAAATTGTTCATTGAAAACCTATAAGAGGCTCTTTACTCCACTAAACACTGTGCGGGGGGCGGGGGGGGGGGGAGGTGGAATCTCTAAAGTGAAAGATTTTATGATACAAGTCTAAAAATCAAGAGATTCAAAAGTAGATTTTTAAAAAACAGAAGCTAGCAAAGGCATAATAAAGATGACAATGAGGTCATGGTTGTAGAATATGGAACCCAACACTCAGTCCTCAAGGAAGTCCATGTGATAGTACTAAAGTTAACAGAAGACCTCTGTTCTCTGTCCTACTTCCTGCACATGACACTCACAAGGTTTAACTATGGAGGAAAATGTGCAGTGAAAACTAGTGTCTGAGCACTGAATTCATATTCGGGAATTAGTCATGGATTTGGAGAAGCTCTTTTCATTATTTATATACTAATCATAGAATCAAAGAAATAAGAAACACAGAACTTGTATTAGAACTTCAAGCTTTAAAAAGTTGTTTTATTCTATGCTGCTGGAACATGTGACAATCACAATAGACCATGTAGACTGTGACTTTTACCAACAAGTTACCAAACATCCCCTTTCTGCAGCAGAGGACTGGGTTAAAGGGGAGTTATTTCTCTTGTAACCCTTCTTTGCAGTATTTTGCATTGGTCTTTGGCTTTTCCTTCCTGGTAATCTTCATTTACCTGATAATCCTTACTTTTGATGATAATTCTCAGACTGTGGAGAACAGGGGGAAGTTCAGTTGCTTCCGTCATTCCAGCACGAGGAATATGTGTTTTTTAAATTCAATTCACCATAATTCAACAATTGTTTATTGGATAACCACGTGATGCTCAGTACTTCCTTAGACACTAGCAAGGATGCAAAAGATGTTTTGCAGGATTCCTGCCCCCAGGACCTGGAAATCCTATTGAATGGTAGATAGAGAAGAACCAGATAGAGTACTATGAGATGACAGGTGAAGCTTTGGGAATGAGGGTGTTGATGGTAGCAGTACCCCAGAGCAAGGAGCTGGCTTGTGTTACTAGACTTGTTTTTTTTTTTTTAATGAATATTTCCATACTGTGTCTCTTGGCTTACACGTGCTTTTAATCCTTAAGAGAATTACAGTAGGCACATTCTTACAAATTCAGGCAGGACAGTATTCAGCTGGGTAGAAACGTGTAAATTATGAGTGGGTGGTTATCTCTCTCCGTGCTAGAAGGCTGGATTACATAAAGCAGATGTGAATAATAAAGGAAAGGAATTCTGTATCTGCTGGAATGTACATCTGGATGATTTCCCTATCAAAAAAGCAGTGAACTTCAAATTCCTTTAATCCTGAAGCAAATTTAAATGAAAAGAATACATGATTGGCACTACGAAATCTTGCCCAACCAGAGTCAAACACAAAATTATCAGCAATGAGTAATAAACTGAGAAATGAACTTTGAAAGAGAAGCAGGAAATGGAATTGAGCTCCAGGGAAATGATTCTCCCCCAGCTTAGAGCTAGGGCAGCCTTAAAGATCTTCTGGACATGGTCTACTTTTTACAAGGATTACAACATTGTCATCTCTGCGCCCTCTGTTAAAAGTGATTGGCTAACTAGAGGCAAAACACAGTTGAGCACGACCACAGAAATGAGAGGTTTTTGTTGGGCTGCGCTGGGTCTTATTTGCAGCACACAGTATCTTTGTTGTGGCATGCGAACTCTTAGTTGTGGCATGTGGGATCTACTTCCCCGAACAGGGACTGAACCCGGGTTCCCTGAATTGTGAGTGTGGAGCCTTAGCCACTGTGCCCTTCGGGAAGTCCAAATGATAAGTTTTATGCATTGATTTTATTCACGGTTGTGTCAGAGCCATATGGCTCCAGTATAAGATGCTACAGAGCTTTGGCACAGTTTTTCTTGGTGAACAGGCAACTGGAGATGAAAAAGAGCTCACTTAGAGCCCGTGGAGCACCTTAAACTGTTTCACAAGCAATAACTTCAACTATGCGTTAGCAAGCAGAAAGGCTGTGGGAATTTACTATATAAAAAGAGGATGATAAACATGAGAAGACTAGTTAGTAATCAAGAAAATAAAATACTGTTTTTCTAAAAAATATCAGGTGTTAGACCTTCCTAGAAGACGAGTGGTAACAAGTTGATGAGCCAGGAGAACTGGTTAGAATAATGTTGGCTCAAGTCTGTAGAGTAAAATGCTTCATTCTGTTTCATACCATTGTCTTTTTTTAGGACTCCTTTATGCAGTGTAAATAATATTGTTCTCAGAGAGTACATATTCTTTGGCAAGCCTTTACTAAGTGACTCAAAGCCACCTACCTTTTGAGCACCCACCTTGTTCAAAGTGCCATTCCAGTCTTGAGGCTACAGTAAGACATATGTGTGTGTGTGTGTGTGTGTGTGTGTGTGTGTATAGCTTCTACCCAGAGTTCTGTGTAGGCTTTCCAGTGGAGACTGAAATCTGAGTGGGCCTATTGCTCACACTTCCAAAAAAATATGAAAGTCCCACCCAAGGATCTCAGCACCATTCTTCTCTACTCCCCATCCTAAAATGACAGCCTCTGCACATTTGTGCATATGTGTAGGAACCTCCACTGTGTCTCACCACCATGCTTTGATTCCTTGTTAGGTACCACATAAAGCCCCCTTTGCAGCTGTTGAATACAAGAAAGATACAGAGTTAGGATAGAGAACTCTTGCCCAAGTGGCTTCAGTTCAGTTCAGTTCAATTGCTCTGTGGTGTCCCACTCTTTGCGACTCCATGGACTGCAGCACACAGGCTTCCCTGTCCATCACCAACTCCCGGAGCTTACTCAAATGCATATCCATTGAGTTGGTGATGCCATCCAACTGTCTCATCTTCTGCTATCCCCTCTCTTCCCTCCCACCTTCAATCTTTCCCAGCATCAGGGTCTTTTCAAATGAGTCATTTTTTTTTGCATCAGGTGGCCAAAGTTTTGGAGTTTCAGCTTCAGCATCAGTCCTTCCAATGAATATTCAGGACTGATTTCCTTTAGGATGGACTGGTTGGATCTCTCTGTTGTCCAAGGGACTCTTAAGAGTCTTCTCCAGCACCACAGTTCAAAAGCATCAGTTTTTTGGTGCTCAGTTTTCTTTATAGTCCAAATCTCACATCCATACATGACTACTGGAAAAATCATAGCTTTGACTAGATGGACCTTTGTTGGCAAAGTAATGTCTCTGCTTTTTAATATACTGTCTAGGTGTCTATAGCTTTTCTTCCAAGGAGCAAGCATCTTTTAATTTCATGGCTGTAGTCACCATTGGCAGTGATTTTGGAGCCTCCAAAATTAAGTCTCTCACTGTTTCCATTGTTTCTCCATCAATTTGCCATGAAGTGATGGGACCAGATGTCATGATCTTTCAGTTTCATCAAGAGGCTCTTTGGTTCTTTGCTTTCTGCCATAAGTGTGGTGTCATCTGCATATCTGAGGTTATTGATATTTCTCCTGGCCATCTTGATTCCAGCTTGTGCTTCATCCAGCCCAGGGTTTCTCATGATGTACTCTGCATAGAAGTTAAATAAGCAAGGTGACAATATACAGCCTTGACGTACTCCTTTTCCTATTTGGAACCAGTCTGTTGTTCCATGTCCAGTCCTGTTTCTTCTTGACCTGCATACAGACTTCTCAGGAGTCAGGTCAAGTGGTCTGGTATTCCCATCTCTTTCAGAATTTTCCACAGTTTATTGTGATCCACAGAGTCAAAGGCTTTGGCATAGTCAGTAAAGTGGAAGTAGATGTTTTTCTGGAACTCTCTTGCTTTTTTGATGATCCATCGGATGTTGGCAATTTGATCTCTGGTTCTTCAGCCTTTTCTAAATCGAGCTTGAACATCCGGAAGTTCACAGTTCACGTACTATTGAAGCCTGGCTTGGAGAATTTTGAGCATTACTTTGCTAGCATGTGAGATGAGAGCAATTGTGTGGTAGTTTGAGCATTCTTTGGCACTGCCTTTCTTTGGGATTGGAATGAAAACTGACCTTTTCCAGTCCTGTGGCCTCTGCTGAGTTTTCCAAATTTGCTGACATATTGATAAGAGTACTTTCACAGCATCATCTTTTAGGGCCTGAAAGAACTCAGCTGGAATTCCATCACCTCCACTAGCTTTGTTCGTTGTGATGCTTCCTAAGGCCCACTTGACTTCGCATTTCAGGATGTCTGGCTGTAGGTGAGTGATCACATCACCATGATTATCTGGGTCATGAAGATCTTTTTTGTATAGTTCTTCTGTGTATTCTTGCCACCTCTTCTTAATACCTTCTGCTTCTGTTAGGTCCATACCATTTCTGTCCTTTATTGCTCCCATATTTGCAAAGATGGCTTTGCAAAGTGGGTTTAGGAAAATCAAATCATCTCTTCCACAATCCCCGACCCCCCCCCCCCAATTAAATTCCTGTATCAAACTAAAAGGTATCAAAAATGGTGGCAATATTTCAGCTAACATTAAAAAAAATTATCACACCACAATCAGACGTTTTCATAATAAGCTTCCCTCATTCCTAGGTAAATTTGATATGAACAGTGCTGGATAGACAGAACAGATGAAGCAACAAGGTCATTTTACATAACAAGTGTTCCCCAAAGCTTGTCATATCATGGTACACAGATAATCACAATACTTGAATGGTACGCTGGGGTAAAGGAACACTTTTAATGATGAATTGCCTGGAAGCTCTTATGCCTCAGGCCCATTCAGGACCAATATCTTGGCATACCTGTTCATTCATTCACACTCATCATTTGCGAAGCTCTGATCTAAGAATTTGATTGTGAAGTACTTAATTCATACCCTAGAAACAACTGAGGTGTTTTATCTAACCCCTCCCCGACTCAACACTTTCAATGAGAAAAGGGTATGTCATTGGATGACACAATTTGAGGTGGCTGTTGGGATAAGTCTTTTTAATTTTTATTTTTTACAGATGCAATTGCACAGTAAATTTTCAAGCGAGATAGTCAGAAAAATCATTGAGAAATTCTTAGCAAGAGTTTACCTGCTCAATTTTTTTGTTTTAAAAACAAAAAAAGCAAGGCACAGGCATCACACATGAGTGTTTTTGTGGAGGGAAGTTATGAAACTAGATGAAGGCAAGATTTCTTAGCTCTCAGTCTTGGGCACTTGGCACCACATTAGTGGTTTCCAGCTGGCAGCATCAGCATCATGTGAGAACTTGTGAGAAATGCTACTTCTCAGGCACCACCCCAGACCAAATGAATCAGAAACTCTAGGGTGACACCCTATAAGCTGTGTTTTAACAGACTCTCCAAATGGTTCTTATGCACATTAAGGTTTGAGAACCATGCACCCCCATGGAGCTCTGTCACTGAAGGCTGGAGAGGCTGATTTTGGAGCAAGACTGGCCCTATGCAGTCAGAAGCTAAACACCAAGCTGGACCATACGTGGAAGGAATGAGGCCTCACTCTGACAGTGCAGATGGACTTTTGGGTTAAGTAGTAGAAGAAGCAGATGTTAGTAGTATAAGGGAGATTCCAAATTCAGGACCTAAGTGGGCACTCCAATTCTCTAAGTATGACTGGGTCTTCAACGGCCTAGGCCTTACTTCCATCTTAACTCCAATAAAAGTTTCAACTCTGTGGATTTGGGAACTTTAAGGGTATATTTAAAAGTTTATAATGAAAACCAGTAGCAGAAAAAAATGTCACTTTTCAAAATTGACCTTTGCTGCTTCCTGTATTAAACATAATTATTTTAGAAATGAAAAACCTCTCTAAATGTACTTTATATAACATGTGGAAGATTAAGGGGAGGAGAGGAAAAAAAATCTCGAGTAAGTTAACTCTGAGTCTGCCTATTTTACATTATTACTGTTAAATTCCTTTGCTCTGAAAACCACTCAAGTTTCTTTTCCATGTGACTCACTAGCAAATTTCTGTTCCTTAGATGTGGGTCCTGCATTGTGTGGATCAAGGATATCAAATAACCAAAATATGAAAAATAAAATAAGCACAGCTTATATTTTAGTCTAAGAATAAGGAACTAAACAAGTAGAAAATCCCCTTTCATGATTGAGAAACTCATGTTAAGCTTAGCAATATTAGTAGCATTAAAGCACTTTTATGTTATGTCCTCAGGATACCCATGAATAATAAAAGCTACAACTGACACTGTTGCCATTAGTTAAATGTGGTTCATACAAAGATCTTATAAACTGCTTCTGAAAGCTATACTATGTTTCACTCATTTCCTTTAATCCCCCTCTATCCTTTTTAAAGAAGTGGACTCATATTTTTGGATTGTGATTGTGTGTGAATGCATGCTCAGCCTTCCAGGCTTCTCTGTCCATGGAATTTTCCAGGCAAGACTACTGGAGTGGGTTTCCAAGCCCTTCTCCAGGGGATCTTCCCGGCCCAGGTATAGAACCTGTGTCTCCAGCATCTCCTGCATTGGCAGGCAAATTCTTTACCACTGAGCCACCTGGGAAGCCCTGAAACCATAAGATAATTATTATGGTTATATATTCAATTTTTTGTCAGATAGTCTTCCATTTGCCACCCATAACTAAGCCATTTCTGTATCAGAGATTGTCGGTACAAAGAAAGTTAAGAATTTTGTTAAGAGATACTATGAAATAAAATTAAGACCTTAGAGTAAAAAGTTTGTTGTTATTTAAGACTGTTTCTTCTGGTTTTTGTGTCTTTCCTTTGGAAAGTGTACTTCATTTTTAGGTGTGCATGTATAATTAGAACTCAGTGTTTTAAACTCCCAAAATTGTAAGAAAGAATGCTACTTATGTACTGAAGTCTTCAGGGTTAACATGGTAATAAGGAGCTCAAATCTCTTACAAAGCTTGCCTGAACACAAAACCATGATGCTGCTTCAGGCATCTACCAGGGTGGTATTGGCGTGTTTGGTAAGATAGTTCTCAAGACTTGTTTTTGAACAGTTTGTACCAGCAAACTCCATATCTGTAAAATTGTTCATGAAAAGTAGAGAATGTCATGAAGTATACTGAAAAGTAATTTGTGCTGGTATAAGAAAGGTATTGACTTGTTATTTTCTACTCTGAAGTGTAAAGTTAGAGAGAAGCTGAGAAAAGGAGATGTTTGTTTAATAAAATAATTACCATTTTGAGAACTGATCCAGTTTTCATAGGTAAAAGAAAAAGTTTAATTGTGTGAACAAAATAAAATGTTGAAAATATTGAATTCTCTATTGCGCAGCAGTGAACACTATAGAGCTTAATCTCTCTCCTCTAACGAATACTCATTATGAGAGGCTAGCTTTCTGGTTTTCTGAGACACTTACTTAATGACTAGTAATTTAAACTGACTGCTACAACTGAATTGTAACTTTCCTACCAAAGGCCTAGAATCAATTTACGTGGTTATGACCAGACAGTATTAAAGAAAATTACATTTGCAATAATTCCTCTTCCATCACAACATTTTTCCAAGTCTCTGATACAAAGCTACTCCTAAATATACTTTTTGAGAACAACCAGACTGTTTTCCTCATGGTCTGCGGACTCCTTCACTTATATTATTCTGTTATTCTTCCTTCTTATACTTGTCCTTCCTCTTCCTCAGTATTGCTGCAGGCATTCTGAAAAATTATCAAATACCTAATTAATGAGTCTAAAGATCTTTATCTCATTTCTATTATCTCAAGGAAAACTGGAAAAGAAAGGGGAGTTCATATCTGTGGTGAATCTACTGTGTCAAATACAGAGAAGTGGAGATTTTACATAGAGTCCTTGTGAATGCTATAATCCTAAGAGGGAGCTGTTATGGTGCCCCTTTTGCAGAGAAGGAATCTGGGGTCCACAGAGACTTAGTAATATATGGGGACAAGTGGTATTTCAACCTAGTTGTGTGTAACTCTGTACCTCATGTTCTTTGGTAACCTAAGTAAAATATTGCCTGTGGAATTTTTACTAAGGTTAATTATAATTGTTTGCTGTATTTGCTCAGTCGTGTCTGACTCTTTGCAGCCCCATAGACTAGCCTGCCAGGCTCCTCTATCCATGGGATTTCCCACGCAAGAATATTGGAGTGAGTTGCCATTTCCTCCTCCAGGAAATCTATCCAACCCAGGGATCAAACCCACATTCTCACATCTCCTGCATTGGCAGGTGGATTCTTTACCACTGTGCGGCCTGGGAAGCCCAATTATACTTATACCTTTATATAAAAATATCCTTAATGACTAATATTTTCAAAGCACTATTGCATACATCATCCTGTTTTAAGGCTGCTGGTAGAATGGGTGACTTGGGGGACTTGAGAACCGCAATAACATACAGAAAGTATAATATCCAACGTAAGACAAGTGCTTAGTAGCTATTATTATTATTACTACTACTGATCCTTCCAGCAGGCTCAGACTTAGAAGTTAGGTAGTACAGCTGTTATCATGCCCTCTTGATCGGCTTTTCCTACAAAGATGAAGCCTATTCACATTATTTTCTACAAGCAAGAATTACTTTAATGTTTTTATTTACAAGGCATTTACTTACAGGAATCTCAAAACCCCATGCTCAACTTCAGACTGTTTGCAATGAGGCAGGAAGGGAATGGAAGGGAAGTAGGTGTGAGACAGGCTTACAATCTTTCCCAGGCAAGTCAGAATTAGAAATTCTGCATTCCTTCTCCAAAATGAGTCTCCTTTCCACTGCACCAAAATGACACTGGAGGATTTTTTCTTCCTGTCGTCATTCTCTTCTTACAAAGGGTAGTGAAACGACGAGCCTTTCCTTCAGTTCCTTGCTTGCAGAGGGAGGGACAGCCCCCTGAAGCGTCGCAGACCATGCTTGTTTACTGCAGCGAGAGTCGTTATCATGACGCAGAGGATGGTTCCGGTTTGACTTCTGCGGCTGCATTCCTGCTCTCCGGATAGCAGGCAGAGAACTGCAAGAAAAGTGCTTGGTGTCAGTGAGTCACAGCAAGACAGGAAATCTCGAGAGGATCCACCCTTCCTTCCTGCCCTCCAGACCAGCTGAGTTGCAGACCACAGGCCACAAGGAGCCTAGAATCTTGGTGAGCAGGGCTGAAGCCCTAGACAGTCGGGCCACTGCATGGATGAACATGCATGAACTGGATGAACAAGTCAAGACTGAGCTGTGGGGAAAGCCCACACTCTTCATCCTAGAGAGCACTGTTTCTGTTGAAATTTCTCTCTTCACTTTCACCCAGTATCTGCCTGGTATATTTTGGCCTATGCATTGTTCTTAAAC
Organism: Dama dama; assembly: GCF_033118175.1. Taxonomy (NCBI): domain Eukaryota; kingdom Metazoa; phylum Chordata; class Mammalia; order Artiodactyla; family Cervidae; genus Dama; species Dama dama. Next base: position 7,339,842 of record NC_083699.1, on the reverse strand, counting down.
AACGGGCTGGATGCAGTTAATTGAGTGTGCCTATTTACACCATGACTAAAAAGCATGCAAGAAGTGTTATCAATCATCATTACCAAGCAATGTCTTCACAACGCAAAATGGCAATGTCTCTCTCTCTCTAGCAAAATGTAAATACATCTTCAGTAGTTTTGAACCTAGTGTAGAATTGCTTCAATTGGTATATCATGTTTCTCTTCATGAGAGCAGTAAATGATTATAATGATGATAAAGGCTAACAATTATGATGCTAAGAACTGCCCTAAAGTGAAGTCGCTCAGTTGTGTCCGACTTTTTGCGACCCCATGGACTGTACCCAACTAGGCTCCTCTGTCCATGGAATTTTCCAGGCAAGAGTACTGGAGTGGGTTGCCATTTCCTTCTCTAGGGGATCTTCCGGACCCAGGGATCGAACCCGGGTCTCTTGTATTGAAGGCAGATGCTTTACCATCTGAGCCGTCAGGGAAGCCAGGTAGGAACTGCCCTAAGTACTTCATATATTTTAAGTCATTAAGTCTTACGAACAGGCTTCTCTGGTGGCTCAGTGGTAAAGAATCCATCTGCCAATGCAGGAGACATGAAGACTCAAGTTTGATCCCTGGGTTGAGAAGATCCCCTGGAGAAGGAAATGACAATCCCTTCCAATATTCTTGCCTTGGAAATCCCATGGACAAAGGAGCCTGGTGGGCTATAGTCCACAGGGTTGCAAAGAGTCAGAGATGACTTAGCGACCAAAAACAAACAAATACAAAAAACAACAAAGTCTTACAAACACTCTTTGAGATGAGCATTATTATTGTTCCCCCATTGACACATAAGGAAGTTATAAAAGGAAATGAAAGCCTTTTCACTGTCTCCCCAAATTGTTTTTAAACCTCACAAACAATAAAGCTCAAACAAACAAAAAATACACATAAAGCTGCTGCTTACTGTGATTTAAGAGTCAAATGAATAAGTGACACAAAATGGTTTTACACACGGTTCTCACATCTGGCCAAGTTCAGTAGTACATTTCCAATTCAAGTCAAAACTCTGAAAGGAATCACTGCAACAGACCAAACTTGTCAGTATCTTCTGTCAAGGCCATTTCCCTCTCTTCCTGCAGGGCAGCAATGTCAGAAAGTGAGAGCTGTCTGCGTTCCTGTGAGTTATTAAATATAACCTTGCAGTTCTCACCTCCTTTCATTTTCCTGCTCTCTCCAAGCTCAACTCACACCCTGTGTCCCAGCCATGCCAAAATACTTCCAGTGCACTTGGTCCTTGTCATGTGTCTTTGAATAAGGTGTTATTTTCTCTGAAAAGTCCTCTCCCCCTCTGTTCCATCCAGGGAGTGCCTGCAGCATTCAGAATTCTATCCATCTTTTCATACACTCAAACAGGATTTATTTCTCTATTATTTATTTTTGGCTGTGCCAGGTCTTCATTGTTGCATGGGCTTTTCTCCAGTTGCGGCAAGCAGTAGCTATTCTCTAGATGCAGTGCATGGGCTTCTCCTTGCAGTGGCTTCTCTTGTGAAGCACAGATTCTAGAGCATGCGGGCTTTGGTAGTTGCAACACACAGACTCAGCAGTTGTGGCTCCTAGGCTCGACAGCACAGGTTCAAAAATTGTGGTGCATAGGTTTAGTTGCTCTGTAGCATGTGGGATCTTCCCTGATCAGGGATGGAACCTGTGTCTCTCCGGCATTTGCAGGTGGATTCTCTACCACCACCAGGGAAGCCCCTCAGAGAGTATTTGAAAGTGAAAGTGAAAGTCGCTCAGTCATGTCTGACTTGTTGCAACTCCATGGACTATACATAGAATTCTCCAGGCCAGAATACTGGAGTGGGTAGCCATTCCCTTCTCCAGGGGAATCTCCCCAATCCAGGGGTCTAACTCTGGTCTCCTGCATTGCAGGCAGATTCTTTACCAGCTGAGCCACAAATTGAACACTTACTATGAGGCAGATAGGAGGTGGGAGAGGGAACAAGGTCACTGTTTTGATGAAATTTTCATTTTACTGCAGACAGACAAAGTTAAGAAAGAAAAAAAGGATGGATGAGGTAGGGAAGGAAGGAAGGAAAAGGAGGAGAGAGGTAAAGAAGAAAAGAAAGAGGAGCAGGGAGTACTAAACTAACTCTTTATGGGTAGTGTTAGATGGGTCATATGACACAGAGTGACATTGAGTGTCAGGAATCTGGCCACTTAAGCTTAGCTCTGAATAACAAGAGGGAGCCAGTCACGCAGAGCCCACTAATTCAAAGGCTCTAAGAGAGAGAGCAAGCCTGTTTCTCAAGAACTGAAAGGAGCCAGCATGGCTGAGGTGCTGCCAGAGGGCAAGGCAGCTGCCAACCCCACTGACTAAGGCCTGTAAGGAGTTTAACTTGAAATTTTGAAGCCGAGGATCGAGAGAATCTAATATATTTTAATAAATTCCTCTGGTTGTTGAGTGCACCATTGGGCTTTAGGGAGTCAGGTATACTAGCAGGCAGATCAGTTAGGATACAGGTGCAAGAGGCATCAAGGTGATTCTTTTTTTCTGGGCTCACACATTTTGCAAAGACTCAATATTCACATTACACATTCTTTAAAAACAGATATAGATTTTTTTTCCCTCTTCTACTAGGTAATCAGATCTTTGAAATCAGGAACAAATCACCATTCCACAATAAACATCCCCTGGCATAAATAAAGTAATGGAAGAATGAATGAATAAAATAAGGTCCCTGCCCTCAGAAAGCTTAAAGTCTCTGATACAGACATCCATTCAAGCAACCAGAGTGCAGAGTAGGTCATTCACATTGTGAAAGAGATAAAAAGCATTATATGTGAGGACAGGGGAAGGAGAAAGCAGATTATCCAACTGACTGTGTGATACCGAATCAGAACATCAGGGTCTGTTGTTCTTTTTTTTCTTTTTTTTTTTTTAACACAGTGGGATGTTAAAACAAAGTGGCAAGACTCTGACAGAGAAACAATTGGGTCTATTTCCCCTTCTGATGTGCCACAGGTTTAGATAAGGGCTGCATTTAGACTCTGAATTCTAGGTCAACATGAAACTCAATAAATCTGTTGAGAAATGATTTCTCTCTGCTAGACTATTAAAAAAAAAAAGTAAACAAGAGTGTCAGATTACTTTTGGATTGTTCAAATTACAGCAAAACCCTGACATTTAGGTGAAGTGTTCACGTTCTAAATGTTCTTCTTGGAGTTATACAATGATCAGCCATGAAGAAGAGTCAAGTGTGTTTCTAGTGTATGCCTTTCCTCCATTAAAAAAAAAAAACTTTTTTAACCCATTATTAAAAAAAAAAAATTTTTGGCCATGCCATGTGGCATTTGGGATCTTATCTTCCCAACCAGGAATCAAAGCTCTGCCCCTATATTGGAAGCCCAGGGTTTTAACCACTGGATTGCCAGGAAAGTCCCTCCTTCTGCCTTTTTTGTAGTTCACTCTCCCCAGGGGGCTCCTTTATCTCCACCAGAGCATTCAGAGCCTTCAAGTTGCACAACTACATGCCTTTTCCCTTTCACCCCTTTCCCTTTCTGTTTCACTCCCCCTTTCCCAATCTACCTCAACTATCCATCTATCTATTTATCATCAGTTAGTTTTTGCCCCCTAGCAAAACACCACAAAAGTTGACTTAAACCATTTCTGATGTCTCACAATCCAGCATTCTGGCCTGGAGAATTCCATGGACAGAGGAGCCTGGCAGGCTACAATCCATGGAGTCACGAAGAGTTGGACAGGACTGAGTGACTTCCACTTCACTTCAGTTCTGTGCGTGATCTGTCTAGCTCTTCTGCATTAGGCCAGCACATCTGGGGCTAAATGCTCTAAAATAGCTCCCTCTCACATTGGGGTCAATAGTCAGATCACCTGGGATGCTTAAGGCCCTTCTTCATGTGGTCTCTCATCTTCAAGAATGTCTGTCCACATGATGACAAAAAGGTCCCAGGAACAAGAGAAGGAAAACCTATTTGAAACACTTTTAAAGTCCCTGTACCACATTTTCTAATGTCCCATTAGCCAAAGAAAGTTAGCTGTCCAAGCCCAGGTTCAAAGAAGAGAGAAATAAACTCAACTTTTTGATGTGAGTCACAGCAAAAATTCCATTGTAAAGGGCAATGCATACAGGGATATACAAGTAACTTGTGAGCGCGCTGTGATCCATCACACCATCATTTTGGAGAAATACCTTAAATTTAATTCACACTGCAGCAATACTGAGAACTTCCAAATGTACAAGCTGGGTTAAGAAAAGGCAGAGGAACCAGAGATCAAATTGCCAACATTGACTGGATCATAGAGAAAGCAAATCATGCTTGACAAATGGAAGGGAGTGTGTATCAATGCCTTGACCTTACCAAGTACCTGGTACATAGCTGCTCAATAATTTGCTCAATGAAGACTGGGTGAATTAGTTAATTTATGTGTACATGAGTGTAAGTGTATTTGTGAGCCTGATAGTGTATCAAGACAGGAGGAGGAATTTGGGCAATGTAAAAACATCAGCTCTATCCCAAATACACCACTCCCCACCCCCCACGCCCGCCATGGGGTCAAGAGACAACAGCAGCGTGCAACTGACATGGGCTTAAAAGGCTGCTGAACATACTACCTGTGTAACCTTCAGCAAAGTTAGTAACCTCTCTAAACCTTAGTGCCCTCATCTATAAAACGGGCACAATAATGCCTTTTCTACAGGGTCATTATAAACATTAAACAGAATGATAAACATGAAATACCTAAACCAACACACGACACATAAGAGATATCTCGCAATTAGCAGGGAGCAGAAGCCAAGTCTAGCTTCCCACACAAATGCCATTCCTTCCTCCTTCCTTCCCTCAGCCCTAGTGGCACTTTCCTTGGTGGTCTGCCTTCTTCCACCTGCCTGCCTTTGATCAGCCCAGGCAGAGAAATGAGGATGGCAGGAAGTGTGGAAATTCACCTTTCCCCACTCTAGGTTCTCTCAGCAGTGTGCCGTTCCAGCTGTGTCAGCCGCAAGTAATGGGAAAGAGTGACCACAGCTTGTCTGACCGCTAAACTAAGCCTCTTGCTCCTCATTGTCTGCCATTTTGGATTTGCAGAAACCTACAGCAGAAAACAACTACCTAGCCCCAGATTCGGCAGCATCATCTATGCATTCAGGAGGTATGGAGAGATTCCACTCAAAGTCTGTAGACAGAACACATGGCTCTCTTTCGCTACTTTCCCACCTCACATTTCACTGATATAACTGTTTAAAAAAGAAATTCATAATAAATCCAAGCATAAGGGAATGAAAGACTTCTATATATTTCTCCAAGATATGCAGAGGATGGGATCATAGGTTGTCTGGATTCAAATGTCAGCTCTGTCAGTCATGAGCTATATCACTCTGAACAACTCTGTTTCCTTATATAAAATGTGAAAAATATAAAACGTGTTGCATTGGGTTGTGTGTGGGTTGGCCAAGTTATATGAAGCCCTAGGATACTTCCTGGAACACAGTTGAATAAAAGTTATGTTTCATTGTTATAAACAGAAGACAAAGAGTTTACAACTAAGAAATTACAGAGAAGAAAGCTGGAAGTTCAAAGCTAGGAACTGGCAAGAATTCCAGGGGAAAGTGAAAGAAAAATCAGGGGTATTAGTTTTATGTTTACAGAAAAAGCTGGAGAGTCCATCTTCACCCCATTCTTTACTCTCACACCTACATGCAGGGGTGATGTGTCCCCCAGTTAAACTAAAACCAGAGAAGTCTTCTCTAACGAAGTTGAATAACTTGTCTGTGAAGGGCTAAGGCTCCTGTTGTGGATGCCTGATACATTAAGTAGTATCTCTATTTTTATTGACTAAATAAATGATTTAACTTTAAAGGATCACAAAATGATACCTGAGGGGAAAAAAAGGAATTCACAACCTAGGCAACTTTTCTGAAAGTTCACTATGTCAAAGATAAGAGCCTACACATTTCTGAAAGAAGAAACAGGTTATCTAACAAAGAAATGAGAATCAGACTGGTGTCAGTCTCCTCCTCAGCAAAACTGGTTGGCAGAAGATAATGGAAAAATGCTTTAAAAGTTCGGAGTGGAAATTCCTTTGAAATTAGAATTATACACCTATCTAAATTATTTTTCAAGTTCAAAAGACACTTTTAGACATGCAAGAGCTCAGAAAATTTTATCTCCCATGCATATTTTATGGAAAAAAAATATTGGGGGATGTACTAGAGCAAAAAGAAAAAATAATCCAAGAAAAATAAGGTCATGGAAGCCAAGGAACAAGTGAACATGACAGCCAAGAAAAAAATATATCTATGAAAAATAATTAGATAAAAGTTGTTTAGCTGGCTTAGAAAATCATGTTGAAATATTTCTGAAGGAAACATTAATAATAAACTGGATGATCTTTGACAAGATGATTACATACTATAATTCTGCCCACAAGAAAAAAAATCAGAATTTTCAAATAACAAACATGATGTAAAAAGAAATCATGGTCTAAACATAAAACAGATTAAACTGTGTGGTATTTAATACATCAAAAAAGAGGAATCAATTTGACCTTGATACCTTGAAATATTCTTGAAATATTCTTCTTCAGCTAAAACAGGTTAATTAAAGGTTATATTTCCTTCTTTATAGGTCTAATCATATTACTTTGTACCTTAAGTAATAATACTCGCATTATATAATAGTAAAAAAGTTTTCTACTTAAAAAAAAATTTTTTTTGACTCAATCTACTGGCAAAGTGTAGAATAATCAACCATTCAGAATACCTCAAGTGACAGAAACATTGATATTATAAAAAGTTGGAACATGTAAACAGGGCAGAGATGGAAGAAAGTACATGGGGAATTCATTTCCTCATTTTATATGATTGTGACTACAAATTTCTGAAGTTTATAGACCAAGAAAGATATATTAGTATTATTAACAGATATAAAGGTCACCTCTCAGGATCTGTTTTGTTTCCTAAAAACCTAACTTGATGATATACATTCTGTCTCACAGAGGTTTGGCCATGAATGTCAAAACAATTAAAGGTATGGGAGTACTGGGGGAAATAAAAGTGTCTATCATCAAAGTGTGTGGCTTCTACAGAAGTTTGGCCATTTTCTTATGCATCCTAACTGCAAATCACCCAAGCATATTTAATACATCCACATACTTCCATCAGCTTCCATCTGTGTAGTTCTCATAGTTTCCATCCCATGTAGAAGTATAAGCCTTTAAAGTTGAAAAGGATATCAGAAACTCTTAAGGTCACCTTCCGTTTTTCATAGGTGAGGAAACAGACCACACAAAGTCAACTGACTTGATAAAGCCCAACAGTAATTAAATGACAAATTAGTCCTAGAACCGAGTGTTGTCAGTCCTTGGGCAACGTTTCCTATAATTAGGGAATGTCCATTGTATAAATAAATGCATATTTCTAACTTTAAAACCATTTATTCCATTATTTGTATATACTCATAACTATTTTATTACATAAAATTTAACTGTTTTATTTGTTTTATATGCTAATATGATCTCAAGTAGATTTTCAAATTCTATGTGAAGTTTCACATCTCTTAGTTCCTCTTTGCTTTGTTTTATTTATTTTTTAAATGAGGTGTATTTAAAAAAAATATTTACTATTTAATTGATTGCTCCAGGTCTTAGCTGCAGGCAGGTGGGATCTTTAATCTCTGTTGTGGCATTCGAAATCTTTAGTTGATCTGAACTCTTAGTTGAGGCATGTGGGATTTAGTGCCCAACCAGGAATCAAACCCAGGTTCCCTGCACTAGGAGCATGAAATCTTAGACACTGGATCACCAGGGAAGTCCCAGTTCCTCTTTGCTTTTTCAGATGAACTGGGCTATAGCAAGCTTCCTATAAAAAAAGAATTGGTTTATTGTTTCTCTTCTATATTTTTTTAAGTCTCTATTTGAAGCCATTTCAGAATTACAGAAAAGTTGTTCAAAGAAAACCTGATTACTGTTTACCAAGATTTAGCAAAATTTAACATTTTTTTCTTCTCTTATCTACATATCCATCTGTCTATATCTATCATCAGTCTATTGTATGTTACACATTTTAAAATATATGTATTTTTCTTATCCATGTGAGAGTAGGTTGCACACACCATATCCCTATATCCTTCCATACCTGAGTTTCTTTCCTAAGAACAAGGTTTTTCTTTTACATAGTAATGGTATAATTAACTATGCCAAAGCCTTTGACTGTGTGGATCACAACAAACTGTGGAAAATTCAAGAGATGGAAATACAAGACCACCTGACCTGCCTCCTGAGAAATATCTATGCAAGTCAAGAAGCAACAGTTAGAACTGGATATGGAACAACAGATTGGTTCCAAATTGGGAAAGGAGTACATCAAGGCTATATTTTGTCACCCTGCTTATTTAACTTATATGCAGAGTACATCACGTGAAATGCCAGGCTGGATGAAGCACAAGCTGGAATCAAGATGGCTGGGAGAAATATCAATAACCTCAGATATGCAGATGACACCACCCTTACAGCAGAAAGTGAAGAAGAACTAAAGAGCCTCTTGATGAAAGAGTGAAAAAGTTGGCTTAAAGCTCAACATTCAGAAAACTAACATCATGCATCTGGTCCCATCACTTCATGGCAAATAGATGGGGAAACAATGGAAACAGTGACAGATTTTATTTTGGGGGGCTCCAAAATCACTGCAGATGGTGATTGCAGCCATGAAGTTAAAAGATGCTTACTCCTTGGACGGAAAGTTATGACCAACCTAGACAGCATATTAAAAAGCAGAGACATTACTTTGCCAACAAAGGTACGTCTAGTCAAAGTTATGGTTTTTCCAGTAGTCATGTATGGATATGAGAGTTGGACTATAAAGAAAGCTGAGTGCTGAAGAACTGATGCTTTTGAACTGTGGTGTTGGAAAAGACTCTTGAGAGTCCCTTGGACTGCAAGGAGATCCAACCAGTCAATCCTAAAGGAAATCAATCCTGAATATTCACTAGAAGGACTGATGCTGAAGCTGAAACTCCAATACTTTGGCCACATGATGCGAAGAACTGACTCTTGAAAAGCCCCTGATGCTGGAAAAGATTGAAGGTGGAAAAAGGGGATGACAAAGGATGAGATGGTTGGATGGCATCACTGATTTGATGGACACGAATTTGAGTAAGTTCCGGGAGTTGGTGATGGACAAGGAAGTCTGGTGTGCTGCAGTCCATAGGATCACAAAGAGTGGGACATGACTGGTGACTGAACTGTGTATAAAATTAACAAACTTAGGATACTTAACATTGATATAACACTTTAAAATATATATTTCAACTTTACCAATTGTGCCAGTAGTATCCTCTTCAGTTGTTTCCCCCTAATTCAGGATATTGTCTAGCATGGCATACTACATTTTGTTACCATGTCTCTTTAGTCTTATTTAATTTGGAACTGTTCCTCACCCTCCGTCTTTCATACCATTGGCATTTCTGATGAGTACAGGCCAGTTATTTCACTGAATATACTGATTAAGACTCAGATTTCTCTGTTGTTTCTGGTGATTAAACTCAGACTACCCATTTTTGGTTTGATTGCTACACAACTGAAGCTTCTTTCTCTTGGTTTCACATTTGAAAGCGCTGGATGTAACCTTGCCTCTTTTTGGTGAGGTTAATGTAAATCTACTTATTTAAGATGTCATCCCATTTCTCCATTTTTCCCTTTTAAAATTATTAAGTAATTCATGAAGAGATAACTTAAAACTATGTAAATGTCATGTTCCTAATGAAGCTTTCCTCCCTGAGGTTTAGCCTATTGATCATTCTAAGTTAAATCAATTTCAATGGGATGGTTGCAAAATGGTAATTTATATTTTATTTATTATCTATTCGTCTTCTATATCTACCAGGCAGTAATGGACTGCTTTCTTTAATTCCTTATTTATTAACAACTTAGACCCATGAATTTTCATTTAATTCACTTATTTATTAATGTACCTCTCTATTTTTTCTCTGTCTCATGCACAAATTATCTTATATTTGGCCTGTGGGAACTCATTCAAGTTGGCTTCTGTGTACTTTTGACATGCTCTCTTCATTTTTTGAGTACTGCCCTTTTTTGGGCAAAATTACATATATATATATATATCTCGGGTTCATGGTGAACCCTCACTGCTGCTGCCCAGGAATCAGCCGTTCTCAAGAGTCCTCATTCCTTTTATCCAGGAATGGTAGATTGAGTTTTGAAGTTGACATCATGGAGGTCAATCATGTCCTAAAACACACCTCCTGGTTTAGTAAGAAACAGAATCAGAACTGAAAATACAATAGGTTTCATCCAGAATGAAATACTTTATGCTTGATTTTTTTTTCTTCTTTTTTCCAAGATTAGGTAGTAGATGTGAGAAATGAATCCATAGCAACAAAATGGGCTGAAGTGTGTGTAAGGGAAAGATTTTAATTACCACATGAAATTAGTCTGCAAAACAATCAATTAAACATCTAGTATTTTAAGTGAGTTTAAAATCATTATAATTCCAAATGAAATTATAAGTTGTTTCTTGGAGTTCTTCAAAAAAGCTCAGCTTGAAATAGTATACAAACACAAACTCAAAATATGTTTTTAAGCACACAATAAGAAATATACAAGATGAGAAAACTAATTATGAAATACAAAATTTAAAACCCTTCATGTCTGGCAAAAAAGAAAGTGCTAACATTTTATGAATTGAATTAAGGAGATTTAACAAAAAAGTAGGCACTCATAAGAACTCAAATAAAAAAGATGTATATGAAACATATAAAATTATAAAAGCATATGTAATAGAATGCCACAATGCCCTCTCTACCTGAATAGTGTACAGTCATTTTCCAATTCAAACTGCATTTCTTTTAAAATTTGATTTTTTTTTTTAAGAGCTAGCTGAGAAAGCAAATACAGAAGAAAGACTTGGTATTATATCAAACATGGTATCACAAAGGCAGGCTGGAATGCATGTTGTTTTTTGCCCAAGAAAAGCAGGCCAGCCTAAACCAGAGTGTCCCCACAGTGGCCATTCATTGTGAAACCAGCTTGTGGCAATACCTCTTCTCCAGCCGTGAGGCAATTAAATATCTAAGAATATGGACAGTCCTCCAATTGCTTCACAAGTGTTAAAACCAGCACCAGAGCACATTGTAACTCACCAGATGTTGTCATTAAACATAGGAACTCACACTTTCGTGTGGTCATAAAACCTGTTTGGGTGGGAGCCTGCACCATCCACACTTGTAGCCAACCTAAGATCAGACACTGATGTGGGGGACATCACTCTTCCAAACACATCCTCACACAATTCTTTGGTTTATTTCAGATTCCCTAGGTTTCTCGGCTGCCACATTTGTAATAGTGAAAAAGAAATTTAGATCAAAAGAGACTGCAGGGCAAGACAGGAGTCCAGGAGCAGGACTGGACTAGAGTTTCCAGGCCCTGCTGTTTTCTTTCAAGTAATGAAATAAGTGAACATAAAAGAGGAGGCCAGGTTAAAAACAGAAGGGAAGCTGGACAAGAAACAGCAATAAGACATCAGCTAGGAAGGATCAATGTTAGTTGGGCCAGACCTGCTGAGTCTTGCTCATTTCGAGGGAGGCTACCACCTATTGGTGATACTACAGAGATTTGGAAAGAAAATACACACACACACACACACACACACACACACATACACACACACACACATTATATATATGTATACATATATACTCCTAGTGTTCTAGGAGATTACAACATACTACAGTGGAAATATTTCAGGTTCCAATTGTAACTGATGGCCATATTCCTCAGACCAATGGCCTCAGCTGGAAGAGCTATTCATTAACTGGACTCAGGATAAGCAGCACCTCTCATCAGGTGAAATGCAGCCTTCCAGGAGGACTTGACCCAGCAGGAAGCAGCAGCTGGGAAGGAGAATTACCTGATTTACCTGCTCAAAAAAAGTGGTCATGCTGGGAGCAGAGTGGATAAACTCCAATTACATTTTGAAACAGAACGAGAAGGAATTAACCCAGAGGAAAGTGGGGCCAGGAGTCGTGGAGCTGGCTCTCTCCTCTCTGCCTGGTGAGGTGGAGGAGGGAAGCCTTGCCACCCCGGCTCACCGCCCGCCTCATTCCCAGGGAGGTGAGTCAGTGGGCCTGAGGGGAAGCGGGCATGACTCAGCAGGACAGAAGACCCCGCGCTGTGAGCCCCGCAATGTCTCTTTCTGTAACCCAGTAGTCACAGAGTTCCAAGGGGTGTGAGGACTCCCCATGGGGTGGAAGGAAGGGAAGAGAGAGATCACATTGCCCGTCAAGTCATGACCTGGTGGCTAAGCTTGGGAGCCTTCCACTTACGGTTCGACTGGAGCTTCCTAGGAAAGAAGAGAGTGGGTTTGCATTGCCCCATCACTGCGACTGCGTAACTTGTCTGTGTCCCTCCCTCTGTTCCTGCCCCTGATTACATTTATGGCAGATCCTTGTGGAGGCTGGCTAACATCACCATTTTTTATATACTGTAATAAGGACAATAAAGAACTCGGTCCCTCACATACCCGCAGACCATCCTCTCATTATCTCCCTACCCCCTTCTTCCCTTCCACTCTGTAAGAAAGAGACGAGTAAGCAAGTTATAGAAAGTGTTCCTTTTATCAGACAACTTGCAGAGTATTACAGAAGGAAAGCTGTTTCAGTCCATTTCCTATATTTTTTATAGTGACAGCATAATTATCATTGGTGTTCATAATGCAGGTCTGCACAATTGCAAATTCTACATCCTGAAGGACTAAATTATATTCATTATATAGATGGATTGCTGTGCCTTTTCTATTGCATTCAGATTTTCAACAATCCATGTGTAGCATATTCGGCAGTGGTGATAATAAAGTAGAAAACCTCATTCCTCCCCATTCTTCATGGATGCTTCCTGAATCAGATACTAACAGGAACAGGGGAGAATAATGGCCTGGGATTCCTTTGGGAAGGTTGTTTTTTTTACAAACAGGATGAGTGCCGAGTAGATGGGCTGAAAAGCAAGGGCAAAATTCTCATTCTGGATTTGAATCTTTAATTGTAAAAGAAATCTAAAGAATAATCATTTTTAAAATACTTTAAAATACAAGGATCAATGTTCTCTATAAAAATAAACCTCAATTATTTTCTGCCATTGATCACCTTTGTATACATTCTATTGAGATGGGGACAAGTTGAGGAATGAATTGTGACATTTAAAAATAGATAAGTTAACAAAAGGGTCCTCAAATAAATTTTTCTTTTTTGAAGTACAGTTGATTTAAAATGTATTAATTTCTGCTATACAACATAGTAATTCAGTTTTACATACACACACACACACACATATACTCTTTGTATATTGTTTTCCATTATGGTTTATCACAGGATATTGAATATAGTTCCCTGTGCTATACAGGAGGACCTTGTTGTTAATCCATCCTATATGTACTTGTTTGCATCTGCTAACCCCAAACTCCCACCCATCCCTTCCTGCCCACCCTCCCTCTTAGCAACCACAAGTCTGCTCTCTATGTCTGTGAGTCTATTTCTTTTTCACAAATAGGTTGATGTGTGTCACTTTTTTTTTTAAATATTTATTTATCTATTTGACTGTGCTGGGTCTTAGCTGTGGCATGCAGAATCTTTAGTTGCAGCATGTGAACTCTTTGTTGCAACATGTAGGATCTAGTTCCCTCACCGGGGATTGAACCCAGGTCCACAGCATTGGGAATGCCAAGTCCTGGCCACTGGACCACCAGGGAAGTCCTGTGTCATACTATAGATTGCACATATAAATGGGCCACAGTCCATTTGGTTGCAAAGAGTCAGACATGACTGAGAGACTGAACTGAACTTAAATGTATCGTATGGTATTTGTCTTTCTCTTTCTGCCTTATTTTACTTAGTATAATAATCTCTAAGTCTATCCATGTTGTTACACATGGCATTATTTCATTCTTTTTTATGGCCAAGTAGGATTCCATGTATATATGTACCATATCTTCTTCATCTATTCACCAGTCAATGGGTGTTTAGTTGTTTCCATGTCTTGCCTACAGAATATTCTTTTAAAGGGAAGTGAAAAGAAGGATAAGATTGCCTGGTTTGATTGCCTGATCTGGATGATAGATGAAAACTGGATTTAATTATAAAGATAGGCATTGGCATTGGAACGTAATGACATTTTAACCCTAAGCCTATACAGAGTCAAGTATTTGACGTTTCTTAAAATACACTGAGCTCCCAATTGCATGAAAATTTTCAGAGACCCTCCAGTGAAAGTGTCAGTTGCTCAGTTGTGTCTGACGCTTTATGACCCCATAGACTGTAGCCCGCCAGGCTCCTCTGTCCATGGAGTTTTCCAGGCAAGAATACTCAAGTGGGCTGCCATTCCCTTCTCTAGGGGATTTTCCCAACTCAGATCAAATCCAGGTCTCCTGTACTGCAGGCAGATTCTTTATCATCTGAGCCACTGGGGAAGCAGAGATCCTCCAAGAAAATTTTAAATTACAAAACTGGTACAATATGGAATAATTCAAATTTTAACCTCTACTGTGAATCTTGTGTATCTATAGGCACTTAATACCAAAAAGACCTTAAGCTATTCTGGTGTTTAGTATGTGAAAAAGTACAAGTCTTTGCTGATTAAATCAAGCAAATCTTACCATGGTAGAAGCAATTTAGAATTTTAGAGGTGAATATTTAATTGTTTAAAAGTCAAGGCAAGATCTCCTTTCTTACAGTTTACTATTGCTAGAAAAATTAATACATGACATTTAAAATCAGACAGTAGCATTTAAAAGAATGGTACAAATGCTAGCTGAAGGGACTAGATTCACAGCTCATATTCTTATGGTCCTGAGAAGTCTTCATAAACTTTCAAAGCAAAGTTCTGAGGGCCAACATACTAATGGCCACAGAGGTCCCCAGAGCAACGTTTTCACACATCCTTGGGACAGCTGGTGAGTCTCAGTCTTTGAAGTGAGATGCCTGGAGTTTATAACCAGACTGGCTGATTGTGGCCCTGCCTCTCTTCACTTTTGCACCCAGGTGAAAGGAGGCCTGACACCACTTGTGTAGACAACAATTTTGTGCTAAAAGCTAGGAATCAAACAAGTGAAGTCTCACAGCCGCTTTCTATTACCTTCTGTTTTCTTTCTCTGGAGTGAAAATCTAGATTTCAACATAAGCTTAGAAATGGTTGAAAATTGAATTCAGCTCTCAAGATGAATAGGATTAAATATTAGGCAACTTAATAATCCATTAATAAAATAGTTCAATAAATAATATTACAAAAATTTGAAGAAACTATAAATATGATTCTATTAAATGTTACTGTTTATAAGATCATGTCTTAAAATTGCCCAAAATTTCATTCTGAATTTTCTATTAACCTTCATTTTGCCTCATTAATGCTAAAGACTGATTTTCAAAGTATGGGTTTAATGTAGCCAGCTCACAAATATTTGTCCTAAAAGGAGTCAGGTAGAAATATAATATTAAATTTCAGGTCCTAATTTTGTTTAAAAAATGTCTGTATTAAAGTAGTTATAACGCTGAGACCTATGACTGTGGGTTTGTTTTTTTTTAATTTCTTGTTTGCTTTCACTTGTGTTTTCTAATTTTTATACGTTTATAATTTTTACAATCATACAAAAATACATTAAGGCTGAGCCAAACCCTAAAAAGATGCTTTCACCTGCCCACCAGCATACCCAGATATGCCCATGCAGTAAAAGAGAAGATGTGGAATATATTCATTATACAACTAGTATTTATTGAGAGCCTACTGTACATTAGATGCCATGCTATGTCCTGGATAGTTATGGAGCCTCCATAATCCCTGGAGCCCATCTCCTCTTTCTAAAACAATCTTACTCCATACCTTTTCCCCATCAGAAGAGAAACAACATGGATAACCATTAGCTGGACCCAAATTTCAAATCCATGAAAGCAATATCAAACTTTAACATAAGACTCCAAAACGAACTGAATCCTGAATTAAAACCAGGGTAAAGCAAAGTAAAATTAATCTAAACTAAGTATGTATCCATAATTGCTGTATATGTGTATTTTATTTTTTGGTTGAGCTGGGATTTAGGGCACAAAGGACTTTTTTTAATTTTTTTGCAGCATGCAGAATCTTTAGCTGTGGCATGTGGGATCTATTTCCCTGACCAAGGATTGAACCCATGCCCCCTGCATTGGGAGCTCAGAGTCTCAGCTACTGGATCGCCAGAGAAGTCCCTGTTTATTAGTTTTTATTATTTAATAAAGAACAAAAGAAAGGGGAATCCTCTATATTAAGTACCAACTTCTCGCTAGGCATTAAGCATTATAATTTATAAGATACCTATAATTTAATGAACACAATAATTATATATCAGTCCTTATTTTTCAAATGGAAAAACTTACCCATATCACCAAGCTTAAGAAAGCAGAGCTAAAATTATAATCTACTTGTTCTAATTTCAAAGACAAACAATCTATCAATTTCTTACAGTTACTAAAAAGGGAAGTAGGAGGGGCTTGAGGTGAAGTACCAAATACAACATTATACAATATTATATACAATATTGTATAATTGTATATACAATAATATACAATATAATTATACAATACTGTATAAATACAACTGATAATTAAGTAAAAGTTTCTTTTAAAAACATTTTTCCTCAATCACTTATTCTATCAAGGTAACCAAAGAAATAGAAGACAAATGGATGATTAATATTGGTCTTTCTCTGCCTATGGGTAGATACTGTCTTAGGAGTCTTAAAACAGACAAGATACTGGAGCAGAAAACACAAAGAAGTCAAAACTTCCCGTTAATTCATAAAAAAAATAAACCTATGAAAAATTGAGAATGGTCTCTTTAAAACTGTATCAGGTACTATCAACATCTCTTGTTTTATTAATAATTCCTTCTGATATTCACTGTAGCTTAAGAAGCTAATCTTTATAAGACACTGAAACTTAAAAACTTGCGCTTCACTTATACAAGTTTGCTATAATTTAAAACTATTGAGTCAAATTTTAAAATAAAATTCCAAATGCCTGGTCCAGACATAATCTTTTAAATTCAGTTACCTCCAATTATTGGGAAGCAGTTTCCCTTGGCCACTAAGTATATGACTTTGACTAAATCCATTCGTTCTTTGCAGTATAAGTTTCCTTAAAACAATAGGGACTAGGTAGCTATAAATTCAATGACTCTGAAAACAGTGAAAATCGGTTTTATTCCAATGTTTTATGTAGGTTGTATGAAAATGGAAGAATTTTATTTTTGTTTCAGAACTTTTGTTTACAATGCATCCTATTGCATGATAAAACATGTAGGTAAAATATCTTTTGGAATATGCAATATATATATATACGTAAAAAGTTTTAATTGACTTAATTGTAATGATATTAACCAGAGCGAAGGAGGTATGAGATAAAGAAGGTAAGTGACAAGGAAGACCAGGAGCTCTCATACACCCATCGGGCTCTCCTCCCTCTTTTCTTCACTATTCTACCACAACCAACAGATAGTTCTGTTCTCTCACTTTAGCACATCTCTCCAGCAACATGTCATTTTTTCTTCTCCTTTGACATAAAACTTCCTGTTCCTTGAAATATACTCCTATTGGAGGAACAGAGCATTTGTTATCTGACTATAGAAAGCTACAGTATGTCTTGAAAGTGGTATTATTATTATAGGCGTAGGACTTATTGGCTGGGAAGAAATTTAGCAACCCTGATCCTGAGGGTACTGAATGCCAGTGAACCTCCTTCCTAGTTGCAATAACAACAAATTTGCAACAAAAAATTCAATAAAACAAAACCCCATGTTACATATACCTATCTCTAGGGAGGAGGTACTTCCCTGTTAATCACTAATTTAAGCCACCTGTCTCATTTACTACATAGTCAACTGAGCCACAGAGTGATCCTCAGGATCACACAGTTAATGAGTAACTCTTAACATTTACCCTTCTGCATAAAGAGAAAACATTTCCGATGTATAACCATACACTGTTATTTGAGGTACTTTTTCCAGAAGTACATATTGTTTTGAATGTGGATATTAACTTCTATGCAATGAGAGATTAGTTTCTATGACAATGACAAAGGCAGAGTAGTAGCCACTGCTATAATGTTTACTTAAAAGAATTAATATCAAATATTTGTGATGTGCACACTAGAAACAACATTCTGTGAGATCTGTGGTTCTCAAAGTGAGACATGCACACCTTGGAGATATTTAAGAAAGACCCTTTCTCAGGGCCTCCGTGAAGCCAAAACTATTTTTATAGTAACACTAAAAAATTATTTGTCTTTTCATTATATCAACATTTAAACCTGCAATGCAAAAAAAAAAAAAAAAAAATCAGGAAAAAATCTGTGCTAGTGTCTTAGCATAAATTCAAGCAATGACACCAAATTGTACTTACTAGTAATTGTATTCCACGCCACTAGGCGCTTGCACTTAAGAAAAGTGAAAAAAAAAAAGTAATATCACACTTAGGAATACACTTGAAAAATATTCTGTGTGACAGAAATTGAAATAAGCATAAAGCATTTCTGCATCCAGAAATAAAAATGGTTTTCTCCAGAAACCCTGGAGAAGGGAATGGCAACCCACTCCAATATTCTTGCCTAGAGAATTCCATGGACAGAGGAGCCTGGTAGGCTACTGTCCGTGGGGGTCACAGAATTGTCACAACTGAATGATTAACACTTTCTCCAGGAAAAGCTCTTGTGAAATTGTTTGGGTGATGAATTAAACTAGCCTTGTTAACATATCACTGTTTTACTTGAACAATGACTGACATACTATGGTTATTCAGACTTGAGTATTTAGAAATATTATTTTAAAAATGTAAGCTTGGAATGTAGGGTGATCAATCATTCTTGTTTGCCTGGGATTAAGGGTCTGGGGACACAGCTATTCTCATTGCAAAAATGGCAAAAGTACAGAGCATAGTGGAGAACTTGGTCACTTTGTTGTCACTTCAGTAAAACAGTTAGTAGTATGTGTTACCAAAGATGATAAATTCAAATTTTTAAGCAAAAGCTAAAATTTAGGAAAACTTGTATCCTCTACTCTGAGCTTAGCAGTTTCCTGGTAGTTAAAAACATTTTGGATAAAATTGGAGGTGCTACTAGTGATAAATACTAATGTGATCTTTTTGATATTATATAATGAAATGTACTTACATTTGCAAAATTAAAATGTTCAAAATTAGCAAATCAATGTTTTCCAAATAACCAATGCATGATGTTATAGAATTCATTCAAAGTACATTCAAAGTCAATGGATTTTAATATAATAAATAAACCAGAAGTTCATTGATAGGGTTTCAGATCCACATTGCAACCACATTTTAAGAAACTACTACTTGAAAAGTTCGAATGTACAACAACAACATCAAATGAGAATATCCACAATCACATAAGAGAATAGACAAAAAAGAAAAAGATATTTCCAACAGCATATCTACACATCTAGATGAGGTCAAATTATCTTCTCATTAATTATCTTCTCAATCAAAACTACATTATCAAAGCATATCAAATCTAGAAACAGATATGAGAATCCAAATATCTTTCGCTAATCCAGACATTAAGGAGATGTGCAAAAATATGAAAGTGTCATTCTTCTAATTATTAATATTCTGTTATAGAAAATATTTCTTTATTAAAACATTAGTATGTTTTTTTAATTTTAACTTAAATTTTTAATTTCAATTTTATTTAATATTTTATTAATATTAAAACATATTCATTTAGTATGAAATGACTTAACTAAATATTTCTTAAAATTTTCTAGTTTTGTGGTAGGATTATCAATAGGTAACCGACAAAAACAAAAGCTTTTTTGTGATTCTCAGTAATTCTTAAGAACAAAAAAGTGTTTTAGGATTGAATATTTGAGAACTGCCATGAAAAGTGAAAGTGCAGGTCGCTCTGTAGTGTCTGACTCTTTGTGACCCCATTGACTGTAGCCTGCCAGGCTCCTCTGTCCATGGAATTCTCCAGGCAAGAAAACTGGAGTGAGTAGTCATTCTCTTCTCCAGGGGATTTTCTCAACCCAGGGATCAAACCCAGGACTCCTGCATTGCAGGCAGATTCTTTACTGACTGAGCCACCAGGGAAGCCCCAGAACTGCCATGGTCGGTGATTAATGCTGTGACTTTCCAAACTCCATTCTTTCCAAAATATTACTCTTTTGGAATACTAACATTCTAGTTCCAGGAATCTTTAGTTTTAATTTTGAAAATCAGCTTTATTATAATAAAAAAAGAATTTCAAAGGACCTTGGACTTAATATTGTCCCCCCCCAAAAAAAGAAAGAGAGATGGAGATTCAATCTTTAATATGATAACATCTGCACAATTCTTCAACACAGTAAGAACCATGCTAGGAGAAGTTTTTATAAGATTCTACTAAGTTCCATGGCTGTGATGCCTCCTGAGAAACATGTATGCAGGATAAGAAGCAACAGTTAAACAGACATGGAACAATGGACTGGTTCAAAATTGGGAAAGGAAAGGAGTATGTCAAAGCTGTATATTTTCACCCTGCTTATTTAACTTATATGCAGATTACATCAAATGAAATGCTGGGCTGTATGACTCGCAAGAATCAAGACTGCTGGGAGAAATATCAACAACCGCAGATAGCAGATGAAACCACTTTAATGGCAGAAAGAGAAGAGAAACGAAAGAGCCTCTTGTTGAAAGTGAAAGAGGAGAGTGAAAAGGCTGGCTTAAAACTCAGCATTCAGAAAACTAAGATCATGGCATCCAGTCCCAGGACTTCAAGGCAAATAGATGGGGAAACAATGGAAACAATGACAGACTTTACTTTTGGGGGCTCCAAAATCACTGCAGATGGGGACTGCAGCCATGAAATTAAAAGATGCTTGCTCTTTGGAAGAAAAGTTATGACCAACCTAGATAGCATATTAAAAAGCAGAGACATTACTTTGCCAACAAAGGTCCATCTAGTCAAAGCTATGGTTTTTCCAGTAGTCATGTGTGGATGTGAGAGTTGGACTATAAGGAAAACTGAGCGCCGAAGAATTGTTGCTTTTGATCTGTGGTGCTGGAGAAGACTCTTGAGAGTCCCTTGGACTGCAAGGAGAACAAATCAATCAATCGTAAGGAAATCAGTCCTGAATATTCATTGGAAGGACTGATGTTGAAGCTCAAACTCTAATACTCTGGCCATCTGATGGGAAGAACTGACTCATTGGAAAAGACCCTGAGACTGGGAAAGACTGAGGACAAGAGGAGAAAGGGGTGACAGAGGATGAAATGGTTGGGTGGCATCACTATCTCAAAGGACAAAGTTTCAGCAGACTCTGGGAGGTGGTGAAGTATAGGAGAGCCTGGCGTGCTGCAAGTCCATGTGGTCACAGACATGATTTAGCGACTGGACAAGAACAACACAGTTCCATTGAGCCACTTAGTTTTAAACACTAGCTTCTTGAAAGACACAGTCTTTGATGAATTCCTAAGGAATGTCATGCTTTATGGGGCAATTTAAACCTTAACTGATTCCTAGCATCTTCTCCAAAGTTCATTGGTGGGTGTCCTAGAGAAAAGCCTCAGCTAGATCTTAGAGCTCTTCAACTACTTTGTGGGCACTTCCACTCTTTCAGAGGACAGAAGTTCTACCCTCCAGGCAGTAAGGCTTCATGTGAGATCTTACAGTTTTGCACACCCAAGCGAGGATGGCTACTCACTATGTGTTCAGAGGCATAACACAACTTCCTTGAGTTAGTTTACTCATTTGTAAAAACAGTACCAACATCCAGGAAAAGTTTTGAGAATAATAGTGGCCTAGAGAAGTATTCAGTAATTGTTAGTTTTTATTTTAAGAACAGATTAAGGAAACGTCAACTTGTAAGAATGAACCCAGATTAGAATTACAGAAATGTGGAGATTATCTATAAATATAATGGTCGTTATTGGGACATTTACAAGGACTGAATGTGTGATAGGGCTTAGTGATCTGATGGACCTGAAATTCTAGAAATTAATATGTAATGAGTAGTTTATATCTAATCAAGTTGCAAAAACATTTAAAATTCTAAGTGTAAAGAATGGCTTCATTCTTAGGTAGAGTAATTCCAATGTTATTTTTATACAATTTCAGTTCAGTCGCTCAGTCATGTCCGACTCTTTGCAACCCCATGGACTGCAGCACACCAGGCTTCCCTGTCTATCACCAACTCGCAGAGCTTGCTCAAACTCATGTCCATCGAATTGGTGATTACAAGTAAACTGAACAAGTTAAGACAAAGTTAAAAACCAAAGTATTATGATCCTCAACTTTTAAGACTATTAATATATATATTTTTGTATGTTTACCTGTAGCAGTTATATTTTATTAGCTATTTTTAGCCTATATAAAAATTAAATAAAAATTCTCAAAATATTATACATTGTGATAATTTTGTAAATGTTTTCTACCTTTCTATATTTCCACTGTTTGTTTTCCCAAATGACCTCAATTTGTCAACACTAAAGAAAAACATTAAAATCTTTTCCTAGGTAACATTCTTGTTAATGTAGCACAATAAAAATGCATATTATGTATCATAGGAATGTGACTTGCTGCTACTGGAAATCACATTAATTTTATTAAGTGACAACAAAAAGAAACAAATGCATAATATACAATATTTTTGCCATGTAATCAAATGTTTCAACATTATCAGATAAAATTTGACATAATCTTGACTTTATCACCTTTTAGATTCTAATATAGTCAGTGCAGCTTTCGGAAGGGTGCAAAAGCTGTCTTTCTCTTCCTATACCTTGTACCATATCAATAAGCTGGTTCTGGAGAGAAACTGTTAGATTGCTTTCTCATCCTCTCTTCAGAAGGGAATAATTTTGGCCCGAGTGTTATGTTCCATGACCCTGAATGAATGTTTAATAATTTTTTCAATGTTATTAAAACAACTTCAATTATCGACTGCTGGTTTGGTCTGCAAATGTTAACATTATGGTGATGAACTAGTTAAAGTTATGGTTCAGCTTTGCAATAAACCACCAAGAGATCAAAAATATACATTTCTGGGAGCTTCTGCATAGTCCACCCTCCTAAAATTCAACAGAGGCCTGACTTGTGGGAGCACAGTATGTTCACATAGAATATTTAATGTGCAATAGGACATTCTCCACTTCTAATTTGATAAATAAACATATGAGCCAAACCCTGACCTACAGATGTCAAGAAAAGGAATACAGAGAGAAAAATTCTTAAAAACCAAAATTCTTAAAACCATATATTTTTCTTTTCACAAATACTCTATATAGACTCTCTTCACATAAATGTATTTTTTCAAATAATGTAGTATGTATTGCTACGTCAACATCCTAAACATTCTACCAAAACAGTATTATAACACTATACCGAACACATGTTCACAGTTAAGCATCACATTAAATCTACACTGCAAACATTTTTTTTTTTTTTTTTTTGCTTGCCTGGCATCTCTCTAAAGCACCACTCCCTTCTAATTCTGAATCTGTCTTTCTAGTTTGGTAACCTCATACCTGAATCCAGAGGAAGTGTATGGGGATTCTAGGTCCAAGTAGCAGTAACCACAATGAATAATTCAGACTGAGCCAGTCAGAATAAATCCTCATCAAAAACTGGGGTTATGAAAGAATCTAAAGTAGTAGGATATATTAATACTATGCTGCCTAAGAATAAAGCCCACCAAGAAGCACACAGTGCTGGCCGCTGGAGAAAGAGAAACTGAATCCTGTATCATTATTTGAAGTCCAAGATCCATCACTAACCAAATTCAAATAACCTCTGAAAAATTTTTTAGTCATATAAGAAAATAATTCTTTTTTGTTTTAAGGGGCCATGAATTAGTCTTCTAAGTAACTTCAGGCTTGCAAGGAAAAACATCTTCATTAATACAATCCATTACTCTAGCAATTCAAAGGAAAAAATCCTTACAGTTAACATGGGTGAGATTGTAATAAATCTTATCTCCCCAATACATGAGGGGACTGTAAATCATTGGTTAATTACAAAGTTTTATATGACCTCAAAATATTAAGGTTTAGGTTTCATTTAACTATAAAACAATAAATATAAATATAAAAATAAAAAATAAATATAAATATAAAACAATAGATAAGTACATAACACTATGGCAATATATCATGTAAATTTTAAATATTATGTAAAAAAGAAAAATTATGAGATAATATTAAGTGAAGGAATAAAAAAGCATTATACTTATTATAATAATTATGCCCAGTCACTTCAGTCGTGTCCAGTTCTTTGTGACCTCATGGACTATAGCCTGCCAGGCTCCTCTTGTCCATGGGATTTCCCAGGCAAGAATATTGGAGTGGGTTGCTATTTCCTCCTCCAAGGGATCTTCCTGATCCAGGGATTGAACCCATGTCTCCTGCATTGGCAGCCAAATTCTTTACCAACTGAACATTATAATAATTACAGCTATGTAAAGTGGTATGTACATGGAGACAAGCAACTCTCAACTGTGAATGCATGTCAGAATCTCCTGAGAAATGTTAAAAATGTAAAACATGCTGATGCCTCAGAATTTCTGATTTAATTGGTCTGGGGTAGAGCCTAGATACTGGTATTTTCCTAAAGTTCTGCCCTAGATGATTCTGATGGGCAACCATTAACAGAAACTTTAGGGTAGAGAAAAGAACAATAAGTCCACTCAAAATAAGTCAAGAGATATTTCATTTTTATACATTTACTTATTCACAAATTGAAATATTCATATACTCATTGATCCTTCTTTGTGTTGGCATTTCTCATCCATGGTTAAAACTCAAAGCAGTTCAAGTTTTGATAGTTTTTTTGTGGTTCAAACAAAACAGTAGCTTAATCATGCCCTGGAATAGAATAGAGAAGAAAAGGAGGATTTGAAGGCATCTTTTCAGGTATGAATTCATATATAGACCGAAATCTAGAATATCCTGTTCTCTTGTTTTAATAATTTTAATGGTTCTGCTATTACATTTGCAACTTAAATTGTTTTCAGTAGGCAATTTATAGTGTGTGTCCTATATACACATGGATTACCTCCTACCTCACTCTTTTGGTGGATCCTTCCCCTCTAAATGTTGGAGAAACCCAGGGTTCAGGCCTCGACTCTACACCCCCACCCACACAGCCTAGCTTATCTATGCAAATATGACTGTGGCTGTCAACTGTCTCTACGCCTGACCTCTTTCCTGAACTGCATATATTCAATTGCCTCCTCAAAATCTCCACTTGAATGTCTAATAAACATCTTAACTTATACCAAAATGAAACTCTTAGTTTTTGCACCCAAAACTGCTCAGTTCAGTTCCAGTGCTCAGCTGTGTCCACCTCTTTGCAGCTCCATGGACTGCAGCACACCAGGCTTCCCTGTCCATCACTAACTCCCAGAGCTTGCTCAAACTCATGTTCGTGGACTCAGTGATGCCATCCAACGATCTCATCCTCTGTCATCCCCTTCTCATGCCTTCAATCTTTCCCAGAATCAGGGTTTTTTCCAAGGAGTCCGTTCTTCACATTAGGTAGTCAAAGTATTGGAGCTTCAGCTTCAGCATCAGTCCTTCCAATGAACACCCAGGAATGATCTCCTTTAGGATGGACTGGTTGGATCTCCTCGCAGTCCAAGGGACTCTCAAGAGTCTTCTCCAACACCTTGGTTCAAAAGCATCAATTCTTCAGCACTCAGCTTTCTTTATGGTCCAACTCTCACATCCATACATGACTACTAGGAAAATCATAGCTTTGACTAGACAGACCTTTGTCTGCAAAGTAATGTCTCTGCTTTTTAATACACTGTCTAGGTTTGTCATAGCTTTTCTTCAGCAAGCGTCTTTTAACTTCACGGCTGCAGTCAGCTTCTGCGGTGATTTTGGTTGGTGCGCCCCTTCTCACCGCTCATCTAACTATCTGAACCAACCGTCAGGTCAACCCTCAGTATTATCCTGGATTCTCAGTCTCAAGCAATGTCCAATTCAGCCAATCCCTTTGGCTATACTTATGTCTTGGGCTTGACTCACTTCCCATCAATTTTAATTTATTCTAAGTCATCAGGATCTAATAGCCATTTTGCTTTTATTCTTACCTGAGTAAATTAGGTCAATCATTTCTTTCCCTAGCTTATAAGCCTCTAATAACTTTCTATCACAAACTAAAACTAATGTCTTTACCCCTGTTGACTAGGCTTTGAGTGATCTGGGATAGAACTCTCTGACTTGCTTTCTCATGACTCACCGAGCCCCAGGCTCACAAAGGGCTTATTGTTCCTCACAGGTACAAAACCTGTCCGAACCCCAGGGCTTTTCCCTGGCTTCTCCTTCCTGAATTTCTTTGACCCCAGGTCTCTGCATGATTCATCCCCTTGTACTTCCCTCCAGAGTCTGTCAAAGTTCACCTCCTCAGAAAGGCCCTCCCTGAAAACCTATCCAAAAGATTCCTCACCATCCACGTTGCTCTCTATTCCTTTCATTTTCCTTCACAGCACTTCTCACTATGTATCTGCTGTTGTCTGTGGTCCACAGCCTCCATGAAATCAGGAACTGTACAAGTTTTACTCACTGCTATATCCCTAAACTTTAAAACAGACCCTGGCAAATAGTAGGCAGTCAATAAATGTCTGTGGAATTACTGAATCAATCAATGGGGAAACAGTATATCAGTGAAATACATATTTTTTTGGTATCTTTAGAGCAGTTTTAGGTTCACAATGATATTGAGGAGAAGATACAGAGATTTCCCACATGCCTCCTCCTCCTCCTAACGCACCGTTTCCCCCACTAAGTCCACAGTATGTATTCGGGTTCAAGATTGGTTTTATATGTTTTATGGTGAGGCTAGGAAGGACTAATTTGGTGGGATTCTTTGGCCAGCTTGAAAGCAATCTTCCTCAACTGTCACTACCATTTCTCCTAATTTTGGTGACTCAATCACTAGTTCAGGCCGCTTTAACAGTTTTCGAATTCACCTTCCTGCCTCTATGGTGCACTCCTGGGACCCACCCTCCACAATGAAGAGTATACATATGATTGCTATCCCTAAATAAAACCTTTCCCAAGTCCCCAGAGCCACATGACACTGTTGCTTGTACTCGCCTGCCCCGCTGGAGACACAGACCTGCTGAGTCTTCGTGACTGAAGAGGGCATGTGATTTAGGTGCCCTCCTTTACACTCTGTCACAGCATCTCCTGTAGCTCCCAGAGAATGCTGCTGCTGCTAAGTCGCATCAGGCGTGTCCAACTCTGTGCGACCCCACAGACGGCAGCCCACCAGACTCCCCCATCTATGGGATTTTCCAGGCAAGAACACTGGCGTGGGTCGCCAGTGCCTCCTCCTCCCAGAGAATAATATAACAGAATTCAAAAGAAACTTAAGACGCAGAAGGTTCTTCAAGATTGTGGCCATCTTGGTTAGGAGCAGGACTGCAATATTGGTTAAGAGCACAGACCACAGAATTAGATTATTTGTTTTTGTTTTAGAACTAGACTATTTGGATCAAAATCCTGTATGCTTCTCACTATTTGTATGACCTTGGCAAGTAATTTAACCTATCTGTCTTCAGTTTCCTTATCCATAAAATGAAGATTATAATACCTAGATCTCATAAACTTATGATTAAAAGACTTGATAAATGTGAAATATTCAGAAGAGTGCTTGACCCATGAAACTATATATTTTAGTGGTTATTTTATATTATTACTCATGTAATAATATAAGGAAAAGCCTCAGCCTTCCATTTATTTCTGTGTTTTGACAGGGTTATCCAATAAATTTTCAGTTAAGTTTGCATTCCTCTTCAATGTTTCCTACATAATCTGAGTTTCAAATGCTTCTTTTACTCTTTCATTGGATGGTTATGCAAGTAAGAGCAACAAACAAGGAAATTATGTTATTTAACCTGGAAAAGGTCAGTTTTCATTCCAGTCCCTAAGAAAGGCAATGCCAAAGAATGCTCAAACTACCGCACAATTGCACTCATCTCACACGCTAGCAAAGGAATGCTCAAAATTCTCCAAGCCAGGCTTCAGCAATACATGAACCGTGAACTTCCAGATGTTCAAGCTGGTTTTAGAAAAGGCAGAGGAACCAAAGATCAAATTGCCAACATCCATTGGATCACTGAGAAAGCAAGACAGTTCCAGAAAAACATCTATTTCTGCTTTATTGACTATGCCAAAGCCTTTGACTGTGTGGATCACAATAAACTGTGGAAGATTCTGAAAGAAATGGGAATACCAGACAACCTGACCTGCCTCGTGAGAAACCTGTATGCAGGTCAGGAAGCAACAGTGGAACAACAGACTGGTTCCAAATAGGAAATGGAGTATGTCAAAGCTGTATATTTGTCACCCTGCTTATTTAACTTATATGCAGAGAACATCATGAGAAACGCTGGGCTGGAAGAAGCAGAAGCTGGAATCAAGACTGCTGGGAGAAATATCAATAACCTCAGATATGCAGATGACACCACCCTTATGGCGGAAAATGAAGAAGAACTAAAGAGCCTCTTGATGAAAGTAAAAGAGGAGAGTGAAAAAGTTGGCTTTAAGCACAACATTCAGAAAACTAAGATCATGGCATCCAGTCCCATCTCTTCATGGTAAATAGATGGGGAGACAGTGGAAACAGTGGCTGACTTTATTGTTTTGGCTCCAAAATCACTGCAGATGGTGATTGCAGCCATGAAATTAAAAGACGCTTACTCCTTGGAAGGAAAGTTATGACCAACCTAGACAGCATATTAAAAAGCAGAGACATTACTTAGTCAACAAAGGTTCATCTAGTCAAGGCTATGGTTTTTCCAGTAGCCATGTATGGATGTGAGAGTTAGACTATAAAGAAAGCTGAGCATGGAAGAATTGATGCTTTTGAACTATGGTGTTGGAGAAGACTCTTGAGAGTCCCTTGGACAGCAAGAAGATCAAACCAGTCCAACCTAAAGATCAGTCCTGGATGTTCATTGGAAGGACTGAAGTTGAAGATGAAACTCCAATACTTTGGCCACCTGATGTGAAGAGCTGACTCATTTGAAAAAAACCCTCATGCTGAGAAAGATTGAGGGCAGGAGGAAAAGGGGACAACAGAGGATGAGATGGTTGGATGGCATCACTGACTCAATGGACATGAGTTTGGGTAAACTCCAGGAGTTGGTGATGGACAGGGAGGCCTGACATGCTGTGGTTCATGGGGTCACAAAGAGTCGGACACGACTGAGCGACTGATCTGATCTGAACCTTGGAAATTCCAGTTTTAATTGTGACTCATTTGTTTTCTGGTCCCAAATTATGCATGAATGCTAAGTCACTTCAGTCGTGTCCAACTCTTTGTGACCCTATGGACTGTAGCCCACCAGGCCCCTCTATCCATGGGATTTCTCTAGCAAGAATACCGGAGCAGGTTGCCATTTCCTCCTCCAGAGGATCTTCCTGACCCAGGGATCAAACCTGTGTCTCTTGTATTGGCAGGGGGATTCTTTACCACTGAGCCACCAGGGAAGCCCATTAATTTGTTTGGGCTGCTGTAATATAGTATCTGTGTCTCAAACAACAGAAACTTATTTTCTCACAATTCTAGAAGCTAGAATTCTGAGATCAAGGGTTGGTTTCTTCTGAGACCTCTCTTCTTGGCTTGTAGATGGCTATCATTTTTCTGTGTCTTCACATGGTCTTCCTTCTGAATCTGTGTGTCTGAATTTCCTGTCTCTTATAACAATAGCAGTCAAATTACATTGAGGCCCACCTAAATGACCTCACTTTAACTTAATTACCATTTTAAAGACCTTATCTTCAAATAAATAACATTGTAAGGTACTGGGAGTTAAGACTTAAACATGTGAATTTGTGGGAACACAGTTCAGCCTCTAACAATGCCACATCACTGATTTCTAACTACTTTTCTGTAGAGCTGACATAAATTATTGATACCTAAATATATGAACCCTATTATAATTATGAGTCATAGTCTAATGAATCAGCAATTTTGGAAAAAGACAATTATTTATATTTAAACCTGTGTTAAAAGAGGTCTTCCTCAAATTAAATATAGCAGAATCCCAAGTTATAGCTTAACTATGGTGATAAAAAATAGAATAGATAAGTGAGTGAATCCTTTATAATGATCTTTCTATTCCACATAGAGAAATGTTATCTTTTTTAAAAAGAGTCATTTGCAAACTCTCAGTGAAGATGTAGCCAAATGCCAAAACACAAACAAGAATTAGAGTGAAATGAATATTTTATTTTAAAAGTTCTTTTAAATAGCAGTAACTTCAAATTAATAAAAGTTGAAAATGCAGTACAAAAATTTGATGGTACTAAGGACATTAATTCCTTAGTACCTTAGTACCTTAGTAATTTAAGGTATTGGTTAGTTTAATAAAATTTCAGTTTTTGTAAAAAATTAACATCATTATTTTATAAACCCTAAATCAGGATTTTCATCTTGCTATTATCATCTACCAAACTGCAGGTGGACTCGTCATTCAACCTATTTCCATATCAGTGCACACCTGGGAAATAACAGAACACAAGTAACTATTAAAATGTTAAGGGTTATATATTTTACTCCTAGATTCCAACCAGATTTTTTATTTTACTATTTTAATTTTTTAATGTAAATGTTTGGAAGAAAAAAAATGAATCAAGGAAGGTATTATAAACTTTGGAACAGGATTTATCCGGGCTTAAATTAATTTGTTTAGGAGCTATACTCAATAAGTTATTGGGTAGGAAATTATTTTAAAATAAAAACAGACTGAAGTACCACCTGCTCTCCTAATATATCATTTGTCCTACAGCATTAAAGGATAAAGATCATCTGTTAGGCATTTTCTTGTTTTAGTGATTAATACAATATATAAAAATTAGATTTTCCTAACTACTTTACTCTGTCACTACAAAAAAATTAATTCATAAAAGTCCATAGTTTTTATTTTATTTTTTTAATTTTTATTTTTTTTTAAGTCCATAATTTTTAAAGCAGAGTGCCTCTGATATGATGCAAAGCTTTAAGAACAAAAAGTTCTGAATAAAAATTTCAAATGTAAGAAGTACTAACATATAGTTTAATCTGTTTGCAACTAATAGCCAAAGAGATGAATTCTGAAGGGCCAGGCCTGAGTTATTCATAAAATGCCTTGTTTAATGTTTCTTTAATGAAATCAAATTGTTAAGATAATGAAAATAAAGAGAAAGGTCAAGTCACTGAGGATAAGCCACTTAACCTTATATCTTATTACATGTAACAGCACAGAGTAGAAACCAATCTTCATAAATCAAATTTATTTCATATGCCTAATGCTTATGAATAAATCATCTTCAGTTAATTAAATAATGTGTGCTGCTTTTCTAAAAACCCTGCTATCAGTTGTTGGGGTTAGTTTGTTGTTTCCAGATTTGATATATATCTGCTGGGGCACTCCCTGCGGAGTCCAAGTGGTGTGCTATACACACCAGATATTAAGTGACTATGAGAAGTCGAGAAACAATGGGAGAGGGAGAAACTAATTAAAGACGCCACAGCAAAACAGCTCAAGATGATGCTCTCAACTCCGTAAATTAGGCTAAAATGACGTTTCATTTCTCACAAAAGAAATCAACAGGTAATGTCACTGTGCTGTATAACTCCTTCCCACACATTCCATTTTTCCAGAAATCTAATTCAGATGCTGTACTTGTGGGTGAGTGGACACATATGCTCATAAACACTCAATAAAAAGCCCCATTTATTTGTCTTTTGCTCCAGATATTTTTTTTTTCTATTTCTGAAATACAATTCTCCCCAAGTTTTCAAATTATAAAATATATTTGAAAGAAGGGAACATAGAGCAGTATTTCCCACTGTCTTTCAACATCATGCTTTGGCACATTTAAAGAGCATCCTTATCCTTATGGAATTTTGCTGATTTTCACCTAAAAAGTACATAATGAATTTGAGGCTTTCTTTTATTCAAGATTCATTCCTTATTCATCTGAAGCCAAATGAGGATGATTCAAGCCTATTTTTGGTTTAACTAAAGTAAATCAAAAGGAAATGGTAAGCATCTATTTTTTTGATATAAAACTTATCCCACTTATTGTTTTCTACACAATAGGACCTTTCAAGTTAGAACGCTCTATTCCTTTTTTTCTCTACTAAAGACAATCCATCAGAAGGCAGGTGAAAGAATAAGGACTAATCTTGAATATACTCTGTAAAGAAAACAAAGTAGTCATTCCTCAAACATCTATAAGATAATTCCTAAAGCATTCATAAGATAATTAGGACTTGTAAATAATTACATATGGTACATTAATGTATTGCAACCCTTCAGTGGGGAATACTGTTCAGATTTTTTTAAAGAAAGATTCTCCTGTGTATATTCAGTTAAATAAATAGCCCCCACTATTCCTGTTAAATATACCTACATTTTTCAGACTTGTATTTTAAAACTTCTAAAAACAATTTTACTTATGCAAAAAAGAAAAAAAAAAAAGACTAAGTGAATATAGTCAGTTGCATACCCTGTATTGGAGACTGCAACATTCATCTCTCTCGTTGTCATATTTTAGGTGTCTACCATTCACACAACAATCTTTCAAAATTACCTGACATTGACACCAATTATTTAAAAATCTGAAATGCTTGAATGAATTGAATTCTTAAGATTAATATTTTATAAGCTACTTCTTGTTACTCTTTCCAGTCTAAAGCATGGCTGACTGATGCTCTGCTCTAATTAAAACACTTCACATAGTTTGACTCAATGGAGGAAAAAAATGAAAAGCTTCCTTCAATAAAATGTCTCAGTCACATTTACCAAGGTATTGAATAATAATAAAAAAAAAAAGACGTAGTTTTTGACTCTAGCTAAGGAAGCACTTTTGTTAATAATGGTTAAGCACTCAAATTTTCATTTCATAGAAGTTTGTGCTTGTACCATTTACAATCAGAAACTTCTACTGCACTGAAATAATTGTTGCAAACTAACAGCAACCTCCCTGATCATATGGCAAAATAAATTCTAAAAAATATAAAGCCCTGCTAATAAATGCAAAAGATGTCTCTAAGCAGTGAAGCAACTTTAAACAAAGAGCCAGTCTAGGGGCACCTTGCCTAAGTGAATATGAGACAGACATTCTTTTTCAATGAGAACAGGGACACCAGTGGACAATCCAACAAACTAATGAGGGAATAAAGGCATATCAGATTAATGTGTCTGATAGTAAACAAACACAATTTGCTGAGCAATGTTTATTAGACTGCGTTCTCCTTTCTCTCCTTCACACTATATGACAATAGGTGATTGTTTTGTATTTGCAAAGCAGACATAATTTCTGGGGAAATATTCTAGACAAAATTTTAACCACGATTATTTGAATAAGAGTTCTATGAGTGTGTGGAAAAGTTTCTTGGAAAAAAAAAAGTTAGACTGTTGCCTTCCTGGACAAGTGATGTGTATGCTTCAGAAGCTATGTTAAAGTTCAAATTATTCACTTATAAATTAGTGTACAAGTAAAATTTACTGATTTATCATTTTTTTTTTTTTTTTGCTATTACCCCAAAATGGTGGCAGGATTTTGCAAAAGGGTTTGTTTGGTTTAGTGTGTGACAAGTTAGATTTTAAATGGAAATGAACAGATTGCAGGAGCCAACATGAAACTATAAGTCTCCTCACTAAATGTAATCTGTAAAGTTGTCCCTGGGTATCCTGGGGGGACTGGCCCCATGACCCCCTTGAATACAAAATCCTTGAATACCCAAGTCTCATACATAAAATGGTGTAGTATTTGCATATGCTTGATGCATATCCTCCTGGACACAGATGACTCTTGAACAACACAGGTTTGAACTACAGCAGGTCCACTTATACACAGATTTTTTTTCAACAGCAGATACTGCAGCACTAAATGATACTTGGTTGAATCAGAGGATGTAGAACCAAGTATATGGAGAAATCACCTTTATGGAGGGCCAACGATAAATTATATGCAAATTTTCAACAGTGCCCTCAACTCTCATGTTGTTCAAGGGCCAAGAGTACTTTAAATTATCCCTACCTAGCTTTCTCACTGGGCTTCCCTGGTGGCTCAGACAGTAAAGGTTCCACCTGCAATGCAGGAGACCTGGGTTTGATCCCTGGGTTGGGAAAGATCCCCTGGAGGAGGGCGTGGCAACCCATGCCAGGATTCTTGCCTGGAGAATCCCCATGGACAGAGGAGTCTAGCAGGCTACAGTCCACAGTGTTGCAGAGAGTCAGACACGACTGAGCAACGAAGCGCGACAGCACAGATTACTTAAAAGACCTAGTACAATGCAAACGCTATGTAAACAGTTTCCAGCACACCAAATTCAAATTTTGCTTTGGAGCTTTCTGGAATTTAAAAAAAATTTTTTTCTGTGATTAGATCAGATACAGAATCCATGGACACAGCAGGCTCGCTGACTGTCTGTATTCTTTCTCCTTGCCACTCTGCTTACACTTGGTTTTAAAAATGAGCAGAAAAAGTACTTTGCCCTTAGAACATATTGAAGAGGACACTGTAGAGCTGTAGGTGTAGTAGGGCAGTTTCATTTGAGAAACTAGACTTGAGATGAATCTATATACTTATCATGTTTGAGTTGTTTTCACGCTGAACATTCATTACTCTTATATTTAAAAAAACAAACAAACCTAGACAATAAAATCATGAAGAATTGCTAGTACTTATATCCAAGGTAGAGACTCAGAAACAGCACTCACAACTGCCTCTAATGATCTACAGACGTTGGATTAGAATTTTTAAAATAATGATTATGATGGTCACAGGATAAAAAAAAAGGACAAAACACCCTTAAGTTAACAGAATAGGAAAATCACAAGCACAGTAATCACAACATACCAACTACTCAGTGTTAGACTGTAAAAGAATCCTTTTTTGTGTCCTGCGGTGGTAACAACCTGAGTCACAGCTGTATTCTTTACAGACAAACACTTAAAGGCATTTCAGGAGCAGCAGTCTAGGAGGCACAAACGAGTAAGAATATGATCTTTGAAGACAGAGCAGACACAGTAAAAAACTCAATGTCTTTCTATCTGATTGTTGTTGCTGTGACAGCCCCATAAATTACTTAACTTCTCTGGGTTTGTGAAAGAAGGAATGTGATTGACATGTAGGATTATCCTGAGGTGTATATGAAAGTATGTATGTAAATTACATGGCACAAGAAGAGAAAGTGAAAGTGTGTGTGGCTCAGAGTTGTGTCTGACTCTTTGTGACGCCATGGACTGTGGCCCACCAGGCTCCTCTATCCATGAAATTCTTCAGGCAAGAATACTGGAGTGGGTTGCCATTCCCTTCTCCAGGGGATCTTCCCAACCCAGGGATCAAACTCAGGTTTCCTGCATTGCAGGCAGATTCTTTACTGTCTGAGCTACAGGGAAGCCCTAAATAAACTACTGTAATTCATCACTGCAGTTAACAATTTGAGGTAGCTGTGAGTCAGTCAGAAATACAGCAGAAGCATCGGAAGCCACCCAGAATTTAACAACATAAAAACTAACATTTCTCCTAATAAAAAACTGAGAATATATGTTAGGAGGAATGAACACAGATTTACATAACTCATTAAAAATATATATATGCCTATAATGTTAATGCCTATAAATGTTAATTTAATCACATTCACCTTAACTAGATTCTGAATACAGAAACAATCAAAATCTTTTAAAATGTACCCTCAAATTGAATGCAAGATTAATTTTTAAGTATTCTCTCAAAAAGCAAACATTTTTTTCATGGTTATATAAGGAGGTATATGGATCAGGCAATAAAAGCTAAGCTATTATGGAAAAGTTGTTTTTAAATACAATTTTATCTATTATAAAAACATTTAAAATTTAGCTTCTAAATGTTAGCATTTATGTAAATTAATGAAAACTACTAAATTATATTGTTAGTAATGCACAATATCCTATCTGCAGTTTTAAAAGAACTATAAATTTTCATTGTTATTTATTATTGTTATATGTATTTCTACGGGGATACACACAGTGTACCTAAATGACTTAACTGTATCTGAAAGGCTTTTTGGCCTACAATTTAATTATAAATTGGATGTATAATATGTCATTCTTTCACTGAAATTCCAAAATTTTGAGTTCCTATTATTTCCCCAAATGTTTATTAAAAGGGAAAAAAAAGTATATTGACTTAATTCAACTGGCATTGAACTGTGGCATATTTAGTTGATATTCAAACTCTTAAAACATATTCTAAAATTAAATTTAGTTTTAAAATCACTCTAATATTCATAAAATGGAAAATGATTTTGAGTGACACTGAATTTCTAAGTGTTGACATTCATTTCTCAAGGAGAGCTGAAGAATCCAGCATAGTCAAAATGGATCATTAGGAATTAGACACATTTTCAAACTTCTTAATTAAAAAGAGATGCCAGGCTTTCAATTTTACTATCGTGTTTCCATTATTGAAAAAAAACTGAAGCCCATCCTAAGTCCAAATTCTTTACTTCGAAAAATTCTTGTGTGCTTTTTTCCTATAATGAAACCTCTGACCTCTGGAGTCACTATTTTATCTTGAGAAGTTGTTTGCACATGAATCAAAGATGATAGGAAAAAGATACAAAGTCATAAAATTCAATTATGTGTTGCATTGTATACACCCCAGATGCTCAAAGTGAGGTCCATGGACAGCAGCATCTGCCTTATCACTGAGTTTGTCAGAATCTCAGACCTACTCAGTAAGAACCTGCATCTTAGTAACATCTGAGGGTGATTTACATGCATATTAAATTGAGCTGTGATGGTAAAACAATCTAGTACACTGATATTAGAAACACCTGATTCTTAGATCTTATTAATAATGAAATTAAGCTGATTCAGTGATGAAGTTACTCTATATACACACTTAAAACTAGAAATTCAGAGCTGAAAGTTGCTTTAGACCTGTAATTTCCCATAAACCTCCACTTCTAGAAGTAGGTAAGAGGAAATAAAAATCTATTCAAGATATTTCACCCTTAATTTAAGCTATCTCCTCTCTTTCATCCAACCTTCACTTTTTCTTTTTTGAGCCCAAGCAACCAATTTCAGAAATCTGAGTCAGTTACATTAGAAAACAGATTTCTACCGAAGTGGGATTATTGAAGGCATTAAACTCTTAATTAAGAAAGAAGTGACACTATTACTTGGCATTGTTTCATGTGGGAAATAACATCTTTGTGCTATTTCTAACAACACAATAAAGGTGTATTAAGTAAACTTTTTCATGTAATAGTAAGAATGCTACATTTAGGAACAAAATAAAACAGTTGTTTTCAAGATGAAAGCAGTAAATGGTCATCCAAAGTCCTCGAGAGAATAGTATAGAGTTTTTGTCTCCTTTTAAAGAGTAGATGATTACTTAAAGTTCTAGAGAATCAGAAACAGTTCAAACTGAGCTCCACAGGAAGGAGGAAATAAGGCTCATCATGTCCTACCCAAGAGAATCTGAACAGCTGTTCTTTAATCTGGGAGACTGATAATGACTGTGACAAGTCAGAGTGTCTAAGATTTAACTATGTTGGAGTTTAAACATTTTTTTTGTACCTTATCTGACAAAATGGGAGGAAGAAGAAATTAACTACAGGGAAGTGGAGACAATGTTCCCCCATCCTTTATGTACTAACATTGATTCAGTGGTGAATTTGTGTGTGTATGAAATAAGTGTCTAAAATATGCTCTCATCCCTTTAGAGGCCATTCATCACAACGTTGTTGTTGAGTCAATAAGTCCAACTTTTTGTGACCTGTACTGCAACATGCCAGGCTTCCCTGTCCTTCACCATGTCCCGGAGTTTGCTCAAATTAATGCCCATTGATTTGGTGATGCTATCTAACTATCTCATCCTCTGCCGCCCCCGCCACCCCCTTCACCTACTGCTTTCAGTCTTTCCCAGCATCAGGGACATCACAATGGAATTAAGCAAATCATCCCTCCAATATCCACAAGATTCATCCACTGAGGCTAAGACACCATCTGGCAGTCATGCCTCTTCTTCATTTCTAGTCCTTCTTCAGTGCTAACCCTCAGGTTATCAAAATAGTTTTCTTACAAGACTCAGTTTAAAATGAAGGCAATTAAATATGGATTTTGAACTTTTCAGAGGAAGTCATAGTACAATTCAGATTATATCAGTTTCATCCATGCCTAATTTTTCCCACATTATCTCTTAAAGTACAATTACATGATTTGTGCTGAGGGGTCTGGGTTTTTCACATAATCATTCAAGAATGCAAGTAGATTAATTAAATTTGGGGAAAATCTATCTTTATCACCAAATAATAGGAGATGAATATATTTTCTCTAATTTACAGAATTAGAGAAATTAATGGATTTGTGGATTTATGGATAAAGCACGCATGCTTCTGAAAGAAAAGTGAATTATCAGCAAAGAACGCATGGTGCATTATCTCCATTAACTGTCTTCCAGTACATATTTTCACTCTAATCTCAATGAAAATGCTTCATTTTTGTTAGCTCCACAACTAGTCATCTAACAGAGAGCTTCTACAGAAAGAAGTGTTTTTGTAATGAAAGATCTTTGTCCTGAGAGCCCCCTATTATCAGGAAGATAATATTAGTGAGTTTTAGAATTGCCTTTTGAAATGATATTGAGATTCAAATGTTACTTTTATATGCAGACCAGATCCCCATAGGCAATATAGAATACTTGGTAGTTCAGAATTGAGACTGCAGATGTCACAAATGTGGGCTGATTGTGAAATAAGAAATTACAATATAAACAAAAGTCAGATGAAATCTTATCCAGTTAATTCTTTACTCCTAGAGTTGTTCTTAGAATCAATTGTGATGTTAAGCAAGCATCCTCTCTTCAAGGGGTGTCCCAAAGACTGTCTGCAGTGGAGGTTCTATCGAACTGGGAGTTGGCAACCTGGTTTTATGTCCATCTTAGGCATTAGCAACTTTGTTGGGCAAGTCACATTTCTGGGTTCTAGCATTACCAGTTTTAACTTGAAGTTATTGACTAATGTCAGTGATTCTCAAGTTGAAGACCTGGGAATTTGTTAGAAATATTGCTTCCCAGGCCCCACCCTGTACTTACTGAATTAGAACTGCTGGGCTTCAGCAATATGTACTTTAACAAGCCATCCAGATGATTTTGATGCACTCTCAAGATGGATTATGTGATCTCTTAAGTTTATTCTAGTTGTGAAGTAATTAGCAAGTGGAACCACCTGTTTATCAACTTAAACCAAATATTTAACAAGTCAAGGATCATGTCTTACTGAGTCCCAGAACCTAGAATATTTCAATAAATGAATGAATGATTAGGGATATCAGTTCCATCCTAGAGTAATCTCTTCTTCACAAATTCTAAGTCCAATTTATCTGTGACTATTTTATGGTGAATGCCACCCTTTTCTCATCGTCACCCTGTTATTACTGTCACTGTGTACATGTCTTATCTTTCCAACAAAACAGGCATTATCCATAATGAGTTTTCCTTCCCATATTGCATAGAACTGTGCTTTTCAAACTTTACCATGGATAAAAGCATGTGGGATGTACAGTAAAACACATTGTTCAGCCCCACCCTTAGAGTTCTGATAAAGGAGATCTGAGTTGGGATCTGAGAATCTGCATTTTTAACAAGGCCATGCTGATGTTGCTGGTTTGGGGCCCTTACTTTGAAAACCACTACCATGGAGCAAATCCTACTGGGCATATGGATGCCTGCTTGTGGAGCTAACGTAAAGCTTATAGTGTTTGCAGAGCATAAGAAATTGAATTAGATAAATTATAAGATTCTTAAAAATGGAACATCTGAAACAAGGATAGAGTAGATATACTTACATATTTATAATATATGTAATATTTGGTGGCTCAGTGGTAAAGAATCTGCTTGCCAGTGCAAGAGATGCAGGAGATGCAGGTTCAGTCCCTGGGTTGGGAGGATCCCCTGCAGAAGGAAATGGCAGCCTACTCCAGTACTCATGCCTATAAGATCCCATGGACAGAGGAGCCTTGCTGGCTATAGTCCATAACGTCACGAAGAGTCAGATTTGCCTGAGTGACAGCATGCTCACATGCATACAGCCTATTTTTCTAAATAGGAACATTTATTACTAACAGTCTTTGCTAGGCACAACACAATTTATCCTTTTATTAGGCACAACACAATTTATCCTTTTCTTATCACAAACTTCTTAAAAATCTTAATGATAATAAAGAAATTAAATTTTTGGAAAATACTGTACTATGAAAAACTAGTTTCCATCTTTCTAGATTCTCTCTCAAACAATATTATGAGTTTCTTGTAAAGTTAAAATTATTGCTTAGAAAGCAAATCTAACTTAGGACTGGTTATTCAAAAATACTTTAAGTCTTGGTAGACCCCTGAGTTACACCAAGAAAGCTGAAAAGACAGAGTTAAGCAGTCAAATCAAAGTAGGAACAATCTAGACAAACAGGACTCAGGTCAGCACTACTAAATTTAATGAGTCTGCCATTGGAAGAAACAGTATTCCAAGTGTTCAAATTTAAAAAAAATTAAGAAACAAATGCCTAACATAAAAATCCAGTGTGATGATATAAATTCAAATTGTTAGCTAGAGGTTATTTGTACTATAAAATAATTTATCTGTTTTGGAAGTATTCAAAAGTGGGCCCATTAAATTAAAATGTACCTTAAATATGATTCAATTTTCATACACAGTTTTCCCCCGAATCATATCCATTGCATAAATCAAGGCATGCCTGCATTTGGAAAGCAATGCAGAGCAATGCAAAGGTTTCTAACACAATATACTAATTTCCTAAAAGTTTTAGAACTTTTAACTTTGTTTCTGATAACTGTACAGAAAAATTAAGTCCCATTAGCACTATATAGTAGCATTGACATTCCAAGCTATACATTTTAAGAACTGATGAATAAAAGAACAGGCCACAAATTTCATTTTATAATATTTGCCTGCCGTTGATGCAGGACTTTGAAATATTCCAACTTTTCTAGTAATTATGACCTATCTTTAGCACTGCAGTCAAATGTACTTCCTTTCCCCTTGTGACTAATTGTTCATTCATTGATTCAACTAATACTGAGTGTTGATTCATGACACATTGTTCTTGGTACTGAGGATAAAAGGATGAGCCCTTGCCCTTATAGACAACTTCTAGTGGAGGAAATCAATAGTAAAATTCAATGTAAGAAAATATTAAATATATTGAAGGCACAGATGGTATCTTATTCTCAGTACAGGGCTTATTTGGTGCTCAATATTTAATTGACTACATAAATGCATTCTTCACAGTTTGCAGATGGCTATGTCCTTAAAATAAAATAAGGATATATCATCTTCTAAAACAGTATTCTAATCAAATAAGTTAAACAATATTCTAATAATTATTTTTGAAGATTCTAATTCAAGATCTATAATGTCAGTTAAGAAACTTCATGCATGCATACTATATATCATGAATTTAAATATTCAATTTAATGTTTTTTTTTTTCCAAAACAATAAAGTATTAAGACTGAAATCTTAAGTAAATCTTTTTTCTATTACTTAGCAAACCTCCTGTTCTCAATCTGCAGGTTCTACAAACACAGCATCACTCCCCACCTTCCTCTACCTTCTATTCCTGGAATCCAAACACTTAATCTAAGGAACGATGAAAGTTAATTAGAGTTATATTGCATATATTATCCATGGCATGAAGCAGGGAGTTATATAAGAGAGTAAATTATGGTTGCTATGGGAACTATAAGTTAGTATTTGAGGCTTTAACTCTAGTCAGAAGTTTTAACTCTGGTCATGTTGACTATAGTATTTTTTAAGAATAATACCAAGAGAAAAATACTCCAAAAGATAAATTTTTTAAACAACAAATTATAGAGATGTCATTTTTACTCTAAAATGAACATAAAGACTAGCCAAGAAAATACCTATTTCACAAACTTGATTAAGGGGATGAAGTTCCAATGACATTGGTACTGACAGCAATTATAAGATTCACTCACTTCCTCTACAATGGTCATTATTATTTATGATTAAATGTTTTACTGCTTAATGAAACCCACTCTATACAAAGTTTGTATTCTGATACTAAAAATGAAAAAACAGTACAGTTATAAGAGGAAAATGGAGCATTAAAAAGACAGGAAATTTATATATATCAAAAGTTTTCTCTATCTTAATTGTGATCACATGACCAATTTAATCCGATGTCTTCATTTTTGACTTAATACAAAGGTTCTACAGAGAATAAAATATCTCTATGAACACCATTCATCCTAATACAAGTTCTCAAGTTTAAGAAGCAATTTGTTTAATTTCTGGTATAGAATACTTTAAAGTCCATTTTGAATTCACTGTATACAACTAAATCTGTTTGCATTCTTGGGCAAATAAAAGACTGTGTTCTCAATAGTCAAAGTGAGCCAAGCTTGGGAAGTAAGATAATTTAGGTGGTCTGAAATTTTTTTAACATGAAAATTGGCGATTCTCTCTGAATAAGACTGTTATCATTCTGATAATTTTCATCACATAATCTTTAAAACTACATGTTAAAAATGACTAAATAAAAATACCTTCTAGGAAATGAACTCTTTGTATATTTACTTCTGATGTGTATCTACTTTGTGCATTCTCCAAAACTGTTAATATCAAGAAAGCACACTAGTTCCACTGTGCATGTATTTTTGATAATTCGCTATAGGCTAACACAAATCAATTATATTATTTGTAATTAAGTGGGTAAATATTTTTGCCAAATCACCACCATCATGATATTTATCAAACCAAACAACTATTGCATGACTTTTGGATAACTTACATAGACACATTTTTTCTATTCATGAAGTGCTACTCTTCTGAGGAAAGAGTTTAAAAGGGAAATTGTTAGTAACTTTGCTACAAAATATAAGCTAGAGAGCTTTCACCATAGTATTTTAAAAAAAGATTACTTTTTTTTTTCCAAATAGTAGTCAAATGGTAATTAACCAAAGAAAAGGGAGAATTTCATTTCCTCTGACAATGTTGCATTGAAAATCATTTCTAAGCCATAAAAGGTAAATGCAAATAATGACATTGCAAAACATCCTACACAATTAATTTATTTGTTTAAATATATGAATACATATATTTTCTTGGCTACTGGCTACAATGATTCATAACTAAATATTTCCCTCATTATAGACGTTTTAATTAGAAAGAAAACATAACACTCAAAGCCGATAAAACTCAGAGATAAGAAAAACTGTTGCAAAACAGTACAGATAATTTATAAAAGAGGAAAACAGAATATAAGAAAAACAGGAAATCTAGATACACCAAATCTGTTTTCTATATCTTAATTGTGATCACATTACCAGTTCAATCAGATATTTCCATTTTTGATTTAATACAAAGATACTACAGAGAATATCTCCATGAACACCATCCATCCTAATGCATGACTGTTTTCAAATTTAAGAAGCAAGTTTCAGCTACATAAATCACTCATCCACTTTCACCAAATGGTTCTTTTTATTGTAAAGAATTAATCTTATTTACTGCCTACCTTTGTTAGACTTGTAGCTGTTTAGAATCTTTTGATGGGCTTGGAGATGGGTCTCTCTCAGTTACAAAGCTGTTATATCTTCTACTTGCTAGGAATGTGAGATTTCCAAGTGTTCCCCCTGTGAAATGTAGAATCACAAATGTCCCACCAGGTAGAGTCTCTGGTTGCATCACGTTTTTAGAGGTATCTTACATGGATTTTAAGGTACGTTTCATTTAAAACTTAAGGACAAAAACAATTGTGACCAAGTAAATCAGAAGTCCATGGTCATTGAGTTGACTTCACATTCATGAATTTGCTGACAGGATAGTCAATGCTGTATTTCAGGGGTTAGCAGCCACAGCCTGTGTGCTGCTGGCTAGAGGCTGCCAGGCCCCACAATCACTGCATTAACAGGCAACCTCCACTGTCTCCACGGCTCCCTTCGTGACAGCCCGGGGTTTGCACACAGATAAGTGTGAGCAGTTAACCAGCTGAGGTCTGCCCTGGACACACTCAGTCATTAGTTCTGAAGGTAGAGTAGAAGAAGGACGAAAGGGGGAGGGTGGGAGGAATAGCAAAAGTGAAAATAAGGAG
Organism: Dama dama; assembly: GCF_033118175.1. Taxonomy (NCBI): domain Eukaryota; kingdom Metazoa; phylum Chordata; class Mammalia; order Artiodactyla; family Cervidae; genus Dama; species Dama dama. The sequence continues at coordinate 7,295,705 of NC_083699.1, read as the reverse complement.
GGACAGATGCATAAAATGCATCCTTTCCACCCTCAAAGTGAGGAGGGCCTGTGGGGAACAGGGGCCTGGATTAACTGGAAAGGGACTGAGGTGAGTGGAGGAGGCTCCCTGAGATGAAAGCCTTCCAGATGTCTTCTTGGGGAGCATTGAGAGGCTCTGAACAAAACTGCCACAACTGTTGTCCTTGATGTCCCATCTCGGTCCCTCTGCGTAATTATCAGCATGACCTGATGTGCTTACTCTCTGACCATGAGTTCATCACCCCAATCACAGCACAACCACATTTTGAATTAAGTCACCAAAAAACCCAATCCCTGAGATGTACTCTGAGGTGTGGATTTTAATGAACTGATCAAAGCGCTATTCTCCCAAGCACAATAGAGAAAACCGGTACTTTACAGGACTTCAGCACTCTCCTGGAGCCAGAGAAGTCTCAGGGGCCCCTGGGGTCAGCCCCTCTCCTCTGGCTCCTCGGGGAGGCTGAGCACAGTAACAGTTCACTCCCCTCGGCTCAGCCAGCGAGGTCTGCAGACAATTTTGGTGTCAGACTGGCGTGGGGAGGGGTGCTGCGGGCATCAGGGGGTAGAGGCCAGGGATGCTGCTCAACATCCCGAAACACAGGACATTGCTCCACGAAAAGGAATTATCCAGCCACAAATATTCGTAGTACTGAGGTTAAGCAAGTCTGAGTTAGAGTGGAATTTATTACAGTAGCATTATCACACCATCCTATAAGGCTTCTTCACTTTCGGCCATTGGCAGCAGCCCTAAGCCTCAGTAAATCTTGCATCACAATGAATCACAACCCGGGACTCAAGGAAATCCTCTAGGATTGTAGGAATGCAGGAATGAGGATGGGGGCTGAGGAACGATTCCACCTCGGCCTGCCTGCTCCACAAGTGCCTTCTCAGCTCTATCATACCTTCTTCCTCAGCAACCAGAGTACCCAGCCTGCCTGCTGAATGTTGCCAAAATGATTAAGGAAAATATTCCCTTGCCCTTACCACTATTTATGATTCCTCTGTGACAAAATAAAAGCTGGTTTGTACAGAAATGCAGGAAAAGGTTTGCTCTTCAGATTGGGTTTTTTATTGTTGGCCCTTTTAAGTTATAAGGTATTGTCTCAGAGAGAGAGTGCACAGCTTATTTCTCATTTTTTGACCTCAGCAGATTAGTAATGAAGAAGAGGTGGTCGGAAATACTTATAGGCCTTTGTAAATATATGAAAATGAATACCCGTACAGTTGAATTCTTTTTTTAAAAAACTTCTTTATCAGTTTTAGAAAGGAAATGCAAAGGCTATGCCCATACCAAAAGGTACTCTCTATTTTCAGTAGGCAATCTTCTCTAACTAGTTGGTTCTGTTTCAGTCTGGACCTCAAGCATAGTGTGAAAAATACTTTTCCCTTTATATTATTATATGGAAAACACATCTATATAGCCATTAGTTAAGAAGGTCTTAGGGTTTTTTTTATCTATTAACATGGATTACATATATGAGAGACACCATTTGCATAAAGTCGAGGTAGATGAATGAAATGATACACAAAAAGAAAAATAACAGGTGATGTGATAAAGCTAAGATAACCAAACTCAGAGTGAAGAATTCCCAACTCAAGCCTTTTTCAAACTACATGCAAAATGATGCTGAAATCCAACTTAAGCGATATACTTGCAATTCTCTTACCTACTTAGAATATAAACGCAAAACTATCTAAAATATATTTTTAAATATCTTATTGACATAAATGTTCTTACAGAATTATGCTGGCACTAGTACAGATCTCTAGAGGCTCTTTCTTTGAAAGAGATAATTCAGTACAATGTTAGCCTTTAAAGAGAATATGTTTGAAAATATTAATATGCAAATATTAAATAACATTAAAATATCCTGAGTTCATGACTCACCCAGATTTTTTGAAAACTTTTTATAAATGGTCAGATGTAAACCATAAAGACCTCTACTTTAGCCACAGAAGTGTAAGTAACAAATTTTCATCTCCTAAATGGTTTTACAATAAGATTAAAAAAATAATGAAGTACTTTCAGATGAACTATTCTATCTGTAATTCTAAAACTTCTTACATTTAAAAAGCATGCTGTTAAATTCATGAGATATTCTACACAAGAGAGTCACTAGAAATCATTTTGCAAACTGCAGGAGGTTAATAATCTCAACTCTCTTTAGTCTATACGGTTTTACAGTAATTGTGATTAGCTACTCCTCACAGTTTGTTGCCCAACATTTCTTTCTCTGAGCCGGTTGCCTTCTTCAGTAAGTACACAAGGCTTGAGAACAAGAGCTTCTGCATGAAACACTACAGGCTTAGCAAACTTCAAACGTCAACCTAATTCTTTGGTACACTCATTTTTAGATTATCTTTTTCAGAAGAAATACTCACCTTGAATCTTATTTACATGAGGAACCCCAGAAAACCCTATGCCAACAACTGCTTCTTTCTTTAAGAATAGAAAATTAACTGTCCTTCCTTTTTTTGTTTCCTCATAAAAAAATACAGTGAACAATTTTCATAAGCCTATTTCCCTTCTTTCCTTTGACATGAAAATATAGAAGCAAACTGACTTTTTATTTCTAATATACAACTTCAGCTAATCTCAAAAAGTTAGTTGGAAGCAATGCACAAAATTACAGAGTTCCACATGCAACAAAACAACTGTTACTTAAACCTCACCAGATCCATTTTTATTTGCAATATTCACATACCTTTCAAAGTAAAGTTCCAATTTTTAACAAATTTGACTTACTCTACTGCCTGCCAGACAGACTCACAGGATTCTATTATAACAGATGGTAACTACTTTTCCACATACTCCTACTGTTTAAGATACACTATTGTAACAATTTATGATGGTAAGATCAGCACAAAGCCATCACCCCCTTGTCTGGCTTTTGCCTATTTAAGGATTAGCCCTTACACCACAACTAATATGTAAATAAATACTTGCTAAATAATGAATGAGTTTATTTCTGCCATGTTTACCACTATCCACTGTAACTATATTTTTAACAATCAACGAACAATCTTGGGCCCTTTTGGGCACCTGTATTCTCCATGCATCAACATTCTCTTTTCTACTTTAAAAAAATGTTTTTGCTGTATTTGCACAATTACCACACACACACACACACACACACACACACACACACAAAAACACGACCACACATCTTCAAACCTCTGAGAAACTTAGGAACATATAATTGTGCTAGGTAATTCATTCAAAAGAAAACAGCAAGTTTAGTCAATTGGACAAAATACGATGTATTTCCTACTCTTAAGAAAAACATTTCCAAAGAGATTTCCATTTAATACTAAAGGAAAAATATAAACAGCTGCCCCCTCCAATTAACAAAATCGATCAACACTTCGTTCCAATGAAACAAGATGCATGGCACCATTTTATGCTCTGCATTATCCCAGGATGGTTAACTACAGAACCACAGGACACTGAACTGATTCCTAGAAAGTCTGGTAAGAAACTAGACATATGTATTAAAACACACAGACACTACATATAGACAGATGCATGTGCTTACTATGACCTTAAGATTTCAATTCTCAAGTACAGTTTTTTAAAAATCCTTACTAGGAATCATAAAAAACTAAAATTCTTGCCTTTTAATCTTCAAGTAAGAGGATACGAGTGTAACTGGCATGTGTCCTCAACAGACACAGAATTCAGTCAAGACCACTCCATGATTTTGTGGGAGGCAGCACTCTAAATGTGTGACATGGTCTGAAGTCTGCGTCCCTAGGTAGTTCTCAGAGAAGTCCTTGTTTAGAGTTTGGACAAGATCATTGGTTCTCAAAATGTGGTCCCTGAAGCAGTTCTCTCAGCATCACCTGGAAACTTGTCAGAAATGAGAATTATGAGGTAACAGATGGATAGCCTGAATTAAGAAACTGTAAGAAGACCTACAAGGCTTGTTTCCACCTCCAGGCAATTGATATATAGTCAAGTTTGAGATCCTCTGAAACAGATAAACACCTTCTCCAAGGATCGAAATCCTACTGTCATCAGAGCAAATGTATCTTCTAGAACTAGCGCTGTGTTCAATTAAACGCACTTGATTATTCATAGTAGTCTGAGTAAAATATCACAATCAAACTTACCATATTCTATTAGATAGTACTTAAAACTTCACATTTTCTCCAGGACAAAATTATATTAGTAAACTTTTCCCAATTAAGTAGACACTATGACAAATGTTTCATATCATTTTAATTCACGGTGGTGATCTACAATTAAACCCTCATGTTTGTAAGGAGGGGGCTTATTCTGTTGTGAAAAGGAAGGAGATCCTTTGATGCCAATTAAGGTACAGGCATTTTGTATCTATTTCTCAAGACCAGCTGCTACCTATAGTTTTCTCTCACTTTCCCATCCCATCTGTGAGAAATGCTGGAGAATAACTCAAAAGTAGGTGCAACAACACGCTGGTGAAAACATGTTTAAAACAACCCAAAGAGTTCACATCAAAAGAGCATTTTTGGATTCCCACCTACAGCAAAGGGTAATAAATCAGGACGCATGAGGCCTCACACGCTGAAAAAATTCTAACCCCCAAATAGAGCTGGTCCTAAAATGTGATGCAATGGAGTCTATTTCAGGAGTTAAGAAGGTGCAAAATGTTGTACCTAAGAATCATAACTCCCAAATATGAAAATGTGAAACTTCCAATGGTATCTTCAACTTTTCTGAGGCTATTACAAAAGGAGGGCAAAAATAATCCTTTGAAATAACATAAAGCTTGGGCGACTGTCAGGGACCAAAAGGAAAAGCTGTTAAAAACCAGCAGGGGTCAAGTTTAAAAGTTAACTTTTGCTCTCCAAGATAAAGGTTCCTTTTCCACCCAGTTTCTGTTTTGACAGGTGACTGCCTTACAACAAACTCCCTCCCTCCCTCCCTTCCTTTGACACCCTTAAGTCAGCCCCTCTTTCAGGGAAACAAATGCTCTTATCTCTTCACACCATAATTCTAAGGGGTTCTTACTAGCCAAATAAACTGACATAGTCTTAAAAACAATGTCCCTAATTTCTCTCAATTTCGTCAAGAAAACCATTGGAGAAGGCTACAAAACTTAATACTATTTTCCTGCTCCAGGCACACACGTAAAGTTGCCTTCATTGGGAATCTAAAAAGCATTTATTTTACAGTACTCAGAGCATATTAAAATCTTCTGCCCTGCCATCCCAGACCTATAAAACATTTATTCATGTAAGTGACTAAATCCTATGTGAAGATGATTAATGCACCCAGCAACCAATTTCATTTCCAATTTCCCATTTTCAAAAATTCCGTCAGGAGTATATACATTTCTTAAATTAGATACTTGCCAGTATTTCACATCAAAAGGCTTCCAAAAAACCAAAACAAACTCATAAAAAAGTCACTGAATGTATTTTAAAAGATCCTTTATACAGCACTTGTTGTATGTCTTCAGAGCTTTCAACACTTTAGATCTATTGAATCAACTAAATTTACACAAATACAAGAATGAAGCTTTGCAAAGCCTAAGTGTGAATACTTTTTCCTAATTTCTTATTTAGCATATTTACATTACCTTCTAATTAAGTTTGGTACTAAACTTCAATGAGATCAAATGTAAAAAAAAAAAAAAAAGAAAAAAAAAGGCTTTAGAACCAAACCCAGGCAGAATTCTCTATTCCTCCTCCATGCTGCAATTCTGAGAGGTCACCTGGGCCAAAGACACAACATTTTAAGGCAAGATATGTTAATATAGCTTTAAAGAAACCTGTGGCCTTTAACTTCTTTTGGCTCCCTCAACACAATAACTCTTTTTGAAAATCAAAACTCTTCACCCTACACTTCGTGGACCTAAGGTATATCAAGTGCTTTTGACATACACCTTCCACTCCATAGAGGTATCAGTAAAATGGCCCTTAAGAAAATCAAACACAAAACAAAAAGCTCACACTGCCTCCTGCTGTTAGAAGGAAATTTCATGAGGTCAAAATGGTCCACAAACTGCACAGTGTAATAAAGCAAGAGACTTAAGTGTTCTCTTTTTCTCTTCTTTTTTAACCTAATGATCTGTTTCCTAATTAAAGCCACAAAAGGGCTGAGACACTATTCACAACCCACCCAAATGTACTGCAGAAAACACTATAATTTTCAGAAGTGAAAATCATATCCCCCAAACAAGCTTTAAACTGGATAGGTGTTTTAAACAAAGCAGAACAAAACACGAGAAAAGCAAGAAAAAAAAAAAAAACAACACTAAAACACCACCCTGCCTGACCAGTGGATGGTTACTCTCCCAGATCTAAGGCAGTCTTAGAGCTGGCTTCTCCCCTTCCTGCTCTCAGCCAGCAGAACAGATTCAATATCCAGTTCATCTCAACAGTCAGAGGGTACACCTTACCCCAGGCCTTCCTAGACCTTGATGATTATTTTCCATGTTTAAGGAGTTGGGAGTAATGTCTCCCAACTTGTCACTGACACTCCTCTCTTCAAAATCTGACAAACCACTCTTGGAGGCATCAGGCACTTGCCCCTGTCCACCTCAGCCATGATACTGTATTAAATCACTGAATATGAAACATAGAAACACAAACAATAGTTTGGATTTGTTTCTTTAAAAATGACATTTGTATTAAAAATCTTAAAATGAAGAGACAATGATTAACCGCGTGTATGGAATTAGAAATTACAAATTGTTAGAATTCTCTTGGTACATCACAACAGTAAAATTTTGCTCTGTGCTTCTGGAGGAACACCCTAAAACAGAAAACCAAAAATTTAAAAAAAAATTATATAAAAGGGGAGCTAAATACCTGAACATTGGAACAAAATGAAGCAAAAAATTTTAAAAAGGAAAAAAAAAAAAAAAACCCCCATTGCATTACAAGTAAGTTACATTTTAAAGGCTGGAAAGAATAAAGAATTCACCAAACAACAGGCCCTATTGTCCTGGCTCCTTCAGGAAGATTATTAAAAGTAAACTGGGAAGTAGTTTGGGGAGGAATAACAGATTCTGGGATCTGGTGGGAAGTTCACAGGTTGGCACCGGCTGGAACAGCTGAGTCTTGAAGGCACTCTGCAGACACAGGGGTGCTGGGGGCCCTGAATCACATTTGCGAAATTTCTGTACTGTAGTTTAAAGAGCTAGCCATCAAAACCATGTATGGCCAACCAATACGAACAAAAAGCTAAATCTAAAAAAACACACACACAACAGTACACACAAAAATGTGCAGATCTGTAACATTTTTTTTTTCACAGCTGATAAAAAAAAATACTACCGTTCTCCCCCAGACTCCCCTTTGATACAGTAGGTAAACAAAATAGATTTTTTTCCCCCCACAAATTATCAGCAGACACTTTCTGGCACCCCACACTGCATTGGTATCAGTGTTAACAGTCCCAGTTCAGATGTGCAACACTTCAGATTGGATACACTGTAACAAGAATCCAACTTTGCATAGACATCCTCAGAATCGAAATCAGTCACGGGGTTGCCTTTCCAAGCTGGCAGAAAAGGAACCCGATCTTAATTTCCAGCTACTCCTGGAAAACAAGGGAAAAACAAAAGTTTCTTCCTCTCCTCCTGCTCCTTCATTTGGTTCTCCCGGACTTCCTTCCGTGTTTTTCAAACTTGGAACTAGAAAAACGGTTGTTGACAGAAAAACAAAACAAAAAATCCCCCCTTTTCCACCTTCTCACCGTCCTCTTGCGCCCCCACCCCATTTCTTTCTTTTTTTTTTTTTTTTCCTCCCAGACTGAAACTTTCGCCTGCCGGTGTCAAGCCGCCAATACAGGGCCCCACGGGCTGCTTCAATGGGGAAATATGCGTCAACCAAAATCAATGAGAAACGTACATGCTGCAAAGATCCACATTTCCACCGGGACTCGGATGGTCATGACGGGACAACCCCTCGGAAACGGGGCAGGGGCGGGGGACGCGGCCACCGCGGCCAGGCGGGCGCCAAGAGCCCCCCGGCCGACGCAAAGTCATCCCCAATCTCAAAGCAAGAAGAGAAATCACATTTAGAAGAGTCGGGTGCGTTTGGCTTTTGTGCGCAGAGCGCGGCTGTCGCGCGGCAGCCGCGGGCGCCTCAGAGGATCACGCAGGCCGAGCAGCAGCCCTCATCGCCGTTGGGCTGCGCCGCGTAGTTCATCTGCCTCACGATCTCGGCGAACAGCTCGTCCACCGAGGCTTTGTTTTTGGCCGAAGTCTCCATGAAGGGGCAGCTCCACTCCTCCGCCAGGGCCTTGCCCTCGCCGAATGAAACCTCGCGCTCGCCCTCCAGGTCCACCTTGTTGCCCACCAGAATCATGGGCACGCGCTCGTACCGCTTCACGCGGATGATCTGGTCCCGCATGGGCTTGATGTCCTGGAAGCTCTGCTGGTTCACAAGGCTGTACACGAGGATGAAGCCCTGGCCATTCTTGATGTACAGGTCCCGCATGGATGCGAACTGCTCCGTGCCCGCCGTGTCCAAGATCTCCAGCACCGACGGCGATGAATCCACTTCAATCTCTTTGCGGTAGAAGTCCTCGATGGTGGGGTCGTACTTCTCGATGAAGGAGCCGGTCACGAACTGCACCGTGAGCGCGGACTTGCCCACGCCGCCCGAGCCCAGCACCACCACTTTGTACTCTCTCATGGCTCCGCAGGCGTTCTCGCTGCGCCTGCCACGGCCCCGTCGGGGCTGCGCACCGGAGGAAAGCTGGGCTTGGTGGCTGGACTCCTCTGTCCTCAGCTCTGCAGGAAAAACTCAGGAGATGACCGAGGAACGCAGGACGCGGAAATCACCAAGCGGGGGCCGGGCGCCGGGCCGGCCGGCGCGGCGGCGCGTCCCTGCAGCGCGGGTCCGGGGCCCCGAGGCAGCCCACGGCGGCAGGAGCAGCCTGGGCGGCGGATCGGGAGGACAATGCCGGCAGCCGGTGAAAGGCGAGGGCTGCAGCTTCTCTCCGCAGCAGCCCAGGAAGGCGAGGAGGCGGCGGCGGCGGCGGGCTGCGGAGGCGGCTGCTAATTGCGCGCCGGGCCGGGACGCGCGTGGCATGAGTCCCCGCAGAGCGTGCGCCCACCGCCGCGGCCCTTCGAGCTCTCTCCCGCAGCCTCCGCGGGGCGAGGGCTTCCTACTCGCCGCGCGCAGCCCTGCCCGCCCCGCCCTGCCGAGCATGCCCACTGCGTCGCTGCCGGCCCCGCCCGCCGGCTCCCCGGCTCCCGGTTTTCCGGGGGGCCGGACGGGGGTGGGGCTGTGGGCGGAGCTAGCGGTTTGACTCAAGGCTAGCGGATTCGGGATCGGTACTAGGACAGGCGCCGGAGAAATGTGTGGGGGTGTATGGGTGTTAAGAGACTGGCTGGGACAGCTCCAGAGGGAGGACGGAGGCCACCTTCCTTGGCCGACTTGGCTTTCGTGCATTGGAGTCCCGGCTCTGTGAGAAGAGGGCGGGCGCCGCGGGCCACCCCGGGAGCAGGCTGGTCTCTTGCCGCTCCGTTTATCCAAAGCTGGTGGACGCCACTCCCCGAGCCCCGGCGGGTGTGCCTGCCGAAGGCCGAGACCCAAAGAACATCTGGGTCTGTGATAGACGGGCGAAGCATCTTTCCCACACTCTAGGCGTGGCCCTTTCTACCCAGGCTTCTCTGGCGGACTCTCCTCGCACTTCAGGCCTCAGACAAAGAAAGCTGGAACATTCGGCCTGAAACCTGTCCGGAGGAGGGAAGGCGCAGCCTCTTAGAGATCGGGGCGGTCTCCAGGCTGGGACTCAGAAGGCCCCACCCACCTCCTCACTCGGCTAGGGCCGAAACCCGGAGAGTGAAAGCACCAGCCGATCCGCAGTCAGCCCGGGCGCCGGTAGCTAGTCAGGGCATGCTCAGTGGGCGGAGTAGGTTTGGGGGTTTGGAAGTAGGAAGCTTGTGCAGTGCACACCCACGCTCCAGCTCAAATTACCTCTCCCAGACTCGGGACCCATTGGTCCCGGGGCGCAAATCTCACACCCTCGAATGTTCTTCCATTGGCTACTGCCAAGGTTTTATCAGTTTGGGCTGCTTCATTGGCTAAAAAGTAGCCTCCGCTCGTGATTGGTTATTTATAGAGATTGAGTTGAGAGGCGGAGGCACAGCTGTTCTTTCTCTGCTCTCCGCCGCCCCCTTCCTCCCACTTCCCCAACCTAGTCGTTTTTGAAGCTAAGAGTGAAAAAATAAAAGGAATTTAGGCGGAGAGCTCAGAGCTAAATATAGTCCTTTGTTGGTGTTTTCAAGTCTGACTTCTCGGTGCCCAGTCACGACTGTCCGTTAAAGGGAGCTGGTTACAGTTCTTGGTCCTCAAGAAATGGCAAAGTTTCCAAGGTGGTTTTTTTTTTTTTTTTAATTTTCCCCAGGGAGGGGGAGGGGCTAGGATGTGGAAATGGGCCACACTGCATTCAGCTCACCCGGTGGGGTGGGGGAATGCCCAGGCTTGCCTTTGGTAAACATCTCTGCTGTGCGGCGGGCGTTCGCTAAACTGGGCTTGGCTCCTACTCACAGGAACTGCCGGCGAGATGCCTTGGCTTGTTCCAGGCCTCTCCTTTCTCGGAGGAGAGATGTCAAGACCTGTCAAAAGGCTAAGCAATGATCGCGTGAGCCCCAGGGGGAAGGGGTGGGAGGGGACCAGGCATCAACCCTGGCTTGGAATCCCGTCGACGCCACTTCTCACTGGTTTAACCGTCTGCATTGGAGGGATAACAGAAATGGTGTACTAATGCTTGGTTTCAGGGCCTTAGTCCCATTGTGACTCAGGGCCGCGTTGCCAGTTAACCTTCTTTGAACCTCTAGCTATAGCTCGTAGAATGCACAGCTGCAACTTGAAGTCCTGGCCATGGGACCCAACGGCCATGGGTCCTGGGCAGCCCCCAGTGCCTTGGGTGGGCGGAACCCATTCCTGCGCCTGGCTTCGCTATTTAGTGGAGAGAGGGGTTATCAGGGTGCTTCGCTGGTTAACCCTGATATGCTGCTGCTGCTAAGTCGCTTCAGTCGTGTCCGACTCTGTGTGACCCCACAGACTGCAGCCCACCAGGTTCCCCCGTCCCTGGGATTCTCCAGGCAAGAACACTGGAGTGGGTTGCCATTTCCTTCTCCAAGGAAAAGTGAAAGTGAAGTCGCTCAGTCGGGTCTGACTCAGCGACCCCATGGACCGCAGGCCACCAGGCTCCCCCATCCATAGGATTTTCCAGGCAAGAGTACTGGAGTGGGGTGCCATTGCCTTCTCCAACCCTGATATAATTCTCCAGATACCTTTCAAGGCAAACTCACCTAATATAGCTGGAGCGATCCTCGCGTTTACCCAGTTTCATGTTTGCCAGGCGTTTTACATGTGCTATCTTATTTACTCCTCATAAAAATAGTAATTATACCTATTTTAAAAATGAGGATACTGAGACCCTAAGATGTCGCATAACTGGCATAGCTGGCATGAAATTTCACAGCACGAGTGGTCGCGCTGGGATCCTGACCCAGGTGTTTGGGTGCAGAACCTGGTCTTGTAACTATTAGGAATACTACTTTCTAACAAGAAAGTTTCCAGATGGTACTCTTTCTTAGGGTGACTTTTGAGGTAGTATGAACAGACTGGCTCTTAAGCCCAAGCTAGAGGGACCCATGTCCACCCCCTGACTCTTCTGATAGTGCCCCTCCCCACAGGGAGGGGCTAGAACCCACATCCAGACCATGTCCCAGGGGGTCAGAATCCTGGAATCCCCTCCCCAGATAGTACCAAACCCTCTCCTAGGATCTGCTTGGACCTGTGAACTCACCCCTGTGTGCAGGAGTGGGTCTTTGTTGGAGTGTGGGTGGTACTTGGACCCATGAGCTAAGGCGTGCCCTCCCAGGCACTTTGGGCCCCCACTTAACTGCAGGGAGAGGGGTGCCTTCTAAGCTTTCTCTTCCCTGCCACTTTCCAGCCTGGCTCTTGGAGAAGTCTAAGAATTTGTGATTCACACCTGACCATTCAGGTCTTGCAAAGAAGTATTTGTCAAGGTGGGAGGACAGATCATATTTTAACACCGTGTTATCTTGATTTTAGGGCTTCTCTGGTGGCTCAGACGGTAAAGCATCTCCCTGCAATGTGGGAGTTTCGGGTTCGATCCCTGGGTGGAGAAGATCCCCTGGAGAAGGAAATGGCAGCCCACTCTAGCACTCTCGCCTGGAAAATACCATGAACAGAGGAGGCTGGTAGGCTACAGTCCATGGGGTCACAAAGAGTAGGTCACGACTGAGCGACTTCACTTATCTTAATTTATAACTGAAATAACTAGAGTAATGCTACTTGGGCCTCTGTCCTGTAGCCCACAGATGTTAGGTGTGGTTCTGAGTATGCTATAGTAGAAAATACTTTGTCCTTATGGGCCAGGTGTCTAATCTCAAGTATTACTCATCAATTATTGTCTGAGACCGTGGGCAAGGCCCTCAAGTTGCTCCCGACCTTAGTTTCTCTAAAGTGGTGATAATAAAGTTTGCCCCACCCACCAAGCTACCCAAGGAACCTTGGAGAATATCTGATGACCAAACGCTTCATTTTACATCACAGCCAGTGAGCAGAATTAGAACCCTGGTATCCTGGCTGCCCCTTTTCAAGGTGCCAGCCTATACTCAGATGATAATTAGCAAATAATGGATGGAAACATGCTTGCAGTGTACCATATATTCATGACAATTACAACCCAGGTGTCTTGACAGCCGTATCTAGAAGAGACCATCTTCAGGACTCTGGGTAGTCATGCAGATGGGTGTTTTTGAATCTTGGTGGCCTCTCTGATACCAAAGAGTTGCCACACTTTGAATCATTCCCATTAAGGATTCTTTGATAACAATTTTTATTACACTCAGATAGTATCCCTCAGAAAGATTTCCATTGGGGCTTTGGGATTCAAAATGAAGTAATGAATGAAATTACTGATGCACACATTTTTAAAGTTGATCACTTCTTCCTGTGAAATTTGTTAGGAGTCTTTATGTACCTTCCTTATGGTATAATCCTGTACCATAATTATTTACATGTCTGTACTGTGTCACTGTGTGAAGTCCTTGAGGTCAGAGGCTACACTTGGCTCATCTTTGGAGCCACCTCTGTCCTTCCCCCAGTAAGAGTGCCTACATAGGAGTCCCACAATTAACTATTCATGGGTATATGAATGGCATTTTATCCCTTTCCCAAACTCTCTTTGTGGTAAAAGATATACTAATTCTTGGTGAGACAAAACATTTCCTGTATCCTTAGAAAACTGTAAAATACTAATGTTTAAGTCTCCCTGAGTCTTAAAGATGCTGGAGTGGTAAAGTCTACCCTTATATGGATGGAAACACTGTCAATGCTGTCTCGTGTGGTTCTGAGTATTTGGGAAAAAATACCAAAGCTCCCAGTAGATAAACTCTGAAGATTTCAAACGTTTGTGCAGATAATACACAAAAGACACCTTTAGAAAACGATCTGAAGTAAAAGCTAACAGATGAAGAACTACTTAATCTTTGGTATTGACTATTATATACACAGTGATCCCTACCTGGCCTGGCTTACACAGTGAGCTTCTGTGACACTGGTTTTGGGCCTTCAAAGAATTAGAGGGTTTGCTAGAACATGAATCTTTTAAGTCCTCCAGAAAATAAGTACCCATCTGTCCTCTTCATTTATACAAAAGTGGAGGTTTATTTCATCATGTTCATAGTTTTAGCTGGCTTGACCTGTAGATAAACAAATAATTCCAAAAAAAATTCTAATTTTGAAAATATCAGGGGTAAGTTGAGAGTAACCATGTAGCATTATTTTAAAGGGATGTTACTGTAAGACTAACTGTGCCTTTCAGAGTTCTAAGTAAATATTTGTTAAGGACCTGAACATGTTATAACCAGGCATCCACAAGCAGGCTTAAGATGTTTCATTTTATCAGTGGTCTTTAAAAAATAATCTCCAGTTATGCCCCTAAAAACACTCATTAGTCACCCAAACCATCATCATTTCATACTCTTCATATTGCATTTTAGGCAGCCAACTTGTAAGAACAATGGCTTGCACTCCTTGTAATGAGATTTTATATCTTAAAAAATGTTTTAAAATTCTAGCATGGTAATTAAAGAGAGACAATATATGCCTGGTTTTATAATTTCACTGTTTGCCCCTTATGTGTACTCTGATTGGATTTTTTTTCTCCTTTTAAAATTATTTTTCAAAGGAAAATATAGATGAGTTAAATTTTAAATTAAATAACCTCTTACAATCCGTCAAGCTTTTTGCAAACCTTTTGATAGGCCCAAATAAAGAAATAGAAAAATCAAAATAACTATTGTCTCAAGGCTATCATATTAGAATTAAATATGATCTCACTATATACATTAATGTGCTGTGTCATTTTTGATAATAAAAACCACTTCTAACTCCATGAAAATGTTATCCTGGGCTGAAGTGTTACACACACGTGGGCAACTACCACACAACTGCTCAGTGAATTTGAGTTCTATCATAGAATCTTACTAACGGTTTGGCCTACGGTCATTAATTTATATGTGTTTTTTTTTTTTTTTTTTAAGAAAAATCTTTTCTAAGATAAATGACCTCTATAGGGTCTGAGATTTGCCTGAGACCCTGATCTGTAGAGAAAAGAACAAAATGGGCTTAGAGCACTACTTTTATGTGATGAATATATTCTCACTCAAAGGAAATTTAAATTGATTTCATTGATCCTATTTTTCACATTTGAAAGCACAGTCACACATCTTAGTCTAAGATTTGTCTCCTTAGACCTGGCATCCCAGAGAAACAAATATAGCAAGAATAGAAGCTATGCCTTAGATCCATTAAAAAGCACTTTCTTCTTGTAAAATTGTCATTATATGCAGATGATATGATACTATATACAGAAAACCCTAAAGACTCCACACAAAAACTGCTAGAACTAATAAATGAATTCAGTAAGGGAGCAGGATACAAGATTAACATATAGAAATTAACTGCATTTCTTTACACCACAATGAAATATCCAATGGAATGTAAAAAAAAAAAAAAGAAAGAAAGAAAATGTACCTTTTAAAATTATATCTGCAGAAATAAAACACTTAGGAATAAACCTGACCAAGGATGTGAAAGACTTATATGCTGACAACTATAAAACACTTATAAAGGAAACTGAATATTATTCAAAGAAATGGAAAGACATTCCATGCTCTTGGATTGGAAGAATTTATATTGTTAAAACAGTCATTCTATCCAAGGCAATCTACACATTTAATATAATCCCTATCAAATTACTAATGACATTTTTCACAGTAGTAGAACAAATAATTCTATTCCTATGGAACATGAAAGACCCAGGATTGCCAAGGATTAGTGAAGAAGAACAAGAAAGCAAGAAGCATAAACTTCCCAGACTTCAGACAATACTACAAAGCTACAGTAATCAAAACACTGTATACTGGCACAAAAACAGATATATGGATCTACAGAACAGAATACAGAGACCAAAATAAACCCATACACCTACAGTCAAGGCTTCATGCTCCAAGCCAGGCATTGATAGTATGGGAACTGTGAACTTCCAGATGTTCAAGCTGGATTTAGAAAAGGCACAGAAACCAGATATGAAATTGCCAACATCCACTGGATCATCGAAAAAGCAAGAGAGTTCCAGAAAAACATCTGCTTTACTGACTGTGCCGTAGCCTTTGACTGTGTGGATCACAACAAAATGTGGAAAATTCTTCAAGAGATGGGAATACCAGACCATCTAACCTGCCTCCTGAGAAATCTGTATGCTGGTCAAGAAGCGACAGTTAGAACCGGACATGGAAAACCAGACTGGTTCCAAATAGGAAATGGAGTATGTCAAGGCTGTATATTGTTACCCTGCTTATTTAACTTCTATGCAGAGTACATCATGTGAAATGCCAGGCTGGATGAAGCACAAGCTGGAATCAAGATTGCTGGGAGAAATATCAATAACCTCAGATATGCAGAAAGTGAAGAGGAACTAAAGAGCCTCTTGATGAAAATGAAAGAGGATAGTGAAAAAGCTAGGCTAAAACTGAACATTCAAAAAACTAAGATCATGGAATCCAGTCCCATCACTTCATGGCAAATAGATGGGGAAACAATGGAAACAGTGACAGACTTTATTTTGGGGGGCTCCAAAATCACTGCTGATGGTGACTGCAACCATGAAATTTAAAGACGCTTGCTCCTTGGAAGAAAAGCTAGACAGCATATTAAAAAGCCAACAAAGGTCTGTCTAGTCAAAGCTATGGTTTTTCCAGTAGTCATGAATGGACGTGAGAGTTAGACTATAAGGAAGGCTGAGTGCCGAAGAATTGATGCTTTGATCTGTGGTGTTGGAGAAGACTTTTGAGAATTCCTTGGATTGCAAGGAGATAAAACCATTCAATCCTAAAGGAAATCAGGCCTGAATATTCATTGGAAGGACTGATGGTGAAGCTGAAACTCCAATACTTTAGGCACCTGATGTGAAGAACTGACTCATTGGGAAAGATCCTGATGCTGGGAAAGATTGAAAGCAGGAGGAGAAGGGGATAACAGAGGATGAGATGGTTGGATGCATCACGGATTTGATGGGCATGAGTTTGACCAAGCTGCAGGAATTGGTGATGGACAGAGAAGCCTCGAGTGCTGCCATCCACGGGGTCACAAAGAGTGCCAAACAACTGAATGACTAAACCAAGCTGAACCTACATCAACTAATCCTCACCATAAGAGGGAAGAATATACAATAGGAAAAGGACAGTCTTTTTAGCAAGTGGTATTGGGAAAGTTGGACAGCCAGATATAAATCAATGAGGTCAGAACACACCCTCTCGCCATGGCTTAAAGACTTAAAGCTACAACATGACATCATCAAACTGCTAGAAGAGATCACAGGCAAAACATTCTCTGATGTAAATCATACCAATTTCTTAGTCCCCCAAAGCAATAGAAATAAAAAGAAAAATAAAACAAATGGGACCTAATCAAACTTACAAGCTTTTTCACAGCAAGGGAAACCATAAGTGGGAGAACATATTTGCAAATTATGCAACAGACAAGGGTTTAGTTTCCAAAATATACCAACAACTCATACAACAACAACAACAAACAACCCAATCCAAAAAGAGCAGAAGACCTAAACAAACATTTTCCCAAAGAAGAAATATAGATGGCCAACAGGCATGTGAATAGATGCTCAACACCACTAATTATTAGAAAAATGCAAGTCAAGACTACAGTTAGGTACCACTTCACACTGGTCAGGATGGCCATAAAAAAGTCTACGGATAACAAATGCTAAAGAGAGTATGGAGAAAATGGGCCCTTGCTACACTGCTGGTGGGAATAAAGCTGGTTCAGCCACTGTGGAGGTTGGAGCTTCCTCAGAAAATAAAAAATAGAATTACCATAGGATCCAATCATCCCACTCGTGTGCACATGTCCAGTCAAAACTATAATTAAAAAAGATGCATGCACCCGTGTTCATAGCAGCACAATTCACATAACCCAGACATGCAAACAGCCTAAATGTCCATCAATAGATGAAGAGATAAAGATGCTATGGCACATATATACAGTGAAATACTACTTGGCCATA
This sequence comes from Dama dama, assembly GCF_033118175.1. Taxonomy (NCBI): domain Eukaryota; kingdom Metazoa; phylum Chordata; class Mammalia; order Artiodactyla; family Cervidae; genus Dama; species Dama dama. Next base: position 7,278,116 of record NC_083699.1, on the reverse strand, counting down.
AAAAGGAACAAAACCATGCTATTTGCAGCAATATGGATGCAACAAGAGACTATCACACTAAGTGAAATAAGTCAGAGGAAGACAAACACCATATGATGTCACTTATATGTGGAGAGTCTAAAATGAGACACAAAAGAACCAATCTGAGAAACAGCATCAGGGACATGGAGAGCAGACTGGTGGTTGCCATGGGGAAAGAATGAGTGGGAGGCTGGGGTTAGCAGATGTATGCTTTTCTATATAGAATGGATAAACAACAAGGTCCTACTGCATAGCACAGAGAACTGCATTTAATAGCCTATGATAAACCATAATGGAAAAGATTATAAAAAACACCTCTTTATAACTGAATAATTTGCTATACATCAGTAATTAACACAACACTGTAAATCAACTAAAGTTCAATAAAATAATAACGTTTAAAAAAAAAAGAACTTTCACTTTCTTTTTTGTCACCAACCACTAGATTAAAGGAGTCGCCCTCTCTCTTGCAGGAACAAAAATCCATCACTTCCATTGATGCTGGAGGAAGCCTACCATTCTTTCTGCAGCAGTGACTCCAATAAATCCTTCAAACTTTGTGGTTTTGATGGAGACAGTGAGAGTCTATACTGAGGGAGAGGAAGCCCTCTGTAAATTACCATCAGCCGTCAGGTTTGGTTTAAGGAATCTGCCAAAGGGGTTTCTATTTTACTTGCAGTTCACTATCTTGTGATAGAAAGTTTCAGAAAAGGATCTGTGGTGATATCTTAGGAAGATAACACTAGAACTGCAGAATTCAGGCTATTTAAATAATTTTATGATTATTGTATTCAGTTCCATTGTAGAAGTTTGTTAACTCTTCTGAAGAATTTTTTCTTTCTTTGTTTTAAAACTTACATTTAAAACAAAGATTATTGGACTATTATTCAACTATGGCAATGTGAACATATTACCCCTGAACTATAAAAACCAAATCCTTTCTGTTAAGGAATTTATGTCCTTAAAAAAACCTTATTGCCATGTAGAATATAATTATATAGAGTTATTGAAAAGGAGTGATCATAGGAAACTTATCAAACATTTCCATGTTTCATGTAAGCTAAATGTTTTAAACAAGCAGTTGGCAAACTTTTTTCAGTAAAGGGCCAGAGAGTAAACATTTCAGATTTTGCAGGCCATACATCTCCATTGCAACTACTCAAATATGCCCCTGCAGTATAAAAGCAGCCATAGACAATATGTAAATAAATGCGCATGACTGAGTTCCATAACACTTTCTTTACAGAAACAGGTGGTGGGCTGCCTTGGGCCCACAGCTTCATGGTTTGCCAATCTCTAGGCTATGTATTAAGAAAATATCCTCATTTGTTGCTGGAGGCCAAACACATAATCAAAATGAAGTACTCATCTGTCACTGGATATAACCATAACTCTTGACTTCAATCTATAGTGAAAGTGAAAGTTGCTCAGTTGTGTCTGACTCTTTGCAACCCCATAGACTATACAGTCCATGCAATTCTTCAGGCCAGAATACTGGAGTAGGTAGCCTTTCCCTTCTCCAGGGGGTCCTCCCAACCCAGGGATCAAACCCAGGTCTCCTGCATTGCAGGCAGATTCTTTACCAGCTGAGCCACAAGGGAAGCCCTTTAATCTATAGTGAAATACTACTCAAATAGTGAATATACAGACACAATTCTACATAACTTTAGGAAATTGTTTATAACTTATGAAATATTCAGATTTATATTTTTACACGTGTACTTTAAATGTGTTTTCAATAGTTAAAGTAGACCCATCTTTTGTTGGAATTCTTAACGTTTTCTTATTGATTTATAATTGTTGACTATGTATTATGGTTATGTTACATAATAAGGATATTAACCTCTGATAATCACATACTTTGAAAATAACTATTAGTTTGTTATTAGCCCATATTTATGCTTTTTCATTAATATTTTAAAAAATATTCTATTTGAATTTATTGACTTTTTTCTTTTGGGTTTTCTTTCGGAAATTCATGCCACAAATATAAAGCTGTCTTACACTCCAGGATATTTATAAAACTAGTGTTATGTAAGTATTTATAAATGTGACCTTGTCTAACTCAATGAAATTATGAGCCATGTAGTGTAGGGCCACCCAAGGCAGATGGGTCATGGTGGAGAGTTCTGACAAAACGTGGTCGACTGGAAAAGGAAATGGAAAATCACTTCAGTATTCTTACCTTGAGAACCCCATGAACAGTATGAAAAGGCAAAAAGATAGGACACTGAAAGATGAACTCCCCAGGGCGGTAGTTGCCCAATACGCTACTGGAGAAGAGCAGAGAAGTGACTCCAGAAAGAATAAAGAAATGGAGACAAAGCGAAAACAACACCCAGTTGTGGATGTGACTAGTGATGGAAGTAAAGTCCGATGCTGTAAGAACAGTGTTGCATAGGTACCTGGGAATGTTAGGTCCATGAATCAAGGTAAAGTTGAAGTGGTCAAACAGGAGATGGAAAGAGTGAACATTGATATTTTAGTAATCAGTGAACTAAGATGGACAGGAATGGGCGAATTTAATTCAGATGACTATTATATCTACTACTGTGGGCAAGAATCCCTTGGAAGAAATGGAGTAGCCCTCACAGTCAACAAGAGAGTCCCAAATTCAGTACTTGGGTGCAATCTCAAAAATGACAGAATGACCTCTGTTCATTTCCAAGGCAAAGTATTCATTATCACAGTAATCCAAGTCTATGCCCCTACCACTAATGCTGAAGAAGTTGAAGTTGAATGTGTATATGACTATCTATGAGATCTTTCAGAACTAACACCCAAAAAAGATGTCCTTTTCATCACAGGGGACTGGAATGCAAACGTTGGAAGTCAACGGATACCTGGAGTAAAGGGTAAGGTTGGCCTTGGAGTACAAAATGAAGCAGGACAAAAGCTTACAGAGAGTTTTGCCAAGAGAATTTACTGGTCACAGCAAATACCCTCTTCCAACAACACAAGAGATGACTCTACACCTGGACATCACCAGGTGGTCAAGCCAAGCCAGGCTTCCCAAAATCAGACTGATTATATTCTTTGCGGCCAAAGACGGAGAAACTCTATACAGTCAGCAAAAACAAGACCAGTAGCTGACTGTGGCTCAGATCATCGACTTATTGCCAAATTCAGGCTTAAATTGAAGAATGTAGGGAAAACCACAAGACGATTCAAGTGTGATCTAAATCAAATCCCTTAGGATTATACAGTAGAAGTGACAGATTCAAGGGATTAGATCTGATAGAGTGCAGGAAGAATGATGAATGGAGGTTCATGACATTGTACCTGAGGCGGTGATCAGAACCATCCCCAAGAAAACAATGCAAAAAGGCAAAATGGTTGTCTGAGGAGGCCTTACAAATAGCTGAGAAAAGAAGAGAATGAAAAGCAAAGGAGAAAAGGAAAGATATACCTATTTGAGTGCAGAGTTCCAAAGAATAGCAAGGAGAGACAAGAAAGCCTTCCTCAGAGATCAGTGCAAAGAAATAGAGGAAAACAACAGAATGGGAAAGATTAGAGATCTCTTCAAGAAAATTAGAGATACCAAGGGAACATTTCATGCAAAGATGGGTTCAATAAAGGACAGAAATGGTATGGACCTAACAGAAGCAGAAGACATTAAGAAGAGGTGGCAAGAATACACAGAACTATACAAAAAAGATCTTCACGACCCAGATAATCACAATGGTGTGATCACTCACCTAGAGCCAGACATCCTGGAATATGAAGTCAAGTGGGTGTTGGGAAGTATCACTACTAACAAATCTAATGGAGGTGATGGAATTCCAGCTGAGCTATTTCAAATGCTAAAAGATGATGCTGTGAAAGTGCTGCACTCAATATGTCAGAAAATTTGGAACACTCAGCAGTGGCCACAGGACTGGAAAAGGTCAGTTTTCATTCCAATCCCAAAGAAAGGCAATGCCAAAGAATGTTCAAACTACTGCAAAATTGAATTCATCTCACACACTAGCAAATTAATGCTCAAAATTCTCCAAGCTGGGCTTCAACATGAACCGTGAACTTCCACATGTTCAAGCCGGATTTAGAAAAGACAGAGAAACCAGAGATCAAATTGCCAACATTCACTGGATCATCAAAAAAGCAAGAGTTCCAGAGAAACATCTACTTCTGCTTTATTGACTACTTCAAAGCCTTTGACTGTGTGGATCACAACAAACTGTGGAAAATTCTTTAAGAGATGAGAATACCAGACCACCTGACTTGCCTCCTGAGAAATCTGTATGCAGATCAAGAAGCAACAGTTAGAACTGGACACGGAACAATGAACTCGTTCCAAATTGGGAAAGGAGTATGTCAAGGCTGAATACTGTCACCCTGCTTATTTAACTTATATTCAGAGTACATCATGTGAAATGCCAGGCTGGATGAAGCACAAGCTGGAATCAAGATTGCTGGGAGAAATATGAATAACCTCAGATATGCAGATGACACCATCCTTATGGCAGAAAGTGAAAAGGAACTAAAGAGCCTCTTGATGAAAGTGAAAGAGGACAGTGAAAAAGCTGGGTTTAAACTCAACATTCAAAAAAGTTTGATCATGGCATTTGGCCCCAGAACTTCATGACAAATAAATGGGGAAACAATGGAAACAGTGACAGACTTTATTTTCTTGGGCTCCAAAATTACTGCAGATGGTGACTGCAGTCATGAAATTAAAAGATGCTTGCTCCTTGGAAGAAAAGCTATGACAAACTTAGACCACATGTTAAAAAGCAGAGATGTTACTTTGTCGACAAAGGTCCATCTACTCAAAGCTATGGTTTTTCTAGTAGTCATGAATGGATGTGAAAGTTGGACCATAAAGAAAGCTGAACTTTGTGGGAGAATGTGAGGGTGGGATATTTCAAAAGAACAGCATGTATGCTATCTATGGTGAAACAGATCACCAGCCCAGGTGGGATGCACGAGACAAGTGCTCCGGCCTGGTGCACTGGGAAGACCCAGAGGAATCGGGTGGAGAGGGAGGTGGGAGGGGGGATCGGGATTGGGAATACATGTAAATCCATGGCTGATTCATATCAATGTATGACAAAACCCACTGGAAAAAAAAAATAATAATAATAAAAAAAAAAAAAAGAAAGCTGAGCACCAAAGAATTGACGCTTTTGAACTGTGGTGTTGGAGAAGACTCTTGAGAGTCCCTTGGACTGCAAGGAGATCAAACCCGCCCATCCTAAAGGAAATCAGGCCTGAATATTCGTTGGAAGGACTGATGCTGAAGCTGAAACTCCAACAGTTTGGGCATCTGATGCAAAGAACTGACTAACTGGAAAAGACCCTGATGCTGGGAAAGATTGAAGTCAGGAGAAGGGGATGACAGAGGATGAGATGGTTGTATGGGTCACCAACTTGATGGACATGAGTTTGAGTAAGCTCCGGGAGTTGGTGATGGACAGGGTGCTGCAGTCAGTGGGGTCACAAAGAGTTGGACATGTCTGAGCAACTGAAATGTACTGAACTGCAAATAACTATTAGTTTGTTATTAGTCCTTGTTTGTGCTTTTTCACTAATATTTTTAAATACATCATATTTGAATTTACGGACCTTTTTCTTTTGGGGTTTTCTTTCTGAATTTCATGCCACAAGTAGAAATTTGCCTCACTTTCCTGGATATTTATATAACTAGTGTTATGTAAGTATTTATAAATACTAGGGTTTTCTTCTAGCATTTTAAGTTTTTCTTTTCATGGTTACATTTAGGCTTGCTTTTCAATTGAGAAATAATTCAGTCATTTATTCAGTAGGAATTCAGTGTCAGTAAAGAGAGACTGAAATCCAAGCAGTAGGATGTCCATTGCTTAGAAGTTTCTGAGGGGAGGGCAGAGGAGGTGTCTGAAAACTCTGGTGGTGAGGCTGGGAAAACATCTTTCTTCTTGCACAGGAAAGAAGAAGAGCCACAAGACCTAAAAACTGGAACTGAGAAGGTGAAAATATGAGAGTTCAAACTGCAAACGACCTTCTCTCTGTAAATCAAAATGATAAGGCACCTGCTGAAGGAAGGGAGGCCAAGTGTGGGTTTGGGAACCGGAGTAGAAATCAAACTGTTTTATACCAAGAACTGTGCAGCACACAGCAAGAAGCTGATAAATTTTTGTTACATGAAGAGGCCAGTTCATCTTGTTTTTAATTAAGAAGGATACTGATAATCCCTCTTGAGTCTGTCCAGCCAGATTCTGTTACAATTTCTGAAGGCATTTTCCTCAATACATACAAATAAATAATTATAAAGTTAACATCCCATCTCCCACATGCCCATACCTTTAATGAAAATATACACAAAAACCTGTGACTTAACGTGGTTAAAAATTCCATTACTAATGGGAAATTAAATCAACTCATGAAACTTTCTTAACTATGTAATCTCTTGAGTTTCTCTATTTCATGCTAAATTATAATAAAACCTTGGGTACCTAACCTCAGAGAATCATTTTGAGTAGTGGAATAATCTGACTAGAAAATATCACTGTTGTACAGGGTGTCCTGTTACCATAAGAAAAATATTTATATTCTTTTCTTTAGATAAACTCTGTTTACCATAATAAATTTAAAATGTATAATAAAGCAGAAAGAAAAATAATAATAAATTACTGCTAAACAAAAACTTAACAATTTGGTTAATAGTTTTCTTGTCTTTCTACCATGGAATTATTTGAAAAATGGGCTTCCCTTGTGGCTCAGCTGGTAAAGAATCTACCTGCAGTGTGGGAGACCTGGGTGTGACCCCTGGGTTGGGAAGATGCCCTGCAGAAGCGAAAGGCTACCCACTCCAATATTCTGGCCTGGAGAATTCCATGGACTGTATAGTCCATGGGGTTGCAAAGAGTTGGACACGACTGAGCCACTTTCACAATTGAAAAATAGAAAACTAGTTCTAGTTTTCTATTTTAACATACAGCTTAATATAGATCTCAGGTATTCTATAACCTACTAGTCAAATAAGACAGTTATCTTAAGTACTTATTTATCAAACAGTTTTCCCCAATGGATTCTGATGAAACTATTTCTCACGTATGCTAATGTTGCCCAGGAAGTGATTTAATTGACAAAGTCCCACAAGACCCGCCTGGCTTGGGGCTGTCTGCCTATTTGTTCTGAAGGTGGGAAGAAGTAGGTTCAGATTCATGATCCCGGGGCAGTAGAATAGAGAGGCTGCTGGCCTGCACCATTAACCAGGGAATCGAGGGCTTCAGCTGCTTTCTCCCAAACAGTTTGTCCCTGTCCAGAAATGGTCTTCTTTTCTGTGGCAAACAGTGCCCTTTGATGTGTCAGCACCATTCAAAGCCAGGCTGTGACTTCTGCATTATTAACACATTTGTGCTTCCTTTGTCAAACTGGACCCAGGCTTCCCTCTCTCTTGCCCTAAGTTTTTCCTGAGATTTAAAAAGAAATCTGCCCCTCACTATTTCCAAAGTGTGTCCCAGAATGTTTGGGAAATGACTTATCCTCGAGGCTGCAAATTCTTTATCAGAAGAAAGAAAGAAAGAAAAAAAAAAAAACAGATTATTTTACTGACTTAGTTTCAGGCTGAGATTTTCTCTAAACTGTTCTCATTATTTGATTTGAATAGAATACTAGGCATAAGCAATATTTTTAAAGTGTATGTAACTGTGAAATGGAAATTCCTGAATATTACATGCCTGATAAATCTTTCTCATTAAACCTTATATGTAGTAAAATTTCCTGTCTTGAATAACATGTTTTCTATAGGTTGACCCAGGGAATTATTTAATATTTTGGTAGCTGGGAGATAGAAATAATGTTCAGAGATACCACTCTATTTTCTCTGGGTGTGCTGAATAATTGTGTGAAAACAGAATATTTTGTTTTTCTGAGGTAAAGCCTATGGTTTTGAAAAGATCTGTTGTTTAATGTAAATAAAAATAATGCGAGGAGGTTGGGTGTGACAGAAAAGGCTATTTCAGATTTTCTGAGGACTATTTGTACAATGTAAGCAACAGGTGACATTCTCAGATGCTTTAGAACCATCCCATCTAATCTTCCAAATATTAAACTATCAGGCTATTCTTATTCTGTTTAATTCAAACAAGTTTTTATCAGTGTATACAACTACACATTAAATTAGACCAAATTTATATGACTTCCATGTATCAAGAATCATAGCTTGAGCTGAAGCTGCTTCATTCTAAGATGCAGGAGAGCCAGAAAGGACATCTGAGGACCAGTAAATCAGGTCAGCAAATGCACAATTCCGTGAGGGACCAAGTTACCACTGCAGAGGTAAGAGGAGAGATGGCTGAGGATCATAAATGTTATTCAAAGATGGCAAAGGTCACCAAAGAGAAAGGGGGTGTCGTGTCTACCAATGTAGGGTGTTCCTCTTAGATTACCCTTGCAATTACCTCAATGAAGGTACCTAGAGGAGCAATCTCTGGGCCACTTAGCTGGCAGGGCGCCAGTAGAATTTGGGCTTATAGTTCCTGTAACGTTTTGTACCAGGGCCTGCAGCTGTGGCTGCAGCAGCCTCAGAGGGTCTGTGGTAAACTTCCACAGTAGCATGGAGCCTCTTCAGCAGACTCCAGCAGACTAATCGTCACTCTGGGCATTAGAAGCTGCCGCAAACACCTCCATATAACGAGCTGAGCACGTGCCTTCCATTGTGTCCGACTCTGTGTGACCCTATGGACTGTAGCCCCCAGGCTCTTCTGTCCATGGGATTCTCCAGGCAAGAATACTGGAGTGGGTTGTCATGTCATCCTCCGGAGAACTTCCCGACCCAGGGTTCGAACCCACATCTTTCATGTCTCCTGCATTGACAGGCAGGTTCTTTACCACTAGCCCCACCTAGGAAGTCCCATATAATGAGCTGACAGAGGAGCAAAATGAACGGTACAATCCATAAAGCAGTCATGGAGGCTGGTCTGGAAAGGGTAGGGGAGGCACCTCTATGGGGTCCCAGGGCTACTGGAGAGGAATTAAGGAGGTCTGGACTTCCTGAAGAAGCCTTACAAAGAGCTGAGAAAAGAAGAGAAGTGAAAGGCAAAGGAGAAAAGGAACAATATACCCATCTGAATGCAGAGTTCCAAACTATAGCAAGCAGAGATAAGAAAGCCTTCCTCAGTGATCATGCAAAGAAATAGAGGAAAACAACAGAATGGGAAAGATTAGAGATCTCTTCAAGAAAATCAGAGATACCAAGGGAACATTTCATGCAAAGATGGGCATGATAAAGGACAAAAATGGTATGAACCTAATAGAAGCAGAAGATATTAAGAAAAGGTGACAAAAATACACAGAAGAACTATACAAAAAAGATCTTCATGACCCAGACAACCACGATGGTGTGATCACTCACCTAAACCTAGCGAAGTCAAGTGGGCCTTAGGAAGTATCACTACAAACAAACCTAATGGAGGTGATGGAATCCCAGCTGAGCTATTTCAAATCCTAAAAGATGATGCTGTGAAAGTGCTGCACTCAATATGTCAGCAAATTTGGAAAACTCAGCAGTGGCCACAGGACTGGAAAAGGTCAGTTTTCATTCCAATCCCAAAGAAAGGCAATGCCCAAGAATGCTCAAACTACTGCACAATTGCACTCATCTCACACTAGCAAAGTCATGCTAGCAAAATAATGCTCAAAATTCTCCAAGTGATGCTTAACAGTACGTGAACTGAGAACTTCCAGATGTTCAAGCTGGATTTAGAAAAGGCGGAGGAACCAGAGATCAAATTGCCAACATCCAATGGATCATCGAAAAAGCAAGAGAGTTCCAAAAAAACATCTAGTTCTGTTCTTTCGACTACACCAGAGCCTCTGACTGTGTGGATCACAACAAACTGGAAAATTCTTCAAGAGATGAGAATACCAGACCACCTGACCTGCCTCTTGAGAAACCTGTATGCAGGTCAAGAAGCAACAGTTAGAACTGGACATGGAACAATCAACTGGTTCCAAATTGGGAAAGGAGTACATCAAGGCTGAATATTGTCACCCTGCTTATTTAACTTATATTCAGAGTACATCATGTGAAATGCCAGACTGGATGAAGCACAAGCTGGAATCAAGATTGCTGGGAGAAATATGAATAACCTCAGATATGCAGATGACACCACCCTTATGGCAGAAAGTGAAGAGGAACTGAGGCTGCTGCTGCTGCTGCTAAGTCGCTTCAGTCGTGTCCGACTCTGTGCGGGCCCATAGACGGCAGCCCACCAGACTCCTCCATCCATGGGATTTTCAGGCAAGAGTACTGGAGTGTGGTGCCATTGCCTTCTCTGAGGAACTGAGGAGCCTCTTGATAAAAGTGAAAGAGGAGAGTGAAAAAGCTGGCTTAAATCTCAACATTCAAAAAACTAAGGTCATGGCATCTGGTCCCATCACTTCATGGAAATAGATGAGGAAACAATGGAAATTGAGAGACTTTAATTTCTGGGGCTCCAAAATCACTGCTGGTGGTGACTGCAGCCATGAAATTAAAAGACGGTTGTTCCTTGGAAGAAAAGTTATGACCAACCTAGACAGCTTATTAAAAAGCAGAGACATTACTTTGCTGACAAAGGTCTGTCTAGTCAAAATTATAGTTTTTCTAGTAGTCATGAATGGATGTGAGAGTTGGACCATAAAGAAAACTGAGTGCCGAAACATTGATGCTTTTGAACTGTGATGTGGGAGAGGGCTCTTGAGAGTCCCTTGGACTGCAAGGAGATCCAACCAGTCAATCCTAAAGGAAATCAAGCTTGAATATTCATTGGAAGGACTGAAGCTGAAGCTTTAATATTTTGGCCACCTGATGCGAAGAACTGACTCCTTGGAAACGCCCCTGATGCTGCGAAAGATTGAAGGCGGGAGGAGAAGGGGATGACAGAGGATGAGATGGTTGGATGGACATGAGTCTGAGCATGCTCCAGAAGTTTGTGATGGACAGGGAAGCCTGGCATGCTACAATCCATGGGGTGGCAAAGAGGAGGGTTCAACTGAGTGACTGCACAAACTGAACTGGATTTCCTGCACTGTTTTTAAGAGACTGAGGCAAAATAATACTAATAAGACAAATGCTTATGGTTGTCTTACTTCTCAGTTAGGTATGCAGGAATTTAGGTTACATGGAAATTGTTTAGAAGTAAGCTTTCTTAGGGCTTCCCAAGTTGCTCAGTGGTAAAGAATCTGCATGCCAACGGAGGAGCCACAGGAGACTTTGGTTCAATCCCTGGGTCAGGAAGATCCTTTGGAGTAAGAAGTGGCAACCCACTACACTATTCTTGCCTAGAAAATTCCATGGACAGAGGAGACTGGCAGGCTACAGTCCATGGTATCATAAGTAGTTGGACATGACCGAGCACAGTCCCAAGTTTTCCTAACGAGCCATGAAACTTTCTAATACCCCTCTTTCCCTCAGGATTTTCTGACTTTATTTGTAAAGTCATGCTGCCTCACTCTAAAAGAATTAGGAATACTTAAGGCTGCACTTAACCGGAAACCCAATTAAGGGTTTGGGGGCTAAACAAATAAAGCTTTATTTCTTATTTAACAAGGAGTCTGATTCTGGAATTCTTCCAGCCTTTGTTCAGTAGTTCAGTGAAGAGAAATGGAGTCCCAGACTTCAAATCTGTTTCTGAGGCTGGAAGAAGATGGGGATGGGAGGGTTGGCCAAGGATACACCAGGAGGATTTTATGTTCCATCAAGAAACAAAAACTCCAGGAATCTTCCCATTAAATTTCTTTGGCCAGTACTGCATTGAATGTCCTTATAGCTGCAAAAGAGGCTGGGGTAATTCATAATAAACTAATCTACCTTTTATAGTGGGGGGAGACAAGCGAGAAATAAAGAATGGTTTTAGGAAGCCAGCCTCTCGTGTCTACCTCAAACACGGAAACATCCTTCAGAAACTCAGAATTTTTCAGGCAATTAAAATTACACATAATTTTTCATTCCTGCTCAATAAATACTGGATGAGTGATAAGCATAATCTTATCTTTTCATTGAAAATTACAAATGAAAATCTTTATCTGTCTTTAAGTTTGGTTGTGTATATGATATGAATTTATAGCTAATTCAACTTTTTTTTACACAAAAACCTGCAAAAAAATAATCTTTTACGTTTATTGACTCCTGATGTTCTAAAGTCATAGTCTGATAGGCTTACTTTCAAATTTGGGCTGTCACTTTCTAGCTGTACAGTGGGTCAATTTAATTTCAGAGGTAAGGCAATCTCCAAAACGGCTTCCACCATTCCTACGTCCTGGCATTCACACTTCAACAGCTCTCCCATAAGTGTACCAGGGTTGGCATACATGACCAATAGACCAGAAGTGAAGATATGTTGCTTCCAAGGTTAAGTCATAAAAGACTTGAACTTTGATCTGGGGCTGTATGTGTCTCTTGAATTCCTTACTCGGCGAGAAGCCAGCTGCCTATCGTCAGGAAAACCAGGGAAGCTGGTGGAGTTCCTGGGAGCTGAGGTCCTGGCTCCAACGGTTGTGAGTAACAGGACTACAGGTAACCGTGAAGGTGAACTTGGAAGTGGATCCTTCAGCATTCAGAAAGATCACACCCATGAAACTGCCCAGTACATTCTTGCAGCATAATGAGGGCACAGAAGTTAATTTAACAAGTGTTATTTGTCTGTGGTCATCGTTACATATTCGTCCTTTTCAGAACTCCCTTTAATGTTAGATAAGCAGTTTTAAAAAGCATCCTCACCCTTTGCTTCTCACCAGCACAGGAGTGTGCGTTAAGCAAGCTGGCTCAGTTGCCTGGCCTCAGCTCTGCGCTGCCCTGAGATGGTTTTCTTTAGTTAAGGTCATTTGTTTTTCATAATGAATGCCTTTCCCAGAATGCTGAACTGTGGTGTCTGATGGGTCTTGAGTGGACTACCAAATAAATAAAATATCGCCCTATTGCTGTATATAGGTCCTGTCCTACAATAGAAGGCTTGTGGTGATTTTAATGGGCCGCACTCAGGGAAGGCAGCCGCACTGCTGAATCAGGGTGTGAGGGGCACGCGGAGCTCCACTCTGCAGAGCGGTCTAGCTGTGTTTCACACTGTCACTAACCCTCGCCCCTTCCACTGCCTGATCTATTTCTAACCATAGACTCTGTGATCACAGCTCAGCCACTTCCAACTTGCTCCACAGCCTCTAATCATCTCTATTTTTCCTTTTCCCTTAAAAAAAAATTATGTTATTTCCTTGTCTCGTGATACTTCTATACCTTAATTCATCTGTGATAAAATAAAGTGTGCATGTGTATAAATGTATTTATCTACACATATATGTGTGGATTTATATCAATACATAAAAATATGTGTGTGTGTGTTTTCTATCCTAACATTCCTTTTTTTTTTTTCTTGGCTAACCCAGCATGCTGGGAGTCATTTTTGGTTCCTGAACTATCATTTGTTGCTGGATGCTCAGGGCCTCCTTCTTAGCTCCCAAACCAGAGTTTTGTTGCTGTTGCTCCTGTTTTTGGGGGCTTTTAAGTTTGTTCTGCATCTGCAGTAGTTGCAAAAGTCTGAGGGCTCTGAAACACTGGTTTATAGAGAGCAGAAATCCTCCGGTAGTATTATTTACAGGTCTCAGGCTCTCCCACTGTAACTGTCCAGAAGATTAGTCTCCAAACTGGTCTCTCTGCTGCTAGTCTTGCTCTCCGCCATGCACCAGCCGATCTTGCCTAATCCAGCAGACAGAGCTCATTAAAAATACCACTGAGAAAATGAATGAATCAGGTCATGATGACTCTTAAAATCATAACACTAAGGGGAAAAAACCAGACACAACAGAACACAGACTTATAAATCTATTTCTATAATGTTCATAACAGACAAAATTAAACTACTGTATTCATGCATGTGTAATTAGGGAATAAACCATAAAGAAAATAAAAGACAATGGTTTGCCCTAGTGAGGAGAACTGCACATTTGGATGTGTTGGAGAGTGATGGTTAGGACAGGAAAGGCTACAGAAATTGTGGGGCTCAATGCCAAATACAAACACAGGGTTCCTTGTTCAAAATTTATTAAGAATTTCAAGATGCAAAAGCAGAGCATTAAACCAAGGAAGGACCCTGCTCAGTGCTGGGGTTTGTGCTACTGCCCAGGAGCACCTCCAGGAAGCTGGTCCTGATTTGAGAATTTCTGCAATTCTGCTAATGCTTGCTTGCTTGATTTATCCTTGGTAGGACAGTGTTGTAGGTAATTTTTCAGAAAAATCCCCAAATCAAACATTTATGATGTAAGTGCTTCTTTGTAAGTTTATTCTATCTTACAGCTTTTTTAAAATGTGAAAAACAAAAACAAATCAGAACTGATCAGAGCACTTCCTGCTCAAAAACTTCAATGAGGTGGCTTCCCATGGATGAAAATGTCAGTGGCTGGATGCCTTCTCAGGTATTCTCATTTGTTCCAGGCCCAGCTCAAATGCCAGCTCATTGAGGAAACATCCTAGGTTTCTTCCACTGAAATCAACCAGTTCCTTCCCTTTGCTCCCTTCACACTTTCTCCCTGGATTAATGCAATTTTCTGCCTCAAATAGAGATCTTTGAGATTTTCTTTCTTTTTTTAACTGATGAACATAAAGACTTTAGAAAATATTCTAGTCTTACTCATCTTTGTATTTGGGACCCTTCAGGGAGTTAGATAAGTGATGCTGAATTTAACTGAAGTTATATCCAAAGATTATTTCAATGCATCATAAAACCTAAAACACTCAATATACCCACACAGTGCAAGTCCTTAAAGTATGCAATGATACAGGGTAGCAAAAATAAAATTCTTCTGCAAACTAAGATATACTTATTTACCTGGTAAAAATCTGAACTAGGTACCAATGATACCATTTCATCATTTTTCTGCTTCACATCTGACATGAATCTCATAACCATCTTTCTTAAGACAGTTTTAACATCATGAATTTAATATACTGTGAGGTACTCTTTATGTAACAGACACCCTAGATACATTTTTACCAGAGACACATTTTAAAACACTATTGCCCACTATTTTCCTTGATTTTTCTTTTTTTTTTTTTCCTGTTCCTGGCATATTTTAGCTCTCGCTAACACTTTGGGTTCTTTTGATAAACATGTTAATGTGACTTGGACATTTTCTTACAACAGACAGATGGGTGTGTTTTCCGAGTATTATTTCTAAAATGAAGAAAATGTTCCCCTTTACCAGCATCTGGGTAAGATTTGGAGTTCTGTCGCAGATTTAAAATGTAGACAGAAGTAATCATCTCTCTCCCACATAAGGTGACTCTGCAAGTAATTTTTTTGTATTTTTTTATGCCAAGCTTTGAAATCACAAATGGAGTATGGGTTCAGAAAAAAACACAGTATAAAACTGTATTTGGACATTTCTTTTCATCATTCATTTTTATGGACGTTCTCCAACCACACTACCAGATGGCCAGGTTACAAGCCTGTGGTAACATAAAAGCCTTTTATACAGAAGTAAAATATTGATGGATAGACTTCTAAATGTATATACAAATAAATATATTTTATTCACCTTAACACATAATTTCATTGTACAATGCCTAAAAGAATTAGAATATTTGGCTGGCAAACATGGTTTTGTACTTAATGACACAAACGTACAGTAAAAACATTTGATGAAAAATGTCTACCATTTCTACATGATAATTCATTTAAATTGATACAAAGATCTGAAATGATTCTTCTCTTCCTCTGCCAAGTTATCACACACAAGAGAGAGAGAGAAAAAAAAAAAATCAACCTGTCATTCTTTGCCAGAGACGACAACAGTAAGAGGATGTGAAATTTTCTTTAAAGGATTATTTATGCCATGTTTATGCCATCCCTTGTATAACATTTATCACCTAATGACTGGAGATCAATGCTGCTAATGCAATGGGACATATTTTCAAAGGATTTTTGCTTAAGTATTTAACTCCTTAATAAACCTCAATTGACAGTAAAGGGTTTGGGGAGCTCCCACTGCTTCGGGGTTTTTTGTTTGCTTGCTTGTTTTTTCCTCTGCCTGGGGTATTCTTTTCCTAGCTCTTTCCACAGCTGGCTTCCCCTCATCCACTAAGTTGTCACCTCCTCAGAGAAGCCTTACCAAGCTCTAGTGAAGTTAACTGTACTCCCTTCTCCCTAAACCACACAGCCAGTAGTGAATGCAAAGGAAATATTTTATCCCGTTCAGGCTTCTATACCAAAATGCCACAGACTGGGTAGCTTGGAAACAGGTGAAATTTATTTTCTCACAGATTTGCAGGCTAGAAGTCCGGGATCAGGGTACCGGCATGGTCAGACTCAGACTCTGGAGAAGACACTCTTCCGGCCTGCAGACTGCTGACTTTTCATTGTGTCCTCAAACAATGGAATGAGCCAGGGAGCTCTGTGCGGTCTCTCCAACAAGGCAACAATCCCATCCACGAGGGCTCCACCCTCAGGACTGAAGCACCTCCCAAAGGTCCCACTTCCTAATACTGTCACACTGGGCAACATGATTTCAACACGTGAATTTGGATAGGGACACAAACATTCAGACCACAGTGGGGCTTGTCTACAGGTCAAATCTGACCCTTTTTCTTTTCTGGGGTGGAGTACAGCCCATGAGCTGAGAATGGTTTTAACTTTTTTTTGTTGTTAAATAAATAATATCTCATGATATAAAAATTATACAAAATTCAAATTTTAGTATCTATAAATAGTTTTATTGTAACACAGCTGAGCTATTCATGCATATAAGATGTGTGACTGACTGTGTCCAACTGCAGGGATAAGAGGATGAAGTGGCTGTCACAGAGACCAGATAGCCCGCACACTGTCTGTGTGGCCCTTCACGGGAAAAGCTAGTCAGCCCCTGATGTAGGTTATTTCAGCAACCACCTTGATAGCACTTATCAAATCCATAACCAGGCTGTTTTAATTGATTCACTAGTTTGTTTAGAAGCCTAAAGAAGATGGAGATATTATCTTTCTCTCCCATACTCAATCAGAAAGTATATGGATGTCATAAGAGGGACATAATAAATATTTGTTGAATGACTGAATGCTTATATTAACAAAAAAATAAATGGGACTACAGCCTTTGGGATGAAGCCCCTTACCTTATTTCCATATCCCTTTATATAGATGAGGCAGATCAGAGGAAACTCATTTCTTATTATAATTGAAAAAGCCATTTACACGATTTTAGATCATACACAGAAAGGCACATTTATAGAAGATCAACAGCCCTATTTATGGACATTAACTTTTCCTTGAGCTAACTTCTGGATGGTTTCCAGAGTATGACGAATACCAGGCCCATGTAGAAGCTGGGTGATTCCACTGTGGTTTCACATGCAAGCTCCCAGGGAAGAGTGGAACTCTCAGGCTCCATGCCCAGGAAAACGTCTTCCCTTCCAGCAATTCCTTTCGCTGACTGTTGTTTTGTCGTTCAGCCGCAAGGTTGTATCTAACTCTTTTGGAACCCCATGGATTATAGCCCACCGGGCACTCTATCCACGGGATTTCTTAGGCAAGAATACTGGAGTGGGTTGCCACTTCATCCTCCAGGGGAATCTTCCCTGACCAAGGGATTACACCCACTTCTCCCGCATTGGCAAGCACATTTTTTACTGCTGAGCCCCTGGGGAAGCCCCTTTCTCATTTCTAGACCCTTTTCTCATTTGGAGGCCTGACTCCCACATCCTCTCTATTATTTGGAGCTGATCTATTTCCCAGCAACATCAGAGGTCTTGGGTTCTTACCTACTAGCACTTTGACCCTAAAATTTAGCTACAGTCAGTGGTACATATATGTGTCTTTTAACTCTAACACCCAGGAGATTTCCTACATAGATCTGAGTCTCCAGAGCCCTGTTTCTCCCAACTTTAAATGGAGTTTAAACTTTCACACCTGCTAATCAGAGTGCTTAAGTGCCCCTGCATGCCCCACACTCGAGTTGCACAATGACCTGCCCCTTATTTTGCTACAGAGTCCAGAGAGAAGAGAAAATTTGATGCCAAGGAAACTTTCTTGCTATTCTGGAATCACGGTACTGTGTCTCAGCAGCACAGGTTGGATCCACTATTCTGTGAATGGATAGAGAAAATATCGTACATATATACAATGAAATACTACTCAGCTATAAGAAGAAGGAAATAATGCCATTTGCCAGAACATGAATGGACCTAGAGATTATCACATGAAGTGAAGTAAGCCAAAGGCAAATATCAAAAGATATGGTTAACATGCAGAATCTAAAATATGCCACAAATGAACTTATCTACAAATCAGAAACAGACTCACAGACATAGAAAACAAAGAGAGTAGGGGAGGGATAAATTAGGAATATGAGACTAACAAATACAGACCACTGTCTACAAAATAGATGATTAACAAGGATTTATTGTAGAGCACAGAGAACTATATTCGATATCTTGTAATAACCTACAATGAAAAAGAATCTGAAGCTCTACACCTGAAACTAACACAATCTGTAAATCAACTATAGTTAAACTAAAACAAAATTTATTAAAAAAAACTTTTAGTTGAAGATTGGAGATCAAAAGACTGGAATTCTAATTCAGGTTCTTTCACTAACTTGCTATATAACTTAAGCAAGGGACTCTTTTTTGGGGCTTTTATGTTTCTCGTCTGTAAATTTAAGGGAATTAAATGCAGTGACTTTGAAGCCTGCTTCTGCTTTAAAATGCTTTATCTCCTTTCTCTCTCCTGATTTCCCAAGTATCTGAAGCCTTTAGAATGCAGCCACAAGTGGAGGCATCACAGTAATAGAGAAGATGACACTGTTTCCTCCCTCATTTTCTCTCCCATTACTCTCCATTGTGACGGGATTATTTCAAGAAAAGTAAATAAAAGAAAGAATAAGTAGAGAAGTGGATAAGCAGAGACATAGCATTTAACTATGGCATCATTGTGAAACTATTTGCTCAACAGAAGGTTCACGAACATGACCTGAAAGTTCCTGATAAAGGACTGAGTCAGACTAGGATTACCTCAAAATGCTGCAGCCGTATTTGCTCACAGCCATGCCGACGGCTGACCTGACAGAACATGCTGGGCTTTCCTCTCTGCCAGCTTCCGCCTCAGTGATGCTTGGTCACGCTTTCCCGAACCGCATCAGTTTCTGTAACACGCCTTGCTGTGTGTGTCATAGGGAAGGGGCAGGGCAGTTTCACCAGACTTCTTAGCAAGGGTTTCCTTTAATGAACTTCATACACTGTATCCTTGGGGCAATATTCTCGTAAATGACGACATGGTATCAAAAGGTTATAACATTTCCAAATTAAGCAACTGACAAGGGATTAATCTCCAAAATATAAAAACCGTTCATGTAGCTCAACATCAAAAAAATGAACAACCCATTCAAAAAATGGGCAGAAGACCTAAAGAGACACTTCTCCAGGAAAACAGATAGATGGCCAAGAGGCACATGAAAAAATGCCCAATATTACTAATTGCTAGAGAAATGCAGATCAAAACTACAATGAGGTTATCCCCTCACACTGGTCACAATGGCCATCATCAAAAAAACCGACAAACAGTAAATACTGGAGAAATGTGGAGAAAAAGGAACCCTCTTGTACTGTTGGTGGGAACGTAAGTTGATACAGCCACTATGCAGAACAGTATGGAGGTTCCTTAAAAACTAAACAGAACTACCATATGACCCAGCATCCTATTACTTGACATACACCCTAAGAAAACAATAAATCAGAAAGACACATGCAGCCCAGTGTTCACTGCCCTACTATTTACAATAATCAGGACATGGAAGCAAACCTAAATGTCCATCAACAGATGAATGGATAAAGAAGATGTACATATATACAATGGGATATTACTCAGTCATAAAAAGAAATGAAATTAGATCATTTGCAGAGATGTGGATGGACCTAGAGTCCTTCACACAGAGTGAAATAAATCAGAAAGAGAAAAGCAAATGTCGTATATTAACACATGTATGTGTAATCTAGAAAAATGGTACAGATGAATCTGTTTGCAGGGCAGAAATAGAGACACAGATGCAGAAAACAGATGTGTGGACATGGGGAAGGGGGAGGGAGGGTGGGATGAACTGGGAGATTGGAACTGACATACACATGCTGCCATGTGTAGGTAGACGGTTAGTGGGAGCCTTCTTTATTTCAGAGAGCTCAGCTCAGCGCTCTGGTGACCTAGATGGGCGGGGTGGAGGAGGGAGATCCAAGAGGGAGGGGGATATATGTATACATAGAGCTGATACATTCATTGTACCGGAGAAATGAGCAACATTACAACGTTACAGCTTTAACATTGTAAAGCAACTAAATCCCCCAAAAAATAAACTTAAAAAATTAAAAAAAAAAAAAAGCTTATGCCACCTTGTGTGCATACCTTGACTTCCTCACAGCTCCACATATTCTAGGGCCATTACCACCAAAAGGAAGGGAATATTTTGGCCTCAGTGGAGTCTAAAGGCTTATAAAGCGAAGCCTACTTACTCAGGATTCTCAAGAGAGCCCAAAGGCATGCAATAGGTATACACTGGCCCAGAAAAGGTGTCACGCTTCAGAATGTAGGGTCTTATACCAATTGCTCCTATTGGTTATTACCTAGGGCTTTCCTGGTGGCTCAGGGGTAGAGAACCTGCCAGCAATGCAAGAGATGTGAACAGAAGGCATGGGTTCGATTCCTGGGTTGGGAAGATACCCTGGAGAAGAAAACAGCAACCCACTCCATTATTTTTGCCTGGAGAATTCCATGAACAGAGGAGCCTGGCAGACAGTTCACAGGGGTGCAAAGAGCGGGACATGACTTGGTGACTAAACACTCCACTCAGATCCCCACACCTGAGAGCATTTGGTTTGTCAGGGTCTCTGAAGTTCTTTCTAAATGGGTTTGAGTAAGGATCTCTTTAAAAGACTTGATTTAAGAAGAGTTTCTTAGCTTTATCTGTATTTCCTTTCTCCCCTTCAGCCCATTCTGTGCACTGTTTTTTGCATGTAACTTTTCTTCCATTTTCTTGCTATCAATGTCGTACCAAATCTATCACTTTTCTGTTAGTTCCATGATCATATAAAAGAATCCCTTTATAATACTGTTATAAATATTACAGTCAGATTCATCCCATTGCAGTTGGGTAGGGAGTGCTTTTTATGGACCTTTGGAGTCTAGGCAGTAATTACAGAGGTGACCACTGGGGGAGAAGTAGCTCAAAGGAACTGTAAACATTAATCACCATATAATAGAATAATTTCTCCCTCTTCTATATATGCACAGGCTCTGGATGGTCATGTTTAGCCTCTGTGACAATTTTTTTTTCCTCTTTTAAGATTGTTCTTGAAGGTGTTCATTTAACCTAGTTGTTTGATCAAGTTTAATAAGTTGTTCACTGAGCCTAGTTTTCATTTAAAAAGGGAAAATTATTGGACTGATTTACCTGCAAAGTCTTGCTTTCTCAAAACTGGATCTGGATATTCAGGACATTGAAAAAATCTAACTGTAGATATTACATTGCTTTGTGGGGTCAGAAGAACTAAAGAGCCTCTTGATGAAAGTGAAAAAGCTGGCTTAAAACTCAACATTCAGAAAACTAAGATCATGGCATATAGTCCCTAGCACTTCATGGCAAATAGATAAGGAAACAATGGAAACAGTGACAGACTTTATTTTTTGGGCTCCAAAATCATTGCAGATGGTGACTGCAGCCATGAAATTAAAAGACGTTTGCTCCTTGGAAGAAAAGCTATGACCAACCTAGAGAGCATATTAAAAAGCAGAGACATGACTTTGCCAACAAAGGTCCATCTAGTCCAAGCTATGGTTTTTCCAGTAGTCATGTATGGATGTGAAAGTTGGACTATAAAGAAAGCTGAGCACCGAAGAATTGATGCTTTTGAACTGTGATGTTGGAGAAGACAAGATGAGAGTCCCTTGGACTGCAAGGAGATCAAACCAGTCCATCCTAAAGGAAATCAGGCCTGACTATTCATTAGAAGGACTGATGCTAAAACTGAAACTCCAATACTTTTGCCACCTGATGTGAAGAATTGACTCATTTCAAAAGACTCTGATTGGGAAAGATTGAAGGTGGGAGGAGAAGGGGACGACAGAGGATGAGATGGTTGGATGGCATCACCGACACAACGGACATGAGTTTGAGTAAACTCCAGGAGTTGGTGGTGGGCACGGAGGCCTGGCATGCTGCAGTCCATGGAGTTGCAAAGAGGCAGACACGACTGAGTGACTGAACTGAACTGTGGTATCAAGTTGATCTGCAGTATTTTTAGAATACTCTACCAGCTCTGAAGTTAGAGTTTTGCTGTGTGAAACAATTAGAAATAATTATCTGCTTTACTTTCTTTTTTTAAATTTTAAGGACAAATTTTCTAGTGAGAAAGCAGAACTTAGAAGAAATGTTAACACTATAAAAAGGAAAGCAACACAAAGGAAAAACCATTCAGCAAATAGTTTTGTTTACAAAATACTTCCCCTTAACTGCTATACAGAGATGCTAACAGTCTGCTACAATCCTCTGATCCATAGATATTCAATATGAACATTGTTTAAAATGTTTACTATGAAGTGCTGAACATTGTATTTATTTATTGGTTTAGAGGAAAGGGGCCCCAGATCCTCCCCATTAGGGTAGCTTTGTCTGAGGGACTTCTAAACGGTTTCGGCAAACAGGTTAGCCAGAAATCGGTTTCTGTAGTAACTTTCAAGCAGTATGTTCCACATTGAAAGGTAAAGCTTGCTTTGACAACATAGGAAGACAATTCTGAGAAGACAACATGCTGAAAGGTTTGTCACATCAATATAATATGGCAGCACTTAACTGATCCTATGATCAATGAAAATTTGTTCATATGCAAGTGTTGACCAGTGAGTGAACTGGCTCATTGAGACTGGTGAACTCCATATTTTCTTGCATCATTATCCTTTCACTAGATATTCAACTCCTCTGCTTCCTTAATCCATGTTATCACCTGTTACTTTCCCAAACAGACTCTTCCCCCACATTCCTATGAACTGTGCTTGATTTTCTGCCATCTCCACCTCCAGGCGCAATCCTTCTCTCCTGAGACTGTTACAGCACTTGAGAGATAACATGATAGCCATTAGACAAGGGGGGCGGGCGGGATGCAGGGAACTGGACATTAAAATCAGGGACAGATAAACAGCAAGAAGAAGCTAGAGGGACACGTTTAAGACGTTCACTTCTCTACTTTAGGTAGAATCTACCTAGAATGGTCAGGTTTATCTTTTCTAGGAAAATTCCATAATAGAGTTAGGACTCAAATGAGGTTAAAGCAGTTTCCTAAGGAAGACCAACCAGCCAACTAACCCGGGATACTTCTGAAGCTAACTAAAAGTTGCTTATAAATGTCTTAAATAAGGAAAAGAGTGTAAACAATGTGTTTACTCTTTTCAGATTGGCATAGATATAGATATATAGTTATATACCTCTATCTCCTGCCAGGGAAGTAAAAATGGTGGAATAAACTAAACCATTCTTAAAGATTTTAAAGTGTACGTCATAAAGTAGAATTTGGGGAACTCAAATTTCTGAAACAAAACAAATGAAAACAAAATAAGAAGCCACAAATAGGAGGCCACAGGAAATAAAGTACAGATTTAAATTTGCGCCATATCCCAGTATGAACCAAGCTAAACAGAAAGTTGAAAGCACCCAAGATCCTTTTGTTTAAACATGACTGTATGATAATCTATAGAATGTGGTTAGATCAATGCAAAATTGCATTCCCTCCTGCTGACATGCTTTGTTTATTACCATGCATGGTTTTTATTAGCAATGACAATATTTTAGATCTCTTTGGTTTCTGCCTCAATGTATTTTGTTGGCTGGTATGAACTTGTAATATTTTTCAGAAAATGTCAAGAGAAATGTGTTCCAATCATTTACTTCCTAGAAAAAAGTATGTGTATAGACATTTCTTACATATTTGCTGACTGGCTAAAAGAGAAATTCACTTCTGAACAATATTCTAATATGCCCAGGAAATAGAAAACACTCATTCATACATGGCCTTGACACTCATTTATGTGTAAGAAAGTGATGGAGATTTGAGAGAACACTTCTCAAGAATTGCATAGTCTCTAGAGAAGCCCGTATGTCACAATTGTGAAAAACAGATACTTGTCATTTAAACAATATCTTTTGAGATATAAAAAAATTGAGGAAAAAATTTGTATTTTATAATCTTGCATCTCAAAAGTAAAATAGATATAAAAGTCATCATACAATATTATTTCTAGCACTTTCATAGCTTTGCTAAATTGTAATAACACTGAGATCTTTGATATCATGCAATAGCAGGAAATTATATATGAAGCAGAAAAAACAGTGAAGAGAATTCTTCAGTGCTACTAAAGCACTGAAGAAAGACAGGGCTCTAGAAAAACTGAAATAAAGTTTCTGATCATTTCTAAGTATGTTATAGCTTTATGTCTGATAAAATTCACCCATGAAGTCACAGGACAAATAAAGGCTAGTACCGTGCTGAGGCTTTCTCTATTTCTGGACTCTGATTTGGGGGCAGGGATCTCTCTCACTTCCCTCTCTCATCAGTTGAGTGAACCAATTTAATTTTGTAAGCATTTATCAAACTTCAATTTTGCAGTCCCCAGGACCATACAATGAAAAATACTAAAAAAGAAGTCAAAACAACATGAGTCATAACCTCAAGAAGCTTGCAGACAAGGCAAAAAGCCCAAGTAGGGAGCTGAAAGCTTGCTTCTTATAACTTCTTGGTAGTTAAGATTTGGTGAAAGCCTCCAAGCTATTTGATGGGTGCTCATTTTGAAGTATTTAGCTATTCCTTAGCAAAGTGGCAGGTATATAGTAGCCATTATTTACAGAGTTCTCCCAGTAAAGTTACTAATAGGGAACTGTGTTGTAAGAGGGTTTTGATATCATGGACTAACACTCAAGGTGAGAGCAAACCTTGCATTTGTAAAGCTTTTTCAACTGTAACAGTGAAATTTTTCCATGTGTCCAAACAGCCCAAAATTTTCTTTTAGGAAAACAAAACAAACCATAGAGATCTTCAAAATGAATTTAGTATGTTTCTGCTGAGACTAAGGAAATGTTGATTTTAAGACTTTAAGAGCATGCAGTTGTGTTAGAGCTGTTCCCATCCACACCTCCAAGTGGGTTATGAAAGACCCAGTCAACAGTATAAGTATAAACACTTAGGAAGTTCAGTTCAGTTCAGTTGCTCAGTCGTGTCTGACTCTTTGCGACCCCATGGACTGCAGCACACCAGGCCTCCCTGTCCATGGTGCAGAAGATTCCAGTTGAAATTTCCTGCTAGCTGGGAGACAGGGTGCTCAGTCCCTAATGAGAGTCTTATAAGTTTTATTTAAAAAACCTCACCAACAAGAAAAGCCTTACCAAGTTCCTTCAGCCTTCTGAGTTTTTAGCTTCATTCTCTATGGAACTCTTAGAGGCACAACTGCTTGGTGTCCCCTCAAACTCATGTTCAGTGAGTCAGTGATGCCATCCAACTTAGGCATTTAACCCTATATAAATGTTTTAGAAGAATCTTACTACGTAAAAAAAATTTTTAGTCAAAAAGACACACTTCAATAACAACTGGTGAAAAAAATTTCCCATTTCTTAATAAGATTTCATTTCCTGAACACAGGATCCTTGAGAGAATACTATGTTGCTGACAGGGTTTATTGTTTTATGTAAACATATATACTTATGCATTATATAAACATACATATATTATTTTATACATTATTTATATATTATATAAATATGTATAGTATATGTAACATATCTATAATTCTTAAAAAGTTGTGCCTCCAAGAGTTCCATAGAGAATGAAGTTAAAAACTCAGAAGGCTGAAGGAACTTGGTAAGGCTTTTCTTTTTGGTAAGGTTTTTTTAATTAAAACTTTTAAGATTCTCATTAGGGACTGAGCACACTGTCTCCCAGCTAGCAGGAAATTTCAGCTGGAATCTTCTGCACCATATTTCTAAGATTAGTGAGAAGGCTGTCTCGTTACCCACAGGAATTCTACAATTGAAGATCATGCCAAATAAATGTCATGAAATCGGGTATGGCATTCTGGTTCAGTAACTAAAAAAAAAGAAAAGAAGAATAATACTAGATCTCCTGACTAAATACAGAGTGATGGGGCTTAATATACTGTCAGTGGTTTCAGCAAATCTTTGGTACTCTGAACCAGGGTGTGGTCAGAGAGTCTTGCCAATGAAAAGTCAATATTTGACCAACGCTTTGGCTTCATGCCCCAGTATGTTTGCATGAGTCCCACTGCAGGAAAGAAGCATGACAAGAGGGAGGCTGCTGAGAACATTCCCTCCGGCTCCTTTATCTACTTCAGGCTTCAGTCTATTCCACTCCTTAATTATCTATTTGGGCTTACCAACAACATGCCCTTTATTTCCTCTGACATGTTTTCTAGTCATTGACTTTCAAACAGAGCTACTGACTAAAATAGTGGAGAAGCTAATCACTTTAAAGGAAAAACCCTTGCTCAAACTGGAAGAAATCAACAGCAAAGGAAGAAAACTGATGAACTGAGTAATTACTCACATCCTGTTTTTATAAAGTTACACACAGCTCACAGAAATGACAGCTCCCCACAAATACATGTTATGACATCCTACTGTGTCACAAGGAAGTCAAGGGGCATAGTAAATTGATCTTTTCAGATTGGCGTGAACAAATGAGATGTACTATACATCCTATCTCCCATTGGTTTTGATCAGAACTGCCCATTTTCTTTATATTTAATTCCTATGGTGTCCCATGGGCAATATTTTAACTGATTTTTATGTTTCTCAGATGAAATAAAGTGTATGAAACACTAAGACAGGATATATTGCCTAGAAGAAAGAATCCTGAGCTGATAACCAGAAGTGCCAGGTTTCTCTAGTTTTGATTCTGTAATCAATATTAGGCAAGTTACAACCTCTCAGTATATTATTTTCTTCACCAGTCAAATGAGAATTATATTGCCTACCCTGCCCACTTGCTTCACAGAGTGATGATGAGAATCAAAAGAGATAATAGATATGAAAGAATTTGAAATTAAAAGTGCTGTGTAAATGCAAATGATTATTAGGGAGGAAAAAGGCTTCAGTGGCCAACTCAGCCGGAAAAACTGTAGGCTGGTGGAGCTGCAAAGGAAACTGAGAAATTGAATCCAACCCCCTAATTTTGCAGATGGGAAAACTTTGACCTCAAGAGTAGTGAAATGCATAGATAATTTCTATAATTCTAGATAATAATAATAATTAGGGGGCTTATTCTGGACCAGAGAATGTGCTAAATGCTTTATATACATTATCTCATTTAATCTCAATCTCCTTATTAGGTGCGTGCGAGACTCAGGTAAGTCACCTTCCCAAGATCACACAACTAGTAACTGGCAGGGCTGTGTTTTTGAAGTTTTTGATGCCAAAGCCAATGCTTTTAACTACCTGACTATACAGTCATGGGCTTCCCAGGTGGTTCAGTGGTAACCAATCTGCCTGCAATGCAGGAGAGGCGGGTTCGATCCCTAGGTCAGGAAGATCCCCTGGAGAAGGAAATGGCAGCCCACTCCAGTATTCTTGCCTGGAAAATTCCATGGATAGAGGAGCCTGGCAGGCTGCAGTCCATGGGGCTGCAGAAGAGTTGGACATGACTTAGTGACTAAACAAAACAGGATCAATATACTGTCATAGTTGTGAGTTTTTTCCCCAGGGTGGCTAATAAATATGAAAAAGAAACTCATTTCTTCTGAGAGAAGCTACTCAGCCAATAGAAAGCTAAGAGAAGAGCAAGTCCACATATAAGAGACTACACAAGGGATCTAGTCTCAAATATAGGACAGGGATACATATTTCTTAAAAGTTAACCACTATCTTGGATATCGTTCCCTTTGGTATTCTAAAAACTACTGCCTGGGTATCATTAACTGTTGCTGTAATATACAAGCAATACTGGCGTACTTATTTACAGTCCATAAGCCCTCTAATATGAAATGTATGCAACTGCAAATGGGAAGTTTAACAACATAAGAGTTTCTTATGCTCTGCCATTTGCAGAGAGAGTAGTTAGCACCCCATACCAAGTAAGCCTAACCTCTGTAACCAAGAGGCTAGCACAGAAATAATGGAGTACGATTTCTTTTTAAATTCAACATATATGAAAGTTTCCAGTTCCAATATGAGCCTGAATGATTTTCAGAACTATGGACCAATGACCTTTTTGAGCCTCCGGTCCTCTCCCTTTTCAAAGTGGTATTAATAGTAGTTATCCTATGTATGACAGGTGTGTGTTGGGGGAGACGTGGATAGCCTGTTTCTAAGCCTATAGGTCAAAGAAATGTACTTAAGAAGCTGGACCTGATCGACTACACCTGTGAGCTGTCATCAGCGCCTAAACCCGACTGAGAAGACAAGACTCTGGACTTGCACTGGGACTTCTCTGGGGCCTTGGGCAAGAGTGACTGGGAGGAATGTAAATCACTGGGGGCTGAGAGGACTGTGGTGGCCAGGCTCCATGTTGATTCCCCCAGTGATTCTCACCTCCTATTATTCATACTGTTGTGAGGTCCATTCCTATACTGACCTCTAAAATCAAGAGCTTATTCTGCAGGTGGCGCACACTAACTTTTGAGACTAGATCCTGAAAATCATTGCAGTTTCCTCTTTGCTTTATACTGGATCACTCGCTCTAGAAGGAGCCAGTGGACATGTCCCAATGACACTCAAGCAACCCTATGTAAAGAAGAACTAAGACTTTCCACCAACAACCAGCATTAATTTGTCAACAATGTGAATGAATCATCCCTGAAAAAGAAACTCCAGGCCCCATGAAACCTTCAGATGTCTACAGCCTCAGCCAATATCTTATTGCAACTTGATGAGAGACTTTGAGCCAGAACCATCCAGCTGACCCTTTCTTGAATTCCTGACTCTGTATGAGATAATAAATTGTTACTGTTGTTTCAAGCTGTTAGACTCTGGGGTTATAGAGAAATAGATGTAGCAGAATATAAAACATGATTATCTCAGCCATTAACTGACTTCAGAGATTATTTGTCAACCATAATTTTAGGACTGAGGAAGGCAAAATGGCAGATTGGAATATTCATTTCAAATGCAGTGTGTCTGTGTATGTCTGTGCATGTGTGTGTGTTTGCCCAAACTGTTAAAAATCGCTATATATCTAGATGTCCTTAACTTCAATTTTTTTTTCCTACCAATTTCTGCTGAGATGACATTGAAGATGCTACTTAACTACTGAAAACTCTGCAAACAATGGGACTTGTAAGGAACAAAAACATATCTGTAAAGAGATTGAAAATAACTTCTGTGCTCAAATTCTTTCAGGGGCTTCTGAGCAAAATTTACCTCTTTTTACTTTCTTTGCTCTCAAGAGAGGTGATTAAAGAAATCCCATCCTTTCTCACAAAATGTTTGGAGATAAAGTTAAATGTGATAAGGTATAGCCAACAATTAGCAACTAGCATTTTTTTTCATGCTTGCCTCTTCCCAATCTCCCCAATTTATGAAAATTTAGAGCAGTATCCACTCCCTAGAATCACAAATTTTTTAAGTCCCATTTTTGGAGAACTTTTCCTTTTAAAAAGGCTTAATTGTCCCTGAGGCCAAGATCTTAAAATCTTCAGGGAAGATTACTGACACTGGTATGGCAGGATTCATTTTGTTTTAGGGTTGTTGTTTAGTAGATAAGTCATGTCTGACTCTTCTGTGATATCATAGTCTGTAGCTTTCAGGCTGCTCTCTCCATGGGATTTCCCAGGCAAGACTCCTGGGGCTCCCCTGATGGTCCAGCAGCTAAGAATCCGCCTTGCAATGCAAGGGCCATTGGTTCAGTCCCTGGTCCGGGAAGATCTCACATGCTGCAGTGCAACTAAGCCCATGCACCACTATGGAGCTCACATGCTGCAATTACTGGAGCCTGAGCCCTAGAACACACGCTCGGCAACAGAGGCCACTGTCATGAGAAGCCTGTGCATCGCGATGAAGAGTCGTCCCCACTGGCCGCAACTAGAGAAAGCCCATGTGCAGCAGTGAACACCCACCACGGCCCAAAATAGACAAATAAATAAATCTTAAACAAAAATGTCTATACCCATGTATAGGGAGAAATGAAAATACACATCTTGTGTGCTTTAAAAGACAGTTGGCCCTTATCCCATGGGTGATATCTGAACCTTGTAAGTAGATATAATCATTTGTTCAAAATTAGGATAAATTAATGTAAAAACAGAGCTGCACTGTACAGTCCCAACTAGACATACATTTCTTTCTAACAACAACAAATCCAAAACCTAGACATGCAAACTTTCCAGAGAGACAGAGACAAACCAAGGCATTATTTTTTTTTTTTTAAATTTAAACACTAATAAGAATTTGTTTTTGTTTTAAAATGACTTCACTTAGCTTAATCTTCATATGTTAAGGTTGGTTAATCCTGCACACGTTCTGTCCAGAATGTACTATAGCTGATACTTGCTTGGTTGAGAGAACACTGTCATTGCTGATGCAGGAAATCTATTTTAAAAACTGCCGAAGAAAAATGCACCAGATATATCCTTATCACATTTTCAAAAGAGGTCTATTTCATGTTATTCCTAGGGAAGAGAAAAGTTATAAATAAAATACTCAGTAAAAGCTTAGTGTTTCACCTAAGCCTTTGTAAATAGCCTGCAACTTAGAGACAGTGAATTAAGAATTCCATGTTGAATTAGAAATTAAAAATAGATGCAGTAGTGAGAAATGTATTTAAGGCCCTGCCTACACTGCAGTAAAAAATCACGTTTTGCAAAAATTAGGATGATTCTTGCTAGCATGCTGTTAACACAATTTCTCTGACCAGTAAAAAAAAAATATATAGATTTTTTTTTTAGTTTATTATTTCAAAAATGTATTATATTTTTTTACTGTTATAGATCTGATGTGAGTAGTTAACCTTTAGTATATATTTATTTTTTGCTTTATAATGAATTATGTTGAATAAAGTATGAAGTAGTGACATTTAAAATATATGTAATATTTTCATAGAGGATAACCTTATACCAGAGTGTTTGAACTTAAATATAATTATCAGTTTTACAATTGAGTACTGAAGTACAATTATAGTGAAATCATTAACAGAGGCTTGTTTAAATTATAACACCTTTGTCCAAAAGAAAACAGCATAGCCCTGCCTCATACACACATATAAGCAGGTATCAACTTTGAAATATATTATTAAACAATAAAGGTGACTACTTCTATAAGAATACATAACAAAGAATTATAATCCTCATATAGATGGGGAAACAGTGGAAACAGTGGCTGACTTTATTTTGGGGGGCTCCAAAATCACTGCAGATGGTGACTGCAGCTATGAAATTAAAAGACGCTTACTCCTTGGAAGGAAAGTTTTGACCAACCTAGATAGCATATTAAAAAGCAGAGACATTACTTTGCCAACAAAGGTCTGTCTAGCCAAGGCTATGGTTTTTCCAGTGGTCATGTATGGATGTGAGAGTTGGACTATAAAGAAAGCTGAGCGCCGATGAACTGATGCTTTTGAAGTGTGGTGTTGGAGAAGACTCTTGAGAGTCTCTTGGACTGCAAGGAGATCCAACCAGTCCATCCTAAAGGAAACCAGTCTTGGGTGTTCATTGGAAGGACTGATGTTGAAGTTGAAACTCCAATACTTTGGCAACCTGATGCGAAGAGCTGATTCATTTGAAAAGACCCTGATGCTGGGAAAGATTGAGGGCAGGAGGAGAAGGGGACGACAGAGGATGAGATGGTTGGATGGCGTCACCGACTCAATGGACATGAGTTTGGGTAGGCTCCGGGAGTTGGTGAGGGACAGGGAGGCCTGGCATGCTATAGTCCGTGGGATCGCAAAGAGTCAGACACAACTGAGAGCCTATTTCATAATGCTAAACACTGTTCACAATTTAAAGCATGATAGTGTTGATAGATCTCAGAAAACTATCCTTTGCTAGAATATATATAGCTAATATTGCAACATAATCTGGAGTGTGAAATTCCTTAACTCCGTGGATATAAGTTTAAATGAATGTGTCTATAATTTTTGTTTCCTATTAACTTTCAGAAAGGATTTTTTTAGAACATTCACAGTGTAAGGTTTTTCTAAATAAACAGACTTAAAACTTCCATTTTAACATTCTATTGTATGATTTTCTGCTTCTCATTTCCAAAGCTACCAAGAACTTATCACCCAATCATTATTTTTTTTTTTTCCTTTTTCACAATGATTCTTTCTTTTTACTTGAGATGGGCCATGCCCAAGTTGTGGTCTTCCATTTCTTTATCTTCCACCTTTCCCAGTTCAGTTAATTCCACTTTTTATTGCTTAGTTGCTCAGTCACATCCCACTCTTTTTTTGAGCCCATGGACTGTAACCTGCCAGGCTCCTCCGTCCATGGCATTTCCCAGGCAAGAACACCAGAATGGGCTGCCGTTCCCTCCTACAGGATCTCTTCCTGACCCAGGGGTGGAGTCCACGGGCCTGCATTGCAGGCCGACTCTTTACTGCTGAGACACTCGGGAAGCCCCTGATTTCACTTTAGCTTGTGTTTATCATGTACACAATATTCTCTTTAATTCCACTTCTCCCTCAGCTTTATTCCAACTCTTTCTCTTTTACTTCAGGAAAAAAACTCTCACTTTTTTCTCTCATGTTCTCCCCTTCCATTTGTAATCCAGATAAAGTTAATCCTAGGTGATAAGCCCCATACTCTGACAGTAAAAAGGGAAGTCATGAGTTTTAAAGTAAGTTTAAACATAACACAGATCAATTTCCTTTGATTTCTATAGCTCTTGCAAGTATCCAGAAGTTCCCAACAAACATTATACAAATCTCCATTTAACTCCAAAACTTTTTTTAATAAAACCAGCTTTCCTTTCATATACCAGCATCAAGAGGGAGGATCTATAAGAAAACATATTAAGTGGTATGGCTTTTCTGTTTTATAGCATTACTATTATAGAAATATTACTTTATTTTTCACTGTAATTTAAACAACCTCAGTCATATTATGGTTTAAATAGGCACTTGTGGGCTCACCTTGACTCTTACTATTTATTCATCCCTAACATTTTGCCTGGAAGTGTCCAGGCAAAACAATATCCAATATCCAATTATATCCAACCTAGCTCTTCTCTCTGCTTCTATCTTTGCCTTTCCTGCTATTTTTAACCCAGCAATCAGAGTGATTGTGATTATTTAAAAGTATAACCAGAACCTGCCACACCCATGCCACACCCTCAACCCTCCAAAGGTACCACATTGGGAATTCCAAAGGCTTCATAAAATCTATAGCCCAAAAGACCCTAAATAATGTGGTTCCAGTCTTCCATTCTTCCACCCTCCCTCCTTCTCTCTCACCATGCGGCAGACAAACTGACTATCTGCTGTTTTGCCAAAACACCAAGTTTGTTCCCCTCTCTGGAACTCTCCCTCCAGATTTGCTGAGATCTGGGCTCATATGTCATTTCAGGCCACTTTAAAATTTTAGATAATACCTGAGTAGCCAGGTGTGAGAGTCAGAATCATGTTGTAAGAGTCTAAACAAAGAAAAGAAAAATTTGGAAACCACTAACATGTAGATACACACAGAAAGTGTGGTGACTAAGAGAAATCATGTGAAAGAGAGAAGAGAAGGGGCCTGCCTTGAAAATGGCCCACAATTAAGTGACCTGGAAGAGGAGCCAGTGAAGGAAAAAGGGAAGTAGGAGAATCCAGAAGTGCAGTGTCATTGTCCATCTGTGATGTGGGAATTGCCTACACACACACACACACACACATACACACAAGTACATGAATAATCAAATGAAATGTAATAGCTTTGGATGTATGAGGATCAAGGAAAAAGCCATTGACTTTGTTAATTTATTGTATTATTTCAACGTGGAAAAATGTCTTTTGTACTTTTAACATCTGTTTTAACTAATGAAGATTTTGGACAACTTTTGCAATTATTCTGTATACTTATGGAGCAAAATTTCCATGTGCCCAGTGCCAGACCCATTTTGATAATTCTCATTTGTTCTAAATTTTCTGTACAATAGTAAGAAAGTCTATCTACAGTACCAGTATCCCTTGAAGATTTCTGTGAAATCACTGCTTACAAAAAGACAGAGCTGTGATATTATAAGGGATTTTGGTTTATCAGAAAGCATTGACAGAATAAGACTTGAATCATAAAGAAAAAGATTTAAGTTTAAAAACATTTCATTATTCTTTGTATGCTTTGGTCAACAAGTCTATAGCACTAAGTTAGTGTTAGTCGTTCAGTCGTTCCCCACTCTTTGTGACCCCATGGACTGCAGCCCACCAGGCTCCTCTGTCCATGAGATTTTCCAGGCAAGGATCCTGGAGTGGGTTGCCATTTCCTTCTCCAGGGGATCTCCCAACCCAGGGATCGAACCCAGATCTCCTGCACCGCAGGCAGATTCTTTACTAACTGAGCTATAACAGAAACACTAAGTTAATGTCATCTAAAACATTACCACAAAACCCCTGCTGGGATGTCAAAAACTGAGTCCATGTACCTATTAGTTAAAGAGCTGCTCTTTACCTACTGTCAGTGTTATGGAAGTCCTACACTCAAGTAAAGTTATAATTATATGTAATTAACTTTTCCATTTTCAACTAATTAAAGGAAGACCTGAAAACCCATCCTCCCTGTATAAGGCAGTGTATTGAAACTTGAAAGTTTTAACATTTAATCAAAAAGGCACATCTATTTTGGCTTCCCTTAACCTTCTTGTTAACAGAAATTGCCCACTGGCTCTAGAATAGAAATGCCAAGCTTTGAAATTATGTGGTGTTAGGATGAAGATAAATTTGCTGTCTTTTTTTTCTTTTTGCTGTCATATTTTTAATAGCATCTTAAAATTCAGATCTAGAACAATCTAAGGCAATGCAATTTGTAAACTGAAAACAACATAATTAATACAAAATGACTCAAAGAATCAAAACAAAATAGATAGTCCTCTAACATTTAAATAAAGACAGGTGAAGAGATATTACGTCCTCACTGGCTGACAAACTTACTTTCACATGTATATTCATTTAATTTACTCATTCTTATGTCAGCTAAGAACAAGATTATTTTTTAAATATTACTAATTTTTAGAATTTCAGATGATAATTTTGTGTTACAGATAGAGAAACATGAGGCTACTTTACATTTTAACAATGTTGTTACATTTTAACAACAATAACCCCAAATATCTATATAGAGCACCACTTTGGCATCAACATGGATTTTATTTACAGATGTACATTAAAATTGATCATGGAAGAATGTATAATGTTATAGAAGGGAAGAATTAACTGTTGCAGACAGCAATTTTCTAGCTGGGAAAATTCAAAATGAAAAAAAGATAATAAGAGAATGATATTAATAACATTTACAATAATAATAAAGGAAGATATTTTGTGTATGTGCAAAAAAAGTATGTTTATTAATTACTGAAATGACACATACCAAAATTTTATATGTTGGGGTTACAGGTTATTTTTTTTTTCTTATCAGCATTTTCTAGACATCCTGCAATGAATCTGCATCACTTTGATATTCATTTTATAACAATTTATGGAACTATGTGCCAGGTACTGTATCAGACGGTATATCCAAAGGTAAATCAAACAAACACAATCCTTGTCAATACAGGGCTGATATCCATAACACATATTTTACTTTAAAATTTATATTTTCTGGTGGTGAAGAGGGCAGACTTCGGAGACAAATTGCTTGGGTTCAAATCCCAGCTTTGCCACTTGCTGTGTGTGACTTTGAAAAAGTTATTTAACTTCTCCATGCCTCATAGACATGAGGCATTTTTGTGCCTACCTCATAGAATGATAAGACCTTCCTCATAGAATGTTTTGAGCAGTAAATGAGTAGATGCCTGAAAAGCACTTTAATAAGTGCTAGCATATGGCTAGTCCTTTGTAAGTGTAAGCCATTATTATTTTTATTATTATTATTAGCTATGCTTTTAAATTTTTTTTTTTTAAGGAGATGGCTGAGCATGCAAAACCAAAGCATTCACTCTATAAAATCTGTCAAGTGCTATGGAATTTAAGAAGTGATAGTTACATTGAGAAAAGAGAACTTTGATATAATCAAAACCTTATTATAAGGAATGTGTTAGAGTATTACTGTTAAATATTATCACTGCAGATACATTAATATTTCCACTTCTGTGTTTACACAGTAGTCAGCACACACTTGGCCTAACAGAAAACAAGAAAAAATTTTCCTACCATCTTAGTATGGGAAAAATAATTTTATTTAATGGACTTGATATAAACTGGAGTCAAAAGATATGGGGTAGAAAGGATGGTCTGAAGATAAAGCTTAATTATTATTTTTAAAATGGGTATAATTTCTATGTCTCTACTTATCAGGTTTAATTACTTACTATGCTCTTTAATATGTGGTTTAAACCATGTATGATGTCTGTGAAGATACTTTTTTTCAAAATGTTATTTGAAGTTTTCAAATTTTACTCCAAAGAGAATAAACAGAATTTGGAGGTAGAGCAGTGTGAGAGATGGGATATTAACCATAGTGATTTGCCTTTAAAGTCAAAACAGCTATTCTGCCAATTAACATAAACAGAACAATTTCTTAGTCACGTGTTGCTAATGAAAACTAATCAGAAAAGCTGAGCCTGAGGCTGACATACTGTGTCTTCTCATATGTATACAGTTTTATTCATTTATTTTGGCTACACTGGGTTTCTGTTGCTGCATGCAGGCTCTCTCCAGGTGACAGTTGGGCTACTGTCTAGGGCAGCGCTCAGCCTTCTCTTCCTGAAAGCACAGGCTCTAGGGTGCTCAGGCTTCAGCAGCTGTGGCACGCGGGCTTAGTAGCTCCTTGCATGTGCGATCTTCCGGGATCAGGGATCTAACCCGTGTCTCCTGCATTGGCTGGCGGATTCTTCACCTGTGAGCCACCAGGGAAGCCCAACACACTGCATCTATACTCATTTATTATTCACCCATTTATCCTCAATTACTTATCCTAGTGTCATACAATAAAGGACAGAAATGATATGGACCTAACAGAAGCAGAAGATATTAAGAAGAGGTGGCAAGAATACACAGAAGAACTATACAAAAAAGATCTTCACAACCCAGATAATCACAATGGTGTGATCACTCACATAGAGCCAGACATCCTGGAATGTGAAGTCAAACGGGCCTTAGGAAGCATCACTATGAACAAAGCTAGTGGAGGTGATGGAATTCCTGTTGAGCTATTTCAAATCCTGAAAGATGATGCTGTGAAAGTGCTGCACTCAATATGTCAGCAAATTTGGAAAACTCAGCAGTGGTCACAGGACTGGAAAAGGTCAGTTTTCATTCCAATCCCAAACAAGGCAATCCCAAAGAATGCTCAAACTACCGCACAATTGCACTCATCTCACACGCCAGCAAAGTAATGCTCAAAATTCTCCAAGCCAGGTTTCAGCGATATGTGAACCGTGAACTTCCAGATGTTCAAGCTGGATTTAGAAAAGGCAGAGGAACCAGAGATCAAATTGCCAACATCCACCGGATCATCAAAAAAGCAAGAGAGTTCCAGAAAAACATCTACTTCTGCTTTATTGACTATGCCAAAGCCTTTGACTGTGTGGATCACAATAAACTGTGGAAAATTCTTCAAGAGATGGGCATACCAGACCACCTGACCTGCCTCTTGAGAAACCTGTATGCAGGTCAGGAAGCAACAGTTAGAACTGGACATGGAACAGCAGACTGGTTCCAAATAGGAAACGGAGTACATCAAGGCTGTATATTGTCACTCTGCTTATTTAACTTATATGCAGAGTACATCATGAGAAACGCTGGGCTGGAAGAAGCACAAGCTGGAATCAAGATTGCCGGGAGAAATATGAATAACCTCAGATATGCAGATGATACCACCCTTATGGTGGAAAGTGAAGAAGAACTAAAGAGCCTCTTGATGAAAGTGAAAGAAGAGAGTGGAAAAGTGGCTTAAAGCTCAACATTCAGAAAACTAAGATCATGGCATCCAGTCCCATCACTTCATGGGAAATAGATGGGGAAACAGTGACAGACTTTATTTTTTGGGGCTCCAGAATCACTGCAGATGGTGACTGCAGCCATGAAATTAAAAGACGCTTGCTCCTTGGAAGGAAAGTTATGACCAACCTAGACAGCATATTAAAAAGCAGAGACAATACTTTGCCAACAAAGATCCATCTAGTCAAGGCTATGATTTCTCCTATAGTCATGTATGGATGTGAGTGTTGGACTATAAAGAAAGCTGAGCACAGAAGAACTGATGCTTTTGAACTGTGGTGTTGGAGAAGACTCTTGAGAGTCCCTTGGACTGCAAGGAGATCCAACCAGTCTATCATAAGGATCAGTCCTGGGTGTTCACCGGAAGGATTGATGCTGAAGCTGAAACTCCAATACTTTGGCCACCTAATGTGAAGAGCTGACTCACTGGAAAAGACCCTGATGCTGGGAGGGATTGGGGGCAGGAGGAGAAGGGGACGGCAGAGGATGAGATGGCTGGATGGCATCACTGACTCGACGGACATGGGTTTGGGTGAGCTCCAGGAGTTGGTGATGGACAGGGAGACCTGGCGTGCTATAGTCCATGGGGTCACAGAGTCGGACGTGACCGAGCGACTGAAGTGATGATACAACGCTTCATTCAGCCCTTCTCACTGACACGTGCCTGTGTGCCAGGCACTGCACTAGTGCTGCTGCTTCTATCAACAAAGATGAATAAGGTCTAACCCTTCCTTCCAGAAGTTTACAGTCAAGTAGGAAAGCAGACATATGAATATCCCATTACTCTGCAATATGTGGTTAATAGAGAAAAATTTAAAAGGAGCCAAGCTTTTTTTTTTCTTGGCAATAAACATGCAAAAAATTTTTGGCACCATTTGTTAACATAAAACTTCTGTTAACTGCACATATTTCTATGTATATTAGCATTGATTTCTACAATGTAATGTGCAGGCAAATAATCAAGTTTCAACACAAGGATTAAATAGAATTAGTGTTTCAGGGGGAGGGAGGGAGGCAGAAAAAGAAGGTTATTTCTAGGTAGGGCATTTTTTTTTTTTTAATACTGGTATTCATATCATCTTCATGTGCTGTGTTCATTTCTTGATGGATTTTTTTAAAGACTTCTCCCCTCTTGCCACTATTCCGTGCCCTCTCCTTCCAAAGGGTGTGAACTTGATCGGTCAAAATGGAAATAGTAACTTCTTTGAGCAAAACTACAGCGCTGCTATAGAGGAAAACTGCTGGAACCCAGAAACAGGGTGTAAGACCACCACAGCAAAAGAGGAGCTGTTGTTAATAGGATAATCATCTCTCCTTAAGCTGGAATAAGAGGCACAGACTTCCTAATTACTTCATGGATCAGGTTTTATCTGACTAAGAAACATGATGACGATAGATTTTAATTGTCTACCATCTAATATTTCTACATTTAAAAACTGAATGTTAGCTTTGTGATCAACTACTTCATATAAACTGATATGTGAACAACGTAATGACTTTTTATACCCAAATGGTCTTATTTTGAAAAGTCCCAGAGTATGTCAAAAGAACAATCTGTGATCCTACTCGTTTGAGCTTAATTTCAATTCCCATTCTTAAATTTCAACTCCCATATTTAAACAGTAGTCTATAGTTTTGATTTGCATTTTGATGTAAACTTGGCCATTTTCCTCACTTTGTATAAGTTTAAAGATTAAATAAATTGTCAAAATCACAAATAAAATGAATATAGAACAACAAAGGGACCACCCAGAGTCACCACAAATGTCTCACAAATTTCTTCCCATGAAAGGAATTAGAAGTTGTCAGATGTTCAATATATAAATAAATGTAAAATGAAAATGACTACTTCTGTTAAGATTATGTTTTATAGTTTCATCACATGAAATTCAAGCTTAACGAGTTTTGAAATGTTTCTCATAATTCTGGAATGAAGACTTCTAAAAAGGGGACTAGTACAAAATCCTTTAGTTACAATGGAAGAAGGAAACATCTATTAATTTTTCCAAGAGCAACTATAGTACCACTCTCCCTCCATGCCCACTCTTCCCATCCCACTCCCACACTCATAAAGCACTGGATTCTGGGTTCTAGGTAGAAAAGTCACAATGCTCAAAATGTTGTGATCAGATCAGTCCTGAGAAACACTAGGATAATTCTTATCCACAAGGGCACTTTGCTCTAGTATTCTGAAATAGGATTCGATTGTTTTTTATACCTGTTCCTACTATGATGGTCAATTTTCTGTGGCAGCTTTGCTGGGCCATGACATATGGTCAAACATTACTCTGGATGTGTCTGTGAGGGGGCTTTTTGATGAGGTTAACATTTAAATAGGTGAACTTTGAATAAAGTAGATTTCCCTCCATAATGTGGGTAGGCCTCATCCAATTAACTGAATGCTTGAAAAGAACAACAGGCTGAAGTCCCTTGATCAAAAGGTAATTCTGCCAGCAGACAGTCTTCAAACTTGAATTACAATGTTTCCTCCTTGATTCTCCAGCCTCACGGCCCACCCTGCAGATCCTGGACTTGGCAGCCCCATAACTGTGTAAGCCAATTTCTTAAAAACTAAAATTTATTTCAATAAATGTATGCACCCTATTGTATCTCAATCTGTTTCTTTGGAGAATCCTAATACACTTGTTTAGATAAAACTTTAAAATCAAATTCTGGAAGATGATAGATATGACACAGATATATATAGTGGCACCAGAGTGAGATAGTGTCAGAAATTTTTTTTAAAAGTACCAGAGAAGTGGTGGACAAATTAATTTATGGTCTATCCCCCTATTATTACAGAGTATGGTTCGTGCAGAGAATGGGAAAGGTAAACACCTTCAGGTGGACTAGCCAGTAGGTAAGAGGTAGAGGGTCCACCCTCTATTGGCCCAACAATGTGTGGCCTGTGATGTGTGGTAAACCTGACAGTTATTAAATCCAATCTAATTTCTTTTCTCTTCCTTCTTTACTTTAGTCTCATTCCTCATGAGTTAATACAGCATGGGCAAAATACAAAAAAGACCATTATTAAGTTACCAGTTTTCCACTTCAAATAAATTGGAATTTGAAATTTCAGAGGAGCCTGACCTCAGATACTGACAGAGGATGGATTCAGGACAACCTAAGGGTATAGTCTCAATGCAGGAGACGTACTTTGTTCAGAAGTAACCAGTCTAACAGTGGGTGGGGGACAGGGGTAGGTACTAGTATAAATCAGGACTGTGAAGGCAGAGGCATGATGAAGACCAGAAGGGTTGAGCAGGAGAGAGAAATTCTAAGATCACACAGGAGTGGTATTATTATAACTCTAATGCTTGAGTTGGAAAGACTATAGGTTTGAAAACAAAAGTCCCCAAGAATCCCCTGATGGTACAGTGGTTAATACTCCTTGCTTTCACTACCAAGGGTCCCAGTTTGATGTAGGGGATCTACAGTCCCACAAGCCTCATGGTCCAGCCCGAAAAAAAAAAAAAAAAAGAAAAAAAATTCCTTAAAGTTGGTGACTTTTCCAAGTTCAGAGCTAGTTCTTTTTTGTTTTTTTTTTTTAAATTTGTGTGTGTGGGAAAGAATTCACCTGCCAATGTAGGAGTGTGTGTGTGCTAAGTGGCTTCAATTTTATCTGACTCTTTGCAACCCCGTGGACTGTAGCCCACCAGGCTCCACCTGTCCATGGGATTCTCCAGGCAAGAATACTGGAGAAGGTTGCCATTTCCTCCTCCAGGGGATTTTCCAGGCTCAGGGATCAAACTCACGTCTATTCTGTCTCCTGCATTGGCAGGCGGGTTATTTACCACTAGTGCCAATGCAGGAGACCCAGGTTCAATCCCTGGGTCAGGAAGATCCCCTGGAGAAAGAAATGGCAACCCACTCCACTATTCCAGCCTGAGAAATCCCATGGACAGAGGAGACAGGCAGGCTATAGTCCACGGGGTCACAAAAGAGTCAAACATGACTTAGTGACTAAACAACAACAACAAATATTAGACAATAGGATAGCCACCTAGGACAGATGCAAAATTTAGTTTCCTCTAAGGAAACTATTAGGTGAAATTGAAGTCATAATTAAACTGTAAGTTTCCTGAGACCTTATGTATCTAAATATACTATATTTATCACAGTGCATCATACAAAGGAGGTGAAACATTGGTTGTTTCAAATAGAACTTGATAATGAATAAGTAGTCAGCCTGCTGTCTCAAAGGCATCCTCAGTCCAAGAGTAGAGGAAGGGAAGTATCTGCAAGGTGTTAGAGTAACTCTGGGACAGTGAACCCTGAGGGACATCTCCACACAGAGCTCCATGGCTGGCCTTGACTGAAAAACAGCCCTTCCTCAGCATCAGTGTTTTTTCTTTCTTTTTTTAATTGTTGTTGTTCAGTCGCTAAGTCATGTCTGACTCTTTGCAACCCCATGGACTGCAGCACATCAGGCCTCCCTGTCCTTCACTATCTCCCGGAGTTTGCTCAAATACATGTCCATTGAGTTGAAGACAGCTGAAGACTTCATTTAGCTAAGGCATCCTTTTTTAAACAAAATTAATCTATATTTTTACGGTTAATGTGACATTAGTCTCACAAAGATAAAGTAATTTAAATTAGGTTGCTTTCTCCTATACATTAACTGAAATCAGCTTTATTTGCAGAGAAAGGGAATTTTGTGGCTAGGTTGGGAATAGGAAATATTTTAAGAGGAGAGATGGCAGGTTGTCACAGTAAATTGAGAGAACAACCAAAAAAGGTGGGGACAGGGCAGAGGAATGGCAAATACAGAAGTCTTACAAACAGTTAAGGTAATCAAAGATCGTGTCACTCAAAGGATGATCTGAGGACCATGGTATCACCTGGAAGCTTGTTAGAAATAGAGAACCTCAAGCTCCTCCTTGAGACTACAGTAGATGAATCTGCATTTTAACAAAACCTCAGGTGTTTTGATGCTAATCAGAGCTTGAGAAATCTGCTCTAAATTTTTATTTCTTATTCCAAATAATTACCCTAAAGGAGGTCCTATGACTAAGAAAGTCGGGAAATGCCTCTGTTCTTCCTGCTCCAAATGACTGTTCCTTCTAAAAGCCACGCCTCAAGCCTGTGCTGTTACTAATGTATTTTAATTACATTATGAGTTAACTAGGCCTTGAAAATAGCTTAAGAGTCAAACCAAGTCATGCAATACAGCACCCATAGGGAAATGTGTTCCAACTTCAACAACTTATAAATAAACTATTAGAGCACAATTCTCTTATGCATTTGAGTTGTCTTCAGTTATCCACAGAAAAGGCTTATTCTGAGTTCAGAAAACAAACTGAATTTTCATGCCAATCTATAAACAGAGTTAATTAATATTAGACTTTCCAAATTTAGATATCTGTGACAGTGAGAGAAAAATCAAATATCTAAACAAACAAGAAATCTTATTCATCTATCCCTAGCATCCAGAAGGATGCCTAGAAAAAGAAAAGTCTCATTAGGTTGTGAATGAATTAATGAATGAGTGAATTAATAACCACTAAAGTCTTGTTTAAAGCAGGTTCTAAGAACATACTTGTCAAGTCAACAAAAAACATATAAGAGTGTACTAAATCAAATAATTACTTAGTTAATATCAATAGAAGATTGTGAGTCAGGGTGACCAGCACATATATGCTAAATTA
The DNA here is from genome assembly GCF_033118175.1 of Dama dama. Classification (NCBI taxonomy): domain Eukaryota; kingdom Metazoa; phylum Chordata; class Mammalia; order Artiodactyla; family Cervidae; genus Dama; species Dama dama. The sequence goes on along the minus strand of NC_083699.1, from coordinate 7,234,400 downwards.
AACTTGCATGTTTTACATCATTGAAGATAAAAAGTTAAAAAATATTTTAATGACTGAATATTTGTTTAGTCTTTATGAACAAAGGAAATAAAATTTGTAAAATGAATTAACTTTCTTTGAAGACCTTCAAAAGCAGAAAGTAACTCATTTGTGGAGTACTGCCATCCGTGCTGTCAAAAATTCACTCTCTAAAACTACAAGATAATAAAACGAATTTGCAGATGAATATGTATTTTAGATACTTTGTTCTAAGTCATATTCTCCAAGATGTAACTGTAGAATTAAATTTTTAAGGCAAAGTTAACTTAAGAGTTCTATGTCATAACACCAGTCTTTTAAAGAGTTCTACTAAATTATTCTCCCATGGAAAATCAAATAAAGATTTGAAACATGAACATTTTCAAAACTTCTCACTTTAATCCAATTCAGATCAACTGAGAAATCTGTCAAGTTACTCCATTTAATGCACGGAGCAAAAACAACACAATTCAACTGCAACAAATACCTAAGGACAAAGGAACCTTTCAGGTTGACTTTTCGTAAAACTGAGTTGAAGATCGGAGTTTACCTTTCACTTATCTGTATATAGTAGGCATTTGTTTGCAAAAAGAATCCAGAACCTAAATCATTCCAGTGTTTACTTTTTTTTTTAAATTAAATCAGGGTAGTGGTTAGCACGAGGGGGAGAGGTGTATCTTTTTTAAAGATCTATGTATTTGATCTCTTGGCTGTGGCGGGTGCTTTGGACTTTCTCTAGCTCTGGCGAGCAGGGGTTACCTTTGTCAGTGCCGTGGCTTCTCCAGGTCCAGAGCAGGGCCCTCAGGGGGCGCGAGCTCCGTCCTTGTGGCCCGCTGGCCTAGTTGCCTGAGCCAGGCGGCATCTTTCTGAACCAGGCATAGACCTGGTGCCCCTCGCATTGCAAGGCAGATTCTTAACCACTGAACCACCAGGAAGCCCAGTGTCTCCTTTTAACGGCAGCACAGGTCATCACACAAAGGCTACCTCTGCAAGAAATGAGTTCAACAATTGAATCTATGTGCTCAGATTGCTTTTTGAGTGAAAGTCCCCAACATTTTTTTTTATTAGTCTTTTTTTTTTTGGCCTTAAAGCTACCACTTTTGAGAATTACTCCTCTTAAATCCAATATACTGCAATTGTGTGAACAGAGTTACAGTCACATTCACATTAAGCACTCTTTATACAAGCTGTTTCTATTCCACTGCAGGGATACCTCTCCAGAGCAGATCACTATACCTCTATGACTCTGCCTGAGAATTTTTTATCAACACACTAATTAAAACATGTTTATTGAATGTCTACTGTGGGATAGGCACTTTAGAAGCCGGGATACAGCTGTGAAAAAGACAGGCAAGATCCCCGGCTTGTCAGTGAATACATTCCACAGGGGCAATCAAGAAACAAATAAGGAAATGCCAATTAATGATAAGTGCTGTGATAACAACAAAATAAACCGCTATATAGTACCTGATGCGTAACTCTGTGTTCTCAGAAGAGGTTTCTCTAAGGAGATTATGTCAACATTTAAGCAGAAATGCAAAGGTGGCCAGTGTGTAAGCTTTTGGGGTAAGGGCATTCTAGGCAGGGAGAGAACATGGAATACAAAAACCCTAAAATGAGGAGAAGCTGCACATACTTACAAAATAGAGAAAAGTGGGCATGGAAGATAGTGATGGGAAATGAGGTCAGAGTGGTAGGCAGGAACTAGATCACATAGGGTCTCTGAGACAGTGGTCAGGAACCTTATTTTTTTTTCCTAATTGAAAACAAAGTCTTTGATACATTTTAAACTGATCCATTTTAAACCTTAGTCTGATGTGATCAGACTTAGGACTTAAAAAGATCCCCTTTGCTGCCCTGTGAAGGATAGACTATGGAGAGGCAAGGTTGGAAGCCAATGGCTACTACGGTCCAGACAGAGAATGAGAGGGACCTGGACACTGTGGTAGGAGCAGACATGGAGTGAAGTGGATTTTTTTTAATTTTAATGACTTGGAAGTAAAGGCAATAAAGACACCTACAAATGTAAAGAGTCAATAGCTTTTTTATAAGGATATGTTTTCCTATTTCTAATGCCACAATTACTATTATTAGAATTCTATTGACTTCTGTGGACCAAACTAGGTAATAGCATCAATGTCTTCATGGAAGAGCCTATACAGGCTCCTAAGGGTCCTTAGCCCTACGTCTCTGAGAAATGAAACAACTCATAACCTACCACCTTTGTGAGCAGTTTGAAATATCTTTACAAAGTGCATGACTTACTGTTGCCTCTGAGCTCTTTAAGGACAAGGACTGTGTTAAATTTATCTTTTTATCACCTAGGAATGCATACTAGGTTCCTGATAATACATATGCAATAAATAAATGAATAAATGCTGACGTGTGAAATTTTATTTCCTCTTTTTCTACTTAAATAAACTTTATAAGGGCTCCCTAAAATGTATCCCATTTGCTCTTCTGTCACTTGGAAAATACTTTTTTTTTTTTCAGGATAATTCATGTTAACTTCTACACTGGGGTTATTTGATGATGTAAAATTTTATTTTAGAAATATTTAATTAAATTGATGTCACTAGTAACACATGGATAGTGATGTTTATATTTGATATTATTTTGCTAGGGCTGCCATAATAAATACTGTGTAATGGGTGGTTTAAACAACAGAAATGTATTTTCTCATAATTCTGGAGGCTAATTCTGAAGCCCAAGAGCAATATCAGCTGGTTTGGTTTCTCCTGAGGCCGCTCCCCTTGCAGACGGCAAGTCTTCTCCCTGTGTCCTCACATGGCCTTTCCCCTGTGCACACACATCCTTGGTGTCTGTGTCCAAACTTCCTCTTTTTATAAGAACACCGGTTAGATTGGGTTAGGGCCCGCCCCAAAGGCATCATTTGATTTAATCATCTCTTTAAAAGGGCCCTGTCTCCAAAGAGAGTTAGATTTTAGCACTCTGGGGGCTAGGACTTTGGGCTGAACTCAACTTACCCTAAGCATATTTGTTAGAAATGCTAATTCATTAACAATAAGAAAGGAGACACATTTTGCAGCGATGACTATAATTCAGTCATTGAAACACATACACACAGACACACACAAAGCACATATGTGTTAGCCCCATAAGGTAAGTAGTCCTATTCACTGATGAAGAAACTGAGGCTCAGAGAAGACAATTTGGCAAAAATCCCAGAGATAGTGTGGTGGGGCTAGGACCTAAACCCAGATCTTCATGCCTTCAAGGCCTGTTCTTTTAACTCTATACCGTTGTCATCCCTAATGGAATGACTGTGAATATATTTAATAAAACAGTGCATGTAAAGCACTTGGTGACTCAACAAATGTCAGTTTCCTTCCCCTAATACCACAGGCTTAAAGGACAATAGCATTTAAATCACCCCTTTCTGGCTCTCCTAGTTCTTCTGGAATGCCAATTTGGAATATGCTTCACTAAAAGATTGGCCATAATGGTTATTTCTCTTGACTGAGTGTCAAAGCTTGTTCACTATTTTGGTAGATGCCTCTGTGTACATATGAATTCGTAAGAGCTAGATAATGAAAATGCTTTTAAATTTAAAAATAGTTTTCACAATTCTAATGCTTAGCAACTAGCATTAAAAAGGGAAAGAAAAGCACAGCAACATTCCTCTTCCTTTAAAGATCATTCTGTTTATAAAGCCATCTCTAGCTGTGAGTGCTTTAAATCAGCGGGAATTAAGGCAAAATACCATGAACTCCAAGTTTAACCTAGCAGTAAACTAACTACTCAAGATCTCTACCATGAATAGTATTTACCAATTCACAGAGGTAAAGGTCCACAGTAAAACTCAATATATATGGTGAAGTGAAAATTAACTCTCTGAACTAAGAAAACTACCATTTAGAAATGCTATCAAAGAGAATTCTAAACAGAATTTCTCCTTTTGTTATTTCGCCTGTTACTACAAATGCTATCTCAAAATATCTAATCATCATCATCAAGGCTTGGTTATAAGATTTGTGATCCATTTAAACATGCTCTAACTTAGACAGTATAACATTTCATATGTGTCTATTAGTTTCAGCTTTAACCCAAGGGGCAGTCAGTTCCCTTAATGGAGATTCCAGAGATGGGCAGCAAGCAATTTATCAGAAAATGCCATTTTTCAGAAGTAACTAGTACAAGCACTTCAGCTCTCTGCATCTTAACACCTGAGACTTGGCTAATTAGCACACTAAATGTCAGAAGTGGTTTTTAGTCTGGGAAATTCATGGTTTATTTATAGGCAAGCCCGTTAGTAACGGGCTGTTATCGGTGACATTAAAGGTATCCATGGATCTTTGAGATGTTTTAGAAACACCTTCTACTTTTGAGTGAATCTAGTGAATCCTAAGATTTGGACCAGCAGGGAGGGGACTTGAGGCTGGACCCCCACATGCTTCTGTGTTCCTTCTTTGGACCTGAGGTTCACTGGTTGTTCAAGACAGAGTTCTGCCTGTGGATTGCCGCTTTCTCCATCTCGAGGAAACTTTCATGCAGAATACCTAAAGAAAGAGAGCATGTCTTCAGGCTTCCAGGCCAGGCTGTAAGACCTGTTTCTGAATCTGCTTGTTGATAAGTGTTTGCTAAATAAATGTCTATATATGGCAAAATTGGGTCTGAGATTTATTTTCATTATTAAGATGTTTGCTGGGGAAGAGCTAAAACTTTCCCACCCAAGGTCTCTCAAGGATTCAAGAGTTGTGTATAATCGAAATGGCTTAGATCAATCAGAGTAGCGTTTTACAGAATTCTTTTTCTTGAATTTTAATATTTAATTTTCTGTAGGAATGTTAAGATGACTCATAGAAATAAAATGTATTAAGCTTTTTAATCATGTAATTTAAAATAGATGTTAAATAATACTAAACATGAGACCATTTAAATGAGTGTTTCTTCATTTCTTAGTTTTCAATTAACATTCTTTTACGTCTTTCTAGAACACAAATGTGTTCTAGAAATGATAAAAAGTTGCCTTGAGAATGTAAATATTAAAGATTAAGAAAAGCTTTGTCCTCAAAGAGGACAAAGAATTTAGAGAGGAAAAAAAAAGTAGGAACCAGGGTTTTAAGCCTTAGTTAAATTTCATAAAGCATTTTGTTCTGGGTTTGGCAGAACACAAAATGCTTTGCCAAATTTTCCCCTCATTATTTAAAGCCACATGTTCTATGAAGGGGATTTAATGCATACAGTACAAATGTTTTTATAAATATGTTTTACTAGTAGGGATTACTGAACTAAGGTAACCAAGCCTAACATTAGCCTATTATGACACAAGCAATGGGATTGTTTTAATTAATCAGTCACTTTTGTAAGGTATGATGGAATGGAATTTACCTACAGAGGAAATGGATTTTAGTTGAACCATGAGGAACTGAGGTTGAATATATTTAATCACCAGTGAGATTTATTAAGCCTTGTAGTGTATGAAAAGCTTAGGAATGTACCATTGATTCACTAGACAAATAAAAATTCAGAGCTGGAAGGGGATTTTGGCAAGTTGCAACCTTACTTGGCCTTGGTTTCTGCTTCTGTAAAATTTAAGAGTTGGTATATTTTGTCAAATCCCAATATATTCATATTAAGGACCCCCTTTATTATTCACTCACCCACCATAGAGCCTATACTTTGAAAATTTGCTAACCAAACTGAATCTGATGACTAATAAATTCTTTCTCAGATTTTTATTAATGAAAAATATTAATCACTGCCTCTGATTAGTGTAAGATATCCAGGATTACCACATGGGGTACATATACTATTGGCCAAAGCCAAATGAATTTGATATTTTTAGTTTACCTGGACAGGCTGACTGTGGTAAACTTTATTATTTCCATAAGACATTTTAAAATATAGGCAGTGCCGATTATACGAGGATAATTGTTTCCAGAAAAGGGTCATTTAAAGTGAGCCCATGTAAAACGGGTCACTCTGCTTTGAAAGTTGAAGCTTAAAATTATGAAAATAGGTTTATTTTATTTTGGTTATCTTGCAGTGAAGGGTATAAAAGTACCTAAAGATATCTTAGAATAATGAGAGCGATAGGAATGTGGTTTGTCTTGTTTTGATGTAAAATTTTTTCCAAGGAGCTTTCACCTCACATTTGACTTTCCTGCAGCTTGCAATAAAGGTCATGGCGGGAGAGTACATAGGAGAGCGCAAAATAGTCTAGGCCCAAGGAACTCCTTCACCCTTTGACAGGCAAATTATTCTCTTTTGCAGCCCCAGCATCATTGTGTCTGATCTTTGACATCAGTTTGCAGTTGATTTTTTTCACATATATTTTTTATTGAAGTACAGTTGATTGGCAGTTGATTTTTGTGTTGTACTTACATTAAGTGGTTGAAAAATCATAAGTATCAAGTAACTATCAAAGAGAACAGAGATGTTGAACCCAAAGGCAAGATCTAGTGGTAGAAAGCCTTCTAGAATCTGGGCTCTTGAGTTGGTTTTATTATTATTATTTTGGACACTTAAGCATAATATTTTGTAGTTGTAACTGTTTATGATTTTATAATTCAATTCAAGCCTTGTCTTTAAACTCTAAGATATTGTAACTTGATTGAATAGAAATGTTAACTATTAAAAGCAACTGTCTCTTCCTCAGGAAAACTAATGGGTTTTAAAAGAATATTTTGTAAAAATATGCTATTTTCTATTAATTTTAATTAAATCTTTCTAGTCTGGAGACCAAAATTAAACTGAAACTTGAAGACACTGGCACTTTAGAACAGCACAATTGGTACAATTCAACCAAAAGAGTTCATTTGTTGAAATGTTTTGAAGACTTAATATCACGTGACCTAAGTTACAAGGTCCAATATATTCAACTTCCATGATGGGTACCTGGGATGAGGGGCAGGAAGAGATTTTGTCAGGCCCACACACTATTGGGTTGACCAAAAAGTTCCTTCGTTTCTTCTATCACATCTTATGAGAAAATCCAAATGAACTTTTTGGCCAACCCAAGAGAACCAGAAGAGAAAGGAAATGTTTGAGTTTCAGAATCTGGGGTGAAATTCAGTGTTATTGGTCTTCAACCTTTTTAAACTTACGCAGAGCTTATATTCACCTACAGTGAAATTATGGGACATTTCTCTTACAAATTGATTGATATGATTTTTTTCTTGGACATCTTGAATGAGAACTTCCAAATAGCAAACATACTATTTCTATTCTTCCCGATCTTCTTCCGCCTATTCTACTTTGGGACACATTTGAATATGTCACAGGAGAGTCATATGCATACTCTAATTGAATCTGCATCTTTTGTGGTTCCCAATTTGGCAGATGGATTCTTTACCACTGAGCCACCTGGGAAACCTATCAGCTATCCATGATGAAGTTTTGATAATCTCTCTTGAAAAGTATCAGGATTTTTTTCTTTCCTTTTGCTTTTTCAAAATTCACGGAAAGCTTATCTTTCCACTAATCATTAAACCATCTATCATATGATAAACCACATCGTAGATGCTTCCTGACCTACAGTGATTAAAGAGGTGGTTAATAAAAGAGAGGAGATTTAGAAATATTTGAGGTATTATTTGCTTAATGGTGATACCATTTAAATTTAGGATATGCACATAACACAACTGTTGAAAATATTATGGAAATTCAGAAAGGGTTTTTTAAAATTTTTAAAAAATCACTAATAGATATACTAATAGCTTTTAACTTTTCCAGGTTGCAGCAGGAAAGAGAATGGTTAGCTGCATGGACTGGAAATCAGACTGCTTGTGCCCCATCACTCACTAGCTGATGACATAGGGCAAGCTTCTTAACTTTGAGGGGCAGCCATTTCGTTTCGAGCTTTCTAGAATGGGGACGATAATAATCCCTACTTCATTGGGTTGCTGTGAGAATTTAAATAAGTTAACATACATGAACTTCTTAATCATGTCTGGTATGTGTTACTTCCATAGTAGTGTTAGTGTTATTCCAAACTTATTTTTATAAATCCCTGATAGACATGTAGACAGATAACTTCGTTGATCCCATTTTATAATTAGACTGAGAAATCACCAATAGGAAGTTAGGAACAAGGCTAATCTGTAGGTTTGTGTCTGCACAATCTGGTGCACTAAATAAAAAAAGAAAAGAATAAAAGGATCTGCTGTGGCTGGTAGAGAAAGTTCAGAACTAATTAGTGGTTAAGAAATGGGTATTGCAATTACCAGGGAGATTTCACCCCAGATGTAACCCCTACTTTGGAGTCTGATGGGAGGGAGAGAAAGGGTAAAAGAGAGACAGTGTGTGTGCGTGTGCGTGTGTGTGTGTGTGAGCGAGCGTGCGTGTAGTCGTGTCTGATACTTTGTGACCCTTTGGACTCTAGCCTGTCAGGCTCCTCTGTCCATGGGATTTTTCAGGCAAGAATACTGGAGTGGGTTTTCATTTCCTCCTCCAGAGGATCTTCCCCACTCAGGGATAGAACTCATGTTTCCTTCATTGCAGACAGATTCTTTACCACCAAGCCATCGGTGGGGGAGTGTAGTGGTGCTCAAGGCTAGACCCCAGACCATCAGCATCACCAGGAACTACTCAGGAATGCAGCCTCAGGTCCTATTCCAGACTTCGTCAGAAACTCTGAGGGTGGGTATGGCCACCTGTTTTTACAAAGTCTCCACTATAAAGTATGTGAGTTTAGGAATAGAGAGATCATGTGAAGACCGAAAAACCTCTCCCTGGGATTCTAATTCTGACATATTCGTGTTGACTTTTCCTAAAAGGTTAAGAACCACTGCAGAGATGAAAACCACCTTTAATTAAAGAAAAACAAAATACATTTTAAAAAATGTATCAGGGAGGTAAAAGGGTTTTAAAACATTTTTTATTTATGGGCAAAAGGCCTTGTTGTCTTGATAATTAAATCTGAATTCAAAATCATCTAGCTCTGCCTTAAAAGAAAACTAAATGGTTGAAAAATCAAGTACTGTTCTCTGAAGGGCTTTTGTGTCTCTATGCTTCTACTTTCTGAGCTGAACTGAAAAGTATTGCTTTTCTTTCTGCCTTACCTACTTGCTTGCAAGCTCCAGGACATTTGCCATGTCTTGGGTATCTATATATTTCTGACACTGATCTAAGGTAAGCACTGATAACTGTTTCTCTAAATGACAAATTAATTAATGGAGCCAAATGCTTGTTATGTATTTAAAGTTACTTGCTGAAATAACAAAGGCATGATAAAAGTAACTTTTTAATTTCCATGTAGAATTTTAAAAGTAATTTTATAGAGATGCAAAAGGTGTGTTTTTTTAGAAGGCATATTCTTTTGAAATAAGTGAGGAAAGTAAAGTGTCTCTTAAAGAAATATTAATGATTTTTATTGTTAAACAGATAGTTGAAATTGGCTGCTTTCCATGAATGTATGTAATAATTCTTAGAAGAATGTATATTTCCATGATGCAACATAACAAATCACATTGAAAAATACATATTTCACCTTCAATCTGCAAATATTTCCTCTAACTAAAGGGACATTTTATTGTTCTATTGATGGATGTAAACTATTACATTAAGGCCAGGCAAATGAGAATACCGAGGGGAAAAACAACTTTAGACTCACTTGAGTCACTGGGCTAGAATCCGAGAGAAATGCTAAGCTCACAGCCTTCCAGGGAGAAGATTGGCATTCGCACGCGTGGGTTCTCAGAAGTGCACAGCTGATGGCCAGATGGTGACAGTTTGTGGAGAAGCAGGCCTGTCAGCACCAAGAGCATTCAGGATGCATACAGATGTTCTAGATGGGCTGGGACAGAGGGAAGCCTTGCCTAAACAAAGATGGAACCCCAGTGAAGGAACTATTTAGGAACAATTTGCCTAAAATAATAGGAAAAACAGAAAAAAAAAAAGACTCATAATACTGAATTTATTTGTTATGAAGTATAGAAAACCATGTCTGAGATCTTTGAGGTCATACTTCTTCAATTTCTACTAAATGCAGTGAAGAAAATGTTGTTTTAGTCAGCTAACTGGAATGTACCAGGATGCCTTGGGACTCTTATAGGTTAAAAGCAACAATAGAAGATACACAGACTCACTGGATTCTGGCCTGTAACTCTGCTGACGGGTTTTCATGCTGCAGCTAGTGTTATAATCAACCTGAGGACAAGTATGCTTGTTGCAATAGCAGATTCCAGAGTGGACGGTGTCCTTCTATTGGGCAATACCTTTCTATCCTGCTGTTGTCCTTAGACCTTGCTCTTTTCACAGAGACTGAGAAATCTATTACATCAGTCCCTCTTTACCCACAGTTTCAATTTCCACAGTAAAACAAGGTCCAAATATATTAAATTTAAAAATTCCAGAAATAAACTTCCTAAGTTTTAAACGGCGCACCATTCTGAGTGGCATGATGAAACCTCACCCTGTCCCACCCCGTCCCCAGGGTGTGGATCACCCCTTTGCCAGCAGATCCTGTCTGTCAGTCACTCTGTGGCTATCAGATGGACTGTCACAGTATCACATTTTCACTGTGTTCAAGTCACACTTATTTTACTCAATGTGTGTGCTCAGTGGCCTAGTAGCGCCCACCTCTTGGCGGCCCCATGAACAGTAGCCTGCCAGTACCCTCTGCCCATGGAATTTTCCAAGCAAGAACACTGGAGCGGGGTTTCCTATTCCAGGAGATCTTCCCAACTGAGGGATTGAATCCTCATCTTTCACATCTCCTGCATCAGCAGGCGGGTTCTTTACTACCAGCACCACCATAGTGGTCCCAAAGCATGAGTAGTGATGCTGAAAAATCCGGATATGGCAAACAGCAGTTGTAGAGTGCTTTTGTAAAGTAAAAATGTGACTGGTTCTAGACTTAATAAGGAAAGGGAAAAAAATCGTATACTGAGGTTCCTAAGACCTATGGTAAGAAGGAATCTTATATGCCTGAAATTGTGAAAAAGGAAAAAGAAATCTCTGCTAGTTCTGCTGTTGCACCTCAAACTGAAAAACTTTTGGGCACAGCACATGATAAGTGTTTAGGTAAGACATGAAAGGCATTAAATTTGTATAACAAGATATTTTGAGAGAGACTACATTCACATAACTTTTATTATAGAATTTTGTTATAACTGTTCTATTTTATTATTATATATTGTTGTTTAACCTCTAACTGTGCCTAGCCTAATTTATCACAGGTATGTACGTCTAAGGGAAAAAACATAGTATATACAGGGTCCAGTAGTATCAGCAGTTTCAGGAATCCACTGGGGAGTCTCATCCCTGCAGATCAGGAGGAGACTACTGGATTCCAGTTGAAGTGTGTGGAGGAAAAGAAGGGGGCTGAGAGACACAAAGATGGCAGCGATAGCAAGTGGAGGGCAAGTGGTAATTGCACTAGAAATATAAACCGAGAAGGAACCCATGGCTGGAAGGAAATGCTTGTTCGTTCTGACTTATCTCAGTTCAAAGGCCCATTTAAATGACACTGTCTTGATATGGTTAAATTAGTAAAAGTCTACAGGGCTAAAATGGTCATCAGCTCTATTACAGCATGTAACTATGCATGCCAACTTTAAATTATATGGCAGAATAATGTTTGTGCTTCCACCCTGCGCTGAAGGCCATGACTGAACCTCAAAAAACGGTGGCTTTCAGTCTTCTCTGTAGCTAGCCTTAGTGACCTGGTTTCCACAATTTTATGACCATTGGCAAAACAGCTTCATTCATTGGACCAGCCTCTGAAGTACTGTGTCAATGAGCTCCCGTGGGGTATGAGATTGGTGTGATTGTGGGCTGTGCCCTCTAGCTAGGAATCCCTTCCTTTGCTCCCTGTCATGCTTGGGGATGATGAGAGGAAAACTTGCTTGCCTAGAAGTATGTTCATATGTTCCTTGTTTTGGGATACAACCTATAGGTCAAGAGTCTCATATAGATGGGTAATTTTGCTGACTCCTGGCAAAAACTAACAAAGAAACTTAGTGGCTAGTATAGATGAGAAAATTGAAGCCTAACAGCTGCTTCCTAACAGATTTCAGGAGGAAAAGGAAAGGCTTCTGACAGTGGTTTTCCAAGGCCAGGCATGCCCAGGATTTCAGAGTTTGGAGGATATAGAGGGATTTGACTTTAGCTCTCCCTTAAGCTTTTGGTCCAGGACACGTGTACGACCAACTCAATGGCCGTGAGTTTGAGCAAACTCTGGGAGAGAGTGAAGGACAGGGAAGTCTGGCATGCTGCAGGCCATGGGGTCGCAGAGAGCAGGACAGGCGTGAGTGATTGAACAACAAAGTGCACAGCCAGTTTTCAGTTTTCTCACCGCTGGAGACAGGAACGGGGCTACCTCTACCCAACCTAGAGAGACTGAGGGTTAAGGAAGGAAATCAAAGTGCTACTCCCTGAGGAAGACGGTTCAGGTGCAGGACACTACAGTTGCTAGGTGATTTCCTCCAGTGCAGTTCTGGGTTTAAAAGCCTTCAAAAATGACACTTTTTACTTTCGTACGCTTACAAACATCTCAAAATCCTTTCTCATGGGTTCTCTAATTTTAAGCACACATAAATTATAACTATTACCCCTCTATGTGAAAAGGTTGTATAGAGCGCTGATTAACAGCACAGATGCTGTGACCAGGGTTCAAAGACTGTTGAGCTGTCTAACCCTTGGGGAATACCTTGGGGTATACAGCCTATGTATACCAAAGTTTTCCTATACACAAAACAAGGACTGCATTAGCAACCTTTTGATGGGTTGATTGACAGGACTGTATAAATTAATACACATAAAACATAATGGTACCTAGCTCATACTTAGGGCTTCCCTGGTGGCTCAGTGGTAAAGAACCCGCCTGCCTATGCAGGAGACTCTGGTTCAATCCCTGGGTTGGGAAGATCCCTTGGAAAAGGAAATGGCAACCCACCCCAGTATTCTTACCTGTAAAAATCTATGGACAGAGGGGCCTGGTTGGCTACAGTCCATAGGGTCACAAAGAGTTAGACATGACTTGGTGACTAAACAACAGCAAAGCTCACACTAAACTATCAGTGAAAATGTTAACCACTCAGTCGTATCGGACTCGTGGCCCCATGGACTGTAGACCACTAGGCTCCGCTGTCCATGTGATTTCCTAAGCAATGGTACTGGAGTGGGTTGCCATTTCCTTCTCCAGGGGATCTTCCCACCCCCAGGGACTGCACCCAGGTCTCTTGCATTGCAGGCAGATTCTTTACCATCTGAGCCACCAAGGAAGCCCAATCATTTAAGTATTATCTATGATGAGGAAACTGGGGCTCTGAGAGGTAAAATGACTTAGAGGGGCTAAATTCCACCCCGATCTCAAGGTCACAAGACTAGTTAGTGATGGTATCAGGACTTGCATGCTAGTTGAATTATGTAAACTCTAGTACTGCTTCTCAACAATAGAACATAGTTGAATATTTAAATACACACATGGAGAGAGAGAGGCCTGCTGAATTTGTATAAAATCATGATGTTATATCATTGTGTTATATTACATGTAAATAATTTTCTCTAAGATATCGAACTTTTGGGGGACAGGAACTGTCATTCTTTTTCATTTTTAGAGAACAAGCTATATAAAGTGTCCACCCATCTGTACAGAGGTTATAGAATGAAAGAATAAAAGGACAAATGAATGAATGCTTGAGTGAATGAATATGCATGGCTAGCTATTAAAGAAATATTCTAAGTCTCAAATTAAAGCAAGTAGTTGGAGAGACTGGTATAAAAATAAACCCCAAAGCGTGCCACCATGATACTAGTAGAAAAGCACTTGATGGACACGGTCTCTACCATCAGGACAGCCTCAAGCGGTGTTCTAAGAGCACGTCATCTTAGAAAATGATGTTGAAGGGGACTGAAATGATCAGGTATCCTAAACATTAGATGAAATTCAGTTTCATTTCATGAAATTCAGTTTCTTCAGCATAGTCTTCCCCACTTTATCGCTTTAAGGTGCCAGATTTCCTTTCCTCAATTCAGATTTTCCTTTCTACCTAGAAGCTTCCTTGGAGGTGGGGGGGTGGCGAAGAATTGTGAAACTTATACTTTAGCAATCATCTCACTTTTGCATCTGGTTTTTTGACTCCCTGATCACTCAGATCTCTATTTCTGCCCATTAACAGACAGTAAAAAATTTTAAGTCCCACCCCCACCCCCATCCCCACCACTTAAACAAAACTATTTCCTATCATTCCACGGCTGGCTACTTGGTCGGCTAATCGCAAGCAGTACTTACAGATTGGAACTCCATGTAAATAAACAGTTTCAAAATAAAAGTCTGCATGCACCCTATGGCATTTCCTAAGCCATCCATCCCCTTAATACAATTTTTGTTGAAATTATACCCTATTCTAAGGGGCATTTCAATACAAAGAGATGATATTGAGCTGTGTAGCATCCCATTCATTATGTATGTTACTTAACTAAGATTTGTAGATCTGCCTGACTTCTTCTAACTTGGGGTTTCCAAATTAATTTAATTCGTTCTCCCCACAAAACCATAATAACTAAATTTCTGCAGCAATCTGCTTCAGAGATGCATAGGACATTTCCCCTCCCTCCTTTTCTCCTGCTCCAACTCCTCCATGGCTTATTTTGCCCTCTTCTTCAGCGTTTACCACTTGAGAAAATTAGATTTTAAAATATCAGATCTTTGTTTTCCCTCATATTTAAATAGATAAGTCTACAGGATACATTATTAATCAGACACGACTAAGCACATACGCAGAGAGGCTAAATCTGCCAGATTCATGTTACTGAGTATAGAAATGAACTTTCTAATGCTAAATTAAAATTTTATTTTTTTAAATTTTATTTTGGGCTGTCCCGAGTCTTCTTTGCTGGGCAGGCTTTTCTCTAGTTGCAAAGAGCAGGGGCCCCTCTCCGGTTACGGCGCATGGGCCTCTCACTGTTGTGGAGCATAGGCTGTAGGAGCATGGGCTTCAGTAGTTGTGGCTTCTGGGCTCCAGAGCACAGGCTCAGTAGTTTTTTGCACGAGCTTAGTTGCCCTGTGGCAAGTGGGATCTTCCTGGATCTGGGATCAAGCCTATGTCTCCTGCATTGGCAGGAGAATTCTTTACCCTGAGCCACCAGGGAAAGTCCTTTCATGCTAAATTTTAAAATTTGATTCAAAATGTGCTGCCAACAGCTGGAACACCAGCTAGTAATTACAGGTACAACTCTAGCATGAAGGTATTGATGACCTTAGGATTTCCTCTGCTTTATAGTGATTCCATAATTCCGTCTGCTTTTCTCATCGCTATTACTTAGGAGGCTGTGTGAATTTGTCTGACAGTAAGAACTCAGAATCAGGTATTAGAAGACAAAATTTAAATTTCTGGTTTACTGTTGATTGATGTTTTGTCTTAAGGCAACCAAGTCATCCCTATTCATAAGGAGAGGATGGACACTTGCAAAGTGTAATTTTGTAGGGGTATTAGCACTATTTTCACAGAAAATGCTGTAGTGCATGATGTTCTATTATTGAAGGTCAAATCATTTGTGTTTAAGACTTTTCTTCTCTTTTAAAAAGCAAAGGGACACACTACAGTAAGACTCTAATAACATGCTAGACTTAATCCTCAGTTTACTACATCACCGGGCCCTAAGCCTTGTGATAGCAGCATGCTTACATATACATATGCAGATGGTCCCTCGCAGCTCGGAGGGTAGAGTCTGCCTCCAATGCAGGAGACCCAAGTTTGATCCCTGGTTGGGAAGATCCCCTGAAGAAGGAAACCACAACCCACTCCAGTATTCTTGCCTGGAAAATCCATGGACAGAGGAGCTTGGCGGGCTAGAGTTCACAGGGTCACAAAGAGTCGGACAGGACTGGGAGACTTCACTTTCACACAGATGGAGGCTTGGGATTAGGCACATGAGTAAGTCAGGGAAGGTGAGAAGACAAATGCTGAGAAACGGTTGATTTGGGACACTGAAGACAAACTGTCCTTTTTCGGTTTCTTTAAAATACAGGAGGAAATTCCTGAATCTATACAATTATTTGAAGATTTGTCAGCTAATGGTTTATACTGTGTCTAAGCAAAAATTTGAGACAAATAAAAGGTATCCATCACCTAAGAATTTCTG
The DNA here is from genome assembly GCF_033118175.1 of Dama dama. Taxonomy (NCBI): domain Eukaryota; kingdom Metazoa; phylum Chordata; class Mammalia; order Artiodactyla; family Cervidae; genus Dama; species Dama dama. Next base: position 7,218,329 of record NC_083699.1, on the reverse strand, counting down.
ACACCCTCAGTGGAACGCTACCCTTGACCTTTAATATCTGATAGTGAATAGAGCTATTAGGAAGCACACCACCCCCCGCCCGGCCCTGCCACTAATGCTGTTATATAATACCTTCATATTGAGCCATGTAAAGTACCAGGTAATCATGATAGTTGAAATAACACTTAAGAAAAACATGATGTTTCTCCTTTCTAGACTTATATTTTTGAAAAAGTGCTATTCTATTTTTCATTCCTTCCAATATGATGCAGAAAGTAATGACAGGTTGCAATTTTAAATCTCTTTAGTTTCCTTTCCTATGAATAATCCTATCTGACAGGCTCCCTTACGCCCCTTTTCTTGTCATTAAGTACAGCTTCAGTTTGGTCTGAGTAAAAAGAAGATTAATTATATACCTCTAGGAACATTACTACAATGTTCTGAGAGGTAAAGAAGGGAATTTCAAAAATGAATCTGTCTTCATCAATAAGAAATAGACTTAACACCTCTGAGTTATAATAGTCACTTATTTACATCATACTAGTGGAATATTACATTCTATGACTTCATTTTTTTTTCATTTATTTTTATTAGTTGGAGGCTAATTACTTTACCATATTGTAGTGGTTTTTGTCATACATTGACTTGAATTAGCCATGGATTTACATGTATTCCCCATCCCAATCCCCCCTCCCACCTCCCTCTCTACCTGCTCCCTCTGGGTCTTCCCAGTGTACCAGGCCCGAGCACTTGTCTCATGCATCCAACCTGGGCTGGTGATCTGTTTCACCATAGATAATATACATGTTTTGATGCTGTTCTCCTGAAACATCCCACCCTCACCTTCTCCCACAGAGTTCAAAAGTCTGTTCTGTATTTCTGTGTCTCTTTTTCTGTTTTGCATATAGGGTTATCATTACCATCTTTCTAAATTCCATATATATGTGTTAGTATGCTGTAATGTTCTTTATCTTTCTGGCTTACTTCACTCTGTATAAGGGGCTCCAGCTTCATCCATCTCATTAGGACTGGTTCAAATGAATTCTTTTTAACAGCTGAGTAATATTCCATGGTGTATATGTACCACAGCTTCCTTATCCATTCATCTGCTGATAGGCATCTAGGTTGCTTCCACATCCTGGCTATTATAAACAGTGCTGTGATGAACATTGGGGTACACGTGTCTCTTTCATATCTGGTTTCCTCGGTGTGTATGCCCAGCAGTGGGATTGCTGGGTCATATGGCAGTTCTATTTCCAGTTTTTTAAGGAATCTCCACACTGTTTTCCATAGCGGCTGTACTAGTTTGCATTCCCACCAACAGTGTAAGAGGGTTCCCTTTTCTCCACACCCTCTCCAGCATTTATTGCTTGTAGACTTTTGGATAGCAGCCATCCTGACTGGCGTGTAATGGTACCTCATTGTGGTTTTGATTTGCATTTCTCTGATAATGAGTGATGTTGAGCATCTTTTCATGTGTTTATTAGCCATCTGTATGTCTTCTTTGGAGAAATGTCTGTTTAGTTCTTTGGCCCATTTTTTGATTGGGTCATTTATTTTTCTGGAGTTGAGCTTCAGGAGTTGCTTGTATATTTTTGAGATTAATCCTTTGTCTGTTGCTTTGTTTGCTATTATTTTCTCCCAATCTGAGGGCTGTCTTTTCACCTTACTTATAGTTTCCTTTGTTGTGCAAAAGCTTTTAAGTTTCATTAGGTATGACTTCATTTATAGTTTAAAATACAGCAAGATATTGATCAAATCTTTTGGTCAGGATGTTAGAAGTATTTCCAGAATTCTATTTTGCCTTATCTTTTGGGAAGCTAATAGAGTAGTAAATATCCTGAAAAGTTGTCATTTTTAATAAAGCATTTACTTTGGAATTAATATTTTAAAACTTCACACAATTTATGATGTGTTCATTTTCAACAGGTAATCAAAGAAGATCATTTCTCTTTTGGAAAGATACATATTTTTACATTTCAAAAAGAATGTTAAAAAAATAATTTTGATACGAATTAGCTGATTACAATAGGGGCATGTATTTTACCCATTTGCTCCAAAAAGTCCCAATCAAATGCATCCAGCATACTAGGAAGTTAGGAGGAGATACTTATCACTGCTCCTGGTGGGGGAAAAAAAAAAAACAAACTATCATGGCATCTAAATGTCAAGCAGCTTGCCAAGTTCACAAAGTCAAGCAGTGGGACTGAGGATAAAACCATAGGTTTCCTGCCCTTCAGATGGCAGCAGAGTAAAAGACGACCTATATATCAGGCGTTTCTAAACAGAAGGAGGTAGGTTCCCCTAGCAACCCCTGGTCACAGGGCAGCTGAAGCTTATAGGTTTGTCTGGGTCCGAGATGACAGGGAGACTTCTGAATTAAACAATACGGTTTCTCGTGGGGAAATGGCCTGTGATTTACTTCTTGGATAGCACTGCCCACAGCAGTTTCTGCTGCCTCTGTGGTGCTGACTACAAAGCTCAGTGCTGAATGACAGGTTGGAGAAACAAGAGACCTTTTTCTTGGGCTCCAAAATCACTGCAGATGGTGACTGCAGCCAGGAAATTAAAAGACACTTGCTCCTTGGAAGAAAAGCTATGACCAACCTCGATAGCATATTAAAAAGAAGAGACATTACTTTGCCAACAAAGGTCCGTCTAGTCAAAGCTTTGGCTTTTCTAGAAGTCATGTATGGATATGAGAGTTGGACTATAAAGAAAGCTGAGCGCCAAAGAATTGATGCTTTTGAACTGTGGTGTTGGAGAAGACTCTTGAGAGTCCCTTGGACTGCAAGGAGATCCAACCAGTCCATCCTAAAGGAAATCAGTCCTGAATATTCATTGGAAGGACTGATGCTGAAGCTGAAACTCCAATACTTCGGCCACCTGATGCGAAGAGCTGACTCATTTGAAAAGACCCTTATGTTGGGAAAGATTGAAGGCAGGAGGAGAAGGGGACAATAGAGGATGAAATGGTGGGATGGCATCATCGATTCAGTGGACAAGAGTTTGAGTAAGCTCTGGGAGTTGGCGATGGACAGGGAAGCCTGGCATGCTGTAGTCCACGGGATCACACAGAGTCAGACATGACTGAGTGACTGAACTGAACTTGTTGCCTTCTCTCCTCCTTGCAGATTGGAGACTAAAACACAAAAACTTCTCACCAGCCTCCTTTCTTTTCTGGCAGTGGTGACTTAGTATGCAACAGAGTTCTTCAGGAATGCATGAAAACAATCAACCCCCGCTAGGCAGCCCTGGAAGGGTGGGGAAGGGGCTGGACTTTATTTCCAGCACGGGTATCCTCAGGCAGGTACAGCCCTGCAGGCCTTGTACACTCAGAGAGTCAGGGGCATTCCCGAGGTCACTACCGCACTGAAACTTATTGTAATAAACCACCTGCGGCAAACAGTTGTTCTACAAGAGAAAGAGAATAGAGGACAATGAGAAAGGAAGAAAGGTGCTGAAAGGGACAAACAACTGAAGCATGTTTTTTTTTTTTTTTTTGTGGAGATAATCCCATTTTTCCACCTTGGAACTGAATATCTAAATAGAAAGGCAAGGACTAGATTCCTGCATGTTGCAACACAGCAACAGAAAGAAACCACCCAAAGAAAGTTTTAAAACCTTAACAGGATTTATTAAGTCCATCCCCTTCCCTCTTTAGGTACTTCTCTAATCAACACTTTGCCACCCATGACCCTCACCTCCTGCACACTCAAAGACACAATCCATTACAAATTATCAGCAGTTTCCTAAACCCACAAGCCCCCTCCCCTCTTTACTTACTACACCCATTTCTTTCTGGGGTTATCTTCCCTAGTCTCTCCTTATCTGCCTGCAAATTATCTTTTGAAAAGCAGCTCAAGCTTCACCTCCTGTGTAAAGCCTAGACTGGCCACCCCCACCCCAATAAAATTAATCATTTTACTTTTTACACCCCTATATAGCTCACTTGATTGTAGGTATTTGTTTACAAGTCTGTCATCCCTGGCTAAACTGTGAAAATCCCTGGAGTGGAGTCTGTCTTGCCTAGCAGTCTCCTGAAGCAAATACAGCGGCCCAGCACTTAAACATGCTTGTTGAATGAATAATGATCAAAGTTCTCTGCTCTGTTCTATCTATTCTCCTGGATAGACCAACCCACAGCTTCAGTCTTCTAAGCAGTGAGGAATGTAGGAGAATGGATGGAAGGATTTTGGAAACTCAAAGTCCAACTAGTTTTCAGACAAGATTATTCACAGTGGAACAAATTCTCGGGGAAAATTCAATGAAAAATTATTTCTGCTGATTATGACGAACTATATTTAAGTCAAGTCCTGGCTATGCTAAATACTGTTTGGAAGGAATTCTCTTTCTTTTTTAATTTTTTTTTTTTCCATCCTCAAATATAATCCAGGGAATTTTTGAAACGATACTGATGCCTGTGTCCTTCCCTGAATATTCTGATTAAATGAGCCAAGAATAGGGTCTGACTTTGGGGTTTTTATGTTCACCAAGTGTTTCTAAAGTGCAACCTGGTTTGAGATCCTCAGCTTTGAGAGAATTTATCCAGAGCTGGGGTGGGGTTTACATAGCCTGTGTATACTGATAAGCTACCAACTTTCCAGGTCCAATTTAAATTGAATGAACATCTCCAGCTTAACATATCCAAAAGCAACCAAACCTCAAGTTCCAAAGTGAGTGGCAACTCCATTCTCTCAGTGAATCACACCAAAATCCTTGCAGCTGAGAAGGTATAAGAGTAACCTGAATGGTGGGGGAAGACACAAGAGAAAGTGGGTTAAGAAGAAGAAAGCGAGAGGGAAATGAAGAAGATTGACTCCGAAAGGAGAAGATACACAGGGAGCTAGTGAATTATAAGTGAATTAAAATGAAGGATCTTGTTTATAATTTGTTTTACATATTTAAAGGAAGACTGACAGGAAAAGGTGACAGGAAAGCCCAGTAAAGAACTGCATTTGAGCAAACTGTCTACTTTCTCTGAGCCTCTTGATTAACCTGTGTTATTAAGAGAGCATAGGTGACAGGGCTGATGAAACAACACAGATGAACTGGAGAGATATTTACAAGGTGCACTTGTAAACTTCGCAGCTGGACGTGAGGTAAGGCAAAGGGAGGGGCCAAGAATGATATCCACAGATTAGCTGACTCAAGGGCAGCTGGTGGTGCCTTCACTGAGCTAGACAGCAGAGAAGTCGATTTCAAAGAGAAAGGAGAAATTCTGTTATTTCTGTTTGCTTTTTACTGGATGATTTATTTAACATTATCATTTTGACTGGGTATATCCCTCACCTTTAAGTAGCAGAACAAAACATAACCTTCAGATTAAATCCATTCACAAGTTATTCTTCCAATGATTCTTAAGTCAAACTGTAAAATTCAAATATTACCACCTCTGATTCCCCATGATTAAATAAAACCACACAAATGAGAGTGCCTAGCACAGTGCCTGAAGTAAACAGATTCTCAATAACATTAACTGCTCTTTCCTTGGCTTGGAGCCATGTGATTAACGCGTAAATAATAGGCTTAGGAATTAAACGGCAGTGTGACTAAAGGCAAATTATTTAACTCCAACTGTAAAATGGAAATAACAATACCCAGCTAATAGGGTTAATGTGAAAAGTAATAAAGAATAATGGGTACAAAGTCATTTGACCCAAAAAAAGACGGTTAATAAATATCCAACTGTTCCAACCTTCCTCCTTCAAGACACCATAACTGTACCAAAAATATAGACTCATGGGTCAATGAATTTAAAAATATCCATCAGAATCCCTGTCTTCTGAGAAGAATTACCAGTACCTGGCATGGGGTGGGCCCTCTACTAATGTTTATTGAATTCAGGTGAATTACTACGTCCACTGTCAGCTGATTGTGGCATCATGAGCTAGCCTGGGCATTTCTGCTACTCAAGGGCTCTTTCCACTATCCTGTGTACTCACATAGGTTAAGTCATATACTTGCTGATACAATTATATGCTTATTTAGAGTAGTACATATTAATATTAGGGTCGTAGTAAGATGTTAATGATAATTTGAGTTTTTCAGGTTTCTATGGCTAAGGAAGTTATTACTCAGTTAAAATACTTTTCCATAAAATAAATTTAAAAAATAAGCACGAGGTTTTTACACAGCTTAAATTAAGACAAAAGTTTTCTTTTGCCTAACTACCACAGGAAGCTCACCTATGTTTATGATTTCCTAAGTGTAAACTACACGCTTTTAGAATAGTAATATATTAGAGTGGCACAACCAATTCAAATGGCAAGCAGCAAGCTCTGGCAGTAGGTAGAGCTGGGGGAAGTGGGAAAGGCACTCTGTTCTCACCAGACTCAAGGCTGAATACAATGAAGCAAGTATGAGGCACTGAACATACAGACATGGCTGGATGTGGCGAGGTGAACCATACAAGAAGCACCTGTTAAGTCAATTCACCACCTCTGGACAAGCAGAAAACAAGTTTTTGAATGTCTGAAGACCGCAACACCAGCGCCATTTGCAACACCTGCTTTTAGGATTGGTCACGTGAAGCAAACAGGTATAATGAAATAGCACCATTAGGGGGCCCACAACCATTCCACCCACAGGCTGATCTCATAGATATCATCAAGTAAAAGCAGGCAAACCGGCAGAGGCGGCCTTCACTTATTTTCTTCCAGATTGCAAACGCTGTACATAGGTTGCCACAAGCAAGTAACCAACTCCAAATAAATACAGGAATAACTAGGCATTCCAATATTCTCAAAGGTCCTCCTCATCCTTAATCTCTTGGGAGGTCTGTCATGAAATACGGTTTGCACTGATCACTTCCTTCCAGGGATGCACCCCTTTAAGCCAGCTTCACGGACCCCCTCAAACCACTGGCTTAATTGACTGCCACAGTGTAGATGCTATTACCTCTGTTCAGTTCCTGGGACATGGAGACTGGGGGGTGCAAAACAGCTAGAAACAGATTAAACAACGTTTGGACACATTTCTCTGAGTCCTGCCATAAACCATCAGTCCTGGCTGACATGCTTTCAAATCACCCCCACGAGTCCCGCCCGGCTGGCTGCCGGCTGCCCTTACCTTCTGTCACAGAGGACCTGGGCGAAGGACTCGAGGATCTGGTGCAGGCTGAGGCACTCCAGGCTCAGCTTCTCCTGCAGGAAGGGGCCCAGGTACCTCTGTAGCAGGCACCGACAGGCTCTCTTCTTGCTGCTGCCGCGGCCGCTAAGTCGCTTTAGTCGTGTCCGACTCTGTGCGACCCCTTAAACGGCAGCCCACCAGGCTCCCCCGTCCCTGGGATTCTCCAGGCAAGAACACTGGAGTGGGCTGCCATTTCCTTCTCCAGTGCATGAAAGTGAGAAGTGAAAGTGAAGTCGCTCAGCCGTGCCCAACTCTTCACGACCGCATGGACTGCAGCCCACCAGGCTCCTCTGTCCATGGGATTTTCCAGGCAAGAGGACTGGAGTGGGGCTCCATTGCTTTCTCTGCTCTCTTCTTGATGGACCCAGAAAACGTCCAATGTATGATGAGGGCTGGCAACTGGGCCGGTGGGGCCTTGGCCAGGGGTCCCGGGTCCCGCTCCAGTCTGCTGCAGGACGCAAGCTTGGGAGGACCCAACCTACTACTCCTGCTTCACGCCGTCCCTCAGGGCGACCCCACCGCCTGCACCGGGCGGATGCCCTAGGCCTCGGGGGAGCCAGCCGGGCTTCGCCCCAACCCCGGGGCTTCCTAGGGGTTCTTAGTTTGCACAGATCAAAGAGTGTATGAGAGCGTCTGGCGGGAGGCTGCAGGACCCGAGATGGAGTGAGAAATTGTGTTTTCCCATATGGTATATTCTACATAGTATTTCTTTGTCCCTTTTCTTTCTTTTTCTTTTTTTCTACCAGCAAAAGCAATTCATTCAAAAGTACCCAGAGAAAGCACCATCCTGAATTTGTGAACTATGGCTGACATTAAGCAAAGTCAGAACTTGCTTTTAAATAGGGAAAAGTTTGGGGCAGAAAGGGAACATTGAAAGGAGGCTGCAATAATAAAGGAGTTCATTGGTGGAAGCTGGGAGTCCAAAGTATGGAGGCTTCTCATTGGTTGGGCTGCTGTTGGGGGCTGTTTCTTAATGCAACATTGCAATTCTGTTTTGAAGCTCTGAATTCCTGCTACGTTTAATCCGTACTAGGGCTATAAAGACATTAGTAATGAATGAATCCGAGTTTCCCGTTGTCAAGAAATTTGCAAATTTTTCATGGAGACAGGAAAACAGCTACAATGAAAGAAGATGGTAAGTGCCATAAGAACTACGCAAAGACGTAAAAGTATTCTAAGAAGAGAGATTTTTTTTTTTTTTTTTTTCAAGTGTTAGAGGTCGCTGGAGATAAGATTCAGCAAAGACTTCAAGGAGGAGGTGATGTTTGAGATTTGTCCTGAAGAACTAACATCTATTTTTTTTTTTTTTTTTTAATTTCACTGTACTGGGTCTTTGTTGCAGCGTGTGGGATCTAGTTTCCCAACCAGGAGCTGAACTCAGGCCCCCTGCGTTGGGAGCACACAGTCATAGCCATTGGACAACTAGGGAAGTTCCAGAACTCGTATTTCTATGAGGCAGTAGGATTGAGGAGAACATTCCAGATGGGAAAACTCCCCACAATAGCACGAAACTGTGATGGGGCCAGGAATGGTTGTGAAGTAGCAGGGCAGGCTCCTGTTAATTTAGGCTAAGGATGTGGTAGCGGGGGCTTCCCAGGTGGCCCTAGCGGTAGAGAACCTGCCTGCCAATGCAGGAGACTTAAGAGACTCTTGTTCAGTCCCTGGGTCCGGAAGATCCCCTGGAGGAGGGCATGACAACCTACTCCAGTATTCTTGCCTGAAGAATCCCATGGACAGAGGAGCCTGGCGGGCTATGGTCCAGGGGTGCAGGCATGCACACACACATGTCCTAGTGGTCAGCAACAAATCTAGACAGACAAGCTGGACCTTGGAATTAAGTGGGCCTGAGTTTGGACGCTGGTGGCTCCACTGAATAAATACCCAACATAGGTAGAGTTATTTAGCTTCTCTCAGCCTCTGTTTTCTCACTTCTAAAACGAACGTAATCATACATTTCTCAGGATCGTTTGAGATATCCATTCTGTGTGTGTGCGTACTAAGTCGCTTCAGTTATGTCCGCTCTTTGTGATCTGTGGACTGTAGCCTGCCAGGCTCCTCTGGAATTCTCCAGGCAAGAATACTGGAAAACTGACATCCTCCAGGGGATCTTCCTGACCCAGGGATTGAACCCTGGTCTCCTGCCTCTACAGCATTGCAGGCGGCTTCTTTACCACTGAGTCACCAGAGAAGCCCATTTGGCCTATAGTAGGTGTTTAATGAGTATTATTATTTTGCAGAGGTCTTGAATACAAGGGTGAAGAGCTTCTGTTTTCTTAGGCAGTTTACGAAAGGGTTTGCACAAGGTAACTACAATTGGAATAATCCGTCAGCAATTTATAAGGCTAGAGGGAAGTGGGTTGGGGAGAGGAGACAGGGAGACAAATTAGGAGGCCACTTTGTAGTAAGCTAGTAGACCAGTAGGCTTCTCTGTAGGCTCAGACAGTAAAGAATCTGCCTGAAACGCAGGGACCCAGGTTCAATCCCTGGGTTGAGAAGATCCCCTGTAGTAGGAAATGCCAGCCCCCTGTAGTATTCTTGCCTGGAGAATTCCATGGACAGAGGAGCCTGGTGGGCTACCATCCATGGGGTCGAATCCTCAGGGTGACGTTACTTCATAGTCAGTCAACAATATCAACGTTTTATTTTTGAGTTTTCAGAATATGCAGGTCTTTTTTTCTTCTTCCTATACCCTCCTGCTGTTTTGCCATTGGATTGTTCTGCTAGCAGGCAAAAAGAAAATCAGTGAAACGTCCATCAACCAGTATCATCATAAACAAAAAGGGAACTTAAATATCTGTTATTAGTATGTGAATGTAAGCATCTTTGAAAGATTTGGGTGGACAAAGCTGAAATTAACCACTTGAATTTAGCATTTTATGTGGATTATATGCATCAATAATTCTTAACTTCCCTTTTGTTCCTCCAGTACTGCTGAGTCACTATAGCCTGCAAAGAACGTCTATACTATAAATAATTTTCTATCAGTTAATTTAAAAAGCAGTAGGACAGGACTCATTCAGAATTGTTTGTCATGTAGCACTGACCAGCCACATAGAACCTTGGACAAGTCATTTAATGATCTTGAATGCAAATCACATGTCTGTGACTTGGGGGAAGGGTAATCTATTTTTTGCCTCATTCTTAAGGCTGTTATGAAGATTGAATGAGGTAACTGATATAAAAATGCTTATGTTTTATAAGCCATAAATGCCAAAGATTAGACAAAATCTCCATCCACGTAAATAAGGCAAAATCATTATGAACTGCATTAGAAATTTTCCCACTTTGTTTCCTTCCTTGCTCTCCGAAGATCTGCATTTGTCTTATCCCCTTTAAACCCCCTCTGCGCCCCCCACCCACCATCTACCCACTTGGCAGGCACTTTACTTTCATATGTTGACCACAGTTAACCTCTCATTTTGGGTGATATTTCCAAAGTATGATTTCCAACCAAGTAGCCATTTTGTCATTTTGAAATTGTGTTGTTTGCCCTTCCCTGTGTTTTGGGATAAGCATAGGAGGTTTGGGTTCAGACATAAATTATTTCACCAAGGGCACTTTTGGAGGAGGAAAAGTTATTTTTTACTCACTTAATAAAACAACTTCTTGCACAGCAAACTCTGTCTCATTAAGGGCTGTGCTGGAGACTCCAGGGATGATTTAAGAGACTGAGTCAGCATCTTTATCTTGTGATGCATTGAAAGATGTGTTAGTTCCCCTAGGGAGGAAGAAGGGAAATTGAAAATAAAATCTTTTCTTCCCCTTTTTGGCTTAATTTTCAACTAAATGAAGTGGTTACTTCTGAACTACAGACACACAGATGAGAAAATGTGTGTAATTACTTAAGAAGAGGGGGACTTGCATAATTAAACTGAAATGCAATGCATTTTAAGGAAAGGGAAAGCATCCCAGCTAAGTTTCTGGCAGACAATAATGAAGGAAAGAAAAAAAAGAAAAGAAAAGCATTTGAGGCTCTGAAGTCACGCTTCTGTTGATACATATGGTGTTAATGGATTTTGAGCGGCCTCAACCTCCTGGTAAGCAGATGGTTTTATACTTGTGCTTAAACGGGAGGTTAGATGGCTTGGTGGAAAAAAGCAGTGAGCTTTCATCTCAAGTTTAGTTCTGGACCTAATGATTTGTGGATTTAGCTCTGTCAAAGGATGAAGACAACACACTTTTCAAACACATATTGTCACGCCTAATACCCTTTAAGATACTCAAACATTGGCTGGGCCAGGTAGATAAATTGTAGTTGATCTTCAGAGAGATTTTTTTTCTTTTCACCCCTGGATAAAGTCAAGTTTTATCACTAAGTAAGCTCTCTTATCCTTGGCTAAAAGTTAAATCAGGGAATCTGTGTCTCTCATTGGATTGTCTGTTCAAGGATACAAAGTACAAACAACTGAAAATACACACCAGTTTCTGTTAGGTAACTAGAAAGTAGTATTTCTGAAAATAATTATGCTGCTGTGAAACTATAGTAATAAGCTCCCCGCCCCCTAAACCCACATTTAATGAGAAAAATACTGGTCTCATTCCAAATCCTTACTAACTTAGGACCATGTGTTTCACACAGTAATTGCATATTTTTTTAGTTAACTAACCATTATGCCATCAGCTCATACATTTTATGAATGGAGACAGCACTCCTAATTGATAAGCAGGCATGCTTATAAATGAAGTTAAAACAACAGTGACACTTTGGAAACAAATGTAACCATTTGCCTGCTTCCCAGGGATAGCTTGTTTAGCAAAAATCCAAGAAAATTGCAGATCTCTGCATTCAGGATTCATTACTGGAAACTGAAATGCATGTGAAAGACGAGAAGGTCAATTGCTACTTTTCCTTTTGGTCAGACAAAAGTGCTAGGAGCAAAATGAGGAGGGTTGGGGACATGGGCTGGAGCCTGGAGAATCACATCAATAAACACATTCTCACCTGGGCTCACTGGGTCCCAGGACACCAAGACTCTTTCAACACCAAACACAGTTGTTGCCAGATAATTCCACAAGAAGCAACTTTCACCTTCTTTACAGTTTGGTGTTTACAGAGCACTCTGGAGAGAATATATGTGAGTCTATAACACACTAATTGATTAAGGGATGTTATTTGGATTAAGAAATGATTGGATGGAAAACTGTCTATGATATAGTACGGGGGGAAAAGCAGTTTACAAAGCAGCATGTGCAGTACAGTTCATTTTTTGTGTGTGTGAAAAATTATAAATGTTCAACACAAAGGCTGCAGTGAGACATAGCAAACGAACAAGGAGTGAAGTAGAGGGAATACAGATGATTTTTGCTTTCTTCTGACTTATGTTTTCACATAATAATGTTACTTTTAAAACAAAGTTCTAAAAAAGGCTTTAGGGAAGGAAACATTCAAGTCACAAAAGCATGGGGCAATAATTATTACTTAGACTAGTAAATCTCTAGACTTAAGGGAACAGAAAGCAATTAAAATACAGACATAAAGAACACAGAATTTATATTTCTTTCACACACTAGAACAATGCATATTTGAGAAGTGAAATATTTAGCTAGGTCAGGCTGTACACATTCAAGGAATCCTATATCATGATGTCTGTTAGCATTTAAGAGTTAGTAACTGAAGAGTGCAGGAAACAAAAAAAAAAATCTGGCTCATACAAATATATATTATAAAAGAGTAACTTAATTTTAAAAAAGAAAAACTAGTAATTAGTAACTAGAGCTAATCAGTGAATTTAGCAAAGTTGCAGGGTACAAAATCAATACACAAAAATCACTTGCATTTCTATATACTGACAATGAAAAATCAGAGAAATTAAGGAGTCAATCCAATTCACCATTGCAACAAAAGGATAAAATATCCAGGAATAAACTTATCTAAGGAGACAAAAGAACTGTATACAGAAAATTATAAGACACCAATGAAAGAAACCAAAGATGGCACAAACAGGTGGAGAGATAGTCCATGTTCCTGAGTAGGAAGAATCAATATTATGAAAATTACTATACTACCAAATGCAATCTACAGATTCAGTGATCCCTGTCAAATTATCAATGGGATTTTTCACAGAACTAGAACAAAAAATTTCACAACTCATATGGAGACACAAAAGTCCCCGAGTAGCCAAAGAAGTCTTGAGAAAGAAGAATGGAGCTGGAGGAATCACCCTTCCTGACTTCAGGTTATACTGCAAAGCTCCAGTCATCAAGACAGTATTGTACTGGAACAAAAACAAATATAGACCAATGGAACAAGATAGAACCCAGAAATAAACCCATGCACCTATAGGTACCTTAATTTTGACAAAGGAGGCAAGAATATACAATGGGGCAAAGACAGCCTCTTTGATAAATAGTGCTGGGAAAACTGGACAGCTACATGTGAAAGAATGAAATTAGAACGCTTCCTAACACCATATACAAAGATAAACTCAAAATGGATCAAAGACTTAATGTAAGACCAGAAACTATAAAACTCTTAGAGGAAAACATAGGCAGAACACTCAATGACATAAATCAAAGCAAGATCCTCTATGACTCACCTCCTAGATTAACGGAAATACAAACAAAACTAAACAAGTGGGACCTGAGTAAACTTAAAAGCTTTTGCACAGCAAAGGAAACTATAAGCAAGGTGAAAAGACAACCCTCAAAATGGGAGAAACTAATAGCAAATGAAACAACTGACAAAGGATTAATTTCCAAAACATACAAGCAGCTCATACAACTCAATGCCAGAAAAACAAAGAAACCAGAAAACGTGCGGAAAAGACCTAAACAGACATTTCTCCAAAGAAGACACACAGATGACTAACAAACACATGAAAAGATGCTCAATATCACTCATTATTACAGAAATGCAAATCAAAACTACAATGAAATATCACCTCACACTGGTCAGAATGGCCATCATCAAAAAGTCTACAAACAATAAATTCTGAAGAGGGTGTGGAGAAAAGGGAATGCTCTTGCACTGTTGGTGGGAATGTAAACTGATACAGCCACTATGGAGAACAGTGTGGAGATTCCTTAAAAACTAGGAATAAAACCACCATATGACCCAGCAATCCCGCTCCTAGGGATATACCCTGAGGAAACCAAAACTGAAAAAGACACATGTATACCATTGTTTATTGGAGCACTGTTTACAATGGCTAGAACATGGAAGCAACCTAGATATCCATCGACAGATGAACGGATGAAGAAGTTGTGGTACATATACACAATGGAATATTACTCAGCCATAAAAAGGAATGCATTTGAGTCAGTTCTGAGGAGGTGGATGAACCTAGAACCTATTGTTCAGAGTGAAGTGAGTCAGAAAGAAAAAGATAAATATTGTATTCTAACATACATATATGGAATCTAGAAAAATGGTACTGAAGAATTTATTTACAAAGCAGCAGTGGAGAAAGAGACATAGAGAATAGACTTATGGACATGGTGAGAGGGGAGGAGAGGGTGAGATGTATGGGAAGAGTAACATGGAAACTTACATTCCCACATGTAAAATAGAGAGCCAACGGGAATTTGCTGTCTGGCGCAGGAACCTCAAACAGGGGCTCTGTACCAACCTAGAGGGGTGGGATGGGGAGGGAGATGGAAGGGAGGTTCAAAAGGGAGGGGATATATGTGTACCTATGAGTGATTCATAGGTTGAGGTTTGACAGAAAACAGCAAAATTCTGTAAAGCGATTATCCTTCAATTAATAAAAAACATAAACTGGTCCTCTAAAATAATTCAAGATTTGAACTGAGAAATATTGCTGCTAAGAACTCTAATATGCTGAGACCAGAAACCATCAGCACCTTAGGGACTAAAGAAAATTGAAACATGTAGTGATGGAGAAAATACTGGGAAACAGTCTGTCTCCCGTGCTACCGGTGGACATGTATTTTCATCACTCTAAGTGGCAATCAGGTAATATTCACCAAAAGTCTTAACATCATGGATATCTTCACAATTCACCATTTCCATTTTTAGAAACTTATCCAATGGAACTTACAAGAACATGAACAAATCAATGAGGGTGCTCATAGCAACATGGTTTATGACAGTGAGAAATACACAATGCCTTACATGTCCCATAGAAGAGTGTTTTTTTTGCTTTTATGCTTGAGTAAATGATAGTAATCCATTAAATCCATAGTATACTGTGCAGCCACTAAGAAGAGTTTATGTATGAATGCATTTAGTAAACACAATGTTGAACAAAGGAAGTCAGACAAAAAAGAATATATACTCTATGTCATGTATATCTAGTCAAAATGAGGCAAAATAACTAGTGGATAACTTTGAAAGTGCCTTGTGACTGGTGGTGGGCACAGGGCTTCTGGAGTTCTGTGTTCTTTTCTTGGTCTCAGACTGATGCATGGGGATGTTCACTTTGTAAATGTTCATCAGACTGTATGTTGATGATTGTTTACTTTCCTGCACGTCTATTGTATTTCAGTTACTTCAGTAACATTTACCATACGAAAAGTTGTAAGAAGGATTCATAACATAGAAAGACGTTCAGCATGTATTTTAATATAAAAAATCCTTTCCATCTTAAAGGATGGAATAGAAAGAGGAAAATCTTCTTAGAAAAATCATCTCAAATAGAAAAATCTTTCCATTTTTATGGAAAAAATAAATGGATGATGTTCACAAAGTGGCACTGGTGACATCTCTGGCTAATAGGATGAAGGGTAATTTTTATTTGTAATGTTTCTATTTTAAATATTAAATATTACCATACATACGTATTACTTTTGTAAGAAGAAAAAGAGTCAAAATAATATCATTTAAAACATGAGAAAGGTATATATGTAAGTTTGTTAAAACAGAGAAGAAGTAAGAGGGCTTTCCTGGTAGCTCAGTGGTGAAAAAATCTTCCTGCCAATCCAGGATACACAGATTTGATTCCTGGTCGAGGAAGATCCCACATGCCATGGAGCCCTAAGTCCACGCACGACAACTACTGAGCTAGCACTCTGGAGCCCTGGGCCTACAACCATTCTGCGCTGCAGCTTCTGGAAGCCTCGCTCCCTAGGGCCTGTGCTCTGCAACAAGAGAAGCCATTGCAGGGAGAAGCCTGCACATCCCAATGAAGAGTAGCCCTTGCTCACTGCAACTAGAGAAAAAGCCCAGACAGCAATGAAGACCCAGAATAGCCAAAAATACATAAATAAATAAATAAATAAATATGTTTTTTTTTTTACAAAAAGAGAGTTAATGAGAATATGCTAATAGTAAGAGAATTTACCAAGATCAATTAGGATTAAATAACCTGGTGTTTTACAAAGCCTTGATTCAACAATAGAACACTTTTGGGATTTCCCTACTGTCCAGTGATTAAGACTCCACGCTTAAAATGCAGGGACTGCAGGTTCAATCTCTGGTTGAGGATCTAGGATCCAACATATCACATGACAAGACCAAAAATATTAAAAAATAAATAAGTAAAAAAATTAAAAGGGAGTAAGAACTAAATTTAAAATTTTTAAAAACAGTTTTCATTTTAATACTATATAACATGTGGCTTTAAAATGAAGGTAGGATATTGAAATTCTAGAACAAGTGTATAATAACAGACTCCATCCCACTAGTTTGCTAGGTGATACAAGCTGTCTGGACCTCAGCTGTCCTGTCTGTAGAATGGGTTTAATGATACCCTGCCTGCGTCCTCCCAGAGATATTTTGAGAATAAGTGATATAAAGATATAGAAGCTTTGAACTTTTCAGAGATGTTGGTTCAAGGTATTATTACAAGAGCAGCTTATGAAAAAATAAAAACATTGGATGCTACTTGAAAATTTTGTGAAACTATACTCTTAAGAAGCATACCTATACATTTAGATTTTCAGATAACAGTTTTCAGTTTTTCAGACTTTTATACAAGAACATTTTGATAAAGATAAAATGAAGAAGATAAATTTCTATTTTCACCTTGAGAAAAATGGGAACAGTGGTACAGATTCAAATTATTTTTGAAAATTGGATGATAGCACTAATCTATAATTCTTGCAATTTACTGAAATTTCCCAGTAAGGAGAGAGAAAGAATTGAGTCCTTTACCCCAGAAAACACGTTTGCCTCAGCTTGTGTTAGAATTCTGTGTATCTCCTCCCTGTCAATTGCCGAAAGACAATCCTTTCAGTGGCATGGTCTTCTGGGATTGGTTAAATAAATACTGAAGAGTTGACAGTTAAAACAGTCTTAGAACTACAAATATTCCTCTCCATCTGCCGTCTCTACCCTGCTCACATTCTCTGATTTTTATTTTATTACCTTAGGGACTTGGCATTAATATGCATGTAATGGTTTACAACGAATTCTGTTTAGGACTAGTCCTTTTATTTTTCCAAGGAGTGTGTCCGAGGATTGTTTGTCCATATCCACTTTATCTGGAGGGCAAAACCATATCCCCAGCATTCAATCAGTGTAGTGGCATTTTGAAATAGACCTCACTAGTTGGTCATACTAACTCCAAAAAATAGATCTCTGTGGCATTTCCTAGATCAGCAGTGCTAAAGTGTCCTTGGACCAGGAGCATCAGCATCATCTGAGAACTCGATAGACTTGCAAATTACTGTGCCCTGCTCTAGATCTACTGAATCATAAAGTCTAGAGATGCTGCCCAGTGATCAGTATTTTAATAAGCCCTCTGGGTGATGCATACAAAAGTTTGATTAACTACTGTTCTAGGGCAGGGGCCCCCAATCTCTGGGATCTAACGCCTGATGAGCTGAGGGGGAGCTGATGTAATAATAGAAATAAAGTGCACAATACATGTAATGTGCTTGAATCATCTGGAAAGCAACCCTCACCCCTACCCCTGCTCTCTGGAAAAATTGTCTTCCACAAAACCTGTCTCCTAGTGCCATAAGGGCTAGGGATCACTGCCCTAGAGAGACCATAGGTGAGTGTTGTAGAAGCACAGTATGCTCCTTTAAGAGACCTATGAAAATAACCAGTACGCATGGGTTTACTTTGAAAACAGCATTGAAATTTCAAGACAGTTGTCATCATAAAAAGCGCATGGTAGCACTAGCAGCTTCACTTTGCAGTCATTTGACCGTTTTCAGGCCAACCCTATAGTAGATTAGAAATATTCCTAATTTACAGACAAGAAAGTAAAATCAAAGGGGAGGTGGAAAGCACTCTTAGAAATTACTGTAGCTTTTTGCATCATCTGAAAGTTCCTCTAATGTTAATTACAGTAGAGATGATGGTTGTTACCTTGCCTTTCAAAACCTTTCTGTATGCAAAACTGAGATTGAAACCAGGATACTGGTCTTGCTTCCATCAGTAAATCATCCTGGTCTTGACGTAAGATTCAAAAACAAGAAACCCCTGAAGAACAAGAGATCTTTACTGGGGAATCATCAGCTCCCTGTTCAATTTCTCAGTCGAATCACATCTATCTGTATAAGAGAGATTTTGTATTTATGAACACCCAAGGAGATCCGTGTCAATGGATCATTGCATCAAATGAGTACTGCGGATATTGTTTTGTCCTCTGGGCAAAGTGGATATGGACAAACAATCCTTGATTATACTTTTTGGAAAAATAAAAGTAGCAGTTCAAAACAGAATTCATTGTAAACTACGAAGTGCATATTAATACCAAACTCCCTAGGGTAATAAAAGGCCTTTTCTCTAAAGTAAGCTCAGTTTACCTATTACAGAACTGATCCTTACAAAGAAGTATAAGGTAAAACCAGGGAAGGGACAATCAGAGCTACACAGAGGAGCCTGGCAGGCCGCAGTCCATAGGGCCGCAAAGAATTGTACATGACTGAGCAACTGAGTGTGCGCACACACACACACAGGTAACACCTTTAGATTTTTAAGCTGAATTAATTTCAGAAAGTAACAAATATAGAAGACTTTGGGACAGTTAATTGCTCTGAACCTCAGTTTTATCGCCTGTAAGAAGGTATAACAGGATGGATGGTTGTGAGGATAAATGAGTTAATTCATGTGAATTGCTTAGGACAGTGCCTCGTGCTTAGCAAGCACCCAGAGGAATTTTAGCTAAATTAATATTTTTTTTAACTGTAAATGTTATTCTGTTTTCAGGTTAAATTAACTACAGAATGCTGAAGCCAGTACAAACAGATCAAATAAGATTTGTGAGCAGGTTAGTAATAGAAAAGTTTTCATGTTAATGGATATTGTTGCCTTTTTCTTGTGTATTCAGTTCAGTTCAGTTGCTCAGTCGTGTCTGACTCTTTGAGACCCCATGGATTGCAGCACACCAGGCCTCCCTGTCCATCAACAACTCCTGAAGCATACTCAAACTCATGTCCACCAAGTCGGTGATGCCATCCAACCGTCTCATCCTCTGTCATCCCCTTCTCCTGCCTTCAATCTTTCCCAGTATCTGGGTCTTTTCCAATGAGTCAGCTCTTTGCATCAGATGGCCAAAGTATTGGAGTTTCAGTTTCAGCTGAAACATTCCTTCCAATGAATATTCAGGACGAATTTCCTTTAGGATTGACTGGTTTGATCTCCTTGCAGTCCAAAGGACTCTCAAGAGTCTTCTCCAACACCGCAGTTCAAAAGCATCAATTCTTCAGTGCTCAGCTTTCTTTATAGTCCAACTCTCACATTCATACATGAACAATGGAAAAACCATAGCTTTGACTAGATGGCAAAATAATGTCTCTGCTTTTTAATATGCTATCTAGGTTGGTCATAGCTTTTCTTCCAAGGAGCAAGTGTCTTTTAATTTCATGGCTGCAGTCACCATGTGCAGTGATTTTGGAGCCCCCCCAAAACAAAGTCTGTCACTGTTTCCATTGTTTCCCCATCTATTTGCCATGAAGTGATGGGACCAGATGACATGATTTTAGTTTTTTGAATGTTGAATTTTAAGCCAAGTTTTTCACTCTCCTCTTTCACTTTCATCAAGAGGCTCTTTAGTTTTTCTTCACTTTCTGCCATAAGGGTGGTATCATCTGCATATCTGAGGTTATTGATATTTCTCCCGGAAATCTTGATTCCACCTTGTGCTTCATCCAGTGATTTCGAATGATGTACTCTGCATAGAAGTTAAACAAGCAGGGTGACAATATACAGCCTTGACGTACTCCTTTCCCAAGTTGGAACCAGTCTGTTGTTCCATGTCCAGTTCTAACTGTGCTTCTTGACCTGCATACAGATTTCTCAGGAGGCAGGTAAGGTGCTCTGGTATTCGTATCTCTTGAAGAATTTTCCACAGTTTGTTGTGATCCACACAGTCAAAGGCATTGGTGTAGTCAATAAAACAGAAGTAGATGTTTTTCTGGAACTCTCTTGCTTTTTCAATGATCCAGTGGATATTGGCAATTTGATCTCTGGTTCCTCTGCCTTTTCTAAATCCAGCTTGAGCATCTGGAAGTTCACAGTTCGCGTACTGTTGAAACCTGGCTTGAAGAATTTTGAGCATTACTTTGCTAGCATGTGAGATGAGTGCAATTGTGTGGTAGTTTGAACATTCTTTGGCATTGCCTTCTTTGGCATTGGAATGAAAACTGACCTTTTCCAGTCATGTGGCCACTGCTGAGCTTTCCAAATTTGCTGGCATATAGAGTGCAGCACTTTCACAGCATCATCTTTTAGCATTTGAAATAGCTCAACTGGAATTCCATCACCTCCACTAACTTTTTTCCTAGTGATGCTTCCCAAGGCCCACTTGACTTCACATTCCACGATGTCTGGGTCTAGGTGAGTGATTACAACATCGTGGTCATCTGGGTCATGAAGATCTTTTTTGTATAGTTCTTCCGTGTATTCTTGCCACCTCTTCTTGATATCTTGTGTGTGTTAGTCACTTAATTGTGCCCTACTCTTTTTGACCCCATGGACTGTAGCCTGCCAGGCCTCTCTGTCCTTGGGATTCTCCAAGCAAGAATACCGGAGTAGATTGCCATTTCCTTCTCCAGGGGATCTTCCTGACCCAGGGATTGAACCCAGGTCTCCATTGCAGGGAGATTCTTTACCATCTGAACTATAGAGAAGTCTGCACACAGACCCCCTTTAGCAATCATGGTGAGCCATAAAGTCCCTGCAAGTCAAGGCAAGGAGAACTCTTTTATAGAGAGGAAAAGGAAGTTGAGAGGGCTGTGGTAAACAAGAATCCGCCTGCAATACAGGAGACCTGGGTTTGATCCCTTGGTTGGGAAGATCCCCTGGAGGAGGGCATGGCAACCCACTCTAGTATTCTGGACTGGAGAATTATAATTCAGAGTATAACTACCATTTACCCAGGGATTCAGTAATAAAATATGTAGTCCCTTAATCACCATACTTTGAAAACAGCCAATCTAGCTAACTTTCTATGTAATATCTTAGTGAAATTTGATTTACCTTTTATAAAAACAGAAACTATTCTTAGGTCCTTAGAATAATAAGTTTTAATTCACTGACATAGGTCATATTTAAAACAGTTAAGAGCTGGAGAAGGGTTGCTCTGTAAGGTATTTGGCATTCATCCAGTTGGCCCTTGACGTGGAGAACTCTTTTTGGTCTGGGAGACACCCAGCAAGAGGACAATGGTCCTGTTTTTCCCAACTCAGTATAATTCTGTAATCAGGCCCCTGTTATGAAAACAATGCTCAGATATATTTCAGTTTGGGTAGTCTTAAAATGCACACATCAAGAAAGAAAAGGAAAGAAAGACATCCCCCCCCACTTTTTTTTATGGCTTGTCTCAGTTGATCCTTATAATAATATTGAAATGTATTACATGTGTGTGTTTGTGTGCATGTATAGTTTTACAGCTGGGAAAACTGGAGCACAGAGAGTTTAGAGTCAGGGAAGGGTTAGAAACCATACTGAGAACTCACTAGAAGTCTTGAAAATATGATCATGACCTTGTAGAATGCAAAATGCTCAGTGGTGGGAACAACTGTACATTACACAGGCAATAAAGAGCTCTCTCTCTATCTTTTCCTTTTTCTTTCTTTCTTCCTTTCTCTCTCCATCCTTCTCTCCTGGATGCTTCTCTCTTTCTCCCCTACTTCCATCTGCCTCTCTCTTTTGCTTTCTTCTTTAAATAGATGATAATTTAAACTTTAAAACCTACTATTAACAGAGCTCCCTGCCAGCATACACCACATTGGTATACCCTGGTAGCCCACCAGGCTCCTCTGTCCATGGGGATTCTCCAGGCAAGAACACTGGAGTGGGTTGCCATACCCTCCTCCATGGGATCTTTCCAACCCAGGGATCAAACAGGTCTTCCACATTGCTGGCGGATTCTTTACTGTCTGAGCTACCAGGGAAGCCCTTTGGTGAATAAAATTAATAAATAGAAATCTCAGTTAAATAGAGTGGAATTACCAGAAGGGGGAGCTCTCATGTAGCAATAGTAGAGCCTAACAGGAAGAAAACAGACTCCTCTTCTTGCCTAGCAAGGACGTCGCCAGTGAAAACTCATGGACTCCTGTTTACTACAGCCCTCCCAACTTACTTTTCCTTTCTATAAAAGAGTTCTCCTTCCCTTGCAGGGACTTGTGTGTGGCTCATCGTGATTGCAGACCCTGAATTATAATTCTCTGCTGATCCCACATGAACCCAGTTTTGCTGGAGAAATAGCTGACAATCTATGTATTTCAGGATAGCATTGGTCTCTAAGCTTAACTGTACCGATTTTCACTTCTCAAATGGCCTTGAGGTAATATACACTTCTGAACTTTGAACACTGACAATAAACATCTGGGCCTCAGCATATTCTAACTTGAAGTCCATGATCATGGATCCAAGTCATGGATTTTCTCTTCGTGACTGGGCTCTGAATTATTTGTACCTATCTCCAAGTAGTGAGATTCAAATAATTAGGTGGGAAGGAAAACACTCTAAATGGCAAAGTACTGGATAAGTCTTAGCTTTTGTTGTTATACTTGACAACCTTGAATTCTTAGTAACTAATACTAGTTAATCTCCAAAACAGAAACTTTGAAAAGGTGCTGTCATGTAGACCTTTGGCATGTCAGATGTTATAGTTTCTGTCATTTCTATTTATCAATAATACATATTCAGCAAAAATGCCACATGGTTGCTATACATCCTTCAATGTAATTACCAAACATATGTATTCAGCCTGTCAGAAGCCTACTAGAGAGTCTCAGCCTTAGTTATAGATGAAAACTAATGATGGTAACTATAAACAGTGACAGACTGGATGCCCATCCCAGTACAGTCTCGATTTGCAATTTTGTATTTGGCAGAACTCATAGATTTTATTACCAACAATATATTGCAGTCCAAAGGAAAAATGGAAGCATTATGAGCCATTTTCAAGGGCTGTCTCACAAAACACGCACTGTAATCACCCAGCTGTGGAGAACAGTTCCTTTCTGATATGACATGGAGGGGGGGGATGCTGTTTCTGTTGTTGCCATTTATTTTAAAGACAGGGAGTATGCACACTACTATATCTTTCAAAAGGGACCAACGTAAAAGCTCTGGGTTTGTAAGTAGTCAAAATGCCTAATACCATTCAGAATTAATAACGAACAACACAAGAAAGAAATTCTGTTTCAGGGAGTGACTCAAGAGTCAAATGTTTAACCAAGGTGTAGTTTTGATTTGAAAACATGGCTTGAAGAAATACTGATATAAAACAACTGAAGATAAAAATATCACAGTGGACTTATTTTCAGTTTTTCAAGTTTCAGTTCAGTTCAGTTCAGTTGCACAGTCGTGTCTGACTCTTTGTGACCCCATGGACTGCAGCACACCAGGCCTCCCTGTCCACCACCAACTCCCGGAGTTTACCCAAACTCATGTCCATTGAGCTGGTGATGTCATCCAACCATCTCATCCTCTGTCGTCCCCTTCTCCTCCTGCTCTGAATCTTTCCCAGCATCAGGGTCTTTTACAATGATTCAGCTCTTTGCATCAGGTGGCCAAAGTACTGGAGTTTCAGCTTCAGCATCAGTCCTTCCAGTGAACACCCAGGACTGATCTCCTCTAGGATGGACTGGTTGGATCTCCATGCAGTCCAAGGGACTCTCAAGAGTCTTCTCCAACACCACAGTTCAAAAGCATCAATTTTTCGGCGCTCAGCTTTCTTTATGGTCCAACTTTCACATCCATACATGACCACTGGAAAAATCATAGCCTTGACTAGACGGACCTTTGTTGACAAACTAATGTCTCTGTTTTTTAATATGCTGTCTAGGTTGGTCATAACTTTCCTTCCAAGGAGTAAGCATCTTTTAATTTCATGGCTGCAGTCACCATGTGCAGTGATTTTGGAGCCCAGAAAAATAAAGTCAGCCAGTGTTTCCACTGTTTCCCCATCTATTTGCCATGAAG
This sequence comes from Dama dama, assembly GCF_033118175.1. Classification (NCBI taxonomy): domain Eukaryota; kingdom Metazoa; phylum Chordata; class Mammalia; order Artiodactyla; family Cervidae; genus Dama; species Dama dama. The sequence continues at coordinate 7,193,932 of NC_083699.1, read as the reverse complement.
TGATGGGACTGGATGCCATGATCTTAGTTTTCTGAATGTTGAGCTTTAAGCCAACTTTTTCACTTTCCTCTTTTACTTTCATTAAGAGGCTCTTTAGTTCTTCTTCACTTTCTGCCAAAAGGGTGGTGTCATCTGCATATCTGAGGTTATTGATATTTCTCCCAGCAGTCTTGATTCCAGCTTGTGCTTCCTCCAGCCCACCATTTCTCATGATGTACTCTGCAAGTTTAAGCTCTGTCATAAATGATTAAAAACTTTTAACTGAACTATGGAATTGTGTAAATTTACTCTTCCATGTTTTAATTCTAACAAGTTGTAAATTCCTGAGTTTTTAAAATAAACATCTCTAGTTTCATTTTCACTTTCTGTTTTCTGGTAGGATTATAGTGATATTCCAGAATTAGTTCAGACCTACTAATAAAATTAAGCAATATCTACACAAAGTATCCATTCCTTTATTTAACTTGCAATTAATTATTCTTAGTCTTCACTTAAATTGATAAGGTAGGGAATACCACTGTTCAGAAACACTTCCATGAAAAAAATCACAAATTGATAGAAAACATCACAGAGAGAAAATTTCCCCAAATTTCAGGTCTGACATCTTTTGGACGGGAAAGATAAGATGATTGACATCATTTTTATATTACAAGTACAAAATAGGAAAAACAAAAAGAGAATTTTAAAGTTTGATAAAAAGTTAGTTTCAGGTAAAACATAAAGACAACTCAGAGAGTGAGAGAGGCTTGCTTTTGTAACCAAAACCCCTTAACTAATGTCAGCTGTAAATGATTAATTTTACATCCTACATTTTATGAAATGAAATGAAAATAACCCTGTGATCTAGTCACCCTGTACTAAAACACCCTGTTTTATTTTTTTAATAGCACTTATTACTATCTGAAATTATCTCTGTGATATCGTTACCTATTAATTAGCAACTGACCTGCTCAGCTATATTCAGAGATTACCAGCACCTCTCACATTAACTGAAAACAGGTTCTCAAAAATATTATAACATTAAAATTATAATTTAAAAAATTAGGGGGAGCCTTCTGTTAGATCTCTGTTCTATGGATCTCTATAAATCTCTGTTTTATAGATTACATTCTTATTTTTTTTTTTTAACTTCTGTCTTATTCTTGCTGTCTACTTGGGAAGAAAGAGAAGCATTTTGTTCTGAATGACACATAAAAAGTGTCCCCTGATCTAAAAATTTAAGAATAAGGTCATAGAAACATGGGCTTTTATTACAGATTTTAGAGCCTATGAAAAGATGCATATTGATAAATTCTCTCTAGAAAAAATTAAAAAAAAAAAAACATTATCCAACCCTCTCCAGGCCAGAGGAGAACAGTTTAGTTTCTTCTTTAAAAATTTAAAATCCAATATAGGTACGGATGCTGATTAAATATACATTTCATAAAATAAACAGTGTTGTGCCTTGATGCTGTCTTTTGAATGGCAGTGGAATGGCTAAAAATATGGTCTCTGGAGCCAGGATACCAGAATTTGACTTCTGACTTTTCTATTTAATAGCTATATAATTTTAGGGAAGTTAAACAACTTCTTTATGCTTAAATTTCCTCATCTGTAAAGTGGAGATTATAATGGAAGCTTCTTTTTAGGTTGTAAAGAATTAATGATTGTATAGCAAAGGGAATTTTACCCAATATCTTATATTAACCTATAATGGGATATAACCTGGGAAAAAAAAAAGAATCACTGCTATATACCTGTAACTAACACAATTTTGTAAATCAACTATACTTCATTAAAAAAATAAAAAAGAACAATCAAGTCAATATATCTGAAGTCCTTGGAAAAGTATGTGACTTATAGAGGGTACTCAAAAACATTCTCTGTTATTATCTATTCTAAAAAAGATGTCCAAAGTGATATTGTTAGTACAAAATTACTTACCATAACAAATATCAAGTTATCTCCATACAGAAACTTCAGACCAAGTGTACTTGGAAGATATGCTTTTAACACACATTGCAGGTTCATAAACTATAGCCCCATAGAACCAAGTTTCACAGACTTAAACCTGTTCACTCTTTCAGTCACTTAACTAATATTTATTGGATGATAAACTACAGTATTTCCAGCTACCTTTAGATGCCAGGAAGAAGACTTAGAAAGATAATTTTAAAAGATGAAGAGCTTGAATACCAAACTGAGATTTGTTTAATCACCCTTTCTGGCTACTATCTTTTAAGAGAGATCTGAGCAAACAGGAAAGTTCTCATGCATACCATTGAGGTTCCCTGTTGAGGTATCATACACCCTTCCAAGTGTAGAACCAGTAAACTTGGGTGTAATCTGCATATACTAATATGCAGATCCTGAATTTTTTCTTATTCATCAAATACTTACAAGTGGCTACTTAATGTGTTAGATTTAGCACTAGGCTCTCGTTCTAGAATTGGAAAAGAATAAAACAAACCCCAAACACCAAACTTAGAAACTGCTTATAATGTAATCAGAGATGCGCCGTGGAGGGCTCCAGGTTCGGGAATTTTGATTTCAGAAGTGAGGAAGGGTAGGGTTCGCTTAGCAAAGAAACAGAAGGAGAAAACTGTGGTAAGCAGAAGGGAGAACATGTAGAAGACCTAGAGGGTGGGTCCTAGACTGGGATCAGTTCAGCCCTGACTCACCTGTACAACCAAATCTCCTTAGGAGGTGTTTTCCTCCTCTCCCCTTCCCTTCTCTTTTTCAGTGCTAGACTCTGCCCCTTCCTGTAAGTCACTCCTTTTTGCTCAAGAGATTTTAAGGTAACTGGTCAAGGGTTGTACCCATGCATTGGTATTTTAAAAAGCATCTAGTGATGCTGAAAGTTAAAGCTGCTCAGTCATGTCTGACTCTTATTGGCCCTCTCCAGGCCAGAATACTGGAGTGGGTAGCCTTTCCTTTCTCCAGGGCATCTTCCCAACCCAGGGATCAAACCAAGGTCTCCAGCATTGCAGGCAGAGTCTTTACCAACTGAGCCATCAGGGAAGCCCCAGTGATGCTGAAGGGCAAGGCAATGGAAACAATTGAAGGTGGTACTTCACCCTTCACTAACAACAGCCTGTAACCTAGGCGGCAGCGTGGTTTAGTCTCTCAGTCGTGTCCGACCCTTGAGACCCCATGGGCTGTAGCCCCCCAGGCTACTCTGTCCATGGGACTCTCCAGGCATGAATACTGGAGTGGGCTGCCATTTCCTTCTCCAGGCGATCTTCCTGACCCAGGAATGGAACCTGGGTCTCCTGCCTTTCAGGTAGATACTTTACCCACTGAGCTATGAGGGAAGATAACCTAGACCTAGCCCTCAAGCAAAATAATAATCTTGAAGTATTTTATGCATGAGCAGGTTATAGTCAGACTCACTTTGTAATTTTTCCTCTGGCTGACTAGTGGAGAATGGATTGAAGGGAGAAGACTGTAAACACCACGTAAGAGGTTCTTATAGAATCTGCATTATTGCCTCTGGCTTTCCTGTTTCTTAAACCTGGTCTCTTAAATGTAGCAACTTTCAAGTTTCAGGCTATCTTCAAATGCTAAAACTTGAGGGGGCCTTACTGAACTATTAACACTCACAAATCATAAGGGCACGCATTCAAACAGACTTCTTCTCCCCAGATGGATGAAGATGGATTTCAGCAATCTATAGACACCCTAAAATTGTATGTAAATTTTTTAGCTTTCTAGAGATGTGTACATTTCTGCATTTTTCATCAGCTCAACAAAATGCTGTATGACCTCTAAAGGTCACTGGCCATAAGGCCTTGCCATGAATGAACTTTAGTGGTATATTTGGAAATTAAGTCATTTTTAATACAGCTCTAAAAAATACGAGGATATTTTTAAAAACTGTCTCATAACTCAAATTCTCCCGTGGCTTCTAAGCCTGACAAAGCATCGGAATGATCTAGGGAGACTGTGAGAAGTAGAGTTCCAGACCTCAACCTAAAACTGTTAAATCAGAATGTATAGGGGAGGATCAAACTGATTGTAGTTGTCAGTGGGGCTTGGGGACCACGGAGAAACTTCCTTACTTGCAGTGAAAGCATTTACTTCTACTTTCCATCATCTTGCTTTTATGTGATCCCTGGATCAGGAAGATTCCCTGGAGAAGGAAATGGCAACCCACTCCAGTATTCTTGCCTGGAGAAGCCCTAGGATAGAGGAGCCTGGTGGGCTACAGTCCATGGAGTCGCTAAGAGTCGGACATGACTGAAGTTGCTTAGGGCACTCAGGTCGATGAGTGGTGCAGAAAAACCGAGGCAGGAGCTTTCTCTTAAAATAACATGACATCACTAATGCTGTATCTTCCCAGCATATGTGGGAGCATATTCATAACTCGATTTATAATTCTGGAGGATTTTTTGAGTTAGAAGGGTTTTCTTTTTTTTTGTCAGTACCTCTTTTTCTGTCTCTCCTTACCAAGAATTGTCATTCAGTCCTCTCCTAAGAGTGCTGTTTCTACTGAAGATTTTTGTGCCAAGGTGAAAATCATTCTAAATTGTCTTATCTTAGCATTTGAAATGAATGGATACACTGCCCCCCCCCCCCCCCCCTTTTTGACGAGGCTTGCCAGTGTGAGGAAATCATTTTTATTCTCAGATAAATCTGGCCTCCTGGTTACTTTCCCCTCCTTATGCTATCAGCTGCACATCTGGTACCTAGTACAAGGCAGAAACTGCATGTTATCAACCATGAGAAGAAAGAAACATAAGGCTCTTAGAAGTCTTGGGTCTCTCTTATTGTCCTATTGAAAGCACACTCTGGTATTTCTGAAAAGGTTTAGATGATTAAAAATGAAATATAAGAATGTGTTGTCCTAGGCAGTTGTGAAGGCCAAAGGGAAGCCTTTTGTATTGCTAGGCTGCGGCTATCTCCAAGGACAGCTTGGAATAGCAGCAGAGCATAATATTCAGAAGGACCGATTATGCAGGATTGATACAGTATTTGGTAGTATTTCTTGTTCTATCAGATTTAATAATGTGAATTTGACAAAGTCAAGTATTCTAAACGACAGCAACACAATTGCTGTTTTAATGCAAGACTTTCTGAATGAGAAATATTTCACGTTGGTTCCCCCCAAAAGAATCCATGATGAGAAAATCTAATTTAAAAAAAAATGTTTTCTTTAGGGCTTGGGCTAGAATTCTCTAGCAAGTTTTATTTTATACCTACTCTCTTTTCATTTTTCCTTTTTTCTCTTACTTCCTCTCCTGTTTCCTTTTTTCCGTATTTCTACATCTCATTGTTATCCTTCTTCTCTTCTATTGTCTAGCCCAGCTTGTGCCCTAGGGTTCCACATCCACGGCCCTGAGGAGCTTGGCAGAGGTTCTTAGGAGTGACAACACTGTGTGCTCCTTCTGTAAGGACCTCCAAGAAACAGGAAAGCCTGGGAATTTGATGGGACCCAGTATGCAGGCATATTCAACCCCTTATTTTCCAAAGACTCTGGATAGTCATCCCCTTGCATTATAGAAGTTATTATCCCATTTATTAATTTTTCTTATTTAATGTATAGTTTCTTATTGTTGTTATAGTAATAAGATATCAAACCCTTTTAGATTTGGTCTTCGCTCTCCATCTAGAATACCCATCAGGTAAAGAAATAGGGTCTGTTCTGTAGAAGTCTGACAGTTTTTTAACTTGCCTGAAAAGAAATACTCCACATCCCAAGTTAACATCACATCTTTCGTCCAGTCTTTCCCCTCCCTGCATGGAGGACTGCGCTTGCAAGAGAATATGGTTTCAGGACCACCCAGCCCACAGAGGCCTCTGTCTGCAGAGGTGGTCCTCAGTGGGTTGACTTTGCACCCCTTCCCCAGGACATGTGACAGAATCTGGGGACGTTTTTAGCCTTTGAAACTGAGCGGGTGCTTCTGGCTTCTAATGGATAGAGGGATCATGCTAAACATCCCGCAGCGCACCCCCGAGTCCCCCCATTTTGTCCTCTGCACTAGACAAAGATTATTCAGCCAAAACTGAGTGGTACTGAGGTTGTGAAACCAGCCCTGCCCGAGACATCAGACGTGCCTGTTATGTGAGTTGCTCGGTGAGTGCGCAGCAGCAGGGAGATGTATCCGTGAGACTCAGCGCTGACTCACAGAGGACAATTGTGCCACCTTTGTGAAAACTCACTATGCTTGTTAGACCTGATGGGTGTTTATGTGTCTGCCAGACACTTGGTTTCTAAGAGAAAGTGAGGTCTGCTAGGCAGGGGCCAGGGTGGAGAGCAGTCTATTTAAAGAGGACTAAAGCTCAACATTCAGAAAACTAAGATCATGGCATCTGGTCCCATCACTTCATGGGAAATAGATGGGGAAACAGTGGAAACAGTGTCAGACTTAATTTTTTGGGGCTTCAAAATCACTGCAGATGGTGACTGCAGCCATAAAATTAAAAGACGCTTGCTCCTTGGAAGGAAAGTTATGATCAACCTAGATAGCATATTAAAAAGCAGAGACATTACTTTGCCAACAAAGGTCCATCTAGTCAAGGCTATGGTTTTTCCAGTGGTCATGTATGGATGTGAGAGCTGGACTGTGAAGAAAGCTGAGTGCCGAAGAATTGATGCTTTTGAGCTGTGGTGTTGGAGAAGACTCTTGAGAGTCCCTCGGACTGCAAGGAGATCAAACCAGTCCATCCTATGGGAGATCAGTCCTGGGTATTCATTGGAAGGACTGATGTTGAAGCAGAAACTCCAGTACTTTGGCCACCTCATGCGAAGAGCTGACTCATTGGAAAAGACCCTGATGCTGGGAGGAATTGAGGGCAGGAGGAGAAGGGGACGACAGGATGAGATGGCTGGATGGCATTACCGACTCGATGGACATGAGTTTGAGCAAACTCCGGGAGTACAGGGAGGCCTGGCGTGCTGCGATTCATGGGGTCGCAAAGAGTCAGACACGACTGAGCGACTGAACTGAACTGAACCTGGGCATTGGCAACCCTGACTCTGCCCTCAGCTGACTGTGGGGCTTGGGCAAGTTCCCTCACCACTCTGGGCCTCCTTCTGTCCTCTATCAAATGAGAATTTGAATGAACTCATTCCCTTCCTGTTCCAGAGTTGTGTAATGAATGAAAAAAATTACCTCACAGTTAAGTGTAACTCTTTGACATAGGTTAAATGGGGCATCTTTTTCATCGGTAGGTCCCTAAGATTTTTCTCATCAAAAGCAAGAGCCATTTTAAACGTCTGTATTTGAAGTGTATTGTCTTGAGGAAGCTTGAGATCCCAGGAAAACAGAGTATCCATTGGTGTTACATGTTGCCCCTCCAGGATGTTCTTCTTAGAAAATTCCAGTTTGTCTTGCTACTTGTCTTACCACTTACCTTGAGGAGCTGTCAGTGATTTTCTCCCAGACATACATCAACCTGGCTGACCACTGATGCTCCCTAGGAAAGGCACTAGTGTAGGGTCAGGTCTAAGGAGAGCCACTGGGAATTTTGTGACCTTGATAATGACTTCACTTCTGTTCCTACACCACCCCTTCTCTGAAAACATCCTTGATCAATGGAGTGTTCATTGGTCTGATACATCAGTTTCCAGAAGTCTGTGAGGAGAGAAGAAAAGCAAACAGGATTAAATAGTTAAATTAATAGTTCAAGAACTATGTAATGCTGATACTCAGCATATAACACATGCTTTACAGATGTTATCTGATTTAACCATCACAAATACCTGATGAGATGGGTAATACTAACATTGCTTTACTGATTAAAAAAAAAAAAAAATACTGAGGCTCAGAAAAGTTATCTCCATTTCCATTATCTATGGAAAATGTGATGAAAAGAGATTTAAATAGTAAAATAAATTTAATGGTTCACACAACTGAGAAGTCTGGAAATATATGTAGAAGTCAAGCTTGGTCTAAAACCTTAACACATAACATTTTCCCAATTTCTATTTCTCTTTTCTGTTTTTCTGCAGTGTTGGTTTTGGCTTTAGGCCACACTGCACCTCCCAGAAACTCTTGGCTCTTCCTTAGGACCTCATCTCTCTTTGCTTTAGAGTAGTCTGTGTTCCCCACCCAAGCCATGGGATTCATTCTTTCACCAGCTTTTGTTGAGTCACATATTTTTCCCTGAACTGTCCATGTGTGCTGATGGGGATGAGTTGGTGCTGGGAAGTGTTGATCAGTTGGCCCATTCCTGGTGCTGCTGGGTCAAAGGTAAAAGTCAGAAATTGGCTGAATTCCTGAAAGGAATATTTGGGTACTATTGGTGAGAAAATTTGAAGGACTAGATATTGAGATGGTAACTCAAAATTCACCAGTAGGTTAGGAAATGATCAAAGTGCCTGGAATTTCTACTACAAAAGTAATTTTTAAATAAATCTAAAACAGACTTTAAATTTAAAGGGCAAAGAAACAAAAAAGATTAATGTCAGAATCTGGGCTACTGATTCTTAATTCCCAAGCAAGTTCTAGAAATCGTGGAGATTTTATATGAGTAATTTAGAATTTATTATACAATGATATTTTGAAGCTGGTCAAGAACAGTCATAGAGACAAAACAGTCCCACTAACTATGTTGGTTTTCAATGCTCATATTACGGGACACATTATTCTTGCTGATCAGTTTGAATTCTCATGAAAAAGTAACCAGAAGAGATTGGTTCTCCGCATCCAACCCTTCTGATCATTTTGGAATAGGACCATTGGAAAGATCTCTGGATCCATACAAGTGTCTTTTTTTTTTCCTTCAAATACCTCACCAATTTCTAAAGAAAGACAGCATTTGTTTTCAGTTATGAAGTATTTCTTCATCATTAATAATATGATAGTTTCTAGAGACTTGAGCCAACTTCAGATGATTTAAAAATAATGAAGCTAAAACTTTAAAAAGGAAGACTACATTATTATACCTATTAATGAGGCTTTTCTTTCTGTGGGCTTCTCCAGGCAAGAATACTGGAGTGGGTTGCTGTGCCCTCCTCCAGGGGATCTTCCCGACCCAGGGATTGAACCCTCATCTCTTCCTTCTACTTGCATTGTCAGGCGGGTTCTTTACCACTAGCGCCCCCTGGGAAGCCCAATCTAAAACACAAACATCTTTAATGAAGTACATGTACACAGGTTGAGGGAGACTGGGCAGCAACCGCTTACCCCATAGAAACAAAGATCAGGAAATGTGGACATTAAAGTTATTTGTCCTCAAGAAATAAAGGGAACTTAATAATAATTTAACTTGAAATAGTAGTACTCATATTTGGATATTGTATCATGTCTCTGTATTGGTAGATATCAGGTAAGATTGCAAACAGGTTTCTGACCCATCGCCTAGTTACCGATATACCAAAGTAGCCTTTGATTAACAACATTCCATCTGGATGGAAAATGTATCCCCTCTTTAAAAAAAAATTACACATTTTTCTAGTTCGGAAACCTGGATTTGAACAAAATATTGCTTGTGAAGAAATTAGCAGAAAAATTTCAAATATTAATTGTTTTCATCCACCTCAGGCTACCGTGAAAGGGGCTTCCCTGATAGCTCAGTTGGTGAAAAATTCACCTGCAATGCAGGAGACCCTGATTTAGTTCCTCGGTTGGGAAGATCCACTGGAAAAGGGATAGGCTACTCACTCCAGTATTCTTGGGCTTTTTTGTGGCTCAGCTGGTAAAGAATCCACCTGCAATGTGGGAGACATGGGTTTGATCCCTGGGTTGGGAAGATGCCCTGGAGAAGGGAAAGGCTACCCACTCCAGTATTCTGGCCTGGAGAATGCCATGGACTGTGTGGTCCATGAGGTCGCAGAGAGTCGGACACAACTGAGCGAGTTTCACACTTCACAGGCTACCATGAAACCACAAAGGTAGAAATAACTGAAAAACAAACCAAAACCTCCTCTATAATGTTACCTTTTTTTTTTTTTTTTTTTTTAAATTTTTAAAAGATTTATCCTTTTTTTGTTGACTGTGCTGGGTGGTTGCTGCACAGGCTTTTCTCGAATCGCCCCGAGCAGGGGCCCCTCCCTAGCTGCAGCGCGTGGGCCTCACGTTGCTGTGGCTTCTCCTTGATGTGGCTTCTCTCCTTGGAGAGCACAGGCTCTTGGGGATGTGGGCTTCGGCAGCTGTGGCACGTGGGCTCAGGAGATGCAGCTCCCGGACCCCAGATCACAGGCTCAGTAGTTATACATGGGCTTAGCTCCTCTGAGGCGTGTGGACTCTTCCAGACCAGGATCGAACCAGTGTTCCTTGCATTGCAAGGTTGATTCTTAACCACTGGGCCACCAGGGAAGTCCCTATAATGTTAGCTCTTAAAACAGAAGACAGGCTACAACACTAAAATGACAGTCATCCATGTGGACCTAATTAGAAGCTCTTATTACCTGTGGGTGGAAGTCAAAGCAGGCCTCCTGCTGTAGGATGTCCTCTCTCTCTCTCTCTCTCTCTGTCTCTCTCTTTTTCTTTTTTGTCTGTCTGTCTCTCTTTAATACATTTCAGCACATCACACTTCGAGTAACCAAGATGTCAATGGTGTATTCAGAGAAGAGTGACGTTGTTGCTGAAAGGCCTCAAGATGAGATCATGTCCACTGTCTGAGGTCATGGCCACTCTCTGGGCTTGTTGAAGGAATTTGGATGTTTAACCTAGGAAATAGCAACTTCATTTCTTTTTCCAAATAACTCAAAAATTAGCTTGACCTAGAAAATAAGTGTTTGATTCATTAGCATCTTGAGGAAAATCAAAAGCCGTGAACAGAAGCTCAAGAAAGTGGTTAAGCACACAAATGATGCAGCTGGAAAGTCAGGGGTTCAAATACCTGTTCCAGCACATGCTAATTGTCTAAGTTTGGCAACATATTTAACCACTCTGAGCCTCAATTTCCTTGTCTGATAAACAGGGGAAAATAACAACTAACTTGCAGAGTTATCATAATGACCAGATGAGTCAACAGTGTATTCAAAGTGTTACAGGTAGCAACTGGCATTAGTAAGGATTCAACAAATGGTCTTTCAACAGTTGCTTTATAAATCGTCATCACACTTTGCTATTATTTGTCAGAAGTATGCAGTGATAAAAGTTCTTGCCTTTGTAAGTAGTCATTCCAGGCATTAGTTGAGGTGTTCAAGCAGCTTCTTAAGGTGTAAGGAATATGAGCTTGAAGTCATTAGGTCTGGATTTGAATTTCGGTTCTAACACTCACCAGCTCCTTTCAACTTGGACATGATATTTAGTTTGTATGAGTCTCAGTTTTCTTTTCTTAAATTAGGATAATATATTGTTCATGAGTTTGTTTTTTTCCTGAATAATAAATAATATAATGAGAACAAAGTTATCATTACAGATGTTCCTGAACTTATGATGTGGTTATGAGCCAAGAAACCCACCATAAATTGAAAATACCATTAAGTCAAAAATACATTTAATACATCTAACCTACCAAACAGTCTAGCAGTCTAGACTGTTTAATATAGTCTAGCCTGCCCTGAGTGTGTTCAGAACACTTAAATTGGGCACAAAGTTGGGCAACATCGTCTAACCCAAAATCTATACTATAATAAAGTGTTGAATGTCTTATGTAATTTATTGAATACTGTACAGAAAGTGAAAAATGAAATGGCTGTATGAATGCAGAATGGTTGTAAGCGTATCAATTATTTACCCTCCTGACTGTGTGGCTCATTGGGAGCTACAGCTCACTGCCACTGCCCAACATCGTGAGTATCTTACTGCATTATCACTAGCCTAGGAAAAGGCCAGAACTCAGAGAACAGCTTCTACTGAATGCATATCACTTTCACACCGTCTGAGTCAAAAAACTGCAAGCTGAACCATCTTTCAGTCAGGAACGGTCTGTACTCAGTGCCAGGGGCTATTCTAAATGCTTTCCGCCCATTGACTTACTCAATCCTTGCAACAAAACTAGGAGGAGGTTATTACTATTACCCCCGTTTTACAGATCAGGAAACTGAGACAGACAAAGTGAAGTCCTTTGCCCAAGGTCATGTAATTAATGAGGGGCAGAAGAATTGTGAGTACAAGGTGTCTGGCTCCTGGGACCATGCTGAGCATTTCAAACACAGCGTTTCACACTGAACATTTTCTTATTCCTTCCTGCACGTGCGAGGACCTCTTAGCCACCACAGCCACACACTGATAGCAAAACCAAGATTCAGGCTTGCCAGAGGGAGTAATTCAGGAGTCCAGACTTACCCTTCTTGAATGCCAGTTCACAAACTCGGGTCAGATTGTATGACACCATGTATCGTCCAGCTAAGAGTTTCTACAGCCCTCCGTTTTCTGAATAGAAACAAGCCTTTGACTGTTTGATCTTAAACTTTCCAGTTAATAGTCAGGGGCATTTCTTCTAATTGATGATGGAAAAAAACATAAAGTCACAGAATTCATTGTGTTCTCTCCAAAGAAAAGTTTCACACCTCTGTGTCTAAAGGGTGAGTCTTTTTCCGAGGGGAGAGGAGATTGGGAGGTTAGGACTGACATGTACAAGCTGCTCTATTTAAGACAAGGACCTGCTTACAGAACAGGGGATTTTGTTCAATACTCTGTAATAACCTAAGTGAGCAAGGGCGTGTCTTAATAACGCTGCAGTCACCTCCCTGGTCTCTTAATACCTTTTTCAATAAATGCAGATGAAGAAACCAAATGAACAAGTTCAAAACCTGAGTGCAAGCCAATCCCTCAGTATCCAGGAGATGTTATGGATGACGTCAATAAATAAAAAGCAAAACTGTAGGACACATAGACTTTGTAAAATAAATGGGTGCAGAAACTCTACCTTCACCTCAGGCATGCAAGGATGTGTAATTTGTAAGGAGCCAAAGGATCAACATCTGGGTTCAAGGAAGATTTTGTCTGTGAAAAACATCCTTAATTATGGTCCACATACAATGGGGAAAATGGTGAACTTTGAGTTGCAGGCATAATCCACAGGAAAGAAAAACAGACAGTTAGGAAAATAGATCCAAGATCCCAATTCAGGTCTGTAAAGTGAAGTCCCATGAAGAGCTCTGTTCCTGCAGTTGAGTGGCTGTGATACTGGGTGTGGAAGTGACAGAGAAAGATTTTATATTTGCGGGTGTGTGTGTGTGTAAATATACATGCATTCATACACACATAAATAAATGCACATATATTTCAAATTTTACCCACAAAAATAATTTCAATGAATCAGGCAGTTACTCCTTGACTAATTATTTGACAGCATAATTTCCCCAAGTTTTAGTACAGTGTACAGAGGAGGGAAAAAAGGTTTCATAATTCTTTAGTTGGAATTTGATCCACTGCCAAACTAATTTCTCTTTCCAGTGTGTGTGTATGTATGTTTTTTCCTTTCCTCGACAGGGCTTGGGAAATGATAATCTCTTTTTTATTAGAGTAAGCATACATATATGAGTTCCCTAGACTTTATCATGGTATAAACACCTAAGGAAGATATCAATGTTGTGAAAACTCCAAAATAACTGGAAGGCAGATGTGCAGTGGGGGAATTTTCTAGGATACACTTTGAAGAAAGTTGTAGCAGAATATTAAGCAGTGAATGCAGGGATGACATTCGGTAACTCTAATTCTCGAGAGAATGACCCTAACTCTAATTCTCGAGAGAATGACCCAAGTGTTTCTAAAGAAGTGGAGCAGTGTATGTATAAGAGTAAGAAAAGGGCAAAATAAATAATTGCTGTTTATAAAATAGAGGAATAGAAATGACTTACTGGCAAGTAAAGAGCTTTACGAAATTGTAGTGGACTTGAAAAGACTATTTTTAAAATTTACTGTGAGTGCCAAGTGATAATGAAAAACATCTGTGCATCTTTGGCGAAATAACAGATAAACAGAAACTGAAGCGACAGCAGAGACCTTGTCCCTTTTACTCTGTGAAGAGGTCCTGTTTGAGGGGTACTTTTTCTCCAGTCCATTATAGGGAAATAGATTCTTTGGTTGCCATCTAGTGATGTAATGGAGAAAAGCATCTAAAAGGTGGTGCTAAGTAACTCAGTCATGTCCCACTCTTTGCGACTCCATGGACTGTGGTCTGCCAGGCTCTTCTGTCCATGGAATTCTCCAGGCAAGATTACTGGAGTGGGTTGCCATTTCCTGCTTCAAAAGGGTTGATTTTTTTTCATACATGGGGAAAATGAGTATAGTGAAATAGCTGAGTTTCAGGGATAAGGCATTAGTTTGAAACTTAATAGCCAAATCAATATTCATTGGTAAAAGCAAGAATTTAGAGGTGATTTGGAAAAAGCAAGGACCTTTACTTCTTAGGTTTTGCTCAACTCATCACAGAGTCGGACATTACGAGCACACGCCAGCATCTAGAATGGTATGTGGCATGCTGTATAAACCTCATGTGAATGTGTTAGAAACAAATGAATAAATGGTGACAAAAATTACAGGGTTTCAGAGACTATACTTCTCTTGTTCTCCATATATATAATATTGCATCTACCTACATTTTTAAAACAGATTGTTCTACTTTTATAAGTGATTTTATAGAATCCTCTAAAGCCTTGTTATTGCTGTAGATTCCTCAAAATCATGTTAGGGATTCTTTGCCAAGTTTGAAATGGAATATCAGAAAATCTAGGTTATTCAAAAAATTTTTAAATTTCTACTATTTAGCCTTAACTGTTCATTAATTTATTATTATTTTGCACATTTGCAAGGTAACAAGATTAACATATTTTGTATCTCTCTGATGAGTTAGGTGTTTTATTTCCATTTTAATTTATGTAATACAAAGAAAGCAATTGGATGAGTTGAAAAAAAAAAACTGAAGCTCAGAGATTTAGTTTATATGGTCACAAGCTCACCCGTTTTTTGGCTTTCAAGCTGATAATATGTTAGGCAGAAGTGGTTTTTATTTGTTTCTTTTTAGGGGCTTTTTGGTGGCTTTTCTCTAACCTGATGTTCTCTGTCACTCTTTCATAATTACCTAAGCTTGTAATTTTGATACCTTGCCTGGGACCAAGGAATTGGTTTAGGTTTGGATATGGTAACCCATTTATGGCCAATGAGACAGCGAAGTCTTCTAGGAAAGTTTCTCATTCTGGATAAAAAAAGAAACACAAGAGAGAAATGTTCCTTTTCTGGCTTTTGACTGTGGCTTCTGAAAATGTTATGCCTGGCCCTGTTGCAGTCATCTTGTGACCATGAGCAGAATGAGTTCACACCTCAAAACTGACAAAGTGAACAAATGGGAGGACAGGCATTGAGGACACTTTGGAGTCACTAAGATAACCAACCAGGGGCTGCCTTGCCTTGGACTTTGTGTTACATGAATAATAAAGAGCTCCGTTTTGAAAGTGATGTAGAAATGAATTTTCTGTTACTTACAGTTGAAAACATCTTAATTAAAACATAAGTGAAATATAAGAAAGAAATAATCAGAAATAGTTTGTTTAAGCCCTATTGAGAAAGAGAATTAATATGAAAATGAGTCTTATTTTAATAAAACAGAAGTGATTCTGCATTTAGAAAAATCAACAAATGGCATATTGAAAAAAAAACTGCTAACAAAATGTGTTGGTGAACTTAAATTGAGACAAGGAAGAGCTAAATTCCGTAGAATAAGTGATAAAAAAGACAAGAAAACTGGAAGTCTGCTTACCACTTTATGGGTGCCACAACTTAACTTTCTCAAATACTCTAGCTTGCCAGTGGAAAACTAGGTAAACCAAACTTCGGAACATACGATCCATGTTGTATTGAGCTTTGCTGTCCTCTTAAAGTGGTACTCTCATACTTTTAATATGAGAGGTAACGTCTTAACTTTCTTGGAAGCCAAACCAAAAATAAGGAAAACATAAAACAACAAAAATAACAAAATGCCCCCAAACAAAGAACACTTCAAATTGAAGTGGAAATTCAAAATGAAAGCAATGTATTTTAAAAAATTCAAACAAAAAGATGAAAATAGAAACATTTTTGAAGTTAATTGGGGAGTAGTGATTTTCATAAATATAAAATTATTTGTATTACATTTATATAGCAAGATGTAAAACTTAGCTATTTGCATTGTACTCTGTTTTGGCAACCATCCACACCCACACGGAGACACAAACAAAAGCAAACAGACTGAAATGCCAGCTTGTTTAGAGTAAGATTCTGATCAGGATCATTTCCTTTGAAAGGTTTTTTGATAGAAGATTTACAAAGTCAACACTTCATTCTTTTTGCCTCTCTCTAGAAGTAGTCATTGGTGGCAGGAGGTGCCATCTTTTATAGCTTCCATTTGCTCCTGAGAGCCATCTTATTTCCCACCCGATCAACTTTCAGTAAAATCGGACTTCTCCTTACCACAGGTTTATGAAAGCACTCTTTGGAGAAATAGCTCTGTTCCTTACCTACATTTCAAAACGTAGTTATTTTGCCACTGTTCCACTGTGGATCAACAATGTAATAAATTTTAAGTCTGAAAGTATTTCTGTGTAAATTCATTGTCATATCACTTGAGACATTCTCAGAATATTTTCATTATATAGGTATTGTCAAACTTCCATAATAAAATAGGTGGTGTTTTCTATTAACTTTATGTATGCCTTTTTTAAAAAAAAATTTTTTTTGCAGGTCTATACCTTTTTTTTTTTATTTTTATTTTTGTTTTGCAGGCTTCTCTGGTAGTTCAGTGGTAAAGAATCTGCCTGCAAATACAGGAGACACAAGAGACATGGGTTCAATCCCTGGATCAGGAAGATCCCCTAGAGAAGGAAATGGCAACCCGCTCCAGTATTCTTGCCTGGAAAATTCCATGGACATAGGAATCTGGCGAGCTACAGTCTATAGGGTTGCAAAAGAGCCAAACAATGATTGAGCATGACCTCTTTACAATTATATCAATTATAAATAATAAATCAAACAATAATAATTATTGTTACACCTTCATAACATGCCTGTGTGATTGGTGTATTGTTATTCCCATTCTCCAGATGGAGAAACTGAGGCTGAGTAGAAGAATAACTTATCTGATATCAAGCGGCAGAGCCAGGGTTTGAACCCAGGCCGACTGAGTGTAAAAACCCTGGCAACAGGAAACAGTCTCAATTCCATTGCTCTGATGAGACAGTAGTTATTTTAATTAGCTTGTTAAAATTATGTCAGAAAGGATTACGGGTACCTTGCTGTCGGGAATGTAGAATGGCAAACACTCTTGCAAGCATTTTGGCAATTACTTATAAAATTAAACATGCAATAACTATATGACCAGACTACCACAGTCTTGGACATTTAGCCCAGAGAAATGAAAATGTGGTGCTCATGCAAAAAGCCTGTATATATCTGGAAACAACCCAGATGTCCTTCAGAAGGTAGATGGTGAAACAAACCGTGGTACATCCGTACCATGGAATACTATTCAGCAATGAAAAGGGATGGACTGTTCATATATGTAGCAATTTGGATGGATCGCAAATTAATTATGCTGAGTGGAGAAAAGGTTACCGTTTCTCAAAGGTTAAGCACAGATTTTCATTGCATAACATTTTTGAAATGGCAAAATTATGGAGAGCAGCTTGGTGTGTGTATTGGTGAGCAATAGGACCACTGGGTGGGAAGGCAATAGAAGGGGTTATAAAGGGCAGTGCCAGGGATCCTTGTGATGATAGGGTTGTTTTGTCTGGCTGCTGTGATGGTGGATACACTGTCTACACCTAGTAATGAAATTACATAGAGCTGAGTACACATCTGCACACACGTGTAAAACCAGGGAAACCTGAGCACGATCTGTGGGTTGCATCAGGGTCAGTGTCTGCTTGTGAAATGCTTTATATTTTTGCAAGATGTTATCACTAGAGGAAACAGTGATGGGTACATGGGATCACTATTATTTTTTACATCTATTGCCAATCTATTTAAAATTATGTAGATAATCCTATTATCTTAGAGTTATTTTTCCACATGTCTAAAAAAAGTGAGCTAAATTTTTATACATATTTTTAGCCACAAAGTAGATATTAAAAAAACTCAGCGAATAAAGCACCTGCCCTCCATTGGTGCCCTGCTTTTATTGTTAGACTACACTAGCAAGTAATTCTGTGATACCTCATTTCTTTGCTATATAGACCTGCATTATACGGTATTCTTTTTTTTTCTTTTTTGAAATGTGAAAAGAAATCCCATAACGACATATCTTTCCTCTTGCATTAATTCATTATCTGGGGCTGGGCATGTCTGTTTTCATTTTCTCTGTGTGGCTCATGTCAAAGACATCAATTTTTAAAATATATTTTTATTTGTCAACACCTGCTGATTTTAAAACATACACAGTTCAAGTCATTTATTTTTCTTTAACAAATGGCATAATAGTTTGTCTCACCTTTGATTTGAACAGGATGAGGGAAAGTGTTTTTGGAAACAATAGATTTTAAAGTCTGGTTTCTTCAAACACAATGCTAATGAACCAAGGCAGTCTGAAGTCACACAGCTTCCTGCTGGGCTGTTGTTTCCTTCACTCACCTTCCTGCCGAATCCCCCAGCTTCTGCTCCCTGCCATTTTTGTCCGACCTGCTCCAGCTGTTACTGGTGTTGCTATCATACCCACAAAGCGAGATTTGCCTTTATGGTTGCCATGGAGACACTGCTTATTAAAGAGAAGTCTTTTCTGAAAGAGAGTACCTGTGATGTTATGTGTTCACCCAGGTCTAAGCCAGTTTTCTACATTCTGAAATTACCTAAGTAGCTCTGCAAAATTAATCTCTGGCATTTACTGTTTATGTAAGTTACCTTGTACTGTTTCGCAAGATATTCACTAATTTTCCCTAAGTTGTGACCATATCCTACCGATCACAGGGAACTAAATATAAGAAACAAAACAGGTTATAATTCTCCCCTTTCCTTTACCACTCCCCTCTCAATTTTAAAATCTATGACAATTAGTTACATCTCTCACAGCTTTATCCTCCATTCAGGCTTATGGTTGGATAGACTTTGTAAATTTATCAAATACCATGACTTGTAGTTGGCACTGTCCAGTTGAGAAACATATACTGTCTTTTGAAATTAAAAAAAAAAATAATTTCTTATACAATTTTAAAAAGTTACCATTACAAATTATTACAAAATATCGGCTGTATTGTCCATGTTGTACATCCTTGAGCCCAGAAGTTTGTGCTTCCCACTCCCATACCTGTATTGCCCCTCCCTCCCCTCACTGGCAACCACGCGTTCATTCTATCTGTGAATCTGCTTCTTTTTGTTATATTCACTAGTTTGTTGTATTTTCTAGATTCCACATATAAGTGCTATCATACAGTATTTGTCTTTCTCTATCTGACTCATTTCTCTTAATGCCCTCCAAGTTCATCCATATTGCTACAAATGGGAAAATTTTATTCTTTTTTATGGCTGAGTGGTGTTCCATTCTGAATATGCACCATGTCTCCTTTATCCATTCACCTGTTGATGGTCACTTAGCTTGCTTCCATATCTTGGCAATTATAAATAATGCTGCTATGAACACTGGGGTGTGCGTACCCAGAAGTGAAATAGTTGGGTGGGTCATATGATAGCTCTACTTTTAGTTTTTTGAGAAACCTCCATACTGATGTCCACAGTGGCTGCGCCAGCTTACATTCCCACCAACAGTGTGTGGGAGTTCCCTTGTATACTGTCTTATACTATGTCTTGTGTCATGTATATCCATCCTGACACTTCCACTAGACTGTCCTTTGCTAACCTGACATTCTTCTCTTCTTTCCCTCAGTAACTTAGGATTGGACAGCAAATCATTCCACTGACACATGTTCACTAAACTCTTAACTGTGTGCATAGTCCATTCTAGGAGCTGGAGATATAGTAGTCAATAAGACAAGTCCCTGGATTTTAGTTACACTTGGAGAAAAGTTGATCTACTTCGGGTATAAATAGTCTTTTACTTTTGCCCTTTCTAATTAAACACCGCAAAAACTCTTGTTGATAATGCTCATCATTGACACCTTTTGTTCCTTATACACTGAATCATAAAAATGACAATGATAATAAAAAGGAAAGTTAAAACATACAGCTCAGCAACAATATCAGTGAGTTTGGTGGCAAGGTAGTGGGGTGGGAGTTGGCTCACTGATCTCTGGGAGTAAGCTGGAAAAAAGGGCAGGGATTGTGAGCTCCAACCTGTGAAACGAAGTTTAAAAAAAAAGTTTTTGACCGACAACTAGGGTTCTAGCTTATATAGCATTGCTAAACAAGAATGTAGGGAGGGAATAAAAACTGTGTTGTATCCAGGACTTGTGCCAAAGTGCTCACTAGCACAGTGCCTGGATCTGCATTTGCCTCTGTTCACTCCCGAGTAAGCTCAGTCACCTATGCAAGACCTTGTTCTGGACTGTGGTCCCTAGTGGTCCAGGTGATGCATCTCTTGGAGAAATGATTATAAAGCAAGAGCATAAAAAACAAACAAACAATATGAGAGGATCCCTCCCCAACGCCGCCATCCCATAAAAATGAGCTTGAAAACCAGATTCCAAAGTACATCAGAATTATTATAATTGAAAAGATAACCAAGAAAATTTAAGATTGGTGTATGATCACTCTGGATGAAATGAAAATAAGAGCAGTCTGAAAAATTAAACAAGTATGTTTGAGATTCTTCAATAAGATGAAAGAATAACAATCTTGAGAATATAAAAAGTATGAAAAACCAAATCAGTAGCTTATGAAAAAATATTAAGTAAAAACCTTGGAAACAAAAAGTACTATTATCGAAAAAAGTAAACAGGATTAACTCAAGACTAATGCAGTTAAAGGGGAAATTTTAAAATAATAGGAAGAAGGTACTGAGAAATATACAAAGTCCTAGGAGGTAAAACATTGAAAAGTATCTATGAGATAGCAGTCAGATTATAGTGCTGATGTGCTATAGAAAGACTCCAAAACTGTTTACTAGGAATTTTAGAAAAAGACAATGGAGGACATAGGTGAGAAGCAATAGTTAAAGATAGTGTAGTATTTTATAGAACTAAAAGAAATAAAATTTCATATTGAAATAGCACACAGTATATAACAGAGTGTGTTTTATTTTAATTTTTTTATGGAAATGTAGTCGATTTGTAATGTTGTATTAATTACTGCAGTTCAGCAGAGTTGGCTTCGTCCTCTTTTGTCTACTTTTCCGTTGTGGTTTATCATAGGATATTGAATCCAGTTCCCTGTACAATAAAGCAGGATTTTGCTGTTTATCCATCCTGTATATACCAGTTTGCATCTGCTAATCCCAGTTAGTCCCTCCCCCACCCTCCTCCCCCCAGCAACCAGCAGTCTATTATCTATATCCAACAGGAAGTATTTTAAAATAGACTTGTTATTTACTCTAGTGAGAAGATTCCCTGGAATAAGTCTGTTGTCCTCTGGGAAAAGGTACATTGTAAAGGAGGCTGATGAAAAAGTAACTTGTCTACTTACAGAATTAAATTTATTACTTTAGCCACACATACATTTAAATTACATTTTATCCAAATAGAGTAATTTAGAAATATTATTTTTTCTCTTAGTTACACTTGAAAAATATCTAGCCTCTTCAGATGCATCTTTGACATTAGTGTTTTTGTCATCATTAGAGTATTTTTAAATCATCATAGCAGCATCACTTATCAGTTCTTTTGAGATATAGCACAAAGTGATTGTGTGTGTGATGTGGACACTGAAGGTTCCCATTCGCAAACATTAGGACAGTTTCATTTTCATTTTTATTCTTCCTCTAGGTTCATATTCCTAATCTTTGTAGTGTAATGAATTTTACTGCTTTTTAAAGTTTAAAAGTATTGTTTATAATGGTCTCCAACCCTTGTAAACATAATGTTAAAGCACAGGAATAAACACTGAAATTGTTAACGTTCTTTGCCTTCTTTTATACTAATTTCAACAGATGATCTTTATAAACATGAAAACTAGCACTAGTTTCAGAAAAAAAAATTGTTGGCTCATTTTGGTCTAATGTTTTAAGCAGTATTTCATGGCTTATGAAAGTGTCCATAACATGGTAGACTGTATAAGGACTCATATACATATATATATTTACATATATATGTATGTATGTATATATAGTTATTTTCTATTCTAGAATTTTTGGGGGGGGGGAAACTTAGCTTATATTTGGGTTATATAAAGCTTTTATTGACCTCTTACTCTGTATCAGATATTGGTGTTCTGTATGTAGCAGTGAACAAGATAGATATTGGTTGTAATCTCCTGGATATACATTCCAGTTTGGTGATATAAGCAAACAGAAAATGTCAGGAGAAATGAATGATATATAGAATTAAAAAAAAAAAAAGTCAAGAAATTGTTTGAAGTTTGTAAGGGTTTAGAATGCTTCGAAGAATTCTGAATACCTGACTGAAGGCTCTTTGAGACCATGTAGACCTTAAAATTCAGTAGACCAACCCAGGTCTAGAATTCCTATATCCAGAGACTAAATCCACTAATTTACCTTTAGACCATTCATCTTTTTGTTTGAAAAATTCTGACCTCACATGAAAAAATATATAGGAAGATGTTATAAAGCTAGAAAAAAGTAAGAAAGAGAAGAAAATTGTAGAAAATCAAAAGTAAACAAAACAAAAACCTCTGATTTACTGGTAGGCAGAAAGGCACGATTATCTGTATATGTGAGTTTTGGTCTTGTTTAGAATTTTTGGCCACTAGAAACCTGCCCTGTAGGAGGATATGTGTACTTTTGTTTGCCTATTTTCTTTCCTTCTTTGCTTTCTTCCTAAATTTCTGTATTTTCTAAAATGAGATGTATTGCTTATTTAATCTGGGGGAAAACATGCTTTAAGTTGGAACCATTAGCTTTCAACTTATTTTAGATATCTCTTTCTTTTTCATTTGAAGTGATTGAATTAAGATTTTTAAACCTTAAATCTGAAACTTCTATAAATACATTCTAATGGGTATATTGCTGTGTTGAGTTTATCTCAATTAGTATATAGTTGAGGGGCTTCTCTGGTAGCTCAGCTGGTAGAGAATCCGCCTGCAATGCAGGAGACCTCGGTTTGATTTCTCGGTCAGGAAGAATGCCTGGAAAAGGGATAGGCTACCCACTCCAGTATTCTTCGTCTTCCCTGGTGGCTCAGACGATAAAGAATCCACCTGCAATGCTGGAGACCTGGGTTTGATCCCTGGTTTGGGACGATCCCCTGGAGGGGGGCATGGCAACCCACTCCGGTATTCTTGCCTGGAGAATCTCCATGGACAGAGGAACCTGGTGGGCTACGGTCCGTTGGGTCGCAAAGAGTCGGACACGACTGAGTGACTGAGCACATACTGAATATAACTCAGAACACTGATTTCACATGGCTTCTGAGAGACGAGTGTTTTGCCTATTTGCAAAAGTTTCCTAAGTAGGTAAAGTGTATTCTATTCATAATTTTCAATACTTTCAACTGAGTGAAACCCAAGCTTCCAGGTGGCTCAGTGGTAAAGAATGCACATACTAATGCAGGAGACTCAGGAAATGCAGGCTCAATCCCTGGGTCAGGAAGATTCCCTGGAGTAAGAAATGGCAAGCCACTCCAGTATTCTGGCCTGGACAGCCCCATGGACAGAGGAGCCTGGTGGGCTACAGTCCATGGGGTTGCAAAGAGTCAGACACAACTGAGTGAATGAACATGCAAGCCACTTACCCTGAGCTATTGCCTCATGGTATATTTTATATTATCAGGTTGATCATAGGATGTTGAATTACTAATGCTATGAGATAATATCTAGGTCTTGAAGAGACACTCACCCCTTCCTGAAACTCATTTAATGTAGAAAATATATATTACCCTTCTAACTTTATTGCTTTTGAGTACTTGAAAGAATCCTGTTGAAAATGCTACTAGGTAATAGCTTCCTAATCATCCCAGATAAAAATCTTTGCTTTACTTCCCTGTGCTCACATTATCCTGTTTCAGATAATAGAGACACTCAGAGTAATTTTCATTCTTTATAAGGTCAAAGTGTCTTTTGCTTGTACAATTTTTCTGTTGTAACTGGTATTGACTCATTAATTTCTCAATATCTTCTGTACAATCAAATAACATTAGGTTTTAGGATTGTCATTTTTTTCAAACACTATCACCCTCAAAAGACACATATTATATCCCTAACTCTATATCCCTTAACTCTAATTTCATTTGTCTGGGTACATTGTAGACACCCATATATTTATGTTTAATTGAATTATTAAGGACATTTGAAAATTTCACATAATACTTCTATAAAAGAGTAAAATTTTATTCTGCAGTAGAACACACCTTTTTAAAGTATCTAACATTAAAGGTGAAAAGGAAGTTTGAAGTTTTCTTTTAACTCCAAAAGTATATAATTTAGTGAAATAATCTTTTTAGGTCTTAATTTTCTTTTTTTTTCAAGAGTGGGATATCAGATTGCATCAGCGTCAAACAGCTGATAGACTTTTTAAATTGCTTTGAAAAGTATCTGTGTTACATCATCTAACTAGGATACGTTATAAAGAGATTTACAGAAAAATGTCTAAAGAACAGCTTAGGTCATGACACGTCTTGAAAGCATCTCTCTAATACACCACACACACACACACACACACACACACACACACACACACACCTGTTGTGTACTGTCTGGAGCAGGTCCAGGCAGCTGCTGGGGTGGGTGGAATTGAGACAGCTGACGTTGCCTGTCTGCCTCATAGAACAGCTGGTGGTAGAAGGAGACATGTTGGCAATGATGCAGGTAAAGAATCCAGTCCTTCCTGCCAAGCTTTCTCCTCAAAATAGTGGCAACATCTCCACATATGCCCCCCTTGAACTGTATGAAAAAGATGAATATGAGGAGAGTAACTAAATGTTGAACTGGGGTGAAGGTGACACTGACAGGTACCGAGGATGCAAAAGTGAAGGTGGGCGATGACCCTGTATCTTAAATTTCTCACCCTAAAAATCTGGTACCTTAACATTGGGAGAGTGAGTGTCACCTTAAGATTTGCGCCTGCACGGTCTCACCCTCATCTGCCAACTTTGTTCCACAGTTAGTGTCTCCACGTTATAAGTCATCTATAACCAGGTACAAGTCAGGTGACAGGAAGAACCCAGAGCAGGTATAGTTTCCTTCCATTGATGTAACTGGAAGATGTTTGATAAGGGACTTAAAATAAGAAGCTAGTTGAGAGTTCTGAATGCCAGGGCTCTTTTAGGTTAATTAACTGAAGTGTGCTTTAAACATGTATTTTAACTACACACACACTCTCCCTTATGAACAGAAATGTCTAACTTGATCAACTATATAGTCTACCCTCTTGTTTCTTCTTTGCTGTGGATTTATATCCTCAACTCATCCCCACTAGGCTGCTTTTTTATATCATTGACTTAATTACTAGTTATAGAGATTGCTCTCTCTGTCTGCAGTCACTCAGAGTGAGGCTGTAAGTAATTTCTGTCTGTGGTTACAACTACCTGTGCTCAGAATTATGCAAAAGCTGTGCAAAAGCTTTTAAGTTTAATTAGATCCCATTTGTTTATTTTCCATTTTATTTCCTTTGCTTTATGATATCATTTGTATGTGGAATCTAAAAAAATACAACAAACTAGTGAATATAACAAAGAAGAAGTGAACTCACAGATGTAGAAAACAAACTAATGCCTATCCGTGGGGAGAAGGGAAAGGGAGGAACAGTATAGGGTTAGGAAATTAAGAGGTATAGACTATTAGGTATAAAATAAGCTACAAGGATATATTGTACAATACAGGGAATATAGCCAATAGTTTATAATAATATTATATTGGAGTATATTATAACAATATTATAATTGGAGTATAACCTTAAAAATGGTGAATCACTGTATTGTATACCTGTAACTTGCATAATACTGTAAAACAACTATACTTCAATTGAAAAAAATGAGTGAGTCACGGAAGTATACAGGAAGGAGAATCCTTTAGCTCATTTATGCTTCTGAACATGAGATTCTAAAGTCCTGTTTAATACTGTTACAGCCAAGGTAGCCCCCAATTTATAAATTAATTATCCAACTACAAGACGGCTTTCTTCCACCTCCCTCTGCCCCTAAATGTGTTTGTATTTCCTGCCCTGATTCGGAACACTGAAGGCAGGGGTCACAAGCTCAGACCCGGTGAGGCCAGTTAGAGTGTGTGAACGAACAAAGCTGACGGGTAACGGAAGAGAAGGTAGGACTGTGGTAAACCGGTTTATGGGTCTTCCCCAGAGGTCCTGCATCAGTCCCGAGTTCAAATCCAGATGTAAATAAGATGATATATTCCATAGATATGAAGTACACTCTCCAAATACGTGGTGTTTACCGACGTGCATCTGAGTCTGTGCCATGTTCCAAAAGCTGTTAGTCGCTCAGTTGTGTCTGACGCTTTGCAACCCCATCCCATGGACTGTAGCCCGACAGGCTCCTCTCTCTATGGGATTCTCCAGGCAAGAATAATGGAGTGGATTGCCACTCCCTTCGCTAGGGGATCTTCCCAACCCAGGGATCGAACCCAGGTCTCCTGCATTGTGGGCAGATTCTTTACCCTCTGAACCATCAGAGAAGCCCTACTCCTCGAGAGTGGACCCTGCTGATGTGAAAAGTATTATATATTACAAAACTTGCACCTAAAACATAGTCTCTTAAGAAATGAAAATCGGGGTCCTGAAAGGACCCTTTTAACCGTTTATCTAGAAGTCCATGCTGGAGGAAAGCTAAGGAAGTGTAAGCCAGCAGTTTTCCCAGGAAGAGAAAAACAGCACCACTCCCGATTTCGAGCAGAAACAAAATGCTAATGTTAAACTCCCAGCAGTCAGCTGGGAGAAAGGTTTAACAACAGTGTCTGACTCTCTCACGCTTTCCAGGGAGAGCAATGAGAAAAGCAAGCATCTCATCTCACAATTAATAGTTTCAACATTTCAAACTGAAAAAGCTCCAGAGTAAACAAAGGCAGCAGCAAGGCAGAACTAAGAGTGAATGCATTAATGATTTGACTACACCTGTATCTTTCCACATTAATTCTTAAATCAATTTATTTGAAGCACTTGGAATCTTGAACTACTAAA
The DNA here is from genome assembly GCF_033118175.1 of Dama dama. Classification (NCBI taxonomy): domain Eukaryota; kingdom Metazoa; phylum Chordata; class Mammalia; order Artiodactyla; family Cervidae; genus Dama; species Dama dama. Next base: position 7,166,953 of record NC_083699.1, on the reverse strand, counting down.
GTGAATGCCACAAAAAACATCATTAAAAGCCCCATAAATTTCATTTATTTTAAAAAGTTAAACTCAAAAGCTGAAGTGTCCTGAAATCAATCTTCTAAATAAAAAAAACCTGCAGAAAAAAAAAGTCAGTTCTTTATTCTGATACTCCCTAATAACTAGATTTTTAGTATTATTTATAAAAATTCTCTAGTATGCAAACTTAAATGAACAAGGAATAGAAATATAATTTCAGACAATACTATTAATATATAGAATACTACAAATGAGTGACTATCAACCATGATGAAATTATCTGAATATATATTCTTATATGTTACATATATATTCCTCAATTAAAATTATACCTAACTTTAACAAGGAAGACAAACAGAAAATGATGTTTGTTTTATATGCTCTATTTCTTTGTAAAACAAAAACACAGTTGTTTTCATGGTATTTCTTAAAAAACACCTTTCAGAAAGGAGATTTAATACTCGGTAAATAATAGAAATGGTCTGGAGCCATCTTGTGGCAGTCACCGGTAATTGGAAGTGGTTTTTAAAGTAATGGTTTATCTATGATCCGCAATAAAGATGTTTTACAGCTGAAAAATCCTGATTTCTTTTAGAACGCTAACCTGTGAAACATAAATAATGTATTTATGTGGCAAAAGTGCCAGATAAAATATATTTGTAACAGGAAGTAATCATGAGAATTACCATAACAATCATTTGTACAGAATTTCCTGTGTACATTATTTCACTGTATGGGGGAGCCCCTGGGGGAGGCCAAGGTAGACTACATCAGCTTGTTCCCCAAGGTTATACAGATTTAGTTATGGGGTGAATCTGGGATTTAAAAGTCATATTCTTCTTATTAACTGTTACTCTTTTAAAAAAGCCTAGGCATCATACCAGGCATCATATTAGGTACTTTGTATTTGTCATCTAACACACACGTACGTTGCTTCAGTCCTGTCTGACTCTTTGCAACGCTATGGACTATAGCCTCCCAGTCTCCTCTGTCCATGAGATTCTCCAGGCAAGAATACTGGAGTGGGTTGCCATTTCCTCCTCCAGGGAGATCTTCCTGACCCAGGGATTGAACCTGTGTGTCTTATGTCTCCTGAATTGGCAGGCAGGTTCTTTACCACTAACTGGGAAGCTCATGAGTTATCTAGTTGTGATAATATTCTTATGAGATAAATACTACCATATCCATTATATAAACAAAGATATTCAGAAAGATAAATAGCCTGTCCTCAGTCACTTACCTGGAACTGACAAAGCTGGAATTTGAAACTAGGATTATTAAAGATCATGCTCTTCTGAAATACTATGCTTTTTCCTACTATATCAACTATATCATGATGTTCTAATTAATTATATAATGTATGTATCCATCATTCATTCATTCATGATAACACACATATATGAACAGAGGGGTGGGAAGATGAGAAAGAGATTAAAGATATTATTGGATTTAAGGCTCAAGAGTCCATCTGACACGGTCTGGGAAGATCCGTTTTCTCCAAAACAGACAAATCTGTTGAATATGTCTTTAATCGTGAGGAGGAAAACTGAGGACAAAAGCCCAGGTAGAAACATGCATCCGGTTATTATGGAGGATACCCTGACTATCTCTTCCTCCCTCTCTCACACACACAAATGCACCCTGGGCCTTGGGAGGTTTTTCCTTCAGCTGGCACAGCCCCTCCTGCTCCCCTTGGGTGACTCACTCCTGGCACAGGTGTGCACGTAGGCCTCAGTCCCCTGAGAAGCTTCCTGGTCGCACGCCCTGTCTCAGCGCCCGGTGGCCCCACACAGCCCGCCCGCCTTTCAGAGCCCTTGGCTCACTCGCTTTTGATTGCGCTTCTCTGTACTCCATCAGACTCCAAGCTGCGTGGTCCCCAGGCTGCCCCCTCCATCAGCTGAGCCCCAGAACTCAGTGCAAATGTGTTGGGAAACGGATTACAGTCCTGAAAGAAATCTCAGATCTAGGTCACAGATCAGCCTAGATCACAAAAATCAGTGCTCCCATGGGTAAAGCACAGCTAGTGGGGAGCTACTATATAGCACAGGGACCTCGGCTCGGTGCTCTGAGATGGCCTGATGATATTTGAAATGTGGAGTGACAGATGGGAAGAGGAAATCATCATAAGGAATGAGATGTGGACCTCAAGTATTAATGTATGTGAAAAGTAAACTGCATGCAGAATTTGTTAAAATACCATTTCCTCAGCCAAATACCAAGGCATTAGACTTCAGTAGAATCCTGGAGTCAAGGTTTCTAAAAAGGCCTTCAGTTGATTCTAGCCCTGATGGTCTTCTGACCTCATTTGGGGGAAATGGAAAAGCATGGTGTGTTTGAGGCCAGGGCAAAAGTTTTCTGTGGGGAAAAAAAAAAATAATTTTCTGTGGCTAGAGATCTGTGATCCAGGGGAGCAACGTTGAAGGCCTCCCTTAATGGAGACTGGATTAGGGGGCACCTAGCAGTGAGTCACACCAAGGAATTTAAATTTTATTCTGTAGTAATTACGATGGAGTCACTGATGATTTATAAGGAGGGAAGTGGTTTGATCAGATATGATTTGACTTCACTGTAGGGTATGGAATTCATGGGAGAGAGACAAAAGGCGGGCTGTCCACCAAATTTCTCCTCCGTGCACTGCCTCTGTGAACCTGAGGAGTGTTTTTCAGACCCTTCCAAGTTCCCAGACATATTCTTGAGTTCCATAAATTTTTTTATGATGATCTCTTTAGTTTGCATTTTTCTAGCAATGACAGTTTTATGTTGATGTAATCTTTCCCTAAGTCATCTCATTGGTTGGTTTATAAGTAATACTACGACACACATCTACTGGCTATTTGTATTTGTGATTTCTCTGCATCATGCCTGGTAGAGTAGCAAGGCAGTGTAGCGTAGTTCTAGCCTCTGTGGGTTTAAATTATTTTTCACTAACTAGCTGCGTGTCCTTGGGCAAGTCCTAAACTCCCCATGCCTCAGTTTCTCATCTATAAAATGAGGTTGATAGAAATGCCTACTATATAGGGGCATTGTGAGGATTAAGCATATTAACACTGCACAACATAAGGACTATATGAGTTTTCATTGTTTTTTTAAAAATTATTGCTTTATGTTAGGTTTCTTATATATGTTAGGCTTATGTTAACTTCTCTTTAGCTGTGGGGCTTTGTTTTACTGCTATAGTTTCAATGAATTCATGAGGTGCTTGACATGGCCACCTACCACTTTCAAAGCATGAGAAATATTTCACAATGGCCTTCAGCCTTGGGCTTACTTGAATCTCCTTTACTGCTCACTACTGGTGGAGAAGGATGCTCTCACAGTTACACCAGATCTTCCAGCTCAGAACTCCATGCAGAGGGCATATGTGTCTGTCTTGACCTCACTTGCATGTTTAATTTCCCAGGGTCACTGTGCCAGCTGGACATAGCAGGGAGCAGGCTTGGACATCAGTTTTGTTTGGTCCTCTTTCCTGTATGTGAAGATACCAGTTGATTTCTATAAGTATCTCTCATGGCCTTTCCTCTTGTATCTGGGATGCTAGAAGTTTATAGGAATAAGGCATTTGGAACACTGGGATTCTGTGTGGTTAGCATGTCAGAGTTTAAGAATGACAGACTTGAGAATCTCCTTCTAAAATCTTCCTTGTCCCTCACGCTCCCTCTGTTTAGCCAAGCACAGGCTCCAGGGCGGGGGCTTCAGTTGTCTTGCCGCATGGGCTTAGCTGTTCTTAGGCATGTGGGGTCTTCCTGGCCCACGGATTGAACCCATGCTGCCTATGTTAGCAGTTAGATTCTTATCTTCTGTGCCACCAGGGAAGTCCCAGATTCTGTTCCCTTATTACAAATTACTCCGTAGATTTCGCTGGCCTATACAGTAGGTCCTTGTAGGTTATCTATTTTATGTATGTGTCACTGCTTTCTTTATTCTGTTCAATTTGTCCTGGGCTCAGGTGCTCGGTATTCTCTGCACATCTCTTATGGAGTGTTCTCCACCTTCAGGCCAGCAAGGAGCCTCCCTCCTGGACTCTCTCCCTCAAAACTTCTCTTTCTTTCTTCACTGTCCCCTTAGTTCTGTTAACCCCTTTCCCGTGTACCCAGAGCTGCAGCTCCTAATTCTGCCTGGGTTGGCAGGACTCCCCGGAACCCTCCTTGAATAGCTGCTTGCTGTTCTTATCTCTGTGTCTTGGTGTCAGCATCTGGGGGTGGGGTGTACTGGCTTCACACAAGTAATGCTGACCTCAAGTCACTTCAGAACCCAATTCACTACCAATTCTGGGTCCTCTGTACAGGTCTCTCATGACTTTCTGTAACACCCACATTCTCCAGCGAGGCCTGATGACTGGTCCACAGATCCTGGTCCTAAATACAAAGTCTCTGTTTTTCTATCTCAAGGTATTATGGCAAAGTCATGCAGTAACCAGAAGGAAAACCCACTGCTGAGTGGGTTTTGGTTTGTTTTTTGTTTTTTTTTTTTTCCAATTTAGTTTTACATGGAGGGAGGTGGCTATTTTTGCTCCCTTGTAACCAAAACAGAGAAAAGCGGCAGAGGCTCCCGTCCGCATGCCAAAAGGGAGTGAGAGTAAGCTGTTATTGTAATGTCTGGAAATCTATCTATTCTCTTAGCTCCATTGTTTTCCAGTTCTGGGTTTGAAGTCCCTAGAAAGTTCTACTAAACCTCTTTGATAGGGAGTTCCCTCGGGAATAACAGGATCCTTTGTTCCCTAACTGAAACATACTTCAGAGAAAACAGGCAGGTCCCAAGATTTGGGAATGGGCTCAAGCTGGAAGCCCTGGGAATTCTGACGGGAGCAGTCACCACAGACAGGTTGTTTAGATGGAGGCTTCTGGTTCTGTTGTGCTTCAGGATAGAATCTGATAAATTAGAATAGAGGCTTGCTGGCTTCTATCAACTTCTGCCAGGCCAGCACTGCAGGCAAGTTTTGCCCCCAAGAACCCTCATCAGTGGGAGGTGATGTGGAAAGGGTGAGGGTGGGAGTTCTCACTCCTTAAATATGACCCTGCACCTGCTGGGTGAGGCATCCCGACTTCATGTTCCGTGTGTAACAGGGTATCCATCTTCTTCTTATCTAGATCTCTACCAGCAGGACAAATTGTGCCCATTGCAATTATGTTGTCAGGGACAAAAATAAATGCTTTATTGTGACCACTTGAATCAGCAAGTTCTCTTGAGAAAGCCATCCTTCTGGAGTGTTTCTGTAAAGGTCGCAGTTCGTGAGCCCCATCCCCTCACCACCGTTCAGTCCCATTCTATGCTGCTTTCTTCCGGCCGACCCTCCTCCTCGCTTCCAACACTTGGTTTTATCGTTCCTCCTCCTCCATCTGATTGGCCAAGGTGAGTCAGCGACCACCTTGTCTTGCTTCCAGGTTCTCTCTGAGGGAGACCCCTCACCATGGGAACTTTATGGGGGTTTGCTGTGGAGGATTTTAATGCTTAGAGGGAACTGAGGTAATACTGGCTGATAAGGCCATTCCAGCTGGGCATTTGGGGTTGAGCCGATTCTACAAACGGAGTCCATGACCTCTCTACCCACAGCCTCCTCCAGCCTTAATGCAGAACACTGTACCTGCTGGGCACTCCCAGCATGTGAGATAAAGAAGCCTAAGCTCTTGGGCCTTGCAAGGGTGTATGGACAGTGTCTTTCATGGATTTGGAAAAAAGTGACCTTCTGTCACGCCCAACATGGCTCTCCCTCTATCTGTACTCACATCTCTGCCTGTGGATTGGTGGCTTTGGAGGAAGTGGGCTGGCACTAATGAGTCGCCATTCTTAAGGGAGAAGTCTGGAGAACTCATGCAGGCTGGAGCCCAATGATGCCCAAGCCTATGGCCCAGAGGACGTCCTTCTCTGGCATTTGACATGCTATGTCCTACCAGAAGAATACTAATAACTAATACTTAGAGTTCTTACCCTGGGCTGACTCTGTTCTAAATTTTTCATGTACATGAACTCAGTCCTTTTAACCCAACACCAGAGACAGACTGATGAAGGAGAGAAACTCCAACTCCATAATCGTACCCACACCCATCATTTGAAGAACAAGTCGACTTTTCTTTTTAATTAATTTATTATTATTTTTTTAGGCTATGATTTGCAGTACCTGGGATCTTAGTTCCTCCACCAGGGACTGAACCCACACCCCCTGCATTGGGAGCACAGAGTCATAACCAGTGGACTGCCAAGGATGTCCCAGAAGAGCAATTCAGCTTTTTTTTTTTTTTAAACTCTTGCATCAAAGTATATAGGCTAACATCTCCATTAGTTGTTTTCCTTGGCAGTCTCTTTAGGACAACTTGGGTCCAGACTGGTCCCACGATTAGCCTGGTGCTGGCTGCTGAATGTTGATTCAGCTGCAACCCTGGATGCCTCTGCCTCATTCCCCCAAGAGTGCCCAGCACACCTTCCCCATCCACAGCTGTGTTTGATCATTACAGTAGAACATGTCTTACCTCTGATCTACGTGATGATGTAATTCAGATGGAACAAGGCACTATGAGCATCAAAAGAGTGATTTTTCAGTATGTAACTTCAGCATATTGCTCCTGTATGTCATTGCTGAGAAAATCAGTTTCCTCTCCTCTCCTTGACTGATATCACAAAACCCCTCTTCCGAGTCCTTTAGAACTCCTCCTGAAAGCCCTTCTTTATTCAGTCCAAATAGAGCCGTGACAGTGTGCACCATGAAGTCATCTGTCTCACATAGCTGGCAGTCTGGATGTCATTTTAAGCTCAGCTCGGATTCTCCGTCTACAGAAATAGTCAGCAATCGACTGAATGAAAATAGTGATGTGTTTCAGAAATGAAGCCTCGTTTTCTTTCTCCGACTGGGCAGCCTGTAGCTTAACTTACTTACAACAGAGCAGGTCCATTCAGCCCCGTCTTTGTCCTCACCAGTGTGAGCTGCTTCTTCATGGATGCAATCCGGCATTTATGGATTTCTGCACACACAGATACATTTCCTCTTGGAGAACAATACCCTTTCTTTTGAAGAGGTAATACTAATCTATCATTGTATTAGTTAAGAGGCTTTGGGTGTCCACTAACAGGAAACCTAATTCAGACTCGGTTAAGAAATGAAAATGATTTACTGATTCATGTAAAATCAAATCAAGAATTAGTGTAAGCCTGAGATAGAGCTTGATCTAGCAGCTCAGCAAGGTAACTTGTGACTTGACTGCTTTGTTATCCTAAAGCATTACAGATGACTTTCAACTGCTTCTAGTGGCCATATACATACTGAGCAGTAAGGGAGAAATCCTCTAGGGATTTCTGGTAAAAGCAAAAATAGTCTTTCCTCAAAGTTCCCAAGACACTTTTTCCTGTATCTCAGTGTCCAGCTGGGCCACACGTCCACCTGTAGGCATTCAGTTTTGACCAGTAGATGTTACATCCCGACTGGCTTAAACTAACCAGGGCTCCACGCCTAGAGGTGGGGGTGGGATTAGCTTTTGCCAAGTACAGGGGCCGTATTGAGCTAGATACTTTCCCCAGGAGGAGGCGGGGCTTGGATTCAGACACAGACCTATAAACACCACATTTCTATCACAAATATAATCCGACTAATATTCAAGGAAACCCATAAAATTTTGCTTATCAGTTTTGGTAGCTCCTGTTTCAGATGCACTTTGTGTATTTCCCATGCTCTGTGCTTGGCTGTACACAAGTATCTGAGGCCATCAGCAGTCTTCCTGGGTCCTTTCTCAACTATTTTCTTGTGTGAATGACTGGATCCCGAGCCAAGTGTTTTCCACGTTTACATATTAGAATTTCACAGAAGCCCGGTGTAGCAGACACCATCAACTTCTTTTTGTAGGTGAGGAAACAAAGTGAACCAGTTTGCCCAGTGACTCACAATTGTAAACGATAGACTCAGGATTTAAATGGAGGCAGTCTATCTCTAAACCTAGGGCCTTATGTATTATGTCATGCCAGTTATAGTTTCCCTAATGAGCTCAGACTTAACAAGTGTCCTAAGACAGCAACATGCACTATTTTAGTTATAGTCAGGAAAATCAAGAGAATAAGGAAGTTATTATCTGTTTCCTGGCACTTTTCTCTACATCCTTGCTGACACTTGTTATTTCTTTTTTTTTTTTTTTTTTTTAATAATACCCATTTTAAGGGGCATGAGGTACTATCTCATTGTGGTTTTGATTTGCATTTCTGTAATAATCAGTGATGAATATCTTTACATGTGCCCGTCAGCCATCTGTAGGTCTTCTTTGGAAAAATGTTTCTTCAAATGGTCTGCCCATTTTTTATCAGTTGGTTTGCTTTCTGTTGCTGCTGACTTGCATTATTTACAATACCTTACAGGTTTCAGTGCCCAGGTCTTTCACTCCCTTGGTTAAATTTACTCCTAGTTACTTTATCCTTTTTGTTGCAATTGCAAATGAGATTGTTTTCTTAATTTCACTTTCTGCTAGTTTGTTTGTGTATAGAAATGCAACAGGTTTTTATATATTGATTTTGTACCCTGAAATTTTATGGGTTTTTAAAATTTTTTCTAGCAGTTTTTGGTGACCTTTTTAGGCTTTTCTATATAGGAAATCATGTCATCTGAAAATTATTATTATTTTCCTTCTTCCTTTTTGATCTGGATTACTTTTATTTTTTTTTTTTCTCTTGCCAATTTGCTCTTTCTAGGACTTCCAATACTTATGTTGAATAAGAGTTGGTAAAAGTCTACATCCTTATATTATTCCTAATCTTAGAGGTATAGCTTTCAGTTTTTCACACTTGACCATGACGTTATCTGTGGGTATGTCATATGTAACCATATTACGTTGGAGTACATTCCTTCTATATATATTTTATTATGAAGTAAAAGTCGCTCAGTCAGGTCTGACTCTTGTGACCCCATGGACTATATAGTTCATGGAATTCTCCAGGCCAGAATCCTGGAGTGGGTAGCCCTTCCCTTCTCCAGGGGATCTTCCCAACTCAGGGATCGAACCCAGGTCTCCCGCATTGCAGGCGGATTCTTTACCAGCTGAGCCACAAGTGAGGCCCAAGAATACTGGAGTGGGTAGTCTATCCCTTCTCCAGTGGATCTTCCCAAGCCAGGAATTGAACCAGGGTCTCCTGCATTGCAGGCAGATTCTTTACCAACTGAGCTATCAGGGAAGCCCCATATATTTTATTATAATAAGTTCTTATAAATGCGGATTGAATCTTGTCAAATGCTTTTTCTGCATGTAATGAGATGATCATACAATTTTTTATCCTTCATTTTGTTAATGTGTCCATGACACTGATTGCTTTGTGGGTATTGGACACCCTTGCATCCCTGAGATAAATCTCATTCGATTATAGTATATGATTCTTTTAATGTATTGCTGAATTTGGTTTGCTCCTCTTTTTATGAGGAATTTTGCATCTGTGTTCATTAGTGATAATAGCCCGTATTTCTCTCTCTCTGTGTGTGTGTGTGTGTATGTGTGTGTGTGTATGTGTGTGTGTGTATGTATTGTCCTTGTCTGATTTGGTATTAGGGTCATATTGGTCTCAAAAAAAAAAAAAAATGAGTTAGGAAGTATTCCTGCCTCTTTAGTTTTTTGGAAGGGTTTAGGAAGGATAGGTATTCAGTCTTCTTTGAATGTTTGTGGAATTTATCTGTGAAGGCATCTGGTTCTAGACTTTTGCTTTTGGGGAGTGTTTTGATTACTGTTTAAATTTCCTTATTAGTCACCAGTCTATTAAGGCTTTCTTTCCCTTTATGATTCAGTCTGGAAAGGTTGCATGAGTCTAAGAACTTACCCGTTTCTTTTAGGTTGTTTAATTTGTTGGCATGTAACTACTCATAGTATTCTCTTATAAGTCTTTGTAGTTTGGTGGTATCTGTTGTAATCTCTCCTCTTTCATTTCTGATTTTATTTATCTGAGCCTTCCTTTTTTTCTTAGTGAGTCTAGTTTAAGGTTTGTCAGTTTTGTTTCTCATTTCAAAGAACTAGCACTTAGTTTCATTGATCTTTTCTGTTGCCTTTCAAGTCTCTATTTGAATTTGTTTCTGCTCTGATCTTTATTATTTCTTTTCTTTTACTTCCTCTGAGCTTTGTTTGTTCTTCTTTTTCTAGTTTCTTTATGTGTAAGTTAGATTATTGCTTAAGGTTTTTCTTGTTTCTTGAGGTAAGCCTGTATTGCTATAAAATTCTCTCTTAGTAGAATTGCTGCATTCTGAATTTTGGTATGTTGCATCTTCATTTTCATTTGTCTTCATGTCTTTTAAATTTCTTCTTTGACTTCTTCATTGACACAATAGTTGTTCAGGAGCATGTTATTTGGTCACCACATATTTGTGATTTTTCCAGTTTTCTTCTTGTAGTTGATTTCTAGTTTGTACCATTGTAATCGAAAAAATGCTTGCTATGATTTCAATCTTCTTAAATTTGTTGAAACTTGTTTTGTGTCTCCACATATACTCCATCCTTGAGAATGTTCCATGTGCACTTGAGGAATGTGTATTTTGCTTTTGGATGCAATACTCCGTACAAATCTAAGTTCATCTGGTATATGTTTCATTTAAGGCCACTGTTTCCTTGTTTACTTTCTGTCTGGATGATCTATCCACTGATGTAAATGAAGTATTAAAGTCCCCTACTATTACTGGGCTGCTTTCAATTTCTCACTTTAAATCTGTTAATAATTGTTTTATACATGTTAGTTCCTATGTTACATGCTCATATATTAATATGATAACTATGCCTTCTTGATGGATTGTCCCCTTTATCATGATATAAGTTCATCTTTGTCTCATTACCTTTTTTGGCTTAAACTATGTTTTGTCTGATGTGGGTATGGCTGCACCCACTTTTTTTTTTTTTTACTACCAATGCAGGAGATCTGGGTTTGATCCCTGGGTCAGGAAGATCCCCTGGAGAAGGCAATGGCAATCCACTCCAGGATTCTTGCCACAAACCTATGGAAAGAGGAGCCAGCGCGCTAAAGTCCTTGGGGTCACAAAGAATTGGACAAAACTAAGTGACTAACACACAAACACAGCTATTAATTCTCTAAATAAACTCTCTGTTCCCATCTCCTGCTATGTTTCTCTGGAATACTCGTTATACTTAAGTTGCCTTTCCTAATGAGGTTTTGGTTTAATTTCTTTATTTTTAAACACCTTTCTTATTATGTAAAGATTTTTAAATTGTTTCTAACAATGTAGCTTGTTGGTAACTAGAGGTATTCCTTCTGTTTTCCAGTAGGTGGTGCTATCGCACAGGTTTTGGGTTTCTTTTACCTGCGCGGCCTCTGGCGGTATTTGAGAATCTGCAGTTCGCGCCCTGCACCAGCTCTGCCTCCGAGGTGCGCGTCGCTGGCGCACTCACGGCAGCCGCACACGCCTCTGGGTTGCTGGGGGCTTGTTGCTGCTGGTGTTGCCCCCAGGACACCGGGGTGGTGGGCGCCTCTGCGCCGAGGGGTTGTCGGGTTTGCGGGTTTGTTGCTGTGGGCGCAGGGGCCAGAGTCCAGGGTGCTGCGGTGGCCGGAGGGCCCCGAGCCACGGATTCTGCCGCTGCTGCGGCCCAGGCCCTCGCGGAGCCGGGAGGCGGCGTGTGTGCCACACTGTCTCCGCTGCCGCAGGCTCTCTGGAGCCGCAGGCCAAGCCACCAGGACCAGGGCCTCAGCTCAGGCGCTGCTTCCACCATCCCTACGTCCTCTCTCTGTTCCAGGTGCCCACCTTCAGCTGCAGAGGTGTGCGAATCTCTGGCATCTGGATGTGTTGGGCAGGGAAACCTTTGCTGAATTATGGATATTTTTCTAGTTGTAGATTGAAGGGGAGAGACACAAAGACAGAATCTCAGGCTACCACAATGCCAATATCACCCACAGCCACGTCCTTCAGCCGAGACAGATGAAATGCCAGAACTGAGAGGGGCAGTGAGCGATCAGACTGCTGAAGCAATGGCAGTGAACCTTGACAATGAGAACTATTTCTGAAGCCTGGGGACTGGCAAATGGAGCTGGGGAAAGTGCCGTTCCATAAACAAATAAATAAAATTTTACTCTGAAGTCTGAAGAGGCAACTTTTGATCGTGAGCAAGATCAAAAGTAGTTGCCAAAAGCACAATTTATTAGCACTTAGAAATGGAACTAGACCATCTAAATATAAATGGCAGACTGAAGGTAGATATTTATTTATTTCCATTTATTTCTTAAGACTCAAAAATCACAATAAAGAATTTTAAAATGCATAAATCTGTATGACAGTTGATGCAAGGGACCCACATTTTTTGAAGCTAAAAATGTAATACACACATAGTTACTGATCTAGAAGTCTACAGAAAGTGAAAGCTAAGTTTGTGATAGAATAAAACAGAAAAGTCAAGGAGAAGTAAGCCTATTCACTATAAACCTGGAAAGGCTTAGAAAAGGGGGGCAGGGGTAAGGATAGCCAGAGTGCTTGAAAGGGAGAACAGTAAGTACAATTAATGAGGACTCCCTTCAACCTCCCTGGATCATATAATTTGACATATGACGATATACCAACCTAACCTCTACTATACGTGAGACTGAAGTATTCCTACCTGGAGAAAATTATGTATTCTTTAAAGAGAAGAACTTACTCATAGTGACAATTAGAGGTCTCAAAATAAGGCAGATGGCTTGCTGGCCAATCACCTAGCAGAATAGCCTGCCAGCTAAGGTGCTTCATCTCCAATTCAAATAGACATTTCCCAAACAGCTTTTTCAGTCTGTCTCTTTTGCCAAACCAAGCTACCACATGCTGTCCTTTCTGTAGTCACTTCCCCTACCTCCTTGTCTGTTTAATGGACCCATATTTATCCTTCAGGACTCAGCTCAAATGCCAGCTCTTTTGTGGTTCCTCAGAGGATGAGCACATCCTCCCCCTGTCTGTCATGCCACATTATACATTAGGACACCTTATTGCCTTCAAAATTGGATCTAAGTATGTCTCCTCCTCATTTGGCTGTGGATCTTTCAAAGATAAGGCCTACATTCTTTTCAGGTCTGTCTTCTCAACCTCTATCCAGGCGCTTGAACAAAGAAGGATTGCATCTTAAACTATTTTTAATGTTAGTTAGATACAGTGAGAATTTATACTGGCTAACTTAAAAGAATTTCTTTGAAACCTGAGCTGCTATGACCATAAAACAAAAATTTAATTTTCTGAGAAGTTATCAAGACTGTATATAATGGAATATGACCATTATATAATTATATAATTGAAGAAGTGAGAACCCATTGGGAACAGAACTGGTATGATGTGCAATATAAAAAGTGTGTGTTAGCCGCTCAGTCATATCCGACTCTTTTGTGACCCCATGGACTATAGCTTGCCAGGCTCCTCTGTCCATGGAATTTTCCAGGCAAGAATACTGGAGTGGGTTGCCATTTCCTTCTCCAGGGCATCTTCCTGACACAGGGCTTGAACCCAGGTCTTCTGAATTGCTGGCTGATTTTTGACCGCCTGAGCCACCAGGCAAAGGTATAAAAAGTATTGAATAAAATTCAGTCGTTTCCTGAGAATACTTATTTTTTATTCTCTGTTCATATATATTTTTTCACGAGTCCACATTTAGAGACCATGTAATTTTGTTCTGTATATATTATGGGCATTATATATATATATATATGTATATATATATATGTATGTATGTATTTATATTATATATATACATAAAACTCTTGGTCTTCTATAAACCAGGCAGTGACATGTATTCCCTGGCTAGCCATTTCTTGTTTTGGAGTTAGGACTTGGAAAATAGTCTTAGGAACCATTTTCTATTGGGAAACTTTTCTGACTAACTTTGGGGAACTCTTGGGATTTATTAGCTATGTTTCTAAAGCTTGATCTTTAACAGACAGAGGTTTCAAGGAATTATTGGAATGGAATTAATGCTATTTTTCTTATTATGATTGGTAAGGCTACACGACATCCCTTCCTAACTTACATAAGCCCATTGATCTATCTCCATAATTATGCTTATTTGGGAAATAATTTAATTCCATAAAATTATACAGACATATTAGAAAAAAGTGAATATGTATAAATATATAATACATATGAATGCACTTTATTTCATATAACTGAAAACTTCATGAGGCCAGGAATCATGAATGTTGTGTTACTCACTGTTTCTCTAACATTTAATATAATGCAGAGAAATACAGAATAGATGTTTTGTAAATATTTGCTAAATAAGTGAAACACAAAATCAGGTAAACATTTCATTATCTCCTTAGAAATTTTATAATGCTCTTCTAAATTTTGAACCAGTTCAATAGTTTTTATTGTTGTATGAATTTAACACAACATTGTTAAGCAACTATATGCCAATTGAAAAATAAATAAAAAATTTTTAAAAAATTGCATAATCAGAACCATGTGGTATTGGTGAAAGAACAGACAAATCGATCAATGGAACATAAGAGAGAATCCAGAAATAGACTGACATATATAAAGTCAGCTGATCTCTGCCAAAGGAGCAAAGGCAATAAATAAAAACAGTCTTTTCAACGAATGATGCTAGGACTGGACATGCACACACAAAAAAGAATCTGGACACGGACCTTATACCCTTCACAAAAATTAAACTCAAAATGGAGCACAGCCCTAAATGTAAAATGCGAAACCGTGAAACTTCTAGAACATAATCAGCCGTGGGAGTACGTGTGTTCCCCATGTGAACCCCCCTCCCTCCCCAGCCCACCCCTCAGGGTCATCCCAGTGCACCAGCCCCGAGCACCCTGTCTCGTGCATCGAACCTGGACTGGGGATTCGTTTCACATATGGTAATGTACATGTTTCAGTGCCATTCTCCCAAATCATCCCACCCTCGCCCTCTCCCACAGAGTCCAAAAGACTGTTCTATACATCTGTGTCTCTCTTGCTGTCTCGCAAACAGGGTTATCGTAACCATCTTAGGGTTATCAATACATACTGTATTGATGTTTTTCTTTCTGGCTTACTTCACTCTGTATAATGTTAAAACAGTCTTGCATTTCTGTGATAAGTTTCCTTTGAACATAATACTTATTGTTCTTGTTTTTTACTGAGCTGATAGATTCCAGTTTGTAAAATCTTATTTAGAATTTTTTTTGTTTTATTCATTAATGGACTGAATTTGTGATTCCATTCTTTTCTCCCTTTGTTCCTTTCTCTTCTCCTTCCTTCTTTCTTTTCTTTCCTTTTAAATCTTTTCTAGTTTTGACTTCCATCTTGCTTTCTCAAAAATAATTGGGAATTTTTCCTCTTTTTCTATGCAACAGCGTGGATTTATCTGTTATTTGGAATTTTGGAATTTGGAATTTGGTGAAATTATTTGTGTCTTGTGTTTTTTCAGGGAGAGTCAGTTGTTTAACTTTATTTCTTTTATGGAAATTTTTTGGATTATATATGTGTGTGTGTGTGTGTGTGTGTGTATATATATATGTATAAAATATGTATTCTGGAATCAGTTTTGGAATTTTTTTCTTGGCAAATTATCTATTTAACCCAAATTTGTGAACTTTATTTCCATGGATTGGACCAAATTTCTTTCTTATGGTTTTTAAATTTCCTCTGTTTAACTGGTTATTTACGGGCAACATATTTTTTTTCTCATTTTTCCTATGTTAAGTTAGCTAATAACTTATAAGTCTTGTTATTTTTATCCTTTGTTCAGAGATACAATTTTGTGATTTATTAATTTTATAACTTTATTTATATTTTGAAAAAATTTCTTACTTTTATTTTACTTATTCTTTTTTAAAATTCTTGAATTCCATGCTGTTTGTTTTATTCCTTTTTATTTATTGGTGTGTGTGTGTGTGTGTATGTACATGTACTCATATCTTTATACTAGTTTTTTATGTCAATGATATGCTTCTATAATTTTCTTCTCAACCCTGCTTCAGTATATCGTTAGTTTAGATATGCAGTGTTTTTATTACAATTTCTTTTATTAAAACAAATTTAATTAATTAAAAAAAATTTTTTAAATTTGAACCATTTTTAAAGTCTTTATTGAATCTGTTACAATATTGTTTCTGTTTTGTATTTCATTTTTTTTTGGCCACGAGGCATGTGTGGGATCTTAGCTCCCCAATCAGGGATCACACCTGCACTTCTTCATTAGAAGGTGAATTATTAACCTTTGGACCACCAAGGAAGTTCCCTATAATTTCTTTTAGACCATCTTTAGTTTTGTTTTTTAATTTCTTTTTACCTAGAATTGTTTTTAAAAGGCATTTTAATGTTACTGTTTTTAAAAAATGTTTGTGTAGTGAGTTCAGAAAGTATTACCTGTATCCTGGATCATTTTTACTTTCTGAAATTTATAGTTTTTTTTGATGCAAGTTTGTAACCAGTGTCTCTGAAAGTTTCATGAGCACTTCAAAGGAAGATACATTTTCTATTTTGTGCAGAGTTCAAACATAATATTTATATCTGATTTATTGATTATGCTATTTAGATCATCTTGGTTTTGGTTGGCCTTGACCTGCAATAGCTTGAAGCGGGGCTTGGGTTCGCAGCCAGAGACTGAGCTGGGTCCTGGTGGTGAAAGCGCCAGGTCCTAGCCGTAAGACCAGTGGTCAGTGACTAGGCCCTGACCTTTGGCTTTACGGAAAAGAATTCCCACAAAGACGGAAAGTAGTGATGCAAGTTAAGTGTTTATTGGGAGGAAAAGGAGTACAGTACATGTGGATAGGTACGTGGTCAGACTCAGGGGGAGGGTCCCTGAGTCTCACCCTTGTGGCAGTTTGAATTACTTTTATGGGATTTTTCTTCTGGGTTTCCGTTGGCCAATCATTTTGATTTGCCTGGCTCACAATCCGTATTTGATTTGTCTTAGGATCCTACCAGGTGTGTGCATGCATGTCTTAGACAAGATGGATTTTACTGAAAAGACATTTGGGTAGAACATACCTTAACAATCTGTGTACTAGTTTTTGTTTGTTCATTTGTTCTGTTCTGTTCTGAGTGAGTAAAACTTAATTCTCATAGTAATATTTATTTCTGCTTCTCTTTGCATCCGCTATTGTTTTTTCTATATATATTGATGCAATGTTATTTGGCTTATATTGATTTTTAACTATTTTAAAAATAACATATTTAAGGAAAGTGTTATTAATCACATGTGTATTGTTTGATGAATTATTTCAAAATGAACATTCTTGTGTCACTACCACCAAAATAAATATTTAGAATATTTCCAAACAAGATCATTTAGCCAATTTTTTTAAAAAGTTGAAGTTTAGTAACTTTACTGAGTAGGATGTGTTTCATTGGTGACCATGTAGGAGATCAGACTATGCCACCCCAAAAATATGACTCTAGGAAACCAGAATATGCCTCTTTGGCATAAGGATAATTTTGAGCTGATTATTCTGAAAAAGACCAGACACAAGAGAAGCTCTGAAAACATAGTAAGCTACCATTTTTGTAAAGGAAATTTACATTTATAAATTTATATTCCCCATTTGTAAGAGTGTCTTTCTCAGTACCAGGAAGAGAAGGATGACTTTAAATCACAAGAGATTCTTGTCAGTGGAGAAGGCAAGGACTTAAATCTGCATAGTAAACATTTTTCTTGTTTTCCATACTTTTCCTGGTCACCTTCGCTTAACTGGCCTCCCTCACACCCTTCTTTGTATGTGCTGAGATGGTATTTAAGTCCCCATTCTAAATTACCTCTTTGAGTTACTCATTCTCTGGGTTTTCCTGTATGTATATAGATGCTAATACCCTTCTCTTTGATTTTTTCTTGTTAATTTGTCTTTTGTTACAGGGCCTGGGCCTAGAACTTGGAAGGGTAGAGGGAAAAGGATTTCATCCTCCCCTTCAACCATTTTGGCTCAGCATTCTTTGGCATCTCACTCTTACAATCTCACATTGGGAATCTAGGCTTAAAGTATATTTTTTAATTTGGTTCTGTTTTATTATTTTGTTCTTCTACTTTGAGAAATATGTTCACGTGAACATTGGATCTTTTGCTGTCTTCTGTCTTCCATTATTTTCTTTCTAATTCCTTTTAGCTCTCTATTTCCATTTTATTCTGGTCACTTTTTTCCGTTTCTACCTTTTTATTCTTTGCTTTGTTTTCTGTATATTTTTCAATTTTTTGCTTTCCCTCTAATTTTGCCTCCATTTCAGTTAAAATTTTTTCTTCTGTTTCTTTTCTTAAATCTGTCAGATTATATTTATAATCTTCTTGTAGTTCTTTTATGTTTTTGCCTAAGGCTTTTTCCCATTAAGGAACTAACGTGTTAAGTTTCTAATACAATTATTGGTGAAATATATGATCATAATTTTCATCTGCTCTGTTGTTACTGTTTTTGGTAAATGATTTCTTTGTTACCAAATGTTGGTGTCATTTCCATCCTCTCTGCCTTAGATTATTCTGTCAATTTTTGTCAATTTTTTGTTAGTTTCTTTTTAATTCGCCCATCACTGCATTAATTGGGTTGTCTTGGTCTGTTCAGGCTGCTATAATGAAAATATGGCTTATAAAGGAAAGATATTTATTTCTGGAGGCTGGCAAGGCTAAGATCAATGTGCTGGCAGATGAGACCTGGTGAAGGCTGCTTCATAGACAGCTGTCTTTTTGCTATAACCTCCCATGGCAGGAAGTACGAGGGAGCCCTGTGGAGTTTCTTTCAAGTGAGGGTATTTGTTCCATTCATGAAGGCTCTGCCCTCGTGATCTAAGGTCCCAGAGGCTTCACCTCCTATTCTTGCCACTTTTGGGGGTAGGATTTCTACATATGTATTGTGGAGGTGAAACTGTATGCCTCTGATTGAGACTTGAACCAACACAGACAAGGCTTGAACCCAGCCAAAACGGATTTTGGCGAGGCAGCGGTGAGTAGTGTCATGAAGCGAGACCTTAATTCCTTGCCCAGGAATTGAACCTGGGTAGTCTGGAAGAAAACCAAAAATCCTAGCCACCAAACCAGCAAAGGCTAGAGGCTAGAAGCTGTTTTTCCTTGGCTCTTTGCTCCCAGTGAAACATACATTTATCCGGGAGGCAGAAATTGTAAATGCAGGTACAAAGTTTATTATTAGAGATAATAGCGCAACAGGAAGTCAGAGAGCACATAGAGAAATGGTTATTTTAAGGTCAGATGGAAGCAAGGCAGAGATCCACACCCAGAGAGAGGGTGTGGGCATCCAGCCTAGTGAGGAGGAGCACAGTAAAAAGACTGTCACATCATTTATATGTCAGTTCTTCTGGGACTTTGTCTTCCTACAAGCCGATTAGCTGGTTTCTTTCCCCACACCTGACCTTTCCTGGGAGCCTCCCCTGGGGTGTGTACACACCCCCTCACCCAAGATGGAACTTGAAGTGAAGGCTTCCGGGAGGAGCAAAACTCATTATGGCCTGGCATTATCCCTTGACTCACAAAGAGCCCTTATGTGCATCTGTAGGGTCTCCCTTGTCCCAAAAGAGGGGGGAGCTGAGATCTCTTCATCCTTTACTCAAATAGGATTTTGCCCCTCTTTGTCCTTGCCGTGACTATTACCTTAAGGTGTTTACAAGAGACGGATACTGACTTTTTACCCTGTTTCTGTTGTTACTTCCATTTCAGAGGGCACACTGGAGGCTGATTGTAAATGCCTCAACAGGAGCCCACCTGTGTCTTGGCTCAGGAAATGTAAACAGAAGGCTAGTTGTAAATGTCTAACGTGAAGCCCATCTATCTGCTATAGTAAGACCCAGATTGGAACTTGTATCCATGGTCTTTTAAGCGAGATCACACACCTGGTTTCAGAACTTACTGAAGCTGAGGTTCTTAATGTCTTGTCATAGAAAGAATTCAGTGAGAGAAAAAGTGACAGGTAAGAAGTGGATTTATTTAGAGAGAGAGAGACACTCCATAGCTAGAGTGTGGGCCATCTCAGAAGGTCAGAGTGACCTTGAAGTATGGCGTGGTTAGTTTTTATTGACTGGGTAATTTCATAGGTTAATGATTAGAAAGATTATTCCAACTATTTTGGGGAAAGGGTAGGGATTTCTAGGATTTGGTCCATGGTCCCTTTTTTGGCCTTTGATGGTTGGCCTCGGAACTGCCATGATGCTGGTGGGTGCGTCATTTAGCTTGCTGATGCGTTACAGGGTACACCTTGATAAGCAGACTGAGAATCTTTGAACTTTGAATAATCATAATGCTTATTAAGGTTATTTTGCAAATGAAGAAACTAAGGACAAGAGAAATTAATGGATCCCCTTAATATCTCAGAATTATCAGAGACTGTGCTGGGATTGAAACTATAAACTTCTGTTCAGTGTTTTTCCCGACACACACCCCCTCTAGTAGACAGTATCAAAATGAAGAAGTCTTTGAATGCTAGGGAAGGAATATGGAAAGGGTCTGGGATGATTAGATGTATAATTAGGATATATTGGACAGAAGAGGTGATAGATAAAGGAATCAGGTAAACTCTGAGTTATCATAAGGAAAGCATAACTCAATTCCATTTTCAGCTCTAACAATGCCCTGGGTAGATGGCACATTTGCTAGGATGCTTTCTATCCTGGTTTAAGAAACTGTATGGACATGCATGATAATAGAAGTAGTATGTCTGTATTTGCTGTGTGGGACATTGACATGAATAACAGAATCAAGACTGTCCATCTAATATGGTGATTCAGTTTTGCCCTCTTGAGTTACTCTGATCATGTCAAATAGATACAAGGGATTAGATCTGATAGAGTGACAAATAGATTCAAGGGATTAGATCTGATAGACAGAGTGCCGGAAGAACTATGGGCAGAGGTTCATGACACTGACCAGGAGGCAGTGATCAAGACCATCCCCAAGAAAAACAAAGGCAAGAAGGCAAAATGATTGTCTGAGAAGGCCTTACAAATAGCTGAGAAATGAAGAGACACTAAAGGCAAAGCAGAAAAGGAAAGATATACCCGTCTGAATGCAGAGTTCCAAAAAATAGCAAGGAGAGATAAGAAAGCCTTCCTCAGTGATCAATGCAAATAAATAGAGGAAAACAATAGAATGGCAAAGACTAGAGATCTCTTCAAGAGAATTAGAGATACCAAGGGAACACTTCATGAAAAGATGGGCTCAATAAAGGACAGAAATGGTATGGACCTAACAGAAGCAGAAGATGTTAAGAAGAGGTGGCAAGAATACACAGAAGAACTGTACAAAAAAGATCTTCATGACCCAGATAACCACGATGGTGTGATCACGCACCTAGAGCCAGAAATCCTGGAATGGGAAGTCAAGTGGGCCTTAGGAAGCATCACTATGAACAAAGCTAGTGGAGGTGATGGAATCCCAGTTGAGCTATTTCAAATCCTAAAAGATATGAAAGTGCTGCACTCAATATGCCAGCAAAGTTGGAAAACTCAGCAGTGGTCACAGTACTGGACAAGGGCAGTTTTTATTCCAACCCCAAAGAAAGTCAATTCCAAAAAATGTTCAAACTACTGCACAATTGCACTCAATCTCACACACTAGCAAAGCAGTGCTCAAAATACCCCAAGCCAGGCTTCAACAGTACGTGAAATGTGAAATTCCAGATGTTCAAGGTGGATTTGGAAAAGGCAGAGGAACTAGAGATCAAAAGGCCAACATCCACTGGATCATCGAAAAAAGCAAGAGAGTCCAAAAAACCATCTACTTCTGCTTTATTGACTATGCCAAAGCCTTTGACTGTGTGGATCACAATAAATTGGAAAATTCATAAAGAGATGGGAATACCAGACCTCCTTACCTGCCTCCTGAGAAATCTGTATGCAGGTCAAGAAGCAACAGTTAGAACCAGACATGAAACAACAGACTGGGAATTTTCCCAATTTCCCACTTTCCTTTTCAAATTGGGAAAGGCATATGTCAAGGCTTCTTTAACTTCTATGCAGAGTACATCATGTGAAATGCCGGGCTGGATGAAACACAAGCTGGAATCCAGATTGCCAGGAGAAATATGAGAAACCTCAAATATGCAGATGACACCACCCTTATGGCAGAAAGTGAAGAAGAACTAAAGAGCCTCTTGATGAAAGTGAAAGAGGAGAGTGAAAAAGTTGGCTTAAAAGTCAACATTCAGAAAACTAAAATCATGGCATCCAGTCCCATCACTTCATGGCAAATAGATGGGGAAACAATGGAAACAGTAAGAGACTTTATTGTTTTGGGCTCCAAAATCACTGTAGATGGTGACTTCAGCCATGAAATTAAAAGACGCTTGCTCCTTGGAAGAAAAGCTATGACCAGCCTAGACAGCATACTAAAGAGCAGAGATATTACCTTTCCAAAAGAGGTCTGTCTAGTCAAAGCTATGGTTTTTCCAGTAGTCATGTATGGATGTGAGAGTTGGACTATAAAGAAAGCTGAGTGCTGAAGAATTAATGCTTTTGAACTGTGGTGTTGGAGAGTCCCTTGGACTGCAAGGAGATCCAACAAGTTCATCCTAAAGGAGATCAGTCCTGGGTGTTCATTGGAAGGACTGATGCTGAGACTGAAGCTCCAATACTTTGGCCATCTGATGTGAAGAACTGACTCATTGGAAAAGCCCCTGATGCTGGGAAAGATTGAAGGCAGGAAGAGAAGGGGATGACAGAGGATGAGATGGTTGCATGACATTACTGACTCGATGGACAAGAGTTTAAGCAAGCTCCAGGGGTTGGTGATGGACAGGGAAACCTGGTACGCCACAGTCCATGGGATCGCAGAGTCGGACATGGCTATTCGACTGAACTGAGCTGAACTGACGATGTCATATACATGGTTTCCTCTCTTAGGACATCTGTCCACAGGTCACTCCTTCCATGGCCAACCTTTTGAAAGGAAATAGCATTCTAAAACAAATGCGTATTTTATGCAGGCATAAAATCAACACCTATAATTTAATAATCAAACTAAAACTCTTTGCTTTGGGTTTCATTCAGTAACAGCATGTAATGCAGTCTGCCATGTTTTTATCATTTTTTTTCTCCCATCAACAGCTGAATATATTTCAAGTTCATCTTTTGTATAAGCAAACAATTCTCAGAAAAAGTATCTGTCAAGCCTACAGCCTGAAGAAAATAAAAAGAGAATATCAATAAGCCTCCTGCTGTTTTGTCCTTTATAAATGGTCAGATTTATGCCTTTTTTCCCCCTACCTGTTTTCTGAAGCTAAGCAGTTGGCTTCCAGAGGCGGGGAAAAAATCCCATGAACAATTCACTTTAAATATCTTGGCATTTACCTCTGGGGACTAGTTAATTAGCTCTTTGGGTTGTCTCATTTGACAAATTAGAATAAAGAGGAAAAAATACATTCAGTGGCCTTATGTTTCTGATTTTATTATTGCTTTAGGCTTGCTTGGTGTGGTTGGCTTGAAGTCAAACAGCCAGAAAGCAGAATGCACAGTTGAGATGATAGAGTGACCATAAGAAATATAATTACTTCACAATTGGGTTTTTACATTTGCTACTAATTACTGGGCACCAGAATTGCTACAGTTCAAAAATAACAAAAATAATGCCTATAGTGAGAAGGTTTTTGATGAAATGCATATGTAATTTTCTAATGGTGGGAGATCCATGGTAATTCCAGCCACAGTGAATTTAGCGGTAATTACAATTACTTTGCATAACAACTGAACCATTACCTTTGAGAACTGATGAAAGCCCATAATCCGTTTGATTTTTGTCACACTGGTGCTCTAAGTAAAAACTGTTCAAATGTTGCTAAGAAATATACTGGCACTGGACGATCAAAATGTTGAGGCTTCAGAGAGTATATAGTTTAGACAACACCTAATCTGAAAGTAAGTGTAATATTTTTACAGTTTGATAAGCCTGAAACTGTGAACACCACTTAAGTTATTGATTTCTTAGTAAATTAAATAAAGGAAAACAGAAGGTACTGCCTGTATTATCTTCATCCAGACCGTTTAAGGCATTTGGTATGTAAATTAGATGGTTCCATAGAGCTGTTTGCTGTCCTGGATCCCTCACTGATAAAGATCTGCAGAGACTTGCCTGGTAGTTCAGTGGTTAAGAATCTGCCTGCCAATGTAAGGGAAGTGGAAGATCCTGGAAGATCCCATGTGGCATATCATGGGGCAACTAAGCCCGTGTGTCACTACTGAGCCTGTGCTCTAGGAGCCCGGGAAACACAGCTACTGAGCTTACACGGCCTAGAGCCCGTGCCCTGCCACAAGAGAAGCCCCTGCAAGGAGACGCCCACACACTGCATCTACAGCGTGGCCTCTGCTCGCCACAGCTAGAGAAAGTCCGTGCACAGCAGTGAACACCCAGTGAAGCCAAAAAGACAGAACAACATTCAAAAATAAAAATAAAGTACTATGTATATATATATAAAAGAAAAGATATGGGAATATGCATAATCATACATTGAGAGAGTTCAATACCATCTTTAGCAAGTGAAATACACCTTTCACAAGCACTCATAATTACTAAGACAATCATATACTACTCTGAGGGGTTAAGTTCTGAGTAGGAAGAATAATGAAAGCCACATGATTCCCTTTAATTCTCTGTTACATCCCCCATTTGTTGGAAATCTCTCTCACCTTGATCGAGTAGTTTAATTTTCCAAGTCTGCATCTCTCTTCACGCAGAAAGAGCTGTGAAAGAGTGGACAGCTCAGAGGACGGCTGTTGCAATTGCACTAGAACATGAGCTAAAGGTTCCGGTTTTGGAACCTGGAGGAAATGGCACCCCACTCCAGTATTCTTGCTGGGAGAATCTCATGACTGGGGAACCTGGTGGGCTACAGTCCATGGGGTCACAAAGGGTTGGGTATGACCGGAGTGACTTAGCACACAGTGCAGAAGCAAGTGGCCTCTTGCCACTCTTGATTTCAATTTTATGGTTCATAATTGAGTTTTGCTATGGGTTAGGTGGAGAGTATTAGCTTTCTAATCAACCTTTTCACCAAAGCCAAGAAGTTTGATTTTTTGCTGTTGTTTTGAGCATAGAGGTGGTTATTTCACTATGTAGGAATTGGCAAACTACATTCAAGGGGTCAGAGCTGATCTAAATCTGTTTTACATTTAAAGAATTGCAAACAAGCAAAGCAAACAAAGAATATGCCACCAAAACTATATAGGCTTGCAAACCCTAAAATATTTACTATCTCACTCTTTACAAAGTTTGTTAGTCCTTGCTCTATGGGCTTATACAGCTTATCCTTGAATGAGAAATACTGAATAAAGCATTTTTATTCTTTATTACTTCAAGTCTCTATTGTAAATTACTTTTATCTCCTCTAACTTTTCAATATTTGCAACCAGGGTTATAGCCGCTCATGCCTCAAGAATGCTGTGTTTGTTAAAGAATAAAGGCAGCTCATTGTAACATTAAATATTTTAAGACTTAAGACACTCATCATTGTGTCTCATAGTTTGGAGCCTGAGATTTGTATGTATATCTCTTCTTTAGATGCTCAAAATTAGAATCAGTCATTTACTGGAGCAGCAGTTTGACCAAGGATACATGGTGTTGGAGGGTCTGATTTGTACTCCAGTTTTCTGCTGATACGTGTCCCCTTGCCTAGTGTAGCTAAGTTCTCTCAGCTGTGATTTATACACTAGCCATACAGTCGAATGGCCCCTTCCAGAGCTGTGTGACTTTTAAATAAGAAATCATAGTTAAAAGCATCTTGCTCAGTTTCTACTGAATAAACTCTCAGCAGTTGTCAGTGGATTCTGAATCTGAGGTCAGAACATTGAATAGACACATTCATAGATTTAAGTCCAAGTTGTACCATAAAATAATAATAATATAATAATAATAATATACTGTAATATGCAGTAAGGAGTTGATTCTTTTTTTCCATTCAGGTTAATCTGTACCATTTTCCTTATGTCCTATTAGCTAATATTTTTAGACATGACAAATTTTATGACTTAGACTTGGTTGTCTGTATCCTGCACTAAGAGAATCTTTACCTCAAAATGTTACTTACAATGTAAATAAGCCCAGTTATCAGGCACGCTAGTCTCAACTGAGAAACACCTTTATAAATATTTAAGGGAACATATCAATGAATGTTTGTGCAAATGTATTGGATGATAAAGGGTTATTGAGTATCTCAGGACAATCTATTTCTTCATATACATATTTCTCCACACATATATACATATCTCTCTCTCTGTGTGTATATATATATATACATATTTATATATATATTAACATGACTTTCTTGGGAAGCATGCCCCACAGTATGGTAGCTGTGATGGCTAGTGGCTTCCCAATATTTATTATCTCCCTTTCTCGTTAGTAACAGAATACTTACTTTTACCTTAGCACATTGGTACATGCTTCCCTTGCAGCTAGATATGACTATGGGACTAAGTTATTATCAGTGGTATGGTTGCAGAAAATTTGAGTGAGGATTTCCAGGTAATCTCCTGTGAGGGAATGGCTATATCTTTCTTCTCTTTTTCCTCCATCTTGCTGCCTGGAATGATGATATATTGGCTGATATATAATGATGATATAATGGCTGGGGCTCTAGCAGGCATATTGAAGCATGAGGATGAGGCTCATGCCAAAGAGAAGGAGTTCAGGGAATTATAAGGTGCTTGAGTTTCTGATGTTTTGAAAGTTTCCATAATAGCTATACTATCTCTTCTAGACTTATTTAAGGTGAGATAGAAATATCTTGTTTTAGTTAGTATTTGTTTTATTTTCTGCCATGGAAAATAGAATACAATTGTATCTAATATAAATAGAAGCAGATTTCACTTGTTCATGATAAAAGAGAAATATCTGTTTATTAAAAAATGGATGAGCTTATTGATTCTATACCAAGGATCATGAAAATGTATATTTGCATCTTGAAATTGTCATAAAACACATCATCTGTGTGTGCATGCATGCATCAGTCACTCAGTTGTGTTTGACTCTGCAATCCCTGGGCTATAGCCTGCCAGGGTCCTTTGTCCATGGAGTTCTTCTGGCGAAAATACTGGAGTAGGTTGCCATTTCCCTCCTCCAGGGTATCTTCCTGACCCAGGAATTGAACCTGCATCTTCTGTGTCTCCTGCACTGCAGGTAATTCTTTATCTGCTGAACCATCAGGAACGCCCTCAAACACATCATACCTACCACTAAATAAATTATTGTATTATGTGTGCAAATATATATATATATACACACACATATACTTCACACATATATGTATATAATGACAAGGCTATGTATATATATAAATATATAAATATAATTACACATATATGTGATTACTAGGATACAAAGCCTTCCCTAGACTATTGTGACAAACAACTTGAAGTTCCAATATTGCATCTGGTCTTGGGCAGAACTCATTAGCCAGTCAGACCTTATGTCAATGAAGCAAAAATAAACATCCTCCAGGTACATTTCTTTAGCAGAAACACATTTCTTATAGAAAGTAAGGGAACTCTGTTAAATATATGTGGCTTATAGTCTTTCAAAAGAAAAATTATGTTTCCTGTTTTATTTGTTTCTTGTTCATTTTTAGTAGCACTTGTCAGGTGGTACTAATTAGCATCTATCAAAGAATAAAATAGCTATTTAACCATCTTAGAGTATGTCTTCTATAAGTGATGTAATATGGTTGTGCCTCTGCAAGTAAAACACCTTCACTGACTGTATCATAATTTTAAATTTTTGTTAACTGTGAATATTCACAAATTGACTAGGTGGAAAGATGTTTAGACCCATTATGCAAAATATGAAAAAAAAAAACACACATGTAGAAAAATGCCCAGAAATTTTTCATAAGAAATAGTAAATTAAAATCAAAGTGCAAATTGTTTATAAACATATTAAAATAACTTACTGCCCTACAATTAATACAAAATATAAACATTCAGTTCAGTTCAGCCGCTCAGTCGTGTCCGACTCTTTAGGACCCTGTGGACTGCAGCACGCCAGGTTTCCCTGTCCATCACCAACTCACGGAGCTTACTCAAACTCATGTCCATTGAGGGAGTGATGCCATCCTACCATCTCATCCTCTGTCGTCCCCTTCTCTTCCCGCCTTCAATCTTTCCCAGGATCAGGGTCTTTTCAAACTAGTCAGTTCTTTGCATCAAGTAGCCAAAGTATTGGAGTGTCAGCTTCAGTATCAGTCCTTCCAATGAATATTCTGGACTGATTTCCATTAGGATGGACTGGTTGGATTTCCTTGCTGTCCAAGGACTCTCAAGAGTCCTCTCCAACACCACAGTTCAAAAGCATCAATTCTTCAGCGCTCTGCTTTCTTTACAGCCCAACTCTCACATCCATACATGACTACTGGAAAAACCATAGCTTTGACTAGACGGACTTTTGTTGGCAAAGTAACGTCTCTGCTTTTATTTAAAAAAAAAATGCTATCTAGGTTTGTCATAGCTTTTCTTCCAAGGAGCAAGCGTCTTTTAATTTCATGGCTGAAGTCACCATCTACAGTGATTTTGGAGTCCCCCAAAATAAAGTCTCTCACTGTTTCCATTGTTTCCCCATCTATTTGCCATGAAGTGATGGGACCGGATGCCATGATCTTAGTTTTCTGAATGTTGTTTTAAGCCACTTTTTCACTCTCCTTTTTCACTTTCCTCAGGAGACTCTTTAGTTCTTCTTCACTTTCTGCTATAAGGGTGGTGTCATCTGCATATCTGAGGTTGTTGCTATTTCTCCCAGCAATCTTGATTCCACCCTGTGTTTCATGCCCCCCAGCGTTTTTCATGATGTACTCTGCATATAAGTTAAATAAGCAGGGTGACAATATACAGCCTTGAGGTACTCCTTTCCCTATTTGAAAGCAGCCTATTGCTCCATGTCTGGTTGTAAATGTTGCTTCTTGACCTGCATACAGATTTCTCAGGAGGCAGATCAGGTGGTCTAGTATTCCCATCTCTTGAAGAATTTTCCACAGTTTGTTGAGATACACACAGTCAAAGGCTTTGGCATAGTCAATTATAAACATTAGTCTCATAAAACAGTAAACAACTCTTTTTTAAATATCAGGAAACTGAAGGATAGAAAACTTAAAATCACAGTTAGCCGATATTAGAAATAGAATAGAATCCTTAATTCTCTATTTCCAAACTGCTGCTCTATTGAATATTTGTAAGACGTTTTTAAAAATAATGAATTATTGATGGTGTCACGCTGTTGTTGACCCTTCTGAGTAAGAAGAGATTTAAAACTCAATTCTAGCTCGTACAAAAGCTTTGGAATTAATTGTAAGCACCTGCCAGGTTCTTTGCTCTGTCCTTTAGCAGAAGAGATTTTCACTAAACCTCTGTCATTTGCATTGCTATCACATGCTTCCCCCGCATTGGCTTCCCCTGCTCCCTCTCAGAGCAGGTATATTATCCTCCTATTGCCCAAAGGCAGAAAATGATATAGAATCAAACTGAACTCAGGGAAATAAGAAACCTGAAGTTTTAATAATATAACTGATTTTGGTATTCCAGACTCTCTGGTTCATTTATGGAAAACCTTGCACTAACTGTTACTATGCTAAAACCTATAAATATTGGAAAAGAGCAAACACTTCTCTGAAATATCAATATTATCAACCAAATAAACTGTTTCAAATGTAACCAATGATATTAAACTATGGAAAATGGAAAGAGAGAGAAGTTGCTGAAAAAAAAAAAAAGAAGTCACAGTGGAATTATTCTGGCCAAATGAGTTTGGGCCAAACTCAGAGAACATCACTAAGGAGGTATTTCTGTAAAGAGGAATGATGATCTGGATAACTGGTATCTGTTTCTACCAGTAAAACCTTCTAAAATAAAGTCACATGATAGATGGCATCCAGTGGGAGACTGTTTCTACAGAGGGGGAGGGACAGAAGCTGAGTTTTCATTCTCTCTGCATCATCCACCCATCTTCCTATACGATGTCATAATCACTTTCAGCCCTTTCTTGACTCTTTTTCATTGTCACTATTTCTGTTTCTAGGCTATCTATTTTCTTTTCTCAATGAGAAATAAAACTGTATTAGCTGCTTTGTTTTCAGATGGCCAGTGTTATCAACCGTTTGTTTCTATATGCTGAATGCTTGGGGTGAAGAGGTTATTGATTCAGTCCAGTTCAATTCAGTCGCTCAGTCGTGTCTGACTCTTTGTGACCCTATGAACCACAGCACACCATTAGTGAAAGATAAAATGAGTGAGTGGTATCTGGAAAATCTGCCAGGATCTGCCTCCATGGGTAGTGAAAAAAAGATAAAACCAAACAAAAGCAAAAGCTGGTTAGAGTTCACAAGTAAACCAAAGTCTGGGTGGAAAGAAAACTAAAAGGACTGATCCAAGAGGAAAAGTAATATTACTATCAAGTGTATATCACACACAGATACTTAATACAGGAAAAACCGTACCATAGGGCATCATACAACCCATGGTTATTAGAGTATCTGTTTGCATTCACATCAGGCTTAGGCAGAAATGATAAGCTGATCGTGAAAGAGGAATTTTGTGACAGAATTCCAGAGAAGGAATTTGTTAATGCTTTCTGGAAAGATATTGAGGGTTCAGAATGGAAAGTGTTTCTTATGGTAGAAAGGGGAGAACTTGGAAAGAAAAAGTTGAATGACAGCTTTACCTTCCTGGTCTACAGAAATTACAATTGCTGGTCTCAGCGTACCAGAGGAAGGTAAATTCAGAGCCGAGAGGATCTAGTGTAAGGCTCTGAATGTTTGGGGAATTACTGACCAAAGACTTTGGAGAGCTGAGAGAATGAGGGTCACAGTACTGAGTGCAGGTCACGAAGGGCAGAGTCCTGGCCCCAGCAGCAAACATTGCAGAGCTGAAGGGAGTTTCTGGTTTTCTGTCTCTTTCACATAATTAACACTTGTTGCATTTTCAGTCTACCTTCTTCCAGTCATGTTCTAATGAGTAGAAGTGGCAACTATCCATTTTAGCACCTCTTTGGAGATTGCTTGGGATCTTCAAATTCAGTGAAGCACTGGACTTTCCATCACATAACTCAGACTCTTGAGGAATATCAACGCATGGTTACTGTCATCAAGGATGAGCATGTTTTACTCTACAATCTCAGGAGTATAATAAATATAATATTCTTTCTTTTCTAAAGCTCCACTTAATTTTATTTCATTTACCTCTTTTGTCTGACTGGCAAGGGGAGAAAGGAATAAAACTCAGACTATAATCTTAATCTTGCAAGGTGTCCTTCACTCTCATTTACCCACAAATCTGTGATATATGCAATGCTTAGGTTGATGAGATCCAACAAGTCCATTCGGCCATTGGTTATCCATGTCCTTGGTTTCTCTGCCCCAGTCGACTTGTGACTCATCCCATCCTTGGTTACCTTGCTTCATCATTG
The DNA here is from genome assembly GCF_033118175.1 of Dama dama. Lineage (NCBI taxonomy): Eukaryota > Metazoa > Chordata > Mammalia > Artiodactyla > Cervidae > Dama > Dama dama. The sequence goes on along the minus strand of NC_083699.1, from coordinate 7,135,679 downwards.
GTTTATTCGCTCACAGAGACCTTCACATCCTCATTCCCCTGCCATTTCTGTGCCATTCCCGGGGGCACAGGCATCTTTGCCATGGCTGCTTACGGTCCTACCTGCCTTGGCCATGCTCAACCACTTCTCTTTCAGGTCAGGTTATTTTCTGTTGGCATGGCACCAAAGGGCACCAGATATGTTTGGCCTGAAGAGCAATCAAACTCATATCTCACCCCTCCTTTTTCCCACCTCAACTCTGCCATATTTTTTTTGGATAACTGTGAATCTTCTTAATAGTTGTTCTAGAGTAGTAAACAGCATAATTCCTTGAATGGGTTTTGGCTGTGCTGCAGATGCGAGGAAGACACATGATGGCAAACTGCTTGAAATGAGAGCGAGGAGAGGGGAACATAGGAAGAAAAACAATAAATTAACATCATGAAATATTAGTTAATTTCATATTTTTTTCATATATCAAACAGTCCAATAAGAGGCATGATTTGTGTTTGCCTAAATCATCATCATTACTCAAGCATCACTGGGCTGACAAGCCAATGACTTATTTCCCTTTTAAATGCCAACATTAAAGATACTTAAGTAGGTGGTTGTTACTAATTTCTATAAACATTGCTTTAAAACTGCTTTAGACTGAAACATGTCATGAGATTCAAAAAAGAAAGAAGAAACTTGCTATAGGATTCCTCCAGGATTTATTGTTTCATGCAATGTGGAGCTCTCTGGTAATGATGAATATAAACCATTGATCCACATTACATATTTTAAAATAATCTGCAGCTCCTAAAGAGAATAGATTTGAGGAGAGGGAAAAACAGATAATAACCAGTATATATCATATACAAATATATATATTTAATAAAAAATAAATAATAATACATTTAAAATAAACATGTTTATATTATATAGTTATTATTTATTATCTGTCTCTCCCTGCCAGAATATAAGTTCCAAGAGGCAGTTTCATTGTTTTATTCACTGATGTATCCTAAGCATCTACAAGAGTGCCAGATATCTATATGTAATCAATAAATAATTTTTAAATGAATGGTATGTCACTAATCAAGGATCATGATTAATATACATCTTGAAACCTGAGATATAAGAAGAAAAGATGGTTAGCTTTGGGTAAATCAGGGTACCAGAGTACCCTGTGACATCAGAAAATAGTCATTTTTATAATTATGGGGAAAATGTTTTTAGTTGAATCAATTAGTTTCTGTATTTTCTAGTCAGATACAGTATAAGAGTTAACAAATTAACTTAGGATTTGAGATGAATAAATCTGTGCCTCCATCTCACAACTACAGACATGTGAGGAGATGAGTATCTTGCATATCTAGATCTTGTCTTCAGCCGACAACTCTATGTAAAGAACAGTCATTGGAGAAAGTGCCTGCCAATGATTCCAGCAATTACTGCGACTAAATCCAAAAGATCTTGTCTTCTCTGAAAGGATAACACTGCAGGAAAATACTTCACAAGGATTCTCCATATCCTGAGGTCAGCTAACAATATCCTATCAGTTCACTGGCCACCTCTCATTTCTCTTCCTCTTTGCAGCTAGTCAACATTCATCTCTAGTAATCTTCCAAGTTCTGAGGAAATAAAAACCACCAAGAATTAGTTTAGAGGATGTGTGTGCATGTGTGCTCAGTTATGTCTGACTCTTTGTGACCTTGTGGACTGTAGCTGACCAGGCTCCTCTGTCCATGGGATTTCCCAGGCAAGAATACTGAAATGGGTTGCCGTTTCCTCCTCCAGGGGATCTTTGCAACCCAGAGATCAAACCCGCGTTTCCTATGTCTCCTGCATGAAAGATGTCTCTAACATCAATTCCCATTCCAAGGGTGGATGATGTCCAAACCCCTTATAATATGAGTTTGGTGGTTACTATTCTAAACTCTCAGATACCATGAAAATCAGATTATGCTGCTTGAAGCATGGCTTCACTTAATAATTAATATTACAGTGAAATATTTTGCTTAACTCCTTAATAAACTGAACTGCATGAGACCTTAATGGCTTCCCTGGTGACTCGGAAGGTAAAGAGTCTGCCTACATTTCAGGAGATCTGGGTTTGATCCCTGGATCGGGAAGATCCCTTGGTGAAGGGAATGGCTACCCATTCCAGTATTCTTGCCTGGAGAATTCCATGGACAGTGGAGATTGGTGGGCTACAGTACATGGGGTTGCAAAGAGGTGGACACAACTGAGATTAACACTTTCACTTTCATGAGGCCTTAATGAAGTGAAATGTGTCTGGTGACTTTCAACTCTGGTCTATAGAGCTTTTAAGTACTAAAATAATTTGCATATTGTCTTATCAGCCCATGAAAGTGAAAGTCACTAAGTCATGTCCAACTCTTTGTGACCATATGGACTATACATTCCATGGAATTCTCCAGGCCAGAATACAGGGGTGAGTAGCCTTTCCCTTCTCCACGGGATCTTCCCAACCCAGGGATCAAACCCAGGTCTCCTGCATTGCAGGTGGATTCTTTACCAGCTGAGCCACAAGTGAGACCCAAGAGTAGCCTATGCCTTCTCTAGCAGGTTTTCCCGACCCAGGAATTGAACTGGGGTCTCCTGCATTGCAGGCGGATTCTTTACCTACTGAGCTATCAGGGAAGCTCTCATCAGCCCATATCTGGACAATTTATTGGGTAGCAGGATATAATTTTAGATTGCTCTGGAAAATTGTCACCTTAATCCTTGAGGAAATGGCAGTGGGGTTGCCATCTGTGGCGGTGATCTCCCACTGGGAGGGTCTCTCTCTTTGGTCACATGCTCTGTGACTGTTTGATTAATGGAAAACAGCTAAAGTGACACTGTGCCAGCTTCTCACTCCAAAGACTCAGGAAGCTGGTAGATTCTGTTACCTGTCTTTTGGGCTAGGAGTGACTCTTCATGCCCAGCCACCATCCTCTGAGGAAGCCTGCAAGTCCCAGGGGAGAGGCCAGGTGCACATGTTCTAGTTTACAATCCCAGATGAGGTCCCGGCCAACAGCCAGCATCAACCCCAGACTTATGAGTTAAAGAGACTTCAGATGATTCCAGCCCCTAACCACTGAGTCACTCTAACCTTTCAGCCACCGAGCTGGCAGTGCACGAGCTCTGTCCAAACTTCAGATTCATGAGCAACATGAATAATTGTTGTTTTTGTCCAGTGACTTTGGGGTAGTTTGTTCCACAGCAATAGATAATCAGAGCACTACTCCAGATTCTTGATGGCTACAAAAATCTCTCTCGGCATAGCTTCCATTTGAGGATATTGGAATTTTGAGTGAGAAAAATTTTGCTCTATGTCTTTCAGGATACAGACTGAAAGAGGCTGTACATTTTTTTTTAGATTAACAAATTTCAGGTTTGGTTAATTGAAACCTTTTGTGAATTAACATATTTAAGATGGGCTTCCCAGATAGTGCTAATGGTAAAGAATCTGCCTGCCAATGCAGGAGACTCAAGAGATGAGGGTTTGATCCCTGGGTCATGAAGATCCCCTGGAGGAGAAAGTGACTACCCACTCCAGTATTCTCGCCAGGAAACTTCCATGGACAGAGAAGCCTGGAAGGCTACAGTCCAAGGGGTTGCAAAGAGTCAGACATCACTGAGTGACTGAACACACACATACATACTTAAGGTAAATTGAGTGCAAAAATATCTAAAATGCTTTTCTTGACCATTGAGCTGACCTGAAGAGAATCTAAGGATTTTTAAGAATACAGATTTTCAGCCATCCTATATAACCATCTTCCTCCTCCTTTCCCAGAGAGAAACCTTTCATTCACTCATCAGCTCCCTGCACACCCACCTTGGCCTTAGTGCCAACACTGTTTTAGACAGACTGCCGCTTTACCAACCTCCTGGTTTTCTTCAAATTCCATCACCGTTATTTCCTATCTTCCTTCACATCCCACCTCTAAAAAGGATGCTTGTCCTGCATGCACGTAGCTCTGTCTGCTCTGCTAGTTCCCAGTCAGTACTCATTTCTGACTGAATGCCAAAGTTGGTTAGGTGAAATCGTTTAATTTAGCAAAGATTGTTAATTATTAGGAAGACAAAGGTTTTACTAGAATCTTGACATTAGAATATCGAATATTTATCCTGGTTAATTATCTACTATCCACCTTTTCTGTGTTTACTTTTTTCTGTTTGTAGTTTTCTTGGACTTACTGAAATCAAAAATATTAAAATCAGGGCCTAATTAATGAAAGCAGATCAAACCATCAAGGTATATTTGTTATGACAAGTTCTAACCTCCTTTGTACACAACATTCTAAAAAAGTGAAAGGAAACCAGTAAACATTTCAGTTTTCAGCTAACTACTTATTGTCCTTGGAAGAAAAATTTGAACATGTGAGTCTATATTGAATTATTTTCATTCTTGCCATTTATCCTTTTAGCTTTAATTTTATTTAAAATTTATTTTATTGATTTACAATGCTGTTAGCTTCTGCTATACAGCAAAATGATTCAGTTATACATATATATGTATTCTTTTTCATGCTATTTTCAATTATGGTTTATTACACAATATTGAATATAGATCCGTGTGCTATACAGTAGAACCTTATTGTTTATCCATTCTGTATATAATAGTTTGCATCTGCTGATCCCAAACTCCCAGTTCATCTCTCTCCCACCCCCTAATCCCCTTGGCAACCACAGATCTGCTTCCTATATCGGTGAATCTGTTTCTGTTTCATAGATAAGTTCATTTGTGTCATATTTTAGATTCCACATATAGGTGATATCATATGGTATTTGCCTTTCTCTGACTTATTTCACTTAGTATCATAATCTCTAGATTCATCCATGTTGCTGCAAATGTTACTGTTTCATTCTTTTTTATAGCTGAGTAGTATTCCTCTGTGTATGTGTGTGTTACAATATATTAACTTATACACACACACACACACCCCACATCTTTATCCATTTATCTATCGATGGACATTTAGATTGTTTCCATGTCTTGTCTATTGTGAATAGTGCTGCTATGAACACAGGTGTGCATATATCATTTCAGATTATAGTTTTGTCCAGATCTATGCCCAGGAGTGGAATTGCAGAATCATATAGTAACTCTACTTTTAGGTTTTTGAGGAACATCCCTGCTATTTTCCATAGTGGCAGTGCCAATTTACATTCCTACTAACAGTGTGGGAGGGTTCCTTTTTCCCCACACCCTCTGTAACATTTGTTATTTGTAGACTAATTAATGATGGTCATTCTGAAATAATAACTCACTGTAGTTTTTGTGTTTCTCCAGTAATTAGTGATGATGAATATCTTTCACCTATTGGCCATCTGTATGTGTTCTTTGGAGAAATGTCTATTTAGGTCTTCTGCCCAGTTTTTGATTGGGGTGTCTTGTTGTTGTTGTTTGTTATTGAGTTATATGAATTGTTTGTATATTTTGGAAATTAAGCCCCTGTCAGTCACATCATTTGCAAATATTTTCTCCCAGTCTGTAGGTTCTCTTTTCATTTTATTTATGTTTTTCTTTGCTGTGCAAAAGGTTATAAGTTTAATTAGGTCCCATTTTCTTATTTTGCTTTTATTTCTGTTACCTTGGGAGACTGACCTAAGAAACCATTGGTATGATTTATGTCCAAAAATGTTTTGCCTATGTTCTCCTTTAAAAGTTTTATGGTGTCATATCTTATATTTAAGTTTTTAAGCCATTTCTGAGTTTGTTTTTGTCCATGGTGTGAGGCCCTGCTCTAACTACATTGATTTACATGTGTCCAACTTTCCCAACACCAAAAAACATGGAGCGCTTCACAAGTTTACGTGTCATCCTTGTGCAGGAGCCCGTCTTCTTGGTGTAGTTCCGGTTTTAGTGCAAGTGCCACTGAAGTGAGCATGGCATTTATTATTTTTCGATGTGTGTAACATTACTTAATTTAAAAGCATATCAATTTGTGTCAATTATATAAATAATTTACATGCTATCTTCTTTTCTAAAATTTTGTTTTCTCTTTTTAAAGAACTCCAAAAACATACTTTAGAAAATTCAAACAATAGAAAAGCATGATTTTAACAGAGAAAAGTCTTCTAATCCACTAACTCCCACCTCCCCCATGAAATATTTTCCAATTTGTTATTTTTATTCCTACCTTGTACCCAGGAAGACACCTGCCAAATTTGTTGTTCACTGTGGGAAAATTCATGAATCATTTTTTGCATCACCCCTTTAATATTTACCAGTAAAACAGACATTACAGATAGTTAGAATAAATCTGAAAAAGTTTATTTCAGAATTACATACTTTATAATCCATAAAATTAAGTGTCATCTCTGAAGGTGGAATTGAATCTTATCTCTTTTCTAATGTACAAGTCAACAGAATGATTTTTTTCAGATTTGTTTTGCAGTAAGCTTGAGAATGTTTTAAAATATAAATTATGTCTTCATATTCATCTTAAATTGTCTAAAGAATTTATTTCAAAGAAATGAGCACAGTCATTTTACATGATAAAATATGGCCTCAAAAATTTAAGCAAATCTTCACAATATGTAAATAAAAAGTAGAAATGGCAAGAACCCAAGCTTCATTACTCTCCCAAGACTGCACTGCTGAGCTGACAGCAATTAAGTAAAAGTTATCATTGGAGAACTCAGGTAACTGCAGTGTAAATAACATTGCCCCCATTCTGTCTGTCGTAATTAAGTGCTGCTTGCTATTCACAGGGTAAAACCTGCGCCCTATTGAACTGTTTTCCCAAAGAGATAAGAGGATCACCCAAATTCACATTTTGTCACAAATGACTTCTGTTGTAATTTAACTCATAAACTTATACTTCAGGGTTTCCTATAGGTAATATAAAAAATTAAATACTAGAATGACATTTTTATCACAACTAAAACTTGATGTGATTACTATAATCTTGTCAGCGCTTAGGGCATCTCTTCAAGGAACAGAGGCCTTATTCTTAGTTAAGAGTGTGTGCTGTCTTGCAGGGGAACACATGGACCATGGTGGATTGTACTTGTTCAGTTAGGTAAATTTTATCAAGTACCTGTTCTACGAAAGGCCCTGTTACAGGCACTGAGGATACAGCATGGGGCTAACTGGATCTAGCCTCAGCTCTCATGGAGCTTGTATCCCAATGAAGGGGAGAGAGTAGACACCCAAATCAACAAACATGATAAGCGTAGATAGTGTGGTAATTGTGGGGCTTCCCTGGTGCCTCAGATGCTAAAGGGTCTGCCTGTAATGAGGGAGACCTGGGTTCAATCCCTGGGTCGGGAAGGTCTCCTGGAAAAGGAAATGGCAACCCACTCCAGTATTCTTGCCTGGAAAATCCCATGGGTGGAGGAGCCTGGTAGGCTGCAGTCCATGGGGTCACAAAGAGTCGGTTATGGATATGAATAAATATGGATAGTCAGAAAATAGGGCGAGGACAAAAGGAAGGGAGGACTTGGATGTGGGTAGATTGGGGAAGACCTCTCTGAAAGAACAATGTTCTAAAGGAGAGTGAGCCCCAGCCCCAAAAGAGCAGCGGGGTACATGCAGGCAGACATAATCCAGAACTTATATTGGACACACAAATGTTCCACCATCACTACAGAGTCCACATCTTTACATTCGAATGCATTGTTTTCTCTCTGTTTTCCAGAAGCTAATTTTCTTTGCCAACTACCTCATTTTCTGTCAGCAAACTTTTAATTCACTTATAGAAGAACAGAAAGCATTGGTTGACATACGAATGGCAGCCAAGCTGCCCTGGTTTGCTGGTTATCTCAGGGTAAATCTGGCTACTGAGAATTAATTTTCCCTGGTAAAAAAGCATAAAGGAACTATAGAGAAAATGGTTGACAGGATAGACTTTCTGGCTACTGTTATAGAAGGAACTGATCAGACTGGGACTCAAGGGAAAGATAATCTAAATCAGAGACAGAATTAGGATACCAAAGAAGATTAACTGTATTATTAACAAATATAAGGCATGTTCGGATAATCTTAGACCCATATGTATTGGGTCTAAGTTGTCATATGTATTTCTAGTTATATTTACATGTATTATGTGAAATTCAGTTCATTTCAATTCAGTTGAACAGTCGTGTGTGACTCTTTGCGATGCCATGGACTGCAGCACACGAGGCTTCCCTGTTCATCACCAACTCCTGGAGCTTGCTCCATCTCATGTCCATTGAGTCAATGATGCCATCTAACCATCTCATCCTGTATCATCCCCTTCTCCAGTCTTCAAACTTTCCCAGCCTCAGGGGCTTTTTCCAATGAGTCAGTTCTTCGCATCAGGTGACCAAAGCATTGGAGCTTCAGGTTCAGTATCAGTCCTTCCAATGAATATTCAGGACTGATTTCCATTAGGATGGACTGGTTGGATCTCCTTGCAGTCCAAGGGACTCTCAAGAGTCTTCTCCAACACCACAGTTCAAAAGCATCAATTCTTCAGTGCTCAGCTTTCTTCACAGTCCAACTCTCACAACCATACGTGACCACTGGAAAAACCATAGCTTTGACTAGACAGACTTTTGTTGGCAAAGTAATGTCTCTGCTTTTTAATGCTGTCTGGGTTTGTCATAGCTTTACTTCCAAGGAGCAAGTGTCTTTTAATTTCATGGCTGAAGTCACCATCTGCAGTGATTTTGAAGCCCCCCAAAATAAAGTCTCTCACTGTTTCCATTGTTTCCCCATCTATTTGCCATGAAGTGATGTGACCGGATGCCGTGATCTTAGTTTTCTGAATGTTGACTTATAAGCCAGCATTTTCCTTCTCCTCTTTCACTTTCAGAAAGAGACTCTTCAGTTCTTCACTTTCTGACATAAGGGTTGTGTTATCTGCATATCTGAAGTTATTGATATTTTTCCCAGCAATCTTGGTTCCAGCTTATGGTTCACCCAGCCTGGCATTTTGCCTGATGTATTCTTCATAGAAGTTAAATAAGCAGGGTGACAATATACAGCCTTTACATACTCCTTTCCCGAATTGAAACCAGTCTGTTGTTCCATGTCCAGTCCTAACTGGTGTTTCTTGACCTGCATATGGATTTTCCAAGAGGCAGGTAAGGTGGTCTGGTAATCCCATCTCTTGAAGAATTTTCCACAGTTTGTTGGATCCACACAGTCAAAAGCTTTGGTGTAGTCAATAATGCAGAAGTAGACAATTTTCTGGAAATCTCTTGCTTTTTTGATGACCCAATGGATGCTTGCAATTTGATCTCTGGTTCCTCTGCCTTTTCTAAATCCAGCTTTAACATCTGGAATTTCTCAGTTCATGTACTGTTGAAGCCTGGCTTAGAGAATTTTGAGCATTACTTTGCTAGTGAGTGAGATGAGTGCAATTGTGTGGTAGTTTGAACATTCTTTGGCATTGCCTTTCTTTGGGATCAGAATGAAAACTGACCTTTTCTGGTCCTGTGACCACTGTTGAGTTTTCCAAATTTGCTGGCATACTGAGTGCAGCACTTTCACAGCATCATCTTTTAGGACTTGAAATAGCTCAACTGGAATTCTGTCACCTCCACTAGCTTTGTTTGTAGTGATGCTTCCTAAGGCCCACTTGACTTCCCATTCCAGTTTGTGTGGCTCTAGGTGAGTGATCACACCATCGTGGTTATCTGGGTCATGAAGATCTTTTTTGTACAGTTCTTCTGTGTATTCTCGCCACCTCTTCTTAATAACTTTTGCTTCTGTTAGGTCCCTTTTTTGTGCCCATTTTTGCATGAAATGTTCCCTTGGTATCTCTAATTTTCTTGAAGAGATCTTTAGTCTTTCTCATTCTATTGTTTTCCTCTATTTCTTTGCATCAATCCCTGAGGAAGGATTTCTTATCTCTTCTTGCTATTCTTTGGAAGTCTGTATTCAAATGGGTATATCTTTCGTTTTCTCCTTTGCCTTTGGTTTCTCTTATTTTCTCAGCTCTTTCTAAGGCCTCCTCAGACAACCATTTTGTCTTCTTTCGTTTGCTTTTCTTAGGGATGATCTTGATCACCACCTCCTGTGCAATGTCATGAACCTCCATCCATCATTCTTCAGGCACTCTGTCTATCATATCTAATCCCTTGAATATGCTTGTTACTTCCACTGTATAATTGTAAGGGATTTGATTTAGGTCATACCTGAATGGTCTAGTGGTTTTCCCTACTTTCTTCAATTTAAGTCTGAATTTGGCAATAAGGATTTCATGATCTGAGCCACAGTTAGCTCCCGGTCTTGTTTTGCTGACTGTGTAGAGCGTCTCCATCTTTGGCTGCAAAGAATGTTATCAATCTGATTTCAGTATTGACTATCTGGTGATGTCCATGTGTAGAGTCTTCTCTTGTGTTGTTGGAAGAGGGTGTTTGCTATTACCAGTGTGTTCTCTTTGCAAAACTCTGTTAACCTTTGAACTGCATTGTTTTATACTCCAAGGCCAAATTTGCCTGTTACTCTAGGTAGCTCTTGACTTCCTACCTTTGCATTCCAGTCCCCTATAATGATGAGGACATCTCTTTTGGGTGTTAGTTCTAGGAGGTCATGTAGGTCTTATAGAACCACTCAACTTCAGCTTCTTCAGCATTACTGGTTGGGGCATAGATTTGGATTACTGTGATATTGAATGGTTTGCCTTGGAAATGAACAGAGACCATTCTGTCATTTTTGAGATTGCATCCAAGTATGGCATTTTGGACTCTTTCGTTGACTGTGATGGCTACTCCACTTCTTCTAAGGTCTTGTCCAAGTAGTAGATATAATGGTCATCTGAGTTAAATCCACCCATTGCAGTGTATTTTAGCTCACTGATTCCTAAAATGTCAATGTTCACTCTTGCCATGTCATGCCTGACCACTTCCAATTAATTTGATTCATGGACCTGACATTCCAGGTTCCTATGCAATATTGTTCTTTACAGCATCGGACTTTACTTCCATCACCAGCCACATCCACAGCTGGGTGTTGTTTTTGCTTTAGCTGCATCTCTTCATTCCTTCTGGAGTTTTTTCTCCACTGATCTCCAGTAGCATATTGGGCACCTGCCAACCTAGGGAGTTCATCTTTCAGTTTCTTATTTTTTGCCTTTTCATACTGTTCATGGTATTCTCAAGGCAAGAATACTGACGTGGTTTGCCATGCCCTTCTTCATTGGACCATGTTTTGTCAGAAGAACTCTCCACCATGGCCTGTCCGTCTTGGTTGGCCTTACACGACATAGCTCATAGTTTCATTGAATTAGACGAGGCTATGGTCCATGTGATCAGTTTTATTATTTTTCTGTGATTTGGTTTTCATTCTGTCTGCCTTCTGATGGATAAGGATAAGGGGGTTATGGAAGCTCCCTGATGGGAGAAATTAGTGAAATTAGTAATTGTTAAATTAATATACAAAAGAAATTGTCCATTAAGGAATCTGTGTGCAATTTACAACAAACTGGAAAATTCTTAAAGAGATGGGAATTCCAGACCACCTTACCTGCCTCCTGAGAAATCTGTATGCAGGTCAAGAAGCAACAGTTAAAACTGTACATGGAACAATAGACTGGTTCCAAGGCAGGAAAGGAGTACATCAAGGCTGTGTATTATCACCCTGCTTATTTCACTTATATGCAGAATACATCAAGTGAAATGCTGGACTGGATGAAGCACCAGCTGGAATCAAAATTTCTGGGAGAAATATCAATAACCTCATATATACAGATGACACCACCCTTACAGCAGAGAGCAAAGAAGAACTAAAGAGCCTCTTGTTGAAAGTGAAATAGGAGAGGGAAGAAACTGGCTTAAAACTCAACATTCAGAAAACTAAGATCACGGCATCCAGTCCCATCACTTCATGGCAAATAGATTGGGAAACAATGGAAACAGTGAGAGATTTTATTTTGGGGGGGCTTCACAATCACTGCAGATGGTGACCTCAGCCATGAAATTAAAAGACACTTGCTCCTTGGAAGAAAAGCTATGACAAACCCAGACAGCATTAAAAAGCAGAGACATTACTTTGCCAACAAAAGTCTGTCTAGTTAAAGCTATGGTTTTTCCAGTGGTCATGTATGGATGTGAAATTGGACTGTAAAGAAAGCGGAGCACCGAAGAATTGATGCTTTTGAACCTGTGGTGTTGGAGAAGACTCTTGAGAGTCCCTTGGACTGCAAGGAGATCCAATCAGTCCATCCTAAAGGAGAGCAGTCCTGGGTGTCCATTGGAGGGACTGATGCTGAAGCTGAAGCTCCAATACTTTGGTCACCTGATGAGAAGAACTGACTCATTGGAAAAGCCCCTGATGCTGGGAAAGTTTGAAGGCAGGAGGAGAAGGGGACGACAGAGGATGAGTTGGTTGGATGGCATCACCGACTAGATGGACATGAGATTGGGCAAGCTCCAGGAGTAGGTGATGAACAAGGAACCCTGGTGTGCTGCAGTCCATGGCGTTGCAAAGAGTCTGAGATGACTGAGTGACTGAACTGAACTGAACTGATGCAGTTCATACGTGGTCTTAATTTAGGGTTTTGTTGTTTTTTTTTTTTGCCTTTTTAAAAATTTGTTCCTTTATTTCATAAAAAGTGTAAGTCATATCTTAAAGCTTGATGATAAAATATTTAATTTAAAAAATTTCAGATGGACTTGGTACTATTTTGAGTCCAGCATTCCGTAGATCCCAACATCTGTGTTGTTAAATTTGCCTAAGTTGTGAAATTCTGAAGTAATCTGTGTGATTTCTAAGGAATATAAAAAACCCATTCTTCATGAATCATACACCTAATGATTTTAATACCTGTTGTTAATTCTTGCCTGACCCAGGATTTTCATGTTTGTTAAGATGTTGTTTTTAACAAATTATTCCTTCTACATGTATTGTTTGCCCTTCTTTTCTTCTTCTTTTTTTACAAATAATATTTTTCATCACCTCTCCCTAGAATTACAAAACAGGATCATTTCTTCTAGGAAACCTTCCTGGACCATGCTGCTGCTGCTGCTGCTGCTAAGTCACTTCAGTCGTGTCCGACTCTGTGCGACCCCATAGACAGCAGCCCACCAGGCTCCCCCGTCCCTGGGATTCTCCAGGCAAGAACACTGGAGTGGGTTGCCATTTCCTTCTCCAATGCATGAGGTTGGGCTAAGTGTCTCATATCTGAGCTCTCTCAGCCCTTTGCACAAAGCCCTTTCCTAGTCCCTTATCAGAACATATCAAGATTGTAAGCTGTTCAAAGGCAGAGTATTATCATCCTGATACCTGGGAGGAGCCTTGTGCATGATAACTTGAAACAAACTACTTTCAGTCGGCTAGCAACTCGATGTCTATTTTTATGTCTAAAGAGAATGTGTGTTCACTCAGACTTCCTAGTGAGAAACAGGAGAATTCTTCTAAAACCAGTGAGTAGGGAAGGCTGATCTTAAGTATGGCTCAAATTTCAGAAGCCAGAAAGAAAAGATGAGTTTTACATTACACTACACACACACACACACACACACACACACACACTAATTTTTACATTACAATAGAACATCATAAGCAAAAGGAAAAGAAATGTTAAGACCCTGGGGAAAATATTTCCATCTCACACTCCAGACAAAAAATGAATTTGTCTAGTTTATGAAAGTCTTAGAAATTGAAAAGAGGAAGGTCAATGAATATAATAGAGAATAGGCAAAAGACACGCACAGTTCACAGAACATAAAATTCTAATGGCCCCCAATCTTATGAAAAGATCTTCAAAAAAGAGCACTTACCAATAAAATAACAAATATGAAATTCACACTGCAGTGTCATTTCTTACCTATCAGATTGGCAAAAACCCAGAAATCTGAGCACGTACTCTGTTGTCAAGTTGCTAGAGAAAGCTGCTTTCTTATGTATTTCCTGGTAGATATGAAAAATGGTACATGGTCTGTAGCAGGAAAAGTGGCTGTATTTACTAGATCTGAAGATGTATCTACCTTTGGCCCAATCATCTCACTTCTGGGAGTTTATTCAATAAATATACCTATACACGTGTGGAACCAGTTACATAAATTACAGCACATCCACCCAGTGGCCTATTATGTAGCCACAAGAAAGAATGATGAAGACCCCTAGTGACTGATACAGGATGATCTTCAGGATAAACTGCTAATGAAAGAGTACGGTATGAGTGTAAAGAGAATAAGAGGAAGGAAATGACTATATATATTCATATTTTCTTGTGTTAAAGAATAGTGGAAGAACAAATAAGAAGCTAGCAGAATCATTACCTAGAATGAGTAGAAGAAAGAATGAGAAAAAAAGGCAGGGATGGAGGCAAACTTCTCTTTTTGTACTTTATTGTTTTGATTTGTAAATTATTCATGTAAATACAACTATTAAAATTGTTTGTTAAAAAAACTCTTTTTTCAAAAAGAACAAGGCTGTAAATATTAGCTTTGTGTATGCACCTTATATTTATCTTTATTCAGATAAGATTACAGTTATATATGCAGAAATAAATGTCACAATATATGAGTGTGCAAAGAAGAGAGTTTGATATAGTGGATAAAACATAAAACATAATTTTAGAACCAGAGAGATCAAGATTTTCAGATTATAGCTCTATTATATAACTAGGGATTTGATCTTGGTTTCTTTCATTCTTTATTTTCTTCTTTAAAATGAGGCTAATAACTTCAGCCTTCTAAAGCTCTGATAAGGGTCAATTGGAAGAAGGGATATAAAAGTTTTAGTACTTCATGGAGCTCACCAGACACACAGCTAACAATGCAAAGTCTGTAATGTGTCCAAGCTGTCTGCTTTCTAGAAGCTCTCTTTCTTGCATACACTCACATAGTGTGACAATTCTGAATCAAGAATAATTCTCTTCTGGTTATCCTGACCACCCTTTGGAAATTTACCTCAGCTCTTACTTCCTCCATGAAGATTTCTTTTCTAGAGAGTCTGTTATAGTTATACTTAGTACTACAAACTTAATGTTTCATGTCTTATATGTTCATTTTTTGTCTCATAAGAATCCTAGATTTTTAAAATTCTTTCCTGAATTTTAAAACATTGCTTCCCTGGTGGCTCAGATGATACACAATCTGCTTGCAATGCAGGAGACCTGGGTGTGATCCCTGTATTGGGAAGATTCCCTGGGTTAGGAAATGTTAACCCACTCCAATATTTTTTCCTGGAGAATTCCATAGACAAAGGAACCTGCCGGACTACAGTCTATGGGTTGCAAGGAGTCCGACACAACTGACTGACTAACACACATAGCACATAATAAATGCTCAATAAAATTTTTTGGATCTGTTTTTGTTTCTATTTGTGACAGAAAGCCTGGATATTAAGTAGCAAAGCCTAACCTAAGTCTTGAGTACCAGTTGTTTTCGTTTTTGATTTGTACAACCTTTAATTGACTTCCTAGGTAACTCAGTGGTAAAGAATCCACCTGCCAAGCAGAAGATCCAGGAGACACAGGTTCAATCCTTGTGTCAGGAAGATCTCCTGGAGGAGGAAATGGCAACCCACTCCAGTATTCTTGCCTGGAAAAATTCCATGGGCAGAGGAACCTGGCAGGCTACAGTCCATGTGGTCGCAAAGAGTCAAACTCAACTGAGTGCCTGAGCACGCACAACCTTTAATTAATGCCCTTTTGCAATCTGCTATATGTATTTCTCTATAAATCTAATATTTGCTGTCGTTAAGATTATTTTTAATGAAAAAGTGGTGTGCTCTGGAATAAAACAAGATAATAATAATAAAGTAATAACAATAATAAGAATAAGAAATGCATATGTTTAGGGGATTCCCTGACAGTTCAGGGGTTAGAACTCTGCTTTCACCATGCAGGTAGCAGGTTTAATTCCAGGTTGGGTAACTAAGATCCTGCAAGACACATGGTGTGGCCAAAAGTTTTAAGAAAAAGGGAATGAAAATGCTTATATTCGGAGCACAATATCATTTAAATATTTTCCATTCTGGTGTTTTATAATATTATTATGTCAGGTTATATCACTGTCAAAATTGGCATTTAGTTATAAATATGGCGACCCACTCCAATGTTCTTTCCCAGAGAATCCCAAGGACAGAAGGAGACTGGCAGGCTACAGTCAATAGGGTCACAAAGAGTAGGACATGACTGAAGAAGCCACAGCGTGCACACACACACACACACACACACACACACACACACACAGCCATCTTTCATAATTTTTCACTTGGCCACTCTTTCTTAAGAAATTATTTTTGCTAGTATTATTTTTCAATAAACTATTTTTTACAGTAGTTTTAGGTTCACAGGAAAAATGGAGTGGATAAACAGACTTCCCACATACCCCCTACCCCAACACAATGTACATAGACTTCCCTATTACAAACACCCGCCCCATCCCCTCAGAATTGTTCATTTGTTATGACTGATGGACCTACATCAGCATGTTGTAGGCATTCAAAGACTACAGTTCACATTAGGATTCACTCTTGGTTTTGTACATTTTGTGAATTTGGACAAATCTATAATGACATGTATCTATCTTTATAGTACAATATAGATTATTTTTACTGACCTAAAAATTCTCTGTGCTCCTGTTATCCATTCTTCTCTCTGTCCTAATCCCTAAAAATCTCTGATCTTCTTATTGTCTCCATGGTTTTGCCTTTTGTAGAATGTCATATGGTTGGAATCACATGCTGTGTAGACTTTTAAGATTGACTTCTTCCCCTTAGTAACGTGCATTTAAGCCATTCATGTCTTTTCATGGCTTGATAGCTCATTTCTTCTTAACACTGAATAATATTTCATTGTCCGAGTGGATCACAGTTTATTTACCCATTCAGTTTCTGAAGAACATTTTGGTTGCTTCCAAGCTTTGGCAATTATGCATAAAACTGCTGTAGATATCTGCATGCAGGTTTTTGCATGGACATTTGGGTTGTATCAAGTTATTAAGAGTGTGTTTAATTTGTAAGAAACCACCGAACTGCCTTCAGAGTAGCTTTATCATTTTGCATTTTGTTGTTTTTTCATTCTCTTAACACTTTCTTTCATAGAGCAGAAATATTTAATTTTAATGAAGTCCACCTTCTTTTTTTCATGGATTGTGCTTTTGGTGTTCTATCAAAAAAGTCATTGCCAAATGCAATATCATCTAGATTTTCTCCTAATTTTATAGTTTTGCATTTCCCTGGTGGCTCAATGGTCAGGAATCCATCTGCCAATGCAGGAGATGAAGGAGATGTGGGTTTGATCCCTGGGTTGGGAAGATTCCTGGAGAAGGAAATGGCAACCAGCTTCAGTGTTCTTGCCTGGAAAATACCATGGACAGAGGAGCCTGGCCGACTACAGTCCATGGCATCACAAAAGAGCTGGACATGACTTAGTGACTAAGCAACAACATTTTACGTTAAATTCGTGATCTACTTTGAGTAAATTTTGTGAAGGGTGTTATGCCTGTGTGTAGATTCTCTTTTCTTTTTTTCTTTTCCTACATGCAGATATCTAGCGATTCCAGCATTATTTGTTGAAAGCCCTGTCTTTGCTTCATTGCCTTGCCTTTGCTTCTTTGTCAAAGATCAGTTGAGTAGGGGTCTATTTCTAGACTATCTGTTTTGTTCCATTGCTTAATTTATCTATTTACATTGATTTGCCAGTACCACACTCTCCTGATAGCTGCATTTGATTACCTTTTAGCATGCCTTTATTATGTTTTAGCATTTGTCATTCTAATTTATATGAAGAAATATTAATACTTAGCCATCCTGATAAAAATAGCATATTACCAAGACTAAGTCAGAGGGGTGACTACTTCTATGTAGTTTTCAGTCTCATTGTTCCATATTTCCTGATTGATATTTCAATGCTATTATAACATTTTTCTTCTCTTCTTGGTAATGTTGAGGTTTTGTTATTATTTCCTTTTTGAAAAAAATCTTTATTTATTTGATTTACTTGACTGCTAAACTATGTCTTAGTTGCAGCATGTGAAGTCTTTATTCTGTCATGGGGAACCTTTCACTGAGGCACACACACTCTAGTTGTGCGTAGGCTCACTAGTTGTAGCACACGGGCTTACTTGCTCCATGGCAGGTGGGTTCTTAGTTCCTTGACCAAGGATTAAACCTGCGCCCCCTGTGCTGCAAAGCAGATTCTTAACCACTGGACCACCAGGAAATCCCATTTTGGTTGTTTCTGATAGTGTAAAATTATAGTTTAATTGAAAAAAACACCTACAAAACAATTTAAAATATAAAATTAATACCAGCTAGTATAAAACTATTTATTTTTCTTTGATTGATGGAACCCAATTAATTTCATTTCAGGGTGAAGATTGACAAAGGACCATGGGCTTAAAGTCACACCTCAAAACTCCTTTATTTTTTCTTTTTAATAACATACTTTCATACTGCAGATGTCCAAATATCTTGTTTTTCAACAAGGAGAACTGACAATATCTGGTTTGTCTTTTATATTCGAAGCTAGTTTTTTTTTTTTTTAATGAAATAACTTCCAGATAATTTAGTCTGTTAATAAACATATTTAGTAAGTATTTACCATATTCAGGATTCTGTACTAAACTTTGCCCTAAATAATTTTGATTATATTTCATAGCAACATAATACCTAATGAGATAGGTGCTATTATTATCTCCATTTTAGAGATGAGGCATTTAATGTGCAGAGAGGTTAGAAAGCTTGTTAGAAAAAGGTTAGAAAGACTTCTTACATTTATACATTGGTGGTGCAGTGATGAGCATAGCTGCCTTCCAGGCTCTCTTGCATTTATCAACTGATGGAGCAGGCCTAGTCAGACTGGCTCTGGGACCTGTAATCCACTCACCTAACAACCGTGACTATGAAGAAGTTGCACATATTTTGTCTCCATTAGACACTATGGTATCTTTAGCTTATGAACTTTCTTATTTCTGAATTTGGTACTTTACAGTGTTCATTTTTCTGTGAGCCAAAGTAGAAAGTATAGTCAATTCAAAGCTAAATCACTGGGACCAGTTAGGTAACTGCAGATATAGTATTTTGGGCCTCTCCAATGGCTCAGGAGTGGAGAATCTACCTACAATATAGGAGATACTGGAGACGCGAGTTCTGTCACTGGGTCAGGAAGATCCCTCGGAGGAGGAAATGATTACCTAGTCCAGTAGTCTTTCCTGGACAATCCAATGGACAGAGGAGCCTAGTGGGCTACAGTCCAGGAGGTGGCAGAGTCAGACATAACTAAGCAGGCATGCATGCACATATAGTATTTTGATTAAAATTATTTTTTGCACATGGTATAGTTACCATAATAACAGTGAAACAATTATATTTCACTTAAATTATTAAATTATTCCCTATTGAATGAATTAATATTCCTTCCAGTTATAAAATTACTGTTTTCTTTTTTCAAACAGATTTTATGCAAAGAATTGATAAAAGTAAAATGAGAAAGATTTCTACGTAGAATTTGAATATAAACTTTGGCATGAACTGATTTTACTGAAGTAAAATGGAATCTGTTCCTTTTCTTTCCCCCATGTCAAATAATATTTCTAGGAGCAATTTGAATATAAATATTGCTTAATGTGTATATATCGTGAAATTTTCAGGAATTTGGAACTAAAAATTCTAAGTTTAAATAATTGTTCTATTAACATATTCTATAAAAGAAGTTTGGGTAGAGAATAAAAAAATAAGCAATCATGACCTTTGTTGATAGTTAATCTTCCAGAAATAATTCTTATATTAATAAATTAATGAATTGCAAGTTATGCTAGACTTTATATACATTATATCTGCTCTACTCTAGACATATTTCAGTGTGGGAGATATTATGGTTTTCAAGACAGGTAACGTCTCTGCTTTCATGGAACTTATTTTCTATTTGAAGTATGAGTATGGGGGTATCTGGTATTTATTAATAAACACTTATATAAATGTTATGGACTGAATTGTGTTCCTCTAAAATTCATATGTTAAAGTATTAACCCCCAGTAACTCAGCATGTGACTTTATTTGGAAATAGAGTTTTTAAGGGTATGATTAAGTTAAAGTGAAGTCACAAGTTTCGGCCCTAACCCAATCTGACTGATATCCTTACAAGAAGGAAAGAGTGGGACACAGGTGGATACAGAAGGAAAAACATGTGAGAATGTAGCCGTATACAAACCACGGGGAGAGGCCTCAGAAGAAACTAATCCTACTCATACCTTTGCCTCCGACTTCTGGCCTGCAAAGCTGTGAGGAGACAACTTATTGTTTAAACTGTTCAGTCTGTGGTACTTTGTTAAGGCAGTCCTAGCAATCTAACATACTACTCAAGGACTGTAGGATCAAATGGAATCTGATAGGCTAGAGAGTGATGGAGGCGTTATCTTAGATTGGATACCCAGAGACTGTTTCTCTAAGGAGGAGATATTTAAACCAAGATCCCAGTAATAGGAAGGAGTCAGTCATATGGTGCTCAGAGAGGAGAGCATCCAGCAAAGGGGATAAACAGAGCAAAGTTTCTATGGGTCAAAGAACCATAAGAAAGCAGACATGGATTAGATCTAATAGAAAATGATAAAAATGAGGTTGGATTCTGAAGCCAACCTCAGATGATGTAAGACTTAGATAGCAGGAAGAGGACTTTGGTTTGATTTTAAGTGCTATGGACGGTCATGGGAGAGTGTGACTCATAGAAGTGATATGATTGGATACTCATTTTAAAAAAGATAATGCTGGTTGCAGGACTTTGCTGGTGGCCAAGTACTAATAATTATGACTCTGTGTGCTTCTGTGCTCCCAATGCAGGGGATTATAATCCCTGATCAAGGAACTGGATCCCTCATGCCGCAGCGAATATCCCTGGTGCCTTAACTAAGATCCAGTGCTGCCAAATAAATAAATAAATGTTAAATAAAAGATAACATTGGTTGCTAGGTGAAGGATGGATTTAGGGGTCAAGAGCAAATGAAAGGAAGCCAGTTAGATGGCTACCCTGGTTGTCTAGCAAGAGATTGGGTAGTTTGTGCTGGTTTGTTGGTTGTTGTACAGATGGACAGGACTAGTTAGGTCTGCTGTGTGTTTCTAGTCAGAGGCCACAGTTCTTACTGCCAGCCTGTAATTGTGAGTGGAAGAGAAGGATCAATAAGTTTTGGGTTAAGTAACTTGGTGGTGAGCTTGGGAAGGATCAAGACAGAGTACATTTGGAAGGAAAATCAAGAATTCTACTTTGGCTGTGTTATTTTTTGGAGATCTCAATTTGGCACCTGGAAATATGGGTCTGAGCTTCCTGAGTGTGTCAGGGTTGGTCATACAAAGTTGGAAGTCACTGGTATAGATATGGTCTTTATAACCCAGAGACTGAGAGTGCTCACCCAGAAAGAGTGCACAGTAGAGAAGAAAAAAATGCCATTTCTCAGCAAGACGTAGTCATCTAGAATCGTCTCTGTGGACAGAACTCAGGGTAGGCTGTAACATATTTTTCAAGATAGATGGTGCATTTAGGGCTTCTGTGCACAACACGTCTGACCTAGGTAGAAGGACAACATCTCCTTCGGAATCTACTTCCAGATCCTCACTGAGATGTAGCAAAACACCCATTTAAAAAATCAACTTATTTCTTCGTATATATTTTTATTCCAAATTGTCTCAGTACACTCAGAACTCCCTTCTTAATGCTTTTCTGCTGCCTATTGTGTCCATCCCTCACCTGAAATTTCAAGAGATCTTTAAGGAAAATGGAAGTCAGACCCAGTAAGTTAAAAGTACATCCTGCCTCATTTTAATATTATCCATCCCAGTCCTGTTTTCTCCATTTTGGAGGAGGATAAACAGGGGCTGAAACAAAATTTGGAGTTAGTTATAATGACCCATTGAATTGAAGACAGAAAATAATGGTCTATGACTCACATTAGCCCTCTGAAGTTGTCAGAAAATCAAATGAAATTCCAAATACAGTTTTGACACTAGAAGTGACTTAAGCAAAAGGTATTCTTATGACTACAAATTCAACAACTTCATTTGTTCACTTATTCATTCACTCATTCGACATTTATTAAGAACCAGATATGTTTTAGATACACTTGTGCCACCCAAGGTGATATGGGAACATGAGAAAGCCTCAGTCAGTCACATGCTTCTGTCTGAAGCAAATGAAGCTGGTGGCTTCCTGTTGAGATGGCTGCTGCAAAAAGTTATTTTGCGTGTTCTTTATAATTCTCTGTTACTATCCTAACTTTTATTCAGTTCCCAAATCTTTGTCTCCAACTTACCATTGACTGCATGAACTTTTGCTAAACTTCTTATAAAAATATTTTCTGCTTAAGAGACCAAACAAGTGTTCTGGTTGCTATAGGTTTCATAACTGGAAAACTTCAAAGGATTATATCAGACACTCAAAGACTAAATCTATATGTGTTTCAAATGGTTACCATCTACCTCTCACATGCATTGTAGAATGGATAGTTTTCTGCATGAAACCCTTTAGTGACTCAAGAATAGGGGGAAGACAAGCTCTGCTTAATGTCCAATTATTTCTTGAAAGTGAAAGTTGCTCAGTCATATCTGACTCTCTGCGACCCTGTGAACATAGTTCATGGAATTCTCCAGGCCAGTCTAGTGGAGCGGGTAGCTTTTCCCTTCTCCAGGGGATCTTCCCAACCCAGGGGCTGAACCCAGGTCTCCTACATTACAGGAAAATTCTTTACCAGCTGAGCCACAAGGGAAGCCCTTGTGAAAGGGAATTATTTCTTAGGGTAGCTCTATTTTACTGTATCTTAAAACAGCAAATGATTTCTTGCTATCCATCTTGCCGAAGTTGAAGAATGGAAATTTGGGCTGAGGGATGGGGATAAGTAGAACTAATTGCTAGGTTAAGCAAAATAAATTAGATGCAGTGTCTAAACACTCTTGTAGAAACTCTCCCTGGAACCTTGGGGTTACAGAGCTAAGTGCCAAAGAGAATAAAACATTGAATTAGTCCAATCATTTCCAATTTGATGACCAAGAAATGAAAACACTTGGGGGAGTCTACTCACAAGCTTAGGATATTTCTAGTTCTCTTTCTCTGTCAGATCTTCAGGGTAGACTTTGGGCTTTAAAAGCCAGAAGTGATAGCAAGTCATCTAAACTGTGCAGAAATGGAAGCATGACGAAGCGTGAGCACCCGGTTTTCTTGTTAGCCTTCTGGGTGGAAAAGATAAAGAAAACCAGTAAAAAGATGACAGTATCTTTTTTCCGGCAGCCCTGGGCACCTTAGTTCTTTACTTTTAAGAGAAATGCTACCAGAAGGCATTTATTTAAGAGGGAGAAGAAATGTTCTTTGTAACTTTCACTGGAAGTTACAAATAAACTTGACCTGCATGTTAGAAATGTCTCACAATTGTACACATTTAAACCCATAAAAGCCATATATTTATGTATCATTTCTTATATCTACAGTCAAATCTAAAATATAAGGCAACTTTCCAAGGCTTCAGTAAAGTGAATATTATCTCCATAGGTAGACATTTATAGAAAGCGGGACGTCTCTCGTGGTCCAGTGGTTAAGCCTCTGCACTTCCAATGCAGGGGTCTGTGGGTTTGATCTCTGGTTGGTGAGTTAAGACTCCACATGCCTTGTGGCCAATAAAATAAAATAAAAGGAATTCGTGAGCATATATTAAAAAAGGGAAAATTATAGAAAGAATGATTTGGTAAAATTACATAGTATCCTTACTGGACTGCCACTATTTGTCTGTTACTAATAAAAATAAATGAAAAAAAACCATCAAAAAAAACCAAAAAAAAGTATTAAACAAAAAAATTAAATTGTTTTTTAAGGGAGAAATGATTTAAAAAATTATTAACTGAAATTTTAAAATGGATTTGTACATTATTGTATTGAATTATGTATATATCAATTAAATAATCAATGGACTCTAAGTACTTCACACTGTGATAATTCTGGATTTACCAACAGAAGGATATATGGAGTGCTGAATTTTAAAGAAAGCTTAGAGAAGAAATGCTACCAAATTTTGGAATAATAGTAAATAATATCAGCTAGTTTTTTTTTTAATATCAGCTAGTTTTTATTGAATATTTAATATTAATTAGTTGGGAAGATCCCCTAGAGGAAGGCATGGCGACCCACTCCAGTATTCTTGCCTGGTGAATTCCGTGGACAGAGGAGCCTGATGGGCTACAGTCCATGGGGTCGCAAAGAGTAGGACACCCTTGAGCCACAAACATATTTAATCCCTAAAACCATGTAGGAGACTGGGACTATGATTCCCGTTATGTAGTCGAGATAACCAAATTCCAGAGAAACTCGTAAATTGTCTAAATTTTCCAAAGTTAGGCAGCTTGTACGTAGATGAGTGGAGCATAGGAACCTGAGTGGCTTAACCCCGTCACCTCTCCTCTTGGTCATTACCGCCTTTACCAGATAAAGCATATCAATAAAGGCGCATTCTATTTACTAGGCAAAAGGGGTGGATTTTAATGAACCATTTTGTATTTAAGACAATATAACCTGAAAAGTTTATAAATAATTTGTGCACCTCCATGTCCTACTGTAGTGAAAACAATCTCATGCTCTTGCCTCAGAAGGCTTAGATTTCATTCTTCATCCTGCCACTTGTTGTGGGTAGCTGAGGGCAAGTAAGACTGATTCACCAGCTGCTGGTGTATAAAACAGATGTAGTTCATCATCTGTGTTTCCTATAATATATGAAAAAATATTTTTAAAGTGTAAAATACTAGATTATGATTTTAAAATTAATATTTAATTTTTATGAAGAAACACAGGCCCCAAGAAAGATGATGTGAAAGAGACTATGACTGAATAAAGAAACATATTCTTAAAACTATTTGTTTTCAAAGATTGCAACTTTCCTTTTGTACTGTCAGTAAGATTTACAAGCGTTATTTACAGTAGAAATGACATTCATTGAACCATCTGTTATCTGTGCCCGGAAGCCAGCCAAAAAAAGACTGCCCGGGAGAGTACCGGTGCTTACAGTCTGGTCAGTGATACCTTTTGAGAATGGTTGCTGAGTTGCATTGTTCAGGTTACCCCTGTGTCAAGAGAATGAACTGCCAGTTTCATTTTAACTTTAGGTATTTGACAAAGGGATGGGGGTAATGGAGGTAAAGACAGAAGAAAAGATAAGAAAGATGAGAATTGATTTTATAGAAATCAGGAGTAGAGAGCCTAGGAAAAGGACTGATGAACCAGATTGAAAAAAGCTCCATGTTGCTCAGAAATAGAGAAAGGGGCAGATCAGGATGACACGTAGACAAACAGGGTAAGGTGAAGCTAACATATAAATTTGAAAACTGAAATTGAAATTGCATGATTAGCAAAGAGCCTGGAAGTATTGTTACATCATAAATAATATGAATGATGATTCATCTCTCAGAGCCTTCCCATAAAACCTAGTAGTTATGGTATGCACAGGAAGTGTCAGCTTTAAGGTTTGAGAGATTTGAGGGGATGAAATATCATGACTCAATAACTTGTTGGCATTATAAATCCCTTAAGATACATTTTCTGCATGAGAAGAACTGACAGCCTGTTTCTCTCTTCCACTTTATCCTAAAATACACTTTATCTCAGCTTCAAAAAGTGTATGAGACATATATACACATATATATACACACTTACATACATGCATATACACACATGTTCATCTAAGATTTCAGAGTTCATTGAGGTTATGTACTTATCTAGGATTATATTTTTTTAAATAATGGAGAATGCAAGTTCTGTGGTGTAGAAACAGATTGCCTTGTTCACTGATATATGCCCAATGCCAAGCAAATAATCTTGTAAATAAAAGATGCCCTATAGATATTGGCTGAATGAGTGAATGTCATTCATCCTTGGTTTCATAGCAAATCATCTAATTTTCTAAGATGATCATCAAAATTCCAATTTCATCATGGAAGGCCTAACTTTCAACTTCTCTGGGAATAATGAAAAATAAACATTTACTATATTAAGAGGAAAATATTAATAATACTCTTTACTCATATAAGTAGGGTATAGTTTTATTATAATCTATTTGATAGAATGTCAGAGCATTCCACTATTGAGAAAATGTTTATATCTATTCAGAATATATAGGGGTTGTTGTGTTCACTTTCAAACAAATTCTCTGTGAACAAAAAGATTACTGAAAACCACTGCCTTTTACAAACTGACAGTATGGAAATCTTAGTTAAATAAAGATTTAAAATAAAACCAACTTTTAGAAACTAATATTAAAATGTCATTGATGTCAGTTTAACACTGGCAGAAGATATTAAAAGCTTCTCAAAACTGACATTTTTAATCAAAGTAATATTTTTAATAATAGTTCCTCTGTGATCATGGTGATCACTTGTGTTATTAAAAATCTATTTTTTTAATACCCATACAGTGGTACAGCTCTAAATGTGGGTGGCGTAGGCAGCACACAGACGGTGTGAACTGAAGGTCACCTAAAGGGCTGTGTCCCCAAAATCCATCCATACTGTCAGTAACATGATGTCAAGTTTGTAGAGAATTCATTAATATTACTTGAATATATTATTGTTAGTCTTATCTCCATCACAATCAAATAGGTTAAGTATATAGCAACAGATGCTTGAACAATTTAAGTAACTTGCTTAAGTTGTTCAATCGCTTGTCTGACTCTTTGCAGACAAGCTTCAAGCTTCAAAGTCTTGTCCGACTCTTTGCGACCCCTGGACTGCAGCATGCTAGACTCCCCCATCCTTCCGTATCTCCCAGTTTGCTCAAATTTATGTCCATTGAGTCGGTGATGCCATCCAACTATCTCATCCTCTGCCGCTCCCTTCTTCTCCTGCCCTCAATCTTTCCCAGCATCAGGTCTTTTCCAATGAGTTGGCTCTTCAAATAGGTGGCCAAATTATTAGAGCTTCAGCATCAGTCCTTCCAGTGAATATTCACAGTTGACTTGCTCAAGGTCATATAGCAAATACATAATGGCCCTGGGGCCCGAGCCTAAGCCTTCTTACTCATAATCTAATATTCCTTTCCCCGTGACATGGTCACTCTTGGCACCTAAACATTCTGTATTAGGGACACAGCAGTGTTTCAAGAAGATCGATCCTTGTTAAAGTTTAAGCTTACTTGAGAGATGTGTAATGAAATAAACCAAAAGAGAAGCATTAACCGTTAGAAAGAAAAATCTTAAGGCTAATGGGATAAGATGCAAAATAGGTCAATTTTGAAAAAGTAGGGCTTTTTTTTGTTTTTTTTTCAAATTGGAAAGTTTACAAATAGAGCACTGCTGTGGTTGGAGAAATCCAGACCAGCCAGCTAACACTGCCACATAGGTCTAGAAAGCAGAAAACCACTGGCGACTGTCACTGGGAGCTGAAAGAACTGGAATAGGAATAAGATTTGAGGAAGGATTGGGTCTGGCTGGGGCTGGAGAGAAACGAAATACATACTTGCTTTTGTTTTTTTAAACTTTTTATTTTGTATTGGATTATACATCCAGGCAGCCACATAATGTTGAGCAGAGTTACCTATGCTATACAGTAGGACCTTGTTGGTTATCCAGTTTAAATATAGTGATGTGTACATGACCATCCCAAACTCCCTAACTATCCTTTACCCACAACCTTTGCCCCTGGTAATCACAGTTTGTTCTCTAAGTCAACACATGCTTGTTTTTGATAAAAAATAAACTCACATGTATTTTTATCAAGACAAGTGATTGGCTTTGAGAGAGATACCTTCTCTATAGGCAGTAAAAAAAAGTTTTCTAAAGTTCTAATTTTCAGGTGTCATACATTTTTTAAACTTATGTTATTATTATTTGCTAGATAGTTGGACACTTCCACCAAAATCATGCATTAGGAATGAAAAGGGAAGAGCACCATACCTCCATGCCCTCTGTTCTTCAGGACACACACAGGTCTGGACATGAACGGTGTATTTATTTATACCTCAGGAAAAACCCACACCTGCACTGTTTTCATGCCTGAGGTCTTCAAATGCCCACTGAGGGCTCCACAGTGGAGCCTTATATTCATGGATCTGGACATAGTAGAAAGTGTTGTAGTCCATGCCCAGGGGTGCCTGAAAAAGGGATTTGAGACTCAAAGTTGACACAGGAAGCCTTCAGACCCACTCACCTCAAGCAACCAAGTACTTGTTCAGAAAAGTCAAATAAAGAGCTAAAATTGAGTGCTTTCTACATAGTCATTTTACCTTCATTTTATGGCTTGATATCAAAACCTTTTTCCATTAAGAAGCTAGCAGTTGATAAAAAGCCCAGATTAGGTTTTGTCAAAAGAAAATCTAAGGTAATGTCAAGCTTTCTTGGTTTTCTTGTGTTCTTTTCAGGAAACTCTCTTGAGACAGAAAGTATAAGGCAGTGAATAAACTACTTAGTGAGGGGAGGCTAAAGTTGTTAAATGAAATGACTTTTATATATGGAAAGTGTTTTGAAGGCTTGCCTGATTTAAAAAAAAAAAAAGACAGTGTTTGTGTCTTAATTTTAGCTGTGGATTTTTATTTCTCTTTAAAATCAATTTTCAGTTTAGCTCACCAAATTTCCAGCAGTAACTTGGCATTTTCTAAGATACTAAGACTAATTTATTTGAAGACAGAGACTTTATTTGATTTTTTCAAAGTTTGAACCTTTTTTGCCCCACATATTTTCTGGAGCAACAGCTGCTGCTGCCGCTGCTAAGTCGCTTCCGTCGTGTCCGACTCTGGGCGACCCCTTAGACGGCAGCCCACCAGGCTCCCCCGCCCCTGGGGTTCTCCAGGCAAGAGCACTGGAGTGGGTTGCCATTTCCTTCTCCAATGCATGAAAGTGAAAAGTGAAAGAGAAGTCGCTCAGTTGTGTCTGACTCTTAGCGGTCCCATGGACTGCAGCCTACCAGGCTCCTCCGTCCATGGGATTTTCCAGACAAGAGTACTGGAGTGGGGTGCCATTGCCTTCTCCTCTAGAGCAACTAATAGAAGGTAAATGTAGTTAATGAGGAAGCGTATAGGATGGGGAACTGTCTGGAACCTGAAATTAATATTCATTTAACAAATATTTATTGAGCAGCTGCAGTATTTCAGACTGTTCTAAGAGGTAAGGATACATTAGTGGAAAAAAAAAAAAAAATCAAAGCAGAAATCTCCACCCTTGTGGGTCTTGCTTTCTTGCTGAGGGAGAGACAGAGAGTCAAGGAATGAATAAGTAAATTACACGGAATGCTAAAAGGTAGTAAATGCTATGGAGAAAAATAAAACTTGAAAGGAAGTAGGGAGTGTAAAGGTATGGTTAGGTTGCAGTTATGACCAGGACTGTCAGGGAAAACCACACTGAGAAAGGCATATTTGAGCAAAGACTTAAAAGAGATTTCCTAGGTGGCTCAGTGGTTAAGACTCCGTTTTCCAATGCAGGAGACATAGGAGATGCAGGTTCAGCCCCTGGGTTGGGAAGATCCCCTGGAGGAGGAAATGGCAACCCACTCCAGCATTCTTGCCTGGAGAATCCCATGGACAGAGGAGCCTGGCGGGCTACGGTCCATGGGGTCACAAAGAGTCGGACATGACTGAGTGGTCGAGCAAACTTAAAAGAGAGAAGGGAACAATTATGTGGGAATCTAGGGGAGAAGGTCTCCAAAGAAACGGAATGGCTGGTGCAAAGAATGAGGCAAGAGAATGCCTGGCGACTTCCAGGAACAGCAAGGCAACCTGTGTAGCTGAAGTGGCATGATCCAGGGAATGGGGTAGAAGATAATCTCAAAGAAGTGATGGATGGTTCAGATGACACAGGGCCCTCAATGCCACTGCAAAGTTTTTCTACTGAACGAAAGGGTGAACCATGAAGCATTTTGAAGAGATACCTGACGACGCCTTTGCTTAAGGTTTAACCACTCCACGCTGGGCGCTGTGTTGAGAACAGACTGTAGGGGAGCAGGGAGACCGAATTCAGAAGTCATCGCCAGAATCCAGGGAGCCAGTGATCCTGGTCTGAAAATAGGTGGTCGGATTCTGGATACATTCTGAGGAGAGAAGCAACAAAATTTGCTCAGGAAGTAAATAGTATTGTATGGAGTAAAGAGAACAATCCGGGATGACTCTGAGGTTCTGGTCCGAGCAGCTAGAAGGGGATGGTGTCCATACACCAACATGGGAAGGACTGTATCATGGTGAGATCAAGTGTGCAGCTTGGACCCCTCAGATTGAGATGCCTATTAGATATCCTAGTGTTGACCTCCAGGAGGTGGGAGTTGGACGTCTGGGAAGATGTCTATCCTGGGGAGCTGGGACATATTTGGGGATCGCCCGCCTATCAGAAAGTATTTATTTTTTATTTATTTATTTATTTTTTTATCAGAAAGTATTTAAAACAACACAAGTGGATGAGGGCACAGAGGTTGACAGAAAAGTTGTTCAGCCACTAAGTCATGTCTGGTTCTTTGTGACCCTGTGGACTGCCTTCCCTGTCCTTCACCATCTCCTGAAGTTTGCTCAAACTCATGTCCGTTGAGTCAGTGATGCCATCCAGCCATCTCAGCCTCCATCATTCCCTTCTCCTCCTGCCTTCAGTCTTTCCCAGCATCAGGGTCTTTTCCAGTGAGTAGGCTCTTCGCATCAGGGGGCCAAAGTATTGGAGCTTCAGCTTCACCACCAGCCCTTCCAATGAATATTCAGGATCGCACTGTGGTGAGGGAGAGAGAAGACCCAGGGCCAAGTCCTGAGCCCTGAGACACTCTGATATTAAGAAGCCGGACATAAGAACAGAAACCAGGACTTCACCCTGAGCTAGAACAACCAAACAACAGTGAGGGAAAGAGGAGGACACCACGAGGCTGGTGTCCTAGAGGCCAAATGGAAAAAGTGCTTAGGGGGAGAAGAGGGTGCGTTTTGGAAATGCTGCTGATAGGTTAAGTAAAATAGCCTCTGAGCACTGGATTCTGCATTGTGAGTTTACTTTTGGGGTTAGAGCCAACGTTTCTTTTTCTTTGGCTTTGCCTCAGTGTATTTTTCAGTGGGGTGTCTTGCTTTCTGAAGCCAGGTCTGACTCACCCTGGAAATAGAGCTTGCAAAATCTGGCCTGAGGCCAGGTCATGTGCCTTTTCCCCTGCCTCTTCAACTTTTAAAGCAGCCGATCTGTCTGACAGCGCTCAGCCAAACCTCATCTGTCTGGTGGGTGGTAGCAGAGAAGAGGCCCAAAAGAATTGAATCCCATTCTCCCAGAGCATTTTCATTGTGGTTTACTTAGTATGCAGACTCCCAGAGAATATACAGGACCTGAGTCATTACTCTTCAAGAGCAACAGAGTAGGTGGCCCACGGGTTATTTACTCAAGAAACAGGAAAAACTGGAAAAGATGAATAAAATGTGTCACAGACTTGGAATTTAAATCATAATTTTGCACATCATTTATTATGATATAGGTATCTCAACACTCAGTCTCATCTCCTAGCTGATAAATCAGGGACTGGAACACCTCTCCTTTCTCAGAATGATAAAAACATGTAAACTATGGTTAAAATGCACTTTAAAGATATGAAGCAATTTAGTACTTTAACAATAAAATTCCCTCAGGAAAATAAAATGCTTTTTTCTCACAGTACAAAACATCAGATAATCGAAATGCAATAAATAGTTTGTAGACTGATTTAGAGAAGACTTTTATATATTTTGGCTAAAGATCAAGTTTGGGAGATGCAGGTCACAAATTATTCTATTATATTCTTCTTTTTGTAGAAATATTTTCTAATTCAGGGTTTACTTTGTGTGGGATTTTCATAAGGGAAAAGGAATAAAATAAATTTCAATAAGCATGTTTGAATTTCACAAATATACTATATACTGAAGATCTAATAATCAGAATATAAATTTGTTTCTTTTCATTTATCTATTGCTATATAGTAAATTACCCCCAACTTTAAAGGCCTATAGCTATAATTTTTCTTTTTAATTTTTACAAATCTGTTGATTAACTAGGTGAAACCGGGTGGTCAACTGCATTCAGCTGATTGGTTATTCTGCTCCATGTGATGTTCACTAGGGCCACAGTCCTCAGGACTCTTGGCTGGGCTGGAGTACCAGTTGGCTTACTCACTTGGCTGGCAATGCTACTGGCTTTTGCTGGGAGCTCAGCTGAGGCTGTAGAGTGCCTTGGTTCCTCTCCAAGTGCTTTGGGATTCCAAGAGAAAGAAAGTAAAAACTCAGCGCCATTAAGACTTAGGTTTGGAAACGTAAGAATGGCATTTCCACTGCATTCCATTGGTCAGAACTAGGTACAAGGTTAGCTCAGATTCAAGGGGATAGGGCTTCCCTGGTGTCTCAGATGGTAAAGAATCTGCCTACAATGCAGGAGACCCAGGTTTGATCCCTGGGTTGGGAAGATCCCCTGGAGAAGGGAATGGCTACTATTCCAGTATTCTTGCCTAGAGAATTCCATGGACAGGGGAGCCTGGAGGGTTACAGTCCATGGGGTTGCAGAGTCAGACACAACTGGAGAATTCACTTTCACTTTCAAGGAGACAGGAAATTAGCTCCATCTCTTGATATAAAGAGTGGTATGTACATCCAAGAAGGGAAGTCATGGTAGAGGACCATCTTTGGAGATTAGCTATGTATTTTGTCCTCTGACCCCAACTGTTCATGACCCTACCATGTGCAGAATATCTTCACTCTTCCCTAAAACCCCCAAAGCCTCAGCTCAAAGTCCAGGATGATTTAGTCCTGTTGTCGAAATCAGGTCCAGGCATGGATGGGGCTCCTCGGGTGCAGATTCTCAGGTACAGAGACCTTTGAAAGACAAAGTGTCTATCATCAAAATTCCTAACTTACAATGATGATATTGGATAGCATAATTGCAACAGACACCCCTGTTCAAAAAGGGAGTGAGTAGCTGAGCCCTAGAAGTCATCAGTCCATGGCTCTGCACATGTTGCCATTTCCCTGACACCAGGGTGTTCTGTTCTCTGGGTGTGAATTTTTTAGCTCTGTGGTTCTCAGATCTTCCCCTGCCCCAACGCTTCCCGTGCAGGGTCATGGACTCTTCACTCCGCCCTCTGAATCATCCTTCCTTTTCTGTAAGAAATTGCCCACATTTAGAATTGAATAGCTTTCTCAGCCTGCTTCCTACCCATAGGAGCTTGGGGGTCCAGAAACCTCTTCTAATTTTAAACTGCCTCTATAGTACTCCAGGGCTTCCCTGATAACTTAGCTGGTAAAGAATCTGCCTGCAATGCAGGAGATCCTGGTTGGATTCCTGGGTGGGGAAGATCTGGGGAAGGGATAAGCTATCCACTCCAGTATTCTTGGCCTTCCCTGGTGGCTAAGCTGGTAAAGAATCCACCTGCAATGCAGGAGACCTATGTTCAATCCCTGGGTTGGGAAGATCCCCTGGAGAAGGGAACAGCTACCCACTCCAGTATTCTGGCCTAGAGAATTCCATGGACAACACAAAGAATCTGACACAACTGAGCGACTTTCACTTTCACTGTAGTATTTGGTCCAAGCCTGTATAATTCTTTTTCAAATTATGTGGGTTTCCATGCATCAAATTATAATCTACTCCATTAGACAAAAGTAACACCTATACATTTCTTTCAGAGAGGCTCCTCCCTATCTTGGTCTAAGGGAAAGCACATTAAATATTCTTAAAATCCCTTGTAGTGTAGTGTAAAGGGTATAAGAATCATGTATTTATGATCCCTGCAGTCCCAGTTTTTAAATTGAGAGGGTCTATAACAGCAGTCCCCAACGTTTTTGGCACCAGAAAGCGATTTTGTAGAAGACAGTTTTTTCATGGGCCTGATGGGGGTGGGGGATGGTTTCAGGATGATTAAGGTGCATTAGATTTGTTATGCACTTTATTTCTATTATTATTGCATTGTGACATGTCATGAAATAATTAAACAGCTCACCATAACGCAGAATCAGTGGGAGCCCTGAGCTTGTTTTCTGCAACTAGACAGTCCCGTCTGGGGATGATAGGAGAGCGATGGGGAGCAGCTGTAGGTACAGATGAAGCTTCACTCACTCGCGAGCCCACTGCTCACTTGCAGCTGTGTGGCCTAGTTCCTAACCAATCCGTAGCCCAGAGGTTGGGGCCCCCTGGTCTATAAGACATGTTTTTAAGCTTCTTAGATGTTCTATAGTCTAGCTCAGAGGGTATAGAAAGTGCTGTACCACACTTTTCTGAGGTTCCAACGTGTAAGAACAACCATACCCCTGAACTGATTTTGACCCTCAGGCTATGTTTTACTGGCAGGGTCCTGGCATTGCCTCCAGGTTTTAATTTACTTTGAATATATTTTATTTTGTGAACTGGGATTTTAGGATTGACAAAGAGTTTTATTATCCAAACCAGTAATTCTGGGTTTGGAAATGTTTCATCTATTTTTATCTTGCCATACACAGTTAAACCTCTAGAGAAGGAAATGGCAACCCACTCCAGTGTTCTTGCCTGGAAAATCCCATGGACAGAGGAGCCTGGCGGGCTACAGTCCATGGGGTCACAAAGAGCTGGATAGGACTTAGCGACTGAGCATGCAGTTAAAACATTTGTCATTTTCAAAATACTGCCTGGAAATGTTCTTAGCCATATTTACAGTTTTATTAAGAATGTTGTCAAACATTCTGTCACTACATAACTTTCTGTGAATCTGTGATCTTTTTTTTTTTTTCCTCAGTCTTTAATAATGTCCTCAATGTCCAGCCACTATTTATAATCTCTTGGAGCCTGTTCTGGCTTCTGCTGGCTACTAGCCCTAAAGTCAGTGTTTTAGGATTTTGCTATGGCAATACGAGGTATCAATTATTTTATTTATTGTTTAGTTATTTTTCACTGTGGTTGGTCTTTGTCACTGTGTGGGCTTCATCCGGTTGTGAAGAGTGGGGGCTAGTCTCTGGTTGCAGTACACGGGGTTCTCATTGCAATAGCTTCTCTTGTTGCAGAGCACAGACTCTAGGCACATGGGCTTCCGCAGTTGTGGCAAGCTGGTTTAGTTGCTCCTGGGCATGTAGGATCTTAGTTCCCTGA
Source organism: Dama dama (assembly GCF_033118175.1). Lineage (NCBI taxonomy): Eukaryota > Metazoa > Chordata > Mammalia > Artiodactyla > Cervidae > Dama > Dama dama. The sequence continues at coordinate 7,100,795 of NC_083699.1, read as the reverse complement.
CCAAGGATCAAACCTGATTCCTCTGCATGGACAGGCAGATTCTTAACCAGTGGACCACCAAGGAAGTCCCCAGATACCAATTTTAATTTCAGTTATAATGGTACCCCTAATGAAAATGCAGAGCAATTTAGAAAAATAAAACACTTCTCTTAAGAATAGTAGTGCCAAGAGAACCAAAATTCACTAAGTTGCTAATGCTTCTCCATACCAATCTATTTCAGAGTTATTCTTTTAGCAGCAACATACACGAGTTACAGAGCCAGCTGTGAATTTTTATCCATTGTGTACTGGCCTATAAAGTTAGTAAGTCAGTGAAGGTGAAAGTCGCTCGGTCGTGTCTGACTCTTTGTGAACCCCATGGAATACTCCAGGCCAGAATACTGGAGTGGGAAGCCATTCCCTTCTCTAGCGGATCTTCCCGACCCACGGAGAAGGGACGGGCTACCTGGTGCATTGGGACAACCCAGAGGGATGGGACAGGGATGGAGGGGCAGGGGGTTCAGGTTGGGGGACACGTGCACCAGTGGCTGACTCATGTCAATGTATGGCAAAAGTCACCACAATACTGTAAAGTGACTAGCCGCCAATTAAAATAAATAAGTACATTTTAAAAATTGACTTTAGAGGCTTTTATTTATTCAAATATATATTAATGTAAACATATTCAACTCTGAATAATTCATTGGAAGCACTGATGTTGAAGCTGAAGCTCCAGTACTTTGACCACCTGATGCGAAGAGCTGACTCACTGGAAAAGACCCTGATGCTGGGAAAGATTGAGGGCAAAAGGACAAGAGGGTTACAGAGGATGAAATGGTTGGATGGTATCACCGATTCAATGAACATGAGTTTGAGCAAACTCTATGACATAGTGAAGGACAGGCAAGCTGGCGTGCTGCAGTCAGTGGGGTCACAGGGAGTCAGACACGACTTAACAACTGAACAACAACAGCAAGCATGGACTTACGGATATTTATTTTATGAATGACAAGCCAATACTATAATTATTTTGGTGCTCAAATTTCAATAGTCACCCTTTTAAAGGAAGCTTTCTTCTTAAATTAGTATAGCAGGATATATTGGTCTCCTCTGAACCTGTAGATCTTACCATTTGCAGCACTTTTACATTGCTCTCCACTTTTTGCCTTATATTGCAGTTATTTGTGAATACGCTCATTCTCGTAACCCCCATCTCCATTTCAAGTACTGAATTATTGAGGATAGAGATGATGTATTACTACCCTCTATTTCTTCTACAGTCAAAGCACATGATAGGAAATAAATAAATATGTGTTGTGTGCATGCGAAGTTGCTTTAGTCGTGTCTGACTCTTTGCAACCCTGTGAATTGTAGCCCACCAGGCTCCTCTGTCCATGGGATTCTCCAGGCAAGAATACTGGAGTGGGTTGCCATGCCCTCCTCCAGAAGATCTTCCTGATCCAGGGATCAAACCTGCATCTCTGTGTCTCCTGCATCAGCAGGCAGATTCTTTACCACTGTGCTACTCCAATAAAAATTAATTAAAAAAATACAGAGATGCTTACTGACAGATCTGGGCTATGAACTGAGGTAGGCTGACCCCAGAGCCAAACCACTGATTATAAACTGCCTATTGGTATGTATGAAAATTATGTGTTTCTTAAGAATCATAGTAATAGTTTTGTGTAACACTAGTGGGCACATTTATATTTTGTGCTTCCCTGGAAGTTGGATGAAGTGTGTGAGTGACTATAGTATAGTACGAAGTGTTACATATTATGAGAAAAGGTGATCCAATGAACTGCTGTAGGAGACAAGAGAAGAAAAAGTGTATATCCAGCTGGGCAAAGTGAAAAAATTTATTGGAGGAGGTGTCAGTAGCATACTTGATGTGTGTGTAGAGATGGGAATGAGTGAGGGCATCCTAGCTTTGGGGAGAATCACAGACTATGCATAAAATGTAGCAAGTAGATAATTTTGTTGGAGTGTACGTTGTGTGAATGAAAGCAATGAGAAGTAAAGCTGGAATAATACTAGATGAAAGCATTAAAGGATCTTCCTTTTGAAAATGATTTACTGTGTGAAGAAAAGTAAATGAAGCATCTGGACGGATGCCCCCAAACCTAGAAATGTACTCGTCTAAGTGTTTTGAGTTGACATCACGCTTTAGATTTATTGATTGAGAGTTGTATTGATCAAGGTATTTATTCAAAGACAAGAAAAGTAAAATCAGAATTTGGATAAACTACCACCAGATGGTAGCAGATAGGCTGATTTCTTAGTCCAGATGACTTGATATAAGCCAGAAAAATATGTGTATGAGAGCCAGTTCAGAACTCTTGGTTATGCAAGGATCTCACGTGTGTATAGGTTTGTCTGTATAGTGATAATTGCATCTTTAATTACCATATTTATGTAAAATAATTTATTTCTAACAGTACAGCTGCATTCCCATTTTCAGAAACAAAACAGCTTGTTTCTTGGTGGGACATTTTATTCTTAGAAGGAGAATGTATACTTGTAGTTCCGTCACTGATTTGTGTTTGACTCTTTGTGATCCCATGGGCCGCAGGACACCAGGCTGCCTTGTCTTTCACTATCTCTCAGAGTTTGCTCAAACTCATGTCCACTGAGTCAGTGATGCCATCCAACCAACTCTTTCTTTGTTGCCTCCTTCTCGTTCTGCCCTCAATCTTTCCAGCATCAGGGTCTTTTCCAGTGAGTCAACTCTTCACATCAGGTGGCCAGAGCACTGAAGCTCAGCTTCAGCATCAGTCCTTCCAATGAATATTCAGGACTGACTTCCCTTAGGATTGACTGGTACAGGGATATATGCTAATTCAATGGGATGGCTGAAAATTGCTATTCAAATATTATTTCAAACAAATTAGAAAATACATGTTTATCTGAAAGCCTTGTAGTTGAAAGAGTGAGCCTAGAAAAATGGGTTAATTAAGATTGAGAGAGACTAGAGAGGAGGCCCAAATTTGAATTTTTCATGGATAGTGAGCAGAATCTAAGGGGCTTCAGATCATAGGCAAATCTGACTCTAAGACACAGCTAGTGTCTTCTCCTTTTATCATCTAATTTAATCCTCTCAATGGCCTTATGAAATAGAAAGTACTATCTCCATTTAAATATAATAAGACTGTGGCTCAGAAAGCTAAGTAATTAGTTAATTCATCAGCACAAGTAACAGACCTGGAATTTGAACGTTCATCTGGTTTCACTTTCAGTGGCTTTTCTTCTCAGTATTCAAGAGAACATGATCTGCCTGCTTCAGAAACCTGCTGGCCTTTGCCCTCATCAAAGCAGGAAAGGAGGAGATAACAATTTTAAAATACTGGTTAATTAACCATTGCACTTCCCCAACACTTTATTACGAAAAAATTCACACATACAAAAGCCAAAAGAATTTCACAAGATGCCCTTCATATAGCTACAAGTTAGAGTCTACAATTTGCATTTTACCCTGCTTGCTTTGGGCTTCCCAGGTGGCGCTAGTGATAAAGAACCCGCCTGCCAATGCTAGAGACATAAGAGATGTGGGTTCGATTCCAGCATTGGGAAGGTCCCGTGGAGGAGAACATGGCAACCCACCCCAGTATTCTTTTCTGGAGAATCCCACGGACAGAGGAGCCTGGCGGGCTACCGTTTATAGGGTTGCAAAGAGTCAGACACAACTGAAGCAACTTAGCACACACTACTTGCTTTATCATATATCTGTCCCTCTAGTCATCCCATTTTTTAATCATTATCTAAATTTTAACTGCATTTCCCAGTAGATTGAAGACATCAGTATGTCTTTAACTCATTACTTCAGCATGCATATTATTAACTGAAGTTCAGTACTGGTTTATAGATTTATTAAAAATTTGAAATAAAAATACAGTGAAACACACTGATCTAAAGTGTGTTACTCAATAATTTTAGACAAGTGCATACCGTTGTGCAGCCTGAATTTCTCTCCTGATACACAACACCGCTCTCAGGCCAGAAAGTTTTCAAATGTCCTTTTCCAGTCAAGTTCCATCCCTTCCACCCACTTTAGGACACCATCGTTCTGTTTTCTGGTTCATTGTTAGTTTGTTTAACCATAGATTAGTGTGGCCTGTTTAGAATTTCATATAGATGGAAGGAAACAGTATGTACTTTTTTGTATAAGAGTTCTGTCACAGCAGCATAAGATATTTTGAGAATAATTCATTTTATTCTATGTGTCAGTAGTTTATTCCTTATTTCTGCTGATGGACAGCTGGACTGTTTTGGTTTTTAATCTGTTATGGAATAAAGCAGCTCTGAATATTATTAGAGCAATTTTTCATTTCTTTTGGTGCACCTACTGGTCACAGGGTAAGTACGTGCTGTTCTTAGCTGCTCTGTCATGTCCGACTCTTTGCGACCTCATGGACTGTAGCTTACCAGGCTCTTCTGTCTATGGGGATTCTCTTGGCAAGAATACTGGAGTGGGTTTCCATGCCCTCCTCCAGGAGGTTTAATTTTATAAGAAACTGCCAAAATGTTTTGCAAAAAACGTGTACCATTTTACACTCCCAGTAACACTCTCTGAGAGTTCTGTTGCTCCACATTGCTACCAATCGTCTAAATTTTATTCTTCTGGAGAGTTGGCATTGTTTTCTCATCGGGGAAGAGAGCCCTGCCAGCCAGCTTTGGTTGGATTCGCTGTTCCTTCTGAGTCAACTTCCATTTAAGCTTTCCCCACAATGATTTGTCACAGTTTGTATTTATTCCCCAATTTTCTCATTCATATTTTTTGCTGCTTATTCATAACATTTTGCTGAATTTTTTTCCCTGAATTCATTTTCCTGAATTCTCTGATTTTAACATTTTATCTCTATTAACTGGCTGTAATAATGCTTCCTCTTTCATTGCAATGAAATGTTAGTCACTCAATCATGTCCAGCTCTTTGAGACCCTGTGGACTGTAGTCTGCCAGGCTCCTCTGTCCATGGAATTTGGCAGGCATGAATACTGGAGTGGGTAGCCATTCTCTTCTCCAGGGGATCTTCCTGACCCAGGAATTGAACCCAGGTCTTCTGCATTGTAGACGGATTCTTAACCCTCTGAGCCACCAGGGAAGCCACCACTTAGATTTTTCCTTTTGACTAATATGATTCAGTTGTAATTGTTGAGTTTTCTATTATTAGTAGTCAAATGAGAGAATTCATTTATGCATGCTCTTTGTAGCCCAAGTTGGGCAGTTAAATTTAAGTAAGGAATTCTGCCAGACATTTCAGAATTTCAGACTCAAAGTTTTAGTCATCAAGAATTGCTTTTATTTACAATGGACTTCTTGGGCCTGGGTAGAAGTAGGATAGTTTTATGATGATGTTATTGATTGACAGTTGCTTGATTAGAGGACTTTGGTAATACATGGAAAACTGATAAATCAAAGGGCAAAAGGCAATGAGCAGTAGGTTTTGTTTGTTTAAATTTGAAAAGACTTAAATGGATAGGAGAGCTAAACCTAGGGATTGCCCATATTAAGCTTCACATTTGTTAATCCCATTGTATTTGTAATTCACTGTGAGTGACAGAGGTTCCTTGTGTTTTACCTGCTTGATACCTAGAGGAGGGAAAACCTGCTAGAAGTCTTCTTGGAGGGCATTAGTGAAGTTTAAATATCACTTTAAAAAAGGCACCCCTGATAATTTGCAATATGTTATGCTCTGCCAGTGATTAAAATAGTTTAACTGATTCCAAAAAGGCAGGTACCCCTGTTGGAATAAGAATTTTTAAAATAACATTTAAAGGCAATTTCTTGATATGGACTTCAAATTTAGGAATTCTCAAAGAAAGCAGTAGCATAAATTCATTTCTATTTTCATTAGGTAGACATTTCCCAACAATTTATACTTGTGTCCACATTCATTAAAAAAAAGAAAAAAGAAGAAATTTGAAAACTGCTTATTCTAAAATTCTAGCCTTAGGTCAAGAGAAAAGAGCCAAGGAAAAACAAAACTGGAATTGAATGGCATGGGTATTATAAGTATAAAACAGGGCATGTACATGCTCAGTCCTGTCTGCTCTTTGCGACCCTCCAGGTCTGCAGCCCTCTAGGCTTCTCTGTCCCTGGGATTTTCCAGGCAAGAATACTGGAGTCGGTTGCCATTTTCCACTCCAGGGGATTTTCCCAGCCATGGATCCAACTCGTATCTCTGGTGTCTCCTGCATTGGCAGATGGATTCTTTACCACAGAGCCACCTGGGTAAATGGAGCCACAAAACAGTTCTTTGAATATCAGAGCAATCTTTTCCCCTTTTTAGCTGTGTGATCTTGGGGGCAAGATGTTTAAATTCTCTAAGTTTCATAAGCTAATCTTAAACTTTAATAAGTTGTAAAGCAACTCAGTTCAGTTCAGTCACTGACTCATGTCCATGAAGTCGGTGATGCCATCCAACCATCTTATCCTCTGTCCTCCCGCCTTCAATCTTTCGCAGCATCAGGGGCTTTTCCAATGAGTCAGTTCTTCACATCAGGTGGCCAAAGTATTGGAGTTTCAACTTTAGCATCGGTCCTTCCAATGAACACCTAGGACTGATCTCCTTTAGGATGGACTGGTTGGATCTCCTTGCAGTCCAAGGGACTCTCAAGAGTCTTCTCCAAAACCACAGTTCAAAAGCACAGCATCAAAACAGGTATATTATCAAAGGTGAAACAGATCACCAGCCCAGGTTGGATGCATGAGACAAGTGCTCGGGCCTGGTGCACTGGGAAGACTCAGAGGGATTGGATGAGGAGGGATGTGGGAGGGGGGATCGGGATGGGGAATACATGTAAATCCATGACTGATTCATGTCAATGTATGGCAAAAACCACTACAATATTGTAAAGTAATTAGCCTCCAACTAATAAAAATAAATGGGAAAAAATAAGAAAAACAAACAAACAAACAAACAAAAAACCCCAAAAGCACCAATTCTTCAGTTCTCAGCTTTCTTAATGGTCCAACTCTCACATCCATACATGACCACTGGAAAACCATAGCTTTGACTGGACAGACGTTTGTTGACAAAGTAATGTCTTTGCTTTTTAATATGCTGTCTAGGTTTGTCATAGCTTTTCTTCCAAGGAGCAAGCATCTTTTAATTTCATGGCTGCAGTCACCATTTGCAGTGATTTTGGATGCCAAGAAAATAAAGTCTGTCTCTGTTTCCATTGTTTCTCCATCTATTTGCCATGAAGTGATGGGACTGGATGCCATGATTTTAGTTTTTTGAATGTTGAGTTTTAAGCCAGCTTTTTCACTCCCCTCTTTCACTTTCATCAAAAGACTCTTCAGTTCCTCTTCACTTGCTGCCATAAGGGTTCTGTCATTGAATATCTGAAGTTATTGATATTTATCCCAGCAATCTTGATTCCAGCTTATTTTTCATCTAGTCCAGCATTTCTCATTATGCACTCTGCATGTAAGTTAAATAAGCAGAGGACAATATAAAGCCTTCACATACTCTTTTCCCAATTTAGAACCAGTTTGTTATTCCATTTCTGGTTCTGTTTTTTTTGACCTGCATATAGATTTCTCAGGAGGCAGGTCAGGTGGTCTGGTATTCCCATCTCTTGAAGAATTTTCCACAGTTTGTTGTGATTTACACAATCAAAGGCTTTCGTGTAGTCGATAAAGTAGAAGTAGATGTTTTTCTGGAACTCCCTTGCTTTTTCGATAATCCAGTGGATATTGGCAACTTGATCTCTGGTTCCTCTGCCTTTTCTAAATCCAGCTTGAACATCTGGAAGTTCACAGTTCACATACTGTTAAGCCTCACTTGGAGAATTTTGAGCATTACTTTGCTAGCGTGTGAGATGAGTGCAATTGTGTGGTAGTTTGAACATTCTTTGGCATTGCCTTTCTTTGGGAATAGAATGAAAACTAACCTTTTCCAATCCTGTGGCCACTGCTGAGTTTTCCAAATGAGTTCAGCACTTTCACAGCATCATCTTTTAGGATTTGAAATAGCTCGACTGGAATTCCATCACCTCCACTAGCTTTGTTCATAGTGATCTAAGGCCCACTTGGCCTCACATCCCAGGATGTCTGGCTCTAGGTGAGTGATCACACTATTGTGGTTATCTGGGTCAATAAGATCTTTTTTGTATAGTTTCTATGTATTCTTGCCACCTCTTCTTAATATCTTATGCTTCTGTTAGGTCCATACCATTTCTGTCCTTTATCATGCCCATCTTTGCATGAAATGTTCCCTTGGTAGCCCTAATTTTTTGGAAGAAATCTCTAGTCTTCCCCATTCTATTTTTTTCCTCCATTTCCTCACACTGATCAGCGAAGAAGTCTTTCTTATCTCTCCTTGCTATTCTTTGGAACTCTGCATTCAAATGGGTATATCTTTCCTTTTCTCCTTTCCCCTTAGCTTCTCTTTACTCAGATATTTGTAAGGCCTCCTCAGACAACCATTTTGCCTTTTTGCATTTCTTTTTGTTGGGGATGGTCTTGATCACCATCTCCTGTACAATGTCATGAACCTCTGTCCATATTTCTTCAGGCACTCTATCAGTCCTAATCCCTTGAATCTGTCATTTCTGCTATATAATCATATGGGATTTGATTTAGGTCATACCTGAATGTTCTAATGTTTTTGCCTACTTTCTTCAATTTAAGTCTGAATTTTGCTAGAAAGAGTTCATAATCTGAGCCACAGTCAACTCCCAGTCTTGTTTTTGTTGACTGTATAGAACTTAAAAAATGCAAGAAAGAGAACCCCCAAATAAGATAACCGTCCACAAAATTTTTAAAATTCTCTTAGCAGTCTCACAGAATAACATTACCCTCCCCCACCCCAATTTTTAGATGAGAAAATTGATATCTTTACTTATTCAAGAATGCACAGCTAAGTTATCAGTGAAGTTGAAGCTATTGGAGATGCTGTTTCAAAACAGATATAAACAAATTCCCAAAGCCAGTATCTTTTCCATATAAAGTACCTACCAGCTTGTTGGAAGTTAGTAAGTGCTTAGTAATTATGAGTCTCCCAAGCAGGAGAGAGAGAGAGAGAGAGGGTGGGACAGAGAGACAAAGGGGAGAAATATGTAAGCTGGAAATATCTAAAAATGGTATTACTGTATTCTACATTGAGATACTTGAAATGCTCTCTTTGGATTTTATAAAATTACTATAGACCAAGGATTCTATATGTAGAGCCCAGTAAAGGTATGGGGACTGTGGATAGAATTTGTGAGGGGTAATCTGTGAACTTGGGAGGAAAATAATTGTGTCTGTTTTAACTTAGTCCTCCTGGAAATATAGCACTTCCTTCAGTTATTCATGTAGGTAATAAACCATTAATGGAACTCACAGATATTTTCGTATCAAACTATAGTTGTTGTGCATATACTAAAGTCACGTATATGCCCATGACTAATTCAAAATAATTGTAGTTCTTAGAACCACCACTCGATCTTATTATTTGAGGCACCAAGAAGAAATACATATATTACTACATGGCACGTTTAAAATACTTTGATGATCTATTTAAATATAAACATAAATGGCTTTCTTTGTATTTTATTTTATGCATTATATATATATGCATATGTATATCCAGTTGAGTATATATTCAGCTATGACAAAGATGAAAATATAGATTATTACCACACAAGAAGGCCATCTCATGTCACCTCTCAGTCAATAGCTATTCAAAGATAATCATTGTTCTGATTTCTACCATCCTGGTTTGGTTTTATTTTAAAAATTAAATTTCTTTCAGCACATAATATATACCTTTTTAGTGCCTAGCTTCTTCTGTGCAAACTTAATAAATGAGTGATTCATTCACTATTCATTCATTAGAGGTTGTGTTCTCCAAAGACAGGTGCTGAGAAGGAGTTTGGATTGTGAGATGCAGGTGAGTGCTCTACACCTGTGAAAGGAAGGACGTGGGCAGAAACAAGAATGGGCAGAGAAAGAAGTTGAACTGTGATGTCGACCTGACAACGCCTCAAGTCGATATTGCCATCAGGGTGTCCTGAGCTAAAATGGCTCAGTATTTACATCTCTCTCTTGTTCGGTCCTGAGGTGTGGGCTGCCCTGGGAAGAGCCAGCCAGAGGCAAAGCACTCCTTGCAATTGAGGCAGATTCTGAAAGAGGTAGACTGGTGGAAGCTCTTGACTGCATTGCTCGTGACTGGTCAGTAAATCCTATGGCAGGATTTTTTTTTAAAAGGGCTGAATATATTATCTACAAGTAGGATTAATATCTCATTACACTGGGATGAGAGAAAGTTTCTCTTCCAAGTTCTTCTGCATATAAAAAATATGTTTTGGAAGCTGGATCTTGGTGTTACATCTCAGAGACATATTACCAAAGTTATGCTGTGTAATATACAATGTGTGAATATAGCTTGACAATAAGACTTGGATTCTGATAAAGTCTGCAGTTTTATACTTCTTCAATATTGCCTTGGCTATTTTTAATTTTGTGCATCTCTATGTGAATTGTAATAGTGCTGGTTGCCAGGAGCCAGTGCCTAGAAAGGCAGTCCATCATGAAGGATGTGAAGCTGATGGACGTAATGAGCTGGATTGCGTCAGGCAAAGAGCTGAGATACTGTGCACCCTAACCTCTATCACAAACTTAAATTTTCTCATTGGCTTGCATTAGCAGATTCATTACAGCTGGATTTGGCTTGCATGGTGAATATTTTAAAAACTTTCATAGTATTGTTATAATGTATAGAAATATTCAGAGAATGAGTTTTCATACTAAAGGAAATATGTATTCCATGTGATTAATATACACACACATATGCTCTATCTCCGAATTTTTATATTGTGAGCTACTTACTCTATTGGAAATGTAATAAGGTGGTGTTTAGTAATACATTTTATATTAATTCTGGTAATGTAGCTGTGGTGGAAACTGTGAACAGAAGCCTGTGGAACCCAAAACAATAGGGAATATAGTTAGCCATTTCATGCCCCAGTACCTCCAGCTAAACATGTACTAAGGGAAGTAGATGGTAGCACAGACTTCCTTTCTGCCATGTCATATTCAGTTGGGGAATGAATGTAATTATGTTTAATTGAGTTGAGGCACATTATTACACTGAGGCATGCCTCTCTTGACTGTAAATAAGAAATCTGTGGTATTTTATAACAGTGGAAAAATGCTTTCAATCTGCATGGAGTAAAAATTAGTAATGGCAGCCAATGTATGTCTCTTCCAAATTACAGGCAATTAGGAAGGCTCTTTGGTATTATTAGAAGGCACTTCTGACATTTGATTAAAGCAGAGGTCAAGTGAATACAAATGCATGTAATATACACAGGAATCTGTGTAGACAAATGGGAAATGTGGCATAGTAAAAGAAAAGTGGTTAGAGATACTGAAGGTCTGAATCGTAGGAATCTTAGCTCCAAAGTCACGACCCACTAGTTATAGCTGGAGAAGGTAATTCATTACTTTATAAATGAAATGAAGCTGGTAAAAGTGCATCTTAAAGATCTCCTCCCACAGAGCTCTGGCTATACGTGCAATTCATACTGTAAGGAGAATATGACCTGAGCAATATATTAATGTTATCACCAATCACTTAAATTACTCAAGAATACATTATTTGAGGGAAAATGTAGATGTCATACGGGAATTGTTATTTTGCTACTGTGATGCCCAACTTCTCCATTTCTTGACATTGTTTTTCACATTCATAATTACATCAGTCGCATTTTCACTTTAAATACACATTGATATACAGAGTTTTCTACATAGACTCGGCAATTGTGATTTTTTTTCTTTTCATGTGAAGGATGGGATATAAATTACTGGTGTTTCAGATTGCCAGCATCTGAACCTGATTCAGGTTCCAGGTGGGCTCAATACAATTTATCAAGTTTGTTAATCACAGAGCAGAAGAACAGGTATTAGTGGATTAATCTGATTGCTTCGTTTTGCTCAGGGCTGTGATAGGCACATGTTTGACAATGTTCCTTCCACCTCCTGTTTGCAGTTAATGATTCTATAGCTCTGTGTTGACCTTTGCTTCCAATTCTAATTTTGGAAGTGACTGGCTTTAAAGTCATGCTGAAAAGAATTCTGAGGCATCCTCTGGGCGTGGTAGGAAAGTGCAGGGTAATCAATAAATGATAACTGCTTTAGGCATGGAAGCGGCCATGGCCACACATATGCCACAAACTAGGCATCTCTGCTGCCTTCACTGCTTCATGAATCACAGTGAACGTAATGATTTTGATGGAAAATTCAATTGCATAAACCCTTGGGAAAGAAATTATTATCATTTGCTTGATGTTTTACACATCGTTTAAATTATATTAACAATCTTTGGTCCCTCTTCTTGTTCTGCCATCAGACCGGAGTAGATAAGAATTTATAATGATGGTAGCACTGTATTCACCACTCTCTCATTGAAGAGAGCCCTCCATGATTTAATTTACTTATGGGATTTTGTCGTAAAGAATCTTAGCCTGATGTAATTCACATACCATTTTCTTCTGAACAGGGCTAATGTCCCCCAAACCTCATTCTTTTCTATTTGTATATATTTAAAAAAAACCACAAAACTTTAAATAGTATTTAGTATTTCTTTAATGTCTTTAAGCACCAAATGCTGAGTGTATTAAACGGTGATTCAGAAGCAAAGTTGTTGCAACATACAAATGTCAAAGAGTTAGGATTCTCTCTGATAAAATAAAGGAATTTATATGTGGCTCAGTTGGTAAAGAATCTTCCTTAAATGCAAGGGACTGCCTGCAATGCAGGAGACCCAGGTTTGGTCCCTGGGTCAGGAAGATCCTCTGGAGAAGGAAATGGCAACCCACTCCAGTATTTTTGCCTGGAGAATCCCAATGGACAGAGGAGCCTGGTGGGCTACAGTCCATGGGGTCGCAAGAGTTGAACACAGCTTAGCAATTAAACTGCCATCACCTGAAAAATAAAAATTCATTTTTATTTCATTCGAAATTCATTTCAATTTCATTGAGCTTAGTAAATACACATATGTTCAAACAACCTGATCCCTAGTTCAAAGATTGTCTTTGTTTCCCAACAGCTAAAGTAGAACGTATCAAGAGGCTACTTTTCTTCAAGAATGAGAAAGTTTGGGAAGAAGTACTCAGGAAGCACACCAATATGCAAGCCAATCACAGTGATAATAAAAAGCAAAATATAAGGAGATGCAACAACGTGTTTTACCTAATGGCTTACTCGGAACCTCAGGTGGGTTTTACAAAAGATCATCATATCCTCAAGGTGTTTATGGTATTACTGAATATATAAAATGTATGCCTTGAATTATGGAAATATAATTAAAGACATAATTACCAGCAAGTAAATGAGGAAGAGAAGAAACGATATAACTGGTGTTTTACATAGAAATCAAAGTTTCTATGAAGACTTGCAAATAACTTGTAAATAACAATGTGTTTAAAATCTCATGAAGTTTTCAGGAATGTACTAATGGAGATCTTTCCACATGTGTGGCACATGCTTTGAAAGTAAAACCTGTATTGAATGAAGTAAGCCAGAAAGATAAAGACCAATACAGTATACTAACGCATATATATGGAATTTAGAAATATGGTAACGATAACCCTACATGCAAAACAGAAAAAGAGACACAGATGTACAGAACAGACTTTTGGACTCTGTGGGAGAAGGCGAGGGTGGGATGTTTCGAGAGAACAGCATCGAAACATGTATATTATCTAGGGTGAAACAGATCACCAGCCCAGCTGGATGCATGAGACAAGTGCTCGGGCCTGGTGCACTGGGAAGACCCAGAGGGATCGGGTGGAGAGGGAGGTGGGAGGGGGGATCAGGATGGGGAATACATGTAAATCCATGGCTGATTCATGTCAGTGTTTGACAAAAGCCACTACAATGTTGTAAAGTAATTAGCCTCCAACTAATAAAAATAAATGGAAAAAAATAAAAAATAAAACCTGTATTTAAAGTATGGCTCAACCAACAAGGTTCTTTGACCTTGATTAAATTGTTTGTTTCTAAGCCTATTACTTCATTTATAAAACAGACATATACTCAAAATCCTACAGTTTATGTATACTAAAATAGATATTTAATACAATGAACAGTTATTGAATATCTGCTATATGCAAGATACTCTTTTGAGAGCTATGTAAAACACCAAGACCAATAAGGTAAAATCTTGCCCTCATGGAGAGCAGATTTCAGTGGGAATTTCATTAAATAGTCTATTCACTTGGCAAGCATTCATTAAATGTATATTATGGTTCAAGAAATCTGCCCCTGCTTTTGTGGTGGTTTCTTGCTTATGGAATAGTGCGAAGAAAGAAAAACACAGGATCTCTGGGAGAAAAATGAGAAAACAAGGGGAGAGCTAATTTCATTTGAGTGGTAAGGAATGACTTTTCTAAGGCAACATTTAGACTAATTCATTAAAATATCAGATTAAGGCTTGAAAAAGGGGAAGGAAATGATTTGTAGCAGAAGAAAGAACATGTTTAAAGGCTGCTAAATTAAGAACAAACTTGGTGCATTTCAGGACCTGACAGATGGCCAGCGTGTCTGAGTGAGTGAGTGACTGACTGAGTGAGTGAGTGAATGGAAAATGAGCTCAGCAGAGGCCAGTCTTGTGTATCATTTCCACGCCATGTTTAGAGTTTGGCTTTTATTCTAAGTGCCATTGAAGCCACTTAAGGATTTCAAGCAGGGGGGTGATGTGATCCAATTTACCTCTTAAAATCTCCATCCTGACTGCTATATGGAAAATCGACTGAGGGATATCATATTTGGTACCAAAGAGAATAAGTCTATTGCAGAAATTCAGGTGAAGAGTCACGATTTATATTTGGGTGGTGGTGGTAGATTCTAAAAGAAAAGAACGGGTTTGAAATATGTTTTGGAAGTGGAATTAAGTGGTGGATAGTATGTGAGAATTTGATAGATAACTCAGAGTTTGGTCTAAAGAGTGGTAGCTTGGTTTCCGACTGGAACAGCAGGGTGAATCATTCCACCTGAAGGTGTGTAGTTATGACAGAGGCTCTATGGCCTGCAAAAACTACAATATTATTTATTTGGTCTTTTATAGAAAAAGTTTGCCAACCCTGGTCTAGTGCATAGATTCCAATGCACTGTGGATTGAATACTAGCTCTTGCATTTACTAGATATTTATCAGTCAACAATTATGTAACTAATCTGTGCCTTAGTTTCATTTCTAAAATGAAGGCAGTGTCAGTACTTATCTTGTAAGATGGCTCTTATAAAAGAAATAATATAACTCTAGTAAATTGTCTGGCCTATGTAAAACATTTAATAAACATTTAATAAATATTAGCTGTTGTTATTTTTCACTTGATATACAATTTAGTTCCTACCACCTGGAGGCCTCCATCAGTCTTCTTGAGTATCCTTATGACTTGGCAACCTGCTTGCATGGAGCAGTGATTGGAGAGCTTGCCAAGATGTCTTTTGAGCTTCCCAGGTGGTATAGTGGTAAAGAAGCCACCCACCAATGCAGAAGACCCAAGAGACACAGGTTCGATTCCTGGGTCAGGAAGATCCCCTGGAGTAGAAAATGGCAACCCATTCCAGTATGCTTGCCTGGAAAATTCCACGGACAGAGGAGCCTGGCAGTCCATGGGGTTGCAATGAGTCGGACACAACTGTGCACACGCACACACACATAAGAATGTGTAATATTTAATAGTGAAAGAGGCCTTAATGAAACATTCATTTAAAAAGTCAACTGGTCTACAGACAATGCTTTTTAGAAATTTATCATGATTTTCAGTGTAGCTGTTGGGTGGGACAGATGTTGCTGTTTAGCTGCTAAGTCACATCCAACTGTTTGCGGCCCCAAGGACTATAACCTGCCAGCATGTGGTTTATAGCTTATTTGAGGCCACTCTATCAGTAAAGCTATGCATGGTTAATTTCCTAAATTAGTTATCTTTAACAAGTATATGCAAATTTGGAGAGAGTGACTTGTAGAACTTATATTTTCTAAAACTAACTTTTGATACCATGTAAACTATCTGGAGTTCTTGAACAGTATTCCAAATATCTCAATAATTGAAGTGAAAAAGTGAAAGTGTTTGTCGCTCAGTTGTGTGGGACTCTTTGCAACTCCATGGACTGTAGCCCCCAGGATCCTCTGTCCGTGAAATTCTCCAGGCAAGAATGACAAAAAAAAAAAAAAAGAACACTGGACTGGGTTACCATTTCTTCCTCCAGGGAATCTTCCCAACTCAGGGATCGAACCCGGGTCTCCTGCATTGCAGGCAGATTCTTTACTGTCTGAGCCACTAGCAAATGTCTAAGCTTTCCAAATGATAGTCTCATCAAATATATTTGATAAGCATATTTAGAAAATTTCTCCTCAGTTCTTTACAAATTTCCTGATAATACGATTAATGTACATGCCATTTTGTCCCAGAGTATAATAGTAGAAATAATGAGTAAAATAGAAAAGGAGGGGTATTTTGGCTTATTGCATTATCTAACATTATCTAACATGATAGCCACCAGTCAGATGTGTTTATGAAACATTTGAATGTAGCTAGTTAAACTAAGGAACTAATTTATTAAAAAGATTTTATTTTAGATTGGAGTATAGTTGATTTATAATGTTGTGTTAGCTTTCAGGTACAGCAAAGTGATTCAGTTATACATGTACATATACCTATTCTTTTTCAGATTATTTTCCCACATAGGTTATTATAGAATATGAGTAGAGCTCCCTGTACTATACAGTAGATCCTTGTTGATTATCTGTTTTATATATAGTAATGTATATCTGTTAATCCCAACTTCTAATTTATCCTTTCCCCCAATGTTTCCCTTTTGGTAACCATACGTTTGTTTTCTAGGTCTGTGAGTCTATTTCTGTTTTGTAAATAAGTGCATCCATATCATATTTATTAGATCCCACGTATCAAAGTCAAAGTGTTAGTCACTCAGTCATGTCCAACTGTTTGCGCCCCACAGACTGTAGCCTTCCAGGCTCCTCTAGCCACAGAATTCTCTAGGCAAGAATACTGGAGTAGGTTGCCATTGCCTTCTCCAAGGGATCTTCTCCTGATAACTGCCTCGGTGTGGGATTACTGGATCATATGGTAGCTCTATTTTTAGTTATTTAAGGAACCTCCATGCTGTTCTCCATAGTGGCTATTCCAATTTACATTCCCACCAACAGCGTAGGAGGGTTCCCTTTTCTCCACACCCACTCCAGCATTTACTGTTGGTAGATTTTTTGATGATAGCCATTCTGACCAGTGTGAGGTGATATCTCATTGTAGTTTTGATTTCCCTTTCTCTAATAATTAGTGATGTTGAGCATCTTTTCATGTGCTTTTTGGCCATTCATATTTCTTCTTTGGAGAACTGTGTATTTTGGTCTTCTGTCCATTTGATTGGGTTTTTTGTTTTTTTGTTTTTTGATATTGAGCTGAATTAGCTGTTTGCATAGTTTGGGGATTAATGCCTGTTGGTTGCTTTGTTTGCAAAGATTTTTCTCTCCTTCCTAGGGTTCCCTTTTTGGTGTTTTTTTTTTTTTTTTATGGTTTCTTTTGTTGTTCAAAAGCTTTGAGTTTAATTAGGTACCATTTGTTTATTTTTGTTTTTATTTCCATTACCCTTAAGTGATGGATTGAAAAAGATCTTGCTGAAATTATGTCAAAGACCATTCTACCTGTGTTTTCCTCTCAGAGTTTTATAGTATCAGGCCTTCTTTTAGGTCTTTAATCCATTTTGAGTTAATTTTTGTGTATAGTGTTAGGGAGTATTCTAATTTCATTTGTTAACATGTAGCTGTCCTGTTTTCCCTGTACCACTTATTGAGCAGACTGTCTTTTCTCCATTGTATATTCTTGTCTCCTCTGTTATAGATTAGGTGACCATAGGTGCATGGGTTTATCTCTGGACTTTGTATTCTGTTCCATTGATCTATATTTCTCATTTTTCAGACATAATGCTATTGCAGTCTTAATAGACTTCAGTCTAGTATAAACATAACTTTTAAATACCTCGGGCAACAAAGCAGTTTATATGACTAGCTTTACTGTAGTATTAAAATACCATAGACAAAGAGGCCTGGCATGCCGTAGTCCATGGGGACTGATACACAGCCAAGTGATTCAGTTATACGTCTATATAGACACTCTTTTTCATTATGTTTTATCACAAGATATTGAATATAGTTCCCTGTGCTATTCAGTAGGACCTTATTGTTTATCCACTATATGTATGACAGCTAAAGAAGATTTTATAAATTTGATTATAAAAATTGTGTTACAGAAAGATCATTTTGTTGCTTCTGAGGAGAATGAGTAAGAAGTGCTTTTACCAGCAAGGACCTACTGTATAGCGCATAGAACTTTGCTCAATGATATGTGCTGTCCCGGGTGGGAAGGGAGTTTGGGAGAGAATGGATACGTGTATATGTATCATTGAGTCCCTTCAGTGTTCTCCTGAAACGACCACAACATTGTTAATTGGCTATACCCCAATACAAAATAAAAAGTTTAAAGTTTAAAAACAGAAGTGCTTTTGACTGGAGGTAGAGAGTTTGGGAAGCTATTGCAATGGTTCTGGCAAGAAATGAGAAGAGCCTAAGCAAGAGCAGATAACTGCTAAGGGCTCAAGGGAATGCTGGGTAAGTCCAGGCTTCCAGTTTTGGGGGGTACCTCCAGGTAGGAGTAAATGTTTCCGGGATAACATGTATGAATGAATTAGATCACACAGTGGCATGTATAGGAGGTTATTTTTGACGATAATTTGCTCACTCACTAGATTATAAAATTTAGGTTTGAAAGTAAATCATTCATCTCTGATGGGCTGATACAATGGGAGGAGAAAGTAAAAGGGTAAAGATCCATCTGTTTAAAAAAGGACTTATGTAAATCAACTATAATTCATTAAAAAGATATTAACGCAATAAAAATTGATTTGTACCATGTAGGCTTTTCTGAAAACATTTCTAAACTTCTATTTGAGACTGAAAGGCAGTGTATAGTGCATCATACTCTGAACTTTAGCACATTTTATCTTCTAGTCGATCTCCTAAACACTAAGGTAGAAAAATGTTTATGAAAATCATTCACAAATGTTAACATCTGATGCCCTTGGTTGCTGTATTACAAATGACATTAAGTTTCACAAGAATTGATGTGACTAAGTAGAAATTCATAAAGTCTTTTAAATAGTTGAGATTTGTATCAACTTCTGTCATTACTGAAATAATATCTGGATGGGGAAAGCACTGTCATAAACAGATAAGTATAGTAAATGCTGGTGCTTCCCAGCTGGCCCAGTGGTAAAGAATCACCTGCCGAGCAGGAGATGTGGTTTTGATCTCTGGGTTGGGAAGATCCCCTGGAGAAGAAAATGGCAACCCACTCCAGCAGTATTCTTGCCTGGAAAATCCCATTGACAGACAAGCCTGGTGAGCTGTAGTCCATGGGGTTGCAGAAAGAGTCAGACACGACTTAACAACTAAACAACAGTAGTAAATACTAGAGAATGCATAGAAAAAGATCGTGTCTCCTCTGTTTAATTTCTTTTTATTTGCATATTTATTTTTGGTTGAGTCGGGTCTTCATTGCTGTCCACTGGCTTTCTCTAGCTTCGGGAATGGTGGCTGCTCTCTAGTTGCAGGACATGGGCTTCTCATTGCGGCGGCTTCTCTTCTTGTGGAGCTAGGGTGCATGTACGTCAGTAGTTGCAGCTCCTGGGCTCCAGTGTGGGCTCAGTAATTGTGATGGACAAGCTTAGTTGCTCCAAGGCATGTGGAATCTTCCCAGACCAAGGATCAAACCTTTGTCCCTTGGCAGGAGGATTCTTATACCCTGTCACACCAGGGAAGTCCTCCTCTTTGTTAATTAACACTATTATAAAGAGATGACAGAGGAAAGGGAAACCCAAAAGTCCATAAAATCATACACTTAAATTTTATGCACAGTACTTTGGATGCTTGGATAGAACCAAGATCCTAAGCTTCTTAGCAGCTTTCATACTTACATGCAGCTGATAATATATTAAGTGCATTTTATGATTTTCTTTTACCAAAGTATCTTGAAAATTATGACAAGCTAATTAAATATCACTAAGATCTTGCATAGTGCCTGGCATGGCCAAAAAAAATAAAATGAAATTTACATGGAAACATGAAAAAGCTTGAATAGTCAAAGCAAGCTTGAGGGAGAAGAGCAAAGCTGGAGGTATCAAACTAACTGATTCCAGGATATACAACAAAGCTACAATAATCAAAACAATATGGTACTGGCACAAAGTAGACACACAGATCAATGGAACAGAATGAGTGAACTCAGAAATGAACCCAAACTTGTATGGGCAATTAATCTAGGACAAAGGAAGCAAGGATAAACAATGGGGAAAAAGACAAACTGTACAATAAACGCTCTTGGGAAAACTGGACAACTACATGCAAAAGAATTAAACTGGACTACTCTGTTATACCATGCACAAAAATCAGTTCAAAATGTATTAAAGACTTAAATGTAAGAAGAGTCTTAGAAGAAAACCTGGTCTTAGAAGAAAATATTTTCTGACATTGGTCTTAGCAATATATGTTTTATATATCTCTTCAGGCAAGGGAAACAAAAGCAAAAATAAACAAGTGAGGTTAAATCAAATTAAAAACTTCAAGGTGAAGGAAACCATTAACAAAATGAAACACAGCCTACTGAATGGGAGAAGGTATTTGCAAATGACCTATCTGATAAGGGATTAATAGCCAAAGTATGCAAAAAACTCATGTAATTCAACATAAAAAAAAACAAGCAATCCATTTAAAAAATGAGCAGAAGACCTGAATAAACGTTTTTTCTGAATAAGACATACAGATCAACAGGCACATGAAAAGATGCTCAACATCAATAATCTTTAGGGAAATGCAAATTAAAACCACAATGAGACACGGTTTCCTTCCTGTCAGAATGCCAGTCATCAAAATGATAACAAGTAGCAAATACTGGCAAGGATATGGAGAAAAGGGAACCCTTGTGCGGTGTTGCTGGGAATGTAAATCAGTACATACTTCTGAGGAAAAAAGTATGGTGGTTTTTCAAAAAAATAGAAATAGTGTATGATCCAGAATTTCATTTTAGGGTGTTTACCCAAAGAAAACAAAAACACTAATACAAAAAGATATATATGCTCCAAAGTTCATAGCAGAATTATTTATAATAGCCAAGCTATGGAAGTAATGTTCAGTTCAGTTCAGTCACTCAGTCGTGTCCGACTCTTTGCGACCCCATGAACCGCAGCACGCCAGGCCTCCCTGTCCATCACCAACTCCCGGAGTTTACCCAAACTCATGTCCATTGAGTCGGTGATGCCATCCAACCAGCTCATCCTCTGTCGTCCCCTTTTCCTCCTGCCCCGAATCCCTCCCAGCATCAGGGTCTTTTCAAATGAGTCAGCTCTTCGCATTAGGTGACCAAAGTACTGGAGTTTCAGCTTCAATAATATGAATAATATTTTTGCAATAATATGGATGGATCTAGAAGGTATGTTATCATGCTAAGTGGAATAAGTTAGAGAAAGACGAATACCCTATGATATCACTTATATATGATATCTAGAACACAAACCAAACAAAACCGACTCATAGGTACAGAGAAAGAAACAGGTGGCTGCCAGAGGGGAGGGTCGTGGATGGTTGGGGATAATAGGTACAAGGGGTTAAGAGGTACAAAGTTCCAGATATAAAATATAGATGCCACAGTGGTTTTATGTTACGAGGTCAATAGCAGTATAATAGCTGTGTATGGGGACAGATCACTAGACTTGCCATGACGATCATCTAGTAGTGTGCATAAAGGTCAAGTCACTTTGTTGTTCAACTGACAAAAATGTAATATTGTACATCAACCATATTTGAATAAAAACACATTGAATTGTCAGTCAAAGTATGCATAAGTGAATGTGGAGGATAAACATAACTCACCTTTAAATATCTTAATATCTTATGGGTCCATATATCCCTAAACTTTATAAAGGTCTCTATGCAGTTAAAAGTTTAAAATAAGGTTGTTATTTTAACAATATAAATAAGTTTATGGTAGCTTTGGGAAAAACATTTATTCTATCTATTTTGATAATGATGTTCCTAACTGAATATCCATTCAAAAGCCCCTATGAATAATTAAATAGATTTAAACACCATATGAATACATGAAAGCCAGTTTTGTATTATTTTTATAATTTGTAAATAGTTTAGTTTTTAAAGATGCACTGGGATGAAAGCAGAGAAATGGTTTGTGTTGCAGGAACATCATGATGTAACTGGAAAGAGGAGAGGCTTGGTGGAGGGCAGAGAGCCGTGAGAGAGGATACGTGGATTTGAATCCACATTTTGCTATAACCTGTTTTCCTACATCAGATGGGTCCTTGGTGGCTTTGTTTATTTCTGTAGATGGTTTCTAACTTCCCACCCCCGTAACGTCTAAACTTCAAAGGAAGGAATTCACAAGTTAAAAAGATAGCCAAGTACATTGGAAAGTCCCTGAAGGCAATCATGACGGTAGTGATGATGTTCTAATGCTCTCTAAGGCTCACCCAAGCTTCGGAAGTCTGATATTCTGTGGTTTGTTCCCGGATTTGCTATGAGATTTAACTAGTACTTAGTGAGCTGGCCTGTGATTCCATCCACTAGAGGACAGTAGTAAATGTGCACAAACATCTTCAAAAGAGTGACTCACTGAAATAAAGCCTGTCCTGCAGAAAGATGCTATGCAGAGGAGCACATGAATAAAATACATTTAGGGTCAGTAATCTGAATAAAGCCACATGCATTAGAGGGCTGTAGAAATTCCTTATCTATTAAATATTTAAGTACTCTAGTTCATAAATGGGCAATTGCTCCAGGACCAGCTCCTCTGTAAGAAGTCAGCCGTGTTGAGAGTGAAAGGCCCCTGCAATCATCCTCAGACAAGCAGCTGTGCCTATAGAGGCAGTGAGGGGAGCTGCCGGCCGTCCAGGGCCGCTCCCAGCCCGCGGCAGGCTCTAACGTCCTGGGGTGTGCTACATGGTTTATTTTTTATCTCTAAAGTCCAGCCCAGCCCAGCCCAGCCCCTTGTGTTTGATAAGTGCCTGATCAAATCTTACTCTCCAGCCCTAGTCATCTCTGAACTTGGTTCCCTGTTTCGCTACTTCTCAGCTTTTTGATTTTTGGCAAATCACTTGACTTCCCCAACTCAATTGCTTTTGGTTTTGTGGATTCAAAAGTTTCTGAGGATCCGTTAACATCCTCAGTTACGTATACAGCAGTCTCACCTTTTGAGACGTTTTCTGTATTTCCTTAACTGCCCTCCCCGGCCTGAGAACAAGTGAGGCCTTTAATTACGCTTCTTAACACAGTTTCATGCTAGATTACTTCTTTTCCTGATATAAAGCTTCTGATTAGGTCAAGTAAGTTCAGAGGCAGGGGGACTGCCTAAATGTGTGCCTACATGTGCGCTCAGCTGCTTCAGTCACCTTCGACTCTGAGACCCTGTGGACTGCAGCCTGCCAAGCTCTGTCCATAGGAGTCTCCAGGCAGGAATACTGGAGTGGGTTGCCATGCCCCCCGCCAGGGGATCTTCCTGACCTAGGAGTTGAACCTGCATCTCCTGCATTGCAGGCGAATACCTACTGAACCACCTGGGAAACCAGCCTAAATGGATACCTATCAGTGAAAATCTTAATCTTTCTGAAACTCACATACTTTTTTGGTTTGGTAAATCTCTCTTCTTTCAGCTTTTTATTTATTTATTTTTTTTGTGGAGTACAGTCGGTTAACATGTTGTGATAGCTTCAGGTCGACAGGGAAGGGACTCAGCCGTCCATTCAGATGGATCCCTTCTCCCACAAACTCCTCTCCTATCCAGACTGCCATCTAAGGCTGAGCAGAGAGATATTCGCATTCTTAAATAGCAAATGGGGACACTGTGTTTCTTAACGTTGCTAAAGATCAAAGTAAGGTAGATATTTAAAACAGGAGGGTAGACCTTTCGTTGACTTCTAGTAAATATCGGTTCTATATTGTTTTCTCTGACAAGTCTGTAGCCTATGGACATGTTATTTTTTCACCTACAGGTAGGAATTTATAGAGAATCCTGTTAAAATAGACAGCTTTTAGTACACGGTGGATCATATGGTGTCTTCTATAAATATAATTGGGCTTCCCAGGGGTCTCAGTGGTAAAGAATCTGCCTGCCAATGCAGGCGACAAGGGTTCAATCCCTGGGTGGGGAAGATCCCCTGGAGAAGGAAATGACAACCCACTCCAGTATTCTTGCCTGGGATATTCCATGAACAGAGGAGCCTGGTGGGCTACAGTCCACTGGGTTGCAAAAGAGTCAAACACAACTTAGTGACTAAACAACGGCAACAAACATGATTACTAAATGCAGAAATTCCTCTGGCTGATACCATCAGCCCAGAGGAAACTCCCAGGGGGCTCAGATGGTAAAGAATCACCTGCAGTGCAGGAGATCTGCGTTCAGTCCCTGGGTCAGGAAGATCCCCTGGAGAAGGGAATGGCAATCCACTCCAGTATTCTTGCCTGGGAAATCCCATGGACAGAGGACCCTGATGGGCCCCGTCCATGGAATCGCAAAGAGTCAGACATCACCGAGCAACTAACACTTTCTCACAAGCAATAGCATCCAATCTTAAAAAAATCATTACAGTAGAATTCTAAATTTTCTAAAATAATTGTAGTAAATCAACATGTGCCCTGTGTATTGACCAAATTTGATAACAGTATTTGTATTGATGAATCTGTAATTAAAGATAAATGTTCTGAGTATTTATAGGTGATTGAAACAAACTCCTCTGTTTATAACATTCTTAGTCACTCTATAATTTCCCCCACATTTAAGTGTTAATTTTGTTAGAATTAGCATGTACCGTCATCCTTACTCCCAATGCAATAAGATGAAAACAACTTCAGGGTCTGAACCATTTATCTGTCAGTGATGGTGAAATAAACCCATAGCTGAAATAGAATTAAGAAATTAAGTGTTTTAATTTCAACAAAGGCAAAATGACAGATTGGTTTTGGAATAGCTGTTGACAAGGCATAGACATAATGCCTGTGACCAGTATAGACATGACATTTTATTTTCTGATTTCATAAGTAAGTGGGATGTGTCAAAATTCCAGTTCTTCTTGCTCCATCATGAGAAATGCAGAGATGATTGGACAACTGGGGCTTCTTCTTCCCTCTCAGAGCCTACTTTCTGTAAGAATCAAACAGCATCCATAGGGCTGGAAAGGCCCATGAAATAAGACACTCAAAGTACAGAAACAGAGATTTTTTTTTCTTTCCTCCAAAGTTGCTCTGTGTTTCTAGGCTCTCTCTATCTCTGTCAACTTTATTCAAGGTTTGTTGTTTTTTGTTTTTTTTTTTTTTTCCCCAGGAATGGTTTCTTCTTGAACATAAATGACTATAAAACATTTTTCAAGGGGATGTCTTTTGGGGTTAATGCAGTCTCATCACAATAGGGGACCCTGACTGTGTTTGACTTGAGCCAAAGAAAAGAAATTCCCTGGATACTTTTATGTAAACCAGGTGGATAAATATACAGAGAACACTACACCAAATCTACAGATGTTTGAAGGTCTCAGAATACAAGCTAGATGCTGAAAAACCGGGATGTGAATGTTGAAGTGAAGAACAAAATCTTACCTGATAAGGGAGGTCTATTTGTAAGAATCTCTAAAACAGAAGACATAACTTCTCCCTTGACGATTCCATAATACTTTCAGAGCCAGATTCTTTATAGCGTGGTCTACAGGTGCTTCACAATTCTGCCCTACCCAAGTGCCACAACTTTGCCCTTGTCGCTCCTAATGCCCTCCATGCCCACATCCCATCCCCACCCACAGTCACCATTTCCAGTACTTCCTTCCCCGAGTCTTTGTGTGGCTGCGTCCTCTGCCAGAAATATCTTTCCTCCACTTCAGGTGAACTGTGACTCAACCCTCAACAATAACTCGAATGTCAATTCTGAAATTAATAGCTTTCTGGGAATCTTTTCTCCCTAACCCAGAGCAGAATTAAGTTCTTCCCTTCTCTGTACCCCTGCAGCCCTGGCGTTTGCCTGCACATGGCACTTGACACGCTGCATGATGACAAAAATTATGAGGTATCATCAGTGCCATTTGTTTTATACCATCTTGCATGTGTTCATCTCCTCTATTAGCAACTGAGCTAAACTCACATTGCAGGGCCTGGAACACAGTATACTTAAATTGAATATTCTCAACATAATTATTAAAATCCATACCATTCATGTTCACAAATGTCTTCAGACTACCAGTCTGTTGTCTTAAAAAAAAAGAGGGAAGACTGTATCACCTTTGCATATATTTGTTCTTTGAGTACTTGTTTATTTACTGATGAATCATCAGGGTACTTTTAACATATCAAAATTGAGTTTATTGAACTTGGCAAAATGATAAGTTCACTCATTTCCTTCTATTTCCCAAGCTAATGACTGTATTTGTTTTATTTTAAACACCCTTTTAAAGGAGTTTTAAACTCTGTTTTAAACTCCCATTTATATACACGGACAGTTTTTTAGATTTAGGGTCAAGACACCCAGCATGTGAGAAATGGAGAAGCACAAGGGGCCAATGGAAACATGTAAGTTAAATTTAAATTGGCTTGAAAGTCTGCCTTTTGTTGGTAGATCATTAATTCATATGAGTTGTGAAGTGATATAATTTAATGTTAGAAAATACCAGTCTTTTTCCATAATTAGAATGACTTGGAAGTGGAGTGATTTGGGGAATATTTAGAAGAGAAAAGATAATACAGATAAGATTGTTGAAAGTCAGTTTGGCCAGATGGTTAGATGTGGGAGTTAGAATCAAAAAGAGGAAAATCCCATTCAACAAATATGTATAGACTTTGGCAACCGGGTCCTAGAGACAAGTAACCATGTTAATCATTAACTAACATATTAAATTAACATTAAAAAGCCTGAACAGTGGTTGAGATTTTGACACCCATCTCAGGGAAGATGCTTCGTTCTTACAAAAGAGAAGTGCAAATCTTTTTGTAGACCTAGCTCATTTCTTAGGTTGGATGGGAGTGCCTGCCCTGACTAGAAAGGGCCTCTTCAGTCATATCTTATTTCAGGAACAGGAGTTACCATGTGAAAGGCTGAGATGGAGCTGTGGAGGGTGGACATCTCAGCCAGAAGGGACAGTCAAAGCAAAGTCTCATTGTGATCATCAGTACGAGGTTCGGAGTGCTGGAGGGTAGTGCTCGAAGGAGGGATTCGTTGAGATGAAGATGGCAAGGCAGCAGGGATCAGGCCCCGGAGACTTGACTTGCTACATTAAGAATCAGATTTGGGGAAAACACCTGCAGTGATTTTTCTTCCTGACACGGTCCGCTGTGCAGAGAGATGGGATGGTTGGGGACATGTGCTTTGTTTTCCCCAAAATGTTATTTTCTGGATTTCTCTAGTCGAATTTTGACAGAGGTAATCTTCTGAAGGCATATTATCTGTTCTCATAAGATGTTTGTAAATGCATATAGCAGTGTTTCAGGCCTCCCCATGAGGGAGCACCATGAGGAGCTTTCTGGCGGTTGTAAGGATCTATGTCACATGTGCGGTAAAGAGGATGTAGTTTGTAAGGCAGGCAGAGCTATTTCCAAGAAATCAGATTCCACCCAAAAGCTTTAGACACAAGTGTTAACTGCAGAAATGGCTGAATACCCTTGGTTATGGCAGGTACAAAGAGTCATTCTGAACCAATGAGGTCACCAACTTCAGTGCAAAAAGGCTGAGTCACTGGCAGTTACGTTTATGAAATACCTCCCAGACTAGGTAGGATGCTAGCTTTCCCTTGCTTTGGTGTGATTTAAACAACACAAGAGAATGTGAGGTACCACTTCTTCCTGGAGCTGCCCATAAGACTTTCTGTAGTGATAGGTTTCTACTGAAAAAATGAGCTTAACCACATTTGCTCACCAAAGTCCCCTTCTTTGAGGGTCAAAACTATAAATAGTCCTACAGTGAAAACAATATCCTGTCAATTCATAAATCTGTTATCTGGGTGTAATTTCTATCGTCTTTTTTTCAGTTCTTAAAATAGTAAAATCATAAATATGAATCCTCAGTTTCTTTCCTTCCTTCCTTTTTCCTGCCTTACACACACACACACACACACACACACAAAGCTAGGCAAATACACATACACAAAAATGGGGGAAATATTCCTCTCAGAAGTATTTCTGACAGCACATTTAAAAAGGAGTGCCTTTGGCTTTTAGACAAACATACCTTTTGCAGATAATAGATTCTATCCAGACAGGTTTAGACACAAAAGCTCAGCCACCGACTGATTGCAATAGGTAAAATTAGGTCTCTGAATGTATTATCTTGGTGTTTTAGAATTCTTAACTGAGATGTACTTTCAAGTATGTATATATAATTTATTTGGTGTGATGGCAATTTAGATACCAATAAGAACTTTAAAAGGGAACATGGGGAGATGGCTCAAGTAACTATAAAGAACTTAGTATTTGTATTTAAACTTCAACTCTTTCCGAATCATTATTCCTTAATTCACTTGTGACAACAACCAGTGTTGCTGGTCAGCAACCAAATCCAGGTTTTTCTGCTCACTTTATGGCTTCACCCTTCCTTGTAATAAATGATGTGTCGGATTGGCCACTGGGCAAGTGGTCCATTGCCATCCTGGGGGAGAACTTGCTAACTGAAACAAGAAGAGAAACTATAGTGGTTACCAGGTCCCAGGCCCTAGTACAGGACTTATTCATCTCCCCCTACCTGTTTGGGGAACCATCTTATCTTACATTTCAAGCCCTGTGGTTTGGTTGAGGTTTTCCTTACCCTTAGCTTCATTGATTAGTTTGGGGTTGGTTTAAGTCAATCAGCATTTCACACCCCTTTGACTAGAGTAATTGATGGTGGGGGGCGGCGGGGCACGAGGAGGGGAGGGCTGTTTACTTGCAACTTAATTTGAGCAATGAGCAGGCCCCAAACACTTGTTTATCTGTTAGCAGAGGAAAGTTCCATTTTCTGGACTTGCAGCTGAAAAAGTATGAATCCTGCGGCAATAATAGCTATCTAGAAACCAAGGACACCTTACTTCAGAATGAAGATGACACATTTAAAAAAAGCCAAGTTCAGAGATGTAGAAAATCAGGCCTCAGTTAATTCACTGAAGCCCTTGAATTAAGGCTCATCTAGTCCTTATTCTTGGACTTCTCATTACAGCCCTCAGTGGCTTCTCTATATGTTTAGGCCAGTTTTGTTGGGTTTTAAGTGGCTTGCTATGGTAAGAATCCTGTCTAACGCTTCATGTTCTATTGCTCAGTCATGTCCAACTGCTCAGTCATGTCCAACTCTTTGTGACCCCATGGACTGTAGCCCTCGGGGCTCCTTCTGTCCATAGGGATTCTCCAGGCAAGAATACTGGAGTGGGTTGCCATGCCCTCCTCCAGGGGATCTTCCCAACCCAGATCTCCTGCACTTTAGGCAAATTCTTTACCATCTGAGCCATCAGGGAAGCCCAAGAATTCTGGAGTGGGTAGCATATTCCTTCTCTAGGGGATCTTCCCGACCCAGGGATTGAACCGTGGTCTCCTGTAATACAGCCAGATTCTTTACCAGCTGAGCTACCAGGTGAATATGTATATGTGTGCATATATATTAAATATATATATGTGTGTGTGTATAATTGTATATCAAAACAAAGCTGTTTTTGGTGAATTAATGTCTTTTTGATTAAGCGACAGGAGATTGGGTTTGCTGATTCTGCGTCCGGTAATCCATAAAGCATGCAAGTACAATCATGTAACTTGAATGAGGAAAATAAGCCTCAGGAAGATCTAGATCTAATATTTTAAGGATTAAGCAGTGTTGGGAGAGAATGGCATGCTGATTAATAAAGACCCCTCTAGTGGCCATAAACAGGTAAACAGAGGGAATCATAATCGTATTTTCTCATCTGTACTGCTCAAACACTTTGCTTCCTCTCATACCCTGCAGCTGAAGTTGTCTCATTGTGTCCAAGTGAGCTCAAATAAAGTTGGATGATGAAGAATTGCAGCCCAGAGGCAAGCAGCAGTCATGTGCATTGAATTGTAGTTTGAAAACTGACAGGCTTAAAATGGCTCCTAATATGCAAGATAAGGGCTGGGGTCAGCTGTTTACTGTGTGATGTTCAATGGCCCCATGAGGAATCTACTAGAGGAAATGTGACGCCTTGTTAAGAACCAGTAGCAGAGGCTAGGAGAAACAGTGTCTGTTAGGCCATGTTTTACTGCATGAACATGAAGTTTATTTCAAAGAACCCTCACAATACTGTTAACCAGTATTGAGAGTGTAGCTGTTATATAAGCTGTTCAAAGTATTCTACATTTTGTATTTGCACAAGTGAAAGTGTTAGTCACTCAGTCGTGTCCAACTCTCTGCAACCCTGGACTGCACGCTGCCAGGCTCCTCTGTCCATGGAATTATCCAGGGAAGGATACTGCAGTGAGGTGCCATTTCCTTCAACAGGGGATATTTCTGACCCAACATTCATACCTATTTCTCCTGAAATACAGGCTGATTCTTTAGTGTCTGAGCCACCAGGGAAACCCCTTGTATAGAAGAAGGCTTCTAATATATCTGCTTAAAAATGTAGCAATTAAACCTAGGCAATTAAATTAAAAGGTAATAATAAAGATAATATGGAAAATTAGGGAGTTCCCTGGTGGTCCAGTGGTTAAGAGGGGCTTCCCCGGTGGTCAGTGGTAGAGAATCTGCCTGCCAATGCAGGAAATGCAAGAGATGCAGGTTTGATCCCCGAGTCTGGAAGATCCCCTGGAGAAGGAAATGGCACCTCGCCCCAGTATTCTTGCCTGGGAAATCCCATGGACAGAAGAGCCTGGTGGGTTACAGTCCATAGGGTCACAGTCCATGGAAACTGGGATGGAATGAAAGAAAATAAAGAGCAAATAGTAATAAATATTTCTTCAGATTCATGTTAAAATCATCTTGAGTTTCTGAAAGGAGAATAAATATTAATTGATAAGAAATAAATTTAAGGTTTACTCAAAACAATATAAATGTAATAATAATTTGAAATGTTTTATTTGATGGGAAACTTTCAAGATGAATTTGACTATATAGTGTGGTTCTGATAACAGGTGGGCAGACATGGCCCCTTGAGTCCAATGTGGCCAGCACTCTTCTAGCTATTATGGATACACTAGAGAATAAAGCAATAAGGGCACTCTCCCTGACCTCATGAAGTTTACATTCTCTGGTACAGGGAAACAGGAAATGAACCTGAGAAATAACTATATTATATATAGTATATAGTGAGGCCTCCCAGGTGGTGCTAGCGGTAAAGAACCTGCCTGCCAATGTAGGAGACACAAGAGATGTGGGTTCTGAATCACTTTGCGATATACCTGAAACATTGAAAATCAACTGCACTTCAGTTAAGAAATTAAAAAATTAAAAATAACATTAGTTTAAAGTGTACAATGTAAAGACTCAATATTTCTGTATAATAAGAAATGATCAGCATAGTATGTCTAGTTAACACCCATCACCATACATAGTTACAGAATTTTTTTCCTTGTGATGAAAATTTTTAAGATCTACTGTCTTAGAAACTTTCAAATAATGCAATTCAGTATAATTAACTATGGTCAGCATGCTCTAAATTATGTCCCCATGACTTATTTTATAGCTGGAAATGTGTCCCCTTTGACACCCTTCACCCTTCACTCCATGCCCCACCCTGCCTCTGGTTACCACCCAGAGGTGCTTCTCTGTATTTTTGAGTTTGGGCTTGTTTGTTTTGTTATGTTTTCAATTTTTGCACATAAATGGCATCATATGGTATTTGTCTTTGTCTGACTTATTTCACCTAGCATAATGCCCTCTAGCTTCATCCATGTTGTTGCAAATATCAAGATTTCATTCTTTTTTAGGACTGAATAATATTCCATTGTGTGTATGTGTGTGTATATATACATATATACGTAAATATGCATGCATACAGTCACATATTCTTTATCCACTCATCAGTAGACATTTAGGTTGCTTTCATATCTTGGCTGTTTTAAATAGTGCTACAGTGAACATGGCGGTCCATATATCTTTTCAAATTAGTGTTTTTCATTTTCTTCAGCGAGATACCCAGAAGTGGAATTGCTGGATCATCTGATAGTCCTATCTTTAATTTTTTTGAGGAACCTCCACACTGTTTTTCATAGTGGTTGCACCAAGGATTTAGATTTTTAATGTGCATGAAATAAGTCCTAAAAGAGTTTTGAGCAGAAGAGTGGCATGACCTAATTCAGTGTTTTAACAGTGTCAACCTGGCTCCGTTGAGAAGAGACTGTAAGAAGGAAAAGGTTCAGGAGTATCAATTATTGCAATAATCCATGTGACGGTTGATGCTGATTTGGATCATGGTATTAACAGTGGAGGTGGTAACAGGTAATGCTAGATATGCTTAGAAGGTAGAACCAGTAGGGATTTGAATATGTGACAATGAAGGATGGAAGACGAAGAGACAATAATTATTACAAGATATTTGAACTAAGTAATGCAAATTTGCAGAGGTCATTTCCTGAGATATTAAGACTGTATGTGGAGTAAGTTTGGGAGAAGTTAGATGAATCTGGAGTTCAGAGAAATTCTGACCAAGAGGTCCATTTTTCGGAGGGCACCTACGTAAAGTCGTGAGATTGAATGTATAATGGCAAATAGATAAGTGAAGTTTCTATTTTAAGCAACTTGCAAGTCTAAGTATCTATAAAAATTCCTTCTGGTATAGAACACCTAAAATGCAAAACATCTAGATAAAACATAATAAATTTTAAATAAATACATCTGAGCTCTAGTAATGAAAGCAATCAGAAGCCAGATAAAGAATAAAGAATGACTGCACAGTGGTAAGCGAAATCTAGAGTTTCTTTTGATCCGAGGGCATCTCTCAGTTCCTGAGGGCTCAGAGCCTGGCTTTTAACTGGGCCCACATATTTAGGACTAGAAACCAAGCTGCAAGGTCCTAGAATATGGTGGACAGATGACACATTTTAGTAAAACAAAACTTGAAATTACTCTCCTAGAATGTGCATTTGTTGTTGTTTAGTCACTAAGTCATGTCTGACTCTTTTGTGACCCCATGGACTGTAGCCCACCAGGCTCCTCCATCCATCGGATTTCCCAAGTAAGAATACTGGAGTGGGTTGCCATTTCCTCCACCAGGGGATCTTCCCAATCCAAGGATTGAACCCATGTGTCCTGAATGACAGGCAGATTCTTTACCACTAAACCACAGGTCATTAGGATAAATCAACCCACCACTGGAAAGGAAATATCCCCTCTGGGGGATATGCTGGGTGGTGGGAGTGAGGAGATATAGTAGGAGTTTGGGATTAATGGATATACACTACTATACATAAAACAGATAACAAGGACGACTGTAGACCTATAGTCAGCAGGAATTATACTCAGTTGCTTTAATGATCTCTGCTGCGGCAGTCGTCAACCTGTTTGGTACCAGGCGTCAGTTTTGTGGAAAACAATTTTTCCATGGACTGAGGTTGGGGATGTGGTTTTGGGATGATTCAGTCACATTACATTTATTGTGCATTTTGTTATTATTACATCAGCTCCACCTCAGATCATCAGGCATTAGATCCTGGAAGATGGGGACCCCTGCTATAATGGTAAAAAATTTGAAAAACATATATATATATAAAACTGACTCACTACTAAACACTTGAAACTAATACAACACTGTTAATTAACTACACTTCAAAAATACTTAAAACCTACAGAAACCATGTTACAATAAAACCAAAAAAAGAGAAAGGAAATAGTAATAGACTTAGCACTGGGCAGAGGCATGGACTTATGATTAGGGGACAGAATTGAAACCACTTACGTGGTCCACAAAACCGTCAGTCTGAAAGTTAAGTTTCTAACGTTGTCCTGGGTTGTTGGTGATATCAGCAATAAAGCAAATGCAACACAGTTCCTCTCTGAAGAAGTTGATTTCATTACTTACCTGTGTAAGATATTTCTTCTCTCTGACTCTTTCCCCCTCCCACTTTTATCACGACATTCTTCCCATTGCCTCTCTTGTCCTTTATCCCATTTCATTTTGATTCTGTGCTCAGCAGTTTTACTCAGTATAGAGATTCACTTTGGAGAGAGAGCCTATCAGGCCAGGCTTCAGAGGTCACAGAAACAAGACTGCTCGCATCCCTTGTAGTCCCGGGACAAGCTCTTACATCCACCTGCCCAGAGTAGACAGGACCCACTGAGGTTTCAGTGGTGGCTCCTGACCTGACCGACTGCGCTTTGTGCATATGTTAGCTCTCAGAGTTCCTGTGTGCTTAGACACAGGCTTCTTTGACATTGCTTCCTCCTGCATAATATATGGGTCTTAGGGATGCTGGAGGATTGTCTTCACTCACTTGCATTTTTGACCTTATGAGGATAGATATAACTTGTCTCCTAGTTATTCTAAATATTGTCTTTCAGTCTTTGGTTTTGCTATCAATTTTCTCTGTTTTTATATGGGGATTTGGGATGTGTCAGAGACAATGCTCACCATTGTTACTATCTTCTAGAATCCCCATTTAAATCTTTTGAAAAAAGGAAATAGATGAGGGAGAATGAATATGTATATATATATATATATATATATATATATATATATATATATATGGCTGAGTCCCTTTGCCTTTCACCTGAAACTATCACAACATTGTTTGTTAATTGGCTATATATCCTAATACAAAATAAAAAGTTTTTTAAAAAGGAAATAGAATGAATTAGCTTTTATAAACATAAACTAATATATATTCACATATATGTAAATATATATGTTTTCATAAACAAAAATCAAGACAGTTCTTAGGAAATGGTATATGAAGAAAGAGCAAGCAGAGATGGCTAAAGAGTAAAATGCATTACTGGAAATAATTATAATGTGCAGCAATAAGACCAATCTCAGGAAAAATTGCCAATAGTAACAGATTTTCTTTGTTGCTCAGCATCTCCTGGTTCTGTGGTCAATGCCCTCTTCTAGCTTGCCACACCTAGTGTCCCAGAAACCTGTATTTTGTTCCATGTAGGGCCTACCAATAACTACTTTTTGATCCTTATTTCCCTTTCAACCATAATTCAATATTAAGAATGTTAACTAGTGTTTTTGGAATGAACACTAGACTAAGTGGAAATCTCAGTTTAGCCATTAACTGACTGGATCAGCTCTGATAAATCAGTTTCTCTCTCTGTTCTATAGATGTGTGTATATAATTATGGATGTGCTTGCTTGTGCTCAGGTGCTCAGTTATATCTGACTCTGCGACCCCATGCACTATAGCCTTCCAGGGTCCTCTGTCTGTGGGATTTTCCTGGCAGGAATACTGGACTGGGTTGCCATTCCCTCCTCCAGGGTGTGTTCCCCACCCAGGAATTGAACTCACATCTCTTACATCTCCTGCATTGGCAGGCAGATTCTTTACCACTAGCGCCATCTGGAAAGCCCATAAATTATAGATAAATTTTAATAAAAATGAAGAAAAAATAAAATCCAGACTATGTAATTCTTAATCAACATATAAGCATGAAACACATACATATAGAAAAGAAGCTTGAGAGACATGGGGCCCATTCATCCCATATCCTTTTTTATCTGATTACAAAACTCAGCTCTGAACTCTTAGAAAGCAGCGTGGAAAAAGTACATTCATGACTCTATGTGCTTTGCTCACCCATGATGCTCTTACACAGCATGAGTTTTCTCCCCATGAGACACAAGTCTCTGGCCACCCTGTCAAAAATATAGTTCCTGACTCCCCTCTACTATATCTTCCTAGCTGGTAATATTCATTTCCCTTGTAGAATTTATCACCTCTTCAGTTATTTTATATGTCTGTGTATTTGTTTTTGACCTGTCCTCTTCATGACCCAGATAATCATGATGGTGTGATCACTCACCTAGAGCCAGACATCCTGGAATGCAAAGTCAAGTGGGCCTTAGGAACCATCTCTACGAACAAAGCTAGTAGAGGTGATGGAATTCCAGTTGAGCTATTTCAAATCCTAAAAGATGATGCTGTGAAAGTGCTGCACTCAATATGCCAGCAAATTTGGAAAACTCAGCAGTGGCCACAGGACTGGAAAACGTCAGTTTTCACTCCAATCCCAAAGAAAGGCAATGCCAAAGAATGCTCAAACTATTGCACAATTGCACTCATCTCACACTCTAGCAAAGGAATGCTCAAAATTCTCCAAGCCAGGCTTCAGCAGTATGTGAACTGTGAACTTCAGATGTTCAAGCTGGATTTAGAAAAGGCAGAGGAACCAGAGATCAAATTGCCATCTGCTGGATCATCGAAAAAGCAAGAGAGTCCCAGAAAAACATCTATTTCTGCTTTATTGACTATACCAAAACCTTCGACTCTGTGGATCACAGTAAACTGTGGAAAATTCTGAAAGAGATGGGAATACCAGACCACCTTACCTACCTCCTGAGAAATCTGTATGCAGGTCAAGAAGAAACAGTTAGAACTGGACATGGAACAACAGACTTGTGCCAAATCGGGAAAGGGATATATCAAGGCTGTATATTGTTACCGTGTTTATTTAACTTATATGCAGAGTACATCATGCGAAATGCTGGGCTGACTGAGCACAAGCTGGACTCAAGCACAAGCTGGAATCAATGCCGGGAGAAATATCAATAACCTCAGATATGCAGATGGCACCACTCTTATGGCAGAAAGTGAAGAAGAACTAAAGAGCCTCTTGATGAAAATGAAAGAAGAGAGTGAAAAAGTTGGCTTAAAACTCAACGTTCAGAAAACTAAGATCATGGCATCTGGTCCCATCACTTCATGGCAAATAGATGGGGAAACAATGGAAACAGACTTTATTTTTGGTGACTTTACAGTCACCACTGCAGATGGTGACTGTAGCCCTGAAATTAAAAGACCCTTGCTCCTTGGAAGAAAAGTTATGACCAACCTAGATAGCATATTAAAAAGCAGAGACATTACTTTGCCAACAAATGTCTGTATAGTCAAAGTTTTGGTTTTTCCAGTAGTCATGTATGGATATGAAAATTAGACCATAAAGAAAGCTGAGCACCGAAGAATTGATGCTTCAGAACTGTGGTGTTGGAGAAGACTCTTGAGAGTCCCTTGGACTGCAAGGAAATCCAATCAGTTCATCCTAAAGGAAATCATTCCTGAATATTCATTGGAAGGACTGATGCTGAAGCTGAAACTCCCATACTTTGGCCACCTTATGCGAAGAACTGACTCATTGGAAAAGACCCTGATGCTGGGAAAGATTGAAGGCGGGAGGAGAAGGGGATGACAGAGGATGAGACGGTTGGATGGCCTTGCCGACTCAATGGACGTGAGTTTGAGGAAGCTCCAGGAGTTGGTGATGGTCAGGGAGGCCTGGCGTGCTGCAGTCCATGGGGTCACAAAGAATCAGACACGACTGAGCGACTGAACTGAACTGTCCTTTTAGTGGGCTGTGAGCTGTAAGGTCTCTGCCTGTTTTCAATAATCTGTGCCCAGTGCCCAGCATAGTAGGCTCCCAGATATTGGATAAATCTCAGTGCAAATGAAAAAAGTGAATGAATGGAACACATGGGGAACATTTTGCATGGGACTAGTCTGTGATGTTTGAAAGTGGGCACTGGAACCAGAAAATAAGTTTTTTCAATAAGAATAATGTCTCTAAACTTAAAGTCAAAGAACAGAAAGTATAAAGAAAACATAAAGGTTCCTAGAAAAGCACACTGCATGGTTAGACAGAACCTGGGAACGGTTGCTAAGCAGGAAAACAAAACTTTCAGATAAGTGAATCAAGGTATTGGTTAAGTAAAAAATAATTTGATAAAATATGATGTTATTTGAAGCAAATTTTATTATTTAAACAATTTATGGCAATGTGAAAAAAGCTAAAACTGGAAAAAAGTAAGTTAGAGTTAAAATTTCCTGGGATGTGTAGCAGTAAAAGAGACACTGAAGAAAGGGCATAAAAATTCATTTCTAGTGAAGAATATGAAAGGTGCTGTGTAAAATGAGAGTAAAGAAGTCATGGCCAGGCACTTCCCTTGTGGCCCAGTGGTTAAAACTTCACCTTCCAATGCAGGGGCTTCAAGTTCGATCCCTGGTTGGGATACTAAGGTCCCACATGCCTCACAGCCAAAACACTAAACCATAAAACAGAAGCTATATTGTAACAAATTCAATAAAGACTTTAAAAATGGTGCATATAAGAAAACCTTTTTAAAAATTGAAAGAATCTTGGCTGCAAACACTGAAAACATGATTATAATGAGTAATGAAAATGTCACCTGAAACAATAGAAGATGTAACTGAAGTCATGAGTTTCAGTTGAAATTGTAAGCTAATGACGTCTTGTTTAATTCTCTAGTTCAAGCATCAGCAAAACTATTGAAAAGTATTCCATGACCATAGCGTGTATGTCAGACCACATACCCAATAGTGTATGTTTGATTAAAATATTAGGAACAGTTGTTTAAGTTCAGGAAAAATGAATTAACGGTGTGGTTGGTGCAATTTCAAGACCGGAAGCCTTAGAGGAGGACAGGAGTGAGAGAGGGGATGTCCCACGTTGGCTTTAGGAATGGTCACAGCGGTTAATACTTCCTCACAGGGACAGATGATCCTCTGGAAACAGACAGACAGTAGGAACATGTAGCCAAACCGCACAGCAATTAAAATTCTTAGTATAAGGAGTCTAATCCAGCTCCTGCTTGATTCATCACTTCCCTTACTCTCATTTTTCCCATCAGGAAGACGGGACACAAAATGCATGTTTCCCTAATCTCTGTGAGTCAATGTCTTGATCAAAGTGTAATCAAGCTGTGTACAAGCTATACTAACAAATTGAAAAGACACATGACTCCAGTCTGTCTTCTCTGAACTGGAGGAGATTCTTAATATTTACCAGGTAAGACTTTCTGAAAGTCAGGTTACTGCTGCAGCTGATGAGAAAGTGCCTACTTTGGCACATCTTCCAGCTCTAGGCAAAGTCAGTCTCAAGGGCTATTCTTTAAGCCTGAAAAATGTTTTGAGGGTGATCCTATGAGGGTTTTATTTAAGAACGGAATCTTCTAAGCCTAAAATTAAAACTGTAGCAATGATAAAACTAAGAGAAGAGAGGAAGTTGGATAGCTAGCTGCTTATGAGCCATTTATTCTAAATGGATAACTTGAAGGGTTTTGTCAAATCCATAGCTCTTCAGCAAATCTATATCCTATGATGCTCCACTTATCCAGCACCACCAGGAAAAACTGGTTCGCATAGATCAAATTTCCAGATAACAGAAGCAGCAGAACTACTATTTGAAATACATGACCTAACACACTGATTTGCCAATGGAGGATTCTGAATTTAATAATCACTCCTTCTTTTCCTGAGAGGATGATTCAAAACCATCATGATGCATTGTCTTTAGTAATGACCTGGGGCTCCACCAGAATGTGAAGGACTAAAAGATTTTCTTCAGATCAAATGGGCCCTACATATTCTACTTCTGTAGTTCAATCAAATTTTAGAAAAATTTTTTGTCTTATTCTTTGGGCATTTTTTCTCTTCTCCTGTTTCCTTGTTTTTAACTTGTTGGCTTCTTACAACTGTAATTTCCCAGTTTAAAAGCTTTTTCTCTTAGAGTGAATTACTCTGTCTTTATTATAACTGTTTTGCCATAGCATTCATCACTCAAAAGTACTTTTTGTTTAAATCCAAATTTGCTGATGGGTTCTAAATGGTTGTGGATTTCTGAAATCTCACATCTAAAAAATACATTTTTCTTTTTTAGTGAATAATTTGAAAAATAAGATAAACCAGTATTGTTTGATGCTCAACATGTAGAAATTCAAGTTCAAGGATAAAAGCATGGCTATTTATGAGAAGAGAGTAAATGACAATTTTCTGCTTTAGTTCTCACCTGCCTATTATTCAATCCACAGAACTTTGAGGAAGTTTAGAATATTCCTACTGGATTAGAATATTCCACAAACAAACAAATATAATTTCATATTCTAAGTTACTGGGCACTGTGTAGAACCACAGCAGATATGTTCTTTACATCCTTTCCCATGTAGATTTTTTTCGGTGAAACTTTGCCTGCCCTTCTGAAGCTAGTATTGTATGCATCACATTGTAATGAGGAGAGGAGGGCTTAATATTTACAGTGAGTTAGACATGATACACTTGATTGAATTCTAAAATATTCAAAAGGATTCAAAAAGATTAATCTGAACAATACATTTCTTTTTAAAATCCACAACTTAAGCTTTATAATTTATTTTAGATAGTTTTGCGTTCTTGTTCCTCCCTCACTTGCGTAATCCTAGCCTGGAATCTATGCTTTCAAAGACCACATAGAGAAAAGCAACAGTCATACCCAAGCGCAATGACCCTTGAGGCTCCAAACTGTCTCTATAGATTAAAACTTCTGCTAGGAGAAATGCAGACTGTGTGGAGAAAAACAAATTTTATCCAAACCCTGAGCTAAGAGCAATGCTCTGAAGTTAGCCTGAAGAATTGTACAACAGGAGATCTAGCTCCTTTGAATTTCTGCTTGGCTGTCTCAGGATTCCCTCCTTCTATAATATGTGCTTACTACCCTGGTTATTCATTTCACTCTTATTCTTCTAAACTTTATTGTATAATTAACTGTTCTAAATATATACTTCTCCCTTATATGCAGTCCTTTCTGCAAAGTGATCAGAGGCTCTGAAAAGGTTTCTTTGGGAGAAAGCACATTCAGAAAATTTCTTTCAACTGTATCATTAATCCTCCCCAAATTTCTGTGGATTGAGTAATAGGCATATGAGAACTGAAGCAGAAACTGTTATTTATTCTCTTCTCATCTTCCTTTAGTAGTGTACATAGTATCCAGAGCAGGAAATAATTACACATCTTGAATTTTATGAATTTTCCAAAAGGTATGCAATAGCCACTTTGCCTTCAATAAAACTGCTTAAAACATAGAAATAAAGCCAAAAGCAAAGATATATCCATACCTAAATTCTTTAACTATCCATGAAATCAGATATCAGGCAAACACTAGTTAAGAAGATAGTAGAGAAACATGTAGTATATAAAAAATATTTCTCAGGAGTCTTTAGCTAAGTTAATGCATTTTAATTAAGTTTTAATTTTTTTCTATTTATTGACTGCTTCATATATGAAATAAGGATATAAAATATAAATAAAACCTTTTCTTATCACATAGGTTTCAAGAATTTTCTGTCTGTTATTTAATTTGTTTGGAAGTTTCTTTATAGTCATGGAAGTTTTATATATACATTGTCTAAACTATCTGTTTTCTTCACTTTGTCTTTTTTGCTTTGGGTATAATGCTTTGAATAGTTATTCCCTCACCAATAATGCACAATCACTCTTCTAAATATACTCTTCTCTTTTATTTATGGGTTTATTTAGCTTTTACATTTATTTGAAATTTATTTTAGTACATAGCATGATATAAGGATCCCACATTTCTCATATGTTAGGAACACACACTCCCAACAAACACAAACAAATAATTTTGGAACATGTCACATTCTCTGAATTGGAGTCTGGGATTAATTCTTACAGAGTGAATCTGAAGTTTAAAATGTTTGCAATAGATCAATAATCTTCTTTCTTTTAAAATTAGGATAGCTTTCTTGAATACAATGTCACTGTATTTCTGAATTTAGAGATATATTTATTAAAGTTCTTACTGAGTGCCAATTATTACCAGGAACTAGGAACTGTGGATAACTGAACTATATAGATCTATAGTCTATCCTCATGCTCATGACCTAGCTGGGATGGGGCTGGGGAGAGGATTGTGAATACAAGCAGACACCTCCAGAACACTGTGGTAAAACCTATGCCATTAAGCTCTGCCTAAGTTACCTTTGTGGCAGTGAGTGCTCCCAGAGGAGGAGATATTTGAGCTGTGTCTTGGAGGATAAATGGGGATTCACCCAGAAGACAGAGGGAGGAGGCATTCAAGGTCAATAGAGCAGCAGTTGGCAAGATGCACTTGTGAGGTATGCCAGCACATTGGAAAATTATGAGAAATTTGCTATAATTCAAATAAATGTGCCCTCAAAGATGCCATGCTTGGAAGGGTCATTGTTGTGGCTGTTCAGAGGAAGTATTAGAAGAGAGGAGAAAGTGAAGGTCATTGATTGAGAGTTATTTTTTAAGCCCAGGTGAAATATGATGAGTGTCTGAACTGAAGTCATTACAACAGGGACGAAGAAGGGAAGAGAATAGGAAAGAGGGAGTCTCAGAAAGCAGACTCCTAGATTTTGTTTGCTAAACAGAGTAGATGGTGGTACTAAAGTCAGGATGTAAGTAATAGGAGGCACAGCAAGTTTAGACATTATCTACCTCTGCATACCTGAGTTTCAGTCACCCAAAGACCATCCAATTGGTTATTGATATTTGGAATATAGCAGAGATACCTGAGCTAAATCTTTGGGCATAAGGGATGTGAATCAAAAAATCAAATGTCTACAGGTTATAGTTACTAAGTAGACAAAGTAAATGAGTAAAGTGGATAATAAGGGATCGTGGGGACTGTCATGAGCTGGAGAGAGTGTGCCCTGTCTATCGGGGATAGCTGCTACTCAGGTATAATAGGTTATTGATGTGAGACTCTGGGGGGGCCAGAGCTGGCAACTTTTTCAAAAAGGGAAACCAGAAACCTGTATTTTATTATAGGCTTTCCCAGTCTTGAGTTAGTGTAAGATTAAAAACTTGTGAGCCAAGCAAATCAGTTGCCTGGCCTCATTAAATCAATGGATACCTCTATTTTAGATGGTAGTGTCAAATGTAAATATGAATGAAATTCCTAAGAAGAAGGTAGTCTATAGTGAGGAAAGGAGAACCTCAGCGTGAAACTCATAAAAGCTTGAGGTTGAAGAGAGAGCCTTGAGCCAGATACTGCACAATATAATTCATATTTTTAGTGGAGAAAGAGTAAAACTAACATTCCACAACATAAAGATGTGTCTCATTAGAAATCCAAGAGTACCAACTTCAAATAAGCCCTCAATGGTGGGCAATCCTACATTTCTTTCATCAACTCCCCCTCATCCATCTTAGACATCATTTCAAATCTTCTCCACAATCTTTAAATCTCTGACCCTCTCGATTAATTCCAACTATACCGTCTCTTAGCTGGTGACCCCATCTAATAGTTTATATAGAAAATAGAAACTATGAGATAGGCTCCTGTATTTAGTTTCAGGGATATGAGAAATTCCTATGCTCTCCTGTTCTATCCTGTTCTCCTCCCTCCAGTCTCTCCTAAATCTTACACTCTCAGTACTTTCTATGATATATTCAGATACCCATCTTAATCTTTCCCTAGGTTTTAAAACACATCCAGGCCTCTCCCATTAACAAGAATGAAAAACAAAACAATCACTTGAGTTCCAGCTCACTCTAGCTTTCTTCCCTTTTATAGTTAAGCTTCATGAAATAATTCATGAAACACATAAAACACACCCTGTCTCCAGTTCCTTTTCTACACTCATTCCTTAGACTATCTGATCTAGCTTCTGTTTCAAAACCCTACCAGACTGTGTCTTGTTAAGGTCACCATGGTACTAAATCTATTGAAAGTTTTCAGTCCTCACCTTTCTTGTCCTCTTAACATCATTTGACCTTCTTGGCCAGCCTACGGTTTCCCTGGCTTCTGTGATACTTGGCTTTCCTGGGCTTCCCTCCTACTCCTTCTTCAGATCCCATATTATTCTTCATTTCCCCAGGGAACCTTGCCTTGACTGGCTCAGGTCTCACTATTATATGCTCTCTGAGGACAGTAAAACTCTCCTTTGTAACATTTTTCACTGTGAAATTTTATATTTGTCTGTGTGCTCTCCCCACTTATAAGCTGAAGATAGGAAATATGTTGTTTTCTCATCATCATGTGCACTCTGGCTGGTCAAAGTCCTGACAGATTACTATCTATCTATCTGAAGAATGAATGACTAAATAACTGAAAATGAGTGAATTTAAAGCCTGAAACTACAGACAATAGAGGCTGCCTCACTTGTCTAGCATCTTATTTCACATTTGGATCATTTTCATTTTTATTAATGAAACATGCAAAATATATTTCAGAAGTTTAAAAGGGGTTATTTCAGTCTATTTAATTTTGAATTATTTTTATTTTTACTTTTTATTCTTCAACTCACACTTAGTATATGATATGACCTCTAAGTAGAGTGACACAAAAATGAACAAGAGTTTGTCTCTACTCTGAAAGGCATGTTTTTTTTCCTTTTTATGTATTAACATTGAAATCAGAAATAAAATTTAAATTATCTATTAATTCAAACAGTTGCAAATGCAAAGAGAAT
Source organism: Dama dama (assembly GCF_033118175.1). Classification (NCBI taxonomy): domain Eukaryota; kingdom Metazoa; phylum Chordata; class Mammalia; order Artiodactyla; family Cervidae; genus Dama; species Dama dama. The sequence continues at coordinate 7,056,414 of NC_083699.1, read as the reverse complement.
AACAATAAGAATGATGAAGAACAAGAGGACAAAAGGGTTAGAAGTCTTAAAAATTTCATTGAAATTATATAAAAAGGCCTTATTACACCTAAGATATTTTTACATTGTTAAATATGTTCTTGTGAAGGATCTATATCTAGAGAGATGTATAAAGGATCTATATTTAGAAACTAGTATGAATGAACACTTTCAGTATGAGAAATGAACCAAATGTTATTGCTTATGATCATCAGCTATATTCATTCAACAAGCATTTATGGAGCTCCTGCCTTTTGCTAAGGTAAGCTAGGTCACATCTTCAAGACCAGCTGAATGTGAGATTGAGCACAGCGGGGAGAAAAAGATCAAAGGGCAGAGAGATTTCTAGATGTGTTGACTGCATGGGGAGGGATGAACAGGAATTACTTTTGGAAGTTTTCAATTTAGGCTGTTGATGTGTAACTAAATCAGAGCTGACAGTGTGCCTACAGTGAAAAGTACAGTTCTTGCTTATAAATATCATCCTGGTAATAATTGACACATCACTAATGGAAGGGCAGGGAGTAGTCAACAGTGTTGGAGGGTCATGGAGAGATCAAGCCATATAACCAATGAAAAGCCTTTGAGATTTTCTAATTCAACATATATGAGAATCTAGGAAGTAGATTCAGAAATTAGAAAACAGAATTTTCTGAAAACGGAATGTGTCAACTCAATTCAACCCATGTCAGACAGCCCTGTGTTCAAATCCAGTTTTGTCACCTTCAATATATGACATTGGTCAAATTTACTGAACCTCTGAAAGCCTCAGAGGCTTCTCATCTGTGAAGTAGAGATAACAATACCTGCCCCCACAATGTTTAGTGACAGTGAAGTCGCTTAGTTGTGTCTGACTCTTTGTGACCCCATGGACTGTAGCCTACCAGGTTCCTTTGTCCATGGGATTTCCCAGGCAAGAATACTGGAGTGGGTTGCCATTTCCTTCTCCAGGAGGATCTTCCCAACCCAGGGATTGAACCTGGATCTCCCACATTGTAGGCAGACACTTTACCGTCTGAGCCACCAGGGAAGCCAAAATGTTTAGGGAAGAATTAAATACAATGCTTAGTACAATGTCTTTCACATTGTATAAATGCCAAATAATAGCATTGAGGAGGAGGACAGTGGTGACAACCATCCAGTGGTGACAAACCATCATGTGTTTATGAGGGCCAGGAAAAGAGAAGAGAAAAGAGGGAAAGAGATTTTGATTCAACATAGAGATGACATTTTAAAAGACAAAGTTGTCTAGATAGAGAGGTGAACTGTAGGAAGGGTAAACTTCCCATCATCAGAAGGAAGAGTTAGATGCTCATTTGGTGGCAAGCTGAAAATGAAGTTTCAAGCATGAGATATAAGTTGACATTCTAGATCTATGACTTTATTATAGCTCTATATTCTGTCAGAGATCAAATTGCCAACATCCATTGGATCATTGAAAAAGCAATAGAGAGTTCCAGGAAAACATCTAATTCTGCTTTTTTGACTATGCCAAAGCCTTTGACTGTGTGGATCACAACAAACTGTGAAAAATTCTGAAAGAGATGGGAATGCCAGACCACCTGACCTGCCTCTTTAGAAATCTGTATGCAGGTCAGGAAGCAACAGTTAGAACTGGACATGGAACAACAGACTGGTTCCAAACAGGAAAAGGACTATATCAAGGTCGTATACTGTCACCCTGCTTATTTAACTTATATGCAGAGCACATCATGAGAAACTCTGGGCTGGAAAAAGCACAAGCTGGAATCAAGATTGCTGGGAGAAATATCAAAAACCTCAAATATGCAGATGGCACCACCCTTATGGCAGAAAACAAAGGCCTAAAGAGCCTCTTGATGAAAATGAAAGAGGAGAGTGAAGAAGTTGGCTTAAAGCTCAACATTCAGAAAACTAAGATCATGGCATCTGGTCCCATCACTTCATGGCAAATAAATGGGGAAACAATGGAAACAGTGAGAGGCTATTTTTGGGGGCTCCAAAATCACTGCAGATGGTGACTGCAGTCATGAAATTAAGAGATGCTTGCTCCTTGGTAGAAAAGCTATGACCATCCTAAACAGCGTATTAAAAAGCAGAGACATTCTTTGCTGACAAAGGTCCATCACAGTCATTGCTATGGTCTTTCCAGTAGTCATGTATGGATGTGAGAGTTGGACCATAAAGAAAGCTAAGTGCTGAAGAATTGATGCTTTTGAACTGTGGTGTTAAGAGAAGACTCTTTGAGAGTCCCATGGACAGCAAGGAAATCCAACCAGTCCATCCTAAAGGAAATCATTCCTGAATAATCATTGGAAGGACTGATGCTGAAGTTGAAACTCCAATACTTTGGCCACCTTATGCGAAGAACTGACTCATTGGAAAAGACCCTGATGCTGCGAAAGATTGAGAGCAGGAGGAAAAGGGGACGACAGGGGATGAGATGGTTAGATGGCATCACCAACTCAATGGACATGAGCTTGAACAAGTTCTGGGAGTTGGTGATGGACAGGGAAGCCTGGTGTGCTGCAGTCCGTGGGGTCACAAAGAGTCGGACACGACTGAGCGACTGAACTGAACTGAGACTTTGTTTGCTCTATGATTATATTGGTCCCAAAGGAATAGGGCATATAGTGAGCATAATCTGGGGGGAGAGGGGAATATAGATAACTTTCTTATCAGATTAATAGAAAAGTTGATATACTATTTCACCAAAAAGTCGAATGATCCCCAACTGGATAATGACGATTTTGTTGTCAAATGCAGACTGGAAACTATTACAGCTGACCCTTGAACAATGCATGGGTTAAGGGCACCCGAACTGCCCAGTGGAAAATCCTAGGGTAACTTACAATTGGCTTTCTATATCCATGGTTGCTCTGTATCCAAGGCTCCAAATTTACAGATCCAAGCAACTATGAATCATGTAGCACTTCAGTGTTTACTCTTGAAAAAATCCATATATAAGTGGATCTGTGTGTGTGTGTGTGTGTGTGTGTGTGTGAAAGTCGTTCAGTTGTGTTGACGCTTTGTAACCCCATGGACTGTGGCAAGAATACTGGAGTGGGTAGTCTATCCCTTCTCCAGGGGATCTTCCCAACCCAGGGATCAAACCCAGGTCTCCCACATTGCAGGTAGATTCTTTACCATCTGAGCCACCAGGGAAGCCCCATAAGTGGATCTACACAGTTTAAACCCGGTGTTGTTCACGGGTCAACTGTGTACTCAAACACATCCTTATGCCACTTCTGCCCACACATTGAGTTTAACTAATAGCAGCCTCATTTCTTTCACTGTAATGTCAAAACTTTAGGAAAAATAAAAAGAATTTTATCTTCAAAAAATGTTGGGACCCCAGATTTGTGGAAATAACAGTTTGTATTTTCCTAAAAATAAAACCCTAGATTTTGAAAACAGGCTCTTTGGTGGATGATTAGTAGCATTACCAAAGATTTATTCAATTAAAAAAATCATTAGGTAGAGAAATATTTTAAGTGGCAACTCTCCAAAAGCATTTCACATTACTCTAAATGTGTAAACTCCACATAGGATGAAATGCTCATTAATGTAGCCATTTCTGAAGACTGTGTTGTTTTTGTTGTTTTTAGAGTATGGTCATGAGTGATGGAGCCCTCCCCAGTTGTTCTTGTGATGGTTCATATTTAACTCTCGAGATGACTGACTAGGACTACAGCTGTAAATTCTAGCTCGAAGCCTAAATGACAGTCACAGTCCTGGACTCATTCTCACAAGCTCAAACAAAGAACTCAGGGACTCTAAACATTAGGGTAAGATTTAACATGACATTATTCTTCTGAGGAAAGTATTTCAGATAAATCTTCTAGTCTCTAGATGACAGAGAGTATAGGCTGCTTTGTGCAATAATCCCTCAGAGGAGAAACTTTGAAGGAGTCCTATTTTTCTTATGGCATATGGAATCTGAACATGTGAATTGTTCTTACATACAAATCAGCTCTAAATTCTCCAGGGTAAGAGTTCTTTCTAGTCTTAAACATGCTGAAGAGACCTGTTCTGGATCTGATTCTCTCCCAGGCTAGCCGACTTAGATATAAAGTGGATTTATAGTTCACTCGCATACATTCTGAGTGCAGTGTTGTATGGAGGACAACACTCCTTTGTTCTCAATAAGAAATAAAATCACCAGGATAGCTAGGGTCTTCTAGGGTTATCTCAATCACACCCTATATCTTGAGTCATAATTATGAGAAATGCATCAAAGCAACTCCTCATTTGTGTATGGATGAAGAGGAGGAACAGGTCTCTTTATCCTTGAAGAGTAAATAAGGGGTATAGAGCAACATGTAAGCAGTCTGGCATTCTTGGATTTCACAGTCATGGTTCTACCTAGTCTTTTGTGATATTATTAGACCCTGACTGGCAGTGTTATATCCTTCTCCTGAGGCATAAATGTCACTTGAACATGCAGCAAAGCCAGAAAGTTTGGATTAGCTAGTGAGCAAATTGTTTGCTGTTGTTTAGTCATTAAGCCATGTCTTACTCTTTGCAACATCATAGACTGTAGTCCGCCAGTCTCCTCTCCCTATCCATGGGATTTCCCAGGCAAGAATCCTGGAATGAGTTGTCATTTTCTTCTCCAGGGCATCTTTCCGACCCAGAGATTGAACCCACGTCTCCTGCATTGGCAGGCAGATTGTTTACCGCTGAGCCAACAGTGAGCAAATGGATAAGTCCAACTGACTACTCAACATCTACATCTCAAGGCACCTTTGTCTTCTTCCTTCTGGGACGTATTTACAATAACTGGAATAAAGTTATTTTATAATAAACCTTTGTTACTTAGGAAATCTGGTCATGAAGTAGGAAAGGAGACAGTTGAACTTGAAACTGTGTATAATGCATGCTCACTGTAATGGAAGCATGATTGGATCACATTTTGAATTTTGTCCAAACTTTTTTCAGGCTTCCCTTTTGGCTTAGCTATAAAGAATCTACCTGCCATTTTTTTTTTTTTCATACCTATGAATTTAGGGGATTCCCAGGCCCACATTTTCAGAAATATCTTTCATGGAAGCAAGGAGTTAACTGTATTTATAAGAAAGATGTGAAACATATCAAGGCACATGGAAAGGCATTTGCAGATAAGAAATAAAATTTAATTTCTGCCTTCTAGGAAAAGGCCTCAAGGCAATGTCTCCTTTTTCCAATGTTTGATCTCTTATAAGATTTATTTGGAGGACATAAAAATTATCAAAAAATATTTTGTAGGATCATCTTAAATGTTGCCCTTGTTGTTGTTCAGTCACCAAGTCATGTCTGACTCTTTGCAACCCCATGGACTGTAGCACACCAGGCTTCCCTATCCCTCACCAACTCCAGGAGTTTGCCTAAGTTCATGTCCATTGAGTCAGTGATGCCATCCAACCATCTTATCCTCTGTCGTCCCCTTCTCCTCCTGCCTTCAGTCTTTCCCAGTGTCAATGTCTTTTCTAATGAATCAGTTCTTCACATCAGGTGGCCAAAGTATATTGGAGCTTCAGCTTCAGCATCGGTCCTTCAAAAAAGTACCTTACAGAGAGAAAATATCTAAAACAATCCCCCATTTCAGTCAATAAGACTCAGTTAAATTTAGCAATATAAATTCATCCTGAAAATTCATTTCTAACAAAAATTTTAGTATAAAATACAGATATCATTTGACAAATAACTATTTTACCACTTCATAATATAGAAAATGCAATAAATTTTTCCTATGAAAGTACCTTCTGATTTGTTGTGAAATCCTTTGGTGGTTCCTCATTGCCTTCAAGATAAAGTCCGTATTCCTTCTCTTGGTTCATAAGCCCCTTTATTGCCTACCAGTGGAGCCTCACCTTGAACCACACACCCCAACTTATATTTCTCCAAGCACCAGTCACACTGAACTATTTGCACTTTGGACCTTTTGGGCCTTTGTTTATGATGGCTTCTCTGTCTGAAACTCTCTCCTCAGTCTTTTGACCTTCACAACTTGTTTCAGAAACATGTCTTCTAAAAGGCCCAAGAACTTCCCCAGTCTGCACTCACTGTCCATCAAACCCTTTCCCAAGGACTCCATGCTTCTGTGTATCATAGCAGTATTGATACTACATCCTAATTGTCTACTTGTCAGTTTTTATCATTCATTCATTCAAGCATTGCACAAATACTGAATGAATATTAACCATGTGACAGTCACTCTTTGAGGCACTGAGGACAAACAATGAACAGAAAAACTACCAGCTATCATGGAACTTGGCTTCTAGTGGGGACACAAAAAACAATAACACATAAACATACAATAAAATGCCAGGCAATCTTAAATGCTATGAAAAAATTAAAAACTCAACAGGGTAAGGTAAACAGGGAATAAGTTAGTTCTGGTGAGGAAAGTGGTTGCTTTTACAAACAAAGTGGTTTATTTTTAGAAAGATTGTCCTGAGAGACCCTTTAATGAGATGACAGGGTTGTTTTTTTTTTAATTGTTTATTTTTTACATAGATTTGAAATAAGCAAGAAAGCAAGCAATACTGGTGTTTAAGTGAAGCTGTGTTCTAGGCAGAGGCAGAAGAAATTATACATGCAAAAGGTGTGAAACAAAAATATTCCTGGCACATTTGAGGGAATAGCAAGGAGGGCAGAATGGCTATCGTACATACACTCTGTGAGGGGGAGGAGTAGAAGATGGCATTAGAGAAGTGTCCCAGGAAGTTCAAGTAGAACAACGGTTCTCAATAAGGCTGCACATTAGAGACAACTGGTGAACTTAAAAAAATGTAGGACAGCCCAGTCTCATCCCAAGAGAGTCTAAATTTAATAACTTGGAGTAGAGCCCAGGCATTGATATTTGTTGTTGTTTGTTTCTCTATCATTCTTTTCAAGGTTTAATAAGCTTTTAATTTTAGAATAGTTAGGGGGGTGGATTTAAGGTCCACTTTTTAGAGGGAGTGGGCACAGATATTTTTAAATAGATCCTGTGATAATTCTTATGTGTAATTTATTTTGGGTATTTTAGGCCAGTGTAGGATTTTGACCAGCATTCTGACTAAGATGGGAAGGCATGGAAGAAGTGTGAACCACTGAGTAATATGATCTGACTTGTGATTTCAAAGAATTTCTCTAGCTTTTTAATGGACTATGAGGGAAAGGACAGGAGCAGTGAGATTGGTTGAGAGATGCTTACAGTAATTCAGGTGAAGAATCTGTGGGTTTTGGGACCAGGGCTGGCTATGTGCTACCTGTATGGAAAAGGATCATGATTTCTTTATATCTTCAGAGTCTAGCACATGTAACAGATGCCCAATCAATATTGCCTGAGTGATTGTGAAACAGATGGTTTATGTACTGCTCTTTGGGAGACAGCACAGCTCGAAGGGTAAGAAGATAAGAAATCTGGGAAGGTTCTAGGCCATAACATGGCCTGGATCATTTACAACTGATTAAACAACTGAAAACTTACATTCGTTATCTATAAAATGGGAATAACAGTCCTTCATGGGGTTGTTAGTAGACTAATAAAAAGAGTCAGATATAAGGAGTAAGTTTATACTGCTGGTAATCTGCCATAATTACTCAAAGCTTACATACACCTTGTCATACAACAGTGATAAAGAGTGTGAGACCTGGGGTCCTAGAGACTTGGTTCTCATCCCAGCCTTAGTACTTATTGCTTTGGCCAAAGGATATCACCTCTGTAAGTCTCATTTCTTCACCTTAGAAATGAAGACAATAGTTCCCATCTCATAAGATTGCTGTGAACATCAAAAAATACCATATAAAAATACTTTGATTCCTAGCATATAATAAACTCTCAACATTCAAACTACTACTATTGCTATATCATCACTAGAGTATGTTCTCAGAACATTTTCTCATTTAATACCAGTGTGCTGGATGTGCTCTGTTTGCCCGCCCAGATCCATTCTCCACTCTGCTCTGGGCCTGGGCAGCTGACCTTTATGGGCTATGTGAGGATAGTGCCCAGTTTAAAGGCAATCAGAGGACATCATAGCGTAAAAGGAGAATGATGGTAGAATATCAGTCCCCCTCAAAAACCTCCCCCTGCTATCGAGTTGATGTTGGCTGTGTTTCCTTGTGATAACCCTCAGCTCCGGGCCAGAAGGCCTCTCTCCCTACATTCTCCGCTTCCATTAATCATTGTCTTTTCTGCCCTTGAAGGCCATGAGGTGGCACCTAGCCAGGGCGCTGTCCCTTTTTCTACATATGTACTCACCCTCTAGTAAATAGTCCCTTTATTGGAATCTTCAATTATTTAATTTGGGTGTATATCAGTTTCCTGTTGAAATCCTGACTAATACATCTGGAAATATGTGTCATTCCCATTTTGAAGGTGATGACACTGAACCTTTAAAAGATAATACTAAAGATAGTGAGAAGAGATTTCAAATTAAACAGCCATGAGTTCAAATACTGTGGGAATTTGAGCAAATTTCTTGAACTCCTTTTTGCTGTGTAAATTATGGGAAATTACTTTTAGCTGCGTGAGTTTGGACAAGTTATCTAAACTCTCCAAGGCTTAGTGTTTCCTACTACCACATAGGATTTCTGTATAGTAAATAATACTGCTTTTAAAATAATTATCATAGTATCAACCAGAGTGGTTAATTTTTTAAAAATGTTAGTTTTATGTCCCAAGAAGCCCCTACAAGTCATAATCTTTGGCAACTCCTCTGTCCATGGCATTTTCCAGGCAAGAATACTGGAGTGGGTTGCCATTGCCTCCTCCAGGGGATTTTTCTGACCCAGGGATCGAACCCATGTCTCCTGCATTGGCAGGTAGATTCCTTACCTCTAGCATCACTTGTTGTTGTTCAGTCACTCAGACATGTCCAACTCTTTGGAACCCCATGGACTGCAGCACACCAGGTTTCCCTGTCCTTCACCATCTTCTAGAGCTTGCTCAAATTCATATCCATTGAGTTGGCGAGGCCATCCAACCATCTCATCCTCTGCCGTCCCCTCCTCCTCCTGCCTTCAATCTTTCCCAGCATCACAGTCTTTTCTAATAAGTCAGCTCTCCACATCAGGTGGTCAAAGTATTGGAATTTCAGCTTTAGCATCCATCCTTCCAATGGATATTCAGGATTGATTTCCTTTTGGTTTGATTTCCTTGCAGTCCAAGGGAGTCTCAAGAGTTTGCTCCAACACCACAGTTCAAAAGCATCAATTCTTTGGGTCCAACTCTCACATCCATACATGACTACTGGGAAAACCACAGCTTTGACTAGACAGACCTTTGTTGGCAAAGTAATATCTCTGCTTTTTAATATGCTATCTATGTTTGTCATAGCTCTTCTACTAAGGAGCAAGCGTCTTTTAATTTCATGAATGCAGGTACCATCTGCAGTGATTTTGAAGCTTTACTTGGGAAGACCATAAAATTTTTGATATAGTTTGGTAATTTCTGATTCAATATCAGTGGTTTTTTTGAAGGCTAATTTTTCTCTTTGTATTATCTTGTAAGTACAGCTGTGGATGTAAAAAGTGTCTTGACCTAGTGTAGAAAGTTTTCATCAAAATGACATTTACTAATGACAGCAATCATCAATAGCAAATCTCCCTTTTAGATATTAGCTTTTTCCATTGGTGTATTTGATAGTTGCTTATCTTACACAGTGGGACAGATTTAATTCAAAGCTATTTCTGAAAGCTTTTCAGGAGATAGCAAACAACTTTCTTCAACAGCATTTGGCTTAGAATAACTGTTTCCACATTGGGGATTTTCAGTGATTATCAGAAATCATTTACAATCCGATTGGCAATGCAAGTAGCATTGAATGGCTTTATTGAATCTGGCGTTTTGTCCAACTAGTATGTTGACTAGAATATGTCAGCTCTAGGCATGTTACCATTTTGTAACACAATGTAACTGTCACTTGGAAATTTCATTATAGAGTGGTGCTCTGGGCTTGATCCTACCAGGAAAAATATAAATTGCTTATTAAAGAAAATTAGACTCTCAGACTGCCAATTCAAAAAAAGAAGTCTTTTTATTTTAAAGAATTCATTCCCATGGATTTTAGAGGTGAAAAATAGGGCAGGAAGCAAGCTAATTGGCTATCCATGTGCACCAAATACTCTTCATAATTATTTAAACATCCCAACATTTAAACATCTTGCAAAGCAGGAATTACCTCCAGTTCACTGAGGTTCAGACGGGTGTCTGACCATGAATAATCCATCTTGGAAGTGATGGATGTAGGTCTCAAGAGTAGGCTTTTCTGATTTCCACACTCAATCCACCCCATCTAATGACCTATGTTATCAGTGCAGAAATTTATTAGAAAATGGCTCTTTAAAAATGACTAAAAATCTCATTTTTCTTGATATTGAGGTAACTTTCTCAACTACTAACTAATCTCAAAGCTTCCTCTCCCATTCTATTGCTCTATTCTCAAGTTAAGACCTCTTAACTGGATTGCTATAATATCATTTTAACTTATCTTCCTGAGTATTGTTTTGTCCACAGCAGTACATTATTTATATTAATATTTTAAGCACAGAGACCTGATTATTAATTCCTATTGATACCTTTCTATGACTCCTACCTGCAGTTCAGGAGACCTGGGTTCACTCCCTGGGTCAGGAATATCCCCTGGAGGAGAGTATGGCAACCCACTCCAGTATTCTTGCCTGGAAAATCCTATGACAGAGGAGCCTTGTGGGCTACAGTCCATGGGGTCACAAAGAGTCAGACACGACTAAGCAACTAACACTTTCTTTCTTTTTTTTTTGCAACTAACACTTTCATGGCTCCTTATCACCAAGGAGATAAAGTCAGGATTCCTCAGTTCCATGTTTGGCATTCCTGACTACGTATTCAGCAATCAGGGTAACTTCTCATACCCTTAGTTCCAAGAATATGGAATTTTCCTAAATCTACCACACTTTTCCATGCCTCCCAGCTTGGACATGTTTCCCTCAATACTCACCCCCAGCTTACCCAGAGAACGTTTATTTATCTTTCAAGAGCTTGGTAAAAATTCCCCTTTCAATGAAGTCTTCCCTGTCCTTTCCAAATGATTTTATGCCCATATTATTATTTCTCTTTGTAAGAGCAACACTATACTGAAGGCTTTTTGTTATGATTTGTTGTTTCCTTTTTGCCATTTTGTTTCCTCCTAGCAAATTTTGAGCTCTTTGCAAGCGGGGACTATGTCTAGACGTTCAATAATTATTTGTGAATTAACAAATCTGTTGAAACCTTTAGATTTAGTTTCATGCTCTCAAGCAAATACCTTTCAAAATAGCAACTTCAGGGACCTAATTCGTTATACTGATGCTTCTGAAAGAGTTCCAATAGACTTGACTTGAGATCTTCTAAATGGGCCCTGGGTATGCCTAGAAAGTAAGAACTGCTCACACTATAAAAAGTTGGGAAGAGGGCTCAAGAAGAAAGAGAAAGAAAATATAAGAAGCAGAGAGCAAAAAAAGAAATTGCCCAGAGAATAACCTGGATGTCACAGAGTTGAAAGAGGTAGAAGCTGCATAAAAAGTACAATCTATAGAGTCAATGCAATCTCTATCAAGCTACCAATGGTATTTTTCAGGGAACTAGAGCAAATAATTTCACAATTTGTATGGAAATACAAAAAAACCTCAAGCGGCCAAAGCAATCTTGAGAAAGAAGAATGGAACTGGAGGAATCAACCTGCCTGACTTCAGGCTCTACTACAAAGCCACAGTCATCAAGACAGTATGGTACTGGCACAAAGACAGAAATATAGATCAATGGAACAGAATAGAAAGCCCAGAGATAAATCCACGAACCTATGGACACCTTATCTTTGACAAAGGAGGCAAGAATATACAATGGAGAAAAGACAATCTCTTTAACAAGTGGTGCTGGGAAAACTGGCCAACCACTTGTAAAAGAATGAAACTAGAACACTTTCTAACACCATACACAAAAATAAACTCAAAATGGATTAAAGATCTAAATGTAAGACCAGAAACTATAAAACTCCTAGAGGAAAACATAGGCAAAACATTACCTGACATAAATCACAGGAGGATCCTCTATGACCCACCTGGCAGAGAAATGGAAATAAAAGCAAAAATAAACAAACGGGGCCTAATTAAACTTAAAAGCTTTTGCACAACAAAGGAAACCATAAACAAGGTGAAAAGACAGCCCTCAGAATGTGAGAAAATAATAGCAAATGAAGAAACAGACAAAGGATTAATCTCAAAAATATACAAGCAGCTCCTGCAGCTCAGTTCCAGAAAAATAAACAGCCCAATCAAAAAATGGGCCAAAGAACTAAACAGACATTTCTCCAAAGAAGACATACAGATGGCTAACAAACACATGAAAAGATGCTCAACATCACTCATTATCAGAGAAATGCAAATCAAAACCACAATGAGGTACCATCTCACGCACCAGTCAGAATGGCTGCTATCCAAAAGTCTACAAGCAATAAATGCTGGAGAGGGTGTGGAGAAAAGGGAACCCTCTTACACTGTTGGTGGGAATGCAAACTAGTATAGCCACTATGGAGAACAGTGTGGAGATTCCTTAACAAACCGGAACTAGAACTGCCATATGACCCAGCAGTCCCACTGCTGGGCATACACATTGAGGAAACCAGAATTGAAAGAGACACGTGCACCCCAATGTTCATTGCAGCACTATTTACAATAGCTAGGACATTGAAGCAACCTAGACGTCCATCGGCAGATGAATGGATAAGAAAGCTGTGGTATATAAACACAATGGAATATTACTCAGCCATTAAAAAGACTGCATTTGAATCCATTCTAACGAGGTGGATGAAACTGGAGCCTAATATACAGAGTGAAGTAAGTTAGGAAGAAAAAACTCCAATACGGTATATTGACACATATATATGCAATTTAGAAAGATGGTAACAATGACCCTATATGCGAGACAGCAAAAGAGACACAGATGTAAAGAATAGACTTTTGGACTCTGTGGGAGAAGGTGAGGGTGGGATGATTTGAGAGAACAGCATTGAAACATGTATACTATCATATAAGAAATAGATCGCCAGTCCAGGTTTGATGCATGAGACAGGGTGCTCAGGGCTGGTGCACTGGGATGACCCTGAGGGATGGGATGCAGAGGGAGGTGGGAGGGAGGTTCAAGATGGGGAACACATGTACACCCATGGCTGATTCATGTCAGTGTATCCAAAAACCACCACAATATTGTAAAGTAATTAGCCTGCAATTAAAGTAAATAAATTATTATTATTTTTTTAAGTACAGATGTAGCTTCAGAGTAACTCAGATGGGTTGTGGCTTCCTGAGCATGGAGTAGTCAAGGAAGGGTTATGAAATAAGAAAGGGGGACAGTAGGCTGGGCTCCTCTGTCCTTGGGATTCTCCAGGTAGGAATACTGGAATGGGTTTCTATTTCCTCCTCCAGGGGATCTTCCTGACCCAGGGATGGAACCTGCGTCTAAGTCTCCTACATTGGCAAGCAAATTCTTTACGACTGAGCCACCTGGGAAGCCCCCATGGCATTTGGGACCCACACATGTCAAGTCTGACCTCCTCTTAACTTGATTCAATTTGCAAAGTCTATCTCCAAAAAGGTCACAGTCAGGGGTATCTTGAGCTAGGACCTCAGTCTCTCTCTTTTTGTGGGAAACAATTCAACCTGCAAGCTCCTTAAGTGATTCTAATGCACAGCCCAGTTTAAAAAACAATGGTTCTGAAACTTGAGCATACAACAGAATCACCTTGGGGCTCGAAAAATGAAAGGCTGCTGAATCCAAACTCTGATTCGGATTCTTGGGCCTAAGAATTTGTATTTTTTCCACAAGTTTGAAAACCAGTGGTGTAGGGGAACAGAAAGTAAAATGAATGTACACTTTGACCCTTAAACAAAGCAGATTTGAACTGGATCCACTTCTATGACATTTTTTCAATAGTAAGTATTACCATCCTATACAGCTTGTGGTTGGTTAAATCCACAGAATCACAGATGCAGAGGAATCTCATGAACAAAGGGCTGAGAATAAGTTATACACACAGATTTTTGACTGTGCAGAGGGTTGGCACCTGCAACCCCTTTGCTGTTCAAGAATCAACTTTCTTTCTTTCCTACCATTGGAGGAACAATGTAGGTATCATCTGGGAGCTGAGGAGAAATGCAGAACTTTGAGCCCAGCCCAGATTTCTGAATCCAAGACTGTATTTTAACAAGATTCCCAAGTAATTTGCACATCCATTGAATTTTTAGACACATTATTGTATACTATTCAAAATAAAATTGATCTTAAATCACTGGTTGAATTAGTTAGTAAAGGGATGGCTGGATAAAGAAATAAATGTGTGCTAAGTTGCTTCAGTTGTGTCTGACTCTTCGCGACCCTATGGGCTGCAGCTTCCAGGCTTCTCTTCCACGGGATTCTCTAGGCAAGAATACTGGAATGGGTGGTCATACCCTTTTCCAGGGGATCTTCCTGACCCAGGGTCAAACCCGCAGCTCTTATGTCTCCTGCATTGGCAGGCGGGTTCTTTAACATTAGGGCAACCTATGAATGAATAATAAAAAAGATTCCCTAACTGCCTTTCTCCCAGGACACAGAAAATTGGTCCTTCTAAGTCCATTGATCAAGTTGCCTAAGCAACTGTGAAGACAGTGGCTCATTATCACAGTGGCTCCAAGGCAATCTTGTCTGTTGGTTCTTCAGCAATGGAGTGTTCTTGCTTACTTGGCCTTTCTTGGGCTTCAACCAAGAAATTCCATACTTTCATTTCCCTGCTTCTTCCCAGATGACCTCATCTTAACATTTTGTGGCTTCTCTATCAGCAGTTTGTCATTTGTGCCAAAATCTGAAACAGGAGGCTGGCTGGAATACGCAGAAGTAGAGCACAGTGTAGATTTAGTGATGAACTGGCTTTGGGCCAGAAGGGTAGCAGGTAAGTTTCAGAGTTTCAGCTGAAGAAGAAAGAAAAGCTTTTAGAAAGCTTAGAGCCAAGTCAAAACATGCCTTATATGATTTTTTTTTTTTTTGGCAGATATACTGTAAAATAAGAGTAGACCAAATTCCCCAGGTAATAGTAACTGACCTATAAATGTCATTATTGATAGATTGTGTTTCTGGAAACATTGTTCTAGAGCTAAAGTACTCATGTGAATCTCAAAAAGGAATTTAGAGACAAGCTTTGAAAGTCTTTCTTTTTCTCTCTCCGCTACTGATTTCCATTTTCCTCTTGGAAAGCTGCACTTTTTTTTTTTTCCCCTCTTAAACAAGCCACACACCCAGGCTGTCACAAACAGTTGTCTTTTAGAAGGCCAATGTTTTCTTGGGAAAAAAAGTTGTTTTTCAAAGGCCATCACCTTTTATTCCTTCATGGAGCCATTTCACATCTACAATGAATCGTTTAGTAGAAAGATTGATAGAGTTCGCATTAAAGTTTGCTTTTTTTAACTTGACAGTTTGAGGAAGAGTTGATATTTCATTTTAATAAAGTGGGTATTGTCTGGAGAGGCACAGTCTGATTTCAGGAAGCACTGCTATACATGTGGTACCTCCTGTCACAGGGCTTACGGAGTATTCCTTTAATGTTTTGTTGCCTCCTTCTCCTCTTCTGTAAAACAATCTGTCTCCCAGATGTCTGTTGGAAAGAAAGAGGACACACATCTCATAACCAAGAAAAAAATCTCTCATGTCTTTAGCCACATGATATAGGTACATTTCTGTAATCACCGCTTAATTTAACTTAAATTTTCTTTTCTTTTTGGTATGAACTTATGAAAATCAGTTTCCACATTCTAAATGTTCAGTTAAAGCATATAAGTTTGTTTTCTTTTTTTTTTATTTTCTTGTCTGAAATTAACCAGTTATACACATTAGCAGCTCTGGAATAAAGAACACATTAACAACTCTAGACATTTCTTTATCTGTCCACAATGAGAAATGTTGCCTACCTAAATCCAGGATGAAAAAATTCTCCTTCTCTCTGTCATATATTCTGCTAGTAAATTGCTGAATCACTGTGTGTGGCAGCCGAGTTCAGCTCTTGGGCATGCCTCTTAGAGAACTGTCAGGGGCACCCAAGGTCCCTCTGCTATTTCTAGTTGACAGGAATAGCAAAGCAGCCAGATGCCATACTCTCAACAGCTATGTGAGTATGTGTGTGTATGAGAGAGAAATCATTTTCTTCCTCTTTATTAAAGCTGGTAGAGACTGTATCCCCGCATGTTTATGCAAATCACAGTTTGTACAATTTGAGCATAAGGTAAGGATCTTAAGAAATCTTGTAATGTGACTCTAAATGGTAGTGTGATAAAATGTAGGCAGCCCTGGATAGGAGTCAGGGGAGTTGGGTCCTGTCTCACTGAGGTACATAAACTATGCACTTTCTAAGACTAAGGTGAGTAAAAATTTGATACTTAAAATTTTCCTTCTCTCACTTTAAAATTAAACCACAATTTGCAGGCTAACTCTACTTTTAAAAATTCTTGTTGGGAGTGTAGTACAACATTCTGGTAATAATGCTTTATTGATTTCTAGTTCTGCTACCATTTTTGTCTTCCTCAAATTGAAACAAGTCTCTTTAATCCATCTTTGAAAAAGTCCTCTGTAACCCCTTAATTATTATCCTTTAGAGCGAGACATAATAACATAGTAAAGAGCTGATGAGCTCTCAATAAAACTGTAGATTATTTTATAGGTCAAGAGTATTAGCTCTACAAGAGAAGAAACCAACTTAAATGCTGGAAAAGGCCTGCCTGGATCTGACTGAATATTTTACTAGTAATGTGATACTGAGCAAGTTACATAAATTCTCGGAGTATTAGTTTCTTCCTCCCTAATAGACCCTACACTACAGGTTCATTGTAAGAATGAAATGTTGTAAAACATGTAAAGTTTTTAGCATGGTGCTTGATATGTAGTAAATGTTTGTGACTTACACTGAAATACTATCTAGTGAAATGTTTCTTAAAATGCTTGCCAGCTGGGTCCTAAAATCCCTAGATTATGCAGAAATTTATTTTTTGTATTATATTTGTTATGATGGATTTTATTAACATCTATTTGAATGTACAGTATTGGGCTCTATTTTAGCTACTGTTTATTACTGACTGATTCTTTCAAATAATGTGTAACAATCCTTAAGCCTTTTTAGTTTCACTGATATGTCATCAACCTTCCCCAGTCCTCCAATTCTTTGTCAGAAGATATGACTGCTTTTTTTTTAAACACAAAATTATCTTTAAAAATGTTTTTAAGATTTATATATATATATATATATATATATATATATATATATATATATTTTTTTTTTTTTTTGGCTATACTGAGTCTTCATTGCTCCACATGGGCTTTCTCTAGTTGCAGAGAGTGTGGGCTACTCTTCGTTGCGGTGTGTGGGCATCTCACTGCAGTGGCTTCTCCTTGCAGAGCAGAGACTGGAGGGCGCGTGGGCTTCAGCAGCTAACACAGGCTTCAGTAGTTGCAACACTTGGGCTCAGCAGTTGTGACTCCTGGACTCTAGAGCACAGGCTTGACAGTTGTGGTACATGGGCTTAGTTGCTCTATAGCATGCGGGATCTTCCTGCAGCAGGGATCCAACCCATGTCCCCTGCATTGTCAGGCAGACTCTCAGCTACTAGACCACCAGGGAGGCCCATGACTGCTTTTGAAAAAACAAGTTCCAAAAGAAGGTCTATTTCCAACAATCAGCCCCTCTAGCTGAGTAAATAGAATTTAGATGTGGAAAATTCGAGAACATTGTTAAGAAAACTTAACAATGGTGTGGAAGATAAGGCAATTTTCTGAATTATTTAGGGAGAAAATCTACTTTTTATTAAGTTATATGAAGATGTCATGTTTAAATACCCTTTATCAGATGGCCTTGAATATCCAGTTTACTTACTGAAGTAAAAAAGAAAAAAATTCTTTGATGTTGGGGAAATTTTGCAAATGCTAGAGCGATTGAAAGACATGTTCTCATTATTTTCTATTTTCTTCTGCTGTCTCTATAGCGTAAGTCTCAATACGCTATGGTTAATTATCTAGAATATCTCTTAAAATCTCCAAAGGCCATTGTAGATAATGGGCTGATTATGTATTGTGAAAGTTCATAGGTTTTTTTTTTTTTTTTTTTTATCTTTGGAAAGAATTAGTGTTTCCTTTAATCCAAACTGCAGTTTATACTCTGAAAACACAGTCTTGCTATTTATATACTCTAAGATGGGCTTCTCTGGTGGCTCAGACATAAAGAATCTGCCTTCAGTGCAGGAGAGACCCAGGGTCGATCCCTGGGTTGGGAACATTCCCCTGGAGAAGGGAATGGCTACCCACTCCAGTATTCTTGCCTGGAGAATTCCATGGACAGAGGAGCCTGGTGGGCTACAGTCCATGGGGTCACAAGGAGTTGGACACGACTGAATGACCAACACTTTCACTTTCATACTCTGAGATGAATAAAAGTTTATTATTGTCATGATAATGGTAACTGTTAGGCTATTAAACTCAACAATAACACACGTGGAGAATTAATAAGGTTTTTGACTGGGGTTTCAAAGCATTTGTTGCAATAAGAAGAAACAACTTTTCATATCTGGAATTTAAATGGAAAATTCCTGATTCAAGTTATATCTATCATGATTTTCAAGATAGTATGATGACTGCAGAGAAAAATTGAAGATGACTACAACAGGAAACTGGCTAAGTATTGATTAAACCAAGATGACCACTCATGATGTAATGCCTCTAAGTAAAACTTATTAGAAACAGTAAAATGGAGAAAAAAAAGAAACAGTAAAATAGAAGACTGATGGAAAATAGACAAATGAATTTATCATTAGAAGTATAACTGTCAAAGGGACTAGATATTTGTTTTGTCTGGGTAGTTTTTCTCTTTTCTAATACAAGGATTTAATGCTATAAATGTTCTTCTCAGCTCTGATTTAGCTGCATTCCATGAATTTTGGTATGTTGTATACTTGTTTTCATTCACTTCTATGTGATTTTAAGTTTCCTTTGAGATTTCTTTTCTGACCCATGGATTGTTGAGAACCGTGTTGTTTAATTTCTAAGTGTTTGTTAAGAGGGCAGGTCTCATGTCAAGTGTTCTTAACACACACACACACACACACACACACACACACACACACAGCCAAAGGAACACAGGGGAATTTGGGAGGTGTTGGATATGTCTTTTACCTTGATTGTGGTGATAGTGTCAGGGGTCTTTGTTTATGTGAAACTTATCAAACTGTGCACATTAAATTGGTATAATTCTTTGTATATTAATTATACTTTAATAAAGCTATTAAAATGATTTCATTTGGGTCTAATCTACTCCATTCTGTAATGATTCTACTAATTAGTTTCATTTTGATGTTGCTTTACATAGTCTTATTTGCTCATCAGTGATACTGGCATAGTAAAAAATGAGAAAAAATTTAAAACAGCACAACTATTTCTAGGTATTAAACTGACAGATTAATATTAAAGACAAGAGCATTTGCTTTGGATTACTTATAGGAATAATAGATGTAAGTGATTAGATTTGTTGTTATGCCAAAAAGCAGGAAAGATTATTGTTCCAATAATATAGCTCTGCCAACTTTAACTTGTTCACCCTTTAAATTAGTTTAATTATTAAGACCATTATTGATTACAGAAACAACTTGACCAAATAATTTATTCAGTAAGTATCAGTTCAACAAATATTGACAGATACCCTGCCACTCAATAGGTTCTAATCTGCTGTAAGAAAAATAGTCCTTTTTCTGGAATGAATCTTACTATCTGCATTGTTTTTCTGAATCTCATTTGTTCCATTAATAGAGTACTGGTCCATTTAGCCTCGGTCAAGCCTAAATAGACTATGAGATCTCAGCTTCTTTCCTGGTAGAAAACTGAAGTCTAGTGTCATAGTGGCAGGTATGTGATCAGGAAGCCTCCCTGACAGCTGGAAGTGCCGTGTGTAATAAACACAGTCCAGCCTTCCCTCTTGAGATCGGTGAATTAGTGAAGCTGGAGGGTGTAGCATGCCAATTACCCAGCCACACCAGCGTTTATGCGTTGTTATTTCATTTCCATGCCCCTCAACCTCTTAAACTTTACCTAAAGCAATTATTATTTAATCTGAATTATTACTTATACAATTGACAAGATTACTTTTTCAGAGGCAGCATCCATACCTGTATCATATTTATGAGAAAGTCCTAAGGGTGCCTTTAAAATACCACACATATCTTAACATTGGGGAACCTTGTTCAATTGAAATACAGTCACCTTTAATGTATTTAAAATCAGTCCAGATTTTTACATCTATTTGACACAGAAATTTTATAGTTACTATATAATAGATCATTATGCAGTATTTATCCCTGGAATGGGGCATGGCGACCCACTCCAATATTCGTGCCTGGAGAATCCCATGGACAGAGGATCCTGGTGGGCTATGGTTCATAGGGTTGCAAAAAGCTGGACAAGACTGAAGTGACTTAGCATATCACAGCACAAGATCCATATTTCAAAAAATGGAGCTGATTGAAGGTGGAAGAATTACTTATCAGTCAAGATGCAGATGTTATAGGTTTAATAAGTCTCTCAGACTATCTGAAGCTGGAGAATTCTGGAACCCTAACAAACTATTTCATTTTGTTCTCTGTGGCTCATAAACCAAGACTGGCATCTCTTTGGGCAGGTTTTGGAATACTATGCAATCGGAGCCTCATAAGGACAACACACAACTTCATACTACGGCAGCCCTGGCACCCAAGGGTGGCCCTTGACTGTCAGTGTCCAAGCTGATTCTTTAGGGCCAGCATTCTAAGGAAAAACTTGGTCCAATTAATTGCATCTATATTTCTCGTTTCTTTCTTTCTCACTGCCCTTAAACTCAACCAGTCCTGCTGCTGGAGCTTGATTCCAGCCACAATAGGGAACCCAAGATTTACTTCCTACTAGGTCTGTCCACAAGAAGCTAAGGACTTGAGGTAAGCCATTATTGAGCTTAGACCTTAGTGCATAATGAATGAATGGGCTAGAAACTGACAAACTGTGTTGTGGTGTAGACTGTGGACATTGATCTTCGATAAGCATTCATCTGCATAGATTATTTTTCTTTCTATGCGCCTCTAAGATTCTTTAAGTAGGTCAGCCACTCTCCTGTTGGGAGATAGTGCCAAGAAGTGGGAGGATTTCAGCTGTTCATAAACTTTTGATGAGCCAAAACCTAGAAAACTCAGAGACTTACAGGAACCAGCCAGATAATTACTGCTGCTCTGGTAGTGACTCTGGTGAACTCCAAACCACATTGCATCAGTCTAAAAAGAGTGGCTCCTCCTAGGGTTTCCAACAGGCTTTATAGATTAGGGGAATTTTCAAATGTGGGATTCTCAGTACTAAAACTGGAAATTCCTGGGCCACTGGCATGAGTTGGCAACCCTAGCTTCTACTCAACATAGCCAGTTGTTACTATATTTGAACTTCCTTCTTTCTAATTTTCCTTTCTTCATTATATAAAATCTTCTAATGTTGGGAATTAACTCAAATCTGAACAATAACCTATGGATAAAAACAATGCCTAAACTTGGTCCAGGAACCTCCCAGTTTGTAATCTCTGTTTAAGAGATGAGAGTGTGGACTGAGAGAGGGAGAGTTAAGTAGATGACCTTGGTTTTCTTTTAGTCTGTATTTTAAACCAGAGTCAAAAATTAATCATTGTGGCTCATGTATCCATAATATCTTGCTAACCCTGGGGCTTCCCTGGTGGCTCAGACAGTAAAGAATATGCCTGCCAATGCAGGAGACCTGGGTTTGATCCATGGGTCAGGAAGATCCCCTGGAGAAGGAAATGGTCACATACTAAGATCCCCTGGAGAAGGAAATGGCCATACACTCTAGTATTCTTGCCTGGAGAATTTCATGCACAGAGGAACCTAGCGGGCTACAGTCCATGGGGTCACAAAGAGTCGGATATGACTGAGCAACTATAAATGTTCCATGTAAGCCTTAAGGCTGAAACCTAAACTAGTTATAAATTGTGTTATTTTAATAGTTTTTTTTTTTTTTTTTAATTCTTGTATCTGTATATACCCTCTTTGGGAATCCACCAGAGGTATCTGTGAGAAAACAGAATTCAGAGACTCTGTTTATGGCCAAGACTATCATCACAACTAATATTCTAATTATCACAATGCTCTGCATGTTCTTCTGTCCTTTTACCACTGACCCTGTCACTTTTTTCTTTTTGCCATTTTAAATTTGCTTATTTTATCAAAAACAAACACCTTTACATCCTCAGCTTTTTCTTTTTCACAGATCATCCCCTCCACCCGCTAGACATAAATAAATTAATAAATATAAAAATACTTAGAGCAGTGCCTAGAATGTAATGTGTCAATAAACATTTTAATCACAATGACAATAATTATTAACTGAAACCTGACTCTGCTCAGAGGACACACTATTTTGCAATTCTCTCAAAGGGAAGCTTCCTGTTGTCTATAATGCCTCAGCTGTCCTCACGGGGACAAAATGGTTGTCTTCTCCCAGCTACCCACTGTTGTTGATATATCATTATTTTTCTTTCTTCCTGTGAACACTCCTTGTGTTTTCAGATTCTTACCATTGACCCAAATGCTGTTTTCCTCATCGTTATCGCTTAATCACAACCCTATTGTCACTGAGGCCTGGTAATGCCTCTGCGTTTTCCTCCATCTTGAATCCTGTCAGAATCCCAACAGACTTCAGGCCCCTGTGAACGAGCTGTCCATTATGGCTTCCTGCTTTCTGTGCTTCCAGTTTTACCATGGGCCTCTTCAGAGTCATCAAGAGGAGCTCTGAAGTGACGACATCCTCCTTTAAAAACCTCTTTTACAAAAGGCACCTGAGCCTTTGTCTTTGCAGTACCACCCCTTTTCTCTGCATCATCCTTCATAGAAGAAACAATAACTGCCATGTGGAAATAGCCTAACCTTCCCTCTGTTGAACCTTGACAGTTAGGCATCTGTCCTTCTACTACCTGACTCACAGGAAAAGGACCATGGCATCATCGTGACCAAGCTAAACTTGCCACTTGTGTTTTTCATCTAATCCACACTGTCTAGAACATTTCCAGATCACTTCTTTCCATTCTTTAATTCTGTGTTAGTTCTGGATCCTTACTGCTTGCCTGTCAATCCATTTAAGTCTCTTAAGTCTCTTGCATCTTAAAAAAGTACCCCAAACCCAATAGAAATGCCTCTCTATACCCTCCCACTATTACCCCACCTCTTCTCATTCTTTCACACCCTAAGTTTTCAAATGCTCTTGTCCAGCATCTTTACTTCCCACACCCTTTTAAGCATTTCACACCTGGGCATTTTCCAGTCACTCTAATGAATAACTTCTGTTTACCTCACTTAACACACTTGATCCTAGGAGAATCATTTTATTTTCTAACGCACTTTCTACTAAGGAGTATTTGACTAACCTTCATTCACTTTTTCCTCTATTGCTTTATGTGGAGAATTTCGTATGTGTGCATGAGTTTTTGTCATCTTGGGGACATTTTTTAGCATCCTTCATTGTATCCTCCTTGATTTTTCTAAGTTTTATACTTACTCCTCATACTAACCAATATCCTTGTTATTCTCATTCATAACCATAGCACAGACCACCACCGATATATGATAACTCTCAAATCTATACCTGTGTCTCTGACCTCTCTTCTGAATTCTTGATTCATAATATGCAGTTCTCTGTAGGGCTTCCCAGGTGGCACCAGTGGTTAAAAAAAAAAAAAAAAAAAAATCCACCTGCTAATGCAGGAGAAGCGAGAGATGTGGGTTTGATCTCTGGGTCGGGAAGATCCCCTGGAGGAGGAAAGGGCAACCTACTCCAATAGTTTTGCCTGGAGAATCTCATGGACAGAGGAGCCTAGCAGGATGCAGTCCATGAGGCTGCAAATAGTCACACATGACTGAGCACACAGGTGGGAGTGTGGGAAATCTGTCCCTCGGTGCCCTAGAATCCTGCAAGACGACACATACCAAACTGACCTGGTGTTTCCCAGACTCTCATCATAGTCCTTATCATTGTTACCAGAATTGATTATTTTTTTCTAGTATTAACCTGAGAATCCTTTAGACTCTGCCTCTTCCAATTTCCCTACATTTAATTAGTACTATGTTACTGTGATCTAGGAGTCTTACACTCTATAGGAATGGCCTGCACAGGCCCAGCCAAGCTCATTCATTGGCTGGGAGCAGCCCACGGGAAGCAAGACCTTGTCATGAATAAAGTGGTGGACCGGGTGTGATGGCCACTGGGGCCATTGGCCATTATACTCTACACACTGCAGGAGATCTGAGAAATACATTTCCATGGCTGCCACTTTCCAAATCTTCTCCGTTCAACCTCCTAATTATCTACATACTTCTTTCTGATCCATTCCTCTGAACATGGCCTCATCATGTTTTTGGGGGGTTGGAACACTAACTCTTCTCTCTGCCACCACTCTTGCCTGCTTTTCTCTCTAGTTCTTTCTCCAAGGTGCTGACAAAATGCTCCTTTGCACATTCAAATCCAACTTGGTAACTCCCAGCAACCAGATTATAATATTCCAGTGGACACTCAGGGATAAAAAAGCCAAGCTTCTTAGCACAGGAACAAGGATGTACCAAAATTTCTACTGGGCTGGTCCAACTGCATCTGTCAATGTGACTTCTCCAGAAGTTCATGGTGCAATCCACTGGCTGAATTTGTAGTCCCTCCAATGCATTTTCCTCAATTCCATGCCTCACGCCTTTACACACACAGTTTCATCTGCCTTAAGTGTCAACTCTTCACTCTCCTGCCTCTCCCTGCCTCATGGGCTCATTATTCACTGGCATATGGCTCAGTATATTCTTCTAAGCCCACAGTTCTTGTCTTGGTTGTGCAGCAGCTGGGGAGCTTTCAAAGTAAAACAAAACTGAGGCATAAGTACCTAAGAGTCTTATTTAGTTAGCCTGGCTTCTTTTTTCTCAGCATAGCATATTTGAGATTCATCCATGTTGTATGTATTAGTAGGCCGCTTAAGTAATTACTGAATTGGTGGTAACTGAAGAGACATGATTTTTTTGAATAATTAGTGAACATATATGCTGTTGACTTAGAGTAGTTTCTAGAGTTCTTTTGCCAATGACCTTACATTGAAAGCAATTTGAAAATTAAGTATTTAAATGGATCATTTGAAATAAAAGTTTGGCAACTGTTTAGTGGATAAAGCTGCTGCTGCTGCTAAGTCGTTTCAGTCGTGTCCAACTCTGTGCGACCCCATAGACAGCAGCCCACCGGGCTCCCCCGTCCCTGGGATTCTCCAGGCAAGAACACTGGAGTGGGTTGCCATTTCCTTCTCCAATGCGTGAAAGTGAAAAGTGAAAGTGAAGTCGCTCAGTAATGTCCGACTCTTAGCGACCCCATGGACTGCAACCTACCAGGCTCCTCTGTCCATGGGATTTTCCAGGCAAGAGTACTGGAGTGGGGTGCCATTGCCTTCTCCGAGATAAAGCTGGTTCTTTGAATTCAACTAATTTTTTTTTAAAGCCAATTGTTTCTCTGAATTATTTTTTTTTCAAAACATTTTAGAAATTTCTGTGAAAAGGTCATGTACACAAGACAACTAATGACTACTGATTCTATTTCCTTCACAAAGGGAAAAAGGAAAAAAAAAAAAAAAAAAACCATATATTCGTGAAAGTTGACCCTTAGGAGTGTCTGAATTCTTATTCTGAATAAGAAAGTTCTGAGGCAGGAGACTTGGCTTTGCCTCCCAGGGGCCTGCTTTCAGCCAGATTTGGGCTCTAGAACCAAGAAAAAGATGGCAGACAAGGTGCGCCCCACCCCACCCCCCAGCAGAATGGAGGCAGCCTGCTTCACTGAAGCGTAGGTTGCAAGGGCCTAAGCGGAGAGTCAGGACCCAGGCATGTTTGTGAGGAAAGGAGAGCCGCATAAGCCATGTCAGAATAGAGGAAAAACGAGAGCCCCTGGGGCCACGGCTACAGGCTCTTCATAGGCAACTGTGTTTTGACTGTGTGTGGGTTGAGTTGGGAATAGCCTCAAACTGGTTCAGCTATTCCTGTGGAAAAATTTTTTTAAAAACTGAAATGGTAGCAACAACCAAAAACATAACTAAATGTCACTTTCTTGAATTGAATGCAAGGACTACTCATATCTGAAACGTTTAGTAGACTATCAGAGAAATTTTTGAAGCACAAGGGGAAATAGTCTTAAAAGCAGCCACACAGAAAATGCAAGTTACCTACAAAAGAAAGAAACTATCCTGCTTCGGTTTCCTCTTGGTAACAATGAAGGGCAGCAGGGGCAGAGCCGCGTCCACGTCATCGTGAAGGAAGAGGCTGTACCTAGCACAGTTCTTGTTGATGTACGGTACCTACATTTTCAAATGTAGATTTGAAAGATCTTCAAAAGATTTTGAAATATTTTCAGATTAGTCACACACTAAGATTTTCAAATATGCAAAGATTCCAGAAACATTTCACTCACTTATACTAATGCAAAGAAAATTACTTGAAGATGTGTGTAGCCAACTGAAAGATGTCTAAAATGTAAAACTTTCTGAGAAAGTTATGCTATAAAAGATTGATGATAAGCATCAGTGTCAGTTAAATACAGAAGTAGGCCGACAAATCTATAGTAGACCACACAAGAAAAAATAATTTGTATAGGTCACACCCTTTCTACAATGCAAAAAACCAAGCCATGAGAAAAAATCTTTGCATAAAGAGCCTCCCCTGCAATGTGTCAAATGCCTTATAAAAATTACATCCTGTCACCCAATAATCCTTTCCCTGAGCTAGCCTAAGAAACCATCTGAGATACAATGTATACACAAAGATGTTCCTCACATCATTACTTATTATAGTAAAAATCTGAAATGAAATATTCAACTGTCATTGAATGGGTACCCAATTACATGTGCATTTAAAATAAGTGGAGAAAAAATTATAAGGCAGAGTACGGTGCGATTTAGGCAGGCATTTGATCACAAAGGATATTGACAGTGGATATTTCCAGGCTTGCAAACTGCTGAGCTGGCTTACATGCTTCCCTGGGCAAGGCCATCCCTCTTTCATACCTAAACTCTCTACTCTGGAAAGGAGTATGCAACAATCATTTCTCGTTTTCCTGATGGTTAATTGAAACCCTACTTGTAAAATTCTCCCCCAAAATGAACTCAGATTTGTTCCAGTGCTCATTATTTTCCACCAAATTATATACATCCAATCCATCTAGAAAGAAATCCAAAGAAATTGTTATGAGTTCTTCGATTCCAAAGTCTTCACAGAGAGTTCCAGAAACAAGGGATGGGAGAGTGCTGGCACACAAATATTTATTTATGTCCAAAAAGCATTTATTGAAATTATTTGAATGTATCTGATGAAGAGAATGCAGTGTCAGTAAATTTTGAGAAGTTCCAGGACTGATGTGGAAAACTAAATGATTGTTCAGCAAATGTTCACTCACTGCCTAGTGCTCCCACCTCTTTGGGAGGAATGTCTTCTCTGTGCTGTGGATAATGGGTTTGGCTGTGTGACGTGTTTTGGCTGATTGGATGTAGGTGAGATGACTGGCAGAGATTTGAAATGTGTTTGTGAGATTGGATGTAGCCTTTTGATTTTTGCCACAAAAATAAAATGTTTGGGTAGCCAGCCCAGGAGAAATGAGAGATCCATAAAGTAGGTTTGGATCTATCCTACAGTTTGGCACCCAGCACAGTGAACCCATTCCAGACCAACAAAATTCTAACAACTTGAAGATATGTGAGCAGAAAATACATGCTTGTTGCTCTGGGTCACTGAGTTTGGGGACCTAGAGCTTTCTTATGCAGCATACGCTGGCAGCAGCAAGCTGATAAAATTCTGTCTGTAAACTTGGAGACAAATCAGTGAACTAAACAGTATGTTGTGAAAAATGTTAGTACTTGTCAAAGATGAATGTAAAATATGAAAGACTAATGTTCTTAGGGAAAAGAATACAGAAGTAATAGTTAAGTATATTCAGAAGTTAAGCTCATGAGAGAAGGAGAATAGAGGAAATTAAAAAAAGAGAGGTTATTCAGAATCTTAGAACCATCAGCAGCTGAGGACTAAAACACTTGGACCAAAACCTTCTAAAAGTTGAAAGGAAGTGGAGTAATACACACGGTCTATATTTGACCCAGTTATTTTATTTATTTGGGCCTCTGCTTTATCTTCTAGAAAAGAAGAGAATAGCAGTGGGTAAGCTGTTTCAGCATTAAAGCTTGATAAGCCTTTGAGATCACTTTAAATCTCTTTAGTAAAATAAGCTTAAAAAAGTATGCATCAGAGATTTTAAGGAAATTAAATTTTCATTATTTTGGTAAACCTGACTTTTTATAGTTATTCCTTATTCAGGTTATTAAATAGGACACTCATAATTCAACAAGAAATCAATTCAATAAGTAAATAAAATTCCAGCTTAATGTAAAAACTGATTTGAACAGGTTGCAGTTTTTGAGTTAGCTATCTTTAATGCAGTTACATCCATTTTCTTTTAAATTACTTCTCTGCTAAATGTTATTTCAATATTTTAAGATACCTTTTACATATTTCTAATTTCCCATATTAAGGAAACAATTTCTCTTTCAACATTCTCTAAGTGAAAATACACTCTATAAGACATTTTCATTTTGAAAAATCATAAAAGCAGCTGAGAAACAAATTTCTATCAGTTTTTATCCAAATGATCACTCAGTCACAAATTTTTATTAATTTTGTGCTGGTACACAAGTTAGGGGGTTTCCCTTATGGCTCAGCTGGTGAAGAATCTGCCTGCAATGCGGGAGACCTGGGTTCCATCCCTGGGTTGGGAAGATCCCCTGGAGAAGGGAAAGGCTACTCACTCCTGTATTCTGGCCTGGAGAATTCCATGGACTGTATAGTCATGGGTTTGCAAAGAGTTGGACATGACTGACCAACTTTCATTTTCACACAAGTAAGGGTTTAAGGATAATAAAGATTCTAACAGATCTGGAAGGTCACCTAGTTGATAAGACTGAAACTATCTAATCTCCTGAAGAGTAGTATAAATATAAGCTTGAGAAATTTATGACACAACATAAATCATATAAATATGACAAAAGTGCCTCACATTCTAAGCATTTGCTTTCAAATGCTACCTGATAGATGGATAGGGCTTTCTCCATATGCAATTGCCTTTTGTGAAGAATAAGTGTGAGAAGTGCAAAGCCTATGTAAGACAGGTCTATGAACTACTAATTGGATTTTACAAAAGTACTGATAAACATCAAAGTTTATTACATCCTACTGAGGTTAAAATTTAATTAACAATGATAAATAATTTTAAGAATTTAAGTATTGCCCAAACCCCAAACTAAAATTCTTGTTTGATGTTTAAGTGTATTTTTCATTGCAGAGAGTATCAGAAAGAACACTGAACTCATCCAGTGATGCTTATCCATAACTTCAATCATATTCATAGCCTCACACTATTTCGGTTTTGCTGACCTATGCTTAAGAAATATAACTTTAATTTTTATTTCTATAAGCATAATTTTCATTTTTTAAAACTTTTGGCTAATCCCATTTACTCTTTATATTTAAAGAAGTTCATCAGTTACAAACTATTTGGTGGTTGTTGTATTTCACAATTTATTTATGTACTGTTCCAAGATGGAAAACCAGGAATAACTTTTAACCATAAATTAAGGGAAAAAGTATTTAACACAGTTTCATGATTCAGAATCACTTGGTATTTTAAAGAGTAAAATGTTGACTTCAGCGTGGGCAATACAAATGAGATCTATGCATTTACATAATAGAAATTAAAATTGTAAAATAAAATTTAGAAGGAAAAACAAAACTCATGGCTAGGCAAAGAACTCTATTTCACCAAAAATCTTTCAAAAAGTAAGTTTTATATGAGTGAACAGCAGAGAGTTGTTAGCAGTTACATAGGAAAACTAAATAAAAAACATGAAATATGTTCTCTGCTCAAGTCTTAAGGAGCTAAATTTGTAGCTCTAATGTCAGAGCATTGTGATCCATGGGAATTTAAAATGATATACCATGTTTTAGCAATGTTTACAAAATTATTTTTAAAGAAAACTAAAATTTTTATTTGTTTTATTCTCAACCCTCCAGGGGATATTTGACTTCATAGAAAATTATCTCAAAGTAAGCATGGGAGAGGAAAAGCAGCAAGATAGTTGCTCTTCTTAAGGGTATATTGATTGCTTAGTATTTGGGGAAGAGAGGGAGGAAGAATAGAAAATGTATACAAGTAACTACAATAAAAAACTAGTAAAATGTGCCATCAGAATCAAAAATAATTCTATCCATGTTAAAAAGGGAGGAGGAGTGGAGAGGAGAAAGAGGATAGATAAATTCACTGATTAAATATTTATTGATAGTCTCCCATATACCAGGTGTTGTGCAAGGTTCTTAACCAACTGTAAAGATAAAGAAATATAATTTCTGCTCCTCAGGGCTCAAAATCCAGAAGGAACAATATGATAGGAAATGTGCCCACAGCAGTCTGTGAGTTCAAGAATGGCAGGGACTGTATTTTGTTTGTTGTGGCATCCTAAGCGGTGAGTGAATGCTCAATAGATACTTAATTCACATTTCTAAAGAATCAGTCATCTGCACATAGACAACTTAAAGCTAAGCATGACATTTTTTTTTTCCTATTTAATCCTCACAACTCTGAGGAAGCAACTGTCAAATGATGAAAATGAGGGTTCACCATAGATAATATACATGCTGTTCTTTCGAAACATCCCACCCTCACCTTCTCCCACAGAGTTCAAAAGTCTGTTCTGTACTTCTGTGTCTCTTTTTCTGTTTTGCATATAGGGTTATCATTACCATCTTTCTAAATTCCATATATATGTGTTAGTATGCTGTAATGTTCTTTATCTTTCTGGCTTACTTCAATCTGTATAATGGGCTCCACTTTCATCCATCTCATTAGAACTGATTCAAATGAATTCTTTTTAATGGCTGAGTAATATTCCATGGTGTATATGTACCACAGCTTCCTTATCCATTCGTCTGCTGATGGGCATCTAGGTTGCTTCCATGACCTGGCTATTATAAACAGTGCTGTGATGAACATTGGGGTGCACGTGTCTCTTTCAGATCTGGTTTCCTCAGTGTGTATGCCCAGGAGTGGGATTGCTGGGTCATATGGCAGTTCTATTTCCAGTTTTTTAAGAAATCTCCACACTGTTTTCCATAGTGGCTGTACTAGTTTGCATTCCCACCAACAGTGTAAGAGGGTTCCCTTTTTCTCCACACCCTCTCCAGCATTTATTGCTTGTAGGCTTTTGGATAGCAGCCATCCTGACTGGCTTGTAATGGTACCTCATTGTGGTTTTGATTTGCATTTCTCTAATAATGAGTGATGTTGAGCATCTTTTCATGTGTTTGTTAGCCATCTGTATGTCTTCTTTGGAGAAATGTCTGTTTAGTTCTTTGCCCCATTTTTTGATTGGGTCATTTATTTTTCTGGAATTGAAGCTCAATTCCAGGCAGATTCTTTACCAACTGAGCTACAAGGGAAGATATTTTGGACAGAAGGGACTATGAAAACAGGGAAAGCAGCAAGGAAAGAACGTTCAGGTCTGTTCAGAGAAGATCAGGGTTTTGAACTTGATGATAGCATAAAGTCCTTGTTACTATGTAGGACATGATAAGTATGTGCCAGATATATTTTTGATGATGTTAAATGCCAAGAAGTAGAATTTATGTGAACATGGAATGCATTGAGAAACATGGAGGATTTTTCACTAAGGAATTATGTTATTGGATGGCCTTCCCAGGTGGTGCTAGTGGTAAAGAACATGGCTGCCAATGCGGGAGGCATAAGAGATGGTGGTTTGATCCTTCCCCTGGAGGAGGGCATGGCAACCCACTCCAGTATTCTTGCCTGGAGAATCCCATGGACAGAGGAGTCTGGAGGGCTACAGTCCATGGGCTTGCAAAGAATCGGACCCGACTGATGTGACAGCATGCATACACATTCTGTTCTGGAGGTGGTTCATAGGACTAACGAAACAGTGAGAGCTGATGGCTGGAAAGCTGGCCATGAGGTTGTTGAGCTTGGGAAAGGAAAAGCTGAAAGGGATGTGAGAAATTTAAGTTAGAACCTGTATGACTTGATATCCTGAGGAGAAAATGAAAAAGAAGGTTGAATAACAAGGAGAGTGGTGTCACAACTGGGAGAATGGTGTCAGAATGGGAGAATATTGTCAGAAATGCAGAAGTCAGGAGGATGGGATTTGTTTCAAAGGGAAAAAAAATAAGTGTAGTTTTGAACATGTTGAATTTAAGGTTCTTTTGAGACATTTATTTGGAAATTTCCGTGAAGCACTAGAGAAATATTCCAAATCCTTTATTTTCACAGAAAAATCAATGGCTGGTCTGTGAAGATGAGGTAGATGGGGAGACAAGGAAGTCATCACCTGCAGGAGGACCAATATCCAAAATGTGAGGAGTGAAGTCCAAAAAGGTGCCAAAGTCAAGAATAGCAGATATGAAAGTTGAAGTAAAAAGCCAAGAGTTGGGGATATGACTGATGTAGTCTAATTTGTCTCTTACAGTTTTGGAATATTGTGCACTTTCTTAGCCCTATTGGTTTAACATCATTTCCCAGAGAGACTACTACTAGGAAAGTTCCTAAAAGTTTCAATTTCACATTGTTTGCTAACATCTTAGATGTTTATGACAGTATGACAGTGACTTTGCTGTGTATGACATGTTATCAGAAACTTGTGTGGGATCCTTCTAAATTGTTTCTATGGACTTTCAAACATGATACAAATTGTTGTATTTCATTGAAGCAGAAAGCCTGGTAAGAGTTGTAAACTATCAATCCTGTTGTTTCAAATATCACAGAGAATCATGAGGACTTCTTTCACCTTCAGGTTAATAGACTCCAAGATCCCTGGGGTGATTCTCTTTCACAAAAATTTTTCTATTCACCATTTAGATTTTGTTAGTGTAATTGGTGGTAGAGGGAAAGAACCAGCTATATAATTTAAAAGGGAAAACAGAACACAGATGGTAAGATAAAGTCCAACTTCATGAATAGAGACAGAAAGAGATAAAGATCTTTCTATCTTTCAAAAGATAATTAAGTCTTTGTCACAAATGAAGACAAGGTACTTTTGACAACCAAGATTTCAGGGAAAAAATAATGTAACATAAAAGGATGGGTACTAACCCAGAATTTTGAAGTTTTACACAGTGGATTCCTGAACATAAGGCAAGTGTTCTACCAGACCTCACTCTGTATGACTGAATATATAAATGCAGATTTTGTTCAGTGAGTTAGTTGTTTAAAAAGGTTAAATATTTGTAATTTGTACACTTCTCAAGGCTGTAATTACTAAAAAGCCATTGAAAGTCCTTCAGTTGGGGAATTTTTAATGAGTTAATGCTTAATCCTCCTTGAGATATCTTGAGTTCAAAAGGAAGGATGCAGGTGCAAAAAACCACAAGGAGGTGAACTGAATAACCTCCAGTAGAATCAGGATTGAAATGCAGACCTCCCAAATCTCAGTGGCAGTGTACATTAGTCAGAAAAGCAAAATGGACTTGACAGCAAAGGGAAGACAATTAATATGAAGAGGAAACTGTGATGGTGTTGAGAAGTTAGTCATTAGCTATAGCAATTAATTGCAATTACCATTACTTACAAAAGCATATTTTACCCAAGCAACTATTATTCAGTAAAAGATAATTATTTCTCATGATTATGGTTGTGTGACAGGTTGTGTGCCATAGATCAGCTAAGACAAAGTGAGAGTAATTGTCTCAGCAACTGTATGTCAAAACAGATACCTTCTGCATCAAGACTAACGTTGACAGCATCTATCCAATCCCAGACATCCAAAGGACAGGTGAATGCATTTTACTCTCATCCCCATATGCTGTATACACAACGTCAAAAATATAGGTGCCTGAAAAGACTGTTTTTCATTTAAATAATGGAGAAACTAGAATTCTACCATTAATATTTTGATCTGAATTTGGATTTTTCACTTCTAGCCTTAATTCTAGCAATACAGTTAAGACAGGAAACAAGAACTCACAGAATTTCTCTAACGTGAACTGTATTTTTCCAGGAGCACAACATATATTTGAAAGCTTTTCTTGACTGCACATAGTTACCTTTGAAAATGCCATAAAAGCAAAGATGAACAGAACAATAGCAAGGTGGAGTTCAGTCAGTTCAGTTCAGTTGCTCAGTCGTGCCTGACTCTTTGCGACCCCATGAATCGCAGCACGCCGGGCCTCCCTGTCCATCACCAACTCCCAGAGTTTACTCAAACTCATGCCCATCGAGTCGGTGATGCCATCCAGCCATCACATCCTCTGTCGTCCCCTTCTCCTCCTGCCCCCAATCCCTCCCAGCATCAGGGTCTTTTCCAATGAGTCACCTCTTTGCATGAGGTGGCCAAAGTACTGGAGTTTCAGCCCTAGCATCAGTCCTTCCAATGAACACCCAGGACTGATCTCCTTTAGGATGGACTGGTTGGATCTCCTTGCAGTCCAAGGGACTCTCAAGAGTCTTCTCCAACACCACAGTTCAAAAGCATCAATTTTTCGGTGCTCAGCTTTCTTCATAGCCCAACTCTCATATCCATACATGACCACTGGAAAAACCATAGCCTTGACCAGACGGACCTTTGTTGGCAAAGTAATGTCTCTGCTTTTTAATATGCTATCTAGATTGGTCATAACTTTCCTTCCAAGGAGTAAGCGTCTTTTAATTTCATGGCTGCAGTCACCATCTGCAGTGATTTTGGAGCCCAAAAAAATAAAGTCTGACACTGTTTCTACTGTCTCCCCACCTATTTCCCATGAGGTGATGGGACCAGATGCCATGATCTTAGTTTTCTGAATGTTAAGCTTTAAGCCAACTTTTTCACTCTCCTCTTTCACCAAGAGGCTTTTCAGTTCCTTTTCACTTTCTGCCATGAGGGTGGTGTCATCTGCATATCTGAGGTTGTTGATATTTCTCCTGGCAATCTTGATTCCAGCTTGTGCTTCCTCCATCCCAGCATTTCTCATGATATCCTCTGCATCTAAGTTAAATAAGCAGGGTGACAATATACAGCCTTGACGTACTCCTTTTCCTATTTGGAACCAGTCTGTTGTTCCCTGTCCAGTTCTAACTGTTGCTTCCTGACCTGCATACAGGTTTTTTAAGAGGCAGGTCAGGTGGTCTGGTATTCCCATCTCTTTCAGAATTTTTCACAGTTTATTGTGATCCACACAGTAGAAGGCTTTGGCATAGTCAATAAAGCAGAAATAGATGTTTTTCTGGAACTCTCTTGCTTTTTCGATGATCCAGTGGATGGATATTGGCAATTTGGTCTCTGGTTCCTCTGCCTTTTCTAAAACCAGCTTGAACATCTGGAAGTTCTTGGTTCACATATCGCTGAAGCCTGGCTTGGAGAATTTTGAGCATTACTTTACTAGCGTGTGAGATGAGTGCAGTTGTGTGGTAGTTTGAGCATTCTTTGGGATTGCCTTTTTTAGGGATTGGAATGAAAACTGACCTTTTCCAGTCCTGTGGCCACTGCTGAGTTTTCCAAATTTGCTGGCATATTGAGTGCAGCACTTTCACAGCATCATCTTTCAGGATTTGAAATAGCTCAACTGGAATTCCATCACATCCACTAGCTTTGTTCGTAGTGATGCTTTCTAAGGCCCTCTTGACTTCACATTCCAGGTGTCTGGCTCTAGGTGAGTGATCACACCATCGTGATTATCTGGGTCGTGAAGATCTTTTTTGTACAGTTCTTCTGTGTATTCTTGCCACCTCTTCTTAATATCTTCTGCTTCTGTTAGGTCCATACCATTTCTGTCCTTTATTGAACCCATCTTTGCCTGAAATGTTCCCTTGATATCTCTAATTTTCTTGAAGAGATCTCTAGTCTTTCCCATTCTGTTGTTTTCCTCTATTTCTTTGCATTGATCACTGAGGAAGGCTTTCTTACCTCTCCTGGCTATTCTTTGGAACTTGCATTCAAATGGGAATATTTTTCCTTTTCTCCTTTGCTTTTTGCTTCTCTTCTTTTCATAGCTATTTGTAAGGCCTCCTCAGACAACCATTTTGCCTTTTTGCATTTCTTTTCCATGGGGATGGTCTTGATCCCTGTCTCCTGTACAATGTCACGAACCTCTGTCCATAGTTCATCAGGCTCTCTGTCTATCAGATCTAGTCCCTTAAATCTATTTCTCACTTCCACTGTATAGTCATAAGGGATTTTATTTAGGTCATACCTGAATGGTCTTGGTTTTCCCTACTTTCTTCAGTGTAAGTCTGAATTTGGCAATAAGGAGTTCATGATCTGAGCCACAGTCAGCTCCTGGTCTTTTTTTGCTGACTGTATAGAGCTTCTCCATCTTTGGCTGTAAAGAATATAATCAATCTGATTTCGGTGTTGACCATCTGGTGATGTCCATGTGTAGAGTCTTCTCTTGTGTTGTTGGAAGAGGGTGTTTGCTATGACCAGTGCGTTCTCTGGGCAAAGCTCTATTAGCCTTTGCCCTGCTTCTTTCCGTACTCCAAGGCCAAATTTGCCTGTTACTCCAGGTGTTTCTTGACTTCCTACTTTTGCATTCTAGTCCCCTATAATGAAAAGGACATATTTTTTGGGTGTTAGTTCTAAAAGGTCTTGTAGGTCTTCATAGAACTGTTCAACTTCAGCTTCTTCAGTGTTACTAGTTGGGGCATAGGCTTGGATTATCGTGATATTGAATGGTTTGCCTTGGAAACGAACAGAGATCATTCTGTTGTTTTTGAGATTGCATCCAAGTACTGAATTTCAGGCTCTTTTGTTGACCATGATGGCTACTCCATTTCTTCTAAGGGATTCCTGCCCACAGTGGTAGATATAATGGTCATCTGAATTAAATTCACCCATTCTGGTCCATTTTAGTTTGCTTATTCCTAGAATGTTGACATTCACTCTTGCCATCTCCTGTTTCACCACTTCCAATTTGCCGTGATTCATGGACCTAACATTCCAAGTTCCTATGCAATATTGCTCTTTACAGCATCAGACCTTGCTTCTATCAGCTTCTGTGTAATGTAGCAAATTATGGAGAATATATTGTAAGCTTTCTACAAAAACTTCAGAAACAATTTTTGGACTTGTATTATCTATCTTACCTGCTTTAAGTAAATAAGTGAATTATGCATCAATTGGCACATCTTAAAACGCTTGTATAGCATACTTTGTTGAAAGATAATCAGGTAAATCAGCTTTGAGTTCTTCTGATTTATGATTTTAGCTGTTTACAAATTAAAATTCATTAGAATGGGATGAATTTGTATATTGTACAATCAGATTTAACTCTCTAAATGCCAGTTGCATAATAATAATCTTTGTAAAAGACTTGTCTGATGGTGAAGAGAACATTATTTGGAAGAAGGCTGTCTGGGTTTGAATCCCTGCTCCTCTTATATTAACAGTGAAATCTTGGCCAAGTCATGCCTAATATGCCTCTGCTTTTTCCATCTGTAAAATGAGCATATTAAAAGTACTTGCTTCACAAAATATTGTACCAAATAGTTAATATATGTAAGACCCTTAAAACAGCACCCATGACAAGGTAAGAGCTATAAAGTCTCATCTTATGTTATTATAGGTCTGCCTCATATTATACACAGCTGGAGGCCAATACATGTGCAATAAATGCAGGAAAAAAGCTTGCAAGAAGTTAAAGTTTGATAGTAATAAAATAAAAATCTTATAAGATATACTTAAAAAAATACCTTAAGATTTCAAGAAAGCGCTCAGCTACCAAAAGAGTACTATTTCTAATAACCCAAATAACTTATTAAGACTAAAAAATCCTTCCATCAACTGTTTATTCACTAAAATGCTTTTCTTTAAGTTGTTAAAGTTTTCACACTTGAAATTCATGATGACTAAGTTAAACTGACTGGAGAGTTTCTATCATATTATAAGGCAAGTCATATGAAAAATAATTGAGAGGACTTTAAATAAAGCAGTGGATAATATCCAGACTTTTAATTAGCTGTGATAATTGAGAAATGTACCCTGGATAATTAATGTTCACAGAAAATTCTAAAAGTTTATTATTTAAGTCTCTCCTGTTTCCAAGTTATAAAATTTATTTTTGGTTGGAACTGCAAACTAAAAACAAAGATACAGATTTTCTCTGTTTTATAATTTTCTACCACAATTTTTATTAGCAAAGATAAAGATGGCCAAGAATTAAGGACTTCGTGGTCTAGTGGCTAAGATTCTGCCCTCTCAGTTCGGTGGGCCTGGGTCGGATCCCTAGTTGGGGAACTAGACCCCACATGTCACAACTAAGACCTAGAGCAGACAAGTAAATAAATAAATAAAAATATGTGTAAAAAAAGAAATGACCAGGAAGTAAAGCTATGTGAGGTTTCAGTGGTCTGTAATGACTGAATAGTCTGTGAAATAAATTCAAATTGTTTCTGAAAAGAAAGTTTGGGCAGATACAGACCTTAGTATGAGTCTGGGCCATGTCATTTATAAATTATTTCATTTTGCACAAACTATTTAAACATTGTCAGCCTCAGTTTCCTCCTCTGTCAAACTCAAATTATGTCTTATGATTTTTGAGAGTTAAATTAGATGACACAGAAGAATACACAGTACATTTCTTGGCATAAATAGTTTGATAAATGTGAGCTGCTAATGGTGGTGGTGATGATGATGATGGTAATGATGGCTCCACTTAAATATTTGTTTTGCTCCACTTAAATTTTGGTCTTTAATCACTGATAGGTTTCCTTATTCTAACGTTTCTTTCCTACTTCTGTAAGTATTCTTTCTCCATAGGACTTTTCTTTATGTACCTCTTTCTTTGAGAGTTATAATTGGTTATTAAGATCTTTACACAGGAATTGAGATATGGGTAAATATACAGTAGTCGCTCAACAACTTGTTTCAACTTTTGTAGTGTTTTACACACCTTTAAACCTATCAAATATGTAGAACCCATATAGGAATTTGAGGAAGAGACAAACTATTTCTGAGGCATAGTTTCCTCTGAGGTTAAAGTCTCTTAGAATTCGGGATTTGTGACACAGGAGAATTTCTGGCCAGGGGTCTCTTATGACACAGACCTATAGATCCATCTGGGAGGGGTGAGGTAAGTAGTCTTCATGAGTAGACAGAAGGTAACTGCAATTTATTGGATGCCACTCTATGCACCTGGATAGCTCAGCAGGTAAAGAATCTGTGGGCAAGACAGGAGACACAAGAGACGCGGGTTCTGTATCTGGGTTGGGAAGATCCCCTGAAGGAGGGCCTGGCAACCCGCTCTGGTATTCTATCCTGAAAAATCCCATGGACAGAGAAGCCTGGTAAGCTACAGTCCATAGGGTAGCAAAGAGCCAGACCGGCCTCAGCACTAACACTCTATGTGCCCCTTTTAAGTAAATATTCCTCGAAGATCTACCTGGTTGCTATTTAGCTTCTCACGATACTTCTCCCATGCATGCATGCATGCTCAGCGTCCGACTCTTTGCAACCCAATGGACCAGAGCCCTCCTCTGTTCATGGAATTCTCCAGGCACAAAAATGATATCTAAAATTCTTTACATCTTTAGATATATATGTTTTTTCAGATGGTTCAAAGGTCCTCTCTCTGGCCCTGACTTGTCTCCCGGTCTCCAGTCTGACAGGCAAACTTCAGGGAGATGTCGCACCATTACTCCAACCAGTGAAGCGCTGGTAAACTGGCTCTCAGAAACGTTATTTATGGACTTGTCTTTCATGCACTGGAGAAGGAAATGGCAAGCCACTCCAGTGCTCTTGCCTGGAGAATCCCAGGGACGGGGGAGCCTGGTGGGCTGCCGTCTATGGGGTCGCACAGAGTCGGACACGACTGAGGCGACTCAGCAGCGGCAGCAGCAGCTGGTGGCCCAGCAGTGAAGAATCCTGACAATGCAGGGCACACAGGTTTGATTCCTGGCCTGTGAACACCCCACAGGCCTCGGGGTAATGAAGCCTGTGTGCCACAACGACGGAGCCTGTGCGCTAGAGTTCCCGCTCTGCAGCGAGAGAAGCCATTGCAATGAAAAGCCCACACAAGTGCAACTAGAGAGTAGGCCCCGCTCACCAAAACTAGAGGAAGCACACACACAGCAGCGAAGACCCAGTGCTGCCAAAAATAAATAAATACATAAAAGATTTGAAAAGCTATTTGTAAGCATTTGTCAGTATCTATCCCTGCTAGCTCAGACGGTAAAGCGTCTGCCTACAATGAGGGAGATCCAGGTTCGATCCCTGGGTCGGGAAGATCCCCTGGAGAAGGAAACGGCAACCCACTCCAGTATTCATGCCCGGAAAATCCCATGGACCGAGGAGCCTGGTGGGCTACAGTCCATGGGGTCGCAAAGAGTCGGACACGACTGAGCGACTTCACTTCACTTCATAGCGTAAATACTTTCAACACGGCCTGTTTCCTAGCTACCATCTTAACATCAGTGAACGCAGACTTGGAAGGAGATGTGCACACTTGCTACAACACAGACCGGACTTTCCCTAACTTGTAATGCCCCAAACCAAATTCATCATCTTTGCTCCAATCCTAGTTAATAGCACTTCACTCACCAGCATATCCAGGCTAGAAAAGTAAGAGTCAGCCTCAGTGGAATAGGAGGTATTCGGCAGCTGCCTCCTGCCTACCCCTCTGCCTTTGCTGGTGCTGCTGCCTGACTTCACTGTCTCTGTGTTCACAGCAGAAAAGCTTCTTCAAGTCTGAGCTCAAACATGGAATCTGTTGATAAGCCTTCCTTACTTGACGCTCCAGTTGGAAGTAGTCCCTTTCTCCTCTGTAATCATGCTAAGTATTTTTTCTTTAAATAGAAACATCTAAAGTTGGTACATTAAAAGCAAACCCAGATTTCTCAACGTGAGTAAAGAAAGAAGAGCTCCATCTGTAGGGTGTGAAGATGGGTCTGAAGTTCTGAGCTCTGGTCTGCAGTCATTCACCTTCCTCCCAGGAGGATTCCATATGGGTCTTCTTTCCTTAATTCTGTCATCACACTCCAGTCAAGATTGGAACTTTAAAACAAAGCATTCAAACAAACTCAAGAGAGGCAGGAAGAAAACAAAGGACTTTGCGTGGATCAGGTCAGTGGCCCACTCCAGCATGAAGGTCTGAGTTTGTAAATAAAGCTGACCTTTCAAAAGCATTTATTTATTTATTAATGCTAATTATAGTCTTCACCAAATATAAACTTCTGTCTGCTAGGATGGTGTTTTACTCATCTCTAAACCACTCATACAGACTGGCACTATATTATGTATAAACATAACTCAAAATTTGTGAACACAATTCATGAATGCATGACATTAGAACTTTGATTTCAAAGTTTCAAATCTTGAGAAGACTGTGACAGGTAACAGAATATAAATATGCCACTATCCTGTGAGCATCCATAAGAGAACTTTTGTGACCCCGTTTGACCTTAAATGGAATATAATAATTTTATTTTTACTTATTTCTATGCTTCTTCTGAAGAAAATATAGCTAGAACTACACTATTCAAAATGCACAATAATCCATTAAAGGGAGATAACTTTTAGCCTTTCTTTCTCCTTCAGAAACATTAAGAGCCGTGACTTTGTTTTCCAGTCCTTAATTTGCAGGCAATTGCTTCTAAAGAATCCAACTTCAAACTGACATGAGGATTGCAGAATAACGTTGTCCTTTGAACTTCATTTCAAAAGATCTGAAAACTTAGATGGTTTATTTTTCTTAACTGAAGAGCCTTTAACTTCTGGGACAAAAGAGAAAGAGGAGTTGTAGCAAGGACTGTGATTAAACCTTAACCTGAAAGACGAACTGGCCAGACATGGATGCATGTGCTGGTTTAGCTCGTTCAGACTTGCTGCTCCTTGCGTAAACATTCTCATCAGACCCACCCATCCCTGTCTAGTAGAGATCAGTGAATCATGCTGAATACAGATCTTTACCTTTTCAAGGTCTATCTATTGCTTTTGCCTCCAATCACCTTTTCTTTGCCTCCTGCCTGTTTGCTTGACGTCACTGTTTACCAGGCATCTGGAAAAGGAAATAGGTTTAGAAGGAGATTTGGAATGGAGTGATATTTGGAAATAATTAGGCAAGAATTCAGAAGACCTGGTTTCGTTCTAGTTCTAGCTGATT
Source organism: Dama dama (assembly GCF_033118175.1). NCBI lineage: Eukaryota > Metazoa > Chordata > Mammalia > Artiodactyla > Cervidae > Dama > Dama dama. The sequence goes on along the minus strand of NC_083699.1, from coordinate 7,014,225 downwards.
TTGAGTAGCTATTGACCTTGAATAAACCCCATTATGTTTCTGGATAGAATTTATAAAAATTATTGAACTGGGATAAATAGTATTAATGAATTTGTAATATTATCATATGTTTAGGTGCTATCTTTGCCTTTTTAAAAAATAGACTTTTAGTGATATATACAATGCACTAATAAGCACAGAAGTAGATATAGCACTGTAATGAGAAATTAATAGGATCAAAACAGTTGATATGGGAAGAGAGGAAAACAGGGAAGAAAATATAGACCTAGGTACAGTGATGGGTAGCCTTGACCTCCAGATTTGTTATATAAAATTAATTTTGCACAAAGGAATTGGTTTTAGGGGGCAGAATGTACTGACAATTTATAGTTTTACTTAGTTATAGACATTGGTTGCTATTTTACACTGATAATGTCTGCTCCTGTTTTTTACTTTTAGTCTGTATCTTTTGCTTTATAATTAAAAAATGAAAGCATACCTTAAAGAAAATAATTAATAAAATTAATTAATTAATTAATAATTGATAAAATAATTATACTCATTAACCAGAATCATTGAGTCACAGTTTTAGAATTCTAGTGTTTTTATTATTTGTACATAATGTGTATATTAGTCTGTATTCTTCCAGAAGAAGATCCTCCAACAATTACTTGAGTGCAAATAGTTTATGTGAGCTGAGCAGGGGACACTAGAAAGTCAGTTGGATAGTGAGAGATGGGCAAGCAGCTAAGAAAGAGTACTTTAGTCAACCCACATCTATGGTGGGTAACTGGAGTCCGTCCCTTGGAAAGACTCTGGGAAATAGTATGAAAACAAACAAATACCAGGTCTTGATAATCCCATCTGAAGTTCAAGAGGGCTGGCTTTAGGGCTGCTGGTGTGCATACATGCTAAGTTGCTTCAGTCACATCCGACTCTTTGTGACCCCATGGACTGTAGCCTGTCAGGCTCCTCTGTCCATGGGATTCTCCAGGCAAGAATATGGAGTGAGCTGCTATGCCCTCCTCCAGGGGATCTTTCCCGGGATAGAACCTGCATCTCCGGCATCTCTTAAACTGCCAGAGAATTCTTTACTGCTGAGCCCCCAAGGAAGCCCTCGGGCCTCTGTGGGGGGTGTTTGTGTGTGTTAATCCCTCAGCACCTATAGGTCATTTTCCATGTATAGAGGGCACAGCAGCCTTCCATGGGCTGGAGGATGGCACTTGAGCACAGAAATATGGGTAGTGGCAGCAGGGAGTCAACTGGAACACACAGAAGAGTTAAAGAGATTTGGGTGTAGTACCAACAATTTCTACTTCAGTGTATCACTGAATTTCTTAGGTAAATCAATTATTTTATAAAGATGAAACATGTTTACCTTGAGCAAGTTATATAAGTTAAAATGATATATATTAAAGTCATTCTAAATTTGACCATCTTATAGTAGTCATCAATATGTTTAGGTGAACACCATTCCCATTAAATAAGTGTATGTGTGTTTCCATGTGTCTGTGTAGACATGTGTGTGCATATGTGTAGAGAGACAAATTTTGTGAATTCTTCATTTCAGGAAGAAATTTTTATGTTGACTGAAAGAAAAACAGAATAGAAAAGCTGCAAGTTAAGTTTCATTGGGACCTTGTTGAAGACTATAACCCGAGAGTCAGCCACTCAGATAGCTCTGAGGAATGGCTCCAAAGAAGTAAGGGATGGGCCAGGATGTATATGAATTTTCTACTGGGGGAAAAACACACACACACACACACACACACACACATACTATATGTACTCTAATCACAAAGAATAGACATTTCAAGTTAATGATTTTAGTGCCGATCTAAGTATGGGAAGATGTAAGAATCTGAGGTCATTGAAATTTTCCTTAGATATGCATCTTAAAGATCTAAGGGCCGGTATATCCAAAGCACAGGAGGCTTTCTGTTTTTCTTCATTGCAAATTCCTCTCAGGGTGCACTTGTCCCTAGGCGACAGCAGCATCTCCTGGCTTTGATTCTTGTAGAACTGAAATGGCAACAACATTCTTTTCTTTACAGATATATTTGCTTTTCTTTGGTCAGATTCCTTATTTAAGGAGTGCTGTATATGCTCATGTTGGATTTTCCTTGTCTTCAATATCTATTAGCCATTCTGTGGTTGTTTAAAACATTTTTTTTTTGCCTCTTTCATATACATTTATTAAAATTATCTTAAGCTCTTCTTCTTGTCAGTATTTTGATATTTAGTGAAGTTTACTTTTTACTTTGCTTTCTTTAATTTAGCTATTATTGTGATTATATTTTAGCCTTCTTTTATTTTCTTAAATCTACACTTCCCTTTTTCATCTATTTTTATTGTTCTGACATCTTATCTTTGAGTTTCTGAATTCATATTCTTACTAAGTTATTCTCTAAGTTAAGATTATTGTGATGAATTTTCTTGTGCTTTGAAGTATGTTTTCTTTCACCTTTAGGGTCCTTATCTTCCTTGGAAAGGCACATTTCTTTCTTGCTTGCTTTTCTCCTCTTCTCTGCGTATTTTGTTTTGCTGTACTATGTTTGCATTTTTGCCATGGAACTTTCTTTCACATTGTTCAAAATTGAATGGTTCTATTCAGATGTTTTTTTGTGATATTATGTGAGTATACACATGATTCTTCCTGGTACAGTTGAACCAAGTTTCTTTTGCCCTTCTAGCTACTGTTAAGAGATATTTTGCTTTCTGTTCATTTAAGAACCCAGCTGAAGTGCTATACCGTCTATAATACCATGGCTCTGGTCTCTTCTGAGATGTTGTTAATTATCGTACTGTGTTCTGTGTGTTATTTGTGCTTGTGTTCAGTCATGTCCAACTCTTTGCGATCCCATTGACTATAGCCCATCAGGCTCTGTCCATGGAAATTTCCAGGCAAGAATAACTGGTGTGGGTTGCCATTTTCTCCTCTAGGGTATCTTCTGGACCCGGGGATCAAATCCGCAACTCTTGCATCTCCTGCATTGGTGGCGGATTCTTTTACCACTGTGCCACCTGGGAAACTGTATAGAAGGATTAAAACCATCTAGTTTGGTAAGTCACATACTTTAGGGGGATTATACCTGGATTTCACACTATTTTCTCAATTCAGTGTATTTGTTTCACTTTTCTAGGACAGTCATAATTCAGCTTCTTAGCTTCAGGACAAAAAGAAAAACTTAATCTATTAGTTTACTCTCCCTTATATTAAAAAAAAATGCTTAGCTACTTATATTTTTCAAACTACATCTTTAGGTGGAAAAATACCCAAGAACTGAATGGGATAATTTACTTACAGTGAGATTATACATATATGGTTACATGCCAACCATGATGGTGCCTGTAATTGGGTGAGTCAGTTTGTGGTTTCTTTTAACCTTCATGACAAGGTGAAAGAGTGTGCTACATTCTCATTTTAAATAAATGCTTGTTTCTATTCTGGAATTATTTTTAATCAGTCAATATTCAGGCCTGTTTTATTGCAATATAGATTATTTACAATATTATGTTAGTTTCAGGTGTGCAACACAGTGATGCAATATTTTTATAGATTATACACCATTTAAAGTTATTACAAAATAATGACTATGTTTTCCTGTATTATGCAATGTATCTTTCTTGCTTATTTATTGTATGCTTGGTAGTTTGTACCTCCTGACCCTTTACCCCTCTTTTGTTCCTCTCCCCTTCCCTCCGCTCAGTGGTAAACACTAGTTTGTTCTTTATATCTGTAATTCTGTTTCCATTGTTATATTCATTTGTTTTATATTTTAAACTCTATATGTAAGTAGTAACATAGGATATTTGTCTTTGTTTGACTTATTTCACTTAGTATGATACCACCTAGGTCCATTCCTGTTCCAAATGACAGAAATATTGCTCTTCTTTTATAACTGAGTAGTATTCCATTGTATGTATACACTATATCTTCTTTACCCATTTATACATTGATGGACACTTAAGTTGTTTCCAAATCTTCATTATTATAATTAATGCTGCTATAAATATTGGGGTGCATGTATCTTTTTGAATTACTATTTTCAGATTTATTCTTGAATGATATTAATACATTATATAATTACAGATTTAAAAAATTTTTACAATACACAGAAAGAATTCTTACATTGGAGAAGTTAAACTATCTGAGCATTATGATAATTTCCAGTTGATTCATTTTATAATTCTAAATAGTATATTGTGATATGAAATATGTAACTTAGAAATAAGACAATCAAAGGTGACCTGTAAGAATACTATCAAATTCAACAGACATATAAGTAAACCAAAAGTATCTATTTTCAGTCAAAATCCATAGCAGATGGAAAAAATAACTGAATAATATTTAACATAACATTTAACAAAAAGACAAGGCAATGATAGATTATGAGCACCTTTACTCAAGGACTAGAAACAATGGGAGAGTGTTACCAGCCCTAAATTGGAAGGGGCAGGAGAAGGGAGGCTTACTGACCAGGTGTTAGAAGTGCAAAGGGGCTGCCCCTTACCTGGAGGAAGACATTCACAACTGAAACCTTGGAAACAGTGTTGCCACGGACTCTGATCCTTTTCTCCTTCCAACCTCAAATCTCCTATCAATGCTTGTCATTGACCAAACCCACAGAATGCTGAAGGCAGGAGTCCAGGTGTAGAAGAGAGGAGAGGTTAATCTCAAGGACTTAGTAAGGCAGGAAATGGTGGAGGATGGATCTGGAGGGAAAAATGGTGGCCAGCCAGCAGAGCATCTTACCTTAACATTGTCTTTAAACATCATTTAAATAAGAGGAATAAGCTCTTTAGCTACAGAAGCAAAGAACATATTTTTCTGTATTTACATAAACTTACAAAGCCAATTGTGTATAATTTGTAAAATGGAATTGCTTCACGCATGTACTATATATGTAGGCACTCACATTCAGAGTTGTTTCTACTACTTGAATTAGCTCACACTTCTTGAGTGGTATATATGCAAGGGGCTTTTCCAATGGTGTTATGTGGATTTACTCATTTACTCTTCAGTAGTGGCAATATCAGAAAAGGCAATGGCACCCCACTCCAGTATTCTTGCCTGGAAAATCCCATGGACAGAGGAGCCTGATGGGCTGCAGTCCATGGGGTCGTGAAGAGTCGGACACGATTGAGCGACTTCACTTTCACTTTTCACTTTCATGCATTGGAGGAGGAAATGGCAACCCACTCCAGTGTTCTTGCCTGGAGAATCCCAGGGACGGGGGAGCCTGGTGGGCTACCGTCTGTGGGGTCGCACAGAGTCAGACATGACTGATGTGACTCAGCAGCAGCAGTGGGCACTACCATCCCCACTTTGCAGGTGAGGAAACAAGCTCAGTGCAGTTGCCTCAGGTTAGTGACAAGAAGTGGGACTCTAAGCTGGGATGCTAACTGTGGCATCTGGCACCAGCACATTTCCCCCCAACTACCATCCCTAAAGGAAGTCCATGCTATTAGCCCACAGGCTAGTCAATTGCCTAATTCTGGAGTCTCATGAGTTTTTGTGTCACTTTCATTACACTTGAGTAATAACTACCGAATTGGCAAAGTAACTTAATCAGAAAGAAATGACCCACTTCCCAAATTTCGCACACAAAGTCTAAGAATCAGAATTCAGGATGTTCTGGGTCTGAAAGGAACTTAGCCAATCCTTCCTTTAGTTGTGACCAGACCAGTCCCCTCTCTAACCTCATTAGCATCTTACTGATTCACTTACTGGAACAGATGTAACTCCTGTTTCGTAAGCTTAAAAATCATCCTCCTGAAATACTGCATAGCTTCTGAACAGTGGCCGTATGAAGATATTTTGCATCAGATATGATTCAAATAGCAATGTGTGGCAACTCTGTCAAAGGGAAAGAAATCTAACTAAGTTTCTTCTTGTGAAACAGAATAAAGAAATGGAGATTTTTGTAAAAGAAGTAATGAGTTCAGTAGCTTCTGAAAGTGAAACTAGGAATTAAATGCAATCACATAGAAGTCCTCTCTTTAAAATGAAGGTCAATTTGGGAAATATCTTAGGTAACCCAACCTCCATAACAAAATATCATAGACTACATGACTTAAACAACAGAAATGGGAAACAGAAATATTCTCACCGTTCTGGAGGCTAGAAGGTCAAGATCAGGCTGCATGGTTGGGATCTAAAGAGAGTTCTCTTCCCGGTTAGCAGATGGCTGTCTTCTCACTATGTGTTCACATGGCCCTTCCTCAATGTGCCTCTGGTTTTGAAAACAAAGACAGCTCTTCCTCTTCTCATCAGATCAACAATTCCATTCAGTTAGCACTCCTTCCTTTCACTACTTCCTAGAAGCCCTATATCCAAATATTGGCACCTGGAGTTTAGGACTTCAATTTAGGAGGACACATTCAGTCCATAGTAGGCAACTACTTTTCTCCTGACTAGATTAACAAAATAAAATTATTCTAAACTTTACTCAAGAATAATTTTATCACAGCACATTTATATTTAAAATAGGAACAACCCACGAAAGTTTATTAAAAAATAAACCAGCAATTACTGCTTTATGAATTGCTAAATGCAGGCCATAACATGGAATTCTATTAGCATTCTTATCTTACTTCAAATTAAACTGATATATAAAATTTCTAAAATAGATTGGGCTTGAAATTGTAAAGATAATCAGTTTCCCTAAATGTGACCTCCTTCCACCGTCAAGTAAATGCAGATGACTATGGTGATTGGAGTGGGTGGGGGAGGTGAAGATTATATTGGGTCCCCTCCTTTGGAGCTTCTGTTTGTTTAGGGCAGTGAATCAAGGTGGCTGTTAATTGGGGGAAAATGATATGTCAGTGCATTTGTGTCAAAAAGACACAAATACAATCAACCCACAATTCCCACCATCCCTCAAATGAGTTATTTCATTTGTCCACCTATAAGAGGCTTGGCATTTTCTTGTATTAGCTCTTTCCACTCTGAGTTTCTTTAGATATGGCACTTAACTGCATTTCTTAGGAATACTAATACCTGGGATTAGTTGGGTATAGTGGTTTAGGGGCATACTTGCTCTGGGTCCTATGCAATTCCAAAGACAGCCAAACTATTAATACCTGAGAAGCCTGGATAGTGAAAATATGTGTGAGCATGGATAGTTGAGACAGATTTTTACATGACAAACTATGCCTTTCCACTTATATGACTTTATGCAACCTCCTAGACTTCAATTTATTTATTTATGATATAGGTCTAATAATAGTATATTACACATAGTGTTGTGAGATTTATTATATTATAAATATTATATATGATGTATATTTGTATCCACATATGTGTGTACGTGTTTATTTAGAGGGAAAGATCCTTTCAGTTGGGACCACTTGATAAATGTTAGTTGTTCTTACTACTTTTGATTTGGGGTTATAATTTCTATTTGAATCTTTTTAGGTAGATCCTTTTATCACTGGTCCAATTTAACTCAATTTCTATGTCTTTTTAAAGGGCAAAAGCAAGAATAATTTTGAAATTATAAAATTAATTTATAAAATTGGATTGGGGTGGTAAATTAGCCAAGGTTGCAATATATGTCTTATCTGGCTCTGATTCCTTCAATGAGTAAAAATTACCTTTTGTGAACATAAGACTGCATCTGAAAGAAAATCACATGTTTTCAATTCAATACTGAAAATAAACTTATAATACTAAAACAAATCATCTTATTTTCTGTTTAACAGTATACTTTATCACCAAGATGTTTCTTTTTTAAAATGGAGCGAGAACATGCTTCCTGACCATGAATACTAGTAAAACCCCAATGACACTCCGTGCTGTCCTCATCATCGAATGATCATATAAAAGGCTTTGCAATGTCCCTTGGATTATTTATTTAAACAATGTGATATATACAGCTACAATACGCGTGATCCATTCTGAAGGATTGCCATTGACTGTCAAAGTAAATTCAAAATTATGATTTTAAAATAATCAAGAACTGACAGAAAAGTTGGAGGTAACTGTACAAGAAACTTTTTATTTTCCTGAACTGTTTAGAACAAGTTGCCAACCTGGTGTCCCATTATTCCAGAATACTGTGATGTGTATTTCTTACAAACAAGGACCTTTGCTGTAAAACTGTAATAAGACCATTGAAGTCAAGAAAATTACCACAAAAACATCACTAACATTTAATCCTCAGAGTTCATTTAAATTTCACCAGTTGTCCCAATAATGGTCTTTATAGCAATAGGATCTAGGTTTGAATCACAGGATACAGTCAGTTGTCAGGTCTTTTTAGTCTCCTTTTCCTGGAACAAACTCCTGTCTTTCTTTGACCATCATGACCTTGAAATTTAAAGGCTGGCTATTTTATAGAATGTTGTTCTGTCTTTTAGAATGTTTGTGTTTGTCTGATGTTTCCTCATGATTAGGTTCAAGTTGTATATCTTTGGCAGAAATATCACACGTGAAATGCTGTGTTCTTTTTGTTGTAATCTATCAGAGAGCACACAATTTTGATCAGTTTCATTACTAAAGAAGTTCACTTTAGCCACTAAATTAAGGTGGAGTCTGCAAAACTTCTCTGCTGTAGTTTTCCTTGTAGTAACCAATAAGTATTTTGTGGGCTGGTACTTTGAAACTGGGTTGCTATTTTATTCCTTAGTGAACCCTCACTTTATTCACTTATTTGTATCTGAATGGACTCACAGTTTTCTATATTATTCAGTGGGTTATAGTTGTTCTTTGCTGTTTCTATTTATTTTGGCATCAATACTGATCCTCATTGGGCCATGCAGGGACAACTAGTCCTATGGACACTGTCCTCACTTTCCTTAAACTTTTACACCCCACGCCTGACTGCCTTCCTACACCGATGCTCTCTCAATCTACTGGGGTTCTTGTACCCTGATCTTGACCACTGCATCTCCTCCAGACTGGCACAAATGCCTACCTCACTCTGTTCCACCTAACAGCTTTCGAACTAAATTGTTCAGAAAGGAGAGATGAGGGGAGTAGAGGAAAAGAGAGGGGAAATGAGCCAAAGTTACAGCTTGACAATGCCGCAACTTAAATTTTTTTTCTCTGATATTTTCTCAATTTCATATGAGAAAACCGTCAAGTCACTCTCAGGCAATTCAAATCTATCTGAGCTTGTTGTGTGTGTGTGTGTGTGTGTGTGTGTGTGTGTGCGCACATGTGCACACACTCAGTTGTGTCTGACCCTGTGAGCCCATGGACCGTAGCCCTCCAGTTCTTCTGTCCATGGAGTTCTCTGGCAAGAATACTGGTGTGGGTTACCATTTCCTACTCAAGGAGATCTTCCCAACCCGGGGATTGAACCCACATCTCTTGCATTTCCTGCATTGGCAGGCGGATTCTTTACCACTGCGCCACCTGGGAAGTCCCTATTTGAGCTTACTGGTGAGAAATTTATTTAAATTTTCCTTTAAATAAATCTTAGTGCTTGTCTATGTCTGCCTCCTGAGTCTGCATTAAAGAACACTGAGGGAGGATCTGGTCCTTTGAAGGAGAGAAGACTAATGATGGATTTCTGAAAGGCTTCTTTCAGAAGCTTCATAAATATGCAATTGAAAGTGTCTGTTCACTAAAGAAAATAATAGAGTATGGAATATATCAAAGATCTTTTTGATTATGGGTGAAAAAGCATTCCCTTTTAAGGATATAGAACTGTTGTGGTGAAACTGACTTGGGACCTGTAACTTTTCTGCCATTCAAATGTAAACTTTAACCCCAATCTGACCTCAGTCATGTGTATACTGTTGAAGAAACCTGTCTGCATGCTTTGAGAAAATGTCCAGACAGGAAAAAGCCCAGTAGAGTGAACTCGGCTTTATAAATGCTCCAACTGCCCAAATGATCTATAGGGCTATCTGGTACGCAAAACCTGCACCTCCTAGGGATATCTCTTCTTCTGTTGTTTCATATTAATTCTCCTGCAGGTACACATTTTATATGTTTCTGTTTTGCTTCATCAGGTTGGCTGCAAACAATCTGATTATACAAATGATACATTTAATGAATTTTTTCCTGGATATCATCCAAAATAGCAGTAGATATGTAACTGTTTGTAGAATGAATCAATGAATCAATGTGCGTGCTTGCAGTACTTAGTGGCTCAGTCATGTCTGACTCTTTGTGACCCCATGGGCCGTAGCCCACCAGGCTCCTCTGTCCATGGGATTCGCCAGGCAAGAATACTAAAGTGGGTAGCCATTCCCTTCTCCAGGAGATCTTCCTCACCCAGGGATCAAACTCTGGTCTCCTGCACTGCAGGCCGATTCTTTACCATCTGAGCCACCAGGGAAGCCTGAATCAATGGTCCAATTAATGAGTTAATTGACTCAAGTGCGTGGCATTAACCATAGCTTAAAAACATTTTTTCCACCCTAAAAGTCCTTAGGTTTGGGTTTTCAAGAGAGAAAATAAATTTTTTGCTATTAATGATCCCATTTTTATTGTTATAGATTCTGCAACTTAAAAAAAAAATAAAGCTTTTTTTCCCCCAATATATTGGAAAGTGACATTTGGGAAGTGACAATATATGTCATTTCTGTGCAAATGTCACTTCCATATATTTTCGCAATATTGTTTAAGAAAATCATCATGATGTTCTTAGGCCATTCATCTCTCTAGTTGTATATATAATCAGAAATTGCTACAGCAGATGAGAGATTTCCCCATATTTGTAGAAAAAGTCAAGGAATAATTTTAAAATGGAGTCTTCCTATGCTGACCCTAAGAAAATGCTTCAACATCAGATATTTGGTACTGTTAATGAATTAAGGCAAATACATGGTTTCACCAATCATAGTGTTTGTTTTTTTTTTTTTTTTAACTTGCCTTAGATCTATACCAGTTATCTTTAACAAGGAGCTCCACAAATCTTAAGTGCATTGTTATCACTAAGGCGACAAACAGAACACGTCTCCAGAATGTAAGTACACTTTTCAGTCAGTAAATACCATTTGGAGACAATGCTATACTTCTCCTCCTGGTCACTAGTGCTTTACGCAAATTTGAAAGGTGTTAATGATAAGCAGTTATATGGCTTATCTCTTAGATGATATTCGCCTGAGGAAGGCAAGTATTTTACATAAAAACATAGAAAATAAAACAACGATTATTTTGCCCTTTTCCCTTCTAAATGTACTTTTTTTCTCGCAGTGTGTTCTAAAAACAGTGACTGTACCAGATGATGACTTGAGGATTTAATATATAAAACAGAATATACACCCCCATCAATCACTTCCCTGCTCAGACCCTCTAATCCTCTTACTAGTGTCTGCGGGGCCAGGCATTGATGTGGCCCTCCCCCTCCCCCCAACTGCTTTCTGAGCTCACCTCTTACTCCTCATGCCTCTGTTTCTTTACCTGTTCCAGCTCCTGGGAGAGCCAGACTTAGTTTCTGCTTTTGTGCCTTTTTCTTGTGCTCTTTGCTCTGCTTGGAACTGCTGGTAACCCAAAGTACCACTCTAGGTGTGAAGAGAGGTGGTTTTTTTGTTTGTTTGTTTGTTTGCATCAGCTTCCTCCATCTCAAATAAAAATGCACTGTAAGTAAACAGTATTTTTTCTATGCAAATGTCACTTCCCAAAAAGGTCCTCTCAAACTTCTTCCAACCAGATCGCCGCTTCAGTAGATGAACTCTGGGATCCATGTCTAAAAGTTCTTCCCCTGTTTCTCCTCACGGCTGACTCTGCATCATTCAAGGCTCGGGTCAAATGCCAGCCCTTCAGAAAGACATAACATCCTCACCCCAGTCACTCTTTCCTTACTGTGCTCTCTACTCGTTTTACACTCTTCACAGCACGCGTACCTTTCAGAGATCAGTTTATCTTAGTGTCTACTCATCGTTTCTGTTTTGGGAGTGGATTGTAAACACAGGGAGAGCAGGAGTTGTGTCTTTATTCCTCCTACTATATCCCCAGTTTTCAGTGGTGCTTGATACACAGCGCACTCAAAATCTGTGTGTTGAGTGTAAACAGACACCGTGAACAGACTTACGGCCGTGGGGAGAGGGGAGGAGAGGGGCAGATGTATGAGAAGGGTAACATGGAAACTTACATTCCCATGTGTAAAATAGAGAGCCGACGGGAATTTGCTGTGTGGCGCAGGAAACTCAAACAGGGGGTCTGTATCCACCTAGAGGGGTGGGATGGGGAGGGAGATGGGAGGGAGGTTCAAAAGGAGGGGACATATGTACACCTGTGGCTGACTCACGTTGAGGTTTCACAGAAAACAGCAAAATTCTGTAAAGCAATTATCTGTCAATAAAAAGATAAATTTAAAAAAGTCTTACCTGTTGAATGTAGAAAAAAATGATTTCTTTCCTTGACAAAGTTGGAGACTTGACCCAATTCTAAACCAGATGACTCTACAGTGATATTTAGCAATCCTATAACAATTTCAACTGCCCTCTCACCAGTATTTCTTCAGAATATTTAAATCTTGCTCTGTTTATAACAAGACACTTTTAAATAAAAGCAAATGAGTAGGCTGGAAAACACAAAATGATATTTATTGGAGCACCACTTCTGGACCCAAGTAATCAAAAGAGAAGGTCAGTCAATTCCCATTCCTTTTCTCGGGCTTGACGAATGGCTCCACCCTTTGCCCCATTCACCCAAGCTAGAAATCTGAGAGTCATAAGTGGTCTATACTGCTGCCTCTCCCTCGTGAAATGCATTTGTGTTCAGAGAACTTGATAGATTTTTTTTCTAAGTGGTATTAAATATATTGCAAAAAAAGTTTAAATTTATGCTTTTATTTGTTATAGATTTGGAAACTCTGAAGTTGTTTCAGTTTATAATTTGTACTGAAGAACATATTCTTCTATTAATGACAATATAGTATTTTAAGAATCATTGTCTAATATTTGTAAAATAAACAGTTGAAAGAGAAAATTACTTGAGGGTACTTTTATTTACCATGGCAGACTTAATTTTATGTAATATTGGAAGAAATAATAGTAGCTATATGGAGCTAAATGCATTCCGGGAAATTAACATTGTTCAAGTGGTGTAATTAGGCGGTTTCATAGTATTATCACTTGCATACAATTAGGACCAACTCTAGTTTCACTCCAGCTTTTTTTTTCCCCAAAAAAAGCGATTTTGAAATTTCTAGATATTTGTGGTATTAAATATTATCATTATTTTTATTGACTTGCTCTTTTAGCAGACCAAAAGTGATACTTGAACACTTCTGATGTGAAACATATAGCAGACAATGAACTAGTTGAAATATTTTACAAAGGTATAGGAAATGAGTTTTAAAAATCCGTTATTGTCATTTCTATTTTATTTTAGTTTACAAGGACAGTTTGCTTTTTAAATTGATAAATAACTGATAAAGTGAAAATTTTCTTATTATGGAGAAAAACTTCAATATAAGAACACAAAAAGATTAATACTACTTTTAGCAGTTGATTTTAAAACTGAGGAGATGTGAAAAGAAATACTACAATCTACAAGTTAAGATGTGCTGTGCCATATAATGGAATTTGACAAGGCTGAAAAGATTTCAAGTCCTAATGAGTACTGTATGAATGCTAACAGAAATACCATGGGGAGTGACTGCGCTTGCCAGAATTGGATTTGGAGGCAGTAGGAATAATATATCCTGGCAACCAGGGTCTGCTTGTTCTTCTAGAGTTTGAGATTTGAACAACAGCAGCAGATATAAACAAAGACTCACAACACACGAAGGAATCAATACATTTTGCTGCTTGACCTTTCAGAGTTCTCTTGATCCATCCCTGAGAACAGTGTTTCTTAATATGTACTTCTTGACCCTCTGCCCTCTGGCTTAAATACCTCCCTCCCCTCTAACCATCTCTTTATTGCTAAGCCCATTTCTCTGGTCTCTCTCCACTCATTCTCTTTTCTCACTTACCCCTGCTTATCACTACTTCCTTCTGGGTTTCTTAAATGTTGTGTTTCCTCCTTCCCCTCCTTGCGTCCCTGGATATTCTGTCCTGGCTCCTTGAGCTAAGTCTTTTTAGATCGACACCAAGTCTCTCAAGTTTCGGTATCCCTGCAGCTGATTCCATCGACCATCTCAGGTATCCTCTGCCCAACTGCACTTCCTAGGTTCCCAGCCTCAGACCCCTCTTCATTGAGCACTGCCTAAGTGCCAGGCAGTTGTATAGAGTTTCAAATAAATAATCTCATTCATATCTCATAACAACCCAGTGAGTTAGGCACCACTCACCCTATTTTTGGATGAGAAAACTGAGGCTCAGAATGGTTAAGTATCTTGCCCATTTTCTCATGCTTAATAATTGTCTGTGCCAGGATTTGAACCCAATTGAGTCTTACTCTTTTATTTTTTTTGGCTGAGCTGGATCTTAGTTGAGGCACTCAGGATCTTTTTTTTTTTTTAGTTGCAGCATGCGGGATCTAGTTCCCTGAGAGGGATTGAATCCTGGCCGCTGCATTGGAAGTGTAGAGTCTTAACCACTGGACCACAGGGAAGTCCCAAGTCTCACAGTTAAACACCATAGAATATTAGCTTCCAACTTTGTTAAGCATTCCTATTACGAGACTTGCCCTGACCTGATGCTGTGATTTCCTTCATTCTCACTTCACTCAAAACGCACAGTTTACATCTTGTACTGGTGTCTGGTACAACTCTACATCTGAGTTTCTGCCTTGTAACTCCACTTCCTCTTTGTCTGGCCAAGGGAGGCCAGGGAAACCTGGGCAAGAGAAATACATGTAAAGTCTAGTCTTTCTTTGGTCATCAGACTTTGGAAGGGGCAGAGTCCTGTCTTGTGATGACATTTCAAGGCTGGAGACCCGGGAATGAAGTGAAAGCTATTGCCTCACAAATCAGCCTAGTAAAGTGGGCAGACTCTCTGCCCGATGCAAAGCTGACTGGGAAACTGGGGAGAGGTCGGTGTTAGACTCTCGAAAGGGACAGCTTCAGTCTCCACACAGATGTCCCCACAGAGCTTCGTGACAGAGTACGGCAGCCTGGATTCTGTTATAACCTGCTCTTCTTCCTGGCCTTCTTTAACGCTCTCTGATCTAGTCTGTTGGTGTCTCATGAGCCAGACCTCTCCTCTGGTGTAACTTCTTAGTTCAGACCTTACTCACACTGCTGCTAGCTCCCCTGCTCCGGTTACTTCTTCATCTATCACTCCTGGCACATGCTTGACCTCACCATTCCAGTCCACCCCGGGCTGGCTGTCGTCACAGGCTGTTATTGTTGTTAAGTCGGTAAGTCACGTCTGACTCTTTGTGACCTCCCCCCCTGCCCCCGCCATGGACTGTAGCCTGCCAGACTCCTCTGTCCATGGAATTCTCCAGGCAAAAATAATGGAGTGGGTTGCCATTTCCTTCTTCAGGGGATCTTCCTGACGTAGGGATTGAACCTGTGTGTCCTGCATTAGCAGGCAAATTCTTTACCACCGAACCACCAGGGAAGCCCCATCCTCACAGGTACCATGAGTTAAAATCCACCCATCCCACAGATAATGTGCCTACAGTTGTGACCATCAGCCTCGCTGGGCCTTGCTCTGGAGCTGCATGCCCTGCTCTCCCCACATCTTCCTCGACCATGGGCAGCTATTTTAGCCTTCAGCCTCCCAGTTCACCCTCCACCCTAAGATTAACAGGCCAAGCTGTTAGAAGAGAGATCTCTCTTCACTAGCCCCTGAAACGTGTATATTTGCTTAGATCTTACCTTTCAACTCCTCATTTGCACAGAACTCCTTAGCAATGCATTCTTTCTCATGCTTTTCTCATGATGTTCTCATCACTTCCAAATCTATCTAGCTTTGAGTATCTGTTTTAAAAGCCTCTTCCTATTCTGAGCCTTGCCCCTCTGAAAAAAACATTTCTGGATATGTTCCTCTCTTGTTATAGCTTCTAATGATAATAATTAAAAAAAAAAAAAAAACTCACAGTATCAGCTCTAATTTCTCAATTGCACTCATTATTTCTCTTTCTTTAAAATGAACTTTGTATTGACAAAGGTGGATACCTGTAACAATTACCTCAATCATGATATAAAACACCACATTCATCAGTCCTAAAATTCCTTTATGGAGCTTTGCCATCATTTCCCTATGCCCCATAGTTCTGGCCCGAGGCAATTCACTTTGCCTGTTCCAGAACCTCATGTAAGTAATCTAGAATGATCTGTTGTGCCTGGCTTTTTTCTTAGCACAGCATTTTTGAGATTCATCCATACTATATGCATCACTAGATTGCTCCATTTTGTTTCTAAATAGCATTCCATTGTAGGGCTCTATCGCAGTTTATTTTGCTGTTCATCTGTTGAGGGATGTTTGAGCTACTTCTGGATTTGACTATTTTCATTCTCTTTTTATTTAACTTTTTATTTGATAATTAAAGAGTCACATACAGTTGTTAAGAAATAAAACAGAGATCCCATGTACCTTTTACCCATTTTCCCCTAATGGTAACATTTCTATCACTGCAAGAATCCCTCTTGTTACCATTTTATACTTACATCCACTTCCCAACCTCACCTACTCTCTCTTTAACCCCTGGCAACTACTCATCTGTTCCCCAATTCTATGATTTTCTCATCTCAAGAATTATATAAATGGATGAGCATTTGACCTTTCGAGGGTTTTTTTTTTTTCCCACTCAGTCTATTTTTTGGAGATTCACCCAGGTCATTGGCTATATAGTCTTTTCCCCCTCTTTTTGCTGAGTAGTATTCCATGAGATAGTTTGTACCACAATTTATTTGATTAATAATCACCCACTGACAGATACCTGGGTTGTTTTCAATTTTTGTCTCTTATGAATAAAATTTGTATAACATTTTTGTACAGGTTTCATTGTGAAAACAGATTTTCATTTTTTCTGGAAAAAAATGTCCAGTGGACAATTTCTGGGTCATATGGTAGTTGCATGTATAGTTTTTTAAAGAAATTACCCAACTATTTCTCAGAGTGGTTGTATCATTTTACGTTTCCACCATCAATGTATGAGTGATCCGTTT
Organism: Dama dama; assembly: GCF_033118175.1. Taxonomy (NCBI): domain Eukaryota; kingdom Metazoa; phylum Chordata; class Mammalia; order Artiodactyla; family Cervidae; genus Dama; species Dama dama. Next base: position 6,997,276 of record NC_083699.1, on the reverse strand, counting down.
CACCATATCCTTACTAGTATTTGGTTTTGTCCCTATTTTTTACTTCACCCATTTTGATAGGTATGTACTGATATCTCACAGTAGTTTTAATCTGCTAATGATGTTCAACATACATTTCTATATCCTTATATATTTGCCCACTTTCTGCTTGGATTACTTGTGTTTTTACTGTTGAATTTTGGGAGTTCTTTATATCCATTCCTTGTTCTTTGTCAGATATGAGGTGTGCAAACATTTTCCAAGAATGTCTTTTATCTTCCTAACAGGATCTTTTACAGAGCAAACATTTTAAGATTGGTAAAATCCAATTTATCAATTTTTCCTTCATGGATTATGCTTTTGATGTCATCTAGAACTCTTTTTCTAGACGTTTAAGATTTTCTCCTGTGAGTTTTCTAAGTTTCATAGTTATAGGTTTTGTATTTAAGTTTATGCTCTATTTTGACTTAATTTTTCTATCAGGAATGAGGTTTATAGGGATGGCTTCTCCTTTCCTTCATTCATTTGTTCCTTCTTTTATCCCTCCTTCTTTTTTCCTCTCTTCTTTCATTCATCTTGGTCATGGATGTCCAACTGTTTTGGCACTATTTGTTGAAAATATTATTTTTCTTCCATAATTGTTTTTGTATCTTAGCTAAAAAGCAACTGGATATTTTTCTCTGGATCTATGTCAACGTTCTCTGTTTTGGTTCATTAATCTGTTTATTCCTCTGCCAATACCAAACAGATTACTTTAACTATGTAAGTTTTGAAATCAGGAAGTTTTTATTTCTCCTGCTTTATTCTTCTTTCTCATAATTGTCTTAGCTATTCTAGATCTTTTGCTTTGCTATATAAATTTTAAGATAATCTTGTCTATAACTACAAAATGTCTCGCTGGAGTTTCAATAAAATTGTGTTAAATCTATATATCAGTTTGAGGAGTATTGAAGAGGAGTATGCATTTTCATTTATTTAGCTTGTTGTATTTTTCAACATTGTATAGTTTTAGCATACAAGTCCTGTAGATGTTTTGTTAGATTTCATTTCATTTTTTTATTATTTTTTATTGAAAGATAATTGCTTTACAGAATTTTATTGTTTTCTGTTAAACCTCAACATGAATCAGCCATAGGTACACATATATGCGCTCCCTTTTGAACCTCCCTCTCATCTACCCCCCATCCCACCCCTCGAAATTGATACAGAGCCCCTGTTTGAGTCTCCTGAGCCACACAGCAAATTCCCGTCGGCTCTCTATTTTACACATGGGAATGTAAGTTTCCATGTTACTCTTTCCATACATCGCACCCTCTCCTCTCCTCTCCCCATGTCCATAAGTCTGTTCTCTATGTCTGTTTCTCCACTGCTGTCCTGCAAATAAATTCTTCAGTACCATTTTTCTTGATTTCGTATATATGCATTAGAATATGATATTTATCTTTGCCTGCCTCACTTCACTCTGTATAATAGGTTCTAGGTTCACCCACCTCATTACAACTGATTCAAATATGTTCTTTTAATGGCTGAGTAATATTCCATTGTGTATATGTACCACAACTTCTTTATCCATTCATCTGTTGGACGTCTATGTTGCTTCCATGTTCTAGCCATTGTAAATAGTGCTGCAATGAACAATGGGATACACGTGTCTTTTTCAATTTCAGTTCTCAGGGTATATGCCTAGGAGTGGGATTGCTGGGTCATATTCTCAATGGTGAAATACTGAAAGCATTCCCCCTACGATCAGGAATAAGACAAGGGTGTCCACTTTCCCCAGTATTATTCAGCATAGTTCTGGAAGTCCTAGCTATGGCAATCAGAGAAGAAAAAGAAATAAAAGGAATCCAGATTGAAAAAGAAGAAGTAAAGCTCTCACTGTTTGCAAATGACATGATACTGTACATAGAAAACCCTAAAGATACTATCAGAAAATTACTAAAGCTAATCACTGAATTTAGCAAAGTTGTAGGATAGAAAATCAATACACAGAAATCATTGCATTTCTTTATACTAACAATGAAAAATCAGAAAGAGAAATTAAGGAATCAATCCCATTCACCATTGTAACAAAAAGAATTAAAAATCTAGGAATAAAATTACCTAAGGAGACAAAAGAACTGTACACAGAAAATTATAAGACACTAATGAAAGAAATCAAAGCCAACATAAACAGATGGAGAGATATTTCATGTTCCTGGGTAGAAAGAATCAATATTGTGAAAATGACTATACTACCAAATACAGTCTGCAGATTCAATGTGATCCCTATCATTTCATTTTTTTAAAGTCAGATTTATTGGGGTGTGTCATTTTTAAAAAATTATTTTTTTTCCCTGTGCTGCTCAGCTTTCTTTGCTGTGCAAGAGGCTTTCTCTAGCTGTCACCAGTGGGGGCTGCTTTTCATTGTGGTGTGCAGGCTTCTCATTGCAGTGGCTTTTCTCTTTTTGGGTAGCACAGGCTCTAGGCTCAGACTTCAGTCCTTGCAGCACATGGACTCAGTAGTTGTGGCACATGGGCTTAGTTGCCCCATGGCATGCGGAATCCTCCTGGACGAGGATTGAACCCATGTCCCCTGCACTGGCAGGCAGGTTCTCAACCACTGGACTACCAGGAAAGACCGAATTTCATTTTTCAGCTACTGTAAATGTTTATTGTTAACATACAGAAGTACAATGGGTATTTGTACGTTTGTTTTACTCTGTGACCTTGCTAAATTCACTTACATTGTTTTAGGACTTTTATTTTGGAGATCCCTAGGGCTTTTCTACAGAGGCAGTCATATCATATGCAAATAATTAACTTCCTTTCCAATCTGTGTATCTTTATATTTGCTTTTCTCACCTTACTACACTGACTAGACCTTCAGGTCCTGTGTTGAATAAGAGTGGTAAAGGCAGAACTCTGTGTTGTTCCTAGTCTCTGGAGAAAATCATTCAGTCTTTTACCTTAAATATAATGTTAGTTGTGTAGTTATAGTGTGTGTTTGTTTGGGTTTTTTTTTTAAGATGCTCTTTATCAAACTGAGAAAATTCCTTTTTTCCTGTTTCTCTGAGAATTTTTTGTCATGAATATATTGTCATATTTTGTCCATTGGTTTTTTTCATGAATGGTATGATCATGTGATCTTCTTTTTCTGTTTTTTGGTTTTTTTTTTGAGGGGGGGACGGGAGGGGAGTAAGAAGTGGATTTATTCAGAAAGGAACACACTTCATAGAGTGTGGGCTGTCTTGGAAGGTAAGAGGCCATGATCTTTCTTCTTTAGTTTATTAATCTAATGATTATATAGATGGATTTTTAAATATTAAATCAGTCTTGCATCACTGGTCCCATCTGGTGATGAAAATTCTTTTTATATATTCTTATATTATATTTGCTAATATTTTGTTAAAACCTTTTGTGACTAAATTCATCAGGGATATTAGTCTATAGTTTATTTTTATCTTTAATTTTTGGTACTCTCTGTCTCACTTTGGTTATCAGGGTAATACTAGACCCATATAATAAATTGGTAAGTGTTCCTTCTTCTGTTTTCTAGAGGAAATTGTGTAGAATTGGTGTAAATTTTCTTTAAACATGTGGTTGAATTCTCCAACAAAGTCTAGTAAGCCTGGAGATTTCTCTTTTTTTTTTTTTTTTCATTTATTTTTATTAGTTGGAGGCTAACTTTTTTCCAGAAGGAGGTTAAGTTACAAATTCACTTATTAGTCATTTCAAGATGGCTCAAATTATCTATTTCACATTGGGTGAATTGGATAAATTTGTATTTTTGGAGGAAATTTATCTAATGTCAATTTTTTTTCTAATGTCAGTTTTTTTTTTTTTTTTTTTCTTTTTGGCTCTTCTTATTCTAGATTCTTGACATGGGAGCACAGATTATTGATTTGAAGTTTTTACCTTTTCTAATTAAATATTTAGTGCTATATATTCCCCTCTTATTACTGCTTTCATTGGATCATCAAAAAAGCAAGGAAGTTCTAGAAAAACATCTACTTCTGCTTTATTGACTATGCCAAAGCCTTTGACTGTGTGGGTCACAACACACTGTGGAAAATTTTTAAACATATGGGAATACCAGACCACCCAACCTGCTTCCTGAAAAGTCTGTATGCAGGTCAAGAAGCAACAGAACTGGACATGGAACAACAGACTGGTTCCAAACTGGGAAAAGAGTACGTCAAGGCTGTATATTGTCACCCTACTTATTTAACTTCTATGCAGAGTACATCATGCAAAATGCCAGGCTGGATGAAGCACAAGCTGGAATCAAGATTGTTGGGAGAAGTATCAGTAACCTCAGATAGACAAATGACACCACCGTTATGGCAGAAAGCGAAGAACTAAAGAGTCTCTTAATGAAAGTGAAAGAGGAGAGTGAAAAGTTGGCTTAAAACTCAACATTCAGAAAACTAAGATCATGGCATCTGGTCCCATCACTTCATGGCAAATAGATGGGGAAACAATGGAGACTGAGAGACTTTATTTTTGGGGCTCCAAAATCACTGCAGCTGGTGACTTCAGCTAAGAAATTAAAAGACGCTTGCTACTTGGAAGAAAAGTTATGACCAACCTAGACAACATATTAAAAAGTAGAGACATTACTTTGCCAACAAAGGTCCATCTAGTCAAGGCTATGGTTTTTCCAGTAGTCATGTATGGATGTAAGAGTTGGACTATAAAGAAAGCTGAGTGCTGAAGAATTGATGATTTAGAACTGTGGTGTTGGAGAAAACTCTTAAGAGTTCCTTGGACAGCAAGGAGATCCAATCAATCAATACTAAAGGAAATCAGTCCTGAATATTCATTGGAAGGACTGGTGCTGAAGCTGAAACTCCAATACTTTGGCCACCTGATTCAAGAGTCAGACAAAACTGAGCGACTGAACTGAACCGATGCAAAGAACTGACTCATATGAAAAGACCTTGATGCTGGGAAAGGTTGAAGGCAGGAGAAGAAGAGAATGACAGAGGATGAGATGGTTGGATGTCATCACCGACTCAATGAACATGAGTTTGAGCATGTTAGGTGATGGACAGGGAAGGCTGATGTGCTATAGTCTAAGGTGTCACGAGTTGGACACGACTGAGCAACTGAACTGAACTGATTACTCCTTTCGCACCAGTTTTGCCTTGTTTCCCATCTTTGGGAGGGAAACATTGTCTTTCACCATTGAATATGATGTTAGCTGTAATTTTTTAAAGGTATGTGTTATTGTGTTCCATAAATTTTAATATTTTATATTTTAATTTTAATTCAGTTCAGTATATTTTTAAAAACTTTCCCTTGAGATTTCTTCTTAATTCATGGGTTTTTTTTTTTTTTTGTGGATTATATATGCGCATTTTGTAGTTTCTAAGTGCTTGGATCTGTTATCTTTCTTTAATTTATTTCTAGTTTGCATCCATTGTGGTCAGAAAACACATTTTATATGATGTCAGTTCCTTTAAATTTTTTGAAATTTGTTCTGTGGCTCAGGATATGAGTGCTTCCAAACAGTGTATTTTCTGCTATTGTTGAGTGGAGTGTTCTATACATGTTGAGTCCTCTTGTTGACCACATTGTTGAGTTCTATATCCTTACTGATATTTGGTCTAACAGTTTTATTACTTGTTGGAAGAGGAATGTTGAAGTCTCCAACCATGTTTTTGGATGTGTCTATTGCTCCTTCCAGTTCTACCAGTTTTTGCTTCACACATTTTGCATCTTTTTTGGTGCATATAGTACAAATATATATATATATGTGTGTGTGTATATTTTAAAGATTGCTATGTCTTCTTAGTGAACTGACCCTTTTATCATCATAAAACACCTCTTGCTGTTCCTGCTAATTTTGTTTTCCTTGAAGCATAATTTATCCTTAATTAACATAGCTAGTGGGGAGGGAAATGGCAACCCACACCAGTATTCTTGTCTAGAGAATCCCGCGGACAGCGGAGCCTGGTGGGCTGCTATCCACGGGGTCGCATAGAGTTGGAGACGACTGAAGCGACTTAGCATGCATGCATGCGTTGGAGAAGGAAATGGCAACCTGCTCCAGTGTTCTTGCCTGGAGAATCCCAGGGACGGGGGAGCCTGGTGGGCTGCCATCTATGGGGTCACACAGAGTCGGACACGACTGAGGCAACTTAGCAGCAGCAGCAGCAGCAATATTTTCTTTAGTGTTTCTTTAGTCCTATGTTTCTTTAGTGTTTATATAACTGCACTCTCTTACTTTCAATCTGCTATACTGCTATGTTTGAAGTTAGTTTCTTATAGAAAGAATAAAGTCGAGTCATGTTTTAAATTCCAGTCAGTCAATCTGCATTTTACTTGCTATATTTAGACCCATTCACATTTATTGATATGTTAAGTGTTTAAATCATTTTTTGTTTGCCGTTTATTCTGTTTTTTTTTGTTTGTTTGTTTCTGTTTTCTTTTTTCTGCCTTTCCATGGGTTATTTGAAAATTTTTAGAATTCCATTTTATCTATATTGTTTTCAAGTGCATCATTTTATATAACTACTTTTTATTTGTAGCTTTAGCTATTATATGGATATAAGTTTTCCTGTTTACTGTTGACATTTTACCAGTTCAAGTTAAGTGAAGAAACCTTAACTCCTCTTTATGTCTCTTTGTGTGTGTGTGTGTGTGTGTGTGTGTGTGTGTGTGTGTGTGTGTGTGTGGGCTGAGTCGCTCAGTCAGGTCCTACTCTGCGACCTCATAGACTGTAGCCCGGCAGGCTCCTCTGTCCATGGAATTCTCCAGGCAAGAATACTGGAGTGTAGCCATTCCCTTCTCCAGGGGATCTTCCTGACCTGGGCCAGGTCCCCAAACCTGGGTCTCTTGCATTGAAGGTGGATTCTTTACCATCTGAGCACCAGGGAAGTACTTATGTCTCTTTACTGTCCCTCATTTAAAATTATCTTAAATATTTTCTCTGCATATATTTAGAGCCAAATCAAATAGTATTACAATATTGCTTCAATCATCAAACAATTTAGAAAACTGGAAAGGAGGAAAAATATATTTTTACATTGAAATACGGCTGATTTACAATGTTGTGTTAGCTTCCAGTGGAGAGCAAAGTGATTCAGCTACACACACACACACACACACACACACACACACACACACACATATTATTGTTTTACATTCTTTTCCATTATAGGTTATTACTAGGCTATTCAGTTGTTGGTTATGTATTTTACATATAGTAGTGTGTATACTTTAATCTCAAATTTCTAATTTATTCCTCAGCCCCATCCCCTCTCGTAACTCTAAATGTGGGTCTGTTTCTGTTCTGTTTTGTAAACGGGGCTTCCCAGGTAGCTCAGTGGTAAAGAATTTGCCTGCCAATGCAGGAGATGAGGTTCAATTCCAGAATCAGGAAGATTCCCTGGAGGAGAGAATGGCAACCCATTCTAGTATCCTTCCCTGGAAAATTCCATGGACAGAGGAGCCTGGTGGGCTTCAGTCCAGAGGGTCGCAAAGAGTTGGACATGACTGAGCAACGAGCACTTCAAGGAGAAGGGCAGAGGAACGGAATTTCCGCCAGACTAGCAGAAGAGGGACCTATAAAAACAAAGTTGTAGAACAGAAAAATGAATGGAGTGATATTGCTTGCACCGGGGACTTCAAGTCTTATGTTCTATTTTCACGCTTTCCTAAATACTCTTCCGCTTCACTTTCCAACATCCTACTTCCATCAGAATCACTGCCATCATTCCTGGTTCTCCAGATGGAACCTCAGGGATTTTTGACTTTTCTTTTCTCCTCTCCATTTTATCCACGTACCATTATTTCTTCATATGAAATAGTTTGGGCTTCCACCTCCTTTATTTACCACACCACCATTGTCTGAATGTCTTGCTTATAGCAACAGTGTCTCTAGTTCCCCTTGCAGAATTTCCTATGTCCTTCCTTTGACTTAAAACTAGTCACGACTTTCTGTTGCCTTCCATAATGAACACAAACCTCTTTGCTTATTCCTTCACAGGGTGCTTTTATTCTTCCTACTTAACCTTAATTTTTCTCATCCCCTGAACCACAGTGAATCTGTTGTCTCCCTTTCTTCCACCTATGTCCATCCTCTTTCTAATCTGCTGCCTTTGTTCATTTTACCATTACACCCCAATACATAGAAAGCCTGGCATACTTTCCCTTCTTCATCCTGAATATTAAATTCCTTTCTACCTTTAAATCCAACTTTATAATGATTACCTCCATGAATACGCTTTCTCAGTCTACTATAGTTAAGCTGAAATTCTCTTCTTTGTGAAATTCTTTTACACTCACATCTTCTTGATACAATTTACCTCTTAACTATTCTCCATATAAGATTTTTTTTTTGTACCAATGTAAGTGCCTTCTAAATGCCTGGTACTGTTTTGGAAGTATGGGTTATAATAACAGAAATATTTAGCCATGATTAAGCACTAACTTTAAACAATCCAAATGGGCATCTGGTCAACCATCCAATTCTCTGTATATGTGCATATCACTGAATATCATCCCTGGATGAGGATCCCTATCCCACCCCCCATCCTCTACCCTACCTGAGCCGCACCTACCTAAAAACAAAAAAGCAATTCCCATGAGAGATAACACTGCATCAGCAGTCCCATCCCAACTGCTGTCTAACTTAGGCTTATCAGGTTATCTATTGCTGTGTAATAAAATATCCCCAAACTCAAAAATAAACACAATCAATTTTCCTAATAGATTTCGTGGGTCTGATTTTCACACACACCTCAGCAAAGATGGCTTATCTTTGCTCCTTGATGTCAGAGGCCTCAGCTAAAAAGATCTAACCAGTTGGAAGAACTAGAATGGCTCAGTGTTTGAATCAGCCTTCTTCATGTTCATGTCTTGTGTCTGGGCTGGTATGATTTGAATGGCTAGAGGCTCCTGGTCTCTTGTTTTCTCTCTCTCTTTCACAAACACACACATCTCTACATCTCTCTCCCTGTGGCCTCTCCAACATGTGGCCCCAAGGTAGTCAGCTTCTTAAACCATAACTCAGGATCCAAGAGAGAATGTTCCAGCCAACAAAGCAGAAGGTATGTAGTTTTTTACGACCTAGTTGTAAAAATCACAGTGCATTACTTCTACCGTATTCTTTTCGTCAAAACAATCACAGATGCTCTCAGATTCAAGGGGAGGGGCCATAGACCCCAATTCTTAATGGAAAAAATGCCAAGGAATTTGAAGCCATGTTTTAAGACCACGACACAAAGCCAATCTATTTCCCTCTTCCCTGATTCCATCCAACTAAGTATGATCTGTCTAGGCTCTGGGGAAACGTAACTGCTAAAGTGCTTGAAGTATCAGTTATTTTTACCATGGGATCTTTCTACAATTTGCCTTTTTTATCCTCATGATCTAGCATGATCTCCTGGATACAAGTTTGCTTGTCACAAAACTTTTCTTCTCCATCCATTTAATTACCCTCTTCTCCCACTTCTGTCTTCTCTCGGCCATGCTTCCTAGCCTTTCCTCCTTTTTGGAGAGACAATTCTTTCCAAAAGAAACTTCAATACCCTCAACCTTCTTTTACCAAAAGTTGTTGACAACTTCCCAGTAAAATATTTTGCTCACTTTTTTTCCCCAGTAGAAGCCATTTCTTCTACCTCACTATCCTAACTGATCAGAAAAGGGATAGACACTCTCCCAGATCCTCACTGCTTCTTAGCATTATTCTCCCACTTAGCCATGTAAGTCTCTCTTTGGAGAATTGTTGTTGTTTGGTTGCTAAGTCCTCTCCGACTCCTTTGCGACTCCATGAACTGTAGCTCGCCAGGCTCCTCTGTCCCTGGGATTTCCCAGGCAAGAATACTGGAGTGGGTTGTCATTTCCTTCTCCAGGGAATCTTCCTGACCCAGGGATCAAACCTGCATCTCCAGCATTGGCAGGCGGGTTCTTTAACGCCAACTAATTTTTGCTAGCCATCCCCTTCCTCGGTGCTCTTTTTGTCCACCTAGTTTCAAATCAGTTTCCTCCACAACCCCCAGTCTTCTTGTCACTCAGTGACCCATCCAGTATCCTGGCCTCACAATTCTGGCTCTCCTCTGTTGGGATGGTTTTTACTGCCATTCAACTCCAATAACCACAGCCACTGCTTCCCTTTGTCCTGGTGACATCCTCCATCTACTCCAGAATCACCTCACCGACTCTTGTTTCCTCTGGCATTATCAAGCAGTCTCTCTCTTTGTACCTTTTTCTATCTCTAATCCCTGATTTCTGCTCAGACTACTCACCTCTTTTCCGCAATGGCATCACCAAAACACTTCTTGGGTGATCAGTCATCATAGCTTTTTTACAGTTTAAAAGTACTCTCAATTAAACACCAATGCTTCTAATCTCTAAATCCGACAGACTGTATATGGCCCTTGCTATAACAAGGGACACAGTGATTTACCTCCTTCCTGAAATCCTCTTCTGAGTCCGATTTCTTCAGGAGTCTGTCAGGGACTTTCTGACACCAGTTCTTCCTGCTCAGTATTCTTTATCACACTGGTGTTACTTATGGGTCAGTTCACTCCCACACCCCATTTGCTGGCCCTTTTTTGTTCTCTGATGACACATGCTTCCTGAGTGATTACACCTCCTTCCTTGGTTACAGCTATCATTTGCACATGGGCAATTCCCAAACCTCTATCTCTTGCTACAACACTAGAACGGTCTTTGTAATGACATGTTGTACCTTTACAACTATGTCTTTTAAGTCTCCCCAACTTAGCAAATGTTGAAATCTTCTTTACCACACCTCTCTTCCTACCCCACCATTGGGAGACATTACTAAAACATAATTTGCAAGTAAAGAAGTATGTGTTGGTCAAAGAAGTATGGATTGGCCAAAAGTTTGGAGTTTTCCATAAGATATTATGGGCTTCTCTGGTGGCTCAGTGGTAAAGAATCTGCCTGCCAATGCAGGAAACACAGGAGACATGGATTCAATCCCTGGGTCAGAAAGATTCCCTGGAGGAGGGGCAACCCACTCCAGTATTCTTGCTTGGGAAATCCCATGGACAGAGCAGCTTGGGAGGCTACAGTCCAGGAGGTTAAAAGAATCAAAGAATTCTTTGAAGAATCAAACATGACTGAGAACACACACGTGCATAAGATGTTATGGAAAAACTTGAATGAACTTTTTGGCCAATACAATAATAATGGTGGTGACTGATCTTGAAAGAAAATAAGCAAATGTGAAATTTTCAGTCTATGTGCTGCTAAGCTAAATTCACCAGCAGGTGGAATTTCTTCAAAGTACAGAATGGATGCTGATCATCATGACCAGAAGCTCTAGGGATAAGCAATTCTTTTAGCTCTTCTATCTTACTGAAAATGCCTTTCAAGAATGCCTCTCTTTGTTTTTATTTTAAGCTCTGCAGGCAACTTTCTGATACATAATTAAATTAAACAACAAGGCAGATGCCTGTTACTGTGAGTGGGATATAGCTGCTGTATACTCATAAAGTGACATTCTAGTTGGTAAATGATTCTCTTGTCACTTTGCTTGGTATGAGTCAGTGCCCCATCGTTGGTGAACTCTAGGTGAACTGTTGAGATCAAGTTTCTAGATCTGCAAAACTGAAGACCAGGCTCTGGACTGTGGTGACTGAAAATAGACCATGAACTTGAAGGTGAAGCACTTTAAGGAGGTCAGCAGACCATTTTTGTATATGTATTTTTAGCTGTACATACTCGGCTTTGTACATCTTTGTCATACACAGTGGCTAACATGGTACAAAGCACCAAAAAGTTGAATACTTGCTTATTATTTGAACTCAGATATTCAATAGAATGTCCAAAAGAGCAATTACATATATATATTATATACATATTATATTTGTACATATATGTAATTTTTCAGATTATTTTCTATTATAAGTTATTACAAGACATTGACGCTTACTCCTTGGAAGGAAAGTTATGACCAACCTAGACAGCATATCAAAAAGCAGAGACATAAAAAAAATAAATTAATTTAAAAAAATAAAAAACAGAGACATTACTTTGCCAACAAAGGTCCGTTTAGTCAAGGCTACAGCTTTTCCAGTGGTCATGTAGGGATGTGAGAGTTGGACTATAAAGAAAGCTGAGCACCAAAGAATTGGTGTTTTTGAACTGCGGTGTTGGAGAAGACTCCTGAGAGTCCCTTGGACTGCAAGGAGATGCAACCAGTCCATCCTAAAGGAGATCGATCCTGGGTGTTCATTGGAAGGACTGATGTTGAAGCTGAAACTCCAATACTTTGGCCACCTATGCAAAGAGCTGACTCATTGGAAAAGACTCTGATGCTGGAAAGATTGAGGGCAGGAGGAGAAGGGGATGATAGAGGATGAGATGGTTGGATGGCATCACCGACTCAATGGACATGGGTTTGGGTGGACTCTGGGAGTTGGTGATGGACAGGGAGGCCTGGCGTGCTCCAATCCATGGGGTCAAAAAGAGTCGGACATGACTGAATGACTGAACTGAAGACATTGAATATAGTCCCCTGTGCTATACAGGCAGTCCTTGTTGATGATCTATTTTATGTATAGTAATGCATACCCGTTAATCCCAAACTCCCAGTGTATCCCTTCTCCCATTTTCTTCTTTGGTAACCATAAGTTTGTTTTCCCTGTGTGTGAGTCTATTTCTGTTTTGTAAAAAAGAGTTCATTTGTGTCATTTGTTTTTTAGATTTCACATATAAGAGCTATCATATTTGTATTTCTCTGAAAAGAGCAATTTTAAATGCACTCAATCCCACAGCATGAATTTCTAAGAGACCTACTCTCAATCTCATGATGTAAATTTCTAAAATCACAAAGCCTCCATGGCATGAAATAAAACAGAAATTTTAATATCTCTATTAATAAAAACATAATAATATAATAATAACAAAATAATATGCAAAGTGGCAAAACCTTAGCAGCCTCAAGAATTATAGACCTACCCTTTATTAAGTGTGTATTGTATGGTATGGTAGGCTTTGAATATTTTATTTCACTTAATTCTCCTAAATATCTTAGGAGATGCAAATTATTATAGACATTTTATAGTTGAGGAAAACTCAACCAAGACAGCTGAATTAACTTGCCCAAGATACAGAAGTAGTAAATGGCAGAGGTAGCTTCAAACCTAAGGCATTCTGACTGCAAAGCCAATGTTCTTACACATAGTGGACATTTGCTATTTTGCTGTTAATTGCTCAAAACCAAGGGAATAGTATGAAGAGTTAAGCTGTCAAATTGTACAGAGTTTCAATTATACTACCTTTAACTGCAAATAACCATCTCTACATGTAGGCTAAATTCTGCTTTAGTCCTCTCTTTGGGAATTTCAAGTGAAATCTAGAGAAAACAACATTTTAAAAAAGAGAATGCATGTAACAAAATGAATAACTAAGATTCTTTGTGTTGATTTAAAATGAGTTTTGAAAAACAATCTCTCATGCCCTATTCCGTAACTCCATGCTACCTTTTTTGTAGAGTAGTTTTTTTAACTTTTTTTTTTTTAACATTTTTTAACCTTTTTGACCAGGTCCTCGGTAAGAAATTAAATATCCAGTGTGACCCAGGATACAAGTACATGTGTGTGTGTATACACACACACACACACACACACACACACACACACATATATATATATATATATAGCATATGTGAGCATGTGCGTGTGTGTGTCTGAAATTGAAATCACAAAGCCTAACTCACTGACTACAGATTCTGATCTGTTCTATTATGTGAAAAAGTATCTATCATAACCCACTATACTCATTTTTGACCCATCAGTGGGTCAAGATCCACAGTTTGGAGAGCCGTGGGAGGTGGGAAGAATGTGTTAATAGGAGTGAGAAGCCTGAGTTTTTGCAAGTTCCACCTAACCATGAAAATTTTACTCTCAGGTGGTGACCGGGTGGGATCATCCCCAAAAACCTCCTTCTATTTTAATCTATCATCAAGCATCTACACCTTCTCATCCGGCAAGCAGGAAAGGCATTTTCCCCTCAGTGCAGTACTGACTGCTCCACATGCCTCCCACCCCCCTCCTTACCCATGTCCATGTCTAAGGGACTTCAGTGCTGGCAGCTGCTCAGCCCAGGGGCCTGACTCCATCCACAGCTGTCGTTTGGATCATCAGTCCTAGAAACCAAGCTGGCTGGGGATGTGAGTCCCCACGGTCTACCCCAAAGCCACATAACCTTGCAGGGTTAAAGCAAGCAAGCACAGTATTAATATTTACATGAATTTCTAGTGACATATGTTGTGTCTTAAATGGCCCATCCATCAGACTTCTAAACCACAACAGATCTACTTTGAATTTAGGACATGCTTTTTACATTTAGAAACAGAAACTGGGACCATATTTGGGGGCAAAATTTTAAACCTCCTAAAAAGAAAACATAAACTTTCCAGTTCATCACAGAGAGAAATTAAACACAGTATATTTACTTGAGAGAGAAGGTTCTCTGACTGCGATCCTGAAGTGTTTTTGAAAATTGCAGGGTGCCCAGAGCTTTATGGCAGATTCTTCCTAAATCAGAAAGATAATTATCTGTATAATTTCTATGTATGCACTAAACAAAACACACAAACATATGTACACAGCCACAAAACATTACCAAAGCTGATGTTAATAAGTGAGGATTTCTGAGTGGTGAAGTCTGGATAGTAGACTTCCAATAAGGAGTAGACAGCCAATTAAGGAGTTAAAACTGAGTGACAATATCTTAGGGGCGGCAAGAGATGTGCATTTTTCTATCCACAGGATTTTGTGATAGGGGACTTGTCTCAGCAGACAATCAAAAAATCCAGTGAGGGACCAATTGTGTGCTTACCTTCTCCACTAAAGAAAATAAAGCAATGCTTTAAGCATGTGTCCATTCCACATACAGCTTTTCACTGCATAGCTATACACACACACACACACACACACACACACATACACACACACACTTGGAAGAAGCAGGCAGTGTAGACTAACAGATAAACAGATACCACAAAGGATTATTAGAATGACTACCTCCATGGATTAGAAATTACAGGAGGCATTACATTACATTAGATCACAGCTGACATCTTAAACACAGAACACTAGTATGAGAAATATGATTATGTTCCATATTTTCTTCAAAGAATTAAGTCAAGTTCCTGTTAATAATTACATAATAAATAATGATGATCTTATCAATTATCTTGTACCAGCATTCTTTCTTTAACACTTCACTTCTTACAGGCCAGGCTGCATGTTAAGAGATGCCTATACTAATTCAATACATCCTATAGTATTTGCCAGCCAGTGCAGTGGGCTTCCCCAGGGGCTCACCAGGTAAGAATTCACCTGCAATGCAGGAGCTGCAGGAGACACGGGTTCAATCCCTGGATCGGGAAGATCCCCTGGAGGAGGGCAAGGCAACCCACTCCAGTGTTCTTGCCTGGAGAATCCCATGGACGGAGGAGCCTGGTGGGCTACAGTCCAAAGGGTCGCACAGAGTCAGACACGACTAAAGTGACTTAGTGTGCACACACACAACAGGACAGGTCAAAATTTGAGGAAAGTATTAATGCTGTAATAACATAGAAGCCATCAGACCACATTTCATAGTTTTATTGAGATTTTTTCGGTTTTAATTGTCTATGGTGGGTATAATTCTAATGACCACGATGATGCCAAAGCTCTGCTGTCATTATCAACAGCAGATACAAAGCTGGCTGCCATGCTGTGGACACACACACACACTCCAAGTTGTACACTCCTGCATGCAAACTTATAGGAAATGCACATTCCTTTTAAAACACAATTATGCACAATTAGTCTGGAATCTGTTAAGCTACCATTGATACAGATAAACCTGAGAAAGCACAAAATGTCAAGTAACACTGTTTCCATACCAGTCATTCAATGGCACTATTCATCACAAAGAAATCTAGTTCAATTACCTATATTAAAATCACAGATATTATAAAAATAAACATTTTTGCAAAAGCACTAACACATACTAGAGTTCAAATTCACAATTTTTTGATATGTAATATATATTCCCCTTCATATTAATTTGTAATGATGTGTACAATACCATGTACAACAGAATTTATTTTAAAACTGTAACAGGATTCAGCAAATAATATATAGATATTATTGTAAAAGTTGGAATTAAAGTTATCAAATGAACAGAGAAAACATTAAAATCACTAGCAATGTTGAACTTGCTGGTAGTGTGTTACTTAGAAACTTCATCTCAAAGAAATTAAGATTATGCTATTTCACCTTAAGAAGAAACATAACATAAAAACTGAAGCAGAATTGAGCAGAGTAATTGATTATACCAGCTGTCTCTTTCTCTCTCCATCTCCCTTAAGTATTTCCTTAAATGCTAATATTGTGTCTATAGTGCCCATCTCATCAGAGTTCTAAAACATAAGTGATGTCGTCTGAATTTAGGACAAAACTTTTGCACTTAGAAATGGGAAGCTCTGACTGTATTTGGGGATATAATTCCAAATGTATTGAAAAGACAATATAAACACTTCTATAACAGTATATAAAATGTAGCCAATACAGACCCAGTTTGGCTAAGATATTCTGTATTTACTATTGATCCTAATGAAAGTTTGACACCAAACTGTGTCTATGTAGGAAGAACCCTAAATAAAAAGATAAACGTGCAAAAGCATTTCTAGAGAAAATGAATCACTTGTATCACAAAACAGATTTTCATATTTTAGATAAAAAAAAATCTAAAAACTTAAAACATTTCAAGATACTGATATTTGAAAAGCATCATAATATACAGTAACTCATTTTTTTGCATCATACATTATGTAAAATACACCAATGTGACATATTAATATTATACATTGCAATAAATATAATTTACATCAGTATGTTGGAACTTTCAAGGAAGTTTTTCAATCTGTACAATGGAAGGACCGTGAGCTTCATCAATAAATACTATTATGATAGTTACAATTTGACCAGCAAAGTTAAAGCTTTACTATATCTCTAACTAGTTACACACCTTTATTTTCACGAGTCCAATTCCAGCTGCTGTAAGCACTGGCATCTCTGATATCCGAGGCAGTATAGCGCACTGCCCTGAGGAGACAGAAAACTTACAGGTCATATCCATTTCACAACCGGTGAACTTTGTACGAGTTCTTTTAGCCAAGGACTGGTATCCAGCAGTCCTGGAAAGTACAGTAGCAGATTTCATGCACCTCTGGCTGCCTGTAGTTCTCTACTACATCCCTTAAGGCCCCAACAGATGGATATCATCCAACCCTTTTAATCCACAGAGAGTGGTCTTGACAGGGTCAAGAAGTCCCACCGCTGGCCAATGGGCAATATCCCCATTTTAACTCCAAATTCTACTCTCATGGTGTATCTCTCCTGGGTCTGTGTGTTTAGCGTTTCAATGCAAACTCACACACTGATGTTCAGTGGGTCAAAGTTGCCACCTAATGAGCCATAAAACACTTTGGCATTCAGTTTTGTAGTGTGAAATTTAGTTAATTGTTACACTCTATAATTTTAGCTTTCCTTTTTATCAAAATGCCAGCAGATTTCTGCCTGTACTGGTAAAATACCCACTCTTTATCATAAGCCATGAATCAGATCTTCAGCCAAGAGATCACCGCTTTATCTTGACCCTCGGTATGGTTTCATCATTAGCAGACTCATCCCAGAGACCACTTCGTGCCTGGAAGGGGTTAGAGAGATCATTCTTGTCACTATTAGGCAGGCAAGTGCATGTCATCATTGTCCACGACGTGATGCATGACGCTAAGGAAGAAACACTGTGGAAATAGCATGTCAAGAAGTAAAAGGGCATTTCTAGTCCCTGCTCACATCCACACTGGAGCCACACTCCAAAAAAAGTTCCCTGGAAGCTGAATCAATGCACCTAACATATTCTGTAAACCAGGCTGGGTGTCTTCAGACCTAAAAGGAAGAACACTGAAGTAAATAAAATGGTGAAGGAATATTATAGAAATGTGTACCATTAGCCTTCGAGTTCAAGGATGGCACGGGCTTTGACATTTCCACTCTGGCCAATTTAGTGGTATTAATCATGTCTCATTGTACATGATAGTTGACAGGGGTAATAAATTCATGACATAGCTTAGTCTTTTTCTTTTAGGGTTCCACAACAGACAATACTGCAGGATCATAATCAAATGAGAACCTAGCTAACACTTCTCTTTCCTCAAAATGAGGTGTAGGTAGGACATCTGAAAGGTTTCTGTTTGATTTGGTTTTTATAATCCTGTGCCTTAACACTGAACATGGGGAAAAGTCGCACTCTTTAGGATGGTTAAACACAGCTTTTCAGCTTTTACTCATTGGTCTTAGTAGTCGGAGAAAGTCTAAGAAACTGCAGGGCTCACAAATCTGCAATCCATCCAGATGCTGCAAGAACTGAAGCCCAGCTCTGACTTTTTTATCCCCAGGTCCCACAGGGCGCTAAGGTTCTTATCTTGGACGCAGCCCCAAATAGCTCTACATATAAAGTGCTTTCAAACAAGTTTCCCCATCATCAGCTGCGGACTCTGATGCTGGTTTGCTGGCGTGTCTTCACCATGAGAAATTCCTTTGATATCGGATTTATTTATTTGGTGTTGTAAACAGTCACCTCACTCATTATTCTATATATTTCGAATTTGACCGTTTCAAGGGCCAGAAATGCAGCAATTCACTATTCACTGAAAATTATTATGAAAGTTATTGAAGTATTTAATAGATTTGTCATTACTGCCTGACAGAGGTAAAATATGAAACACTGTCCAGTAGTATTCACTTAAACTATTATTAGTCTGATTAGTAGTTTCTACACCTCACTTTGTAGTGCTATGGTACTTCAAGTATTTAAATTTAATTCTTCATATTTCCCTTTCCCATATGTTTGGAGTTTTCCCTTCAAAAGTGAGGATGTAAGACCCAGCAAAGCATTATAGCACCTCATTCTACTAACACAATCCATGCACATTCTGCCTTGTTACACTGCATTCCATGTTTTCCAGCATTTGGAAGAAGTCAAAAAAAAGAGAGAGAGTGAGCTTTTACACCATAATTAATTTAAACTAAAACCCTTATTCTAAAAATGTCATCTTCCCCTCCTTGGTCCCTCATACATTTGAGAACATGCTTGCAGGCTATGCATTATGGATGACTGTCAACACTCTCCCTCCAGCCGACATCCCTCAACTTGCTAACAGCTATTCAACTTTGATCTGTAATCTATCTGTGATTTTTAAAATTGTTTTTACAGATGGAAGTGAGCATTTGTACTGGAACACAAACATACTCCTTGGGCAGTGCACAGCGGTGGTGCAAGTAAAAGCTCTTCGTCACAGGAAGTCTAACAGAGTTTGTGGTGTTTACAAGCAAAGTACATACACTTAGATTATTTTGAAGGCATTTTACCTGTAAGATAATATACAGATAATTCCATCCACAAACATTTAGCACCCAACACAGAGTAAGCAGTTTTCTAGAAACCATCGTGAGATAATCACTTGGGAGACTTGTAAATTCATTGACTTGATTTTTCTATTCAGTTCTCCAGAGAAATTCAGCCAGCTACCACCTATGCTTACAGGATCAAAAAAAGACACCCGGCAGCAATCTGTTCATCTGCTACTGAATGAACTGACTTTAGTATTTTGGTCTATGACTCTAATCTAAGAATGTGAAGTTTCAATTTGTTCCTACCTCAGATTATTAAAGACAATAAAGACTAGACAAATCACAAACTCAGGTTTCCGGTGGTCAGTTTTCTTGGAGAAAATATTAATATCCAAATAGCTTCAGTACTCATGTACACTTTAAAGAGAAGAGTTTGCAAATTTTAAAGGCAGAAGAGAAAGTAAATACTTAAGTAGGGCAGTATAACTTTATGTTACATACTTCTGGTTAGAAAGAAGGAAGCCCTTGAGCGAAAAAAGTTAGACCAGAAGTCTAACTTCTGGTTAGAAAGCAAATCCAAACAAGCTAAGCGTGGGTGTAGGCATTTCCACTTCTATTTTATTTGTTAATTCACTGCCTTCTTGGTTTGAAGTTTCTCTAAACTCACTAGAAACTGAAAGGGGAAAAAAGGCGCTTGGCTCTATGAAGCATCCTACCATGTCACAAAGTGGGTGTTTGGGGATTCCTGCATCTTCACAAGCTTGTATCTCCATTCTGCTTGAACTCCGATAAAATATTGAGTGTCATGTCCTCACTCTTGGACTGCAAGTTTGCCTCACTTCTTCTGGAAGCTTTCCTGGTGGCTCGGGAGAGTCTCCTTCTGAAAGTATCTCCTGCCAAGAAATAGAGAATGGGGTCCACACAACTGTTGAGACTTGCTAGGCCTCTTGTCACCTGATAAGTGGCATACACCCTATCATTGAAAGCACACATTTCTGGGGTCTGAAAATCCAGCCGGGCCCTCAAATTCATTGTTTTCATCACGTGGAAAGGGATGTAAGACACAGCAAACACAGTCAGTACAATAATCACCAGGTAAATGGATTTCCTCCTCAGAGGCGAATTGTCCAGGTCTTTGTAAATCAGAGCTCTCACAATTAATCCGTAACAGCCCAAAATCAGCACCAAGGGGACGCAGAACATGGCCACGGTCGTGCACATGCTGTAGATGAAATAACTTCGCAGGTACTCGTCCGAGGTGGTGTCATAGCAGGTGACGGTTTTGTTTTTCCGGATCCCGGTGCCAGAGTAGAAGAGGATGGGGGAGATGCCCACCACCACGACGAGCCACACCAGCACGCTGATATAGACCGCGTTCTTCTTCTTGAGCCGACCCAGGGACTTGAGCGGGTACACCACGCCGCTGTACCGGTGTGCGCTGATGCAGGTCAGGAATAAGATGCTGCCATAGAGGTTCACGTGGAAGATGAACCTCTGCAGTTTGCACATGGCATCCCCGAAGATCCAGTCGGTCTTATTGAAGTAGTAGAAGATGAGCGCCGGCAGGGTCAGCACGTACAAGAAGTCGGCCAGGGCCAAGTTGAACATGTACACGGAGATGCCGCTCCACGGCTTCATGTGGAAGACGAACATCCAGATGGCCACGCTGTTGCCCAGGAAGCCGATGATGAACACCAAGATGTAGACAGCTGGCAGATAGTAGAACTGGAAGCCTGTCTTGGTCAGCGCGCATTTGAACGGGCCGGCGACGGCGGCGGTGGAAGTCACTGTGCTGTTTCCCCAGGGCGAACCAGGGTCGGCCAGGAAGGCAGTGTCCGTCCCGTTGGGGACCGCCGGCCACAGCACCTCGGTCATTCTCTCCTCCCCGACTTAGGCGGCGGCTCCAAGGGACAAGCGGCGGCAGGAGGGCGGCGGCGGCGGTGGCGAGGGGCGCAGCGAGCATCGGAAAGGCTGGCGAGCAGACGGGAGCGGGAGCCGGGGATCCCTGCGGGAGGGGGCGCGCGGGGGCTCGCCCACGCCGGCTCCGGCCCCGCGCTCGCCGCGGGCCATGAAATCCTCCCCGAGCGGCGACCGAACCTGGCTGGCCGGTGGACCCGCAACTTCCCCGTCCGGCAGGCAGCGCCGAGGTTACACAACAGGGCGCTCAGGACACCGCAGCCGACAACTTTCCGACAGCGCTCTCCCGAGGGACCGCGGGTTCGCGCCGGAGAGCGCGCCGGGGGGCTCAGTAAGGTTGAGCCAAATTCGCTGCGCTGCGCTCCGGCGTGGGGAGGGCGCGCCCCAGCCTCCTTCCCCCGAAGATCAACTTCGTTTGGGCATCTTCCTTCTCCCTACCTTGCAAGCCAGCAGCTCGGGTCTAGGGCCCGCGCCCCGCTGCCCTCAGCTTCTGGGGGCCATCGGAGCGCGCGTGGCCGCGGACTCGTGCGCTTCTGGATCGCGTCCGGCTCGCAGTCGGGCTGATCTCGCAGGCTCTTCTAGAGACCTGCTCAGTCTGGAGTGCAGGCGGCCGGACGGCGAGCCAGGCTCCCCGCGAGGGTGGGCGGAGTTTGGGCGCCGGGCGAGTCCGCGCGCCGCGGGGAGGAGAGGGGCGTGCCTCCGGGAAACCCGCCCGGCTGCCTGCCCGCGCTCTCCAGGGTGTTCGCCCCGGGCCGGAGCCGTCTTCGGGGAGAAGTGGTCTTCGTTCTGCCCCGGAGCCACTACCGGAGTCGGCGGAGGACGCGGGGCGCACTCGGCCAGGGTCGGGGCTAGGGCTGGCTGCCGCGAAGCGATTGGCCCGCCAGCGTTCCTTGGCTCTTCCGCCGGCTATCTTCGGCAAAGTGAAGTTGCTGACACACAGGAAACCCCTCTGACCGCCCAGAGCCTTCTGCCTAACACCCTGGAGCCGACCGAAGGAGACTGAAGTCTCTAGGGCCTTCAAGAAGCACGCCAGGTGTTCGCCTGTTTCAGGCAGCCTGCAGTCCCCAGCTGGGAACGCCCTGGCATTGCAGCGCTCCGCGCTTTAATGAGACCGGATTCCTGGCGCTTGCAGAAACCTGCTACTCCCAGAAAGATTTCAAAGGCGGGAGGGAGGGAGTGGAGGGAGATGGGGTGCATCTCTTTCTGTCCTCCAAGTCTGCCTTTCCCCTTTTATTTTCGTATTGTTTTTCGTAGTTAACGAAATGCTAATGAATCGACGTCATTGTTAACATCAGCCTGAACTTTTCTAAAAGGGCTTTGTAAAAATATTATTAGTTGAACCTTGACGTTGCTTCAGCACAATTTAATTTGTTACCTACCACCTACCTACCGGCTACGCAGGGTCCCCAAATCTTCCTGTTCAGTGCGTTTAATTAAAGAACAAAGGCTTCAATAAAGAATAATTAAAAACATATTGTTCGGGAAATGACTATTAAATACAACTTTACATAGATACATGTGAAGACATATGGGCTTCCTTGGTGGCCCAGGTGGTGAATCTGCCTGCAATGCAGAAGACCATGGTTTGATCCCTGGGTCAGAAGATCACCTGGATAAGGGAATGGCAACCCACTCCAGTGTTCTTGGGGGTAGAATTAGGTAGACAGAGGAGCCTGATGGGCTGCATAGAATCCATGGGGTCCCAAAAAGTCAGACAAGACTGAGTGACTAACACACACACACACACACACACACACACACATACACGAAGACAATTTCAACTCCAAAGTAATTAAGGTGTGGTTGGGGGTTTTATTACCAGTCCTGTTTCTTTAAGTTAAAGCGATTAGTCATAAGTATCTCTGGTAAGTACCGTAAAATACTAGTTGAGGCTTCCTTGAATACATTTAGTCAAAAAACTGGTTTTCCTGGCTTGAATGTATCAAATTTTAAAGCAGTGTACTTCAGAACTGTAGGTAAATAAGTGTGACAAGAGAATAAATGAATCGTTAGTTATTAAGGGACTTATGGGCCTTCCCTGGTGCCTGGGTAAGAATCTGCCTGCAATATGGGAGATCTGGGTTCGAGCCCTGGGTTGGGGCGATCCCCTGGAGGAAGGCATGGCAACCCACTCCAGTATTCTTGCCTGAAGAATCCCAGTGGACAGAGGAGCCTGGCGGGCTACAGTCCATATGGTTGCAAAGAGTCAGACACGACTGAGCGACTAAGGACAGCGCAGCAGGAGGACGTATTTGGGCTTCCCACATGGCTCTAGGGGTATAGAACCTGCCCACCAATGCAGGAGACGTGAGATCTGGGTTTGATCCCTGGGTGGAGAAGATCCCCTAGAGGAGGCCATGGTAACCCACTCCAGTATTCTTGCCTAGTGAATCCCACGGACAGAGGAGCCTGGCCGGCTACAGTCCACAGGATCACACGGAGTCAGCCATGACTGAAGTGACTCAGCGCGCATGCATGCAAGGGACATATCTAAATGGGCCCACACAGGGGTGGAACCTAGCAATCTTTGACAGTTTGCTAATTAACAATATGCTTTATCAGAAATATTCACAAAGGCTTTTCTCTTTGAAGAAAAAATAATCCAAAAAGAAAATATCTGTAAAATGCATACCATAAAGATTTCTTTCTGGCCCCAGATGTTTCAGGATAATGTACTCCTAAAAAAATACTCCTGGCTTTGGTATCACAAAGGGAAATTCCCAACCAGGATCAGACAGTCCTTTTGAGGGACACATGTAGAAAAGACCATATCCAAACACAAGGCATTGTGAGCAAACTGGTGTTTTGAGTTCTGGTCAATAAAACAGCATGAAAACAAGTGATAGAACTAAAGTCAGTAACCCAATGGCACAGATGCTGTTTTGAAAACAAGTTTGAATTGAAATGAATGTGATCGGCTCACTTTGCTCATCTATGAAATAAGGGAGTTGACTTTTATATTTTTTTCCCCATTCATATATGATTCTAGAATTCTGAGCCTTAATATGAAACATTTTTGTATTGTTTTATTAGGATGATACTAAGTGGGATGGATTTTCTATGCAGAGAGAGGAAAGCATTAACAGTTCCACGAAGTATTCAATAAGTCTTAACTCCTGGCTCTTGATCATATTTCATTTGCAACATAAGCAATATGTAACCCCATTCAGAAGTCTGTTGCAAAGCATTAACTCATAATGTGAATGTTTGGAAGTGTACACTTAGTCTAAGTAACATTAAGTACTCTCAGAAAATTTGACACTTGATTAGGAACTTGAAGAAGATAGTTGTTCTAAGTGCACCACAGGCTTTTTACAATAACGTAAAAAGGTTAATTTTGTAAACACTGCTTTTGCATTCCACTTATTTCACTACAGATTTATGATAGATTTAAGTTATATTTTAAATCAAAATTTTGTCTTTGGTGAATAATTTATATTTATTCAGCTATTATTTGTTGACTATGATAACTTTCTATTTGTAATACATTGAACCAGATTTAATAAATAAAAAATAAAATACCATCTAAAACTCAATAACATGTCAACATTTACTGATGCTTAAATATCAATTATAAATGCCTTAAAAGTATGAAAAGAATATTTCATATCTTTAAGTGATTATCTCAAATATTTTGTATTAATTTTTTATTTGATTAATAATGCAAGTGCCTGGCTTTAGGAGATTAACGATTTAGTTGAAAATCCAAAGAATGTACTGAGCTGACCATAATAACATATAACAATAGCAATAATAAATAATCTTTCCTGTATCCTCAGCACTATGTGCACTGCTGAGTCCTTTAATCCTTAACACGTTAGTTGCTCAGTCATGTCTGACTCTATGCAACCCCATGGACTATATCAGGCTCCTCTGTCCATAGGATTCTCCAGGCAAGAATACTGGAGTGATTGCCATTCCCTTCTCCAGGGGATCTTCTCTACCCAAGGATCGAACCCAGGTCTCCTGCATTGCAGGTGGACTCTTTAGCATCTGAGCCACCATCAACACAATCCTTGACACATCCTATGGTAAACGATAACAGTGTCCCTATTTTATGAGTTATGAAGCGAAGGCAGAGACATTAAGTAACTCATTCATAGTCACAGAGTAGAAACTGAGATTTAAACTTAAGCCGTCTATCCCTAACGCTCCTACATATAACCACTATTCTATAATAAAATACACATTCGTACAGGGCAATGATAGGAAAATTAACTGTTACTGGCCACTACTAAAAAAGATTGAGTACAGAAATGCTTTTCCCAGAAGTCTTCTATCAAAGAAAGAACATTTTTAGCTAGATTTTGAAGATACTGATAGTCAAAAGAGTATTTCAGAAGCCTCCCAAATGTTCTGCTCTACTCAGGCTTTTTAAAAATAGCCAACAATTTATATATAATTTGCAAAGGACAGACAATTTTAGGGAAGTCAGATCTGCTCAGTTTCAGACTCATAAATGAAAAGGCTACCCTTCTTGCCTTTACAAAAATTCTAGTAACTATCGTCAGGAAGGCTCTTCTTTCTCTCTCTTTTTTTAAAATTTGGTTGCATGCCGTAGCATGTAGGATCTTAAATACCCAACTAGGAATTGAAGCCAGGCCAGTGAAAGTGCAGAGTCCTAATCACTGGACAACCAAGGAATTCTCTTTCTTTTTTGAAAAGTCACAAAAAATTGAACAATTATTGAGGATGGAAAGATTACTGAAAAAATTTGAATCAAGAGCTGCAAGTGAACTTCTGCGAAACAGGAAATGTAAAAGATGGCAGTGTGAGAGAAGGGAGAGGCGACACATGGGCCAACTCTTAGGATCTTGCAGGTGAGAGAGAATGAGACCAGGATTTGGGAGATAAGGGGATCCTTTGAGAGAACCTTCCAAGTATAATAACCAAGATGTGATAACTTCTGAGATACACATTGAGAAAGTGAGGCGACTCTTCTTTTCCCTAAAATGATTATAGGAGAGAGAAAGGAGCAAGATGCCCAAGGAATTCCCAGCTGATGTCCTCCAGTGGGGTAGAGAGGGTGAGAGGCTAGGACGGAGCGGAAGTGGGAGCAGCCCACAGAGGGAGGATTCAAGGTGGTCCCGGCGCTGCGAGGGCCCAGCTGCGCCAAAAATGATGCCCCTGTCATGGATCCGGTCAGGAGGCTCCCTGACATTGACTTCGTTAAGAATCACATCAGGGCTACAGGACACAGATCAGGAGACACCCTGGTTGCTCCAGGGTTAGAATGAGCAAGAGAGGAGCGGAGAGTGAGGGGCGGGCCAGAGGAAAGGGCAAGGGGAAGGAGGGGCGGGGAAGCAGAGGGACTGCGGAGGGGAAACACCAGGCGCGTGGGGGAGAGAAGAAAGCAAGTTGCTTGCACAGAACTGGGTATGGACCTTTGGAAATCTCACTGAGCATTGCTTTCCAATTCTTTAAGGGTGGCTATGGGGGAGGGGTCTGGGAGGCAGTGAAATGACACATGAGACGGCCTACGGGGTCCTAGAGTCATGTGCCTACTGAGTGTCTGCCCCTTGAGAGATGATAACAAACAAGGTCTTCCTTTCTTTTTCCTTCCCCCTGGTTCAATGAAGACTCTTTTTTTTTTTTTAATTGGAGTATAGTTGATTTACAATGTTGTATTAGTTTCAGGTATACAGAAAAATGATTCAGGTATACATATGTATGTATAACTGAATCATATATATACATATACATGCACATATACATACATATACATATGTATGTATAACTGAATCATATATATATATAGGCTAGGTTTCCCATCTGTGCCCTATCTTATAAGGACCAGTAAAATCCCAGGCTGCCTAAATCTTTTCATTCTTTGCAAAATTTCTTGCTCCCAAAAGTTAAGATTACTCAAGGAAACTGCCTCTGTACAGTCCCCTTTTTCAGTATTCACTTTCCTCATTCCAATCTACATGAAGCCCTAGTCCCTAGTCTTGGGCACTTTATAATATTTTTAAAGAATTTTTTATTAAATCCAGAATAAAAGATGCCAGTCCTGGCTTGTCATCTTCCTCTAATATTTCTTATCTCATGAATATTCCCTTTGCTCTCTTTGTATATGTGCATTTGTCTCTCAGTCGTGTCCAACTCTTTGTGACCCCATGAACCATAGCCCACCAGGCTCCTCTGTCCATGGGATTCTCCAGGCAAGAGTACTGGAGTGGATTGCCATTCTCTTCTCCATTCTTTGTATGTGACCTCTCTGGTTTCACAAAGGCATGTCTCACAAGATTTACTGATAACAGATTGTAAATGTTATATTATTATGCCAGTTATGCTACAATTTCTTTATACCCTTAACTGTTTCAGGACACAGGGAAGTAAATGTTTGTAAAGCCTGTTGGTGCAGAAATATCTTTAGAGCCAGTTGCCCATACCTAGGATCTTATACCATAATCATGGACCCATGGAGGGTTTCCATTCTAGCACAAAGGATAAGAATATGACATTATTTGAGCATTACTTGTCATCATTATTATATCTACCATAACTAAATTATTGACTTCTGCTACATCCATGCTTTGAATACTTAAGCTAAATCCCACATAGGTAAGTGAAAACCATGTGTGAAAATGAAGAAATACTTGTTTTCCTCATGTTAAGTCGCATGTTCTATCTGTTCATTCCTGGGATGTTGATCTCCATTATGTCCTGAGTGTTCCACATTTTTCTTTTTATTTTCTATTCTTAAAATTTTTTTTTTATTGCAGTATAGTTGATTTACAATGTTGTGGTTAATTTCTACTGTACTGCAAAGTGATTCATATACACGTGTGTGTGCGCTCTGCTTAGTCGCTCAGTCATGTCCGGCTCTTTGCGACCCCGTGGACTGCAGCCCGCCAGGCTTCCCTGTCCATGGGGATTCTCCAGGCCAGAATACTGGATTGGGTTCTCATGCCCTCCTCCAGGGGATCTTCCCAACCAAGGATCGTACTCAGCTCTCCTGCATTGCACATGGGTTCTTTACTGTCTTAGCCACCAGGGAAGCCCATATACATGTGTGTGTATGTGTGTTTGTGTGTGTGTACATTCTTTAAATGTCATTTTCCATATGGTTTATCACAGGATACTGAATATAGTTCTATGTGCTATACAGTGCTATACACATTTTTAAAGATGAAACTTAATGACAGTTGTCATTCACATTTCATATTTTGGAATTTGACTTCCTGAAAAGTTGCTGGATTTTCACCAGTGGCACTCAAATTGTGAGCCAGTTTTAAGCAGATGAGCATTGTGTCCATTTTTATAATCATTTAATTTAGATATGCAGATGACACCACCCTTATGGCAGAAAGTGAAGAGGAACTAAAAAGCCTCTTGATGAAAGTGAAAGATGAGAATGAAAAAGTTGGCTTAAAGCTTAACATTCAGAAAACTATGATCATGGCATCTGATCCCATCACCTCATGGGAAATAAATGGGGAGACAGTAGAAACAGTGTCAGACTTTATTTTTTTGGGGCTCCAAAATCACTGCATATGGTGACTGCAGCCATGAAATTAAAAGACGCTTACTCCTTGGAAGGAAGGTTATGACCAACCTAGATAGCATATTAAAAAACAGAGACATTACTTTGCCAACAAAGTTCTGTCTGGTCAAGGCTATGGTTTTTCCAGTGGTCATGTATGGATGTGAGAGTTGCACTGTGAAGAAAGCTGAGCGCCGAAAAATTGATGCTTTTGAACTGTGGTGTTGGAGAAGACTCTTGAGAGTCCTTTGGACTGCAAGGAGATCCAACCAGTCCATCCTAAAGGAGATCAGTCCTGGGTGGTCATTGGAAGGACTGATGCTGAGGCTGAAACTCCAATACTTTGGCGACCTCATGCGAAGAGCTGACTCATTGGACAAGACCCTGATGCTGGGAGGGGTTGGGGGCAGGAGGAAAAGGGGACGACAGAGGATGAGATGGCTGGATGGCATCACCGACTCGATGGGCATGAGTTTGAGTAAACTCTGGGAGTTGGTGATGGACAGGAAAGCCTGGCATGCTGCGATTCATGGGGTTGCAAAGAGTCAGACACGACTGAGCGACTGAACTGAACTGAACTGAACTGAATTTAGATTTTTGGAGAAAGGCTGGGAGTTTGAGCTCATCCAGGAGAATCTCCTTACAACAAGCCAAAGCATGGATACTCTCCTTGAAAGATACCTGGGTGGCCAAGGAAAGCACTTAATATGTCAACATACTAAGATGAAATAGATCCAGGCTTTGTCTATAAAAACAAAGTTGTTGTTTAGTAATTAAGTTAGTTTGACCCTTTGTGACCCCATGGACTATAGACCACCAGATTCCTCTGTCCATGGAATTTCTCAGATAAGAATATTGGAATGAGTTGCCATTTCTGTCTCCAGGGATCCTGACCCACAGGTCAAACCCACATCTCCCTCATTGGCAGACGAGTTCTCTACCATTCAGCCACCAGGGAAGCCCATAAAAACAAAAAATGAAATAAAATAAAATTCAATACTGAATTTATTATAATTGACAGAGAACCCATATAGTCTAGGTAATGCTTTAGGTATAAAAATAATCAGTTATTCCTTGAGAAATTCTTATGTTTTCAATGATAGGGTTTAGCAGAATCTCAAGTTAGTTCAGATTTTCATCTTTCAACTTCAATTCTAGACACCTGATACTGCAGCTAAATATTTACCTTAGAGACTACCATAGTATAATAACCACATAAGTAAAATACTATCTTAGCTCACCAGCAACATCTACTTTGAGTCTCTTAGTACAGTTTCTCAAACTTGACTGTACATATAGATCATTTGGGGGATCTTGCCAAAATGTAGTTATAGGTATGGGGTGGAGCCCCCAATTTTTTTTTTTTAACAAGTTCACTTTGATGAACAAGCTCCTCATCCAACCAATACACTCTGAGTAGCAAGATTTTACATGATCCTGCCTGGACGTTGCTTTTCTATGCCAATTTAAATATGCTATAGCTGCTTCTACCTAGTGACCAAAATAAATTAAAGGCTTAGCAGTCTTGAACTGTATGTACCACGTGCTATTTGGAATGCCTTTTATGGCATTTTTGGAATACCACATACCTCACAGTACATGGTTTAAGAGAAGACAGAACTGGGTTCAAAGACCAGCTAGGGCTACTTAACAGCTGTGTAACTAGACACATTGCCAAACCTGTGTCATTTCCATGTTCTTATCAAATAACTCCTAAGTCACAAGATAGGTGTAAGAATGTGATTGTGTATACAAAGTGTTTAGGACTGTGCCTGGTACCTAGTAAGTGCATCATCAGTTCAGTCAATTCAGTCGCTCAGTTGTGTCCGACTCTTTGTGACCCCATGAATCGCAGCATGCCAGGTCTCCCTGTCCATCACCACCTCCCGGAGTTTACTCAAACTCATGTCCATCGAGTTGGTGATGCCATCCAGCCATCTCATCCTCTGTTGTCCCCTTCTCCTCCTGCCCCCAATCCCTCCCAGCGTCAGGGTCTTTTCCAATGAGTCAGCTCTTCGCATGAGCTGGCCAAAGTCCTGGAGTTTCAGCTTCAGCATCAGTCCTTCCAATGACCACCCAGGACTGATCTCCTTTAGGATGGACTGATTGGATCTCCTTGCAGTCCAAGGGACTCTCAAGAGTCTTCTCCAACACCACAGTTCAAAAGCATCAATTCTTCAGTGCTCAGCTTTCTTTATAGTCCAACACTCACATCCATACATGACCACTGAGAAAACCATAGCCTTGACTAGACGGAACTTTGTTGGCAAAATAATATCTCTGCTTTTTAATATGCTATCTAGGTTGGTCCTAACTTTATGGTAGCTATTTTATTATCATTATTATATATAATACTATCATTTTTACCTTAACAGATATAACTTACTAAGTGGACATTTGGATGTAAGAAGAAAACTAATTTGGACAAATAAAGCAACTTTGTTACTGAAAGGTGTGAGGTCTGGCTTCATGCCTCTCAAAAGGCAATAAACAGGCCAGATTGGTGGAAAGGAAAGTTTGCTCTGTTTCAGATGTGACAGCTAGGCGGGAGGGCTGAAGTCTGTCCAAAGGCCGACTCCATCCTCTGACAAGCGGGAGGTGAGAGCTTTCAGAGACTGAGGCGGGGGCTCCATGCAGAGACAGCACAGTCAGCTCTGAGGGTCATTTTCAAATCGGTCATCCGTGGTTTTGTCATCTTGTTTGTTTTCAGTACAATCTTCAGTTCCAGGGTCGGTTCGTTTCCATGTTTTTGAGGCCAGTTCTCGGAACTGTGGCAGCTTGTGTCACGGCTCCATCCTGGTGATAACCATAGTTATCATGTAGTTGACTCTTCACCTGGTGAGGGATTCAGTATCTATAAGACAACTCACAGGACATGGCTCAGAATATTCTCTATAGCCCTTCAAGAGGAACTAGAGGTCCTTGACTACACGTAATGAGTATATTATTATCATTCGGTCTCTGTTCACTGTTTGTTTTTGTTTCTGCATGTTCTCATTTCTCTGATTAAACTTATTCTTTGGCTCAACTTTTCCTCAGAGAAAAAGTAGGCACAGGGCCTTGGGGAAGGACCATAGGGTCCTATTCTGTTTCAACTTTATGGAAAGGGTACAGGAGTTTGGGCTTTTCAGGAAAGGTACAAGAGCTTGAAAATCAGGTATTTTGTCTCTTCTCTCTACTTCTTTAAAGATACGGGGTCTCTGTTCTCTGTCTTTTTCTAGTCAACCATTTGCTTCTCTTTCCCTCCCTCCTTCTTTTTCTTCCTTTCTTCTTCCTCTCTCTCTTTCCCTCTCTCTGAAAATCAGTTTTCTCTTCCTACATGGATATGACTCAACAGAACAACTCAGAGACTACCACTATTTCCAATAATAAATTCCCAGGGAAAGATTCTGGACTGAGACGGTCAAGCTCACTTTGGCCTGGAGGTGAAGAGGATGAGCCAAACCATCAGAAGTGAAGTGAAGTGAATTCACTCGGTCGTGTCCGACTCTTTGCAACCCCACGGACTGTAGCCTACCAGGCTCCTCAGTCCGTGGAATTTTTCAGACAAGAGTACGGGAGTGGGTTGCCATTTCCTTCTCCAGGGGATCTTCCTGACCCAGGGATCGAACCCGGGTCTCCCACATTGCAGGCAGATGCTTTACCCTCTGTGCCACCAGGGAAGCCCTGAGCCTTCCGCCAATTCTGTGAGGTACTTAAGGAAAAAGACAAGGGTAGCTGACTTCTCTTAGGAGGAAATGTGGGAGCAGGGAGTGAGATTGCTATCACCTCTGGTCTAGAAGGCAGTAAGACCCTGGATGTGACTGGTGGATAGAAATGGGAAAAGAGGAAAACAAGGGTTTCCAGAATGTGACTGTGACAGGTAAATTCCTAAGTTTCCAGGAGGCTAGAGGATTGTGCTTGGGGCATTCAAAGCCTAGTGGAAAAACCATGCTCCAAGATTCCTGAGATCTGGTACTGCACATTTACTAGGCAGGGAAGTGGGTGAGAGTTAGGTAGCAATGAGAGCACCCAAGTGCAGATCTACAGAGCATATGGAAAAACTGAGCAGATGAATGAACTAAGAAGACAGAAGGCAGAAAAATCCTGTTGCCTTATCTCTTTTGTCTTTGCTAAGGATGTATAGAAGACAGGATGAAAAAAATAAAAGGAAAATAGAATCTTTGCATTCCTGTTAGGAAAATGGAAGTCTTCTTTTGATCAAAGATAAGTTATGAAGTTCTGCTTCCATTTTGGAAACCAGCCCAAGGTATGGTAATTTCTTCAAGGGCTCTAATTATTAATTCAGTTGGGAGGAACCCAAGGGACCTTTGAGTCTCTGGAAATAAGGAGTTTGATACAAGCCACAGAACAGCAGAGAAACTGAATTTGGTTTAGAGAATGAGTGCCTCAGAAGAAAGTAGAAAGCAAGTCTGGAAAAACTTTGTGGTGATTGCATGAACCCATCATGGCCAAGAGCTCTGTTCATTCTCCTTGGGTATGAAATTCTTATTGTAGGATACCTTATAATTTATTTTAGCAAGAGATAATGAGAGATTAGATTAGATTTCATCTCCAGTGAAAGTTGCGGACTGGTAAGGGTTGGGTTTGAAAGTGTGTGTGTAAAGGACCGCTGTGGCAAGCTGAGATGGACAAACAATCCATCACTTTTCGTTTAGAGACAGACGAAGACTACTACCAGTGTGGGGATCCTGAGGGATCTGCCAGAGATAGACTTTACAAAGTTATGAAATTACTGTTCAGTAAGTAAGGGAAAGTGGTTTGACGTTGGAAGATAAGTTTTATGTCCTTAATTATTAAAAAAAAAGCGGGGCGGAGGGAAGAAAGAAGGTTCTTGGAAAGAAGGTCAATTTCATAGTATTCACCCCAAAGCATGCTGTATTGCATAATATAATATATTTTATATGCTATATTATAATTAACAAAAGGGGAAATGAAAGACCTAAGCTGGGAACACCTGCTCAGAATAAATGTAAGGAAAAGATGTAGGGCTCTAAGAGAAGGAAAGGACATGGAACAAGCATTTCAACAGAAAAAAAGGGAAAAAAGGAATTGTTACTCTGGCCATGGAAAGAAAAAGGCAAAGGGAAAAAGATATAGCAGGTATGATGAGCAAGATCTAGGTCTGTAAGTCATCCAGTATATGAGGAAAGAGACAAATTCTCCTTACCTCTGAAAAGAACATTTTGGTTAGAGATTCTTAGAGGTAATATATGAGGAGGAGAAGGGGACCCACTGCATTTTTCTCATGGATGGAAAGGCTTAAGAAAATGAATAGAACATATGCCAATATAAACATACAATATTAACTATATTAAGTATAAAAAGATTATATGAGGAAATTGGAATATAAGGAATATGGTATATAGTGATGTATGAGGAAATATAGGAAGAAATAAAGTATAAATTGGCAGGCAATGAGAAGAGGCAGTAAAAGAAGAAGAAAAAGAAGAAAGCAATGATAAAGGAAAAGTTGGCCATCAAAGAAACCTTTAAGGACTGATAAACTTCCTACAACTCTGAATAAAGCAGAAATTAAAGTTAACAATGTGGAATAAGAGAAATGTCAGGCCTCAGAAGACGGATTATACAGCACTCTGAAATGAAAAACATATATGTCTGAACATGTAAACACACACGTGTGTGTGTGTGTGTGTGTTAGAGAAAGGAGCAGGATCAAAGATGAAGGAAGGAGCACTTTTGGCTCTTCAGCAAGGAAAGTTGAAGAAGGATTATTGATTATCTTGTGGGTAATCTAAAATGTAATTGGAAAAACAACGTGGCTAATGCCATGGTGACAGCAATGAAGAAAGGAATAATTTAATTATTACCATACTTCAACATTCCGGAAGGGAATGACCTGATGGCGTTTTTAGAGGAAACTCTTTCTAGGTTAATGGCCTCGGCTGAATTCCTTTTGTCAGACTGCTGACTGACTTGTCTCCTATATTGCTGCTTATGGGAGTCTGTTAGAATGACAAGAATGATGAAATAAAGAGATTCCTCAATCATTTTTTAAGTGTATTTAATTTCTAATAAAAATTATATAGCTATTTACCCAAGAACAGGATGGTTGTGGGAAGAAAATTTACTGCAGATGTCACACACCACATATATGCATACACAGAAAAAATAAATGAAAAATTCTAAACCCTGGGACAACCAATATTAACATCTACTCATCCAGAGATTTTTTCCTTTCAAATCTAATCGAGTGAATATATATTTATATGTATATTTTAAATTAGAGTACTATATGGTTGTATCCTGCCTTCTTGCAGGAGATATAAGAGACATGGTTTCAATCTCTGTGTTGGGAAGATCCCCTGAAGGAGGGCATGGCAACCCACTCCAGTATTCTTGCCTGGAAAAATCCCATGGACAGAGGAGCCTGGTGGGCTGCGGTCCATAGGGTCGCAAAGAGTCAGACACAACTAAAGTGACTTAGCAGGCATGCATATATATCTTACCATTCCTTTCCATTTTCTTAATGGTGGCAGGACACCAGGAGTAGCTGAAAGGATAAAGGAAAGAACACTATGTAGGTAAATTGTTTCCTGGAATTGCTAAATGGGAAGGACTCACATGATAACAGAGAACTAAATACATAAAATTACAGAGATGCACTATAAAGGGACAAAGGGAACTAGGTTTCCTTAAGATATCAAGCTGCATAGTTAAGATTAGATCAAGACTTTGAATCAGGTAAACCATAATTTTCTTTCTGGTAACAAAGGAAAAGCTTCTTACCTCTTAAGTTACTGCAAAAACTCTATATCCCAACATTCCCTGATCAGAAGTTTTCAGATGGAAAAGAATCAACATGGCAGATGACATGGATATATAATATTTTAATGTGCTAAATAAAATGGAAAAAAACCCCACAAACACAAAAGAACTAGCATTTAAGGTGCAAAAGTGAAATGGATAGTCTGAATTCATTAAAAGGACAAAGATGAAATGTTTAAGACAATGAAAAAAATATGGAAGAGATATTTAAAAATACATTAGTAACCTATTAAATATGTTGCAGTAAGAACCGTTAAACCAGAAAGAAAAGCCAAAAAGTTGTAACTATATGGAAAATATAAGGAAGATTCAAAGATAAATTAGAAGTTGGCAACAAGAAAGTGAACAGGATAAGACATTATAAAAAAGTTGTTTTTGAAAATAGGATGATTCAGGATGTAGTAGTTATTCACAGCAATCACCAAGATAGTTATAAAAATAATAGCTGATAGTTAATGGGCACTTACTGTGGTAAGTCTAAGGACTTTACTTTTTTTTCTAACTTAATCTTTGAGAATAATAAAAAGATAGTGCTCTGCCAGAGAGTCAGGATTTTATAGAAATGGAAAAGAGACAAACAAGAGAAGACAAAGGAAAATAAAGACGCTGAGACACAGGAAAAGACCCTAAACTCAAAAAGGAGCATACGGCTTGTTAAATACAAGGAAATGTCAAACCAAATCAATATCTGCAAAATAGAAGCTGCTGAATTTGATGATGAATGTATTTAAAAAATCTATTAAGAAGCTATAGGAAGTAAAACGAGGCCAAAGCAGAGCTACCACACAGAACATTTTGTAAACCACCCCCCAACTCCTAATTAAAACCAATATAAGAAAACATGGCAATTCTCCAAAAGAAGCATGTAAGAATAAAGTACCTCCTATTAAGGGAACACACTATAGGAAAAGATTTGGGAACCAGATGGCTGAGGTTATTAACTGGAGAAGTCAGATCAAGGAGCTGGGAGAAGTGGGCAAGTTGGAGGCTTAGATACAAATTCATTGGGTATTTTTAGAAGGAAAAGAAAGAATCCAAAAGGCCTAATCATGGGGATAAAGTCCTTCTGGGAGAGCAGGAATGCAAGAGTCTGTAAATGAGTGAAAGAGACAGGAAGACGTGCCAAATGGGAAAAACCACATCATAGGAAAGATGGGCAAACCACATCATAGAAAAGAGGAGGAAGAAAGAGTTGAAGGGAAAAGAAAATATAGGAAATTGATGTTCAAAGCCATGCAAATTGTTGGTTGGAGAAGAGTAATAAATGCATACATAAGTAGTATTTTTAAATGTTATCTGTAATAATGAATGTATAAGATAAAATATTATATATAGGAAATCAACATCAGAACTCAATACTATTTCATCTGCTAAATTCTGAAATATGAGAAGGTGGGATCCATTAGGCTCTAAGTATTGAAGATGCAAGGGTAATCTCAATGGCTTCCTTGTAAAGGTATCAAACTGCGACTAGGACATTTGTAAATTGGTTCTCTCTGGCTATTCTTCTTGAGACATAAAGACACCCGAGATAGAGTGGATGCCCTTTTTTAAATTGGAAATTTTTATTTCCTTCATATGTTTCAGTTTCTATATTGAATATGTATAATTTTATTATCAGAAAAAATGCATAAAATGTTTACATATCGAAGATGGTAAAATTCAGTTTCTATATTGAATATGTATAATTTTATTATCAGAAAAAATGCATAAAATGTTTACATATCGAAGACTGGTAAAATTCTAAAGCTATTTGCAGCAGGTAGCAACTAGCTGAATATGTATTTCTCAAACCTTCTACATTATTGCCAAGTAGCTAGAAGCCAGACTCCTTGAGAAACTGGTATATGATCCCAAAGACAGTAAATCTTGATATTGATAATATTATTGTTTTTAAGCAGAACACATATTCTTTTTTTAAGCAAGAAGTACATTTATTAATATAGGATACTTGTAAGCGATGCAAGCGGGCAGGTGAGGAAGCTATGCCAGAACACATTTTTTTTTGGGTGAAATTTAAACAAAATCTGTACTCCAGTTAATAATATTGTATCACTTGTTAATTTTCTCTTTTTTTATAACAAAGTATTTCTTTATATTCTCCAAATTGGATTAGAAGTTTAAAGACTCATTCAGATTTTTTTTTTAAAAGATCACTAAAATAAGAAGCTTTCTAGACTTTTAGCCGTAATATTCAATCCCAGAGTAAATGGAGCTATATAAAATTTTGAGTGAATATAAATTAGAAGTCTAGAATTCCATTCATATTGAGTCAAACAAATGGAAACAAAATGTCATGAATTTTTGGTTAAGCAAATATCCACAAATTTTCTAAAATACATATATTATGCTTTACATTATATGTATGTGTATATATACTTATATATTTACACAAAAACTTTTTTTATTACACTTGATAAAGCCTTGAGAAAGAGCAGCAGAAGAATGAGGCAGAGAAATTGGAAAACATAAACTAAATGAAATGAGAGCACTGAATATGAAATAGAAAAAGTGAAACAAACTAGGTAAAAGATCAAGATCAGCATATAATCCAGTTGTTTTTAGACATGGATGCTCATTAGAATCATATCTGGAGCTCTGGAGAAAAAAACAATATCTAGGCATTTGTATTTTACACAAAATTCCAAGAAAATTCTAATGTACATCTAGATTTTAAAAAGTGATTACAGGTTTTTCTAATAAATGGTAGTTTTAGTGATATAGAATTCTATTTTTCTCTGTTGACTAATCATGGCACAATGGTATTAAAAGAAATAATGGTATTAAAAGAAATATAAAGTTACATAATCACAATAGTAAAGGAGGTTTATCAGTTTTCACAATCAGTAGCCAGACAAAAAATAATGGAAACATAATTAATCTGACAATATAAAATGAAAGTGAAAGTGAAGTTACTCAGTCGTGTCCGACTCTTTGCAACACCCTGGACTGTAGCCTACCAGGTTCCTCCGTCCATGGGATTCTCCAGGCAAGAATACTGGAGTGGGTTACCATTTCCTTCTCCAGGGGATCTTTCCGACCCAGGGATCGAACCCGTAGTTACATACAATTTGGGGGGTTAAGTAGAGTGATATGGTAAGCGGAAGTGCATACATGAACATGTTTTCATCTACTCAGCCAATCTATGTCTTTTTGTTGGTGCATTTAATCCATTTACATCTAAGGGAATTATTGATATGTATGAGTTGACTCGTTGGAAAAGACCCTGATGCTGGGAGGGATTGGGGGCAGGAGAAGGGGACGACAGAGGATGAGATGGCTGGATGGCATCACCGACTCGATGGACATGAGTTTGAGTAAACTCTGGGAGTTGGTGATGGACAGGGAGGCCTGGCGTGCTGTGATTCATGGGGTCGCAGAGAGTCGGACACAACTGAGTGACTGAACTGAACTGAACTGAACTGATGCTCCTATTACCGTTTTCTTAATTGTTTTGGGTTTATTTTGTGTAGGGCTTTTCCTTCTCTTGTGTTTCCTGCCTAGAGATGTTCCTTCGGCATTTGTTGTAAAGCTGCCTTGGTGGTATTGAATTCTCTTAACTTTTGCTTGTTTTGAAAGCTTTTGATTTCTCCATCAAATCTGAACAAGAGTCTTGCCAGGCGGAGTAGTCTTGGCTGTAGGTTCTTCTCTTTCATCAGTTTAAATATATCTTGCCATTCCCTTCTGGCTGGTAGAGCTTCTGTTGAGGAATCAGCTGATAATCTTATGAGATCCCTTTGTATGTTATTAATATTTGTCATTTTTCCCTTGTTGCTTTTAATATTTTATCTTTGCTTTTAATTTTTGTCAGTTTGATGACCATGTGTCTCAGTATGTTCCTCCTTGGGTTTATCCTTCTTGGGACTCTCTGCTTCTTGGACTTGGTTGACTATTTCCTTTCCCCCTGCTAGGGAAATTTTATCTATTATCTATTCAAAGATTTTCTCAGATCTTTCTCTCTCTCTTCTCCTTCTGGGACACCATAATGCAAATGTTGGTGTGTTTAATGTTGTCACAAAGGTCTATTAGGCTGTCTTCATTTTTTTTTTTTTTTTCATTCTTTTTTCCATATTCTGTTCTGTTTCAGTGATTTCCACCTTTCTATCCTCCAGATCACTCATCCATTCTTCTGCATCAGCTATTCTGCTATTGATTCCTTCTGGTGTATTTTTCATCTCTGTTTATTTGTTCTTTAGTTCTTCTAGGCCTTTGGCAAACATTTCCTGCATCTTCCCCATTCTTTTTCAAAGATTCTGTATCATCTTCATTATTCTGAATTATCATCATTCCGAATTCTTTTTCTGGACGGTTGTCTATCTCCTTCATTGAAAGCAACTTGAAAACAACTTTATTTGGTTGTTTTTCTGAGGTTTTACCTTGTCCCATCATCTGGGACATAATATCTGCCTTTTTATTTTGATTAACTTTCTGTGATATCGTTTTGGTTCTGGCTGCTGTGAGCCTGTGTGTTTCCTAGGTGGCACTAGTGGTAAAGAATGTGCCTGCAATGTAGGTAGACATAAGAGTCCTGGGTTTGATCCCTGGGTCCAGAAGATCTCCTGGAGGAGGGTATGGCAACCCATTCCAGTATTCTTGCCTGAAGAATCCCATGGGCAGAGGAGCCTAACAGGCTATGGTCCATGAAAAAGTCAGACATAACTGAATCGAGTTAGCATGCACAGTCACAAACTGTGGGATTGTAATTCTTCTTGCTTCTCTGTCTGCCCTCTGGTGGATGAGGTTAAGAGGCTTGTGTAAGATTCCTGATGGGAAGGACTGGTGGTGGGAATACTGGGTCTTGTTCTGGTGGGCAGGGTTGTGCTCAGTGAAGCTTTAATCCAATTTGCTGATGAATGGTGCTGCGCTCCCTCCTTGTTAGTTGTGTGGCCTGAGACAGCCCAGCCCTGGAGTCTGCAGGCTCTATGATAGGGTTAATGGTGACCTCCCATGGTGTTCACACAAAGGGCCACCTCCCAGGACTGATGCTGCCAGGGCCCCGTCTCCATGGTGAACGGCTGCCAGCATACGCCTCCATAGGAGACCCTCCAACACTAGCAGGTCATTCTGGTTCAGTCTTCCGTGGGGTCCCTGCTCTTTCCCCCTGAGTCCCGGTGCATGCAAGATTTTGTTTGTGCCCTCCAAGAGTTGAGTCTCTATTTCCCTCAGTCCTATGGAAATCCTGTAATCAAATCCTGCTGACCTTCAAAGTCAGTTTCCCTAGGAATTCCTAGTCCCTTTGCTAGGTCCCCAGACTGGGAAGCCTGGCATGGGGCTCAGAACCTTCACAAAAGTGGAAGAACTTCTTAGGTATTATCGTTCTTCAGTGTGTGGGTCATCTACCCAGCATGTATGGGATTTGATTTCATCATAATTGTATCCCTCTTACCATTTTTTTCGGCTTCTCCTTTGTCTTTGTGTTATCTTTTTTGGTGGATTCCAGCATCCCCCTGTTGGTGGTTGTTCAACAGCTAGCTGCAATTTCTGTGCTCTAGTAGGAGGAGATGATCACATGTCCTTCTACTTGGCCATCTTGAGAACAGATTGGCTACCTTGAGGCTACCTTTGTAGCTAGGGTAAGCAACTCAGTACTCTAAATATGAGGTTTGTTTTTTCTCAATAATGAAATTGCTACATTATGTATTTTTGTGCTTTTCAACAGACACTGGGGCTTTGAAAATGACTGAAGTTTCCTGTTTATCCTCAAAGCAGAGAGTGTTGCAATACTTATCTAATAATTCTCTGTTCTTTCTCAGTAACCCTTAAACACTGCTTGTTTAAAATCAGCAATGTAAACTTCCAATATATCTCTCGCATCTCTTTTCCTGTGAATTTTAAACAATTGAGACAAGTAACAAAATGAGTTACAATATTTTTTATGTAAATTTGGATGACTTTCAGGATGGATAAAGTTGAAAATTACCTAGAACTCAAAAAAGGTAAGTGAAAAGTCAAAGCAATATTAGATTTTAACCTCAGCTCTCCCACTGCCTGACAATGGGCACTTAGTCTTCCTGTGTAGCTTAGGAGTATTCATTTCTAGGTCTAACCACCTCTGGGAGTATTATGAGAATTAGATAATGAACTTGTACTTTGTGCTATTTAGAAAAACCAATGCTATGTAAATTTTTTTAATTGTTTAAAATCTTGTTCTTTGCAAAAAAAAAAGTGTTAGCTATTTGATATTCTATTTTTAGTCAAATATGGATTCTTTGTATAGCATCTATCATGAAAGCATGCACTAAGTACTGGTTTTTAGTATTAATATTTACCACATCAATAATAACATGGAATCTGGATTATTATTCTATTGCAGGCTAATTCTTTTGAAACACAATAAGAAAATAAATAATATGAACCTGTATACAGCAAAAATATTTTTCATTTTATTTTTCCTAAAAAAGAACTTTCTTTATGTTTTGGAGGCTAAAAGAACTTATATTTTCTCCCAATTTCAGTAAATTGGGATTTTTACAGACCCTATGACAGCCCCAAGTCTTCCTTTCCAAGCTCAGTCCTTAAGTCAAAGCGCTCTATTCTAGTCAAGACTTCTTATTCAGTCTGTCATGCTATTCATCATTTATTCTATGATAATTATATTCTATTCACTCTATTCACCTGATAATTCAGGTCATTTATTCTTCTTTTCATTGTTCTCTGTGCCTTTTGCATTTTTTAATCATTTAATAACCTTGAAGAACTGATTCAATGAAAAACTGTATATATCCAAAGACATATGCTTATATAAGTATATATATGTATGTGATATTTTATATTCAAACCTAATCATAAAATGCTTATTTATATACATTTTAAGCTTCCTTACAATATTCAAAGATTTTGTTTTCATGAGACCATTTCCAATGTTCAAACTTCCCTCC
Organism: Dama dama; assembly: GCF_033118175.1. NCBI lineage: Eukaryota > Metazoa > Chordata > Mammalia > Artiodactyla > Cervidae > Dama > Dama dama. The sequence goes on along the minus strand of NC_083699.1, from coordinate 6,954,854 downwards.
CACTTTGTTGTTTTGTCTGATGAGATGCACCCAGCTTTACAGTCTGCACCCTGGGGGACCTGGGGGAATAAGGAAGAAGAGGAGAAAATGATAGGTTCAATATCCACAAGCTAAACAACAACTTGAAAGAAAAGTTATGACCAACCTAGACAGCATATTAAAAAGCAGAGACATTACCTTGCCAACAAAGATCCATCTACTCAAGGCTATGGTTTCTCCAGTGGTCATGTATGGATGTGAGAGTTGGACTATAAAAAAAAGCTGAACACTGAAGCTTTTGAAGTGTGGTGTTGGAGAAGACTCTTGAGAGTCCCTTGGACTGCAAGGAGATCCAACCAGTCCATCCTAGAGGAGATCAGTCCTGGATGTTCATTGGAAGGACTGATGTTGAAGCTGAAGCTCCAATACTTTGGCCACCTGATGTGAAGAGTTGACTCATTGGAAAAGACCCTGATGTTGGGAAAGATTGAAGGCAGGAGGAGAAGGGGACGACAGAGGATGAGATGGTTGGATGGCATCACCGACTCAATGGACATGAGTTTGGGTAAACTCTGGGAGCTGGTGATGGACAGGGAAGCCTGGCATGCTGCAGTCCATGGGGTCGAAAAGAGTCAGACACGACTGAGCTGAAACAACTGAAACAACAACTCTCAAATTCCTCTTGCCCAGCATCCTGGGAAGAACGGTAATCTGTTTCTGATGAAGGAATTGCTGTCTTTGCAGTGATCCTTCTACTTTTTTTTTTGCAATTCCTGGAGTCTTTCAAATTCTAGTTTTCTGTTGAAGCCAATTTTTAAAAAGTCATAAATGAGAAAACATCTCATTGTAGGTAATATCTTCATTTTGTTTTATTAAAATTATTAATTTATTCAAAATATAAAATATTGGTTATGTGTAAGAAATTAAATAGCTTATATATTTTAAACATTCATTAATATACATTTAGTGTATTTTTTATTAAAATGATAATGTACATTTTTACTTAAAAATTAAAATCCTGAACTTGAATTTAAATAGCTGTATAATGATAGTAGAGAGAATCAAGAGTAATAGAATATTCCAAGCAGTGTTATAAAAAAGTTGCAACAGTTAACCTTAAAATAAATTTTTAAATATTGTGGATACTTCCTTTCCTTTGTCATACATTGCTAAAATAGTTACAAAAGATGAAAAATGATTAACCCACAAAAGATTTCAAAAAAAGAAGGCTGAAACATTCAGATGAGAGATTTAAACACATTTTTGGTAATGGTGTTAATTGATAGAGAAAAGAAAGCTGTATCTTGACGTGGCGAACTTCTGGAGGAAAAACATGAATTTATCACTTCAAGGACCACTGTTTAGAAACGCTAAGTACTAAAAGAGAGCATAAGAACAAAGGGATTGGTTGAAAACCTGGACAAGATGCAGGCTGAGGACTCCGCGTTTTCTCACTTCTGTGCAGTGGGTACCTAACTCTTCCACTAACTCCTCTCCTCACGAACCACCAGTTCTGAAAGTGAACCAGGATACCAGCTCAGAAGACTGTGGGGATATCAGGTCTAAAACCACGAAGATTAGTTAAGAAACTACACGATGAACCAACGGGCCTTTGACCTCTTTGCAAGCACACAGCGGGCAGCTTATTGTACCCTTCATCCTCTCTCTCACCACCTCACCCCCATGCCTGGCACTCCAAGCACACGATCCACTAATTCTCAGCATGGCCAAAGGCCTTTCCTTCAATCCCACTCATCACCCGAAAGAAAGGTTTCTGAATATAGACATTTCTTAATTTCAAACCTAGATAGTCAAAACACTCCAATCCTTTTAAGACAGCCTTTAGTTTGAAACAAATGAGTCAAAACAAATGAACCAAGAATTCCTACAAAAGGAAGGACAAACACAGTGAAGACATAAAAAATTGTGAAAGAAAACCCTCAAACTGTAACATCTGCAGTGAGTAAAGAGAAAATATTTTACCCATAATAAAAACATAATACCACAAAAGAATGATATAACAATAAAGTACATTTAAGATACTTCATAGTAATTTAGCAGTAATAGCCTACAGATAAATTTCTAATAGGGATTTTGGAAGCCAAGATGCAAAGTGTAAACATTGAAAAATCAGTGCTATAGACATTATTAATATTGAGACAAATACCCAAAGAAAGAACTTAAAAAGTTGAAACTATCTGTTTATAGAAAGCTTTGAAGTTTGATAGAAGACCTACTGTATAGCACTCAGGACTCTGTAATAACCTACATAGGAAAAGACTCTGAAAAAAGGATAGATGTCTGAGTATGTCTAACTAAATCACTTTGCTGTACATCTGAAACTAACACCACCATGTAAATTAACTATGCTAAGTCGCTCCAGTCATGTCCGACTCTGCGACCTTATGGACTGCCATCAGGCCCCTCTGTCCATGTAGATTCTCCAGGCAAGAATACTGGCTTGTGTTGCCACGCCCCACTCCAGGGAATCTCCCCAACCCAGGGATCCAACCCATGTCTCTTCTGTCTCCTGCATAGGCAGGCGGGTCTTTTTACCATTAGCGCCTCCTGGGAAGCCCCAAATTACCTGTACTCTCATATAAAAGAAAAAAGAAAAGAAAAAAAAAAAAAGGAAAAAAAAGCTTGATAGAGCTTGCTATACATCCTTAGCACTGTGTTTGTTTTACCTGCTTATATGAATGACTGGTAAACAAACAATGAAAAAGAAACAAGTAAAAAACCAAATATAGTCAAAAGGAATAGCACAGACTACACTTTTGAAATTAAAGCCTTTGGTGATTTTTGTCAAAAGCAAAGCTAGCATGTTGTGTGGAACAAGTAATGTTATTTCTGATGATTCAATATTCGATAACAATTCAGGGTCAATCATTTATGGATGTCAACTTGGTTATATAAGTAGAAACTGTAGAAGAAACTGTAATAGATATGTATCTAATCTAAAATGGAAGTAAGAAACAAAACTAGGACATTTTTTCTTTTGGTAAGTGATTTACCTATTTTTATTTTCTCAGACTGGCAAGAAGCAAATTAGTAAAATAAGATTTTGAATTAATTTAGCTATAGAAAATCTAAGTTAAAAGTCTCATTTTGATATTTCTTAAAGTGAAAGTAAAAGTCACTCAGTCATGTCTGACTCTTTGCAACCCCATGGACTATACAATTCATGGAGTTCTCCAGGCCAGAATACTGGAGTGGGTAGCGTTTTGCTTCTCCAGGGGATCTTCCCAACACAGGGATCGAACCCAGGTCTCCCACATTGCAGGCAGATTCTTTACCAGCTGAGCCACAAGGGAAGCCCACTGTTTCCTAAGGAAGGAGTCAATTTCGTTATTATGAAGCATTTTAGTTTTACTGATTCCTTGTCAGTGGTGCATAAAGTGTTTTTAAGATTATGTCTAACTACAAAATGTATGTGATTCATATATGGTTAATTACTATTTTAATCACAATACAATGTTGATTTTACTCTTCTATTTTAAACACAAAGAATTTTTTACTTTGTTGTATTTGGATCAAATGAGGATTAAGTTTTATAAATCATCTTTATGAATATTTATTCGGTGGTTTAGAGATTAACCATTTATGATTTGAAAATTGTATTTATAATAGAAACTTTCATCAGAGCAAAAAAGAATACCGAAATTGCATTTGTAAATTCCAAGTGAAAGAGTTCTGAATTACAGAATGTAAAGGATGTCTCTAAAACTGGCAAGTTAATACTTTCCAGAAGCATCTGGGAATGAAGCTGATAAATTATACCTCTGGTATTTGATAATCCTGTGGTCACTTTAAAGTAGGTATGGAAAGCAATATATTATCTGTCTGTATTTAATGAAAGCTTTATGATTTTATCAGTTAATGAAAGAGAGCAAGTTACTTCAGCAAAACAAAGTTTAATTTTTTAAGAATATTAAACAGATCTAAGTTGATAGGTAATTCCTAGCTACTTTGAGTTCCATCTTACCTGCCAGAGTGATTGTGCTACAGTAAAAATATATATACTTTCTTACCTTTACAAAAGAAATGGAATCAATATCATATTACCAACCACCCTTTAGTGTGAATTGTTGATTTGACATGGATCCACACTCCCCAACCTCCTCCCTTCTTTCACACAACAGATCCAGGTAGTCACCAGTCATTAATTGTCCATCTAGATGGTATTTGATCAATACTCAGTTAAACTCTGACAGAAAAAAAAAAATCTTTCTACTTTTTACTAACAAAAATGACCTCAAAAAATAGAAGGCTTAGAACAAAAAAGTTTTGTACTTTTTTAGGGATGAGTAGGTGTTGGCACTTACTAATACTAGCTATCATATATGTTCTGCAAAGCAGATAGTAATGTGAAAATCAAAAGCTCTGAGAAAGTTAAGAGATGTCAATGAGTATAGGACTATATAATATACATATTTTCAAGCAAGGTTTTAAGAAAAATATATTAATACTTGTACATTTCTACCACTCCATTTTTATTATTCCTGCTTAGAACAATCATGTCTTGGAGAAAATAAAGAAATAACCCTAGCAAGATGTTATCCTACAAAAACTGCAGGTACAGTGTGCAGATTATTTTTCCCATCTCTTGGCTAATATGGAATGTATCCATTTCTTCATTACCAAGTAATTTACTTCACAATACATTCAGAAAACCAAGATCATGGCATCTGGTCCCATCACTTCACGGCAAATAGATGGGGAAACAGTGGAAGCAGTGTCAGACTTTATTTCCTTGGGCTCCAAAATCACTGCAGATGGTGACTGCAGTCATGAAATTAAAAGACACTTACTCCTTGGAAGGAAAGTTATGACTAACCTAGACAGCATATTAAAAAGCAGAGACATTACTTTGTCAACAAAGGTCTGCCTAGGTTTTTCCAGTAGTCATGTATGGATGTGAGAGTTGGACTATAAAGAAAGCTGAGCGCCGAAGAATTGATGCTTTTGAACTGTGGTGTTAGAGGAGACTCTTGAGAGTCCCTTGGACTGCAAGGAGATCCAACCAGTCCATCCTGAAGGAGATCAGTCCTGGGTGTTCATTGGAAGGACTGATGCTGAAGCTGGAAGGCCAATATTTCGGCCACCTCATGCGAAGAGCTGACTCATTTGAAAAGACCCTGATGCTGGGAAAGATTGAGGGCAGGAGGAGAAGGGGACGACAGAGGATGAGATGGTTGGATGGCATCACTGACTCAATGAACATGAGTTTGGGTAAACTCTGGGAGTTGATGATGAACAGGGAGGCCTGGTGTGCTGCTGTTCGTGGGGTTGCAAAGGATCAGACACAAACTGAGCAACTGAACTGAACTGAACTGAACTGAGGAATGAAACAGACTCCAAAGCCTACATCAAGAAATGGACTTTTCATTTTTTAATGCAGTAGTCACTCTACATGGAAAAATAAATGCTCTAGGTTGGTGGTTATTTTGGGGAAAACAAAAGATAATCTTTATTTACTCTGGGATTAAATAAACTAAGCATTACCAAAAGAAATTCCTAAACAGGTATCTAATATCAGAAAAAATTCAAAGCTAGTTAAAGAAGTATTTTATTCATAAAAACAGGTCATTTAGGACTGAATAATGTGTCTGGATACTTTAGGTATGAGAAATATGAGAGACACATATTAGAAACTGGCAAAAGGATTCCTAACTAAATAGGGTTGAAATTCTTCCAAATGAATTAATCCCCTTCCTTAGGCCTTGTCTTCCCAATCTCTCCCTAAGGAATATTTGGCCAGATCTAATATTTTATTACTTATAGTCTTAAGTCCATACTATGTGCTTTTTGCTGTCACCTCTAATTATATTTACATACTGAAGTACACATGTTCCCAGTTATAAAGTTGTACTAACCTTTGTCATTAAAAAAAAAAACAACAAACTGAAAACTCAAAGCTAAAAAATGTGTTCAAAGGACTTCCACTTGCAATTGGCAGAAAATCCAGCCCAAACTGACTTTATAAAAGGCGCTGATTCACTCACTTAACTGAGATACTTAGGGGAGGGCTGGCTTTCTCTCTGCCCCTCTCTTCTTGGTTTCCTCTCTTTCCTGTTTTCTCTCTTTTGCTCTCTCTACTGTTGCATCTCTTCCTGGTCTCCACCTGCCTTCACACTTACACCAGTTTCCCATCACAAACAGAAGATGGCTTCAGCAGTCCCAGATCTCACATCTTCTGAGATTCAGTCTAGGAGGAGGGAGAATTCTCCAGTCTCTTTCCAGTGTTCCTGGTGAGTGCTTGCTATCATTTCTGATAGGGTAATGCAAACCATTACTGAACTCTCCATGGTTCAGACGAGGGGAATGCGGCATATAGATTTGCTTAGAACTGAGTCCCATCATATTTCATCTCCCTCCTGAACCCCATCTGTATAAGATTCCTATGGCTGCTCTATGAAAAATCACCACCAGCGTTGTTGGATTAATAGAACATAATTATTCTCTTACAGTCCTGAAGGTCATAAATCCAATGTTGACTTTGCTGGGCCAAAGTCATGCTCCCTCAGGAAACTCTAGGGGAAGAATCCATTCGTGAGCCTTTTCCGGCTTCTGGAGCTGCACTCCTGGGCTCTTGGCCCCATCCTCTATCTTCAAGGCCTGCAGCCTAATGTTATGCTGTAGTGGTCAGATTGCCTTCTTCTGTGATCAAATCTCTCACTGCCTCCCTCTCTTAATGATATTTGTCATTACATTTAAGGCCCATCCAGATAATGCAGGATAATTGCTCAATCTCAAGATCCTTAACAATCATGTCTACAAAATCACTTTTGCCACATAAAATAGCATTTACAGATTCCAGGAATTGAGACCTGGGTATCTCTGGGGCCATTATTCAACCTACCACACAAAATATAAGCATAAAAATGGAGAGAAGGGGAGAGAGAAACCCAACAAATGTTAGGAAGAAAAGTAACAAGTATCTAACACTGATGTGTTTTAGAGGCTGGTTTTATTTTGTTCCTTTGTCTTCTGTAATTATATTATCAGAGCAAGGGTCCTCCTTGTGCTTCTTATTTTAATTTAGCATCAATGGCCACATTATCAAGTGCATAGGTATATTTCCACTTATATTTAGTGGGTATTCGGAAGCTAGTGATCCAACTGTGACCTGAACTTCGATTTGTTGTTGTTCAGTTGCCGAGTCGTGTCCAACTCTGTGACCCCATGACCTGCAATAGGAAATTGCCTATTCTAGGGATAGTTTGGGCGTTAGAAGTTTCTGCTCCTTCTGCTAGTCCCTTTAGTTGTATCCGACTCTGTGCGACCCTATGGACTGTAGCCCACCAGGCTCCTCTGTCCATGGAATTCTCCAGGCAAGAATACTGGAGTGGATTGGCATGGCCCTCCTCCAGGGATCATCCCAAGCCAGAGATCCCAACTCAGGTCTCCTGCATTGCAGATAGATTCTTTACCACAGAGCCACCGGAGAAGCCCCGTAACATTAATTCCTTTCTTTGACTCAAAAATGGAACTGTGCTTTGTTCACCTCAAGTAAGTGAATCAATGATTTTTAGTCAAGTATAATAAGACATCATAGCCATAAAACAGGTCAGTTGATGATGAATATGCTTTCTATTCTGAAACACACATGAAAAACTAGGTTAGCATCAATTACAGCTGAGATTAAATAACAGATACTTTGTAAAATATCTTATGTTTGAACCGCCATATGTACAAAAAAAAGAAAAAACCTCTTCTTAAATTGGTTGTTCAGTATACCTTCTTTTGTGTGTTACTGGATTGAAAGCTTGCTTCTTCATTCCCTCAATGCAATCAAATGATTGCCTCCTCTCTTAGTTTTCAGATTGTCATAGGAAGATGGAACCTGTTTGTTTGGCTTGGAATTAAAATTTCTTGTCCTTTAAGTTTTCATGATCTTTGACTGATCTGCTTGAACAGAAGAATTAAAAAAAAAAATTATGAGAGGCAGAACTATGTTGTGAATGAGAATCAGAAGATTTTGGTTTAAATCTTTATTTTGGCTAGTTACTAGTTATCAGATGTGAGAGCTTGACAGAATTACTGCACCTCTCTGATCTTCTGATTTTTTTTTAATCCATAAAATGGAAAATGATAGTTATTATCTATGGCTACTTTCTGCCTCAGATGTGTAAAGCATAGTATGTAGCACCTGATTTGGGGGTATTTTTCTTATCATTGTATTCATTCTGTCACTTGGATATTGCTTAGTTTATACATTTATTTAAGTGTTTTGAAGGAACTGATACATCATTTAACAACAGTTTAGTGAATAATTACTCTATGTGCTGTCCTTCGGGAGCCTTCAATCCTGGTAGGTACAGTTTTTAGTAGAACCCATTAAAACTGTTTAATATCACCTAACAGAATACATATAAATATGTCTGATATAATTTAGCCACTGTAAATAATTCAAAATATTTTTAAAAGCATTAGATGATAATTTTCAGTAACTGAAAACAACTTTCACTTTTGGACGTGACTCAAGAAGATTTTAAGTGTAAAGTGAAAAACCAGATAATAAGGTCTGTCTTAGTGAGTGGCCTGGCAGATGAATTCAGCAATCTAGGCCAGATGCTAAAACTGGTAACACTTTGAAGAATTCTTCATCCTTGTGATTCGTGTATTTGCAGATATCTCTCAGCCTCAAGTTTATTTGGAGGCATTATAAAATTATATGAAAATAGCTATATGAAGAAAAGCTTTAAAGAGAAACAGCTTGTTTTTGTTTATTTTGGGTTTCACACATAAGTGAAAGAACAGAGTATTTGTCTTTCTCTGTGTGACTTATCTCACCAAGCGCAATACCTTCTAGGCCCATCCATGTTGTTGCAAATGGCAAGATTTCATTCTTCTTTATGGCTGAGTAATATGTGTATATATATATATATATATACACCATTTTCTGTATCCATTTGTCTATTGATGACATGTAGGTTGCTTCTACATCTTGGAGGGGAGGGGGTAGGGGAGTGGGTAAATATGTATAGGAGGTTAAGAGGTACAGACTACTAATTATAAAATTTTAAAAGTCATAGGAATGTAATGTACACTACAGAGAATATAGTCAATACTATTATAATAACTTTGCATGGTGCATAATGTAAAAATATCAATTTACTATGTTGTATACCTGAAACTAATACAACATTGTAAGTCAACTACATTTTAGTAAAAAAATAAAGAAACAAAAAGATTAAACTGTGGCTCTGTGGTCATATTAGCAGTAGCCTAAGTCTGATTGTGTTAGGTTGGCGTGTGGTACCAATTACATAAGGCTTCCCAGTTAGCTCAGTGGATAAACATACTGCTTGCAATACAGGAGACACATTGAGATGAGCGTTCGATCCCTGGGTCAGGAAGATCCTCTGGAGGAGGGCATGGCAACCCACTCCAGTATTCTTGCCTGGAGAATCCCACGGACAGAGGAGCCTGGCGGGATACAGTCCATGGGGCAGCAAAGAGTCGGACTCAACTGAAGTAGCTAAGAGCACACTGAACTAAATGCATTGTGTTTAAAAAATTAACTCTGAAATACAAATTCCTATTTATATTTTTCCCTTCTCCTCTCACTTTGAAGTTATACATTAAAAAGTGAAAACGTGAAACTCCAAATACTGGTATCAAAACCACTCCAATAATCAAATATATATAGAAAAGATTTTCTTTCTCTGACATTAACATTTACAGAAACAATGAAACTTTAGCAGCTTAAAAGGAAAATAATCTATGTAGTTAGTCAGTTTTCACCCAAAAGATTGTGAGGAGGCAAATTTTGGTTAACAACCCTAAAATATATTAAAGTTCCTTTAATTTTGGAACCTCAGACTTCCAATGAAGTAATACGGCATCAGAGATCCCTCTATTATACTCTCCACTAGTGCTTCTCCTAGTACTTCATAAGGTGCATTAAGCCTTTAATGAATAAAGATGTGACTTTCTAAAATAACTAATACCTTTAATTTTAAAATGGGAACAACTGGCTGGCGTTGCTCCATGAAGAATACCATGTTCCACAATTACAGAAAGAAAGAGAAGCTCAAATTAAGTTATTAGTTCCTGGTGAAAATTTAATGAAGTCGACATAGGTAACACTTCTTTTAGAAGAATAATTTTTGACTTACCTATTTGTTATTCCTAAGATCTGTAATTATTTGAACAGTTCTTGTAAAAGAGCCACTTGCATGGGGATATGCTGAGCCTTAGACAAAGAGTTTATTTATTTATTTTTTAATCAGCAGGAGTGAGAGAGATTTATGTCATCCAACAGAGAAGGAAAACAAGCAAGCAAATTCATCTGTTTTCCACAACAATACCTTTTTATTTATTAACAGCTATGGAGAAGGCTAGACCATCAGTCTATAATTGAATTTTGTCTACTTTGTGGCATAAGGAAGGGTGAATCTGGAAACTTGCTTGGTTAATTTTAGCCTAGTAAGTTTTTGAAAGCAACTCAGAAGAAGTAAGGCAACACAGCTAAGGATTGATTTTCCTGTCTCAAATCAGAGACATAAGTCATATGCCATGACTAACTTCTTCCTGAAGATATCAATACTCTACCCATAAGGCCATTAGTGGTTAAATATTTTGATCACTGAGGTGCAAAAATAGAAACCAGAGCCAACTGAGTTGGGGAAGAAGAGGGTGTACCTTTTCTGATGAAATTCTGTTTCTGTTAAACCTCTGGATCACGAAATACATCTAGGGCCATCTTCATTACTGTAACGACCCCCCAGCTGCCAACCTGGCTACTGACATGTGCCAGCACTGAGGGTAGGGCATGGATATCCCAATACAAGAAAACAAATTTAAATAAATATAAAACACTTCTGTGGGTGCTTTGAAAATGCACTATCTTGTTCGGATAAATTTTTATCATTTGCACCAACTATTCTTCTCTATCTTTGGTCTTATCATTTTATATTTTAGGCACCAATATTTTTCATCACACACCTTGGGTCAAGAATAGTTCTACAAGCTGAGCATCCAGGGGTGAGCAAGACAGATGAGGTTCTTGCCCCCAAAGAGAAAAATATATAAGCAAATCAGTGAATCTCTTCAGGTTGTCAGGAAATAGTGCCTAGATAGAGAGTGGTTGGGAGTCTCCCTCCAAAGAAATGTTCAAGAGAGTTCTCCAAGGCTGTGCCAGCATTTGAGCAAGGACTTAAAAGAGGGTGGGTTTGAGTGAAGAAGTGGTGGACCAGTTTTCCTAGATAAGGGAGGAATAATGTCCTGATTTGGGAAGCATTTTGGCAAGGATGAAGAACTGAAAAAAAATCTGGGTGTATCTGGAAAGTTGTACTAGAGAGGTAGTCAAAATTCATACCTGAAAGGTCTGCTAAGCCAACTTAAGGAGTCTGGATTTTATTCCAAAAGCATTCATTATGGAGCTATTATGATATATTTTATGACAACATTCTGCTTAGAGTAAGCCAATAGTTAGTTAGAATTTTTTAAAAACTTTAAAATTATCATTCTTTAAGTAACTTCAAAATGGAGTTGTTCAATCTAAATGTATTTTATATTTAATGACTTTCAAAAGAAAATGACTATGTAAATCTCAGAAATAATATGTTTCAGGATATTTCAAGAGAACTTTGGAATTCCTGGGGAATGTGTTCTGGTGATTCTTCCAGAAGAAGAGACAAGTTGGTAGAGAAAGACAGGGGAGGAATCCTGGTAAATGATTCTTACGAATAAGGGAACATGCACTTTCTCATCAGCCTGGATTTCTGCGCCCCCCCCCCCCCCCCCGCCCCCGTCCCATATCCATTCACACATTTCACAATCAAGTTCACAGAGGTTGGTTTAGCTTTGTGTAGAGCTTTCAAAATAATGGGTATCTGGTTTTGAAAGATCCTTATAGTTCCACTTCACGGATATTTGTAAGGAACAGAAACTTGTTATTTACTCATAATATTCTGAAAGTAGATTCTCTAACACTCCCCTCCAGCCCGTATGCACAAACATGCAACCTCACATTTTTTTCCTTCAGAGCAGAGTGGAGTCAGGAAGTTCATAGTAATTTGCAGACATACGCCAATCAGCTAACACATCACTGCAAACAGTGATACCACTGAGGCAGGAAGGAACAGATGCTGATCACACTGGGCTGAGGGTGCGGAAAAGGACTAGTGAGGGAACTGATCCAGCAAACCTTCAGCACAAGGAGTGAAGGCTTACTGGATATAGGGGTTATTTTTTCTTATTGATACTAAATAAACAGAGTAAGGGATGTGATTTCAGTTTGCTTATTGAAATATGGCTTTAAGAATTTTATATAATGCCTTATCAGATGGAGCTATCAAGATGGTTTCAGGCTTCCACATTGGCTGGGGTATTTTATTCAAACTAAGAAAGAACTAGAGACTAAAGGATTGTCTATGTTTGAGGTACAAATCCATTTCTGTTTCAGTCTATTAGGATAATATTTCAATATTGTTTTTCCTAGTAAAGCATCTTGTTTTCTCCTATATTTGATTTCTTAAGCATGGTAAATATACTTGGTCTAGGAGAATTTTTTCTACTTTCACAATTGCATTAAGCGTAAATATTTTAAAATAAATTGAATATTTGAAGTAAAGTATGGAGTCCTTTCTAATAAAAAAAGTCTGAAACAGTGTCCATTTGGCTTCGAGATTGAAAATAATGTTACATCAGCAGCATAGCTTCCAGTAAGATTTATTAGAATGTTTGGTTAGCAGGAAATATCAGTTTACCAGGTTTGTATTTATAGAATGAAATACCAGTATTTACACTGAAAATAAATGATACCAATCACATCCCTTACTCATGTGTTACTTTTCCACACTGTTTTTCTACCACTTTATGGCAAAATTTCTTCCCCTTCTGGAATAAGCTACCTAAATTTGATCTTCCTGAGAACATTGCTGAAGTATAAGAGGGTTGTCCTTTCCCCTTTCCTCTTTCATAACTGTCCTCCCACTGAATTGCTTTTCTTATAATCACCCTTGTCATCCATCTTGAATCTTACTAGGGGGCATTGCCCCAAGGAAAAAACATCTCCAACATACAAAGGAATATTTTAATATATTGGTGTTGGTATTGAGAGAGTGGATTACTCCAGACACAGTTTAAAAAATTCTTTTACAATGTAAGTTGTTACCAATGATTTGATCTCAACAAAGATGGAGGAACCAAATAAATTGCCACTGACAGATTATTAGAAATGTTTATGACGTACTACTCTGATTTTAGTGTATAATTTTGAAGGCGTTCAGAGGATTGAGGAATACCACTCTAACAAAAATCCTTCTGTCCTCATGCACTTAATTTATATTTTTTTTAATTATAATTTATATTTTTTTATATTAATTTTTTTTCAGCACTTACCTTCTCCCTCAAACAAAATTGAAAAGGAAAACTAGGAATAAAATTGATGCTGAACTTATTTCAGTTTAAGAAGCAGCTCACATCTTAAAATCATTTGCAATAAAATTATACTTTATGCTGAATATTACCCTGTCAAAACTTATTTCCCATTATTGTGTTGTTATGATTAATTATATGATTTTGCTATCATAAATGTAATTTAATCCTGAAAATATATTTTAACATTTAGGGCATTATGGTCACAGGAAATGCTACTGCTACTACTAAAGATAATAACAAAACCTTAAATGGAAATTTGCATATACAGACAGACATATTTTTTTCTCGTGTCTTTTAAAATATTTATCTATTTATTAATATTTGGCTGTGTCGGGTCTTAGTTGCATCACATGGGATTTTCTGTCTACACTGAGGCATGAAGGGTCTTTAATTGCAGCATGTGGGATCTATTTCCCTGACCTTGGATTGAACCTGGGCTCCCTGCATTGGGAGTATGGAGTGTTAGCCACTGGATCACCAGAGAAGCCCCTACATGTATATTTTCAGTGTAGCAAAATATGCTGAGATGGTCAATAAAATCCTTTAAAGCATAGCTTTCTATTACAGACACACAAAAAATTCTGCCAAGGATATGTAAAGTTTTCATGTAATGAAATGTAAAGTTTTCAACAGTTAAACAGCAAGTTCACTTATCATTTAAAGGGATGATATTATGACTACATCACAAGTTGTTAAGACATTAGGAGACCATTACATTGGAAATAGTAAAGCAACAGTTGATTTTAAATATTTACAATATACCAGAAGTCATACCCTTGGCAACCATTTAAAACAATTATGAAAAAGTTTAGAAGTCAGCTTAAAGACATTTATGATGATACAAAGCTTTTCAAAATTCTCAGAGATGGTAAGCAAAGTTTTTTGGAAAAAACAGATGGACAAAAACTATGAAAACTCCTTTAAAAGAAGAGCAATCTGGCCAAAACAACTTTTACTAGAAGGGAAGTTGACACAACCAGGAGCTGAAAGCCCAAACACTTACCATGGCCTGTGGGGCCCTATGCTACGTCTGAGATCTTCCCTTTCCTGCCATTCCTCCCCCCAGTCGCTCCCCATTAGTGAGACTGCGGTCCTTGTTATACTTCAGACACGCTAGACAGGTCCTGCCTCTGACTTCCACGTTGCTGGCTCCCCCCACCCGAGACACTCTTTCCCCAGATCTCCTTCAAGTCATTATCTTCGACTCATGGGCTTCTCTGTACCATCTGACATAAAATTACAATTGCCTCAATCCCCGCTCTCCCCAGCTTAATTTTTTCCCATACCATAATCCTTTTCATACACATAGTACAATTCGCACACAATGGAACGGAATTATTTATTAAGTTTTTAGTCTCTACCCCTCTAGAATGCAAGCCCCATGGAAGCAGAGGTTTTGTCATTGCTCATAGCTCTATTTCCAGTATCTAAAACAGCCCCTGGAACTGAGCAGTAGGCATTAAATAAAAGATGTTGCATGGATGAATATGCAAGTTATTTCTAAGATTCATGGCCTCCATGTCAAAGGCTTTTTTAGAAGGAAATGACAAAACTTCTTATAAAATTTTCTTGTCACTGTCAGTAGAAATAATAGGAGTCTATCATAACAGATTAAGGAACCAAGGAAATAAGCTATCCTTATTCCCTATTAGTCATTTATTATAGATGTAATTTATCTTCACAACTAACAAGATCACAAAGAAACTTACATTCACTCCTTTATTCAGTTGGTCAGTTAGTTAATTAAGGGACATTTGTTCAGCATCTGTTGGCTACTGTGCCACTGGGGCAAAGGTAAATAGAAATTTGAGAACACTTTTAATTTTCCAAATGTGTTTTTCTTCAAAATGTTTTTTAATTAAAAATAATATAGCCCTACCCACATTTATCTGTAAATTCAATGTACTCCTCAAGAGGAATTTCATGAAATTTGATGAGGTGATGACACAGTGACATGAATGAACCAAAGGCCAAGAATAACCAATATATTTTGGAAGAGAGGGAAGAATCTGTATCAATAAGCTCTATATCCAGTGTCAAGACTTATTATAAATCTATAGTAATTAAGTATGGTATTGACAGAGGGATAGACAAAAATAATAATGAAATATAATGGAGAACCCTGCGTATATAGAACTTTGCAATATGACAGAAATGGTATTATAGATCAGTTGAGAAAGGATGGATTCTTCCATAATTGACTAGATTATTAAAATATTGATTAAAATGTTGCCCTTATTATGGAAAAAACCCTACTCTTCCACACAAAGAAATTCCAGATGGTCTAAATAAAGACTGAAACTTAAAAGAAAATTTTAATAATGCTTGGAAGACAATTTAAAAGAATATATTTATGATCTTATAGTATCAAAAAGATTTAGTTCAAAAAGGACTAAAGAAAAACAGTAATGTAAAAGAAAAGATGGATTTACTTTACCAAAGCTATCATTGCTATTTAGATGCTAAGTCATGTCCAACTCTTTCATGACCTCATGGACTCTAGGGTCCTCTGTCTGTGGGATTTCTTAGGCAAGAATACTAGAATAGGTTGCAATTTCCTTCTCCAGGTGATCTTCCTGACCCAGGGATTGAACCTGAATCTCCTGCATTGGCAGGTGGATTCTTTACCACGAAATCACCAGGGAAGCCCCAAAGCTATCGTGTGCGTATGTGTGTGTGTTAGTCCTCAGTTGTGTTTGACCTTTTACGACCCCATGGACTATAGCCCACAGGGCTCCTCTGTCCATGGAGGTCTCCAGGCAGGAATACTGGAGTGGGTAGCCATTCCCGTCTCCAGGGGATCTTCCTGACCCAGGGATCAGACCCAGGTCTCTTGCATTGCAGGTGGATTCTTTACCATCTGAGCCACCAGGGGACCCCAAAGCTATCATAAACAAATACAAAAGATAGCACAGAAGGGAAAGATGCACTTGCTTTTATATAAGGAATCAATGATTATTATACATTGTGTATTTATAATATGTAGTTTATATCAATCAATAAGAAAAATACCCCCAAAATTGAGAGACTGTTATCCAAGTTACCAATAAACAAATAAAAAGTGCTCATGCTCAGAAATGAAACAGATGTTCAAATCAAATCAGTTAACAGCAAAACATTTCATATTCATTAGACTGGCAAAAATTTAAGCCTAATAATGCCAAGTATTGAAGGAAATGTGGAATAAATGTTGATTGGTGGTGAAGTTGGTAAAAAAAACCCAAGGAGAACAATTTGGATATGTGTAATTAGTTCAAAGCATTCAACCACCTTGATTTGACAACTTCTTAGTATATCCCTTGGATAAACTCCTGCGTATGTGCACAAGGAATCATACATAGGCATGCTCATTGTGGCTTCCTAATGATATATTAGAAATATATCACAAATGATATATTAGAAATAATCAATCAACAAGAGACTGGATGAATGGTATCTTATTTTCACACGGAATATGAAAAAGAAGTTAAACAAACAAAGTTGTTCCATATGACCAAAAATGATAAAATTAATGAAAAAAACAAGTGAGAGTAAAATGTCTACAACCCACAATTCAATGCTATGTTGCTTACAGTCATATGTGGATATTATAAAGGTGGGTAGATTGAAATTACCACCAATTTCTCCCAGTTCCAAAACTCCATAACACTCTATACACAATATACGTCTTGTATATTTGTGTTCCTGGATAGCTTTTATCAAGCTTTTACAATAATTCAAAAGACAGGAAACTTCTTCCCTTGAAATTCTTCCCATATCATGGTTTTAGTTAATATCTGTAAATGCACCCCCTTTGCCCCAATCTATCTCCCTGTCCCAGAATGCACCTTTGGATATCAGAGCTATGCGTTGCTCTAGTTCCCAAGACATTTCCACCTGGGTGCCTGCCATGCACCTAGAACTTAACAAGTGAAAGACAGAACTCATTTTTCCTCACCGCCCTTGCTCCTTGTCTGCCTCAGGTTCCTATCTCAGAGAATGGCTCAGCCATCTAGCAGATTACTCGCTGAACACAATCCCCAGCTCTGCCCCATTTCCCAGAACCCACATCCAATTACAAAATGACTCTCAATCCCACTTGTCATATACTTATTTCAGCTTTCCTTTTCTCACCATTCTAAAAGTGGAACCATGCCCAGGCCTCCTTGTCTTCAGGCCAGATTATTATCACAGCCTCCTAACTACTCACCTATCCCCCCACGTAGCAACTAAAAAGCAAACCTAACTGCAACTTCTGAGTGCCTCGCTTCTAATATGCAAGCCTGCCCTTGGTATGTCCCCAGCTTAAAATCTTGCCGTGGTACCTACTCGTCCTTAGGATAAAGGTCAAACTTCTCAATATAGTTACAGGGTTCTTTCTAACATAATGGTTGTCTCTTTTGCCTCCCCATATTTTTTCCCTGTGGCTTCCTCTTCTACTCAGCATCCCAGCTTAAGAACTTCTTTTCATTTCTTCTTTAGATATGTTTTCTCTGGCATCTAGGACTTTATTCATGTGATGCTATTTACTCATTCTCCGTGTTTATCTAGTTAGCTTCTGCCCACCCTATATATTGCTTCTTTCCATTCCCTAGTCTGAATTATATCATAACCCTCCTCTGTGCTGTTCTTAGATGGGTGTCCAAGGGCTGTCACAGATGGGCGCACAGGTTGTGCACTGTTCAACTCTAAGGGGCACGCCTCACATTACGGTCTACGTGAAGAATGCCCCTGACTTGCGCACATGCGGTGGTCATGTCCATCATATTTCTATCACCGCAGGCAGTTGCATTACAGGGCATTAGTGTAACTGCCTGCTGACTTGTCTTTCTCACTGTTTCACTAAGTAGACAAGGGACATCACATCTGAGACTAGAAGTCAATAAATAAAAAAAAGAAAAATACGTTGTTTCTTCACCTTTTTCATGAGGTCAGATAAGGATATATCCTCTATGTTTACACCAGGATCTCATCTCAGGGGCGGAAACAGAGAAATGACAGGCCACCTAAGATAAACTGAAAATTTTTATCCAAGACAGAATGAACGCTTCCTAAAAGATATAAAGCTAAGTACCTAAGCAATGAAATCCAAGCTCCATGATAGCAGAGATTTTTGTTTGTTTGCTTCCATTTGATCCATGCTGATTCCTCTGACTCTAGAAAAGAGTCTTACACCCAGTAATCCTGAAGAAAGGCTTTCTGAATGAATGAAGGAGTCATTTGTTTCATGATTATTATTGTAGATTATACTTCAACTGGATTGAGGACCCATGGAGAATACTAGAACGGAGCTTGACAAACATCCATGTTGCTGCATTTTGTTCAATCAAAGGCTCTTCTACATGTACCAGGTTAAGAAATTGCAATTCTTTAGCATCAGGCATCTTTGTAAGGTTCTTTAATTCATTTGGGGACAAGGCAGAAGAAACAGGGGAAAACCTCATGGGGAGGAGAGTTAGAAGAAAGGTAAATACACTCTTTGAATTGCCTGGATTTTTAACAAGTAACCTTTATATAGCATCTTACAAACCCACAGAACTTCCACACACATGCTCTCTGCTCCTCACCAGGGAAGGCAGAGACCAAGCAGCCATTTCCTTCCTGTCAGGATAAGACAGAATCTCTCTACCCTGAACCGAGTTCGTGTTAGAACTTTCTTTCACATCTTAAAGGCCATAAATGAAAACTTAATCATCTGGATCTGTCTGTGTTTCTATTGAAGGAAGTTTTCTGTGTGTTAAAGAAGAAACAGAAAAAAAATAAAAATTTTTATAGACCTGGGTTATTAGGTTAAAGTTTCATAAATTCTTTCCCTTAAAAACCAAGGATTCCTTGAAAATGTGCTGAGACTCATGGATGTATTAAAAATGGTTGTCTCTAGATAGTTTAGTGACAGTTTGGATTTCTTTTGTATTTCTTTTTAGAAAAATACCATGGACGCTAGTCTTTCCTCCTTTCCCATTAATAACTACATATGTGAATTCACTCTATGGTGATGTGTTTGTTTCCAAGTGTAATTGAAATGTAAACCAAAAAGATAATGAATAATGGAGTTGCTAGGTCAAGTTTCTATTTTAAACATTTTAAAATTATATGACTTTAAATATTGGGAAACTCCTGGGTCAGTTTTTTTCCCTTTAGAGCCACTCTCATTAGCGTGTGTTAGTTACTGTTAAGTGTTCTTTTTAGCATAGATTTTGAAGAATGGATTTCTTTTAAGAGGAGTACACTGTATCTAACAATTCAATAATGGGTTACATGTTTGGAGAAATATGATCTGACTTGTTATACCTTAATTTAGTTCATGTTCAGTAATATTTCACTCAGCTTATTTGATCTTGGCATAATTTGAAGAGATAAGTGAGATAAACATGGTTTAATGCCAGCTTAAACAAATTCTTTTGATATTTATCTCTGGTAAAATGTAACTTGTGACTGGGTGATGATACAAAGTCACAGTGTCAGAACAGTTCTTATTAGCTTTTAAACTGTGCTCTCCAGACTAACTGGTGCCTTACACAGAGAATCATTTCTCAGAGCAACCCTTGCTGCACATCCATTCTTAATGAGATTGGGCAATGTAGCCATTTACCGATGGTGCAAGTAGATTTAGTCTTCTCTATTGTTCATAATTGTGACACGTGAACATACGTTTATTTCTCCTAGCTTTCATTCAAAAATTGCATAATATTGAAGTGCACACTTGGCTTAATTCACTTACTTCTATGATGTATTGTAATGAAGTAATTTTTAAAGCTTTTGCCCAACTCTAACTCCAGCTGTTTTCACTGAGAGAAATTCCTATACCAAATCTAGCATCTATCTTCAATTTCTATAGTAACAGCTCTCCCTGAAAGGTTAATTTTGCCATCAGTATCACCAAGGCCCAAATTAACTGCCTCCCCGCTGGACATTGCTTTGGTTATCGAAGGCAGAGTATGACTGCTACTGTAGGCTGCCATCCCATAGCAGTCTTTGTGATGACATTTGGAAGGGTAACTAATTTGCTTCCAATTCAAAAGATGCCTTGGTAGCAAAAGACCTTCATCCTAAAGCTTTTTTCCCTTGGATACAAATATCATCAGAAAAGAAGGGCAGCTTAGGACCTATCCCCTGATATTGAAGATGAAAAGCTGCAGGGGCAATGAGATTTTCCGAGTGCTGGTAAGCAACCGGGGGAAGGAAATGAAAGGCTGGAAGAGAAAGCCGTAGGACTAAGCATATCAACTGCTTTCTAGACCCCAAAACTATTACCCACATGGGAGGCATATTTCTGTCGTTATTATTGATTGTTGCCTGTTTTACCCATAGCTCATGTGTTTTCTTGGTAAAGAAAGAAGAAGAAAAAAAAGAGAACTTAACCAGATAAGCAGTAATGAAACTAGATTTCTTCATTTACCTCCCATTTCAAAATAAGTTGTATAAAAAGGCAATAGTTATTTAATTTCACAATCTAAAGAATCAAAAGCGTGTAAATGCATTCTTTTAACAACTATTGGCAGTCACTGGAAATCATTTATACTATTGCCAAGGTGTTACGGATTATCAATGAATTGTTACCTAACAGAGAAAAGCCCAGTTTTATTTTTGAAAAAACTAAACCAAAATCTAATTGTGACGTTGCTGCTCAAAGACACAATGTTTATTAAAGTTTTTCAGTATAGATAATTTGTGCTTTGATGTTTAAGCACTACTAAAAGCACCATGACTTTTTATGGAACATCTTTTAAGAATTGAACCCTGTAAACAAGACATTCTGGTGTTGCTTTTGAGAGTGAAGCTATAATAAAATCAAACACATGCCCAAAGAGCTAAAAATTGTTTCAAAGAAGTACAACTGCAGTCTAAAAATTTCAATAACTTCAATAATTCCAAAGCTCCAACATTAGAGAAAATATTAGAACATCCAGACATTTCTGCAGAATTTCTTGCAATATATTGGCCCTTACGGTGAAGTGATGT
Organism: Dama dama; assembly: GCF_033118175.1. NCBI lineage: Eukaryota > Metazoa > Chordata > Mammalia > Artiodactyla > Cervidae > Dama > Dama dama. Next base: position 6,933,542 of record NC_083699.1, on the reverse strand, counting down.
GAAAAGAAAGTCCTCCAATGTGAGAGTTATCTTGGAATAATGGTCAAGCCCATACATCCTCTAATATCATTATCTCTTAGTTTATCTTCTGAGAATAACTACTCAGAACATGAATTATCTTTTCTATAAAGAACCACAGTTATTGATTGGGTTTTGATGTAATTTGTAGGTTTAGATTTGATTCAAGTTTGATCACTGCAACATCATTCATTCATTCATTCATTAAGCATGGTTTGGATCACTGCTGCTGCTGTTTAATCACTAAGTGTGTTGGACTCTTGCGACTGCACAGACTGTAGCCTGCCAGGCTCCTCTGTCCGTGGTATTTTTAATTACCTGATGTTTAATTTGTTCCATGAACTATGAAAACATTGGACATAAAATGTAAAGCAAAAATGTTCCTGCTCTTTAGGTTCACAGACAAATCAAGAAGGCAAATATAGAAGCCAAAATCATTTTGCCAGATTAACAAAGGAGTTAACAAAACAATTGGACAAAGAAATGCTTGGGCAAATGGATTGATGAGTGAGCTTGCAAATTCTGACCATTGTAAGTCTTACTTTATGGTTTAAAAAAGGTTTGGGGGAGAAGTAGGTTTTGTATGAGTCAAGGTGCAAAGAAAATCCGCGACCAGATGATATTTGGCCTTTAATGCAAAGCTAAGTACTTAAAACTTTAACCTATAAGCCAGTGCTTCTCAAAGTTATTTCCACAGAACACCAGTGGCCTCCACTGAGCAACCAAGTGGTCTGGATGTGGTTAAGTTATTGTAGAAGGTTAGGAAATAAGCAATTTTATTTATGTACATTTCAGAGATTTCAGATCTAAAAGTAATTATTCTTTTTACAGAAAACATATGGTCATTATGATCATTACAAGTGTGCATGTGTTACAGGGAATTAAAATAAACATTAGAACAAGGACCAGGCAGATTATGTGAATGAAAGAAGCAGGTTGTGTATAACTTGCTTTTTAGTGTCCAAAGCAAAAACAGAACGTCAGCCTGCATATGCTGGGAAAAGCAATATGTTCAAACTTACATGATCAAAACAAGGCAATGGTGTTTCTCTTCTCTGACTTTTTAACACACATTATCATCATTAACCAATATTTTCATATCTTAAAACTGCTTGACACTATGCTAACAATTAGATTATATTGAAAATCAATAGAAAAGATCCTTTCTACTATCAAAATTACTGTACTGTCTTCTCATTAACATAATTTTGGTAAGAACCCATATTTATAATACAACTGATAATCTCCATTGATGAACACATGCATCTGAGAAGGGAAATTAGAGAAATTAACAGAAAAGTTAATATTCAAAACCATGCCTACCCATTTACAAAAGGATACATTCTATAACACAGGGAACATAGCCAATATTTTTTATAGCTTATAAATAGAATATAACCTTTAAAATTGTGAATCACTATGGTATGTATAATATTGTACATTGACTATACCTCAGTAAAAAACACTTATCCACTGGTTTTTAGTAATAGTGACAGCACCTATTAGTTGACATCAAGTATTCTGCTATTACCTTTTAAATGTATTTATTATCTCCCACTTGTAAAATAACTTTTTAAGGAAATTATTATTATTATTCCCATTTTATATGGATGAGGAGAACAAATTCAGGCTCTATTATCTGAGAGTTCTTATAATTACAAAACATTATTCATGGTGCTATGAGAAGAAGCAAAGCCACAATTTAACCCAAATTTTGTTGAATTCTAAACCCATGACCCTTCCCTTTTACTCTGCTATTCTTCTGTTTTAATCTATGTAAAACTGTGCCAACGACCTACTCATTAACACATTGAGTTAATATAATCATTTTAAAATTGATTTTTTAAACTAATCAATTTTTAGCAATATTTTTATTTCATACTTTTAATTCTCCAAGCCAGGCCTCAACAATACATGAACCATGAACTTCCAGATGTTCAAGCTGGTTTTAGAAAAGGCAGAGGAGCCAGAGATCAAATTGCCAACATCCCCTGGATCATTGTAAAAGCAAGAGAGTTCCAGAAAAACATCTATTTCTACTTTATCAACTATGCCAAAGCCTTTGACTGTGTGGATCACAATAAACAGTGGAAAATTCTGAAAGAGATGGGAATACCAGACCACCTAACCTGCCTCTTGAGAAACCTGTGTGCAGGTCAGGAAGCAACAGTTAGAACTGGACCTGGAACAACAGACTGGTTCCAAATAGGAAAAGGAGTACGTCAAGGCTGTATATTGTCACCCTGCTTATTTAACTTATATGCAGAGTACATCATGAGAAACACTGGGCTGGAAGAAACACAAGCTGGAATCAAGATTGCTGGGAGAAATATCAATAACCTCAGATATGCAGATGACACCATCCTTATGGCAGAAAGTGAAGAAGAACTCAAGAGCCTCTTAATGAAAGTGAAAGAGGAGAATGAAAAAGTTGGCTTAAAGCTCAACATTCAGAAAACTATCATGGCATCCAGTCCCATCACTTCATGGCAAATAGGTGGGGAAACAGTGGCAGACTTTATTTTTCTGGGCTCCAAAATCACTGCAGATGATGACAGCAGCCTTGAAATTATAAGATGCTTACTCTTTGGAAAGAAAGTTATGACCAACCTAGACAGCATATTAAAAAGCAAAGACATTATTTTGTCAACAAAGGTCCATCTAGTCAAAACTATGGTTTTTCCAGTGGTCATGTATTTATGTGAGAATTGGACTATAAAGAAAGCTGAGCACCGAAGAACTGATGCTTTTGAATGGTGGTATTGGAGAAGATTCTTGAGAGTCCCTTGGACTGCAAGGAGATCCAACCAGTCCATCCTAAGGGAGATCAGTCCTGAGTGTTCACTGGAAGGACTGATGCTGAAGCTGAAACTCCAGTACTTTGGCCACCTGATGTGAAGAGCTGACTCACTGAAAAAGGCCCTGATGTTGGGAAAGATTGAAGGCAGAGGAGAAGGGGACGACAGAGGATGAGATGGTTGGATGGCATCACTGACTCAGTGAACATGAGTTTGGGTACATTCTGGGAATTGGTGAAGGACAGGGAGGCCTGGTGTGCTGCAGTCCATGGGATCGCAAAGAGTTAGACATGACTGAGCGACTGAACTGAACTTATTTTATACCATAACCTTTTTATCATCTCTCACTATTTTTTTTATCCAAAACATCCTTTAATAAAGGAGTAAACTCTAGAAATATAGGACACAGTTTTTTCAAAATGTCAGACTTCATACTGATTATCTGTGTCTCTAGTGATAAATTTCGTAAGTTATCATCTCCCTATTGTTTCTCCTAGAAGTAATCACTGTATTCAAATTCATTGTGTATGAATGTCAAGTTCTTCTAGCATAAGGACATTTCCTTAGAAACAGAACTTTTCCTATAATATTTGACTCTTAAAACTCTTTCCAACAATTTCAAAAAAATATTCATTGAATGTAACTAGGCTTTCTTCAGATATTATTAGACCACAGATGAACTTTTTTATCATGACATGAAAAAACCAAGTAAGATAACCTGGACAAATATATTCAGCTTCAAATAAGTAAATGATCACTTAAGATGATGAACTGAGAAAGGGAGGAGATGATGACAGAAACTTAAAGGTAGCAAAAATAATGTACATATTCAGAGTTTTCATCAAAAGGCAAAAGAAAACAAAGATAATGATTTACTCAATCATTCCATTACTTCATAGTCATTACAAGAGCTGATAGCAGAGAAAAACATCACTATTAACTGCTACCACAAAGAGATACAAAATGATAATCCCCGCCATTCATAGTACTCTTTCTAAAAGAAACTTTTTCTTCTTTTTTAACATTTCAGTTGGTACTGTTTGGCTGTTCTGAGTTATTGTTGCGGCATGCAGGCTTTCTCTAGCTGCAGGAAGCAGGAACCGCTCTGGTTGCGCTGTCTCAGCTTCTTACTGCAATGGCTTCTCTTGTCGTAGGGCACAGGCTCTAGGCTGTGTGGGCTTCAGTAGCTGAAACGCAGGGCCTCGGTAGTTGCCGTTTGTGGTTTCTAGAGTGAGGGCTCAGTAGTTGTGATGCATGAGCTTAGTTGCCCCATGGCACGTGGGATCTTCCTGGACCAGGTATCAAACTGCATTGCAAGGCGATTCTTAACCACTGGATGACCAGGGAAGCCACTAAAAGAAGCTCTATGCTGCTGCTGCTAAGTCACTTCAGTCGTGTCCGACCCTGTGTGACCCCATAGATGGCAGCCCACCAGGCTCCCCCGTCCCTGGGATTCTCCAGGCAAGAACACTGGAGGGGGTTGCCATTTCCTTCTCCAATGTGTGAAAGTGAAAAGTGAAAGTGAACTCGCTCAGTGGTGTCCAACTCTTCGTGACCCCCATGGACTGCAGCCTACCAGGCTCCTCCGTCCATGGGATTTTCCAGGCAAGAGTACTGGAGCAGGGAAAAGAAGCTCTATAGCCATGACAAATAAATAAATTGTATGCAATTTCTAAGCATGATCTACAAATAATTAGCATTGTATTTCTTATTAAAATATAAAGCATTCAGTTTGCCTAATTATGAAATTCATTGTATTTCCTGTCCCAAAAGAAAACTAAACTCTTTCTTTACTTCCCATTTTAAGTAATGACACTGTTGTTGGTTTAAATTTTCTTGCATCAGTAATAGTTTTCATGCCTCTTTCTAGTGTGAGATATAGATTCCCAATTAAATTTCAAGTTAATTTAATTATTATAGTAAATAAATGAGCAGTGATCAGTTAGTTAGCAAGATTAGAAAATACTTAGAGAATAATTTTTTTTCAGCAAAGCTGACATTTTCTTATTATTACTATTTTAAAATATCAAAGGAAGTAACTAGTAAGCAGTCAAATGTTTCTGAAAATTCACAAGACCATTTAAATGCTGTAATGCAGCAAAGGAAATCATAAACAAAATGAAAAAAAAAAATAGAATGGGAGAAAATATTTGCAAATAAGAAACCAATAAGGGATTAATCTCCAAAATATACAAACAGCTCATTCATAGACTGGTATTGCTTTTCATGCTGAAGAAATAATAGGAGACTCTAAACTCAGCAGAATTCAATGCAGAATTAATGATATGATTTTTTAAAACACTTTTTATATGGTCTAATAGTATGGACTACAGCCCGTCAGGCTCCTCTGCCCATGGAATTTTTCAAGCAAGAATACAGGAGTGGGTTGCCATTTCTTACTCCAGGGGATCTTCCTGACCTAGGGATTGAACCTGAGTCCCTGACATCTCCTGCATTGGCAGGCACTTTACCACTCTACCACTTGGAAGCCCCACTCATGCAACTGAGTAGAAAAAAATTCCCCAAACAACCTGATCAAAAAATTGGTGGAAGAGCCAAATAAACATGTCTCCAAAGATATAAGGATGGCCAAGAAGTACATGAAGAAATGCTCAGCATCACTAATTATTAAAGAGATGCAAATAAAAACTATAATGAGGTAACACCTTATTACAGTTAGAATGGTCATGATCAGAAAATCTACAAACAATAAATGCTGAAGAGGAGGTGGGGAAAAGGGAACACTCCTACACTGTTGATGGACTGTAAATTGGGTCATCCATTATGGAGAGCTATATGGAGGTTCCTTAAAAAGCTAACTATAGAAATACCATATGACCCAAGAACCCCTCTCCTGGGCATACATCCAGAGAAGACCATAATTTGAAGAGACACCTGCACCCCAATGTTTAGCACTGTTTACAATAGCCAGAACATGGAAGCAGTGTAAATGTCCGTGGCCAGAGGAATGAATGAAGTGTGGTGCATATATACATGGAATATCACTGAGCTATGAAAAAGAGTGAAATAATGTCATTTGCAGCAGCCTGGATCGACCTAGAGACTGTCATCCTGGGTGAAGTAAGTCAGACAGAGAAGGATAAATACCATATGATATTGCTTATATGTGGAATGTAAAACAATGGTATAAATGAACGTATTTACAAAACAGAAGTAGAGTCACCGATACAGAAAGCAAACTTAGGGTTACCAAGGGGCAAGGGAAAGGAGGGATAAATCGGGATATTTGGACTCACATATACATACTGTTGTATATACAGTGGGTAACTAAAAAGAACCTTTTACAATAGCATGGGGAATGCTACTCAAGGCTCTATAATGACCTATATGGGAATAGAATCTAAAAACAAGTGGATATAATGTATATGCATAACTGATTCACTTTACTGTATAGCAGAAGTCAACACAACATTATAAATCAACTATACACCAATAAAAATTAATTAGGGAAAAATTGTTGTAATGCATATGCATAAACATATATATATATATATCATACCTTTTGCCTACAAATTCTCAATAAGATCATTATAAGACATTGTTCTTTTAATGCTATAAGTTTGTGAAAACTTAACCATGCAGGGCAAATATTTATCCAATTTCCAAAAATACATTAAAGAAAAGATTAAGGTAAAAAGTTAAAGATAAATAAAACTCAGAACTTCTCACTCTTCCTTGAAGTCCATACCATTAGACCATCTAAAAGGTGCTTTAACAAAAGCATATCATTGATCTTGCATAAAATTCTGCTGAGTTTAGAATCTTTTATTACTTCAGCCTGAAAAACAATGGCAAAAAAGCCAAATTAAATGTGACAGAAAGTTGTTAAGGTGCTCATTACCATTTTTCTGACAGTGATTTATTCTTGAATCTGTAATACAAAAATATAATGAGATTTTTCCAGAATCAAAAGAAAAAGTGTTCTGAGACAGAAAATACATGGAGTTACTTTCTTTCTAATTAACAAGAGGAAAATAACTATAGCATCTGGCACACGAGCATGCTAAAACAACACTGCTCTGTAAATATTACTATGCAACCCATTTTCAGGATCCAGATCAGAACACTTGCAAATACTTTGGTGTTGCTCCCAAGTTAGAAATTCTTTTAAATAAGAATTATCTAAATAATACATTTTGTGATTTCTTAATAACAAAAAGAAACACATTTTATGATTATCTAAATAACAACAACAACAAAAACCCTCTATGTCCAGAATCACTTCTTTGAAACTCATAGTCTAAGAACAGCCATTTGATTTAGTCTTCACATAAGTTCACGAAGTTGGATAATGGAGATAGTATATTATGTAAGTGATATTAGAATCTATGGCATTAGTAAGGAACACTTGAAAATGTTTTTCTCTTCAAAGAACATTCTAATAAATCCCTCTAGGGGAATCAAAATTTATCAAGGGGAAAATTATTCTTAAAGAAATACATTGGTTTGAAGGGTTCCCTAACAACATTTATATACTGATTGCCTTATATATGCCAGGATAATGCTGGGAAAAAGATGCACAAGACCTTGTTCCTATTCCCCAAATGGCTTTCTATTCAGTTGGAAGCTATGATATGAACACAAACAAGTGGGATACTGGGCAGAAGAAATTGTAATAAAGACACTTCTGAAGAAAAGCGTTCCAGGAGGCGGGGGCAACTACTGCCGCATATACCGGCAGAGGGGAAATGAGAAGAGTTCCCTGTGGGCTTCAGATTTAAAAACCCAATATGGCATTTGTGTTAGTTGATCTATGGGAACAGAACCAAGGAGACTGTTTAAAGCAAAACAATAGATGTGCGTGAGATTTTTTTTTAAAAATTAAAAGTGCTTGTCTCTCAGCTGTGTCCAGCTCTTTGTGACCCCATGGACCACAAGCTGCCAGGCTTCTCTGTCCATGAAATTCTCCAGTCAAGAATACTGGAGTGGGTTGTCATTCCCTTCTCTAGGGGGTCTACCCCACCCAGGGATCGAACCCTGTCTCCTGCATGGTAGGCGGGTTCTTTACAGTCTGAACGATGAGGGAAGCCCAAGTATATGAGTTGGAAATATGTAAAACAGGGTCACCACCACGTGGGGTTTCAGGACAAATAATTGGCAAGTGATGGGTTGAACCACTTAGCAGAAAGAGACTCTGAAATTGAGGTTAGGACTGAAAAAGTTACTAATGGAGCATACCTATCAGAGCATCAGGAATAACTTATTTCTAAATGGGAAGCAAGCATATGTTCCATTTTTGCTAGTCTGAAAATATCAGTTGCCCTTATTGAAGTGGCCCTGGTTTGAACATGTTTGAGAATCACCATCACAGGAAATAATTCAGAATCATTTATAAATATGAGTTGTTGGGTCAAATCAGTAACATGTAAAATTCATCAATTGGGCTGGTTTGGTTCTTTCCACTACAATGGTCTGGGATTATCATATTTCTTATCAGCATTTACTTCCAGGAATATGCATGGATCTGAATAGCCGCTTGCTAAGATGTAAAAAACAAAATGCTCCATCCAAATTTGTGGGTTTGCTTGGACACTTTATAAAATCATAAGTGCTGTTCACAGCGGACACCCTGAAACCACACAGGTTTTGAGGGAGCAGCATGGGTGATGATGCACGTGAGACAGGATGGAGTCTCTCCCTGGATGGAGTCTCAGCTACTTAGCAAGCCGACACTGAGCACCGCAAGCCAAGACCCTCATATCTGAAGCGACATGCCATGATTCATATACAAAGACGTGGCATCGCAGTCTTCACTTTCTTCTTATCCATTTGCTTTTGTTGCTGAATTAACAAATATGTAAGAAACCTCTGGGGAAAAATCATTAAGCTAAACCCTCATCTATTTCTTTACCAGTTGGAAAAACGTTTTCAATACTGAATTATTCCATTTTAATTGGGTTATTTAATTTTTACCTCATTATTAATGATTGGTAGAAAAATATTATATATGCTAAAAATGATACACTAACATTTAAAATACTTTAAAGTGTAATTGTAGATTTAGAATGTAAAAGTCTAAACATATTTTTTATAATTGCATATTTTTTCAATTTCATGAATTTATACATATAAATGTATAATACCTTGTTGGCACTTACTAAATGCACTTGCTGACTACTGAACCAGTGCTTTACGTGTATTGTCACTAGGTCCAAAACAATGCTGTGTGATAGATACTTTTAATTTATTCTGTAAATAAGGAAACTAAATCCAGAGAGGTTATTTGTGCAAGGTTTTAATGCTGGTATAAGGAGAAGCTAAAATTTTAAAAGTCTGTAGCTTTGAAATGTGGGCTTCCCCCCCCCACATGTTATCTTAAAGACACTGTTAATTGAATTCTTATCATGTATAGGTTGTAAGACTTTCCATGTAGATTTCATCTAATCCTCACAATAACTCTATATAGTATATTATATTATGGAACCTGGTCTACAAAGTGAAAACCAAGGCAGAGAAAGCATAAATAAGTTACCCATCTTCATATAGTGATGAGTAGTTGTGTCTATTATGTAATTCAATGGAGCAAAGTTATATATTCATTTTTCTACATGAAATGTTGAACATTTGTTTCCTAAATTAATTTAACTCAATACTGCTATTGTTATTGCGATACAGTCTTTTATCTGTAATAAAAGTACTTTTATATCCCAAAAATACTTTTGGGATATAAAAGTACTAACATTCTCCCAGTAGGTCCTAGGACTTTGATGAATATTTTTCTTTGATGAATATTTTAACACTGTATCTATTTTGAAAACTCCTTCTTAAGTCTATGGTTTACTGGAATAGACTCTACTGGAAAAAAAAGCCCAATAGAGGTCAGTTATTAAACCAGAAGAGGATAAATATACTACAAGATTTACCTACCATTTGCTAATCTGCATGTGGTTTATAATGTCATGTATGACAAACATTGATTCCTCTATTCATTTAAAATTAGAAAATACCTAATCTTCACTCATTATATTTGAAAGAAACTGAATAGATCTATCAATGTGAAAATGCTTTATTTTGTTCAAAAACTATACAAGCTTAGCAATTACATAATTCTTCATTAGTCACTACTTTTAAGTCTGACACATTGATTATTATCTCTCCCCTCTCCCACCCTGACTCATTGAAAAGAAAAAAAATATGCTTGGATGGGTTCTTCTTTATACTTTTCACTAAAATGTTGAAACCAGATGTTTTAAACTCAATACTGATTTCATACTGCCCTTCTTACATTCTTGCCTATTTTGAAAAACCTAAAATATAATCATTGACTTTGCAAAATACAGTGGTTAGCTCAGTGCTCAGCAGAGAAGACACAGAACAGGATTGCATTCCTGCTGTGACATGCCCCCTCTACTACTTGCAATTTACAAAGAGAAATCAGTCTTTGCCCATATCTGAATGTGGTCTGAGCATTGTCTGAGCTTAGCCCTTTCAGAAACAGATGTGTCGTTACCGGTAGTATACAACTTGATTATCTTATCTGCAGAGTGACCTTTTTGTTCTTGTGTTTTTAAGTTTATAGCCCATTTACAGTTGTTATCAAATATTGGCTATATTTGCTTTGTTGTACAATATGTCCTTGCAGCTTCTTTTATATCTAATAACTTGTATGTTTTATTTTCCTACTCCTTTATTACCCTACCCCCCTTCCCTCTTCCCATTTCTAACCACTAGTTTTTTCTCTATATCTGTGTCCTTTTTTTTTTATTTACTAGTTTGTAGTATTTTTTAGTTTTCACATGTAAATGATATCATGAGCTAGTTGTCTTTTTCTGACTTATTTCACTGAGCATAACACCCTCCAAGTCCGTCCATGCTTCTGCTTTCTTTTTTATGGCTAAGTAGTATTCCATTATATATACACAATATATTATGACTATGCCAAAGCCTTTGACTGTGTGGATCACCATAAACTGTGGAAATTCTAAAAGAGATGGGAATACCAGACCACCTAACCTGCCTCTTGAGAAACCTATATGCAGGTCAGGAAGCAACAGTTAGAACTGGACATGGAACAGACTAATTCCAAATAGGAAACGGAGTATGTCAAGGCTGTATATTGTCACCCTGCTTATTTAACTTATATGCAGAGTACATCATGAGAAACGCTGGGCTGGAGGAAGCACAGTCTGGAGTCAAGATTGCCGGGAGAAATATCAATAACCTCAGATATGCAGATGACACACCCTTATGGCAGAAAGTGAAGAGGAACTAAAGAGCCTGTTGATGAAAGTGAAAGAGGAGAGTGAAAAAGTTGGCTTAAAGCTCAACATTCAGAAAACTAAGATCATGGCATCTGGTCCCAACACTTCATGGCAGATAGATGGGGAGACAGTGGAAACAGTGACTGACTTTATTTTTTTGAGCTCCAAAATCACTGCAGATGGTGATTGCAGCATAAAATTAAAAGATGCTTACTCCTTGGAAGGAAAGTTATGACCAACCTAGACAGCATATTAAAAAGCAGAGACATTACTATGCCAACAAAGGTTCATCTAGTCAAGGCTATGGTTTTTTCCACTGGTCATGTACGATGTGAGATTTGGACTGTGAAGAAAGCTGAGTGCCGAAGAATTGATGCTTTTGAACTGTGGTGTTGGTGAAGACTCTTGAGAGTCCCTTGGACTGCAAGGAGATCCAACCAGTCAATCCTAAAGGAGATTAGTCCTGGGTCATTGGAAGGACTGATGTTGAAGCTGAAAGGCCAGTATTTTGGCCACCTCATGGGAAGAGCTGACTCATTGGAAAAGACCCTGATGCTGGGAGGGATTGGGGGCAGGAGGAGAAGGGGACGACAGAGGATGAGATGGTTGGATGGCATCACCAACTCAGTGGACATGAGTTTGAGTAAACTCTGGGAGTTGGTGATGGACAGGGAGGCCTGGCGTGCTGCAGTTCATGTGGTTGCAAAGAGTCAGACATGAGTGAGCGACTGAACTGAACTGAGCTGAATACAATATAATATATATTTCACATTTTCTTTATCCATGCATATGTTGATAGACACTTAAGTTGTTTCCGTATACTGCCAATTGTAAATAATGTTGCTATGAACGTTGGGATGCAAGTCTTTTTTCAAATTAGTGTTTTGGGGGCTTCCTTGGTGGTTCGATGGTAAAGAAGCCGCCTGCCAAGGCAGGAGATGAGGGTCTGGTTGCTGATCTGGGAAGATTCCACATGCCTCAGAGCAACTAAGCCCATGCACCACAGCTATTGAGCCTGCGCTCCAGAGTCCGGGAGCTGCGACTACTGAGCCACAGGCCACAGCTGCTGACACCTGCAAGTTCTAGAGCCCCTGCTCCGCAGTGAGAAGCCACTGCGGTGTGAAGCCCGTGCGCGGCACCTAGAGCATCATCCCTGCTGGCTGCAGCTAGAGGAAGCCCGCAGGGCGACAGAGACCCATACTGCCCAAAGTGGGTAAATAAACGATTAAACAATAATGATTTTTTGGCTGGGGTAGATACCCCAAAATGTGTTCTTTACAGTCCAAAACCTGTATCTTTTCTCCAGGCTTTTTCCTCATCCTCTTCCTTTAGGTGTATCATATACAGAGAGGATAGATGCTTCTTCAGGCCAAGCGGTGTTGCGCGGCGTCTTCAGCTTAGGCGGCCAGCCTGAGAGAGACCCAGCTGAGCTGGGGCCGCCGTGTAGACAGTTAAGCCTCCTGTGATATTTTCCACTTATTAAAGCTAGTGAGAGGCCTGGAGAAATGACATCTTCTTATATCGATGATCAGCGAATCTCAGAAATATAGAAGCATGAGACATCTCTTTTCACGTATCGGCCAGCTCCTTAATTTCTCAGAGGGAGAAGCTTCACTCCAGAGAAGTGGCGAGGGCTTCCTCACCCCACACGGCGAGGGGCGAGCAGACACGGGGTCAGAGCTCTGCCCAAGTGCCCTGCCCTGCCAAGGCCAGCTGCCTCCCGCTTTCTGCGTGATGTCCCGAGGGAAGGATGTGCAGAGGAGGCAGTCACCGCTGTCTCCTTCTTCCCAGAGCGCTGGGACAGTTCTGGAAAGGATGGGGGCCGCTGAGGGAGTGGGCGGGTGCGATCTGACTCCCCATCGTGAGTCAGGCCAGCCTAGGCCTTTCCCCTTTGGGGGCACCCCCTCCCTCCCCCGGTTTAGGTCTTCCACTTTATACTAAGTTGGCGTTGCTTTTCTCAGGTCAAGCATCGACTGCACAGGAGTACAGGGAAGAGTTGGTACTTTTGTCTGTTTGCCCTTGCTCTAAAGTTCAGGCCATTTAGGGGTCACTCTGAATTTGAGCGGATATTAGAATGAAATGCGAGAACAGGAGAACATTCTTCCAGATGAATCTGTATTTAATTAGGCGGTCAAGCCAATCTAATTCTGACATGACAGCTTAACTTTCCGATATTAAAAGGCAATTTGTGAGGTTCAGAATTTATTAAAAATAAACATAAAGGACAAACTAATATGTTAACGTTTAAGGTGATGGATAGTACAATTTTGGTATCTAATCCCAATAGCGTTTTAATTACATACTAATTATACCAACCTTATCACCTTAACGTCTCTCAGCACTTAGAAAGGATGTTATAACAGAAAATTTCATGGATGAGTTTTAAGTAAAAGCAGTTATATCTCCAAATATCATCTGTTTAAGTTTAACTAGAAAATTGCATAGAAAAAATGTAAATAAAATGTAAGGATGAGTTCAAAGCAACAAATATCATTTATATAATTTTATAACATTTATTTACTATACATGTGGCTGTTTTAATACTCATTTAATTCTATTAAGTATTTCACCTTTTAGTGTCAGAATGTTTATACTGATATCTGTAAGAAGTCAATATCTATTTGTGCAGCAGGAGATTCCATTAGTTTCTTTTGTGGATAGTTATCAAATAAAGGAAAGGAAAACAATGAAACATCATTTTGTAACTATGAAAATCATACAAAAATATCTGCTTAATATCTTGAAATTGCTATACTTTGAAATATGTGATTAATTATAAAGTCATAAAGCCCTCAAAAGCTTTACATTGCGCCCTAAAAAACTTTAGCTCCCTTTAAACCAGGAATAATATCCCCTTCAGTTTTGCCTAAAATATATACATAAGTTTCTTATTACAAAGTTTTTTCCTAATATAAAAAATTATGGGTATTTTAACTGTGTAGATATTTCGGGACTACAGTATGGCAAAGCAACTATTGACATGTTATATAGTCATTAAGAATGTAATTTTACACATAATACGTGTAAATCTATGGCTGATTCATATCAATGTATGACAAAACCCACTGAAATGTTGTGAATTAGCCTCCAACTAATAAAAAAATTAAAAAAAAAAGAAAAAAAAAGAATGTAATTTTAAAGACGAGGTATTAATACGTAAGAGTATTTACACTTTAACATTACGTTAAAAAACAGAATACATGGTGTTAGAAGTCCATCTACTTCAACATGTGGGGAACACGGACGGGAAAGACAGAAAATGAAAACGACTGATGTTTGCTGCCTGACATTTTGTTTCTCTCATTTTGTTGCCTAGTTCAGTTAAACATGTGACATCTTTAGTATCACAAACAAGATGTAAGATATGAAATAAAAGATAATTTGAAAAAAAAATCAGGAATTTCTCTAAGAAATGAAGCAGATTAAAGAAAACTCTTCCCAAATCATGGAAAACAGAATGAATCCCTATAAAAAGACAAATCACATGAGCAAAGTCATACATTTAAAAAGTGGAAACTGAGTCATGGAGCAAATGATGCAACATTTGGATTTTTTTTCGGCATGCCACTGACATTTTTATAGGTGAACAAAGGTATTATTTAAATAGTTTTTAAACTGACTTGCATATTGAATTTGTGTGTGAAGTTCATGTCTCATCTCTGTATCCTGAAACCATTTTAGAAAAATACTTTGCGCTAAACCAACTGGTTAATCCTTAGATTTCTATCCCTGCAGCATGTAACTGTTTGCTGCCTTCTAACCAGGGCTTGCCAGGTGGCTCAGTGGTAAAGAATCCACCAGCCGACACAGGAGATGCTGGAGATGCAGTTTTGATCCTGGGTCAAGAAGATCCCCTGGAGGAGGAAATGGCAACCTCCTCCAGCATTCTTGCCTGGGAAATCCCATGGACAGAGGAGCCTGGTGGGCTACAGTCCACAGGGCCACACAGAGTCCAGCACAATTGAGCACGCCTTTAAACTATGATGAAATAATTGAAATATCTAGAGTGAAGCTTTAAAGAATCTATTTAACAAATTAGTCATTCATGTTCACATGGCAACAAATATTTAGTAATCCTTTTCAAAAAAGAAGAGTTTGAAAAGTATTTGTTGCAATTAAGATTTAGGTAGAAAAAAGTATATACTGGGGTCCATCACATATTACAAATAAAGGTGAGTGTAATACATTGCATCTACACATCAGGTAGCTTTTGAAACTGATGTTAAATACAAAACAACATTCTAAGATAGCTTTTTAATAAACATCCCATATGATTTTGTGGGCTTTGAGGATAGAAGGAATCTGTCCATTACTTCTGAGGTAGGCATTCAAGAAGTGGAAGCAAGAATCCAAAGACGCAGTGACTGTAGCTTATGTAGGCATCTAGTCATGTGGACCTCAGACATGTTTTCGGAGACTTCCTGGGTCCCAGAAGCTTGAGTTGCTGATCCTTCCAGGAGTGGTAGAGGAGAAAGAAGGAAAATAGCAGTCAGCTTTTGGGGGACCCTGAAGGAAATGGCAACCCGCTCCAATATCCTTGCCTGGGAAATCCCATGGACAGAGGAGACTGGAGTGCTACAGTCCGTGGGGACACAAAGAGTTGAACACGACTGGGTAAATGAACCACAGCAACAGACAAGAGAAGTTACTGGCAATGCCTGAGGACCGATGGCTAAACTTCAGATAAGCCAATGGATGCCTCCATAAATGCTAATGTGAACTGATATCTTTTAGAACCAAAGCGAAAGTGAAAGGTGCTCAGTCGTGTCCTGCTCTTTGCGACCCCAAGGGCTATATAGTCCATGGAATTCTCCCGGCCAGAATACTGGAGTGAGTAGCATATCCCTTCTCCAGTGAATCTTCCAGACCCAGGAATAGAACTGGGATCTCCTGCATCCAGTTGAATTCTTTACCAGCTGAGTTACCAGGGAAGCCCTTTTAGAGCCCATCTATTGCTTAATCCCTGCGAGATTCAAACCTGAATGAGAATACAGAAAACATAGACGGAATCCTCCAATTGACTGAAATTAAGTCATCACCTTGACTGTGCACGGTAAATGTTTGCTAAAGTGATTAAAGCCTGCAAATGCCCTCTCTTGGTTTGAGAAGTTCATTCAAACTTATTGTTAATTAGGGGGAAATTTATGCCAAAAGTCTGCAGAAAATCTGTAACATGGTTCTTAAAAGACAGATTGTAGCATCCTTTTTAGAGATTTAAAAGGATAAATAATCGGACTTTAAAAGCACAGATGCTTAGAGGAAAAAACCTCTCACAACAGCAAGAAAAAAACATTAGAGCAACCCATAATAAAAAAAGAAATAAAAAATAAGAAAAGTATGAGGTTCAGATAAAAATCTAACTTCTCATTATTCAGTATTATAAAGTTATTTTAATATTTCACAGAAAATCCCAAATTCAATATCATTTTTTATATAAAAGGAATAATTTTTTCTTCTTCCCACCATCTCCACTCCAAACTCCATAGCTTCAGTTAAAATATTTTATTAGCCAAGGAATATGAAGGGAATCATGGAACTTCTGAATTAGAATGGCTGTTGGGGTCATTCAACTCTTGTTTCCATCTTTCAAAAGATAAGAATCACCTGGAAGTTTGGTCAAAGGCTTGACTCCCAGCCCTCCCCTGAGAATTCGGATTGAGTGGGTTTGGAATGAATTGGGGAATCTGCACTTCGAGCAAGTACAAGTACCTCAGGTGATCCTTATCATAACAAAATTTTGGAAACTGTTAATCCTTCTAGCCCAACTCCATTTCTTCAGAGAGGAAGAGGACAAATCCAAAGGTCATATGGCCGGTAATCAGCCCGGATGTGCCATTTATGTGATTTCTTGCTTCTTCCTAACCTCATGGGAGCTTTCAACTATGATCTCAGCAACATTTCCAGATGGTTCCAACAAAAAGACCAGACAAATTTGGTAAAAAAAAATTAAAAAAAGAAAAATATTGGAACAAATAATAAAAAAGCACATGGATTTTTCATTTACAAAAATCCATATAAAACATATCTTTACAACATCTTCACTGTTTACATGCCTATATCTCATTATCATACCATAATAAAGTTAGTTTAAAAGTATTTTCAATGCCAGGACATTTAGTTCAAAATCAGACATCTGAGCCCCCCAGCTCCCAGATCCCCTTGAGCTTCATGGAAGAGGGAGTGGGGTTATGGAAAAGGACAGGTTGAGATCGTTTTTTTAAACTTTTATTTTTATTTTTAATTAGAGGATAATTACTTAACAATATTGTGATGGTTTCTTACATACATCAATGTGAATTGGCCATAGGTATACATATGTTCCCTCCGTCTTGCATCTCCCTCCCATCTTCCACCCCATCACACCCCTCTAGGTTGTCATAGAGCACCAACTTTGGGTTCCCTGCAATATACAGCAAATTTCCACTGGCCATCTATTTTACATATAGTGATATATATGTTTCCATACGACTGTCTCCGTTTGTCCCAGCATCTCCTTCCCCAACTGTATCCACAAGTATGTTCTTTTTGTCTGAGTCTCCTTTGCTGCCCTGCAAGTAGGATCATCAGTACCATCTTTCTAGATCCATATGTATGTGTTAATATATGATATTTGTTTTCCTCTTTCTTACTTACTTCATTCTGTATAACAGGCTCTAGGTTTATCCACCTCACTAGAACTGACTCAAATGTGTTCCTTTTTATAGCTGAGTAATATCCCATCATGTATATGTACCACAGCTTATTTATCCAGAATGGAGATCCTTGATATTCTAGTTTGTGACAAAAATGCCCACTTTTATTTTTTATGTAACATTCTTTAGCATAAAATGTCATGTAAATAAATAATTTTGCTTGGTTAAAACTCATCTGGAACAACTGCATTGCAGCTAGGTAATCACACAAAGATAGATATTTTAATCTGCAAGCGTTAAATCCAAAACAATTTAACTTCCCATTAAGACAGATAAGCAGTAGGCAGGAGGGATATAACCACTTCTCCCCAGATTAGAATATTTAAACATCAGATTTCTATTCAAGGAGAATCAATACCAAAAGAAGGAATGAAAGCCAACCTAATAATCTACGTTACATACTTATCACATTTTCCTACCCAGTACATGTCTAATACCCATCTCTTACTGCCTGGAATGAAGTTTTGCGGGTTTGTTGGCTAGAGAAGAATGATGAAGCGGGGCTATTAGATTTAAGTTGTTTTCTTTAATCTGTGAAGCAAATAACTATGCTAACAGGCACTATATGATACCTAGTTTTCTGAAGAGAGTTCCCAACACCGCTCTCCAAAAGCACAGTACAACTTAATGTACATCCGGGTGGGAGCTGGCAGTTGGCAAATGAGCTATACTCAACACAGAGCCAAAACTTGGTTCTTCAAACAAATAACTTTTATTACTGAAAACCAGCTTTCTAAGAGACTGAACTTTTCAAGTCTTAGACATACCAACGACTTTAAAATGAGAGCCTGATATACCTATTTGGATCACACTTCTTCTTTCTTGTTCTAATTTAATTTTTTTTTTATCTCTTCCTCCCTCTAAGATCGTCAAGGCTTGCTGTCAGTTAGCTCCAAGAATCATAACAAAAGTTCTGTAAGAGAAGATTGACAATACTAATTATTGGAAACAGTTTTTGGATTTCTAGTTGCCTTGTCAGATCTTGCAATGCCTCCTTAAATGACTATATTATTTTTTCAGGCATATCTGGTGGTTTTAAAAGTCAAACTGATTACTGTGGATTTGATTCTCTATGAAATACAGGGGTAGGTGGTTTTTGAATAAAACCCAGGGCAAAGACCCAGTTTAGGTTTTCTGGTTACAAAAAATAGAAAATGACTCTGGTTAATTGAAGTCACAAAAGATTTTATTGAAACTATATCACAGGTGCTCATAGAACAGACTGACATTTCCTGTTAGATTTCTTTTCTGAACATGAGTGATCAGACCTCAGGTCAACAGAAAACTGAAAAATATGTTTAGTACTTGTGGACTGTTAATTGAATTTATTCAAGTCATCTGAAAAGAAAAAACATATCATGTCTTTTTTGCTTTTGAGGTTTGTTTAACCTCAGGTGCTTAATGAATGCCTACTATGAGTTACTTTAACTTTATAAAATTAAAATTTGATACACTGAACATTACTACTTCACAAAGAATTCTTTACTTATGTCACCTCTAGAGAAACATGAAATAATATGGACTGGATGAGTGCATACCAGTTTTTTCATAACTTTTGAATTGTTCCACCTTAATAAAATTGAAACATTACTCTGGAATAAATGAACTACAGAGTCCAAATCAAGTGCAATAGAATGTCATTGGCATGGGTTCAAGGCAATGGCTCTCTTCCACTATAGCATACTGCCTTCTCATTAGTGAGGGAACTGGTCATTCTAAATTTGAGAGGGCTGAATTCACACAAAAGTGAACTTTAAGAATGGAAGAAATTTCAAGAGGTAGCTTGGCAGAGGGAGAGAGAAAAAGTCTTTTGTTACAAGAAAGTTTTGGGAGGATGACAAGCAGTCTGACTATATAGTATGGTTTTTGTTGAATGGTATAGTTAGGAATGGGCTTCCCTTGTAGCTCAGTTGGGAAAGAATCTGCCTGCAATGCAGGAGACCCGGGTTCGATGGCAACCCACTGGAAAATCTCATCGACTGAGGAACCTGGTAGACTACAGTCCATGGGGTCACAAGAGTCAGACACGACTCAGCATCTACACCACCACCACCATAATTAGGAATGGGCTTCCCTGGTAGCTCAGCTGCTAAAGAATCTGCCTGCAATGTGGGGTACCTGGGTTCAATCCCTAGGTCAGGAAGATCCCCTGGAGAAGGAAATGACAACTACTCTAGTATTCTTGCCTGGAGAATCCCCATGGACAGAGGAGCCTGGCTGTGTTACAGTCCATGGAGTCACAGAGTCAGATGCGACTGAGTGACTAATCACAGCACAGCACATAGTTAGAAATAAGTTTAGAAAAACAAGTAAAGACTAAATTCTGATGGGTGGCATTTAAGTCAAAAAGGAAGATGTCACAGATTCTCATAGAACAGGTAATAAAGCTGTAGACCATTTCAAAAAACTGTCTGTAACCAAGAAGAGCTGGAAGAAAGGAATCAGCAAGGAAATACCAAATATAAAACAAATCAGTGTCATTACAAGGATGGGAGCACTGCAGAAGTGTTCCCGCTAGTTACTTGATATTGGTCACTGAACTACAATGCCACAGTATACAGTTTCTAAATGGCCTCTTTATTTAACATCACTTACTCAAGATACAAATTATAAGCAGGAACATTTGGGTAGCAGAACATAGGTTCCTCCCTTGTTCCACAGCTACTGCACAGTGAGACGGAGGTGGGGATGACCTTCTCATATATTTTCTAGAGGAGTCAGCATCCAGCCTCCCACTGTAATTCACTGTAATGTGAGATTCCTTCAAAATACGATGGGTTTGACTGCTAGAAAATCAAAACTAAGTTATTATATCTGATACAGGGAATGGACTTTATTAACCAGACTTGGTTTTATCTGATTTATATTAAAGGGGCTTCCCTGGTGGCACACTCGTGGTAAAGAACATGCCTCCCAATGCAGGAGACATAAGAGACATAGGTTCGATTCCTGGGTTGGGAAGATCCCCTGGAGGAGGGCATGGCAACCCACTCCTGTATTCTTGCCTGGAGAATCCCATGGATAAAGAATACTGGCAGGCTGCAGTCTATAGGATTTCACAGAGTTGGACACAACCGAAGAGACTTGCTTGCACGCAAGCACAAAGGTATATTAAAGAAGGGAGAAACTGTATGATGTAGCACAGAACCTAGCTTGGAAACCATTGGCAGGCTGGCTTAATGAGAGTGTGAAGATGTGCAATGGTACCACTGGGTGTTAATCTTAGCCTCACCTGGGCATGAAACCACAGGTATGGCTTCACCTCCTTCTGTATAAACTGAAGGACAAATAGAATCAAAGTTATATTTCAGTAGGAACTCGTTTTGTTGCTGTTTAGTCACTAAGTCACGTCTGACTCTTTTGCAACCCCATGGGCTGTAGCCCACCAGGCTCCTCTGTCCATGGGATTTCTCAGGCAAGAATACTGGAGTGGGTTGCCATTTCCTTCTCCAGAGGATCTTCCCTGCCCAGGGATTGAGTCTGCATTTCCTGCATTGTGGGCGGATTCATTACTATTCAGCCACCTGGGAAGCCCAAGAACCCTGTTATACTTTCTATTACTGTACTAGTATTCCTGGGAAATTACTACACCTGATCCTGTAGAATCCTAGATTTCTCAGTTGATCACCAATAATATAGCTGATCTCTACTGAGGTAAAAGCCTAGAAGAAAGACACGTGCTGACCTTTGTGTTTTTTGTCATCTAACAGTGTGGTATTCAAGGTCAGTGCTTCCCTGCACTCTAGTAAGGAGGCACAGTTCTCAGGGAAAATACCTTAAGCAGGCCAGCTCTCATTTTTGACTATGAAAAGGAGATAGAAAGAAGAAAAAAAAAAGTCAGACACAAGCACATACATGCACAAAGTGGAGCAGAAGCATCAGTAACAAGGAAAGATTTACAAAAATGTTGCCACTAGGTCCTTCATATTGGCTAATAGAGCTGCTTCCACCAGCTTTAAAATACTGCACAAAGCTGGTAAAATGCTCAGGATCCAACATTCTCAAGGCATGTTGGTTGAATTGGATTGACTTGGACTTTCAAGGGGTTATCTATATTTTCATAAACGCCGCTCTTTGATGATGTTTTGGACTTCAAAGTTCATTATCAGTTTGAATCAATACATTTTTCTCTTACTTAAGAGTTGATATATTATTTATTCATGTATTTTTGGCAATGTAATTTTTTATGTAGTGGTAATTTCAATCCAAGCAAGAAGCATGAGGCCCAGCATCTACATCGTGACCTTGTTTATTTCAACTTCATGTTTTAAATTATGACGTCAGTTTAGGATACAAACAACAAAAAAAAATGAAGACATGAGCTCTCACAGCTGGCCCTGAAAGCAGTTCCAATTTTGGCAATCAACATTAATTATTTTAAAATGTCTTAACTGGAGGATCTTTTTCACACATGATCATGACACTGGCTATAAATCATTTTAGTCACTGGTCAGTATAGGAGGGATTTAGGGGAAATATCACATCAATTCAAAGAAATTTTATTCATTATATATTTTAAAAATCTCCTAGGAGAGGATAAAAACCTTGGTTTACATTGATGTTGCCACATCTGGAAGTTTCTTCATCTATGCTAATACACAATTAAGCCCAAATACTAAGTATGACAGCATAATTTAACTGGTTATGTTTACCATAAAATTAAATCCACTGCTTGATAAAATTAAATCCTCTACTTGATAAAACCTTTATTTGTATTCTATTTATTTAATCATTTCACAACTATATAAAAAAGATTTTATTATTGTTTCCACTTCAAGGATAAGGAAATGCAAGCATGGTGGTTTAAGTAACTTGGGGTCTTACAGACAATAAACCCTGGTTAGGCTGTGCTCCTAACAGCTACAGATACACATCCATGTGGAAAGTCAACAGCCTTTGTCACTGCTGTTTTAGACCCTAGACTGCACTAATGGAGGGGAGGGGTGTCAATTTATTAATATTTAGGATATGTGATTAATACTTTCAAGGAAGTCTTCTTATATACTTCACCACATCTTGACCTTTGCAATGATCATGCCAAAGGAGATTCTTCCAGTAGCTTTGGTAAATGGCTGATTATTTATCCTATAATATAAATTGTTCTGATTTTCAGTAAATGAAGCCCGGTAGTTCAACACGTGATTGAAAATGATCTTATTAGCTTGTGTCATGTGGCAAAGCTTAGAGCACCATCTAATTAAGCTACTTTTAGAACACATAAACATATCTTCGTTGTCATCGGGACTGCTGATTCGTGGTAAATCGCTCTTCTACGTGAAACTTGGGTTTTTGTGCAGGACTGAAAGAAATTGAAAGGAGCTAATGGAAAACCCAGCCTGCTAAAGTGCTTTAATGGATTTATGTCTTACAAGATCTACAATTTTATTCATTCTCATTTGAAGAGAAAAACCCTTTAAAAAAAAAAATCTGGGACTTAACAAATGACCTGATTTCTAACAAAAAGCATTAGATGTTTAATAATCTTACAACTGGTTGGCTATATTTTCCTAAGCTTATTCAAAACATTTCAAACATCTGGAGGAATCTAAAAAAGAATATGTGCTAAACAAGGGTGAGTTAATCAGCTCAACTCTTGAAAAATAAAAGAGGAAATATATACACAATATATGTATTACTTGCCTAAAATTGCCGTCTACCAGGGAGTGTTTTCAAACCTTGTTAATTGCTCATCCAATCTTTGGAAGTATGCTTAGCATGTATCTTTAATACATATAATTTTAAAATTTATTTATAAATGATAAACATGTCCAATTCTAAGGAAAATTATTATGCACAAATATTAAATTTCATGTGGATGAAATAAACCTGTTATGAATCATTATTTATTTTACTTTAAATTGTACAAAAGCAAAATCCTTTTGGTTGTCATTAAAAATAGCTTTTAATGCCCAGATTTTAAATTTTTGCTATCAAGTTGTCTTCTAAACCTCATTAACTGATGTAAAAGACAAAGCACATACTTAGAATGTGAATTTTTTATTAACAGTGGTGGATACAATTTCTATTCAGTGGTCTTCTACATAATTTCAACTTTGTGGCTGACACCTTGACATATATCACTAGGTCATCATTGTTGGCTTGTGATATGACTGAGGAAGGGTTTCTATAAGGAATAGGAAATATTTGCTCTACCATTTTCTTGTCTTTTGCTTCGGTCTACACTAGGGGTATTATTTTCCATTTGCAGCTTCCTTGCATAAAGCCTTTTTTCTTTACCAGTCTATTTGGTGAGAGTTAGTTTAGCTTGCAAATCTGCTTACCGGGCACACCAACATGAATTCAATATTATAAACAGAAAGAGGTGGAATTCCATTTTTCAATCCTTGACACCAAAACGCAGTCTCTTTCAGCACTTCGGTGTGTGGTTTGCACACGTGTGTGAACTTGTACAAATTGACAACATTCACAGGGTGCCATTTCAAAGCAGAGGATTTCGTTATGTTCTTGCAATTGTCTCATTCCGTGTAATTCAGTTAAATTGAGTAAGTATGTAGCAACCACATGCTGGGGCTTCCCAGCTGGCTCAGCGGTAAAGAGTCCTGTCAAACAGGAGACACGGGTTCAATCTCTGGGACAGGAAGACCCCCTGGAGGAGGATATACAGACCCACTCCCGTGTTCTTGCCTGGCAAATCCCATGGACAGAGGAAACTGAGGCCTACAGTCCATGGGGTCGCAAACCGTTGGACACCATTTAGCAACTAAACCACCACCATCAATCCCATTCTAGGTGCATCTGCTAGTCATGTGTTTCTAGTTACTAGAATGCTTCTCCTCTACAAAACTTTGCATATCGTAACTTCACTCACCTTCACAATTCTTTTCCTTTGTGAATTCTTTCCAAGACTTTCTAAACCTCTGATATAGTCAAGTCTTCATAACCTTTGAACTTTTTGAAATGTTCTATTCTTAATGCTTGAAACAGTGCTTGGCAGAGAATAGAAACTCAAGAAATAATTATTGAATAAATGAACAAATAAATGAATTAAATGGCAAAGCATGCCCTACTCTCTCTTTGCAATTAACTATGAGTATTTTCATATGAAATACTCTGAGAGGTCCTGCAATGAGGACATTCATTTAACTCTGCCTTTCCTAAGCTTATCCTTTTCTCTCTTAATCTACTTATATAAAACAATTTCTGGGAAACATGCTTTGGGAAATGCAAAGATGGGAAACCAGCTACTGATGTACCAGAAAGTTTAATATTCTAAAAGTGTTGGCCACTTTGTTATTTTAAAGTTCAATCAAAATAATGATGACCCAGGTCTTTTGTTACATTTTGTGTAACATCAAGAAAATATTTATAAACTGTAAATGTCTATACCTCCTTTTTTATACACATGATCCATTAGTGGTATAAGATAAGAAGAAAATATGCATTTCTCTGTACTGTATTAAGAATAAACTCCCAGTATGTTCAATGATCATTAGACATTAGACATTAGAACATTAAACAATGTTCAAAGTCATTAGAAGTTATTAAAGGAAGCCAAATAAGAATTGATTTGGAGTTACATAACCAAAGCAAGAGGATCACTATAAACTCTCATTCAATTATGTCTATAGTGTAGAGGCAGCAGAAATTGAAGATGTTTCAAGATGACCATGATTCATTTCTTTAAGTTTTTAAAGTAAGATTTCCTGGCTGAGTCTATATTGCTCTGTCCTACACTTAAAGAAAGAAGTGGGACCAAGAAAAAGGAGAAGGGATAAGAGAACAGATTTGCCATAACTTTCAATGTCATTATTCCTATAGAGCAGGGGTCAGCAAACTATCTAACAAAGGCCAGATAGTAAATATGTTAGGCTTTGTGGGCCATATGATCTTCATCGACCCTGCCATTAAGCATGAAAGCAGTCAATACACTAAAGAACAGAATAATGTGAAACTTTATCTACCTATTTATCTATAAAGCATTATCTACCAAAATTGGCAAGAGCCTGGATTTGGTACACAAGTCATGGTTTGCTGACTTCTGCCATACAGAACAAAAGTTCCTCCCTCCATAGTTCTAATCATGTGTGTTAGAGTTTGTGACCTCTAGTATGTTGGGATTTAAGTGTTTTCTCAAAGTAGAATATTTTGTTACATTTTATCATCCTTTGTGCTCTAAGTTCTCACTGTTCTTATTTTATCCATTTCTTTAACACATTTCCATAAAGACTTTTCTTAAAAAGTACTGCTAGATTAATACTTGGTAATTCATTTAGTTACTCACTCATGTTGGGGAGATCATTCAGGGATGACATTGAGATAAATATTATTTGGGGACTTGCTAGAAAAGTAGGGCAAAGAAGGGCAGCCAAGATGCATCCAGGGCCCTCTTGAAATTTCAGGCTACCTGGAAAAAAACAGAGTGAGGAGAGGGGGCAAAGCAAAGGAGAGATATGGCTAGCCAAAATCAGACCTCCTGGTTTAGTTTCTGTAAGGCTAACTTTCATCTTCAAGTAGATCTGGGCTCAGTTCTATGTCTGAACCCAGAAATATGGAATGATGTTTGTGAAGCATGTTTGGGGGACAGGAGGGGAAAAGGAAGAAAGAGTAGAAATTGATGCTCCACTTTGGCAGGTGGGAGCTTTTTCCTTATTGTCTTATGTATGTGCCTGCATGCTAAGTTGCTTCAACTGTGCCCGACTCTTTAAGACCCTTTGAGACTCTACAGACCATAGCTCTCCAGGCTCCTCTATCCATGGAATTCTCCAGGCAAGAATACTGGAGTGGGTAGCCGTGACTTCCTCCAGAAGGTCTTCCCAACCCAGGAATCAAATCTGCATCTCTTCTGTCTCCTGCATTGGCAGGCAGGTTCTTTACCATTAGCATCACCTGGGAAGCCCAAATATGGATGTCATTACATAAATGTAGGTGCTTTGAATTATTTCACCTCCATTTATAAAGAGTTGAAGATGTCTCCAAATTCTTTCCTAACCTTTCCTGGATCTTGTGATTTACCCCTATCTTATCCCTTTCTTTTTGACTCTTCCTCCTTTCTTCTAACAACCAAAGTGGCAGAAGGATGTGAAAAAGACAAAGAGGTAAGTGGTAGGCAGTGGTTAAGTTTGAGGAAGTGAGAGGCAGAAGTTGAGATCACGTTTTTGTGATCTCAACCTCTCACTTGACATGACACATCATGATTTCTACAGAAAGAAGCAACACGTTTTCTTTAAATATCTTCACAAGCACTATTTTAAGCATCAGAAAATAATATTATTTTCAGTTTATTTAATTTGAAGAAAATAAAGGAGCATGCCACTGAAAAGTTAAAATAAGTAACTTTAATGTAATTCCAATATGTATAGAAGATGTGAAATCCACCTACTTCTACAGCATTTACCATAATACACTCATTAGTAATTTAAAATACTATATATTTCTGTGTAAACATGTCACCTGTATAAATCCTTCTTTCCAACAAATAGAAATTGCATTAGATTCATGGACAGTTTTAAAAGCTTCTTAACCATTACATTTCATTTTTATGCACCTGAATTTATTAATTTTCTTTTTAAAGATAATATCTCTTTTTTGATCAAAATAAACAAAATAGATTCCCATGACACTTGTAAGTTAATAAGTAAGTTTCAGATATAAAATTTATGTCAAAGCAACTCAAATTCATCTTGCCTGACCAATAAAAACATAAAGGAAGCTCAGTTAACAAAATATCCTGTAAGAAAATGTGTCGCTTATTTTTTAAAATAATCTAATTTTATAGAACATAATCATGTATTTATAAATATGTAGAAAATGAAGTTGTTTGCTCAGCACTTCATACAGAAAATGCATTACAGTGAATATGAGTATCATTTACAATATAAGCAAAGCATGGAAGGTTAACCTATAATGCCAGGAAAAATATGCTTCATAATTCTATTTTTCTTATTTTCAATGATCAGTCACAGCCTCCAACTTACAAATATCTAGACTAGAAACAATACAATGTGTCTCTGAAAGTTAGTCCGGATTTTCATCAACTATAAATTCCCTCTCATTTGCTTGTATGTTTCTGTTTTACTTTTAATGTTTTTCTCCAGATTGAATATTGACTTTCCCCTCCCCATTTTGATACCATGTCACACTTAGTAATAAGCCGAAAGAATCCACGCACTAAATACAAGAACAGATCTGAATTAGTTACCCTGCAGTGCTCTTGACCTGGGCTGCGGTGACTTGAAGAAATGTTTTCCGTCGCTGCATACTTCTGCTCCAGTGGCTCAGACAGTAGGTAGCACCACTGAATCTGTAAGATGAGAGATTTTACTTTCTATTCAAATAGCAAAGAACTCTTAAGTGGATAGAAAGGTCATCTCGCCCTTCCTCTGTTATAATGACACATAAAGCTAGCCATCGGACCCACCCCAGAAGATGAACCTCTTCAAGAAAACAATCCAAGTGCTGTTTACATGTGTATATTTAGAGCCAAAAAGAAATAGAGAGGCAATAAATACTAAACCATCCTGTGACGTCTATTACTTCTTTCAATCTGGTCTCACTAGCCAGACCCCAAGAGCCTCAACAAACAGGCTTAACAAACAAACAGCCTTAACAAACATGCTTCTCTAATGACCTGATTCCCCTCTGTCAGCAAAGGTGACATTGAAATCCAGTCAGCATCCTTACATCCTAACACCAGCGACTTAAAACAAATATTTCCTTCTCTTCTTTAATGGTCTGTTTGAATCTGTGAAACAGGGCTGTAAACCTCTTTCCTCTCCTAACATGGATATTGCTCTCAGAGCTCATCTAGTTTCTCTTATCTCTCTGATTACTCAAACCTCTTAATATTCTAAAGCTTCATAAATCCAGCCTTATTCATGAGACTGCCCTACACTGAAGTAGCTTTCCATTTCTCAATCTTCTAGAACATTTTCTGTAACATACATGTTAGTACTTAAAAATAATATGTATTTTCATCCAAACATTTCACCAGTGTAAATCTTCACTTTCCAAAAAATGAAACTGCATTTTATTCAAGTTTCTATCTTGAAACATATATGGATTTTGAGGAAGATTATTTTTAGTCGCTAAAACATAATGTTTTCAACAGGCAGTTTAAAGGGAAAAAAAGAGAAGAAAATTTTTGTTAGCAATGGCTTCTTGCTTTAAATCCTTTGTGAACATTTGATAGCAGATAGATTCAGACTGACAGATGGAAAGGAGTATCACTGTATTTAGAGGAAGTTGTACAAAGAAGGAAATGCTGAAAAAGTCTCAGATTTACTTCCTGTTTCACAGTTGTTATATCTGCAAATGTTGAGGATTTTGTTTGCCTTCCTTGCTCTTGGTATTTGATTTGCATTAAGTTTCAAACTTTGCTGTTTCACATTCAGGCTTTTTGAACATTATTCTATTGATAACTTTCTAAAGGGAGTTATATTTAACTTAGCTTAAGCCAAATTTTTAATTCTTATTTCCCAATTTTCACTTCTAAATCCCACTGTTATGGGATTGACATGTTATGATTGACATAAACATTTTACTGGTGTACTCATTTTGATTATGGAGAGAAATATTTGAAAGGGCAGTATATTTTTGCAGAACCTCCCATTAAACTATAAGACAATCAATGGCTTGATTTCTCAGGTTTCCAATTTGTAGATTCCAGGAACAAAGTCTTACTAGGATTGCTTAATTTTAATGTGTGTGCTTAAGGTTGCTAAAAGTTAAGCCTTAAGTTTACAGATATCAATCTACTTTTCAAAGAGTCGACCTCATAAGGATTGCCACTTCTGTTATTCAGAAGCAAACTTTTCCCTAGAAATAAGCATGTGTTTTTCATCAGAGGAAAAAAAATAGTAAACCTTCTATGCCTATCATCTATCTCTCCATCCATTCATTCAGCATTTGTGGAATATTTGTGTCTTTCATCAAAAGGATATAAGTACATTTAGTTGGATTCTGTAATCCAACTATACCATATATATACCATGAATATACCATGAATACTATACCACACCTTGCATTGAAGAGCTTCCCATTTAAAGTGTAGAGTTCAGTTCATTCATTTTAAATTATTTACTGTGAAGCTACTCAAGTCAAGGCTATGTCAGAGGTGTTGAGAATGCCATGCTGAACAAGAGGAACTTGATATTGCTGTCTTTGAACTTAAAGTTCATTACAGAGGTTGACACTAAAACCTGAAGGACAAAAAGCAACTAAAAATGCAGAGATGTTGGGGTAGCATATTGCTGGCAAGGAACAGTAAAGATGGGAACTGAAGCTACTTTCTGAAGTAGGGCTAAGGTAGGAATGATCATACTACATCTGAACACAGAAAGAAGACCTGACCATAGAAAACACGCAAAAAGGTATATTATGCTCAGATTGTAGTGGGTGAAACAAGGATTGAGGGTTGTGGGTGGCTAGGATACTGGGGACAGGAAAGATTTATAAAAGAAATTCCATAAGGTAAAATTTCATTGAACAAAAGGTGAGTAGAACTTCAGAGGCTCACAGAAGGGGGAGACCATTCAGGCCGAAGATGCTGCTGGACCCAGGCAGAAAAATAATATGTGCCTTGGGAAATGCAAGTTGTTTTACATGGTCAGAGGGTAGAATGGCGACAAATGCACTAGAACAAGGCAAAGACAGAGAGGCGGGCATAAATTAGGATTTCGAATGGTTGCAGCTAACAAGAATATAAACAAAGGTGACTGAAATTTTATTGTCTATCAAGAAGCTTTGTGGTAAGCATTTACTAACTTTGATCCAGCAGCGTAATTTTGTCAGGAATAAAGGTGAGTCTCTAGGTCTTCACCTGAAAAGACCAACATAGCTGCCTCAGCTCCCATAAAGTCATTCCCACCCCATGTATCCCCAATCACCTATGCAGGGAACAAGGAGCTGAAGCACATAGAAAAGAACCTTTTCTTTTAGAATCTTCTTTCTTATCAGGGAGAAAAGTTTTTTTCCCAGAAACTCTTCAGAGAACTCCCCCTTTTACCTGGTAACATGTTCATGTTAGATGAGGAATCAATTTTCCTATGTTCAAATAAGTCAAGATTTTTTTATCAAGGAAGAAGGAGGAAAAATACCTGTTGTTGTGGTAGCCACAGTGTTTGTGAGAATAAGAATGGATGACAGGAAGTTGAAGCAACAGACTCCCCTCTGGACAACGGGCCGCTGGCTGAAACTTAGCTTATGATAACTTAATGGTCATCACATCTTTTGCTCCATTAAATTTCTCATTTAAAACATTTTGCTATAGATGACTTAGGTTTTCCCCCTGTTTTTTTGCCTTCTTTCTGTCTGTGGGGTTTGTGGATGAATAAGTATTCCCTGAATTCTTTTGTTGGTTTTTAAGCTAATACATTCAAATCCAAACAATAAAATCCACTAGAATAGGACACTGTCTAAGCAGTTTTACTAAACAGCTTTCTAATAGACTTTTCCTTTAGGTCACAAATGTAGACACAAATATCACTTTTACTATCTTATTAATGATTATGTAAACACTGAATCATATATATATATATATATAAATTTTTCTTTCAGGAAAAGTAAAAATGGCTCTCTTAGGAGAACATAGAAAATATATGTACTGATATCTTATTTTGCTTTCATAAGCAACATTTGTAATGACCTACATTTCTTATTCAACCAGGATACAAGACTAACAAGCAGGCTGATGATGACAATCATTTCCTGCGTTTCATTAATGGTGTGCTCTTATACTACATTAATTGAAGGTGTCTAAATCAATTCCTATCTGCTCAGAAAGATCCCTTAATTTATTCTACAGGCAATTGAGTTTGGTGTTTGCTTCTTCAATCTTAAAGTAGAAAAAAAGGTGATAAATTTCTATTACGAAGATCCATCTGCAACTGGATACATTGCCCATTTACCATTGGTAGCAGTTAAGACAGTACTTTTTTGGAAACACACTACATTTGGTAGCTCAGACCCATTATGAACATACAAGTGAAGGACTGCACGATTTCCACTAAGAGGTTCTAGTTTGTGACAGAAGCTAAAAAAAAAAAAATGGCTTTGCAATGGTGGGAGTCTGTAATTTACCACTTTAGTCTCTCTACCATTTAGATTCTGCCAAAGATTGCTGGATTCCCTTTAGTGATCCTTCACCCAAAATATCCACACGACTTGTTATTTTAGTTGTTAAGTGAAGTGAAGTTGCCCAGTCGTGTCCGACTCTTTGCAGGTCCACGGACTGTAGCCCACCCGGCTCCTCTGTCCATGGGACTCTCCAGGCAAGAATACTGGAGTGGGTTGCCATTTCCTTCTCCAGGGGATCTTCCTAACCCAGGGATCGAACCCAGCTCTCCCACATTGCAGGCAGACGCTTTAACCTCTGAGCCACCAGGGAAGCCCTAAGTCATGTCCAATTCTTATGCGACCCCACGGGCTGCAGCACGCCAGGCTTCCCTGTCCTTCACCATCTCCCAGAGCTTGCTCAAACTCAGGTGCATTGAGTCAGTAATACCATTCAACCATCTCATCCTCTGTAATCCCCTTACCTCCTGCCTTCAATCTTTTCCAGCATGTTACTAGGGACTTCTTAAAGTTTTCAGCATGAGGACTTATCCCTCAGATACTTATATGATGTTCAGTTTCCATCCATGTTCATTTAGAACATATGGTTAAGAAAATACAAAATAAGAAGTGAACATATATCTAGTAATATTTTTTTAATGTATTAGCTAACTATGGGTTAAATGTAAAGACTTGACCACAGATGAAGATGATAATCTCCTCTTCCTCCCAAACACCACAAAATGGCTTTTAATACATAAAAAATTAACAAATGAGGATGAAGAGAAAATTAGAAAATATAATTTCAGAAAAACCATTAGAAAAATTTTTAGAGAGTCAACTGAGATGAAGGAAAGAAGGATCACTGACATAGAAGAGCAGAGAACATCAAAAGCTAACCAACCACATAAGGTTGTTGTGATAGGAAATCAGCTTGTTTACCTCACAAATCCCCCATGAGTCACTGTGTATGGAGAGGCAAGTAAGATGAAAAGTGGAGGGCAAACACTGAACATGCAAGATATTGTTTAAAGTATCTTAACTCTTTCAAAAATGCACACTGAAAGAAATAAAATTGTATCTGGAGAAGTTTACTCAAGAACCAATGAATACCAAGTGATGTAGAGTTTTAAGATGAAAGCAGGGTGATAAAATAGATCTACATATATCCTTTATACTACCCGTAGTCCCTTTCCTCAGCCCTGAGGAATTCCGAGATACTGGTTTCCATGTTTATCTTTGCCTCACAGAAAATTGGAGTCAGTGGGGAAAAGCAATTGAAACACTTTTCTAGATAAAAACCCCTCTAGATGTTTGGGCATTTCCTAAAGACATGGAGGAATTCACTCTAAATGAAGTCAACTAGTTGAGTCCTGTTCCCCTGCCCTAGTCTTCTCTCCTACAACACAGAGCTTTCTGAGCTTGGATCTTATATACAAATATTTCCTGAAGGAGTAGCACATATGAGAAGAAATCCTTTCCCATGAAAGTGAAAGTGAAATTGAAAGTCGCTCAGTCGTGTCCCACTCCTTGAGACCCAATGGACTATACAGTCCTTGGAATTCTCTAGGCCAGAATACTGGAGTGTGTAGCCTTTCCCTTCTCCAGGGGATCTTCCCAAACCAGAGATCAAATCCAGGTCTCCCATGACAAGGAGATACCAAAACAAACAAAGATTTCTAAAAATGGAACTCAGTTAAAACAGACAAATAAATCACATTATATCACATTCATAAAATAAGATCAGGAAACTACTTTTAAAGGCAATCAAAGAAAAAGAAATTGGCAATTAGAGTACAGTAGAAAAAAATTAGAAGTCTTCACAGAAAATCTATAAAAGCCCAAATAACAAAGAGAAAATAATTTTTTAAAAAGCAGAAAATTAAGGGATTAGTTTGGGTGGTTCAACATTCAACTAGTAGAAGTTGTAGAGAAAGAAGAAAAAAAAGAGGAGAGGGAATAGTCAAAGAAATAAAACAAAATTGCTCCCAAACTGAAAGGCGTGTATCTTTAAGTTAAAAGAGTCCATTAAATGCCCAGTAAAATTAATGGCATGAAATAGTCATACAAAGACTTATTATCATGAAATTTAAGTATGCCTGGGGTTAAGGGGAAGACTTTAAAACATTCACAAAATAAATATTCTTACCAGTAACATTAAAAAACAAAAGGCAGTAGAATAAAGGTATCAAAAATTCTGATGAAAATTTATTTCAACCTCTAATATTATACCTAACCAAGGTATCAAGTCAAATGTAAAGATTAAATAAAGTCACTTTCAGATATACAATAATTTAAAAAACTTATCTCTCATATACCCTATGTTAGGAAGTCATAAAAATTTATAA
Organism: Dama dama; assembly: GCF_033118175.1. Classification (NCBI taxonomy): domain Eukaryota; kingdom Metazoa; phylum Chordata; class Mammalia; order Artiodactyla; family Cervidae; genus Dama; species Dama dama. Next base: position 6,899,454 of record NC_083699.1, on the reverse strand, counting down.
TTCATGAAAAATTAGATAGTAAAGTAGGAAAGAGAAAAAGAGGATTCAGGGACAAATGTCTTCATTACAGGAGAGAAAAAAGGGACTACTTTGGCATGATTAATGTGCTTTAAGCCTAAAAAGCTATTAGTTTAATTTGAAGCAAGGAATAGATGTCTGTAGGAGGCAGATCATCAGTTAAAATAAATGAACAACAACAACAAAATTAAATGATAGGGGATTGTTTGATGCTTTGAAGTATTTAAGCCTTTGGAAAATTATTGGCTGCTGTTTAACAGATATCTGTTAGAGAATTAAAAAATAATCAGTGGTAACTGCATAAAAAGATAAATTTAAATACAATGAAAAAGGAATTACCTTTAACATCAAAAGTTATATGAGAATAAAACCTAATAAACATATACCATTGTTACAGGAGTGAATAATATTTATTTAATGTTATGGTCTAAATTATTTTATCCTTCAAAATTCATATGTTGAAATCCTAATACCCAATATTAAGATATTAGGAGATGGAACCATTAGGAGGTGATTAGATCATGAGGGTGGAACTGTAATGAATGTTATTAATGTCCTTGTAGAAGAGGCCAGAGTGAGATCTCTGGCCCCTTCCACCATGTGAGGAAAAAGGGAAAAGTTGGCAGTCTGCAACCCAAAAGAGAGTCTTCTAGTCACCCAGCCATGTTGGCATCTTGAACTTCCTGCCTCCAGAATTGTGAGAAGTAAATTCTGTCTTTTATAAGCTACCTGTGTGGACTTAGTCACTCAGTCACGTCTGACTCTTTGTGACACCATGGACTGTGGCCCTCCAGGCTCGTCAGTCCATGGAGATTCTCCAGGCAAGAATATTGGGGTGGGGTACCATGCCTTCCTCCAGGGGATCTTCGCAACCCAGGAATCAAACCCAGGTTTCCTGCATTGCAGGAGGATTCTTTCCCATCTGAGCCACCAGGGAAGCCCCCTGGTCTGTAATCTTTTGTTGTAGCAATTTGGGCAGACTAAGATGTATGATAGTAAGAGTGTAAAGGCTGGCTGCTGCTTTATCATAGATGGAAGAAATTAAGAGTGAGGCTGGTTAAGAAAAATTCTCAATTACTCTCAGTACCACCAAATACCTCTAATATTCTTAATCTCTGTTTAGTACATTACTTCCATCCCGAACTATGTTCAAAGACCCTGTATTAAATAAGTCTCCAGAATTCCACTGGGACTTTTTCCTATTAAACAGAGGGAGTGAGGATTCTGGGAGCCGGTTAGTTTCTTAATCAGACCTTCCCCCCAGTCCTGCTATTTTCAGAACTATATGCCTTACTACTTTCAGAAATATTTGGTGTGATGAATTGCAGATATCTTAGGGTGAGGATGGATCCAAAGCAAAAACTGGGTTGCTATCCTGTGAACTTAGGCTTTAGCTCTGCTTGACTAAGCCAGATATTCTTTGGTTACCTTCTTTTCGAATTCTCAAAATTTGTTTTGTTATTATCTACAGTTAGTTCTTCCATGTTCTTACATTGCAGTGCTTTTTAAAATCTTTGAAGTAATTTTAGATTAATGGGAGGTGGCAAAGAAATGTACAAGAAACTTCTGTGCATACTTCTCTGAGCCTCCCCAAATACTAGCATCTTATACAACTATAGTATTGATATAATTGACCTTGTATTGATATAATTGATATTTATTTGATATAATTAATATAATATTATACTGATATAATATTGAAAATAATATTAAATATAAATTGATATAATAGTAAAACCAAGAAGTTGACAAATCAAGGAGCTAACATTGGCACCATTCATAAATCTTATTCAGAATCCATCAGCTATACATGCACTTGTTTTTGTGTTTGTGTCTATGCAATTTGTCACATATATAGGCTTGTGTAACTGCTACTGCAATCAAAATATGCAGCTTTACTATCACAAAACTCTCGTTACCCCTTTATAAATCACAAGACTCTTTTGTTACCCCGCTCCTCTCACTCTTTATGCCTGACAACAACAATTTGCTATTCATCTCTGTAGTTGTTAATATGTTATGTCATGAATATTATTTAATGGAATACTATTTAAGTATAGTATGGAACTTGAGATTGACTTCTTTTTACTCAGCATAATTTCCTTGAGGCTTCTCCAATGAAGTTGTTATATGTATTAATAACCCCTTCATTTTTACTGCTGAGTAGTAATAAAATTATGGTACATCAATAATTTAACTAATCATCCATATGCAGAACACTAGAGTAGGTTCCAGTTTTTGGCAATTAACAATAAAGCTACTATGCGTATTTGGGTACAGATTACTGTGGGAAGTCTTAATTTCCCTAGAATAAGTACCCAAGAATGCAATTTTTTTCTACATGACAAATTCACTTCTAGGTTTGAAGGAAAGTATCAAGCTATTTTAGAGGGGCTGTGCTGTTGTACATTCCTCCCAGCAGTAAGTGAGTATTTACATTTTTCTGCATGCTCACCAGCATTCGGTACTGTCATCACTTTTTTAACTCCAGCCTTTGTGATGAAGTGCATAGTGATATCTATTTATAGTTACAATTTACATTATCTAATTGCTAAACATTCCAAACATGCTTTTGTGTGTTTATTTGTCATATGTTGTTTATCTTTGTATATCTTTTTGCTCATTTTCTAATTGGGCTGCTCATTTTCTTTTTTTCTTATGCTGAATATAGAGAATTCTTGTATATTCTGCGTACAAGGCCTCTGTTGGATAAGAAACTTGCAAATATTTTTTTCAAGGCTTTTTTTTTGTCTTTTCCTCCTTATATGTTCTCTTGCAGAACAAAAGTTTCAAATTTTGAAGAGGCCTTATTTATCCGTTTTTCCTTTTACGGATCATGCTTTTGGTGTCAAGGCTAAGAGCTCTTTACTAGTCCCAGATTTTTCTCCTATGTTCTTTCCTAGAAGTTTTTATAGTTTTACATTAAAGTCTAAGATCAATTGTCAGTTAAAGTTTATATTAAGTGTGAAGTACTGGTCAGGACTATTTTTTTTCTAGTGGGTGTCCAATGGCTCCAAAACCATTCATTCAAAAGGATATCCCTTGTCCATTGAATTGTTTTTGCCTCTCTCAAAATTTAATTAGGAGTATCTGTGTGGATCTCTTTCTGGGTTCTCTCTCTATTCTCTTCCATTAGTCTGTGTATCTGTCCTTCCCATCACGCTATCTTCGTTAGTGCGTCAATGCCTTTCTAACATCTTTTTACTGTTTTATTTTTTAAAGCAGTAATTCAAGAGACATATTGGAAGTAAAGGCATAAGTTTGATCTGTTATTTTTTCATGAAATCTACTTTTTAAGTTGATGCTGGGAAAGATTTAAAGCAGGAGGAGAAGGGGATCACAGATAAGATGGTTGGATAGCATTACCGACTCAATGGACATGAGTTGCGGCAAACTTCAGGAGATAGTGAAGGACAGGGAAGCCTGGCATGCTGTAGTCCGGCAGGGAGCAAAGAGTTGGACATGGCTTAGCGACTGAACAACAACTTTTTAAATATATTTTTCATTGTTTCACTAGCTGTGGCAAAAGTATTAATGTTGTATAGTTTAAAAATAATTTGTTAGTATTTTGTTACCAAAATAGTGTGGGATCTACATACATTTTAAAAATAATACCTAGGTCTGTGACAAATGCTAACATGAATACAAGCATAAAAATAAGCCAAATCAGAGGGGAAATAATAAATTTTTCCAGAGATGAGGTGGAGGAGAGGGGTAAAAGAAGGATTACAGAAAAGGTGACAAGGGAGCTGGATTTTCCCATATCTAGAGAGGGTGTAAATGCAGGAATTAGTAGTTGGTTCATAGAATTAATTTCAAATATAGTTTCAGAGGACTTCTGCTTCTAGTTAAGATTAAATAAGAGGAGTTGGATTTACTCTTGCACCAGAAAACAGGTAAGGTGAAGAAATACATGAAACAATGTCACATAAAACATTGAACATCAACAACATAGGACGGCTACCAATCAGAATTGGGAAAATACACGGGGCCCTAAAATTGCTGCAGCTTCATGTCTGAAGCTTAGGCATAAGGGAACGGAAATCCCGGCAGAGCCAGCCGAACCCCTAAGTGGAGGAGATGGGATGGTGTGTCCAGGGAAGCCAGGCAGCTAGACTTTCCAAAGTAGAATACTGGGGACTTTCCTGGGGGCCCAGTGCCTAAGACTCTGCACTCCCAATGCAGGGGCCCTGGCTTCGATCCCTGGTTGGGAAACTACAAAGTAGAATACTGGACATTTGGGTAATAAGAGTTGCAAGGAGAGAAAATTCAAGAATTCTGGGGGCGGGGGGGGGCTCCCCTTAAGGTTCAACAGATAGCAATCAGCACAGAAATGAGAGTTCAGGGAAAGAACCACGTGGAAAAAGTAGAAGGAACAGCACTCAGAGGCCACACAGGACTGGAAATAGCACCTATACCCAAGAGCGAAAGTAGAAAACCTCACAATTTACAGGGCATCGACTGGAATTCTAAAAATGTCTTGCCTCATTGTTGGGGAAGTATTAACCTTATTTCTCATCCCAGCTAGCAAAACTTAAAAGCAAGGCCCAAAAAGATCAAACCGTTTCCAAACAACCACATGCAGAAGAGAAGTCAAGACTATTTATAGGATGACAAAAATATCCAGACAAAGAAAGGTTAAATTCACAATGTGTGGGCAACTGCCCAAAAAGAAGGCATACAAAGAAGCATGCAAATATAACTCATGAGGAGAAAAATCAGTCAACTGACCCAAAAATGAAATGAAGTGGTATATCACTATCATCTCACACACTAGTAAAGTAATGCTCAAAATTCTCCAAGCCAGGCTTCAGCAATACGAGAACTGTGAAATTCCAGATGCTCAAGCTGGTTTTAGAAAAGGCAGAGGAACCAGAGATCACATTGCCAACATCCGCTGGATCATTGAAAAAGCAAGAGAGTTCCAGAAAAACATCTATTTCTGCTTTATTGACTATGCCAAAGCCTTTGATCACAATAAACTGTAGAAAATTCTGAAAGAGATGGGAATACCAGACCACCTGACCCGTCTCTTGAGAAACCTATATACAGGTCAGGAAGCAACAGTTAGAACTGAAAATGGAACAACAGACTGGTTCCAAATAGGAAAAGGAGTATGTCAAGGCTGATTGTCACCCTGCTTATTTAACTTACATGCAGAGTACATCATGAGAAACACTGGGCTGGAAGAAGCACAAGCTGGAATCAAGATTGCTGGGAGAAATATCAATAGCCTCAGATATGCAGATGACACCACCCTTATGGCAGAAAGTGAAGAACTAAAAAGCCTCTTGATGAAAATGAAAGAGGAGATTGAAAAAGTTGGCTTAAAGCTCAACATTCAGAAAACTAAGATCATGGCGTCTGGTCTCATCACTTCATGGGAAATAGATGGGGAAACAGTGGAAACAGTGTCAGACTTTATTTTGGGGGGCTCCAAAATCACTGCAGATGGTGATTGCAGCCATGAAATTAAAAGACGCTTACTCCTTGGAAGGAAAGTTATGACCAACCTAGACAGCATATTAAAAAGCAGAGACATTACTTTGTCAACAAAGGTCCATCTAGTCAAGGCTATGGTTTTTCCAGTGGTCATGTATGGATGTAAGAGCTGGACTGTGAAGAAATTGATGCTTTTGAACTGTGGTGTTGGAGAAGACTCTTGAGAATCCCTTGGACTGCAAGGAGATCCAACCAGTCCATCCTAAAGGAGATCAGTCCTGGGTGTTCATTGGAAGGACTGATGCTGAAGCTGAAACTCCAATACTTTGGCCACCTCTTGCGAAGAGCTGACTCATTGGTAAAGGCCCTGATGTTGTGAGGGATTGCGGGCAGGAGAAGAAGGGGATGACAGAGGATGAGATGGCTGGATGGCATCACCGGCTCGATGAACATGAGTTTGAGTAAACCCTGGGAGTTGGTGATGGACAGGGAGGCCTGGCATGCTGCGATTCATGGGGTCACAAGGAGTTGGACACAACTGAGTGAATGAACTGAACTGAACTGAACCTTGCTAATACCCTGAGGTTTTAGGACTTGTGGTACTTTCAGTGGGGTGATTAAGCATGGAAAAAGTGACAAATGTATGGAATTCAGTAGAAGCAGAAGCTTAGTGACTTTAAGTAGTCCCAAGTTTTGGTGGAGGCTGGTTTTTCTACTTTACAATAAGAAGGAGTTGGGAGCAAATTTACTAAAATCTTGAAGCAAATGGTAACTCTGGGAGGCTAGAAGATTGAAGTCTGCTGGCAGCTGACTTTTGGGTTAATACTAGCAAAAGTAATTTAATTTTAGAATGAGAAATATTTAAGTGTGAATAGACATATAGCACTCAACTTTTGAACCAAGGGCCTTAGGGTGATTTGGGATTACTTGAGGAGTCTTGAGACTCCATTTGGACCCTAATCAATACAGGGCACAATTACATTGTGCTGACAGGTGTCCAAGTAACCTCTTCCTTTTCCAGTCTTTCAAAAAATAGAAGCAGACCCACAGACTTAGAAAATGAACTTGTGGTCACCATGATTGTGGGGAGGGGGATGGATAGATTGTGAGTTTGGGACTGACCTGTACACACTATTATACTTAAAATAGATAACTAACCAGAATGTACTGTAAAAAATAAAAGTAAGAATTAAAATGGACATTATATCTGTAAGCATAAGACATAATGCTTTCTCTGGGAATTGTGCTAAATAAAATTATGTAAGCAAGTATGAAAAAAAAAAAAAAGAAAGAGATAAAAGCAGGCAATTTTATCAAACCTAGCTCCTGTTCACTACAGGAAAGGCACAAACAGATGATGAACCTATTGTTCTGAAACTGAGACATAGCCCAGCTTCTCCACCACCCAACTTCACTGATTGGAAACCACGGTGTTAGAACTGAACAAATGCAGCTTCGAAGCTTACTGAGCTTTTACATGGGCTTTGACCTTGGCTGTCTCACTGTCCTTGCACGTTCTTGTCATGTCTATCAGGTCACCAACACTCCAGCTTTCACTGCTGTCTTTGCCTTTGTGCTTTTATCAGCATTGACCTCTGCAGGATAGAATCCCTCACACTCCCTTGGCATGGCCCTTAAGACTGAATAATAAAGCTCCTCAGTAGCCACTCCAGAGGTCATTTAGAACCTGCCCAGAAAAAGCAAATGAAGAGCAAAACAAAACAAATATAATGAACCACAACAGCAGTTGATGGATTCCCTTATTAGCTAACCAATCCTTAGTTAAATGATTTTCTTTCACTTTAAGTGTTAATTTAGATTTGGGGGGAAAAGCTTCTGTCTTTTTTTTTGGAGCTTGAGTTCTATCCCTGATAAAAAATCCTTTTGAAGGGCTAATTCAATTAGCAAAGTTGTGAGATTAGATTCAATTTCGAGTGGCTAAGAAATGTCATTTTAGGCAAGAACAACATTCTCCCTTTTCCTAAATATTAATAATAGCAGGTAGTGCTGTAAGATTCTGGTCAAGCTGCAATAAGGGGTCAGCCTGCTGGGCCCTGGCCCAGGGCACCGATCTATCAGGGCACAGAACAGTCCACCATCCCTGCTGGAAAAGGTGTATTTATAGAAGTCCTCTGTGGGAGACTATAATATGAGGTTGAAAGGACTTTTGTTAAGTTACTTGGGATAGGACAGGTGCGATCCCGCAATATATTCCTAAGATGCCTGACAAAAAGCAAAAGCAAAGCTGTCATTTTGCCCAGTTAGGGTCTAAGTTTGGAGCTTAAATGGAATTGTAATTGTATGTGACAATGGATAGGAGACAGCCTTCCAGCTGTCTTTTCTTAGTGTTTTGTTGTTGTTGTTGTTCCAAGGAACCCAGCCTCAGCCTTTAATTCTGCTGAACAAATATTGAAAGAGAATCAGTCCTAGAAGGTTCATAATATTTATTTACTGATGCACAATGCTGTCAAGCTGCCACATATCTTGGCCTTACACTGGGCTTGAGGAACTCCAACATTGTAGGTCCGGCCTTGACTGGCTGAAGGACAGAAATACAAGTAATAATTAAGTGACTAGATTTCTAGATATGAAATCTAATGGATAAATAAAAAATCACACTTTAGAATAAACAACACAATGTAGCTGTTCAAAAATCTACCTTTTCAAGAGGTTCATGCCAATTATCCTAACATGCTATATAATCCAACTGATAAGAGGTAATAAAATGTTATCCTGTGCATTTCAGCACATTGCCTAATTGATAGTCCTGGTTTATTTGCCAACTGAGAAATATCTCTGAGGCAGGAATTTAGTGAAGAAGAGAGCAAAATGAGAGGCCTGTTTTCTGCAGAAATTAGAAGGAAAAGAAGTTTCAAAATTAATGTATTGTCTTAGAGTCCATGAAGGAGAAGGCTGAACTGAAACAAAAAGTAAGACGTGTGTGTACTTATTCATTCACTTACCACGTGCAGTCAGCTCGCCCTGTCCACAGGTTCTGCATCCTCAGATTCAACAACCACAGATCAAAAATACTAGGGAAAAAATGCCAAAAAATTTCCGAAAAAAAAACAAACTTGAATTTGCTGCACATAGGCAATAATCTACATAGCATTTTATAATTATTTAAATAGTATTTACACTCTATTATTAATAGGTAGTAAAAGTAATCTAGGGAGGATTTTAAGTCTATGGGAGGAAATGATAAGCAAATACTACAGCATTTTATGCTTGAGGGATTTTGAGCATCTGCAGATTTTGGTACCCATGGGAATCCTGGAATTAATCTCCTGAAGACACCAAGGGATGACTGTATTATGTAGCACCGGGAGTCTATGTTCCAGCTATTGCTCTTGGCACTGGGAAAAAAACACAGCAAAGAACAAAAGAAAGTCCTGCACCATGGAGATGTCATCCTAGAGAGAGAGAAACGGTGATCTGTTAACTCTGCATAGTAAGTCAAATAGTGATGAACCCAGGTAATAGGGAAAGAGCATGCTGAATGGGGGTATAGGTTGATTTGCTGCTTTATTTTACAGACTTATCTGAGAAGGCATCACTGATAAGGCAAATTTAAGCAGTAATATATGAGAAGTGAGAGAGGTTATGGTTGGGGGGATGGGTGGGAGGGAGGGATAGTTAGGCAACTGGGGATTGACATGTATACACTGCTGTATTTAAAGTAGATAACCAACGAGGACCTATTCTATAGCACAGGGAACGCTACTCAATATTCTGTAATGACCTAAATGGGAAAAGACTTTGAAAAATAGATAGATACATGTATGTGTATAGATATAGATATAGATACATGTACATGTATAACTGACTCTCTTTACTGTATACCTGAAACTAACATAACATTGTTAACCAACTATACTCCAATATAAAATTTTAAAAAAATTTAAAAAGTGAGAGAGTGAGTTCCAAGTCTCTTCAGGGGAATGGTTTCAGGAAGAAGCAGCAGACAGTGTAGTCATTGGAGTGGTTATGGGTTCAACTAACAGGAAGGATCATGGCTATATTACTAAGATCATGGCACCCAGTCCCATCACTTCATGGCAAATAGATGGGGAAACAATGGAAACAGTGACAGACTTATTTCCTTGGGCTCCAAAATCACTGCAGATGGTGACTGCAGTCATGAAATTAAAAGAAATTGCTCCTTGGAAGAAAAGTTATGACCAACCTAGACAGCTTATTAAAAAGCAGAGACATTACTTTGCCAACAAAGGTCCATCTAGTCAAAGCTATGGTTTTTCCATTAGTCATGTATGGATGTGAGAGCTGGACTATAAAGAAAGGCGAACACTGAAGAATTGATGCTTTTGAACTGTGGTGTTGGAGAAGACTCTTGAGAGTCCCTTGGACTGTCAGGAGATTCAACCAGTCAATCCTAAAGAAAATCAATCCTGAATATTCATTGGAAGAACTGATGCTGAAGCTGAAGCTTCAATACTTGGCCACCTGATGTGAAGAATGGACTCATTGGAAAAGACCCTGATGCTGGGAAAGACTGAAGGTGGGAGAAGGGGACGACAGAGGATGACATGTTTGGATGGCATCCCTGAATTGATGAACATGAGTTTGAACAAGGTCTGGAAGATGATAATGGACAGGGAAGCCTGGCATGCTGCAGTCCATGGGGTCGCAAAGAGTCAGACATGACAAAGCGACTGAACTAAACTGAACTGAACAGGAAGGAGGCCAAGTGAGAGCTAAGGGGAGAGTGGCGGAGAAGAGACTGGGGAGGTAGAAGGGAACCCAAGTTACTTAAGTCATATTGTTTAACATGTGGACTTTGGATTTCACTTGGAGAGAGATGGATTTTAGACTAGGACAGTGAAAAGCTGCCATGACCCTTATACATGGTGAGGGAAGACACTACATAGTTTGTTGATAGTTTAGATATAGGTTGAAGAGGAAGTGAGGAGAGAGGAAGAAGGACGTCCAGCTGCAGGGAATGATCACTTATCTTCATTTAAGATGCTTCAACTGTGATCAATGTCAATTTATTTAAAGCCTTCCTGATAAAAAGCATGCATTTCTGGGGTAAGTTCTCTGAAGAAAGATCCATGAAATTGTTATTTAGTGAGATATTGGTGGGAGAAAATAAATTCGAGCAAGTCTCCCCACCAAGCAAATTTGGAGCAGCACTATAATGCCTGCAAATCTTGAGATTGGCTTTAGGAAATAGTATTTATATAATCCCAGTAATGTGCAGTCATAAGCAAAGTGTTTCACCAAAGCTACATTAATCTAAGAGACAAATAGATAGGAAAATCAAGCTTTTATAGATTTTTTCAGAATTTTTTAAAAATCAAGTTTTTAATTTTCAGTTAAAATTATGTGCAAAGTGGTGAAAGTAAAGTGATTTTCTTAAACACTATGAATTCAAAATTGTTAGGAAATCTGTATTCTGACTAATTTCAATATTCAAATGTATGTTTTAAAGATAAGTTTTATTTTATCCTTTATATATTGTTAGAACTGGCCATAAATACAGAAAAAGGAGGTGGGTTGATAGACGGCTGTGAAACCAGTCAGGCATTTTGATGTCTCCCAAGATAAGTAACCATATCTGCTTTATAATTTTTTTAGATTTTTTAAAAAATTTAAGTAACTTGCAAACACTTCCAATGATGCTTGAAGAAACCGATTACAAGCAAAATAAAATATGAGATCTATATAGAAGCCAACAGGAAAAAGTGTTAGGCTGGGTTAATATAGAAAAGCCTGAGGTCAGTTCAAGGCTACATTGACAATTGTTCTTTCTCTTGCCAGGAAAGAGATGTCATGTAGAGATCACCAATATTGACCTTAACCAAAACCAAGTAGGGCAGAGAGCAGAAACTCCCACATGGTAGCAGAAGGTATTTGTTTCTTCTTGGTCATAAAAAACTAATTTGAAGAAGGAGAATGAATGGCAAGAGCTGGGCAAGAGTCTATAGAAGAAAACTCAAGCACCTAAAGGCAGACAGAAAGAATGAATGTTGAAATTCCAGCAATCAAAGAGTGGGAATCGTATTTATCTAACCTACCAAATTGTTGCTAGACCATAACATTCCAAAAATTAGAAAAGGGTAGATCTAATAGACAAAGCTGTATATTGTCACCCTGTTTATTTAATGTATAAGCAGAGTACATCTTGCTAAATGCCAGGCTGGATGAATCACAGGCAGGAATCAAGATTGCAAGAGAAGTATCAACAACCCCAGATATGAAGATGATACCACCCTAATGGTAGAAAATGAAGAGGAATGATGGAGCTTCTTGCTGAGGGTGAAAGAAGAGAGCTAAAAACCTGGCTTGAAACTTAAAATTCAAAAAATGATCATGGCATCTGGTCGCATCATTTCAAGCCAAATGGAAAGGGAAAAAGTGGAAACAGTAATATTTTATTTTCTTGGGCTCCAAAATCACTGCAGATGGTGACTGCAGCCATGAAATTAAAAGACACTTGCTCCCTGGAAGGAAAGCTGTAACAAACCTAGACAGCGTATTAAAAACCAGAGACATTATTTTGCCAAGGAAGATCCAAATAATCAAAGCTATGTTTTTCCAGCAGTCATGCACAGATGTGAGAGTTGGACATAAAGAAGGCTGAGCATTAAGGAATTGATGCTTTTGAATTGTGGTACTAGAGAAAGCTCTTGAGAGTCCCTTGGACAGCAAGGAGATCAAACCAGTTAATCCCAAAGGAAATCAACCCTGAATATTCATTAGAAGGACTGATGTTGAAACTCAAATATTTTGGCAACCTGATGAGAAGAGCTGACTCAATGGAAAAGATCCTGATTCTGAGAAAGATTGAAGACAAAAGGAGAAGAGGGCAGCAGAGGATGAGATGCTTAGACAACATCGTCCACTCAATGGACATGAGTTTAAGCAAACTCTGAGAGATACTGGAATACAAAAGTAGGAAGTTAAGAAACACCTGGAATAACAGGGAAATTTGGCCTTGGAGTACAGAATGAAGCCGGGCAAAGGCTAATAGAGTTTTGCCAAGAAATGCACTGATCATAGCAACTACCCTCTTCCAACAATACAAGAGAAGACTACACATGGACATCACCAGATGGTCAACACCAAAATCAGATTGATTATATTCTTTGCAGCCGAAGATGGGGAAGATCTATACAGTCAGCAAAAACAAGACTGGGAGCTGACTGTGGCTCAGATCATGAACTCCTAACTGCCAAATTCAGACTTAAATTGAAGAAAGTAGGGAAAACCACTAGACCATTCAGGTATGACCTAAATCAAATCCTTTATGATTATACAGTGGAAATGAGAAATAGATTTAAGGGACTAGATTTGATAGACAGAGTGCCTAATGAACTATGGACAGAGGTTTGTGACATTGTACAGGAGACAGGGATCAAGACCATCCCCAAGAAAAAGATATGCAAAAAAGCAAAATGGCTCTATGAGGAGGCCTTACAAATAGCTGTGAAAAGAAGAGAAGCGAAAAGCAAAGAAGAAAAGGAGAGATGTACCCATATGAATGCAGATTTCCAGAGAATAGCAAGGAGAGATAAGAAAGCCTTCCTCAGCAATCAATGGAAAGAAATAGAGGAAAACAACAGAATGGGAAAGACTAGAGATCTCTTCAAGAGAATTAGAGATACCAAGGGAACATTTCATGCAAAGATGGGCTCAATAAAGAACAGAAATGGTATGGACCTAACAGAAGCAGAACATATTAAGAAGAGTTCCAGAAAAACATCTATTTCTGCTTTATTGACTATGCCAAAGCCTTTGACTGTGTGGATCACAATAAACTGTGGAAAATTCTGAAAGAGATGGGAATACCAGATCACCTGACATGCCTCTTGAGAAACCTGTACACAGATCAGGAAGCAACAGTTAGAACTGGACAAAGAACAAAAGACTGGTTCCAAATAGGAAAAGGAGTATGTCAAGGCTGTATATCATCACTCTGCTTATTAAACTTATATGCAGAGTACATCATGAGAAACGCTGGGCTGGAAGAAACACAAGCTGGAATCAAGATTGCCAGGAGAAATATCAATAACCTCAGATATGCAGATGACACCACCCTTATGGCAGAAAGTGAAGAAGAACTAAAGAGCCTCTTGATGAAAGTGAAAGAGGAGAGTGAAAAAGCTGGCTTAAAACTCAACATTAATAAAACTATGACAAGGGCATCTGGTGCCATCACTTCACAGCAAATAGACAGAGAAACAATGGAAACAGTGAGTGACTTTATTTTGGGGGGTTCCAAAATCAGTGCAGATGGTGACTGCAGCCATGAAATTAAAAGAAATTGCTCCTTGGCCAAAAAGCTATGACCAACCTAGACTATTTATTAAAAAGCAGAGACATTGCTTTGCCAACAAAACTCTGTCTAGTCAAAGCTATGGTTTTTCCAGTAGTCATGTATGGATGTGAGAGTTGGACTATAAAGAAAGCTGAGCACCAAAGAATTGATGCTTTTGAATTGTGGTGTTGGAGAAGACTCTCGAGAGTCCCTTGGATTGCAAGGAGATCCAACCAGTCCATCCTAAAGGAGAGCAGTCCTGGGTGTTCATTGGAAGGACTGATGCTGAAACTGAAACTCCAATATTTTGGCCACCTGATGCGAAGAGCTGCCTCATTGGAAAAGACCCTGATGCTGGGAGGGATTGGGGGTAGGAGGAGAAGGGGACGACAGAGGATGAGATGGCTGGATGGCATCACTGACTCGATGGACATGGGTTTTGGGTTTTGATGGACTCCGGGAGTTGGTGATGGACAGGGAGGCCTGGCATGCTGCGATTCATGGGATCTCAAAGAGTCAGACATGACTGAGCAACTGAACTGAATTCAACTGAACCCAGGGACATGGAATATCTCTCCATCTGTTTATTTCTTCTTTGGTCTTTCATTAGGGTCTTATAATTTTCTGTGTACAGTTCTTTTGTCTCCTTAGGTAAGTTTATTCCTAGATATTTAATTCTTTTTGTTTTAATGGTGAATGGGATTGATTCCTTAGTTTCTGTTTCTGATTTTTCATTGTTAGTATATAGAAATGCAAGTGACTTCTATGTATTGATTTTGTATCCTGCAACTTTGTTAAATTCAGTGATTAGCTCTAATAATTTTCTGATAGTATATTTAGGATTTTCTATGTACAGTATCATGTCATCTGCAAAGTGAGAGCTTTACTTCTCATTTTTTACTTCTTTTCTCAGCTGGGTTCCTTTTGTTTCTTTTTCTTCTCTGATTGCTGTAACTAGGACTTCCAGAACTATGTTGAATAGTAGTGGTGTGAGTGGACCCGCTTGTCATGTTCCTGATCTTAGGGGGAATGCTTTCAGTTCTTCACCCTTGAGAACAATGTTTTCTGCAGGGTCATCATGTATGGCCTTTACTGTGTTGAGGTAGGTTCCTTCTGTGCCCATTTTTTGAGGAGTTTTAATCATAAATGGGTCTCTTTGCCAGTCTTTCTCCGTGGCTCCACCTGGTCAGGCACGTAGAGGGCTCCCTTGCCTGGGGTCCTTCTCTGTTGTTCAGCAAGTCAGGCACACAGAGGGGGCCCCTGGCTGGGGTCCTACTCTGCAGATCGGCCCATCAGGCCCTTAAAGGCGCACCTTGGGTGGGGTCCTCCTCTGTGTTTACGTTCATCATGCATTTGTTGGGCCAGCCTCTCTATTGTTCAGCTGCTGATGCTGGCATGTGGATAGAGAGAGGCTGTGATGATGGCTCCAACTCCTACATGTGACTCAGCAGTATCGCCTTGCTTCCCTGGCTGCCCACCTTTCTTCCACAGGCATTTCCCATCACAATCCCCTCCCTCTCACCCTCTTGATCCGTCCCTCTACAGTCAACAGCAGCCCTCACCCTGGGATTGTTCCACAATCCCTAAACTCCAGCTCCCGTCTGCTGCTCCTTCCAGGGGGCCAACGTTCCTTTCTGGAGTTTGTCTGGCTGCGTCAACGACTGATTCTCATTCCATTTAGGCTGCCACAGATCAGCTGTTTCCCTCTCAGCCTTCATTCTTTCTCCTCTGACTCAGACAATTGCCCTGATGTGAGGATCGGACCCCTACCCGCCGAGGGCAGGTGGAGTCCTACTAACACTTCTGTTTCCCCGCATCATTCCTTTGTCCTACTGTTTTGCGTGGCTCTGTATGTTCTCTTCTGCTGGTCAGGTATTGCGGTGCACTCCCAGCTGGGGTTCTGCCTGCACGTCTGTGTGTGGAGGCGTATTCCTGATGTGTCCATGGGGAGAGATGCTCTTCATGTCTACCTACTCCTCCAGCATCTTGTTCTCTCTACACTGAGTGTTTGAGCAAATGTGTTGTATGTCATTTCACAAAAGTTTAGCAAAAGTTCAGAACATTCAGATATTTACACACATTCATGCAGGAGATGCATGCCCAGTGTGATGTCTGAGTGCCTTTGTTTCCTCTAGTGTGTGTGCTCAGTCTCCCAGCTCTTTGCACCCCTTTGGACTGTAGCATGCCAGGCTCCCCTGTCCATGGAACTTTTCCAGCAAGAATACTGAGGGGTTGCCAATTCCTCCTTCAGGAGATCTTCTGAACCTTGGGATCTAACCCGTCTCCTGTGTCTCCTGCATTGCAGCAGATTCCTTACCACTGAGACATCTGGGAAGCTCCAGCTTTTTGCTACAATAGGCAACCTTTCAATGCTAGGATTTAATTACTATCTTTAGGTCTCAAAAGCTTTTGATAAGAAATTAATAAACACTTCTCTGCATTTCTAGCTCTCACTCCTAGTCCCCTCCTGTCTTTTTTATCTCTCCAGAGTTCTAGTTAATCCAGTTTTTTTTTTTAAAAAAATACTACTTGCAATAAAATACTGACCAAAATATAGCCAATAGAATAAGTGCAAAGTGATAGATCAAAGTAATAAGAGAAGCAAGATGGGTAGGATAATTATATGACAATTTAAGACAAAGGAAACATAAAGTACAATAGTAAGCATGCAGCTTCCTAGTAAAAGGGAAATGCACTATTGGGATTGTGCATGTCTAATTATCTAATGAAACATGAGATTTTAAGAAGCTCTATTTTTTAAGAAGAATTTAGAGCATGAAACAAATTTTCACATTGTGACAGTAAAAAGAAAATTTAATAGGCATTCAATATGAGTACAAACATCCCATTCTTTGGGATACTATATATTATTATTTTTTAAATAGAAACATAAGTTCTTGGATAAGCTTACTAGGCAGTTGCTTTCATCAACAGAAGGGAATTGTCAGGTGCTAAATTGCTAATCCTTTATGAAATGCCTTCTGAGAATCATTGGAACATGTTCTCAGATTTTATGGCTTAAGTTTTTAAAAGTAATATTCTTTTTGGTGAGCTTCACATTCTAACTCCTTACTACTGAAGTATAAGGCATGTCTGATTTAAGCAGGAAAGTGACAGATTTACACTTTTTCTCGTAGCATGCACAACTTGAAGGTATTTTCCTATAAAGTTTCCTTGATCTGTTTTTTTACAAACTGAAGTAAATAAGCAACTGCAACTAAATTCCAATGATCAATAACCATAAACATGCTAGATCAAATTTGGCAAAAATTAGAATGTCTGCGAGACAGGAATAAATGCATTTATATACCTTCCTATCATCATATTATCTCATTTGAGTCACTACAGGAAAAAGACCTGGCATTTGCAAATGTCAAGGGGTTATGCCTGGGAACTGAATTTTGTGTTCTGACTAAAAGTGGAACAAATCACATCATGCCTCTTACTCATGAGTTCAACATATATGTGGACTGTTGGCGACACATACTTGGGTACGTTGCATCAAATGTGTATCATTCTTTGAAATCACTTGCTATCCATTTATATTACATGCTACATTGACTGCAGGGTACAAAGAAAATCCCAGCCAAAGTAAAACCCAGACATCTGAGGCTGTTTGCCAGTTCCATTGAATGCAAAAGCTGAACTTTACATTGTTCCATAGGAAAAGCAAGAATTGTTATAGTTAACAGTTGCTTTGTCCTCCAATGACTAGCACAGTGAATTAGTAATTTTTCAGCATGTACCACTGTGCTCTTCAAATAGAAGCCGACGTTCATCAGTCGTTTTGAATACCTGGCTCCTCAATCAGAGAGTAACCTATTCTTTCCATATGACTGGACTCCACTCTCAGTACAATAATGTATCATTAAAATGGTAGCTCTGCAGACTTTTAAATTCCATTTTCCTGCCACTCACATCTGCTAAGACCTCTTTGATCTAAACCATATTTCTAAAATATCCTGATAAACATCCTTTGAGATAAAATCTTTAGCTTCACTAAGATGAAATCATATTAAAAAAAATAAAATAAAAAAAAATAAAATGGTAGCTCTGTTTGTAACCTAAAGTGAGGGTCCTGGTGTTCACTGCTCAAAATCCAATAAAAAGGCAAGGTTGGTGAATGGGAAAGTTTGCTTTGCTTTAGATGCCAGCACCTGGAGATGGGGCGGATGGACTCCTGTCCAAAGGTTGACTCCCTGCCCTGACCATGGGGCAAGAGTTTTTATAGGCTTTAATAGGTAGGGGGCCACATATAGAAACAGCACAGTCAACTGTTATAGTCATCTTGAAATTGGTCATGTGATGGTTTCACCAGCATCATCTTGATTGTTTTAAGTACAGTTAATCTTTAGTTCCAGATTCTGTTTGTTTCCATTTCTTGAAGACTGTTCTCAGAATTGTGACAGCTAATATCATGGCTATAGTCTGATCATCATGTAGTTAATTTCTTTTACCTGGTGGGAATTTCAATATCTATAAGACAGCTCACAGGATATGGCTCAGAATGTTATCTATAGCTCTTAAAGGTGGAACTAAAGGTCCTTGAATATGCTTAATGACTAAACTATTATTATTTCATCTTGTTAGACCATTTGCCTTTGTTTCTGCATTTTCTCACTTCTATGATCAAAGTTTTCCACATACAAAATGTAGACAGAGGACATGGCAGAGAGGGGAAGACCATAGGGTCCTGCTCCATTTCATATTCATTATTATTTTGAGAAAAATGCTCCCCAAACACACAGGGAGAAAGAAAATATTGTGTGAATAAAATAAATAATCTTGCTTACAGAAAGACTCAGTCCTGGCTTCTGTTTCACCTTTGTATTTAAAATGGTCATGGTCTTGAAATAACACCATTTGTTAACCAGCCACCAAAAAAAAAAAAAAAAAATTGTGAAATTCAACTGCCTTTAAATTTCAGAAGTTTTTTAGGACTGTTAAAACTGGGCTCTGAATTGAAACAGGTAAGTTAATTGAGAATGATTTGTAAAAACGGCATTGCTCATGGGAATGAGTACCATCATTATTTATTCTTAAAACCTTTATGGTATTGAAAGATAAAATGAGAATACAGAAACAATAGAGACTTCTACACCACATATATAGTAGGCAGTCCAAGAACCATAAAAGAAGGATGTGAGATGCTTTAAACCCAGACTCAGTCTCTGCTTCTGGGTAATTCAATCTAGGCATTCACATTTTGCTAAGATATCTTTCTGTTCTTTACTAAATAATACGTTTAAAAGGCAGTTAAACCCTGTATTCTGAGCACTTCACACAGTTCTTGGCTTGTGTATGCACACATTTCAAGGTAAATAATATATTTGTTATAAACAATTTTAACCCATTAATGTTTCTTTTCCATCCACCTTCATCTGTTCCTTTAAGCCTCCATAATGTAGCAAATTAGAAATCCACGTGGGCATTAAGTCCTCTTAGGGGGCCAGTTGATAAATAGATAACATTAAAAATACCAATTTACCGTCAATAAATCTCCCTTTTGCACCTGAACTTAACCAGGATCTCAATCATTATCTGTATATTTAGTCACTTAAAACTTTATTTACCTAGATATTTTCACTGTAAATGGATTGAAGTTTCTATTTCAAGAGATCATTTTCAGCACAAAAACTTTTTAAACATTCTTCCCAAGTTGCCATTTTTATAATGTACATAACAATAAGCTGAGTAATTCCAGTTTAGAGTATTTTATGGAAATAGTTTTCAACATGCATGAAAATTCATATGTAAAATGTCCATTGTTGTATTGTTTATATGATGGAAAGAGTGCTAAGATATATTTTCTAGTGTGAAAGAATCAAGACATAGAACATTAGAGCAGAAAATATGAACCAAATTGTATAAAGAATCATTACTATATAATTATATACACACTCAAAGCACACAAACATACACATATTAACTGTATAGAGAAAGGTTTGGAGAAAATGAACATTGATTTGTTAAAACTAATCAGTGTTACTTTTGGGATGGGAGGAAGGAAGGGAGGCTCAAGAGGGAGATGATATATGTATAATTTGTCAGAAACAAACACAACATTGTAAACAATTTTCCTCCAATTAAAAACTGGATTAAAACAACTAATTACTTTTGATGAAGAGAATGGAATATGGACAGTTTGCTGAAAAGAACTTTTATTATTTATTTTACATGCTTATGTGTTGCTTGAGTTTTCCTTAACAAAGAGAATATTTATGTAGTATTTTATTTTTTTCAACTTCAAACACATAGCTATAGGAAAAAAATAAAAATTACTTTAAAGAAAGAATAAATTAACCACCACTTTGTAATGCCTTTTCAAATACTGCTACCTGCAAAAGCCTTCCTTTCTTTTCTCTGCATTCTCCTGTACTTGAGTATGTGTCACTCTTTTCGTATTTATTGAATTCAATAGTATTTATTAAAACTCTACTGAGTTCCGATTATGAATAAGATATTAATCCTATCCTCAAGGAACTCACAACTGAGAGGAAAAAATGCATTAACAATAAAGCAATGAGCAGATGGCTAAAATATGGCAAGTATGAACAAAGTGTTATGGGCTTGGTGGCAGGCAGAATTCTACGAAGGACCTCAACAGTCTCAGCTGGTTTGTTAGTGGCTTTGGCCTTTGGGAAGCACAGGTAGGGGATGGGATACTGAAAGGAAGTTCCAGGGATTTCTCCCACATTTCCGTTCTGCTCAGTCACATTGCTACTGAGCACATACTATACACCAGGTACTGTCCTAAGAACAGTACTCTTTTTACTTCATTTAATCCTCATAACCTACATTTGAAGTAGAAATTATAATTATCCCCACTTAAAAATGATGCTAGAGAAATGACTATGAGTCTCAAGAGAAAAACAGTGGAGCCAGTATTCTAGTGTAAGCAATCTGACTTCAGAGCCCAGACCCTAACTGTTATCATACCCTATAATCATCTTGGATAACCTGAATCTATTACTTCAGGGAGGAAAAATAATAAAAGTTTTACTCTTTATGATATGCATTAGGGTTTCTTGAAAAAAAATCAAGTGGATGCAGCATAAATATTTTATTTTATCCCCACACTCAACATTTTTCTCTCCTTTTCACAGAAAGACATGATGTTATTCAGTGTATTTCAAAACCTTTCCTACTGCTGCAATACAACATGGAAATTGGACAGGAGCTCTATTTGCCTCTATTTCTGATTTATACGTTCTTGAGTGAATATATCTGTGTCTTAGCTTCTAACATGATCTTAAAAAGTAGTCTGGGATGAGTATTCTGGCTATAATTTCTTAGGATCCAACTACCTAGCACCTTCTCATAAATTCATCACATACATGTTGCCTTTTCTGACATACTGCCGTTATGATTGTGACTTAAGGGGTTTTTAATTTAAAATAAAAATAAAATAGTAATGGTGATGTGGCTCTTGTCTCTTGGTTCAAGCTCCTCAATCCTCAAGAATTACAGGTATTGCACAGCAAGGTTACACATGATGTTTTAGAACATTGATGTTTTATAATTTGTGTTATCATTGATGCTCATTTCTAAAATACTATGCTTAAATAATTGAAATTGTGACATATCTTTGAAAATGTACCCAAATGTTGTGGTTTGGATGTGTGTCAAAAGTCCATTAAGTTAGTCATGAATGCCAAAAGTTGAATTGCCCTGCTATGGGCCAGTGGTGGTTAAAAGAAAAAAAAAAAAGAGCCTTACCTGCCACGTAAGCATTACACATTGTGCAAAGGTGAGTTTCATGATATTAGAATTAAGAATTATTTATTTTATTAAAACACCAGTCTCTACCATCCAGCATGCCAGTTAATAGGAATAAAAAGATGATCACATCTGAAAATCCCCAGTCCTGTGGGAATTAGACAGTTGTACATATTATTTGAGTACAGTTGAGATTACATGACAGACACATAGCTAGAATACACATGCTCTGGAAAGCCACAGGATTAACACTTAATGATGAAAAATGGAAGCACATGCTGGATCTTGAAATAGATCAAGACAAGGAGAAGACTTTCAGGACAAGAAAGAAGTTTTGTGCATTAGGCAAAGTAACAGTCTGTGCAGAACCCGAGAGATGAGTGAGGAAGTGTGAACCCTTTGTGGAACATTAAGGATTTCTTCATAACTGGACTGTGGATCCTGAGGTGAGACTTGGCAAGTGAAGTAAATGGACAGGCTTAAGTCAGAGTAGAAAGAATTTTTTATTAAGCAATTTGCTGTTTATCCTGGAAGCCCCTGGGAACCTTTAGCTTAAGTGGTAGAGTAATATAATTATAGATTATATTATATTATGCTCTATTATATTATTATAACTCAAAGCTCTTTTGTATTAGAACTCTTATGCTGTCAATCTGCAAATTGTACACAACACGTGGTGATTAAAAAAAAATTAAACTAGAAATAGACAGGAACTTCCTCCATGTGATAAAGGGCACCACACTTAATGATGAAAATTGGAAAACTTTCCCCCTAAGAGTAGGAACAGGACAGGATGTCCACTCTTGCCATTTTTATTCAATATTGTACTGAAGGTTCTAGCCAGGGAAATTAGGCATTTTAAAAGGAAGAAAGAAAAGATATCCAGATTGGAAAGGGAAAAAGTAAAACCTACCTTTAATTACAGAGGGCATGATCTCCTATACTGAAAAGTTTAAGTACTATCAGCGGCAACAAGCTATTAGCTATTAGAGCTAATACATGAGTTCATCAAGGTTGCAGGATACAAGATCAATATACAAAAATCAACTGTATTTTTATACATTAGCATTGAACAATCTAAAAATGAAATGAAGGAAAAGTTTCATGAAAAATAACATCAAAATATTAAGATACTTTAAGAACATATTTAATAAGACAAACGCCAGATTTGTGCACTGAAACCTGCACCACGACATTGAAAGGAATTTTAAAAGCCGTAAATAAATGGAAAGCTATCTCATGCTCTTCAGTTGGAAACAAGATGGCAATAATCCACAGATGGATTTCCTGATTCAATGCAATCACCATCAAAACCCTAGTTGCCATTTTGGCAGAAAGTGATAAACTCTTCCTAAAATTCATATCAAAGTGCAAAGAACTCAAAATAACCAAAACAATCTTGAAAAAGAACAACAAATGTGTAGCATGCACACTTCCCAATTTCAAAACTTATTACAGAGCTACTGTAATCAAGCCTGTGTGGTACTAGCATAAGGATACACACCTAGATAAACAGAATTGAGATCAGAAAGAAGCGTGCCCATTTATGGGCTACAGCTTGGGTGTGCTTATTTTGGCTGCGCTGGGTCTTCGTGGCTTCGTGTGGCTTTCCCCAGCTGCGGTGGGTGGGGCCTACTAATCGTGGCGCGCGGGTCTTTCCCGCGGGGGCTCCTGGTCCAGCACAGGCTCTAGGCTCACAGGCTGCAGCAGCTGCAGCATGTGGCTCTGCATTTCTGCTGCCCAGGCTTCTCTGCTCTGTGGCTTGCAAGATCTTCCTGGCCCAGGGATTGAACCCATGTCCCCCGCATTAGCGGGTGGATTCGTATCCACCGTACCCCCAGGTAAGTCCTGGCAACTGCTTTTTAACAAGGGTGGCAGGACAATTAAATGGGAGAAAATATAGTGTTTTCAACCAATGGTGCTGGGACAACTGGATATCTATATGCCAAACAATGAAGCTGTACTCCTAACACTATATACAAAAATTAACTCAAAATGGGTCAAAAACCTAAAAATGAGAGCTACAATTACTAACTCCAGAAAAAAACATGGGAGTAAACTTTCAAGATCTTACATTTGACAATAATTCTTTAGATAGTACTGAGAGTCAACAAAATAAAATAAATAAAATGAACATCACCAAAATTTAAAATGTTGTGCTTCAAATAATGCTATCAAGAAAGTGAAAAGATGGCCCATGAACAGAATAGAAAACAAAATAGCTACAAATCACATACCTGATAATGGTCTAGAATCCAAAATACAAAAGGAACTCCTGCAACATAACAGTGAAAAAGAGAAATAATTCAATTAAATATGGGCAGAGGATTTGAATAGACTTTTCTCCAAAAATATATACAAATAATCATTAAGCATGTGAAAAGACATATGTGATCTTTAGTCAGTCATTAGGGAAATGTAAATCAAAATCATAAGAGATATTACTTCATATTCACTAGAATGGCAATAATCAAGAAGATGGACGATAACAGTTTCAGTGAGGATGCAGAGAAATCGGAACCCTCTTGCATGGGTAATGGGACAGCAAAATACTGCAGTTGCTTTGCAAAATAGTCAAGCATTTCCTCAAATGGTTAAATGTAGAATTACTACATGGTCCAGCAATACCACACATAAACTAATACCCAAGACAATTGATAGCATATTTTTAAAAACTTAAGCATAAATGTGCATGGCAGCATTATTCGCATAGTCAAAACATGGAAACAGCTCATATGTTCATTACTGATGACTCGATAAGCAAAATGAGGTATGTCTATACACAAGGATATCATCCAGCCCAGAAAAAGGGAATGAATTACTGATACATTCTGCAACAGGGATGAACCTTGGATACATTATGCTAAGTAAAAGAAGCCAGACAACAAGTGCTACATATTGTATGATTAGATTTATATGAATGTTCAGAATAGGAAGATACATAGTAAAATAGATATTGGTTGTCAGAAACTAGGGGGATAGGGAAATAACAAAGGACAACTGAATTCAGGATTTCTTTTCAGGGTGATTATCTTCTGAAATTAGGTAGTGGTATTTGCCGTACAATTTTGTGAATATATAACAACCTACTGAATTGTATACTTTTAAAGTGCTAGTTTTGTTGTAACAATTATAACTCAATTAAAAACTTATGTTATGTAAATTACATAGGAATAAGATCATTTTTAATGAGTTTATGTACTGAGGTATAATAGGTGTTTAATAGATATTTGTTGAAAGAAGGAATGAATCATAACTGATCAAAAACTGAAATTATAGAAAATAACAATATACTATAATTAAGAATTTAAAGTAATCACTAGAAGTACATCACAAGATCAGAAAGCAATTATTTCTGAGAATGACAACTGTTACAGATGTCATTTAAACCATTTCCTTTGAAAAAGAAAAAAGTACCAATTTTTCCAGGTAACTCAATGTAGAAGTACAAACTCATAGATAAATATAGTGTTGTCAAAAATGACTTGACAATATTTATTCAGAATGGACATTGAATCGGATCATTGGGGTTTCTTTTAAGAATTGTGATCTTGCAATGGCTTCAAGTTAATGTGAAATTTTAGGAGAGATTAATCAACTCTGACTTACGACTATAATCATGCTAATTCAAGAATTGTTCTCCAACCCATTTTGTACCTAAGATTGATGAGATTTCTTGTCTTTCAAATTTCATTAGAAGACATATTTTAAAGGTTGGTTATATTTCATATAAATTTATTTAATCAAAGATAGTGATCAATATTTACTTCATTTAAGGTGAATATAAGAGAAAATGGAAGTTTAATAAAGTTGCTCTATAAATATTCATTCCTAACTTCTTTAGTTCCTATAAAAATGATCTTTTCGGTAGTGTATATGAAACATGCACATACATGGATATGTGGGTGTCATATACATATGCATATACACATACATGCACACATATATATGAATTTTAAATATGTATGTGTATATTCAGGCAATTAAAAATTGAATCATACCAGTTATATATTTCAAGCAAGAGAATTTTAACTACAAGTTGCATGTTTATAACTACAAATAAAAGATACATTTTTAAGCTCTGATGCTGTTAGCTTAGTTAGAGAACATTGTTGTGTTGAAACTAATCATCAGTTTGACTCAAAGAGCAAATATATGTCCTAATAAAGCTTAAAATTCTTGGTAATGAAGGTGCATTTGCTTGGTATACGATAAACAGTTCTGAGATGCACTAATCCAATTGCTCCAGAATAAATCTAATTTTGGTAGCAACGTCTTTACTTCATAAAAGAATGAAAACACTCAATCTCACCTGGCTTTGTTGTTGTTTAATAGCTAAGTCATGTCCTACTCTTACAACCCCATAGACTGTAGCCCACCAGGCTACTCTGTCCATGGGGTTTCCTAGGCAAGAATATTGGTGTGCGTTACCATTTCCTACTCTGGGGGCTCTTCCCAATGCAGAGACCAAAGCCAAATTCCCTCCATTGACAGGTGGATTCTTTACCACTGAGCCACCAGGGAAGCCCAATCTGGCTTAGGTTTTATAACTAATGCACAAATGCACCCATTTTCCAGATTGACAAGTATCTCCAATTTATTTTGAAGCCCTTGATGTTATTCACTCCTTTTGTTGGGATATTGCTTTTCTCAAGATTCAGGGATCATAATCCATCAACTGCTTAATAGGCATCATCTCTTAGTCATTGTGCTTTCCGACTAAAAGAATATAGTGATGCTGCCAAAAGAGGATTTTGGAAACCTAAACACAAATGTAATTCAAAAGAAAAGATACTCCCTTTAATACTCATGGATATCCCTTAGGGAACACATGTCAAACCATCTTATTTTTCAAACTGATGAACTGAGGTGCAGGGAGGCATGTCCAGTATCATAGATGGTGCACCTGGCATTTCACTCAAGCTCCTGACTTCTGCCCCATGCCCATTCTGCTACATCTGAAACTAACATGCATATCATTTCTGTATCAATGCTTCTCCTAAGTGTGGTAAAGATAGCACCAGGAAGTTTCTCTTTATTTCCCTTGAAGTTATGCATGCTGTTTTAATTGACTTTATAGGACTGATACAGCAGCATTAAAACAACTCCAGTGAAAGAGAGATGTCTCTCACAACCAGGACAGCTAACAAAACAAAACTGTTCTCATCTCTCCATGAAAACTTCTAGACTTTGGCTATAAGCAAGCTTTATATTCCAACATACGCTGGATCATAGAAAAAGCAAGGAAATTCAAAAAAATCTACTTCTGCTTCATTGACTATGCTAAAGCCTTTGGCTGTGTGGATCACAACAAACTGTGGGAAATTCTGAAAGAGATGGGAATTCCAGACTACCTTACCTTCCTCCTGTATGATGTCATGAACGTCTGTCCATAGTTCATCAAGCACTCTGTCTATCAGATCTAGTCTCTTAAATATATTTCTCATTTCCACTGTATATAATCATAAGGGATTTGATTTAGGTCATACCTGAATGGTCAAGTAGTTTTTCCTACTTTCTTCAACTTAAGTCTGAATTTGGCAGTAAGGAGTTCATGATCTGAGCCACATTCAGCTCCCGGTCTTGTTTTTGCTGACTGTATAGAGAATCTCCATCTTTGGCTGCAAAAAAATATAATCAATCTGATTTTTGTGTTGACCATCTGGTGATGTCCATGTGTAGAGTCTTCTCTTGTGTTGTTGGAAGAGGGTGTTTGCTATGACCAGTGCATTCTCTTGGCAAAACTCTATTAGCCTTTGCCCTGCTTCATTCTGTACTCCAAGGCCAAATTTGCCTGTTATTCCAGGTGTTTCTTGACTTCCTACTTTTGCATTCCAGTCCCCTGTTATGAAAAGGACATCTTTTTGGGTGTTAGTTCTAAAAGGTCTTGTAGGTCTTCATATAACTGTTCAGCTTCTTCAGCATTACTGGTTGGGGCATAGGCTTGGATTACTGTGACATTGAATGGTTTGCCTTGGAAATGAACAGAGATCATTCTGTCATTTTTGAGATTGCATCCCAGTACTGCATTTTGGACTCTTTTGTTGACCATGATGGCTACTCCATTTCTTCTAAGGGATTCCTGCCTACAGTACTAGATATAAAGGTCATCTGTGTTAAATTCACCCATTCCAGTCCATCTTAGTTTGCTGATTCCTAGAATGTCGACGTTCACTCTTGCCATCTCCTGTTTGACCACTTCCAGTTTGCCTTGATTCACGGACCTAACATTCCAGGCTCCTATGCAATATTGCTCTGGTTCCAAAAGGGAAAAGGAGTACATCAAGGCTGTATATTGTCACCCTGCTTATTTAACTTAGATGCAGAGTAAATCATGAGAAACGCTGGGCTGGAGGAAGCACAAGCTGGAATCAAGATTGCCGGGAGAAATATCAATAACTTCAGATATGCAGACGACACCACCCTTATGGCAGAAAGTGAAGAGGAACTGAAAAGCCTCCTGATGCAAGTAAAGGAGGAGAGTGAAAAAGTTGGCTTAAAGCCCAGCATTCAGAAAACTAAGATCATGGCATCTGGTCTCATCACTTCATGGCAAATAGATGGGGAAACAGTGGAAACGGGGTCAGATTTTACTTTGGGGGGCCCAAAATCACTGCAGATGGTGATTGCAGCCATGAAATTAAAAGACGCTTACTCCTTGGAAGGAAAGTTATGACCAGCCTAGACAGCATATTTAAAAGAAGAGACATTACTTGCCAACAAAGGTCCATCTAGCCAAGGCTATGGTTTTTCCAGTGGTCATGTATGGATGTGAGAGTTGGATGGTGAAGAAACTTGAGTGTCGAAGAATTGACGCTTTTGAACTGTGGTGTTGGAGAAGACTCTTTAGAGTCCCTTGGACTGCAAGGAGATCCAACCAGTCCATCCTAAGGGAGATCAATCCTGGGTGTTCATTAGAAGGACTGATGCTGAAGCTGAAACTCCAATATTTTGACCACCTCATGCAAAGAGCTGACTCTTTGGAAAAGACCCTAATGCTGGGGAGGATTGGGGGCAGGAGGAGAAGGGGACGACAGAGGATGAGATGGTTGGATGGCATCACCGACTCAATGGACATGGCTTTGGATATGCTCCGGGAGTTGGTGATGGACAGGGAGGCCTGGCATGCTGCGATTCATGGGGTTGCAAAGAGTCGGACATGACTGAGCGACTGAACTGAACTGAACTTACCTTCCTCCTGAGAAACCTGTATGCAGGACAAGAAGTAACAGTTAGAAACTGACATGGAATAATGGACTGATTCAAAATTGGGAAAGGAGATATCAAGGCTGTGTATTATCACCCTGCTTATTTAACTTATATGCAGAGTACATCATGGGAAATGCCAGACTAGATAAATCACATGCTGGAATCAAGATTGCCAGGAGAACTATCAACAACCTCAGATATGCAGATGATACCACTTTAATGGCAGAAAGTGAAGAGGAAATAAAGAGCCTTTTGATGAACGTGAAAGAGGAGAGTGGAAAAGCTGGCTTAAAGCTCAACATAAATGGCTGATTCATATCAATGTATGACAAAACCCACTGGAAAAAAAAATAATAATAATTAAAAAAAATAAATAAATAAAAAGCAAAAAAAAAAAAAAAGCTCAACATAAGATCGTGGCAGCTGGTCCTATCACTTCATGGCAAATAGATGGGAAAATTTGGAAATAGTGTCAGATTTCATTTTCTTGGGCTCTAAAATCAATGCTGATGGTGATTGCAGCCATGAAATTAAAAGACTGTCACTCCTTGAAAGAATAGCTATGTTACACCTATACAGTGTTTTAAAAAGGAGAGACATCACTATGCTGATAAAGGTCCATATAGTCAAAGCCATGGTTTTTCCAGTAGAAATATATGGGTGTGAGAGTTGGGTCATAAAGAAGGCTGAGCCCCTAAGACTTGACACTTTCGAACTGTGGTGCTGGAGAAGACTCCTAAGAGTCCCTTATACAGCAAGGAGATCATACCAGTCAATCCTAAAGGAAATCAACCCTCAATATTCATTGGAAGGACTGGTGCTGAAGCTGAAGCTCCAATACTTTGGCCACCTGATGGGAATAGGTGACTCACTGGAAAAGACCCTGATGATGGGAACAATTGGGAGCAAGAGGAGAAGGGGGCAACTGAGGATAAGATGTTTGAATGGCATCACTGACTCAATGGACATGAGCTTGAGCAAACTCAGGGAGATAGTGATGGACAGAGAAGCCTGGCGTGCTGCAGTTCATGGGGTTGCAAAGAGTCAGACGTGAATTAGCAACTCATCAACAACAACAGTATTCACATCATTGCCATCTCATTGCGGTCACAGCATTGACCTCTGCTTTTCTCACTTAGCATAATTGCACACAGATACTCTATTGTTATACATATTTCATATTTCTCATCTTCAGAATCTGCCTAGGATGTTACTATTCTGAGCCCTATAAATAACTGCTTCTATAGATGGCATTTAAATAGTTTCCCTTTTCATTTTTTTTAGGAGAGAGAAAATGTTACAATGAATATATTTTGAAGGTTTTACTTGCAAACTTTATTGTTTCCTTAGGTTTGATAGTGAAATATGTGATTAACCTGATTAACAGTATCTACAATTTTAGTTCTTCTTTTTCTTCCTTTTCTCCTCCTCCCCTCCCCTTCCCCATCTCCTCCCTCCCTTTCCTCTCCTCTTCCTTCTTCTTGTTTTTACAGCAAGATAGCATCATGGATTAGGATGTGTGTGTTAAAAAAGTTACAGAGAAGCAAAAAAAAAAAAAAGTTACAGAGAAGCAAGCCTCACTTGGTGGATTGACACATGTTAATGATTAATAAATGGAGGAAGAGTAAACCCTCCATTCTTCCCCTTCAAAAAAACAGCCAAATCCATAACGCACCTTTCAGTATGAGCTGATGTAGCTGTCTAGGCTGAGATCTTGAATTCTTCAAGGGATGGGACCTTGTGGCCATGGCAGAACTCATCAAAGTGACAGAAATGGCTTGAGCTATTCTGTTGCCTCTCTCATGGGTTACAGACTCTAGAATAAATGTGACCACTTTGCTTTGGAAACCACTCAGCTGCAGGGCAGTGAGAAGTGACCCTCCATGGTTTCAAGTTGTCTTCCCTTGCAACTATTAACATGCAGGTCCAATAGCTAGGGGAAAACAACTCAGGAAAACATTTCAATAGTGAGACTCACGCGACTCTGAACAAAGTGATGAGCAGCATTACTTGCATGTGGTACTTGGAGGGAGAACAGAGGAGGAGAATGAGACAAAGGCACTGGCATTTATTGAACACCTATTATTGCGGTGGTTGGTGCTTTATAGATGTCATCACATCTGGGTGTCATGATGGGGCTGAAAGCTAAAGAGAGGCATTCCTGTTTTATAGGTTCCTCCCAAAGAGGAAAACACTTGCTCAGGATTGCTCAGTGGGTCAGTGGTTGAGCTGAGATGTGAATCGACATCCATCCAATTTCAAAGTGCTGGTTTAAATTGTTCTTGATTCTTTTTATCATTTTGTACCTCTAAAAGGCTCTATAAAATGCTGCTAATAATACATAAGGATGTCCTTCCCTACATCCTCACCAACAATGGGTATAATTGATAAAACATTTTTCAGATAGTGTAAATTATGTATTTTATATTAATTTATTATGTATTTCATGTTTAGCAAACTATTATATACAGATTATTATTAAATATTATTTAAAGGATTATTAAATATATAAAGGTATAAATTATTATGAAGATTATTAAATATAAAAGATATTATGGAAGTAGAAAGATGACTATTTCTCTGTTTTTACGTGTTTATGCATTTACTACCCTGGCATCTCAGTCGGTAAAGAATCTGCCTGCATTGCAGGAGACCTGGGTTCAATTCCTGGATCAGGAAGGTCCCCTGGAGAAGTAAATGGCAACCCACTCCAGTAGTCTTACCTGGGAAATCCCATGGACAGAGGAACTTGGTGGGCTACAGTCCATGGGGTTGTAAGAGTCAGACATGACTTAACGACTAAACCACTACCACCATGGATTCATTAATTCTTGAATATTAATTGCCTTCTTCTTTGATCCACTAATATTACTACTGTATTTATTTTAATATTACTACTATATTTATTTTAATATTATGATTTATTTTATTTAAGATTTCATTCACTAGTTATTAACTCATTCAAACAACTGCTAAATGCTTTGTGCTTTTCACTGGCCCTGTGCTAAACTCTAGGGCTTTACAACTAACTCCTCCCAGCAAGAGCTCAAGGTCCGCCTGGAAGACCAGTTGGAAAAGTCAAGCATTGAAGAACCAAACAGCAGGGTTTGCAAAGGGGCTCCCTTTGTCACCATGTTTCTCCGGAATCACATACATGCTAAGAGGAGAGCTATAGCTCAGCAGTTCTTTGCCACTTTCAGGTGTCCCGTGTGTTAACACAGACCAAGCTCCCTTGAGTCTGGAGTTTCACGCTCAGCCTCAGCAGCTGGAAAGACCTCGGACTTTGAGACATTGGCCTGCCCTCCTGGATCCCAGAAATGACTCCATCACCTCAGTGAAATTCCCCAGGGATAGTATGGAAACATCAGTCCTTCAGCTGTATCAGCATACCCCATCCTGTTGGCTTATCCCACTCCTCCTACTGCCAAGATGACTATTCACAGGCTAGTCTTGTTTCCATGTGACACCAGTCATCAGAATGTGGCCAAGTGCTATATGTTAATGATGTAACGAGTATCTACACTCTAGTGTTCTGAACACTGAGATGCATCGTAAACACTTGGGTGTTTACTTGCATCTTCTGTGAGTTATTTCTGTGCTAGAGTGATGAGTTGTGCCCAGCCACTTACCCATTTTCTTTTACCATGGATCAGGACGACAACCAGATGAGTAGAAGCTTGTATGGTGGCTGTGGGGATGGAAATCAAGTTTCTCCTATCCCTATGGTGAGAGGCTAACATTATGTGGCAATTATATCTGTTTTTCATCCATTTTTTAATGAACGAAGTAAAATAACGATCAACTGGAGATGTGTTTACAATATTATTAGATGTTTGGAAGATTTGACTCATATCTCTTGGGGTGGTCGTGTGTCATATGAGAGGAAAAAGTGGTTACCCCTTGAGAGGCATGGTCTACATTAAATTTCATTTCCTAAGTTTGGATAACGAGGACAGTTCTTGGAAAGTGGAATGAAACAAAGACAGTTTAAACATCAACAGTAAGGGGAAAAAGTCAACAAATGAACTAACTACTATCTCTGGCTAATTTTAAGAAATAAAGAAAACAGCAATCATTTAAAATTCGTAAAATTGTATGTATTTCAGAATTGGAAGTTCATGTGAGAACTGTGGTAGTAATAATGAATTGTACCCCAAATATCGTTGCTTAGTATTGCTTTATATTTGAAATTGTCTCTGAGGTGGGTATTATAGGTAGATGGATGAAATATCTTCAATATTAATTAAGCTTCTGGTAACTTCTTTTAGGAAAAACTTGCATATAGGAATGCATATTAGAAAGTACATTGTAGAGATGAAGGTATTTTGAGAGCAGCAGGCATAATTTCACACTTGAATATTATTTTTAAACACAGAGAAATATAGGTTGTGATTAAGAATTGAGGCAAGGAAAAGTTACAGCTTCTGCATCGGGAGCCCTATTCCTGGCATATGAGTTCAATTTATCCTAGAAGTGGACAGCTTCGCCTATTAGTGCTTAAAATGGAACTTCAGGTGATGAAAATCATCTGAAAACTTTAACTGCAGACCTCCTTTGAGCTCTGTCTGACATTATGCCGACTTCAGCTGGCAAGTGTGTTGTGAGAATGTAATGAATCCCAGAAGCAGAAATAATCAGTCCCATCAACCTCAGCCTTCTTTAAAGGATGGTTTATACAGTAACATGAGCAGCAAGAAATCTGTTCTCCTCCGCCAGCTGGAATAGTCACGCTGGGCTGATCTATTTAATAATCACCGGCTAAATATTTACAATAATGAATGGCTTTTGTTTTAAAGCTCAGTCAAGATAATTAGAAACGAGGATAAGTTTATTTCCAGTAGTAACAAACCGAAATTCTTGACTTGAGAGAAAGATAACCGTATATGGTCTAACATTTTTATTCAGATTGGTAATACATGGGAGCACCATCCTGATGGGTGTGAAGTACTGAGTTCTCGGCCAAGGCTTACTAGAGAGGCAGGGATGGTTTTCATTTTTCGTTTAACACTGAAACTTCTAGCTGTTCTCTCTCATATGTACTGAAAATTATAAAACCTGAACTAATTAATTAGCATGTAAAATCAGCTTTTGTGGGATTATCATATAGTGTTTTAATCGGATATCATGAGAATGTAATTTTGCTCTATTTAATTCAGTAAAAAAAAAAGAAAGTAAAACTATCTAGAGACGATTTAGCTTCTTGTAATGAGCTTTTATGGAAAAGAATCCTAAGAATAAAGAGATTGAGTTATTTCAAAGTAACTTATCACACACAAGCTAGGCAGGAATGTCTTTTAGGACAGTTGCCAGGCACTGCAGAGATGGGGCCCAGTTTCCGGTTCTTCAGCTCCATTCTCTGCTCTCCCACTGGGGACTTCCAGAATGCAGTTTCTGTTTCACTTTGGGCAGCATCTGAGGTCTTGTACTTTCTCTACCATGGTTCCCTTCACTCCCCTGTCCTTTGGTGATCATGTAAGTCACAGTTTCTAACTTTGTAGCCTTTGTGTGTGCAAATGTGTGAAATCAAAGATTTAAGGAGAAAAGCACACAAAAGTATGCAGCTTCAAGACGCATTGTTTTTACTCCCTCATTGGTCTCTGTGGAGGAACACAAGGTTTTTTTTTTTTTATTTAAATGTACTCCCAATTGTAATCTTCTCCTTTTTAATTGTGCTTTGTATGTGTCCTATCTCATAATTTCTTTCTTTTCCAAAGTGATAAAGCTATTATTTTATATTGCTTTCTGAACTATTTATTTATATATTGTTTTGCCTTTTGAAAATTATTTTACCTTTCAAAATTTGCCTGGAATTGCTTTTTGTATCTGTGTTTTTATATTTTCTGTAAAGTAGAACTCAACATTCCAGTCAGGGAGAAGAGTCAGTGCAAAGACTTCGAGATTTCAGGAACTTGTCTCTAACGAGGAGGCAGGTGGAGCCAGGGAATGTGGCAAGAGGAGTGAGAAATGAGGTTGCATAGACAGACGCAAGACTTAGCTGAAGATTCAGCTTCACGTTATTAAATATTGCGTGCATGCTCAGTTGCTAAGTCATGTCCAACTCTTTGTGACCCCAAGGACTATAGCCTGCTAGGTTCATCTGTTCATGGAATTTTATTGGGTTGGCCCAGAAGTTTGTTTGGGTTTTTCTGTAACATCTTACAAACAAGCCAAATGAACTTTGGGGTCAACCCAACATTATATGTAAGTTTTTAGATATATTTACATCTAAAAATAGATATAAAGAGCTTTCTAGCCCTACATAATTATTTTTTAAATTTTATTCTAAATGTATGGGAAGCTCTTGGAGAATTGGGAATAAGAGAGTGATAATATAATATTTACATTTTGATGAGTCACCAATCATTGTGAGACTATTTAAGAGATGGAAATGGAGGAATTAGGGAGCTTCTGCACCTTACCACATACTAGATGATGGAGACTTGGACTAGGTTCTTAACATTGGAGGTGGAAAAATGTGGACAGACTTGAGATTTGTTTTGAAAGAAAAGCCAGCCAGATTCTCTAATGGATCAGATATAGGTATGAAATATGGTTCCTAGGTGATATTTTCAGAGATAGGAAAAGTATCAGTTAAAATTTCACTGGCTCAAGACTTCCCTAGTGATCCAGTGGTTAAGATTCTGTGCTTCTAATGCAGGGGATACAGGTTTGATTCCTGATAGGGGAACTACTCAGCAAAAGAAAAAAAAAAAAAAATCACTGGCTCCATGAAATTCTGGTCCAAGTATTGAATGTTTCCAGAAGTAGTCTATACCAGTAACTTTGCACTTAATGGTAAAGTGAAAGTCGCTCAGTCGTGTCCGACTTCTTGCGACCCCATGGGCTATACAGTTTATAGAATTCTCCAGGCCAAAATACTGAAGTAGGTAGCCATTCCCTTCTCCAAGGGATCTACCCAACTCAGGGATCGAACCCAGGTCTCCCACACTGCAGGCAGATTCTGCACCAGCTGAGTCACCAGAGAAGCCCTTATACTTGATAACGCCTTTCTAGCTGATATGTAGGCTCACTGATTCCCATATACCAGCATCCCCTTGATGCTGGACCCATCAGTCTCCTTAATTTTCAGCTGAGGAAACTGAGATATAATATTTAATAGGCTGTGAACCTGGACCTTCAACTAAGTCTCTATGAAGAGAATTCTTAATTTCCTTGGTATGTTTTGTGTAATCTCAGTAACACCAATACCAATGGCAGAGCACAAAAAATATACACTCATGACATGTTGGTTTCTTGAATGGGACACAGTTGCTGTATCTAGGCAAAAAAGGGAGTTTAGCCATGCACAAGTTATACCAAGGGGTCTAGCCTGACCTGGAATTCTGTTTCTTCTATTTAATGGTTATGTTTATTTTTAATTAAGTTTATCTAGAAATATTTAACTTTTAAGGCCTAAACCTATTTTCTAATTAAAGCATATGGACATACCCTGGGATTATGTTCCTGCTCATTTTTCTTAATCTGTTTGTTTGAATTCTCTTTTGTGAGTGAGTGAGAACTGAAGCATGAATGATAAAGAACAAAATGCTGTTCCTACCTGAACTTAAAAATTCAACAGAAAGAGTGACTCGTCAGCAGCAATTAGTGGAGAAACCCAGATGGTCGGATGAGACAAACATCAACTGATTTTATTAATTTCTTAAGGAAATGTTTAATGTTGAGATGGAGTCCTCAGAAATGCACCTAAAGCATGTTATTTTTCCAATAGGCTAATTTAATTAATTCCAACTGGATTATTTTGGACACATTACCATTGTTTATCTAAAGAGAAAGAACGAGTACAGTAAGTTCTAATATAGTGATGTGAACAGCCTAAGACTGAATCTTTAAAACAACGTGAATTCAAGTAAGAGGAATTTATAATCTGCATATGTTAAATTGTCCCTTTCAGAGAAAGAATGATAATAAATTTATAATAGCTGGCATTCATAACTTTCACAAAGTATAAATCATTTTGATTTGACTTTCACCCTCACCCTTAATAATATGAAGTTTATATTCATCAAATGCTTGTGCCAGGCTCTGTGCACAATTCTTTGCATACATTATGTTAGTGAACTTTTAATAATCTGCAAGCTTTCCTGGTGGCTAAGATGGTTAAGAATCTGCCTACAATACAGGAGACCCAGATTCTATCCCTGGGTGGGGAAGATCCCCTGGAGAAGGGAATGGCAACCCACTCCAGTGTTCTTGCCTGGGAAGTCCCATGGACAGAGGAGTCTGGTGGGCTACAGTCTATGGTGTCACAAAGAGTTGGGTACAACTGAGCAACTAACACTTTCTCTTTCTTTTCAGTCTGCAAGTTAGATGAATTAATTAAAGTTTGGGGTGATAAGCAAGACAAATGGACTTTGCCTAACCTGAGAAAAGTAAGGAAGATACTAAAACTAAAGACTGGAACTAAGGCGATTTTGGAGCACTGTCTTTGAAATCAAATGGTTCCAAAGTTTGTTCAGACTTTATGAGATTCTACCCAAAGGTTACATTTGCAGTCTATTTGGCTTTCTTATAATATTGTACCCCTCCCCTTATCCAGGTGCTTCAGTCCAATTAAGACTAACTTCAGAGCTTTGAAGGTAGAAATAGAAGAAAATTCCTTTCTCTCTAACCATGTTGGTATGTCCATAGAGAACACAGCAAGCCAGATATAAATTAAGAGTAAAAGTATTAGAGTTAATGCTGCCTCCCAGCTTTCTAGAGCCAGTGGAAACGAAGGGGAAGAATCTCAGGTTATACACAAATGGCAAAGAAGTGGTCGGATGGTTCCCGAAGCCTGAAGGTCCCTAAGGAGCTGGATCGGTCTTAGCTCTCAAGACTGAGTGAGTCCAGCAGGTTTCACAGTCATGGGACAGCTTGTCACCCATGATGTGTGCATACAATTCCACCTGGAGAGATGGTAGTGGAGACCTCTGTTCTGCACTTCTCATCATAGGAAGGAAATAACAGATTCTAAGACATAACAAGCAACAAACAGGAGTGAAAACTGTCAGGAGAAGGAAAGCTATCAAAATGAGAGTGCGTTAGTGGAGCCCAGAGTCCATGAGCCTTTGGTCGAGTGTTATAGACCAGCTGCTGTTCTTCCCAGGTGACACAGTGATGATGAATCTGCCTGCCAACACAGGAGATGCAAGAGATACGGGTTTGATCTCTGGGTCAGGAAGATCCCCTGCAGGGGGAGACAGCAACCCACTCCAGTATTCTTGCCCAAGAAATCTCATTGACAGAGGAGTTGGCAGGCTACAGTCCATGTCATTGCAAACAGTCAGGCACAGCTGAGCATGCACCCAAGGGCAGCTGTCAGCAGCGGAGAAAAGGATAATCCAGTGAGTTTCTGCTCTTTCCCCTGCCCACTGAGCTCCCGTATGGTAATCATTACTAGTTCCCTACCTAGCCTCACAATTCCATGGCAACCACCACTGGGGCTGATGTTCTCAGGAGAAACATCAGAGTGGCCCTGAGTCCGGCTTGGGCGCAGGAGTGGATGGAAACGTGTGCTACCTGTCAGCCTTGGGGTATCACCCTTTGACCTTGTGCTCAGTCACTTCAACGGTGTCTGACTCTTTGCGATCCCATGGACGGTAGCCCGCCAGGCTCCTCTGTCCTTGGGGATTCTCCAGGCATGAATACTGGAGTTGGTTGCCATGCCCTCCTCCAGGGGCTCTTCCTGACCCAGAGAACAAACCTGTCTCTCCTGTGTCTCCAGCACCGCAGGCCCTGCAGACAGA
Source organism: Dama dama (assembly GCF_033118175.1). Classification (NCBI taxonomy): domain Eukaryota; kingdom Metazoa; phylum Chordata; class Mammalia; order Artiodactyla; family Cervidae; genus Dama; species Dama dama. The sequence goes on along the minus strand of NC_083699.1, from coordinate 6,861,039 downwards.
TTCTTTACCTCTGAGCCACCAGAGATGCCACCCCTTTACCCTTTCCCTATCCTAACCCCTAGGATGGGTGGACTACTCTTCAGGGCAAAGACTTCCTGCTTTTCCTGAGTATTTGAGATAAGCAGCTGTCAGATGGTGGCAAATGAGCACAATTTCTTTTTATGAAGGCTAGGGTGTGTTCTTCACGTTTCCCCTAATTATTTATTTCAGACAAAGTAGCTGATATCCTTGGGGAAACATAGGTTTATAGGTTAATCTCTCTCTCTTTTTTTTTTTTTTTTTTTTTTTGACTCCACGTTGCAGCATATAGGATCTTAGTTTCCAAACCAGGGATTGAACCTGCACTCCCTGTGGTAGAAGTGAGGTGTCTTAACCACTGGACTCCCAGGGAAGTCCCAAGTTTACAGGTTAAAATAAGAAACCTGGTAAATATAGCTACTTTGGGTAAGAACAAAAAAACTGGAAAAGGTATGCCATCTGAGGCAAATGCTATTATTATTAGTCAGTCGTACCACTGACAGTAGTATAAAAGTTACTAATATATGGAGTTTAGAAAGATGGTAACGATAACCCTATATGCAAAACAGAAAAAGAGACACAGATGTACAGAACAGACTTTTGGACTCTGTGGGAGAAGGCGAGGGTGGGATGTTTCGAGAGAACAGCATCGAAACATGTATATTATCTAGGGTGAAACAGATCACCAGCCCAGGCTGGATGCATGAGACAAGTGCCTGGGCCCGGTGCACTGGGAAGACCCAGAGGGATCGGGTGGAGAGGGAGGTGGGAGGGGGGATCGGGATGGGGAATACATGTAAATCCATGGCTGATTCATGTCCATGTATGACAAAACCCACTACAGTATTGTAAAGTAGTTAGCCTCCAACTAATAAAATAAATGAAAAAAACAAAGCTACTAATAGAAATGTGGATGTTAGGCAAAAACAAAGGAGTCGTGAAGGTTGAAATGATACAAAGGATGCGCCTGGTGTCCAGAACATAGCAGGTGGGTTGTTGCTCTTTCATCAATAAGTCACGTCCGACTCTTTGTGACCCCCATGGACTGTAGCCTGTCAGGCTTCTCTGTTCATGGGATTCTCCAGGGAAGAATACTGGAATGGATTGCCACTTCCTTCTCCAGGAGATCTTCTGCATCCAGAGATTGAACCCACGTATCCTGCTTGGCAGGTGGATTCTTTACCACTGAGCCACCTGGGAAGCCCAGTAGGTGGGCAGATGTAAATTTCTTTCCTAATTTTATAATCACACATGGAGTAGATGAGGAGTCAGATTTGTGTCTGTTTCTCTTTACTGAAATAACTTCAGTAGTTATACTAGTTTCCTGGTGCCTCTGTAACAAAGTGCCACAAGTTTGATGGCTTAAAACAACAGGAATATTTTATATTTTAGTCTGGAAGCAGAGTCTAAGATCAATATCACTGGGTTGAAATCAAGTTGCTAGGGATGTGCTTCTCCTAGGAACTCTAAGGCAGAATCTTTTTCTTTACTGTTGCAGTTTTCTTTAAGGAATGACTGTTGACATTCCTTGCCCTGTAGATGTGTTACTGCAATCGCCGAGACAAATGTCTTCAAATTTCCCTCCACTCTGTCTTCACACGCCTTCTCTGTGTGTGTCTAATCCCCCTGTCTCTCTCTTAGAGGCATACTTGTGATTACATTGGACCTATTTGGTTAATCCAGAATAATCTCCTCATCTCAGATCCTTAATTTAATCACATCCACAAAGACCATTTTTGTTGTTTCTCATTATATTAGGTAACATTCATGGATACTAAACATTAGGATAGCAGGATCCATTATTCAATGTACACAACAAGTAACTTTGCCTACACATAGTAAGTGCTCAATAACTATTTGTTGAGTAAAGCTTCTTTCCACAGCCTTTTCCCACTGCCTCTCCTAGCTCCTACATCTGATTTATTGATAGTACTGTGTCCTAACCTCATATACTCTATATATGTTATTTATACATATTTTCTCTCCACCATCCCTTGTGATCTAACAGAAGTGCTTAAAAAAGAAATGATGTGTAAGAAGGACCATAGACATGTAGACTGGAATCATGTTGGTCTTGAAATCTTGAGTTACGATGGAAAGTAGCAAGCAACAAAAGTATAGTTCATTTAAAGATCTATTGCTTTTACAAGTCTATACCTTTGCTAGTTATTTTTCCAGTGAGTGAATAAGACAGATATTGAGGACTTCTCTGAACTTAAAAGTAATGGTTTTGCCATCAAAAGTGTAAGCTGTAAGATTGACAAATTATGGATAACACTAGAGTGGTCTTAAAGACAGTGGTTTTCATAGTTGAACAAAGTATATGGTTTTCAAAGGTCATATGGTTATCAAAGGTGAGACAGTTAGCAATGAAATATCTTTAACTCATGAAACACAGAAATGACTGGACTGTTGGATGGAGGATATGTTTTAAAGCCATGGATAGATACAGTCCCAATGACTGGGATATGCTTTGCTTCCATACTCCTTAAGAAGTCTGCTGAAGTTAGGAGGCATTTCATAGTCATCTCCCAATTCTGAAGACAATTATAGTCGACCTTTGTCTTCTCACATGGAATTATTTACAAAGATATAATGAACTTGTGATGGGAACAAGTAGTCAAGGGAAGATTATACCCTTAGTACACACCACAAACAAGTGAATTAGAATTCTATTTCTTTATTCATCATCCTATTATGAGTTTTCTGAATTCATTCACTGAGTCAAGAAATACTTATTGAGTATCTACTGTGTGTCTGATACCTAGTAAGAAGCTTGGTATACAGTGAAGGAGCTGATGGACCTACCCTCTTTTCGGCATTCCTCTGTACTGACAAAATCATATCCTACAAAATTTTAATAATGACAAAAAATAAGAGAATAAACTGATGGATTAGTAAAAATATACCATGTAAAACAACAATAAAAGCATTTTCTTCAGGTTCTTCAGTGTCACAACTAAGGTAACACTGGGCCTGGTATCAGCTTTTATTTCTGTATTCATGATGAATATATATTGAGTATCTAAATACCAGACATTCTGCTAGCCACTAGTAATACACAAAATGATTAGCAAAAAGACCAAAATGGATATTTGTTTAAGTAACTAAATCATTATGCTCTAGGAGGTCATTGAATACACAGAAATGTTGAATCAACAAAATAATAACATCTTGTTTACAAAAATAATAGATGTGATAGTAGGTAAAAAATATGATTGAGTATGCAGTATACCTTCTAGGACAGTATACCTTCAAATTTTTGTTACCAAAAAGAAGTTAAAGTATGAGACTTGCTATCGATATAAAATTGTATGTCTCCAAAAGTATTTCCAGAGTTGAAAGACGACAGATTTCAACATGTAATTATTTCAAGTGACAAAGAATCTAATTAATAAAAACATACAAGAAGTTCCTTTATCAAGAGAAAACTTAAAAGGAGCTTCAAATTAACTAATTTCTGCATCAGTCTACATAGTATAAGCCAAAATTCAGACACTGTAAATGTAATTAAAATAACAATTAGGTTACTATCTGTAGGAAAGCAGGTGAAGCCGATTCTGAAGAACTTGTGTGACTCAGAAGTCAAACAGATTATGCAACAAGCATGACTCACTTTTATTTCGTGCTACTGAGAGTGGGGTCGACAGGCATCATTAGTCTCCCCAGTAAATTAAGCATTATTCACTAGTACATATTTATGTTCACACAAGGTCTCTAGATTGAATTGTAAACTGTCTCCTTTAGACTGTTGATAGAATTTCAGCAACCTCAAACCTCCCAGCTCAGAATACCCACCGAGAGCAGAGCAGTCATCTCAGGTCCAACTGCTTCACCCTTATATATACACTTGTCACGTGTTCTACTTGCTCAGGCATTTCCTTTCACTTGGTAACCTGGTCTCCATCCAAAAGCTCTGTTAGAAACAAGACAGGGTCAGAACTGTTAAAGGCATAGAGCGACAACTGACAGTGAACAAGGAGTCCAAATACACATCAGACAGAAAATCACAGCCATCCAGGACAGATCTGCCCATGCATTTCATCATTCCCCAAGGGCAAGGCCAGATTGCAGCGCTTTGCCTCGAGGGGGGCAGCGTGAGTCATCAAGAAAATGTCAACCCATGTTCAAATATTCCTTTTTGACTAAGACTTGGGGGTGTTTAATAAATTAATTTAAACTATAAAGCTTTGTCATTTAAGGGAGGAGTCAAGCTTCACTCTCAAAAATTAACTTGCTTGAATCTTCATTTTCTTATGAAACTGGTATTGAGCTTTCACAAAAGAAGCCTCACCAAGTGCTAAGATAAAGTCAACATCTACAGGAAGCTAAAAATAGTGCTTGATGAAATCTACAGTGCCTGAGTCCCAAACATTTATATTCAATATATGAAAGAATGTCTTAAATGAATGTCTTATTCCAATGTATTTAATTACGATAATAGAAATAATAGCAAATAACATTTATTAAACACTTATCAGGTATCAAGCACAATGTTGGTTTCCTTACAGAGATTATTGAACTTTATCTGCCAACAATCCTACGTATACATATATTATTATAATCCCCAAAGTTTTGATGAGAAAACATGCTGTCTCTGCCTTGCCCCACTTCTTACTGTAGTCAAGGGGCAGAGCTGAACTTGAATTCTGGCGTTCAACTCTGGAGACATTGGAAATCTCTGAGTCAGGTAGATGTCTTTGTCACCAGATGGCTATGTGTTTCCAAAAGCAATGTTTATTTTTCACATATGTTACTGTGTACTCTCTTAAACCCAAATCTATTCAGGGAATGTATGTCAGTGGTTTCAAAGTTAAGATTCTTGATAAAAATGTGCAAAGAATCAAGAAAAGCTGCAAGAGAAATTGAGAATTGTAAAGAGTGCTTTTAGCTAACAGAAATTAATCAACAATGTAAGGTTTCATCAATTTCAAAAACAGAGTCACCAAACCTATAAAATCCTATCTGTTTTATTAAGTTGCTTCACTGACTAAAAGCTGTATTACACAAACTTGTTAATTGATGAAATGCGTCTAAATTAGAAAATGTATGATCTATAGGAAAAAAAGACTTTCAGATTTATTAATTTCAAATGAATATAATACATATATATATAGCTATCAATGTGCATAGATACTATACTATTTTAAGAAGATATTTCAAAATAAGGAGACAATGTTTTGAAGTTCTTCTCCAAAATGATTTGATTTTAATTTGTTTACAACAATGGATTAAGATTCTGAAAGTGGTTTAACCTCTTAGATGTCCTGCAATCTGATTTCTTCGGCAACTTTGTTTATCGAATCTGTGTGCAGATAGTACAAAGATATATCCCATCCATAGCAAATGATTACATATCCCCTAATTAGTAGAACCTGAGAAACTATCTGAGTTCTAACTTATAAAATATTTTGACCTCTTTGTGTCATTGAGTACTCTGTGATTGTGCTTTTGAATATCAAAGCAACAATAAAGGACATCAGAGAAAGGATCCAGAATTATCTGGGCATTATGTGTTTATTTATGAAGGCTTCCCTGGTAGCTCAGATGGTAAAGAATCTGCCTGCAATGCAGGAGACCTGGATTTGATCCCTGGTTCGGGAAGATCCCCTGGAGAAGGAAATGGCAACCTACTCCAGTATTATTGCCTGGGAAATCAGACAGAGGAGCCTGGCAGGCTAGAGTCCAGGGGATCCAGAAGTCGGACATGACTTAGAGACTAAATGATGATGAATGATGTGTTTATTTAAATGCTAAGGAAAATTTCAATGAATATAATAGCATCAAACTGCACACTGATGATTCAGACTCCTGTTTAGTTTGGTATTTTCAGGGAAATACAGTTACCTTAGCAACTAGCATATCACATGGGACGTGCTGTAGCATGCAAAAAGTCTCCAAGTCAAAAGCTTGTCCTTTTGCAAGAGATCACATCAGGAAATGGGGGAAAAAACAATCTCTTCACATAATGAATCAAGATATTTACTTTCCTGACAGGTGGAAGATAATTTATATTTAGATCAGTTTTTCTTTGCTACAAATGGATCAAAATGGCAATATGTGCATTGCAAGGATGAGAACAAAAACATAAAGAAACATGACTTAGCTGTACATAGTAAATCTTTCATTGAATTCACCTCTAAACATTCTGTTGACTGATTTACAGGCCCAATCAACTGAATTATCTTTGAGTGGAAATGCAATAGGTTAGATATTTTCTAAAATTCAAGTAATAAGTTATTAGCCATTAAACATCAAGAAGTAGAAATATTTTTATCCTAGTGGCAATAACTCCAAAGCTGACAAAATTATCATTTTCAAACTATGTCTTTACAAGTCTAAAACAACCTGTTTGGATGTGAAATCTGCAATTAAACTGATCATTATCTGTGTTGTTATAGAGACTTTAGTCTAACTAATTTCAAAGAAAAATAAGCCCTTAAGTTTTTTCAATCTTATATGTGTGCATTGCAGAAGAAACACTGCTGGCTCCCAAATGCCCAGATTTTTCAGTACCAGGACAGAAAAGGTACCTGACATTACAGACTTAACATTGAAAAAAAAAAAAAAGAGAGAAGGAAAGAAATAAAAAGAGTAAATGACGCTGTGGTAACTTCCGTGAAGAACATGGAACATATATCCTCTTCCTCTATCTATTTCACTTCTCTTCCCTTCCTGGACATTTCAATCCTGCAACTCTTGATGGCACAAAGTGAGGATCAGGAATAGGATACAACCCCTGGCACAGATCATCAGAGTCTGAGCAGGGGAAGAACGCCTGCAGAGGCCGGCCAGGATGGCAGAGGTTGGATACCGGTTACATACCAGGAGATTTCTCATATAAGAAAATGTACTAAAGATAGTAGAAGTCAGGTTTCTCACTGTTGGAAAAGGGAGCTAAACATTCAGAAAATGAGAAATCTAGAATGAATTCTGCATGTATGGTTGGATTGGAAAATTTATAGTTTTTAACAAATGTGTGGATAAATACAGAAATAAATGTATATAAAATATATGTTATAATATAGTGAGCATTTCTAATATAAATTATATTTTAATATATAAAATATATACATTTCAGTCTCCTCAGTGGAAAGATATAGGGAATATATGATGTATAAAATATCTATTCTCTGGATCTTTCTACTGAGAGGGCTCAAGCACCAAAGTCTAATACCAATGAATATACCTGGAGCCTGAGATCTTGAATTCTGAATACTATTTTCCAGTTAAAAAAAAAAAAAAGTTGGGCTCCTTGAAAAGATATCTGATATCACAGCTGGAGCAAGGAAAGTCTAAGATAAGCCTGGAATGTCTTATCATACCAGAAAGCAAGAAAACATAGAAATGATGATTGAAATATGTCTCAAGAAGTCAGCTTGGAGAGGCTCCCACCAGTAAAACCTAGGGCAGCTTGAGTGTCAAAATAAATCATAATAGCAATAGGTTATAACGTGTGGAATAAAATAGGGAAACCATTGGTTCGCCTAGACATAAATAAATAAAAGGAAAAAAATGGCAAATTTGACAAGGAAAATAATATTTATAGTTTCAGTTGTTATTATTTGCTAAGTCACATCCGACTCTTTTGCAATCCCATGGACGATAGCCCACCAGGCTCCTCTGTCCATGGGAATTCCCAGGCAAGAACACTGGAGTGGTTTGTCATTTCCTTCTCCACAGGATCTTCCCAACCAAGGGAGCAAACTCATGTATCCTGCATTGCGGGCAGATTCTTTACCACTGAACCTCCAGGGGAGCCAGGTTCAGTACCTCCCCATAAAATGCTTTCAAATTACAAAATGGAGTGAGTGACTTTCTAGTAGAGAAGCCTGGCAGACACCACCTTGATCAGGTGACTGCAGTGATCATTATCTGTAAAGGATAGAATCAAACTCATATGTCACCTGGGAGGAAGCAATGAGAGGGATACAGCATCACTTCTGGGATGTGGTTGCCAGTGATGCATAACTGAATCTAATCATAAGCAAATATCTGACAAATCCAAATTGAGGCACGTTCTACAAAATACCTGACCTGTAATGTGGTTGTTTTTATAGTAGTCATGTATGGATGTGAGAGTTGGACTATAAAGAAAGCTGAGCACCAAAGAATTGATGTTTTTGAACTGTGGTGTTGGAGAAGACTCTTGAGAGTCCCTTGGACAGCAAGGAGATCCAACCAGTCCATCCTAAAGGAGATAAGTCCTGGGTGTTCATTGGAGGGACTGATATTGAAGCTGAAACTCCGATACTTGGCCACCTGATGTGAAGAGCTGACTCATTGGAAAAGACCCTGATGCTGGGAAAGATTGAGGGCAGGAGAAGGGGATGACAGAGGATGGGATGGTTGGATGGCATCACTGACTCAATGGACATGGGTTTGGGTGGACTCTGGGAGTTGGTGATGGACGGGGAGGCCTGATGTACTGTGGTTCATGGGGTTGTAAAGGATCAGACACGACTGAGCGAGTGAACGAACTGGACTAAATGTGGTCTTGAAGTCAAGGGTAAAACTAAGGAATTCTTCCCCATCGAAGAGTCTAAGGACAACTCAATGCAATGCGTGATTTTCAGTGGGATCTTATGAATATAAAAGATATTATTGGGACAATGTAAACAAAGCCAAATGATTAAATGGCAGTAATGCAATGATATTCATTTTCTGATCTTGTGGGTTGTCTTGCAGCTGTATAGGAGAATGTCCATGCTGGTAGAAAATAGCCACTAAAATGGTAGAGAGTGACTGGGGCATCATGTCAGCAGCTTACTCTCAAGTGGTTCAGGGAAAATTTTCCTTGTATCACACTTCTGCTTTTTCTCTGTGATTGCTTCAAACTAAAGAATATGTAAAAAGATAATATAGTACATGCAAACTTCATATGGGCAACTCCTTTAAATTTGCGTTGTCAGGAAATTTTTGTTTGAAGAGGCAGCATTTCAAACTGAGAGTTAAGTCAGTCACTCAAAAATCTGGTTGAAAAGTATTCCAGGCAGAAGGAGCAGCTGGTGCTGAAGCCCGAGGCATGAAGGAGTCTTAGTTGAGTTCCAAGAGTAAAAAGTCAGTGTCCAGTATAGCTGGAGCCTCGTGGGTAAGGGAGGAGCCATGGAAGGTGCAGGACAAGGCTCTCAAGAGGGGCCTCGTTGGTGATGATAGGAAATTTGGAAATTTATTTGAGATGCCAAGAAAAACCATTGAAGAATTTTAGCAAGAATGTAATATGAACTCATTCATCAGAGAAGGGAGATAGGAATAAATACAGAGATAAATTAAAGGGCTGTTTGTACTAGGAGGAAAAAAAAAATGGAGAAAGGTGTTTTATATTTTGGAACAAAAAGTGATAGGATTTATCACTGTCGTTATTGAATGAAGGTTTTGAAGAAAAAAGAAAAACAAAGGGTAAAGAGAGCAGTTATTCCTTATTTAGAGCTTACTGTATGCCAGGCAGCCTCTACCCAGATGACATACCTTTATTTATTTATTTAACTCTCAGAACAATCCCATGAGATAAGGACTATTGTGACTATTGCTAGCCTCAGTGAAAGACACCTAAGGCATGAAAAGTTTAAGTGACAGCCACAGAGGTGAAGTGGCATTTTCATCACATTATATCAAGGGTCCATTGTGCCAACATGATTTATTGCCATTGTTATTGACCTTGACCACCTGGTTAAGGTAGAGTTTGCCAGGTCTCACCACTGTTAAGTTATTCTTTTCCCTCTATCTGTACTCCCTCTGAAGTGGAGTCAGTATACACTATATGCAGCTAAGGAGTAGGGAGTTCTGCTCCACCTTCTTCAGGGCAGAGTGTCTAAATAAATTATTTGGAATTGTTCTGCAGAAGAGATTTGTCTCTTATCCTTTATTATTTATATTAGTATTAATTCATAAATATTTATTTCTTATTTTGGGTGATAACCCAACACTATTTTATTTATTTCATTGCTCTTTTTTTTTTTTTTTTCCAGCTTGGGAACTCTTCCTGTTCACATCTATGCTACTTTGAGAAAGACTTATTGATGCACAGTTGATTTTTTTGTTTTGTAATTTTTTAGTTCTTCTTATTTTATGGCACTACAAGATACTTTCAGGCTCTTCTGGTGTATTCCCTGCCCCTGTTCAAGAACTAATCATTTATCCAAGGAACTCTAGTTTCTTTTTTATGAAAAAAGTATTTTTGGTATTAGAAGCCAAAATCTGGATGCTAGGTGTACTCTCTCCTTTTTTAATTTTTTTTTCAAAATTGTCTTTTTAGATTCTTTGTATTTCTATAGAACCCCCACCCAACCCCCCTGTATTTTTTATTGAAATCCTAGATTTTGTCTTGAATACTGGATAAATGATTCACTTTTCACTGAAATTGAAAAATCTGAAACACAATTAGATGGGAATAGGGAATAAAATATTCTACTTTTGATATTTAAAATTTAACATCTAAATGTTCTAATCTAACTCCCATAATACCCTCCTAGCTCTCGGGACCAGAAGATTTTGTTTTCAATTTTTAAAATAATTTCTATTGGAGTCTAGTTGATTTAAAATGTTGTGTTACATGAAAAGATGCTCAACATCACTCATTATTAGAGAAATGCAAATCAAAACCACAATGAGGTACCATTACACGCCAGTCAGGATGGCTGCTATCCAAAAGTCTACAAGCAATAAATGCTGGAGAGGGTGTGGAGAAAAGGGAACCCTCTTACACTGTTGGTGGGAATGCAAACTAGTACAGCCGCTATGGAAAACAGTGTGGAGATTTCTTAAAAAACTGGAAATAGAACTGCCATATGACCCAGCAATCCCACTTCTGGGCATACACACTGAGGAAACCAGATCTGAAAGAGACACATGCACCCCAATGTTCATCGCAGCACTGTTTATAATAGCCAGGACATGGAAGCAACCTAGATGCCCATCAGCAGATGAATGGATAAGGAAGCTGTGGTACATATACACCATGGAATATTACTCAGCTGTTAAAAAGAATTCATTTGAACCAGTCCTAATGAGATGGATGAAACTGGAGCCCCTTATACAGAGTGAAGTAAGCCAGAAAGATAAAGAACATTACGGCATACTAACACATATATATGGAATTTAGAAAGATGGTAACGATAACCCTATATGCAGAACAGAAAAAGAGACACAGAAATACAAAACAGACTTTTGAACTCTGTGGGAGAATGTGAGGGTGGGATATTTCAAAAGAACGGCATGTATACTATCTATGGTGAAACAGATCACCAGCCCAGGTGGGATGCATGAGACAAGTGCTCGGGCCTGGTGCACTGGGAAGACCCAGAGGAATCGGGTGGAGAGGGAGGTGGGAGGGGGGATCGGGATGGGGAATACGTGTAAATCTATGGCTGATTCATATCAATGTATGACAAAACCCACTGAAATGTTGTGAAGTAATTAGCCTCCAACTAATAAAAAAAAAGAAAAAAATAATAAAATAAAATGTTGTGTTAGTTTCTGCTGTCCAGCAACGTGAATTAGTTATACAAATACATATATCCAGTATTTTTTAGATTCTTTTCCCATATAGGTCATTACAGAGGATTGGGAAAAGTTTCCTGTGCTATACAGTAGGTCTTTACTAGTTATCTGTTCTATTAATGCTTGTTGTGCAATAACCAGGGCAACAAGAAATTAAAAGTGGCTTAAAATCTTGGCTGGCAGCATCCAAATTCACTAGTTTATTCTCTACTGATTTACAAACTTCTTAACATGAAGGGTTGTAAATTGACAGCTATGGCTAATTTCCATGTGGCTGGACAGAGTCTCAGAAGAGGGAGAAGAATCTCGTGTTTTTTAAGCACCTATCATGTTTTAGATGATTGTTCAAGGTTTTTTGCATGCTAAATATATGCCAAGACTTACAAAACTTGAAAAATGATCATTCTTCCCATTTGGAAAATGTGGAGATTGACATTGAGAGATTAGGTAACTTCTCAAGTCACAGCAGGAAAGGTGGTGCTCAGATCCAACCCAGGATAGAGTTGCCTGATGAAATACTGCATAGGATGTACACTAAAAAAATTAGCCATTGTCTGTCTGAAATTCAGATATAACTAGGCATCCTGTATTTTTATTTGCTAAATCTGGCAACCCTAATCTGGGACCATCTGGCCTCAAAGGCTGTGTTTCTTCCGTCCCACAGTACAAACAAAATACATCAGGAGACACATGAGAATCTGCAAAGTATTTTCCTCCAGTATTCTATACTTGACTTTAGTTACCATATATAAATATATATGTGAAAGTGGCCTACAGCCCACACTGGAAAAATATATATATATACTAAAGGGTCTGACGATAGGAAGGAAATTTTTAGGCTTTTTTTTTTTTTTTATGGTACAGTTATATGAGCCTTTAACAAAATTAACCTTTTGCTTCAGTCAACTGTCATCAAATTGGAAGTTTTTCCAACCCAATAATTCCATTACACATTTAAACTGTTTTTCAGCACTTAAAAATGCAATCTAAAATATCTGAAAAAAGAAAATACAATGTCTTGTCATATTTGATGCTCTCAATCTTTAATTAAAAATACCAGAGCAGTAAGACTAGGATTGTTCTTTCTCTGGAAGCACAGCACTTTCTCAGCACTAGAAGAAATAATTGGTACCCTTGCAATCAACTATCATGGTAAAGTCTTCATCAGGCGCTTCAAGGTTTTATGCTAACAGTTCTCCTTTTAGCTTAATATTCTTTAACTTTATTATTTCTACTTTAATTTTTCAATATCTAAGTATATTTCTATTTCTACATCAATATACTCTTACTTTTGTAAATAGAAGAAACAATGTAAATTCTTTAAAATTACATAAATATTCTTAGAACCCTAGAGTATGAATGAGACTTTCTAATTAATAGGTCAATTTTAAAAAAAACAAAACACCATGACAATATTGTAAAGTAATTAGCTTCTAATTAAAACAAACAAAAAAATTTTTTAAAAAGAAGAATAAAGGAGAATGTAGACAGATTTGCTATTGAAACATATGGAACTTCAATATAGTTAAAAACACAATAAAATTTAAAGTTAAAAGCCAAATTCATAAAAATTTTGCATATGGTAGCCAATAGTTCATTGACTAATTTATTTAAAGTATTGCCTGGTTTATCATTAGTTTAAATTTTTAAAAACATACAACATTGTGTGTATTGCTTTTGCCAACATATTTAAAATGTTTGATTCTTTTCATTGTTGACTACATTTCAATCATTCCATCAGGATTCACATTTCTAGTTCTTGGGTTACTTCCTTTATTAACTCTTTCAGTAATAGTCATGGATGGTAAATTCCCTTGAAGGTTTGTCAAAGTTTTAAGCCATTTTAGGGGAGACGTTGCTTACTGCTTTGGTTGAGCTTTCCAGTAGTCAAGTAGGTGGCCAGGCAGCGTGAAGATGGAGCTAGGATTAGAAGAAGCTCAGTGTGGACTTCCCTGATAGCTCAGTTGGCAAAGAATCTGCCTGCAATGCAGGAGACCCCAGTTTGATTCCTGGGTTGGGAAGATCCCCTGGAGAAGGGAAAGGCTACCCACTCCAGTATTCTGGTCCAGAAAGTTCCATGGACTGTGTAGTCCATGGGGTCGCAAAGAGTTGGACACAACTGACTTTCACTCACAGCATCCTAGGGAATGATAACAACTTTTATTCAAGAAAGGTGAGGATTTGCCCAATATGACATTTACCCAGATGAACTTGAAGAGATGAGAGTATGAGTCTGAGAAGATATCCTTTTGGAAAGAGAAGGTATATCCAAGAGATGAATGTCCTTTGTGGGAATGCCAACTTACTAGGGGGAGATTATAGCAGGAACAATATTGTGATGTTCTAAATGATTGTGTTTTTATCACTAGCAGAACCTGGTTCTTCGTCCTTTCACAGCTCCAGTAATAATAGCGGAGCTGTGTTGATTCTATCAGAGAGGTGCTTTTACAAGCCATAGATTAGGGAGGAATGAGGTTGTAGAGTTAACTTCCCCTAAGAAAAGAAGAATGAAAGCTCTCCTGGAGCAGGAAATAAATTTGGAAAGATACAGTTGGAGAGAAAGGAAGGGCAAGACAATAGGAAAAAAGACAGGAAATCAGATTCACGCGTCTGTTTCCCTGAAACACAGCTGAGGGGGACTGCCATAGCAGGCTTGTGTCATCTTGCCTTTGGGGAGGAATTTGGGACAATAGTCTCCACAGTATGCCCCCGATTATAGCAAAGTAACAAAACATGAGTGTTCAGGCAAAGGGCCTGAATTTTGGCCCCAGTTCCCTATGGATGTGTGGGGTTTAGGGAAGATCCTGCCAATGCCATATGCCTATGCAAAGTGAAGTGAAATGCCAAGAGAACCAGGGACCAGAGGAGACAAATTCAGACAAGAAACTGGCTGGACTCCACATATGTGCATTAAAATACAGTATTTGTTTTTCTCTCTCTGACTAACTTCTCTCTGTATGACGATGTCTAGGTTCATCCACATCTCTGAATGACCCAACTCCATTCCTTTTAATGGCTAATATTCCATTTTATATATAAAATATATATATATCTGTATGTATCATTTTATATATAAAATAAATATATATCTGTATGTATCATGTCTTCTTTATCCATCCCCCTGTCATGGACATTCAGGTTGCCTCTGTGCCCTGGCTATTGTAATAGTGCTGCAATGAACATTGAGGCGGATGTGTTTGTTTGAATTTTGGCTTTCTCAGGATATATGCCCAGCATCAGGATTGCTGAGTCGTATGGTAATTCTTTTAGTTTTTTAGGAACCTCCAGACTGTTCTCCATAATGGTTGTATCAGTTTACTTTCCCACCAACAGTACAAGAAGACTCCCTTTTCTCCACACCCTCTCCGGTATTTACTGTTTGTAGACTTTTTGATGATGGCCATTCTGACCGGTGTGAGGTGCTATCTCATTGTAGCTTTGATTTGAATTTCTCTAATAATCAGTGATGTTGAGCATCTTTTCATGTGCCTTTTGGCCATCTGTATATGTGGAACCTAGAAAAATGGTACAGATGAACCTGTTTGAAGGCAGAAATAGAGACGTAGACACAGGGAACAAATATATGGACACTAAGGAAGGAAAGAGGGGGGTGGGATGAATTGGGAGTTTGGGATTGACCTATATACACTGATATGTACAGAACAGATCACTAATGAGAACCTGTTTTATAGCACAGGGAACTCTCACAGTGCTTAAAGGTGGTCTAAATGGGAAGGAAATCCAAAAAAGAAGAGCTATATGTGTGTATGGCTGATCCGCTTTGTTGTACAACAGAAACCTACACAGAAGTGTAAAGCAACTATACCCCAAGAAAAAAGGACACAGTAAAAAAAAAAAAAACAATATAAACCTACAAATAAATAAATAAACCCTCAAAACTCAGAAAGAAAGAAAGAAACTGACTGGAGATGGGTCCTTGTGACTGAATCAAGGGTAGAGTCCACAGCAAGCATTAACCGTGGATGTCAGCTGCTTGGAGACCAGGAGGAAGAAGTTCCCATAAGGATGAGGGGGGAAAAGGAGGAGACTGTATGAGTTATGCATTCCTGATGTTTAGGCAGCGGAGACTTTGCAGACTCTGGGGAGAGCATCACCCTCCCCCACCAGAAGCTCACATGAATTTACTTGGAAATGTTTAACCTCCCTGACCCACCGTAAACTCACCTTGGCTGTTTAGTGGGCATATGGGTTCAAGAGAAGGAGGAAGTCCCTTTGAGAAAACAATGTGATCTTCTTGTGTATTTGAATTGAACTTTCTATCCAAGTTTACAAGTTTAAGATTCCAACCTTTAATAATTTTTAAAAGAAATCATTCTGTTTATTGGGATTTACTTACAATTATAAAGTAACACATATTCATTGCAGATAACTTGGGGCATATAATTCAACTCAAAAACACCTTATTCTCCCATAATTTAGGGGTGTATTTCTCCATGTATTCATTTAATGAGCATGTGCTGTGCTTATTAACTCAAACATGTTTTTCATTAAACAATATTTAAATTCATTAAACAACTTAAGACCATTGTGTTCTTACTATTCATCCCTTAATTGATTGAACCACACCCTGTTGTATTTATTTAGATCATTTCCACTATTTCCTATTCTAAATAATACTCTGGTGGGTCTTTAGTTACATAAAACTTTATGTGCATCTTTGTAATTCTAAGTAAGTAAATTAATAGGAAGAAAACAATAGAGTTCCATTTTCAAGACTTTTCAATCTTATGCACATTTTCATCACTTTTTATTCATGTTACAGCTGGACTGGTGTATGTAACTAGCATCAGGGTATGAGAAAGTCCATTTCTCTCTTCTCTCAAAAACCTTCAATTAAAAAAAAATTTTGTGAAATCTCTGCCAATAGATACAATGGCATCTTGTTTTTTAAACAATCTTTTTTCTTGGCGAACCAAAGGAAATGAAAATTTCTCATATGGCAAGTTAAGCTTTCATTGAAATTAAGTGTTCAGATATTTTCTTACTTGTCTCAGATATTTACCACCTCCCTATAGTTTTGCAGTCTCCTCTATTGTAAGGATTATTAACCCTGGTTGTCACATATGTTGCAATTTTTCTCCTGTCTTGACATCACTTTATAAATTTTTTAGAAGCTTTCTTTCACTTCTATATACCAATAAAACAAATATTTTATAAACATATAATATGTACAGATATATGTTTAAAGATAAAATCCTGAGATGGGCTCATCCTAGTCAATTTATCTTTAATTTGCAACTATTCACAGAACATTGAGAATATGCTGTTACTGGCAGAGAGTAATGATTCTAGTAAATTAAGGAAACAAGTTTAAACAAATATGTGCTTACTCAAACTCTGCCTACCAGGACCTGCTGCTCTCAGCCCACACAGTCTTCGCATGAGCTTCAGTGACTTTCAATGTCCTAAAATGTCCTAGTCCTTGAGAGAATAGTAAATATAGTAACTGACAGTGTCTAGGGTTTTACAGTTCTTTCACATTCTCCGCAGAGAGGCTCTCCTTTAACTGGAGGAGCTGGTGCATTTTGTTCCATCTTACAGGAGGAGAGTGAGCTTGGTCACTTGCCAATGATGCTCGGGCGTTGAGTGGGAAGGTATGGCCAGTGTACACATGCAGTTCTCTCCCCACCTTGAATTCCATGCTTCTTTTTTCCCACAGGACTACTTTCCCAGTGTTAAGTGATTTTTTTTTTTTTTTTAATGTACTTATCTAGGCTGGGAAACATTTGAGAAGTAAAAGTATCATCTCTTGAATAGTATGTGAAAAGTGAAATTTGAACATAGGTTAGGCTCTTGTAAATTAAATGCAATTGTCAAGATGTATGCTTGACCCTAACAGTAACCTGAAACAGGAAAAAGGATGTGGAACCTCATTTTTCTTGTCTTAGAATCTCCCCGCTATGGGAGATCCAAGTTTCTGATTCTTTAGAGGGCTCTTGGAGCAAAAAGGAGAAGGCCGTTGGCATGTCGGTATGCAATCATCTCTGAGGGCACAAGAGCCGAGACATATTAAAAGCAATAGACCTAAGTATATGGTCATTAAAGGTTTGCTTTATTCCAGGCCAAAGGAGAATCTCTGAATTTTCACCCAACTCTCCCACCAGCACACTCTTAATCTATCCTACCTCTTAGTCCGGCCTTAGTTCCCTGCATAACACTTATCATCTCTCACATAGTATGCATTTATTGGGTTACTTATTTATCATCTATACCCATGCACTAAAACATAGGTTCCATAAGAATTGGGACTTTGTTGTAATCATTACATTATTGTCAGTCCCTAAAATAATTCCAGAGGTTATGTGATGTGAAGAAAGCTGAGCACCAAAGAATTGATGGTGCTGGAGAAGACTCTTCAGAGTCCCTTGGACAGCAAGGAAATCAAGCCAGTCAATCCTACTGGAACTCAACACTGAATATTCACTGGAAGGACTGATTCTGAAGCTAAAACTCCAATACTTTGGCCACCTGATGTGAAGAGCCGACTCACTGGAAAAGACCCTGATGCTGGGAAATGGGAAAGACTGAGGCAGGAGGAGAAGAGGGTGAAAGTAGATGAGATGGTTGTATGGTATCATTCACTCAATGGAAATGAGTTTGAGCAAACTCCAGGAGATAGTGAAGTATAGGGAAGCCTGGTGTGCTGCAGTCTATGGGATCACAAAGAGTTGGACATGACTGAGTGACTGAACCACAAAAATAATGCCTATAGCACAATAAGCACCAAATAAACATTTGTGGTAGAATAAATAGGTAAGGACAGAGCAACAGTAGATTTTCAGGAAGACCACAAGAGACATCATCCCCTCCCCTAAAGTCTGTACAAGGATATCTGGAATACAGCTTCTCTTTACCACCTCCCCTCTCCCTGGTCATCCTTAGGGTACATCAACGTCTTCCCAACTTGGAAATTTTCTTGAAAATTAATATTTAAATGATAACACACTAATGGAACTATAAAGCTTAATTGAGTTTGTTATATTACAAAATATATTTGATTTAATGTTATTTTTTAAAGTACATATTGACTCTGGAAAATAATATGATACTTTGAACAGACACACTAGAAGTTACGCACAAGTATCACATAGGATGAACTTCCTTTTGAGTAACCGAGTGCCTACATGAGAGTCTCTTTACAAAAAGAGATATATTTATTTATCTTACATAAAACCCTGGAGGTGAATAGTCTAGGACTTGTATAAGACACAATTTCATAAAATATTTTTAGCACCTGGATTCCATCCTGTTATTTTAATACTTATTTGCCCTTCAATCCCAAGGCCACTTCATGGGGCAAAATAGCTGCTTTAGCTCCAGCAATTTTGTAGCACTCTAGCTTGTAAAAAGGATAAAGGAACAAAGAAGAAAGGGCAAATGATCCATGATGACTGTCTATTAAAGCAAATTCAGGAAAGTCACATGATACTTCTGCTTATATTCAAAACTAAGCGACATGGCTTCATCTTGCTTGAAGGAGGCAGGAAAATATAGTCCTTATCTCAGGTGATCATATGTGCTAAGTTGCTTCAGTCATGTGTGACTCTTTGTGACCCTATGTTCGGTGGCCCACCAGGCTCCTCTGTCCATGGGATTTTATAGGCAAGAATACCGGAGTGGGTTGCCATTCCCTTCTTCAGGGGATCTTCCTGACCCAGGAATTGATCCCACATCTTTTCCATCTCCTGCATTGGCAGGCAGTTTCTTTACCACTAGCGCCACCTGGGATACTGTGATCATGGAGCCAGCTAAATACTGGGGACTCTTCTACCACATAACAAGGAAAAATGGATATAAAGGACAGCTAGTAGTTTTTAACAAGGCATCCAGCTGAGTGTTTTTCTATTCAGTATAATCATCCCAAGAGGCCAAGTATTTATTCCAACGATACTGTCATTGCCATTAATTTAAATTACCTTCAGAGCCATTTTTTACACTTCTCCCCAAAGGTGTCAAATATTTAATCTTAAAGAGTAGATTTGAGTTTTGAAACATCAGAGAGTCATCTCAGATGAAATTTTCTGTGTATAACATGTGACAAAATTAGTAATGTCATCTGAGGCCTATAAGTTAGATATGACTTTAAACTTATAAGCCCAGTATATCTCTGGAAACAATTTCTAAAGACATTGTTAGTACCACCACTTAATAAAACCTGAAAATTTATGAGGATGGATATTGTCATATACGATACTTTCTACTTTAACCATAGTACTCAAGTAAATTTACTGTCCTCAACTTATAACTTCTAGACGAGTATCCATTTGTTTGAATAAGATGCTCTAACAGTCGGTCATGTATCATTAAAAATTTTTCAGTTGAGTTCTTCTTTCCTGGCATTCAATTCAGTTCAGTAGCTCAGTCGTGTCTGACTCTGCAATCCCATGAATCGCAGCACGCCAGGCCTCCCTGTCCATCACCAACTGCCGGAGTGTACCCAAACTCATGCCCATCGAGTCGGTGATGCCATCCAGCCATCTCATCCTCTGTTTTCCCCTTCTCCTCCTGCCCCCAATCCCTCCCAGCATCAGGGTCTTTTCCAATGAGTCAGCTCTTCTCAAGAGGTGGCCAAAGTATTGGAGTTTCAGCTACAGCATCAGTCCTTCCAGTGAACACCCAGGACTGATCTGCTTTAGGATGGACTGGTTGGATCTCCTTGCAGTCCAAGAGACTCTCAAGAGTCTTCTCCAACACCATAGTTCAAAAACATAGATTCTTCGGCTCTCAGCTTTCTTCACAGTCCAACTCTCACATCCATACATGACCACTGGAAAAACCATAGCCTTGACCAGATGGACCTTAACATGAAGAGGATCTAATTCCAAAATTTACATAAAACTGTTCTAAAATTAAAATCTTATAGTATAAAAGCTACTGGGGGCTTATTTAGAATACCATGATATTTTGTTTCCACTAATTAACTGGAGGGCATGTTAATTATCTGTACTCTTCATTATAAGATAGCTCAAAACATTAAATTTCATCAGCAAATTGAAATTAGGAAAAATTACAAGTTTTGACTACATTTTAAATCGGTTTCTAGAATTCAATATCTAATTCATTTTGCTTTTGAGTCTTTGCCAATTGTTCTAAACCAGAAAAGTAATTCTTTGTTAGAGTTCCAGAACTCAGCTAGACATTGTGCACTTTGGGGCTTTTCCCAGAAAGTGGTGCCCCCTACACGCCCTGGTAACATGCCATCATAGTATGTTGTGTTTGCCTGTTGATCTTTTACCAGATTTAAGGTTCCTTTAACTATAGTTTCAATTATAATAAAAAAAATTATTATTTTCAACTATGACATAACCACATAATCATAATCACTGAAAGATGAACTCCCCAGGTTGGTAGGTGCCCAATATGCTACTAGAGATCAGTGGAGAAAGAACTCCAGAAAGAATGAAGAGATGGAGCCAAAGCAGAAACAACACTCATTTGTAGATGTGACTGGTGATGGAAGCAAAGTCTGATGCTGTAAACAGCAGTACTGCATAGGAACCTGGAATGTTAGGTCCATGCATCAAGGCAAATTGGAAGTGATCAAACAGGAGATGGCAATAGTGAATGTCGACATTTTAGGAATCAGCGAACTAAAATGGAGTGGAATGGGTGAATTTAACTCAAATGACCATTATATCAACTACTGTGGGCAAGAATCCCTTAAAAGAAATGGAGTAGCCCTCATAGTCAACAAGAGAGTCCTAAATGCAGTACTTGGATGCAATCTCAAAAACAAAAGAATGATCTCTGTTCGTTTCCAAGGCAAACCATTCAATATCACGGTAATCCATGTCTATGCCCCCGACCAGTAAGGCTGAAGAATCTGAAGTTGAACAGTTCTATGAAGACCTACAAGACCTTTTAGAACTAACACCCAAAACCTATGTCCTTTTCATTATAGGGGACTGGAAAGCAAAAGCAGGAAGTCAAGAAACACCTGGAATAACAGGCAAATTTGGCCTTGGAGTACGGAATGAAGCAGGGCAAAGGCTAACAGAGTTTTGCCAAGAGAACGCACTAGTTATAGCAAATATCCTCTTCCAACAGCACATGAGAAGACTCTACACATGGATGTCACCAGATGGTCAACACCAAAATCAGACTGATTATATTCTTTGCAGTCAAAGATGGAGAAGCTCTATACAGTCAGCAAAAACAAGATCGGGAGTTGACTGTGGCTCAGATCATGAAGTCCTTACTGCCCAATTCAGACTTAATTGAAGAAAGTAGGGAAAACCACTAGACCATTCAGGTGTGACCTAAATCAAATCCCTTATGATTATACAGTTTAAGTGAGAAATAGATTCAAGGGATTAGATCTGATAGACAAGAGTGCCTGAAGAACTATGGATGGAGGTTCATGACGTACAGGAGGCAGGGATCAAGACCATCCCCAAGAAAGAGAAATGCAAAAAGGCAAAGTAGTACACATTTGTGTAAAGGAAACACCCAGTCTTTCAGGATTATTAGTTTACCTAGAATGTTACCAGTCAATCTAAGCCTTTGGAAATTGGGTGATAAATGGGATTTAGGCTTGGGAATAACTCATAATGGGGATGATATGCCCATGTATCCATCCTATAGTTATTTTCTAAGTTTAGATTGTATTGATGAAATAAATATGCTCAGAAAAATGGGCAGAATCAGCATCCATATGTATTTTATATGCATGCATATATCCATCTAATATTCACAATGACCTATGAGGTAAATCATGTTAATTTCCCACTTTACAGATGAGGAAATTAAGACACAAAGTGAATAGATAACTTGTCCATGACCACAAGCCTATCATGTGAGAGAGATGGAACTTGAATTCAGGTAGTCAGTTTCCAGAATTTGTACTTTAATCTAATACTATATTGCTGAATATAGAGTAAATCCATTTCTTCCTTCTCCTTCCAAAAAAATGCACATGCACACACAAACCTATTTTAGGAAAATATATAAACAGCACAATGGATACTTTAGGTAAGCATGACAGGAGTGAGAGGAAAGATTTTTCATTTTGATTTTATATATTTTTTGTACTGCTTGATTTTTTTTAATCATATGTATATTTTATTTATTTATATAAACAGAAACATGAGGGGAAAGTATATGCAAAGGCCCTGAAGTAGAAAAGAAGTATTTTTTGAGAAACAAGAGAAAATTTTCATGATTGATATATCTAGGAGAAGTAATGATGAGCTTGACGAGGAAGGCAAGCTTTTGCAGGCCATTTGAAATATATTTTGGAACTTGTCCTAAAAGCAATGAGAAATCATTTAGAGTTTTAAGCCTGGGAGTAACAATCAGATCAATGCGTTTTAAGGAATTCACCAGGTTGACTCCTAGATTGGATAGGAGCAAAAGTGGATGCCAGGGTCCATTTACAAGTGAATTAGAATAATGCAGAAAAGATGATGATGGTGACTTAGACGGTGACAGTGGCAAAAGAGAAAGAAATAAGTGGATGGACTGCACAGATATCAAATGGAAAGACCAATTTGATTTGGTGGTTGACAGAATAGTGAGAGACAGGGAAGAGAGAAGAGTGACTTCCAGGATGCCAATTTTGGCCATTACATAGATGGAACAAATCTATTATAGTAACTCCTCCTGTCCTCTCACTCCATAGCCCATCACAGTAGCTAGATCAAGATGTGGAGATATAACAAAAATTGGCCCAATCAGAATCATTCCTAGGATGGAAGTTATGAGTGAAAGTACCTTCTTTCCCTTTCTATATGCAACTGTGAATCTGGACTTAGCAATAGAGACGCAGTCAACACAGAGAGAGCAGGAGAGATCAGTGTGGGGGTGGGTACAAGACAAAGAGTGAGAGATCTGGAGAGACATCTGGTAGCATGGACTGCCTTGTCACCCAGCTGTATTTCCACCAGTCAAAGCAACACAAGGCTATATAGTTTCCTTTTTGCCTCAGGGAAATTTAAGTTGTGTTTCTTGCACTCAAAGTGGCACTTGCAACTCAAAGTGTCACCATTAACGTAAGATTCAGGTAATATTTAGGAAATAAATGAAGGAGGTCTTGAAAAGTGACACTACAGGGGGAGAGTAAAGCAAGAAAACTAGAATACTCATGTTCTAGTTTGTGATGGGCGGAGCCTGGTGCCATTAACTGAGAGAGGATAGAACAGATTTGGGGAAGGACAATGAGTTGAACTTTACACGTGTTACATTTAGGGTGCCTATCAGTCATTCAGGGGACCTTCAGTTGACAATTAGATTTAAATAAATCCTGATAGACTTGTATCCAGTTCTGGAAATTTACAGGCTCGAGAATTTTATTACATAAAGATGAGAGATGAAAAGTTCAAAAATGACAGTATTAGGGAAACTGTGCAGAGTGAGAAAAATAGTTGAATGTGAAAGTCTGGAAAATGTCAACTGTTAACTGTCCGAAGGAGAATAGCGCATTAAGCAGATAGAAAAAGAAATACCATAAAAACACAAAACTAAACAAGGATGTTCCAGGTTATAGAAACTAAATGGTGGAGAAAATCTTGGGAGAGTCCTTAATAATGGACAGAGCTCTCAATGCCAAAGAGTCAGCCAAAAACTGCCTCTTTTAAAAGCTACACAGTGGTCCAATGTCTGAAAGTCTCCTTGGAAACTAGAAGGGCTATTGATGGTCTTATAAGAGCTACGTTAATAGAACAGAGAGGAGAAAAACACATTTTCAGTAGGATAGGATAAACATGTGGGGTGAGGAAGTTAGCTACAACTAATGTAGTTCTCAAGTTTTCATAAACAGAGGACGAAAGCGTTGGATCATATTTAGACGCAAATATAGACAAAGTTTTAGTAGGTAGGAAAAACACAAATGGGAAAGCTATACACACACACAAACACACACACACCTGTGTGCAATGTATAAACTACATATATATGTAGTATATGAAGTGCCCATATACACTCATATATATAATAACTACATATACATACATATTCTGGGACCAAAACTCCTTAAATCTTAGTGTCTGAGAACAATTTGTATAATGTCTCTGTGCTTCCTTTATCATTTCTGCTATATGAAGATAATGGGATAATAATGGAAATTGTTTATTGTAATTGTTGTGAGGATTAAATGAGTTAATGCTTGGAAAAGACATAGAAGAGATCCGGGAACAGAGGAACCACGAAGTAAATGTTACTTATCATCACAGCAAAGACAATCCATCTTAGAGAGTCGTTAGAGTCACTAGGAAATTTCTTCCTTCTAGGCCGCTCAAGTGTGTAGGGAGAGAAGGATGCCAACGCTCACACAGATACATCATTACCTCCATTCCTTAATAATGGATAGAACTCTCGATGCCAAGAACACTTTGGATCGGCTGACCGGGCATTAAGCATTGATTTTCTGGCTTTCCCTGTCAGTCTTCTTCATCATAAGTTTTTTTCCTCTCAACTCCAGGCCCTCGGGTCTCCTTTTAATCTACTTAGTCTGACTCCCAGAAGTGCTGCTTTTCAGGACCACAAATAGCATGACATCATTGTCACGGAAGAGGGCAGAGTACATGCCTCAAACTTGAGCCAAATAGTATTAAGGGCACCTGCCTGGGGCTTCATCACTATGGGATAGCTGGCTCATTTCTCATAAATTTTGGATACATATTCCATAGAATATGCAGCAACTTTAAAAAATTGTGAAGCAAAGTTGAGTGAAATGCTTATAATATAATGTAACAAAAGTCAGAATTGTAAAATTAACCCACAATATAATTTTAATTCTGAAAATGCAGACAGGTTTGTGAGTATTTACATGGTGCTTGAAGACATAGAAAGATTGAAAGGAAAAAACATAAACATCTTGAAACTGTTTATACGGGGAGTATGATTTTATCTTCTTTATACTTTTGTTTATTTACAGAGAATTTTTACGATTAAAAAAATCATATTTTGTATACAAAGAAGTTTTCTGACACTCAAGAACTTTCTTGCTTTATATTGTGCCCAAGCATCTGGCCTGGATAATTCCATGGTTTGTATTGTCCATGGGGTCACAAAGAGTTGGACACAACTGAGTGGCTTTCACTTTCAAGCAAATTTGCAGACAGTTATAATACTCTTGTAGCAAAACTTTTGGTAAAACTCATTTTGGAAACTGTCAGTGGTGATCTAGATCTCAAGTCAGTTAAAGAGAAGAGGTTCACTTATTCCTTCTGATCTTGCTTAAAGTGACAACAGATCTTGGTTTTCATATTCTTTCAAACAGCCAAGATGTGTTTGCTGACTCTATGTCAGGTCTTGTATTCTAGCAATAGAGAAAGGAACAAAACAGATACACATTCCTGTCCTTAAGGAGAGGCACATCTACATCTATCTCTTAATTATCACGTTAGAATAGAATATTGTCATTTAATGCATCACGAGTGCATGCGTGCTAAGTCGCTTCAGTTGTGTCCAACTCTCTGCAGCCCTATGGACCATAGCCCACCAGGCTCCTCTGTCCATGGGATTCTCCAGGCAAGATTACTGGAGCTGGTTGTTGTGCCCTACTGTGGGGGATCTTCCCAACCCAGGGTTAGTGCATCATAGTCCTGACCATATCATCATTTTTCTCACCTGTACTTGTCCTTTCACATACTGCTTGGGTTTTCTCTCAGGATTCCCGCTGGCAGGTCTGGTTGGTTAAGGTGAGGACTGTCTGGGCAAAGGGGAAGGGAAAGAAAAAAGAACTAGCAAATCTCAAGTAATTGGTTATCTTATGTAATCCTTATAATCTAGTGGGACAGGTCATTTTAACTGCCTGTGGTAGATGAGGATACACAGGTTTGGTGATACTAAGCATCATTTCAAATGTTGTGTGGCTTATAAGTGGCAAAGATATGGGATTCAAACCCAAGCCTGTGTTTCTCACTGGGCTGTGCCGCTGCATCCTGGTCCCACACAGGGTGAAGCAAGGCGCAGAATGAGCAGCTCAGGCAAACTCTCCCATCTCAGATCTTTCAGTCATCTACTCAGTTATTAAGTCTGAAGAAATTAATTGATTCAGTTTTCATTTTTAAAGTTTTTTCTCATTGTCTGGAAGAATAAGTAGCTTCCTTGGAGATAACTGTTCCTCTACAAGTTGATTTTTTTTTAAATTTTTTATCAGAAGATAATTGCTTTACAATACTGTGCTGGTTTCTGCCATAAATCAACATGAATCAGCCACAGGTATCATGTGTCCCCTCCCTCCCACCCTACCCCACCCCTCTAAAGTTGTCACGGGACTCTGGATTGAGCTCTCTGTGTCACACCGCGAATTCCCACTTGTCATCTATTTTACATATGGCGATGTATATGTTTCCATGTTACTCTCTCAATTCATCCCACCTTCTCCCTCCCACACTGGGTCCACAAGTCTGTTTTCTGTGTCTGCATATCCATTGCCGCCCAGCAGATAGATTCATCAGTACCATATTTCTAGATTCCGTACACACGGAAATTGTGGTACATATATACAGTAGAAGTTGGTTTTAATGGGGAAAAAAGGAATAAGAAGGGAAGGAAGGAGGGCAGGAGAGGGGAAGAGAGAGAGAAAGAGAACAATGGGAAAACAGGGATAGAATTTTGTGAAAAGAAAGAGGACAACAAGTTTTAGACAAGACGTTTTGCCTGAGCAGCCTGATGGGCCCTCCAGGGAACCCTATGTCTAGGCCAGCAGGAGGAACGAGAGGTTCATAAGATTCAGAAAGCTCCAGGAAACTCTTTGCCTCCCCACTTTGCCTTAGCACTCTGCCTCCAAAACCAGTCATTCTCTGAACTCTGATTTTCATCTCTAATCAATTTGTATTGATCTATTAATATAATTTGATTTAGATACAATAAAATCCATCCATATTCATGTACAGTTGGATGAGTTCTGACAAGTACGTATTCCCAGGTAACCAACTCCCCAGGGAAAGCACAGCACATTTCCATCAGCCCAGAAAGCTCACGCATACCATTGGCAGTCCATTCCGAACCCCCTGGATACTCACTGATCTAATTTCTATCACTCCTGATTAATTTTGTCAGGTCTGCTTTCAACCAATCCCTGGGTGGATTGGTGACTGTGACATCTCATTGCCATAACTTTGCCAAGCTTCTTAGTTGCTCATTTTGTTGTACCCTGTGATGACCCAGAGAGGTGGGATGGCGGGTAGTTAGGAGGGAGGTCCCATAGGGAGAGGATATATGTGTACATATAGCAGATTCACTTTGTCTTACAGCAGAAACTAACACAACATTATAAAGTGATTACGCTCCAATTTTTACAAAGGCAAAGCCATCAGAATTAATGGCACCTTTTCTGGAATTAATGCCAGTCACTTCTCACAAGCAGCCACAGTACCTTTTATCCCACAGGTAATGATTTCTTAGAGGCTGAACCTGGCTCTGCACCCCTATCTTCTGGGAATATGGCTGAACTGGTTAAAGAGAGCTCCCCTTGGTTTCCATGAATGATTGGCACAGTTGCCCACATAAAAACTCTCATGTATTTGAAATTCTGTTGGATGCTGAGTGCTCAAGTTGTTTACCTGTCTTGCAAGATCTTTGGGGAGAACATTTGCAAGTATTTGTTCTCATGCTATTTGAGGCTTCAGAAAGTTCTTCTCTTCAATGATCCACTGTCTTGGAGTATTATTCACAGAATTAGAGGCTTTAACTGTCTTTGTAATTATCACACAAAAAACACCTTCTATTAATAAGAAAACCAATGTGTCCTTTTGTGAGATAATTAATAGGCAGATGGGTGTGTTTACCCACTGAGCCATAATATTAGAGATATCAGGTATTCTTTCCATAAGACCCTCTACTTACAAGGTCTATGATCTTCGGAGCTATGAAAAAAAAAAATCTTTCAATGGTATAGAGAAGTCATAATTTCAACTTTGTGAAGATAAAATTCAGAATAAAGATAGATTTCTCTTTTAAAAAATGTTTATAATATATGCATGCCCTCTCTAATATTTTCCTTATGGGAAGTAGACAAGATCTCCACATATATTGAAACAGAGAAGGGGACAACTGTTCAGAATTCACTAGATTGTATTCCTTCTGTTCAGCATCCAAACTTACTACCCTTAGCATAGACTAGAAATGCAAAGTAAAATATATTAAAAAAAAAAGAACTTGTAGGTTTTTTTCCCTTTGTTTATTCCATTATAAATGCTCATAACATAAAATGTTACCGGCTCTGGAAAGCAGTTCTTCCTCATATCATCTTTCTATCTACAAAAATAAGAATAGTTCCTTTCTACTAATCCTTAAAGCTGTAATCTTTTTTATTTCTTAATTTTCCTTTTCCCCCAACCTATCATAGATAGATAAATAAGTAGAAAATGAACTCACTAGGGATGACTAGAGAATCTTTTTAGGGAAGATATATTAGTTTGTGAAGGCTGACATAACCAACTACCCCAGACTGTGTGGTTTAAACAAGAGAAATTTATTTTTTCTTAGCTGTTGGGGCTAGTCCAAGATCAAGGTGTCTGCAGGTTTGGTTTCTCCTGAGGCCTCTTTGGCTTATAGACAACTGCCTTCTGACTGGGTCCTCACATGGTCTTTCCTCCAGACACCCATGTCCATGAAGTCTCTTTGTGTGTCTTAACATCACCTTTCTATAAAAGCGACAAAAATCAGATTGGGGTAGGGCCCTCCCTAATCGTTTTATTTTAATTTGACTTCCTCTTTAGAGCTCCTGTCTCCAAACGGTCACATTCTGAGGTACGAGCAGTTAGGGCTTCAACGTATATTCAGGCCATGACAAAAGGTCTAATACTTCGGTTAGAGAAGATAATTTATAGTAACAGTTGTAATAGAAAGAAATGGATTACAGATAATTTTCTCAGGGATAATTCCGAGGATTTAAGGACTAATTTGATGTGGAAGGTGAGACATAGGAAGAATGAGAAAGACCAAGTTTTCTACCTTTGCCAGTTGGATGGATAACAATACATTTAATTTAAAAAAAAAAGGTACAGGATAAAATGCAGATGTGGGGATAAATTAAGACAATCACTTATAATACATTCAACAAATATTTAGCATGCTTTTACTATATACCTACCACTTTTAGACAAAGTCTCTAATTTTACTGAGTTTACATTCAACAGTGTGCTAATTTGTAATCTTTGAGGTATCTATTAGATATTGAAAAGATGATATATAGAAAAGTGAAGATGTTGGGTAAGCAGTTGAATGTATAAATCCAGAACACAGGGGTTGGGTTGACATTGCAGTTATGAATGTAGAAGTCACAGTATATACATTATTAAAATCATGAACCTCAATGCTTTCACCTCAGAAAAAATAAGTCTCTTAATCAAGCATATGTATATGGGTTATAAAGAGAGGAAGGACCAGTAAAGGAGATGGGGAGGTGGAGAACCAACCAGTGAAGTAGGGGAAAAACAAATAATGACTTCAGTTTTGATTATGTCCAGCCTAAATTGCCTGAGAATTTTCATATATATGTACCTTAAATAAGCATTATAGAATAATATTTTTAAAATTCACAGTTTATATCCAGGTCATAACAGTATGGCCCCATGGACTGTAGCCTGCCAGGCTCCTCTGTCCATGGGATTTGCCAGGCAAGAATACTGGAGTGGGTTGCCATTTCCTTCTCCAGGGGCTCTTCCCCACCCCGGGATTGTACCTGCATCTCCTGCATTGGCAGGCTCATTCTTTACCACTGAGCAACCAGGGAAGCCCTCAGTAACTCTAGCTGCTCTAAATGTAGACGTTCTAAGGAAAGATTTTAAGTGCATTATCTACACCAGCCTGTAATCAACAGGAGGCAACCCGAGCCCTGAAGGAATCTGTTCTCTTGTGCTGACATTACTCTGCCTCTGACCATCTTGTTTCAAATACTGATTTGCCAGCATAGATTTTGAAAGGTGAACTGAAGCTGCCGATTCTCATCAGCACCAACTTCAAACAACTCAACGATGCTGACATGTTTTCACACACCGACGTTGGCTTGCCTATCTCAGCATCCCTTGGTTCCCATTATTCTCACTGAGTCCCCAGGCTGCGCTAAGAATTTCTTATTCTTTCATGTTTAAAGCCTTTAATTACTCCCCCAGACATCCCTTCCCAGTTTGGCCGTGCAAAAACAGACTTCAGGGAAAGATTTTCTAGAATTAAACAAACGGATGACATCAGTGTTTTCCTGTTCTTTTAAGAATTAGGGCAGAATTCTGTCTTTGTCATGTTAGTCCATGGGAGATCGGGCCAGAGAAGTGGTTGATGAATATTCTTTCAAGAGAATGTTAAGTGGTCCTTCATCATCAGTCACAGCTGATAATAATAATTCGGAGGAAAACAAAAATGAAATCTTTTTGGCTTCTACAATAAGACCTTCATTTCCTTTCTTTCAGACATTGTCCTCATTTGCCATGACCACATCCACACTGCTACTGAAGAGCAGCTTAATGCGTCCTTGTCGGTTTTCTCCCCAGTCTCTCCAGTTCCCAAAGTCATTATTCCCATTTGGTTTTTAAATATGATCCACCTTTTGATTCATAATCACCTCTTTCAAATATGTCTGAAATTTTGCTTTTCTCAACACACGCTAAAATGATTTTCTTGAAAAAATACATGACTATAATTTTGGCTTCCTTTTTATTTCTTTTTAATAATAAGGCTATTACTCATTCTCCAGTTCCCAACACAGCCAAAATTGGAGGGGGACTCAGACTGTTGAACCCTATTATAAATGAGTGGCACATTATAAATTAAATACAGACAGAGTCAACATGAACTTGGTCAGACAGATGAAGGAGAAAAGCCAAGTGCTAGTTAATTTCCCTTCTCTATCATTTCCTCTCAAGTCTTTGTATCTCCCTTCCCTCTTTTTTTCTCTCAAGCTTCTCACCTCAACTTGGACACAGAGCAAAGACGAACCACAGCCCTCACCCATGGCACAGACAGATCCTAGTGCACACAGCACAGAATGGCCGCGTCTTTCTCACGGGAGTGACACAGAGTCAGAAAGAAGTAAAGCTGGGGGCAGATGAGTGAGGTGTTGGGGGACGTCAGGGATGAAGGCACTTAGGAGATCACGGCATCCAAGCGGAGCAGGCTCTGACATCTTCAGAGCTAAGGACGTGACATAAATGAGCAAACTCAAATGAAAACGCATATGATAGCCAACCACACACCCTAGATACACAAATCTGGCACTGCTCATCTCTAGCCAAATATTGCCATTCAGAACTGTGGGTCAGTGTTGCCAGAGTTCCTGACTATTCATATTATTTTTGAGAGAATCAGAAATAAGACTTTTTGAATGTATGTAAAATAACCTGAGTTTATAAATCAAAGATATTTTCCTTGATACTATTATACTCAGGAGCCACCAAGTTGAAACCTCTTGTTTAACAACAACAATTGGTATTCCAAGTGTTTACCAGATCACATTGTGATTAGCAAGAAGAACCCAGACAGTGTATAAATACATTCTTCTTAACTATTCTCCAACTGTTGTGCATATGAGTTTCCCAATTTATCAAATTTTGAAAGAGAAAATACTGGAAACAAAGGTAATAAATTATTTAATAAAGAGATAATTGAAAGAAGAATATTAACTTCCTCTCCCTATACACCATTCTGACACATTTTCAGATTTTTTCATTCTTCATCTTTTTAGGAAAAAAATAAGAGAGAGAAAGAGACAGAGACAGAAATAATCCTAAGAGAGAATTAATCTGTTTAGGAACCTTGTCATGTGCCAAACAACTTCCTTAGGCCCTTAGGTGTATTCTATTTTCTTAATCTTAATTTTTAATTTGGAGAGTGAATTAGGTAAATAGTAAGTGAACTGAGACCCCCAAAGCATAATTTATGTAAAGATTTTTTTCATGTAAAAATAAAAAGAATTAAATAGCTAAGAAAATTGTGTATGAATTTAGCTCCTGAAACACATTGTCAGATCACTCCTGAGATCTGGGACAACTCTAACTTTGCACAAGATTATCCAAAAATTCTCTCTATTAGTAAGGGTAAGACTCCTAATGTCTGGCCTTTCACCTCAACATAAAGAAGACATCAGACAGGTGAGACTGAGATATTTTTAACGCGCATTTGAATGTTACTCTGCTAGGAGCAGAAGAGACCGAAGGCATATATCTCACTAAAGGGTAAATTGGCTGTGTCAGTGTGAGTGCAAGGAGGGGAAAGTGGATTGTCTTACCCACCCAGAAGCAGTTCATCTCTTTTACTCCTTCTTTCCTTCACTCACTCAATGTGTATTTATTCTATTTAGCTCAGTGCCCAGCATAGAAAGATTTAACAACGAGCAAGCCACAGGAAACCTCTGCCCTCAAGGAGTTTGTATTCCAGCAAGAGGAGACAGACAATAAGCAAGGGAAAAAAAAAAAAAAAAAAACTATGAATAATGTGATTTCAAATAATGTTGAATACTGAGAAGAATTCTTAAAAACTGTACACGGAGAGTGACGAGTGCAATAATGGAGGGGTACTATTTTTAGATATTTATATCAGAAAGAGTATAACCCAGAAGTAAAGATATGAGAAAAGAGTGATAAAGAATTGCAAGTACAAAGACTGTGAGGTCAGAATGCCCTTGAAAAAATCAAGGGGCTGAAAAGGGATCTGTGGGGCTGGAGGATACTAACAAGAGTCAGAGATGTCATTGGAGGAATGTTTTCCACCACAGGGAAATTTACTTTGTTTTAAATAGCACAGAGAGTCACTGGAGGGTTGTAAGTAGGGAAATGACCTGTCCCTCTAGGAAGACTGAAAGGCTTCCAGAGCCTCCATAGAACAGGAAACCATCACTTCTCTGATGCCTGGAACAAAAGAGAAACTCCAAAAGAAATAGAGGTTTCTAAGCTTTACATACATGTTAACACAGAAGCTGGCAAAGCAGCTCTGACTCTGGCAGCTTCGTGCCAAGAAAGGGATTTGGCTGACCGAGTCAGCGCAGGCCAGAGCTGGAAGAAGGCCTAAATCTTGTAAAATACCACACACAGCCCACTCAGCAACCAATCTGCTTCACCAGAACATGGACTTAAAGACAATGAGTACAACCAGTTCTTACCTGAATAGACAGCCTTGTCCAGAGACAATGAGTCCCACTGTGTGAGGCCCCTGGGAATGCACAGCCCTGATCTGCCTGCTCATCTTACCTGTTCAACCTTGGTGGGCTTTAAAAAATAAATATAACTTCTTTGGTGTTTGCATACATTGCAGGCAGGAGTATAAATTAGCATAGTCTGTTCATTAGGATCACAAATAATAAAAATGCGCCTTCATTTTGACCCAACACTTTTACTTCTATGAATTTATCTTAAGGAAATGATCAGAGATGCTGTGACCAGATAAACACTTTAAACGTCCCACAATAACACAGGGGTTATGTCCATTAGAGCACTTTTACATCCATTCAATATCATGTTCTGGGAAAATACTTCAAGATATAAAAAGTTCTGTAACATAGTTTTAAGTAAAAACAGAGACTACAGAATACTATGTCCATCACAAGCCAGATTTTTAAAGTATGTAGATTTATATGTACATATTTTATTTACTCTATTTTAATATATTAAAGTGTTAGAAGCAGTGTTCTCTTTCAATGGTGAGCTAGACTGTCAATTTTTCTTTCTTACTGAGTCTCTATCTTATGAAATTTTTATAATGAACATGAGTTTGAGCAAACTCCCGGAGATGGTGACGGACAGGGAAGCCTGGCATGCTTCTGTCCGTGGGGTTGCAAAGAGTTTATGACTTACTAACAGAACAACAAAAACACAGTGAACATAATTCAGTTTTATAATGTAAAACAAAATGCACTAAAATCTTCCTTAAAAGCTTTATGTCCAAAATGCTTCCTTATGGCTTCCTTAGGGCTGGTCTTCTGGCCTTCTGGAAGGCCATGCTAGCCAAGAGAAGACTAGGGGATCCAGAGTGAAATCTAGGTCTCTCCAATGTCACAAATGTCTCCATTTGTCACAAAGATCACACATACAAACGTTTCCATGGTCTCTGTAACTAAGGCAAAATAAGAGAACAAAAATGGGCTGTTAGTCATCCCTATTTTGCAATTCCAAATATTCTGTATACATTCATATTATTTTTTCAATTTTTTGGACTGAAGTTTTAAAAGTTTGGTCTGTTTAGCGTGGCATTCTCCTCTTCCTTCTAGGTGTATGCTCCACAAACTGTTTTGCTCACGCTTTATCCTCAGTGCCTGAACAGTGCCCACAAATAAACTAAGCAAGTACTTGCTGAATAAATTAATGGCGATTAAATGAATCCAAACTTTAATAATAGAAATGCAGAGAGAATGTGCATGGCACATTCAGGTCAGTGTTCAGTAAAAATGAAAATGCAGTGTTCAGGAGAAATGAATTAAACTTTTTGCAAGGGTATGCTATCTTACAGACTGGAAAATTCCTTTTTGCTCCAGCAGTATTTTAGGAGCTACTAATTTCTCATATGAATGGCTTTTGACCGTGGTTTCTGTTCCACAACAAGCAAGAAGATTAAGGCCTATGGGAAAAAAATTGATACCCACAGACTAGTATTGCTGCCAACTTTATACATGAAAGCATAGAATGAAAGGTTGGGGGAATCTCACAGAGAAGAAAGAGAAGTAAAATAAATGAGATTATGCAAATTGCAAGCATTCTATAATTATTTCTTCTATGCTATTCGAATTCAAAAATTATAAATGCAAGGAGCAGGCCACAAAGCCCCATGCTATTTTATAGGATCTAAATAAGTATCAAGGATCTTGAAAATGTTCATATCTCTTGATGCAGTGATTCCACTTCAAGGATACAAAGTAAGATACAAACTAACACAGACAAAGATTTGTGTACAAACATTGTTGAACCACAGATTTGAAGGAGAAATTCCATTTTATACATGAATCACCGGCAGATAGATCTGAAAGGGACCTTTGCTGTATTAGTCAGAGTTCTCCAGAGAAACAATCAAAAGGATGTATGGAAGGGGGTGTTGTATGAGAGAGAGAGAGAGAGAGAGATTAATTTGAGGGAACTGGCTCAATTGCTCAAACTGCAATTGTGGAGGCTAGAAAGTCCAAAATCTACAGGGTAGGCTGGGAGGTTGGAGACACAGGAAATGTTCGATGCTACAGTTTGAGTTCAAAGGCAGACTATACTCAGAATTTTCCCTTCTTCAGGGGACATTAATCCTTTTCTATTAAAGGCCTTCAACTAGTAGATGAGGGCTTCCCTGGTGGTTCAGATGGTAAAGAATCTGTCTGCAATGCAGGAGACCTGGGTTTAATCCCTGGGTTGGGAAGATCCCCTGGAGGAGGGCATGGCAACTCACTCCAGTATTCTTGCCTGAAAAATCCCCATGGACAGAGAAGCCTGGCATGCTACTGTTCATGGGGTCACAAAGAGTCAGACACGACTAAGCATAGCCCTAGTAGATGAGGCCCACTCACATTATGGAGCATAATCTATCCAGTCTACTGATTTGAATGATAATCTCTAAAAAGTACCTTCAAAGCAACAGCTCAATGTTTTTGATCAAACATCTGTGTACTCTGGACTAACCAAGTTGATATATAACTCTCTGAGACATGAACTTTTCAATCTCGTTGACAAACTGACCCAAATTGAAATCTTTCCTAAGTGTTGACATCAATCTTTTCCTGATGTCTGCAAATTGTCCTTGAGGGTCATATCTAGAGCTAGAAAGTATCAGACAATAAGTTTTATTCTTTTATTTTAATTTTAAATTTAGCATGTCTTGTTCCAGAAGTATATAACTCATATTTCAAGGGTATAGGTGATCTTATTCACTTGGCATCCCGGAAGGTCTTAGCCTCATGCTTTCCACATTACAGGCATTCAATACGTGCTTGCTCAGTTAAGCTGAGACTCATTTTGAATGAGCTCAGTCAGAAAGTTGTCATATCATATCACTTAACTTTTCTGGGTTTCATTTTCCCTTTCTATAAATGACAGGACTTACTATTAATCTCTAATTCAACTCCAGTATTCTTGCCTAGAGAATCCCATGGACAGAGGAGCCTGGCAGGCTACAGTCTATAGGGCCACAAAGTGTTGGACACAACTAAAGCTCCCTAGCCCAGCACAGCACAGCATCATGTAAGTAGTGGCTACAGGAAGCATGTAGGAGCTCAGAGGAAGACACGGCAAGGAAGGCTCTTCACGAAGGCGGTGAGGCTTGAAGGAGGAGTAAGAAGCACACAGTCAGAGACATATGTGGGATATGGCCATGAAATAAAACAGTGCGTGAAATGAAAGAGGCGGAAATGTACCAGGTCTTTTGACAGACAGTGGGTTGTACAGAAAGTTGTTGAGAGAGGCTATGGGAGATGTGGCTGGAGAAGCACATGAATAACTTGAAGACAATATAAATGGCTTGCACTTTAAAGTGATTGGATGTTACCGATAATTTTTGAATTAGGAAGGAACTTGATTAAAACAGTATTTTGTGGCAGGGGGAAAAAAACCTATTCTGGCTCTAGTAATTTATCATCTTTAGATTTATAAAGGATGTATAATTATATATATATATATATATTAATTAATTTATCCTTTTTAAGTTAAACAATCTAATTATTTTCTTATGTGTCCCATTCCCTTACCTGTTTTTGTAATCACAGACAAATCTAATTCCTTATATAAATTATACAATATTAAGCTGCAAATCCAAGCACTACCAAAAAATAATTTAGAAGTAATTTTGTCATAAAAATTATTTCAGTGCAGTTGTCACGACTAATATCTGTTATTACGTTTATACACTATTACTTGTCAGAAGAAAAATTTAAACAGGAAAACGTGGGCTGCAGAGAACTCCATTAAAATGAACTATAAATCTAGGATGAAGGGAAGTTTTCAAAATGAAGAAAGAAGAGACACAGGTTGTACCCAGATGTCACATTAAGTCTTCCTGGGAGGAAGTAAGGATTGGTGAAAGCGTTAGTCATGTCTGATTCTTCGCTACCCCGTGGACTATAGCCCGCTAGGTTCTCTGTCCATGAAATTATCCAGGCAAGAATACTGGAGTGGGTTGCCATTTCCTCCTCCAAGTGATCTTCCCAACCCAGGGATCGAACAGATCTCTTGCATTTCAGGCAGATTCTTTACCAGATTCTGAGCCACCAAAGGAAGACTTAGCTTGCAACTTATCTCAAACAGTAAAGAACTAACTGTTTCAATGTATCTAGCTGTGTACCTGGTATCTGGAAGAGACAGGATTGTGAGGATAGCAGGAGCTGCTTCTGCAGCTGAGCCTTGTCTCTGTTATCTAGCCTCCTGACTGAGCCAATATCTTCATCTGTGGTTTCTTCATCCATAGAAACTTCTCGGGTGACCCAGTGGTAAAGAATCTGCCTGCTGATGGGCATGGGCTCAATCCCTGCTTTGAGAAGATCGCACATGCTGCATAGCAACTCAGCCTGCACAGCCCAGCTGCTGAGCCCGTGCTCTGGAGCCGATACTCCGCCACAAGAGAAGCCATGCGATGAAGTCAGCCTACCACAGCCAGAAAGCAGCACCACTGGCCGCAAATAGAGAAAGGCTGCATGCAGCAACGAAGCCCAGCCCAGCCACAAATTAAACAAGTGAGTAAAATTTAAAAAATAATATGCCTAGCATGTTACCCCACACATAATAGGCCTCCTTAAGGACGCAGCTCATCCTCCCACCACTGTCCGTACCCTGGCCATCAATCACCATGAGTGCTCAGCGGCTCAGTCGTGTCTGACTCTCTTGCAGCCCCACATACCGTCGCCTGCGAAGCTCCTCTGTCCATGGGATTCTCCAGGCACGAACACTGGAGTGGGTTTCAACGCCCTCCTCCAGGGGGTCTCCCCGACCCAGGGATAGAACCCCCTCTTCCTGTGTCTCTGGCATTGGCGGCAGAGTCTTCAGCCCTGAGCCACCTGGGAACTCCCTATCTTCACAAGTCTTTAGTTGTAAAGTTGTGGCCAACACCACCAACCGCACAGTGCTGCAAAGAAGAGGGAGGGAACTCTACCCTGCTGAGTAACACCCATGGGATTCCCGCTGCAGCAGGTCCTTCCACACATCACATGATAAAAGCTAGTAGACACAGTTATTCCAGTGTCACTGTACAGTTTTGCCCATTCAAAGAACATAGTCTACATTTTCATGTCTGGTTAGAATCAGATGTATCTACCTTTCACTTTACACATTTCTAAAACGAGCAGAATACCACAATTAAATGGCTTCTAATAGAGCTCTCATGCACAAAAGTGTTCAGAAAATAATTCACCTTTTGGTAAGTAAAATGTAGTAATAATATATGTTTAGTGAATGTTTCCTATCTAAGAGGCACTCTTCAAAATGACTCAACATGTATTGACTCATTTAGTGTTCTTAACAAATTAGTGAAGAAACTTTACCTTTATTATTGCCATTTTATGGGTAGGAACGATTACAATTATGAAACATTCTTGAGGTCACCCTACTTGTTGGTAGCAGAGCTGGGATTAAGAGACATATAATCCAGTGCGCTTCTTGGGACATGAAACAAAAAGCAAATAATATCTAAAATTGTGGTCTACATTCTAGCTTTTTTTAATTTTTTTATTTTTTTCCTAGCTTTTTTTTAATGGAAAGCAAATGAAGATTTAGGCTTTTGTGTCTAAAACATTTATAATTTCAAAAGAACAAATTCTGTATCATGCAGTGAGAAAATTAAAAAAAAAAACCTAATGTATTGATTGAACTGTTTGGTTTTGTTTTTAATTAAGTATTATTTAAAAATTACTTTATGAAGAATCTCTGTAATATAGAGATAAATAATTCATAGAAGGGGGCTTTCCTGATGGCTCAGTGGTGACGAATCTGCCCACCAATGCAGGAGATGCATGTTTGATCCCCGAGTCGGGAAGATCCCCTGGAGGAGGACATAGCAATCTACTCCTGTATTTCTGCCTGGAGAATCCCAAGGACAGAGGAGCCTGGCGGGCTATAGTCCACAGAGTTGAAAAGAATTGGACATTACTGAAACAATGGGGCACCCAGAGTAGTCCACAGAAGGTTTTCCAAGACTGCTGATTACAGGACTTTGGCCCTTGTGAAAACTGTAAGCACCTCTAGTATGTACATAGAGATGAATTTTATGGTTCTTAGGTATACTTTAGCTTTACTCTTTTTTAAACAAACTTACTGTAATTTGTATACCATAAAATTCACCTGTTTTCAAGTGTACAGATCAATGCTTTTTAAAATACATTTACAGAATTGTGCAATTATCACCAGGAGGGGTGAAATGTTGAACCTGTTAGAGATACCAGTCTCTATAAAAGATAAGAACAGAAACCATAAACCAGTTTAGAAACATATTTGGAGATAATGAAGTTAAACAGAAGTGATCTACTTAAATATTATTAATATGAAAGGATTAATTCATAATTCTCTCCTTGATATGGAATGGGAATATGGTTGCATTCCATGACTAACAGGGAGAAATAGTGTTTTACTGATCTACAGAGAAGTAAATAAACTAAGATGTCTTATCTAGAATATATTGCCAATTCCCTCTGTAAAGCTTTGTAATGACATCTATTTGCTACTACCTTTACTTTGAATGTTACTACTCTACTTGTTGACAAACCCATTATAATCTTTTATTATTTGATTAGTAGAAAAGATAAGTTGATGAGAAATATGAGACAATGCCTATTGATTGAGAAGCCTGTTGAATTTCAAAGCGCACAAATTGAAGGATCCATTAACAGACATTAAGTTCTGGATTTTCACAGTTTGAAGGAAGTTTAAGCTAACTACCTCTTTTTATAGATGAGGCTGCTTGGAGAGACTGAAGATCAGAACCCAATCTAGTGAGCTATCTATTATATATTCACATTCAAATTTATGATCCTGTGTTATTTTTCAGGTATCATATAGGTGTCTCATCCCTTTTATAGTATCCTAAGCTTTTCGGCAAAGGGGCCCATTTTTCCTGATTCCTCAGCATCCAGCAGTGTTTGACTAAAAAGCATTTGTTGACTATGACATGTTAGCTACCTATAAAAGTTGAGACTGTTGTTTCTTTGGTCTTAAAGCTTTTATATCCAAAAATCTTACTGCTGTTAGCCTTCAAATCTTTCAGCTTTTTTCCCTCTGCTAATTCACCATTTGATACCTATTTGTTGTTCTTCTTTATTTCAATGATAAGATAGAGAATTCTAAAATGAATTAAAATTTTAAATATTTTTAAATAGTATAGATTACACAGGAAGAAAAGTGATTATCTTTGGAAGAACCTAATCCGCAAACAAATTTTCCAGTCAAAGAAAAACAAAGAGTAATCAAAGAAGTAAATCCAGTTTAACCAGTATTAATTGGAACTTACCTATTTTAATACTGAGAATATAAAAGATATATGACATAGATACTACTTTCAAGAAATGCCTACCCTCTTATAAAACAAATATTGTATGACAATTATATCAGTTAGTTATATTTTAAAGCAAAATAATACTAAGCATTATTAAGTTTCCTGGTGGCTTAGATGGTAAAGAATCTACCAGCAATGCAGGAGACCCAGGTTTGATTCTTGGGTTGAGAAGATCCCCTGGAGAAGGGGAGGGCTGCCCACTCCAGTATTCTTATCTGGAGCATTCCATGGATAGAGGTGCCTGGCAGCCGACAGTCCATGGGGCACACAGAGGCAGACACGACTGAGCAACTAACATACATTATTAAGTATAAAGTATTTTAACACATTTAATCCTTACAATAGCACTAGGAGGTAAACATTTTACTTCCGTTTTACAAATAAGAAAACTAAGGAACAAAGAAGTCAAATGAGCTGCCCAAGTTATGGCACAGCTGATATTTGATCCAGGAAGTGTTGATACAGAATCTGTATTCTTAAGTCATATTGTACTCTCTCTCAACTAGCTGCAACTTCTCAATTAATTATATTTATTTTTACAAATATATCACCCAAATTAAAAAATTAAGATTTACTGATTATATTACATCAGGAAGGTAAATCTACTTTTGACCTTTGAAAGACTCCTCACACAGATGCAGTCTGAAGATTGTAAGTGCCTTTACAAATATATGATGACACTATTATCATTGTTCAATTGCTCAGTCATATCCGGTTCTTTGAGACCCCATGGACTGAAGCATACCAGGCTTCCCTATCCTTCACTATCTCCCAGAGTTTGCTCAAACTCATGTCCATTAGTCAATTAGCCATCCAACAATCTCATCCTCTGTGGTCCCCCTCTCTTCCTACCTTCAATCTTTCCCAGCATCAGGGTCTTTTCCAATGAGTCAGCTCTTCACATCATGTGACAGAAGTCTTGGAGCTTCAGCTTCAGCATCAGTCCTTCCAACGAATACTCAGGGTTGATTTCCTTTAGGATTGATTAGTTGGATCTCCTTGCTGTCTGAGGGACTCTCAAGAGTCTTCTCCAGCACCACAGTCTGAAAGTATCAATTCTTTGATGCTCAACATCTTCTTTACAGTCCAACTCTCACATCCATACATGACTACTGGAAAAACCAGTACCTTTGACTATACGAACTTTTGTCAGCAATTAATGACACTGTTAAAACATTATTTTCATGTTTTACATTTTGATGAAAATGTGTATTTAGAGGCAGAAGCATCTGCTATAGCTCATAATACATTTCTGAAAAGTTTACAATATACCATCAATACACTGCACACCTAAATTTACAAGGCTTACAGGGAAAAAGGAGAGTTAATCTCAACTACTAGAAACCTATTATACTTTGTGGCCAGAGCACTATGACCAACAACAACCACAAATTCTTCTTTAGAACAATTGATCACAGCTTTATCAATGTTAAAATTATTATAAATACATATGTACTATGGTAATTATAGGACTTTATCCTAAAGTAGCAAAGAAGATAGACGAATGGAAGAGAATCAAAGAAAGTTTGTTGCATTATGGAGACAAGCAAATTGCCAACAGAAGTTGTAGGTGGATAGGCAGGTGGAGGCTTTGCACGCACTATAGCAAAGATTTAGATTGATGTGTGAATCATTTCTTATCATTGTTTCTCTTGCACGTGATCAACCTCAAAAGAAGATGGCATAAAAGGACGCCATGCACTATACCGCATTCTTCCATGGCTTGCTGGACTCAACTTCCTTAGGATACTTTGCATTTTGCTATTGTTGCTGCTGTAGCTGTTCAGTTGCCAAGTCAAGTCCAGCTCTTTGTGACCCCGTGAAATACAGCATGCCAGGCTTCTCTGTCCCTCACCACCTCCCAGAGATGTTCCAAGTTCATGTCCAATGACTTGGTGATGCCATACAACCGTCTCATCCTCTGTCACTCTCTTCTCTTTCTATTTTCAGTCTTTCCCAGTAGCAGGGTCTTTTCTGATGAGTCAGCTGTTCACATCAGGTGGCCAAAGAATTGGAGTTCAGCTTCAGCAACAGTCCTTCCGAGGAGTATTAAGGTTGATTTCCTTTAAGATTGACTGATTTGATCTCCTTGCTTTCCAAGGGACTCTCAAGAGTCCTCTCCAGCACCACAGTTTGAAGGCATCAATTCTTTGGTGCTCTGCCTTCTTTATTCCAGCTCTCACATCTGTGCATGACTGCTGGAAAGACCATAGCCTTGACTACATGGACCTTATTTTGCTCTTGTTACAGCAGGAACCATTAGGATGCTGAGGGGAAATCATATAGGAACTTTAGGGGCTTTCAAGTTATACTGACATCATCACTTTCTCCACCAATCCCATTTGACTTATTTACATTACAGAACATGTGCTGCAAAGGAAGAAAACTGTATTTGGAATGGAGTACATCAAAACTTGACCATTGGACTTATTTCTGAATTTAGATTCTTTCCTCCTTTTCTGTTAAACACACTTAAAAGTTGAAAATATCTATTTTACTCAGAGCAAAATGCTTTACTAAATTAATTCCAATTATGGTTAGCAGCATATGGGTCATTGCAGAGAAAACACAGCTTTTAGTGTTAAACAGAAGGACCCAAGGAGTCACTCATTCATTCCCATTTGCAATTTCAGCATGAGTGCAAGTTTTTCCCTTTCATCTCCTTTGACATTAATACAAAATTAAAAGTAACATGCAGGGACTATTATAGCCTTTCATTCCTGACAGCCACATTTTCAGACCAAGGGATCAGCAGAAGTCCAGTATCATTTCAAAGAACAAAACAAAAACGGATAGAAAATGGCACTTTTCCTGATCATTCTCAACAACAACAAAAAAAAGTGGGTTTGGGGCTCCAATTTACAAGAAATTTCTCTGGATCAAAACCTACTTATACA
This sequence comes from Dama dama, assembly GCF_033118175.1. Lineage (NCBI taxonomy): Eukaryota > Metazoa > Chordata > Mammalia > Artiodactyla > Cervidae > Dama > Dama dama. Next base: position 6,817,225 of record NC_083699.1, on the reverse strand, counting down.
GCCCAGGTTGGTGTTCCTCTCAAAGCTGTCATCGGAACTGCCAATTCACTTCCTCCAAAGCCCTGCCGCCAGAGAAAATGATGTGAATGCTAAGTGGCTTCGGTCATACTGCAGCCCGCCAGACTCCTCTGTCCATGGATTCTCCAGGCCAGAATACTGGAGCGGGGTGGCCTTGCCCTCCTGCAGGGGATCTTCCCGACCCAGGGATCAGACTTGCATGTCCTACGTCTCCTGCATTGGCAGGCGGGTTCTGTACCACTAGCGCCACCTGGAAAGCCCTGTGCTTTCTGTAGTTCTGCCCAAGTTTTGTCCTAATGAGTTATTGAACTTCTCCTGTAACTTTCTTTTTTTTTTTTTTCATTTATTTTTATTAGTTGGAGGCTAATTACTTTACAATATTATAGTGGTTTTTGCCATACATTGCCGTGAATCAGCCATGGATTTACATGTATTCCCCATCCCGATCCCCCCTCCCGCCTCCCTCCCCATCCCATCCCTCTGGGTCTTCCCAGTGCACTAACCCTGAGCACTTGTCTCATGCATCCAACCTGGGCTGGTGATCTGTTTCACCCTTGATAATATACATGTTTCAATGCTGTTCTCTCAAAACATCCCACCCTCGCCTTCTCCTGTAACTTTCTTACTTGGTTTGCCGAAGGCTTGACTTACTCCTCCTGGTAAAAGCCCCTGCTTGTTGGCCTCCCTCTCTGAACAAAGACTGATTTTCATAGGAGTTGTGAGTGTTTTCCCTTCAGGCATCTGGGCTGGCTTCTCCCAGAGAAGCAGGCTGTTGCACTGTTTTTTGTTAACTTTCATCACAGAAATATTTTCAAAAGGAGGCAGCAGCTGCGGTAAGCAGGCCAGTCTCTGCTTTCATGAAGAGAGTGATGGGAAAGAATTTTAAACAATTTTAGAGATAAACATTTGCTGGTACACAAATCTGGATTTATAGCAATTAGAGGTATGTACATTTTCATAGAATAGTCTACACATGGTTCCTCCTGCTCTAATGTTCCAAAACCTGAGGACTCACGGTTGTTTTTGATTTCCCTGTTACAGCTGATAACGTCAAACATTTAAAACCGAGGAGCCCTGCTGACTCCAGGCAGCTTCAGGTTGAGCGATGTTGTCAGTGGTTACAAGAGTAAGAGAAGGCTCCAGGGCCTGGGCTGCGTCTTGGCTTGTAAAATGTCTTTCAGTTCTGCCTCTAATATACTTTTATGTAGAAAGTAGCTTGGTATCAATATGTTACTAAATGCCAGGAATTTTTTGGAAAGGGAGCAAAGAATTTTGAAACATCAAAGATATAATGATCAAATGGAGACATGCAAAATTATATTTGCCTGCTAAAAATCACTCCAACCTTTTACTAGTACATATATCTTAACAACAATTTGTGATGTTCTGACCAACTCTGAAGGACCTGTTTGCGAGCATTTCAAAATGTGAGGGAACTCTTTACCACTTCTAATACAACTATATCTCATGATTTATGCATCAGTTTGCACAGTCTGGCTGCACAAAATGGGTTAATTTCTGAGCTCAGGGTGGCTGAAAGATGGGAATTAAAGAAACCAATAATTTCTTCAGGATGGTCTGGATCTTCTTTCCTGAGGGTCTATACCTGGAAGTCTCAAGAAATACAGATGACATGGGAGAAAATGAGAACATCCTAGGGCTTTAAACTTATTTCTAGAATTCCCCGCTCCCTAACCCTCCTTCCAGCAAACAACTTGACATTTTGCATCAGGACCAACTGCAGAAAGCTGACTGCTAGGAGGCTAGCTATAAGGCAACCAGATACAGAGCAAAGGCTAAAAAATAAACTTTGAGAAGTCTTGTTTTAAAACATAATTTTCCAGAACACATAGGTTTTCCCAGAAAAAAAAAAAATGATTGCCATGTTAGTGTTCAAATATATCAATTGAAGAGTGATACTGAGATAGTGAAGTTTATATAACACCTGCATGTAAGGCAGTAGGAGGATAAGAATCAGGAAAGCAGAAAATAATGAAAATCATTTTTTTACATTTATTTATTTTTAATTGGAGGATAATTACTTTACAATATTGTGTTGGTTTCTGCCATATATCAATATGAATCGGTCATAGATATACGTATGTCCCCTCCCTTTTGAATCTCCCTCCCAGCTCCCTTTTTCTTAATATAGTTCTGACATCCAGCAAGGTTTAGCTCAGGTGGTTACCATAAACATACACTGGAGGCTAATTAGAAAAGAAAATGTTTCAGAAAAAGGGTGTACCATTTAAAAAAAAATGTTTTATTTCAGAATATTAGTAAATCAAAATATTTCTAAAGTAATTAAACATGACTATTTAGAAGGTTCTTAAATTTCTCCTTACTTCCTTTAACTCTGATATGATTTCCTGCATTTGTTTCTTTTTTGTTTCTTTTCCTTTTGTCTGACTCTTTGTGACCCCATGGACTGTAGCCCACCAAGCTCCTTTGTCCATGGAATTCTCCAGGCCAGAATACTAGAGTGGGTTGCTGTTCCCTTCTGCAGGGGATCTTCCCAGCCCAGAAATTGAACCCAGGTCTCCCACATTGTAGATGGATTCTTTCTGGTCTGAGAAACCAGGGTAGCCTGAATAGAGAAGCAGATGATTAAAATGATATTATCATAATTTAAAATATTGAGTTGGAAATAAAAGTTTGAATATAATATTTAGCAAAAGTTAACCTTTGGGGGTTAGGCCATTTTACTTGAGGCAAAGTGCACAGAAAATTCGTCTGTGCAATGATCCAACACATCATCACATCCCAAATCCCTGAAGTCTTTCTTGCCCCTTGCAGCAAGGTGCATTAGCTGACTAATAGTATTTCCAGATAGAAAAATGGAAGGGAAAATGCTGAGCCTGACACAGAGGGAGAGCTTAATAGAGTTGTGTACATACATTAGCCTTATGACTTACAATAGACTTGCACAACTGCCAACTCCATCTCAGAGGGTATGTCATTAACACTTCCTCTGATCCCTCCAGCCTTTTCTCCCCCCAGATTATCTTATGAGCTTTCCAAGCAGATGCTTTAACTTAGTATTTCCTCAAACATGAAAGAATTTAAGCTGGTTCAAGACAGAGCAATTAGATGTCTTTATTTTCTTGGCTGATTTCAACAACTATTAAGTTCAAGATTTTGTTTTGTTTATAGGATCCATATGTCTATTGACACAGAAAAAGCAGCTAATACTAAGGCCTTAAAGGACTGCAAAGAAAATAAAGTCTTTCCCTTATTACTGACAAATTTCTTTCAAAATTTTAAGTTTTTGAGATTTCTTAAATAACTCTAGGCTAAAATGTATCAGACACACAAAAGTGTAACAACAGAAAAGTTAATCTCATTTAGTTCTCAAAATTGCTTCCTTTCCCTTATTTCCAACCATCTATTAACATGAGAAACAGGGATGTAACTGGAAATGGGTTGTTTGTCTCTGCATGATTAAAAGGATGAATAGTCTTTTATTACCTTTGATCAAGACCAGAAATGAAATAAATTATGATTGCAGTTTATAATTACAAACGTAAACATTCATTGGATTCACATGGTGGTTTCTCATTCCCCTTTCCTACTTTCAGGAAGATTCTGTAAAGATGTCATGGTTTACAAGACTTATTTAAACATGCTTTCTATCAACACTGTTTTTGCATGGGGGGTAGATAATTTATTATCATCTCTCAACAGAGTAAGTGAATGGGTGTTCAGTCTCTCAGTGGTTTACAACTCTTTGCAGTCCCCTGGGCTATATCCCACCAGACTCCTCTGTCCATGGGATTCTCCAGGCAAGAATGCTGGAGTGGGTTGCCATTTCCTACTACAAGGGATCTTCCTCACCCAGAGATTGAACCTGTGTCTCCTGCATTGGCAGGCAGATTCTTTACCATTCTTTACCACTGGAAAGTCCTTGCCTAAAAGTGTACCTAGAAGTAAAAGTCTTAATCTTTCTGAGACTCGGATTCTAAAATTGCACATAGGATACTATCTTTCTCACAGTGTTGCTAAAAATTAAAATAAGATAGATATTTAAAGCACAAGGGTGGGCCTTTGATATACTTCTAACAAATATTGGTTCTATACTGTTCTCTCTGAAGGTCTAATAGCCTATGGGTAGGTTATCTTTTCAGGCTTCCCTGGTGACTCAGTGTTAAAGAATCTGCCTGCCAAGGCAGGAGACACGGGTTCGATCCCTGGGTTGGGAAGATCCCCTGGAGAAGGAAAGGGCAATCTACTCCGTATTCGTGCCTATGAAATCTGACGGACAGATGAGCCTGTTGGCTTACTGTCCAGAGAGTCACAAAAGAGTCGGACACAACTTACCAACTAAAACAACAGAGTATAGACAAACTAAAATGATATTTATGATATAAAATACAAAAGGAATAATCAGAAATGTCTACAGACCACTCTTTTTAAGTATTCTAAATATTAATGCTATTTCAGAAACAGCTGGAAGATAAGCCTGTTTAAAATGTCTTCTATTGGAATGAAAAATTAGTAGTTAATAATTTCTTCACTCTAACATCTTCAAGGTTGAGCTAGAGGGAGTTTTTCAGTGTTTTGTCCGTAGAGTCTTCTGCATGCTCACCTTGCCCTTTAGGTGAGATCTGAGCTAAGATATTTCATCAGCATCCCTGTTCTTCCTCCCACAGAAGCCCTCAGGACTTCACCAGCTCAGGACACCCCCCCTCCCCGGCAAGACTCAGTTGCTTTACAGACTGTGAGACCACATCCCTCCTCCTCCTCCTTATTCTCTTTAGTTGCTTTGGCTAGCATCACCAATTCCCTTCCATACCTAGTTCTTCTTTACACCTTATCCACGGTACCTACAAAATTCTAATCTTAATACAATCCAATATTTTAGGATCCTGAGTCATAATGGAGAAACCAGACCACCATGCAGACAATTACTGTTTCAGATGCTCAGTCAATACCTGGCCTGAAGCCCTCTCTGACCAAATATTTATGTGGTCACAATAAAACACAATGGTGGGAAGTTCCACTGGTGGTCCAGTGGGAAGGACTCTGCACTTTCTCTGCCAACAGCCCAGGTTGGATCACTGGCCAGGGAACTAAGATCCCACAGTGTGGGATAGATGGATAGACAGGTAGTCACAGTGGCAAGCCAAACCCATCAACAAACGGCCCTGTTGTTTTCCACTGTCCCTGCTACCCTTTCTCCAGCAGCACTCTTCTTTCCTAATTCACAGGGAAATTAAAGCTGACCAGGTGTTTCCCGTTCTGACGTCCAAGACTCCTGCATCTGTCTCCCTTTTAGAGGGTGTTTTTCACTTGTCTAAGGTCTCTTAGGAACTTCCTGCAGCATCTCTTTCTCCTGTGTCTTTAATTTCTTTCCTCTATATCCCCTCATTCCACCTGCCTTCAACAGATTTTCATCTGGTTTCTGCTTCCACTCTGCTAAAATTCCCTGGAGCAACTTGGGATTGATCTCCTCCTATTGCTCCACTTTAACAAGAGTTGATCCTTCCATTTTTTCTGGAATTCTCTCTTCTCTTCCCTCTGTGGCTATTTGCTTTTGTGGCTTTCCTTTGCATTTCACTCTTCTTATCCATCTCCTAAATGCCTGTCATCTAGGGGAGAACTAAAGTGGCTGAACCAGGACTCAGAGTGAGACAGAACTCTTAGAACCCAGTGACACAGGCTCCATGTTGTATAATGACTTAACCCACTGACTTCAGAGTTAAACCAAAATTGGTTCAAACCCCAGCTGCACTAATTATTTTGCCTTTTTGGGCTCTGATTTTCTCATATATGGGATATAGTTAATAATACTTTCCAGCTGGAATTGCTCTGAGGAATAAATCTGGTAATAAATGCAAAATGTCTGTAAATAATAGCTTTCCAAAAAGTAACATCTATTATTCTTTTGTTGGCTTTATGGTTCATCCAATATTTACATATTTAACAATTCCTCAAATTGTTTTCAGAGTCATGCAGGAGACAACATAATAAGGTAGGGAGCTATTTGCATTCATGCTGTCACTTCAATTGTGTCCAACTCTTTACAACCCCATGGACTGTAGCCCACCAGGCTCCTCTGTCCACAGAATTATTCAGTTAAGAATACTGGAGTGGGTTATCATGCCCTTCTCCAGGGGATCTTCCAGATCCGGGGACTGAACCCACATCTCTTATGTCTTCTGTATTGACAATCAGGTTCTTTGCCTCTAGCACCACCTGGGAAGCCCAGAGAGCCATTTAGAGCAAAGTAATATCAGGGAAGGAGAGAAAAGCATTCTTGCTACAAACCAGTTAAACCAGTTGAACAATTATCTGAGCTATTTACTGTTGGCTATTTACTCTTCCTTAAATTTAAGAGACTTCCATCCTTTTGAGAGTGGGCTTCCCAGGTGGTGCTAGTGGTAAAGAACCTGCCTGCCAATGCAGGAGACATAAGAGACTTGGGTTCAATCCCTGGGTCAGGAAGATACCCTGGAGGAGGACATGCCAACCCACTCCAGTATTCTTGCCTGGAGAATCCCATGGACAGAAGAACATGGCAGGTACAGTCTTAGGGTCACAAAGAGTTGGACACAATTGAAGTGACTTAGCATGCACGCACTCATCCCTTTAAGAAGCACATTGACTTGAATGCCTCACCAGCACTGCTGGCCAGAGTTCCTCACAGCCTCTTCCATCTTAACCTGGACTCTACATGGACCAATGATCCCAGATTGGCAGCTTCCAAAGCATATTAACACATCATCTCATTATTTTTAGGACTATCTTTGAACACCAAAGACAGAAAAATTTGATAAGAATCTATTAAGCGAGTCAGAATGCTTCTCATTCTATGGAGAGTTCCTTTACTTTTAGGTTTCAAAGAAAGAATAAAGGTTCTATTGATTGCTTTAAGTTCTTGATAAAGGCTATGTGCCTACATGATAAGTCATTTCAACATGTTTCAAGTCAAGTCCAACACGTTTCGACTCTGGGGACTGTAGCCCTTTGATAAAGGATAACTTAATTTTTTTTAATTTTTTAAAAAAATAAAAGATAATTTAAAAAATAAAACATGGGAAAGCCACATTTGTCACACAAATATAAAGCAAACATGTATTAATAATTTTATTTAACTCATTAATGGATGAGGGAACCAAGAAGATGCTACAACTTAGAGGAGAGTCCTTAGGACATAAATATACAAGTAGATATGAAACTGCCAATATCCACTTGGCAAAAACTAATTGTTTCACCACACACCTCTATATTTCTATGGATAAAAATGTTTTGGGGATTTTTATAAGAGTTGTAAAAGTTTGAAGACAATGTAAGAAAGAGAGAACCCTAACAGAACACTTAGTAATCTGTTTTGCCCATTCCAAAGTTTTTTATGTTTTTTCTGACAGTTTATCTCTTAAAGCTACAAAGAATACTAGTTTTATATTTTGCTTGCCTTGATATTTCACAGAGACAAATAAGTTCTCCTCAACCAAGGAGCCAGATTTGGCAAATGTGAAGGTGTGCCAAAAACATACAAGGTAGTCTGACTCTTAATGGGTTAGAGAACTCCTGGTTTCTATTCTTAGAACCAGTACTTTGAACACGATGTCTCCCCATCAGCTTGTGTGTACCATGGCATTTAAATCTGTTCTAAGATGTTAGAGTAAAGACTTCTCTCATGGTCCAGTGGTTAAGACTTCTCCTTCCAGTGCAGGGGGTACAGCTTCAATCCCTGGTCAGGGAGCTAAGATCTCATATGACTTATGCCCAAAAAACCAAAACATAGAGTCAATATTGTAATAAATTCAACAAAGACTTTAAAAATGATCCACCTCAAAAAAAAAAAAAAAAAAGATTCTAGAGTAGATGGCAGGAATTACAGAAGCAAAAGAAATAAGATTCACCACTTTTGGATGAAATAGAATAATGACTGTCTGACTTGCATTTCCTACTTTCCCTCTCTCCCTCACCCATCTGGATTGCATTATAAGATTTGATACAGTCCCTCACTGGAAGGAGAGGGGTGGATGCTGGTGCAATGGGCACTGAGCTTGCTAGAGAATCATCGTGGCATTTCCAAAGCCAGCTCACAATGGAATCATTGTCAGCACCCCGTTTGCTTTGACCCTGACGCTGAGCATGAAGTCAGGGCACATGCCCCACAGTTCACCCAGCTGGAGCCCTGCAAGAACAAGGATGCTGACGTCAGCTTTGGCACAGTGTTTAAGGACAACAAAACCTGCTCCTGGCGAATTACATAAAGGTGAAACACAACTCTCAGCTCTGTTTACAAAGACATCAACAATAAACACACATATCTTTTACGAAAAGAAAACCACCACCACTTTCATCGTTGTCACAAAAGATGAATCCATTTTTTAAAAAATCATGGGTAATTAATATAACATGGAATCCTCCCCTTTCTAGCTAGTCAGTATCACAAGAGCATATGTTTTGCCTCCATTTTCCATCACCTATATCTCTTTGCCACTTGTAGCTATAGCTATTAATTATTTTATCGACATTTAGAAAATTTTATAATTTTCATTTTAATAATAATACAGAAAAGAACAGAAATTTAGTTCTAGAAGTAACTGGGGTCAGGATCTCTTAATATGCTTATGGCCCTCCTGGCACTTTGGAAAAGGCTTCATTCTTTCTCAAAAAAAGAAGGTTTATCTCTGATTTCACCTCTCCCCACTTCCCAGATGGCTCAGTGGGTAAAGAATTCACCTGCCAATGCAGAAGACACAGGAGATTGATCCCTGTGAATCAAGGAACCCAAGACCTGTGGGTTTGATCCCTGGACTGGAAAAATTCCCTGGAAAAAGAAATGGCAACCCACTCCAGTATTTCTTGCCTGAGAAATCCCATGGGGTCACAAAGAGTTTGACACATTGAGTGGTTAAGCACAGTAGCAATAGCAATGATGATACAAAATTGTTTTTATAACTTGTATAAATAACTTTCAATTCTAATTTCTTCTTCAAAGAAATAACTAATCACTGTGTCTCTTATATTCATTAGGCATGGCTTTTAAAAATAAAGTTAAATATGTTTAGGTATATCATTGAAGCTGATTCTCATAGTAAAACAGAGAAGGATTTATGACCTCAACCAGGTGGAGTTTAAGCTCATTTAAATATCTGTAAGCCAATCCTTTCTCTTTTCATGAAAAATCCTATTGTTTGAGAGTATTGCCATTTATATAAAAGATAAACGTGTAAGTATTCAATTGAAAACAAAGAAATATATAAATATATTGTTTCCCTAAGCACATGTGCACACAAAGCCTTTGAGAAAAATGAATTTACATACTGCCATTGAATTTCTAGGGAAGAAAATAGTGTTGGAAAAAAGATATAGATGTTGATGAACAAAAGTGGAAGCATTTAGCTTTTAATCATTACAGACATGACTAACTCAAAAACCTACACTCTGTTTCAGTTCAGTAAAAAGCAGTTTCAAGATTTTTTCCCCCACTAATTGTTGCCTTCTATAATAATAGATAACTTGTGATGAGCATTTAATACATCCCAGACAGTGAGTTAAGCCTTTTACATGCATTAATTGTTTCTAATGCTTAATGACAATTTATAAGGCAAGTACTATTATCAGCTTCTTTTTATGGTTAGAAAATTAAGGATTTGAGAGGTTAAAACTTGCTGAAAGTCACAGAGCCATAGGGATCCATAGCAAGTACTATTTCTCCTGTGTTTTAACATTACAAACAATGTTACAGTTTTGAGATTCCAATACACAACTGTACCTGAAAATGCTTCTTAGGCTCATAAGTAATGTTTCCCAAACTCTCTACATTTCTCTTGGGGCCCCAAATTGCACAGTATCTTAATTTCTTTGTCTTGTTTTGGGATTTTATCCTACTTACTTTAGCTCAAAAATTCCAGTAAGTAAGTAAGCCAGAAAGATAAAGAACATTACAGCATACTAACATATATATATATGGAATTTAGAAAGATGGTAATGATAACCCCATATGCAAAACAGAAAAAGAGGCACAGATGTACAGAACAGACTTTTGGACTCTGTGGGAGAAGGTGAGGGTGGGATGTTTCAAAAGAACAGCATGTATATTATCTATGGTGAAACAGATCACCAGCCCAGGTGGGATGCATGAGACAAGTGCTCGGGCCTGGTGCACTGGGAAGACCCAGAGGAGTCAGGTGGAGAGGGAGGTGGGAGGGGGGATCGGGATGGGGAATACATGTAAATCTATTGCTGATTCATATCAATGTATGACAAAACCCACTGAAATGTTGTGAAGTAATTAGCCTCCAACTAATAAAAAATAAAAAAATTTAAAAAAATAAAAATTAAAAAAAAATTCCAATACATTTTGCCCACAAAAACCCTTTTACAGGTTCCTCCGACTACACTGAAATTTTTAAATAATACTCTCCTTTTGTCCTTTACTGACAGAAAATGCTTTTGATATCCTTTTGGTCTGGTTCCGTGGGACTGGAGTTAAGCCACTAATAATAAGCAAAAAGGCTCAGGGAATGTTAGTAAGGGTGTTGATTTGTCAGAATATTTTCCACTTGTTGTTGAGGTTAACAGTTTAACTGCTTAAAATTTTAGGTAATAGAGAAGAAAATAATCGTTATTCCAAACACTGAAATAATGAAATTCTTCTCTCCAAAGAATCAGTCTTCACTTCTCAGCTCTTCGTTTTTTGGGTAGATAATGAAGGCAGTATATTTTTCCCTTCCAGGAGCTCCTCAAATGTGAGGGTTTTTTTTCAGCTATGTGGACCTTCTATTAAACAGCAGAAAGGAAAAGTTAATCTCCTTTGTTATTAACATCTTAGTGATCCTGATTTCCTTCTCTGATTAGGTAACAACCTTCCTTACTCTAGAATGAAGTAAAAATGTCTTTATCTGGCAGAAAAAAGGCTTCCAAATTCAGCAACTACTTCCAGTGCAGCCTTATATCTTCCCACTGTGCTCTACTCTCTTGGGCTCTTTGCTCTCAAGAACTCCCCAGATGAGCTTGTGCTGCCGCGCATTTGCATTACTGTTTCTCTCACTGGAAAAGCCCGTGTCCCTCTTTCCTCCTAGTTTCATTTCAAGGCTTTAATCGAAGTTTTCACCTTTGTCATTTCCCCTCCCTAGACAATCTCACTGTCTCTCACCTAGCATCGTACCTTTCTCCTTGTTCTTTTTTGCATATTTCTCATTGCCTTGGCACAGTTCCTGGGGCAAACTCCCAGGGATCAAAGCCCAGGAAATTTTCAGACATTGCTCATTGAACTGTTTGATACTGAATTAAAGTCCACCCCAACTTTGCTGGTATCCCTTTCACATAGAGGAAGTGGGATGCAGGGGCCGTGGGGAAGGCAAAGGACAACTGGATCATTTCCCAGTGGTTGTGACTTGCCATTGTGAGTGGTGGCAGAGACTACTCATAAGCATGCATTGATGGTTAGCTAGAGAGGACTGCAGCCCAACTGTGAGTGGGAACCTGGGCAACTGCTGACATGGTGGTGTGTTTTCTCCAGCAGAACTCAAGCACCCAAGATATTGGATTGGTTTGAGATTAGGACTAGGTAGGTAGGGGAGGTGGGTGTAGAAAAAACAAGAGGTAGACGGGAAATGGCAACGCTAGCCACCGTGACTAAATGCTAAAGGAAGGGGCTATGGCCAGCTGTTGTGTATATCCAACTGAGCCTGGAGGTAAGGCATGGTATACATGGGCCCCCGTCTGAAGAGCCAGCGCTTGTCTCCTGTGGACAGATAACTCTAAGATGAGGAGAGAGAGGAGAAGCCAAGCTCTCCAGGTAAGAGATAAAAGACCACATATTCCTCATTCTCAAGTCAAGGAAACATTCTCAACTACATACGCACAGAAAGGCTCCTTGGAGATCAAAAGGGAGTAAGTGATGTCAACCTACTTATAGGCTTCTTCCCTGGAATCCATCTTGCCTAAGAGATGAGCATATGTGAGAGGACCCTGAGATAAACCAAATACAGACTCAGCACCAGGCAGAGCAAGGTGATTGGCCAAAGGAAACTTGGAAGAAATGCCCCATAAAAGTGATTGAAACTACCGTGAGGGCTCGACTCTCTCTGAGCCCACCTATGTGTCTATTCACATGTACTTTACTCTTTTCTTCTTAATAAATGCTTTACTTATTTCATTGCTTTTTGTCTCTATATGGAAATTCATTTCTACCCAGCTGACGGGCCAAGGCCTTGTCACTGGCCACTGCCCCTGTGGTCTAGTGGCTAGGATTTGGCGCTGTCACGCCCACGGCCCTACCTCAAGCTCTTGGCTGGGAACTGAAATCCTGCTTTAAGCTGTTGTAGGCTGAGGGCACCTGAGACCAGTGGAAGTCCTGGGCTGGTCATGTAAGAGGAGAAACAAGTCATGAGGTTTCTGTAGGGTAAAGAACAGGGTATGGAAAGAAGGGTGTTAGAAAGCTGGAATAAACTTGACTCATTCTGAATTATTCCATTAAAGAGCATAAAATGATACAATTTAGGTGAGATATTATAGAAAATTTTATTTTTATTTTCAAAACTGAGAGGATAGCAGCAGTTAAAAAACGTGAAGAGACCTCAATTTGATCTAGAAATAGCTTTCAAATTAATACTTATGAAAAAAGTGGTTTGAAAATAGAAAAGTTACGGACTTTCAGTGATCAGTCTTAATTTTAGTCATTTTTACACGTGTGTAGTGATACTTCATTGTGCATTATTTTTGCATTTCTCTGTCAAATGACATTGAGTATCTTTTCAAATCCTTGCTTGTTATCTGTGTATCTTCTTTGTGAAAGAAAGTCTGTTCAACTCTTTGCTCCCTTTTTCAAACTGAGTTTTCCTTTCTTATTATTGAGGTTTGAAAGTTCTGAATATATTCTGGATACAAGCCCTTTTTCAGACATAGGCTTTGCAAATATTTTTCTCCCAGTCTGTGGCTTTCCTTTTAATAGTATTTTCTAAATAGTAGAAGTTTCCGATTTTGATGAAGTATAGTTTATTCATTTATTTTCTTTTTGGATTCTGCTTTTAGCATTATAGGAAATGCTGTCTCAGCAAAGTCACAAAATTTTTCTCCTAGGAGTTTTATGAGTTTAAGCTTTACTTAGGCTTCTTGTCCATTTTAAGTTATGTTTTTTATGTGGTGCAAGATATAGATAAACTTCTCTTTTTACATAGTGAGAGCTAATCTATCATTATTTATTGAAAACTATAGCCTTTCTACATTGACTTGCCTTTAAACTTTGACAGGAATCAGTGTCCCCATATCTGTGGATCTCTTCTGGATTCCATTCTTTTCCTTTTGTGTATTTGTCTACCCTGATGCCAGTGATACACTGTGCAATGTGTTTATAGATTTATACATACATATTTGGGCTTCCCTGGTGGCTCAGATGGTAAAAAATTTGTCTGCAATGCAGGAGACCGGGGTTAGATCCCTAGGTCATGAAGATCCCCTGGAGAAGGGAATGGCCACCCACTCCAGTATTCTTGCCTGGAGAATTCCATGGACAAAGGAGCCTGGTGGGCCATGGTTCATAGGGTTGCAAAGAGTCAGACAAGACTGAGAGACTAACATACACACATACATATTTGTAATTTGTCTCAAAGTCAGATAATGTTAGTCCTCCAACTTTGTTTCTTTTAGTTATTCTAGGTCTTTTGCATTTCTGTTTGACATTTTAAAATCAGTTCTTCAACTTCTACAAGAACGTGTATGAAATCCCAATGGCATTTCAGTTGGGATTGCATTGACTCTGTTGATCAATTTGGGAAGAACTGATATCTTAATATTGTCTCATATCCTATGAATGAAGAACATCTCTTAATTTATTTCAGTTTTCTTTAACTTCTGTAAGCAATACTTTGTAGTTTTCAATTTACAGATCTTTGTCAGATTTATCCCTAAGACTTTTATATTTCTGATGCTATTTTAAACATTAGTTTTAAATTTTAATTTCTAAGGAGACTATATATTTGCATTAGAATATGTCACCCATCTTAGTTTTGGGGGGGCACTATATTCAAATCTTCATCAATTCAGATTTCCTGTTGACATTTTCAGAGTATGGCATTCCTTCATACAAATATACATGTCCCGTTGATGGACTACATAATAAAAATTATTTCCCAGGAAAGGTATTTACTCAATGTGAGGATAGCTATGAGGGAGATTTCTTTTTATAAATTTCTGAGGGTGATTCATCTTACAATAATATCTCAGATATTGAGTTTCTTTCAAGGACAGGACAGAAAATAAGAATATTCTGATTAAGCCTCCTTTGAACTATAATGGATAAAAAGCTTTGGGGGACAAGTGTTTACCAACCAATATTATATTAATTGCTGGGAGACCACAGAGCCATTTAGAAAGTTACATTTTTCTAGCGCATTACATAGTGTTTGGTTCCCTAATGGGATTGATTTAACTAAGACAGCTAATTGATTCAATTTATTCCCCCAGAGAAGCTTTACTCACCCTCATTTTCCACTGAATTAAGGATGGGCTGCATTTCCTTTCTTTTTTATGTATTTATATTTAGCATTATTCCTTTGGTAACAATTAAGAGCATTTAAGTTACAAAATGAGTTAAGAAAATGATTGATTATGGACTTTGGCAGAAGCTGTAAAGCTGTTTGGTGAAAGATTAGAAAGTAATTTATTTCTAAAATCACAGATGAGTGTGGTCTTTTCTTAAGACCCACTGAATCATATTCTAGGATGTGGGTCTTAAAAAATAAACTTACATCCAAATTTAATATATTTTTAGAAATCATGTGAACCGGGAACCTGAAAATATAGTCACTTTGTGTGTGAATGTTAATATATTGATTTGCTATATTCTTATATTCAGTCTCAATTTTAGAGTCTTTTTACAGATTGTTAAGTGTAACCTGAAGTTTTAAGTGCCATGCTTGTCATATTATTAACCAAATCTTGCTAGAAACAGTGTTATGTAATCAGCCTGAGCACTGGACTGGGATGTTTTAGATTCAGATGTGGGTCCAACTTTTGGCATGGTTAACAGCGTCGTGCTGAACGACCAGTATTATGCCTTGTATTAGTTTGCTAGCGTGGCTCTAACAAAATACCGAAGACTGGGTAGCGCAAACCACAGAGGTTTATTTTCTCAGTCTGGAGATTAGAAGTTCAAGATCAAGATGTTATCAGGTCTGGTTTCCTCTGAAGTTTCTCTCCTTGGTCCCTTAGTCAGTTCAGACTGTTATTTTAAAAATACTATAGGCTGAGTGGCTTAAACAACAAATATTTATTTCTCAGAGCTCCGGAGGCTCTGATGTCCGAGATCAAGCTACAGGCAGATTCAGTTATTTACTGAGAGGCTGCTTCCTGGTTCATGGAGGGCTCTCTTCCTACTGTGTCCTCAATGGAGGAAGGGACAAAGGAGTTCTCTGGGGTCTGTTTAATAAGGGCACTGATTTCGTTGATAAGAGCAGAGCTCTCACGACCTAGCACCTCCCAAAGGCCTTTCCATCACATTGGAGATTAGATTTCTTCACATGAATTTTGAGGGGACACAAGCATTCAGTCTATAGCAGATACCTTCTCTCTGTTCACATATTCATCTTTCTGTGGATGCACAGGACTGGTGCTTCTGTGTCCCCGTCTCCTCTCTTTATTAGGATACCAGTCGTACCAGTTGTATCGGATTGGGCTGCCCAGGTGGTGGTAGTTTAGTGGTTTAGTCACTAAGTCATGTTCGACTCTTGCAACCCCATGGAAGGCAGCCTGCTAGGCTCCTCTGTCCATGGGATTTTCTAGGCAAGAATAGTGGAGTGGGTTGCCATTTTCCTGGTGGTGCTAATGGTAAAGAACCTGCCTGCCATTGAAGGAGACATAAGAGACCTGGCTTCGATCCCTAGGTCAGGAAGATCTCCAAGAGGAGGGCATGGCAACCTACTCCAGTATTCTTGCCTCGAGGATCCCATGGAGAGCCCGGCAGGCAACAGGCCACAGGGTTGCAAAGAGTCGAATACAAAGTGAAGCGACTTAGCATACATGCGTGTGCATATTGGATTAGGGGCTGGCCTAATGACCCCATTTTAACTTAATTACTTCTTTAAAGGCCCTCTCTGCAAATAGAGTCACATTATGAGGTACTAGAAGTTACGGTTGCAACATGAATTTTGAGCAGACACAATTCAGCCCACAATACTCTTAAATGTTGACTTCTTCAATCACAAAATGTGTGGGTTGGTTAAAGTATCACTAAAGACTGTCCAAGGTCTGAAGGATTAAAATTACTTTGAGAAGATGACCATTGTCTTTTCTGAATAAATATTGTGACTCTCAGTATCCTTGGTTGCAAGCATCCTAAAATGACCCTGGATAACTTCAGATAAAGATAATTTTTTGATAAACTGTGGGGGAGTCAGAGAGTAAGAAGAGGCCAGAGGCTTTGGCTAAGAAACAGGAGAGACCCTGGAAGCTGTGAAGAGCAAGGCAGCAATACTGTTCCAACTTCCTTGCAAATAGGCAAGGAGAGGATGTCTGGCACGTGGAGTATCCACTGGGGAGGCTGGCACCAACTCCCCCCAAGACCAGACACAGTGAAGAGGTGGGGCGAAGGGCAGGGTTTGAAGATGTCAGGAGACTCCTGAAACGGCAGAGAGGAGTTACAGCAAGATGGTGTGATGGTGCAGAGCATTCCCTCCCCTAAGCTGACATGTAACCACTAGGTACTTCTTATGATGCTTAACTAACATTACATTAAGTATGATTGGGAGAGCTGACAAAACAATAAAGGAGTCTCCTGACATTGTTAATGGCTTTTGACAATCACATTTTGACAATAAATTTTTGAAATAAAATTCAAATTGACCTTGGTGAGGCAGCAGTGAGCAGTGGCATGAACCAAGATCTTGATTCTCTGCCCAGGAATTGAACCTGGGTAAAACCTGGATGAAAACTATGAATCCAAGCCAACAGACCAGCAAGCGTTAGAGGCTAAAAACTGTTTTTCCCTGCATCTTTGCCCCCAGTGAAAAATGCATTTATCACAGAAGCAGAAACTGTAAATGCAGGTACAAGATTTGTTATTGGAGACATAGCACAACAACAAGTGGGAGAGCACATAGAGAAATGGTTTGTTTAGTTGAGGTAGAAGCAAGACAGGGACGAACACCTGGAGAGAAAGGGTGTGGGTGCCCAGCCTAGTGAGGAGGAGTCCCGTAAAGAGCCCATTAAGTCATTTATATAAGGCAGCTCTTCCGGGTCTTTGTCTTCCTTCAGGCCAATTTTCTGGTTTATTTCCTCACTCCTGACCTACCCTGGGACACTCCAGTGGGATGTGCATGCACCTCTCAACCCAGATGGATCTCCAAGTGAAGGCTTCTGGGAAGAGCAAGACTCGTTATGGCCTGGCATTATCCCTTGACTTTGGACTCAAAACGAGGCTTTCTGCACATGTGTAGTGTCTCCCTTGTTCCAAAAGAGATTGGGAGGGAGATATCTTAATCTTTTACTCAAATAGGATTTTGCCCCTCTTTGTCCTTGCCATGACCACTACCTTAAGGTGTTTACAAGAGACAAACACTGACTGTTTACCTTGTTTCTGCTCTTACTTCCATTTCAGAGGGCACACTGGAGGCTGACTGTAAACGCCTCAACTGGAGCCCACTATCTCTAGTCTCAGGAAATGCAAACAGGAGGCTAGCTGTAAATGTCTAACCTGGAAACTATCTAGCTCCTACATCAAAATCAGAAGTCGAAAGTGCTACCTTAAAAAGCTGCACTATTTTTTTCACTGAGAAGTCTAGACTTTAGTGATTTCATCCATCAAATGGGAACAAAGCTGCTCTTCCTGTGAAAAGCAAGATTTAGAAATGGATGGATTTGGGGCTTACACCTTACAGCTGTAAGCTTTATGATTACATATTGAAGATGTGATGGGTCTTTCCCCTGATCTTTCATCAGTTTCCTGCTATTGATCTTCCACTGGTTCTTTTTGGAAAGATTAATTCTCCCAAAGGAGAGACACTACTCATTAGAAACTGATGTCTTTTATTGATTTCCATAATCACAATTTCCTTTTAGATATTCTTTTATGATTCTGCTATTCATTTTTTTTTTCAATAGGCTTTCTGGAAATTATTTGCTATCTACATTTTACTGAAATGTAGTAATCGCTCTCAATAATTATACTTAATAATCTCTTCATTTATAAATTTTGTAACATTTTCTCTTTTCCTCAGCTCCACTCTGAAATAGGAAGTGTTCAGGTTTTTCTGTAATTTTAAAGTATATTCTATTTTTGGTCCAAACACTAGATATGTAGCAAAAGTGTTATGATAGTCTAGCTATTCAAAACTTCTCTTTAGCTGTGAAACTTTATTTTGGATATCATAAGAGCCTCAAGTTTTTATTGAGCTCACTGTTATTCTTATTTTGTTTTTAAATATTTTGAAACTTCTTTATACAGGTTCATACTCTGCTTAATTTTAGTCAAATAAACAATCTCTACAACCCTGATTGCAGTGTATTTATTTAGCTTTTCCTTTCCATCTCCACTGAGAATTAATATACTTGAATCATCATCCATCCCACAAACGTTCAAGGAACAGCTTGTGTGCATGCTCAGTTGCTCAGCCATGTCTGAGTCTTTGCAGCACGATGGACTGTAGCCAGGCTGGCTCCTTCATCCATGGGATTTCCCAGGCAATGATGCCGGAGTCTAACTCAGAGACTCTAACTCGGGGTCTCCATCTCCTGCATTAGTGGAGGGATTCTTTACCCCTGAGCCACGTGGGAATCCCTTCAGTGAACAGCTGCCCTGTGTCAATTATTGTTCTAGACATCAAGTTGGTGCTAATACTAATCCTCCTTCATAAATATAATTGTACTGTTTTTGTCTCACTTATATTTTACCTGTCAATCAAAATTTGGTAGTGAAAACAAAATGCCACCTTGCTCTGTATTTATTTTGTGCATAATAATAACAGAGACTCTTTTTTCATCCATTCACTTCTTGCAAATGCACATCGAGCAATAGGGAATTCTTTAAAATAAAGAGATCATTAAAGTATCTGTATGGAAGGGATCTCATAGAGGCTTCTAAGTTTTTAAACTAGTCAGTTTTTTTCCCCAAGTAAAGATATATACATAGTACTCCAGTTGTGTAAAACAGCCAGAGTGCTGTTATTTTTCTGTACAAAGATATTGAACACATCCAAATTTATAACTTTTTAAAATTTCAGCATCACTGAATGGGAGCAATGAACCTGTTTGGATAACAGAAGAAACTGAAAATTGGAGTGACATTACAAATGGGGACATTTGCAATCATACCAACCCAACATCTCACTTACTTCTGTATTTTGCTGAAATTAAACAATGTCACTATAGTTGAAAAAATAGTCCTTACTTGCCACTTCATACTCTAAGAACACTTTTCAATTTGAGCTAATCTGGACGCCGGTAACAGGAGACAATTGGCTGTTTTTATTTCAAAGTTAAATCCCCAGACAGTATCTGCCATCTGCTCACCTTCACCAAACGAAAAGTCAAACAAGAAGCTTACAAACCCTTCTGATAAAATCTCTAGAAGATATCATCATGGCTTGGCCTGCCACCGACGCCTTCGTTGTTGCGCAACTACTGCTGGGCTCTGGCGGGCGCGTGAGCAGAGCAGATGCACCCATGCCTGGGCTCACATTTAATTGGACTTGGCACCAGTGTGCTCAAGCAGTGTACTCACGCATACGCTTTTATTTGAAAGAGCAAGCTCAGGCATGAATTTTTGAAAAGAAAACAAGTCTTCCTAATCTATGGGCATTTGCAAAAAGTTCAAGTATATAGACTTACAGACTATAGGTCCTTTTCCCAAGGAGTACCCTTCAACATGAATAGTATGAACAGTATGAAGAGGCAAAAAGATAGGACACTGAAAGATGAATTGTCCAGGCTGGTAGGTACCCAATATGCTACTGGAGATCAGTGGAGAAATAACTCCAGAAAGAATGAAGAGATGGAGCCAAAGCAAAAACAGCACCCAGTTGTGGTTGTGACTGGTGATGGAAGTAAACTCTGATGCTGTAAAGAGCAGTATTGCATAGGAACCTGGAAAGTCAGGTCCACGAATCAAGGCAAACTGGAAGTGGTCAAACAGGAGATGGCAAGAGTGAACATCGACATTTTAGGAATGAGTGAACTAAAATGGAATGGAATGATGAATTTAACTCAGATGAACATTATGTCTACTACTGTGGGCAAGAATCCCTTAGAAGAAATGGAGTAGCCATCATAGTCAATGCAAGAGTCCAAAAAGCAGTACTTGGATGCAATCTCAAAAATGACAGAATGATCTCTGTTCATTTCCAAGTCAAACCATTCAATACCACAGTAATCCAAGTCTATGGCCTGACCAGTAATGCTGAAGAAACTGAAGTCAAATGATTCTATGAAGACCTACAACATCTTCTAGAATTAACACCCCCAAAAGATGTCCTTTTCATGATAGGGGACTGGAATGCAAAAGTAGGAGGTCAAGAAATACCTGAAGTAACAGGCAAATTTGGCCTTGGAGTACAGAAGGAAGCAGGGCAAAGGCTAATAGAAATTTGCCTAGAGAAGGCACTAGTCATAGCAAACATCCTATACCAACAACACAAGAGAAGACTACACATGGACATCACCAGATGGTCAACACCAAAATCAGATTGATTATATTCTTTGCAGCCAAAGATGGAGATGCTCTTTACAGTCAGCAAAAGTAAGACCAGGAGCTGACTGTGACTCAGACCAGGAACTTCTTATTGCCAAATTCAGACTTAAATTGAAGGGAGTTGGGAAAACCACTAGACCATTCAGGTATGACCTAAATCAAATCCCTTATGATTATAAAGTGGAAGTGACAAATAGATTCAAGGGATTAGATCTGATAGACAGAGTTCCTGAAGAACTATGAACGGAGGTTTGTGACATTGTACAGGAGACAGGGATTGAGATCATCCCCAAGGAAAAGAAAGGCAAAATGATTGTCTGAGGAGGCCTTACAAAGAGCTGTGAATAGAAGAAAAGTGAAAGGCAAAGGAGAAAAGGAAAGATATGCCCACTCGAATGCAGAGTTCCAAAGAATAGCAAGGAGAGAGAAGAGAGCCTTCCTCAGTGCAAAGAAATAGAGGAAGACAATACAATGGGAAAGACTAGCAATCTCTTCAAAAAAATTAGAGATACCAAGGGAACATTTCATGCAAAGATGGGCTCAATAAAGGACAGAAATGGTATGGACCTAACAGAAGCAGATGATATTAAGAAGAGGTGGCAAGAATACACAGAACTATACAAAAAAAGATCTTCACAACCCAGATATTCACAAAGCTGTGATCACTCACCTAGAGCCAGACATCCTGGAACGTGAAGTCAAGTGGGCCTTAGGAAGCATCACTATGAACAAAGCTAGTGGAGGTGATGGAACTCCAGTTGAGCTATTTCAAATTCTAAAAGATGATGCTGTGAAAGTGCTGCACTCATTATGCCAGCAAATTTGGAAAATGCAGCCATGGCCACAGGACTGGGAAAGGTCAGTTTTCATTCCAATCCCAAAGAAAGACAATGTCAAAGAATGCTCAAACTACCACACAATTGCACTCATCTCACACGCTAGTAAAGTAATACTCAAAATTCTCCAAGCCAGGCTTCAGCAATATGTGAACCGTGAACCTCTAGATGTTCAAGTGGGATTTAGAAAAGGCAGAGGAACCACAGATCAAATTGCCAACATTTGCTGGATCATCAAAAACGCAAGAGAGTTTCAGAAAAACATCTATTTCTGCTTTATTGGCTATGCCAAAGCCTTAGACTGTGTGGATCCCAATAAACTGTGGAAAATTCTGAAAGAGATGGGAATACCAGACCACCTGACCTGCCTCTTGAGAAACCTGTGAGCAGGTCAGGAAGCAACAGTTAGAACTGGACATGGAACAACAGACTGGTTCCAAATAGGAAAAGGAGTACGTCGAGGCTGTATATTGTCACCCTGCTTATTTAACTTCTATGCAGAGTACATCATGAGAAATGCTGGGCTGGAAGAAGCACAAGCTGGAATCAAGATTGCCGGGAGAAATATCAATAACCTCAGATATGCAGATGACACCACCCTTATGGCAGAAAGTGAAGAAGAACTAAAGAGTCTCTTGATGAAAGTGAAAGAAGAGAGTGAAAAAGTTGACTTAAAGCTCAACATTCAGAAAACTAAGATCATGGCATCCAGTCTCATTACTTCATGGGAAGTAGATGGGGAAACAGTGGAAGCAGTGTCAGACTTTATTTTGGGAGGCTCCAAAGTCACTGCAGACGGTGACTGCAGCCATGACTTTAAAAGATGCTTACTCTTTGGAAAGAAAGTTATGACCAATCTAGATAGCATATTAAAAAGCAGAGACATTACTTTGCCAACAAAGGTCCGTCTAGTCAAGGCTATGGTTTTTCCAGTAAGCATGTATGGATGTGAGATTTGGACTATAAAGAAAGCTGAGAGTCGAAGAATTGATGCTTTTGAACTGTGGTGTTGGAGAAGACTCTTGAGAGTCCCTTGGATTGCAAGGAGATCCAACCAGTCCATCCTAAAGGAGATCAGTCCTGGGTGTTCATTGGAAGGACTGATGCTGAAGCTGAAACTCCAGTACTTTGGACACCTGATACAAAGAGGTGACTCATTGGAAAAGACCCTGATGCTGGGAGAGATTGGGGGCAGGAGGAGAAGGGGACAACAGAGGATGAGATGGTTGGATGGCATCACCCACTCAATGGATATGAGTTTGGGTAAACTCCGGGAGTTGCTGATGGACAGGGAAGCATGGCGTCCTGTGGTTCATGGGGTTGCAAAGAGTCAGACACGACTGAGCGACTGAATTGAACTGAACTGAAGTATTGATTTATTCTTCTGTAAAGTGAGGTGATTGTACTTATGTCCTTGGGTTACTGTGAAGGTGAAATAAGATATTGCATGAAGCTGCTTAGCCAGAGCACAGGGTGAACAATAGTAAACATAAATGACAGTATTATCCGATTCAATTTAGAAAGAACAACACTTAGAGACAGATAGAGTAATGAGAAAGGATGAAGGGGTGAGAATACTTGGGCCATCCAAAATTTTGAGAACAGTTGGCCTAGACTCTGAATAACTATGCTTGCGGGTTATTAGAAGAAGGAGCTTAATAGGAAAAAAAAAAAAAAAAAAAAGATTAAATGGTAATGAAGGAAGGAGGAATATCGGTAGAACACAAGTTTGCTTAAAAGCCCAGGATGAAGATAAAGCCAAATGTGATTAACAGGGTCACACAAAGAAGATTTACATGTGTCTGTTACATTTGACAGTGTGGAGATGGTCGATGGGCTCTGTCAAACAGCATCAGACGAGACAGCCGGGGAGGTAGGCTGCATTAAGTTTTAGTGTTTGGAAAGTCAGGAAGCAGAGTAAGCCACTGGTAAGCTTCAATGAGAATTAAAATAAAGAGATGAGGTGCCACCTAAAGGAGAATGAAAAAGAAAAAATGGAGAGAGAGCTGAAGGTGTTTACCTGATGAAGGGAAGAGACAGGTGAGGGGATACTAGATGGAAGAGGATCCCAGAGCAATGAACAGAGATGGCCTCATGGTCTAAGAGAGCAGATGGCCTAAACAAAGAGAAGGTGACCTCATCCTAAAACAGAGGTGGAAATAGGAAAAAAAAAAAAATCAGTGAAAATGCTATAATATTAGTAATAATAGGAGGAAGTTCAGATCAATGGGCTGAGCACATATCAGCTCTCTCTCCGTCTCAGAATGCCATAAGTGGTGATACAGAGGAGTTCAATAAGCAAAATACAGATGAACCCACAACACTGAAAATAACCTAGGCTGGAGTCATCAAAAGACACTTCAACTAATTTATTAAAGAGGAAAGAAAAAGGTGAATTTTTGAAGCATCGAATAAAGCTAGGTAAATGGTACAGAATACGCTGTGGAGAAGGTGGCCCCTAGACCCGCAGGGAGCTGGAGTGCCCCTGAAGAGGAATCCGGGGATTAGTGAACGATCCTTGAAAGGGACAGCTTCAGGAATCAGCACTTCCTTTCACTCCCTCTGCTCCCTTCCCCCGTCCCTTACTGGATGAGTGAAGCATCTCATTTTCCACCAGGCAGGAAGAGGTAGCCTCTCATCTGACAAAAGGGAGTGAACAATTAGGAAAAGCCAACATTTCAGTATAAAGTGTCACAAAGGAGAAAGCTGACAAGCTGCCCTCTTACCTTAAAGCAAATAGTCCCTTGCCAGGCCCCTAGACACAGACCTCCGGTGACTTTCTGCTCCGAGAGACCACTGCTCAGCAGTGCAGAAGAACCACTGCCCAGGGCTTCTGTCATAAACACACGTGAACAACTAAGGGTCAGCAGACTTAAAAAAGGAAATAGCACATGCACAAAAGACAGGGGTCCAGACGAAAACTAGCTCCTGAGGTAATTTAGAGGATAGAAAAGAGTATAACAAGAACAGCTACCACTAAGTAGTATAGATGTTGCTTCACTTAGGATGGGGTTATGCCCTCTTAAACTCATCATAAATTGAAAATATTGCTCTTGAAAATGTATTTAATATACCTAACATATGACTTGGCCTAAGTTACCTGAAAAGTGCTAAGAACACGTACCTACCATGGGGCAAAATTATCTAACATGAAGCCTATTTTAAAGGGTTAAATATCTCATGGAATTTATTAAATACTATACTGAAAGTGAAAAATAATGGTTGTATGCGTGCTGTAAGTATTGATGTTTGTGATCACGTGGTTGACTGAGATCTGCAGCTCACTGCCGCTACCCAGCATCACAACAGAGGATCAGTCATACTGCATATCACTAGTCTGGGAAAAGGTCAACATTCAAAACTCAAAGTACAGTTTCTACTAAATGCATATCACTCTTGTACCATCTTAAATTTCCAAAATCATGAATTGAAGCCCTGTAAGTCAGGGCCTGGGTCTATATAGTCACAGCGACCAAAGGTAATTTGTTTCAAATAAAAATAGAAGAAAAAAGAAGTCCACTTAGATTTTTTTAAAAAAACATATTTACTGTAAATGGATAGGTATACACACACATATATACATATATTCGCAGACAAATACATTACATGTGTAAATGGAAGGACTGGGGAAGAAAATCCAACACAGCTTTACCATACAGCACAAAATATGAGAAAAAAATGAGACAAAAGAGACCAATCTAGACAGTTCACTAATCAGACAATTGGGATCCTAAAAAAAGAAAAATCTAAAATAGAAGAAAGAAAACAGTTTAGATTTTTTTTTTAAAGGAGCATTCAAAAAAAGAAAAACAGGAAAAAGAAATGGAAGACACCAAATATCCAGAACTAAACAAGGACTTAAGAATTCAACTTAAAGAACTCTAAATTTCAAATAAAGTAGAAAAAACTAAGGATATGATAGAAATACAAATTAACCATAAATCATATCAATATAATAAATATAAATAAATTGTAAATTTCTATATTTAAAAGTTTTTTGGATTTTTAAAAACTAATTATATAAACTATGTTACCTATAAGAAGCAAAAAATGCAAAATTAAAAATAAAGCAATTGACAATATATATGATACAATTTTGAGTCAAAAGAAAGTTAATGATTCCATTAATGTCAGAAAACATTAGGATAAAAATAAAGCAAATTGGCAGTGTTTGCTTCTAAATAAGAACAAAGACAGATGCCACATAATGATAAAAGAAACAATCAAATAAGAATATATGATAAAAAAAAAGAATATGTGATAAACTTGAATGTACTTGAAAACATAATCTCAAAATATATGACCCAAAAAAGCCTCTAGAATTATGTCAAGTGAAAGTATTTCAGCCATGTCCAACTCTTTGCGACCCCATGGACTACACAGTCCATAGAATTCTCAAGGCCGGAATACTGGAGTTGGTAGCTGGTCCCCTCTCCAATTCCAAAGAAAGGAAATGCGAAAGAATGCTCAAACTACAGCACAACTGCACTCATCTCACACGCTAGTAAAGTAATGCTCAAAATTCTCTAAGCCAGGCTTCAGCAATACGTGAACTGTGAACTTCTAGATGTTCAAGTGGGATTTAGAAAAGGCAGAGGAACCACAAATCAAATTGCCAACAGCCACTGGATCATCGAAAAAGCGAATGTTCCAGAAAAACATCTCTTTCTGGTTTATTGACTATGCCAAAGCCTTTGACTTTGTGGATCACAATAAACTGTGGAAAATTCTGAAAGAGATGGGCATACCAGACCATCTGACCTGCCTCTTGAGAAACCTGTGTGCAGGTCAGGAAGCAACAGTTAGAAATGGACATGGAACAACAGACTGGTTCCAAATAGGAAAAGGAGTACGTCAAGGCTGTATATTGTCACCCTGCTTATTTAACTTCTATGCAGAGTACATCATGAGAAACGCTGGGCTGGAAGAAGCACAAGCTGGAATCAAGATTTCTGGGAGAAATACCAATAACCTCAGATATGCAGATGACACCACCCTATGGCAGAAAGTGAAGAGGAACTAAAAAACCTCTTGATGAAAGTGAAAGAGGAGAGTGAAAAAGTTGGCTTAAAGTTCAACATTCAGAAAACTAAGATCATGGCATCTGGTTCCATCACTTCATGGGAAATAGATGGGGAAACAGTGGAAGCAGTGTTAGACTTTATTTTGGGGGGGGCCCAAAATCACTGCAGATGGTGATTGCAGCCATGAAATTAAAAGACGCTTACTCCTTGGAAGGAAACTTATGACCAACCTAGATGGCAAATTAAAAAGCAGAGACATTACTTTGTCAACAAAGTTTCGTCTAGTCAAGGCTATGGTTTTTCCAGTGGTCATGTATGGATGTGAGAGTTGGACTGTGAAAAGCTGAGCACTGAAGAATTGATGCTTTTGAACTGTGGTGTTGGAGAAGACTCTTGAGAGTCCCTTGGACTGCAAGGAGATCCACCCAGTCCATCCTAAAGGAGATCAGTCCTGGGTGTTCATTGGAAGGACTGATGCTGAAGCTGAAACTCCAGTACTTTGGCCACCTGATTCAAAGAGTTGACTCATTGGAAAAGACCCTGATGCTGGGAGGAGTTGGGGGCAGGAGGAGAAGGGGACGACAGAGGATGAGATGGCTGGATGGCATCACCAACTCAATGGACATGAGTCTGAGTAAACTCCGGGAGTTGTTGATGGACAGGGAAGCCTGGCGTGCTGTGATTCATGGGGTCGCAAAGAGTCGGACATGACTGAGGGACTAAACTGAACTGAACTAGGGGATCTTCCAACCCCAGGGACTGAACCCAGATCTCCCACATAGAAGGCAGATTCTTTACCATCTGAGCCACCAGGGAAGTCCTTACCATCATGATAAGAGATTTTAACACAACTCTGTTTAAAAAGCAATAGATAAGCAAATTTAAGACTAGTAAAAATATAGAGGCTATGATTAGCACAATTAAGAACTTTATTCTAAAAGATAAACAGAGATCCAAGACCTCACCAGTTGAAGTTTTGTTCTTTTTATGTGCACCTAGACACGGGCCAAATACGATCATATATTAACTTTCAAAAGTAGTCTCAACATGTTAAAAAATTAATACCTCAACTGGTTCCAGACCAGTGTGATTAACGTACAAATTAATACTAAAGAAGATAAAGAACATTTTTTAAACTAAAAAATACATAGCAAAATAGCTCAAGAGTTAAAGAAGAGGAAATCATAATCAAAATTATAAGCTATTTATAAACCAGGGGAAAAATGAATATATGATATATCAAAACTTGAGAATACAACTTAAAGTAGCTCTTAGAAGGAAATTTATAGCCTCAAATGTATTTAAATGCTCATATTTTAAAAAAAGTCAAAATTGAAAATAGGTAAGTTAAGCCTAAAGTAAATTGAAGGAATAAATAATAAAGATTAAGGCAAATATTGGGCTTCCCAGGTGGCGCTAGTGGTAAAGAACCGGCCTGCCAATGCAGGCAACCCACTCCAGTATTCTTGCCTGGAGAATCCCATGGATAGAGGAGGCTGGCAGGCTATAGTCCATGGGGTCACAAAGAGTCAGACACGACTGAGTGACTAACACTTTCACTTTCAAGGCAAATATTAATGAATTAAAAAGAATAGAGATAATTAACAACATAAAAATCAGGTTCTTTGAAATCAATACTAGATAAATATTCAAAATATGTCTATAAAAATGGCATAAAAATATTAGAAAGTAACAAATTGGAAGGCATAACTTTAGACAAGGATTTTTAACATGAGAAAGAATACTGCACTGTATATCAACACATTTGAATACTTAGGCGAAAAGGATACTTTTCTTTAAAAAGTAACTTACAAAAATTGATGCGAGAAGATACATAATGTACCAGTAAATCAACAGCTAATGAAGAAATCTCTCTGCATTCCATTAAAGAACAAATAATGCAGAAAGTTTTGAAGGGAAAGCATTAACCTCAGAGACAAGAAAAGGCTTTCTACCACTGCAGTTGTTTAAAAAGCAATAGATAAATCAATATTCAATAATATAATGGAAGTCCTAGACCAGGCAATAAAAAAGCCAAATGCAATAAAAGACACAGGAATTAGAAAGGAAAAAGATGAAACTCAATATTTGCACTATTCCATTGCCTAAAATATCCAGGATATCTACAAACGATGAGACATATCAGTGTTAATACAAGCAATAACCAATTAAAAATGTAGTATGAAAAAGGAAAACATAGTAATCACTAGTAAAATATGAAAAACTTAGGAAAAATACTTCTTTTTCTATAAGTAAATTATTTATGAGTGAAGTCACAAAGTAGTATTTAAGGGCACCAGAGAATAACTTCAAAATGGAGAGATGTAACATGGTCTTAGAAATCAAGATACTGTTTTGTAAAGCTTAAAAGCACAAGAAGCAAAGTATAGGTTTCTTTGGAATGTATACATATGTGGTAAAAATATTCATAAAGCATGAGAAGTTAGTAGTGTGGAAGATGGAGAAAGGGAAAGGATTGATGGATATGATTAGAGAGGGGCTAACTGGCTCTCGTTAGCAGTTTTGCATTTGCAAAACTGTTTGGTGAGTATATGTCTGCATATTATATTCTCTGTACCTTCATAGTCGTACTTATTTTATTTATTTTATTATTCTCTAAGCCATTATTTTTATTTTACAATTTAAAAATATTCCTGGTAATTATGTGTTTCTCTTATGCAGTTTAAAAAACACAAGGAAAAATTGTGAGTCACTATGAAATTTTAAAAAGTCAACAGGCTGACACACTCATTATACTCAATCTGTTCTTACAATGAACATTCAAAGTCTAAATCTACTACACATTCATGTACATTCATACAGACCACTTTACTTATTTCAAATGCATTGATTCTTTAATATCTCTCTGTAATTAGTTGGGAAAAAAACAACTTCTTTTCAGCCATGATAATCTCAGAATCTCCAAGTTTCTTTTCATCGGACAGCTATCAAAGCAGTAGAGACTATCAATTTTATCTCAAGGTAATAAAGAGAACCTGCCATAAAATGTTCAAATGATGGATTTACTGAAGCATTATATCTAGGTTACAAATCTAATTAATTAGTCAGCAATGTCTAATTCTCATTAAAGTATAAATGGTAAAAATCTGCATTTGTCCATTTAAAAACCTAAGCGAAATATTAGTATTGGAAAGAATCAAATATAATAAAAATTGGGAAGGTGATTATTTTGTTTTGCCTTCTTTTGCTTGCTTTCATATCATATGGAGCAAAATAAAATTACCCCACTTAAAGAACAACTGATATAAGAAAAACCCTAGTTTCTTTAACTACATGAAAATGAGTTTTTGAAAAATCCTTTATTAACATAATTTAAATAATAATTATCTGTGTTGATTTAAAAATATTTGATTTAAATTTCAAACCTCATATCTATAAAGTAACTTTTAATTTAGGATGATTATTCAACTCTGATTTTAGAAATCATATCACTTGGAAATCACACCACAATACAAACAGATGATCTTTATTAAGTTGAGGAGGTTTTCCTTTATTCCTAGTACACTGAGCCCTTTGATCATAAATGGGTGTTGGATTTTGTCAAATGATTTTTTTATATCTATTAATATAATCATGATTTTTTTCTTCTTTAGCTTGTCAATTTGATGGATTGCATTAATTGATGTGAGAACAATAATCCAGTTTTGCATACCTGAGATAAATCTCACTTGTTCATGTAATAGAATTCTTCTTACACACTGTTGGATTCAACATGCTAATAAAAAATATTGCCTCTGTTCATGGTAGATATTGGTTTGTAGACTTCTTTTCTTGTGATATCTTTGTGTGGTTTTGGTATTATGGTAATATAGCTTCACAGAATGCACTAAGACGTATTCCCTCTGCTTTTATCCTCTGAAAGGTTATAGAGAATTAGTATAATTTCTTCCTTAAATGTTGGCAGTTTTCACTAGTAAAGATATCTGGGCCTGGCGCTTTCTGTTTTAGTATTTTACTAATTATTGATTCAATTTCTTTAGTAGATTCAGGCCTATTCATATTATCTCTTGGGTGTGTTTTTGCAGGTAGCGTCTTTCAAGGAATTGGCCCATTTCATCTAGGTAATCTAACTAGTCATTCAGAATTTTCCTTGGTTATGTGTAATGTCCATGGGGCCTATAGTAATTTCCCCTTTCCAATTTCTGTTATTAATAGTACTTTTTGTCTCACTTTTTTTCCTTAATTAGTCTGCCTAGAATTCATTGATCTTTTTTCACAGAATCAGTTTTCCATTTGTTGATTTTCTTCTTTTGTTTTCCATTTGAGTTTTGTTCAGATTTTTATTTCTTTCCTTTTGCTTAATTTGGTTTGATTTGCTCCTCCCTTTCTAGTTGCCTAAGGTGGAAACGTAGATGACTGATTTTAGGTTTTTATTTTTTAATATATGCATTCAGTGCTATAAACTTCCCTAGAAGCACTGCTTTTGTTGCATTCCACAAAATTATGATAAGTTCTATTTTAATTTTTATTTAGTTGAAAATAGTTTTAAATTTTCTCTTGATAAATTTTTTGACCCAAGTGTTGTTTAGAAGTGTAATCTCCAACTATTTGGGGATTTTTACACCCTCTCTCTGTTATTATTTTCCTAATTCCTAGTGGTCTAAGAGAAGAGGTTGTATAATTATTATTCTTTTAAATTTGTTAAGGCATGTTTTGTGGTTCAGAATATGGACTATTTTGGTGAATGTTCTGTGTGAGCCAGAAAAGAATGTGTATTCTGTTGCGATTGGATGAAATAGTTTATGCATACTGATTGTATACAGTTGATTGGTAAAATAATTGAGTTCAGCTATGTCTTATTGATTTTCTGCCCACTGTGAAGAGTAACTAAAGAACCTCTCGGTGAAAGTAAAAGAGGAGAGTGAAAAAGCTGACTTAAAACTCAACATTCAAAAAACGAAGATCATGGCATCTGGTTCTATCACTTCATGGCAACCAGATGGGGAAACAGTGGAAACAGTGACAGACTTTATCTTCCTGGGCTCCAAAATCACTGCAGATGGTGACTGCACCATGAAATTAAAAGATGCTTGCTCCTTGAAAAAAAAGTTATGACCAACCTAGACAGCATATTAAAAAGCAGAGACATTACTTTGTCGACAAAGGCCCATCTAGTCAAAGTTATGGTTTTTCCAGTTAGTCATGTATGGATGTGAGTGTTGGACTATAAAGAAAGCTGAAAGAATTGATGCTTTTGAACTGTGGTGTTGGAGAAGACTCTTGAGAGTCCCTTGGACTGCAAGGAGATCAAGCCAGTCAATCCTCAAGGAATTGAGGATTCCTTGGAGTTTTGAGTATTTGTTGGAAGGACTGATGCTGAAGCTGAAACTTTATTACTTTGGGCACCTGATGCAAAGAACTGGCTCATTGGAAAAGACCCTGATGCTGGGGGAAGTTGAAGGCTGGAGGAGAAGGGGACAACAGAGGATGAGATGGTTGGGTGGCATCACGGACATGATGGACAAGAGTTTGGCTAAGCTCAGGGAGTTGGTAATGGACAGGGAAGCCTGGCGTGCTGCAGTCCATGGGGTCATAAAGAGTCGGACATGACTGAGTCACTGAAATGAACTGAACTGAACTGGATCTATCCATTCATTTCTAATAGGGAATTGAAATCCCCAGTTGTAATATTGGATTTAACTACTTATCCTTGCAACTCTTAGATTTTGTCTGACATAGTTTGACACTCTTTCATTGGGTCCATACCCAATATGAATTATCATCAAATTAAGAATTCTTTTGTCTTCGTTGAAAATTGACCCCTTTATTGTTATGTGTGGATTGTTTTTATCCCTTATATATTTCTTTAACCTTAACATGAATTGCCTTTACCCAAAACAGCCTATTCATGTTTTACATTTTATGGGATTTCATAATTCCCGGAGAGGAGATTTTATGGCCACAGTATTCAAAAAAAAAAAAAAAGAGTTTCAAGAACAAACTAAAATCCTAATTTTGAAGACTGCCAAGAATATGACAAAGTCATGAAACCCAAACAGCAAGAGCAGCCATGTACATCCTTTTTCCCAGAGGTGTCAAACTTGACACAATCCGTCTGTTTTCCTGTGAGGATTCTGAGCTGGCCCTTCTGGATCCTTCAATGGCATTTGATAAAAAATGATAAACTGGAACTACCCGAGCACCAGATTTGAAAACTATTAGATGTTTACTGCTAATCATCAAGTTTTTTTTTTTTTTTTTAATTTTTTTGATATGAATCAGCCATGGAATTACATGTATTCCCAATCCCGATCCCCCCTCCCACCTCCCTCTCCACCCGATTCCTCTGGGTCTTCCCAGTACACCAGGCCGGAGCACTTGTCTCGTGCATCCCACCTGGGCTGGTGATCTGTTTCACCATAGATAGTATACATGCTGTTCTTTTGAAATATCCCACCCTCACATTCTCCCACAAAGTTCAAAAGTCTGTTCTGTATTTCTGTGTCTCTTTTTCTGTTCTGCATATAGGGTTATCGTTATCACCTTTCTAAATTCCATATACATGTGTCAGTATGCTGTAATGTTCTTTATCTTTCTGGCTTACTTCACTCTGTATAATGGGCTCCAGCTTCATCCATCTCATTAGGACTGGTTCGAATGAATTCTTTTTAATGGCTGAGTAATATTCCATGGTGTATATGTACCACAGCTTCCTTATCCATTCATCTGCTGATGGGCATCTAGGTTGCTTCCATGTCCTGGCTATTATAAACAGTGCTGCGATGAACATTGGGGTGCACGTGTCTCTTTCAGATCTGGTTTCCTCAGTGTGTATGCCCAGAAGTGGGATTACTGGGTCATATGGCAGTTCTATGTCCAGTTTTTTAAGAAATCTCCACACTGTTTTCCATAGCGGCTGTACTAGTTTGCATTCCCACCAACAGTGTAAGAGGGTTCCCTTTTCTCCACACCCTCTCCAGCATTTATTGCTTGTAGACTTTTGGATAGCGGCCATCCTGACTGGCGTGTAATGGTACCTCATTGTGGTTTTGATTTGCATTTCTCTAATAATGAGTGATGTTGAGCATCTTTTCATGTGTTTGTTAGCCATCTGTATGTCTTCTTTGGAGAAATGTCTGTTTAGTTCTTTGGCCCATTTTTTGATTGGGTCATTTATTTTTCTGGAATTGAGCTGCAGGAGTTGCTTGTATATTTTTGAGATTAATCCTTTGTCTGTTTCTTCATTTGCTATTATTTTCTCCCAATCTGAGGGCTGTCTTTTCACCTTACTTATAGTTTCCTTTGTAGTGCAAAAGCTTTTAAGTTTCATTAGGTCCCATTTGTTTAGTTTTGCTTTTATTTCCAGTATTCTGGGAGGTGGGTCATAGAGGATCTTGCTTTGATTTATGTCGGAGAGTGTTTTGCCTATGTTCTCCTCTAGGAGTTTTATAGTTTCTGGTCTTACATTTAGATCTTTAATCCATTTTGAGTTTATTTTTGTGTATGGTGTTAGAAAGTGTTCTAGTTTCATTCTTTTACAAGTGGTTGACCAGTTTTCCCAGCACCACTTGTTAAAGAGGTTGTCTTTTTTCCATTGTATATCCTTGCCTCCTTTGTCAAAGATAAGGTGTCCATAGGTTCGTGGATTTATCTCTGGGCTTTCTATTCTGTTCCATTGATCTATATTTCTGTCTTTGTGCCAGTACCATACTGTCTTGATGACTGTGGCTTTGTAGTAGAGTCTGAAGTCAGGCAGGTTGATTCCTCCAGCTCCATTCTTCTTTCTCAAGATTACTTTGGCTATTCGAGGTTTTTTGTATTTCCATACAAATTATGAAATTCTTTGGTCTAGTTCTGTGAAAAATACCGTTGGTAGCAAAAATATGGAACGCTTCACGAAATTGCGTGTCATCCTTGCGCAGGGGCCATGCTAATCTTCTCTGTATCGTTCCAATTTTAGTATATGTGCTGCCGAAGCGAGCACTAATCATCAAGTTTATTTTAATAAAGATAAACAAATCATTGAAAACTTTGGAATGTAAAACTTCACGAATAAAATCAGACTTTACTTCCATAGTCTGAGTTGAGAGTCTCCTCAAATGTGTTTAGTGGCATGATATAGCTTTAAAAAAAAAAAAAAAAAAAGTAATGTGTCAGTATTGGTTCATCAATTGTTAAAAAACCCCACTCTGATCTGGGAGGTCTTGCATGTATGGGGATAGGGAGTATATGGGAACTCTGTACTTTCACCCAGTTTTGCTCTGAACCTAAAACTGCTCTAAGAAATAAATACCACTAAAAAATAAAGAAAAAGAAAAAAGTCCTAGTACAGGCAGTTGATTTGCTATTTACACAATGCATAAAAGTGAAAGAATATATTTTACAAGTAACTCAAAAGGTGAGGCAGTGGTATTTGCCATTTTTCCTCAAATGGAGAACACCATTATGGGGATTGTATGTGTAAGATGTCATCTTGACTGTTTTCACAGATAGTCTTTCAAGAATGAAGCAGGTACATTCTTTATCTCACCCCAGAATCCAGTTTAAAGTAAGCCTCATCATTTCTTTGTTTTTATTATTTAAAATGGAGTTAAGCTGAGTCTGAAACATTTGGAGAAGAGAAAAAAAAATAGAAATGGAACATTTTTGTTCAGAAGGAATGTCATCAAGAGTGATAGCCAGACTACCTGGAAACAAGTGTTTCTATTAAAGAGAAGTCCCAAAGAGGGCACTGATCCAATGTATCTTTTACTAGCTGAAGGCAATATTATCTCCTCAGGCTACATTAACTGTACTTTTCAACCAAAGAGGGCTTCTCTTGTGACTCAACTGGTAAAGAATCTGCCTGCAATGCGGAAGACCTGGGTTCGATCCCTGGATTGGGAAGATCCCCTGGAGAAGGGAAAGGCTACCCACTCCAGTATTCTGGACTAGAGAATTCCTTGGATGGTGTAGTCCATGGGGTCACAAACAGTCGGACATGACTGAGCAACTTTCACTTCACACTTCACTTCAATCAAAGACGTATTCTAGGAGAGACAAACTGAAAGATTCAAACTGACACATGTGCTAAGTGCTTCAGTGATGTCTGACTCTTTGTGACCCTATGGATTCTAGCCCGCCAGGCTCCTCTGTCCATGGGATTCTCTAGGCAAGAATATTGGAGTGGGTGGCCATGCCCTTCTCCAGGGGATCTTTCCAACCCAGGAATTGAACCTGTGTCTTTTAAGTCTCCTGCATTAGCAGGCAGTTTCTTTACCACTAGCACCACCCAGGCATCCCAGGATTGACACATACACGCTACTATATCTAACATCAGTTCAGTTCAGTTGCTCCGTCTTGTCTGACTCTTTGCAACCCCATGGACTGCAGCACACCAGACTTCCCTGTCCATCACCAACTCCTGGAGCTTGCTCACACTCATGTCCGTCAAGTCCTTGATGCCATCCAACCATCTCATCCTCTGTTGTCCCCTTATCCTCCAGCCTTCAATCTTTCACAGCGTCAGGGTCTTTTCAAATGAGCCAGTTCTTCACATCAGGTGGCCAAAGTGTTGGAGTTTCAGCTATAGCATCAGTCCTTCCAATGAATATTCAGGACTGGTTTCCTTTAGGATTGACCAACTTGATCTCCTTGCAGTCCAAGGGTCTCTTAAGAGTCTTCTCCAACACCACAGTTCGAAAGCATAAATTCTTTGGTGCTCAACTTTCTTTATAGTCCAACTCTCATCACTTCCATACATGACTACTGGAAAAACCAAAGCTTTGACTAGATGGATCTTTGTTGGCAAAGTAATGTCTCTGCTCTTTAATATACTGTCTAGGTTGGTCAGAGATTTTCTTCCAAGGAGCAAGTATCTTTTAATTTCATGGCTACAATCACCATCTGCAGTGATTTTGGAGCCCCCAAAAATGAAGTCAGCCACTGTTTCCATCTATTTGCCAAGAAGTGATGGAACCAGATGCCATGATCTTAGTTTTCTGAATGTTGAGTTTTAAGCCAGCTTTTTCACTTTCCTCTTTCACTTTCATCAAGAGACTCTTTAGTTCTTCTTTGCTTTCTGCCATAAGGGTGGTGTCATCTGCATATCTGAGATTATTGATATTTCTCTGAGCAACCCTGATTCCAGCTTGTGCTTTATCCAGCCGAGCATTTTGCATGATGTATTCTGCATATAAGTTAAATAAGCAGAATGACAATATACAGCCTTGACATACTCCTTTCCCAATTTGGAAACAGTCTGTTGTTCCATGTCTGGTTCTAGCTGTTGCTTCTTGACCTGCATGTAGATTTCTCAGGAGGCAGGTCAGGTGGTCCGGTATTCCCATTGCTTGAAGTAGTTTTCCACAGTTATCTATATCTAACATAGATAACTAATAAGTACCTACTGCAAAGCACAGGGAACTACTCAATACTCTGTAATGGTTTATATGGGAAAATAATCTGAAAAAGTGGATTACATACATATGTATATCTGATTTACTTTGCTGTACATCTGGAACTAACACATTATAAATCAACTATACTCCAATAAATTGTTTTTTTAAAAAAAGAATAGACAACCCTATATGCAAAACAGAAAAAGAGACACAGAAGTACAGAACAGACGTTTGAACTCTGTGGGAGAAGGTAAGGGTGGGATGTTTCGAAAGAACAGCATGTATATTATCTATGGTGAAACAGACCACCAGCCCAGGTGGGATGCATGAGACAAGTGCTCGGGCCTGATGCACTGGGAAGACCCAGAGGAATCGGGTGGAGAGGGAGGTGGGAGGGGGGATCGGGATGGGGAATACGTGTAAATCTATGGCTGACTCATAGCAATGTATGACAAAACCCACTGAAAAATAATAAATAAATAAATAAAGGGAAAAAACAAACAAACAAACAAACAAAAAAAGAATAGTGAATTATAAACCATAGCTAGTAAAATGCTTTTTGTTAAGTAAAAAAAAAATATTCAAATAATGCTTCTTGCTCTATCATGTATTTAGACTCTGGGGGAGTTGAGTTGGACAAGTAAATGTTTGTAAAATCTCTGTGCACAGTTACAGAAGTCCACAGCTTAAGAGAGATCACAATTACCTTTCCAATAGCTCTTTTCATACTTTATTTTTTCTCCCAAAGTTCAAAGGAGTTCCCTAATGCCTCACTCTGCTTAACAGATTTGTTCTGTTGGCTGTTGCCCAACCCTCAACTTGTATGCTCAGCAAAATCTGAATAAACTCTACTCTCTTGTTCTAATTCTAGTTTACAGGCACTTTTGTTTTCTTAACAAAATAACTAGGTGGCTAACTAAAGATGGACATTTGGACTTACTGGTTTTGTCCCTGAAACCAGAGGAAACTGGAGATGTTAACCAAACATTCAATTTTCAGTGCTTCAGACATAAATGTGGTCAATCTTTTGATTGCTTCCTCAACTCTTTGCAGTCATCACAAACTTTTTGCCTCATAATTTTCTGAAACAACCAATGCAACGTGGTAGCCACATGATACAAAAAATGACTTTGAGTCGTTCCTGCAGATGCCAAAGTACTCTGTACATTTTTTCAGCTCTAGTTTTTTTTGTTGGCAGTCTCACAACTCAGAGATATGAAAACTATTGCTATCACTCCAAGGTTGCTTAATGGCTTCAGCTGAACAAACTGTGCAGAAATTCTTCAACTCTTACTCTCTCTCTACCACCCTCTCTTTTACTCCTCAACTCCCTATCTTTGGGGAATTGATAACCTCTATTTTAAATAAATATAAATTGGGCTTTATTACTTTTCATGTCATTTTGTATTTATTTCATTTGTGAATTGCCATCATTTCACATGCTTTGCATCATTTTGTTTTCTGGGTTATTTTCCAGGTACTTAAATGATATTCTTTATGCATCTACCATTGGATCATACAGTTCCAATGACAGTAAGAATACCATGGAGAGATGTTTGGGTTTCCTGAGTGGCACTAGTGGTAAGGAACTCACCTGCAAATGCAGGAGACATAAAAGACCTGGGTTCGATCCCTGGGTTGGGAAGATCTCCTGGAGAATGGCATGGAAACCCACTCCAGTACTCTTGCCTGGATAATCTCATGGACAGAGGAGCCTGGCAGGCTACAGTCCATGGGCTTGCAAAGACTCGGACATGACTGAAGCAGCTTAGCATGCCCACACACAGACAGATATTTATTCTGAAGAAGAGACGGGAGACAAGGAAAGCTGTTCATACAGCGGTTGTCCTGGCATAGTCAAGAGGGCTTAGACCTGTCCTCCCTAGCCCCAGAGGATGTAAGTGGAGCCAGTGAGGGAAAGATGCATAGATGTAGGTCTGGTGTAAAGACTAAAGCTTCTGATTGTTAGATCTGTCCAACAGTATGCTGAGAACAGGAAGTTGTGCATATGAGTTCCCAGGAACTGGATATGTAACAGCCAAGACCAAAGAAGAGTTGAGCCCAGGAGGATCTAAGATCCAAATTGTGATATTCCGCACTTTAATTCATTATGGGAACCACAGGCAGAATATGTGTGCATGTACTATTCATAGACGTCATGAGGAAAATTGAGAAATTCTCACTAGAACTAATTAAACAGAGCAGGACCACATGGTCCTTCCCTACTAGGTCCTCCGTCTGCTTTTCGTCTGTGGAAAAACTTTAGCCAAAGAATAAGTTTAATCAGAGAAGTGAAAAAATACAGAAGCAAAGGAGAAGCAGTCAGACAGGACAAAACAATAATAGTTCAGTCAGTAAGCAAAGTCAATGACCTTTAGTTCCTTTTCAAGGGCTGTAGATAAAATTCTGAGCCATATCCTGCACGCTGTTTCATAGAGACCAAAGCCCCCACCAGGTGCAAGAACTTGACTACACGGTGACCAGACTATAACCATGATGTAAGCTGCCACAATTCCAGGAATTGGCCTCCAGGAAATGGGAACAAATTGACCCTGGAACTGAAGGGGGGAGGGGTGTGTGTCAGCCTTTGAACACAAGTCCACACTTCCATTCAAAATAAAGCACACTTTCCTTTCCACCTGCCTTCCCTCTTCAATGGGTTTTGAGCAGAGAACAGATGGACCCCACTTTTGGGTGCACTAGGACCTCATGTGATGTGTTTCCAACCCTGACTCTGTCCTGACTTGCAGCACAGGGGTTATGGGATGAGGGATTTAATGCTTCAGTGCTTGTTGTTAATTTGCAAGTGAAAAGGTGGGCCCTCCACGCCTCAGTCACTGAAAGAGTGAGACCTGAATCCTAGCCTTGGCTTTGTCTCACCTGTATAGGTCTCAGCTTTCACATAGGTAAAATAAGTTGGATTCAGAAATCTTCCTAGCAAGATCTTCCTGCTTCAATATTCTAGAGGAAAAAAATACTTCAAGACTATTGATTTAAAAGCAACAAATAAATGTGATGCACTTAAACTTATGAAGTACAAAAGTATAGCTTTTTCATCAATATATAGTACTTGTAATAATGACAAAAGATGTGATTACCTTTAGTACTGGGGATAAGATGGCAGATCACACACAAGAAAATGCAAAGTTTTTTACTTGAGAAGCTCACTGCTTGGTGGAAAGGACAAGCTCAGAGTAGGTGATAATAATAAGCTAGCATCCTGAAGCACAAAGTAAGATTCAGGACTAAATAGAAAACAAGTGCTTTGAAAAATGTTTGACTTGTTCTGGGCATTCCAAAAAGAGAGAAAACAAAAATAAAAGAAAACCTCAATGCTGAGTCTTTCTCTTCGCAGTTGCTAGGAATAAAGTTCAGCACACTGAGTCATCAAGACTTAAAATTCAATGGCAATAATACCTTCCTTCTTGTGGGGCAGAAAGCTCACAGTTAACCGTCATGACTTGTTAGGAAAACAGATCCCTGCTTGGTAAAGTTAATCCACTTTGAACATGATAAGGCATGAAGAAGTGGCACCCGAAGACTTCTCTCAGCTCTGTTCAAATGCAGCCCCGAGCCCCAGAGCCAGCCAGCATCTGTGCTGTTTGAACAAGACATACTTCTGCCCGTGATTAATACTGGCTTTAGAGTTCAGTTTGGAGAATCAGATAAACAGATATCAGTTTTCTGCTTTCCCTGTCTCCTGTCTTCTGATCCAATCCGCTCCTCCAGTGGTAAATGGCCTCTGTTCTTTCTGTGGGTGGGTTGAGCTTTAGACAAACATTGAAAGGCTCCCTTATTTGAAGATTTCAGCTTGGGATTGGTGTTTTCTGTCCCTGGAGGACACTGGGGCAATGAATTGCCTCATTGTTTTTGGAGGAGAGAATTCAGGGAGAAGTGTGGGTGTCTAACTGAACGACTGCAGTTTTCTGGAGCTGCCCAAATAGTGACGCTGCCCCAAGAAAAGAGGATTGGCTTGCCATCTAATTCAAAAAGGCTGTGAAAAATGCATAAACAAAGCTGGTATTTCACATGTGCAAAAGGTCACTAGTAAAAATCCCTG
This sequence comes from Dama dama, assembly GCF_033118175.1. Lineage (NCBI taxonomy): Eukaryota > Metazoa > Chordata > Mammalia > Artiodactyla > Cervidae > Dama > Dama dama. The sequence continues at coordinate 6,776,306 of NC_083699.1, read as the reverse complement.
TGGCATTCAGATTAATTTAGATTTGATAATTTTTTGGTTTGAACACCAGTACTCTAAACCATTACTCTAAAATGAGTTAGGCATTAGAGAACTATTTAAAAGAGGGGAAAAAAGAAACAGTCCTATGCTTTTTTTTTTTTTTTTTTTTTTTAATCATGATACAGTCAGGCAGTTCTAGACTACCTGCACTGAAGGATGTATCTATTTATTCTTTTTATACTGACTTTGTTTCAGAAATTAAGTGGCCAGGCTCTCAGTAAGAAGTCTATCCTAATTACAAACTCAAAGCAGGTTTGGTTTCTACGTGAAAAACTTATTCTACCTAAACTTGTATTCCTCTTGCTGAAATGTCAATGAAATGAAAATCCCAGGCAGTGCCAGGAAGGCTGTCACTATGTTCACAGAAGAGCAGGACTTACTCGACACCTCAGCTGGATGGATGCTTCAGCAGGTGCCAGCTCTAAAGCTGACTGGCAAATACTCTTGGCACAAAGTTGGAACACCGTGGTACAGTTGGGGGTTAAGGCAGTGCCCTCACAGACCTTCGGATTACTCAAGCCGTGAAATCGAACAGAAAGACAAACCCAGTGTTTGTCCAGATCTTTCTCTGGTTAAACTCAGGAGAAATGAGCTCTACAAATTCAGCCTACTTCAGCACTATGAGTTGTGAGCCTTACTGAACTGACTGTAAGGTTATCTCGTTTATAAGAACTTGGATTCTTTAATCTATGGCTGGCATTTCAAGCCATGGGAACAAATGTAAATACCAGGCAGGTTTTTTTTTTTAATAAGTAACAGCATTTCTTCACTTTATTTCAATCAAAAAGCTCTCTTGATCCTAGAGCTCCCCAAAAATTCTTATCAAATTTATCAGTAGTCATTTGTAGAAAGTTATATTACTGGATGATCAGCTTTTTTTACTGGGTACCAGTCCTGTGGTGGAGAAGGCAATGGCATCCCACTCCAGTACTCTTGCCTGGAAAATCCCATGGGCAGAGGAGCCTGGTGGGCTGCAGTCCATGGGGTCGCTAAGAGTCGGACAAAGAGTCAGATATGACTGAGCGTCTTCACTTTCACTTTTCACTTTCATGCACTGGAGAAGGAAATGGCAACCCATTCCAGTAGCAACCCACTCCAGTGCTCTTGCCTGGAGAATCCCAGGGACGGGGGAGCCTGGTGGGCTGCCATCTATGGGGTCGCACAGAGTCGGACGCGACTGAAGCGACTTAGCAGCAGCAGCAGCAGTCCCGTGGTACCCAGTAAATTGTCTCTGAAAATGACCCTGTAGAGGCCCCAGGTCGTCAGTTACTCAATGGTGTCCTACTTTTTTCGACTTCACAGACTGTAGCCCGCCAGGCTCCTCTGTCCATGGGATTTCCCAGGCGAGAATATCAGAGTGGGTTGCCATTTCTTCCTCCAGGGGATCTTGCTGACCGGAGGGATTGAACCAGCATCTCCTCTATCTCCTGAATTGGCAGGCAGATTCTTTACCACTAAGCCACCTGGGAAGCCTCAGGGAAGTCCCCAATAGCTTTTACACTTCTGTTTGCTGCCAATACACTTAAACTCAATAAGGGCAAAATCAAATTTATCTTAACTTCCTCAAGTAACTGGGGACATAGTGAAGTCTCAATAAATAAATTAATGGATTTTCAACGCATTTTTTTAAAAAGTGAATATAGTTATAAACAATTCTTAAATGCTTTCCAGGACTTTTTGGGTAGGAAATAAAATGGACTTTTGCATTTATTCATAGAAGGAAATACTACATTTGTGTGTTGATAGCTATTTAAAGGAATTAATAATAGGGTCATGTTTCTATCATCTTCTCAATATCATAGCTGTCTCTTCACTGTGAAATGCTTCTCTTGTTGAAAGAAAAAACAAACCCAAAGGAGTGTGGAAAGACGGGAGGCATGCGTGCTCAATCGTGTCCAACTCTTGGCGACCCTGTGGACTGTAGTCCACCAGACTCTTCCGTCCATGGAATTTTCCAGGCAAGGATACTGGAGAGGGTTGCCATTTCTTCCTCTAGGGGATCTTCCTGATCCAGGGCTTGAACCCACATCTCTTGCATCTCCTGCACTGGAAGGCAGATTCTTTACTGCTGGTAAGATAGTATTTGGAAATTTCGTGTCCTTTTTTTTTTAATTCCTCCAAATTATTTATGTTGTTGCACATCTTCTCTCTGCTGGATCTGGGGAAAGGAGAAGACGGCACACATCAGCAGTAGATGGACCGGGAGCAGAGGCTGAGGCTTACAAGGACAGCGGGATGTGAGAACTCAGGAGAAGCAAGAGAGGGCCAACGAACAGTTGCAGGGACACCCCTTCCCTCAGCCTTGCTCCTATGAAGCTTCTCTTCTCACCAGCTACTGCCTTGCGAGAAGGAAGGCTGAAAATATGACTAAGAACAATCTAGGGTCAGAAGGAAGCCCAGTCAAACTCCCAAAAGAAAAGGTCCACATGTTGTCTCTTACTCTTGATATGAGGCATCTAGTTTCCCCCATCTTTCCTCTTTTCAACACTTCCTACATTTCTCTCTTTCCATCACTCTACTTCCATTTCTAGCCATCTCTCACTTTTTATAAATGAAAAAGAAACTGAGAGCTTCAATCCTTTTTGATATTACCTTCTAGCCTCAAGTGAACTGTCTTGAAAAACACTGACTGGTCATAAAAATCAAGGATTGAAAAAAGAAAGAATTAAGATGAAATGTGGATAATGTATAGAATGTAATTTGAGTAATAATTTTTCTCTGTGCCCCCGCAGAGTAATTTCTTTTATCAGTATGTTATATAACTTAATTACAACTATTGGTAAATAGATGGTAGCAGCATTTTGACTAATTTTACTCTATGAAACTCAGGGAAAAAGGAAAACTCATGCATTTTGGCATTCTAGATTAAAATTTCTCAGTGAGGTAATTTACCACATGGTTAGTAAAGGAATAGCCCCCTTCCTCCTAACTATACTAAATTTCCAAAGCCATCTATGACCTTAGTATTTTGAACAACTCTCGTAGAATTTCCTAAAAACTTCTTAAAGAGGATCTGAAAACACTACATTGATACAAATGCATAAGAAAAACTAAATGTCACCCTGATCACCATGTCCAGGAAAATATACATATTTATAGAATGTCTTTTTTCATTTTTTTGCTGTATTCCATCCCATTGCATGGATGTGCATGTATAATATACAATCACGTAACTAAACAAAATTATGAAATTGCATATCTTCAGGAACAGACATGAGGCCTTAGCATGTGTACAACTCCTCAGCATCCATGTATATATTGGTCCTGAAGTAAATGAAATGGGCCTCTGATGGCATCAGGTTTATAACAGCAACAACCGCGACATGGGTCCTTGAGAATTCAACCACCCAGGCCTGCCTAGAGGAGTCTCATAGAGCTAAACTCGAGAAGAGACCGCAGAGGATGATAACGCAAATATTGCCAGAACAAGAGTAATGTTGTATTGTGTGTTTAAAATCCTGATTTACCAAGGAAACACGGCTTTTGCCTGTAACAGCAAAGATGGGAATTATGATTCGGGGGAGTTCATGCTGTCTGAAAATTAGATAATAATGGGGAAATGTAAGCTTTTGTAATTAATCTTCTCTGTTCTAATATGTTTTTTAACTGTTGAATACTATCTTCTTTGTTTTGTTATTGAAACAGGGTTTATGTACAATGTTGTATTAGTTTCAGCTATACATACATATATATATATATATATATATACACACACACACACACACACACACACATATATACATATATTCTTTTTCAGATGTTTCTCCCTTATAGGTTATTACAATGTATTGAATATAGTTCCCTGTGCTATAAAGTAGGTCCTTGTTGGTTATTTTATATATAGTACTGTGCATATATAATCCCAAACTCCCTCTTTCCCCTTTGGTAAGTTTGTTTTCTGTGTCTGTGAGTCTATTTTGTAAGTAAGTTCACTTGTAAGTACTGACACATTTTTTACGTAAGACTCTAAAGCTTTCAGCTCATCTTGGAGAGAAAAATTAGTCCCATGGTCACTATCACTTCCAAATAAATCTCTTTCATCTGTAAAGCTAGATTTGGAAGGTTTACAAAAGGCTGACTTCCTTGGGCTGTTCCCAGAACCTCTACTTCCGGAGGGCTGAAAAACACAACAGCCCGTCTTTTGATACTCTAGCTCCTTCACTCTGACCAGCAGCCAGAAACTGGGGGTGGAAAAATTAATTAACATCAATATAAACATTTCCAATGCTTATAAAATGCAAGGTTCAAACTAACCAAAAATGCGGGGCTCAGATGAGATGTCAGAAGTAAGCATTACACACAGGCAAAACACGCTCTGACATAAACCACAGCAGGATCCTCTATGACCCACCTCCCAGAATATTGGAAATAAAAGCAAAAACAAACAAATGGGACCTAATTAAAATTAAAAGCTTCTGCACAACAAAGGAAACTATAAGCAAGGTGAAAAGACAGCCTTCAGAATGGGAGAAAATAATAGCCAATGAAGCATCAGACAAAGAATTAATCTCAAAAATATACAAGCAACTCCTGTAGCTCAATTCCAGAAAAATAAAAGACCCAATCAAAAAGTGGGCCAAAGAACTAAACAGACATTTCTCCAAGGAAGACATACAGATGGCTAACAAACACATGAAAAGACGCTCAACATCACTCATTATCAGAGAAATGCAAATCAAAACCACAATGAGGTACCATTACACGCCAGTCAGGATGGCTGCTATCCAAAAGTCTACAAGCAATAAATGCTGGAGAGGGTGTAGAGAAAAGGGAACCCTCTTACACTGTTGGTGGGAATGCAAACTAGTATAGCCGCTATGGAAAACAGTGTGGAGATTTCTTAAAAAACTGGAAATAGAACTGCCATATGACCCAGCAATCCCACTTCTGGGCATACACACCGAGGAAACCAGATCTGAAAGAGACACATGCACCCCAATGTTCATCGCAGCACTGTTTATAATAGCCAGGACATGGAAGCAACCTAGATGCCCATCAGCAGATGAATGGATAAGGAAGCTGTGGTACATATACACCATGGAATATTACTCAGCCATTAAAAAGAATTCATTTGAATCAGTTCTAATGAGATGGATGAAACTGGAGCCCATTATACAGAGTGAAGTAAGCCAGAAAGATAAAGAACATTACAGCATACTAACACATATATATGGAATTTTAAAAGATGGTAACGATAACCCTATATGCAAAACAGAAAAAGACACAGATGTATTGAACAGTCTTTTGGACTCTGTGGGAGAAGACGAGGGTGGGATGATATGGGAGAATGGCACTGAAACATGTATATTACCATATGTGAAACGAATCTCCAGTCCAGGTTCGATGCATGAGACAGGGTGCTCGGGGCTGGTGCACTGGGATGACCCAGAGGGAGGGGATGGGGAGGGAGGGGGGAGGGGGTTCAGGATGGGAAACACACGCCCACCCGTGGCGGAGTCAAGTCAGTGTGTGGCAAAACCAATGCAGTGTTGTAAGGTAAAATAAATAAATTAATTAATTAAAAAAAAAGAAGTAAGCATTACAAATATCTTGCATAGTGGCAGTGGAATCTCTTTCTAGAGGTTAAGTTCCATGAAAACAGTGACCATGTCTGCGGCTCCTTCTCTTTTCTCTCCAGAATCTAGTTGGACTTGTACACTTGCACTACTGGGTGGTCAGGAAATATTTGTGGAATGAATGAATGAATACAAAGAGACAGTAAACTATCTGTAGCATGACTGAAAGACGGAGACTTCAGTCAGCTATACATCATCTTCCTGTTTACTTTTGTTCAGGCAAGAAACATTCCATGCTTACACTCTACTGTGTATAAAACAGATAAGAAACAAGGGCCTATTGTGCAGCACAGGAAACTATATCCACTATCTTGTAATGACCTATGTAGAAAAGAATTGGAAATAAATAAATATATATATATATATAACTGAATATATATGTATATATAACTGAATATATTATATTGGTTGGGGTTTCTCTTGTGGCTCAGATGGCAAAGAATCCACCTGCAATGTGGGACACCTGGGTTCAATCCCTGGGTTGGGAAGATCCCCTGGAGGAGGGAAAGGCTACCCACTCCAGTATTCTGGCCTGGAGAATTCCATGGACAGAGGAGCCTGGCAGGCTATAGTCCATGACGTGGCAAAAAGTCAGACAGATATATATGTATATCTGAGTCATTGTGCTATACATGTGAAACTAACACAACATTCTAAATAAATTATACTTCAATTAAAAATTACATGCTAGATTTAATTAAAATAGGCTTAGTGCAATTATTACTAACAAGCAGTATCATTAATGCATGATATTAATAGATGCATAAGAAACAAAAGTAAAGAGCCTTTACTAACAATATTTTTACCCATAGAATCCTGACCTACATTTTTACTAACCAACACCAAGGGGAACATGCTGTCTTGGGGCTCAGCAACATAGCTGATCTTGCTGTGTGAGATGAAGAGCTTAAAACATTCACCTGCAACTGACATAGTGAAAGAAGATGGGAGAGGGTGTAAGAAAGATCGGGTCACAAGTGGTTGCAGGCTAAAGGGGTCCAGAGTTGGAATGGGTCTTGCGGAACTTCATCCATCCATTCGTAGACATTTGCCATTTTGAATACTGCTTTGTGCAAGGAGAAGTAACAGAAAAAAGGAGACACCTGCTCTTGTACATAAAAATCAAATACCTGGCTAACTCCTGTACCAGCTGTCTGTCTCTTGCTCTAAACTCTTCTATTCAAAAAATATTTTACTAAGATGCTTAACAATTCTGCTTTATATATCGACATATTGATATAATATTTAATTGTGTTGCAGTTACCTATCTTTTAATGACTAAACTCTATTTTTATTAGGTCTTCCCTGATGGCTTAGTCAGTGAAGAGTCTGCCTGCAATGCTGGAGACCTGGGTTCAATCCCTGGGTCGGAAAGATCCCCTGAAGAAGGAAATGGCAACCCACTCCAGTATTCTTGCCTGGAGAATTCCATGGACAGAGGAGCCTGGCAGGGCTACAATCCACGGGGTCACAAAGAGTCAGACACGACTGAGTGACTAGCACTTTCACTTTCTATTTTTATTAAATTCGTTTTCTACCCTAACTTGCTTTGACTGCTATTTTTATGTTCAAGTATTTTAAAATATATTACACGTATGGAAGTGTAAAGTGTTAGTTGCTCAAATTCTACTCCTAAAAAACCCTGAGTGAATTAAAAAATAAGACCTAAAGAACTAGTACATTTCTTTAAAATGAAGAGACTATTTATGCATGTGCAAAATAATATTATCACATTTAACAAATGTCACAACGCCCTTGTATTAGCCAATATAGAATCTATATTCAAATTTCCTCATTTGACATTAAAATGTTCTTTGCAGCCAGCTGTCTTTTTAAGTCTAAACCTTAAAACCCCCAGCAGATCAATGCCTCCCATCACACACACACACACACACACTTCTATGAATGTTTAAGTCCCTGTCTTTCTTCAGACTATAGAAATGTGTTGATACTTGGAACTTCCCCCCTCCTTTGTCAGCCTTTCCGGGGTCATCCTCCCCCTGACCCAGCACTTCCTACTCGGCCTCCCCAGGACAGCACAGAAGATGCAGGTGGCCAGTCTTGTCATTAAAAACACGTTTCCGAACACACTGTTCCAGAGAAGCTCTTTCTGCTCCAAACCCATTTTAGGACTTGGACCACTTTAGCTATTTTAACAGCTCTCAAAGAAGCGCTTGTACAATTCGGAAGAAAACTTCCCTTGATTTCTGGCCGAAATTCTGTCCTCAAGGAAGCACACAGGAAGGACAAGCAGCTCCGGCTAATATTGGCGCAGACGAGAGGGCAGGGCGGCTGTCCTCAGAAAGCCCGCCTCAGGCTGACCCTCGGTGAGCCCTCCTGGTCTCCAGAGCACACCACAGATAAAGTCGGCAGGCGTCCGTCTTTCCGGCCACTGAGAATATCAACGTGAAAGCTGAAAGCACGCGGTCAAGAAGGACAGTCTCACACACACACACACACACACGCTTTCTGAGGGTGATGTGGGTCCCAACACCCACACTGACACTCTCAAGAACCAAAAATTTGATGGGTGGTGGGGACTGTGGAACATTTTCTCATTTTCTTTCTCCACTTACCAGAAGATGTCTTGGGGAACGATTTCATCATAAGAAGCAGCCTTTATATTTTTATTTTACCTAGCGCTATTTTTGTTATTGTTGTTCAGTCACGGTTGACTTGCCATGTTTGACTCTTTGGGCCCCCATGAACTGTAGCCCGCCAGGCTCCTCTGTCCGTGGGATTCTCTAGGCAAGAATACAGGAGTGGACCACGGATTGAACCCGGGTCTCCTGCACTGGCAGATGGATCCTTTCCCGCTGAGCCACCGGGGAAGCCCAGCTAGCCCTCTCAGCAACCGCTTAATTCACAGGATCCAGCCCGAAATCTTTTTGCCCTTCAGAAAGTAAGACAGAGCGAGCTTCTCCAGGAGCTCATTCGGGGGCAGTTATGCTCTACTAAGTGAGGTGGAGTGTTGGTGGATGGGGAGGCAAGGAGCGGGGAGAGAAGGGGAGTGGTTATAATGCCAGAAGGGAATCCTTCACTGACTCAGGGCCATGTGGTCCTTAGAGCAGGATCCCTATGGAGACATATTCCAAACATTCTATGTTTTCAAGTCACTAGGCTTTCTAAACACTTCCTGAAGCAATGCCATTTTTCAGAACTCCTTTCTCTTGTAGATATGCTCTTTCATGTCAATGTCGGCCTCATTCCCAAGGTGAGGGGCTGACAGTGGTGTTCTATAGGATAATAAAGGGCGTTAGCAAGTTAAGAGCCCCCTCTAGCCTATGGGCCCAGCACATTTGCGCAAAGTAGAAAGAGGAGCTTCCTTTGGCAAGATGAATTAAAAAAAAAAAAAAAAAAATACAATGACCCCTCTGGGCACATGCAGCTCCTCCTGAGAAGCGGCTGGGCAACAGGAGCCCCTGCACACAAAGGCAAAGGCCCCTCTTCTTGGCGGAAGGACCCCACCTTGCGGGACTGCTGAACCAGATGGGGCAGCGTCTCAGCCCCAACCCTCCTCGTGGCTTGAGGGCTCCACATGGCCCACACAGTCTTGCCTGGCTGTCCTACCCCCCGGTTCCTAACCAAATCCCTGAAGGTGCTAGCCTCTGTATAAATTTGCACTTTAACATGCTGTTCAATTATCTCTTTAGGTACTTTCATAGCATCTTTAGAGCATTTTCGTTGCCATTAGCATTTGGTGCTAATGGTAAAGAACCAGCCTGCCAGTGAAGGAGATGTAAGAAATGCAGGTTTGATCCCTAGGTCAGGAAGATCTCCTAGAAGAGGACATGGCAGCCCACCCCAGTATTCTCGCCTGGAGAATCCCATGAATAGAAGATCCTGGTGGGCTACAGTCCATGGGATTGCAAAGAATCAGACACAACTGAAGCAACTTTGCACGCACGTCCATGGCCTTATCTGCCTGAAGCTTCAAAAGTATTCACCAAAACAAGAAAAATGGAAAGAAAATGAGATCCTAGGTGGGGAAGCAAGAAGGTTGGAGGAGAGGAGCCCTCTGCACTCGTTACAGGAGAAAGTGGAAAATGTTCACACTCCTGCTCCAGTCAAAGACCCTGAGACAGATGATACTTTATAGGTACAAGTCATCTCAGAAACACAACTCTGCTAGTACATGTGTTTCTGAGGTGAACATCAATAATACAAACTGCACCTCCGAAGACCTGGCTAATAAAATGCACCTGTAAGCACTGCACAGATCCAGCCTCATACCTGAAAACATCCCTTTCACACATTTTGTATCTAAAATATAAATGCATTGTTTGTCCCTGACTCTATATGTTAACTCATCATGATGTTAAGAAAGCGGACATTCATATAAAATAGATAGCTAATGAGAACCTACTGTATAGCACAGGGAGCTCAACTCAATTTTCTGCGGTGACCTAAATGGGAAAGAAATCCAAAGAAGAGGGGATATATGTATACATGGTTTCCCAGGCGTCTCTAGTCATAAAAAATCCACCTGACAATGCTCCCCCCGGAGAAGGAAATGGCAACTCACCCCGGTGTTCTTGCCTGGAGAATTCCATGGATGGAGGAGCCTGGAGGGCTATAGTCCAAGGGGTTGCAAAGAGTTGGACATGACTGAGCATGCATACACACACACATACACACACACACACAAGTGTATACATATGTCTGATTCACTTTGTTGTACAATAGAAATTAAAACAACATTGTAAAGCAACTATATTCCAACAAAAATTTTAAGAAAAAAGAGTAAAACAAAAAGTAGATGTTAAGTCTTTCAGTCTTTTATTATACTAATTCTATCTTATTATATTATACTATACTATGTTTTTAATTATACTATAATTATACTATATTATATTATACTATATTATTATATTATACTCTTTTATTATATAATAGAAGATCCATTTGATGTGTTCAAATCTAATTCTCTGGTAGGTGGAACCAACCTAACTTTAAATCTCCTCTCTCTTATTTTTTAATGGAGATGATTATATAAGGATTATTTATATTCCAGCCTGTAAAATTATAACCAACGCACTGTAATCACTTCAAACTGGCAAAAAATGTTTAAATCATTTGCACAATGACATGAGACAAGGAAATAATCCTTGTAGGAAAAAAAAATGTTAACAATTGAAATCGTGTATTATCCTGTACCTTTGGGAGATTTTCTGAGAAGTTTCAGAGAAGGGAAGTTGTTTTGATGAAATTGTGTGCTAAATAGCTTCAGTAGTGTCCGACTCTTTGCAACCCCTTGGACTGTAGCTCACCAGTCTCCTCTGCCCATAAGATTCGCCAAGCATACTGTATTCTCCAAGAATACTGGAGTGGTTTCCATGCCCTCCTCCAGGAGATCTTCCAGATCCAGGGTTGAATCCATGTCTCTTAATATCTTCTGCATTGGCAGGCGGGTTCTTTACCACGAGAACCATCTGGGAAGCCCTTAGTGAAATTGACCCCCACCAAAAATCTAACCTCAAACCTTTCTTAATACAGAAATGAAAAACCACCAAAAATCTAACCTCAAAACTTTCGTAATACATAAATGAAAACTCCTGTATCTTCATTCCTTTTTTATGTCTTAAATCTAGTGCCTGGTGCTAATGCTAAGGACACAAATACACAGTTACTGAGTCAGGGAAATAAAAGTTTATTTCCTAAGTCTAACTCAAGAATTTCACTGCTTGAAGCCCGCATTATTTGGACTCTTAAGTCCCAAGTCCATTGTATTATAATGTACCTTTCTGTACTTTGGGGTACAAGGGGCTGAGAATAGCAGGAAGAAACTCAAAACCCATTAAAGTTCCCCAATTATTGGGTACGACTTTCCCCTGTCTACAGTGATACCCTAAACCACCCTGACTACTTATCTGATGGTAATGATTCCAAGGAGCTGTGGGCATTTAAGGATAAAATGCCACCTGTGACAAACACTGCCTCAGGATTTGAGAAACTCCAATATCTACAGGGACCAGATAGAAGTATGAGTAAAGCCAAGGGAGTATTTGCACGTTAAATATGCACAACTCTTTTATGTTTTCCCAGGGAAATACATTCTCCATTTTTCTCAAAATATAAGGTGGTGTTGGCATGGCCTGGCATTTGTCTCTCCATGATTGACGGTGATGTGAGCAGCTGAGAAATATTTCTAATGCTGTGTGTTTAGTCACTCAGTCGTGTCCGACTCTTTGCAACCCCAGAGACTGCAGCCCGCCAGGCTCCTCTGTCCACGGGATTCTCCAGGCAAGAATACTGGGATTGGTTGCCATGCCATACTCCAAGGGATCTTTCCAACCCAGGGGTCAAACCCAGGTCTCCTTCACTGCAGGTGGATTCTTTACCACCTGGGCCACCAGGGATGATGACAGTGACATGAACAGCTGAGAAATATTTCCAATGCCAAGAGGGGGAAAAAGGTAGTGGTGTGAAGATTGGCAGCTGTTACTTAGCCTCGGTGCTAGAGAAAGGGAGTGACGGAATCCATGCTGTCCTGGAAAGCCAATGTCTGCCCAACAGGAGCAGCTGCTTCTCAGCCCTGGACATTGTTACTGCATGAAAGTGAAAGTGAAAATTGCTCAGTCGTGTCCCACTCTTTGCGACCCTATGGACGGTAGCCTGCCAGGCTCCTCTGTCCATGGAATTCTCCAGGCAAGAATACTGGAGTGGGGAACTGTTCCCTTCTCTTTTCAAGGGGAATATGGTACCCCATATTTTTAGGTAAAATCCCCCAATATTAAAATGCTAGCTGAACCTTTTTAAAACTGGGCAAATCAAGGAAAACACCCAAGGCTTTTCTTTTTGAAACCTGTGGTCCATACCATGCATCTCAGATTAAAGGGATTCCAGATAGTCTTGGAATTTTTGAGGGCCTAGAAATCAGTGAGCAATGTGCATCCCAGTGTAGAAGAATTTGCTTTTATGTATGATGCAAAGCAGATCACATTTTAATCTCCTGCCTGTTAAAGGGGTGGAGTCACCCCTCCCAAGTGTCTGTGATTCTCTAAATTAGGGTTTGCAGCTTTATTTCAGCATTTGACATCTATGCCCTAAACTTGGGGAGGACATGCCATGTTTTGGCCGTGTGCTTCCATTTTGGATACGCACTTCTATCTACAGATCACATGGTGAGGAAATTCCTTAGCGTTTCTCCACTGGATCATGAATTCTGTCTACGCTGGCAATAATTGCTACCTGAGCTCCTAGAAAACAGAGTAGGTGCCTTAAGGACTACACGCATTTTCAGATGGGTTAGGTGCCCAGTAAGACCTTTTGGAGGCCAAGATCACAAACCATTGATTTCCCACGTGCACCTTCATGCTCTCTGTTTCCAGCACATAAAATACTCCCGACGAGCATCCACAATTTTATTAGCTTAAGCCTCAGGCATAAATCCATTCCCTGTCTCCCTCCTTTAAGAGATGGGCTAGTTACCTTGGGAAAACCCATTGTTCCCTGAACAGGAGGCCTAGATTCTAGAGGAGGCTGCTCCAAGCATTCATGGATTCTCATTGTTTCTTCCATGAAACAAACTTCTCTAGACTTCACTTAACTGCCTCAGGTGTGTTAGAGCAAAGAGAAATGAAATAGCTTAAACACAAAATGTTTCTTCCTTAAGTCTTGCTTGGCTTGGTCCAAGTTGGACATTGAATTCCTCTTCCTTTGAGGCATACTTCTTTGGTCTTATTTGGCCTTCCCAGGATGGGCACATCTCTAAAGTAGCATATCTCACAAATTGCAGTTTTGGAACATCTGCAAACTCTTCTTTATCTCTCTCACTCTTTCCCTCTACCTCCCCACTCCCTCTTTTGCTTCCATATGGCATATCTCTGAACTGCCCAGAATAAAATAACAGTAATTCTTTTTTGTAACAACAACAAAAAAAAGGAGTATGATTGCTTTACAAAGTTGGGTTAGTTCCTGTTTATACAATGAAATAAATCAGCCATATGTATACATACATCCCCTCCTTCTTGGACCTCCCTTTCAAGAGATGGAGGGGGGACCCCACCCCCCCATCTAGGTCATTACAGAGCATCGAGCTGAGCTTCCTGTACTTTATAGCAGGTTCCCACTAGCTGCCTATTTTACACATGGCAGTGTGTATATGTCAATCCCAATCTACCAGTTTATCCCAACCCCCCTCCCCTCCACTGTATCCACACATCCTTCCTCCATGTCTGCACCTCTCTTCCTGCCCTGTAAAGAGGTCCATCTGTACCACTTTTCTAGATTTCACAAACATGTGTTAATCTAATGTCACTGGTTTATCCTAAATCACACAAGCTCAGAGATTAAACTAACAGTGTTCAACTTTCTGTCACCTTTAGCCAATATAAGACTTCTCCGTACAGCGTGCTGCGATTCATGGGGTCGCAAGGAGTGGGACACGACTGAGCGACTGAACTGAGCTGTACTTACCAAGGTAGACATCAGTTTCAGTTAAAAACTAATCCCAAAGTTTCAACCTTTTACGCCAAAATTCAATATAGACGATTTAAATCTGAACTCTCTTTTTCAGTGATCTATTTCCCATTTCCTTTAAGGATTAGTCTCCAAGTTCCAAAGAGAATTCTTCATTGTATAAGCTGATCTTGGGGAAGACAAATCAAAGTAACACAGAAATAAGCCCCACCATGTTATGCCTTTATTGAAAGTGCTGGCATTTGACATCAGTCCTGCACATATTAGACTTTTGATAAGTCTTAAAGATACTCTTTACACATATGATTCCTATCTAGAAAGGAAGGGGCCGATAGACCTGATTCAGAGCCATTGTTTACATGCAGGTCCAGAGATTTCCTAAGGGTTGTCAGGCGATGACATTTAGCTCTCTGCAGAAGGAGGGGCCCACAGGCTTGTCTGAGTGAGAACATCTGGGCTGGAGGCAGGAACAAGCTACTCCAGGGGTGCTCCCAATCTGTCACTGGACAGGAAGTGAAGGCAGGTGCAAGAATACAGCACTTACTGTTTGATACGCAGATGCTGGCCTCTCCCCCGTGTGAAGCTGCTCCCTGGTGTCAGAGGAAGAGGAGCAGCTCCTGCAGAACTCAACCTTTACGTGATTCCCCAACACGACTCATCAGCAAGTCTTCCTCTGCCAGACAGACCTGGTTTCATGGTGACCACGTCGGTCAATCCTTTAGTTAATCAGAAAACAGTTAAGCCATTTGTACTGATGGAGCAGGCATCGTGCCAGCTGAAACATTCTTACACAACCCAACCGCTTGGGATGATTTGTACATCTTGGAAGCAGGCACAATAAGCCGCTTAAGATACTTGGAGCTGAGAAATGAAAACAAAGGATGTGGTCTCTCTGTGGCTCCCTGACCTCAGGGATCTGTGTGGTTTCCACGATTATAAATTATCTTAAAAGAAATTGAGTTTTAGGTGGGGAGACATGATTCTCAGCAGCAGGATTCCAATGAGTAAATTGCCAGGCCCAAAGGTCAGAGAGTCACTCTGGTCATGTTCCTTTTTAAATGTCGTTGTTGTTACGGTTCTTCTTCCTTCTGTAAGTCACCTTTTGGTTTGGCAAAGATGAGCTGCAGACTGTTGACTCTCAAGGAAGTGAGATCTGGGTCTCCCAGCTGTGATGCTGTAAACGATTCAAGGAGAGCACAAGTGACCTCCACAGGCAGATTTCGGCTTAGTTCACTCTCCTCTCCCCACAGGGTGGGTCCAGCTGAAAGAACTCTTTCTGCTTTGGCTGATAAGAAAGTGTGCTTCCTGTTTCTCTGAGGGCAAGAAACTTTAGTTCAGCAGCATCTGAGAACCGTGGTGCTTCCCCCACTGATCTGAATCTCTTGCTCTGCTTTTTTTTGAAGTCTGTCTTTGGCTAAAGAGCTCCTCTTTGTGTGTGCTTGCTAAGTCGCTCTGCTGTGTCAGACTCCCTGTGACTCTTGGTAGCCCACCAGGCTCCTCTGTCCATGGGATTCTCCAGGCAAGAATACTGGAGTGGGTGGCCATGCCCTCCTCCAGGAGATCTTCCTAACCCAGGGATCGAACCCAGGTCTCCTGCATTGCAGGCAGATTCTTTACCATCTGAGCCACCAGGGGAGTGCCAGTCTCACCAGAGAGAAGAGGAAGGGACATGCCTGAGGAGGGCAGTCTGTCCTACCTCTCCGACACCAAGCTAAATATCCCTTCAAAATATCAGAACTAATAAGCATGTTGCTTTCTCCACCTAACTCTAGATTACTATCTTACTGTTTTTACAGCAACACACATTTGCCACAAAGCTAGTGTATCAATACATATAATCTATGCTTCTTATAATGATTATGTCACTTTTTTCCTATGTCCAGCATTGAATTTCTTTCTCAGGCATAGAGCATCCTCTTGATGAGTGTGGGTGGGAGGCAGACACCTCCTTTCAGAAAAGAACGTGAAAAATTATTTCTTCAGTTTGTTCGTTGAAGCCGGGGCACAGGTGTGTGCCGATGAGAGGCTGACTGGGGGAATAAAACAATATATTCATCAGGCTAGGGTGGCAAGCCCTGAAGTCAGCATCCAACATGGTGAATACCAGTGGGATAGCCTCTGAGTGTGTGCCTAGAAATGGCTGCATCAGTGTTTACTTGCGACCTGTTCTGCTAGGCTTGATGTTGGACAGTGGATAGTAGAGTCTTCTTAGCAAAAGCCTTCAAGCCTGTACCCATGTACGCTCAGTCGCTTAGTCGTGTCTGACTCTTTGTGACCCTATAGACTATAGCCCACAGACTCCTCTGTCCATGGAATTTTTCAGGCAAGAATCATGAAGTCAGTAGCCATTTCCTTCTCCAGGGGATCTTCCCAACCCAGGGGTTGAACCTGCATCTCCTTTATTGGCAGGCAGATTCTTTACCACTGAGCCACCTGGGAAGCTGACTCGGGGATAAGTCTATCTCTGCTTAAATAAACCAGACTAATTTCTATTGCTTGCAACTAAAAATCCTGACTGAGTCACAGTATTAGCACTTTCCCAGCTTTTATTTTTCTCTCTCATCACCCTTCCTCTCCTCTCCTCCTTCACTCCCTCACCTTCTTTGGCCTCTCTTTTTTCCTCATTCCTTCCCCTCCCGCCCCCTCCTCTTCTCCTCCTTCACTCCTTCGCTCCCCCATTTCCCTCCCTCTCCCCTTCCTCTCTGTAACTGGGAAGAGCAAACTTTGACTCCAAGTTGGGTCTGTTTCTTTAACTTTTGCTTTCAGTTGCTTTTGTTGTTATAATCACTAAAAGGATGCTGTCTATAGCTGTAAGCATACACAATGGCCTGCTGCAAGGAACCCTGCCCCTCTGTCTGAACCTTAAACTAAAGTGCCTCTGTTCAGCCCGCAGGGAGACATTCCGACCCTGCCCACCTGTGAATGGCTTCACAGGAGAAGAAATTAACACATCCCACCTGGACTGTGAAGAAAGCTGAGCACCGAAAAATTGGTGCTTTTGAACTGTGGTGTTGGAGAAGACTCTTGAGAGCCCCTTGGACTGCAAGGAGATCCAACCAGTCCATCCTAAAGGAGATCAGTCCTGGGTGTTCATTGGAAGTGTTATGCCCGATGTCCGAATCCCCGAGCGGGAAGAGAGAAGGCTTCCAAGACAATGCAACTCGCAAAAAAAGGAAGTTTATTGCTGACTCGAGCCAGGGCTTCTGCCGTATCCAACGCAGTGGTGCAGGGTCAGAAAGCCCTGAGCCCGAGCTGTTACCCAATTTATAAGGTGTGCATAAGCAGTTGGTAGCTGGCTTAAGCGGATTGGTTACATGTTTGCAAAGTAATCTTCTTGGCTCAAACCTTCGCGGGCTTTTTTCAAACTTGGGCGTTCACGGGCTTTTCAGCTTTCCCCTGATAGGTTCCCTTTTCCTTACTGGGCGCATATTGATTGGCTGGCTCCAGGTGGCCTGATAATCATGTTACCCTGGAAAACCAGGCCTACTCCTAATCTAGGCTGCCTGTCATCACACAGCCTCACAGAAGGACTGATGCTGAAGCTGAAACTTCAATACTTTGGCCACCTCATGCCACGGGTTGGCTCATTGGAAAAGACCCTGATGCTGGGAGGGATTGCGGGCAGGAGGAGAAGGGGATGACAGAGGATGAGATGGCGGGATGGCATCACCGACTCGATGGGCATGAGTTTGAGTAAACTCCGGGAGTTTGTGATGGACAGGGAGGCCTGGCGTGCTGCGATTCATGGGGTCACAAAGAGTCAGACACGACTGAGCAACTGAACTGAACTGAACCCCACCTGCTGAAGGCCTAGTGAGGAGATAATTTGCAAGATTTATGGCCCTTTTACTTTACTTCCTCATCTCCTCCCCCTCTCTGTTCTATAAAAGAAACAGACATCCAGACCCTGAAAGGATGATACCCTAGGGCACTATCCCACTCTCTTCCCAGTCTGCCAGTTTTCAGAATAAAGTCACCATTCCCTGCCTCAACACCTCATCGCCCTGATTATTGGCCTGCCAATCGAGCTCCGATTGGTACCTTCGCCCCTTCTTTCCCCCTTCCCTCACTTCTTCTCACCTCTCATCCCCTCTCTCTTCTCTTATCTTCTCCTGTGCCTATCTCTTTCCCTCCTCACCCTCCCCATCCTTCTCTCCATCCCTTACTTCCACTGCTTTCTCCTCTGTCATTATTTGGCTCTGATCTTCAAGTCATTATGAACAGTCCTATCTTGAAACTAGTAGAACTGAGAAGAAATGCCCCATTCCCATTTGGAGCTGCCAAAACTGAGACCTAACAGGTTTAGACAAACCGTTCCAGTCAGACAGCTAAAATTTAGAGTGTGCATGCATGCTAAGTCACTTCAGTCATGTCCAACTCTGTGCAACCTATGAACTGTAGCCCGCCAGGCTCCTCTGACCAGGGGATTCTCCAGGCAAGAATGCTGGAGTGGATTTCCATGCCCTCCTCCAGAGGACCTCCCCAACCCGCATCTGTTCCATCTAACCTGCCTTGGCAGGCAAGCTCTTTACCACGAGCTCCACCTGGGAAGACCTCCTGTTAGGGGGAGCTCACTGATTGAAACCGCCCATCCTGCCCAAGCACCATAGTAACCTTTCCCATGAGTTGTTTTATGACAGGAGATCCTGGTAAGGCACACGGAACTAATAAGCCACCGCCAACCGGAAGAGTTTGGGAAAGGTTGAAAGAAGACACCACGTGTCCGCCCACTTCCCAGAATCCCTCTCGCTAGCATCCATCTTGGCTGAGCAATGCATGTGCCACCATAAAGGACTCTGAATTAGAATGATTGGCCAAAGACCACCCAGAAACTAATCCCATCACCATAAAACCCGAGGCTGTGAGCCACGCGGGAGAGCAGTTCTCCTGGGTTCCCTTACCTACTGCTCTCCCCCCGGGTGCCCTTTCTCAATAAAATCTCTTGCTTTGTCAGCACATGTGTCTCCTTGGACAATTCATTTCCAAGTGTTAGACAAGAGCCCAGTTTCGGGCCCTGGAAGGGGTCCCCCTTCCTGCAACACTCCTACTGATCAAATGCTCCTAGCACTGTGCTATCACATTGTCTAAAAAGTACATTTGATATGTTTCATGAAGATGAATGGGCATTTAATTCCACAGATACAAGGGAATAAAGAAAAACATTTAGTAAAAAGCAGCTCACAAAATAATACATATTTCTGCATCTTTTCCATTGTCTTTGAGTCAGAATACAGTAGACGGATGTGTATTTGCTTTTAGTTCATGTTTATTTATTGGAGAAGGAAATGGCAACCCACTCCAGTGTTCTTGACTGGAGAGTCCCAGGGATGGAGGAGCTGGTAGGCAGCCGTCTATGGGGTCGCACAAAGCCATACATGACTGAAGCAGCTTAGCAGCAGCAGCAGCAGCATGTTTATTTGGTAACTTGCGTGGTTATGTGGTCATGTGAAAAAAGTTGGGGTGCAGAACAGGAAAATCACCTCTGTAGGTCCAGGAAATTAAGAGTATCCATTATCTCTATTAGTATTGTAAACTGGGAAAAACCATTTGATAGTTTGCATAAACACTTACAGTGCTCTTTCCAAAAGTTAGTTTTGTCATGCTCTGCTTTAAAATCACCTTGTGGTTTCCTGTTGCACTTGAAAGAGAATCCAAACTCTAAGTGGAATGACCATGTATCTGGGACAGCACTCTGGGACACTTGTGAGATGAAAGGGGTCCCAGGCCCATTAGTCACCGGAGCAGGACAGCAGTCACTAACTGAGACCGTATGCCAGCAAGCCAAGATGCATGATTACTCTACCCACAGGAACGTTACTTTCTTCCGAACCTCATTGTGGCATCACTAGTCTCCTAATCTCACAGCTCGGTTTGCTTCCGGCATACTGGCTTCCTTTCTTTTTCTTCTTTTGCTCTTGGCTTTTTTAAATTCTGCTAAAGCCTTTGACTTTTCCAATAAGGTGGCCAAACTATTGGAGTTTCAGCTTCAGCATCAGTCCTTCCAATGAACACCCAGGACTTATCTCCTTCAAGATGGACTGGTTGGATCTCCTTGCAGTCCAAGGGACTCTCAAGAGTCTTCTCCAACACCACACTTCAAAAGCATCAATTTTTCAGGGCTCAGCTTTCTTCACAGTCCAACTTTCACATCCATACATGACCACTGGAAAAAACATAGCCTTGACCAGACGGACCTTTGTTGGCAAAGTAATGTCTCTGCTCATTGGAAAAGACCCTGATGCTGGGAGGGATTGGGGGCAGGAGGAGAAGGGGACAACAGAGGATGAGATGGCTGGATGGCATCACCGACTAGATGGGCATGAGTTTGATTAAACTCCGGGAGTTTGTGATGGACAGGGAGGCCTGGTGTGCTGCGATTCATGGGGTCACAAAGAGTCGGACATGACTGAGGGACTGAAGTGAACTGAACTGAACTGAAAGCCTTTGACTATGTAGGTCACAACAAACTGTGGAAAATTCTTAAAGAGACGGGAATACCAGAACACTTAACCTGTCTTCTAAGAAACCTGTATACAAGTCAAGAAACCACAGTTAGAACTTTACATGGAACAACAGACTGGTTCAGAATTGGGAAAGAAGTATGTCAAGCCAGTATATTATCGCCCTGTTTATTTAACTTATATGAAGCATGTGTGCATGCTAAGTCACTTCAGTCTTGTTGGACTCTCTGCAACCCTGTGAACTGTAGCCCACCAGGTTCCTCTGTCCATGGGATTCTCCAGGCAAGAACACTGGAGTGGGTTGTCATGCCCTTCTCCAGGGGATTTTCCTAACCCAGGGATCGAACCCAGGTCTACTGCATTGTAGGCAGATTCTTAATCGTCTCTGCTACTATGTGAAATGCGAGGCTAGATGAAGTACAAGCTGGAATCAAGATTGTCAGGAGAAATGTTAACAACCACAGATATGCAGATGATACCACTCTAATGGCAGAAAGTGAATAGGAACTAAACAGCCTCTTGATGAGGGTGAAAGAAGATAGTGAAAAAGCTGGCTTAAAAGTCAACATCCAAAAAATGAAGATCATGGCATCCTGTCCCATCACTTCATGGCAAATAGAAGGGGAAAACATGGAGGCAGTGACAGATTTTATTTTCTTGGGCTCCAGAATCACTGTAGACGGTGACTGCAGTCATGAAATTAAAAGATGCTTGCTCCTTGGAAGGAAAGCTATGACAAACCTAGATAGCGTATTAAAAAGCAAAGACATCACTTTGCCAGCCAACATCCATATAGTCAAATCTTTGATTTTTCCAATAGTCTTGTATGGATGTGATAGTTGGATTACAAAGAAGACTGAGCACCAAAGAACTGATGCTTTCAAATTGTGGTGCTGGAGAAGACTCTTGAGAGTCCCTTGGACTGCAAGATCAAACCAGTCAATCTTAAAGGAAATCCACCCTGAATATTCATTGGAAGGACTGATACTGAAGCTGAAGTTCTAATATTTTGGCCACCTGATGTGAAGAGCCAACTTATTGGAAAAGACCCTGATGCTGGGAAAGACAGAAGGCAAAAGGAGAAGAGGGCAGCAGAGGATGAGATAGTCAGGTAGCATCGCTGACTCAATGGACATGAATTTGAGCAAACTGGTTATCTTTTATTTGAAATGATTTTGTTTATTTATTGGTATAATCTCCACAGAGGCAACAACCTGGCCCCTCAAGTCCACTTCTTTATCTGCAGAGCCAAGGACAGTGACTAGCACACAATAGGTACTCAGAATGATTTGTCCAATGAGTGAATATGTGACAGTAGAACTGAAAAGGACTTATACAGCTTTCCTGATGGTGATTGTCAAGGCAGGTTAAATTCCTATAGTCACACATACACAACACAGCAAAAACACAATTCCTGTGAGAGCTTATCTTTATTTACTCTATTTACAGCAACACTGTAAAAAAGTACCTTCATTTTAACAGCCCAAAGACACCAACTTATATCAGAGAGTTTCATACACTGTAGAAGATGAGATTCAATGAATTTGTATGCCTCCTCAACAAACTTATAACTATTTGCTTTCTGCTATTCTTGTTTCATCTTTCCCAGTGCGAACCTACATTTTTATTTCTTCAGAAAATTTTAAATCCCAAGTAACACATCATTTTATCTATAGGTTTTTCAGTATGTCTCTTTTATAGGCAATCCTGGTTTGTTATCATAACTGTAGCACTACTTCCCTGGAGAAGGAAATGGCAACTCACTCTGATAGTCTTGCCTGAGAATCCCATGGACAGCGAAACCTCGAAGGTTACAGTCCCTAGGGTCACAAAGAGTCGGACAGGACTGAAGCAACTTAGCAGGCACACCACTACTACCATATCAAGCTAAAATGAAAGTGTTAGTCACTCAGTCTTGTCTGACTTTAAGACCCCACGGACAGTAGCTCACCAGGCTCCTCCCTGTTAGGGGTATTTTCCAGGTAAGAAAACTAGAGTGGGTTGCCATTCACTTCTCCAGGGGATCTTCTCGACCCAGGGATGAAACCTGGGTCTCCCGCACTGCAGGCAGATTCTTTACCATTTAAATGATAAAGAATAGCCACCAGGAAAGCCACAATCATATCAAAAGAGATTAACTAATACTTCATTAATATCTACTGTACAGACTATGTCCAATTTTCTCCAGTTTCCTTAAAAATGCATGTGTAAAACTGGTTTATTTAAATCAGGCAAAAGACAGGAACAAATACAGCTTTTCACTTATAGGTCGCAATCTTCTTTTAAGCTATAATACTGCCTCACACCTAATTTCTATGCCATTTACACATTGAAGAAATTGGGTCATTTTTCTTACAATTTATCATATTCTGGACTTAGTGACTGACACTGACCTTGTGATGTCTTAAACATGTACCTTTTTCTTCCATGTTTCTCATAAGTTCATAGTTAATGATTCATAACCTGTTTTCTTAGTGCTGCATAGTTCCAACTATGGAGAACCATACTGTCTTGATGCTACACCTTGAGTAATGCTCAGATTGGTCACTGGGTTCACAGGCTGTGAGTTTCATCTGTCTACTATAACCCCACCTCCACACACATTATCTTTTCACCTAAAGGTGTTTCAGTTCAGTTCAGACCAATCACTCAGTCGTGTCCGACTCTTTGCGACCCCATGAACCACAGCACGCCAGGCTTCCCTGTCCATCACCAGCTCCCGGAGTCCACCCAAACCCATGTCCATTGAGTCAGTGATGCCATCCAGCCATCTCATCCTCTGTCGTCCCCTTCTCCTCCTGCCCTCAATCTTTCCCAGAATCAGGGTCTTTTCAAATGAGTCAGCACTTCACATCAGGTGGCCAAAGTACTGGAGTTTCAGCTTCAACATCAGTCCTTCCAATGAACACCCAGGACTGATCTCCTTTAGGATGGACTGGTTGGATCTCCTTGCAGTCCAAGGGACTCTCAAGAGTCTTCTCCAACACCACAGTTCAAAAGCATCAATTCTGCACTCAGCTTTCTTTGTAGTCCAACTCTCACATCTATACATGACTACTGGAAAAACCATAGCCTTGACTAGATGGACCTTTGTTGACAAAGTAATGTCTCTGCTTTTTAATATGTTGTCTAGGTTTTTCATAACTTTCCTTCCAAGAAGTCAGCATCTTTTAATTTCATGGCTGCAATCACCATCAGCAGTGATTTTGGAGCCCGCCAAAATAAAGTCTGACACTGTTTCCACTGTTTCCCCATCTATTTGCCATGAAGTGATGGGACCAGATGCCATGATCTTAGTTTTCTGAATGTTGAGCTTTAAGCCAATTTTTTCACTATCCTCTTTCACTTTCATCAAGAGGCTCTTTAGTTCTTCACTCTCTGCCATAAGGGTGGTATCGTCTGCATATCTGAGGTTATTGATATTTCTCCCGGCAATCTTGATTCCAGCTTGTGCTTCCTCCAGCCCAGCATTTCTTATGATGTACTCTGCATAGAAGTTAAATAAGCAGGGTGACAACATACAGCCTTGACATACTCCGTTTCCTACTTGGAACCAGTCTGTTGTTCCATGTCCAGTTCTAACTGTTGCTTCCTGACCTGCATACAGGTTTCTCAAGAGACAGGTCAGGTGGTCTGGTATTCCCATCTCTTTCAGAATTTTCCACAGTTTATTGTGATCCACAGAGTCAAAGGCTTTGGCATAGTCAATAAAGCAGAAAGAGATGTTTTCCTGGAACTCTCTTGCTTTTTTGATGATCCAGTGGATGTTGGCAACTTGATCTCTGGTTCCTCTGCCTTTTCTAAATCCAGCTCTAACATCTGGAAGTTCATGGTTCACGTATTGCTGAAGCCTGGCTTGGAGAATTTTAGGCATTACTTTACTAGCATGTTAGATGAGTGCAATTGTGCATAAGAAGTGAAGAAGTGAAGTCGCTCAGTTGTGTATGACTCTGTGACCCCATGGGCTGTAGCCTACCAGGCTCCTCTGTCCATGGAATTTTCCACAATTGTGTGGTAGTTTGAGCATTCTTTGGCATTGCCTTTCTTTGGGGTTGGAATGAAAACTGATCTTTTCCAGTCCTGTGGCCACTGCTGAGTTTTCCAAATTTGCTGGCATAATGAGTGCAGCACTTTCACAGCATCGTCTTTCAGGATTTGAAATAGCTCAACTGGAATTCCATCACCTCCACTAGCTTTGTTCGTAGTGATGCTTCCTAAGGCCCACTTGACTTCACATTTCAGGATGTCTGGCTCTAGGTGAGTAATCACACCATTGTGATTATCTGAGTCATGAAGATCTCTTTTATCCAGTTCTTCTGTGTATTCTTGCTACCTCTTGTGTTTACAGTTATTAATGATCATTGCCTAAACCTAAAAATTTCAAAATGAGATTTTTCTTTTAAGTTGATAGTTTCTTCCTCTATTAAGGAAAACTTGTTCATCAACTATTTGGTTGCCTTAAATGTTGGTTCTTACAGGCAAAGCAAGGTAAACGTTTCAGTCTTTCTTTACTTATCAATTTTCAGAATAATGAGTCAGTATTCCAGGAAACTCCAAGAATAGCCTTGAAATTTCTTTTTCATCTGAAATTCATTGATTTTTAAATATTTTAGTCATGTTCAATTCTTAGCAATTATTGTTATCATTTGGGTTTTTTTTTTTTTTGTACCTGAGTTCTCCCAATGGTAACTAATGGAAGCTCCTTCAAGTTTGTTCCTTGTCAGATTGCTCAGTGGGTAAAGAATCTGTCTGTAATTCAGGAGACACAGGAGGCATGGGTTTAATCCCTGGGTCAAGAAAATCCACGGGAGGAGGAAATGGCAACCCACTCCAGTGTCCATGCCTGGAGAATTCCATGGATGGAGAAGCCTTGCGGGCTATAGTCTATAGGGTTGCAAAGAGTCAGACACGACTGAAGAGATTGAGCCCCGCTCAGCACCTTTTGACATCATCCAGTTTTCTTTGACAGTTTCTCTGCTTTCAGGCACAATAGTATGCTCAAAATTCATCTTATACATTTCCTGCTCCAGACCTGGAATCAGCAGTTTTCCATGGCGTTTTTGTTCCTTTTAATGGGAAATACATATTTTTAAACCACAGTCTGGGCACCGGGAATGTTCATTTCTTCCAAGGTGTCCAATGTTTCTAGGATATTTTAGGGGGACAAGTGAGAAAATACATATTTTTAAGAAAAGTAAACATCATTCCTAAATTCACACTGATATTTTCACCAATTCAAATAAAAGATTCCAATATTTTTACTTGAATTCCTTGGTTTTATATTTATATCTCCTTTTCTCTGAAAATATTTTGGCTTGTGTGAACACTAATATAATTCATTATTTGTTCTGTTTCAATACATAATAGTTTCAAAATAACAATAACTATTTCTGGTAATAACAAACTTACTGAATACATTTAAAATTTTCTTCGTGGTTTTCTTTTTTATCACTGTACAGTCAAAATACTATGGTTTAAAACCACTTGGAATGAATCTTCCCCATGTAATTGCTGCCTACTTGATATATAGTTTGGTCACTTGTTTCTGGTTTTGATAATCATTATTTATAGGGACTGGTTTTGATTTTACTTTTTAAAATTGTGTGAAATACAAGTGTGTTTTCAAAATCAAAGCCACAAAACAAAGCATATTCAGTTTTAGAGAAGTCTAGTTTCCATCCTTACCCTGTTTTCTCCTTCCCTCATAGGTAACATGCTTATCAGATTTTGCTTTAATCATATGTATATTAAATCATACACATAATAAATATAGAAACACACATTGGTTGCACAAAATGTAGCATAATATCTACACCTTTGTATAGCTTGCTTTCTATTTTTAAAAAAATTTTAACTAACAATGTATCTTGGCAATATCTCCATAAAAAATAGAGAGAGATAATCCTAATTTCCTCAAGTCTGGAACTGTTGTTGTCATTTAGTTGCTCAGTCATGTCCGACTCTTTTGTGACTCCATGGACACTTGCATTGTTTACAATGGGCATTTGCATAATTTACAGTTATTTTTTTTTCTATTATATCTAGTGCCAGTCTGATTTTCAGGTTTTCTCTCTCTAGTAAAGTCATGCTCCGTCATAGTCCATTCAATGACCTTCATTGGTGCCCACTGTCCTAAACATCCTGCGGAGATTTTTCACATATCATGATCGTCCCTAGAGGAATACGTAGTCCAGCTGCAGCAGATGTTCTAGATGCTTTCCCATGCGACTCCACCACTGTATAGCTGAGTGACTTCATGGTGTGTGATTTGGAGCAATTTAATTGATTTCTATCAGTCAGTTTCTTCACCTGTGAAAAATGATAGTGAGGTCTACCTGCTAGATGTGTTATGAGCATAAAATGAGGCAATATTTTTAAGTGAATTTATTTATATTTATTCTCTGGCCTTACTGCACGGTATGTGGAACTTTCCTGATCAGGAATCAAACCTGTGTACTCTGCAATGAAAGCATGGAGTCATAACCACTGGACCACTAGGGAAGTCCAGAGGCAATATTTTTAAAGCACAAAGCCTACCACATAGCAAGAACTCAATAAATGTCATCTATACATGGATATCGATTTTTGGATAAAACATATCAATAGCAACAATGACTATCATCAGTATTTTGGAAGTAGCGTGGTGGAGTGGGAAGAACAAGGACTTTGGCACCAGTCAACCTCGGTTTCAATATTAAATCCATCATTTCCTCTGACCTCCTTCAAGAAATTCACTTATTGATATTGAGGCTTCAGTACCCTCACCTGTAAAATGCAGGGCGAAAAAAAAAAACCACTCTTCTGGTTTTCATTTTTTCATAATTATAAGGGATTGCACCAAAGACAACTTCAGGCACAGAATAAGCAGATAACAAGCACTCCTTTACATCTCTATTCTGTGCTGTCTACAATACAAAAGCTGAAGTTGGCAGTTGGAATCCACGAGCTCCTGGGCAAATGTCTTTCACTTATGGTAAAGCAGAGGGCACAGAGAATTTCCCTTTAGGACTCCCTCTCACCCACATGGAGCCGTTTTCTTGAAACCAAAGTACTTCTCAGTTTATCTGAGGGTCCATAGCTCTCCTCGGAGATGTTCTCTTTTAGTTCCTGCCTTTTGACCTCAACCCTGCCCAGTAATCTAACGCAACATTTACACTGCTTTCCTAGAAACTGTAGTCAGCTTCAGATGACAATCAAACTCTAAAGGCAGAGTGGGCTTCTCTCAGCCATGAATATATTTGACACTAAGACAACGTGGGGAACAACGAAGCATGCACAGCCGCAGCCCAGGGGGAGGTCTCTGACGCCGCAGTGATTTCACGTTTGGGGCGTATGTGTGGTCACCAGAGGCAGAGTGAGTCAAAAAGGACCACTTCAACCCAGGGACCACATCACTATTCATACCTTGTAAACTATGACCCTTCTCCCTCGCTCAGGTGCAAATGAGTAGCCTGATTCTCACCATCTCAATGATGAGGTAATATAAGTGCTTGGTTCAGAACACATACATTGGATAGATTCTCATTTATCTTAGAGATAAGACAGATAAACTCTTGAGCAAGCCCTTGAGTTAATCATGCAGGGAGCCTTGACCAATGATCAAATCCTGAGGTGTTTCCAAAACTAGAGGACAGGTTTCAGAACCAGCTGTGAACTCTTGTCACTCAATAGAAGATAGTATATTTTAATACCATATAGTGTACTAGGTACTTTGTGAAATACTTTATATAAATCATCTTCTTTAACCCCTCTTGACAATCCTAGGAGGTAAATATAATTGTATTCCAATTTTAAAGATAAAAAAATAAATCCTAAGTTTGAAATCTAATAGTGCTAAGTCACTTCAGTAGTGTTTGACCCTGACGCCCAGTGGACTGTAGACCACTAGGCTCCTCTGCCCATGGGATCCTCCAGGCAAGAATACTGGCGTGGTTGGTGTGTCTTTCTCCAGGGGATCTTCCCAACCCAGAGATCAAACCCACGTCTCTTATGTCTCTTGCATTGGCAGGCACGTTCTTCACCATTAGCCCCACCTGGGAGACCCTGAAATCTAATAAATCAAGGTTGAAATCCCGACTGGCCCCCTTGCTTGCTCTCTGCCCTCAGGAAGAACACCTATTCCTGAGCCTCTGCTCTCTCATTGTGGTAATACCTGTTTCTAGGACACTGTGAGCAGTGCAAAGCTTGTGTACCAGACAACGTTAGGAGTTGACACAAAAATCCAGCCTCCCACTTAGCCATGTGCCTTATGACATTATCTTTCCAGATTTCCAGGAGTCATTTCCCAATTGCACAGAAGCATTCTATAGGCTAGTGGCAACCAGCTCTGCAACCTTCTACAGTTCATAGTTTTTTTTTTTTTAATAAAGATTAAGAGAGATAAATGTAGAGTGGCTTATACATAGAAAACGTGTAGTGTCTTTTCTTTCCCTACAATAGTTCGATGGTGGATTTTTCCTTCCACAGAAACTGGAGATGGCTAGTGACAAACTGCTCAAACTGCCTCTGCCTGTGTCCTCTCAGCAGAGATATTCAAACTGAGAGTTTGGTCTCCAACAGAGGAATTTAAGGCACATGTTGTTAGCAGAAGAAATCTCAGCAATGTGGGTTGCCTCATCCTCTAACCACATCACAGAGATCATCACCTACTTTGCTATTTTACAAGGGCAGCACTTCCTGAGTAAAGTGATATGTTCACTTAAAGCTGAAAACCACTGTCCAGCTTTTCTCAAAACTCCAGTAATATCTATATCTATGTATATATCTATCTATATATATAGACATATATATTTATGTGTCTATATATGTATGTATTAACAAATATAAATATATAAATCTGCTTTGCCAAATAAAAATTTCCAAGTCCACAAAATTTCATGGGAGCTAAACCTGCATTATCACAATCCATAGTCTGAATGTTACTATCCTTTTCTTTGACTACTTTTGTAGAGTCTATCAGTAGATATAGCAGACTCAAGCACATCCTCACATATGCCCTGAATAATTCTTTTATCCAAAGATTCGGAGGGGAAATAAATCTGATCCCATGACAAAGGGCAATCAAAAGAGAATTAATTTCTTTCCTTTTCAATTAGATGTGCTTCAGGTTGTTGATTGTTAAACTCTAGGAACCTAGGAGTCGTTTTCATGGTGGTAGAAAGTAAGAATCTCTACCGTAGCAGTAACCACCATTTAAAATGCGTCACCATCTACACAATGGTGTGGCCAATAAAGCCACAAAACGTTGAGCTGCATTTGTGCTGAGAGACACTGAGTTCTTCCAGCAATGGCCGGAGCAAGTGGGAAGTGGAAGGTCCCTTGCCATGGGTAAGGCAGGATGAAGTCAGGAGCAGGTTTTCCTCAAGGGAATGTGGCAAAGGGCAGTAGTGGTTGTATCAAATGCCAGTGACTCCAGACCAGAAAGCCTGACTCGACTGTCCTCTGCCATGCCTTCTGGGAATTCCTGTTTTCTGCCCAAGAACCTCTTATTTGAGGTTCTCCTGAGTCAGCCCACAAATGCTTGCTCATTCTTTCTCTATGCCCTTTGTATTTATTTCATGTAATTGCAAAATTTCTCAGAAAAGATATTCGTTCTTTAGATATTCCACTTTCTTTGCTATTCCTCCCAAAGCAAAGGACAAAATCAAATAGGCTATACCATTCTCAGATAGCAGTTCAACTTCATATCACTGCGATTTCCCTTCTAGCCATGTGGGCAGCACAGGTGTGCTAGGATTTGCAAATGATAAATGATGTCTGTGATGTCTGTCCTCTAGGAGCTCATACACTTTTCACACCATATTGGAAATAGCAGTCACCTTGCCTGAGTCTGGCCACTAAGCCATGATGAGTCAAGGGAGGGGCAGAAACAAGACTTCTTCAGTCCTCCACCACTTGTAGGTGTCTAATACTATAATGGACACAATGAATATTTATTAATTAGATGAATGAATGAATTGAACAGAATCAAGGTCACAGCTTGATGGGAATAGAAAATGTTCTATGTGGGGAAAAAAATATACATAAATAAGACTTTGAAATGGGATGAGGACCCATGGGAGATGGAAGGAGTCTCAGGGGACTAGATCCAGAGACTACACCGGAAAGCCGTGGGGGAGACAGCTGGACAGACAGGACTAAAGCTTTTAAATAAAAGAGTTAGAACTAAATTCCATCTCTAAGAGGTTGTAGATGTTATGTCCTTAAACACGGGAACTTCACTAGAATGGAGATGGGCTATTTCCTTTAATTCATAGCATATGTACATGTGTACATATGTAAAAAACAAAAATATAACACATTTGGTGTCTACAGAGTAATGAGATTGGTCTGCCTTACTAGTAGATGTGGTCAGGGTACATAATTTTATGTACCGTTGAGAGTTTTTGTTCCGTCCCTGTGAGAATTTTTGAAGTCTTAAGCCACTGCTAATTACTGTAGTTGCTGTGTCTTTGGTCAATAAACAGGGGCTGAATCAGGCCAAAGTACAATATTTCTGACCCTGTTGCTGAGCTGAGTGATTCAACGTCCTTTTCTAAGAGTAATTGTTGAAATTATGAGATATAAAAAGAGATGACTAAGCATTTGATTTTTAACTCATAAAGCCTTAGCTGTAAAACCTTCAGTGATAGGATGTATGATTGACCGACAAAACAGCTGTTCTGTGTAGAATCAGTTTACAGTAAGCTAGATTTTAACAGAATTAGTAGATTTAAGGTGCGTGTGCGCTAAATGGCTTCAGTCGTGTCCGACTCCTTTCAACCCTATGGACTATAGCCCATCAGGCTCCTCTGTCCACGGGATTCTCCAGGCAAAAATACTGGAGTGAGTTTCCATGCCCTTCTCCAGGGGATCTTCCCAGCCCAGGGATCGAACCTGCATCTCTTGCAACTCCCGCATTGCAGGCAGATTCTTTACAGCTGAGCCACTGGGGAAGCCCAGATTTAAGGTATGTAAGGGCAGTTGATGGGTTCAGAGCCTGTAACATTTCCTTCCCCATGTGTCTTTGTTCTGTGTTGAGGTGCCCTAGAGATGGAATATCTCCTGACATCAGGCAGTTATTTCTCTCTGCCATACCACTTCCTCCCCTTTCTCTGCTCCCCCAACCCTTGCCTTGTAACTAATGTTTTGCTTGTCAGCTGGCTTTTGCTGCTTGCCTGGTCTCCTCAGATAAGACATTACTTTCAAATGGGATTCCTTGATCTAAGCCCACCATCTTTTACCCATCTTTACTTCCTACTTGAACCTAGAAAGCCAGTGCCTCTCAAACTTTAGTATGCATCAGAATCCCTAGGAGAGCTTTTTAAAACATGGATTTCTGAACTCCATCCCCTGAGTGTATGATTCAGGCATTTGGAGACCAAGCCTGTGAGCGTGCATTTCTAACAAGTTCCCAGGTGACTGGAGGTCACATTTTGAGAGTTACTACAGCAGACAAATTAGTCCAACCCAGGCTCAAAACCTGGGCTCCAAAATAAGACTGGAAATCAAGTCTCTCACTTACATAGGGAGTTCAGACATGAGACAATGAAATAGTATTTTAATAATAACTAACCTTTATTGAGTATCTGTATTTACTGCCATAATACTACATTAACCATGTAGGTTAGGTATGAATAATGTAGTATTAATATTACCATTTTAAATATAATAAAACTGAGGTTTAGATAAATCATACAAATTTTCTTTCAGATTTTGCTGATACCAGAAAAAAATTCTTGTCACAAAATTGTGACTAGTGGCTATCCTTTGATGGTAAAGGGGAAAAGTCCCAGATTTGCATATTTGGAAATGGCATCCTCCCTCCGTCCCCCAGTGAAAATGAAATAATAAAATGCTGGAAAGTTGTGAATTATTTCCGTTCACTCTTGAGCAATCTGGTTTGGGGAGACTATCTCGACACAAATAAATTTATAATCTGCAGCTTAGGAAAGTCGTGTTACCCTCTGGTTCTTAATTTCTAGGTCTGTTAAGAGAAAGGAATTCAAATGCTCTTAAAGTTTCTTACCTTCTTTAAATATCTGTAACCTTTAATTTAGAAGCCAAGATTCTCTTGCATTAACTTATACTGATAAAGAACTGCCAAGGAGTTGGAATGTTTACTGTACTCTTTCCACAAGGACTGTCTATTAGAAACCATGGATATTGGAAATCATTCTATCGGAAGGCTAACATCGGAGCAAAGATAAATAGACTATTTTAATGGAATGTTATCAGACTAAGGTGTAGGCTGTTCTTTCCAGCTGTCCTGAAAAAACAGAGCTGAAAGTCATCATGCTACTTATATTGAGCATGGAGCTCTGCACAAGGCACTAATACTTTTCCAGTCATTATTTTTTTTTCTACTGCCCTCAGCTTCACATCTTGTTTTTTCTTACATTAAAATTACATTTGCCCCTTGAAATTGGGAAGATATTACTCCATCATCAGCAAGCCTACATACAGACGCAGCTAAGGGCTGGACTGCTCTAAGCAGTGAACTTCATTTAACACCAGCAGCAAAAGCTGACATTTTCCTGTACCTCATTGCCAACTTCTGGGGTGACACCCTGTCTGGAAACTACAGACCATATGTACGGACAACAAGGAGACTTTGTATAAAGAATCAGACTTTTCCTCCCCAGCTGTCTGGGGAGAACAGAACGGGAAGTGTATCTTTCATGCATCGTGTTTATGAAGTGACCATTCATTGTAAAAACAAATCTGTAATTGGTGTAATGTGTGTGGGAGATGTCTGGTGGCCATCATGGTGCTAATCATGAGTAAAATTAGAAGGTAGCATCATGAATTTGGCCTTGATGCCTAGCACTTCCCATTAGAAGAAACCTCTCCTTAGTTATCTGATTTTTGTTTCTGCAACCTGATATTTTAATATCTAGGCATTTTTTTAATATGGAAGCCAATATCAAAGTTAACCATGTGAGAAAGATTTTATGCAACAAGAATACAAAAATTTGTGGGGGAAGGGGAGAATGACACAACTTTGTAACTGAAAATGGTGTCCAATTGATCCCTGCTCAAACGCCAATAAAGAGGCAAGGTTGGGGAAAAGGAAAGTTTGCTCTATTTTGAACGCTGGCAACTAGGGGAGGGTGGACTCCTGTCCAAAGGCTGACTTCCCCCCTCTCCCCCACTGACAACCTGTGGCAAGAGCTTCTGTCGGTGAAGGGAGGGGGCTACCTGCAGGAACAGCACAGTCAGCTCTGACCACTGTCTTGAAGTTGATCATCGGGGGCCTGACCACCATCATCATCCTGATTGTTTTAGGTACAGCTAGTCTTCGGTTCCAGGACTGATTTGTTCCCATTTCTTTGAGGCCAGTTCTTAGGACT
Source organism: Dama dama (assembly GCF_033118175.1). NCBI lineage: Eukaryota > Metazoa > Chordata > Mammalia > Artiodactyla > Cervidae > Dama > Dama dama. The sequence goes on along the minus strand of NC_083699.1, from coordinate 6,742,478 downwards.
GTGGCAGCTTATATCTGGCTATAGTCTGGTTATCAAGTAGTTAACTTCTTATTTTGGGGGGCTCCAAAATCACTGCAGATGGTGACTGCAGCCATGAAATTAAAAGACGCTTACTCCTTGGAAGGAAAGTTATGACCAACCTAGATAGCATATTACAAAGCAGAGACATTACTTTGCCAACAAAGGTCTATCTGGTCAAGTCTATGGTTTTTCCAGTGGTGATGCATGGATGTGAGAGTTGGACTGTGAGGAAAGCTGAGTGCTGAAAAATTGATGCTTTTGAACTGTGGTGTTGTAGAAGACTCTTGAGAGTCCCTTGGGCTGCAAGGAGATCCAACCAGTCCATCCTAAAGGAGATAAGTCCTGGGTGTTCATCGGAAGGACTGATGCTGAAGCTGAAACTCCAATACTTTGGCCACCTCAAGCAAAGAGTTGACTCTTTGGAAAAGACCCTGATGCTGGAAAGATTGAGGGCGGGAGGAGAAGGGGACGACAGAGGATGAGATGGTTGGATGGCATCACCGACTCAATGGACATGAGTTTGAGTGAACTCTGGGAGTTGGTGATGGACAAGGAGGCCTGGCATGCTGCAATTCATGGGGTCACAGAGTCAGACATGACTGAGCGACTGAACTGAACTGAACTGAACTTCTTCCACCTGATGAGCTACAGTCCAGGTGGTTGCCAAGAGTTGGATTAAAAAGTAAAATGCATTTCTTGCCATAGATTATGGTTGTTTTAAAGCCATTGCATTGTGGATAGCCTATCACTCTTCACACAAGGGTATAGAAAGAGGTTTCAGCCTAATTCCATGGTATGAATCTTCCAGGGTGGTCTAGACTAACCAGACTAAGTAGATATTCAGAAAAGCGTGAAGCGATCCTAGATTACAGAGAGAAGATTTGCATAGTATTTTATATCACAGTTTACATGAAATCTGTGCCCTAAATTCCAGAATGAGCAGTTCCATTTAAGATGGTTTCAGTGGCCATTTTGGTTCTGAAGTATAAACAACTGGCTGAAAAAAGTATCTTTGTAAACAAGTTTTTTGTCAGCCAAGATCTCATGGACATAAAAAGATTAATGACAGAGCAAATACAGGCTAACTCCAGTCATTAATAGAAATAAGCCCCACAGGATCCAGAGAATAGAATGACCAACTCATCCACAAGTGGAGAAAGACTTCCAAAGAAAGAGTGTTTGAGCCAGTAAGACAGAAGGAGATTGAGTTTGTTTGGCGGAAGGCGAGCAGATATGTGGATATTCTTTTCCATCTTATTTAATAGGATAACAAAGAATGAAAAAGATGCCATGAAAATGCCAAAAAGATGCCATTCATTCTTAAATAATTCTTAAAGAATATGTTTATTTTTCTTTGAGTATAGTTGATTTACAATGTCATGTTAGTCTCAGGAGTGCAGCAGAGTCACCCAGGTGTGTGTGTGTGTGTGTGTGTGTGTGTGTGTGTGTGTGTGTGTGTGTGTGTGTTTGTGCATGCACTAAGTTCCTTCAGTCATGTCTGAGTCTTTTGTGACCCCATAGACTTTAGCCTACCAGCCCCCTCTGGGATTTCCCAAGTAAGAATACTGGAGTGCATTGCCATGACCTCCTTGAAGGGATCTTCCTGACACAAGGATCAAACCCACATCTCTTACGTCTCCTGCACTGGCAGGCAAGTTCTTTACCACTAGGGTTACCTGGGAAGCCTATATATATCTATATATATATATACATATATAAGGAAAAAGATATCCTTTTCATTATAGGAGACTGGAATGCAAAAGTAGGAAGTCAAGAAACACCTGGAGTAACAGGCAAATTTGGCCTTAGAGTATGGAATGAAGCAGGGAAAAGGCTAATAGAGTTTTGCCAAGAGAACACACTGATCATAGCAAGCAGCCTCTTTCAACAACATAAGACAAGACTCTACACATGGACATCACCAGATGGTCAACACCAAAATCAGATTGATTATACTCTTTGCAGCCAAAGATAGAGAAGCTCTATACAATCAACAAAAACAAGACTGGGAGCTGACTGTGGCTCAGATCATGAACTCCTTATTGCCAAATTCAGACTGAAATTGAAGAAAGTAGGGAAAACCACTAGACCACTCAGGTATGACCCAAATCAAATCCCTTATGATTATACAGTGGAAGAGAGAAATAGATTTAAGGGACTAGATCTGATAGACGAAGTGCCTGATGAACTATGGACGGAGGTTTGTGACATTGTACAGGAGACAGGGATCAAGATCATCCCCAAGAAAAGAAACACAAAAAAAAGCAAAATGGTTGTCTGAGGAGGCCTTACAAACAGCTGTGAAAAGAAGAGAAGTGAAAGGCAAAGGAGAAAAGGAAAGATATACCCATTTGAATGCAGGGTTCCAAAGAATAGCAAGGAGAGATAAGAAAGCCTTCCTCAGTGATCAGTGCAAAGAAAGAGAGAAAAACAGTAGAATGGGAAAGAATAGAGATCTCTTCAATAAAATTAGAGATACCAAAGAAACATTTCATGCAAAGATGGGCTCAATAAAGGATAGAAATGGCATGGACCTAACAGAAGCAGAAGATATTAAGAAGAGGTCACAAGAATACACAGAAGAACTGGACAAAAAATATCTTCACGACCCAGATGATAATGATGGTGTGATCACTCACCTAGAGCCAGACATCCTGGAACGTGAAGTCAAGTGGGTCTTAGGAAGCATCACTATAAACAAAGCTAGTGGAGGTGATGGAATTCCAGTTGAGCTATTTCAGATCCTCAAAGATGATGCTGTGAAAATGCTGTACTCATTATGCCAGCAAATTTGGAAAACTCAGCAGTGGCCACAGGACTGGAAAAGGTCAGTTTTCATTCCAATCCCAAAGGAAGGCATTGCCAAAGAATGCTCGAACTACTGCATAATTGCACTCATCTCACACGCTAGGAGAGTAATGCTCAAAATTCTCCAAGCCAGGCTTCAGCGATACGTGAACCATGAACTTCCAGATGTTCAAGCTGGCTTTAGAAAAGGCAGAGGAACCACAGATCAAATTGCCAATATCTGCTGGATCATCAAAAAAGCAAGAGAGTTCCATAAAAACATCTATTTCTGCTTTATTGACTATGCCAAAGCCTTTGAATGTGTGGACCACAACAACTGTGGAAATTTCTTCAGGAGGTGGGAATACCAGACCACCTGACCTGCCTCTTAAGAAACCTGTATGCAGGGCAGGAAGCAACAGTTAGAACTGGACATGGAATAACAGACTGGGTCCAAATAGGGAAAGGAGTAGGTCAAGGCTGTATATTGTCACCCTGTTAACTTAACTTATATGCAGAGTACATTATGAGAAATGCTGGGCTGGAAGAAGCACAAGCTGGAATCAAGATTGTTGGGAGAAATATCAATAACCTCAGATATTCAGATAACACCATCCTTATGGCAGAAAGCAAAGAAGAACTACAGAGCCTCTTGATGAAAGTGAAAGAAGAGAATGAAAAAGCTGGCTTAAAGCTCAACATTCAGAAAACTAAGATCATGGCATCTGGTCCCATCACTTCATGGCAAATAGATGGGGAAACAGTGAAAACAGTGGCTGACTTTATTTTTGGGGGCTCCAAAATCACTGCAGATGGTGACTATGGCCATGTAATTAAAAGATGCTTACTCCTTGGAAGGAAAGTTATGACTAACCTAGATAGCATATTGAAAAGCAGAGACATTACTTTGCCAACAAAAGTCCGTCTAGTCAAGGCTATGGTTTTTCCAGTAAGCATGTATGGATGTGAGAGTTGGAGTGTGAAGAAAGCTGAGCACAGAAGAATTGATGCTTTTGAACTGTGGTGTTGGAGAAGACTCTTGAGAGTCCCTTGGACTGCAAGGAGATCCAACCAGTCCATCCTAAAGGAGATCAGTGCTGGATGTTCATTGGAAGGACTGATGCTGAAGCTGAAACTCCAATACTTTGGCCACCTGATATGAAGAACTGACTCGTTTGAAAGACCCTTACACTGGGAAAGATTGAAGATGGGAGAAGGGGATGACAGAGGATGAGATGGCTGGATGGCATCATCAACTCAATGGACATGGGTTTGGGTAAACTCTGGGGGTTGGTGATGGACAGGGAGGCCTGGCATGCTGCGATTCATGGGGTCACAAAGAGTCAGACACAATTGAGCGACTGAACTGAACTGAAAGGAAAGGAATCTTTTTATATTCTTTTCCCTTATAGGTTATTACAAAGTATTGAGTATGCTTTGCTGTACTATATAGTAGGTCCTGGTTGGTTAACTATTTTTATATATATAGTAGGATGTATCTATTAAACCCAACTCCTAATTTATCTGCCCCCTTCCAGTTTACAACCATAAGTTTGTTTCTTGGTTTTGGGTCTATTTCCATTTTGTAAATAAGTCCATTTTTACCTTTCCTCTTGAAACCAGAAAAGCCACCACACTGGGACATGTGTTTTCATTTTGGATGTAAAGGGCACCAAGTAAATAAAATTACCCATGTCCCTTCTTTTGAGTGTTGAATATGATATATCCTTTCACTCTGAGTTACCCTATGGTTTGCTTGCTTCAATCACCTACTGTTTCTAAGAAGAAAGTTTTTCTCACAATTTTATCATTTTATCAAATCTTAGCCAATGTAGCTAATATTTATTGAGTATTCTATGCTAGATGCTCATTGGAGTGCAGTTTACAATTTAAACTTTCACACAAAATCTATGAGATAGATACTTTTTTTTGAGATAGATACTTTTAATATCCTTTTTTTGTATAAGGAAACCGAGCCTCGCAGGATTATGTGATTCATAGCTATAAATTTGGGTTTGTACCCAGGCAGTCTTATTTTGGCACCATAGCTTTAAAGCAAGTATCTTCAATAGTATTTTTCAAACTAGATTCTGGGGAATAGTAGTTCTATTAACAGTTATTTTTCAAGATATTAACAGTTATTTTCAAAATCAGTTTCCTAAGTCTAAGAGGTTCACCAATGCATGGAAACTTATGGTACAATTTTTCAGAATCTTTAATACAGTGATAGGTATTGTGAATCTTCAAGAAGGAATATGATATGCAGTATTTTCGCAAACATCTATGTGTGTGCACAGGTGCATAAATGTATATAGCAATATATACATATGTAATAGCATATAAATTATGAATAATTATATACATATGTGGGCTTCCCTGGTTTGGCTCAGATGGTAAAGAATCTGCCTGCAATGCAGGAGATGGGGCTTCCATCCCTGGGTCAGGAAGATCCCCTGGAGAAGGAAATGGCTACCCACTCCAGTATTCTAGCCCGGAGAATTCCATGGACAGAGGAGCCTGGTAGACTATAGTCCATGGAGCAGCAAAGAGTCAGACACAACTGAGCGACTAACACTTTCACTTCACTTTCACATACACATATATGTATTTTACAATACACTAATGAGGAAGCATAGTGTTCTAATTAGTGAGGTCTTAATATTAGTCCTAGCACATCTACCTCTAAATATAATGTAACTCAACAATGAATAGCAAGCTCCTAACTTTTATATAGTTACATATAAAACAGAGCTTTTTGATACTTCTCCAAATGTAACATGAAAATAATAGTAAAATCATAGATATTTTAGAGTACAGCCCAAAAAGAATGGGATTCCCAGGCGGCTCAATGGTGAAGAATCTGCCTGCAGGAGATGCAGGAGACACGAGCTCAATCCCTGGGTCAGGAAAATCCCCTGGAGGAGGAAATGGCAACCCACTCCAGTATTCTTGCCTGGGAAATCCCATGGACAGAGGAGCCTGCTGAGCTACAGTTCATGGGGATGCAAAGAATCAGAAATGACTGAGCACACACACATCAAAAAGAATGTCCGCATCCGAAGTTTGCATCCCTTTCAGAGAATCTAATAACCAAAGGTGTTAACAAACATTGGCCAAATACTTATCTACTTCAAAGCATTTGAACTCTAATAGCCCTTAACACATCTTCTAGCCAGCCCTTTTACTATAAGAAGAGTTATATGGAAGTTTTTAAGACATACTGTTGATTTTTCAGAAATCGTCAGTAACAAAAATTATGTTCATTCAAATTTTTAAACTGTCTTCTGAACTGTATCAAACTTGACACCAAAAAGTGGCTCCTAGTTGTCAAGCTAAGGTCCTACTTCTTTTCCTTCAGTGTTGCTTTCAGAAAGATATTTTGGAGTCCTGTCTTTGGGATTGGGGAGGAGTTAGTTCTAGTTCCATCAGAAGTTGTCTTTATAATGGTAACAATGCTGAGGTTTGAGCATAGTATCATGAAATGTACTCTATGCTAATAAGAGTAATTAATGTCTCAAATTACATAATCTACACAGCATAGCCACAATGCTTGTACATAGGTACACCCACACACAAACACCCACACACACACAAAGGCATATGCATATACAGTTGCAATTTTCCTTAGCATTTTTGCCTTGTGACTGATACAGGAAAATTTATCACAGTCCACTAATATCCACAGCAGACTCCTTTAATTGAGATTCTTGGCATTATCAACTTTAAAACATTAAGGAATCAGAAGACTTAGGTTCTAGTTTTACTTAAAAAAACAAAAAGTTAAGCCTTTGTTCTAGGAGCAATTCATTTACTATAACTGTGACTTTGTTTTCTTATCTATAAAATGGGGTAAATAAAACTGTGCCATGCCTAAATTGATTGATATAAGTATCTAAGTAAAACATGTGTGTGAAGTTGTCAGGGGTCTATTTTTTATTTTCAACTTTTCTCCACATTATGCTTATACCATCTTTTAAAATACTGTTTTTCATAGTTATAGGTCATATTTTCCTACTAGTCATGTCCAATTATTTTTGATTGAATGTTGGGCATTGTGATTCCTACATTGTCAAATGTTTGGATATTTTGTGTTTTTTAAAGAGTATTTTAACATACAGTTAAGTTGCGGATGAGTTTAATCAATTTGAGACTTGCTTTTAAGACTTGTTAGGGAAGGTTTTGAGCAACTTTCCCTCCAGAGATAATTTAGCTCCACTACTAAGTCATGATCCTTTGGGGTCGCCACTGAAAGCCCCTAGGTGAGAACTAATGACTCTTTACCCTGATTAGTTGGTGCTCAGAGGACATTCTCACTTCTGTGAGCCCTAGGGATTATTGTGCTTACAATTATCTACTTCAAGGCATTGCTCTTTGCCTGACATCAAAAGTTTTATTCTCACATGAACTGGCTACTACACAACCAAGACTCAAAGTGGTCTCAATACAGATAGCTGGAGTTATTTTGGTTTGTTTTTCATAGCTCTATGCGTTGTGTAATTCTTCCCGGCAACTTTCAGACAGCTCAGCCTCTCGGAACTTCCATTTCTGGCTCCTCAAGTCCCTGAGACCACTGGACTCTGTTTGGTTTTCCTCTTCATATGGGCAATGTACAGAAAGTGCCTGAAGGCTGGAACCTAGGGAAAGTAAGTCTTGTGACAACTTTTCCCTTCTCTTAATGATCACAGGCTTGGACTATCTGTTTCAGAAAGTCTAAAAATAGTTATTTTATGTATTTCATCTAGTTTTCTTTGCAAAAGTCTGAATCTGGTCCTTGTTATTCCATTATGGCCAGAAATGGGAACTTCTATCTGAGGGTGATTTGACATCTTACTGTATTTTATTTTTCACATTCCCCCAACTTTCAGTTATTTTATTCCTAATTTTTTAGAACAATATATTCACAGAGGCCAGGAAAACATTTATTTTTGCTTTATTGACTATGCCAAAGCCTTTGACTGTGTGGATCACAATAAGCTGTGGAAAATTCTGAAAGAGATGGGAATACCAAGCCACCTGACCTGTCTCTTGAGAAATCTGTATGCAGGGCAGGAAGCAACAGTTAGAACTGGACATGGAACAACAGACTGGTTCCAAATAGGAAAAGGAGTTCATCAGGGCTATATATTGTCACCCTGCTTATTTAACTTATACGCAGAGTACATCATGAGAAATGCTGGGCTGGAGGAAGCACAAGCTGGAATCAAGATTGCTGGGAGAAATAACAATAACCTCAGATATGCAGTTGACATCACCCTCATGGCAGAAAATGAAGAAGAACTAAAGAGCATCTTGATGAAAGTGAAAGAGGAGAGTGAAAAAGCTGGCTTAAAGCTTAACATTCAAAAAACTAAGATTATGGCATCTGTTCCCATCACTTCATGGCAAATAGATGGGGAAACAGTGGAAACAGTGGCAGACTTTATTTTGGGGGGCTCCAAAATCACTGCAGATGGTGACTGCAGCCATGAAATTAAAAAACACTCCTTGGAAGGAAAGTTATGACTCACCTAGATGGCATATTGAAAAGCAGAGACATTACTTTGTCAACAAAGGTCTGTCTAGTCAAAGCTATGGTTTTTCCAGGGGTCAAGTATGGATGTGAGAGTTGGACTATAAAGAAAGCTGAGCACCGAAGGATTGATGCTTTTGAATTGCGGTGTTGGAGAAGACTCTTGAGAGTCCTTTGGACTGCAAGGAGATCCAATCAGTCCATCCTAAGGTAGATCAGTCCTGGGTGTTCATTGGAAGGACTAATGGTGAAGCTGAAACTCCAATACTTTGGCCACCTGATGCGAAGAGCTGACTCATTTGAAAAGACCCTGATGCTGGGAAAGATTGAGGGCGGGAGTAGAAGGGGACGACAGAGGATGAGATGGTTGGATGGCATCACCGACTCAATGGACATGAGTTTGGGTAAACTCCGGCAGTTGGTGATGGACAGGGAGGCCTGGTGTGCTGCGGTTCATGAGGTCGCAAAGAGTTGGACACAACTGAGCAACTGAATTGATTGATAATTGATTGATTGATTCACAAAGGTAGATTGGCATTATGTGTATGTGTGTGTGTGTATGAGAGAGAGAAAGTGAATGACCAATTGAGAAAAGAAAAAGGAGGAGGAGAGAGATATACCTAGCATATTGTGGAAAACTGTTTTTATTTTCTTATCTGCTACTTCCAGTTTTTGCCTTTTGAGTGGTAGCTTTTTATTTTAAATTTAATAGTTATGTGTTTACTTTTTAAAGAATTATAAAAATTAACACCAAAAGTATCATTTCATACATTATATTGCTTAGAAGGTGGCTAAATAAAAAACCGAATTTAAAGAAAATTATTATGTAAATAGTGGTAGCCATTAAAAACAAATCTGTGAAGGTGATATATGGCTAACTGATTTACAGGCCTCCCTTTCTACATAGAAGTACTAAATAAGGTAAGAAGGCAGAAGGGTATACTACTCAGATACTGTGACTGATTCAACACTACCTTTCTTCTATCTGGAAATCTTATCTTCTCCAAATGCATTCATATTACTGCCCCTTTGGTATTGGTGTAAGGGAGTCCTCCTACACTCGAACTGTTAGTGGAAGACATAGTCTCTGGAAATCAGCAATACAGTGTTACGGGTAGAACCTACTTCAATCAGGAATATGCTGATGAGAGCTTAATCATGTACATCTACACTTTTCCTTCATTTTGACAATTACACACTTTTTCTATTTAATAAGGGGGGCGGGGGGAAGAGGCCCATGAAGAACTCTTTAAACAGAGCTACTAAAATTATACGGCTTCCCCGGTGACTCGGCAGGAAAGAATCCGTCTGCAATGGAGGAGCCTCGGGAGACACGAATTTCAATCTTGGGTGGGAAAATCCCCTGAAAGAGGGCATGGCAACCCACTCCAGTATTCTTGCCTGGAGAATTCCATGAACAGAGGAGACTGGTGGGCTACAGTCCAGAGGGTCGCAAAGAATCGAACATGACTGAAGCGACCTAGCACGAACAGACATTAAAATTATAAAGGGAAATGAAGACATTTCTGACAAAAGAAGGTGGGAGGTTACATTAAAAACTTATATCTCTTTTACATTTGCTTGTGCTGTGATTGTGTTAGGTACAGTTCGTGAAGCAGACACCATCATTATGAATTAGTTGGATGAGCCAGTTATCAAAAAGGAAAATAACTGAGTGTGAATTCAGAACCTGTGATTACATTAGTCTAAGTCAGGTCTGTACATCTACCTCCTATTGCTTTAAGAATAAAGCGTAGGGTCGGTGATTTCAAGATTATTTCACTAAGGATGATGATTTTACCCAATAACACTGGGAAGGTAGATTTTCTGCAATATGATTAAGAATGGTGGAGAAACCTAAAGGAGACAATTCCTTATAAATATAATCAGTAGCTCTATAAATCCATGGCAGTATCGAGTTCCAGGGCTTTGAGGTCAAATCAACAGAGATCTAAGTGGCAAGAAGCTCTCTTTTAGTCTTTCTCTCTACATCCTCTTTCCATCCTGCTGAATGTACACTTTCTTCAGAGCTTCAGACTAGACAGTCACTTGACTGACCCTTTTAGCACAGAGCAGTTGTGGGAAAACATCTCATCAAAGTATGCTGTGAGCTAAAAAAAATGAAACCTTGCTGAATGATTGTTGAAAGTCTTATAAGAAAAAATGAGTATTTAACTTTCCATGTAAGGAGTCCCAATCAAATATGCAAATTAAAAAATTAACGATAAACAAATCCATCCAAACATGAAAAATACCATGACACATAACTAAAAGTACAAAATGCAGTCCTTAAGGAGTAATGTTCTGCTCCCATCTGTGAGAGGGAAGTGCCCACTGAGATACGCACCGGCTCCTATAGCAGAGGAACCTTGGAGGAGAGTGCAACCTAGAGGTCAGAGAGGACGGAATGGCAGAAACTCGTCTTTAAAAAAGCATCGGAACCCTCTCTAGAAACACGAAGCAGCTAGAAGTAAAGGTGATGTTGGCCACCAGGTGGCACCAATGCCTCAGTAACCTTCCTTGAAGGCTAAGGACAGTTTGCCCCGGTTTCTCCACCGTCTCACCTCCAGATTCATAAGCATCTCTTCTCCCTATCTAAACTATTGCTAGTGGACTTACGGGTTCCATTTATAGCTTCGTTCATTTTATTCCTTCCGTCCTAAGAGGAAAACATAATCTTTTCTTAACCAACTTTAATGTCTCTTAGGCTCTTCACACTTCCTGTAATGTCTAAGGCTTTTTGTCAAATTTTCTTTTTCTTTTTTGTTTTCTGTCTTTCATTCCATTTTCAACTTCCTTCTTTCCTCTTACATCCTCTCTTCCATCTGCAAACATGCCCAAAAATATTCCTAGAATACCGTGCAGCCAGACATGAAGATCAACGGTGGATGTTTCTTTTGGCTTTGCCACTTCACCTCATCTTTCTTTCTACACCGTTGGGAGACTTTTCTTCAGAAGAGCAAGATGAACTCTGTACTTTAAGTCCCCTGTTCCTGGCTCAGCTAAATATGCCTTCTGCCTCACAGAAGCAGAAAAAGAAAGCAAAGCTATTGAGCATGAATAAATCTCTTGTGATTTTGTCTTTTCTTAACAGACATTTCTGCAAATTTGCCTTTAGGGATGTTGAGCTTTGAAGAATTTCTTCATCCTCTTCTCTCATCTTGTTTCTTCAGCTGGGGCTAAATGAAGTCCTCACAGAAGGATATTTCTTTTAATGAGATGTTACTGCCAACATCTACTTTAAATATAAACTGCCTCAGTGAAAGCAACTGTGCTTCTATAGACAAGTATCAAGCCAAAAATTAAGCTGGAGGTTAAATTGGAAATGACCCTGACCAAGCATCTGAAACCTGTTTAGAGGTAGGATCCTTGTATACATTCTCCAGAGCCTATGGGTTAAGACAGTGGGTTTTGGAAGGGCTTTACCAAAATCAGAATCTGACACTGGGGTTGGGGTGGGAAGAGATATAACTGTCAGTTATGTGTCTTTCCCAGCAGAGAATCTGTGCAAGACATAGGGGATGGATTATGGAGAAGAGTGTTATATGCGATGGCGGTCACTGCTGGGGAATCCCTTAGAAAGTTCCAGTTTCGTGAGTGGAGACTATATCACTACTTAGGGAATCTAAAGGGGTTACCTGTGTTTCCCAAGGTTGTATACCTACTATGAGAGGAGAATTCAGATTTTGGAAACACAAATTTCCCCATCTGTACACCAGAGTTATTAAATGCTCATCTTAGGTAGCAGCTGGTGAGAAATAAGTAACATGCATCCCATTCTGCATAATAAGTGATACTAAGTAGGGGGTTGATACATGTAACTTCCCTATGTAATGAATAACAAGCAGTTATTAGCATGGGCTTGTAGGAAGACAGATCCATGTTAAAATTCTTACTTCTCTTACCAACTATGTGTTTTTGGTTTTTAAGTTTTGCTTTATTCTCTGTTAAATGGAAATATAATAGCTTCTACCTTCTAGGATATATTGGTTATATCTGCTACACAAGTGCTCAATGAATTGTATCTATTAATATTATGACAAGTGTTTTGAAGTAGAATTGATGAAACAGATCTTAACAACTGGAAAGAGAGAATTAAACTGTTAAAACTGAATATTAAGCTGAGCATACAGAGAATTATTTTTTAAATGCTATAGGGCATACTGCATGCTCAGTCACTCAGCTATACCTGACTCTTTTCAACCCCATGGACTGTAGCCTGCCAGGCTCCTCTGTCCATGGAATTCTCCAGGCAAGAATATCAGAGTAGGTTACCATTGCCTCCTCCAGGGGATCTTCCCAACCCAGGGATTGAACCCACATCTCTTGTGCCTCCTGCCCTGGCAGGCGGATTCTTTACTGCTGAGCTATCCTATATATTATTTTCCTTTCTAGAGCAGATTTCTCTGTAAAAAACTTTTCTCTTGTTTTGGCAAAAGCAAAGTTATTCAAGATGGCTAGGTGATAAAAGTTTCTAGATTTAACTAATTTAATACATTAATTATTTAATGTGTAGCCTATAAATCATTTTACTCTATTATTATTTTTAAATACACGTAATTCCACTCAAGAGCTTTATTTTTTAAAAAATCATAACTCAGAAAATTTAAAAGTAAGAACATTTTTTTTTTTTAATTAGGAAAAATTCAAAGTCAGGGTTTAGGTCTGATTTTTTATGTTTTAGCATTTAATAGATATATATTTTAAGCTTATCCTTGAAAAATGACTGAATTTGGCAGCAATTAATATTCAATTAGCATAGCAGCACCCAAGTAGGATCACCAAAAATCCAGTCTGTCAAGTTATAATGAAATACTTTGGTTGTGAAGATAAATAATTTCCTTATAGAAATGACAAGCAATACAAATTGATTTGGAGACCTAAGTGGCCAGGACATTATCAACACATCCACATATCAAAAATTCAAAGGATGTAATTTTCTCATTTAGAAAGAAAACATTAAAATAGCATTGAACTCTAAGCATTAATAATGCATTTGTGCACATCTGCAAACTCAATTTATCTTTCGTGTTTTGTTCATGCTCAGAATTCAATTACAATTCACTTCATTCTTATCATCCCTTCTAGAGAAATCAGAAATTAAATTTTGCCCTTATCTGCCCTCATGGTCATGAATCACTAAGGAAATAAAAATTCATTTCAACCATGATATCTCAAAATACAATCCTGTGAATCAAATTGGGGAGGTCTTACTGAACAGATACATGGAGTTTAAATTATAGGAATTAAAATATATGTCTGTGACACTAGGTTAACTCTGAGGAAGAAAAAAATATAAATTATCTGTTACTTCTTTGCTCATCTCCTGACAGCTTATACATTTAAGAAATTGTATGCAAAGTTATGGAACAAAGAACATGCTTGAACATGGAATACACATTGCATTTTATAAGGAAACTAATTTATTGTGTGTTCACATATACATACTTTGGCTCTGAATGGGACAGGGTGCTCAGGGCTGGTGCACTGGGATTACCCAGAGGGTTGGGATGGGGAGGGAGGTGGGAGGGGGGTTCGGGATGGGGAACACATGTACACCCATGGCGGATTCATATCAATGTGTGGCAAAACCACTACAATATTGTAAAGTAATTAGCCTCCAATTAAAATAAATAAATTTAAAAAAATAAAAGTGTAAATCTATTCTAGTACTGCAAATGACCTTTTTCTTTCTCTCTCCCTCTCTGTATCTATAAAGGAAAGTTGAAAACCCTGAGTTCAGCGCAATGAAAATAGAACAGCAAGTCAGAACATAGCTATCTTGTTCATAAAAACATACCAGATATGGATCATAAGTTGCTTATAATGGTAGGCATATTTTTGGCTCCACAAAAATAATAATAAAAGAAACACAATTTTCAAAGTTGTTGAAGTGAATAGCAATGTGCCATCACCACATTCTATCTTTCAAGATCTTATTCTTGGCCAGCCAGTCATTCCTTTTTCCTGAACAAAAATATGAGGTCCCAAGAATCAGATTAGATTGCCATAGATCTATCCTGTTAAGCATTTTCTATATTGAAAGTTAAAAGCCATTATATGAAAGCTATATTAAAAATGAGCACACAAAAATAATTTTCTATTACATAAATTGGGGTTTCTAGTGCTAATCAAAACATGTGAGTGGTTCTGTTTCCTTTTAAGGAGATGGTATGCGTTTAACTTCATGATTATAATGCCTAAAGCTTTTCAGAGAGGAAACAGAACATAAATTGAAGAAAACACAGAAGTAAATAAAAATTGCTGGGTAAACTTGAAAACTAATGTAGTGACGAGAGCATAACTTCAGGTTCACGACTTCTTGGGCTAACCCAAATCCTGGGTTGTGTCTTCAATTCTTCTTGTGTCAACACTTCTTCTGAAGTGTTCTCCTGAAGTTTCCACTTGCTGATCTTAATATGCTTCCCTATTTCTTACTTATTAAAGCAATAAAGCCATTCTATTGTTCACTTTGGTTGTTTGAAGTAAAAAAGAAAATAGGTCTTGCTGATTTCATTTAACAATTCATTAAACCAGTCTTTTGAGGTCCTACTCTGTGCTAGGGACGTAGTTCTGGGGAAAACATCATAAAGCCTGTGTCCCCACTGTTTCCGTTCTCACAGGGGCGGGGAGACAACAGACAAAGAATGCATCATATGCAAGGTGGTGGCTTAAGGGGTATAAAGGAAAATAATCCAAGGGAACTTAAGAAAGTGATGAGAGGAGAGAAGAACCTGTTTTAACCGTCTGTTCTAGGGACTTCCTTGGTGATCCAATGGCTAAGACTCCACATTCCCTACACAGGGAACTAGTTTGAGCTAGATTCCACATGCTGCAACTAAAGATTCGTATGTCACAATTTAAAAAGTAAATAAATAAACTGTCTATTCTAGAAAGACCTCTCTAATAGGATGACATGAACAGAAAACCGAGGGCCTGTACACCAACTGAGAGGCTGCATCTGAGGAAAAGAATTCCAGGCACAGGACAGAACAAACGCAAAGCCATCGAGATGGGAGAACGACTGGGGGGCTGCTCCATGAGAGTGGGGTGAGGTGAGAGCCGGGAAGGGCTGGGAGACCGTAGAGCAGGAGGCCCGAGAAGACTCTAAGCAAGAGGACTTGGTTTTGTTTCCTATTAATAATCAGATGGGCTTCGTGTTCTAATTTACATTTTCAAAGGGAGAATGATTCGGTTTTGGACTTTCTCTTTCCCCACAGGCAGCCATCTAGGAGATACAGATCAGCCTTGTTCTGGTTTTCATACCCAAGGTCCCCATCCTTACCTGGGCAGGTGTGGAGGGAAGCTCCCCCTGGGCAGTATGAGGTCCTGTGTGCTCGTCGTTACCTGGCTGTCGAGGAGGCAGACTGCCATTTACTTGACTTCAGAAATATTTTCTGACATTTCCCAGGGGTTTTGTGACTGGTGCCTTTCTTTGCATCCCAGGACCCAAACCTAACCAAATACAACCATTCAGTGATGCAGCTGACATTTTAGTCACCAATACATTTTCATCATGATAAATAGGATCATCTGAGCTCTTTTTGGATGGATTTTAAGGAGGTGATCAACAAAAAGCATAAATAAAATCTTTGTTATAACAAAATAAGCCAAAATACTATTACCAGTAATTCTTTATTTTGTTGGCCCATTCCTTGAAAGAATCCTTTGTTTCACCAATGCCCAAAGTCAGTGAGACACCATTGAAATTATCACACAAACAATGACTTACAGAAAGATTTTTTTAATTTGTAGAAGGATCCCTAAACATGGAGTGAGAAGAATTTCACATCTATTTCTCTCCCTCAAAACAGTGAAATGAGTGTTTCTCCCAAGATGGCAGTCTAAAGGATGTTTGTCCATTGAGTATTATCCTAAAAGCACTTGTGCATGTATTAAACTGACTAAACAGTTAAAAGGGAAAACCATCTCTCAATGTTCCACAGGGAAAATACATGTGTAATGAAACTTATGAATCACACCTTTCTTCAACTTTTTCCAATGATAAAATTGTATAGTGAATTTAGAACTAAAATGCAGCCACACTGACTATGTTTGGCTAACTTTTAGTGTAAATGCAGTGGCTCTTACAAACATTATTTTTTGAACTTAAAATATGGGATGGTAGAATGGAACTGTGAAAGACACTTGTTGGAGAGATTAGGATGAATCCTTCCTGTGATCCCGAATAAATTTCTAGTTCCCTCTGAACCTACATTTCTTCTTCCAAAATACATGAACAATAATGTGTGTGTGTGTGTGTGTGTAGTATTTTTACGAGACTTTAGGGAGTTTTTTCTTACCACTTAATCATTGCTTAATATAGGCAGACAAAAAAATATCTGTCCCTTCAGCGGTGACTCTTCGACACTGGTTGTAATTCTTACTTAAAGTATAGAAAAAAGCACAAATCCCCTTTCAATAGAAAAACAACCCATTTGCTCTTTCTTTCTCTCTTTATTTTCCTGTGTGTCTCCTTTATGGTCACAGGGAACCCTTCAATTCTGATACTTATGGTCACCAAATGTGAGAAGGCTTGTCACCACAAAAGCAATTCTCGGTGACACCAGCTGGGTGTCCTACAACTTAACTCAATTCTGACACTATCTGCCTGCGTCAAGAAAGAAATCAAAGACAAATATTAGAACCAAAGATACTCTAGTGTTCATATCTCACAAGAAATTACAACAATGTCAGGAGTTCTGTGCCAGGAACCAGGGGTAGAGACCTATATAATAAAATAAAAACAATTATTCAGACTTCAAATATTCCTATTAGTTAAAATATTCATATATAGTTAAAATACTCATATGGAAGAAAGGGTAAAATGGGATCTTTTGTGTTTTCTTGATATGGCCAGAGATAGGGGAGGATACCTTCCATCTACATCTGGGAGTCAAAATACCAGAAAAAGCCTGGTGAATGGTATCAAGCCTATCTATTGCTGCAGTTTTGATCCACAGAATTTTGTGTCTCTGCTAAACTTCACTGTAACACCTCTAACAGATGCTATTTATATGTTTGGGTTATACAGTAGCTTTGCATTTTTTTATTTCAATTTCCCTGATGATTGATGATGTCAAGCATCTTTTCTTATGCTTATTATTAGCTATTCATATATATTCTTTGGAGCAATGTGTATTCAAATCCTTTGCTTATTTTTTAATCAAGTCTTTTTTGTTGTGGTTGAGTTGTAGGAATCTTCCACAACTCTGCCTAATTTTTTAAAATCTCCTTATAATTAAATTTTAAGAGTTCTTTTTATATTCTGAATATAAGATCTTTATCAGATATATAATTTACAAATATTTTCTTCTGCTTTGTGACCTGTCTTTTCATTTTCTTAATGATTTTAGCTTGTGCATCTATGATTTATTTTGAATTAATTTTTATATGTGAAGTAGAGTAATGGCTTAGTCCATTTTTAAAAAACATGAATATCCAACTGCCCCAGTACCACAGATGAAAAGACTACCTTGTCACTCTTATATTTTCTTGATACATTTATCAAAAAACATTTAATCATGAATGTAAGGGATTATTGCTGAACTCTCAAGTCTGTTTCACTGATCTATATGCCTACCTTTACATGAACATCACACTGTCTCATATACTGTAGCTTTATAATATGCTGTGAAATTAGATAGTGGAAGTCATTCAATTTTATTCTTCCTTTTCTAAGTTGTTTTGGTTATTCTAAGTTCTTACCATTTCCATATACATTTTAGTAGCAAATCATCGATTTCTACACAAAAGCTTGCCGAGATTTTGATAAAGATAGTGATAAGTCTACAGATCTTTGAAGAAAATTTCCATCATATTAATATTGAGTCTTATAATCCCTGGTCGTGGAATGTCTCCCTATTTTTCTTTAGTTTCTCTCAGAAGTTTTTTAACATGCAGTGTACAATTAGTGCACTTATTTTGTCCAGTTATTGGTAGATGCGTGTATCTGTGCTCACTCAGTCGTGTCCACCTCTTTCAACCTTTCATGGACTGTAATTCACCAGGTTGCTCTACCCATGGAATTTTCCAGGCAAGAATACTGGAGTGGGTTGCCATTTCCTTCTCCAGGGGATCTTTCTGACCCAGGGATCAAACCTGAGTCTCATGAGTCTCCTGCACTGGCAGATTCTTTACCACTGAGTCACCTGGGAAGCCCTATTTATCGGCACCCTTTTTCAAAATGAAGTATTTGCTTTCTGTTTTCTAGTTCATTGAAAGTTTTCATCACAAATGAGGGCTAGATTTTGTCGAATGCTAGTATCTTTTGGGAGAAGGCAATGGCAGCCCACTCCAGTACTCTTGCCTGGAAAATCCATTGGACGGAGGAGCCTGGTAGGCTGCAGTCCATGGGGTCGCGAAGAGTCGGACACGACTGAACGATTTCACTTTCATTTTTCACTTTCATGCATTGGAGAAGGAAATGGCAACCCACTCCAGTGTTCTTGCCTGGAGAATACCAGGGACGGGGGAGCCTGGTGGGCTGCCCTCTATGGGGTCCTACAGAGTCGGACACAACTGAAGTGACTTAGCAGCAGCAGTATCTTCTGAAATAATCATGTGGGTTTTGTTCTTCACTGTTCTAGTAAGATGTTATTACATTAAATGACTTTAATTAGATGTTAAGTCAACTTTGCATTTTCAGGGATAAATCCCACTTAATCATGATATGTAATCTTTTTATGTGTTTTATATGTTGCTGAAATGAACTGGCTAGAAATTTGTTGAGATTTTACATCTATGTTCATGAAGGACATCTTTCTTTTTTGTGATATAATTGGTATCATTAAATTGTGATATTGTGGTTTATAATAAGAAATATATATTTGGTCTTTGTCTCCATTTCTAGCACCAAGCTCCTGAAGCCCTTGGAATTTCCTAAGTGGTAAGAACAATATATTGTCTTGATATTCATAACAAGTCACTTTCAGCCACACCTAAGTTTATATTAACAAGGTGATTTTTGGAAAGCACAGTAAGGAAGAGGATTAGCTGCCAAGAAAACAAACCGTGTGATTACAGGGCTAACAATTTCAGTCCCACCCCCAGCCTCCAGGAAGGGGAAAGTGAGTGAAGATGCAATGGCTTGTGATGTAATCAACCATGCCTCTGTGATGAAGCCTCCATAAAAACCTGAAAGGACAGGGTTCAGAGAGCTTCTGGGTTGGTGAACAAGAGTTTTGGAAGAGTGATCCATCGAACTCCTCACCCTTTCTCCATATTCTATGCATCTAGTTCATCTGGCTCTTCCTGTGTCCTATCTTTTTATTAATAAACTGATATCGACTAAGTAAAATGTTTCTCTGAGCTCTGTGAGTTGGTCTAGCAAACTAATAGAACCCAAAGAGGAAGAAGTCATTGGAACCTCCAATCTATACCTTCCCTAGGTGGCAGAGTGGATAAAGGATCTGCTTGCCAATGAAGGAGATGTCCGAGACGAGGTTTGATCCCTGGGTTGGGAAGATCCCCTAGGGTAAGAAATGACAATTCTTGCCTGGGAAATCCCATGCATAGAGGGCTATAGTCCATGGGGTCGCAGAAGAATCAGACAGGACTGAGCATGCACGTTGAGTTGAATCTATAGCTTGTTGGTCAGAAGCACTCAGGTTTGCAACTAGCTTCTGGAGTGGAAGCAGGCGCAGTCTTTTGAGGCTGAGTCTTTAACACGAGGAATGTCTCCTCATACTGTTAGAATGGAGTTGAATCATAGGACATCCATCTGATTTTGAAGAACACCACCCCCACTCCCTATTAGAATTGGGCACAGGATTAGAGTACTACTGACTTCATAGAATAATCTGGAAAATGTTTCCTTCTCTATTTTCTGAGAGAGTTTGGTAGTATCTCTACTTTAACTGTTTAATAGGATTCACCAATGAATCTTTCTGGGACTGACCTTCTCATTGAATTACTCTGTTGTTTTCTTATTTTCTATTTTGTTGATTTCTAGCATAATCTTTATTACTTCTCTCTGCTTGGCTTGAGTTTAGTTTACTGCTCTTTTTCTAACTTTTTTTTAAGTGATATACAGTTGGTTTACAATATTAAGATAATTTCAGAAGTACTGTATAGTAAGTTGACACTTTTGTACATTATGAAGTGATTGCCATGATAAGTCTAGTAAGCATCTGATCCCCATACAAAGTAAATAAAGTATCATTGATCATATTCTTTATGCTGTGTATTACATCCCTTGGTTTACTTAATTTATAACTGGAGATTGGCACCTCTTAATTCATTTCATTTATTTTTTCCCCACTTCACCCCTTTCTTCTCTGGCAACCACCTGTTTGTTCCCTGTGTCTGAGTCTGTTTTGGTTTTGCTTGTTTTTGTTTTTTAGGCTTCACACATAAGTGAAATCATATGGTGTTTATCTTTCTCTGATTTCTTTCAGTTAGCATAATACCCTCTATGTTGTTGCAAATAGCAAGACTTCATTTTCTTTATGAATGAGATATATGCCAGTGTTTATATATACTACATCTTCTTTATTCATTCATCTATTGATGGACCTTAAATTGCCTCCATATCCTAGCTACTGTAAATAATGTTGCAATGAACATTGGAGTGCATATAATTTTTTCAAATCAGTGTGTTTGTTTTCTTCAGACAAATATTCATGAGTGAAATTTCTGGACTATATGAAAGTTCTATTTTAAGTTTTTGAGAAGCCTCCATAATGTTTTCCATAGTGGCTGCATCAATTTACAATCCCATCAACAGTGTGCAAGGTAGCCAACAGATCACAGGTAGCTCACCAAAGCTTGTTTCAGTAGACTCACACAACGCTGGAGTTCAGTGAACATTTAATTTCTATTAGAATCAACCAATCAACTGACTGTCAGTTCTGGTGTATATGTTTATGTGTGCTTTATTCATATTTTTCTTTTTTCTCTGATTTCCTTAGTATTTTAGTTGGACATGAGGAAAAGTAGTGTCATGGTATGCTAATAAGATGCTGTTTAAATCCCAAAGTAAAATCTAATTTTTGGATTTTGTGGGACATGGATTTCAAAAGTTCAGAAAATATATAGATATTACAGCATAACCTGCGACTCTGAAAAAGGTGGCAATTTATGAAGGTTGACATCGATGTGAAAATTAAATTTTACTTCACTTCAGTTCAGTCACTCAGTTGTGTCCGACTCTTTGTGACCCCATGAATCGCAGCACGCCAGGCCTCCCTGTCCCTCACCAACTCCCAGAGTTTACTCAAACTCATGCCCATCGAGACGGTGATGCCATCCAGCCATCTCATCCTCTGTCGTCCCCTTCTCCTCCTGCCCCCAATCCCTCCCAGCATCAGGGTCTTTTCCAATGAGTCAGCTCTCTCCACATCAGGTGGCAAAAGTATTGGAGTTTCAGCTTCAACATCAGTCCCTCCAATGAACACCCAGGACTGATCTCCTTTAGGATGGACTGGTTGGATCTCCTTGCAGTCCAAGGGACTCTCAAGAGTCTTCTCCAACACCACAATTCAAAAGCATCAATTTTTCAGCGCTCAGCTTTCTTCATAGTCCAACTCTCACATCCATACATGACCACTGGAAAAACCATAGCCTTGACCAGATGGACCTTTGTTGGCAAAGTAACATCTCTGCTTTTTAATATGTTATCTAGGTTGGTCATAACTTTCCTTCCAAGGAGTAAGCGTGTTTTAATTACATGGCTGCAGTCACCATCTGCAGTGATTTTGGAGCCCCCAAAAATAGAGTCTGACACTGTTTCCACTGTTTCCCCATCTATTTGCCATGAAGTGATGGGACCAGATGCCATGATTTTAGTTTTCTGAATGTTGAGCTTTAAGCCAACTTTTTCACTCTCCTCTTTCACTTTCAGCAAGAGGCTTTTGAGTAGACTCAAATTCTCCCCAATCCAGAGGAAAACAACCCATAATGAATGTGAAATCACTACAAAAGCAGATATGCAATGAGATCAACCACTAAATAAATGTAACAATAGTACATAACATTTTACTTTTGATCATGATTTTTTTTTGATGTTTGATATAAACGGTTCTGAAAATTCATCTGGAAGGAAAATATGTAAAAGTATACATAAAACTCAGTAAAAAAAAAAAAATGAGAAGTTGGTCTACCAGCTGTATTTTAAAAGTGTGATCATGAAAATGTGTGGTATAGGTGGTGAAGTGATTAAGTGTGGTGGCCCAGTTGTTGAGCTGCCACGCTTCTACTGCAGGGGCATAGATTCCGTTCCTGGGTCAGGGAACTAAGATCCTACATTCTGTGCCACATGGGCAAAAATAGGTGGCATAGGTGTTGGAACAGATAGATGAACAGAACAAATAAAAGTTCAGTTGAACTTTTCTCTGCATTGTAATAAACATCTTCATCATTATCACTTACATTAGTTGAATATTTACTATGGACCAGTTGCTACTCTAAGTTCTTTCATGTATTAACATATTTAATTCTCATGATGATCCTGAATCATGGCCCTTCCAATTTCCAGTTAGACTGTTTAACTCCATGACATACTGCCAGTGTGAGTCTAATAAAAGACATGAAGGAAAGGCTGGCATTAAAGTGTTGAATCAAACAAATTAAATAAGCAAAAAGAACTGGGCTGGGTAAGCAGTGGAGAAACAGACATGGAGAATAGACTTATGGACATGGACATGGGGAGAAGGGAGGAGAGGGTGAGATGTATGGAAAGAGTAACATGGAACCTTACATTCCCATATGTAAAATAGAGAGCCGACGGGAATTTGCTGTATGGCTCAGGAGACTCAAACAGGGGCTCTGTAACAAGCTAGAGGGGTGGGATGGGGAGGGAAACGGGAGGGAGGTTCAAAAGGGAGGGGATATATGTATTCCTATGGCTGATTCATGTTGAGGATTGACAGAAAACAACAAAATTCTGTAAAGCAATTAACCTTTAATAAAAAAATAATAAAATTTAAAAAAAAAAAGAATGGAGAACATTCTGAGAACTGGGGAGTAGGGCAATTATATACCCCCTTCACATCAGCCCTACTCGACTAGCACAGGATTTCTTGTCATTTGCACAGGAAAATGGGCCAATCTGGGTTCTTTCTCAAAGTGAGTTTATCGCTGACCACCCACTGTCACTCCTAGGATGCTCAGAGATGGTCAATGTTGCACATAAGTAAAAGATCCTGATATATGGGATAGGCAAGTCTAGATGATGTCGGGATCCTGGATGGGGAAGGCATCTCAGTCTAGTGGCAAAAGCAGCAAAGTATTAAGTAATTCATGAAACAACACCTGGGACCAGTCTTCATAGGCCTATTCCAGGGGTGGGTGTCTTCAGAGTGTCTTAATTTGTGGAGAAAAGACCAGTGAGAATCATGGTTTTGGAGTCACAGATTATGCAATATAATCATCTCTCTCTTGTTCTTACATCTAGTGATGTGTTTCCTCTATCCTGGCTTTTTGGTGCTCATAAACTTAAGGCCATTCTTTGGTCACTTTATAATAGCATCCACTGAGACTCAGCTGCCTGCTGGACTTCATGTACCAGATGCCTAGTGCAAGGAAGAACCAAGAGAAAGGATTGAGGCATTGAATAGTTTGGGAGTAGGAAGTCTGGTTTCCCAAGACAGAGTTTTTAGGTTTCTTTTTTTACCCAAAAAGTGACTCAGGGAAATGTCAAAAAGTGAATCTCCAGCTCAGATCTCTCTTTTTCCAGCACTAATCCACACCTCGAAGCTGCACTTCTTCTTGAGTCATGATTGCCTCTGATGGGTTACTCATTAATTAGGGCTTTGGTTTAACAGCCAATCCCCCACTTCCACCTTGAAAGCCAACATCCTTCCTAGGAAGTGGCCACCTGTCTTTGCTTGCTTACATCAAAGTATTACATCTCCCCTCGTTTATTCCAGCCCCCAGCCCAATGTTCCTGATCAGAACTTGGCTTTCTGAGAAGACTGGAGCTGACATCTATGGAGAGCAGATGCTGGTCAGAACCTGTCAGGCTCCTCTCCCTGGTTCCCCAAGCTGACTAGTTTCTACACCACTGCCTATGAAATTGGCACCGCGGTTCAGTTGCCCAGTCAAGTCCGACTCTTTGCAACCCGATGGACAGCAGCACGCCAGGCCTCCCTGTCCCTCACCATCTCCCGGAGTTTGCCCAAGTTCATATCCATCGTATCGGTGAGGCCATTCAGCCATCTCATCCTCTGATGCCCTCTTCTCTTTCTGGCCTCGATCTTTCCCAGCATCAGGGACTTTTCCAAGGAGTCAGCTGATTCCCTCTCAAAAGCATGGCAGTACCACACGAAGACCTGTA
Source organism: Dama dama (assembly GCF_033118175.1). NCBI lineage: Eukaryota > Metazoa > Chordata > Mammalia > Artiodactyla > Cervidae > Dama > Dama dama. The sequence goes on along the minus strand of NC_083699.1, from coordinate 6,717,885 downwards.
TAGAAATAATCATGGCTGCATTAATCATAAAAACCCCAGACCGGAGGCAATCCGAATATCCATCAACTAGGCGAAAGTGTTTTGTTTTTGTTTTTTTTAATTGTGGTTTATCCAGTCAGTAGAAAATTACTCAGTAATAAAAAGGCAAAAACTACCAAGACATGAATGAATATTCAAAATGAATCACCTTCAAAAGCATCACACTAAGTGAAAGATGTCAGATAAAAAGGACTGAAATGGAGCCAGACGCTGTGGTCCTTGCCTCCATCCCCCATGTCCTCAACCTGCCTTTGGTCTGTGGAAAGCTTTAGTCAAAGAATAAGTTTAATCAGAAAAAATGAGAACATGCGGAAACAAAGGAAAACAGTCAAAGGAGATCAAATAATAACAATGTACTCATTAAGCATCACCAAGGACCTGTAGTTCTTTCTCAAGGGCTATGGACAGTATTCTGAGCCATATCCTGTGAGCTCTCTTACAGATACTGAAACTCCCACCAGGTGGGAGAAGTTAGCTACACGATGACCAGATCGTACCCATGACAGAAGCTGCCGCAATTCCGAAAACTGGCCTCAAAGAAATGGGAACAAACAGACCCTGGACCTGAAGACTAACTGTACCTAAAACAACCAACATGACGCTGGTCAGACCACTGCTGAGGTGGTCTGTTAGAGATGACTGTGCTGTTTCTGTACGTAGCCCCACCACCACACCACTGTCTGAAAAAGCTCTTGCCCCAGTGGATGCCAGTGGGGTGGAGTCAGCCTTCTGACAGGCATCCACCCACCTCTCCCTCAGTTTTTGGCATCTGAAATAAAGCAAACTTTCCACCAACCTGGCCTGTTTATTGGCTTTTGGGTGGTGAGCAGCCGGACCCCATCCCTATCAGTAACAGGACTACATCTTCAATAATTCTATTTATTTAAAAGCCCAGACAAGGAAAGTGTAGTAGAGACGGAAAGCAGATCAATGCTTGTCCAGGTTAGGAGGGAGGATTTATTGTGAAAAGACACAAGGGAACTTTCTACAGGGATGGAAATGTTCTAAAAGTGAGTTGTGGGGGTGGTTACACAACTCTACAAATTTACCAGAATCATTGAATTGCATAATTATAGTAAGTTTTACGTTATGTAAATCTTACCTCAATAAAGATGCTAAAAAAAATAATAATAATAAAAGATGGCAGTGATCTCTGTAGATTCTATATGAAACAGATTCCCCTTCCCTAAAACAGAGTTCAGAACATGATCCCCAGGTCAGCTGATGATGGTCTGAAGATTAAGAGAATACAGGAATGTCTATACTGGAGGTGACTGTGTGCACACCCAGGAATTGTTAGCATTACCTGCCAAGTCCTTGGGAACAATAAATAGAAAACAGTCTACAAAAACGTGTGTTCAAGAATTATCACATCCCTTTTCTCCATAACCTGAATCGATTTCTATTTTCTATCTTCAACTTCCTAGCTTGTGAAACAATCATCCTCATTGCTTACTGAAATTCCCACTTCTTGCTCATACCATTGAGGTAGGCCATGGAGCCAAAACACTGATGCTGGAGGTGTCTTCTTGTCCTTCCTCATGCATTTGCATGCAGTCATGGCCCTATCTGCATGACCCCTTCTGACCAATATTCCTTTGTTGTTTTAGTCCCACTCTCTGGCACTGAATTCCCTGGTGGCTCAGTGGCAAAGAATCCGCTTGCCAATGCAGGAGACGTGGGTTTGATCCCTGGATCAGGAAGATCCCCTGGAGAAGGAAATGGCAACCCATTCTAGAATTCTTGCCTAGAATATCCCATAGACAAAGAAGTCTGGCAAGCTGCAGTCCATGGGGTCACAAAAGAGACAGCCACGATTTAGTGACTAAACAACTAAACAGACACAGGAATCCTTGCTGAGATGGCCCACGGGGCCTGTATAGGTGACAGGTTGCAAGTCAGTGGCATGGAAACTACATCTGGTCTGCAGCTGTGCTTTGTTTGGCCTATGTTTTGTTTTAAAAACATTGTAGCCAACTTTTATAAGTCAGAAGGGTTCAGGGAAAAAAATACAATTTCTGGCTTCTCTAGAACACCAGGAAAGCTAGAAATAATGGGCACTTCTCCATGTGGCCACGATCACAGGAGCTGAGGAATGACTGCCCCTCTGATGTTTGACATAGACACATCCAACCTCAATTTTCCCCCAACACTGAGGCAGGGTGTCAGTTGATGTTTTCATAATATTTGCAAGATTTGTTGTTGTTGTTTTTTACACTAGGCCCTTTGAAACCACTTGTCTGACCTGCCTTTGCCGTAGCAGGTGTTTGAGATCCGTGGTACGGCTGCCCCATGGCCATCCCCTTACCCCTCCCCAGTAGACGAGACACACTTTCTGTGGCTTCTCTCTCCCTTACCAGTGGTATTCTCTTGCTAGTCTGTGAAAGAACCTTCTTTATCCATTTTTCAAAAGTCATTTCCTTTGACAAGCCAAACTCAATTTTAGCCCTGGGGTTTAGCCTTTTAAAAGCCAAAACTAGAAAATGGTTTTCTTTCCAGGCAGCAGGAGCTTTTGTCCTTTCACAGACCTCTTTTGAGAAAAGGGGAGCAGAACCAAAAATTCTTGCTTAAAAGGAGAAGAGAGAAGAGAAAATATTATGGAAAGAGGGAACATGGGTTAATATCTCAAAATTTTAACTCACAGGCATAACTTTGTTTTCAGATACCTAATTAAAAGACGTATTCAGTTCAGTACAGACACTCAGTCATGCCCAGCTCTTTGCCAGCCCATGGACTGCAGCACACAAGGCTTCCCTGTCCGTCACTGGAGCTTGCTCAAACTCATGTTCATTGAGTCAGTGATGTCATCCCACCATCTCATCCTCTGCCATCCCCTTCTCCTCCTGCCTTCAGTCTTTCCCAGCATCAGGGTCTTTTCCAATGAATCAGTTCTTCACATCAGGTGGCCAAAGTATTGGAGTTTCAGCTTTCAGCATCAGTCCTTCCAATGAATATTCAGGACTGATTGCCTTTCTCCTTCTGTCCAAGGGACGCTCAAGACATAGTAGTTGAGTCAAATGACTCATCAATTAATATAAACACATTCCATCTTTTACTTGGAGTCAAAGTACCATCTGTTCAGTGAGTTGTTATTCCCTTTACTTGTAATATTGCTGGGCTGTTAATACTGGAAGAATGTATGATTATGCAGCTAAGTGCCAGGGCCCCCCTGGAATGGAAAGGATGCTTCAGTTCCAACCATGGTCAGAAGCTAACTCCCCGACAAACATAAACTGTCACTAGGTACCCCTTCCTGTCTCGGGCACATGTGCTGAACTGCAAACCCGCAGGTAGAACAGAACTCTGAGGAGGTCAGAACCCAGGCAGCATGTGAATGCTCAAGTCGAAGAGAACTGCAGGGAGCCAGTGAAGGACATTCCAATCCTGGGGCCCATAAAGAAAAAGCAGACGGTCTGTAGGCGCGTAGCCAAGCTCACTGGAGGGGGTGGAGGTCCTCTGTAGGCTGCACTTGTAGTGAACTCTGAGCATTACAGATGAGAAGGCGGGGGGCTCTGTGTAAACTGTTATTATGAAGGCAAAGAAACAAAGAGGTTCCATCCCAGTACAGAATGTCATCAGACCACACAAAAGGATCCGCTGGCCCGAGACCGCAAAACAAGGTTTCCAGGCAGAGTGGACACAATCACTTAGCCACTGACAAGGCTTACTACCAGATCTCAAGGGGCCAGGCACTGGAAGTTGTTTAAAGCTCATTAAATGATGTTAATAGTTTTTCCCCTTTATTGAGGTAGTTGATTTACAATGTTCTATAAATTTCAGATGCATAAATAACCACCAGTGACTCACAATTCTTAAAGGTTATACTCCATTTATAGTTATTAAAAAATATTGGTTTTATTTCCTGTGCTGTATAACATATCCTTGTAGCTTGTTTATGTAGTTTGTACTTCTTAATCCCCTATCCCTATCTTGCTAAGAGCAATGACATTGGGAAGTAGTGTAAATTAATCAATCAACTAATCAATAAAAATACCAGCATCAGTTAGTCAGTCAGTTCTGTCACTCTGTCATGTCCAACTCTTTGCAACCCCAGGGACTGTAGCCAGGCCTCCCTGTCCATCACCAAACCCTGGAGTTGACTCAAACTCATGTCCATTGAGTCTGTGATACCATCCAGCCATCTCATCCTCTGACATTCCCTTCTCCTCCTGCCTTCCATCTTTCCCAGCATCACAGCCTTTTCAAATGAGTCAGTTCTTCACATCAGGTGGCCAAAGAATTGGAGTTTCAGCTTCAGCATCAGTCCTTCCAATGAATATTCAGGACTGATTTCCTCTAGGATGGACTGGTTGGGTCTCATTGCTGTCCAAGGGACTCTCAAGAGTCTTCTCCGACACCACAGTTCAAAAGCATCAATTCTTTGGTGCTCAACTTTCTTTATAGTCCAACTCTCACATCCATACATGACTAGTGGAAAAATCATAGCTTTGACTAGATGGACCTTTGTTGGCAAAGTAATGTCTCTGCTTTTTAATATGCTGTTTAGGTTGGTCATAACTTTTCTTCCAAGGAGCAAGCATCTTTTAATTTCATGGCTGCAGTCACCATCTGCAGTGATTTTGGAGCCCAAAAAATAGTCTGTCACTGTTTCCCCACCTATTTGCCATGAAGTGATGGGACTGGATGCCATGATCTTAGTTTTCTGAATGTTGAGCTTTAAGTCAACTTTTTCACTCTCCTCCTTCACTTTCATCAAGATGCTCTTTAGTTCTTTTTCATTTTCTGCCATAAGGGTTGTGTCATCTGCATATCTGAGGTTATTGTTATTTCTCCTGGCAATCTTGATTCCAGCTTGTCCTTCCAGTCCAGCGTTTCTCATGATGTACTCTGCATAGAAGTTAAATAAGCAGGGTGACAATATACAGCCTTGACATACTCCTTTCCCTATTTGGAACCAGTCTGTTGTTTCATGTCCAGTTCTAACTGTTGCCTCCTGACCTGCATACAGATTTCTCAAGAGGCAAGTCAGGTGGTCTGGTATTCCCATCTCTTTCAGAATTTTCCACAGTTTATTGTGATCCACATAGTCAAAGGCTTTGGCATAATCAATAAAGCAGAAGTAGATGTTTTTCTGGAACTTTCTTGCTTTTTCAATGATCCAATAGATGTTGGCAATTTGATCTCTGGTTCCTCTGCCTTTTCTAAATCCAGCTTGAACATCTGAAATTTCACGGCTCATGTATTGTTGAAGCCTGGCTTAGAGAATTTTGAGCATTACTTTTCTAGCATGTGAGATGAGTACAATTGTGTGGTAGTTTGAGCATTCTTCGGCATTGCCTTTCTTTGGGACTGAAATGAAAACTGACCTTTTCCAGTCCTGTGGTCACTGCTGAGTTTTCCGAATTTGCTGGCATATTGAGTGCATCAACTAATCAATAAAAATACCAGCATGCACATTGCAATTCCAAGACACCTTTTCCCTTTGAATATTGAAGCTGAGTTGCGGAGAAGTGGCCTGATGTAAATCTCCTGTTGTTTATTACCAAAGCTGGGGGGGCAGGGGGAGCACAGCTAAATTGAAGGCCTAGTCTTTCTACCCCTGAAGAGATATCTCATTGCCCAAGAGGCAACATTTGTTTCTTCCAACTCAGATATAATTGGGAAGGGAGCCAATGACCAAGAACATAAAGAGATGATTGGATGGGATATAATACTTACATAGTGTGTTAACTTTCCTTCATGTCGGTTTGGAAACCTCTGTTTTACTGGACAATTTAATCCCTGCTAGAACACACAAATAACCTTAGACAGGGGGAGATCTACAGGTATGTGTGTGCATCCCAGAGACTCTAGTTAACATTCAGAAAAGTAAACTATCAAGCAAGTGACGTCATACATGTCCCCTTCTGACCCACCCTCATTGACTCCTGGGAAGAAAAAACTCACAGGAGGCTGCCCACCTGCTCTGTCACTTGTCAGGGCCACCTGAGATCTTATCGACCCTGGTTTCATACTTTCTATTTTTTCCTTATTGTCTCCCTTCTATTCTTTTCCACTTCTACCTTTGTTCCATATACTAGCTGGACTGGAATCAACTGTGTCCTTGCCTTCGTACTGGGTGAACCCAGTTCCTGGCCAGGCTCTGGCAATTAGGATGAGTTCAATCTAACCCCTCTCATCCCCACCCTTACGCTACCCTGCCGCCGCCCCCCACCCTGTCTCGCTTGTCCTCCAGTTCAAGTGCTCCCAGCTCCTGGCATATGAACAGCATCTGGACGTGTAGTCAGTATCACGGTTCGTGGTGAAAGAGCCACAGAGAGGCCAGGAGGGGAGGAAAGGAAAACAGAAAGCTGAGAAGGAGGGCAGCATGCAAACTCGACCCGTTAGGTACATGGCAGGATTCCCAGTAACTAATGACCATAAATTAGATGAAGAAATCATTGGAGAAGATACAGTCAAAACATAGCTCAGATAGAAGCCTCATTTAGCTAGTCAGAGCCACATCTAATAATAGTTGGAAACGAGCAGAATAATTTGATCAACGACTTTTTTTGCAAGTTGCATCACTTGTTTTATAGTTTTAAAATACATATAATTTAGACCAGTGCTATTCAGTAGCACAATGTGGCTATTTAAATTTAAAGTAATTAAAATTAACTACAATTAGAGACTTCCCTGGTGGTTCAGTGGTTAAGACTTCACCTTCCAGTTCAAGGGGTGTGGGTTCGATGTCTGGTTGGGGACCTAAGATCATGCTGGCCAAAAAATAAAACAGGAACAATATTGTAACAAATTCAGTAAAAACCTTAAAAAGTGGTCCACATCACAAAATATCTTTAAAAAACAGTAAAATTAACTACATTTAAAAATTCAATTCCTCAGTTGCACTAGTCGTGTTTCAAATGCTTGATTTCCCCATGTGGCCAGGGGCTACCGTATTGAACGGCAGAGGTATAGAACATTTCCAGCATCCCAAGAAGATTCAGTGTGCTTTTCATTTATCAGGTTACTGTTTCCTCCATATCGAGTGAACAAGTGTATTGTGTGTTGCTTGTAGCTCTGACTACTGTGAAATTTTCCTTAAGCACTGTGGAGGTAACTGACATGACACTCTGGACCACCTAGTTATGCAATCAGCTTGTGATGTCTGTTCCCATTTTTCACACATCAGTGTACTATTTCCATCTGACAACAGATTGATGACACTCTTGTGCCACTTTATGACTCTGTAGATTTGATAGTATTCAATTCAGGATAAGCAATTCACATTCCATAGTCACTTTTTCTTCCATGATTAAGAGATTTCTTAATCCCTGTCAATGCCCATTAGTATCTGAGGAGCTGTTATTTTAAGCAGAGATGAGCTCTGCCCACACTACCACCCTCCTACTGGAGCCAGTGACTCCCCACATCACTACCTGTATCTCTCGCATCATCAGATCGGCAGGATGACAGAGCCACATGGCCGGAAAGATAGTACCACAGCCTGAATCTGCTACAGTGTTCTCCAATCCGAGCTCTAATAAAATGCACAACCTTATCCCATAATCTGATACATTTATTGGAGGTGGTACCCCCAAACATGGCCTAAATTGCCTCAAAAAAAAAAAAAAAAAACGGTAGGAAGAGGGATAGATTGGGAACTTGGGGTTAACAGATGCAAACTATTATATGTAGAATGGATAAACAACAGGGTCCTACTGTATAGCACAGGCAATGACATCCAATATCCTCTAATAAACCATAATGGGAAAATGTGAAAATGAACATATGAATATATCCTTATGACTGAATCACTTTGCTGTACAACAGAAATTAACAGAACATTATAAACAAACTGTTCATTATTTAAAAAGCAAGTAAACCAAAGCTAACTCTCTTTCTTAATAGAGGTCCAAGATGCAAAAATGTGTTCTTTACATTAAAGGAGAATTTCCTGGAATGCCCCAGAACATTCAGTTCAGTTCAGTCACTCAGTCATGTCCGACTCTTTGTGACCCCATGAATCACAGCACGCCAGGCCTCCCTGTCCCTCACCAACTCCTGGAGGTTATTCAAACTCCTGTCCATCGAGTTGGTGATGCCATCCAGCCATCTCATCCTCTGTTGTCCCCTTCTCCTCCTGCCCCCAATCCCTCCCAGCATCAGGGTCTTTTCCAATGAGTCAACTCTTTGCATGAGGTGGCCAAAGTATTGGAGTTTCAGCTTCAACATCAATCCTTCCAATGAACACTCAGGACTGATCTCCTTTAGGATGGACTGGTTGGATCTCCTTGCAGTCCAAGGGACTCTCAAGAGTCTTCTCCAATACCACTGTTCAAAAGCATCTTCAACACTCAGCTTTCTTCATAGTCCAACTCTCACATCCATACATGACCACTGGAAAAACCATAGCCTTGACTAGATGGACCTTTGTTGGCAAAGTAATGTCTCTGCTTTTTAATATGCTATCTAGGTTGGCCATAACTTTCATTAGTTCACTACAAAACTTTAAAATGTCTCAGGACCTTTGGTATATATGTATGTGACTAGAGCATCTAGGGTAAATGCTGCTTCCTGAGTACCAAGTCTATTTAGCAAAATGGGATCAAAATAGTAGAACAGTATGATATTTCCGGGGCTTCTCAGGTGGCACAGTGGTAAAGAATTTGCCTGCCAATGCAGGAGACACAAGAGATTCAGGTTCAATCCCTGATTCAGGAAGATGTCCTAAAGTAGGAAATGACAACCCACTCCAGTATTCTTGTCTGGAAAATTCTATGGAATGAGGAGCCTGGCAGGTTACAGTCCATGGGGTCTCAAAGAGCCGGACACAACTGAACACACATACAGAGGACCATGATGACAATGACAGCCCATCTCTAACATCCTTAAAACACATCGCTATTCTTCTTTCTGGAGTGACTATATCCTGCAAAAACCAAGGGAACAGTGCAAAGTATTGTATGCAAGGCACGTGCACTGAATCTGTACCTTTTTTTTCTTTAGAGCTTTGTTTTTTTATTGGGGTATAGCTGATTAACAATGTTGTGATAGCTTCAGGTGAACAATGAAGGGACTCAGTCACACATATGTATGTATCCATTCTCTCCCTGAATCTGTATATTCAGTAAGTTGTTTCAAAACTCTCTTATTCTATGGGTCTATTTACCTGTCTCTCTGCAATACCACAAGGTCTTAATTGCTATAGTTTTATTAAAATTTTGTTATCTGTTAGAACAGTTTTCTTCTTCGGAAATATCTTGAGTCTTCTAGACTTTCTGCTCTTTCATTTAAGTTTCAAAATCAGCTTGTTAAATTCCATGAAAAAAAAACTCTCTAGTGATTTGGAATGGATTTGTCTTCGAGAGAGTCATCATTATGTTTGAGATAGAAGTTTAAGATTATTGGTAGTTACAGAATAAAGATTTCATGGGAATGAGTGTGAATAAAAATTGAAGGGATTAACTGAGTGTTTTTTCTGATATGTGGTATTTGTCCCAACAATGTTTTATTTTTACTGTTATATAATCAACTTTAAACTCTTGTAAATGCAGATCAAGGAAAGGAATGAGAAGAGAATGTAGCTTGGAAATAAAGCTTGAAGTCTGAAGGAACATATTTTGGTTTTCTTTGCTATTCAACTAGCAAAATTTGGAGGTACTTTACCCTGGAGAAGAAAATGGCAACCCACTCCAGTATCTTTGCCTGGAAAATCTCATGGGCAGAGGAGCCTGGTGGGCTGTAGTCCATGGGGTCGCAAAGAGTCAGACACGACTGAGCGACTAACACTTGCTTACTTACAGATGAAAGTAAAGAAACAATCTGAAAGATGGAGAATAAAAACTGAAGAAGACAAGATGACTGAGGCAGCAAGAGTTCAGTAACCATAGAGTGGAAATCTCCCTCTCTTTCTACCTTTGTGTGTGTGTGCATGCGCTCACATATACCCTGCATACATGCATGCAGTAGGTGGCATTTCAAGAGTTCACAACATTAAAGAGGGAAATTTTCCACAAAGCATTATCCCCAAAGGATGTCTCTATGTATTCTAATAGAATGGAGGGAAATCATTAGACTTGAGACACTGAGGAACTGTAGGAACAAAGTATTACTATAGGCAAATATGACCCATTTTCAGAGTTTTTCTTAAAAAGGAAATTAGATATGACTTGACAGTTAGTAGGTTTCACGGTAGAGAGCGCCCCAAGTTAACATTCCCAACCAGTTGTATGACTTTTATATAATGCCTTAAGAACTACTTCAATTTCTCTGTATAGATATAATTTCACCCATCTTATTTAGAAGGAAAATTTCTCCTCTTCATAACTCAAGGAGAACATTTTTATAAATTAGAGATTGAGTTTCCTTTTAGGAAAACATATTAAGAATCCCATGGACAGAGGAGCCTGTCAGGCTACAGTTCATAGGGTCTCAGAGTCAGACATGACTAAAGCAACTCAGCAAGTGTGCACTAAGAACTGAAAAAAATATTATAAGAGTAAATCACTTCTCCTTCAAATGAACAAGTTTTTGAAATTTAATAATATGATAATGAAAGTAAATTTTCAGATCAAATGATGACATAGAAATTCAACAAGGAGAAACATGCTAAAAGTCGAATGGTACTTTTAGTTTTCTTTCCAGAAGAATGAAATTTCACAAGCATAGTCTTAGGAAGTTTGCAGTCTACACTCAGTTGTTTTAAAGTTATTGATCATGATTTAATCTAATTGTAATTTGTTTTATCTGAGAAAGTGTGTATATGATTCTATGGCTTATAAAATTATTTTAATAATCAAAGTAAAAATGATTAAAGTATAAATAGAAGAGGTTGTGATTTCTCTTACATTACTAGAAAGCTGCCAGTGAAAATGATGTATTAATAATTCTATTAGTGTTACACATGACTTCAGCAATAGCAAGCCTTAATACTATCTTTTCAATCACCTTTATTTTTAAATGACCACATGTGGTTCTTGCTTTTGTTCTATCTTGTGTTTGGGGGGTGTTTCACCCTCCCACTTCCCCCCTCATACACATCTTAATAATTTTATGCTTCTTGGAATAATTACTAAATAAGTTGTAAATAATCTTTAATTAAAACATAACTAGTTCCTTCACTGTATCCCAAATAGATAAAAATCATTTTTCTTTAAGTCATTAGGGCTCTATTTGAAAATTATGGTCTCGGGATTTAGTAAGACTTTGATGACTTGAGAGAGTAACAAACTGTACCACATACTGCATCTTGCTCACTCAGTGAGGCTAATTCAGTAGCTGACCGAATCTCACAAATGCATTTAAAGGGAAATGGATGCTGATTCCTAGATTCTATCATTTAATGTGTAAATGGGGAGTTTCAGATGCCGTTATTTGCCATAATAAGTCTGATGTCATTCGGTAACAAAGTTCCGGAGCTGAAATTAGCATCACCAGCTTTGAAATCAACCTGTCACATTCTAATGAATCAGTTGTATTTGTCTGGATTAAAATGGAATCATTCATAGGACTTCCAGAATGGTGACATGAGGACCCTCTTCCCAGTAGAACAACTACAAATGATTAATTAAAAAAAAAACAGTGACTTGGAAATTGTTCTGAAGAAATAGAGAAAATGTAAAACATTTATTCCAGAAAATGCACTCAATTTTTTTTAAGAACAGCAGCGTCTGTGGCAACTGATCCCTAATCCACTTCCTCCGGGGCTTCCTAGGTAGCTCCGTGGGTAAAGAAGCCACGAACCAGGAGATACAAGAGATGTGGGTTTGATCCCTTGGTCAGGAAGATCCCCTGGTTGCGGGCATATCAATCCACTCCAGTAGCCTTGCCTGGAGAATCCCGTGGACAGAGGAGTCCATAGGGTCACAAAGAGTCGGACATGACGGAAGCGACTTAGCACGCTTGCATGCACCATTTCCTGCCACCTCCTCAGCTCAGCATCATGGAAACTATTCCTGTTGGGTTGTAACGAAGAGCACAGAGCCCCTCTCCATCTTGCTCTCAGTCTTTATGGAATCTTCCCTAGAGGAGCATCCTCCATCAATGCTCATCCCCCCAGCTCCTCATCCAGAAACTCTATTCTAGCAAAGGGCAATTAAGAGATCTGGGGCTCCCTTTCTCCACCCAGAAAAGACGGAGGGTGGAAACACAACGCTAGTCCCCAGTTGCTCTGCCCCGGCTTGCTCATGGGGAGGATGTTTCAAGCTGAGACAGTGGAGATGCAAAGATCGGGACTTATCAACATCACCTAGCATTTCACTTGAATCACAGAATTATCCCCACCTCTAAACCCCTAATAGTGACACACAGGTTTTACACAAAGGTAGTAAAACAGATCATAGGAAGGAATAACTCCATAGCTCCAGGAATCCAATATCCAGGGGCCCTAATTGAAGTAAATCAAACTGTGGAGCAATTTATGCCCCAGGGCATTGTTGAAAACAATAGGATCAACGACTGGCAATTAGTGGCGGTAACAGAGGGGTATTATCAACAGAGGCAAAAAACTTAACAGGGAGCACAGGGGAAGAGATTAAAGAAGCCCTGATGAAACCACTGCCACCTTGAGAGACTGTGTGCCTACCTGAGACTGGTCCTCCCTATGCGGACCCACATCAGAAAATATACAGATTTCACTAAAATTGTCTATTTCAACAAAAGTGATGAGACATACAGAAACAGCAAAGTATGACCTATATATATATAGAGAGAGAACAAAAACAACAACAAAAATGCAGGCAATAGATAACAGCCTTCGAGAAGACTCAATGATCATACATAGCAGACAAATCTTCGAAGGCTACTATAAAATATTCAAAGAACTGAAGGAAACCATGCCTAAAGAAGTGAAGGCAGACATGATGACAATGTCTCAGCAAATAGACAATGTCAAAAAAGAGATACATACTATACAAGAAAACCAAATAGAAATTCTGGAGATGAAAAGTAAAAATACTCAAAAAAAAAAAAAAATTCACTAGACACTCAACAGTAGGTTTAAGCAGATCTAAGAGAAAATCAGTGAACTTGAAGATAATTTCTATAAACTATGTAATATAAATACCCAGAACAAGAATGAAAAAAATGGACAGAATCTCAGGGAACACAATATACCTAAACTTATGGAATGCAACTGAAACAGTGCCTAGAGAGAAATTTATAGCACAAATACTTAAAAAGGATAAATAAACTAATAATCTGACTTTTCACCTTAAGACCCTTGAAAAAGGTGGGCACACTAACACTAAAGCAAACAGAAGAACGCACATAGTAAAAATGAGAAAAGAGATAAAAGAAATAGAAAATAGAAAAACAATAGAGAAAATCAGTGGAACAAAATGGAGGAAAGACAACAAAATTGACCATTCTTTAGCTAGATTAACTGGGGGATAAAGATAAAAGACTCAGATGAAGGAGGGAACATCACTACTGACCTTACAGGAATGAGAGGGATGTTGACAGCGGGCTTTTCTGGTGGTCTGGGGGTTAAAACTCTGTGCTTCCACTGCAAGGGGGAAGAGATTTGATCCCTGGTCAGAGAACTAACTTCCCACATGCCGCATAGTGTGACCAAAAAAAACAGAACAAAACAAAAAGGATGCTAAAGGAATAATATGCAACTGTATGTAAACAAATTAGATAATTTAGATGAAAGGAACAAATTCTTAGAAAGAAACTGACAAAAGAAGAAACAGATTAAATAGACCTATAATAAGTAGAAAGAATAAATTTGCTAATTTAAAACTTGCCATAAAGAAGAACCCACCACCAGATGCATTTATTGTTAATTCTACAGAATATTAAATACAAATAAACACTAATTCTTCATAAACTCTTTCAAAAATAGAAGCAAACCATTTTTTACTCATTTTATGAAGTCATTGCTACCATTATATCAAAATGAGACAAACACAAGACAAGCAGAGCCCAGTATCTCTTACAAATATAGATACCAAGATCTTAAATAAGATATAGCAAATTAATATAGCAGTAATATATAAAATGGACTATGCACCATAACCAAGTGGGATTTATTTCAGGAATGCAGAGTTGATTTATCATACAAAAATTATTTATAGAATTACACTATATCAATAAATTAAGAAGTGAAAAATATATGATTATCTCAGATGCAGAAAAAGCATCTTCATGATAGAAACCTAATAAACTAGAAATTAAAAGAACCTCCTCAACCTGAAAGGCAATTTATATGAAAAAATACCCACAGTTAGCATCATACTTAACAGTGAAAAACCAAATGCTTTTCCCCTACAAAATGAAACAAGGATGTCCACTCTTACCTCATCTATTTAACATTTTTCTGGAGGTTCTAGCTAGGGCATTTGAACAAGAAAAATAAATAAAAACATTGACATTGGAAAGAAAGGATCAAAACTATTTCTATTTTCAAATGACATTATCTTATGTGGAAATATATTAAAGTTAAAATCCACTAAAGTTTATTAGAATATTAGTAATAGTAAATGAGTTAATATACAAGCAAGATCAGATCAGAATATAAGATCAACATACAACAATCAACTGTATTTTTGTGTACTAAAAATGAACTTTTCAAAAATAAAATTACTAAAATAATTCAATTTTCACTAAAATAAAAGACAATAGAATACTTGGGTGTAAGTTAAACATAAAAATTTTCTGTTAATTACTCTTTAATGATTCTATATTATAGTATTTACAAAAAGTACATGTAAAAGTACACAAATTAAAATATATCAGATTTTGAAATCATCAAATAAAAAAAATGCAATGTATTTCTTAGAGCAGCATTAGATAAGTCTCAAAGTAATTAAGTTACACCTTTCAAAATATTGCCTCCAGATGGTAAATTAAGTCTGTTTTTGTAATATTTTAATAAATTACTCACCTTGGAGTTCTAAGAGTACAGGCTTTAAGATTTTGGACTTAAACTGTCCTTTAAATTCTTTTACCAGGATTACTAATATACCCTAAAGAACTATTTATTTTCTAACTTGTTCATTTTCATTACTTAATATACTGTTGGGAATACTTTATCTTGGGCCATGTCTAGACATCCAGATGGTTTTGATAAATTCATTTGAAAAAGAGGTTGAGTTCAGGGAAATGGCTAATTATTTTTTTTTTTTAACTAAGCATATTTTTTCTAAAGAATGCCACAAAATCATCTTGACTGAATTATTCACCTTTCAACTGATTATTTTGGCAGTGGGTCGATCAGAAACATCATGTTCTATGATGAGAGTTTAATATTTAGCACAGAGATACTTAAGAGGGACTTTTATTCTTTGGCGGGGTACAGGGTGGTAGAAAGGAGACTTGATTTTAATGACCACCAGGTTAAATACTGCCAAGTAAAAATATGCCCATCATATTCACAAGGAAAATCAGATCTGAAATCTAAGCAGCATTTTACTTCTAAGGAAAATACATGTTGCTGAGGTGGCCAACTAAGATTTACTCTTTGAACTATATGCTGAAAACTATCTTTAAATCGGGACAAATAATAGACATGTTGACCAAATGCGCAGCTTTCTCAGGCTGCAGAATGTAATGCTGTATTTACTGAAGCCAAAAGAGAAAGATCAGAAAATGACAAGACTCACTGAACACCTCTTGGCAGATACAGAAATGATTATCTCTTGTTTACTCTATCAGATATATCCTGGATCGAATGCAGGAATGACGCTCATTATTCACTCGTCACAATTCTAGAGCCCAAGATCATGACTGTGCCTTCATTCATTTATTCAACAAATGGGGAAATAAATATTTGTTAAGCGTCTATCCAATGGCAGTTCTAAAAGAGGTGAACAGTATAAATACAAGCCTTATATAATTCTCAGAGTAATTCTATGATAAAGAAACCTGTGTCCGATGAAATTATATAATTTATCCAAAGCCCCACACTCTCCTAAGTGGAAAATTCAGGATGAAACAATTCCCTCAGACAGTAAGAATGCTGTTTTTTACTTTGCTGATTCATTTCTTTAAAGATATTCTTTTCATTTTAACTGCAACATATTTTACGTATTTTAAAAAGGGTGAAAATAGCTCAGCATTCAACAACCAGATTTAAGAGAAGTTAACACTTCACAGCATTTGCTTCAGGTTTTAAAGAAAAAGTGCTACAGACCCAGCTCCAACAATAACTCCATTTTCCTCCTTCCTGATTTCCTAGAAGTATCGACTGCCCTGAAGATGCATCATATCATTTCCATGCATGTCATGTTAGACAGTGCCTATGTATTTCTAGGTAGTAATGTTGTTTTATGTGTTTAAATGTACATAAATGCTATCACTTTATGAATCTACAACTTCCTATTTCATTTTACATATTTATCAGATGTCTATTTTGGTATATGAATATACGATTCTTTCTTTCTTTAACCAAAAAGTTATATAAAATGTATTTTTAAGTGTCCAAGTGCCTCTGTTTTTGCTAATAATTCCTAATTTTATTGTTATTTAATTTGCTGAAGTTTCTTTGTGGCCAAATCACGTTCATTATACAGAGGTTTCTTGTACTTGGAAATAATGTGTTGTCTTGTACTTGAAAATACTAATTGCTTTACACACATTCTGTGTATAGCTATTATACCAAGTTATAAACTGTTCTGTGTAAATCCTCTATATTGACACTAATTTTTTTTTTTGCTAAAGCAATTAAATGTTTTAAAATTATATTAGGTAGAATCACAAATCTTTCTGTGGTTGCATATCTACAAATTTTTATCTATTGTTTTTGCTTCATGTATATCAGTATCTGTTTTGCCAAAATCATAATATCTTCTTTTTATCATATAATGCCTTCTTCTTCATAATAATGTATTTAATTTATAATCTATTTTGCTTGATAATCATCTTTCTGAATACTGTTATAGTATGTTTCTTATAAACAAGCTGAATTTTGTAGTTTAAACAAACTGAGAATTTCTGTCTTTTATTTTGTGATTTCCTTTGTATTACCTGTAGTTTCTGATGGTAGATATATTGCTATCGTATTATTGTCTATTAACAATGCTTTTCTTTTTCTAATTACTTTTTCCTTTTTCCACAATTCTATCAATATGAAATTGGTGTGTCTTTAGTTCTATTTTTAAAGTTTTTTAAATATGCATATTTAACAAGCTCTAAATTAGATCAACAATTCTACATAGCTACTGAAAAACAATGATACTTTTAATTACTTTACATCAGTTGCAATAAAAAATGTAATTTTTCCAGTCACTAATATATGGAAGAAACTTTCTTATAGCTAATAATAAAGAAACTGCCATGTGATATGGTAAATTTTAAAATCAACAGCATCCCAGTAAAGATCTCTGAGTTGTTACTTGATTATCCATATGTGAAGTTAGTGTGGTATGTGTGTTAATGTGACTTGGAGCAAGATAAATTTAGGATTTAGAGGAGTAGTTCAATTGCTCTCATATTGGAATTTTTGCTAAATTCCAAAATGTTCAAGTTTCTAATTATAAAAACTTAAAGTCATATTTATGATGTTGATAGACAGCATTGAAAAGTTTGAGTTTTAACAATAAAAACAGAAATAATCAAGACACACTCTTCAATAAAAGAACGCCAAGTTTTATATTTATAATTGTCTGCCTATACTAGTGCATAGAAAAATATGTGATCAGCATTCCTAAATTTTAGTCCACTGAATAATGTTTTACAGCATTTAAAAATAAAAGAATCTCTTTTAACATCTATCTATCATCTATCTATCCATCTATCCATCTATGTATCTACCTATCTACCTATCATCAATTTGTATATGACAGAAGACTATATACAGAAAAAAAGAGAAGTGATTTAAAAATTTGTAAATATAAAAACAGTTTAAGATCCTAATAAAAAAATATTAGTATCTGTGCCAGATAGCCAAAATAATGTTAACAGGAAAATTCATAGCTTTAAATAATATTAGTACATATCAGGAAAGAATGAGATTAATTTAGTTACAACTTCCATATTATTAAAGTTGTTTCCAAGCACAGAAAGGAATGAAAACATTTAGATTCTTTACTAAAAGCCACTGGAACATTTATTTCACACTTTGCCAAATAGTACTAAGACCAGAAAAATACAGACCGATCTCAAATACTAAATAAATATACATTATAATATTTAGAGTATATTAACCTTATTATGTATAGTTTTAGTGATAAAGAATTCTATTATTATCTGTTAACCAGCCATGACACAATTATTGTATTAAGCAAAAATCACAATAGTAGAAGACGTTTATCAAGTTTTCAGTGTCAATGAAGGTGAAGTCGCTCAGTCATGTCCGACTCTTTGCGACCCCACGGACTGTAACCTACCAGACTCTTCCATCCATGGAATTGTCCAGGCAAGAGTACTGGAGTGGGTTGCCATTTCCTTCTCCATTAGTATCAATAGCCAGACAAAAATAGAAGATAATTACACTTGCAAGCCGTAACGGAAACATGAGTAACCTAAAAATACTAAATAATTACATACAATTTGGAGTTAAGTAGAGTGATGTGTCGGAGAAGACAATGGCAGCCCACTCCAGTACCCTTGCCTGGAGAATCCCATGGACAGAGGAGCCTGGTGGGCTGCAGTCTATGGGGTCGCTGAGCGTCGGACATGACTGAGCGACTTCACTTTCACTTTTCACTTTCATGCACTGGAGAAGGAAATGGCAGCCCACTCCAGTGTTCTTGCCTGGAGAATCCCAGGGACGGGGGAGCCTGGTGGGCTGCCGTCTCTGGGGTCGCACAGAGCCGGACATGACTGAAGTGACTTAGCAGCAGCAGCAGCAGCCTTATTATGGGCTTCCCAGTCGGTGCTAGTGATGAAGAATCTGCCTGCCAATGCAGGAGATGCAGGAAATGCGGGTTTGATCCCTGGGTTGGGAAGATACTCTGGAGGAGGAAATGGCAACCCACTCCAGTACTCTTGCCTGGGAAATTCCATGGACAGAGGAACCTGGTGGGCTACAGTCCATGGGGTCGCAAAAGAGTTGGACACCACTGAGCGCGCGCGCGCACACACACACACACACACACACACACACACACACTCAGCCTTATTATACCATTGGGAACACAAAGTCCGTGTGACGGGGAGGAGAAAAATGTTGGAACCACACTGGCTTTTGATTTCCTCTATCTAGACGAATACATGTGACTTCCTAACAGTCCATTTGCTAAAGAGCTGGTCACATGGACCCACCCCAACTGAAAAAGCAAGTGGGAAGTGAAGAGAAAATGGGTATTTGATGAACAGTAATGTCTCTCCTATAGATATATTCTTAGTTTAAAAGATAAAACAATAAATTGGAATGCCTTTCCAGATTGTGCTAAGCCACTTCAGTCGTGGCAGACTCTCTGTGACCCTATGGACCATATCCCACCAGGCTCCTCTGTCCATGGGATTCTCCAGGCAAGAATACTGGAGTGGGTCGTCATGTTCTCCTCCAGGGGATCTTCCCAACCCAGGGATTGAACTGGGTCTCTTGCAACCCGATGGACTAAACCTGGCAGTCGGCAATCCATGGGGTCGCAAAGGAGTTGAACACAATTTAGCAACTAAACAGCAACACCCATTTTATAAATAAATAAACCAAGGCTTATAAGATTAACTGATAACCCAGTTAGCGTTATAGTAGGGCTTCCCAGGCAGCGCAGTGGTAAAAGAATCCGCTTGCTAATGGAGGAGATGCAAGAGACATGGGTTCCATCCCTGGGTTGGGAAGAACCCCTGGAGATGGAAATGGCAATCCAATCCATATTCTTACCTGGAGAATTCCATGGACAGAGCAGCCTGGCAGGCTACAGTCCATAGGGTCACAAAGAGTCAGACACGACTGGAGGAGCATGCAATCCTCAGTAAGAGGAATCAGGACAGGACTTCGAGTTATAGAACCAAAAACTCATGGGGGTTTCTGACTCTAAATCCTAGTCTTTTACCATCAACATAGCATAGTAGGTAAATGATCTCTCTATCCTCTCAACACTGTCCTCAGATTTTCCCCCTTCACTTGGGTCACCCTAGGAGTTCAGTGTCACAGAGGGAGAGGCCTTACACGGGCCACATCCTTCCACACTTGCTCCACCCTGCAGTACTCCACAGTCAGGGCTAGAATTCTTCTCTGACTACTCATCAAAACTTGCTGTCCTGTTTTTCTTCCAAAAAGCACTGATGTCAGCAAGATGAACAAAAGCATAATCTAGTCCGTCACCTTAAAGAGTACAGGGGTACTCAGCTGCTCATTCATGTCTGACTCCGTGCAACCCCATGGTCTGTAGCCCACCAGGCTCCTCTGTCCATGGGATTTTTCAGGTAAGAATACTGCAGTGGGTTGCTATTTCCTTCTCCAGGGGATCTTCCCAACCCAGGGACTGAACCCACATCTCCTGCATCAGTAGGCAGATTCTTTACCAACAAGACACCTGGGAAGTCCCCATCTTAAAGAGTAACTTTCACTTTAACTGGGAAAACAATGACTTGGCATTCTTACACAGTAGAATTTGGCAATATGACACTGCAATAATTTGAAACACCTACATATTCCACTAGGTAGGCAACTTTCTATGCCGTCTCTTTAGAGGGTATATTCTGAATATTAATGATTCAGTTCAGTTCAGTTCAGTCGCTCAGTCGTGTCCAACTCTTTGCTACCCCATGAACCACAGCACGCCAGGCCTCCCTGTCCATCACCAACTCCCGGAGTTTACCCAAACTCATATCCATCGAGTCCGTGATGCCATCCAGCCATCTCATCCTCTGTCATCCCCTTCTCCTCCTGCCCCCAAAACCTCCCAGCATCAAGGTCCTTTCCAATGAGGCAGCTCTTCTCATCAGGTGGCCAAAGTATTGGAGTTTCAGCTTCAACATCAGTCCTTCCAATGAACACCCAGGACTGCTCTCCTTTAGGATGGACTGGTTGGATTTCCTTGCAGTCCAAGGGACTCTCAAGAGTCTCCTCCAACACCAAAGTTCAAAAGCATCAATTCTTCGGCACTCAGCTTTCTTCATAGTCCAACTCTCACTTCCATACATGACCAATGGAAAAACCATTAACACATCCCTATTAAATCATTATACTGACTGATTGACTAACTTTGGAAATATGGTAATTCATCCTAAATTTTACAATAATTTTAAATATTAGTTAAAATATTAGTTTTAACTAAATATTTTAGATATATTTCCAGAGAGAAAATGAAATCCGTGGAATATTTAAATACCTGAACAAAAAATAATTGCAAGCCATTATCAAGTACTCAGATTTTATTTCATAGCAAACCTGAGTTGTATTTAGTAGTTTTCCAATGTAATTTAAAACCTAGGAAAAGTCATAAAAATAATTTTCTCCTGTTATTTTATGCTTTTGTCTTAATAGAAGTAGCAACATGAAAACATTTATCAGAACTGTTTAATGTCAGTTAAGATGAGGCATAAGGTTTTTCCGAGTCTAGTAATTACATAAAAGTGCATAACTGATATTAATATATGTTCCCATATGTATCACTACTAAATTTGTCATTTTAATGTTATTTGCATATTACACTGATACAGTCTTTTTTTTTTTCTTTTTTTTTTTTATTAGTTGGAGGCTAATTACTTCACAACATTTCAGTGGGTTTTGTCATACACTGACATGAATCAGTCATAGATTTACACGTATTCCCCATCCCGATCCCCCCTCCCACCTCCCTCTCCACCCGATTCCTCTGGGTCTTCCCAGTGCACCAGGTCGGAGCACTTGTCTCATGCATCCCACCTGGGCTGGTGATCTGTTTCACCATAGATAATATACATGCTGTTCTTTCAAAACATCCCACCCTCACCTTCTCCCACAGAGTTCAAAAGTCTGTTCTGTATTTCTGTGTCTCTTTTTCTGTTTTGCATATAGGGTTATCGTTACCATCTTTCTAAACTCCATATATATGTGTTAGTATGCTGTAATGTTCTTTATCTTTCTGGCTTACTTCACTCTGTATAAGGGGCTCCAGTTTCATCCATCTCATTAGGACTGATTCAAATGAATTCTTTTTAACGGCTGAGTAATATTCCATGGTGTATATGTACCACAGCTTCCTTATCCATTCATCTGCTGATGGGCATCTAGGTTGCTTCCATGTCCTGGCTATTATAAACAGTGCTGCGATGAACATTGGGGTGCACGTGTCTCTTTCAGATCTGGTTTCCTCAGTGTGTATGCCCAGAAGTGGGATTGCTGGGTCATATGGCAGTTTTATTTAGTGTTGGAAGTTTTGGCCACAGCAATCAAAGCAGAAAAAGAAGTAAAAGGAATCCAGATAGGAAAAGAAGAAGTGAAACTCTAACTGTTTGCAGATGACATGATCCTCTACATAGAAAACCCTAAAGACTCTACCAGAAAATTACTAGAGCTAATCAATGAATATAGTAAAGTTGCAGGATATAAAATTAACACACAGAAATCCCTTGCATTCCTATATACTAACAATGAAAAAACAGAAAGAGAAATTAAGGAAACAATACCATTCACCATTGCAAAAAAAAGAATAAAATATTTAGGAGTATATCTACCTAAAGAAACAAAAGACCTATACATAGAAAACTATAAAACACTGATGAAAGAAATCAAAGAAGACACAAACAGATGGAGAAACATACCGTGTTCATGGATTGGAAGAATCAATATTGTCAAAATGGCTATTCTACCCAAAGCAATCTATAGATTCAATGCAATCCCTATCAAGCTACCAACGGTATTTTTCACAGAACTAGACCAAAGAATTTCACAATTTGTATGGAAATACAAAAAACCTCAAATAGCCAAAGTAATCTTGAGAAAGAAGAATGGAACTGGAGGAATCAACCTGCCTGACTTCAGACTCTACTACAAAGCCACAGTCATCAAGACAGTATGGTACTGTCACAAAGACAGAAATATATATCAATGGAACAGAATAGAAAGCCCAGAGATAAATCCACGAACCTATGGACACCTTATCTTTGACAAAGGAGGCAAGGATATACAATGGAAAAAAGACAACCTCTTTAACAAGTGGTGCTGGGAAAACTGATACCGTCTTTATGTAGTTCAATGTGCTGTAAAAGTTGCGGATGCTTATTTAAGAAATAACCAATTGCAGTTTGCACTGCTACCATTAGGTGGCGATAGTTGTTTCTCTGTAATTTACAAAAGAATATGAAGTTACTTTTTTAACATTTTTATTTCTATGGTGTACCAGTTCACCTCAAAGGTCCTTCTGCTTTAATGGAAACCTACGAAAAGAAACAAAGGTGTTAAATCACTGATTCAAAATAAGACCGACTGTATTAGGGTTTTTAGAAATTCCAAATCACTGGGAACATTATGGTACACTTGATTTTCACCACATATATATGCTAAGGAATGCTAAGTCGCTTCAGTCATGTACAACTCTGCAATACCATGAACTGTAGCTACCAGGCTCATCTGTCCATGGGGTTCTTCAAACAAGAATACTGGAGTGGCTTGCCGTTTCCTCCTCCAGGGAATCTTCCTGACTCAGGTACTGAACCCATGTCTCTTAGTTCTCCTACACTGGCAAGCAGATTCTTTACCACTAGCACCACCTAGAAATACATATATATATTATATTATATATTATATTGTATATTATAAATATATATATAGTGTGTATGTATATATACATATATATAATAAAACAGTTAAAATGTACATGTACACAGATAGTAAAACTTTTATTCCAAATTTCTTGCTTTCAAAATTCTGGAAAAGTTCTTTGAAGCTAAATCAACCTCAATTTCCATGTCTCTTTCTCCATCACTCTCTTGCTCTTAATCTCCCGTATTTATTTGTTTATTGGTTTTATGTCTAGTGTGCCTGTTTTTTCCTGCCCAGAGCACATGCTCAGTCTGGCAACTGAGTACCACCGCTCAACTCAAAGATACTATAGGTCAGAACAATCCACGTTTATAATTCAAACCTTACCATAGTTTTAAATTTTTTGATGACTAATGCTAATTTTTTCCTAATAGGTTATTTTTTCTTAAGGCAAACTGCACATGCACACACGGAATTGTTTAATCCTTTTAAACAGTGACTGCAAGAAAAATATTATAGTTTTCTACTATAGTTAGAAAATTGTATTCAGATTCATTGTGACTATATCAGAAACTCAAACACACATTCTACTCAATATAGAACAGAATTACTACCATTACTAATTAGTATTATTAATATTAATGGCATAGGTAACCTCCTTATTTGCTGTAAGGAAAAGTTATGATCTCAGACTCTAGTGGAAACTTGAGCTTTTATTCCTGCAGACAGAGACCATGTCGGTCTTGTTCACCACTGTGTCTCCTGTGGTTAGCTCGGTGCCTGGTACAGACCAAGCAAGCCTCTAACTGTGCACAAGCTAAGTGGAAACTTCTCAGACTCTTAGTTTTGATAAGAGTCTGCACTCTTAGTGCAGAATTTAGAGAATATAGTCTTTGAACTCAAATGGGGCTACATTTGAAACCTTAGCTCTGAGAGGTACAAGTTGTGGGTATCTCAAAATAAGTTGACAGTAATTTTTAACATTTTAACGTTTATTTATTATTAACATTAATTGAGTTTCAACTTCTTCATAGGGAAGATTGGATGAAATAATGTGCATAGGACCCTTGAGATAAAGGGCATTCAACTGGATACTGTTATTTCTCACTCACAATTGCTATAATTTGTTCATCTGAATCCTGATAAGAATAATTTTTATACATAACTTTTTTTTTTTTTTTTTTTTTAGCTTGAAAAGTAGCCTATGGGGACCCTCCAGCTTTATTTTCTCCCCTATTTAAATTCATAGCATCTCTTGATTTCTGATTCTGCAAATAAAATTTGAAGACATGTTTTACCACCATGGAAAAATCAAATGGCAGTAGAAAAATTGGGGGCAAAAACAGGTGGACACCACAGAATTTACGCCGAGATTAGGCTTTGGCGTATTTGCAATGCAAATCAAATTATAATCCTCTCTGCCCCTCAGGATAGCCAGTAAATTGTGTGGCAGGCAGCCTTCTAAGATGGTTCTCAAGACTCCTACCCGTGGTGTGCAGTTGAGTATAATACCCACCCTTTAAGTTTGGGCAGGACCTATGAATCTGAGAGGTAGCCAGTCCTTTTGTATTGCTCTTTTTCCTGTTCCTGACGCCAATCGTTTTCGCTGTTCACACGGTTAGCACGGTTCGCTGAACCCAGAGTGGGCAAGGCTCAAGCTAAGAGGCTGGAAGGAGACTCTGGGAGGGGCCGTAGGAACCTCAGACACATTTCTTCTCTTCTAGCTGGCACGACAGCCGCAGCAGCAGACATAACATAACGCAACTTAACCGCATACAGCCTCTCTCCTGGCTGACACAGCAGTTTTCTCGCTATCTCCTCTCCTCTCATGGCTGGCCCAAGGGACACAGCCGTGATGCAGCAGTAATTCCCATCGCTTTTTTGGGTGGAGCCCATCCAGACATGGGCTTCCCCGGTGGCTGAGATGGCAAAGAACCCGCCTGCAATGTGGGAGGCCTGGGTTCTGCCCCGGGGTCAGAGAAGATCCCCTGCAGAAGGGAATGGCTCCTTACGCCAGTATTCTGGCCTGGAGAATTCCATGGACAGAGGAGCCTAGCAGGATACCGTCCATGGGCTTCGCAAAGAGTGGGACAAGAGTGAGCAACTTTCACTCTCACACGGGCGGACCCCACACAGCCACCCGTGCCCAAGCGAGTGCCTCGTGGTGCGCATGCGCGGTGCCACGCGCGCTCAGCTGTTACGTCATTATTTACAAAGTGTGGGGTGAGAGAGCCCGGACACGCCATCTTGGCTAATTGGCTGTCTCCCCACACCTTTGTTTAAATTAAGTTATATAAGCCTCCATTGTGCCAGCTGGGGGAGAGCTATTCCAAGCAGCAGCAGATGCTCTCCTGCTGGCCTTACGGAAACAAACTGCCACGTGGTGGGGAGAGCCACATGGCTGGGGATGGTGGGCAGACTCGGGAACTGAGGGCCGCAGTCACACGGCCTGAGGAGCCGCCCTCTGCCGGCAACCAGCGAGCCTGGAAGAGGGTCTGTCTGAGCCTCAGAAGAGATGGCCGCTCCAGCAGACACTCTGATTTCAACCTCGTGAAAGTGCACAGGTGAGCAGAAGCGCCTGCTCACCCGCACCTGACTTCCTGTAGCACAGAAACTGCGAGATAATGAGTTTACATTGTTGTCAGTCAGCTAATAATGGGAATTTGTTACACAGCAATAGTTATGACTGCCGATATCGAAGAAATGTTGAGAGTTGAAAAATCTCTCTAGATATTCAGGGTAGTAATGGGAAGAAAAAATTTTAAGGTTTTATTGGGAAGACTTTTCTTAAAATTTTATTCTATTTCATTTTATTTTGGCAGCACTGGGTCTTTGTTGCACTGCTCTAGCTTAGTCATCCTGCAATGTGTAGGATCTTAGTTACCCAATCAGAGAATCAAATCTGCACTGGAAGGTGGATTCTTAACTACAGTACCGATAGAGAAGTCCCAAGAAGAAATAAAAAAAAATTTTTTTCAGAGTAATGATGAGAAATATCTGAAGGTATTAGCATGCCCAACATTCAGTTCAGTTCAGTTCAGTTCAGTCGCTCAGTCGTGTCTGACTCTTTGCGACCCCATGAATCGCAGCACGATAGGCCTCCCTGTCCATCACAAACTCCCGGAGTTTACTCAAACTCATGCCCATCGAGTCAGTGATGCCATCCAGCCATCTCCTCCTCTGTCGTCCCCTTCTCCTCCTGCCCCCAATCCCTCCCAGCATCAGGGTCTTTTTCAATGAGTCAACTCTTCTCATGAGGTGGCCAAAGTATTGGAGTTTCAGCTTCAGCATCAGTCCTTCCAATGAACACCCAGGACTTAGCTGCTTCAGGATGGACTGGTTGGATCTCCTATGCCCAACATAGGGCAAGGTAAATATCATTAACAAGCAATTTATAATTCTTTAGTTAAAGCAAAGAAACAATTTTTAAATAAGGCCAAATGGTGAAATAACAATAACAAATACCCTACAATTAAACTTGATCTGTTGATCTCCAGGTCTGATGACAAGTTAAGGAAAGTCAGAGGATATTCTCCACTGAAGAGAGGTAGTCATGTGGTTAAAAGTTACCCCACTCCCTGGGTTCAGAAGATGTATTTTGCAAGCTGCACATTCTGTTAGGATTTGGCTTCAAATATAAATCAGTCTTCCGGGAAGAAATTGTGGTGATCAGTGAAGTCTGGTATTTTGGTCTATTTGGTAATTTGTCATATTTCTCATTGTAAATTACTAAATGAGAATTCTTGGAAGCCAAGTCTTCTCCCTCAGCTGGTATTACTGAAAGATTTCATTCACTTATAATTTCAAATGAAGTAACAATATTTCGTAAACAAAGGGCATGTTTTAGTTTCTTGTCCAGAGGACACACTTCCCAATACTCACATAAAATATTTGGCAAACTGTGAAATGAAATTTTCCTGTGCAGGTGTTCTTGTGTTAGTCCCTCAGTCGTGTCTGACTCTATGCGACCCCATCAACTATAGCCCACCAGGCTTCTCTGTCCATGGGATTCTCCAGGCAAAAATACTGGAGTGGATTGCCATGCCCTCCCTCCAAGGGATCTTCCCAACTCAGGGGTTGAACCCGTCTCCTGCATTGCAGGTGGACTCTACCATTTGAGCCACAAGGGAAGGCTATCAGCTGGCAAAAAAGCTTGAGGGTAAATGTTTCCATAAGGCAAAACATAGATCTGCTGATATTTTGGTATGGTTTTGGAGTTACCTTCAAATTATGTATGATAAACAAATGTTCTGAAGGTGAATGTATAAATAATTGTCAATTGTTGTTTAGTTGCTAAGTTGTGTCAAACTCTTTTGCAACCCTATGGATTGACGCCTGCCAGGCTCCTCTGTCCATGGGATTTCCCAGCAAAAATAGTGGAGTGGGTTGCCACTTCCTTCTCAGGGGATCTTCCTGACCCAGGGATCGAACCCACATCTCTTGCATTGGCAGGCAGATTCTTTACCACTGAGCCACCTTGTCTTACTATTAAAACTTTGTCCTCTTTAATTAGTGATTAGCTTTAAGGTTTCAAGTATATAAAGGTGTTTGAAATGTAGGAATTGAAAAATAATCAGCAAGGTTGAAATCTCAACATTAATATTTCCTAAGTCTTTTCCATGATTCAGGTACTGTGTAAATAATTGTCCATAGGTTATCATATTTAATCCTCAAAACAACTTTACCATTAAATAGAAGTGGAAACCGAGGCATGGAGAGATAAAAGAACTTGCCCAAACTCATAAAGCTAAAGAATCATGGAACCAGGAGTTAAGCTAAACAAGCATCCTCCATCCACATATTGCACTAGATATGCTAAATATGATATTCCCTAAATATACAAGATGGAGGAGGAAGTGGCAACCCACTCCAGTATTCTTGCCTGGAGAATCCCATGGAAAGAGGAGCCTGTTGGGCTACAGTCCATGGGGTCGCAAAGAGTCCAGACATAACTGAGCAACTAAGGACAAATAAGTAATGTAGAAAGATAGTATCTTGGCTAATGAATGAATTTATTTTTTAATTAAGCAGTTTTATAAAATTGAAATAAAACATTCACACATTTTGTTCTCCATCTCCAGATCCCCCAAATTCACTTGCATCCTCCTTCAGACAATTATAATTTTTTATATATCCCTGCATGAATATTCTGTGCAAACATATTATATATTTATATTATATATATTACATATTTTTTTAACACAATTGGGGCATTTACACACTGTACCACATCTTGAAATTTTGAACCTAACTATCCATCTTGCAGATCATTTCATATTAGCATAGCAGAGCTGGATTTGTATGTTTTCACTTGGAAACTTGTTGACTTACCACTATGAAAACCAGCAGAATTCTCAGAAGTAGCAGTAGTTTCTTTTTCAACTTGCCAAAGAAAGCAAGAAAGGGGAAAAAGCATATTCTCCCTCTCCCACAGTATGATCTGAAATTTTTGTTTTACAGATAGAAAAAAAATGAAGCCAGGCAAGTCCTGAGACTAGGTAGAAGTTTGTTATTTTGTATGTTATATTTATTTCTAAGTTTGCTATTTTGTATGTTAAAGTTAATATTATAGTTTTCAAAGACTTCACTTTATTTCACGAACATTTTCCATTTTTCTCCTCACTGTAACATTATAAGGGCTTTCCCAGGTGGTGCTGGTGGTAAGGAATCCACTAGTGGGAATCAGTGAGCTCCGTAATAGCTGTGCATCTCTCCCGAGAGAATCCGCCAGCGCAGGACATTCGAGTTCTGTCCCTGGGTCGGAGAGATCCCCAGAGAAGGAAATGGCAACCCACTCCAGTATTCTTGCCTGGGAAATGACGTGGACAGAGGAGCCTGGCGGGCTACAGTCCATGGGGCCGCAGAGAGTCAGACACGACTAAGTCATTGAGCACAGCACATGACATTAAAAAGAAATGACATTTCAGTTAGCCACCAGAAAACTAAATGGCCAAATCTTCTCTGTATCCTTTTGGCTACAGGTCAGAAGTTGGATTCTATGCTCGTCTTCTGGAGATCTTAAACACATTACGTTATTTTCTATCGATTGTGTGTGTGTGATTCTACATCCAATAATTTGAATAAGCAAGGCCCTTGGGGATCAAATTTGATTTTTTTTTTTTTTTTTTTTTTTTGGTTTCACTAGCTCTTGCTCATTGTGACGTTATTCTTTATATGTTTAGTAATTTTTGGTTGTGGACTCAAAAATCCACAGTCAAATGACTGGGCTTTATAAAGTGGGAATTCAACGAGATTTCTAATAACTAGGCATCTCTCCTGAGAGTATTTGCTTTTACTTCTCTGACATGTTTGGTTGCTACCAATCTGGAATCATATACAGTTATTTGCCTAGTTCAGAGTTCCCTGGACCATGCAGGGAAGTGAAAAATGAATCCCCATCTCCCAAATTATTTCTATCTAGATAAGTCTCTTTGCTGCTAAACAGCTTTTCATAAACCTATCATTCTCTGAGAATGTAGTCTCTCATGGTTCTCAAGTTTACATGGGATCTTAGTTCCAAATCCCCGTTTTGGGCATCCAAAGACCTAATTTCCTGTCCCGTGTATAGCTGCAAAATGGCAAGTTTTAAAATGTAGAGATTGGAAGATATACTCAGCAGAGATGGTTTCATGTGTTAGGATCTCCTACTTTCTTTTTTATCCCCTAGTCTTGTTCTTCTTTCTCTTATGAGCCAAGCTTTGCATTGAAAAACAAGTTTATTATACTTTATATACAACATATGTAAAGGGTTTCAGAGTGGAAAATTTTTTAAATAATATCATTATATAACATGGATGGAAACAGAAGATTCAGAAAGAATTCAAACTGCTTTTTAAAATAAATCTGCTGAGTTCTGAGCTTTGGATGAACCTCTGAGCATATAATCTTATTGTCTTCCTTAAAAGAGAGAAAGAATGATAAATAATAAATATTGTGTGCTAGGGGAAAATGGAGGGAAAGGAGGGAGTTCATATGATTAAAGAAGAGCCTATGTGTGGTGAAAAGTGAAAGTGTTAGTAGCTCCGTCCTTTCTGACTCTTTGCAACCCTATGGACTATAACCCACCAGGCTCCTCTGTTCATGGAATTCTCCAGGCAAGAATACTGGAAAGTGAAAGTGAAAGTCACTCAGTCCTGTCCAACTCTTTGCGACCCCATGGACTACATACATAGTCCATGGAATTCTCCAGGCAAGAATACTGGAGTGGGTAGACTTTCCCGTAGCCATTCCCTTCTCCAGGGAATCTTCCCAACCCGGCAGTCAAACCTGGGTCTCCTGAATTACAGGCATACTCTTTACTGTCTGAACCACCAAGGAAGCCCTCAAGCGTGGTACAGAGGAAAAATTAGGACTTAAAGTCAGAAGTTTGTATCCTGGGTTCATCATGACTTTCAAACCTTGGACAAGACATTTAACTTTTGAGTAGGGATAACAGAACTTAATCTGCAGAGATATTTTAAGAACTAAAAGGGAAAATTATGAAAAATTCTCTGAATACCTGCTACTCACTTGTATTAATGAAATAGTGTAGTTATCCAGGTGTGCAACACTGTGATGAATTAGAGCCTTTGAGGCTGATCGTAGGAGTGATGCATAGTGAGCTTTGCTGAGTGGTGGTGCTTTGACAGGTTACACAAGAGGGGAAGTCCTTCACGGAATATCTTTCAAAGACAAAAGGATGGTGCTACCATTTAAAATGGAAGAGGGCAAGGGAGTTTCTGGGGAATAAAGGAATCAGAAAGGAGCTTACATGTCTTAGCGATGTCACTTAGCCCGAGTGTTGCCTCTCCATCAGAGACTTCCAAGAGTCAACAGGGTTTCTGTTCTGTGGCCCTAGGGTTTGTCTTACCTCTATCCAGAAGATAAATCAACACAGTTCCACAGGGGATACAAGCAGCCGAGCTCTATATAGCTAGAAATATCCTTACCTGGGCTATATTTAAAGCAATTGTATAGGTTAAAACTTGAGTCTGGTGCTGGCAAGATTTGAGCTAATGATCCCAGCCTGCTGTAAAGAAGCATATAACATAGGAGCTGATAACCAGGACCCGTCTTAACTCTTTCATAGAACACATGTGGATAGACTTACACATCTAAGACATACATTGTTCTCCTAACATCTTGTACTGGTTATTTTTCATTTTTTGCCTGGATTTATTTTCCACCCTTTTCAGCAGTCACTTTGTCCACAGGAAGACGACTGCTCTAGAGTATGTGGCCCAGGCTTCCTTGTTGTCTGGTTTCTATTTGGCATCGGCAGCAGATTAAGGGTGGGAGGGCAGAAAGGACGGGGTGTGGGATCTTCCTGTGCCTTCTTGCCCCGGGGTTTCCGGCGCGGGCGGCTGTCTGCAGTTGCACCTGTGTTACCTGGTGTATCACCTGCACTGCCTGGGCTGCCTGCTGGCTCAGACCGTAAAGAATCCGCCTGCAATGCAGGAGACACGGGTTTGATCCCTGGGTGGGGAAGATCCCCTGGAGAGTGGAATGGCTCCAGTATTCTTGCCTGGAGAACTCCGTGGACAGAGGAGCCTGGCGGGCCGCTGTCCACAGGGTCATGAATAGTCAGATACGGCTGAGTGACTAAGCGTGCATGCCTGCACTCTGTCTGTGGTAGCTCAACCCCCTTCACCGTCCAACCAGACCCGCGTCGGGGGTTCGAGTCCCTTAGTGCCTCACTCTTTGCTGTAGAATCTATTAAATCAGCACGTCTCTACCTGCAGTCCTTTCATCTCACAACTAGAGCTCCAGTTGTCAAATCAGACCAAATAATATCTCTGCTGATGAAGTGCAAGTTTCTTTCTGTTTAGGCATTGCAAGTCATGTGTATGGATTTAAGATTTTTTTTTAAATATTTAACTAGTTATGTTCATATAGTTCAAAAAAAAATTTTTAAGACTATAAAAGAAAACAAGCAAAAAAAAAGTACTTCTTTCCTTCCAATCCAGCCCCTTATCTAGCCAGAACCTCCTTCCCTTCCACATAGAAATCTCTATTCTTAGATTCTATATATCTTTCCAGAGTGATGCATATTCAATAAGATACAAATATAGATTTTTTTATTTTTTCTTATTTTATACAAAGGTATATTATACATACTGTTCTAACACATTTTTCCCACTATATAGTTCCTATAATTTTTAAATAGATATGTAGCTCTCCGCTATAAAAATAAGCTATAATTTAGTCATTCCCTATTGATGGATTTTTTTAGTTGATTCTAGCCATTTGTTATTATGCAAAAATATTACTTAGAATAGATTTGAACCTATAGCCCTGAGCATATATACAAGGAAATCCATAGAATATATTACGAAAGTTAAATTCCTGGGTCAAAGGTTATATGCATTTGCAGTTTTGATAAATGTTGTCAAATTGTCCTTTGTATGGGTTACACTAATTCAAATTCCTTTCAGCAATGAAGAGTGACTGCTTCCTTAAAGATTTGCCAAAGGAGAATGTTGTCAAACTCCCTTCTCCTACAGATCTTTTCAGCATCATATCAAACTCCAGACAGTGGTGCAGGAGGATTATACACAATTGTAGATAGCAAACAAAAAAGAACTCAAGGTGAAAAAATATAGTTAGCTTTAATTTCATAAGCTCACTCAAATATTTAGATATAGGAAAGGAGTTATAAATCACCCTTTTAATCAATTCCCACCACATTTTCTTGATTTTCTGCTTAAAATTGGGTCTTTAGACCCCCAGCCTCCAAAAATCTGATTTTCTTCCCATTCAAAAAGTGACAGCCAATGAGGCAGAATTTTTTTTTAAGAATCTTTTTTTCATTTTTGATGAATATGATAAGCTCAAAGGGACATAACAAACTTAGGAGTCCTTGGAGAAAACATGTAGCAGTCTCTTTCCTTGCCTATCTCTCCAAGATATTAGTCACAAAAAAAATTATTTTTCTAGCTCAGAGCTGAGGTATCTGGCTCGTGTTGCTGGTGGTCCCGTGAGAGCTGTTACACAGCATGACTGGAGGAAGAACAATTCCTTCCCTCTTCCAGTAAGTTCACCGTTTAACTTCCTGGATGTGGTTATAATGTTAGCAAAGCATGCTGAAATTGTGCCTACCACAGTTTCTAGACTGGCCAGCATTAATATTTGTTGTTGTTCAGTCACTAAGTCGTGTCTGACTCTCTGCAACCCCATGGACTGCAGCACGTCAGGCTTCCCTGTCCTTCACTATCTCTCAGAACTGGCTCAAATCCATGTCCATTGAGTCAGTGATGATATCTATTAAAAAGATTGTGTGAATATAAGACAGAAGTGTGCTGATAAATGTTTACCACATACTCTCCAGGAAATAGGACTCACATTTCAATATCTGTCCATTTCCATGGTGTAAATATTTCCTCCATGACCAGCTTTAAGCTACCAATGTGACGTCACAAAATGCAGAATTGGGAAGAGAGGCATAGTAGCTCACCATTGTATAGATTTCCATTATGTATTGTTTTTCCCTGCAATACTGTGATTTATAATAAGAAATGCACATTTGGTCTTCTTCAGTTTTTGGCACAGAGCTCCTAAAACCCTTCCAATTTCATAAGGGCTGAGAGCCATAAATGTGTCTTTTGTAATGTTAATGCAGTGACTTCTAGACCTCCAATTCGAATGGAAGCTATTACCAGAAGAATCAACCTTGTGCCAATGGCCAATGATTTAATCAGGTAGGACTATATAATGAAGCCTCCACAGAACCCCAAAAGGACTGGGTTCGGAGAGATTCTGGCTTGGCGAACATGTGGAGATTCAAGGAGAGTAGTAGCCCTCAGGAGGGCATGGAAGCTCCAAGTCTCCCCCAGGCCTTGCCATGTGCATCTGTCCCATTTTTGTTGTTCTAAACTATATCCTTCTACCATAAACTAGCAATCTGTAAGTCAGATGTTTAGTTGAATTTGTGAGCCTCTCTGGAAAATTAACTGAACCCAAGGAGGGGTTGTGGAAACCTCTGGTTTATAGCCAGCTTCCCGAAGCACAGGTAGTAGCCTGGGTTGTGGCTGGCATCTGGTCTTATGAGACTGAGACCCTAGCTTGTGTAACCTGATGCCATCTCAAGGTATAGTTCAGAATTGTGTTCAGTTGTAAGATCCCCTGCTAGCTGGTGTTGGAGAATTAATTGATGGTTGTGCAGGAAACCTTACTCCCCTACATTAGCAAATGGGTGTCAAAACAATTACCATCATAGATCATAACCTCAAGGGTATGAATGATAATATATTACAGTAAAATAACTAGAAATTTATCTAAGTGTTTATTCATTTTATTTGTATTTGTGTTATTTAATTTTTAATAATGGCTGTTTAACTATCAGCCTGCAAAATTCTTGAAAATTTATCTTTGGCTCTTGCATGCTGATTCCAATGCATTACTAAAAGGGAGATATAGTCACCAGAAGCAAAGTACTGAAAAAAGACTCATTTATTGCAGTCTTATTATTGGACCTTATTATTGGGCATCACAATAATTATAATCATAATAATAGTGGTGAAAAAGCCTGCTAGTTGCATATCTGAACTGAATTTTCTCCTTTTTCTTAACAACAGAATTTTTATTTGTGAGGTTTGGCAATGAATCCAGTTAAAATACACTTCCCATCTCTCCTTAAAGAAATGGGAAAGTGTGTGACTGCATTCAGGATAGTGATCTTTGAGCAAGCTATTGATAGAGCCTCCGGAAGAGCTGTCATGGACTCAGCTGACCTTCACCATTTAGCACAATCAGCTTTTTTCCACTTTCTCCCTGTGTGGGGTAGATGGGACCATGGCAGCAACATTGTGAGCATGAGGTAGTTCTGAGGATGTGAGCTTTTGCTAAGAATACCATAGCAGAAATAGAGGTATTCTAAGACAAGGGAACCCAGCCCCTGGGCTGCGGGCTGGTGTGAGTCTGCGGACCCCTGGGAGCCAGGCCACACAGCTGGAAGTGAGCGAAACTTTATCTGCATTTGCTGTTGCCCCCCATCGCTCACTTTACCACCTGAGTTCCGCCTCCTGTCAGACCAGCAGCAGCATCAGATTCTCATAGGAGCAAGAGCTCTACTGCCCTTTAATCATATCGAAACCATCCCCCTGACCTGGTCTGTGGGAAAATTGTCTTTCAAGAAGCCAGTCCCTGGTGCCAGAAAGGTTGGGGACCACTGTTCCAAGATATTGATAGTATGAAGCGGTCAATATACCAGTCTTGAACAGCCTACCTCTGGACTCCATTGTATATGAGAGAAAATTTAATGTAGTTTTAAGCCACTTATTTTTAGATCTTTGTAATGCACAATCAAAGTGTTAGCTACTCAGTCATGTCTGAGTCTTTGTGATCCCATGGACTGTAACAGCTCACCAGGCTCCTCTGTCCATGGAATTCTCCAAGCAAGAATACTGGAGTGGGTTGCCAATTCCTTCAGGGGAACTTCCTGACTTAGGGATCAAAACTGGGTCTCCTGCTTTACAGGCAGATTCTTTACCATCTTAGACACCACGGAAGCCTGCACAATCAAATACTACCTCTAAATGATGATTATAGTTAAGATTTATTGAGTGTGTGTTGTGTGCCAGACGCCATGTTAAGTAATCTATGTGTTGCTCTAGAAAGATAACACTTTTCTGTGCAGATTCATCGCACTAGTTTATGATTTTTTTAGACTTGTTTGTCCTAGGAAGGATTGATTACACTTATACATGTTCACAACTTCCCTTCAGCAGAATATAGGTGTTCTAAGAGTCAAATTTATCTTTTCATGTTACCAGGGGTATTCAATTTCTTCTCAAAAAATGTATTAATTGTATGATATTTGAATTGTATGTGCAAATACTCAGTTCACTGTTTGCAATAGTAAATATCTATTTTGAATCACAAGAAGTAAGACTGAACATAGAAAGCCCTGTTCTGATGTCCTATAGCTTTCTGATAAAGATTTAATTGTGGTAACTCTACTCCAGTTCTCCATATAGTTCCAAAAATTTCTAGAAAATATATTATTAAATTAGACATAATATTCAGACATAGAATCCCTGCTGGAATTGCAGACACAAGGAGCTAACATTTCTAGTTCCTTCCAATGAGTCTGTGACAGCACCTCAAAATACAACAACTCATTGAAATCGGCTCCCAGAAGGAACAGTTGATAATCAACTAGAAGAATGACGCCTTTGGCATGCTTGTCAATCATGTCTATTGTTGCATCCTGTGAAGGAAGGTAATCAATTCTGAATGGCATCTCTTAAGAAATGCCTGGCGTCTCTTAAGAGAAAGCCTGCTTTTATTAAAATAAGGCTTTTCCTGAAATTTAACTTTTGAAAGGCATCTATCTTGATTCTTCTTTTCTGAAATACTAAGAGGGCCATTTGGGGCTTATTTTACATTTTACAGTTCAGATGATAGTCTTTTCTTTTAATTCTAAAATTAAAATTGAGGGGTTTTTATTTTGGATGTGTTTGTTATAATGGCTCAGAATGGAGCCATTAATAATTGCTGGCACCTAGCAACTTTAGCCAAATCATTCTTGATGTCTTCACCTTTATTTAGCCCAATCTCTCTATTTTGTAGCAGAGGCTGAGTATCTTCAGCAAATTCAGAATTCCTGGGGAAGATGTGGAGGCTAATTCCAAGATTTACGCTCCTTTTTTGAACTACCGTGAAATGTTTTTTAAAGATAATCTTTCCTAAAATGCCTCCATTTATTTGTATTTATGTTATATTTAAAGGGGAAAAATTTCCATGACTCAGTTACCTGTTTTCTCCTTTGTGTTATTTCTAGCTCACTAAACTGTGAGAATTTTAAGGAAACAAGTAAATATATACACAAGGATTTAGATAATGGGTTTTATTGCTGTTGTGAGCCAAAAATTTGTTTGGATATTC
Source organism: Dama dama (assembly GCF_033118175.1). Taxonomy (NCBI): domain Eukaryota; kingdom Metazoa; phylum Chordata; class Mammalia; order Artiodactyla; family Cervidae; genus Dama; species Dama dama. The sequence goes on along the minus strand of NC_083699.1, from coordinate 6,680,462 downwards.
CAAGCATGTGTGAGTTAACTACTTTAAAAAAATTGAAGTATAGTTATTTTACAGTGTTGTGCTATTTTCAAGCATACAGCAAAGTGATTCAGTTATATGTATGCATATATATATATATATATATATATATATATATGTAAAGAATATGCATATATCCTTTTCAGATTCTTTTGCATTGTAGGTTACTACAAGGTATTGAGCGTAGTTCCTGTGCTATACAGTAGGTCCTTGTTTTTATCTATTTTACATATAGTAGGGTATAAATGTAAATTAGGAGTTAACTACATTTTAAAGTGACCTGTGGCTTTCCTGGTGTCTGTTCACAGAGAAGAAAAGTTTGAAAGGTGAGGCAGAGCTCCACCATATGGGCCTTTTTCTTTTTCCTGTGTCTTCACAAAGGGCTTTACCCAAAGCCTCTCCTAGACAATAACTGACAGATAAGGTATCCTGAGTCCTTTCTCGACACTAGGTGCTGTGCTGAGCAGTTGACATGTGAGATTTCACTTAGGTCTCATGGTAAACCTAAGAGTTAGGCAATGCTATTATCTTTATTTCATAGATGAGGAAATAGAGGATCAGTCACAGATGCAAAGAGGCACAGCCGGAACTCAATCAGTTTTGTCTGCCTCCAGAGTGTTTGAACTTAAATCCCAGTGCCATATGGAGAACCGTAGCCGTATGCATGCTTGAAGACTGCATAATGGAGCTAAAGAGCTTGCAAAAATGCATCCCTTTTAAAGTACTCTGTCTTGAAAATATTTCTATTAATCCAATGATTACAGTTGTACTTAGTTCATAGAACCTCACACGGCACAGGTTAAGACTTATACCCTCAAAGTGATTTACTTTAATCCCATGGTCTCCTACCTGCTAAGGAGAAGTGCTTCTTGGTACTAGCTGTCTTTGACCTTAGGGAAAGGAAGAAAGTTAAGTGAAGAATGGAATCATTGTAGAGTAACGTCGATTTTATGCAACGGCAAACCCTGTGATGAGTTGTGAGGTCGCTCAGAGGCAATGAGGAGAGAGTGAGAAGGCAACAGAAGCAAATTGATTTTACTTTGTAAATGTGCCTAAAGCCCTTTTGGCTGAGACAGATCCACATGCCACTGACTGTCACACTTGGTTTCTCAGCAACAGTTTACTAATATTTATTCTGGTCCTTGATGGATTGAAAGCTTTAAAATAATTATAGTGGAATATAATGGAATAATGGAAACAAAATATTACATATTCTAAACTAAAACAATGCTGAAGATCATATTTTTAAGTTCATAATTCAAAGCACCCTTTTGGACCTTGCTATGTCTCCAAGTGAATATTCTGAAATCTGTAGCAAATATTCTCATTATATATGGCTTTGGGTTGTTTGCAGATACTTAGACCCACAGAATGGGACAATGACGTACTCTATCTGCACATTTCCTGCAGGAGAGGCTCCTTGAGACACTGAAGTCTGTGAACACTGATAGCCTTCCTAGTAGCCTCTTGGCAACTGTAGAGTCACATGGCTTCATGGATGTTACATTAGTTTATACTGCCTTCATAGCAAATTGCCACAAATGCAGTAGTTTAAAACCAAAGAAATTTACATACATCCTACAATTTTAGAGGTCAGAAGTCTGACACGGGTCTCACTGAGCTAAAATCAAGATGGTGGCTGGGCTGCTTTCTTTGCTTTCTCTAGAGGAGAATTCATTTCTGTTTCTTCTCCAGTATCTAGAGGTGCCCATATTCCTTGGCTCAAGACCCTCTTCCACCATCTTCATTGCATCTCTCCAATCTTTCTTTTGCTCTCTCATCTCTGACAGTGGAGAAATGTCCTCAGCTCTTAAAAGCACATGTAATTAGATAATCTCCCCACCTCAGAGCTGTTAACATCACATCTGCAAAAGGCTTCTTGCCGTGCAAGGTAACATCCATGGGTTCCACAGACGAGAACCTGGGGATCTTTTGGGGTCCTTTTTCTGCCTACTACAGATGGCCTAACTGGAAACATTTTGACTAGCACAGCAATGGTCACCCTCCACTGGGGCAACCAGGAAGGTCACTGTGGAGAGAGCCCAGCAGGGTCTCACTCTCAGAGTGATTCACGGTTAGTTCTCTCATGGCAACCTCAGTGACAACAAATTCAACAACTAACACCGGCCAGGAGACTCCAGCTGTGAGCAAATTTTGTAGTGCTGGGAGGAATAAAATTGGACAAACTGACTTGGCTGCTTTAACATGAAAAAATTTTAATATAAATTTAGGATATTCCTGATTTAGAGGGGAGTGGGATATATTTAAAGAAGTCCTCTATTTAAATCAGAGAATCCTAGATTGGAATGAGAAATCACCCTTACTGTCCAATGCTATAGTCCTCCACCATGTTTCTGACCAGCGAACGATATCTAAGTGTAGCAAGATGGTAACTCACTGCTCATTTGAATTTTGCACAACTGTAATTGTTTTAAACGTTCTTCCCACCACAATGCTGAAATAAACCCATCTGTCATGTTCACATATGGCTCTCTGTTCTCCCTTTTGGAACCATAGAAGAAAAAGTCTAATTCAGCTCCTACTTGCTAACTGGTTTCTGATGGGGAAGAGAGAGCCATTCCAGGCCTGTGTGTGTGTGTGTGCTCAGTACTATACAGCTCTTTGCAACCCCATGGACTGTAGCCCGCCAGGCTCCTCTGTCCATAGAATTTTCCCATCAAGAATACCAGAGTGGGTTGCCATTTCCTACTCCAGGGGATCTTCCCAACCCAGGGATCATCCTTGTGTCTCCTATATTGGCAGGCGAATTTTTTACCACCGCACCACCTGGGAAGCCAACTGTATGGATTAGTTAAAGAAACTGTATTTTTTTCTGTTTGCAATTTAGGTCAAGAAAATAACAAACAACAATAATCTAGCTTTACAAGGAATCACTTGGAGAAAAAGTTAAAAGATGTATCACACAGATCCACTGTATTGTTTAATCTCCTTATTCAAATTTGTTACAAGGGGAAAAAATTCTACAATGGATGTTCAGTCAGTTTAAACTTGAAATTTATTTCCAAAACATTAAAAATCACCTCAGTCATTAATACTAAGTCTAGAAAAGCAATCTTTCACTTCTTTATGAAATGTCATTTGAAATTACTATTTCACTTTATTTTTTTTTTTTTATTTCACTTTAAAATCATCTAAATAGTATTACCCATGTTCTCTTTTAAGATGGTTTTACACTATCAACAAAAAGAGAGTATTTGACGGTTGAAAAGTTTCAAGAAACAGAATAGATATGGTCAGTAATTTCCAGGCAGCTGTTAAACAGATGTTTTTGTATTCACAGGAATTGTTTATGAAAAACAAATCAAGTAATGTGTTTTTTAGTGTATTTCTTTTTTTTTTTTTTTTGGTCATGCTTTTCTTGCTGTATTTCAAAAAGGATTTTAAATCAATTTTAGTAAATATGTAATAAAAGTTTTAAAAATTCACTCAAGTTTAAATGTTAAATTTGCTTTGCTGCTTAAATTATTTTTTAAATATTCTGTCTAGTTCTTAAAGCTTACTGGGGTTTATAAGCAGTCGAGTAAACAAAATGAATCCATCAAAAGACCATTTATTAGTGTTTCAAAAAAATTACTGAAAAACACAGGAAGTTGGGGGAGAGATTTTCAAATGGGGGATGATCTTAGTCATAGGAATGTCAACTTTTTGAAATGACAAAAAGCAACATGTTCAGAAAAGGAACATTTGATTGACAGATGAGAATCTGCACAAAAGCTTTGAGAGTTTGATCCTGGTGTCTTTTGTGAAGTGTTTGAATTATAAAAACAATGAACAAACCATGTTGTTCTGAGGTATTTTACAATTGAAATGCTATTTGGTTCAAAATTTCCTTCTGTTTTTGTTAAATATAATTGGCATTAAAATATCCTTTATGTGTTCTGGTCTGTAGTTTAATATTGGCCTTAAAAATGAATATAATACAAATGAAATTCATGTTTGCCATTAGGTCTCTGATTCTACCTGGATGAATCTATATTAATTGAAATATTTCTAAATATGATATAGTTTAACTGAATGCTCTTCTTTCATCAATAATTTAGGTTAGTTTTAATAAATAATGTTTAAAATATAGAATTCAATTGCATCATAGTCTATTACCTTTTTTAACTTAAAACATGTTATTTATGAATATTCACTTTTTTGAGACATTTGTGCCTTAAGTTGTTCTCCCTGAAAAACAGATTCTGAGATGGGGATTTGGGCATTGGAGGTTCAGGAATGCTCCCAGGAAATCTTTGGAAGAGTAAGGGAAGTGGGTTGAGAGGAAGGAGAAGCTGAACTGTGACACATTTGTGCAAGAGTGTTCTCCAACTGAGGCAAAGGGTCTAGGCCTTACTATGCTTCCTACATGGACCAACCATTGAATGTAACACACACAGAGAAGGGATATGCAGATGTCCTTCAAAGGAAGGACAATTCCCCAAATATGATGCAACTGTGAACTCTAATCACCCAAGACTGCCAGCAGCTGGTGAAGTGAGTGCCCCTTCCTCCTAAAGTCAGTGGGTACACTATAGTATCTGCCACAAATTTTCAACTAAACCGAAAACCTCTTCCAGCGTAAATTACCACTGGCATCGTCACCATGATATCATTAGTATTAAAATTTAGACTTGAATAGAATATTTGTCATCATCAGGCTCAACACTCTGAAAGCCTTCAGGTAGAAACAAGATATTAATAGATGATCTGCTACATGTCAAACCACCTCTATGCCTTCAGGTTAATGCCATTCAGCTGAATTCCAACTGATATATCCACTTGCCTACTCAGTATTCTCCTTTGAATGCCTAAATGGCACATTAAAATAATTCACCAAGCATTTGATTTCCCCTGCATAAGTGTGCTCCTCCCCCAAGATTCCTCACTTGAGTAAGTGGTACAGTCATTTCTCCAAGTGTTCAAGATATAATAATCTGATTCATTATATTTTGTTCATTTTGGCACATCGAATCCATTAGGATATCATGAAGGGCCTTCTGTCAAACATAACTAGCATCAGACCTCTTACACACTGTTAGTAACTGACATAATCCAGTATCTCCACTTGACGATGGCAACAGCCTCCTGAGTGGTCTCTGTGATCCCCCCTTACCTTACAATGATTCTCCACACATCAGACAGTGGTGCTTTTAAAACTGAGATCATACCACTCCTTTGCTTAAAACCTTTCAAAGACTTCATATCACCCTCACAGTCCTCCTCACTATCTCACCATCTTAACACCCCCCACCAGTTTCCCTTCCCTCACTCTGTTCTGGCTATGCTGGTCTTTCTATTCCCTGAACACACCCACCAAAATCATATTGTCCCCCAATGGCCCTTTCTCATCTGTTTTCTCTGCCTCAGACTCTAGGCAGAGTTAGTATCTGCATGGTTCCCTTACTTACCTCAGATCTCTGCTTAAATTTTGCCCATCAAAAGTGTCTTCCTGCCCCTCCCTGATCCATGATGTAGGTAGTTCTTTAGTTCTTTTGCCATACTGTTCTGAAATTAAACTTTGTTCTAATATGGTCATAGGTATTGACAGCAGTTTATTTTGCATAAAGGTAAATAACTACCACATAAACATGGACTATACAGAAAGCTGAGAGCCGAAGAATTGATGCTTTTGAACTGTGGTGTTGGAGAAGACTCTTGAGAGTCCCTTGGACTGCAGGGAGATCCAACCAGTCCATCCTAGAGGAGATCAGTCCTGGGTGTTCGTTGGAAGGACTGATGTTGAAGCTGAAACTGCAATACTTTGGTCACCTGATGGGAAGAGCTGACTCATTTGAAAAGACCCTGATGCTGGGAAAGATCGAGGGCAGGAGGAGAAGGGGACGACAGAGGATGAGATGGCTGGATGGCATCACTGACTCAATGGACATGGGTTTGGGTGGACTCCGGGAGTTGGTGATGGACAGCAAGGCCTGGCGTGCTGCGGTTCATGGGGTCACAAAGAGTCGTACACGACTGAGGGACTGAACTGAACTGAAAGATGGCAGATGGAGAGAACAAGAGACAATTGACCGGGAAAGTAAATTTTGTGGTTTTGCTCAATAAAAGAGTGTTCTTACTGATATCTAGAGGGGACTGATACAAGAGATGATTAGTTTCCAGTTTCTGAAATGTATCCTCAAGATGCTAGAGAATCACCTGCTGGTGGTTATATTCACAGAATTTATTAGAGGTTGGTTAAATGACCCTTAAGATCTCTTACATATATGAGTTGGAAGGATTTTATTAAAATTTTAAAGACCACTGTGCTTTCCTGTTTTATGGATCCTTGAGATATTTTCATCCATATTCAGATTTGAGTAGATGATCCAGCTCAAGGTGCTCATGGTTTGCCATAAAGATGACTCTTCTTGTAAACAAGGCAGAAAAACACATTTCTCTTGAAGCTTTCATTATGCATATGAGCACCTGATTAGAAATATGGCAACGGGAAATAAATAATCTCTTGAAAGTTCATTACTGAGTGATGCTATCATGTTCTAAATAAGCACAGTGTAAATTTCAGACTGGCTCGTTAATCATTAGAAGACAACTCTAATCAGTGGAGTGTGACTCTAACTTTACTTTAGGGCAATTGTACTTGATTGAAAATAGCAGCCAATTAAGGAAAAAATACAAATGATTGGCAAGAAGGAAAAAGAGAACTTTAAAATCCTAGACATAATGACTCCATTGATTGCTAAAAATTGAGTTGTTTAAAGCTCTCAGATTGTCATAGCTGCCCTGAATTAATCCTGCACTAGGCAGATTAGAGAAGCAATTACTAAATATAGTAGAGACAGTTTTTAAATGATCCTTCTTTAGTTTAGAACCCCAATTATATCTGGGTGACAGTGCGTTCACTTAATAGAGTACATTTCCAGTCAACCCTCTTTATAGTTAGGTGACAGAATTCTGGGTAATGGGATGTAGTTTAAAGTGTCCGGGGGAAATTCTGGAGAGGTTGTTTCCTCCTGAGTTGACTCAGCTGGGAGGTATGTTCTTTTGCCCCTCCCCGCCCCCCCTTTCTCATTGCCTGAAAAATCAGACTTGATGGATGAAGTTCCAGAAGCCATCTCAAAGGTAACTTTGAAGAAGGAGGCAAGCTAACTGCAAAACAGTCCTGGACAGCTATCTCTTTTACGTGAGAAGGAAACATAACTTCGATTTTACTTAAGCCTCTGCTTTGAGTTTTCAGATACGTAGCCAAATCAGATTTGAAAATACTCTGCTTCATGATGTTATATTAAGTTCAGTAAACTTGCTCTCTGGAGCTCAACAAAGAAAAAAAATGCATTGAATATAGTAGTCATGTGTCGTAATTTCTTGCCCAGCATTCATTCCTTTTCTGTAACCTAATCTAAGCTTTTGTAGATCTATCCCTCACCTCTGAAGTTTCTTTTGGTGAGACTATAAAATAAGATGTTCTCTTCTCTGAGCAAGATGTACCCATTAACTAGCCTTGAGTGATGGGATTCCATGTGTTCCCTAATAGGGAACCTTGAGTGACAAAAAGATGAAGTCTTTGAAGCTGATTCATCTACCATCATCCTGAAGTAGAGGCCAAGCAGATATTGAGAACCTCTAGTTACTGTCCTTTCTTAGGCCTAGTTTACTTATCTTTTCCTTCAGTGCTATATATTTTCCTTTCAGTATATATATATATATATATGTGTGTATATATACATACATATACACATGTATATTTCATATTTACTTTCCTTTGGAGGGTTGTTGAGGAAGGGGTAGGGGGAAGAATGCTGTATTTTCTTTTGTTTTTGATTGAGTAAACAGAAGTGGTTTTTATATTCCAAGTTGCACCTAACACATGACCAAAACTGGTCCAATGGTGGGTCATTCGAACATAACGTAACTGGTACTGATGAAACCTGAAGCTCATGTCCACTGCAGTTGTCTCATGGATTTAGACCGTTCTGGTGCCAGCTGACTACTAGGACTTCTGAGAGTCTAGCATTGGTTCTAGGTCTGCATAGATCTTAGGTAATGATTGCTCAGAGCAACTGATTACAGTATAGATTTAACTGTGTCAATTTAATGAGGCCAGGTAGACTTTCTCTGCTTTCTGACTCTGGAAAGTCCCCTTAGTCACAGCTAACCACACTACAGACGATGCCACTGCATAACAGCATTATTTAGAGCACATAAATGCATCCCCACTCCTAGAATATTGTTGTTCTTTCATCACTAAGTCACGTCCGAAACTTTTTCAACCCCCATGGACTGTCGCCCACCAGGCCCCTCTGTCCATAGAATTCCCAGGCAAGAATACCAGAGTGGGTCACCATTTCCTTCTCTAGGAGATCTTCCTGACCCAGGGATTGAACCCATGTCTCCTGCGATGGCAGGAGGATTATTTACCACTGAGCCACCAGGGAAACCCACTCCTAGAATAGCAAATCAAAAATCACGTCACATATCTAATTTAGTAGACTTTTGAACATATTTAGCACAGTCCCAGGTTGGTGCCACACTGTTTGAGTGACCAGTACCAGGATACTGTTGCCGAGATTGGGCTGGAATAGAAGTTGTCTGACTCGACTTCCTATGCTATTTTCCTTCCACATGATTGATGCACAGTATGAGCTTTAGCTTTAGAGTTGGAGACCTAGGCTAGAGTCTGCATTTTCTAATTTACTATCTGTATGACTCAGTATAATTATATAACCTCTAAGACTCCGTTTTCTCACTTCTCCTGTGCAAAATGGGAATGATTGAATGAATTAATGTACACATTGAACTTAGAATAGTATCTGGTACATGGAACTGATATAATGGTACAAATGTTGGATATAATTATTAAGATCAGAGTTCTTTTAATAAGAAGAAAATATTACTATAGATCAACCCTTTCTGTTTATTTTCCAGAAACTGATGTGTGAGTTAGCATCAGAATTTGTAAAGAAAAACAAACTAAAAAACCAAACATGGTAGAAAGCTTTGGATTTACCTCTTTTAACTGTAAAATATCAAGTGGATGAAAAATAAATCAATCTTTTTTTTCACTTCTTTTAAGTTCTTGGAATATCAAGCCCTTACTTAATTTCAGAATATCTAAAAAGTATCATTCATTACTATGGGACACTGTCTAAAACTGCACTCAGAGGAAATTTTGTAGTTTTAAATATGTGTGGAAATCAAGAGGGAAAAATATATACAAACTAACCTAGAAGAAATTCAAAAAACTTTAAAAAATGCCAAATTCAACAAAAGAAAAATGTAAGGAAATCTTAAAAATACAGACAGAAATTGACTATAAAAATGAAAGAGACTTGAAGTGGTGACTAAATTGAATAAATATTTAACTGGAAAAGTTACAACTTTAGCTTAAACCAAAGAAAAGGATAAAATGAATAAATATTAATATATAAAAATGAATGAAGATGAGGAAAGAATCACAGGTACAAAGAAAATCAAAATTATTAAAGTTTACTACTTGATCAAACTCTATGAAAATATGTATTAAAATATGAATGAAATTACTAATTTTCTAGGAAGATATGTGTTAGGAAGACTGACCTTTATAGTAGGAACTTTTTTTTAATCCAATAACTAGAGATGACAATTGTCAAAGAACCACCTCCTTAAAAAAATTTGGTAAGTGGTGTGGGTTTTTGTAAGTAAAGTCATTTTCTTACAAGGACCTTCTGATTCTGAGTGAGTTCTCTTCTCTTCATGGGGCAAGGCAGGGTAGGTGTGAGCACCAAAAGTCTGAAGATATCTGGTACTGGTCATCTTGACTCAAACTCTTCCAAGCGATGAAATAAAACCTGCATAGAGACCACTTTCCTTCAAAGCTGTGCTCCAGTGTTTTAGAAATACGTCTTCAGGTTATTTTGTGGGGGTGATGCTCACTGTGCACCTCAGGAGTTCATTTGTCCAGTTTGTGATGTCTCATCCTCCTCCTGATTTGCAGAAATAGGGTTCCGTTTGTCGTTCATGATGACATCTCCTACCCTAATCTCCACAATCCGTTTCCGTTGTGAGTTTATTCTTATTCACGCATCTTACTTTTTTTTAAGCAAGTTTTGCATGTGTGCGTGCTCAGCTGCTCCAGTTGTGTCCGACTCCTTGCCATCCCTTGGACGGTGACCCACCAGGCTGCTCTGTCCCTGGGATTCTCCAGGCAAGAACACTGGACTGGGTTGCCACTCCTTCTCCAGGGGATCTACGTGACCCAGGGACTGGAACCATTTCCTGCATTACAGGCAGATTCCTTACTCACTGAGCCACCTGGGAAGCCAAAAACAAATTTTAACAGGGGGCAAATGCATGTGCCTGGTCTTCTACATTTAACAGGAAGAATTTTATCTTTTTTCAGATGTTAGGATGTAGATACTGAAACATGAGTATCGCATATACTTTTTAAAAAAGTTATTTATTTATTTTGGAGTCTAATTATTTTACAATATTGTGGTGGGTTTTGCCATACATTGACATGCATCAGCCAAGGGTGTACATGTGTCCTCCCATCCGGAACCGCCCCCCCCAACTGGCTTTGAGTGCCCTGTTTCATGCATCGAACTTGGACTGATCATCTGTTTCACATATGGTAATATACATGTTTCAATGCTATCCTCTCAAATCATCCCACCCTCGCCTTCTCCCACAGAGTCCAAAGTCTGTTCCTTATATCTGTGTCTCCTTTGCTGTCTCTCGTATAGGGTCGTCGTTACCAGCTTTTTTTTAAAATGAATGCTTTATTTTAAGCATTTTACTGAGATTAGTAATACTTACAATTATGTATAAATCTAGCAGTGCAATAGCTTTAAACTGTGACAACACAGTCATCTATTCAATGCCAATATAACTAGTATCAATATTATTTCAGCCTACTACATGACATATTATTGATGATAGTAAAGATTAAAAATATAAAAGGCCACTTGACTAAAATATGCATATTCATATGAATGTAATCTACTTTGATATCAGTGTTCTGTTTTAAAAAATGGCTACACTAACTCAAAAATACATCTTACTCAAAAGTACATCTCTTTTTCTAATTTTCCACTTTGCTATCTAGAAAACCTTATCCTTCCCTTTCATCCCCACCACCAGATAAAAAGAATTGGGTGATAACGAATTTTGAAAGGTGGGCTTGGATTCTGCTTATCTTCAGCCTAATATTCATAAACGATCCAATAGGCAGTCCACCCTTTAAAAAAAATTCTAGCATTCTCACATTTCATAATACATCAAAGTACAATACTCATTTATGATGTTGGATGATTTGTCATATCTATAAAATCTCCTATGTCTATATGAGAGACAATCTACTTTGTTTTTCAGTCTAGCTTCAGAAATATGGTACCCCGTATAACACATGTGGTGGTGGTTGGCGGCTTAGTCACTAAGTTGTTCCTGACTTTTTGCGACCCCAGGGACTGCATCCCCCCAGGCTCCCCTGTCCACGGGATTTGCCAGGCAAGAATACTGGAGTGGGTTACCATGCCCTCCTCCAGGGGATCTCCCAGCCCAGGGATTGAACTTAAGTCTCCCACACTGCAGGCGGATTCTTTCCCAACTGAGCCACCAGGGAAGCCCCACCATATAATATATGGTACCCCCCAAATTGAAGTGTTATAGAATAACAGTGAATAGAAAATAAACTTGAAATTTCCTTTCCAATAAGTTAATTTGAAAGGCATCATTTACTTTATGAAACAGAGTAGTACTTCAAAATAAGTATTCTAAACTCATTAATAAATTGATTATATAATTGATTATGTAATAATCACACAATGTGATTATATAAGTTTAAAATTCCTACATGTTAAATCTCAATGACTGTTACACATAAATTCAGGGGGTTCAGTTCAGTTCAGTTCAGTCACTCAGTTGTGACTCGGACGTGTCCGAGGGGGAGCAAGTGTTAAAAGATTTGGTTCATCGAATTCATATTAATTAGATTGCTATAAAAGGGCTGTGTATTTCATAAATAAAAGGTGGTATCGACCTTCTGATACCAGGACATCAAGCAATTGGTTTCTCAACTAAATGTAAAATGTGATTTAAATGTACAACTCCCAATTGTCCTGTCACAGGTATTTCTTTTTTTAAATATTCACTCATTTATTTGGCGGTGCCAGGTCTTAGCTGTGGCACTTGGGGTCTTTAGTTGCAGCATGTGGGCTCTCGTGACCTGACCAGGGTTCAAACCCAGGCCCCCTGCACTGGGAGCATGGCGTCTTAGCCACCGGACCGCCAGGAAGTCCTTGTCATAGGTGTTTCTTTTGTAATGTAATAATGCTTTAACAAATTTAATTACAAAGAATCTGATTAATTCAGTAGGAAGAATAGAAAAGCGAATTATTTTATAATCTCTGATCTTTGCTTTTCTATGTAATCTCTCCTATGATGACCTTGAAAAGATGTTCATCCTTGAATCACTTTCTTCTGCTCTCCTGTGTTCTAGGCTTACCTAGTCTGAATCCGACAGTCAATGCCAACTCTAAATACAGCGCTTCATCATCCCATGACTTTTGATGGCAGTAATGAGGAGAGGAGACTGTTTTATTCACTGCTCTGTGGCTTATGGTCCTAATCCAAAACAATATTTAGTAAGTAATTGAATGAAAAGATAGTGGATGCAGTAAGCACACTAGATTTCTTAGTAAGATAATATTACTTTTCCGCATAGATGACATAAAATAAAAATACCAAAACTATTGTTGATAGCTTGTAAAGAGTCCATTTGTGACAGAATTTTTCCTACATTTTATTCACCTTTTAATTTTCCATTTCTTGCTAACACTTGACATTTTACTTGACATGTCTCTTATTTTGTTGACTTTGCCATTCAGCAGAGCAAATACAGCACAGCATCCATCTTTTGAATTGTGCACAAAGTAAAAGTACTCTGACCCAAAACAGACAATGGTAGTTTTTTCTTTTATTTGGGAACAATGCAGCCTGATATAAAACTCTTGAGGAGTTGGAAATTATAATTGAGTAATAGAGATACTAAGAAAGGGGGAACAAATGACAGCATATTAAGGAAATAAATGACACTCTGGTTGGAAAATTAGAGAACATTGCAAAACTCACCTTGAGAGCAATGTGCCTATTGACCATTTCGGCATTGAAATTGAAAACAGTATGTAGAAAGCCCAGAGACAATTGATAAATTGTTTCATTCAACTCCTGAGACTATCTGGGAAGACAAGTGGCTTCTCTAATGGGAAAATGGAAACAGGAGGAGCTCTTAGCTTAAACAATCACTAAACTCATAAATTAGTAGAGGCCTTGTTTACTTATTTAACCATAGAGATAAAAAGAACTTTATTGACTGAAGTTATTGTGTATCTCATTCAATTTTTTAACTTTTAGAAGAGAAAGAATGATCTGCAGTAGTCAAGCTACTTGCCCAAGTGAAGTGGAACCAGAACCCATGTCTGCTGACTTCTAGTGAGATGGCCTTTCCAAGTATTATGGGCGTAGAGTCCTTTGGAAAGGATTATTCAGGCGCCCAGCTTCAGTGCCAGTTTGAACTGAATAATACTGGAAACACAGCAAAACAAAACCTGTGGAAGCTAGCTGAAACAGAGAAAACCACAGCTTCACGTATTTCTATTACAAAGCAAGGAGGGGCTACAGCCAAGTATCTGTGTTCACCTTAGAAAGGGAACGGAGAGCAAATTAAACCAAAATTAAATGGAAAGAAGGAAGGAAGGTTGAAATAGCTGCTTTAGGTCTCACATCTGGTTCGTGTAGGAGATTCCATGTGTTGATCTGTTGATTATTTTTCCCTTGAGGATTTCTCATGATGTCCTGGTTCTTTGCATGCTGAATATTTCTGGATTGTATCCCGGACATTTTTAATATCATGTTATAAGACAGTCCTGTAACAGTCCACTGGAGAATATTGATTTGTTGTGGTGGTAGTTGATTCACAAGGCAATTTTCCTATTATGCTGAAACTTGAAGTTCTGTCTTATCTTCCACGGATAGAGTTCCAATGTCAGCTGAGTTAAAGCCTCTGCCATGTTGCTTCTGGTCTGTCCTACATTTGGACAGCTCAGGGCCAAGCAGAGAACTAGGATCAGTTCATACATACAGCTGAGAGGCACTCATCTTCAGGTTTCTCCATGCAGCAGTTTTCCACATAGTCTCTGATTCTCAGGGCTCACTTTTCCTATTTCTCTGGCTTGGAAATTGATTTGTTTTACTTTTTAAGAGCTTTAGTTACATGCATTGATGCAGTTTTGCACAACGGGGGCTGCCCCTAGAGCAGACAAGAGTCCCTTGTCCTGTTCCTCTGGCTAGCAAAATAGGCTTTCTCTATAAAATTCACTGCCTATACCAAGTGGAGAGTTCCACACTGAAGCTGTCCTTGAACAAGGCATAAAGATAAAAGAGAGGTAAGGTAAATAACCAAGAAATTGATGCTGCTAAGGTCAAATTTTTGAAGTTGGATCTTCCTTCTTCAATTTGTTTGTGAGTATTAATTTTCAGAGTTTTCAAGTAGTTGTTGATTTTTTTTTTTTTTTTTTTTTTTGGTTAGGAATTTTGTCCAGACTGTTTGCCTGTAATCCACAAGAAATGTAAACTAAGTATGCCTACTATATTCTGATGACCACCAGAAGTCTTTGGGTGATTTTGTTCATTATCTGTTCCTTTTCCCAAATTTTCTATGATAATTACAACATTACTTATATATTTAGGAATGATTTTAAACAAGAAAAATAGCCTAAGTTTTAAATGTTCTCAAAATGCTTAGGAAAGAAATGGCTTTATAGAATTTCAGCCCAGCAGAAATTTGGATGGAGGTTTGTAACATTGTACAAGAGGCAGTGGTTAAAACCATCCCCAAGAAGAAGAAATGCAAAAAGGCAAAATGGTCTAATGAGCCCTTACAAATAGCTGAGAAAAGAGGAGCAAAAGCAAAGGAAAATAAGGAAGATACATCCGTCTGAATGCAGAGTTCCAAAGAATAGCTAGGAGAGATAAGAAAGCCTTCCTCAGTGATCTATGCAAAGAAATAGAGGGAAACAACAGAATGGGAAAGACTAGAGATCTCTTCAAGAAAATTAGAGATACCAAGGGAACATTCCATGCAAAGATGGGCTCGATAAAGGACATGGAAGCGGTATGGGCCTAACAGAAGCAGAAGATATTTAGAAAAGGTGGCAAGAGTACACAGAAGAACTGTACAATAAGAATCTTCAGGACCCAGATTACCATGATGGTGTGATCACTCACCTGGAGACTGACATCCTGGAATGTGAAGTCAAGTGGGCCTTAGGAAGCATCACTATGAACAAAGTTAGTGGGGGTGATGGAATTCAAGCTGAGCTATTTCAAATCCTAAATGATGATGCTGTGAAAGTGCTACACTCAATATGCCAGAAAATTTGGAAACTCAGCAGTGGCCACAGGACTGGAAAAGGTCAGTTTTCATTCCAATCCCAAAGAAAGGCAATGCCAAAGAATGCTCAAACTACCGCACGATTGCTCTCATCTCACACACTAGCAAAGTAATGCTCAAAATTCTCCAAGACAGGCTTCAATAGTATGTGAATTGAGAAATTTCAGATATTCAAGCTGGATTTGGAAAAAACAGAGGAACCAGGAATCAAATTCCCAACATCTGTCGGATCATAGAAAAAGCAAGAGCATTACATAAAAACATCTACTTCTGCTTCATTGACTACATGAAAGACTTTGACTGTGTATATCACAACAAACTGTGGGAAATTCTTAAATGGATGGGAATACCAGACCACCTGACCTGCCTCCTGAGAAACCTGTATGCAGGTCAAGAAGCAACAGTTAGAACCAGACATGGTAAATGGACTGGTTCAAAATCGGGAAAGGAGTATGCCAAGACTGTATATTGTCACCTTGCTCATTTAACTTATATGCAAAGTACATCATGCAAAATGCCAGACTGGATTAAACTCAAACTGGAATCAAGATTGCAGGAAGAAATATCAATAACCTCAGATATGCAGGACACCACCCGCATGGCAGAAAGCAAAGAGGAACTAAAGAGCCTCTTGATGAAAGTGAAAGAGGAGTGTGAAAAAGTTGGCTTAAAACTCAACATTAAAAAAAAACTAAGATCATGGTATCCAGTCCCGTGACTTCATGGCAAATAGATGGGAAACAATAAAAACAGTGGCTGACTTTATTATCTTGAGCTTCAGAATCACTGCAGACGGTGACTGCAGCCATGAAATTAAAAGATGCCTGCTCCTTGGAAGAAAAGCTATGACCAACCTAGACAGCATATTAAAAAACAAAGACATTACCAATAAAAACATTTACCAAAAAGGTCTGTGTAGTCAAAGCTGTGGTTTTTCCACTAGTCATGAATGGATGTGAGAATTAGACCATAAAGAAAGCTGAGAGCTGAAGAATTGATACTTTTGAACTGTGGTGTTGGAGAAGACTCTTGAGGATACATTGGACTCCAAGGAGATCCAACCAGTCAATCCCAAAGGAAATCAGTCCTGAATATTCATTGGAAGGGTTGACGCTGAAGCTCCAAATAATTTGACCACCTGATGCGAAGAACTGACTCCTTGGAAAAGACCCTGATGCTGGGAAAGAAAGGCAGGAGAAGAAGGGGACGACAGAGGACGAAATGGCTGGATGGCATCACTGACTCTATAGACATGAATTTGAGCAAGCTCCAGGAGTTGGTGATGGACAGGGAAGACTGGCGTGTGGCAGTCCATGGGGTCACAAAGAGTTGGACATGACTGAGTGACTGAACTGAACTGAACCAATAACCAAAAGCAGTGGAATCCAGTCACATTTATGTTTTTGTTGTTTATATGTATTCTGCTCTTTATTAGAATATACACTTGTTGCCAGAAACTGTTTCTTACCCATCTTTGCTTCTGTCCATCATGATTAGCACTGCATGTAACCCATAGTAAATGCTAAATTGCACTGGATTTTATTCTTTTCAATTTAGTTCAGTTTTGTCATCCTTTGTCATCCCCTTATCCTCCTGCCTTCAATCTTTCCCAGCATCAGGGTCTTTTGAAATGAGTCAGTTCTTTGCATCAGGTGGCCAAAGTATTGGAGCTTCAGCTTCAGCATCAGTCCTTCCAATGACTATTTAGGATTGATTTCCTTTAGGATTGACTGGTTGGATCTCCTTGGAGTCCAAGGGACTCTCAAGAGTCTTCTCCAACACCACAGTTCAAAACAATCAATTCTTCAGTGCTCAGCTTTCTTTATGGTCTAATTCTCACATCCATATATGACTAGTGGAAAAACCATAGCTTTGACCTTTGTCAGCAAAATAATGTCTCTGTTTTTTAATACGCTGTCTAGGTTGGTCATAGCTTTTCTTCCAAGGAGCAAGCGTCTTTTAATTTAATGGCTGCAGTCACCATCTACAGTGATTTTGGAGCCCAAGAAAATAAAGTATGTCACTGTTTCCATTATTTCTCCATCTATCTGCCATGAAGTGATGGGACTCGATACCATGATCTTCATTTTTTGAATGTTGCATTTTAAGCCAACTTTTTCACTCTCCTCTTTTACTTTCATCAAGAAGCTCCTCAGTTCCTCTTCACTTTCTGCCATGAGGGTGGTGTCATCTGCATATCTGAGGCCATTCATATTTCACCCTGCAATCTTGATTCCAGCTTGAGTTTCATCAAACCCGGCATTTTGTGTGACATATTTGGCATGTAAGTTAAATAAGCAGGGTGACAATATACAGCTTGACATACTCCTTTCCCAATTTGGAACCAGGCTGTTTTTCCATGTCTGGTTCTAACTGTTGCTTCTTGATCTGCATACAGGTTTCTCAGGAGGCAGGTAAGGTGGTCTGGTATTCCCAACCGTTTAAGAATTTCCCACAGTTTGTTGTGATATACACAAAGTCTTTCGTGTAGTCAATGAAGCAGAAGTAGATGTTTTTCTGGAATGCTCTTGTTTTTTCTTCGGTGTTGGGAATCTGATCTCTGGTTCCTCTGCCTTTTCTAAATCTAACTTGAACATCTGGAAGTTCACACTTCACATACTTTTGAAGCCTGGCTTGGATAATTTTGAGCATTACTTTACTAGTGTCTGAGATGAGTGTGATTGTGCGGTCGTTTGAGCATTCTTTGGCATTGCCTTTCTTTGGGATTGGAATGAAAACTGACCTTTTCCAGTCCTGTGGCCACTGCTGAGTTTTCCAAATTTGCTGGCATATTGAGTGCAGTGCTATCACAGCATCATCTTTCAGGATTTGAAATAGCTCAACTGGAATTCCATCACCTCCACTAGCTTTGTTTGTAGTGATGCTTCCTAAGGCCCACTTGACTTCACATTCCAGGATGTCAGTCTCCAGGTGAGTGATCACACCATCCTGGTAATCTGGGTCCTGAAGATCCTTATTGTACAGTTCTTCTGTGTACTCTTGCCACCTTTTCTAAATATCTTCTGCTTCTGTTAGGCCCATGCTGCTTCCATGTCCTTTATCGAGCCCACCTTTGCATGAAATGTTCCCTTGGCATCTCTAATTTTCTTGAAGAGATCTCTAGTCTTTCCCATTCTGTTGTTTTCCCCTATTTCTTTGCATAGATCACTGAGGAAGGCTTTCTTATCTCTCCTAGCTATTCTTTGGAACTCTATTCAGATGGATATAACTTTCCTTTTCTCCTTTGCCTTTAGCTTCTCTTCTTTCCTCAGCTCTTTGTAAGGGCTCCTCAGACAACCATTTTGCCTTTTTGCATTTCTTTTTCTTGGGGATGGACTTGATCACTGCCTCCTGTACAATGTTCAAACCTCTGATTCTTTTAGATGTTTGATTCTTTTAGTTGTTGTTGTCATAAACTCAGAGCATCCCCTCTTACTAGAAAAGGGCTCTAGTGAAACAAAGCCCTTTCTGGTTAAATTTTTTGCCTAGATACTTTTGCTACATTCTTTCATTTGCACTTTTACTATTTTTAAAGCTTTTTATTTATACTGGATTGTAGCTGACTGACAGTGTTGTGATAGTTTCAGGTGGACAGAAAAGGCATTCAGCCATATCTATACATGTATTCATTCTCCCCCAGATTCCCCTCCCATCCAGGCTGCCACATAACATGGAGCAGAGTTACCCATTTAAATATACTAATGTGTACATATCAATTTAACTCAAAGTCCTGTAGTGAGTTAGAGAGGAGCAACATTGAAAGCAAAAGGCTCCAAATATTTAGTAATAACTGTAGCTTTAAAAGGGCTTCCCGGTAGCTCTAAAAAGAAAAAAAAAATGATTCTGCCAATGAGATGTCAAATGTACTTTAAAGAAACATTTTGGGGGGCAAGAATATAGCAGTACTCATATTGCTACTGTCTCTTCTGAAGAATCTTCCCCCAAACAAGTGATTATGTCTAGACTTTCAGAAAGCAAACTGCCGGTGTCCATAGATGTATGAAATTAAAGATATCCATCATTTGGGGTAAATCTTGGCATATCGAATGGGTGATACAATGATACCTATGTATAATTCACCCTATGTCAAATATTTGACTCATTTTGAGAAAGCATTTATTTGATTAAAAATAAACAATGAGGATATGGCAACCCACTCCATTGTTCTTGCCTGGAGAATCCCATAGACTGAGGAGCATGGCAGGCTACAATCCATAGGGTCTCAGAGTCAGACATGACTGAAACGACTTAGCACACACACACACAGACACACACACACACACAATTATAAAATAATAAGCAAAAATGTCCAAAAAGATTAAATTTATTATATGGTTCTTGTTTTATCTTGGCTTTATTCATATTAAAAACCAGTAATGAATAAATAGTGTTCTGAACTCAGAAAATTGAATTAGTGGGACTTCACTGGTGGTCCAGGGGCTAAAACTCAGCACACCCAATGCAGGGGACCCAGCTACAAGCCCTGGTTGGGGAACTAGATCCCACATGCAGAAACTGAAAAAAAAGATCCTGCATGCTACAGTGAAGATCGAAGATCCCTCAAGCCACAACTAAGACCTGACATAGACAAGTAAAATAAATAAATATTTTTTTAAAAAAGAAAAGAAAATTGAATTAGTCATAAGAGTTGCCAATGCAAAGTAGGACAGTAGAGTTACCATCTTACGGCTATCACTCATATTGTTTTCATGAAATCAGTTTCTTCAATATTTTACAGTCATTACTGAAATTACAAGTTTTAAGCAAAGAATAATAATCCCAAATTCCATCACCCTAACCCAACTATGAACATTTTTAATTTTCTTAAAACCATTATTTTCCTAGGCATCTATTTCTCATTTGGCTTTAATTAGTCAACACACAAAACTTATATAACACTTTCTTTTTTTTCTAAACCTTATCACAATGTCATATTGTCTCCATAACCTCAATTTTAATTGGAACTTAATATGCCAAGAAGTAAGAGTACCATGGCTATTACAAACAATGCTTTCGTTGGGTAATTTATTCCCAGGCTTTCTTTGTTGGGTAATTAAATAATACTATAATAAAAATTTATATCTATGTTGATCTTCTGTTTTTTTCATACTCTCCTTAGTGGGAATTCCCAGAAGTAGAATTAATAATTAAAAATTAACATTTTTCTATTTTTTGAAAAATATTATTATTCCAAAATATTTCTCTTATAAGAAGTATATAGAGTTACTTTCTTTATTTTTACTTTTAAAATCACTGAGTATTTTTCTGAGGGCAATTGATTTAGTACATAATAAATGGATCCAGGGTCATTGCATTGTGCATTTATTATTAACTAGGTTTAAATGCTTTTAATTCTTTTTTATTCTTTTCATTATCTTTTGAAATTTTATTTTTATGTTCTTTGTCTTTAGGAATGAGGTCTTTATAGATTTCTCTGATGCCAAGCAACAAAGAAATATTTGTAATCATTTTTAAGGATCTATTTGTCTACTTTTTAAAGCCCTTGTAATCTTCTGTTCAGTGACCCTGCTTTTTGCTCACAGATATCAGCTTATGTCTAGGTGCTGAATGTAAGTCGAGCACATAGTAGAAACTAGGCACCTTACACTCATTATCTCACTGTTGATGTTTTTGTTGTCTGTCTTCATGTGGGTTCTTAGTTCCTCAGTCGGGAATCAAATCCATGCTTGCGACATTGAGACTGCTGAGTCTTAACCACTGGACTGCCAAGGAGTCACTATCTCATTTAATTCTTGTTGTCAGTCCTGTGAAATAGGCATCATCATCATGACCAGTTCACAGTTGATGAAAGAGACGTTCTGAGAGGGTAAATGATAAAGATTAGACAACTGGTTAATGTCCAAGCCCAAACTAGACCCCACACCTCGCACACTTTAACCACTCCAAGCTACCAGTTAAAAGAAGTGTCTATAAAAGCAACTTGTCACACGGGAGCTGTCAGAGAATGACCTGATCCGTAATGTCATATTTCTGACCTTTAGCTTTAGCCTTGTGACCAAAAACACCCCCAGAATGGTATGAAGTTTAGCTCTCAACATGATCGAAGAGCTGGAATTATAGAGCTTCTGTCACCTTTGTCCAGCCTCTCCACGCACTCAGCAGGGAAGAATCTGCCTATAATACGGGAAACACAGGAGACACAGATTCAATCTTTGGATTAGGAAGATCCCCTGGAGGAGAAAATAGCAAGCCCCTCCAGTATTCTTGCCTGGAAAATCCTATGGACAGAGGAACCTGGCAGGCTACAGTCCATAGGGTTGCAAGAGTCAGACATGACTGAGCGCACACACATCTTTATCCACGTGAAACACCAAAGGGGCCCATGATGACGTGAGAGCTGGGCCTTCCACTAATCTTCAGGCGCCCATTAATCCCCTGAGTGACCATAGGAAGTCATTTAAGCTCCTCATCTTTAGAAACTCTGTTCATAAAGCTTTCTTTGGATTCAGTGGGATCGTATACGTAATGGACCAGACAGCGTGCTCGGTACATTAATAGATGCTCAATAGATGCTGTTGTGTTTGGTTTCCAAGACTTGATTTGGATGTGCAGTGGTACATCAAATGCCTCCAGATGATATGCTCAGGCTCTGTCACTCCTGAGAGTTACTAAACTACTTAATTACTGCCAAGACTTTAATTGGAAGAAAATAATCCATTTTAGAACTTCTAATAAGTACCTATACATTGGAAACTTTCCAGTGTAGACTAAATTACTCTTAGTCCATCTCAGGACAATCCTATGTCCTCCAAAATCTCTGTACCTTGATTATATTCATTGTGTAAATTCCTGAAACAGTCTTAAATAATTGATGGAAGAAAAGAAAAAAGAACCTCATACCATTAGCAAGATTGGATTTAGACTCCCACAAGCCTAATTACCTCCCTGAAAAGTACTCTGTACTTTTTGGCTCCATCCTCTTCACATAATTAGCTACAGCCTTGATTTTTGTTTCTTCTCATTACCTGAATGTTATACCTTCAAAATAGGTGTGGATGGTGCATTATTTCATCCAACACTAATATAGGCACAATTATATGATATCAACATTTCGTCTTCAGAAGCGATTTGTTTTCTAAAGTCCTTGATAACTATACCTGATTTCATTATTTGTTTACGGAGATGCCCATTGAAACACATTTCTAGTCTACTGTCCTGTTTGTTCATAGTCTGTAGCTTGCTGCAGGTGAATTATAAGCGAATTTCTCACATAATCACACTCTTTCTCAGTATAACTGAAGTTATTGCATTTGTTACCTTCAAGAACAGTATAATTTTCGAAAGGCAATTAGGAACTAGAATGAACTTCAACTTCCTTTATTCACTAAGAGATGGCAGAAAGAATATTGATGGTATGTAGAGATTAAGTGTGTTAACTAGATATAATGAAGGCTGAGAGTTTTGAATGACACAATGATTTTATCATTTTAAAATGATTTGTTTGGCCTCCTATTGTATAAGTATTGTCTGTTTGGGCCTTAAAAAAAATCCAGTGCTCACCTGATTAACGTGGCAGTGCTAATTTTCACTCAGGATGCTTGGTATTTCTGTTTCTACCATGATGGATAAATCGTTTAGAGGACATAACACTTAATAACCTTTAACAAAACCTCAAACTGTAATCTCTCAGAATTACTCCCTGAATACAGTTCTTCCTTCTGCTTATGCTGAGCCTTTATACAGCTATGAAATATTAATAACTCCTAAGAGAGTTGGCTAGATTTTATTGTATGTTAGAAGGAGTCTTTTTTTTTTCCTCTGAGAGCCCAAGATTTAAATTGGATAGTCTATCCAAGGATCTCAACCTCCAAGACGTCTTTAGAAGTAGAATGATCCAGAAAAGCCACTTTGTGTAGACTCAAATTTTCACCTTTTCTAGAGAAATTACCTTGATACTGATGACATAAAAGTGATGTGAATGCATCCTTCTCTCCTATCCTGGGTGTAACAGGTGACTCCCCTACATTCCCTCACCACCTCCTAAAACCCACGTGTCTCTATACCCACATGTCACAGTCCAGCTGATTAGGATACTTGGCCCATAAGCTCTATCTACCTTGCCCCAGAGTTAACAGAGCTAACTCTTAGGATTTCCATCTGTAATACTTCTGAACTCAGTCTTTGTATATAGACTTCATCAACACTTGATTTGATCTCACCTGTCTTTTTCTGTTCTTGATCAGTTCTGACTGGAGACCCACAAGTGCAAGAACTTAATGTTAGTCCTGACGCAGCCCTCTAAGACACTACTTTATACCCATGTAGCCACGGGTAGGGCTTTAAAATCCCACTGAAATGCAAAAACAAGAAGAAAAACGTATGTCCTAGGTGCTACTTTAACAGTAATTATCTCTCTTCTCAGAAATGTTTTAATTTCCAAAATGATGTGTAGCTCCTTAACTATTGACTATTCATTCAATGTGTATCCTAAACATGGACATGGGACAGATATCTCGATTATTTGGACCTAGATCTCTTTCTGATAGTAGATTTACAAGAAAATTTCCTGTTTATAAATTCAATCCAAATCTACGTATACTCTAAATGTATGTCCATATTTGGTTTTGCTCACTTCATACAGGGAGAGGGACTACACCTAAAATGTGGGTTGTATATTAAGACTGATGATGCCATACAAGCACCAAAAAAGCTGAAGGGACTTGTTAAACAGTGAGGCTCTAGGGAGAGAGCAAGACGCCTCCCAAGCAGGTCCGGAAGTGACTTGAGAGGAGGGGTGACCCGGAGGTGGGGCTGCGGAAGGAGTCCCGCGTGTGGGTTGAACTTCCCACAGCGGCCACAAGAGGGCGCAGCAGGCCTTCTTGTCAATCGACCCAAACGTGAGGCCAACGGGGGAAAGGCGGGGAGAGGCTTAAAAGCCGTCACTGGGCAAACATCAATAACATTGAGACACGTGCGTTCCCATACGTAAAATAGGTGACCCGTGCTAGTTCGATGCCTGAGGAAGGGCACCCAGAGCCGGTGCTCTGGGACAACGCAGAGGGATAGGGTGGGGAGGGATGTGGCAGGGGAGTTCAGAACGGGACGGGGGGACACGCGTAGCTGTGGCTGATTCGTGTTGACGTGTGGCAACAACCATCACACTATTTTAAAGTAATTGTCCTCAAATTAAAGTCAGTTAATTTTAAAAATAATGATAAGCTGGGGCTTTTTTCCCCTAAAACCAAAAAAAAAAAAAAAAAAACAGGCGGGGGTGGGGATGGGGTTCAGGCTCTCACTACAATATTACGTGTGTTTAAACACACAGGACAGATTTGAGTACACTTACCTCCCTGCAGCTTCCTTCCCTTGAGATTTCTGTGCATAGCAAGGACTCAGTTCCTGTGACCACACCTGGCTCATAATTCCTGCTCCTCGGTGATTCTAGCTTGCATCTCACCTCCCAAGGCTATTTGTGTCTTTTCCCTTGAATTTCATCAAGATAAAAAATTCAGTCCTTCTACCCTACTGAAACAACAGCTAAAACAAAAACGTCCCGCCTCCGCAAGACATTTGCCTTTGTGTCATTTTAAAACATCTATTCTAAAAGTTTGAAAACTAAGGAAAAGAGAGCAAGCGTGGAAGACTATCATTGACTGGAATTTGCCACACCTCTAAACAGGCAGAAGTGCCTTTGTAAGCTTTTTCTCTATAACAAAAGAAAGCTGCCCCCATTTGATTATATGAAATTATATATCTCAATAATCTAGTAAACACACACACACACACGTCCCAACACACACAGACAAGTAATGACATGTGGTGTGCTGATCTTGTTTCCTTGATGCTAAATAAGGAAATTTTGCATAAACTTGTCTTAGACTCAGAAGACTCAGCAATTCTGATAGCCCCTTTTGAAAAATGAAGCTGAAAATTTAAAAAAAAAAAAAAAAAGATCTCTCTAAATTAAATTTTACCATTTGTATAAAATTCATGAAGTGGAGTTCTAACAGAAAGTATTCAAATTCTCTTTTCTTTAAACTTCTTTTCTTAGAAACAAACCAGAATCATTTCTGTTTATTCCTATGATATATATTCACATCTCACTTGCCCTAATGAAGTTCGGAACTGAGAGGTAAATGACTTTAACGATAGTGTCAAATCTGCATCATGAGTTGAATTAATTTGTAAACATTAAGCTTCTGATCCTCACTTGTAAGGCCATCACTGCTGAGCATTAACCACAAGCAACATGTCTGGAGGCTTCAGACCCTTCCCTTAATCTAACTCCCAACAAGATTCCTACTGAAGAGGACTAGCTGATCCAAGTAATTGCTTGAACTTTGTCTTAGTTGTGTTGTGTGTTAGTTGCTTAGTCGTGTCCTAGTTAGGATATAAGTAATTTCGATGATTCAAATATAAATTTCAAGGTTTATTTTTCCCCAATTCTAGGATACATGGTTCTAGAAACAGCTTGTCCAGCTTTTCATGGAAGAAAATAAATATTTTGCATCATGAAGGAGTTTCATAGGACCGGCCAATACTAGAAAATATTCAAGATTAAGATGAGACAGCCTCATACAAATTTGCCAAGATATTAGGAGATGATTGTATACGAAAAAAGTTATAAACATCGGTTTCACATATAAAATCAAAAATATCATCTTGAACTTAAAATTTTATGTCAGTGCTCAATGATGATTCCATTTTCTTTTTTATTAATTAGTCTTTTAAATAATTTTTTAACTGCTACAATTTAAATGACTCTACTCAATGCTCTGTGTTGACCTAAAAGGGAAGGAAATCCAAAAGCGAGGATATATATATATGTATGACTGATTCACTTTGCTATACAGCAGAAACTCACAGAATATTGTAAAGCAACTATATTCCAATGAAAATATTTTGAACTAAAATAAATAAATAATGAGAAGTAGCTCCTTGCAAAATAACATGAGAAGTAGCTCCTTGCAAAAAATTAGAAGTAGCTCCTTGCAAAATGTGCTAAAGAATCCCAATGAATCAATGAATCTTTATAATTAAGCATTTTACTTGTTCTTTCCTTGACTGAAAAAAATGAATTTGATATTAAAACAGATTTTTACTTCCTGATATATATCCTTTAACCCAAACTACTGCTGACAGAGTAAATCAGATGCAGGATTTCTATAAATATTTTTGTAAATTTAAATAATTGTGAACAAGTTTATGTTAAAAAAAAACAATAAAAGAGTTATAAACCTGGCTAGCTAGAGTTTGAAATTAAGACAAGAGATGTTTGTCTTAAGAATCCTAAGGTTCTCTCAAGATCACTGGGGTCAGACTTCTTTTTAATTTTTGGTTAATTATTAATATAATATTTGACAACCTAATGTCCCCTCTGTGCCTCAGATCCCCTCATCTTCCAGATGGACATAAAAGCACCTACTTCAATAGTTTAGTTGTGAGAATTAATTTTAGTGAAATGATTTTAAGAAAAAAACAAACAAACAAAAAAGAAAAAAACAGTGCCTAATTCACTGTCGCACTTGATATGTAGTACCTATTATCATGATGGTACGATTGTACTTTCCAGCTGATATGTAAACTGCAAGGTATTTTTTCTCCACTTCTAAAAATACATATTTTCTGAACTAATACATCAATCTGATTGCAAAACAAGTTTTAAGACTGTTTGGTTTGTATGTCTCAAGTGTATCCTTTATACTTAATACTTACAGTATTCTCTATCCCTCTTTTTAATGCTCAGATACACGTGATACAAATAAGTTATCACACACACAAAAAGAAAAGAATGCTTCTTCTTCCTGTTCTAAGGATGCTTCACTGCAGGAAATAAAACATTTTATGGAGAATTTATGTTATATATGTTACAAAATTTATTGCCAGATATATGCCAAATATAACTGAGTTTAAGGAAATTTTCTTCTTACAAAAGCCCCTGCAAATGTTTAATTTGCTAATGTAAGATTATCCTTACAAATTCAACTTCACCAGTTTCTAGGCCATTTTTTTTTTCTGTACCTGGTCTTAGTAGCAGCACGAGGGAGCTTCATTGCTATGTGTAGGCTCTTAGTTGTGGTATAAAGCCAATTTTGAGATGTTCTTTTGGTCCAAGAGATATGATCTATCTTGCTCAGTAAAGGGGCATTTGAAACAGAGGAAAGATCAAAAATAGAAACTCCTTAGCTTTTTGATAAAACCTACCATCAAAGGAGATCAGTCCTGAATATTCATTGGAAGGACTGATGCTGAAGCTGAAACTCCAATACTTTGGCCACCAGATGTGAAGAGCTGACTCATTTGAAAAGACCCAGATGCTGGGAAAGATTGAGGGCAGAAGAAGGGGACGACAGAGGATGAGATGGTTGGATGGCATCACCGACTTATTGAACGTGAGTCTGAGTAAACTCTGGGAGTTGGTGATGGACAGGGAGGCCTGGCGTGCTGCAGTTCCTGGGGTCGCAAAGAGTCGGACACGACTGAGCGACTGAACTGAACTGAATGACATGTAATGTGTAGCATTTTTTTTCATATATTTATTTGCCATCTGTACATCTTTAGTGTGTCCAAGTCTGTGGACCATTTTGTAATTAGGTTGTTTGTTTGGTCATTGTTGAGTTGTAAGAGTTCTTATTCTTAACTACTTGAATATAGCACAATTCGTCCTTAGAGAATCGGGGCTATGCTCCAAAGTCACTAGTATTGAAATTATACGCATGACCAACATTCATTGAAAGTTTGCATGTCATCTCTTCTCTGAAAACCCTTCCCTGCAAATCTCATGTTTATCCTTCAAGACTCCCAATCGCTTCCTGGGTGAAGTCTTCCTGTCCTTGTCACCCTGTCTTGTCGGCACTGTTAGGCTTGTTCCCCTGTCTTCTGAGCCTTCTTACTGAGTCATTCAAACCTTGTGGCAGAACCCAACCCCATGATTACAAGACTTTCTTTACGGCAGCGAGACTGTTCCCTGTCTTTGATTCCTGGTAAGTGCTAGATATATTTTTCTGAGATAAACACATTGAAACTCTTCAAGCCAAAAAGAAAAAAATACCCTTCTGGGAAGGAATTCTGAGAGAAGAATAGACAATGAATATACTTTTGGAGCAAGAAGGAGAATGAAGTGAAGTAAAAGTCTTTCGGTTGTGAAGGAAAAGTCGCTCTTTGCCACCCCATGGACTGTACAGTCCATGGAATTCTCCAGGCCAGAATACTGGTGTGGGTAGTCTTTCCCTTCTCCAGGGAATCTTCCCAAACCAGGGATCAAACCCAGGTGTCCCGCACTGCAGGTGGATTCTTTACCAGCTGAGCCACAAGAACAAGAATAAATGTATGTGAAATAGTGTCAGTTACTCAGCCGTGTCTGACTCTTTGTGATACTATGGACTGTGGCTCTTGGCAGGCGCCTCTGTCCATGGAATTCTCCAGGAAAGAGGACTGGAGTTATAGGAGAAGTAAGCTTGTTATTCCCTTCTCCAGGGGATCTTCCCGACCCAGGGATGGAACCCAGGTCTCCCACACTGCAGGTAGATTCTCTACCGTCTGAACCATGAGGGAAGCCCATAATTTATGCATAACTAAAAACAAATTAAATCTAAAAGGGCAGAAGAATACTGTCGAAGCCACATCTATTTCCCAACCTACAGCCACATACTTTCCACCCACGAAAGAACAGAATTCTTCAGAATGACTTTCTACACTTCTTAGGGACTGAGGGTCAGCAGTACTCTTATCTTCAAGGTCAAGTCTGGTTCAGAGGACTTCCTAGGTTACATCAAACACCAACAGTGACATCTGCTGGAAAGGCACTCTGTCCACATTTCCTGCAGTTGGTTTAAAAAAAAAAAAAAGTGTATAGAAACAAAATGATAAGAAACAACCTAAAATTTACCTCAGAATCCAAACAAGAAACTCGTTTATCAAGAAAATGTGGGCGTGAACAATCTGGGGCATTTCTTTTTATTTTTTTATTTTTGAGAATGTAATCTTGACCAACCAATTTTTGGAGATAAACATGACCATGGATTTATGACTCTGGATTATTAATTCTTATATATGCATCATGTAGCATGGCCTCCAAAATGTATTGAATAGTATTTTTAAAAAGAAAATAAGATACATATCTCTGCATTTAATTTCTATTTCAGGCTTCGTGAATAACATGGTTCATGCTTCCTGGATCATAGGAAATACTAAGTCATTTTGTGTCCTCAGTTTTCCTGGATATGGAGGACATAGTTTTGGCAAGTGGTCTGTTGCTATGGTTTATATTATTCTACCCATTCTCCTAAGTCTGCTTTCTGCTGTCTCACTTGTGATACTAATTAGGTGTTAGGGGAATAGTCAGACTGAAGAAGAATATACTTTCCTCTGTTTATTTATTTATAAATTAATCAGATGTGAAGTTAATCATTAATCAGATGTGAAGCATTTTTTTCCACACTTATTTTTCCCATTTATTAAAACTTCTTGGTAAGAAAAATATTCTGCAACTCAAAAAATTGTTTTATTTTTCAGGAAAAAAATCCAAAAACTTGTGTGTTTAAAGTTGATACCCATTAAAATTAACTCTGGCTTCCCAGCATGAACCTTTCACGTTAAGAGATATTTCTGTTTTCTTCTCAGTTTACCTTTTGGGGGGAGTAAGGTATTTATTTTGTTCCTTTTTGTTTTCTGGCTTTTTATCTTTCTATTGTGAAATGTGGCTCAGTTGGTAAAGAATCCGCCAGCAATGCAGGAGACCTGGGTTCGATTCCTGGGTCGGGAAGATCCCCTGGAGAAGGGAACGGCTACCCAGTCTAGTATTCCGGCCTGGAGAAACCCATGGACAGACGAGTGTGGCAGGCTACAGGCCGTGGGGTCGCAAAGGGTCAGATACGACTGAGCAACTTTCACTACTACTACGACTGTGATGGATATAGAGAAAAAGAAGAAAAGCACAAATGTACAGCTTGGTGCATTATAAGAAAACGAGTCCGCGTGTGACCATCAGCTCAGGAAAGAAACCACGGCCGACATCTTCATAAAAACCCCAGCTGTGCCTTCTCGGTCTACACTCCTGCTTTCCTTTACATTTTAACTCCTGAGGATACATCTCTGAGCACTACAGTGTCGCTGGGGTTGTGATTTTGTATACACGGGGTCCCAGTGTATGCTTTCTTTCATGTTTGGCTTCATTCAGCCAACACTGTGTGCATTTTATCCGTGTTCTGGCATGGTAGCTGTGATTTGTGTTTCTTAACTGTTCTTTCCTTTTTGTAATATATCACCAACTGCACGTCCAACCCGCTGCTGACGGACGTTTGGGTCACTTCTGGTTTGGGACTATTTCTAACTCCAGTGCTTCCATCAACATTTCTATGCATGTCTTGTGATGCAAGATATAAATAATTTGCTGAGTCATAGGGCATGTGGGTCTTCAACTTTTGTAACACCAAATCTTTTATTGAAGTGGTATGCTGATTCATATTCTACCCAGCAGCCTATGAGTGTTCCATTTACTTCATGTCCTTGCCAACACCTGTTATGGTCAGACTTTCTCATCTTTAGCCATTTGGGAGGGCTTGTAGCAGTCTCTCATTTTGCTTTTCCTTGCGTTGATTATCCTTTATATGTGTGAGTGTGCTCTGCGGAGTCACTCAGTCGTGTCTGACTCTTTGCAACCCAATGGACTGTAGCCCGCCAGGCTTCTCTGTTCACGAGATTCTCCAGCAAGAATACTGGAGTGGGTTGCCATGCCCTCCTCCAGGGGATCTTCCCAACCCAGGCTCAAACCTGGGTCTCCCACATTGCAGGTGGATTCTTTACCATATGAGACACTGTAAAGCCTTTTATATATGTGTGTGTGTGTATACATATATATGTGTGTGTATGCATGTTTATAAATTACCTACAGAAATCAGTTGCTTCCTTTCCTAAGGGGCTGTCAGTCTTTTTCTTAGAAGTTTCTAGAAGTGTCTGCACAGCTTGGCAGCCTCACAGCCTAGAGCACAGGCAGCCCCGCACACTTGTGGTCTCCTGCTCCAGCACCTGGGTGACAGCAAGGATGACATCAGGGTATTCTTCTGAAGCCCCCGAGATGAGTAGAGCATGGCCATCCTCATCCTGAGGGCGGCCCTGATGCTGGAACCTTCTAACAGGATGATATACAACCAGCTCTCAAAACCAGTGAAGGAGAATGCCGCTCAGCTGAGCAGTGTCTGCCCCGTACCCAGAAATGCCGGGCGACCCCAGCCTGCTGACCACCAAGAGTCCTGGCAAGGGTACCTGGCCCATCCCATGGACGAGCCTTTTGGGGGAGACTGCTGCTGCCTCTGGGGGCGTGGCTGTCTCTGTGGTCAGTGCTGCCGGGAGCTGACTGCCCGGCGGGCTGCCTCCTGCCGCCGCCTCCTTGCACAGCGGACCCCCCCTCCCCGCGCTGTGCCCCCTGAGCCTCTCAGGCTGCCTGTGCACTGTTGTCTCTGACCTGGCCCTCGCCTCCGTTTTGGAGGGAGTAAAGTTTGGGGATCTCCTGGTCCAGAGCAGAGAAGGGACCAAGACCCTATAGGAGGAAGGCGAGGCAGTCAGTTCCTGGCAGCAGTGACCACAGAGAGAGCCATGCCCCCAAAGGCAACAGCAGTCTCCCCCAGACCCTATTTCACGGGATGGACCAGGCCCCCTTGTGGGATACCCGGAGGTCAGCCGGTTGGCGTCACCTGGCGTTTCCAGGTGCAGGGCCTCAGGTCCAGCCCAGAAGGAGGGGTGCTCACTCCTCCAGGCCACACTCCCCCCCACCCTCTTGGGTTAGGTCTCTGCACAAACAGCCTCAGTTTCTCCTTCCCAACAGGCGTGGGGGCAGCCCTTTCCTGCCCTGTGGGCTACCCTCTGTCCAGCACCCCAACCCCTCCCACACATTGTGAAATACAGCCTCCCACCGCACACAAAAGTAAAAATTACAATCAAAAGATAAACGTAGATGAATTACAGCAAGACGCAGGGCTTCTTTAACAGTCCACTTTGGTTTGGTTGCTCCTTGTTGTCCTGGCTGGAATTGCCATGGAATCGTGTTACGATCTGTTAACTCCTCCTCCTCCTCCCCTTCCCTCCTTCCTTCTCTCTCTCCTTCACAGGCATCAGGTCCACAGGACAGTCTGTTCTTCTTGACACTTTTGCTGGCCCCCTCCCGATATGTCTCTTGCATGTTTAATCTATCTCAGTGTTTCCTAGAAGGCCCTAGGAGTTCATTATCTTAACTCTAACCATTGTGGTGTCTCATAACCAACAGCTGGTTCTATTGCTTCTGGCTTTGTCTTCCCTAATCTTGTGCCAGTGGCAATCGGAAGGCCCCATCTGTCCATAACTATACTCTGAAAGCAGCAACACCTCACTGAAGTGTCTCCAACCCATTCCAGCCCCTCTCCCCAGCTTTCCCACTGACCCTTCTCTGCTCACATTTCCTGTGATGTTAACTTCCGGTTTGTTAAAGTCTTCCAATTCATGCCTTATTCTCATCTCCTGCATGCTTTAGCTAAGGTGGCCTTTTCTGCCTGGGTTGATCTTCCGACCTCTTTGCCTAGATACATCAGCTCCTCTGTTGGCACTTCCCTGGAGGAACCTCCCAGAGCACCCTGAGCTGTATTTTGTACCTGCTGCTACCAGCTGCCTTGTCCACTAAATGCTCCTGCATCTCATGTTACCGCCTTTGCACCTCTCTCGCCAACGGAACTGTCCTCCACCAGCTTTTCTTCATATGGCCAGTGCTAGCACATGCTTCACTTCAGTTCAGTCGCTCAGTTGTGTCCGACTCTCTGTGACCCCATGAATCGCAGCATGCCAGGCCTCCCTGTCCATCATCAACTCCTGGAGTTTACCTAAACTCATGTCCATCGAGTCAGTGATGCCATCCAGCCATCTCATCCTCTGTCGTCCCCTTCTCCTCCTGCCCCCAATCCCTCCCAGCATCAGGGACTTTTCCAATAAGTCAACTCTTCACATGAGGTGGCCGAAGTATTGGAGTTTCAGCTTTAGCACATGCTTAGTTCAGAGTAATTACTCTGTAAATATTTGGTTTTTTTTTTTTTTAATTAAAATGTTAAACCCTAGTAATTTATTACTTAACCATCTTTAGAAACTCCTAAAGTGCAAAATAATTGGTTTGTTGGTTCAAGTCTTTTGCGTTTATTAGAGGACACTTTGTGTTGCCTTGTTTTGTTTTTGGCTCCATCACACAGCTTATGGGATCTTAGTTCCCTGACCAGGGATTGAACCCACGCCCCCTGCATTGGAAGCATAGAGTCTCAGCCACTGGGCCATCAGGGAAGTCCTGAGGACATGTTATTTGTAATTTAAGGATTGACACAGTAAAGCAGTGGCTGTCCAGAGCTTTTTGTCATTAGGATTACAGGAAAGGTTCCCGCCAAAGAGTGAGCCAGAGAAGGAAAATAAAATCAAACCTTAATCAATCTTTTTTCTACTGATAAGAACTTTAGAGGAAAATAAAGAAAATGTTAAGATTAATGAGTTAAATAGGGCGTTGAGTTTTGTGGAGACCTAGTTACACATTCATATTTGATATAAGACTAATATACAACCAAGTCCTGTCTTTCAGAGTTCTGGAAAAATGCAAAGAAGTAAAGGTTTTAATAATTTCTCTTATATCTATTTTAAAATATCGTAACCGTTTACCCACCTATGTGGTGGGTATGCACATGATACTGGCAAATCAGAGAATTAAAGAATCAAATCAGGGAATTAAAAGCCACATTTGTGCCAACAAGTCAATCAAGTCAAGTTAAAGGAACAGCATCATCAGATTTTGTGTGGCTAAAATGCAGGTGATTATCACATTTTGGATTTACAAATTTTAAGGTTTGGGTATTATGCAATTACCCAATAGCAGTAAAAGAAAAATAAATAGTAGTATTCTTTGTCTTGTGAGCATGATAAAGCCTGTCGAGGGGGGTACTTTTTAGAAAGAAGAAGGTAAACTTGGGGAAGTTTGCATTCCACAGACTCATCTTCTGGGCTCTTTCTCCACCATCGCTCCTTAGAGATCAGGCATCTTCCCCTCTCCTTTCCCACAGCAATCCATGCGGGCCTGCAGTCTGCCGGTTCAGTTTGAGGGCTTCCCAGGCGGCGCTGGCAGTAAAGAGCCTGCCTGCCGGTGCCGCAGACATAAGACACATGAGTTCAGTCCTTGAGTCAAGAAGATCCCCTGGAGGAGGGCATGGCAACCCACTTCAGTGTTCTTGCCTGGAGAAACCCGTAGACAGAGAGACCTGGGGGGCTAGAGCCCAGAGGGTCTCGGAGTCGGACACGCCTGAAGGGACTTAGCTCGATCAGTTTGCATTGCAGCTTTCTGTGGGCACGTAGCTCTTCTTTGGGGTCTTTGAGCATGGAGACTGATTCGGGTTGATTGTATTATTCTCAATGGCAAGCACAGCGCATGGCAGATTGCTGTTTGCTGAGGCACTTCAGTCGCGTCAGACTCCTGTGACCCCATGGACCACAGACCTCCAGGCTCCTCTGTCCACGGGCTTCTCCAGGCAAGAATGCTGGGGTGAGTTGCCATGCCCTCTTCCAAGGGATCTTCCTGACCCAGGGATCAAATGTGCATCTCTTATGGAAGATCCCCTGGAGAAGGAAATGGCAAACCACTCCGGTACTCTTGCCTGGAAAATCCCATGGACTGAGGAGCCTGGTAGGCTGCAGTGCACGGGGTCGCAGAGAGGCGGACACGACTGGGCAACTTCACTGCACGTCACGTCTCCTGCATTGGCGGGCAGGTTCTTTACCACTAGCGCCACCTGGAGCACAGAGTCTGACTCTGCGATGCCGTGGACTGGAGCCTACCAGGCTTCTCTGTCCATGGGATTTTCCAGGCAAGATTTTGAGAGTGGGTTGCCATTTCCTTCTCCAGGGCATCGTCCCAACCCAGGGATCGAACCCGGGGTCTCCCGCCTTGTAGGCGGATGCTTTACCCTCTGAGCCACCACAATTTAGCATTCTCCAAACTCCCAACAAAGAAAGAACAGGGGGGGAAAAGAAAAAGAGAGTGTATAAGAGAGAGGAAAGAAAGTAACATGAATATAAGTCATTTCCCCCAAAAAGGCTCTTAAAGTATTTAAATCTTGTTAACTACGGAATGAAAGATTTTATCTGTTATTCAGAGGTTAATAATTACAAGTGAAAAGGTGGGGAAATTGTAGGGGAATGAAATAGTTTCCCAGACCCTTTTAAGTCACATCAGATGAAAGAATTGTTCACTGTACCTTCTCATAAGGAAGGTTCTGCTGGGAACCAAAAGTGCCAAAAGTAGTGATCAGCACCCAGGACCTTGTGGAATAACATAGAGGGAACAGGGAAGAAGAAGAGACACTAATTAGAGCAAGATAAATATACTAAAGAACATTCAGGCTGTAGCTGTATATTCTGTACAAATCAATTTCCACTGCAGTTCTTATAATCTGTTCACAAGTAAATGGTTTATGTTCCTCCTA
Organism: Dama dama; assembly: GCF_033118175.1. NCBI lineage: Eukaryota > Metazoa > Chordata > Mammalia > Artiodactyla > Cervidae > Dama > Dama dama. The sequence continues at coordinate 6,644,621 of NC_083699.1, read as the reverse complement.
GGCACCACTGTTGATGCTAATTAACACCGGCTTGTGATGCCTGGGAAAAGAAACAAATACATAAGTAAAAACAATTCTGCAGATGATAAAGGCATTTCCACGCAAGGCAACAGATTCTCAGTTTTAGACTTAGAAATACTTTAAAGAATGTACAAAGACTGTAAAGGTATGTTCTCTCTTTCACCAAGATCCCTTATAAGGGGTGGACCGGGAGTTTAGGGTTGGTAGAGACAAACTATTACATTTAGAATGGATGAAAAAGGAAAAAAGGCCCTACTGTATAGCCCAGAGAACTATATTCAGTATCTCATGATAAACCACAATGGAAAAGAAGATAAGAATGTTTGTTTCTATGGGTATAACTGAGTCAGTTTACTGTACAGCAGAGATGGGCACAACATTGTAAATCAACTATACTTTTAAAAAATCCCTTAGAAGAGTATATTCACAAGTTGTACCAACCCTACCAGAATATTCCTTCCTGCAGTCTCTTCTTCATAGATAATGAGTTAAGCAATCACATTTTTGTATTCCAGGAGGGAGGAAAGTTTTAATTAAACAGTTTCTAAATTAATCTCTTTCGTGGTACATTTCAAGGAGTTTAGAGTGAGTTGTGGGCTGGGAAATACCAGCTCATTTCTTCAATTTTTCAAACAGTGGAAGACATTGAAGAGCCATCAATCTTTCTAGATACTGAGTGGTTGCAGTGTTTTTATAGCTTGAAAAGCAGAGTTCCATAAAAGGTTTCTGATCTGCATTTTCAGTGAGGATAGGAGATACATTTAATTAAAATTCAAGTAAACAAACATTCAACCAGCACCTCCTAAATACAATACCACTGCTAGGCACAGAGTGCCACAGACAGATGAATAAGACCTGCTACTCCTCATGAGAGAATACCTTTCTTAGGACAGATTCCCATGTGTGATATTCTTCCTATAATGGCAGGAAGATAAGTACTGAAGTGGATGTAAAAGCGATCAGCCCTGACCAAGTAAAGCAAGAAATAATTAATGTGGCTTTCATGGTGTTAGAAAGGAAGACAACAATGCTTATAAAGGAAATGGCTTTGCCAACAAAGGTCCGTCTAGTCAAGGCTATGGTTTTTCCTGTAGTCATGTATAGATGTGAGAGTTTGACTATGAAGAAAGCCGAGCACCAAAGAATTGATGCTTTTGAACTGTGGTGTTGGAGAAGACTCTTGAGAGTCCCTTGGACTGCAAGGAGATCCAACCAGTTCATCCTAAAGGAGTTCAGTTGTGGGTGTTCATTGGAAGGACTGATGCTGAAGCTGAAACTCCAATACTTTGGCCACCTGATGCGAAGAGCTGACTCATTTGAAAAGACCCTGATGCTGGGAAAGATTGAAGGTGGGAGGAGAAGGGGATGACAGAAGGTGAGATGGTTGGATGGCATCACCGACTCGATGGACATGAGTTTGAGTAAACTCCAGGAGTTGGGCAGGGAGGCCTGGGGTGCTGCAGTCGATGGGTTTGCAAAGAGTTGGACACGACTGAGCGACTGAACTGAACTGAAAGGAAATGGCAGGCTTCCCTGATGGCTCAGTGGTGAAGAACTCTCCTGCAATACAGGAGACAGAGGTTCAATCCCTGGAAAGATTCCCCGGAGTAGGAAATGGCGACCCACTCCCGTATTCTTGCCTGGAAAATCCCATGGACAGAGGAGCTTGGCAAGCTGCAGCCTATAGGGTTACGAAAGAGTTGGCCAGAACTTAGCGACTGAACCACAACAATAAAGAAGTGGCATTTAATCAAGCTGAGGGGATGAGTCAGTTTCCAGCAGGATGGCTGGCTGGAAAGGGGATGCTTTCTGAGACGAGGATGTTGCCTTACCCCATTCAGGCCTCTGCCTCTATGTCATCTCCTGGGGAAGCACTTCACCTCCCTGTTTAATAAACCTACCTCGCTAGCGAATCTTCCTAAGGTATGTCCTACACACTTTGTTGTCTTTCCCACTAAACTATAGTAAATATGTAAGAACCAATTTTGATGATTTAGAGTATCCTGAGGGAAGGAAGGTGAGGAGACCACCTAAATAAATTGATTGATTGATTAATTGAAAATAGAATTTTGTGCTATGAATAAAATGTAAATAGGGGATGACCAAGTCACAGAAAAACTAATAACAACTTTAGAGAATTAAGACCAAGGATTATACTCATATGGGTTTTATTAATATCCTTTCACTACTTTTCCCTAAAACAAGATACATATTTCACTGATCCAGCAAGATATTTTATATAATTTTCAACTAACAGTGATAGATAAATGCATGTTTTATTTGACATTTTAATATTTTGAATTGGGCAAACCCAGAGTACTCAAATGGGTACATGATCTAAGAAACAATATAAATGAATTTATTGTAAAAAAAAAGAAAAGAAAAAATATGAAGCAATTTAAATGAAAAGCAAAAATCATTTACTAGGCACTTAGAAAATTTGAAAACCCAGAAAATTTAAAAATAATAATCATACAATCCTACCACTAAAATTACTTTCCTGTGTGGCATCTGATCCATCACTTCATAGCAAATAGATGGGGAAACAATGACAGACTTTATATTTTGGGGCTCCAAAATCACTGCAGATGGTGACTGCAGCCATGAAATTAAAAGATGCTTACCAACCTAGATAGCATATTAAAAAGCAGAGACATTACTTTGCCAACAAAGGTCCGTCTAGTCAAAGCTATGGTTTTTCCAGTAGTCATGTATGGATGTGAGAGTTGAACTACAAAGAAATCTGAGCGCCAAAGAATTGATGCTTTTGAACTGTGGTGTTGGAGAAGACTCTTGAGAGTCCCTTGGACTGCAAGGAGATCCAACCAGTCCATCCTAGAGGAAATCAGTCCTGAATATTCATTGGAAGGACTGATGTTGAAGCTGAAACTCCAATACTTTGGCCACCTGATGTGAAGAACTGACTCATTTGAAAAGACCCTGATGCTGGGAAAGATTAAAGGCGGGAGGAGAAGGGGACGACAGAGGATGAGGTGGTTGGATGGCATCACCGACTGAATGGACATGAGTTTGAGTAAACTTCAGGAATTGGTGATGGACAGGGGGCCCTGGAGTGCTGTGATTCATGGGGTCGCAAAGAGTCAGACACGACTGAGTGACTGAACTGAACTGAACTGCACTGATGTGACTTAATGCTTTTTTTAAAAAATCCTTTTTAAATACATAACATAAAGAAGACTGAGCACCGAAGAATTGATGCTTCTGAAGTGGTGTTGGAGAAGATTCTTGAAAGTCCCTTGGACAGCAGAGAGATCAAACTAGTCAATCCTAAAGGAAATCAACTCTGAATATTCATTGGAAGGACTGAAGCTGAAGATGAAACTCCAACACTTTGGCCACCTGATGTGAAGAGTCAACTAATTAGAAAAGACCCTGATGCTGGGAAAGATTGAAGGCAGGAGGAGAAGGGGACAACAGAGGGTGAAACGGTTGGATGGCATCACTGACTCAGTGGACATGAGTTTGAGCAAACTCTGGGAGATGGTGAAGAATAGGAAAGCCTGGCATGCTGCAGTCCACGGGGTCACAAAGAGTGGGACACCACTGAGCGACTAAAAAACAATTGTAATAGCCTGTAATAATTATTTCCTAACTATTGAAATAATTACTGTAATATTGAAAGACTGCTCTTGTTTTTTAATATTATGAAAAAATGCTGCAATGAACACACCTTATTCATAAATATGTTTTCAATACTCGGGTTACTTTATAAGGATAAAATGAGTTGTATAATGAGGAGAATGGTCATAGTATCATATTCAAGAAGATAGGGTGGTTTTCATTTAACCTTATTCCAAATTATGTTGTGGTTCAGTTAAAGGACCAGAGGCAGATATGGGAGGCAGGAAATACTAGATCAGCCTGTGTTCAGGATCCTGTACATCTTGTTTCAGTCATTACACTGCGAGGTTCTTGCCATTCAACCTTGCATCTCAAGCCCAGCATGGTTCCTGGCTAGATTCTTATAATGTGTGTTTACAAAGCTGAGTCAGTGTTAATTTAAGCATTTAAAATATACCTGTGATGAAATATGATAAGTAAATGTAGTAGTGCCACTCAAATATAATTGGAAATATTTTTATTAACATAATAAAATATTTTAGATACATTGTTTAACGGCACAAATTTCATGATGATTAAGGCATCCATTCTCTAACTTGATCTTGAACACTGTTTAAATAAAGGGAGAATCCAAATAGTTAAGTTTAGTTATGTCTAAACGGTCACTTTCAAATTGACATGGATTAGGTATGGTATGTGATCATATCATGCTGGATCATGAGTTTAAAATGCTCAGAGTGAGTCAAAAAGCACTTGATTCTATTTCTGAAGTGTTCGTTATATTTGCAACAATGAGCAGGGCCTGTTGTAGCTGCAAAGAACAGGAAGATAAAGTTTCACTACTGAACAGGAAAGATAGAATTAGAGACAACACAAATAAAGACAGTGTGTTCCATGACTGCTTTGAAAGGTATGTGTAACTTAAGAACTAGGAGGAAAATGAAAGATTAGGTGAAGTAATTTGAAAAATGGATAATAATAAAATAGCAATCATAGTTACCATGTATCAATTTCTTGCTGCATGCCAGGCACTATGCTAAAATTTTATGTTAACCCAGTAGTCATCTCCATAACAATTAAATCAGAATGGCGGAAGAGGGAAGCATCAATACTTTTTTAAAGAGTCCCCCAGATAATTCAATCGGAACCATTCAACAACCCTGCAAGGTAAATATTCTCTTGCTATTTCTCTTTTCTCTTTTATGAAGGGAGAAACTGAGTCCCAGAGAGGCAATGTAGCTTGGCCAAGGTCAAAGAGCCTAAAAGTTGACATGAATCCAGATGGTCTGATTACAGAACCCTTGATCTTAATCACTTGCAGTGCCTCCCCAGCGCTTCAGGGCCATTTCTGATGAGTAGCTTTGATTTTTATGAATTTAAGGAAGTTTCCAATGCATCTCTTAAAAATAACCATTTCAGGGACCTCCCTGGTGGTGGTCCAGGGACTAAGACTCCATGCTCCCAAGGCAGGGGCCCCAGGTTTGATCCCTGGTCAGGAAATTAGATCCCTCATGCTGCAACTAAGACCCAACATAGCCAAATAAATAAACAAATGAGCACCTTGAAAATATATACGATAAAAATTATCTTTTTAGGAGGTTATAATCTATTTCTGTGGCTTAACCAGCATTAGTGATGATGGTGTCCCTGAGCAGTACCCATCTCTTCCATGCATAACTTGTCAACACTGCCCTTCTCTCTGCCTCGTTCCTTAACCCTCCAAATATTACTATTTCTATTCACCTTCAGAGTTCACCTAAGCCCATGTCAGGAAACTGGTTGCATTTGTGAAAGAAAGAGGCCTAGTGGCAAAGCAGAGCAGAGCAGCACTGAGGTTGTCGCTGAAGCCCCATTCACCCCACCCAGGTTTTGATTGTTAATTTTCCAGTTGTCCATTACAAAGGCTTCTTTTGTTCAGGCTCTGCTGCAGACTTCTAACTCCTCAGATGTCTTTCTACCTTCAACCTAAACCTAAAGTCTTATGGGTCTTATGGGTCTAGTTTTCTGCTTAGCTTGGCCATTCTCACCACATGCCTTTAGTTGAGAGGTTTATACTCTCCTCTAGACTACTGTACTGCATGCTCTTCTAAATGGAATTTGGAGATTTGCTTGGCTACATTTCTGGTTCTTTGGCACAGCGTCGCTCTACATTTAAGTTCACACATGGACTTCTGCCGACTGCTGCCCTATTTCTAGACCTTCAAAGCCACATGACCACTAGCTTCTACAACCCCTTATGAACATGCTGTTCTCCTGTGAATGGATCCTGTCTGTATGGGGCATCTCAGTTACAACTGTCCCAATCCAAGCAATTGCCTTTCACCTATAATTTGGGGTGTGTGTGTGTGTGTGTGGGGGGGTATTTCAGTATTTAATTCCTGTATAGCAACTGTGTATCTAGTGCCAGAAAAGATTTAATGAGCTGGGCACTTACTTGGGCCTAAGGACTCACACGGATGTGAAACCCTCCTATGGAGAATGTGACTGCCTTTTTTTTTTTCCATTTATTTTTAATTGGAAGAGAATTGCTTTACAATGTCATGTTGGTTTCTGCCATACAACACCACAGATCAGTTATAAGCACATATATATACGCCCCCCCCCCTTAAGCCTCCCTCCCACCCCCACCACCTCACCCCTCTAGGTCATCGCGGAGCACGGAGTTCGGCTCCCTGTTATTCAGCAGCTTCCCACTAGCTCAGTTTTCCACGTGGTGATGTATATACGTCAGTGCTCCTCTTCCAGTGCATCCCACCATCTCCTTCCTTGCTGCGTCCACGAGTCTGCATCTTTATTCCTGCCCTGCAACGGACGCTTTTTTATTTCCTAGGCGATGTATTTATGGCCATGGCATAAGCGTGATTGCAGTAGTTAAAATTTCCCTCCAGTGAACCGTGCTCACTGCAAATGGAATCACACAGGCCCACCTGAAGCCGCAGTTTAACCCAGCCATCAGGCTCTGCTGAATTCCAAGGGCAGAAATTTAACAGCCGGGCTCCACCAAGGGGCCAACATGACTGAGAGCGGCGGTTACAATTTCCGTAACAGCCTAGTGGCTCCCCACCAGTATGAGTGAAGCTTTAGGTTTATTATTTATCTGTTAAAAAAGAAATTCTCTGTTTTGTCATCATAAAACCCAACTAGGGAGGAAAAAAACTGATCACACTTGCTTCAGTAAATTGTTCCTAAAAGACATAAACAGGCCACTAATAGTAGCAGATTTTATCTGTGTTCTAATCTGCCACTGCTGTTTTCCCTAAAACAGTACACTCAAGGGCAGGCTATATGTTTTCCCTAACATTTAATTAGCAAAAGAAAAATATCACATGAATTTAACAAAAAAAACCCAGCTCACACAACAATAAAAGAGAACCAAGGGGCTGCTTTCTCAGAAGACACAAAAGAGTAACTTTTGCTACTCTTGGTAGCTCTGGCTACCTTGGTTCCCTCAGCACCCCAACCACCAGAGGAGGTGAGGTGGAGGCTGAGGGTAGGATAAAGAGCTGAGGATGACGTGTCCAGAGCAAGTGCAGGCAATTCTGAGGGTGTTTGGCCGCAGGGCTTCGAAGGCGAGTTCCCCACATCCTGGCCCAGGTCGGCTCCAGCACACACCTGTATTTTGCTTTTGTAGGGGCCAGAGTACCTGAGGCCCTTTAACAACCGAGTCCAACTCCCAAGAAGTTCGGAGGGGGACGCTGTGGCCCTGCGTGGCCTCACACAGCCACACTCTCAGAGCAGCTTCCGATTCTCTGCCCAGCCCAAGTGCCGCGTTGCGGGGAGCAGCCACGGGAGGGCCGCATGCCGGACGCGGAGCCACGGCCAGTCATGGCCCCAGGCCACTTCAGAGTCACTTCAGCAAGGCCCGGTGTTGTTTTGAAAGGTCAAGAGAAAAGTCAAAACAAATCCTTTAACATTTAAATCTCCACGTTTTCTCATTCTTGTATCTTTTCATGATATTATGGAACAGACTTTGAACACTTAAAGTGGATATGTTCTGTCAAAAGTTTCCAAATCTTGAATAATAACATTTTTCTCCAGAACATGGACTACTTCACATAGTAAGGTGACTGCCTCAGACTCATCAGTGAATGGAGTAAAATGAATAGCAAAATCTCATTGCTGACTGTCCCACAGGTTCACAGGTTCGCCGACATGTTAAGTGGCTATTTCCTATATGAAGCTGTGCCTCAGTAAAATTTAGATTGTCACTGAACTTCAGGGTCATTCCAAAGTGTAAACTCCATGAATGTCTAGGGTCTGTAATAAGAAACTAGACGGGCTAAGACAGGGTCCCATCCCGTGAGCTGAGGACCCCTAGTGGTTGCTGCAGTAATAATTCCTTCTGAACAATAAGCATTGCCTGGAGAATGAGTAGCTCAAATTATCATTTCTCAGATGCATGTATACGCTGTTGTGATTAGTAAAAATAGTACAATGGCTTTTTGTCACTGTATTTTTTCAATTAAAAGATACCCAGAAGTATTCTCACTAATTGGAGAGGAGCTAGATGTTTTGATGTTACTCAAAAAGTTTGTGAACCCCTGCTCTAGACAGTCACCCCAGGGCAGCTACGCCCTTGAGTAGCTTGAATAGTTGAGTCCAATGAAAAGAACAGAAATGCTATGCAAAACTCAACCCGTAACAGAACTGTATTAATTATAAAGTAATGCACTTATTTCTACCGCAGTAAATTTTACGAAACAAGCGTTTACTACAAAGGAGAATTTGCCATCCCTGACCAAATACCAAGTACCACAGTCACACAAAGTAGCACTCAATGAATGAGCAAATTTCTTCACATTGGAACTTTGGCTTTCACTATCTGTGAAAACTGAAAAATGCAAAGCCATTTGGGAGACCAGGTCTCACTTCAATTTTTAACTCACCATTTAAAAAGCTCTCTCTCTCTCTCTCACACACACACACACAAACACTCAAGAGTGAGTCATCTCACAGCCTGTGTGTCCACTGTGTGTGTGCATAAATGTTTATCCCTCTGAATCAAGTCATCATTATTCCAGTATTGAAATATTCTCTCCGATTGCCTGATTTCCAGTGCCAGTCTCCTGGGGTAGTTAGGCAAATAAAATTTCATTTACAGAAAGACTGTGATCAGAATTGATAAAGAGAATTTTTTTTCCCCTTAAGAGTTCTCCCCTCCTGCACCTAAAATACATCAAACAGCACTTAGGGCATCAGAGGAAAGCAGCAGATTTTTCAAAAGCACTGGGCAGTGGGTGGCAACACGATTCAGAGTTTCCCTCCGGGCATGAGAGGTTAGTGGAGAGTCAAGGCCCCACTTGGTGTCAGTTAACACCGGACGATGAATTTCCATATCATCATGTTTGACAAGACAGACACGCATGAATGCATGAAACGCGCAAAAATAATAACACTTCAATCTCAGGTACACAAATATACTTAAGAAAGAGAAGTTTTATTAGGGCAATTTCACTTTATTTTTCCATACAGCAAAGTCAACTACTGCAGTAATAATAAAATAAGCATAAAACAAATTGCAGCCCAAGACAAAATACATAATTTTAAGCAACTACAAGCAGAAAGTAAGTTGTGATTACATAATAGTAAAACCAAGCACACCTGTCCTTTCAGCAGGTGAAAGTGTAGGGTTGCTGATAAGTGCAACATTATAACCAGCTGGAGTGAAGGTTGGATACACTAATTCAGTAAACAAGTGCCCATTATCACATTTGCTTTTTTGAGTGCTTCTGAGTTGAAAATTAAAACCGTGAAAATTGAACTGTGTTTTACCTTTTTCACCTGCTGAAAGAACAGGCTCCTACCGCAATTAAAAAACAATCACATAACAACTATAGCTACTGTGTGCTGTTTGGTTTGCCTGTTTATGGGTGAAATTTTGTGAAAGTCAATACTTGTTTTGAAGATTTTTTTTCTTTTTTCTTTTTTTTTTTTGTGAACAGTAAACCACTGAAATTGGCAGAAACTGATTTGAATAGTATATGTCCTTAGTATAGTTCTTTCTCTCTCTTTTTTTTTGTTGTTTTGTTGAAGTTTTAAACATGCAGTAGTTTTTTGAAAAATGTAAGGAATATCTGATCCATGATTTCACCTTAATGGTTGAAGGACCTGCTATTTTTGGTAATGATCTTCAGGCAGATTTGGCCCAATGGAGTTTTTGTCAGTCATGAGATCTTGGAAGGATGGCATATCTTTCCAGCTGAAAAAATCCTGGCAAACTACAAGCTGTCCACAAAAAAGCAAAGCAACATGTTTGAAGGGGTATGGAGTGCTAACTCTGTGCCACTTTTGCAAGCAATTTTGCTCAGTCTGTCATTTTATTAGCCTTAACAAAACTCCTTGTAATTATAGACGTTTTTATTCAAAATAAGATCTTACTATTATACAGGTTTCTCTCTTTTGACTATATACAGAAGTGCAAAAAGTCAACCTTCTCTCTAGACGTTCCAACATGCTAAATTGCAGCATAATCAACCCTCAAGAGTTTGCACACACGCTATAATTCTCATTACGTAAACTTTGAGTATTTGGATTATCAACAAAAAGTCCCTTGTTCTATTTATTGATTATGCAGCTTATTTATAACAAGGCCTGATATTCAGGGATTTCAAAAATATTAAACAATACTTTAACATTTGAAATGGATACAGTAGAAAATAAATTTTATTCTAATATCTAGGATCTAGATCTTCTTATAATAACTAATTACAAACAAAATAAATCATCAAAATATTACTCAATTGTCTGCCAGGATTGTTGCGATAGCAACAACTTAACTTCTTACTTAGCAATGATTATATATTTATAAGATATCCATATAAAAGATCTTTGTTCTTTTAATGAAAACTAGACAAGAACTAACAATGACTGACATTCTTACACTTTTAATATTAAATCAGTAAAATATAAATCATTTAGTTAACAATACGAATATTCATATGACACTACATGTAATTCAAAACTGAGTATGTTACGAAGGAAAAAACTACTTTAATTTTTTTTTTGTATTTTGAAAAGTTCATCGGTAAAATCTACTAAAACAAGAGTCTATAAACTGAAATGGTATTCAATTGTTAATAGAAAATGAAATCTAATAAATGTAGGAAATGAAAAACTACACTTTAACAAGAAAAATAAGTAATATTCTATAATGTAACTAACTACAATAACATGTGGAGTCACCATTACTCTCTTAACACGATTGAAATTACATTGGTATGGGTTCCAACCCGTAATGTAATAATCTAAGGCTTTAATAGATGTACAGTACAATCAGTAAAATCAACACATCAGTCTTATATTAGAAAGCATCTCTCTCAAGCATAAAAACTTGCAGTAAACTTGGAAGTATGGAAAGTTCTAGAACTGAACTTTCACTTCTCCCATTCCATACTAGAACTACCAGTGACCTGGCCCCTACTTCAGCAATTTTTAGAACTGCTGAACAGAGCAAAAATATCCTTTACTAGCTGCAACATCCAAACCACAAAAAAGGAATTCCTTTGGATGAATCCATTCTTAAAAACTGAATGCACATCTATTTTTTTTTTTAATTTGTAAAAGGCTTTCTAAGGCTATAAGCAGTAAATCTGAACAAAACGAAACAAAACAAATCACATATAAAATTCACCCATGTACTTAACCCACCCAATGACTAGATTAGTTAAACATTTCCCATTTTCATGTTTTGGTTTATCATGCATCTGATGACAGTGCTTTCCTCTTTGTTTAGAGTCACTGTTTTAAATGTGACTGTGACGAAGCATTTAAGCAAATGTGAAACCATTTTTGCAAAGCATTTAGAGTCTTTTGACTTTTGACAGAGCTATAAATAGAAGCAAAATAATTTCCTCAAACTTTTTTTTTTGTTATCGTGTCTCAGAAATGGCATATCCCTTTTGAATAACATGTTATACAGTATAGTAGGCATAAATATTACACTACAATGCATTAAAATAATTTTTATATATATCTATGATATATCATCTCCAGTACGTGTGAGTTTATCTGTATTGAGAGAGTCTGTGTTGTGCTGTCTGTTACTATAAAGTTAAATCGGCCATTTCTGAGACAGCTTTGGTTTCCAAAAAAAAAAAAAAAAAAGAATGGTGCCCTTTGACTGATTAGTACTAGCAAATAAGCGACAAAATGTGGCTCTGAAAACAATAACACTGAAGAAATAATACTCTACTTTGATGTACAGTCTATGGCACTTCATGAGAATCCTTAACAACATGGTACTTAAAGCCATGATGTGCTTTAAAAGATACACAGTTGTGGTTTTGCTTGGCACATTCATCTCTGTCAGATCCCTCCCTCACCACATCTTAAAATCTATTACATTAAAAATATTACTCAAACAAAAATGACTGTGCATGCACGCTCTCATCTATAATGGCAATTTTAAATACAAGGTGCACCTTTGTTATTTGTAAACCTTGAAAGAAATAAACTTATTTTTAAAAAATTATATCTTGGTCTACAGACGTACCAATACATAATAGAATCATGGTTACACCATAGTCTGTCTTTTCAAGATGGCATGAATATATAGGAAACTAATTAGGTCTGCATATTTGAATGCATCACTCTGTGCTAGAAAAGAAAGACAATGTTGTTCTTTTAGACAGGAGTATCACCTCAGCACAAATATCAATTAAATGTACAAAGTGTATAGGCAACAGTGTGCAGTGGGTTTCCATGTTGTCTTTTCTTCTGGTTAACATGCAGTGTGCGGATGTCTTGTGGCTGAGGGGTTTTTGTATGAGGTTGCTTGACGGTATATACAATATGGCTAATGACCTCGTCCTTTACTCTATAACCAGGCACACTGTCCTCTCCTCTTTAGTACGATCTGCAAGGGAAAAAGATAACCTTCTGTTAACACAGACAATGTCTAACAGCAGTTTCCCATACACATTCAACATGAAAATTGTATTTCTTGGTTTAAAGAGTGAACACAGCAATGGCAGCACCTTCATGTAGAAACAAAAAAACACATCGCAGGTACAAAGGACCAAAATGTGTTTATTGTCTCTTTGAGAATAAAATGACACTCACAGCTGCACAAAATTCTAGTCTCTGAACAAACATCAGCCAATACACAGCTTAAAATATAATATACATTTGCAGAATCAAGGGGCATAATACAGGAGAGCTCTTTTTAGCATTATCATTGTGGGACAGAATTTACAACTCACTTTACTTCTTTCTAAAGTTTAATAGGTTTCAGAAGTAATGATTTGGCCCACAAAATTAAAATCCATGCAACTGTCCTATTAAACACAATTTGCTCTATGTGGATGCATGATTAACACAGTATGTGTTTGCAAAAAAAAAAAAAACAAAAAACGATGATACTCTAAGTGACTGCTTTGGATAATTTACAGTTTGGATTTTTTCTCCTAAAGGCCAAGAAAAAGAAAAATCATTCCTTATGCTCCTGACAAATTCAGGTTGAACTGATATTACAATGTACTTGTGACTTAATAATTCCAGCTGCTAAATGAAATTTGTTCCCATAGAATCTTTACATATTCAACTATGCTTTAGTATACAACTTGAGAATTCAAAAAATCACCATTTTGTTCAAAACCAGTTTAAATATTTTCCACTCAAAACCCAGTTTAAATATTGCAGCTTCTCATGAAAATGTCTAAGTATTTGTCAAATAAACAGAACCTTAAAGAGCTTAAGTTTCAATACTGACAAATCTACTGTTTTGCTAACTGATGGAACCCCACTCCATTTTGCATCTTTTTTTTCTGAACCTGGATTATTGCTAAGAAACAGTACTTGTTTACATATATACATACCCAACTGATCATAAGAGCTTGAAATGTTTTTTTTAACATGTCAAAAGAACTCTACTTCCAAACCTACGTACTACAAAGCAATGTACTATTATATTGTATAGAATAATAAACCTTATTATCAGAATGCACTGAGAGAGCTTATGAAACAGAAATCAGTTTCAGTAATTTAATTCATGATTGCAGCATGTCTTTGGTAGTACATCTCGGATTGAGTTTATCATTCCTTTATTTCAAGTTGTGTCTGTCATCTTCTCCTGTATGAGTTAATCCTCTGACAAGCTCTTCCTATGGATGATTATTACAAGGGCCTCTGAACTGGTTCCCTGACACCACCTTCCTGATTCAACACCCTGTCCCTTCTTCTACAAGGCTCTGATATCTCCTTTCTCTCTACATCAACCTTCACTGTCCAAATTCACTTAATTTCTGACTCAGTTAGGAAGAGCTGCTCCTTCATCTTTGTTCCTAGAGGAATTTGTTCAAAGCCCTCTCATTTTAATGAAGAGTGCTAAAATTTACATCATCATCTCATTGACTGTCGATCTTTATTTCATCGACCTGGTAACTAACACACAGTAGCTAACACAAAAAGTCATTTATAAATGTGTTAATGCACAGATGAATGAGTGAAAGGAAGCAACAAAGAAAGAATGATCACCCATCTTATTTACCAGATTCAGTTTTAAGTGTCATAGCTTTTCTTAAATATAAAAAGAAATACCTAATATAATTCTGAGCAGGTAGATAACTTGAATCAATGTGTAAGAATAAAACATGCTCTAAAAGGATGAAACATGGTCATCTTTGCAAGTCAATGTGTCTGAAAGGAAACCACGAGACTTTCAAACTATTTGAGCAAATATCCAGGTAGATGTGTGAGTGGGTGTGTATGTGTGTGCATATATGAATGCATGAATATATTTAAATCAGGCTCTTTATATTCTAATGACCCTGATGTGGTGAAGCATGGGGTAAACTGGGTACACGTTCTCATTTAGGATTTAGCAAGACAATTTTTGAATAAAATAAACGCTGAGCTATACCAGGGAGCAGCAAACTATTGCCTGTAAGCTAAATCCTGCCTACCTATTTTTGTGTGTGTCCAACTTTTTGTGACCTTATGATCCATAACCCACCACGCTCCTTGGTCCACGGGATTTTCCAGGCAAGAATACTGGAGTGGGTTTCCATGCCCTCCTCCAGGGGATCTTCCCAGCCCAGAGACCTAACCTGTGTCTCTTGTGTCTCCTGCATTGGCAGGGGGATTCTTTGCCACGAGCACTACCAATGAAGTTTAACTGGGACACAGCAACCCTTTGATTTACACACGGCTGCTTTTATGCTACATCGGCAGAGCAGCCCCATGGCCCACACAACCAAAAGCATTTACTATCTCATCTTTGAAGAAAAAGCTTGCCAATCCCTAATCTACGCCTTCTATTTAGTTTTAAGCTGTATTTTTCCTTCACGCCTGTGCTTATTTCTAGGACAAAATTTTTTTAAATGTATATATCCTCAGTATTATGCATATTTAAATGACATTAGCATATTTCTTATAAATTCATACATTAAAATTCCTCATAACCCATCTCAGATAAAATTGTGAGTTCTATATAAATACATTTTTTTTTAAATTCTGCAAAATTTTCTTAAGTGCATTACACAATTGTTATCTTAAAAAAGAAAAAACCACCACGAATATACACGCAATATTACATAATGAACTTACTGTTTAGTGATGAAAATTCTACATCTGGGTAACATACTTGTGGCTAGTCAGATGTTCGGCAGATATTATGGGTATCTAGCAAATAAAAAATTATTTAATGAATGATCCATGCAAGCAAGCCAACAACCAAGAGATGAAAACATCTGAATATTAAATTTTTTAAGAAAGTGAAATTCAGCTGTGAGGTGACAGTCCTTATCTGATCAACATAACAGTAAGTTAATGTAAACTTAATGCCAAAGTAGCAACTCATTGTTTAAAATCTTTGTGTTAAATACTATTCTATAAATGTTATCAGTTTTTAGGAAGTAAGAGAAGTAAAACTACCAAAAATTCATGCAGAGCAGTAATTGAAAGAAGCCCTTTTTGTTGGCCTACACACACACACCTGCGGTTTCAGTTATTCAGTATTCTAGAAAGCAAAGTAGGCAATGTCTTGCCTACTTTTGTGCAACCAATTTCTACATTTTCATTCAACTTATGGTATCTAACATTTTTTTTTTCCAAGTTAAAAATACCAGGTAATAATTATAAAGGAGTATTTCAAAAGAACCGGATAAAAGCATGGAAGTCTACTTCAGAACATATTCCTGAATCCTGATTGCACATTTTATTGCATTTTAAATGGGTAGGAAAATTACAAAGCTTGACAGAAAACACAATAAGGAACCAATATTGACTTGTTTCAATCATCCCAACAGCCAACATCTTTCAATCTGTAGCCCGATTCTCCTCTACCCAGAATGATGACTGCTACACTGGGAGAGGCAACATAGCGCAGGTTCAACGCCTAGGGACCCATTTCTGGGTGTGTAAACATGAGCAAAGCACCTCATTATACTTAGGTTTATCTCTAAACTGGCACTAATCCCATTTCAGCAAGGTTGATGGGAGAAGAGTGAAATCACATACATGAAGGCATTTTGTTGCTGTTTCCATCTAGATGTCCTAGACTAACTCAACGCATCACAGTCCACAGTCTGGAGTGTAAATTAATATGTCTCTATTTTATTTCCATTTCTCAGCTGACATCTTTACACAATTTTACAGCACTGGCAAATGGCACGAAAATGTGCTCCAAGCATAATGAAGCTTCTCATACCATTTTTCCTGCTGCTGCAGGACAGGATGTTGCACCCAACAGTGTAGAAGCGTCAAGGATGGGGCTGTCGAAACATACCAAGGACCTTCAACACCAATCGATGCAGATGAAGGGCCAGCTATAAACTTCTGCATGCATGCAGGCTGCTTTTTGTGGCATCAGCTATTTCCAGCATCGCTAATGTACTGTAGGCATATACATATGTATGTATATGTAGATATAATATATGTGTGTATATATATATCCATTCCCTTTTCTTTCTTCTGGTTGTCAAACAGTATGAAGACCCAAGATTATGCATGAAATGGTCACAGCACAATGCAAAAAGTAAAGTGTCCCCTACAACCAAGGTGGCCAAGGGCATGTTGAAATTTGCTTTGCTGTAGTTCTGCTTACACCAGCAATTCTATAGTCATACATGGTATACACAAGAGAGTCCAGCATCACTGATCTGCACCATAAATGGACTGCATTGAATCCATTAAGGAATTTCTGCCATAGACTACTAACATGCCACATATGCACAATCTAGCATTCTTGTAAATGAGTCTGATGTGTTAGCAAAAATCCAAGACTATTTTGACAAACTTCAGAAAAACTAATGATCCTTTGCCAAGAAATGTTTAAAGCTTGTCTGAAACTTTAAAATACATCCATTTTGGCATGCTGCTTTTCAAAGTTTTTAATGACTATACTTATAGTTTGTAGTTCTTCTTCAATGGTATATGGCATTCTGTAGAAACAAGGCTGGCTCCTCCTTATAGTGATAACTGCAAATTCAAATGGCATTTAATTGGTCTTCTTTTCCCAAACGGGCAACATGTTGATTCCCATCTGATACTGGTTTTTTTTTCCTAGATTCATTTGGTTACATCTAACTTGGTCTGTGAATTATCTGAAATTTGATTGGACTCTAGATATTTCATATGCTGTTAACCCTATTGAACTTGCTTTCATAACAAACCTATCTATACTTTCAAGCCAAAAACTACTTTACATAAATTTAATTTTGATCCAACCAGTATTTTCTAGACTATAATTTTAAATAGGAGCTAAAAATGCTGGCTGAATCCATGCAGATTTTAATTTTTAAATATTTTAATAATTATTTTCTTTTGAATAATTATATTATGAAATTTAAATTTCTGAAACATATTCCTTTTACTTAAAAAAAAGAAAACCCTGTGTATTTGTCACTCCATAAACTTGTATGGAACACAGAATGACTCTAATTGCCATACTTGGGGCCTTTTTTTCCCTTCATAACCCTCTAACATTTATGCTGAGTAGTTACAGATATAAGAGCACTTAGGAATTTTATTTTTTCACTTAAATCACGGAGAATCAAAACTTGAAAACTTAAGACTTATTTTAACTTATTTTGAGTATGCAATCCACTTATCAAATAAAACTAATGAATTTATAACAAACTCTATTTACAAGAGTGGTTGTTTGTGGCATATATAGCACATTGAAATATTTTGCTTTTTATTAAAAATTTAGGCAAGAAACTATATATATATATATATATATCTCCAATGCTTATAACAAAACCCTTAAAATCACCTATATTTTTAAAATTATTTTTTATTATATAAGTTTCAGGTGTATAGCACTGTAGTTCAACATCTGTATACACTACCTGATATAATTTCAATTGGTCAAAATACCTGCATGATTTTGATTTGAGACCAACTGAGAATTGCTTGTGTAAATATCATTTTAGTAGCTTTAGAAATGGAGCTGCGACAACTTTGGAGCATTTATAAATGGCATAAAAGCATTCTGCTGCTCATCATAGAAAGAATGTGTAGGCCAACAAGAGGTATCTTTGAAACCCCATGCTATTAAAGCACCCCCTTGCAGCCCTCACAGACACGCGATTCCCCGCTGGCCTCAGTGGGAAGTCCGCGTGCGTCAGGGCTGCTGGACTGAGCCCTGTCAGAGTCGGTTCTTAAGAAATAAAGCTGTAAATGAGCAAACCTGGTTGGCTGTGGCGGTTGCAGCGAAGGGAACACTTGTGGCAGATGTTGTTGCTGCGGACACAGTGGCTGGCGTAGCACCGTGCACCATGGGAACTTTCGGAGGGAAAATCATATAAGCAAACATACAGAAGAGTGTAGCAATATGGAAACCATGGCAACATGGAGGAGGTAATTGGGCATGGTATTTATCACAGCAGTAAGCCATGTGACGGACCAGCGAGTGACATGCAACCACAGCGCAAAGCGGACAACATTCCAAGGAGAGAGGGGGAGGGGGATGAAAGAGAAAAAAAAGGGGAAAAAAGCTTGTTACCATCAAATCAAGAAAATTGACACAAACAGGCTTAATTCGCTAAGTCAAAACCAAGAATTTTATATAGAGTTCACAGTCAGACATTCAAAATCTAAGTCAAAATACAGATATTTACTTCATATATACAATTATCTGTTTTTGAATAAAAGTATGCTTTCTTATTTACTATTATAAAAATACACAATATATTACTTTTATGAGATAGTTTTTTTTTTTTTTTTAACACACCAGAGCTCATAGTCCAATCAAAATCCACCAAAGGTGACTAAAGGAAACTTGTGTGTAAAGAAAACATTTATGTGAGTCCATGTCAATTAAATAGAAAATGGCATTTAATTGACAGGTGTTAGTAAAAAGGAGGTGGACTTGCCCAATAGTACCAGGTAAACTCGGCAGTGGATTTTGAGGGGCTGTGAGCGCACCAGGTCTAAGATAATCAAGAAACAAAGCTGGCACCTACCAACACTTGCAGCGGGCGTCATGCACAATATTGAGCCTGCCCATCATGCATTGCAACAGGAAGGTGGATTTGAAAAGGGAAGAGAATTAAAACATCCCATCACACGTGTAATTAGGACATTCATTTGAACAAAGAAGAAAAATTGTTATTATGGGAACAGTGGCATGTAACTGTCAGCACAATCGAATCATACCATAGCACAGTGATCAATTAGAACTAGTCTCAAGTGAAGAATAAAAAGCCAGTTGAACTGTGTGCTGGTACACTTTGCTTCTCCTGATTGCTGCCTATAAATAAAGGCTAATTTTTTAAAAAGATGGCAACCTGCTTAATTCTTTTAAAAACAATAGTGCAATTTGTTTTGTTTTAATCTGGTTGCTGGCCATCTGGTGGCTTTGCTATTTCTGACTTTTTAACATATGAATTGATCACATGTTAAGTAATTAAGAGACATTTATGAAGATGCTAAATAGTTCAATGCACAGAACTGACTTAACAATGTAATGAAACCAAAGCACTCATTTCATTCCCTCAGTTTTATTTATTTCCCTGTTCAGTGTAGCAGCAACCACACAGAAATGGAAGGGATTGTGATCAACCATACAGGAATTTTATTTGGACGGATACCAAGCAATATAAATAAGGCATAAGGAGAAACTGAACTTCTGCACTCCCTTAGTTTGGAATTTAAATGTACAGAAAACATTTAGACGGGACACACTTTCTTAAAGTCTCGAACTGGTTTACTTAGAAGGTATCTGACAAAGCAGACTGGTTTTCCTTGCTGTTTTAAACCTTCAGGACTTCTCAGAACGGCAAGTGTTCCATGAAATTTCACATTCAAAAACGGTTAATTAGATTCCAGTAAAAACCCTGAATGGGGGATAATGAAGATATATACATTGCATAGGGGGTGTTGGCACTGATGTTCACAATGGCTCCACCACAACGCTAAATCAGTATTACATAGATAGTACCTGTTCTCTTTGCCATGTAAACATTGGAAAATCTACCTTATTTTACCAAGCACAGGGCACTTTCCCATATACTGAATTACTGTTCTTTCTATGAGATTATTTTAGACTCCTAGCTTTTAAAATATCAAATGATTTTATATTTCCATCTAAATCTTGGCACATCCTATTTAAATACTAGCAGCATCTGGGATGAACATTTGTTAGAAAAAAATCTGCCAATTGCGTCTTGTCAGAGATGGCCCTACAAAACAAAGCTGCCATTGAGAAGCACAGATTACTTCACTGGCATCCTTGTAACAGCTGCAATTAGACTGTTATCACAATTAAGACCGTGGGCGCAATGATCAATGATGAAACTCAGAAAGAGAGCTAGGGAGCCATTCTCTCAGGTGGAGTATTATTACACCGATAGGCATTATTTATTAAGACACTTGAAGATCTCTGTCATTTGCTACCACTACTGAGTCAAAGCCTTGTGAAGACAACAAAAACAAACCAGTGATAGCCGAGACAGTAATTTGAGACAGTAGAGCAAGCAAACTTTAATATCCTAGAGCCTGTGAGATCATCATCCTTCAATAGTTGGGTCAGAAGACTGGGAAAGAATGGATGAAAGATGAATGAAAAAGAATAATGTGGAATTTGAGAAAAATTCATTTTAAATACTGTCCAGGTTGTACGTTTTAAAATTATTATTTATTATTATGCTGCAATTTGTCTATTATGTTTCATCCCATGCATAAGGAAGGCTGCACATGCTGAAAATGAGTTAACCTTACCCTATCTTTCTAAAACCCTAACACTTTTAGGATTTGAATTTCAGTTTGAGCTATCCTCCTCATTACCATTAAAACCAATGCACACAGTTTTGAGAGGGATTTGCAGCAAATAAACATAAGGCAGCAATGAAAATACTAGCCAGGGTGCAGTAACTCACAAATATGGAGACATAATGCTGTAGGACCCACTTACCGAAATCAAAAATCACTTTTGAAATGACTGTAATGTCCATCTTTACATCAAATTGGTTGATTTATTAATAATGATTGCATAAATAGCCAATTAAAAATTTTTTCTTCAATTTTCAGCATAAGGCAAAATTTAAGTGAATGTATTTGTCAATTAGTGAATGTATTTGTCAATTTCAAATTTCCCCTACGAAGGTATTTGCAGAGCAGAAGGGTGTGCTTCTGAGGAGTGCAAGATGTTAATTACATGATTTTTAAATTGAAATGTTGTTAACCTGTATGAAGATGCAGAAAATACAACTAGGAAAGTAGTTTACCAGTGAGATGTATGTGTAGTTCAAATCAGTTCAAGGAGAAGGGAAAAAAGTAGAGAGAAAAAAAAAACTATAGAGATTTTGTTGGAGGTTTGCATTGAGATGTGGTAATTCAAGCCTATTTAGGTGTATTATGATAGGAGTACAAAGCTGATCTAAAGTCTTCTAAAAATACTCTGTATCATTAGAACTAAAAGTTCACAATCAATAGAATTATTCTTAAAACTGATGTCTAAAGAAGCAACAGCTTCATATAATTTATTTTTGTAATCTATTGAATTATATTTTGTATCTCTAATGAGTTCAGGAAATCACAACAAAAAAAAAGTGCTTACTACATTCCTGGCTTTATTCTAAACTCTTAGACCTGCCTATAAAAGCGCTTTAAGAAGATGTTTTATCAAACTATGCTTAAAACTAACTTAAACTTAACTGTAT
The DNA here is from genome assembly GCF_033118175.1 of Dama dama. NCBI lineage: Eukaryota > Metazoa > Chordata > Mammalia > Artiodactyla > Cervidae > Dama > Dama dama. The sequence goes on along the minus strand of NC_083699.1, from coordinate 6,622,917 downwards.
GAAATAATTACCAGTATTATCTCCTTTCTATATATGAAAAAATTAAAGTATAGCTTATGGTAGGCTGTATTTAAACTTCCAAGCCAGGTTTATAATCACTATGCTAAGGTTTAAATAAACCATCTTTATTAACTTCATTAATCATACTAAAAGTGATAATTGAAATCTTTGCTTTCTTTTCTCTCTGTAAAAGCAACCCCATCCCCCTGCATCTCTCCTCTTATTCCAACCCCTCGGGAAAGTTTTCTGGACTTCTGTTTCCTTCTTTCTAGGAGTGTTCACTCAAGGTGAAGCTGAAGCTGTTGAAAGCAAACTTATTTTCAGTTTTTTAAAAATCATAAGCCTACAATGACTGAGGGCAATATGCTAGGAAAAGAAGCATGCTTTTGAGGATGGCAAGTAGGCAAAAATGATGAAGGAAAGCAGAGAGAAAAACACTCTTCCAGACTCTGAAGAGAAGGCGAGAAGCGTGCAGGACCCCTTGGTAATTGGGCTTGTGGTGTGTTCCTTCATAGCAGCCCTGCCAGATGCAGGCTTTCCAGGGAATGGGCTGCATGGGAGGCGAAGGGGCTTAGGCAAGGATGCTGGTACCCAAGGCAGGCACAGAAGCCCTGGAACACCTGCCTTCAAGGGGTCTTCTAAGCATGGACAATGATTACATCAGCGATGACTAGCGCTGACTGAAGAATAGAGACTGGGTAACCTGCCTGAGACCACTGGACGGCACAGGACCACCATTCGAGTAGGTGTGGGAAAGAAGAGGAGATGTGAGAATGGGAATCCTGGAATTTCAGTGGTGCCTGATATAGCTATCCAATACTGAAACTGAAGTTTAGAACTGGGCTTAACATAAATTCAGAAAAACAAAACTGATGCAAATAAAAGTGTTATTTCGTGAAATTTATAGCTACAACATAAGTAGACATTAGATTATGTACACTCTGTATGAATAGTAAATTTAGTCTTGACAGGTGAAGGTAAAACAAAACAACGAACTATATATTTAAAAAAATAAAAATTTCTTCAGTGTGAACATGATCCAAATTACTTATATCTATCTTTAAATAGGATGGAGGGTATAAAAGCAAAAGGCTAGAAAACTTTCTTGGGAGGGGTGGAAGTCGGATGGGAGATGCAGTGGGATGCAGTGGGATGCAGTGGGATGCAGTGGGATGCACGAGTGAGTTAGAAGGACATACTGTGTGCTGTGCTAAGCTGTTTCAGTCATGTCAGACTCGTTGTGACCCCATGGACTGTAGCCCGCCAGGCTCCTCTGTCCATGAGATTCTCCAGGCAAGAATCCTGGAGTGAGTCGCCATGGCCTCCTCCAGGGGAAGCTTCCCAACCCAGGGATCGAACCCACATCTCTTTTGTCTCCTGCATTGGCAAGCACCTGGGAAGCCCAGGAAGAAGGATAGGTGGTGGAAAACAGGGAAGGAAAGAAGAAAAAGAGGAAGAGAAGAAGGTAGGAACAGAAAGAATAGATAGATGGTTAGAAGGAAGGATGGATAAATGGACGGATGAATGCAAACATGGATGGACGCATGGATGGATTGATGGATAGATGGGTAAAGGCCACATAAGTCCAAGTCTGTTCTTAAAAGAAGACCCAGAGGAATCGGGTGGAGAGGGAGGTGGGAGGGGGGATCGGGACGGGGAATACATGTAACTCCATGGCTGATTCATGTCAATGTATGACAAAACCCACTGCAATGTTGTGAAGTAATAAGCCTCCAACTAATAAAAATAAATGAAAAAAAAAAAAAGTTATGGTATAGTTAGGTGGCTTGCCATGGAATCGTGATCTTTTGCTAGCAACCTGTTCTGTATACAGAGTTACCTGCTCCAAAGATTTAGTCAACCATGCTTCATCGTAATGTCAATGAAATAGACCTATATATCCCTGATGTTATTACTGAAGCAACAGACTACAGAATTCTAAAACTCTAAACTGCAAAAAATAAATGGCTTCCTTTCTCTAATCAGTTCCAATAAAGTCTTCAGATATAACTTCCAAATTATAATACTGTGGTTAGATAGGGTGCTGTGATCACAGAATTTGTCTACAGGTCTGCAGAATACCCTAGACTTTGGAAAATGAATTTCCTTTCCCCCCATATCATGTGAGATGACACACGAATTTATGGTAGGATAGATTTTCTGTAGTTCTCAGAAATGAGTTGACAATATTTAAAAATGGACAGATGTCACATATAACTGTTCAAAAGTCCAGAATATCTGGGAAATATATCATAAGATCTAGCAGTACGGGACACCAGAGCCATCACACTGAGCTGTGTAAAACCAGCCCTGAGAGGCAGAGAGGCAACCACCGCACAGTCACAGACCGCGACGTACATGGAGCCTCCGAGGGTGCCCAGCACACATCAGGTCCAACCTGCCAGGCAGATGGTCTCCTAAGGCAACAAAAGGCTAGTCTGAGCACTGACTGTCCCCCTTAGACTGGGCCGAAGCTCTCCTGCAGCTCCCGGACCCCAAAGCTTCAACTTGACCTCTTGCTTCACTTGTTCCTATTTCCTACCTGGCTTTCAAGGCATTTGGGTTTTTATATTTTCTACAGTAGATTTCTTGCCTTCAGTCTACGGCAATGCCACCCTGAACGCACCCGATTTCGTCTGATCTCAGAAGCTAAGCAGGGTCAGGCCTGGTTAATACTTGGATGGGAGATTTCTTTCCTTCCCAGCTGTATGATAAAGTGGTTTGGCAGGAGTATAGATGGGCTATCCATTATAACTTTTTAATGTCATTGTGGCACATAGGTACATATGAGATTAAAAATACTCTGAAGGAATGAAGGAGGCACTACCTAACTTCTATGTGATCACTAAAAGTTAACCTACAAGCTCTTTAAAACCGGGTTACAAATAAACCTTATTTGATATTACTATTGCAATAATTACATATTGACTACAAATATAAAAAAAAATTTTCTGATGCAAATTTATCATAAAAATGCAAACACATCTTTAAAATTTCAGCATATTTCAATATATTGTGGCACACTTTACTTAAATTAACAATGCTTAGTTTCTAGACAGAGAGGTAAGTATGACTCTGATTTATGAAGGTATTTATTGGTTTTCCCTGACTTGAATTTTACCTAGCATCTTTTGCTCTATCCTATCCACAGACTAAAACCCATTCCATAGAGAGACTATGGTCATAAATCAGAGTCATACATGTCATGCAATTAATGATTATACTTATTTAGAAAAGTCTTCAGTCATGTGAATGGTGTTGGAGAAATTGATGCAAAATCCACTTGATGAAAGAGATTATTTTAGGTCTCTTTAAGTAATATACAGAAGAAGTTAAATTTATTTTCACTTTTAGGTTTTTAAATAAAGAAACTGTCATTTCTAGTAGCAATGTTTCATTCAGTGAAATAAACTGACAAAAATAGCTTTTAATTTCTTCAAAAAGATCACGTAGTCACCTACAATTCCTTGAAACTTTGTCTAGTGATCTGACTACAGAAAAATTGATAGATTATTTGTTGGAGACAGCATAAATCTGGGGGGATGGAAATTTATACTAAAGCAAAAAAAATTTATTTCTGGAAATCTCTGAAAACATACATATGTTGAGAAAAAATTTTAATTTTATAAAACTTAAAAGAAATGTGACTTTTCCTTCAGAGTACAACAAATACCCAAAGATCAAATGATTTAATTTCTATTCCAAAATGGACAAACTGCAACTTGATAGATACTATTTCATGAGTACAAATATAACTTAATCTGTAGTGCTAGGGCAGGCTATTTCAATTAGTGGAATATTCTATTCTAGTTCACTGAACGTTACTATATAGTCTACACATGGATGGCTAGTTTTCAAAGAGGCACTGTATAAAAAGTTGTACTTGGCAGGAAAAACTAATGAGGATATAATTTATTCTCACTATTGAAAAACAAATTATCACATTTCCTCATGGTATTTTGGACCTAATGCACTGTAAATACTGTTAGCATAGTATAACATACTAATGGGTCTGGATCTTTGACATACACATCTAATCATAAATTTATCAATTTAATTAAAAATTATTTTATTAACTGAATATCTTGACACATGGTAATTTTTAAGAAAGATTAAGAGATGAAGAGGAAAATAAGATTAGAGTCTCTGGTTACTTGAAGTCTAGATTATAAGGAATGTAATATGTATTTTCTGAAGCAAATGAAGAGTAAGTAAAAATAATAAACTTCCAGGTAATTAAGTGACTGATTAGTTTATGTTTTTAAATTGTAAATCTTTGTGTATAGTTCTAGAGTATGTTTATGTTACTAAGTTGAGATCAACTGAAACCACAAATGTATAACTCACTTATAAATGTAAACTTCACTGGGTGCTTAGGGCTACTTCAATATTATCTCAGGAGCAACAACTTTAAGTGATGTATACTGATTGGTACCAATAAGATTGGAACAGAGTCAGTTTTTTATTCTCCACCTTGAAAACAAAAAGGCTGAAAAATAAAAACCAAAACTGAAGTGTCATTTCATATAATTCAAATGAGCTCTGGAATCATGAAGGCAAAGGGGTCTTACAGCAAGAAAGGGTCATAAAATAGCTTGACAGACATGTAACGGTGTTGAGGAAAGAGGAAAAAAAAAGAGAGAACTCTATTTCATTTCAAATTACACAAATACAAATAAATATACAAAATATCACTGACTTCTCATCCATCTTTCATCAAGCTAAAACTCTTAGTTTTTAAGGAAAATCATAGGAGAGACCTGAGACAACTTTTCATCTTACCTTCCACCTGCTCTATGGCTAAAAACGACTAGGGGCGTGGCTTCTCTGCTCTACCAGTAGACATCTACATGCATTATCAGATTTATTTATTAACAAACGCAAACGCCTTACCTGGTGGGAGAAATGCTGTATGCTGCTGTAACTGCATGTTGGCTAAAGCCTGTTGGTATTGGAAAATACCAGTGTTAAAGACTGCCGTGGCACCGTTGGTTTTTTCAAGAGCAGGCCTCTTTGGTAATGGGGGAAGTACAGCTTGAGGAATTCCCTGTTTAGTGAGTGAGTATAAAAAACAAATACCAGTAAAAAGAGAAAAAGAGAAAAGAAAAATCAGTTGAAGGCTAAAATTGTTAGGCAGTATGAGCAAGTAAGCAGCAGAGCACTTAACTACCCGGGAAAAACATCCAAAAAACAAAAATTTAAAGGGGAAAAAGCAAGATAAAAGCTTTAAAGGAAGCATTATTTTTGTCTTGGAGGAAAAAAAAAAAAAAAAAACCCCACTAGTATGAGAGCACATGTTACAATGTGTTAAAGTGGTTTAAGTCCCATAATGCTTCAGGCTTTCTGGGAGAAGCCATCGATTTGGGAAAAGAAGAAAAGCTGCACTGCGAGCTCCATGAGGATTGACAAGTATAAGCAAGGTTAACAGTTAATTGTACGAAGTGACCGAAACTGGCAAAATAAAACCCAGTCCCACTCTGCCCGCCTCCCCACATCTACCTAAACATGCACATGTCCCAGAGCATGCAAGTTTTTTTTTTTCTTGAAACACTGAACTATAAATATTAAAAAGTCAATAATTCTATCACTAAAGCCATGCTAACCAAACAGGTACATAAATATACAGTCCAAAAATACATTTTTAATGTCCTTCAAATACTTCATTAGAACATTCTACAATGTAGTTAAACTGAATGTGGGCTGCTGGGCTTTTTGGAATCTTTCATTGCACCACATCTGTCCAGGGACTTGTTTACAGTCTTTCCACTAATTTTGTCAGGAAACCACACTCAGTTTTCATTGCACTTTACAACTTTATAACAGAAAAAAGAATATATATTTTTTAACTGATTAAAAAAAAAAAAAAAACTTGTATCTACAATAAAGCTACATGCCAAGCTAAAAGGTGAAAGGTCATAGTACCAGGTCAAAGGTTGCCTCGAGGGGTCGCTTCAGTGATTTGACAGCCGACTGAGTCTTAATTAGCAGGCAGCGAGCACATGATGGCAATGGGCCAGTGGGGTTCAAGCGCATTAACATAAACAGCAAGCAGAGGTGCATCATGGGGGCAGCAGTGCATTTTGGGTAGGTGAGAAAAAACAAATAAAAAAACAAATCATCGGAATGCCATATACAACGAATAACAAGACTAAGCATGCACAATAAAGGCACTACTGAGTTGTTATTGGGAGGATAACTCCTCTTTGTAGTTAATTACAAACAAGATACTCTAACAGAAAAAAAAAGAAAAGAAAAGAGTGGGAGGAAGAGAAGAGGAGAGAGTCTGCCTTCTGTATTTTTGCTCAAGTATCCATAAACACACACAGAAAAGACCTCTCCGTGACTATTTGACTGCACTACGAAATACCACACAGGGTTCTTTTTCATGAATAATTTAACGATTAAGTCATATATTTATGTAAAAAAAAAAAGGACAACATTAAAACAGCTAAGCAAAGAACAAAAATGGACTCATTAAAATCAGCTATTAGATCACATTAAAATTTACCTTCGTTATATAGTTTAGTATCTGTTCTAAATGATCCATTTCTAACTTCCTTGAGTACTGCTTTCCCCTTTCTAGGTAATGGCATAGGCAAGCTTCTCTAGTTTTACACTTCTGTTTATGCCACAATATAGTTCAAGATAATCTAGATAAGCAAACCACTCAAAATCTTATAGTGAATTCTTAAAACAGTTTTGTTGAAGCAATTCTCCTAAATAGTTTCAGATTTTGTTATGGTTAAAGCAAGATAAATGTAGAGAAGAGCCTTGATGTGCAGAAGAATGCACCGAAGGAGAACAATGGCTGATTAGATAGCACACAGAAATAAGAGGACCAGAACCGGCAGTATCGTTAAACCGAAAAGGAGACAGGTGTTCTGTACAAAGCAGAAATCTCAGAAACCCTATATCCAGAGTAATACAGAGTATTAAAAGTTAGGCCAAGGGTAGGAGCAATCTGAACCATTTGAGGAGTTACCCTCACTTCTCTGAACGGTCACCTCATTACGTATTGTCTGGGATACCTGAACAAACATATCTTCAGCAAAAAAAAAAAAAAAAAAATTTTTTAAAGGTTAATAAATGAATAGCCTGCGGTCAGATAGAGCTGCTCACTGTTTCTGTGGCCGCTAACAAGGGCTGAGCCAAGGTCCCGACTCACCATGGCGGCTGCCGTGGCTGCAGCCTGCGCGGCGGCAGCCTGGTTGACCTGGTATTGGGCAGCCTTGATCTTGGCTTGCAGATGCGCGGGAGGATGGAAGTACTTGCACTTTTCCCGAGAGCATCTCCCTTTGATGTAATCCATACACACGGTGACTGTGTTGTCGTTGGTGTCAATCATTGTGCTGTCAGCAGGATGGGCGAACCGACAGTCATTCTCTCCTCTGTTGCAATTGCCTCGCTGGTACTCTCGGCATACCTGTGGGGTCATAAAGGGCACGGGGGTCAGTCAGCGTGGACGAGCAGAAACTTGCCCAAGATTTCAAGTGCGAGAGTGGTGACGAAAAGCTACGGGTGAAAGGGGGAAAGGTAATTTGCAAAGGAACCACAAAATACCTCGAAAACATTCCTAGTATACAAATTACAGCCCCAATTCAATAAAATGTCCATGAGGAAGAAAATGCACTTAAGATACTAACTACGGTAAAACATCTAATTTAAATAATGTTGATATACTTATTCATTGTTGTTCAAAAGCTTAGTCGTGTCCGACTCTTTGGCGACCCCATGGACTGTAGCTCACCAGGCTCCTCTGCCCACGGCCTTCTCCAGACAAGAGTATTAGAGTGGGTTGCCATTTCCTTCTCCAGGGGACCTTCCCGACCCAGGAACTGAACCCGCAGCTCCTACATTGCAGATGGATTCTTTACTGCCAAGCCATCACGGAAGGCCATACTTACTCATTACTAAGGAGGAAATATTAACTTTATCGTGAAGAACTCTATAGACACCCACTTAACCAAACAAAGTTAATATCACCAGTAATAAAGGCATAATGATATCACGTATCTACTGATATGACACTGAAAAAAGGGTACATCATCACATTTGTTGTATTATTGCTGAGAACTCAAAACCTGAACTTCATCATGACGATCCATTAAACAAACTGAAATGGGAGGATGTTTGACAAAATGACTCACCAGTACTCTCCCAAGATGTCAAGGTCATGAAAGACAAAGAAAGACTGAGATACTGTTATAGACTGAACAATCCTGGAGTCAGACGAAGGATATTGGTAGGACAATGGGTGAAATTTGATTAACGTCTGTAGATTGGTTAATAGCAGCATATCAGTGCCAATTTTCCGGTTTTGTAAGCGGTGACATGGTTATGTAAGCTGTCAATATTTAGGTAAGCTGGGTGAAGGAGATGCAGGAACTCAGTTCTATTTTTGCAAATTTTATGCTAATCAGAAATAATTTAAATGTGAAAGTGTAAAAAGTAAAATGATAGCTTTTTTGAAAAATGTTTCTAAGAGCTATATTTTTGATCATTAGAGATTCACTGGGTAGTAATGTAAAGCAGATGGAAAAGGATTATTTTTTTATTATCTGTTTTATATCTATTAATTTTGGATGGGGTCCCTGAAGAAAAGGTGAAAATGGATTATTTTTCACCCATTTGCTGGATTTGGACCTCTTACTATTACAGGTTGTTGGGGATTTCCCAAGTAGCACGGTGGTAAAGAATCTGCCTGCCAATTCAGGAGATGTGGGTTTAATCCTTGGGTCAGGGAGATCCCCTGGAGTAGGAAGTGGCAACCCACTCCAGTATTCTTGCCTGGAAAATTCCATGGACAGAGGAGCCTGGTGGGCTACAGTTCATGGGGTCACAAAGACTTGGATGCAACTGAGCAACACTTTATAGCTTGTCAAGGTGCCTGCTCTAATCAAAAAGTTGCTAGCATTTTCATTCAGGAGAGTTTGACCTTTTTACCACAAGAGGGCCACCTAAACACAAAAAGCTCTTTTGATATTTTTATGCTCTTATTACTTCATGCTTTAAGGATGTTTCCTTTTTGTTTTTCACAAATCTTTTTACAATCTGAGCAGATACAGTCCCTGAACACTCTATTTTGGAATTCATGAAGAAAAAAAAAAAAAGCGAACTCTGCTATGATTTAAAAAACAAAGATTTTCTTGGATTTAAAGTACACAAAATGATTACATTCAATTCTAGGTGTTTCCCCCTTTTATATACATAACCTATTATTGAGGAAAATGATTCCTTTTAAAAAGGCCTTGATAATTTGTATCATGCTACATGTTAAAAAAGGGCATTATAAATGACATCTTGTACCATTTAGAAACCTCAAGCTAAAACAATGCATCCCACCTACATAGCCGAGTCAACTCTACTCATCACTTCAATTTAGATAATCTTAAAAAATTATTAAATAGTTACTCTGTGCCAGATACTCCGAGAAATATTAGGAGTAAAAGATTAATAGAAAGTTACAAAAGATGCTACTTTTTTATCATTACATTTATCTTCTTGAATAGAAGAAAACAAGGATATCGAGGAGTTTGTAATTTGAAAAGCAAACGCGGTCAAGCTGTTATCCAGACGTCTTGTCCTCCACTCTCCCTCAGCAATCAAGCTCTGCTCCTTTCTAAGCCACAAACCCCTACTTACTAAAGTAGACTCCTCAAATACGTGGAGAGGCACACTTAGATACGGACAAAAACTTTTCATGTAGAGATGCAAAGCTTATGCATAAGCAAAAAGGCGCTACTTTTCTGTTTAAAAAACCCACGTCAATTCAGCGTCATCCAACAGGAAACTCTTGCTGTTCGGACACAACTGCTGTTATTTTTTCAGTAATTTTTGCTTTCTCGAATATGCTCACAAAGAACCTGGCGGCAGCTGAACCAACACTCCTTTCCAATTTCTCTTACTCTCTGCCACATTGACAAGAAATAACATCTACAGGTAGTCTATCTGCAGGAGCCTGAACAACTACTAAGATCAAAGTTTTGCTATTTTCCAAAAGCAATTACGCCCGTGTTTGTGCCAGAAATTTGAGCATCAGTCCCCCAAAATAAAACCTGAATGCTCGGCTGATTTTTTACTTTTTATTTCTCTGTCTGTCTCAATGTTCTTTTTATTTTCAGGGATATGAACTTACAATCAGGTTGCATAAAGATGGCCATTCTAAGACCTCTTCTGGTCCCTGTCCATTTGCTTTATACATATGTATATGTATGCTTTGAATAAGTTAGTATGTTTGTTTTGTATAAGTTAATAACTGGCTTAGTACAATTTTGTACTCTTTACGGTCTTGCAGGATTCATTTAGGGAGAATTCTAAAAAACACTTAAGCAGAGTTGATAACTAGCTTAGAATCTTGTCCTAAAGTGACTGTTTCACTTATTTTTTTTTTATCCAGCTTAATGTTTCTCCTAACAAGAGAAACAGAACAGAAGAAATACACTGAAATAGCTTTTATTCAATTATTCTTGCCTTTGAAAAAATATAAAGAAGAAACAGAAAATCTCCTGTGTAAACTTGTACTGGCGCGAGCCACAAGGCCAGAGGGGCGAGAGAATGTTGCCAAGCTTTAGACGCACATCTGGCTTGTTGGAGACTTACCTGAATAGAACAAACCTCCCAGAGCTTTTCACACAGATTTTTCTCTAATAATCAATACATCTCATTTCTCAATAAAATGAGATCTGTTTCTTGACTGATGAATATGAGCTTGGCCTGGTTTCTCGGATAAGCTAGAGAAACTGTAGGCTGTGCCGCTCCCTCAAAGAAATATCTTAGCTATGGCACTGCATTAGCAAATTCTAGTTGACAGACAAAATTTCAACAGATTTAACCATCCAACTCAAATCAGGATAAGAAGTTGCACAATTTACCATACAGAGAATCTGTAACAAAGAAGATTAAATTTGAAAATCCTAACAATGTTATGGCCCTTTTTGCTATCCCCATCTAATGTTCTGCACTAATGTATATGTATTTCAAATAGTTGTAACTAGAGTATGATTATTACTTGGTGATCTGTTTTTGCTTGCTGATGGATGTAAACATTCTTTTTGCCATTTTACTAAATAGTGTCCTTAGTGATCATTTTTGCTGACTGAATCAAATTCCATCAAATAGATATACACAATATAAGTAACTCTTTCAGAGAACATTTAGATTATTTCCAATATTCCCATACTACAAATAATGTTGCAAAGACTACCTTCATGACCACACCAAAAAAATCATTCTATAAGGATGAATATATAGAAATGGTATTAGTGGGTCAACAAATATAACTACTTTTACTGTTGGGTAAGTGGTTTCAAACCTAGATGAAAATAATTCCATCCACTAGCTAACGTTCTTCAATCAAAAAGAATGTTTGTAAGTATAAGTGTTAACGCAAGATTTGCTTTGGAAATCACGTAAGTTTTGTAAACTTTCATACAAAAAGGTTAAGAAGTTACGTTCACAGTAAAAATCATCACTTCAATAAAAATATTTACTGAAAACATTAAAGTAGTAAATTTCATTTCCAGAAAAACATCTTTGGCTAATAAACTTTAAATAATCAAAAGGAAAAGCAATTAGAAAAACTTCCTAAGGAAATCTATGTTAATTCTACATAAACCTTCTTTGTTAATTAAATAGCAGTGGTAGGGTGCAAAGAGGACAGGGTTTGAAAACAGGAATTTTGGGTTGTATCTAGTATTCATATTTACTAGTTATGGAATTCATGAATACTGAAAAAAATAATATATAGATAGCTTAAAACATACTATACAAATCTGGTTAAAATAAACAGTTCTGTTATGTGATCTCAATTTTTTATAAACATGACAAACATATTTCAAATCGGTCAAAATAATAATAGGTGGGGTAAGAAAGTGAAAGTGTTAGTCACTTAGTTGTGTCCAACTCTTTTGCAACCCCATGGACTGTAGCCTGCTAGGCTCCTCTATCCATGGGATTTCCCAGGCAAGAATACTGGAGTGGGTTGCCACTTCCCCTCCAGGGGATTTTCCTGACCCAGGGATCAAACCCACGTCTCCTGCACTGGCAGGCAGATTTTTTTTTCACTACCACTGAGCCACCAGGAAAGCCCAATTTAAGTCTAATGACTAATATTAAGGAGCTTAGTCAAAGATACTTATATACCTGCTGTTCAACAGTAAGTATCATGGATGCTTTATTTTCTATTAAATTTGAGCTAACGCACACTTTAACATATAAATACTGAATAATCAATTATTTTATCAAAGAATCCATAGCATTATAGGTCATGAATATACAAATATGAAGAAATTACCTATGTTTTCAAAAAGAATTCAAATATCCATATCTCAAAATTCTGATGATTAGGGGAAATGATCTTAGTTTTTGTCTGTATTGGAAAAGACCCTGATTCTGGGAGGGATTGGGGGCAGGAGGAGAAGGGGACAACAGAGGATGAGATGGCTGGATGGCATCACCGACTCGATAGGCATGAGTCTGAGTAAACTCCGGGAGTTGGTGATGGACAGGGAGGCCTGGCGTGCTGCGATTCGTGGGGTCGCAAAGAGTCGGACACGACTGAGCAACTGAACTGAACTGAACTGAATTGTCTGTATAATTACATCCCCTAGATAAATATCTAATGATGTGATATCTAGTTTCAGTTTTTTACCAGATAATTGGACAAACTTGGTCTATCTGAATCTCATTTTTTTAAAAATGAAGAAAAAGACATCTATAATGCTACTCTAGAGGATTTCTGTTAAGATCATCTGGGACTTTTCTTTGAAATCTAAAAAGTGAAATCCTACATTACTGCCATTAGCCAGTGAAGACAAGCATGTTTCTATAGATAATATAGCTAAGAATTTGTCGTTTGATTTCACGTAACTTAAAAAGCAAATCTGAATATATCAGAATGACCAACTAAAGAAACAACTTGCAACTCTATCGTCTCCAAAACAAAACTCAAGCTAATTACAGACAGCATAAACGACAGAGACTAGATATTTTAAACGGGAACATGAGTTCACCATTTTAGAGTCTTTATTACACTACATTATTAAGCCATTCTAAAGTCTTATTACAATTTTTTTTAATTTAAACTTCATAGACCCATGTGCATTAAACTCGTAATATTTCTTGGTGATTTTCTAAAGAATTTAATTATCACAGAAGCAGTAGCTAAATACTCAAGACAAAAACACAAAAGTAAAGTAATTCTATCAATAAGGCTTTCTTATATTATTAAAAGCACTTGCTTTTCTAATCTCATTTTGAAATGAGTGTCATTTATATGCAATAGATCATGACAAATCCATTAACTACCTATAATGCTGTCATGGAGGCATCCTTTCACCATCACTTAAATCCACATTTAGCTTTAAATGCTTTTCTTGTGTGTGTGTGTGTGTAGTCAGTAGGTATCATATGGTTTTATACCTATAGGAAAAAAGTCACTAGACTCTTCTGTATCAGTAAGTAGTGGAAGCATTCAGTATCCAGTGGCCTGAATCATGTCATGATCGCCTCAGTAGAATAAAACTTTCAGCATATGAATACATTATTTTGAAACAACTCCAATTGGAAATATCAGAAGCCGAGTAGTTTGCCCACCTTTGCTGGAATATGTCATATAGGCTATGAAGTATGTGGCCACTGGTTTGTTCTCTGTTTTATTAATGCTGTTATGTGGTATTAATCACCCCAAAGATCATTGTTGTTTACTTAAAATATTTCTTTATGCTGTAGCACAGTGTTCTCAGCAACTTCACAAAATGGAGAATGCTAAATGCCTTTGAGGAGACAGATTTTTAATCCAGAGTCACAAGTAACTACATGAGGTAAATGATAAAAAGTTAATACTTAAATAACAGGTGCTCACATCCCCTGGATGGTATTTTATAAACCATTTGCATTTAGAATCACCCAGCAGATCTGTGAAAAGGATTCGAGAGCCCCATTGGAGACCCACCAAATCAGTCTGTGGGGATGGGGCCCCACATTTAAAAACAATTTTTTATGTTTTAATTTTTGGTTCTGCCTCGCAGCTTGCAAGATCTTAGTTCCCCAACCAGGAATTGAATCTGCACTCTCCTCAGTGGAAGCCCAAGTCCTAACCACGGGACCTCCAGAGAATTCCCAGGCTTTGCATGTTTAACAATCATCCCAAGTGATTCTAATCACATTAAAGCTTGAAAACTATTGCTCCAGGACTAGGGGCATGAACAAGATGCCGTATTTTGTCGTTGGAATGTTCAAAACATAAACATCTTCCCAAGGATAATGCTAACAATGTTAAAAATGTGTCATGTTTTGTCTCCTCTAGATTACCCTAAACTCTGAATAAGGGCATGGATTAATTAATTGATCAACTAGTTGACTGACTCATTTATTCCCTCATTGAACAAGTTACTAGGCATCATTTATGAGCCTGGCACTATTCTGGGGGACCTTTTCTTGTTATAAAACACTAAGCAACTTTTTGATGCCTCAAGATATTCCTCACAACAGTTTTTACTTGAAATATGGTCACCAGTTCTCCATTGGATATTGCTGAATAAAGGAGAGAATAAATGCATTCATGGATCCTTTTTGCACCATAAAAAAAAATTATTGTGTATCTTGAAAATAAACAATTTCTTTAATTACCAACTCTTTGTAGTAAAGCAGATATGACTAAAAACCTCAGTCCTTTCTAGTATGTACAGATTTTAACAATTTGTTAAAATAATCATTGAAAATAACTGCCACTCAGAAATTACACAAAGGCACCCCAAGGTCACAAAATGGAATTTTTTAAAAGCCTCATTTCAGTGACCAATATTTAAGAGGTTTGCTCCTCTTTAGAGAAAACTGATTTTACAGCATAGAGAGTATGCACCTGCAAAGCCTTTTAAAAGATACCCAACAAAGAATGGATAATATGGATAGTGATAGAAAACTTATGCATGTGTGGATATATATACACACACACACACACACACACATAAACAACCTTTTCAGTAGTTTGTGGTTGGCATTAAATGCAAGAAAATGACCTAAATTTCACCTTACTGGAGGTGATCGTAGAGATTATCTGGTATAATCCCCTAGTTTAATACGTGTGAAATATGACGCTTAGGGAAAAAATAAAAACCTTGACCTATGCTTACTCACTTAATTAGCAACATCACCAGCACTAATCCTTGGGTTCCTCTTTTTCAATTTTTTGTAGTATCAACATTTTTTGCAACATCACATTGGGGGCTATGTGTTAGTTCTTTACAACAAAAGAACCAGAAGGATGATCATCTATGGTGTTTTTAACTTCTTCATTGCCTATTTTGTAGTAGAAATAGAAAAGGAAGTGGCAAGAAGAACTGGTCAATATTTTAACTGATTCAAAATTTGTTCACCTCAAAAGGAACTCAACAATTCTAAAATGTACTTGGGTGTTCCATGAGCTAAAAATCAAGCACAGATTTAAAACCCAAACAACTAAATGTGTAAATAAACGTGGACACTTACTGCCGTGTCTCTTAGACCCCAAGATGTGGTGTAATGAGCATGAGAGGAAAGAGCCTGAAGACAGGAGTGTCTAAAATCACAGTGCCGAGGAGAAAGACGTGCCCCCTAGCATCACACTGCAATATCCTAACAGGTTGTAACTGTGACACTGAATCAGATCCTGTGAATGAGAATAAGATAGGAAGCTGCCCTACTATCAGGCATTGAGATAAGTGGAATTCAGGTTAAAAGGAAATGACAGTCATTACAACAGTAGCCGTTTGTTGTGACTACTAGAAAGGAAGACAGAAAAAAATACTTGCAATAGCTCCTTGCAAAAGAAAAACAAAACCAAATGAAAGACAGAAGTCTTCATTTTAACTAAACATCATACAGAATATAACCAATTACAGTCTACCTAAAATTGTGGAAGAATTAGTTTACAAGAGTTCTGAATACACAATCAGTCTTTTAAAGGGATTCTTTGAAAGAGATTTAAATAGAGACAATCTCAGTTTTAATCTCCTATTAAAAATTAATTCAATCAAGTTCATCTCAGACTGCCTATTTGGTTCCCATTAAACAATCAAGAACCTTAAGATATGCTTCTGAAAGGTTGGGGGGAGGGATTCATATATTGAGCATCTAATAATTTTTAAGCATTTAAAACTTTCTACATTTGCTCCTAAATTTCTCTGCAAACAGCATTAGTTATTAATGAGCAAGAACAACTACGCAATGACAAGCCACCCACAACTCAAGGTTTTATCTCTAGCACACGGCAGGGTCCTCGGTCCACGGAGGGCGTGCAATCAGGTCTCAACATCCTTCCTGAGTCCTCCTTACGCAACTCCTGTAATTAGGAGCTTTTCCCAACATGTTCAATGAAAGGCTAAAAATAAGCCTAAAACAAACAAACAAACAAAAACTCTAAAGGGAACATACAAGCCCACATTTCCTGCCTCCTGTTTGTACCATCACTTGTATGGGAAGGGGAGTAAAAACAGTGTTTAAAATTCTGATATCATGCCCCACCAGAAGATCCTACCCATGTGATCTTGAATAAGTCACGTTACATCTCTCTCGTTTACTGCCTTGTTAAATGGAGTTAACGCTAGTATCTTTCTCATAAGATCGCTTTGAGGATTAAATGTGTGTTGCACATGGAGGGGTAATGCTATGGCTGGTAGAGAGTAAATATCCAACAATTATCAGCTATAGCTACTACCATCAAAAAGGTGGTGGCGGTTATAACTACTCTGGACTCTGAGATCCTTTGTAATGCATGCAATGGAACTTAATAAATAAGAATGTGGCAGGCACTTATTAAATAAATTCCTGCTAAACTGATAAATTATTAGTGTCAATTATGTTCACACAATGGCCTCATTTTGCCATTTTCTCGTAATTAAGACATGCAAAACTTCTAGTACTAAATATTGCTTCATCATAACCAGGGAAAAGAGGAAAAGCTCATTTTTTCTTTATTTGGATACCAAAGCCACATTTGAGAGCTTCAGTGTATAGTAATGCTGCCATTTTTCCCATTTAGAGTTTACTAAGTCCATTAATTTACAGTCAAGTTGAAATTCTCAACTACTTCAATATAAGATCATATCTTTAATTTCTTTTTCACGCAGCAATAGCAAAGCACATACATCAGATCATCCTTGACTCTAAGACAGAGTATCTAAGACTCTGACTCTAAGACAGAGTATCACCCAATTTGCAATTAAAAAGTTATCAGCGTATTTCACAAACAAAGGTGCCTTGTCATTCCTGCTGAAACACTGTGAGGGTTATATGAGGAAACTTGCAATAAAAAATTTTAAAGCACTTTGTATGCAGTAACTTAATAACGACTTCATGAGAACACGTATCAGGGGATTGACAGAATTTGTTAATAGCAACAGTAACAAGAATCATTTAGGAAGCTAAGTCTAACTCTTTGAGATAAAATCGTTTCTTCATTTTGAAGAGAAGAAAACTGAGGCACAGCCAAGTAAAAAGCAGTCTGATCCCAGAGTCCAAGTTCTTCTCCACTTTCCTACACATGGATGTTGTAGCTTCAATAAATGTTACATTCATGAAATATAGCATATCTATATTCTAGCAAAATGCCCCAAACACTGAACCAAAATCTCTGCATTAGCTTCTAACCTTTATAGCCATTGAAGAGATAAAAAACAAAGAGCACACTAGGAATTTTAGAACGGAACACATAAGAACACCCAGGACTCCTACCTCGAGTCTGTCTGTCCGCATTAATTTCTGTGCAGCGGCTGCAGCAGCTGCAGGGACAGGGACCCCAGGGTTCCCCGTAACCAACATCGGTGCAGTCGGTAAGATCTCTGCTGGAACCAGGCTTGGGGAAACAGGTCCCAGGTAGGGATTAAAGGCTGCTGATGCATTGGTAGCTAAGCTTGGTGCAACTGAAAACATTGGCTGAAAAATAAAATATAAAGTAAAATTTAATAGGCAGGTCTTGGTTCAAAGTTGATATCCTACATTATATGTCTATCCTCCCTCCATGCATCCATCCATCCTTCCATGCATCCATCCATAATCCATGCTTCCTTTGCTCCCTCCCACCCTACCCCTCCCTCTCTCCACTTAACTGTACATTTATTAACTCTCGTTTAGATTAAGAATGTTTCTTAAATAAGCATTCATCAAATCAATGTTTCTCTAAAATATAATGGGTAATTTATCTAGGAAATTTTCCACTGGGATTTTGAAGCTTGGGGTCTACAATACTTGCAATTACTTTTTGAAAAATAGCTCAACCATTCAATACAGAAACTTCTTATAGTTACCTAAGCTCCACCTTTGTCCTGATATAATCCTAGAAACTTGTCTAAGAAAATACAGTTTGTAATTGCTATGTCAGATGTACTTGAAAGATTTGTTTACAACTGTTAATAGGTTGCAAGTGTCTTATTATCTAGAATATATAAAGCAGAACTCCCAGTGGATAACAGAGTTTCACAGTCAATGTAAACTGTGAATAAATCTTAGGATATATGAAAGGTGATGATGACACCATTTCTTTTGAGCACATAAGATAAAGTGTTTGGCATATGTATTTGTTGTAAGTTTTCCTGGGGAAATTATAGATGTTCCACCAGCTTCTTATTCCTTTGTGAGATACTCTACAACAGACTCAGCTTACTAAGGAGAAATGAAGTCTGAAAAGAATACTCCTAAAGATGTGCATTATGATTGTTCAAGGAAATACATACAGGAACACTGAATAAATGCTATAAGATAGATTTTTCTGCCAGAAAATGCTTTCATGAATATATGAGAATGGTTTCCATTTGTTGATATGAAAATTTATATGTCAGGAAATATATCTGTTCTTGAGTAAAATTAAATAATTTACTTGAAATTTACTTTAACAATGTGCTTTTTCATTTTTCAAAGCATAACCTAGCACAATTTTCCACCTTACTGGTGGTATATTTTCAACCTCCTAAGTCAATGGAGTTTTCATTCTTGATGTTTAATCTATGTGTAATAATAATGTTTGTTTCAAAAACACAAAAACAAATGGACAAAATGGATCCTGTTCTTTAAGGTAATTTTAAACAGTTTGTTATCTTTACCCTGCAGTAAGGAACAGAATCATAGAAAGTTTTTTTTAGAAAGAAAGGGACATGAGAATGTAGATAATTCTTCCCTCTGATAGGAATAAGAAGTTAGATGATCCAAGAGTTTATTTAGTACTCAAGAAAGTTTTACAGAATAAGGTTTTATGCAATCAAGATGTATATGTTACAGAAATAATTTTTATAACTCAGCAATATCTTAAAAATAAACTCTTTATCTAATTTGGCTCTGACTCATCCTGTATTGAGAAGAATAACATAGAATTCAAGTATTCCTTTTTTCTTAAGGCAGTGGTTCTCAATTACCAGTGATTCTATCTCACAGGGAATATTTTGCAACACCAGGGGATATTTTCGGTTGTCACAGCTGGGGGGCACTATTGCATCTAATGAGGAGAGGCAAATAATGCTGGCAAGTATCCTTCGTCACACAGAAAAGCCCCTCATAACACAGACTTATCCGGCCTAAATGTCAATAGAGCTGGGGTTGAAAATCTCTGTTCTGACAGCCTTCTCTTGATGTCACAAATTGTTTTAGGACAACATATTTGCAGCTAGCACATACAGTCTTAATCACAAGACCGTGTAATAGAGAAAAGTTAATACAACTTCTGATTCACTTGGGAGAAGAAAAGGTCTATCACCGAGTCCACAGACATCTTCAAATTAAAATAATTACGCCTCCCAGTGTGTTGGTCTGCATGCCCTGGTTAGCTGCCCTGTCAGGCTGAGGCTCTTGATGAAACAGCCTAAAGTCACACTCCTAGTTCCCAGATCCATCTCTGCCGAAGGCAGCTACCCACTGAGAACAGAAAACTGCCGGGATCCCAGATATTAACAATCAATAGCCTGTCAGAAATGGGGGCCCAGAGCAATCTCTCAAGCCCATCAGCGCGACTTAGTCAAATAGCAGTTGATTTGATGCTGCTCCACTGCCTACCGGCTGCCAAGGCAGCGCCAGGACAAGAGCTCACCTGCACCGTAAACACATGCTGAGCTTGGGTCTCTACTCAGAATTATTCAGACTAAACTTACACCGTTACAGATTATCAAATGCAATATGTGACATGTTCAGCCACATGCAGGCTAGCACTCTAAATTTTCTCTTAGACATTTAAGAATGATAAGTAATTTAGCATAGTAGACTAAAAAACTAGCTTAGAATATGGAGAACAGAAGCCAGTCAATATTAATTCTTGCCATGAATTAATATGTATTTCCAGAGAAGGTATTTTAAATGTAAACTTCAGAAAGTAATTGAGATATTTATGTCACTCTGCACAATCTACTAAAATTATTTAGAAGCAGGGGTCAAATTGGCAAACTCATCTGGAGGCAAGAGAGCCTTCTTAAAAATTTTAAGAAAATAAGATCAGTGGCCAATAAAATTCAGCTTTGTTAAATATCATTGAATAAAACAAATTTATAATCTGCAATACATATAAAATAGCAGTTCCATAAGACTTCCCTGGTGGCTCAGACGGTAAAGCGTCTGCCTACAATGCGGGAGACCCGGGTTCAATCCCTGGGTCTGGAAGATCTCCTGGAGAAGGAAATGTCAACCTACTCCAGTATTCTTGCCTGGAAAATCCCAAGGATGGTGGAACCTGGTAGGCTACAGTCCATGGGGTCGCAAAGAGCTGGACACGACTGAGCAACTTCACTTTCATTACAGATAAAAGAACACTTTCATTAGATAAAAATACTGATTTTACAAACTGGCAACAATTTTTCCACTGGATTGTCTCTATAGAGTTGTCACATGAATTGACTTTCTGATAATTTAGCAAATGTTAAGAACTTTAGGGTACTGTCCCCAAGTAAAATCAGTAGCAGCTTTCAAAATTCTAAAACATCAACCGTGCAGCAAGCATTATCTCAAATTGCTCCCTCTCCAGATAAGTAGCATTATTTGCTAAACAGGCAGACCATAAATAATAATAGCTCTATACTTCGAAATTTGATTCCAAAAGTTGCCCAAAACACATCCCCAGCAAAGCGCAACATCCCTTCACTTCTTCTGAGCTTTTGTAAATTCGTTGTATCTCTTTTTCAAGGAGCACGGTGCAGGAGGCTGGCCCCACCAGAGGGCCCTCATCAGACTAGCGAAGCGCCTGGACTGTGGTACGGCCAGTTCTCTATTCCAAAAGCCATCCTGCTGAGTTCAGCAGAACTGCAAGGACTGATCCTAACGCAACGGTATTATCAAGTAGCATCCTATTTTCTCCTAAGCATCCACAGAAAAATGTGTAATTATGTAACTGGTGCATTTGATCCTGGCTACATCCTTGTTATAATGATTTACAGATATCTTTGTTCCCAGAAGGCGTAAGGAAGGTTGCTTTATGATTGCCTTTTTTGCCAGTGAATACCCTCAGCAGAGAAAAACAAATGGCAATCTTACTAATGTTGGTGCATTTATGGGCTAATCATTTGTTTTAAATGAGACATTTGATTCCATTAAAGGTAATCAGGCTTTATTATGAATGAAAACATTATTCAATTTCACGTTAGGACCCTAGTTAAATGTGTGCAAACATGATTATTACAATAATTCTATTTATTTTGTGCCAGGTATTGTGCTAAGTGCTTTACCTGTGTTATTATATTTAATCCTCATAATAGTAGAAAATAAATTCCTTGGAGCAAACAAAAGCAAAACCTCCACTGCTTCTGTGTCAAGGACGAGGGGAGACACATTTAGTTCACTATTAAGTCCCCAGAACTGAAAATGATGCCTAGTATACAACAGGCATTCAATAAATACACACTGAATAAGTGTTTGAGTGAAAGAATGAATGAATGAAAGGGTGAATAAACTACAGCCTTATCAGGTGGATACTATTAGTTCCATTTAGCAAATAAGGGAAAGGGTCCACAGAGACTATGTGTGTACGGTCACAAAGGACAGCATGGAGATCTGTGACTTGCACATCGGTGTGTCTGATTCCAGGCGGTTCTGAAACCAGATTCTCAATGTTGGCTGCCCGCCAGAATCACCCGGACAACCTGAAGCCCAGGATGCCCTGGTTAAATAAACGCTCCATTCATCAGAATTTTCTAGGCAACAGTATTTTTTTAAGCTCCTGGGGAAGTCCGATTCCATGTACCATGAGGTCTTCTACTATTTAAAACCAGAAAGGGGTCCAGTCTTCAGAGTCTATATGAGGTCTCTAAGGACACATGTTTCCTTACGGCTTTCTGCTTCTGAACATGGGTTTCCCTCCACAACAGAGGCTGATCCTGCCAAGCCCAAATGCTTACTAACTAACGAGGCTCCAAGAATCAGGACTCTTTCTCTTGGTGTTTGTCCTGGTTCATCCACAGCTCCAACGATGAAAGGAATGTTCCTGCCTTCAGTCCCTACATAACTCCTCATCACCAGAATCCAGTGCTGATCACTAAAGTGTGTTCACTTAACCATCTCTTCTGCCTGGGCTCTCAGAGTCTCACACGCTGTGCTTGTCTACTAATATATCCAGCATGTGGCATCTATACACATCTCTACAAATATTTGCTTAACCAATATATTTATGGATTTGCTGTTTTTCTCTGCCACAAAAACTAACTAGCAAATACATTAAATATTTTCTAGTACACATATCGGAACACTTAGATTTAGTGTTATTTTCTCCCAATCTCAAATTTTAATAATTAATTTCTTTACTATGCTTGTTTAACATTTATTTTCAAGTGTCACTTTTTTTTTATATTGAACTAAGCCTCATTAACATACTGTTACCATGCTGTAATCTTGCAAATATCATGGGGTTCCTAATTTATTTTATTTTAAACACTCTGTGAAACAGTGTTTGCATACAATGTTTGCTATTTTTAATAAAATGGAGGGAGTATACAAAATAGATAATACATAATCAGTATGTTCTGGGATAGAGAACACAAATTTTAAGTCAAGAGTTTTCTAGATTTTATGGGTATGTATGCGTGTGTGTCTTTGTGAAGATCAAACTTTTAAGCAGGGAAGAACAAACCTTTTTAAAAACTTAACAGCTCACAATCAAGGTGTACAGAGCCATGTTTCTGGGTAGGTACAATCCTGTACAAAAGCTATAAACAGTCTCTAAACAATTATTTTGCATGTAAACACAGAGCCAAAAGCTAATGGGAATTATCAACAAATTCACATCACAGTGTATTTTTTTCTAAGAAGGTAGCATATGACTGGAATAAAGTGAGAAATACTGTCTTAAACTCCGCTTCTAGACTGACTTGCTGACTGGACAAATCATATGACCACTTCCTTTATTCTGAATTTCACATTATCCTTCAAGCACGTTCTCCTGAAGTAATAAATACTTAAAAAAGCAGACCCACTTCTAGTCCTCCACACAGAAAGATATTAACAAACACGGGCTGGTGCCTAAGATTCAGGGCCCCTTCTCCAGCTGCTTGAAGAAGCAGAGGCTCCTTGACATAATCAGGCAGTAAGACGGGCAGGTTGGATGCAATAAGGCTCAGGGTGACTGACCCGGAAACATTTTACCAGAAGTACTTGGGGATAAAGCAGCCTTATCTCAACCGCTAGTTGGATAAACTAGAAAGTAAAGCACTAAAAAACAATTTAAGAATTTCTAGGTGTTCCTGGAAGTGTGACAAATGACAACTTCAAAGCTTTCAGCAACCAGCTGACAAAAAATGCTTGGACATGAAGTGACAGCAAAGGCAAGGTGACAGGAACAGCAAAGGAGCTTCTAAGACTTTAGCTAAATCCAGTAACTCTGAACCTCTCTGTCCCTGAGAAGCAACAGTTAGAACTGGACATGGAACAATAGACTGGTTCCAAATTGGAAAAGGAATACGAAAAGGCTGTATATTGTCACCCTGCTTATTCAACTTATACGCAGAGTACATCATATGAAATGCCGGGCTGGATGAAGCAAAAGCTGGAATCAAGATTGCTGGGAGAAATATCAATAACCTCAGAAATATAGATGACACCACCCTTATGGCAGAAAGGGAAGAAGAACTAAAGAGCCTCTTGATGAAAGTGAAAGAGGAGAGTGAAAAGGCTGACTTAAAACTTAACATTCAGAAAACTAAGATCATGGCATCTGGTCCCATCACTTCATGGCAAACAGATGGAGAAACAATGGAAACAGTGACAGACTTTACTTTCTTGGGCTCCAAAATCACTGCAGATGGTGACTGAAGCCATGAAATTAAAAGACGCTTACTCCTTGGAAGAAAAGCTATGACCAACCTAGACAGCATATTAAAAATCAGAGTCATTACTTTGCCAACTAAGGTCCATCTAGTCAAGGCTATGGTTTTTCCAGTAGTCACGTATAGATGTGAGAGTTGGAATATTAAGAAAGCTGAGCACCGAAGAACTGATGCTTTGAGAGTTCCTTGGACTGCAAGGAGATCCAACCAGCCAATCCTAAAAGAAATCAGCTCTGAATATTCATTGGAAGGACTGATGTTGAAGCTAAACTCCAATACTTTGGCCACCTGATGCAAAGAACTGACTCACTGGAAAAGACCCTAATGATGGGAAAGATTGAAGGCAGGAGGAGAACGGGATGACAGAGGATAAAATGGTTGGATGGCATCACCGACTCGATGGATATGAGTTTGAGTAGGCTCTGGGAGTTGGTGATGGTCAGGGAAGCCTGGCGTGCTGCAGTCCATGGGGTCATAATGAGTTGGACATGACTGAGCATCTGAACTGAACTGAACTGAGGCTACTTTGAATTCATGAAATGCATAGGGAATTCGACATGAGTTCTGCACTTCTAAGTGGCTAGTGTGTGTACCTTCAGGGCAGCTACTGTGGGAAATTATGGACAGTCCAGGCCAAGCTTTGGGAGCACAGGGTAAGTCATGGGAGTGGGCGTGGCTGGGGGCGTCTGGAGCTCAGGTACAGCCCTCAAAACGCTGCTGATGCAGACCTCTTCAAGGGCAATGCCAAGAACCTGGAATCGACAGAATTTCTGAAAAGCATCTCTCTGGGATGGACCAAAGAAATATAAGAGATGCCTCCAAGTTGTGAAACCTTACGTGCAATCTGTTTTTGGCTACTTAGCAATTTCTTGTTAGATTACCTTGTATCAGAGAGTGCATGACAAAGTAACAGCATTTTTTAAAGTATTGTGTGTGTGTTAGTTGCTCAGTCATGTCCAGCTCTTTGTAACTCTATTAGCCTGCCGGGCTTCTCTGTCCATTTCTTAAATCTACTTTAAAAGTATTACCTAGGTAAAAAAAAATCCAAAATCACTATTTTTTAATTTGGATAATTAAATACTCTAGGTCCTCTATTTATCTTCAAAAATCATACAGCAAACTATTTGCATTTTTATTAGTGATTGAGAAATGACAACACAATTAATACCAATTATTTGATGATTTACTATGATCAATTTAAGGAAGTAGACACACAGATTCAATTACTTATTTTCAACTACTTGTTTTCTTACGAAATGGGAATAATCATATAGTTGGTAGGATCTTGCAAGTAATATGTCTTGTTAAACTTTTCACTATATGTTGAAGAAGGTCAGGGATTTTTAATGAATCAACCAAAGACCCAGAGTGGGTCGGTGACACGTCTCCACTTGGTGTTTCTACAACCTGGACGCCAGAGCCTGAACGGCCTGGGTGAAAATCGTGGCCCCACTACTCCCTAGCTATGTAACTTGGGCAAACTAGTAGATCTCTGAAGCCCTGAGTCTTCATCTCTAAAGCTGGATGATACTCCCTACCTTATAGTATGGTTGTGAGGATTTATGACACAGAAAGCACTGAACGCCTTAAATGCCCTCAGAGTTCGGTAATTACTGTCCCCCCCACCCTGCCAATGTTATGTTCTCTTTCTGATTCATGGTTTGGCACATTTCACTACAACATAATCAAGTCCATGAAAACAAGAAACTCTCCTATAAATCCCACCATTTCCAAGATCAGTCCAGTGTCGTGTCCTGGAGATCTTAAAATTTATAGACCTAGTTCTCTCAAACTTTGTGAGAAAATGAGCAACTAAACTCGGAGGCATGCTAGCTATTTCCTGGTCCCAACAGTACCCTCATGAAGTCCCCGACTACCTCACACTATGCTGCAAGTCTCTGGATGGTGTTCCGGTTCCCAGTTACAATTCCTTTGGAGTCTGGGATAGGTAAACTACTGTGAATTTCTGTTTTTCCCAAGTTTGGGAAACTCCTTCCTTCATTAGTTCTTTCACTTAATAGCAATTTTTTTAAATCTCTGTTCCATGTCAGGAATAACACTAAATGCTTATGAATTTGATTAGACCTTCATAGCTCCCTCCTCTTTTCACGTTTCCCCCAGTAATGGTTTGGGGGTCACACTGGTTGGCCACAGAGAACTACAATGCTTTACCTAATTGACTAAAAACCCTGCCACTACTTAAGACATTCCTGATACTGCCTAGGTTACAAACCTGCTCACAGTATTATCTCCTCTGATATCACCACTATGTGCGTTGGATCCAAGCTTAAACCATGTCTGTACACCACCATCTATTCTAATGGCCATCTTCTTTTGAGTGGCAACCTTTTTCCATATTTCCTAACCTTCCAGCCCTGTTGTAATTCCTGTTTGTAGGCTCAGCACTAAAATTCCAGTAAGCAGCTGGTTATGACCATCTCTTTTATTTCTGAATCTCCATATGATTATCATCATCAAAGCAGGGCTTGCTACAAGAACGATCAGAGAGTCTCAGGTCGGGTTTTGAAGGCATATTTCCTGGAGTAAAGCCTTCTCCACAGTCATTAAAAGCCCCAATGTTTCAAAACTGAATAATCAGAATGACTTCTATACTCATTACAAAAACGTCACTCTGAATGGAGCCTATTTTTAGACTATGATCTCAGGATGCCTTTAGCAGAAGGGTAATTCCACATTCAAATCTAGTCATATCAAGGAAAATTAACATAAAATCTGAATGGGCTCACAACTAATAAAAATAAATGCTTTGTCTAAGCAGAGAATTTTCCAACAAAAACACCACAAAATGAGGTAATTTTTCTGGTTTCAGAAACCTGCGATTTAGTGATCTCATAAACAACACATGTTTTGTTAACAGTATTTCAAAGACACGAGCAGAAATGCTGTTTAGAGTTTGTCACAGGATTACGCATGTGATGAGCCTGGAACGGCCTTGAGAGTAAAACTCAAGGACTGCCTCAGGAGACGAGCCAGGACTCCACAGTGCGGAGCTCTCTGCCGGGACCTGTCCTTGTCGTCTGGGAGCCACACTTGCTGATGTCAGAGGTGCTCCGGGCCCTGAGAGGGAGGAGCCTGCCAGTAAGCACGCTTTAAATGTTTAAGCAGAACAAAGTACCTCACACCAAGGAAAGATCTTACATCAATTAAAGCAGCAGCCACCCCACGGATTTATCACATCTTTGAAACCATGTGAGAGTCAAGTGTAAGAGAACTCTTGTCCTACATTTTACGCTAGAGAGAAAGAGACGACTTTTTTTCTTAACCAAATGGAAATCTTCATGCTATCCACACAGACATGTGAAATTAACAGATGTCAAAGAATCAAATTTAAGATATCATATTGTTAACTGAGTTCCCAACAATGGAAAAAAATATATCAAGTGAAAACAGAATTATAACATTCTCTCACCTCCACTGTATAGTATTGATAATTGGTATCACTGCCGATTGGATTTGGAGATCCCTCCCACCTCGAAATGCAATCCCCCCCTCTTTTTTGGAATGATTGGTTCATTAAGTTCTAAGAGAGAATAATAATTACATTGAGTTCAGGTGTTAAAATGTACTAGGAAAAAAAATTAGTTAGCACACATGCTACAGTTGCCATATCAGAAAAACGTGGGTCTTCACGTTTCTAGGACCCCATAATATTGCATATAAGTCAGTGACAGGAATATTCCAATTATTACAAATTTCAACATGCATTTAAATACAAAATTACTATATCAAAATTAATATAAAAACATCTTTTGCAACTTAATTATGACATTAATCTCTTACATTTTTGTGGATAAGTGTGAGTAAAGGTTATTAAAGTCATATGTCACATATACCCTCCCCCCAAATTCAAACAAGCAAATAAATAAATATGCTCAGAATCATAGGTTATCTACCTACACTGTTCAATAAACATCAAATCTGTGTGACCACCTAGAGTTTATAAAATTTAGCTTTTTTTCCCTAAAAAGTCCATGGAGTTTCTGCCTCTCCTGATTAGTTCCCTGATGAGACTTCCAGATCTATGATATGGATTCACCACTGTCAGAATTTTCCTAGCATCTGTAACTACCAAATAGTTTCAATTCATAATAAGTTTAAAAGAATAACAAAGACTCCTTTTCAAGAAAGAGAACTAGATAGATTCTCTTTAATGAGAGAGGGAAAGGAAACACTCAAAATTAAAGATGATTTACACCAATTTTCAAAATGACTATTAGTGTTAAAAAGATAGCCTGAAAATGCATCTAGACTATAGTAATGAGTTTAATGGTCATTTTTAAAAAGACCATGGTACATCTGCAAGTCACAGGACTTGATTTGAAGAGAACTTGAGGGGATAAACATCCTATCATGTCAGTTTTCACATGATCTAGCCAGATGATGAGTAACTTCACCGTGTAAAAACTGTTCCCAGGGAAACTGTTTCCAGGGTTTGACTGATAGTCTTGCTGGAAAATGCTAGGCAACTGATATTGTTCCCTGTGTTCACTTGATCTAGTGCAATCACCAATTTAACACTGAACCTGAGCATTCAGCAAGACAAACTTAAGGAGTGAGAACTAGGAACATGCTTACCACGGGCTGTAATGGGGCACCAGGCATCATGGCATTGGCTAGTTGCATTTGCTGGGCCAACATGGCCATGTTCTTCTGCTGAATCAAGTTATTGCGCCCATTTATCTCCAACTGTGTTTTTAAGTGTGGGGGTGGATGAAGATATTTGCAGTTCTCCCTGGAGCAACGACCCTAAGTAACGAAAGCAGAAAACATCATCTTAAAAGGATAAAATCCACAAACCTTAAAAAAAATTCATAATAATACAAACCTATCACTTGAATCTACCATGAGTCTTTCACACAATGTATTATCCAATGACTTTATAACACATTTGAATAAGTAATGAATTCACTCAAGTGTATTATCAATGCAAGGTATTAAGACATTTCAAAAAAGTTTCAAGCTTAAAGAAGATCCTGATTTAAAATATTAGCACTAATATTTCTAGATTTAAGTTTAAAAATCTACAAACTGCTAGGGTAATATTAACACAGAATATCAAATAAAAATTTTAGGCTCTTTCCTTAATGTCTCCTGGCTAACTTTAATAAACCCGAAAGAATCATGAAGTTTTACCATCTATTTTAACTTGTACTGAGTTGTAAGGAAATGAACTTACAGGATTCAAGGCACACCGTATCTTCAGTAAAACACCTTTACATATATCTCATAAGAAGTTAAAATTACTACTAAGCTTTATGAGCCTATAAAGAAATGTATAGATGAAAGGGAGGAAATTCCTACATATTTCCTGCTGAATACAGAGATAAATAAGTATAATGAAATATTGGTGAAAAATGCAGCCTTTAATCTTTCAGCAATAAATCTAGTCTCCATTACCTAAGAACTGTAAAACAATAGAAACAGATATGTTTACCCTTCAAAAACCTGTAGCATAAAATGGAGAAACAAAATAAATTACTATAAAATAATAAATATGAATATACATTTCTTTTGGGATGATTTTTCTCATCAAAATATATATAAAAGTCTATATTATGAAATACTGTTAGGGACAGACCCACTTATATCAATACAGTATTGATAGCAACTTATCTCATTAGTTATTACCTCATAATTTCTTTCACCAATAAATTTAGTTAGAACTGTTTGTGAGGATTAAAAAAAAAAGACTTAACTGAAGCCATCAATCACCTTCTTGAGCTTTCTTTGATTTTTCTAAGAAAAACCTATCTGTTTACCATAATTTGACCTTGTACTGTAAACTGGCTCAGAAAACTGATGTGAGAAAAATCTGTCAGAATTTTAATTTTAATGACCTATTTCGGGCTTATTTTGATTAAGGTTTTTGGGAATAAGTTTATCCACAGGTGAATATCATAGGATACTGCCTGCTCTGTTAACAAGCATTATGTAATAAAGCATTACTAATAATATTTCAAGTTAGGAGGCCGCAGAGAAAAGTGGTCAACGGCAAGGACATCACGGGTCTCAGGATGTGGGGCCGAGGCTGAGCTCTCTCTCTCATCAGCTACATGAACTGCACAAAACACTCACTTCCTTAAGCCTCAGGCTTTTCATTCATTTCAAAATTGCCATATAACCCACGTGGCATGTATGCTAAGTTGCTTCAGTAGTGCCCAACTTCTGCGACCCCATGGACTGTGGCCCGCCAGGCTCCTCTGTCCATGGGGTTCTCCAGGCAAGAATACTGGAGAGGGTTGCCATGCCCTCCTCCAGGCGATCTTCCCTACCCAGGGATCGAATCCATGTCCCTTATGTCTTCTGCATTGGCCCTATATAACCTACACTATATGGGGAAACCCTATATGACCTATACCAAAAGTTTATTTTGAAGATTAAAAAAGATAATGTATATGTCACATCCTCGGCCCTGCCCAGTGCTCTTCAAGAAAAAGGGGAAGGTCAAAAGCTGCTATTATCACCACCCCCAGCACATTGTAAACTGTATACACAATAGCAGAAAAACAAAATACTGGCATGAAGGTAACTTTTATACCATTAATCACAGCTATCGATACATTCACAAGTAAAGTACCATGTACATATCTCTGATTTATTCCATAGGAAATCACCATGCCTGATACCTGTTGAGATCATGAGTATGTTATTAGTTTAAAAGCATCTGGATGCAAAACAACTTTCGCAAAAACAACGCTTCAAGTCACAAGACAAAGCATAGTGAATGACTGGCCAACCATGGATGACACATGGTCTGATATCAGAAATATCCAAGTTTGGGTATTTTAGAGAAAATCTACTTTTTCAGTACAAAGAATAACTTGGTTCTAAGAAAAATTCTGGTTATCAGTATCTCCACATCATATTTCTTACTAAGATTGGACTTATTTAAGTGCAGATAAGCTGGGTTATATCCACTCAGTTAATGTCAGTTCACTGGGATCACCTTCTATAGTTCTGTAAATTCCATAAATAACCCAGAGACAGCCCTGGGCGCTGAAAGCAGTCTTGCAAACATGGACACTGGTCTTCCCCTCTCTTCACCCTAAGGCCTCCCTGGAACACAAACCTCTAGGGCCCTCCAACCTACAAACACAGCCTACACTGAAACAATAAAGGAAAGAAACTACGTGCAAATCACCATATGTTCTGGATCACTGCATCTCAAAACTTTTAATAAAAACTCAGGCCCTTTGGTTTGCCTTCTGTCTTTACTACATGTACTCAGGAAAAATGTCATTCCACGACATTTATTACACTGGCTCCCTT
The DNA here is from genome assembly GCF_033118175.1 of Dama dama. Lineage (NCBI taxonomy): Eukaryota > Metazoa > Chordata > Mammalia > Artiodactyla > Cervidae > Dama > Dama dama. The sequence goes on along the minus strand of NC_083699.1, from coordinate 6,591,367 downwards.
TCCAAGCTCAGCTTGACTTGAGTGCATTGGAGCCTTCCTTTCAAAAAGCTATGTAGGTCCCAAAGAATCAACTGAGAACATTTTGTAGAAAAGGTATGCAGACTCCCTAGCCTCTTTCACACAGAGTTTGTGGCAACAGACCTGGGGGTCCAGGGATCTACATTTTAACAGTATTCCAGGTTATTCTGATATAGCCGGAAACTATAAACTACAATTCTGCAAAGCTAGGTGAATTTTTCATTGACATCTGTGGAAAAAATAACAGAGTAGCCTCCGCAATGGATATTAGATAAACTTAGCTCCTTAGGAAGGTCAAAACTTGTTTAATGCTGACTGTGCTGCTGAATAATTGTGGTTTGACAAATAAAAAGGTCAAAAGTAAGTTAGAATAAACATCCTCTTCTAGAGAATTGCCTAAGTCCTGAGGAAAACCATGAGTGGCAACCATTCTATGGAGAGTTAAGGTAAATATGACACTGGTACTTCTCCAGGTTCATCCATCTTCAAGTTCCCAGCCCTGTACCTCAATAAGCATTTGCAGAATGAATGAAGAACATTTCTAACTAAATGCTTAAAGATGAATTCTACTGTAACTCCATTCTGGAGATGATGAAGATAATAGAATAAAAACTAGATCTAATACCAAATTTTGACTCTGAGTTGTACTAACCTAATGATGTTTTTATTCAGAGGCCAGTAATTTGAACACACAATAAATAAAGCTTGCCACAATAAAAGAAGAAAAGGTCACAGGAGGCCTCCAAGTTTCACTAAGAAGGAAAGAAGATCTGTGTAGAGATTTGATGCACTTGGCATCCTAAATTCTATAGTGTTGAGAATATATTCTAAACCATCTAAAAACAGAAAATCAATCTGTATCTTCTGCTCACATACACTGAAGAAGGCAATGGCAACCCACTCCAGTACTCTTGCCTAGAAAATCCCATGGATGGAGGAGCCTGGTGGGCTGCAGTCCATGGGGTTGCTAGGAGTCAGACACGACTGAGCGACTTCACTTTCCCTTTTCACTTTCATGCACTGGAGAAGGAAATGGCAGCCCACTCCAGTGTTCTCGCCTGGAGAGTCCCAGGGACGGGGGAGTCTGGTGGGCTGCCGTCCATGGGGTCGCACAGAGTCGGACAAGACTGAAGCGACTTGGCAGCAGCAGCTAACATACACAAATTTTTGTATAGGAGCTATAACTGTAAATCATTAGAGATTTTACTCCGATACAATAAATTGGGTTGCAGGATTACTGCAAAAACATGAATAAGTGTTTGTAAAGTTTTGATTGCTACAGATAGAATGGAAGTAAGTTGCTTCAGTGGCGTCAGATTCTTTGCAACTGTATGGACCATAGCCTGCCAGGCTCCTCTGTCCCTGGAATTCTCCAGGCCAGAATACTGGAGTGGGTTGCCTTTCCCTTCTCCAGGGGATCTTCCCAATCCAGGGATAGAACCCATATCTCCCGCATTGCAGGCGAATTCTTTACTAGCTGAGTCACAAGGGAAGCCCAATAACAAGCAGCTGCCTAATCCAGCACCCTATCTGTTAAAAGTACTAAAAATAATACAAGTAGCAAAACTCCATGACAGCACGTGACAGTCAGCAAATCTATAATATAAGCTTGCCCTTAATCATCATTCTATATTGGCATATCCACTAAGAAAAAATGCCATTCTAATACATTTCTCACAATGCTATGTTTCTGTGGTTTTACTTCTGTTGATTGCACTGAAATCTTTCTCTCAGTGAGCTGGCCAGTTGATGCTATACAACTTATATCATAAATACCTTAGACTCCATTCAAGGAGACTTTTTATAAGTTAACAACACAGACTCCAAAGATATCCTTGTAATGCATATGCTGTATATTTTAAGGAAATGAAGGAAGTTCAATAAAATATTGATCCAGAATGAGTCCATTTTCCTCTAATAATTTTTCTACATCTTTAAATAAAAGTAACCTGTTCAAAAAAAGTAAAAAGCTTCCCCTTGAAGTCTTAAAAGCCTATATACAGCAATAATGGTCATCAGAGATCATTTGAGGCCAATGGAGAGATCAAATCATCAAATCCTCAATTTCTGAAGTCACAAATTGTTAAATTGTGAATTGAAAGGTTTTCTTATTAGCCTTTGAAATCAGTACAAACAGTGTGATTCCAACAAGAAGATGTACACTATGTTTGAGCCTCAAAATAAATGCCTAGTTAATTTTTAAACATTATAGTCTAATAAAGTGTGTGTGTATATATGTTAGTTGCTCAGTCATGTCTGACTCTTTGCAACCCCACAGACTGTAGCCCTACAGGCTCTGTCCATGGGATTCTCCAGGGAAGAATACTGGAGTGGCTTGCCATTCCCTTCTCCACTAATAAAGTGTACTTTAAAATAATTACATACATAGTATGAGCATATATAATACATGTCTAAAAATGATATATGATGTATACAATGAGGTATAAATTATAGAATAAAGAGAAAATTGAATAAAACAGAGGTGGCGATTTAGAGATATAAGAAAACTATTTGTCAGCTATTTTCAATATTTAAGAACCTGCTAACAATCAAAAATAAAACATCTTACTTGGAACTTGGCCAAACTTAATAAGACCAAAAAAAACCAAAATTATATTTGAAAACTAGAAAAACAAATTTCCTGTTTTTAGTTTCACTTCTTCCACCTAAAATAAAAGAAATACAGTGACTTATGAGGTCAGAATACAAAAAGACATCTCATTAAGTTACCAAATGGTGACTATGTTTTAGGATTAAAAATTACTGAGTCATGTTAGGGCAGACTCTGAAAAGAAAGGAGCAATGCAAAAATTATAAGGATACCAGCTAACACTCAAAAATCTTTTCCAACTTTCATTGGAAATACTGGTTTTCTGATATTTCAATTGTTAAAACTAATATTTTCTTTGCAACAGCTGAGTTATGCAAATGTTTTGAAGCACTTTTCTAAAGATATTCATTGCTCAGATATTGGCCAGAAACACTGGCAAAAGAATTTGGTACCTTCCTACTGAAAACTGTTACTGGTTTTTGATAGACCTTTTTTTTTTTCCAGCTATGATAATACAAATACTCAGAAAAATTCTGCCAAGGTGGGAGAGTGAGTGGCAGTCAAGAAATACCGCTTCACACTTTACCAAAATGATGGTTTTTATGGTTCTGTCATGCTTTTCGATGATCAATTCTAAGACAAGGGTGAATAAATTTACTTCATAATATTTATTTTTAAATTTATTTTACATATACATGCTAAATGCTTTTTTTTTTTTTTTCCATTTAAGTGAATGAATGTAAGTTTAGCTCTAGGAATTAGTTTGTTGGCTTTTGCAAATATTGGCAATAAATTGCATCTAAAACACAGGATATTATAGGTCTTATGTATACCTCTTTATGATTCACCCATTTCCATAAAGGACCTGTGTCAGCTGAAAAAATACATGCATCCTAAAAAGCAGTTCAAGGTTTCTCTACCGCAGCATTACTGACACTGGAAACCAGATAAGCCTCGGTGTGGGGCTGTTAGCAGCAGGCCTGGCCTGCCAGATGCCTCTAGCACTCCTGCCCTCCGTTATGACCATCAAAATTACCCCTTGATAACTGCCAAAAATTGTCTCAACATTGCCAAAACACCCCTGGGAGCCAGGGGAAGGTAAAGCCATCTTCAGTTGAGAGTTAAGCACTGCTTTATACCTAATGGAATTTAATGAAAGCTATATTAATCTGCTCAGGTTACTATAACAAAATACCATAGACTTGGTGGTTTAAAGAACACACACATATTTTGTCACAGTTCTGGAAGCTAGAAGTCCAAGACCAAGGTTCTGGACAATTTGGTTTTCAGTGCAAGTTCTACTCCTGGCTTGCGGGCACCTTATTATTTCCTCATGAGCCTTTCCTTGGTGCATGCATGCACAGAGGGCATTCTCACTGGTGTCTCTTATTAAGACATCAATCCTTCCGGATCAGGGCCCCACATTTAGGACCTTACCCTCAACTACCTGCTTCGAGGTCCGGTCTCATCTCCAAATATAGCCACACTGGAGACAGGGCTTCAACATGTGAATTTAGAGAGAGATGAGCATTCAGTTAGTAAAAGGGGCAAGCATAATTTTAAAACAGCTAACCTAAACTTATGTGTTAGTAGCTTTAAATATTTTCATTCTTACACTTAAGTGGTAGAATTCTTTATTCCGGAAATTTCCTCAAACATAAGATAACAGATTTGTACTACAACACATGACTCTAAAGGGGTGGTATTCCTTTTAATTTTGCCAAATTCTAGTAGCTGCAGCTTCTAAGAACTTTCAAAGTATGAATATGTGAGGTTTACTATTTGTTTGCTTGGGTTTTAAATGAAATTATTTTATTAAAAATAAAAACAAAGACTATAGTATATCAAAGACTAAATACATTCTGAAATCATATCAGTCATATCAATCCACTCACTTACTAACTGGAATACTGAAGATGCTGATTTTTTTTTAAGGACAAGCCACATTTTCTTGATTTTATTTCCCTACAAAGTCTTTTCAGAAAAACTGAAAGCTAGACACATACTCTCTACTTTGAAAAAGAAGCTATTGAGAAAGATAAATTAAGTAGCCAAAGGACCCAGAAAAGTATTTCTGACTGCCACCTGGAATTCTGGAGGACGCCTTGCATAGTGTTGTTTTCAATCATATGAAAATGAATACATGTGTACAAATGTACTTATGCATATAAGTACATGCATAAGTACTTATGCATATATATACAGACATATATACTCACCCCGATTGTATACCTATTTCCAAGAGCAGTGTATGTATTACAAACTCAAACTGCTTTTGTGGCAATTTTAAGAAACTTAAGATATATGACTAAAATTTTTATTTCATGCTTTACTTGAAAAAACACATGAGACCTTTTAGGAAGTTCTGGAATAAAACTTAAAGGGGCATGGAACTATCATCTTGAAGCAATCCCTAAAGTAGTCAAAGCAGATATCTTCATTTTTTTGTTAGTCTCCAGGGGGATTTCACTGATTTGATGTTATCCTTTATTTGTTTTCTTTTGTTTTACAAATAGGATTCTATACTACATCTCAATGAGTTGACTCCTGAACAACACAGGGAGTCTGGTAAGGGGGTGGCTGTTAGGGACACCAACCCCTCCCTCAACATAGTTGAAAATCTGAATATAATCTTACAGTCGGCCTTCTTTATAGGGAGTTTGGCATCTGTAAATTCAAGCAGCTTCTGATACCGTGGTACTATAGCAGTATTTATTGAAAAAAATCCACATATAAGTGCACCTACACAATTCAAGCCTATGTTTCCAAGGGTCAACTACAGTATATACATAGTTAGTAAGTCAGAACCATCAATCTGCAGTGTTTAAATACTATGATACACTGCCTGGTAAATAGATAATACTGACATATTAACAGGAATTTTTCTATTCATTTTTTACTCTCAAATATTATGACCCTCTAAGCCATATTATAGGTGCACCCTTATACTTATTTCAGTTTTGCCATCTAAAAAGGCAAGAAAATATTCCTTAAAAAAAAACACAATATCTGCTTTAATTTCTTCACTGGACTTTCAGGTAACACCAGGAACAAATGCTTAGCATCCCCACAGAACATGAAGAAAGGAATCATTTCTCCTCTTATTTTTCTAGGAAATTAATTTCTAGTCTCTAGTCTCCTAAACTTAACATGAAGTAAAATACAGCAACATTAAATCAATACTTAAAGCTTAACTTTTTAGGTGTAAATTGCTACTTCTTCATCCAATCAACATAAGGATAAGTGCTTGGAGCTTAGGTCAACATAAGAGCTGGGAGAAATTTTTCCTACCAGTAAGAGGAAAAAGAAGCAAAAATCTATAAATGTATTTTCACTGAAATATCCCTAATTTCTTTATTACTACAGATCAAAAGTGTTTTCAAACAAAAATCAATATAACGCAAAATTTTTTTTCTTCCTTTTCCTGATCCCATAGAACTTTCATGTTCATATATACACTGTGGCTTAAAAACTACTAAGACTGTCAATAAAACAAAAAAAAAATTATAAACACACATACACACACATATACACAATCTACTGAGTTTAAATTTGTAATTTTACCATGGTTTGAAAGGACGTAAAAGGATGTAACACTCAGTTTTGGGCATTACACTTTTTCTCACCCAAGTCTAATCTGACTTTAGGAAGCAATTCTAGGTTAGACTTTCCTAGCTATTTCAAGAGGCCTCTCCAGCATTCACATGTTCTAGGCACTATTTTGTAGAACATTCCTAAGTTTGATGACGACAACTCTGGGACATGAAAACCAACAGTGACATTTACAAGACCCCAAAATATCCTCAATGCTGACGCAACGGCAAAACACTTTCACTCAAACATCAGGATACTGTGACTTTTTTCCCAGAGAACTCAAGAGCTTTAATTGCACAACTCCCCATTAATCATCTTGAAAATGGCATAACTGAAACTCTACACGTCTAGATAACTATTATGTAATTCATGAGAGTCGGGTTAGCTGCCTCTGAGGAGGTGGAGAAAGGGAAAAAGGCAACAAATCACACACACATTCTCGTAACCAAAACACCACTCCTTCCTCCAGCAGCTTCCAGATCCTCCTTCCAGATCCAGATCCTCCTTCCTCCAGATCTCTGTGAGAGATCAGATATACACACAACTGTGGCCGCAGCAGTTGTATCGGCACACAATTTCAGCTGATCGTCATCAGAAGAAATCTCATCCTCCTCAGAGAGGGCGCACAAGGATCTTATATTTAGAGTTGCCTCTGCCAGGATGCTGTAAGAAGAAACAGTCTCACTTTTTCCTCCTGGCCTCCTCCATGCCACAGAGTCCCCAGCTGTGTGCAGCCACCTATGAGGTGCCATGAAGGGCTGAGCTGGCACCTGCTGTCTGTCACTATTCCACAGTCTTCCTGGGCTCCAAAGATGGGTCTGGCCAGCATCCCTGAGCCCAGCCAGAGTCTCCATGACCTTGTGAAAGCCCAGTGACATTTGCTAGGTGCCAGTATCATTAAACAGTCCAACATTTGTTGGCTGCTTTTTTATGGCATCATAAAGTTGGAAATGCCAGATCACTATGTTTCTATTATTTTTTCAATCGCTTCATTATTTTTGCGGTACAGCAACTGCCAGACTTCTAAACTGTTTGTAGCAGAACCAATTCTGAAGTTTTATGGCATCCAAATCAGACACTCTTCAATCTTGGCTAATAATTAAAAGCATGAACATTTACATAATAAAATTTAGAGCTCTATTTGTAGCGCATGCCTTTCAATTGAGAAATACAGAAGGTTTTACAAATAGTACCCGATTCATCATCCTACCATGATTAGGTGGATTACAGCATGGTTGTCTCTATTATATTTCTAGGGCTTTCCTGAGGGTAAAAAAGAGGTAAACTTCTTGAGTCAAACACACATAATTTTTTCCTTAACAATCCCTTGGAAGACGTGTTTAAGCAGTTCTTTATAGACCTATTTGAGAGTTCCTAGTGTACTGATAAAGCAAAAGCTCTCCATCTTTAAATACCTTTTCAAATGGGAAGGAGAGAGGCTCTTGCTGAAGGACACATAACTAAACACACAGTCTGACTACAAAGTTAGTGCTCTTCACCATTACATTAGAGGTATGTATTTGTACCATGACCACTGGATCATTGTTCCATGTGCCTGCTTTTCTAAACATTGCTCACACTGAGAACATAGATGACTTTATCCAGAATAGGTCAGAACCAATGAAAGCTTCAACCCCGTTGAGTTGTGCAAAAGGAAAAGATGTTTCACAATATAAGAAACTAATTTTATCTTTATAATTAAATTTATTTATTTTAAATTGAAGAATAATTGCTCTACAATACAATATTGTGTTGGTTTCTGCCAAACATCAATGTGAATCAGCCATAGGTATACCTATGTCTAAGCAACTAAATTTTGAGAAGCCTGCTCTAATAGTATTTCCAACGTGTCATGGAAAAAAATTAAGATTCTCTTATAAATGTCACTTTCTCTGAAACTAAAAAGAAAACAATTGAACACCAGAAAATTAAACTCTTGCTTCCCATCATCCATTTCAACAGGAGTCCTAGTGAGGCAAGAGGTTCTTAGACTTTCTATGGATTCCACTAACCTGGCCTCTGTGGTTTAGACTGATCACATGTAAAGAAAAGGTGATTTTATACAGGAAAAGAAGTTCCATTATATATATATGTATATATTAAAAGTGAAAAATAAAATTAGATAAAAATACAGAGAGGTTTTAAGGGGTAAGATTTTCATCCAGCAATTTAAAGAAACTAAAGGAAATCAGAGGTAAAACATTTTGGTGAAGTCAGTTGGAGAACACACCATTACTTTGTATTTATATGAAGGATTTGTCTTATTTGTTTTATTCTAGATTCTATATGCCCACAAATAGAGGAAAGCAAACCCTGTTTTTATATCTTTAAAATGATAACATTTATTTTTGCTTATGACAAATCTTAAATTATAAAAAACTCTGGGCTTCCCTAACTGAAAACAAACATCACTAGCTTCCTGACCTCACAGATTCCGCCTCAAGTCCAGCCATTAAATGCTACTGCTTCACATAAACAATGACAGAGCATGAAGCAAAGGTAAGGTGACAAAGGTCCTCATTACTGCTGACCACTGTCTCCTTCAGACGATCAACTTCGTACTTGAACAAAATGTGCTCAAAGCCACTGCCTCAGCCCCTGTGGGGAAAGCACTCCACCCACCCACCCCCCTCGCCCCGCCCAACATCCCCAGGACAATTTGCTAAAATTGTGCGCAGCCATCAGCTCTCCCTCAGACTTCAGGCTGCATCGAGGAGCAAGACAATTGGCTCCCGGGCCCAGAATACGTCTCTATTGGATGCTGACTGCAGCAGCAGCAGGATGAAAAAAAAGCTCTTGAGGTAAAAAAGCAGTATTACAACACAGGTTATCTGAGCCTCTCTCCTCCTCTGCCCCCACCCCTAGAGACTTTCATTGGCTTTCTCTGGCAGGTTTCCAAACATCTAAAAGAGTAACCATCAACAAAAGTTACTTAAAAATTATTGCTGGGAATAAAACAGGAAAGTCTCTGAATTTAGAGAAATCATTCATTATATTTCTACTATCCTTGAATAGCTCTCCGGAAAATGATCCACTGTTAACAATAAACACATAAATAAAAAAGATGCCTACGAACCTTGGAACTCTTTCAAGACATCTGTAAGATGAGTTTCTAAGGCAGAAGGGTATTGAAGTCATGACTTAAACTTCGGCATTTGAAAAGCTTAATCATTACAAGGTGCTTGTTCTAAACAGCAATCAGAAGCTGGGGAGATATTCTGAAGTGCTTATTTAAGATGAAAAGTATGGAGATGTTGAGCCTCACGGGAATGCCAGCCATGGCAACACTGTTTTATAATAAGCCAGAATGTGAACGTAAGAGGGAAGAGCACAGGCGGCCGTCACATGATGTTTTTCTCCTGCTATCACATCATCAACATTTAGGCTGGAAGCCCGGATCTGCTAAACACCGGGCTTGGGCGCACGAAGTGAGTAAAGCAATGTTATCTGTGGATCTGACACTGTCTACCTCTGGCTACAGCAGGTGGTTGTTAGCAGATATGGTCGTTTCACGTTCCTTGGCACTTTGCACATATCTTCCTCCCAAGAGGCTCACAGGGCTTTCCTGGGCACTAATTACACGTCTCCCTCCCATGCTGACCACCTCCAGGAGCGGGCTGCGCCTCAGCCCTGTGCCCCCAGCCCAGCCCAGGTCCATGCGCCCAAGAAATGTTTGCCAAAAAAAAAAGAAAAAGATATGTCTGCCAAGTGAATCCATCCTGACTTTATTTCAGAATATAAAGTATTCTGGCCAGAGTAGAGAAATATAGTATGATATCACTTACATGTGGAAACGTAAAAAAAAAAAAAGATACATATGAACTTATTTACAAAACAGAAACAGACTAACAGACTTAGAAAAGGAATGTCTAGTTACTAGAGGGGAAGGATGGGGAAGGGATAGTTAGGGAGTTTGGGATAGATATGTACTCACTGCTATATTTTAAACAGATAACCAACAAGGACCTACTATATAGCACAAGTCTGTTCAATATTATGTAACAACCTAAATGGGAAAAGAATTTGAAAAACAACAGATACGTGTAGAACTGAATCACTTTGCTATACACCTGAAACTAACACAACATTGCTAATCAACTATAAATAAGTTTGCATTAAAAAAAATCCTTCAGACACAAAAAAGGAAAAAAAAGAATTTAACACTCTAAATCAATCCAAGAAGAAAAAAGTGAAAATGTTAGTCACTCAGTTGTGTCCGACTCTTTGCCACCCTATGGACCATATAGCCTGCCAGGCTCCTCTGTCCATGGGATTTTCCAGGCAAGAATACTGGAGAGGGTAGCCATTCCCTTCTCCAGGGGATCTTCCCAACCCAGGATCGAACCTGGGTCTCTGGCATAAAAGACAGATCCTTTACAACCTGAGCTATCAGGGAAGCCTGTACTTCAGCTAAGAAAAATAATAAATCATATAAAAAAATCTTCTTCCAGTAAAGTAGTTCTCAAAAACCCTCCTTCTGCATCTTCACCCAAACTTCTGCATCTTCACCCAAACTTCTGCATCTTCACCCAGTCAACTCACACCCTGTGGCCCTGTTTTCTCTCAATCCAATTATATTCTCCTTTCCCCCTAGTCACATTTGCTCCATTTTCTAGTAACTTACTATTAATACAATACCATCACCCAAACACAAGTCTGTACTTTGCTCCGACCCAAAGAAACAATATGGCCCTTTGTTGGACTTCTCTGTGCCTTTACTGTGAAAGCTCCTCCTCTGCAGGCCTGGGTGATCTGCACACAGACACCATCCCAGGACCTGTCCCAGGACGTGATGTAAAAGAGCAGCAGAGCCCCAGCTCAATGGTTACGATCACGTGAGCTGGAATCACAAGCTTGTTGGTTCTAAGGCCAACTTTGGTATTTATTAGCAGCAAGACTGAGTAATTACTCAACCTCACTCTACTTAAACTTCCTCTTTTATAAAACAAGAATACCATCCTAGGGATGATGTGATTGACGGATAAGAGCACGTGTAACAGCCTCTGATGAGGTGCTGGTACTCGGTGACCGGACAGCCCTGAGTCCCTTTCCCACTCCCGGCACATTCTTCACAACCCTGGAATCCTGCAACCCCCAACCCTCCTCACACAGGCTTGAAAGCATCCCTTCTCCTTTTCCTTCAACCCCTGTTTGGACAGACTCCTTCAGCTCACGGTCAAGTTAGAATCTCTCTGAATGAACTAACTCCCATAAGCCTCCAGTGGCTGAGGATGGCAAATGTTCGGTCCAGGGGGCACAAAACCACTTCTTTAGGAGCCAGCGAGCCCTGGCTTCAGTGCAGCCACCAGCTCTGGCCTCAGGCAGGTGCTCACCTCCAAGCCTGCTCAGCGTCTTCATTTGTGAAACCACATCTAAGGAACTTGACTCCCGAGTGGCTGTGAGAAAGCTTCCCCCATGCCCAAGGACAAATCAACCAAGGCTCATTTCTCAGACCATTTAGGAAACTATTTTAACAGGGATTGATAAAAACATGGAATCATTTTCTTAGGTTAAATCTGATGATGAGAGACAACCCTTTTCAAATGTCCCTTTCTGTGGACATTTTCTCTTTCCTTTTCCCTTCCTTCCTCCTCGCCACTTTCTTGCCAGGTAGGATAAACTCACAGTGGTGAATTCAGCACCTGTCAAATTGTATTACAGGTAATTTTTACAAGTCTGTCTATCCCTCAAGATTAAGAAGTTGTTAAAGACAGGCTGAAATCTAAGCATCTTCAGTACGTCTGCAGAATGAATAAGCAATTTGGGAGACAAGAAGGACATTTCGGTGTCCAGGTCACCACACTACTGAGACACCACTGTTTAAGTTTTAAGCCAGTGGTCCTTAATCATGGTGTGCGTGCGTGCTAAGTCGCTCCAGTCGTGTTTGACTCTTTGCGACACTGTGGACCACAGCCCGCCAGGCCCCTCTGTCATGGGATTCTCCAGGCAAGAATACTGGAGTGGGTTGCCATGCCCTCCTCCAGGGGATCTTCTCAACCTAGAGATCCAAACTCCATCTCTTACGTCTCTAGAATTGGCAGGCAGGTTCTTCACCACTCGCAACGCCTGGAAAGCCCTTAATCATGGTGGTATATGACAAATTAAAAATTCCTATGCCCAGCCTCCATCCCCAGAAATTCTGATTTAATTGATTTTGGCTGGGTCCCAGGAAAGCTCTCAGACAGTTCTAATGGCTGCTACTCTGAGAACCATTGGTGAACCTCTATCTACTAATACACAGTCTCATTTACACATCCATCACAACCCTTTCCACAGGTCTCTTAAACCCAGTGTTTGCCAATGACTTCAAGGTAACAGCTAATGTTACCTGCCTGTTAACGGACACTTGTGCTTCTCCACTGTCTGTCTCCTCAGAGCTCCTTTCCTGGACAGTGGGAGCAAGGGTGCTCAGGGCAAGGTGGACACAAAGAGAGCTACGGCCTTGTGTTCCCTGGGGCATATCATCCTGGGCCCACATGCAGGTAAAAGAGAAAGCACGATGGAACAACTAATTCATTGTCTCCTATCTAACCTGAAAAATAAGCTAGAAGATAGGAAATGAATGGATGAGGCAAAAAAGTAAAATAAGTGGTCTTGCCTAAAATATGCTCCATACCAAGTCTCAATATCTTCTACAAAAGCTAATTTATTTATTGATCCACCATTTATCTACTTGGTGAAACCACTCATATACTGAGTGCTTCAGGGCAGAGGAGACAGAAAATGAATCAGACACACAGTCTACTCAGGGAAATGAAGCAGGCACATAAAAAGCGTGAATATGCAGAAAGAAGACAAAAAGCATCATAACAGGCATTCAGATGAAGAGTTCTTACCATTTCAAGGAAAACGAGAAAGATTCCACTTAGAAAAGTCAGATAATAGCTCTGAACAAGAGAGAGAATTTTATACATGACGAGTTAGAAAAGATATTCAGGCAGAGGGCATAGCACGATTTGAAGCATCAGTAACAAGCAATACATCTGTAATAAGAGTCGGGGGAAATAAAGTCTGCAAAGTGAGTCCAGCTTGGGGACCCTTTTAAAAACTGAGTTAAAGATTGTCTACTTCCTCCTACAGGCTAGAGAGAGTCTCTGAAGGAGGCCAAGGATGACGCTGGCAAAATCGTGCTTCACGAATTCATCAGACAGGAGCTAAGGGGGCCTGATATGGCTGAGAGCCTGGGGGAGGAAGACCAAATTAAGTTAATTATTTTAATAGTCCAGACAAGAGCTAACACAGACCTACCCATTCTCCAGATCATCACCCTGTCTTTTCCACAGTCCCCCACCCACACCATCCTGGTGCACACCCATTCTCTCTCCCTCCTCCTCTCTCTCCTGGCCATATTAAACTAAACTACCTTCAGTCCCTTGGGCAAGATGTTACTTTGTCCACGTAGATCCAGTTATTCAAATACGTCACCCTCCCCTCATCTTTTCTGTTTGGCCTGGCTAATTTCCAGTCAGACTCTGGTTAAATGTCACCACCTCCAGGAAGTTTTCTTTAAACTTCAAGTCTCTGTTTAACATTCTTTTAGTTGGCTCCAGAGCACTCATTACACTTTCTCATAACTTTCTCATAACCGCCTGGCAGCAGCCCTTGCCTTTCACTAGACCAGGAGTGAAGGTAGCAACCACGACTGTCTGTTTTCCAGCTGTACTCCCCAAAACAAGAACATCTAGGATAGTGACGGGCTCATAATAGGTATTAACTCACTGAATGAACAAAGGAACACATGAGTCTTATAAAGTAGAATATACATTAAATAAAATACATGTGTGCTTAATCGCTCCATCATGTTTGATTCTCTTGAGATCCCATGGACTGTAGCCCTCCAGCCTTCTCTGTTCATGGGATTTTCTAGGCAAGAATACTGGAACAGGTGGCCATTTCCTTCTCCAGGGGATTTTCCTGACCTATGGATTGAACCCATGTCTCCTACATTGGCAGGTGGATTCTTTACCACTGAACCGCCTGGGAAGCCCAATATATGTATGATACATATATATATACACACACACACATATACTGGACATATAATACACATACATATATGTTAACCATATGTCTAACTTCTAAAACACACCTAGAACAGTGCTTTTTCAAAATCTATTAATGTTTTGAAAATGTATTTGTTGATTAACTGCCACATTAAGCATGATTATTGTCCAATTTCTTGCTACTTAGTAGCAAATTTCTGATTCAATCATTAGTCCATGACTTTATTTCATGGCTTCCTTCATCCCCAGATAAAAACTAGACTCCATACTACAGTCACATCAGAAAAGAGTAAATAATAATCAAAATCTGAATTACTCAGATTAGAAAATGTTACTTAGAAGTGTCAAGAAGGTAGGTATGCTCAGTCACTGAGTTGTGTCCTACTCTTTGCGACCCCATGGACTGTAGCCCACCAGACTCCTCTGTCCATGGGATTCTCCAGGCAAGAATATGGAGTGGGATGCCATTTCTTTCTCCAGGGGATCTTCCCAATCCAGGGATCGAACCCATGTCTCCTGCATTGGCAGGTGGATTCTATACCACTGCAACATCTGGGAAACCCAATAGGGTAGCTTGGCAAAAATTTTGAGGCATTCATTGTGCAAGGGATTACTAATAAAATGAAACAAAAACAGTTGTGGGAAAAACCCACATTTTTAACAACTGTTTTTAACAGTTGTTAGAATAGCAAAAAAAGCAGCTGATAATCAAATGGACTGATTATGCAAATAGAAAGTAACTCCTTCTAAAATCAGTATTCTATGTTATAAACTGCCAGAGTTTTGCTAAAGCATATTGGCTTACGTGGGGTGGGGGACAGGTGCCCCAGACTCCACAGAAGTGAGTCAATGAGGTTACCAGAGCAAGTGGAACACACAGCAGGAAAAGATTTACAATGTATTAGTCAATGAGTTTATTTTAGGGAAGATTAAATCCAGAACATGTAAGGACCAAGAAATACTTTAAATAGATTCAAGCAAAAGTTTACAAATTATCAGTAGCCTTATTGTTTATGCCTAAAACATGTTATCAATCATGAGTCTGAGCACTGCTCAGAATGTCAAGGTTCTTATCTCCAAGATTTTCTGAAATGAAGAAACTTTCAGATGACATCATCCATTTTGAACAGTCCTGCCAACAACGATTTATTTTAGCTTTACTTTCTGTTATTTCTCCTTTTGTCATTTCTAGTAATAGTCAAAACCATGTAATACCTCCTGTGTTTTTCTTTAACATTTAATTATTATGGGTCCACTATGTAAAAGCATTTCTTAATTCACCCTAAGTCATTTCTTATACCTCAGTTTTCATAAATAAAAAACTCTGCTCACACAAATATACAAATAGTTCATTAAAATAAGCAGGTAATCCCCAAACTTTTTTTTGAGAATTTTAACCTACATCTTTCTTTCATCTCATTGTCTATCAAAAAAGAAAAGGTGGAATGGGACTGACCATAGATCTTAACACAGAGTATATGTCAGAAAATAATGAATACTATGAAGTGTCCTGTTATACCAAGGGGGACCAAGTGCAGAGGGAAAAAAAGATCAGCAGTGAAGCACTTTTTAGAGCAGTTCAATCAGCTCACAATGACCATGGGAGTAGGGGGGATTAACTCCATTAATCTGATGGGGAAACTAAAGCCCACCGAAGTTTCATGACTTGCCCAAGATCACAGAAAGAGCAAATAAAATGTAAGTCCAGGTCTGCTACCAAGTCTAAGGATTATGTCCTCGATAGCAGACCTGGCTTCTCAGGAACCCAAAAAGTCACGAGGTTCTGCTAAGGAAAATAGCAGCAAGCAATGTCACACAAGTGGGAACTTCAGGCCGTTACAAAGACACTAGATAAACTAACCTGGCTGGTGTAAGGGCCTTGTTCAGGAGAGGTAAGGTGAGAGAGCTAAGGTAGAGTTAAGTGGAAGTAACTTAACAAAGTTCAGTGGAAGCCTGGTTAAGAAATCTACAAAAAAGCCAAGATAACGCATCCACCAAGTGCCTTTGCTGAGACCCTCCTGAATTTCAGGAAGACCCTGCATAGTGAAAAATGGCCTACAGCATAAGGATATAGAAAGAATGCACTTATTAAGTCCAAGTGTAGAGACTGTCAGTACTGGTTTCTAACAATACAAGACAAAACATTTGCACTGAAATGTTCAAGTGGGCTGGAACATCAAGTGAGGACACAGACGTGAAAGGTGGTAGAGACCAAAGTGGCAAAGAAGAGGAGCTAGACTTAAATGGTCATCAAGACTATTATTTGATAATTGAGTTCAAAATAATTTATATTACCCTATGAAGAAATGAAACCATACCAAGTCACTCTATTAACCCTGAAGAAAGAAGATGTCTGCTTTGCAACCTTAGATGTATGAAAATAAAACATTTCTCACAAAATAAGAACTATTACTTATCCACATTTTTTTTTTTACAAATTATGAACATAAGCGTTAAATACAAGGTGAGGAAGTTAAATGAATGATGAAGAGAAGAAAGAATATCATTTATTGTCTATGCTCTTATAAACAGGGCAGACAGCATAACCAACTCAACTAAAGCCCTCCTGGAGCCAGGGTCCATCTGTTTATTCTCGTCACAGCACTGGTCATATCTGCAATTATGTTGCTTATTTATGTGTTTCCTCACTTACTGAGGAACAGGAGGGATGTAAGATCCATGAGGGCAGGGCCTTGCTTCCCTGAGCCTGGAGTGAGTCACAGAGTGTTGAATAAAGGAAAGACCAGATCTCCCGTAGTCCTCCCCACCATTCTCTGATGGGAGTTCTGGAATCTCCACCCCCACCACCCAACTCATGCTGATGAGGATTCAGAGATCCTGTGATATGAAATAATTTGTACAAAGTCACAGAACAATTAAAGCAACAGAGACTCATTTGCCTGATTCATATGGACTGTATAAACATATTTGGCCAGCTATGTTTAGAACTAAGACAATATCAAGTTCAAATTTAAATAGTCAGTGGTATTTAAAATGAAGCAGTGAAAAAAACAACCTTCAGAGGACTCTCTTCGCTGGATATAAGTACAGTCAAACAGACTTCTAGTCACCACAGTATGTATTTAGTTACACTATGGATTTTACACAGATTAATATGACATTTTGCAAATCATAAACAAAGCTATCTCTGTTGACCTTTGGGAAAAACTCAATTTTGCTCCAAAGTGTTTGCGTTACCACTACAAAGGTCTCAGGTTCTCACTTTGGAGAAAATTATGACGAAAATCTAGCTGACAATCTTGGTTTTTAAAAGCTGTAGGTTCATCTTCTAAACCCATGTAGGATGAACTGAATGTCAGTGTTAAAAATAGATTCACACTAAATTGGTTATTCTCAATTAACTGTTAGAAAAGCTCTATAAATTAGACACCATTTTCCATTGAAATGCTTAGAAAAATTATTTAAAATAATTTCATACCTCCTATTATAAGGGATAATATCCATAAGGACTAAGAAATGACTCTTTTTAAGAAAAGAGCTATATTTAATATTCAAATTCACCGTGCCAATGATTGCACATACATTAGAAAGGAAACTATATCCACAATTTTGCTAACATACTATTTGTAGAGTATTAATAAATATACAATGGGTGTCTATTAACTTATCATACTGGATGACACAGGGTAGAAGAGACAGTGTAATTCTAATTAGTAAAAAGAACTGGATGGAAGAGAAATGAGTGGAAGCTAATTTCATGGGAAACATCCTTAAGAAGAGGTATAAATAAAGTTGGGCTAAAATGGTTGAAGGACATTCTCTTAACCCCGATAGGATTCATGCTCTACCTTCGCATTTATTCTCTTGAGAAGGTAAGTCATCAGTGGCTTTCTTACCTACTAGTTCCCTAGGATCCCAGAGACTTCTAGCTCACTGCCACCACTTTGGGGCAGTTCAAATCTCAGAACACGAAAGGGCCGGAACTACTGTGCCCTTAAAAGTGCTGTGAATTGCCTCCATGTTTTGGCCACTGTAAGCAGCACTGCTGTGAACACTGACATACAACCTAAATGTCCAACAAGAGATGAATGGACAAAGAAGATGTGTGGGTACACATATAATGCATAAACAATGGAATATTACTTGGCCATAAAAGAAGGGAATAATGCTGTCTGTAGCAACATGGATGGGCCTAGAGATTAACATACAAAGTGAAGTCAGACAGAGAAAAATATCATATGATGTCACTTCTCATATGTCTAAAAAAAATGATACAAATGAACTTCTTTATGAAACAGACTCACAGATGTAGAAAACAAACATGGTCACCAAATGAGGAGGGGTGAAAGACTAAATTAGAAACTTGGGATTAACAGATACATACTACTATAAATGAAATAAACAACAAGATCTTCCCTGTTACAACACAGGGAACTATATTCAATCTCTTGCAATAATCTATAATGGAAAATAATCTGAAAAGGAATACATATATATGTAACTGAATCACTCTGCTATATACCAGAAGCAGTGTAAATCAACTATAATTAAAAAAAAAAAAGGAAACAGGAAACAGAAAAGCACTCTGGAACCTGGAATCAGTTTTGGATATCAAAAACTCCTCTAGGATAGATTGTAGCCACAAGATAATCTGTTATTCTAAGCTGCATAACAGATTTAAAAGCCATGCAAGGGCCATGAGCGCCTTCTATGTGAATTCTAGTGGGAATGCATGTTGCTCCCTTCTAGGACCTCAGAGGTATGCAGGTACAAGTGGAGAAGGGATTTGAGGGAGCGACGACCTAAGATGGGGAGATGGCCGAGGAAGTGTTAGGTGGGAAGGACAGGAATGTTTATATAGAGGAGTTCTATTATCTTCTGGCAGCATCTAAGCAAGAGATGCATACTCCTTTTAGGAGGGAGGTATCATTAAAGAGATAAGATAGGACCACTCTAGAACTTAGGAGCTAAGGCAATAAATTATATACCACATTAACATGCTAGAAAATTCAACAGACCATCTGTGTAGGCATGTTTCCTGTTAAAAACAGAAAAAAGGGGGACTTTGGGATTTTCTACTCAGATGAATTTCAGGAATATTTTTGCATCTTTTAAGAAGTTTCCCTTACTTTACTGCAAAAAAGTGAGAGCAGCTCCCTTTCAGAAGAACGTGACAGTGTTG
This sequence comes from Dama dama, assembly GCF_033118175.1. NCBI lineage: Eukaryota > Metazoa > Chordata > Mammalia > Artiodactyla > Cervidae > Dama > Dama dama. The sequence continues at coordinate 6,572,058 of NC_083699.1, read as the reverse complement.
GCAGAGCAATGAAATATTCTGAAAGGCTACTTTTATAATGTATGTTCTTTCTTCGTGTGTATTTTTCCCACCCTGAGATGACAGCTCACCCAATTAAGGCTATTACATAACTGTGCCCAAAATAGAAGGGAATCAGTTAAGAAGAAATGCTAAAAAAAAAAAAAAGATATATTATTCAAAAATTAAAGATTAACACTTCAAATGTTTTTTATTTCTTGTTGCTACTTAACAAAAACAGAAATTCTGGGGCAGTTGTTTATTCAAACAGGCAGAAGTAGGAGAAGTATGCCAATTTTCAAAAGCATTCCATTCATTTTTGGAGTTTTGAAATAGCACACGAAATGTAAATATGTACAAAAGGCTCAATTTGTTGAACTCTGTCCCCATTAACACCAGTGCACTGAGTCTCATATCAATTTTAGCTCTCAGAAAGATGCTCTGAAATTTTTAACAGAAGCATTACAGAGCAATAAGAAGTGAATTACATATTCATATGAACAGAGTATCATTCAAGTATTTTAAAAATTTAAGGCCTATCTTTAGGAACCTCTTCTTGATATCTCTGTTTATGTTGCATCATATGAAGAAAAAAGAAGTCTTTATGCCAGTACTTGCGAGTTATAAATCTCAACTGCCTCTCCATAATATAAATTTCCTTTCCCCAAAGGACAAGACTTAATGATGTTTCCTGTACTTATAACCCATGTTCAATAGAAGAAACTCAAAAAATAGTCTGCGATTCATTCAAACGACAGAAGCTTAAGAGAATGCCAATACTTTATTACAAATTCCTTGAAAACTCAGTCTTTCCCACCAAAGTAAAATTGGAAAGTATTCCTAAGAATGTTTAAATGGGCTTCCCTGTGACTGGGAGTAGGAGGGGGAGAGACACACAGATAGGCATGCCTGAGGCAAATGTGTTACTTCTCACTGCTACCAATTCGGATGTCAACACTCCAGTAATCAAATCTGATTTTTTCATCTCTCACATACATTCTGTTTTTCATCTTGAATTATGCCAAGGTGTTTGGTATAGGAAGGAGCACTGCAGTAATGCCTGGCATATGTTTAGCAAAATGCTGTGCAAACAAAACCATTGCAGGCAGAAGCTAGATTCACCAAGGATAAGGAAACATATAAAATTAATCCCCCCAATACGGTCAGCTTTCCTCCCCCAAAGTCTTCTGGAGCTGTAAGAGACATTTGGCTTCCCCCATGTGATTTTTAGGCAAGTTGTGTGAACCAAGTTTGCAACTCCTAATGACAAGGTCAGAAGAAGGAAGCTGTACGGTATGAGAAGGTGGAAGGAAAAATGGAAATGTGGGAAGGTTAGGAATGTGAAGGGCAGTGTCAGAACTCTGTGAAGGGTAGCTGAAGCAGTTAAATAACACATCTGCTCCTAGCTGTGAAGACTTCACACTTCAAACTTGGGGCTGTCATTATCCATTCTAGGAAAGGTTTAAATTTCTCTAAGAAAGATCACCTTCATAATATTATGTGGTGAAGTTCCTTTAAAAATGATAAAGGAGACAGACAGTGTTTCAAAGTGGGAGTGGGCCTCAGGTCATCGTTTTGGTAAGGAGAGCAATTCTGCAAAGTGCTCTGCCTTTCCAGACCCCAGGACACCAGCACTCCCATCTGTGTCCTATGGACATCCCCTTCCCAAATCAAGTATCCCAGTATTCATGTTCCTGCTCCCTCGGGTGTTTCTCCACTACAAGAAAGAAGGTATGGCATTTGATTTCCAAAAGCATGATCTCCAACTGATTAACATTTGTGTGTTCTGAGTGTGTCTAGAAAGAGAGATATATATAAGAGTTGCTAAGTCGCTTCACTCGTGTCCGACTCTGTGTGACCCCATAGACGGCAGCCCACCAGGCTCCCCCGTCCCTGGGATTCCAGACAAGAACACTGGAGTGGGTTGCCATTTTCTCCTCCAAGGCATGAAAGTGAAAAGGGAAAGTGAAGTCATTCAGTCGTGTCTGACTTTTAGCGACCCCATGGACTACAGCCTACCAGACTCCTCCGTCCATGGGATTTTCCAGGCAAGAGTATTTGAGGTGAAGGTATATATATATGGGAATGTGTATATACAGGGAGATCCATATCTACATATACATAAAGGGCATATATGGAGATTAAAATCCCTTTCAAGATCTATGAAATACTTCAAGTGAACTTGGAAGGATTGAATATAAGTAAATTAGTCTCTAAACAACAAAAGTGTTAGTCGTTTACTCATGTCCAACTCTTTGTGACCCCAGGGACTGTAGCCCGCCAGCCTCCTCTGTCCATGGAATTCTCCGGGCAAAAAACATTAGAGTAGGTAGCCATTCCCTTTTCCAGGGGATCTTCCCGAACCAGGAATTCCAGCTCTAACTTTCAACTGGTAGGTCCTAGAACCAAAATCATTGGCATTTTCCCAGAAAATTCTGTGTCTCCTCTGTCCTATACCATTTCCCATAGTGAATCTAGTTATATATCTTCAAAGTCGTAAACCCTGGACTGGCTGCAGGTAGGCAGACATAAGAACTGAACTGCAAATCAGAAGCACTCATGACCAAGACAGATGCTATAGTATAGGAATTCAAAGGCGACAGAAGAATATTCCTTCATTCATTTATGAGACTGGGACTTCTGGAATTAAAAAAGCTGAAGATCTGAAAATGATCACTAATCTTTCTTAGATTTTTTCCACTTTAAAAATTCGATTTGTACATCCCTGATAAGAAAAGACCCTTGATACTCCAAAGCTCAACTGTGTCCTCTAGACCACTGTAAATCCCCAAACATAGAAATGCCCCACTTCATCAGAGCCGCTCTGTATGTGAAGTTAACAGGGAAATACTGAGGTGGTTGGCTGATTGGGTATCCTCTCCAGCTGAAACACCAGGCCCACTTAGGGCACAGTGACTTACATTTGCTCCCAAGCATGAACACCAACAATTACAGGTCGTCAATCTTTGAGACTGTTCCCAAACACTCAAACACTGTAACAATAACATTGTTGCACTGTAACACTGTAACAACGGGTCTAATGAAATCCAGTTGGCCCATAAAACAGTGTTCAAGGCTTGTGGTTCAAAGAACATAGCATCATACGGGGAGCTGTAGGCCACCTAATTTCTATTTTTCCGTTTATGGACTGGCCTTGGTAGCAGACTTATCACTCTTTATATAAATTAATAATACCTTTTTTTTCACTTTTCTTAGGTTACTAGAGACAAATGTGATACAGTCAAATCTATCCACAAAGCATGTGTGTGTATATTTATACACATACTGTCACCCTGCTTATTTAACTTATATGCAGGGTACATCATGAGAAAGGCTGGGCTGGAGGAAGCACAAGCTGGAATCAAGATTGCCAGGAGAAATATCAATAACCTCAGACATGCAGATGACACCACTCTTATGGCAGAGAGTGAAGAGGAACTAAAGAGCCTCTTGATGAGAGTGAAAGAGGAGAGTGAAAAAGCTGGCTTAAAGCTCAACATTCAGAAAACTAAGATCATGGGATCCGGTCCCATCACTTCATGGGAAAGAGATGGGGAAACAGTGGCTGACTTTATTTTTCTGGACTCCAAAATCACTGCAGATGGTGACTGCAGCCATGAAATTAAAATACGCTTACTCCTTGGAAGGAAACTTATGACCAACCTAGACAACATATTAAAAAGCAGAGACACTACTTTGCCAACAAAGGTCCATCTAGTCAAGGCTATGGTTTTTCCAGTGGTCATGTATGGATGTGAGAGTTGGACTGTGAAGAAAGCTGAGCGCAGAAGAATTGATGCTTTTGAACTGTAGTGTTGGAGAAGACTCTTGAGAGTCCCTTGGACTGCAAGGAGATCCAACCGGTCCATCCTAAAGGAGATCAGTCCTGGGTGTTCATTGGAAGGACTGATGCTGAAGCTGAAACTCCAATACTTTGGCCACCTGATGCGAAGAGCTGACTCATTTGAAAAGACCCTGATGCTGAGAGGGATTGGGGGCAGGAGGAGAAGGGGACGACAGAGGATGAGATGGCTGGATGGCATCACCGACTCGATGGACATGAGTTTGGGTAAATTCCGGGAGCTGGTGATGGACAGGGAGGCCTGGCGTGCTGCAGTTCATGGGGCCACAAAGAGTTGGACACGACTGAGCAACTGAACTGAACTGACTATACATAAAGACAGACAGCAAACGTTCCTAATTTGTTTCCTATATAAATGTAATTTATATTACTTTATGAGAATCACAATGCTCAGGGAACATATGTAGATTAGAAGGGCAGACTGGCACTTTAGCAAGATAAGGTCAAACCATTCAGACATAAATGCTTTCTGAGACTTCTGAAGAAAAGAACAAAGTCATTTGTTAACCAAAAATGCAATAAGAACAAATTTAAGAGACAAAGATGGTATACGAGAAAGGAACACTTTTACAGAAAATCTGCAATAGTGGAGAATAATTAAAAAGAGTGACTAAACATATTTTAATTCTTAACTATATGAAGTCACAGCTTTGAAGGAGGAGATACATAGTATCATTTACTCTTTACAAATCTTAATATTTAGAAGACAAATGTAATATTGCGAGTCATCAATGTAGAGAATTTCTTTCCAAGGATTTGCTTTTGCTAGCTTTCGTTTAATAACAGTTTTCACAGTCAACACCAACTGCACTGGTGTCTTGAGCTTGGTGCAGGGTTATGCTACTGCAGTGATATAAAAATAGCAAAGCCAAAAAAAAAAAAAAAAAAATACACAGCAGACTAGAATAGCTTTAAAAATTGAAGCTTTTGGATAAAGCTCCCTGAAATAATTATAATAGATACAGCACCTGATCCTTTGCTATAAAATAGTTCTTCCTTTATTATATAATATTAAAATTACCTTAGGGATTCATATTTCTTTCTCTCTAGACCTATAAACTATTCAAGTTATACTGGGTCTCAGAAGAGTTCAAAATCCAAGCTGCATTGGCCTGCTGTGTCTGTTTACTTAATCTATTTTTATAACACTGCAGTAGTCGAATCCAACTTAGCAAATACCTGCTTCAAAATTCTGTACCACATTGATTCAAGAGATAAAATTTATGAGAAGCAAGCTGCAAACTATGTTTGTTTCTAATAAATCAATCTACTCCACACTATTAAAGTCAAGGCCATAAGGAACCACAGATACACAGGTTTAAAAGTCTGAAACTAGCCCAAAAGGGTTTAAATGTTTTTTTCAAACGCTGTTTGTTCAATCAGGTAAGACAGTTGACTACTTCAGCCATGTGAAATAACACCAGTTGCCTGTCTTAGGTTGTAACCCTGCGTGTCTGTACCAATCCTTGGCAGGTTTTTCAACAGGCAATGGAGTGTTGAGATAAATGTTATCATCTCTACAGCAATCTACTACGTGAGTATGGTTGCCGCTGTTTAGTCACCAAGTCGTGTCCAACTCTCTGCGACCCCATGGACTGTAGCCCGGCAGGCCCCTCTGTCCATGGGATGTTCCAGGCAAGAATACTGGAGAGGTTGTCATTTCCTTCTCCAGGGGATCTTCCCGACCCAGGGCTTGAACCCGTGTTTCCTGCATGGCAGACAGATTCTTTACCACTGAGCCCCTAGGAAAGCTCACTACACAAGTATGTTATAGCTAAATTGTTTAATGAAATATATCTTGACCATGAGCATCTTTCACGCCAAAGAACAATGCCAAATCTAACTTTGTGAAGCACTTTTAACAATTCAATGTACCCAAGGAAAAAAGCTTGAGAGGACTGACAGAATGGGATTTGCCAATTAAAAGTTGTTGCCATAGAAACAGGATTTAATATTTTCTATGAAAAAAAAATGAACATGTTATGCTTTCTCTTCAGTCATTTCCATTTGAACATAAAATGTGAAAAACACAATTATAGAGAAGAATGTAGCTCCCTAAGGGAGCACCAAATGCATTCTCTTGTTCGTGAAAAAACAGAAGTTCTATTTCTTAAGCAAAAATGAACACATGCTCTGTTTTCTTGAATTTTTCATAGATTATTTGACTAATATATCATTTTAGTGTGCAGGATGATTTTTATTTTTTTCAAGAATGGAGCTTTTTTTTTCGCCCTCCCAAAGTACTCTACAAGATTTATATTTTCTGAAAGTCTTCAAACACTGTGCTCTTTGAAACATAACTTTAAAAATATCTTTTGAACTACTCAAGGGGAAGATCATTACAAAGAATCCTTTGACATTCTAAACACTCTAAATACCACATGTTAAAAAGTATTTTAAGTACATCATTGAATGTTCCTGACTGTTTACTCAGGGGATTAATATGGGTTAGACTCTAGCCAGATGACCATAACCAGCCACAGGATATAAAATAGTGAACTACTCTATCACTTTTATTACTGTTTTACTAACATAGTCCATGACAAGAATTCGGGACAGAGAGCTATTAGTCTTCAGGTGGTGACCCACAAGATAAATATTAATGTTTTGTAGAAATTCTATCATGCAGTTCCCAGATGTATGCATTTCAGTATCACTCTAAAAAGCAAGTGACATTTAAAATTTGTCTTTTTTCCAAAGGATCAGTCTATCATGATGTGAATTGATTCATTATATATAAAATGAAATCATCCTAGGACTGATGAAAAATCTGAAGTATAATATATATTCCTTCATTAGTTGAGGGTAGAACGAACTTTATGTGGAAAAGACACTGAATAGACTATTTAATTAATGCATTAATACTGTTTACCATTGATTATCCAGAATTAGTATGATTTAATACCATGGAAGTTGATGAAGATTTTAATTGAGTATACTTAAGATGAAAGAAAGTAGTTGTTAAGAAAGAGGAGGGTACTTTAATTATGAAAGACCTGAACTAAAACATTAAAAAGTACATGAGAAGGACTTCCCCGGAGGTCCAATGCTTAAGACTTGGCGTTTCGAACCCTGGTCAGGGAGCTAGATCCCACATGCCATGAGGTTCAGCCAAGAAAATTTAAAAAAGAAAAAAGGAAAAATACATGAGAGTAGCAGCCCTCTGGATTCCTTCCTTCCTCCCCTGTGGGCCTTCTCTCCGCCCTCAAAGGGAACTAGAGGATGTCTTAACTTATCTAAGGCAACAATGTCTCTTAAAGAACTTCATCTAAGAAAGGTCTAAATACAAGAAGGAAATCTATTCTTGAAAAAAAGCATGTATATATAAATATCCTACAATTCATTTTTAAAAAACCTTAAGCTGTTGGTCTTCCAAACTGCAACACAGATGCAAATCACACCTCAAAACTCCATACTGTTACCAAATAAGAGTTCTCTTTATGAGATTTCTACCAGAGATGTGCAACCTCTCTTGTTTACATGAAGTATAAATAATCCTGAAAATTACACCATTGTTATTTGATCTTCTTTTCAGGCCTAAAGAGTAAATAATAATTATCTAAATAAGTTCAAAGAGGACATGTCCAGTAAAGAGTCAAATCTGTAAGATAAACAGCTAGTCAACTGAGGACAACAACCTATCTAATGGTTCAAAGTTTGGAATTACAAACTCCTGACAGCATTGGTTTATACAATTAGACATTTCCAAAGCAATGCAAAAGAATGTTTGATCAAGCAAGAATGCCCTTTGCAGATTTAGATTTCAAGTCTGAAAACAAAAAGTTGGAAAGCAAGTATCATAACAAACTCCTCACCTGCCAGTGAATATTGCAAATGACCTGCTTCGGTGCCTCTCTGATTTGGTTTAGCAACTAGCACTGTATCAGGCTTGCCTGGGAGGATGCTATATTACTGTGACTGTAATCTATGTTTGGTTTCTATTTCTAAAATATGTTGCTTAGAGAGTAATGACATGACATTTTAAGGTTTTCCAAATTGACAATGAAGTGTTATTCTTTTTAATGTAACTTTAAAAATCAATTTGAATTTAGTTTGGATTCTTTTCAGACTATACCTTTCCTTTTTTCTATTTTTCTATAATTCTGCAGCAAGACAAAAATCCACCATCCTTGGGAATAAAGGGTTATTTTAGACACGAAAAAGACTGTTTTACAAGTTTTTAATACACCCTAAAAATGGATAAAAAGTGTAATGATTGGTAGAGTCTCTTCTAAGAAATACTTCTTCCAAGCAGACAGCCTGGAAGGCCTACAGCCTTCACCACCCACTCCCAAAAGTAACTTTTCTTAGAATTAAACATTATAAACTTCTGTTGTACACTAAGCATATGAGGCCTGTAATCATTCGAATACAAATTATTTAAATTTTACATTTTAAAAAGTAACATGAAAACATTCATCACTTTGTTACCGAAATAACTGAAATGTTAGTAACCTTGATACCTAAATAATTTAAATAACAGGCTAATCTAAATATATAATAAATCTAATAAACAGTAAATCTGAAACTCCCTTAAGTCTCTGGATTTTACTTAGAGGCTAGAGATCTGCTGAATGCCCAATACACACAAAAGGAATCTGAGGCGAGTGAAGGTGATATGACTAATTGTCTTAGTCACAGGTTAAAGGTACACTCTCCAAATTCATCATTTCTGTTAGGTGTGATTTCTCCAACATGACAGCAACATAGTTTTCAAGGCAAACAGACCTGGAAGCAGCCCACAACACATCTACATTCTGAGAAGTGTCCATTGCTTGGCCTCAGTGTCAGTACAATGCAAAACAGCCCAGAGGATTCCTTCAAAAACAACCCAAGGGTGCTCACTCGGGAATTAGCTCCAGGGCAGCTATTCCACAGGGATAACGAACCTTTGTTGACCTTGTTACAATGGCTCCTTTACACCAGCTCTTCTTTTCTAATTCAATGTATTCTCTATTCATGAAACAGTATTTCTCCATAGCCACAGTTTTCAGATCTTTTTGCTATTTTCAGAATATTTTCTGGCTCTGTACAGGGCATATATAACAACTCTTCAGCTGTGAAGGGTCAGAGACACCCCTGTATGCTATGGACTCACTCTCCAGGAAACTGCACATGGAGAGTTAACATAAACTATTAGGGCCTTTGAATACCCACATTGAAACTGCGAACTCCTTCAGGAGTTCTGTAAACTCTGTAAGACTTCTCGGTTTAAGGTAGAATTCTAAGCTCCAGTCGCAGCAGCTGTTAAGATGACAAAAGATAGGACTCGCCTAAGGATCCAAAAGTAAGTCCATTTGCACAAAATCATTCTCTGCAAGCAGTCTAATTGTGAGGCTTTAAATGGGTAATAAGAGGAGATGTTAAGAGAAATTTGGGTAGAAACTTCTATCAAAAAAAAAAAAAACCCGCTGATACTACCTTACAGGACAGCCCTTGTCTTCTGGGCTCCTTGAGTCTAGCTAGAGATAGAATCAGGCAAGTAAATCTTCCCTTCTCCTGGCTGTGAGATGGAAGGATGGTCCCACTCTCTCTCAAGAGAGAACCACTCCTTGAAAGAGATGTTACAGTGAGACTAATAATACACAGAAACACCCATATTAAGTATGGACTGACATACGAAGTAAAGCAACATTACAGGACTAAGAATGCTATGACCAAAAAGGAAAAACAAAGTTGCAGAAAGTATTAGGATAACAAAAACTAAATTTAAAAGATAAGAAAAGTAAGAGACTCCCCTGCCACGGCAACCCACTCCAGTATTCTTGCCTGGAGACTTTGATGGAGAGAGGAGCCTGGCAGGGGTCCAAAGGGTCCCAAAGAGTCGGACACGACTAAAGCAACTTGGCATGGTGCAGTAAGAGAGAACAGAACAGAAGGACACCTATCCAACTCCTACTTACATTTTGTCGTTAAGGACAAGTATCTTTTTCTTTTTAATAAAATTAAGAAAAATTTTTTTTGGCTGCACCACACGGCTCGCAGTATCTCTGTTCCCTGACCAGGGATGGAACCCAAACCCACAGCAGTGATAGAGCAGAATCCTAACCACTGGATTACCAGGGAATTCCCAAGTATCTTTAAATTGTAAAATATGGAGCTATATAATGCACTCTGCCAACTTGCCTAGGATACACACCCAGTAAAGTTCATCGACAGGAGAAATACTAGAAGAATGAATAAGAGCCTCTACAAAAACATCTAGAAAATAAAATCCATTTACTTTGGATTTTCAAAGTTTCATTTTCTGTCTCACACTTCAAATAACTTGAAGCTTTAGGGAAAGGGCAGGATAAGTTTTACTTCCATGATCTGTCTCCTCTTACTAACACAATGTATGATTTCTCCAGGTTTTGTGCCTTCTTAAAAATGCTATGAGGCCTAAAAATATCACAGCCAGGGACAAGGATTCTACCACTGATTCATAATGTACTCTTCTACTTCAGAGTCTCCATTACGACTTTGGGAAAGACAAATGTTTCTTTTCCTTTAATCAATCATTGTCTGAGAGGCATTCCGCTTAACTAGTGCGTAAGAAAAACAGGGTAAGAGAAGTCAGCTAGTTTTCCATTTGACTCTTTCTACTGCCAAGTGGGTTTAAAGGCAAACTATTTCATACTTATATTTGCTTACTTGATTAAACATTACCACCTCTGCTTACTAAACAAGTCTAAATATACCTTCCTTGGGGTAACTAAGGAGTGTGTTATGACTGCTTGAGTTACACTAAGGTTGTTCCTAAATCAATTCACAAATACACTTAACACCAAATATGTTCCTGGCCTCAGAAAATATGATCTCTGTACTGAAGCAGATTAGGGTGTCAAAAGAGCAGTTGAAAAACAAGGTAATAAGTCAATCAAACAATTATTTGACATCAAATAACTAACCCCTTCAAACTCTTTGACTGGGCTGATTATTTTGAAACAAACCTAAACATTTTAGAGGAAGCCAAATTTTAGTCTTTTCTCACTTTACTAAGTACTTAATCAGAGAATAAAAAACACACCTTTCATAGAACTACATGTGAGAATGAACATATATGAGCTGAAAAAACAATTATTTGCATATGAAATGAAAGCCAATTTTCACAGAAATACGGATATGAAATGGTTAGACAGCATAGGGATTGTCCAGTGGCTCAGTGGCAAAGAATCTGCTTCTAATTCAGGAGACACAAGAGACATGGGTTCGATCCCTGTGTCAGGAAGATGCCCTGTAAGAGGGCATGGCAACCCACACCAGAATTCTTGCCAGGAAAATCCCATGGACAGAGGAGCCATGGCGTTGCAAAGAGTCAAACACGACGGAGGCACTAGAGCTCAGATAGCATCACTGACTCAATGGACACGAGTCTGAGCAAGCTCCAGGGGACAGTGAAGGGCGGTGAGCCTAGACGCCACTAGTGACCCAACAGCAACAGCAAAACTAAATTTAATTAGATTTTGCTAGAATATACTACACTGTCTCCAAAGTGAATTCTCTGATAAGTGATTTTCTAGTAAACAACACTGAACATGCTGCTATAATATTTCAGGAAGGAACAAATCAAAGGTCTTCATTGTTTCATGTTGTATTAAAATTTTAAATATTCAAACTATAAACAGGAGTTTTTCTTAAGAAAACAGTGTGCACTTATGGGTAGAATGTGCCTTCATTTTTATTTCATAACAAGTTCGGTCACATACGAGTTCAATATGCTGTGGGATTTTTCTATGTCCGGCCTGAAGTTTAAGGTATATTTCTATCTATCTATCCATCTATCTAATCCCAGGGAGAAAACCTATAAACTTCTGCCACCTATAGCCATATTTGCACACATTTCCCCAAACCCAGATGTGTTCATCTTTGAAGCCCAGGTTTGTCTCAGATAATTTTGAATACTTAAATGTAATATAAGAATAAAACTTGTTATAATAAAAACATTTGGTATAAAATCTTAGTTTGGGGAAAGAAGTAAGATTTTTGCCATCTGGATCTGTCTAAAAACAAGGAACTATTTTCTGACATGAACCAGTTTATTGCACCTTGCCACCCACCCCCACCCCCTGTTTTATTTACTATGTACTTCTCAAATGGTATGGTATAAGAACTTGCTATATTTTTTAAATCTTGACTTGGAATTGTTTTATGAATACCTTGATTATTCAGAATCTTCCTATGTAACTCCAAACAAAAACATCAATATTCAGAAGGAAAAAAATAGTGATTCAATGCTTAGAGAAATATGACGTGGAATATACTTAAAGTGTTGTACACACGTTTAAAATGCATAAACACTCATAAATTATTTAAAAATTAAACCCATTCCAGGAAAATGTGTAAAAACCATATTAAAATATAGCATACGACAGGTAGTACACTCCTCCTTTGACATAAATCACAGCCAGATTCTCTCTGACCCACCTTCTAATGGAAATGAAAACAAAAATAAACAAACTGGACCTCATAAAACTTAAAAGCTTTTGCACAGCAAAGGAAACTATAAACAAGATGAAAAGACAACTCTCAGAAGGGGAGAAAATAATTGTAAATTAAGCAATTGACCAAGGGCTAACCTCCAAAATCTATAAGCAGCTCATATAGCTCAGTAGCAGAAAGACAAACAACCCAGCCAAAAAAATGGGCAGAAACTTCTCCAACGAAGACATACAGATGGCCAATAAACACATGAAAAGATGCTCAACATCGCTCATTACTAGAGAAATGCAAATCGAAACTTCAATGAGGTACCACCTCACACCAGTCAGAATGGCGATCATCAAAAACTCTACAAACAATAAATGCTGGAGAGGATGTGGGAAAAAGGGAACTCTCCTACACTGCTGGTGGGAATGTGTACTGATCCGGCCATTATGGAAAACAGTATGGAGATTCCTTAAAAAACTAGGAATAAGGCTACCACATGACCCAACAATCCCACTACTGGGCATATACCCTGAGAAAATCACAATTCTAAAAGACATGTAAACCCCAGTGCTCACTGCAGCAGTATTTACAATAGTCAGGACAGAGGCAACCCCGATGCCCATGGACACAGACTAACGGACAAAGAAGCTGTGGTCCACTTATACAGTGAAATGCTATGCAGCCATAAAAAAGGAAGGAATCTGAGTCAGCTGCAGTGAGGTGGGTGAACCCAGAGCCTCTTATACAGAGTGAAATAAGTCAAAAAGAGAAAAACAAACATCGTACATTAATGCATACACACAGAATCTAGAAAAATGGTACTGATGAACCTAGTAGAGAACAGATTGTGGGCATAGCAGGGGAACGTGAGGGTGAGATGAGTTAAGAAAGCGGCACTGGCATATACACACTATTCTGTGTAGAACAGACAGTTAGTGGGAAGCTGCTAAATAACACGAGGAGCCCAGCCTGGTGCTCTGTGATGACCTAAGAAGGGAGGGGTGGGGGAAGGGGACGGAGGCTCAGGAGGGAGGGATGTAGATATAATAACGACTGATTCATGTTGTTGTCCAGCAGAAACCAACACAAAATTGTAAAGCAATTTTCCACTGATTAAAAATAAATAAAAAAGTTAAAAAAAATAAAATATAGCATGTGAAAATGTAATTAAATACCATGCATTAGTTGTTCAGTAGTATCTGACTCTTTGCAACCCCATGGACTGTAGCCCACCAGCCTCCTCTGTCCATGGAATTCTCCAGCCCATTCCTGTCTCTAGGGAATATTCCCAACCCAGGGATCGAACCCGGGTCGCCTGCACTGCAGGTAGATTCTTTACCACTTGAGCCACCAGGGAATTAAGTTCCATATGAAGGGCTTAATATAATGTACTAAGGTATCAGAAATATTACTTCTTCAGGCTTACAATACTCAGGATATACTCAGCCAAGCCTTTCGGGGCAAGGGTGATAAGGCAAAAGCTATACAACCTCTTGCATAACCTCCTTAGATGCTAATACCTAGTAATCACAACGAATAATCTGAATGTTCTTTCATCCATGTTCTTGCTTTCCTGCCCATTCCCCTTATCTTCTCTTTCTTCTCTATCTGGCTCAGTGCCAGTTAGACCCTAAGACCTAAAGGATTTCGATCCAAGAAGTGTCTGATTTGAGCTATGTGGAAGGTAAGAAGAGTGTCAGATTCTTAAGTTATCACACTTTCTTTCTTCCTCTCACCATTTCAGGCACTGTATTTTAGGCATTCAAGGACCAAAATGTTCTACAACTGTTAATGTGAATTTTGTGGGCACTTCCTATTTTTATCCTTTCTGACGCATCTTTTAAACTTCAGATTTGTAACAAAAGGAGACTTCTCGAACACAGAAAACACCGTAAGTGATGAATGGTAAAGGAAAATTTCTGGATCTCAAGGTTATACAATCGGAAATATACGGCTGAACAACCATTTCAAAAATCTTCATTCTCAGAAATCTTTAATAAGGGACCTCTGTGGTCTAGAATACAAACTTATCCTAGCTGGAAACAGCCATCTGTGGTTTCAAGTTATTTTACTTTTAGAGAGTATACATCTTCTAGTCTAAGCATCCTATATCATTAGTCTCAATGTAGCTCAAGGAAATGAGGGTCCTTCACCAATTTAAGTGGAGAAGAGGATACATTAAACCATTCTCATCTGAATCTTGGATCAAAAAAAAAAAGAAACAAAAAGCCAAAACAAAACAAAAATTTAAAAGCTCAAAACAAACAATCAGAAAAACAAAAAACCCACAAAAACCCTTCTACAACCTTCTGGTTCTTCTCTGCTTATTTGCAGCAATTATTAAAATGTCATTTAGAAAAATCTGTGTTCCAATAAATGTAATGAAGACAATTCTGAGCAATCTGGAATGATCCCAGGAAAGGAAACTACATGTTGCCAAAAATATAAAGTACCATCAAAACAATAGTTTGAAAGGAAAGTTGAAATGATTTTTAATATTTAAGCATCCAAGAAAAGCCACTCTGCAACTTCAGCTGATTTCAACGCAGGGGAACATGCTGTAATTATTCAATATTAATGATTAATGGTGAAAAGTGAGATATTTGGATAAAATTTTTCAGAAATAACCATATTCATAGTTAGGAGAGAGCTACATGTACAGGATTTCTTGCATCAGTGTTCTATCAATTTGATACCATCTTCAATGAAAAACTCAAGGTTAATTAGAAATGTCAGTGGCCACCCTCCTGTACAAGTCTTTATATTTAATTACCATTGTTTCCAGACTAATTTTAAGTTATTCAGTGTGTGTTAAACATGCAAGATAACCATATTATAAATCAAAATATACTTGATATTCAGCCTACCAACACACAGTTTTAAAACTAGTTAAACAATGATATAACAAAATATTGGGAATGATTTTTTGATATTATTAGAATTACAAGAAGCTTCCAAATTTTTCAAAGAAGAAATCTTTCACAGGAACAAGCAATGATACAGGCACATTTTAAATGGTTTTGCAAAAAGTTATCTAATTATGTAAATATCATGAAGGAACTGGGCTTCCCTGACAGTTCATCTAGTAAAGAATCTGCCTGCAATGCGGGAGAGACCTGGGTTCGATCCCTGGGTTGGGAAGATCCCCTGGAGAAGGGAAAGGCTACCCACTCCAGTATTCTGGCCTGGAGAATTCCATGGACTGTATAGTCTATGGGGTCACAAAGAGTCAGATACGACTGAGCGACTTTCACTCAGGAAGGAATATACTATTAAATATTTATATACATTCAGGGCAGTAACAGCATTAAAAACAAGTATTATATTATACCTACTTCCTAGTAGTAACATGTGAGTTTAGCTATCATAAAACAAAACAATCAAAACTGAAAAATACAGGAACTCTTGCATTTCTACATCTCATTTAAATAGCAAGAGCAGAAGAAAATATTCTTAAAATACTCTGTCCTGGTTCCCAAGATTTGATAGCTATACATTTTATCAAACAATATTAACTACTGTGATTTTCATATTTGAAATCTAAGGCAGTGCAGAAGATACATAATTTACTCAATGTTAAATAATTCTAAACAAGTAGCTACCAAAATTCTGAATCATGAATGTGACGTCCAAATATACTGATATATAATTAGAGTATACATTTTATTTCCATCAATAATTTGACTTTGGACACATAATGCCAATTAACATCTGTTATCCTATAATGCAATGCTAAGCACTATTCTAAGTGCTTCTCATGTATTTGCTCTTTTAAGCCCTCACAATCCTATCCAGGAGGCACCATTAAACATCTCCAAATAAAAGATGAAGAAACTGAAACACAAACAGGTTAAGTAATTAGCTAACAGTCATGTGGCTGAGAAATGGAGGTGTCAGGGTCTGAACTTCTTAACCTAGGCTTTCTAACCACTCTACCAACTGCAGTGTGTCTCCTCCACCAGCTCCAAGGTCAAGTCTCTGCAGTCTTCTGCCATTATCGAACAGGAGAGGAGCAGGTACTTTTAAATTGATCGAGATTCAAAGGCCCATATAAGAACAAACACTGGCCAATCTGATGTTCAAAAGCATCATATCTAAGCTTACTCCTGTTAAAAATAGCAAAATGTCATCTTATCAAAAAGGAAGACACCTTTGACGAAAGGAACAAATATAACTATTATGAGTAGCTTCTTACTCACAATGCAAATCTTGGAACCTCAGTTATTGCTGTATTTTTCTCACTGCCACGGCTTTTGGGTTTTGTGTTAAAGCAGCAGGAATTGGCACGTGCATCACCCACCACAACCCCTACCCCAAATCACATTTTGAGTATGGGGAAAGACAGGGAATGGGAGAATAAGGGGAAAAGGACGTGAAGGAAAGGGAAATACGTCCAGGAGAAGATGGAGAACTGAACTGCCATTGAGACCCCCAAGGTGAAGTGGCAGAATCAGAGTTCTCCATGAAGACATATAGGGCTGTACCCCTTGGATCAACTGCTAATCGACGTAACTGGCACAAATTATATGATGTTTCTGTATTCTTCACAAACAGCTCTTATTCCTAAAAACACACCATTTGCCAACCAAGTGTTATTTTAGATTCCTCGGGTTTTGGCTCTCCTCTCAGCTAGATCTAATATATGATCATCTACATAACAATTTGACAAGTGGAAAGTTTCCAACAACTATTAGTCAGCAAGTCTTATCTACCATAAACATCTCATTCTCCTTCGAAAACAGCTTCATATTTCAGGTGTGAACCACAAATAACAACGGCATTTTCAAAGAATCTCTAAGAAATTCCAGCTGAAAAGTTAGAATTGTATTAAATGAGAGATTGCAACAGGAGAGATAAAGTGCAGTTCAATTTATATTCCTTCAAGACAATATGTGAGAATATTTTCTTAGGCACCTGAGTCAAATATTTCTATTTATCTGAACAGTTTATCAGGATACAACCCTAATGAGGACGAAAGAAAATTGTAACTATTTTAGTCATTAATTTAAAATTGTTTCTGAAATTTAGAAAATATTTGTAAAATGTAATTCTGTATACTTCAAACTATTACTCTATGAATATGTTAAAGGGCCCTGTAACAAGGATACAAAAATATGTGGAAATTTCTCTAGAAAACAAATGGTTGATATCTAAATTTAGATGTTCTCAAACCTAAAAAGAAATAAATGTGGCTAACGCTGCAATGCAAATATTTCTCATCCCTGCTAAATTATACCATAGTATTAATTCACTGGAAAATATTCCTTTCAGGATTTGAGAAATATATGGAAATTTGAGTACTAGGTCTCTATTATTATAATTATTATTTATTTTTATGAATTCATTACCCAGGATGTTGTAAATATTTATATGCATAATTCAGGGGTAATCAGTGGTGTTTATCTTGACTAACTGATAATCTACAGACTGCAGTGCATTTATGATTTCAATGGAATTAATCTTCAATTCTCTACACTTCACTGGGAGAAGAGCTATAAACAGATTGCCAAGAGGAGCCTTTCCGCATCAAAGCTTTACTTGAGGAAAAATAAAACAATTCCTTTGGGGGAAAACTCACATTTATTCACTGCAGAACACAACTATTCTCAAAAGGAGCTAATAACCTCAACTCTTTATAAAGTACATATCTAGAAGATATTCTCTTTGTCATATAACAAGATATAAGAATAATAGACATGTTCCAAGAGGTAATATGATGAAGCCAATTCTACTTTGGCCATGGGAAATATAATTACTCCCACTCCACAAGCCCTCTTCTGACTTAATACAATGCAAAGGATCTGTGGGAGGTGGGCAGGAGATGATGGAGTGTTGATGACCTGATTCACTAACAGTTCCAACCTCCCTGAAGACCTCCTCTATTTTTCCAATTATTTTTCCATGTTCAGATAAACACTGACTACTTTATTCTTGTTTGGTGAATTTTATGTAGATTATTCCACCAGTGATACATCAACTTCACCTTCCTGGCAGCCACACCCTGCCCATTTTCAGCCGCCTTCCTCTGACTCCAATGTGACACCCTGGTTTGAACCGTCATGGCACGTAAGGGCAATGCCAAGGCAAATCTGTCAGCTCCATGGGTTAGAGCCGCCGTAGTGTGGCTACTTAATGATTTATAATAGATCTGGGAAGTACTCACTTGCAGTGCTGCCGGGAGACGCTGGTGACTGACACGATCACAGAAAGTGGTACAGATGTCTTCCAGAGTATTTTGTTTCTATCAGATCACTGCATGTGCTCACTGGCCATAAAAAATGAAAGTGGTCCGTTTCTATCCCAAAGATATTCTATTCTATTCCCTCTTCTCACCAAAAAAAAAAAAAAAAAAAAACAAAAAACCCTCTAAAACTAAACATGTCTTACATTGACTTTAAAATACTGGATAGTTTTTGAATAACAAGTCACTGTACACAGTAAATTTAAAATAAAAGCTGATTTTGTAAGCACTCTTTCTATAGCTGGACTATTCTAATTCACAGTTGTCTTTAACAACTTTAAACTTAAATGTTTCCATCGAAGAAAGAGATAAAAGTGATCCTCATCTTTAAAAAAGTCTTTATATGTAAATGATGCATATTAAGACATTTACACAAGAAATGATATGCCATGGAAGGACAGAAGCAACAAGATTAACAAATATTGAAAACTGCTGACACTAGATTACAGAATATTATGCTCTCCACTTCTGTATTTGAAAATCTTCATTTAAAAAAACTTAGTTAGAAACAGATACTCATGGAGTTTTACATTAAATCACTTCTTTTCCTAAATAGCCAAAGCACTTTAGTATGACTTAAGTCTATCTTTGCTACCTTGAACTATTAATGTCTAATATTCTGCAAACTATTACTTGATCATTAAGGGCAAATGACATTATCTGTAAAGAAAATGTCTTAATTCATCATCCAAAATAACTGACATCAGCAGGCAATTATTTTGATGTCCCTTATTTTCATAAGGAATGCTAAAACAACAAGGGATGACTGACATTTGAAGTCTTCCTCACCTTCTTAATTGGCTATGATATTTATTTCTTCATTATGCTTATGTATTTAAATTTCAGTCTTGCACCTGTCACATTCTATCCTCCCAAAGCATCAGATTGCTACATTTCTACAATATAATAATAAACTGAAAGAGCCCTTCATTAATCCTCCAACATGGGCCACTTAAAAGTAAGTGAAGCATTATAGCCAAATTCAGTTAAGATTTTCCGTAGCATCTACATTCAAATGGAAAGGTATCTGCCAGCTTATTAGGTGCTGAGGATATTACATTTTACTCGGCAGAGCTCAGCAAGATGACTCACACAGTAAAATAAGAAAAATGGATGGAAGTAGAATAAAATTAAGTGCTATAAAAACCAACGGGTATAAAGTACATGTGATAAAAGATGTGTACTTTCGCTAAAAATTATGTCTTGAAATCAGAGATACATTGGTCTTTTAAGACCAGAATAAGATGCTTCTGATGGTAATTAAATTCAAGGTTGGAAAGTTGTTAACTCAGTATTCAAATAGCAACAACCCCTCTGGCTAGAATTATAAGCCTAGTTAACAGCTTTTATGCTCCATGGTGAACACTAGAATACTTTTCTTTTTCTCCTTCTTTTTCTAAAACTCTGCAGTTAATAAATAACTGTGAAATCACAGTTGGAATAAAATTTAGGAATAGCGTTAAGTCAACTGCCTAATATCGTAGATAAAGAAACGAAGGTCTGCTCATGCAATGTTCATCTTGCCTTCCTTCTAAGTGATAGCAAATTCAGCATTCTTTGAATAAATGTTTGCTCTGATACAGGATGCTTTGTTTATGCTTTTGAAAGATTCTTATATATCTTTGAGTCCAAAATTTTACATCTCTCCCACCTCCTCCAATGACTCCCCCATTTATACACATACACAAAAATCATATATAAGTGATAAAGATCTCTTCCTTTTTTAAGCTAACAGAATATCTCAGAAGTCCCTTGAAACTATCTTGAAATTTCCAGGAAAAAAAAAAAAAAACTGCATTAATTTTCAGCCTTTTAAAAAATGTTTCACAAAATCGTTATTATAACGATGTGTCTCTGTTATGTCAACCTCAAGGCTATATTAATTGTTCACAAAATGTTCTTAAGAAAAAGTAAAATTAAGCGAAGTTTTCTCAATTTGATTTTCAAATTCTATTTCTATTTTTTGAAAAAAATTGACTGCTTAACAACATCAACTTAATCTCTAATAATATATCTTTGGAGAAGGAAATGGCAACCCATTCCAGTGTTCTTGCCTGGAGAATTCCATGGACAGAGAAGCCTGGTGGGCTATAGTCTATGGGGGTCACAGGTTGGACATGACTGAACAACTAACACACACACACAAAATATCTTTTGGCAAAGTTTACATTAGTTAGGGATTGTAAAATGAGCTTAAAGGCTCAATTGTATTCATCTAATTTAAAGTAAAAAAAAATTGAAAATGAAAGAGAGTGAAAGATGGCAGCATTAATACATGAATTATTTTGCCTCATCATGAAGCAATGTTGAGAACAGTAAACCTTCAACCATTTTATTTTTGTTTGCTGGGACTTGAAAAGTTAAGTCATCCAGTAATTTTTCACTAGTTAACCAAGTCATGAAAGGAACCACAAAACTATAAGATTTGTCAGAAAAAATGTATGGGCTACATACCCATTTTACTTTCAAAATTTACAAGCTGCTTAGCAGCACAGGTTTTGGATCACTTCAGAAAACATATCTGAATACACATTTTACAAGGGTTATCTTCCCATCCAGGCACCTCAGCGGTAAAGAATCTGCCTGCAATGCAGGAGATGCAGGTTTGATCCCTGGGTAGGGAAGATCCACTGGAGTAGGAAAGTACTTTTTTGAACAGCTACCACAGACTTGGGCTTCCCAGGTGCTTGGTGGTAAAGAATTCCCCTGCCAATGCACGTAACACAGGTGGGATCCCTGGGTCAGGAAAATCCCCTGGAGAAGGAAACGGCAACCTGCTCCAGTATTCTTGCCTGGGAAATCCCATGGACAGAGGAGCCTGGTGGGCTATAGTCCATAGGGTTGCAAAAGAGTCGGACACGACTTAGTGACTAAACAACAGCTAAAGACATGACATGCATGTATTTCAAATCTCTAGCATAGTTAAATGTTTTCTAAATAAGCCACAATCATCCTAGGTTTGGTGGTACAGATTTAGAGACATCATGGAAGGAGCTTCCCAGAAGAAACATTGGTTACAAAAGGCTGAACTCAAGAGTGATGAAAGACAGTTCAGCACCCAGGCAGAGCAGGCCACTTCCACAGAACCACTAGCATACTTGCAGCCAAGGTCCAAACACGGTCTGTCCTGGATCTCCACTTACAACTTCAAAAGTGGTTATGCCAAGAAAAAGGCAGGACATAATACAAACTAGTGAACTGGGTTCCTTTTAATCACTGTAATTACAGATCTACTTTCTATTGTTTGGCAATCTCTCTCACCGTGTTAGCCTCCCCCCACCCCTCTCTACCAAGTTGGAAAGCTTTTATCAAAACTAGAAGTAACACATTTAAAATATTTTGTAAGACACAAAATCACCTTGCCAGGACTGGGTTTGGAAAATAGTCTAAAGTTATAAATATGTTCCAAATAAAATGTTTCAAAGATACTTAAGATTTTTACATTGAAGTCTGTTCACTAATGAGTCATTTGGGCCATAAATATATAATGCAGTTAAAGCTTCTGTTTTACAATTTAACGGACATACCTGGTTAATATATCATCTGGGATGTCAGATAGATTTCAACTTCCACATCGGTTCTGAGTGGAAGCCAGTTTCTGGAGTAGCAGCAGGCATGTAATGAGTTTATCCTTCCTGACCTCTGCCATGCTGAACATATGCTAGACATGTAAAACGTGTGCAGTGTTTTACTAGAAATCACAAAAGGTGCATTGTTTCCTTGCACGTGATCTCTTCCTGAGATAACAAAAACACAAAGTTATTGTAAGGCAGACGACAGCTACCTTGTAGACAGATGTCTCTTGTTAGAAGGAATTTTAAATACAAAAGATGCAGGCACTACTACACAAAGATGCTATAGTCTCTATCAATTACGTAACTTAAGTGATCAAATCTGAAAAAGAAGGAACTCTCTTCCAGGAGTTGTACATGAAGAACAACAGCATTTTTAATTTATAATATATTGTGGGAACAAAATATTCACCTGACAGATATTCTCCTCATAGAAAAAGTTTTGATGGAATGTAGTTACTGGATCAACAAAGGTTATGTTCCCTGGGGCCATCAGCTGTGTGATGGATGAATCTTATTCTTGATTATCATTCAGAAAAAGCATGAGAAAGAATGAAATATGAGGGCGAGTTGATGAAGACTATTACCTATAAAAAGACATGACCTGACATATGTTTTCCTCAGTGTTAAGTATCTGGCACATTTAAGCTGCTTGTTGAACACATTCAGTAAAAAAAAAATGGGAGTGGGGGGGTTGTAGGATTTAGGCTCAATCTTTGGTTCTGATATTAACCAACTATATGATATATACTTAAGCATGCAATTCTTAGTTTTCTCATCTCTAAAATAGGACTATCAATACTTGCCTCACTGGGCTGTTTTACAGAATGAACAGAATCATATAAGTGCCGGCACCTAGCTTGGCACCACAAAGCCTGAAATATAGTCAGCACTCAGTAAAAAATTACTTTTAAAACTTCTATAAATTGTTTAATACTATTTTAATACTGGGCTAAGACAGAAATTAATTTATTGGGCTTATTCCTACATCTACTTCTTCATCCTCCTTTCCTTTGAAACGTATTGGTCTTCTATAAATGCAGCTAGGAGAATTCTAATACCTCTATTCAATTTATTGATAATAGCACCTCCCTACCAAACCCTTCCCTCAACAGCCTTTACCCTGTTATCCTATGGCTCAATCGTTAAACTTAACATTGAGTTGTTAACATTTTAATGAAGATTAGGCTTTCAGTGTATTAGGTTTGTGTACATTTCCATAGCAACTTAAATTTGTCTCTCAATGCTATTTCCAAATACTAGTAATAACATATTTCAAATTGAAGACTTACTAAATTTGTACATAAAAAAGAAACCCCAAAACAAATGTATAACTCCAATATTATAAACCATGATTAAAAAGAACTATCTTTTCTGGTTATATTCTTACAGATTTAATCCTAATCCTGCTATTATTATGTAAAAATATAGAACCTGTTATCAAACTTCATCTACAAATTTGATACATATTTCTGTGGTTGGTTGATTTCTCTCTATATTAATTTTAAAATATGGAAACCACACATATATTTAGACAATTCTATAGATATTTCAGATCTGTTCATCCTATGAAATGCTCTCTAAATTAGCACTCAGCAAAACACCAAAATATAATACTTACATATCTATATCTATATAAGTATAGCAATCTATACTTGAGAAATGAATAAATGCAATTAGACCATGAGATGGTTCACTGAACTACCTTTTTTTTTTTTTTTTTAACCCTTAAGTGTCTACCCTGTGGTTCTGAAGCAGGGGCAATTTTGCCACCAGGAGATATTTGACAATATCTGAAGACAAGTTTGGTTGTCAGGACTGTTTGGCTTTGGGGGGAAACTGCTATTCACATTTAGAGAGTGGAGTCCAGGAATGCTGCTAAGCATCCCACAATACAAGTGGCAGACCCCACCACAAATACTTATCACATCCACACTGGTGATGGCGTAGAGCAGAGAAACTCTGGTTTGCCGGCAAGTTGATTTAACAAGATTCCCTTCAGAACTCAAGTCTTAGTAACATGCCCTTCAAAGCTCAAGTTGATATACTCTTTTGCGGCATTACCCTTAAAGACAGAACTCTGCTATCCGACTGCAGGAGTTGAAAACAAACGCGATGTGCTATTTTAAACGAACACAGCTAGGTTATGCTTCTTGAATCTACGTCAGAGATCTGAAACAATTGCACGAGTGACCCCTATCAATGCAATCTCAGACATGGTCTCGGGGCCCGCTGATCTGGCTGTGGCTCCGCGGCGCAGGGTGCAGAGAGACCTGCAATGTGAGTGGCGGGCGCTTTATCAGAGCTACTGCAATCTGCAAGTCAATCAGGTGGAACCGGCCCAGTAAACAAAAACATTACATCAATTATAAAATCTCCAGAATCACTGTCGTGTTTTCATTGATTAATTCCTACTCATTTACTCAACCGAAAGAGTTTTGCAGCAAGGAATAAAATGCTTTAAATGACATCCAGTCCCCGCAAACCCAGGTGTCTAATTATAGTGACGCCTTTCTTTTCTCTCTCCCTCTCTGTTACGCAGCAAAATTAACTGCAGAGACTAATAACTCTTTGCTGTAAGCAATACATTTTAAAAGCCTTTTTTTAGATGCCCATTATCTTAGGAGAAAATGTATGAAAGAAAATAAAATTGGCTCTTGGGTTAAGAGACACTGGTTGAGGTACCATTATTTGGTAATTTCTTAAATACACAATAACTATATATTCAGCCATTCATTCACTTTGGCTCTTTGAGTTGCCTCCTATTACAGCAATATTTAGTATCCCCAAATTAAAAATAGTAGGATCTGTCCTCCTCATAATCGTTTTCAGGACAAGTTAACTAAAACACGAATCCGGTAACCATCACCATCCCACCTGAGTTATTCACTAGCTGCCTCAACCTTTTAAGTAAGGCCCCAGCTCTGTGGTTGAACTCACAAGGTCTTCCATAACCTGGGTTTCCGCCTCTAGCTCCATGCCTGCCCTTTTCTCATAGCTGCCCTTCGGCGATTGCCACGGCGATTACACCAAACTGCCAGCACTTCCTGGGACATCCCATATGTTTTCGTGCTTCTTTGACGCAAAATATACTGATATTTTAGTTGCAAATGTGCTTTTTATCTGCCTCAGTTCAGTTCAGTCGCTCAGTCGTGTCCGACTCTTTGCGACCCCATGAATCACAGCAGGCCAGGCCTCCCTGTCCATCACCAACTCCCGGAGTCCACCCAAACCCATGTCCATCGAGTCAGTGATGCCATCCTACCATCTCATCCTCTGCCGTCCCCTTCTCCTCCTGCCCTCATTTACTCCTTATCCTTATCCTTCAAATGACTACTCAAGCATCACTAGAACCATTCAGGAAGCCTGATGTGCCCTCCCTCCTCTGTTTCCAAAGTACTCTGAGGGCCTCCATCAATGAGCATAATCCACTGCATCCGACGCTCTTCTCTGTCTGCTATGTTAGACCGGATTCTTTAAAGGTAAGAAGGCTCTGTGAATACTCAGAGCCCTTGGCAGTGCCTGGTACAGAATGACAATAAATATCAGTGACTGGTTCAGTGAATGGACAAATGATGGCAAATTCATAGATTTGGGTAATACATTCCTTTCTCCACTGATAATGGTAATATTTTATGCTCTCCTTATAACCTAGCCATCCTCAATTAGATATTTTCTGTAGTCAAACTATCTCCTCATTGAAATCTTCAAAGTTCACCTTCAGCGTCTGCCACCTAGTAGATATTTCATAAATACTAGGTGAACGAAAAAATCGAGAAATAAATCTCTAAAATTTATTGAGCAAAATTAATCCAAGGACAGGAGGATTTCAGTAAGGGTTGACTAATAAAAGAAGTGGATATGTGCAATCTACTTCCTTCTGGATTCAGGGGAAAATGTGTATGAATGCATAAACCAACTTGGGGAACCTATTTGAATGGTATATGGCTATTTATGACACTGGTTAGAGAAGGAAATGACAAACCACTCCAGTATTCTTGCCTAGAGAATCCTGTGGACAGAGGAGCCTGGCGGGCTGCTGAGTTGGACACGACTGAAGTGACTTAGCATGCATGCATGCACTGGAGAAGGAAATGGCAACCTGCTCCAGTGCTCTTGCCTGGAGAATCCCAGGGACGGAGAAGCTTGGTGGGCTGCCGTCTATGGGGTCGCACAGAGTCGGACACGAGTGAAGCGACTTAGCAGCAGCAGCAGCGTGACACTGGGACAGCAATTTTTGCTCAGTTTGCAATTTTTCAGAATAAAATTTTGGGAGGAAAATACCAGCAAGTATAATAAACTCAGGAGTAGTCACAGAAGGGTCAAAACAGTGCTTTGGGAGCCCCAAGGAAATGAATATGAGAGGACACCCAAGTTCTGTCTGGGAGCAGAACAGATTCATTAGAGAAGACTTCACAGGAAGGGTGGCTCCTGAGATGAACCTTGAAGGGCAGAGAGGGATAAGGAAAGGAAATGCCAGGATGAGTGAATAAGCAGGGAAGGATTCTGTTGGATCCTATCAACTTTCAAAAGTTAAAGTTTGTGTCAGTATGACCACACACAGTGACTGGATGGCGTATGATTTTCAGCTATCCCTAACAGTAACCACCAGGCTTTGTGATATGTATACAAGACTTTTGTTGTGGTTTGTCATGCTATGGTATAATGTTGGAGCTGCACCGACTTCCAATAAATACAGAAGATATACTGGGGAAGGGAAGACAAATAATGGAATACTGATCTGATTATCGGCACAGGCCAAGGAACTCTTCGAGAAGCATTAGGGCAAAGATACTAAAAAAAGTGACAGAATAAGCATATCAGAAGCTAGAGATAACAAAACATTTGGAAAACATTAGGGCCCCGGCCAAGGTACTCCGTTGCCATGACAAAGCCAAAAGAAAATTTGACAAGCAGGTATCGTGGGAGAAGCTGAACAAAGAGAGAAAAGGCCAATGTTTTCAAGAGGCAACAGGATGATAATTTTCTAACTCTCTCTTGGGAACATGCTCTGAGTTTTATAGCGTGAGTCTGATCCGACTACAAATGAAGCAAAGGTGGGTACTGCAACAGGCATGATATACTTCATGTCCGAACCCTCTTCTAGCTTTTTCAATTCACTGTGAATTACTGAGGAACTTGCTATCTGAATAAAAGAAAGAGGCTGGAGCACAGAGCGAAGCTCACACGTAGCATCACATTCACTAACACCAATAGAGATGTCTAGCAAGGATGCATGCTCAGTCACTTCAGTCCTGTCCGACTCTTTGTGATCCTATGGTCTGTAGCCCACCAGGCTCCTCTGTCCATAGGCTTCTCGAGGAAAGAATACTGGAGTGGGCTGCCATGCCCTCCTCCAGGAGATATTCCTGACCCAGGGATCAAACCCACGTCTCCTGTGTCTCCTGCACTGTAGGCAGATTCTTTACCACTGAATCACTTGGGAAAGCCCCAGGGATGTCTAGAGCCACCCTCTATCTTTCACTTCATACCTCCCTCAAGTTGTAGAATGGAAATTTCAGTTTTGTGCAACACCTTCCAGGGATAAGCTGGCCCCTCTTTGCACTCGCAGGCCTTAGCTGACTGTGTACATCTCTTCTCAAATCTATATTCAGCGACCTTACATTGGTAGTTTGAAATCAATCACGGCGTGAGTATTTCAACCACAGAAACCAGTAAACGTGACAAATCAAGGTGGTTTGTTTTCTTCTTTCCCTTTGAGGAAGCAGGTTATTAAATATCTACCAGGATACCACTGGATTCATCTATCCCATCTAGACCATCAGAATCCAATTAAGCATCTCATGATAAGTAACAACTGAAAAAAACTGACTGAACACTATCTGAAATAAAAAGCACATGAGACATGGAGAATAATTCAGTTCAGCAATCTGTTAGCAAGCAAATCAGCTTGGATTGATCTCATAAAACAAATAATTTGAAACTTTTAATGTCATCTGTCCTCCCCAAGTGATAAGGTCAAAATATATATGGTTCCCACTAATCTCAACTAAGAAGGAAGCAACAACCATTTCTTGTTTATGCATGTGAGAGGATGCTCAGTTGCTTAAGTCGTGTCTGACTCTAAGCAACCCTATGGACTGCAGCCCACCAGGCTCCTCTGTCCATGGAATTCTCCAGACAAGAATCCTAGAGTGGGTTTGCCATGCCCTCCTCAAGGGGATCTTTCCAACCTGGGGATCAAACACAGGTCTCCTGCATCTCCTGCATTATTAGTGGATTCTTCACCAATTGAACCAGCATGTAGCTGAAGTCAAATGATAGAACATGTGGATACATTTAAATTGTGTTATTCTGGTGAGACAAAGTTTTAATCACCAGGGGCATAATTAGTCTTTGTTTATAAGTACTAAATGTAGTTTTTGAGAGAGTCAACATGTTTTCCCTTCAAGGAAAATTAACAAATACATTTGTTAATGTATGCTTCCCAGGTGGCTCAGTGGTAAAGAATCTGCCTGCCAATGCAGGAGATGCAGGTTCGATCCCTGGGTCGGTAAGATCCCCTGGAGAAGGGAATGGCAACCCACTCCAGTATTCTTGCCTGGAGAATCCCATGGATAGAGGAGCCTGGCAGACTATAGCCCATGGGGTTGTAAAAGTGTTGGACAGGACTTAGTGATTCAACAACACTTAAGCAACTGATACCCTTCCATAAATTATGTCTGCAGAAGATACCTTTTATAATTCAGAGATTAACCAATATGGACCACTCAATTCATTTTACAGAAAAGACAGCTAAACTAGTGCTTTTTTATGCAATCCATAAACATAAAAGAAGCAAAATATGTTTTATCACAATGGATAAAAGCAAAAATTTAAAAAAAAAGAGAATGCTATCACTTAGATAACTCAATTAATTCTCTTCATTCCTGAAAGCAAAGGAAAGACATCCATTTAAGAAGAAAACTAACTGAACTTGAATATTTAAAAGTGAATGAGATATGTAGTTTTTCAAATAGCTTTTGCTGTCTTTTCTATCCTTTATTCTGACAAGTCACTTAAATCCCAAAGGTAACTTTCAACTCTACTTTTCTCTTTAATCACGTATTTTTTTTCCATAAAATGGGCTTATATAATTTTTAAGAAGCCTGTGATTGAACACTGCACTTACTATCTTCATCAATACCTCTGTTTAAATTCGAAAAAATAACAATGTCTTTAATAAAACATATCAGTAACACAGTAACATGATAGTGATATATTTATACATACATCATGAATAAACCTATATATGACTTTAAAGCTCCCTGAATCATAATTGGTTTTTTAAGTTTAATAATTCTTTATACACATGTTGTCTGGTCATGGGATGCCAAAAACTATCCTCATTGGTATGGCATATGAAATTTAACACTCTAAAGTTAACAAATCCTGTTTTTCTTAAAAGCCTACATAAATACTCATTCCTTAACACATACACACACACACCTCTAACTTCATTTTTAACTTCTCAAGTGTATTCTGCTCCATGGGCCCTGGAGACCTCCACATTTCTAATTTCACTCATCTCATAATTTCATGATGAATTCTACTTGTTCCTTTGCCATCACCCATATCTTGACATACTGACCATGGACCGACCTTATTTTTAACTCTGCATCTCACTGTCTTCATTCTATACGATCTCATTGTAGCTTAGACTTTCCTGATCAGTAATGTTGCTCATAAAGAAGCAAGAAAACAGGTGGGGGAGGAAAGACACTATTTGAGATTCAGTTTCTCTGACTCTGTTTTCCACATATCCTTCCTTTCTCCTGTTCCACACCACCCCACCCTCCCCTCAGCCAAGAAAACACACCAGTCACACCCGTCACACCCTGAGACCCCTAATTACCACATTACTGAGACAAAAGTAGTCTCTAAGGACCCCTCCCACATTCTCTCTCTGGGTGATTTCCTTGCTCCTACAAGGCTCCCTTCTCAGAGATGGGAACTTAGTACCAAAGATATATATAAAAGCTACCACTGTTTATGTTTATATAGCAATTATTATTTCCTATAATCCTCACAACAGCCATTTGAAATCATCAAGGCAGGTGCTACTACCTTATTGTAAAGGTAAGGAAACCGGCTCTGAGATGTGACACGTCTGGCAGAGTATCACAGAATTAGCGAGCAGCAGTGGTCCTGATGACAATCAGGGCCTTTGAAAACGGACCCACCTCCTCCCCGGCATCACTTTTAAGGACAGAAGATAATATTGCTAATCACAGCTACCATTCCTGAGGGCCTCTATCAGCAAAGTACTGTACTGGGCTTTCTACGAGCACATTCTCCTAGCAGCTTGCAGAGACAGACAAGGCATACCTCGTAATTCAGGACTGCACAAGCCTCGTTGAGGAAATGTGTAAAGAGAAGCCTCAAAGCCACATCAATAAGTACATGGAGAATCTGGAGACAGAACCAGGTCTTCTCATTCCTCAGCTATCTCCCTGCCAAAGGGCTCACTACATTTGAGGTTATAAGCAGGGTAGCATCACAAGGAAACTGTGTGACTCTGCATTAAAATAGACTGGGGGAAATGGAAGAGCAGACACATGTGCACACACACAAACATACACGGCACATACATGCATATACACACACACACATCTCTAGGGACTAGACAACAAAAATAATTATATTTTTATAATTTTTAGAAACTAAGAAGAAAATCATTTCTACAACAAAGTTAATGTTCTGAAGGGAACAGTATCCTATTTTATTCCACACAATTAATTTCAATTTTCTAGGAGGCATACACTTCAAGACACATGCCCTGTCGGATGGCCCCTCTTCCACTAGAAGAGGGATCACGAACAGCTCAACTTCAAACCCTTAAGAAATACAGAGAAAAGGGGAGAGGTATCTGCGTACCATGCCACCTTTTGAGAGTATCCTTTTAAACCTGGGTTACTAGTAGCTTCCTAAGCACATCTTCTATGCATATTCTAGGAGCCCACTGTTTCTTTTAAGGAGCAGGTACTGCAAAAGTTATCTTAAAGGGATCAGAGGCTTACCTCACAGCAGGTGAATGCTGCTGACGACACACAAAACCTAAGAAGGACATTAAGTCTAATCAATCTCAGAAAAGAACAGAGTAATAAATTCTCTGGACAGTCTTTATATATAAAAAGTGTGCTGGGATATCTGTTTTAGTTTGAGACTATTAAAATTTCATCTGAGTATAATAAAACATAAGTCACAGAGACTGTTGTCTTTATTAGCACCCATTTTCATGAATCAGAAAATGGTTTCATAAAACCATGAAAACTGATGCTCTGCCTCGTGATTATCACCAACCCAGGCAGCTCTGCTATACTAGATAACAAGGAATATCACTCAACTGAAAACAGTCTTTCCATTTCACACCATTCTGGAATTCTTGCTGTTTCTTATGACACATAAAGTGTCATGAAATTGGAGCCAGAAGCAATTTTAAATATATTCTTTTAAAAAAAAGCAGGCTCTTCTTGGGCTTTGGTAGCTGCGTGGCCACAACGGCCACTTTTGTTACTATTGTTTATTAATCCACAGGGGCACAGGTACTGTGTTAAAGGAACAAGCCACGGTCACTCCCCGATGATTGGGGCTGACTCAAGCCAACACGTGGCAAAAATACACGTGATCTGGTGCTGCTTCTGCACTATGCTTTTGATTAAATCTATCAGAATAACTGAAGGTAAAAGGAGAAGGGGGCAGCAGAGGACGAGATAGGTTAGACAGCATCACTGATACAATGGACATGAATTGGAGCAAATCTCGGGAGACACTGGAGGACAGAGGAGGGTGTAGTCCATGGGGTCGCAAAGAGTTGGACACAACTTAGTGACTGAACAACAAATCAGAATAAAGAAACTGCCTGGAAGCAGACTAAAATAACTCTTGGAAATAAAGTCACAGTTAGTGAATAATTTTCATCTTAAACTGGCTTTCAAATACACACTCTTTCATAGAACAATAGGTGAATATTTATATTCAGTACATTAGTCTAAATTCTGGAGTATGTCTAATAACTTAGTTGGCCTAGCCATTTCTCATCTTCTGCTCACTAATTAATGACCACATCTTTCTAATTGAATGCTCACTTGACAGTGAGAGAAGATTAAATCAGCAAGGGAAGTTTAACTACATAGTCTCACAAAACTTGTTTTTAAACTTCAACTTATCTTAAATAAGTTGCACTTAAATATTTTATGCTAAAACTAAAGTCTGAAATTAGTTTCAATTTCCAGAATTTGCAAATGCATAGTAATAAGTCAAAGTTTAAAATATGTTACTTCCTTTTATTCAGTCCATGTCAAATTTTATTCACTGTCTCTGTCTGATTTTAGTCAAAAATTTAAATATTTATGATCTACTCACATAATCCTTGGGGCTTAAATTTATAAAGCAAAATTAAACTGGACATAGGCTCTGCTCCTGGTATTTGTATATATAAACTCATTTAATCCTCACACCCACACTGTAAGATAGATAATGTTATTTACTGCCAAGTTCCCTGATGCAGTAGCAGGTTGACCTAGTACTTGAACCAAGGAAAGTGTCTACGATGCCATTTTGCCTCTCAGACCCTCGGGCTGGGATGGGGTGTCATTCTTTTTTGTTTATTTGTAATATTTTCATTTAGTCATTTGCTCATTCCTTCACTCCGTAAACATGTACTGAACACCCAAATAAATGCAAGGCTCTGGAGGAACAATGATAAGTGATACAGAATTTATGCCTCTCGGTCTGTCTTAAGTCTAGCAAAGGGAGCTTTTGATCGAATAACTAAAATCCACTAAGAAGACTGCTAAAATGACAGGTAAAGAAATTCTATAGAAGCAAACTTGGAGAGAACCATTTAAACATTTTGAACCTCCAGTATCTTCCTCTGGAAAAACAGGCGTAAATAAGTATCACTTTCTGAAAAGAAATCATTCTAAAACCCTGACTAAATACAGGGCTTCCCAGTGGCTCAGCGATAAAGAATCTGCCTGCAATGGAGGAGATGCAAGAGATACAGGTTCGATTCCGGGGACAGAAAGATCCCCTGGAGGAAGAAATGGCAACCACCCTGGTATTCCTGCCTGGAAAATCCCACAGAGGAGCCTGGCAGGCCACAGACCGTAGGATCACGAAGAACTGGAGACAACTGAAGGGACTCAGCACGCACTCAGAGCAGTCAGCTCCTCCCCTGAGCCTGATCGTTTGCTGACTTAAATCTTCTGCCTGGACTTCAGATTGCATACATATCAACTTGATACTAACTTACTCAGCACACACATGCCCTGCTTCACTCTATAAATGAAGAATTTGGGGGCATTTACTTTTCATATGGTAAAAAAATCATAAAACTTACAGTGAAGGAATTGAGAATATAAAACTCCAATTTAAGAGATTTGCTTTATAACTTTAAAGAATGAAGGGACCATGAGCAGAGAATTAAGCTATGGCAATCTCTTTCAGTTTTTTCATTAATCTGTATGATCCTTAAACTCAAGTATATCTTTTAATAGCAAAGCACTGACTTCTCTGTAATATAATCATAAAAACTGGAAATTTTAATCCATGTTTCATTAAAGCTGAACAGGCAAGAGAGACCATGAATAAAAGGAATCTGCAGTTCCCCATCAGCTGCCTGACTCTCAAGTATGCTTTTATAAACAATTGTGTCTGTTACCACATTTCTCTCCTTGAATGACTCTGTATCTAAGTAGCAACTAAATTACCCCCTCCACTGAATTTGAGGGGATCAAGTTTTAATTTTAAAAGGTTCCTAGTGTTCACCTAAGACAGGACGAAATGACGTTGTGCTGCTTTCCCATCATCTCTAATGCTCCAGCCATCCAGGAGCGCTGTCCCGGCACTCTCAACACTGACGGGACGATGGCTGGTGGGCTGTGCGGGTCTCGTGAGCCCCCAGATTTCAGAGTTGAGTGCTGCAGTACACTTTTTTTTAATTTTTTTTTTATTATTTTTTTTTTTATTGCTGTGCACTTTTACAGCTCTTATCAGATTCCCAAACAGATCACACGCCAAAAAGATGAGGCTCCACTGAGACACACTTCTTCGGGAATTAATACACATGAGATTTAACAAGGGGCTCAGTAAACAACTGTGGAATTACTGTCTTACACTTGAACTAACCCACGGGCATCTACTTCCTACTCATCTATCTGTGCCTTCTTGCCCACCCCCAAGAACAAGAACATGAAAGACAAAGCAAAACAGATTGATTTGGTCAACTTCTGCCCACTGTCTCCTCAAAGTGCTCCAAAAGGCTACATTTTCTAGCCTCTCTTGCAATTAAGTTGTGCCATGTAACCAACTCTAGCCCAGGGACCCTGAGCATAAACAGTGGTATAACTTCTGAAAAGTGATGGCCAGAAGGCAATGCTCTTTCCCAGACTCTCTGCCAAAACGTTAGGTACCTCAGAAGTCACGTGTGGGAGGAAACCAGAGCATAATTCCGGAGCTGCTGGACGCAGGACCGCACCATCGACTTTACAGGGCAAAAAAAAACAGCTCTTGGTGGAGATAAGCTACTGAAACTGGGATGGTCTGTTTATTGTAGCTGCTGCCGCTGTGGATAATCACAGCCTATCTACGCATCCTCGGATTAAAGATAAAAAGTTTATCAGACCAAGTTTAAATCTCTCTATGTGTTAATTTTAAATGGGGCAGAGTTTTCTGCAGGTGCTATTTCTATATTTCTGTAAACTACTCACTACAAACCAAACTTACAGTAGTTTATTTTATGACATGCTGCATAATCCCAAAAGCTTATACCCACACACCCCTCGCCCTGAAACAAATAAAGATAACATATGGCTTAAGGTCCAAAACCAAACAGCTATTTGTACATGCATTCAGGCAACACAAAATGAGCATTTACCCAGCGGTGCCGGCCACTGTAGGTCCAAAGCTACGGGTCAGAGTCCCTGCTGCCTCCCTGAGGATGCAGATCAATAAACACTGCAAGAGCAACAACAGGATAGGATGCTATGGGATCAGCACTCAAGCCTGCGGGAATGGAGAAACCAAGGGAGGCTCCCCAGAGGAACTGTCCCCGGAGCTGAGTCTAGAACAAGAGTCATTAAGTAAGAAAACAAGGGTGAGGAGGTTTTTATGAGAAAACAGAATGACGAGAAAGCACAAATGTGAGATAACTGGATGTACGATGGAAAGAAAAAAAACAATACTCCAGGGAGGCTGGAGAGGAGCGTCTAGACAGAAGGGCAATTTGACTTGGCCTGAGAGACACAGGCCAGGGTAAAACTCTGCTTCAATTTAAAATACAAATGTATTTAGTTGCATTGAGGAGCTTCAGCCGCATGCAACAAATTCCAGTAAATTCTCTTTTCATTTTTATTCTGATACAAGTATTTTCTAATTCTCTTTGTTATGGCTTCTTAGATACACCCATCATTCAATAGTGGATATTTAATTTCCAAATACAGCATTTCTTTTAAGTATCTTTGATATTAATTTCTCATTTAAATGCTTTCCTCTCTGCGGTCATCCTCTGCATTTCTTCAGTCTAACTTTATTGAAGTTTTCAATGGCTAAGTTCAAGATTTCTCTTGGTAAATGTCACAATGCACTTAAAAATACGTGGATTATTTTCAATTTTCTTCTGATATTGATTTCTGACACAATTCCACAATAATAGAGAACAGACTCTAAATGACTCCAATAACTTAAGACCATGAAATTTTTGCACCTTGTTTTATGTCCCTGGATATTTTCTATTGTCTCCTTGTTTATGGGAACTTGAATAGAATTTGTATCCTACTATTCTGTGAAAATCATATAAATCTTAATTATGAACTGAACTGACTGAATTGATTCATGATGCTTTTCAGGTCTACTATAACCCTCTACTTTTCTGGATATTCATTCCAGTTAAGTTTTGAGAGTTTGATATTGAAACTCCAGCTAAAAATCTTAATTAAGCTACTTGAAAAAATAACTGTAATATACAGTGGAACTATATGTAACCTTGTTCTGGATTTTCCAAGTTTCCTGGACATCCCTGTAGCTCAGACAGTAAAGAATCTGCCAGCAATGCAGGAGACCCAGGTTCGATACCTGGGTTGGGAAGATCCCCTGGAGGTGGAAATGGCAACCCACTCCAGTATTCTCTCCTGGAGAATTCCATGGACAGAGGAGCCTGGCGGACTATAGTCCACAGGGCTGCAAAGAGTTGGACACGACTGAGCGACTAACATTACTACTACTATGCACTCATAATTTAAAAAATAAAAAAGAAAAGAGAAAAAACCAAAATACAAATGCTAATTAAAGGACCTTCTCAAGTTTTTCTGGGCCCTTTCAGGAGAAAATAAGAAGTCTGTGCTACTGCACAATAGTCATAATCAATCAGTATGTTTATACGATTTGGGGTAATGTTAATAAAAACATGACAAAATGAATACATGGAACTTGTCACTGGCGATGGTTTATTCATTTAGATATACTGATTCACTCCTCAATTTTTCCTTCTCTACTTATTCTGAAGAGAAATAAAACCAAGTATTTTCAGGAGGAATAAAATCAAGTGGCTTACAGTATAAACTTTACAGCTTTATATAATTTAGAAATGTAAATGGATATGGTATTTTTTTTTTCAGTAGCTAGTGTAAAATCATGAAAATAGTACTCAGCTCATAATCTGTCTATAAAGCTCTACTTTAAAAAAAAAAAGATCATTGTTAATTTATGTAAAAAACAGCAGCCATAAAACAAATAGTAATATACTTAGTATATATTTACTATATGTTATCTAAATGGGAAAAGACAACTTTTCCTTTTTAACTTTTGCATCAAATTATATTTTCCAAGAAACAATCAGAAACATAATTCAACTATTCAAATCAAGGGATTTGTGACTACAGTGTGGATCAGACCAAAGTCAAGGACACATTCTAATCTTTGGTGGATATAAACAGTGGTGTAAACCACAGCATTTAGCAACCATTAACTTTGCATATTTTTGTTTTTTCATAATTATCTTCTTTAGATATTTCCACTTTCTATGATGAATTATGGTTAAAATTTTTATCTGGCTTTGGAGGTATCCATTTCTGAGATCTTAGTTATGTTTTGCTATGCTGTAACTTTCTTAACCAGAAGACAGGAAAAAAGTACCATATTAATAATCTATCCCATTCATTTGAAAATGAGGATTTGTTTTAGAAACAGCTTTTGAGGTTCACCTAGGTCACTAATTAGCCTTCAACCTTGTATTATGATGGACAGACCAGGCTGCAAAACATCCCTTGGTAGCACTGGCTTTTTGGATTACTGAAATACATTATGGACTACATGAAAAGGCAGTTACTAAGCAATGCATATGTGGTTATTAAACAATATATTCATGTCCATGTCCCCACAAAATTTACAGTCATGGTGAGACTATACGGCAAGCAGAGTTAAACTAAAGGATTTTAAAAGCAATACATAATTGTGAATGTGAACAAGGCTGTGAGTCATCCAGACAACAAACAAGATAGAATTGAAGGTACAGAGGTGACAGGAGGTCTCCTTTGCTAAGGATCTCCTTCAACACAACCCTTAGAACCTGGAATTGCTTGGTTCAAGATCCTTTCTAAGATCAACCTTCCTATCCACTTTTTTATTCTTTTTCAGCTTCTTTGATCTCTTGCACCCTCCATTATCCTTATTTTAATGAGCATCTTTTCCTCTCCATGGACTCCCATATCTTCCTTTAGTGGGAAAAACATGCTTCTATTGGAACCTCCACTATTCTACAAGAATCTTCACTGCTCTGAACTCTTCAGCTAACACCCACTTCTCTTTGTTTTATTGCTGACTGTCTTGATAGAGTTGTCTAAACTCGTTCTCATACATAACTTCCAACTTACTAGTGACTCATCTTCTCGGAATCTGGTCTGCAATGAGGATTCTACCTCCTCCCCTCCCAACTCTACCCAAACGGCCTTCTCAATAGTTAATGGCGCCCTTCTAACTGCCAGAATTAATGTCCTTTTCTCATTGCTTGTCCTCTGTATCATCTGGCACCATTAACTACTTCCTTCCTGAGTCTTTTGCATTTCCTGATAATGTATCATTCTCCTTTCCCCAAAATTTATTAATTTGCTTATTCTCTGTCCCTTTCTTTGATTTTTCTCCCCCCTGACTGCTGATTATAGAGAGATGCACTAAAATTTTCTCTCTATCCTTTCTGCCTATCATGCATCTTCTGAGTATGACACAGCACTCTTCGTTAACACAGCACGATCAATTCTATGCGAATGACTTTCAGGTGTTTTTTT
This sequence comes from Dama dama, assembly GCF_033118175.1. NCBI lineage: Eukaryota > Metazoa > Chordata > Mammalia > Artiodactyla > Cervidae > Dama > Dama dama. The sequence goes on along the minus strand of NC_083699.1, from coordinate 6,533,694 downwards.
GTAAATTCAAACCATCCCCAACCAAATCAGTTATCTGTGTATTCTCCCTGAAAAGAAAGCAAACACACCTATTATTTCTTAACTCGGCTAATGACAATGCCTCAACCCTAATCATCCAAACTATAAACAACAAGGTCATTTTCAGCTAACTTCCCTGGATACACTTTGAGAAATACGTGATAAACAGTAGCATAATGCAAAACATTCACAGTGCCTCTTTTTAAGTAAATATTTTTCAAAGCATCACATCCATTTTCCTGAAATATCTTTTGAGTGGGCTATGTGATTTTTATTGTTCAAGATGGACTACTAAGAAAAATAGGAACTAAATAATTTCCTATTATTAGGATGACTAAGAGATTAGTCAGAAATGATATTCAGCTTTTCTAGTTCAGTGATTTCCTCTAGGCGTTGCAGAGATAGTAAAAACTTTCTCCAGTAAAGCTCAGATAAAATCAAAAGCTAGTGTTTTGAAAAGCTGTTCATTCCGAAGGCCAAGTTTCTATTCTTTTTCCTTTTTATTTTTCAACATGCCATGGATATAATGTTACATTCAACTATCCATTTACAAAATAATAAGAAATAAGTTTCCAGCTGTTTTATTCACTGAATAAAGTCACTGGTGTTTGCATTTTTCTTAAATGTTGTTTATGTACTTTTTCAAATGATGAAACAAGACACAGTAGGTAACATAAGTCAAAGACTAGCTCTATAAATTGGTACTAAGATAAATAAATGCAACAGCTAGAAATAATTACGTAGTAACCCCTGAAGAACTGTTATTCCAGTATTTCCAAACGTCTACAGAGTGTGTTTACATAAGTACTCTATTTAGCACAAGGGATGCATTCCTGCAGAATGAGCCCCAGGAGAGGCACCGTGGCCAGAGCTTACGCTGATGTGAGCTCGCTCCTGTCAGCAGAGGCTCTTCCTTTCTTTCCAAATTCCCACCTCAGTGTATTTCTGCAACTACCCTTTCTGTTCCCATGTTGTAGGAAGATTTATTAGATTTATTATGCTCTCCATAATGCCCCAAGACTTGCAAAAAGCCTTAACTTCAGACTGACATTTAATTTGTTTCCCCTACCTTGGTTTCCAAGAGTTAAAAACCTGCCACAACAATATCAAGTCCACTGCTGTTTTTTAATACTCTATACTTTGGGATGTTACTGTGCTGGCTAAATGTTTAAAAATACATAGTGCATGGTGTCCCTTTAACACAATTATTGTCAGAATCGAATAAAAACAGGGATAGAGAACGCATTAACTTCTTCTAAACCACTGTAATTTTCTTAATCCATTTCTATTTATCTTATTGAGGATATCATTAAATGGACAAATATTTATTTTTAGAATAGGACAAACTGCCTTTTTGCTTATTTGTGTTTTCTCCTCTGCTGATTCCCAAAAGCCCTATAAACTCAGGTAGGATAATTCAACCTACATAAGCAATATCTTATAACCTAAGACATTCCCATCATACTGTAACAACTGGTTGTTGCCACAAGAGAAAATGAGGAATTTCACTTTTTTCTTTCAATGAATTCTTTATGATACCTTAAAATAAGCATTGTTTTCTAAAAATAATAAACAGGAAGAAAAGAGTGTTATCACTAAGTTTATCCATTCATTTATCCTCTCACTCATTTTCACTAACACATTTATTTATTCAATAAATACACATTAGCTTATTCAGCTGTTTGAGGGAATAATACATATTATTGACATAGCAAATTTTATATTATCTATGTTTGTTAAAAAACCATTTTTTCCTTAAGGGTAGATGCTTATTTTCTAAACCTTAACCTTTTTACCATCATATTCACCTTCACTTTTGTAAAATTATTTTGGGCAATGGAAAAGTCTCAAAACTGTAAAAGAAATTTTAAATATGATCTTGACTTTTTTCACACTACTTAACTTTAAGGAAAAGAAGAGTTTGAACTCATTTTTTCTCCCCATTTCACAATTCTTCAAAATAGATTAAAATTTGTACTACTAATTATATTATAAAAAAATTATTATGTTTTCAGTATTCATCTTCATGAGAGCAATATACAAGTGTACCATTAGTGGTCAGGATTTAGGCAAATATTTACTAATTACAGTAAGTACTTCTGCACTTGCAATTACTTCGCTTGTCAGAGAAATGAATTATTTCCCAAATAAGATGAAATTCAAGTTTACAAGAGATGCTGTGCTATGCATTATCCCTATCGGATTTCATGTGGTCCAGGGAGGCAATATGGTGGATATGCTTCCAAGGACACATGATACGCACAAGGTAAAATGGTGATTAAATGGAAACTTGTCACAAGAAACTAAATAACCAAGTCAGAGTTCAGTGCTTTGTCCCCAGTCATAAATGATTTGTAGTCTTCTTTGTTGTAAAGCTCCTGACTTCCACTGGAAAATGCAAAAAACCAAACAAGCTTACCAAAAGGGAAGGGGGAGGGAATCATACCGAAGGGGGAGTATAGGAATAACAGATGCACACTACCATATATAAAACAGGCAAACAAGGGTTAACTACAGCACAGGGAACGTATAGCACGTCTATCTTATAGTAAATATATATTACAGTAAGCCGTAATGAAAAAATGTTTAAAAGAACATAGACAAATACATATATACGTACCACCACTGGAAAAGACCCTGATGCTGGGAGAGATTGGGGTCTGGAGGAGAAGTGGGCAAAAGAGGATGAGATGGTCGGATGGCATCACCAACTCAATGGACATGAGTTTGAGTAAACTCCGGGAGACAGCGGAGGACAGGGAAGCCTGGCATGCTGCAGGCCACGGAGTTGCAGAGTTGGACACAACTTAGCGACTGAACAACATACATGTAACCAAATCACTTTGCTATACACCTGAAACTAAAACAATACTGTAAATCAACTATACTTCAGTGAAAAGAAAAAAGATGCCGACAACTTAACAAACATGAAGCAAAAACTGACCTCATTCCATAAGAACTGGTATAGTTGAGTCACAGGGAGAAAATGGTCTACTCAAAGACCTAAACATGAAATCTAATTTTAAAATATCTTTGGAATAGAAATATAACAAAAATAATTAAAGGATAATTTTAACTTAATTTGTGGTTTTGTTACTAAAAATAAAGTATTAACTGAATTAGCATTTTAAAAATAACTTTATTTTTCAATACGTCGTTTTTCAACCCCTGTAAAGACATTTCAAAATAACCTAGGTTCTAAATTGAAACTAAAATTAAACTTTCCTCTGAGTTGACATGTCCTTTTTAAAGAGGTCTATTTCCATGCAACAATCTTAATAAGGTACAGTTAGGTAACCTTTGTTATATGACAGTTCATTAAAGGTTTGCCAATAATTCAACACAGTTTCAAAACTCTAAATACATAAAGAAAGTACAAGTTCAAGCCCTCAACCCTGATCTTTGAAAATGTAATACAAACTATATATTTTCTTACCCAGGGTCAGGAATCATGAACACTGCTTCTAAAGCCTTTGTTATTTTAATGCTTAATTGAAGGTGCTCTGTATTTTCCTCTTGGGCAACCTTCACTTACTGTTTTAGAGGACAATGGTGGCTTTAATTAGCCTAGGCAAACTTGGAAAACAAAACTCAGGACTCTATTTTCCTAACCACAGTACAGTAAAGCAAAGTCTAGGCGAAAAACTGAAATGGGAACTATCCCAGGCAAGTGTGGTCACCCCACGGTACAGCCTCATTCCGAGAGTCATCAGGTTTATTCCACCAAATAACCTCTTGCATTTATCCCTGGTAAAATAAACTCTTTTCAGGAAAATGACAGGACAATAAGGAGAAAATCAAGAAGAAAAGAAGAGAATTAACCAAAGTTGTCTTTAAAATAATGTCTAACCTATTTATGTGAAAGGTAGCAATTTTTTTAAAAAAATAAGGAAACAATGGTTTAAATAGATATTGGTAAAAATTTCTGACTATAAGACACTGAAATGCAGAACTGATGTGGATACCTTTGTGAATGATTCTCTAAATCTTCCAAAAGAGTGGCACTGCTAGGCCCCTTCTCCCAGTGATGTAACCTCAGATTATCTCTGTTTTAAGTGCAGTTCCCTCCCAGCAGTCATTCATAAGCTTTTGTAAGTTTGGGACTCCATACTACCACATGAATTTGGCCTCTGGCAGTTGACCTCCTGGAGAAGGAAATGGCAACCCACTGCAGTATTCTCGCCTGGAGGATTCCATGGACAGAGGAGCCTGGCGGGCTACAGTCCACGGGGTCACAAAGAGTCAGATAAGGCTGAACAACTAACACACAGTTGACCTCCTGGCTAAGAAACAGTCTCACAACTTTCAGTTTCACCTCTTTTCTCGGACTGTCAGCTCCCACCACCCCTACCTCATAAAATGAGGCTAAGTAAACAGTTCTGTTAGAAACAAATCACAGAACAAAAGCAAGACAACAACAGCTTATTGAATATCCAGTGTATGCCCACGCACTGCTCTAAGTGATTTATTAATTTATTCAACACTCAAAACAATCTTATAGTTTCACTATTATCTCTATTATAAAGACGAGATAACTGAAACTCAGAGAGGTCCAATAACTTACACAAGGAAACACACACAGTCAGTCAGTGGTGGAGGTGAGGTGTGAACCTTTGCTACCTGGCTCCAGAATCAACGCTCCTAACTGCCAAGCTGCACCAGCATATTTGCAATTCTATGTAGAAACAGGGAAAGAGTTTCTGCAAATTACATCTAATGAATGACGCACATACACACATGTTCATACACCGTGGTTTAACTACACCGCTGTCCATCTAAATAAAAAGTGCTTTTTTAAAAACTTCTGTTTGACTTATTCCATGAAGCACATTTTTAAAAATATTTATTTACTTGTTTGGCTGTACCAGGCCTTAGTTGCAGCATGCGGAATCCAGCTACTCAGGAATGGAACCCAAGCCCCCTGCATTGGAATTGTGGGGTCCTAGCCAATGGACAACCAGGGAAGTCCCTCTTTTTTTTTTTTTTTAATTATAAATATCTTTAAAAAAATTCACAAAATAAAGGCCAACTGCCAGATAGGAAATCAAGAGTGACAACTGGTGATGATTATTGAGCACTGCTCAACTTATTTACATTTTCTCCCTTAACACTGACACTTTTATTTCCAATTTTTAAATTCTCCTCAGGGAGGGATCCCACTAATTTTATTTCTACCACTCCCTCTTATGTTATTAAAAGGATAAAACAGAACAGATTAAGTTGCAAGAACATATGTAGGGCAAAGGTTGGGAGGTGAAATTGACACTCGGGTATCTAAGTTATTTCATATGTAAAAGATTTTATGATGAGTTTAACTTTTGTTAGTTACTACATACAGTTTCAGTAACATCTCAAACTTACTACCTAATTAAAACTCACTTTGATGAATTGACCAAATAAACTAAAAGCAGCCATCAGGAAATGAGAAAAAAGAAAAAAAAAAGCACTGCCAGGGTATTTCCTCAAACAAATAGTATGCTAGACCCATATGTAATTCAGGGACGCACAGTCATAAAAGCAAATGATTGAAGAGAATGATAGAGATAACATCTTGCAATTTCTGTTTTGGTGTAAATCCTTTACGGGATAAGCAAACATGTTCATGTGCATGTGTGTGCGTACCTGTGTGTGTGGGTGTGGGTGTGAGTATGCATACATCTCCGTAAACATCTCTACGTATACAGAGAGAAACTGGGAAACGAAGCTGAGTTTATAGGCACATTTGAAAACAAGAGCAGGGATGGACCCTACTTTCCACAAAATAATGTGCTTGTGCTGGTGATGATTTTTCCACTTCCATGCCCAAAGCAAAATTTTTTTAAATGTGTAATAATTTCACCCTTGCTTTAAGAGTTTGTTGTTGAGATACCCTGGAAAGTTCCAGCTATCTTAATATTATAGAAAGTACTACTGAAACATATGGTCTTTTTCAAATTAAAGAGACACAAATGTTCCAGGAAACATTTGGCCTGATTTTAACTCTCAGCTGAAGTTTTCTAAACAGCCATCCTCCAGGTGGTAGCACACAATATCCTGGGTGTGAATGTACGTTAATGTGTCTGATCTACACATGCCAAATGATGGGCTTGTCTCTTTGGTTTACCTAAAAACACCTTCATGGCAATTTAAGTATCAACGTAAAATTGTTATGCTAAAGAAAAGCTACTTTTCTTCTGAATGTGTTTCATGTTTTTAATTGGGCTTTCCTGCTGGCAGAGACAGTAAAGAATGTGCCTGCAGAATGGGAGACCTGGGTTTGATCCCTGGGTTGGGAAGATCCCCTGGAGAAGTGAACAGCTACCCACTCCAGTATTTTGACCTGGAGAATTTCATGGACAGAGGAGCCTGGCAGGCTACAGTCCGTGTGGTCGCAAAGAGTTGGACACGACGGAGTGACTTTTGCTTCACTTCACTATGTTTTTAATACAAACTTTGATTGAAAGATGCTTTTACCTTATTATTTGGAAAATAGACATCAAAAAAGGAGTAAATTTTGTACTAAATAAAATTTTACCAACCATTCCCCACAAATATTTCAACTTTTATAATTACACTATGACTTTCCATATCACCAGCATAAGCTTATTTTACTCATATACTACAAATTACAATTTTACATATCTAAAACTGTATTTTGATAACTTCTTTATATAAGGGCATATACATTAATGACACATTTACAGATGCATTTTTCTTCAAACCTGGCATGAAAATTGGGTTTTTGATGCCAGAAATATCATCTTTAACTGTCTGAAAAAATGAATGTAAATTGATTCCAATAGCTTTTAATTTTTTAAATATGTCCTCAGCTTGAAAAGTTTTATAAACAGTTGGGAATATTTTATTCCTGCATTCATTAATCAGGCTACAGCGACAGTCTCAATTCTGCCAGGTCCCTAAACCCGTCATTACAAAGATTACATACATTCAGTTCCCTGGTCCACCCCTAGGATCTGCCTTTAACCCTTCTCTCTGTCTCTGAGGGAGGCTTCCCTGGTGGCTCAATGGTAAAGAATTCGCCTGCAATGCAGGAGTGGAGATGTGGGTTCAATCCCTGGGTCAGGAAGATCCCCTGGGGGAGGAAATGGCAACCTACTATTCTTGCCTGGGAAATCCCAAGGACAGAGGAGCCTGGCAGGCCGCAGTCCCTGTGTCGCAAGAGAGTCCTACATGACTCGGCAACCAAATAACAACTGTCCCTGAAGGAGCCCCAGGGCAGGCTAGGCTTCTGCAACTACAGTCTTCCGTTCCAGCCCCTTTGATGGCTGTGATATCCTTAAATGAGTTCTTCTGTCTCATTTCTAGAACATCTATTCTTTCCTTTAATTATCAACACGCACAGAGTGTCTGCTATTTCCCAGAGCCTGTACAAGGCATTGTAAAGAAATATAATAAACCTCTTTGACCTCAAGAAGTTGAGAATCTAGTAAAGGAGGTTAGACAGGTGAGCAGAAGTCCCTGCTCTGACAGGTGTTCAAGGCTAACCTCTGATGCTCAGTCCAAGTTAACACTCTCTCTCTCCAGGACTTAACCCTACCTGGTGCTTGGTATTCTGTTCCAAAAGGGAAAGAACACTGCTACTACCTACCACCTGCTTAACCAGACTGTGCCCACATAGTCCCATCAGCCGGTGACCATGGTATCAGTCACTAATATTACCAATTGAGAGCAGTTCATCCACCTTCCTGATGGCAAAACCACTCCATATTTGGGTCAGTTCTGATCTTTGATGACTTTCCCCCATCTTTCTCTACGGGCCTGCTACTGACAGTGAAAACATATTGATTCTTGAAGAATGGCAGATCATACAATTACCAGGATCCAACCCATCTTGGATTTTCATAACCATGCATCTCATTCTGTGAACATACCATATTTTAAAAGAAATATGTACATCTCAATTAATTATTAATGAAAGTCATTTATTAAAGGAGTTATTTAATTTACATAACTTTTTGCCATTGTACCCAATATAATAGGTACTATTATTAGCCTCACATTTAGATAAAGAGCTGTAGAGGGGTTATGTAATTTGCCCAATACCAAATAATTTGCAAGCAATGGAGCTAGAATTACAGTTTTTGAAAGCCTTCCCTCTAGTTGCCCCTGAGCCACTAAACCATGCTACTTTTCCCAACAGCATTCAGGACATCATGATTCAATCATCATAAAAGGTATGGTTAGGCATAAGAGGCATCAGAGTTTGAAGAAAGCATGAGTTTTTGTTCTTTGGTTGTTATCCTGTTGCTATTGTTGTTGCTTTGTGGAAAGTGTGTATGTGTGTACATGTTCTTGTTTAGTTTTTCGGTCTTACAAACTTGGGTCTGAATTCCGACTCAATCACTTTTTAGTTGTGTGACCTTGAGAAAATTACATCATAGCATTAACAATTCAATAGCTATTTTCTATATGCTAGCCACTGTGCTGAGTGTCTGGCATACACTCTCATCAAATTAAACTAAATTTTCATAAAAAGACAAGGAGATAATATTACTCCTATTTCAGAGCAAGTGGGACTATGACTAAAAGAGGAGAGTAAGTCACCTCTTCAAGCTCAAATAGCCAGTGATAACCGGCAACCTAGACTGAGTTGGGAGGGGTATAAAAGGAGCACCTTAACGGCACTAGGTCATAAACATGGGCAGGACTGAATTTGGGAACCAGCACTCACTGCCGGAATTTACAATTAATAGGATCTCCGAGTACGGACGCTGGAGCCATACGTCCTGAGTTGGAATCCCTGGGTCCAGCTATGGTATCCTGAGCAGAGTATTCAACTTCTCTTAGCCTGTTTCCTCATTTGTAAAGGTAAAGTAGTACTACACACTTCCAGGTGTTTCTGCGAAGAATAAATGAGATAATTATTGTAATGACCAGAAGTAGTAGGTAGTCAATAAATTACAATTAAAGACATATCTTAACCTTAAATAATTCAATAAGCTTTCATTTCCACACAACAAAAAGGGATACTGAACTTTTTAGAGGAATGTAAAAACACCCCTAAAGTATCAAAAATGTCAGTGTCTGAGACCGTCCCTAGATCTGGCCTTTCTTTTATTTGCTTGAACCAAGTTCAGCTCTGTTTTCTCCTTTCTTTTCTACACAGAAATGTCTAACAAGGCTGGGAACTTTGATTTATTTGTTATAACAGGAAATAGATCATTTAAGGTTTATGTACATTTGACATTTCTCAGTGTCAATTATAAATGTTCTGCTCACAGCCCACGATTCTGCACAACTCTCATACTCTCCAAGTAGGCACAAGGAAGAGATGGAAAATAGAAACCAGTGGAAACTGAGAGGCGTGAGTCTTATGAGCTGAGTGACAGTGTAAATACTCAGGGATCATTATGATTGGGATTAAGCAGACCTTAGTTTTTGAACTAGCCTAAGACTTTTAACACTTTCAGTGAATAAGTACTTCATACTTTTTTCTAAAGTAAGCGTTGTAAGTTTCTGTTCCAAAATACTCTAGCACTTAAGTAATTTTTAAATTGAAATTTCTTAAAGGAGAAATCAGAGTTTATAGTCTTAGTTTTGCACACATTTTCCCCCTAGGTCTGTCTTGGATAGTGAGCATCTTGGACATCAAGCAAAAGGACTGGATTACAATTATACTTCCCCAAGAATCATAGGAAAAGAGCCTAAGCAAGGTCCTACTAAGTGATAATATTGTGTGTGTGTGCACACTCGTGCTCAGTCATGTCCAACTCTTTGCAACCCCATGGACTGCCAGACTCCTCTGTCCATGGGATTCTTCAGGCAAGAATACTGGAGTGGGTTGCCATGCCCTCTATCAGGGGGGTCTTCCTGACTCAGGGATCAAACCCATGTCTCCTGCATCAGCAGGCGGATTCTCTACCACTGAGGCACCTGGTAAACCCCAAGTGCTGACAGCAGTGTGGTAAAATCAGGGAGAATTTGAATTTTGAAGTAATAATTTCAAGTCAGGCAACCAGAATGCATTTAATTAATAAATATATCAAATAATTTCACACAAATACAATTACTATATTACAGAGACTGCACATTCTCCCCACCTTATGGTACCATAAATAGATACCTTGAAAGTTGCAAATTGAACAATTTTTTAATTTTGGAAATAAGGGAAGTCAATTAAAATTTCTGCTTAGAAACAGAAAACATACTGCCTACAATTGCATACAGGTCTAATCTTTTCAACTTTAAGAATTCAAATTTTTGGAAGATTGTCAAATTTATGGATCATAAACTGAAATAAATGGGATGGCAGAAGTTCTACACTCTCATTAAACAAAAATATTTCAATGATCCTTCGACTGTGCTTTTCAAACTCTTAATACAATGAAAGCCACACTAAACAAAGCAGAAATAAAAAAGAAATTCTAAAGGCCCCAATCATGCCTCACTGGAGAAGTGAAATCAGGTTTATGAGCCATGCTCAGAAACTCTAAATACTGAAGAAAATCTCTTCTAGTCCTAGAATCCATTCATTGCTCTGCCGACATTGCTCTGCCCTTCAAATGTATTGTAACTTTAAGAAACAGAATCACATACAAAGAGAAGTGCATTGGTTAGAATTCAGTGACTTGGATTCTGGTCTTGTCTCTGAGCTTAAGAAATTATGAATTATTGGTCCTCCATTTCCTTATCTCCAAAATAGTCATTCTATAATTTATTCAATTTATTTATTACTATTATTTATTCTATGCAGCTAACCGCTAAGATCTTAATGACACCACTAATATGTGATATCTTGTACCTTTCTGTATGCCTTAAAAAAGCAACTGCTAAATTCTAAATATTACGATATTGTGTCCTGCTTACATGCAGTTACTTTCTTCATAAAACATTAAATACAATGAACATCACTAATTGATTATGTTCCACTAAAAATGCTTTTAAGGTAATTTTAAAGTTGTAAGAACATTTTACAAATGGCCATAAATACAATCTATCATTCTGTCTTCATGTAATTAAATCATTTTAAAACTTTATACATATATATAATTTTATATGTATATTCTGTTTCATTTCTTGTTCCAGTAGAATATAAGAATTCTAGATAATAAAACAGAAATAAAGCATTCTACAAGCAAACTTGAGAATAATGCAAACTGCTAACTTCTACGGTGCCATACATTTTTTAAAACTGTAAGCTCATTATAAATGTTAAGAATCAAAGGATTAAAATCTCCCTTTTCTGTTTTTACATGTGAAATTAATTACTCAATTAGATGCACTAGAAAGACAGCAGAACATTCCATTTCCTTATGCTTCAAAGTCTAGAGGGACTAAAACTTGAATATTTTCAATTGTAAATAAAATATTTGGTTGAACATCTTTTAGTCTTAAAAATACACATGCTAAAATAGCACCATCAAAGATGAGTCTTCTATTTCATTTTGTACAGCTATTGGTCAAAACTTCTTTTTCATTTTTAAAGTCTGTAACATTTTTGCTTATTGAGATAAAAGTGTTTCAGTGTGACAGTAAGCTAATAATAGCCTTGATTCTAACTACAGGGAATCAATTAAGAGATTAAGTCCTTATTGAGAAGAAAACAAAGGGAGCAAAAAAGAAGGCATGAACTGATAGTAAGGCCGCCAACGACCTCATATTAGAAGTGTCTTAATAACACTTTCCAGAATAATGTCCATGAATGGAGGCAAAATAAAGAATAAAGTCTATAAATAAGTAACAGTTGCCAAAAAAGCGATAATGCTGAAGAGATGATTTGTGCCATTCACTCCAACACGCTGCTGTGGTCTCTCTCATCCCTCACACACCCCCACAAGGATTCTTAATCCAGAATTTTACATGTAAATGGAACGAAATCTTCCCCCAAGAAATACAGGCAGGAAAATAATCTCTTAAAAAAAAAAACAAAAACGAAATTAAATTCTCAAAGAAGAGAGACTGCTACATTTAGAACAACAAGCAGTAATTTTTGACAAAGGACAATAATGTATCCTGGCACCACCATGAACTGAGCTGCCTTTCTCATTCCTTCTGAATTAATTATGGACTTCGGAATTTGAGTTTGAAGAATGTGAAGAAATAACCATTTCATGTTTCTGGTTTTCAACATGAACAGAGAGGTAAATAAAATACAGGCATTTGAAAAACAGATACTTTCTATTTTATTTTTAACTGTTTCCACTCTCAACAAGATTCTCTGACAAGATACACAAAGCCAAAAGGTCCTTCACAAATTCCACTTCCAAGAATGGAAAAAGTATTTTTTAAAAATCTACTCAGCGTCAAGTTTAATCTAAATAAAATCAAATAGAAATGTGACTATCACACCAAATTCCTAAAAGTGTTTTACTTTGGTTCTATCATCAGATACAGAGCTGCCCAAGGATAGCCTACCTATGGAGTCTACATCAAGTTAATGGCTGCAGGTTGTTCAGCAACCAGAGCAGCTTCCTGGAGAAATCAGAATCTTACCTTTACATATCTTCTGCAGAGGTTTCTTGGTGCTTTGAAAACTCCTGAGGTCTATGTCAAGCGGCCATTCTCTTGCTCCCAGGGTCTTAGGGGCTTGGAGAGATCCCAACACCTGCTGCTACCACTGAGAGTCGAGGCCGGGAAAGCTTGAGGGTGCTGACGGCAGGATCACTGAGCCACAGCCAAAGCTTGGGAAGCCTTAACAACGGAAAGCAGGTGTAGAGGGCCGCGTGGTACCCGGCGCAGGGCGCTCAGTTGTAGCAGCAGGGGAGGGATATCCCCGCCCTCACAGGGGTCCGGAGGCAGCCATCGGGGGACCCAAGGGTCTGTCAACGGACAGGGCCAAGGAGGTGCAGACACGACCACACAGCACGAGCCCCTCGGGGAGCAAGGGGACGGGGCCAAGTAGCGCAGACTCGAGAAGCGCCTGAAAAGAACCACCAAAATTCACCAACAGAACGTAAGAAGCAATGGCGAAGTGCAACAAAATACACGAGGACAGGCCATTCTAGCATCCCACATACAGCCAAAACACAGCTGAGGGGGCAGACGGCGCTCTAGTTCTAGAAAGAAAAGTAAGGAAGACATATTATAGTATACTACTGGAGTTGAGGTTAAAAATCTAGTAAGTGGCATAAAATTCCTAAATCACATTATTATAACATGTATATTAAGATAAGGGAATTTACAAATACAAAAAAGTCACCGGGCGCTGACCCACAAGACTACAGAGATTAAAAGGCAAAGTTATCCACTACGAGAGGAGAAAATGAGAAGACAGCAAGAAGGTTAAACCCAGTTGATTTTTTAAATTGAGAAACCATTAAAACTCCTTCTTAAATACAACATGTTTCATCAAACACATAACTTTCTATTATGATCAGATGAGGGAGACTGAAGGAATTCAATGAGATAAGAAGAATAAAAAGAAAAAGAAGTGAACAAAGAGTGTTCAGAGATGAGGCAGAGATGGAAAAAAGAGAAAAAAGAGGAGGCAGAAAGAAAAATGAGCTTAACTCAGCAGTTTTTAATGCTTTGTCGGATAACTACTCACTGAGCTTCTAAATCTGGGCTTCACAATATTCTATTTTCCATGGAGACACCTATGGCTTGTTAACCACTATTCACAGTTCTTCAACTGCTCACAAACCTTCAGAAACTTATCTTGAGGAGCCCAGTGAATGTTAAATATTAAACAGTTACAAGAGACAGACCCTAAGACAATTTTGCTTTAATGAGCTGGATAAAATCAAGCTAGAGACTAAATATAAACTCTGAAAGAACTTTAATAATCCCTAATATGAATCAAAATTAAAACAATCAGACTCATTTAGGAACTGTCAGTTTCTCAAGACGAGAAGCAAATTAACCATGCATAATATTTTATATTGTTTTAGAATTAAATGAAAAGAAATACTACTGCCTAATGTAAGTTCTGTGTGTGTAATCTTGACTTTGGGTATTTGCTTATATATATATGTCTGTGTATATATATATAACTTTAAGTCCAAGTTAACTAGAAGAGTAATAATAATCTATTTACTTGGTGTCAAATAACTCAAATATTCTGTGCTGGGAAAGGCTGACTTCCATCCCCAGCCTCATATACATGTGGTTATGTCATATATGTTATGTTAATAACATGCAATAAAAGCAGCACTTGCTTGGGCACAACTTATGTCCAGTAAGTCACTAAGGGTCAGATATTTTTATAAAATGAAATAATCCTTATACTACAAAATAGTAAGTACTGCCCAGGCAGCTAGTATTTTAAATTTGAGAGAACTGAGATTGTGTAAGAGGATGAGGAATATGAATTTCCCTTTAAAAATACTTTTATTGTATAAACAGTGCCTAAGTGGAGACAGATGTTTGTTTGAACTAAAGCTTAATTTTTTTAAGACACAATCATGTCAATATGATAGGTTTGCATAAGAAAAGATGAAGTGAGTCCCTACGGTGGAAACCAAATGGAAGCTGACTTTTTTCCCAATGTAGTAAGTCTGACTTTAAATAAAATATTTAAAAATCAATTACAGTTTGTTTTCTGACCTCTTTTCTCAATCCCTCTCATGAAAATCAATTTCAACAATCTAAACAACAAAAACTAAAACATACAAATAAAAAATGTGGAAGAGAGAGGACAAGAAACTGAATTAACGTCGCCAATTAAAATAGTACAGTCCATTCAATTATAAGCTCTTCAGACAGAACAGCATGTCAGGATTGTCAGTGAAAATAGGAAAGTTGGTAGTGGCTTTTTAAAAATAAACATGATATTGCTACTAAAGTATCTTCCTAAAAGGAGTATGATTGGATAATCTAAACCATGTTTGCTTCCCCACTGGTAAGCATCACAAAGGAAGACATTTTTGACAAAGGTGCTTGCAATTATATTCCTGCACCTGGATCACCTGGGAACAGAGTACGTGTCGTGTGTGCCAGTCACTCAGTCACTGACAGCTCTTTGTGACCCCATGGTCTGCAGCCCACCAGGCTCCTCCATCCATGGGCTTCTCCAGGCAGGAATACTGGAGGGGGCAGCTAGTTCCTTCAGCAGGTGCTCAATATATATATTTACTGGCTGAACAGTCCTGCCACTGGTGAAAAGGCACTTCTCAAAGAAGCACAGATGATGGGGGAGAGGCAGTTATGGTCAAATAGAGTTCTTAAAAATTGAAATGACATTAAAGTCATGGCTTGTCAGGGCCTTTACTATGCTCTGAGTAAATTCCTAAATTTGATTGTCAAAGTTTTTTAAAATACTTTATTAATCATACATTAATTATTCTGGAAAAACTTGGTCTACATCTCTATGAAAAACCTGATATTTCTGTACCTTCCAATCTTTTCATGAAAGATACAGGTAAACTATTAATTAATTGGCACATATTCACCTCTGATATAAATTATAAGATGGAAGAGATACATATGTATTTCAAATCTCATAGTAGGATTATCAAAAATGGGCCTCTACTTTGGGGAAAGGAAATTTTCAGGTGAGAAAATTTTAGAGTGAGAAAAACCGAGATGAGAAGTGAAGTTTCTTAGTTGTGTGAGACTCTTTGCGATCCCATGGGCTGTATAGCCTAGCAGGTGCCTCCATCCATGGAATTTTCCAGGTAAGAGGTCTGGAACGGGTTAGCTCATTCAATTATTCATTTTACCCATCAAGAAACTTGCTCAAGGAAACTATCTTAAATTGGCAATTAAATACATTAGCAATGAAATTTCTTTACTGCTAATGTCAAAGATTCATCCTGAGCAACTATCTGACTAATATGAACAGCATCTTACTAATTTCCTTACATAATTATCTTGAATTGAAAAGAATATTCCTAGCAAGAATTATGTGTGCTATATAGTCTCTTAATTTAAAATTCTATATTCTTATTGTGTTGAAAAAAGGAGTGGCTCATTTAGATTTGAAAGGAAAAATAATTTCTTTCATATACTGAAAAGTTATTTAAAAAAAAAAATCACAGTGGGTCAAGTGAAAAACAAGAATGAAGATTAAATAGGGCCTAAGAAATAACATCTACTCCATATACTGAGACAGCTAACAAACTTCAGGATTAGAACTTTCAAGTGGTCAAGCTGGGAATTAATAGGAATTTCATTAATGGAACATACATGGTATCATGGATCAGGTCACCAGCATTAACACTATGATTTCTTTCTAAAACAAAGGTCTGAGATTCAGACTATAGATGCCATTTTCCCAGGGACGCCATCTCAGTCCTCAAGAGAGCGGGTCCGCCCAGAAGGTATCTTAGTAACTGGCTCCCCACTTGCCTTATTCACTCACCAGCATCCATTAGCCAATTCCACGCTTTATCTTCAATAGATAAGATACTGCTTCTTCTTGCCATGGTGCCATGAAAAGGATCCCGGAGGTTCCCTTAAGCAACACTTCCTGAGTGACCGGGGCAGCACCGGAGTGAAGGGTACGCCAGGTCAGCCACTTGTCCTTCCCAGCAATATTAGCAGCAGCAGCAGCAGCAGAAGCTGGAGCAGACCGTTTAGACCCGACTCCTTGCAGGATGCTAGCCAAAGCACTCTTGTTTACGCCACACCTAGACAGAGTTTGCCCGAATGTTCGCACCTTCCCCACAGAGCGTCAAAACAGGTGTTTTCCTGTGATCATGCTTAAAATCTGCTCCCCAAACAAGGTGATAAATATGCTTTTACTATGAAATTCCACGTTTCTAATTCTATGGAAAACACAGTCTTAAAGGTTTACGTTATCATAAAGAAAACTTGATGAATCTTTGTTCGATTTTCATTTACCTTTCCCACTCCTAAGAAGCAGGTACTCTGCCCTAACATTTCCTGTTAATGAAAAAAAGGATGTTACCATATAAAATAAATGTCATCATGCAACTTTGCTCGCTTCTTTCATTATACTCTATTTCCCTTTCTGGCACAGAGTTACATTTTACAAACGCTAATGTTTTCATAATCTTTACAACACTCCCGACAGATGGGGAAATATCAGGTCTCATGAACTTTATTTTACAGAAGAGGCAATGTCTTCTCTGCTTCTCTCTTTCATTCCCATTTTTATGTTATTGATGAGTTGCTTTTCCTCCCAGTAGTGCTTAACTTAATGAGTGGCTAGAATGTGTCTGGACATAGAAGGTAAATCACTAACAAAGCATTTACTTTATTTAACTAATTTATCTAGCACTCAAATCTCACAGATAAAAAAAAAATTAAGGTTTTTTAAAAAAATCTAAATAGTCTAACAAAGAGTAACTGAAAAACATATTATTATTATTCTCCTAATAAGTAAATGTTATTTACTTATTAGAAAATAACTATAAACACCAACACATGTATTCTCTGCACAGTAAATAATAATTCTCATTAGCAAAACTGAAACCCTACATACATGGATTCTGAGTATCACATGTTGCTCACATATCAATACTTCACATGTTCACTTAAACATCAAAGTAAAAATCAGAACAGTAATTAACATATACCACATGCCCAAGAAGTGCCAGGCATTCATTACTTTACATGTGTTACCCCATTTAATCTTCACAGTAACAAAATCAGGTATTACTACTGCCCCATTTTGCAAATGAGAAAACTGAGGCTCAGTCAAGTTATGCCACATGTTTAAGGTCACAGGGCTCAAAAATGATCACTGAACCCAGGTTATAGACAGTTCCAGGCCTGGAGCTCTTAAACACGTTGTGAAAACTGCAGTATCAGTTCTGGTTTACAAAGTTTAGGTAAACAGATCATATGTATATGGTACTTACTGTGTGCCCTAGAATTTCGTAAGCCCTTTACTTCTTCAAGATTCAAAACAAGTCAATAAGGTAAATATGTTCCTATTTAGGGGCGTAGGAATGTTAAGGACGTTGCCAAAGGTCATAAGAATTGTAAACAGCAAATGTGAACTTTGGATTCAGGGAATGTAGTTCCTAAAGTGGTTCTGGGTTTATGCCTACTCTCTATTGCCTCCTGAAACATGTTAGATTCTTAAATAAAGGAGATAAGAAATGTCAGCTCTGGCCAGAACCCTGGTGGGTTAGAAGGATCTTCTACCCCTGCTCCTTTTCAAAAACGTAGGTAGGAAGTACATAATGCCATATACCCTGGTGACTCAGACGGTAAAGAATCTGCCTGCAATGCAGGAGACCCAGGTTCGATCCCTGGGTCGGGAAGATCCCCTGGAGAAGGGAATGGCTACCCAATCCAGTATTCTTGACTGGAGAGTCCCACGGACAGAGGAGCCTGGCAGGCTACAGCTCATAGGGTCACAAAGACTCGGACACAACTGAGCAGCTAACAAGTAGATAAGCTTATACAATACATAATTCTATCATTTTTCTTAATGATGCTTACATTTAAGGAATTTACAAATGTTTTATTCTCAGATTTTAAAAAGGACAAACTCAGTTTCATGCTTTATTCCACATATCATATTTTCAGAGGCAATAACAGAGTAGTTACATTATTATCCTCACAGTGTCAGTCATTCTTTTTGGGGGGATTACCACTGCTGAGAGTCATATTTATTTTTATTCCCATAGCTGGCAAATAAATGTTATCATGTGTAGGGCCAAGACAATAACTGTGAGCTCAGAGGAAGCTTCAGAAATCCTAGGTTCATCCCTTGAGACACTGGCTGCAACCAACCTTCGACCAGGATACTTCTTTGAATATTCAGCAGCTGAAATGACCTTCTTTGAATTAGCTCTTAAGGACACAAAGCCATCTGGGGAATGTCAGACAGCTCAAATCAAGCATCTAGGGAGCCATGTGTAAGTCTGAGAAACCAATAAGAATACTGAGACCAAGCAATTAATTTGGCAGCAAGTCTAACTCTCTGGACAAATTTTGGCTAGCTTTAGCTTTTTTTTTGCTTTAACCTGATATAAATTACCATAAGAATCCATGAAAACTTCAGAGAGAAAATACAGTTATGGTAAAGGTATCTACCCTCTGCCAGAATTTAGCCACCAGCTGTAAGAAATGCAGCCATTTGGTGGCATTTAGCAGGAAGAAATCTACATACCCATGTGGCACAGCCTGGGGTGATGCATTAGAGCCTATTTACTCTCAATTATTTTTACAATCAAAAGTTTCCATAGAAGGAAGATGACGATTCTTTACCCTATTTTCAGACAACTACCTTCTCTGCAGAAATCCTTAGGAATTGGAATTATAGACTGTATCCACATACGCTTGATTTTTCTCTTTGCTGACAACAAGATTTAAATTTATCTCAATGTCCAATGTTAACATTGAATTAAAACAAATTATTCAAGATTTTTAGAAATAGATTCTGGAATTTTTTGGGTGGGAAAAAATAAAATAATTCCATGGGCTTTTACATAAGACAGAACATAACAAATGACTTTACGACCTTGGCACTGCTGAGTGACAGACGAGGAAGATGATGACTCATTGATGCAGTCATCTGAATTTCATATGAATATAAATAAATATATTATATATATATATATATATAGTCATTCTGACTTTTTGTCTTATCTATTGAAGTTACAGTTCTTACATCTTGCTGTCAATGACTGCAATTAAAAACTTAGAAATATGATTCTGATCATTTTAACAAACTTTACTTTTAGAAAGGTGTCAGACAATAAATTTATGTTTGTGGATGACTAAATTAACAGCTTCTTATTCATCAACTCCTACCAGGTCGGCTCTCTTTTATTTAATTCCGTGAACTTGGCTTTATCTGCAAAGAAATATATTAATAAGCACCAACTCTAGCCCGTACACAGATCAAAACAGGAAGAGCTGCAGTGAGCCTCCCAGCTTCTTCTGGAAATTAAACAGCGTACCAACTGTAATCAATCCTTAACTAACACAAGTCAGCAAGATATGTACTGGTGACCTAAAAGTGGAAAGCTTTAATTCTGCATTACAAATTTCTGAGTCATTTTGTCCTCACAACTTTTTATGCTTGAAATATACCTAAATGCTGGCTAAAGAAAATCTCCAAGAATGACTTAGTATTTCCAAACCAGGAAAAGGAAGGACTTTCAGTGTTTGAGATAAGGTTTGTTTTCTGTAGTTGGGAAATTTCTGTAGTTGGGAAAATAAACATTTCCTACGAAATTATGCCTGGGAGGCTGGGTGTGTGTGTATATGGAAAGAGTGTCTGCATGTGGGTAAGGGCAGAAAGGGAGAGAAAGTGAGTGAGGGAGAAAGAGAGAGAACTTTTTAGTAGTATTTGGCGTTCGTGCAAACTGGTTATTCTGTGCTGGAATCAGACTTTATCTCAGGAAGTGTGTGTATATGAGTCATGCAAGTATCGCAACTTATCATAAAATCAACAGGAAATGCTTACCTGACTGCATATCGTATTTCTATAAATGAAGTGACATAAAATATGTCCCACGTGGTTACCTAAAATAACAGTAGTCTTGGGTCTCTAAAGTTAGTTAGATAACCTTTTAAAATTTGATATCTTTATTTCAATATACATAAGCCAAATACATATATATGTATGTGTCTCAACATACATACATACTTTCTGCATTTACATTTTTTCTAAATAGGAGAATATACGAATTTTGTCCTGGTGTGATTATATAATCTTAGAGATATCTACTTTCTTGAAAACTACTTTTTATGTAATTTACTGTTTACTGTAGTTACTGAGGGATGACCAACAGAAGTAACAGTTTTATATGTCAAGTAGAGATACATATGTAACCTAGCATATGACATTTGAAGCATCAAGGCATCCGTAAGAGCTTCTACTACAATGATCCATCTTCCCACGTTGGTTAGTTGGAAATATGCCATACAAGCCTGTGTTTCAATATCTGGATATCGGATAAAAAGTAGGAAGACAAAATGCCACTTCCAGATCTGTGTCTATCAATTCATCTAATCCTTATTACACAGAGATATATTATTATTACTCTTTGACAGATGAGAACATTCAGAGAGATTGGAAAGCGTGTCCAGCAAAAGCTGTTCCATGAATGATCCTAACAGAAATGAAGAATTAATAGGATTCTACCAACACACACACCACTTGTGATGTTAACTTTCTTGTTTTCTGTTACAGGGACTGTGACACACATATACTTCATCTGATATATAGAGTTAAGTTTATATTTTTGAGAATTTATAGAAACAATTCTTACAAGTATTTGGAGATTGTTGCCTTTTCAGTTGTCAGATAAGTAAACAATAAGTGAAAATTATTTCAAACCAAGTAGCACACTTTTTTAAGACATCCAGAATGTTTTTGTTTTACCTAACACTTGAAAACAGTAGAATGTTTGCCTGTTTTAAAAGAAATCCATTTTCTTTAGGCACTTGGATACTGCTGTGTGACCTAAGCCAGGTCAGTTTGGCCAAGGAGTAAATATCTCTCTTTTATTTCAACATCATTTCTTTTATTTCTCTGAATCCCTAACAGAAAAATGTCCCCATTTTATTTTTGTTTGTTATTGACATAAACACTATATGTTGTAACTAAACGTGGCCAGTATTATTTCTTTTTTTAAAGTCCAGTTCTGCCCTGTGACGAGCTTCTGTCTGTCTGTTAGCACTGGTACTTCCAGTTCCCCCTTCCTGTTTAAAATACTTCTTCCCCCATTCCCCACCTTTTTTTCCTTCCAGAAATGACTAATCTTCCTGTTATTCTTCTCTGTCAATTTTCCCCCTGGTATTCTTTTCGTGTTGCATAACATTTACTTTTCACCAACTCTTTTTAGAAGTTTACTGCTGTATCCTTGACTTTAGCCTTCCTTTTTCAACAGATTAAAACAGTCAATATTTATGGATCAGTACACTTTTTGATCAACTTTCATGCTATGTAGATTAAGCGATTTCCTCAAGTCAAAAACACAGCTATTGTTTCCATTGACATAATATAAATATCAATTCTTTCCATTGACATAATATAAATATCAATTCTTATCTTCAAAGTTAAATTCAGTTTAATCCTGTTACCAGATACCACAATTAAAGGGTTTAGTTTTTTGTCTTTCAAATTTCCTGATAAGGTGCTAGCAAAGCAAACCTAATACTGCTGCTTTTAAACATCTCTTGCCTCTCAGCACTTCTCTGCAACATCATACATCATAAAACATGTTAGCATAGACTTATAAGCCAAATGTAAAATTTCTCTATCTTACTGAATTTCAATTGCAAAAAAGTATTTTTAACGATATTCCAGGAATCTGCCTTTTACCCTAATTTCAAGTAATTATAACAGCTATTTCATACTATCTGAACATGAATAAAAGAGTTTCTATTATAGAGAAAACATCTTGAGAAGACTTTTTGAATTACAATGGTTATTTAAATAATACCTAAAATTTACAACATTAACAGCACATGTCTAGCAAAACAATATAAATTATAATCTCAGATTTGCAGAATACATTTTTCTGGTGAATTCAACATTATATTGTATTTGCTATCTTCTAAACACAAATCCTGTAGAGAAAGGAGGGTCTTACTAGTACAATTTACAATGGCTATTCATACAAGATGTTCGCAAAGATTTAGATATATGTTTTCTAAAATCCAAAACACCTTAAAAAAAATCCTGACAAAACATATTTTAATTATAGGAGATAAAGACATCCATAAGATGTCACCCTCAGTTCCTGAAAACAGGAGTCAAATTAAGTTCAAATACTTGCTTATGTTAAGACAGCACAGGATCTTAAGCATTTACTTTTGTCTTTTGTTTTAGGGAGGTCCTCATTATTCCCTCTTCTTACCTTTCCAAATAATAAAAATAAAAGCTTCCTCATTCGTCACGTAGAGTGCCCTATATGCAGATATTTCATCTTTCTTTGGGTCAGCAGGAACAACTTTCAAATCTCTTTACTGTTTTTATTTCAGAGACTAGGGCCAGGGTCTCTAAAATCAACTAAAAATACCGTTTGCTAAAAATGTATAATATAGGACACCAAATATGAGAGTAAGCAAAAACAGATACATAGACACATTTGGTTTTTTTTTTTAATCACATAATATTATGAATAGGAAACAAACCCAAACTATATATTCTGTGAAAAAGCTGGGCCAGTGTCTTCTACATCCCAAGTAGCTAGCCTAACCAGGTGCTTACCAAAGAAAACAGATGAGCAACAAATAACTTCTGAGAGAACAGACTCTATCAGATAGCAATATATTTACAGTACACAAAAAAGATAGGAAAGGGAACTTTCCATGAGAAGTAATGTTATCAAAATGCATTTCATCCAAAAAAAGAAAAAAAAATCTTAGAAAAATAATTCAAAGAATTTCCCTAAGGGGAATTTTGTAAAAATGAGTTAGAATACTTTGAATATATTTATAACTGCATTTTGCTTTTTTATTAGAAGTTAATGTCTGATTCTGAATATTGGTAAATAAAGAATCATGCATTTCTCCATCTTTTGCTGCTGCTGCTAAGTCACTTCAGTCGTGTCCGACTCTGTGTGACCCCATAGATGGCAGCCCACCAGGCTCCTCCGTCCCTGGGATTCTCCAGGCAAGAATACTGGAGTGGGTTGCCATTTCCTTCTCCACCATCTTTTGCTATAAACTGTATCACGGAATTGCCAATTGGATCCTATGGAAAAGCACTTCATAGAAAAATTTCAGGTAATAAACGCAGCAAGAATAATATAATTAAAAGTCACTGCTTTACAATCCCTAACAAAATCATGGTGCTATGAAAATGCTCAACAATGGAGTGAAACCACTGGATCCAGATCTGATGGAGACTTTATAGGAACTGACCCAAGTTCACCTGAATTTACTGATAGATTTCAACATCATTAAAAGTGGAGAGAAATGAAATTTATTCCCTCCTGATGGGATGCAACTGGAAGTACACAGCACCAGTTGGGAAATATTCTCACCAAATAATAAGAAGCAGCATTAAAATCGAATTCAATTCTAGTTTTAATTTCTAGTCTACAGAAAATAAGGGTGATGGGGGAACAAGCTAAATGATACTACTGGGAAGCAATTAGCTAAATTCAGAATCTCAAATATTCTCTAGGACAATGACCTGATTTTTCTCAACAAATAAAGCATAAAGGGGAAAAGGAGCAGGAATTATCATAGATTAAAAGAATCTTGAAAGACATAAAATCCAAATAGGTATTTTTTAGATGCTCATCTGAGCGATCTATTCATAAAAATAATTTGCTGTGATAATTGAGAAAAAGTTGAACATAAGCTGGGAATTAAGTGATACAATGAAATTATTATCAATGTTGATAGATTCGTAAATATGTTATATTTAAAACAAGTTATTAAGACATAAAGTTCCTACATACATATAAGTAAACTGATAGAATGTCTGAGATTTGTTTTAAAAGTTATCAGGGAAACAAGAAAACAACACCAGGGACAAAAGGTATGTGGAAGGTAATAAATGAAACAAGACAGACAAAGTATTCATAAAATGTTCACATGGATGCATGCATACAAAATGCTGATTGATACATACACAGAAGGTGTTGCAATATTTCTCTAATTCTGTGTATGCTTAAATATCACCATAAAAAATTTTTTGGTTTTGTGTTTTTTTAATTTTTTAAATTTTTATTTTTTTAGTTGGAGGATAATACCATAGTAATTTCTTAAAGCTTCCCAAAAAAGGGAAAGAAAATGAAAACAAAGTATTGCCTATAAGAACAACCAAACTTTCTTCTGTATTTCTGACTCAGAAATAAAACAAAAGCAAAACCTGGTTGACAAGCTAGGCGCTGCTTCTTAAAACTTGATCTGACGGACCTAACTCAATTCATTTATATTTGGGAACACAAAAGTCTGTATCTGTAACAGGGAAATAAATGACCTTTCCTACTTCAGGACAATGTATATATGAACATAAATTATAAACTTAATTGGCATCCATGGGGTTGCAAAGAGTCAGACACGACTGAGCGACTTTCACATAAATATAGATACCGTTATAAAATGCTTTCTTGTTGACCTTCATGTCACACGGGTATACTATCATCTCTTCAACCAAATAATAAGGTCTTTAGCAGCAAAGTCTCATATTCCTTCAACCAACAACCATTCAGACATTCTTTTCGATGGAGTCTACTACGTAACAAGTATTTCACTAAATGACAAAATCACGAAGGTGGTACGTCACATGTCATGCACGGAAATCCAGAGAGGGAGGGAGACGCAGGCAATTAGAATTCAGGTGCCAAAGGCAGTGATGGAGACATGAGCCGGGGGCATTACAGAGACAGCAAGGCGGGATAACAGCATGGCCAGGGCGGGCTTGAGGGCAGCTTCTGAGACGAGGTCATGGATAAACTAAATCTAAGCATGAAGAAAGTGTGCAAAACTCATATAGGGAGAGAAAAGCTCTACGCAGAAAAACGGGGAAAAAGAGAGGACATTAGGTTGGGACAGCGAAAAAGGAAGGCTTCTAACCATAGAGCGCTGAGGCTAATACTCATGGTTAGAGGCACTGAGTCTCAATCAGTGGCCCTCTGGACTAAGCAAAATGTTAAGTACTTAGTAAGGAATCAATAAATACCTATTAATTAAAGTACAGAAAGGTAAGTAGTCATACCACTTGTGTGTGCTCACTGTACATCAAGCATTTTGCTATTAGACTAAGGAAAGTATATTTCTCATCCAACGTCACACCCATCCCAAGGCAGGTACACCCTCTCTTACAGATAAGGACACCAGGACACAGAAAGCAGAAGTAATTTGCTCAGTCACTCCACTGGCAAGTGGGATAGAAAGAAACTATCGGGAAATAAATGAAACAGCAGAGGAAGAAGGTATCTGGAAAGAAAACTCTCCATGGCTATTCCACATGGTCAAACAATTGTTCAAAAAAGAAGAGATAATTCTATAACCAGTGGGTGCTGCTAAGTGTTTAATAAGTGGCTTTCTGAGGAGGGAGCCATACCATTTGCCAATTTCCACAGTGCAAATCCTCCCACCATGGCCAAGTTTCAGCTGCCGACATGACGTCACTTGACCTGGAGTTAGGAAGAGGTCTTAAGTAAGCCAACTCTACCACACCACTCCCTGAAGCCTTCAACAAGCTATGCGGGGAGACAGCTGAATCAACAGGCTATCCACATGATCAGAAGATAAGAAGTAAATCAGAGAAAAGGAGCCACTGCTATCTCGTGCTATCCACAGACTCTGTACATAAGCAACATTCAATTTATAGCTGAAATTAATGAGCTCCTAAGGTGTATAATGAAATATATGAAAGGCAATGAGAATGGACAAGTAATTCATAGAGATTCCTCAAGGAAATATACATTGTATGTGAATGACAGAGTTGACACTAAAAAAGTATTCTTTGTATGTGATTAATGAAGAGTGGCTTAGTGAGTGATTCCCTGCTAAACTCTTCCTCCCTCAGGGACCACACAAGAGGATTTATTTCTGACCAGAGAAGTGGAAAACTGAAAGCATGGTGTAGGGAAATTATTCAATTTTGGTCAGCAACAGTCACTACAACCAAGAAGAGAAGAGGGGGATTGCTTTTGCATACCATGTGCTTTACAAGTTACCTACCATGTAAAAGGGGTAGGATGACACCGATCAGAAGAAAGGAGGGGAAGAAGCCAATTACTCACAGATCTAGATGTATCTTATCTACATTTAAAGAACATACTGAGATATGTAGAAAAGGAGTTCAAATTATCAACATTAGTGTTATGTACACCATTGATTTGAAAATATTCCTTCAGGTTATCCATTTAACAATAGCACTGACCGAATAAGCACAGTTAGATGAATTTTGCATTTGTATAAAAGGGAGTTATAATGATTAATATTAATATATCGATCCTTTCTCCTTATAAAGTTCATTAATCACTTAACAAGTGTCCAATAAATAAATATATCTAGATAAATTATAAATGAAATATAAAATCTATTTTTCACACAGAATGCGAATACAACGTCAAAGAAAAGCAGCTGGTGACTAGCAGAATAAAAGAGATAAATTCTACACTAATGTGTTATAGAGGCCTAGCAAACTTTTAAGCGAGTATATACCTGGTTTTGGTTCATGGTATGGACTGCAGCCTAGGCAGTTCAAGTCCTGGCTTATATAGACTCCCTAGGAAAAAAAACGCAATCCATGAGCACTGTCTTACGCTACCTGAAAGGAAGTGAAAGTTGCTCAGTTGTGTCCAACTCTTCGCGACCTCATGGACTACAGAGTCCATGAGATTCTCCAGGCCAGAACCCTGGAGTGGGTAGTGTTTCTTTTCTCCAGGGGAGCTTCCCAATCCAGGAATCGAACCGGGATCTCCTGCATTGCAGGCAAATTCTTTACCAACTGAGCTATCAGGGAAGCCTTATGCTACTTAATACACATGGAAAACAAAAGCAAACGATGCTTCTGAGCCTATACGTTGCTTTCTGATGTTATCGTCTCAATAGTAGGTCCCAGGCATCTTTTATTGGGTCAATTTAACTATTGATTTCTACTCATAATGCTTATCAGCAGCAGAAAAAATGTCACTTTTTCAGTTCACTGCCTTAGGGAGAAAAATTCACAGAATAAATGATTAAAAATGAAAAAAATCAATCAGCAATATTGTTACCTAGTACATAAAATAACTCCAACAACCAATTTGCCTACTTAACTAAATGGACCTTTCTTCAGCCCAGTTACTAGACTGGGATGAGACTACAGGTGTGTATTTTTAACTTTGTGATATCAAGTTGAGAAGCGAAAATTCAAGTGATTTTGCTGTCCTACATACAACGCTAGTTTTCATTTCTTTGAATGAGAGAGGCCGTCAAAGAGGTGTCTATGTCAATTTTTAATGATATGTGTGGTCTACTGCTATACAGTAAAAACTAACACAACATTGTAAAGAAACTATACTCCAATACAAACTATTTTTTTAAAAATGTGTGGTCTCTTACAACTATAATGGTCATAATTAGTTTAACTGCTTTTTGTAAACCTTAAGGGCAAGAGCAAGAAAGGTTATGGCATGGATCAACAGCCACTATTGTAGCTGGTATTCCACATTTTGTTCCATTTCAAAGTCAATACAAGTAAAGTCGTATTTACTGGAAGCTCACCACGTACTGGGCCTATGGGTGAGCAATGGTGATTCTAATGACTAAGG
Source organism: Dama dama (assembly GCF_033118175.1). Taxonomy (NCBI): domain Eukaryota; kingdom Metazoa; phylum Chordata; class Mammalia; order Artiodactyla; family Cervidae; genus Dama; species Dama dama. The sequence continues at coordinate 6,505,642 of NC_083699.1, read as the reverse complement.
CAACGCCTTTGCTTTCAAGACAGCTTCTGGACAGAGGAATGGATGTAAAAACTTAACTACAACAGTCTGTCTATGCTAGGAGCACCACGGAGTTCTAATGTCTCTTTCCTGAACTGTATTCTTATGCAGTAAAATCACCTAGTAAGTAATGTATATGTGTAAGTAATGTGTATGTTTTCATAGTTCTGAATTATGGTAATATTACCTGGTTTATTAGAATCATATCTAAAGCCAGAATGGATAGACTTTAAGTTAGGGATTAAGAGACTATCCTAGGTGAGAATATGTCCAGATTATAAAAAAATAATAGAACTCAAGGTAAAACAAATTATCACCAACTCTTCCAATCAGTTTAAAAGTAGATCCAACTGTGTGTTGTTTTGAAATTAACGTGTTCCTGTGTGCTATACAAATAAGAAGACAGACTTGAAAAACAGAAACACAGATTTGCTGATTTAAGAAGTTTCTTAAAATGTGGGTGATGAAGAAGGGCAAACCAGGCTCCCTAGAATGTCTCTTGAGCATTTAATTACTTCTCAACTTGCAAGATTAGGAAATTAGACTAGCAGCAAAATCATCAATGAACACAGGAAATGTAGTATGAGGGTGTTCTCTTTTGAGCACTGTAGGAAGAGGCTCACTGATGGAGACAGTAAGCATTGCTTACGCTGCAGGGAGACGCCCTGCAGAGCCCATATCCCGTTAAGAGTATCACCTTCTCTGAAAGCATACTTTGCGGAAAACACACAGACACACACACACACACCAAATCTAAAATAATGGGTCAGCAGAACTCATTCTCCAAGAAGACAACATTTACAAGTTGTGAAACTCCTTGAAGAGGGCCAATAATTCTCAAGAAATAACATATCTTACTACTCAAGTGGAGACGGCAGCATTTGTCACCAGCTACGTAATTACTCCACTCTAACCCTTAATGAGCCTGAAGCACTAAATTTTTAATCCCTCCTGATGGTCCTCTTCAAAGTGGATAAATGGAGGTTTCCCCTCAATCAAATACTTAATTGCTAGGACTACGGGCATCGGCACACAGTCTGGATCACTTCTGACTCACTAGAACTTCTCAGTTCTTTTTAAGATAGCTCCTGTCACGCAGCTCCTAAAAGCATTGTTAGAGGGAAGAAATAATGAGCAAGTGAACAAGTGGCAGGACCTAGGCATTTATACTTTGGGGAAGCTTGGACTCTCTTTTCTGCTTAGGTTGAAGACTTGTTAACACCATAAAGGTTTCACACTTGGAAGACAAAACCTTTTTGTTTTACCTAAAATTAAAGTGTGGAGAATTTTAAGAGCATCAGAGTCATGTGATCTACTGACAATATCATGTGTCTTTGTCATTATTATTAGGTCTACAATAAAAAAGACAGTTATAATAGTTGCAGTCTGGACCTCAGAATGTTTCCCCGACACTAATCAATGCTCTTCTCAGTATCCTCAGGAGAGAGAAAGAAAAAGGAAAAGCAAACACTGATGGTATTGGTAGCCTGGTGGTACTGCTTCTCCCCATGTAACCTTTGAAGAATAAATTAATACTGTTCTATCTACGTGTGATACTTTCCCAACACACCATGCTAACTAACAGTGAGTTAATACTGTCACAAGAATAACTGTGTATTGTGCTACTGCCCTGACCAATTACCATTCCCCTCGGAGACATGGGCTGTCCAGACAACACCCGTTATCAGAAAGCCCAACCACGTCCTCAAGTGCTGCTTGCACAAGATAACATACAAAACACGGCAGAAGTGCAATAAAGGCCTGTTGAAGAGACTTTCATCAACAGAACACAAACAGTCTATTAGGGCACCAGAGCAATTTAACTGGATGAGTCCTACCATAAATGAGGGGTGCCGGATTCCTTAGAGAAATAGTTTAAAAAGAGTTTTATATCCAACAAATGTCCTATTATACGAAAAAAAAATTTCTCTAAGGAATTTGAAAGCACATAAAATCTGCTCACAATTATCAGCATGGTCAGGAAGAAACGCTGCTTTCAATTCACTGAACACCAAATGCCAAGGACATTCAAATCACCGTACATAGAGAGGTGATCAATGTAAGCTTCTCCTTCTTAAGGAGTTTGTCATCTTGTGGCAAAAAGAAGCATGAAAAACTGAACTGTAAAATCAGGTATAATGTGATTTATTCTGTAGTACATAAAATGGTAGGAAAATGTAGAGAAGACAAGTTATTCATGAAGTATGTCTCATCTGATAATCACTGTATAACGAGGGCCTCTTATGAGTAAGAGACACGAAAGAGAACTAATAACTCATCTGTCAACTGCAACCACAGGTTGACTTCAGATATAAAAGTTTAACTAAAAATATCATTCTATAAAAATCAATTGGCTATATAGAATGTAAAACACAGGATATTGTGTATTTTATGATGTTAAATTATGTTAAATCCAATACATCCTTTTGTTAGTAAATTTTGGTACAAAGTTAGGATTCCCTTTTTTTTTTTTGGAGAATCTACTATTAAACAGCAAAACACTATAAACCTTTAATACTGCCAGTAATAAGGCATCATGTTAAGTCAAGAAAGCTATGCACCTTGATGGCAGCGAACAGCACCAACTCGACCTTAATTAATAGTAGTTATCAACCAAGTGTGTCATAGGCTATTTTCATAAGATGAAGACAGCTTATTCCAGTTTTTGCTGTAACTAACTGACCAGTCATATTTAAGCATCCTGGCAATCTCAGGATCTTCATGAATATGATGAAACTCTAACCCCACCAGTGGCTCCTCAGTTTCCTAATACGAAAAGCAAGTGGATTGCAAGACATCATTTCTAAAACTCTTCCAACTGCAATCCAAAGAATCTATGGATCACTGGAGTTCAATGCTGAAAGTGATAAAAGAAATTCTGTCTAAATATCATGCAAAACCCTTGAAGATTCCATGAACAATCTTTTAAAATGTAAAGAAAAAAACAAATCTTAAATTTAGGCAAGAAAAATGTCAGGTATTTTCAAGGAAAAACCCAGCACCTGAAGTTTTTATTCTTGAAATGTTTACAAAGTTTAATTGTAGTGGAGGCTTGACTATTCAGTGATTTGCCCCTACAAGTGTTACTGTAGTAAAAATGCAAGTGGAACCCTAGATGAATCTAAATTTTCTTTCAAGTTACTACTTGAAAAATGCTAGAAACTCTTCCAACACTACAAATAAATATAAGGGTTAGCAAGTTATTTTCCAAATTTTAAATATTAACCTGATACTGAAAAATCATAACAATCATGGGTACTTAAGAAGCTAGAATCTGTGAATGATTGCAATGTCTTTTTTTAAATCTGTATTTTATTTCTGTTCTTCAAATTGACATACTAGCTACTCATGGCTTAGAAATGAGATTTGCAGGCTGTTCCTTCCAAATATCTATGTAGTGATGATAAATCCAGTGATTAGAATCCATCAAGTTCACATGAAGCACTGTCACGGGTACAAAAGCTGCTGCTGGACAATGCATCTTTTCAAACCACTGAAAACAGAATCTGTAAATCCACAAATGACTGATTTTCCACCAGTCAAGTCCTGTGCCTGCATGCTAAGTCTCATCAGTCATGTCCAACTCTCTGCAATCCCATGGACTGTCGCCTGCCAATCCCTTTTGTCCATGGGACTCTCCAGGCAAGAACATTGGAGTGGGTGGCCATGCCCTCCTCCAGGGGATCTTCCTGACCCAGGGATTGAACCCACATCTCTTATGTCTCCTGCACTGGCAGGTGGGTTCTTTATGATCAAGTCCTATTTTCACTCAAATGCAGTTTAGAACCACAGAGTGGAAGACACCTGAAGCAACTTGGTAAACTTAAAACATTTCATCTTTAATTTTATGATGATGCAGTTTTATATGTGCTCAGTTCAGTTCAGTTCAGTCGCTCAGTCATGTCCGACTCTTTGCGACCCCATGAAATGCAGCACGCCAGGCCTCCTTGTCCATCACCAACTCCCGGAGTCCACCCAAACCCATGTCCATCGAGTCGGTGATGCCATCCGACCATCTCATCCTCTGTCGTCCCCTTCTCCTCCTGCCCTCAATCTTTCCCAGCATCAGGGTCTTTTCAAATGAGTCAGTTCTTCGCATCAGGTGGCCAAAGTATTGGAGTTTCAGCTTCAACATCAGTCCTTCCAATGTGCTACTGGAAATTTATTTTTAAAAATAGTTTAAAAATACAATGACCAATAATCTGCCAAGGTGATGGAGTTAATGTGCATAAGGGTGTTAAATAATTTCCTACTGAAGTTCAAGACAACATTCATTAAATAACTGGAAATGTATGAAGCAGTATCCTTTTAAGGAGTTTTGTTATAAGGTAAACACATTTTAGTGATTAAATCGCTTTCAGAATGCTGGCAACTCCAGATTTCATTTTTCTTCCATTGGTGATCTGTTTTTCTAGAGAACAGTTACTAAGAAAAATATTTTTCAGCTAGTCATGAGAATGACTTCCTTAGAAGTCCTTTTCTTTGTACTATTAAACAGTCTGGAAAATTGCTTGCTTGACTCATTCATGCTGTCAAAATATACTACAGGCTAAGGCTGACCATCAATTTTCCCTGCTTCCTAGAACAACACATACAAATTATGCATGAAGTTCTAAATGGCATTTGGACTTTTAGGATCACTTTCATGTCTTGATAGTTTATAAAACTATACCTACCAGGCTAGTCTATTCACTTGCTATGCCTAAGGACTGCCTCTAAAGAAAGAAAAGTTTCGTTCATTTAAATCCATGATCAATTAGAAATTCAAAGACAAGATATTAGAATTACTTCAAGATTATTATATTGCAATTACTTGGAGATAATAAGATGAAACAATATGCAAAAATACAAAATTCTTTACAAAAATAAAATAATTACGAGGTCAACCAGGTTATCAATGAAACTCCATATTTGTTGATATATAAGAAGCTTAAAAGTAGCATTCTTTTATCAACTGTCTAATTTTTTGTAATTAATAGAAGAGATATAACAAAATGGAAGATACATATCAAGACTGAAACTTGCTAATTACAATCCTTTTTTTTTAGGGATAAAGAATGTTATTTTAGGAGAAAAAAAAATTTTTTTTGTATCCAAAAGTTAGCAGGGACATTAATGAAATAAAGTGACTCCACTCCACATTCTAACCATGAATAAGACATTAAGTAGGTGAGAAGGTTATTTCACTTTTTTAAAGTCATGTTTTCAAATTTATTATTGTTGTTTAGTTGCTGAGTTGTGTCCAACTCTTTGCGATCTCATAGACTGTAGCCTTCAGGCTCCTCTGTCCATGTAATTTGCCAAGCAAGAATACTAGAGTGGGTTGCCATTTTCTCCTCCAGGGGATCTTCCCAAACCAGGGATAGAACTCAATGTCTCCTGCTTGGTAGGTGGATTCTTTACCACTGAGGCACTGGGGCAGTCCTTTCAAATGAATCCACAGTGCTAAATCAGGAAGCAAAGTCAGCTCTATATGCAGAGTCTGGAGCATATGAAGACTTTCAGATGATTTTATTGTTGGAAGAAAAATATATCTCCTATATGGATTCAGAAGTCACGGCAAAAATACTACACTCCCTGAACCTCTTAGCAGTTTTTATTAAAAGACTAGCTGTAACCAGGAGCACAGAGCTTTTGAAAATATATATCTGGTCATGTCTCTCGGTTTAGAGGTTCCGAGTAGGTACAGATGGTGGGGCAAGTGGCAGAGGTAGGAAAAAAATATACTTTCCAGGTCTTTTTTGCTTTGTGCAGAAAGCCTAGGAGAGTACCTGCATACAGCAGGCATGCCACGTAAGCTTTTGACTTACATGGAATTAAGTGGCTCCTACTGTTAGTATGGTGGATCACTAAGCAAGGGAAAGGTTTGGGGCGAGCAGGTATTTGTAGCAAAATGGTCCAACTGGCACCGTCTCTGACACACTCTCTCCTTTCAGTGCTGAGGTTTCACATTTCTACTGTTCAAGTTCCAAACTGGCAGGTCCTTTGAGGTCAGGGTTTTAATAGGCATTTCCAAAAAGCCAGTTGTCATTGTTTGCATTCCTTCATTTTTTCAAAAATCATATGCTAGGCAAATAAACCAGAGGTGACAAAGGGTTAGAGATCAAAAAGCCCTGGAAGGTATTAACATGGGGAGAAAGTGGTCCTCTTTCAATCATCCTGAAGCAAAATTTTGAAAAAGTAAACACACTTAAAATTTGAGGCTATAATGTGACTAGGAAGGATTAATATGGAATGCCTTTATTAACCTGAAATTACTATCATTATTAGTATTTAAAATTTTTTTCCAATCTAATATTTCTGTAAGAAATGTGTATGTGTGCGTGTGTGTGTGTGTGTGTGTGAGTGAGTCAGTGAATGCACAAGTACCTGCTCTTAGACTGTTGATATTATCTGTAGAAACTTGTCTGCTGGAAAATGTTTCTTTAACTTTGGTTTGGCTCCTACCTTGGAGCTGATGGGAAATAAAAACTTTTCCATGGATTAGAGCCAAATGTGCTGCTAAAACAAAAGGTAACATTCATTAGGACCATGGTACTAATGATCTCATTCTGAAGGTTAATTTTTTTCACATTAATGTAGACTGTCTGAAGTTCAGAAAATTCATACAATTAATGTCAAGGAAAACAAGTAAACATCACCTCATTTTAAATGTAATTGTTTACACAGACAAATATTTTTAGCTAAGAAACATGAAATAAATGAGTAGATAAAAATACCTCAGTTGATTCCCAGTTTACTCATTTAGCTTAATTTTCTCTCTGCAATATACCCCAAATTTGAGCACCTACACATACATACACATTCCATTTGTTATTTCTACATATACCCAATAACACATGGTTTCAATATGAAACCATTCTTAGAAAGAAGTGATTCTTTCTCAATAAAATGTGAGCATCCAAGGGTGTTAGCTCCTTTGATTTTTAAACAAAATACAGGGGGGAAATCCCAGCACTTACACATCTGCTAACTCAATATAATTGACCATTTAATGCCAGGAATGACTTACTACACAATTTTTGGCATCTTCTAAAATGCTGAGAACAAATTTTATGATCTCTACCCTCAGAGGTCCTCCTGTACTTTCTCTTAATTATTTCACAACATGTGAAAAGCCTAAATAGGCAACTCAATTAAACAGGCTACAAGCATCTCTTTCAAACATATTTTATCTTCTTTTAACATCAAGTAATGCAATTAACTCACTGCCACATACTAAATCAATACATAGCATAAAGAATGGGCAATAATCAATAGCCTTAACAAGAAGGCAGTGGCATGGCTCAATAAATCAAACAGTAAATACACAACTCATATTCTGAAACAGAATATAACAAAATTTACACCAACTACGAAGGAAAACCCGTAGCCAGTCACAGGAAACCACTAAGCCACACCAATCCGGAAAAGAGTAATACCAGGGAGCCGGGGCACTTGTCCCCATTCATTTCTAACCAAAGTGAAAAGTCTCAAACTTGTGAATTAGGCCAGCACGTTTTAAATATCTTGAAGCAAAAGAGCACATTTTACTGGACTAGAATGGGATTCTTATAAATTCTGAGTAATATGAAAGGGGGGGAAAATGAGGATGTGATAAATGGAGTATCTTGGATATAAATGTTGCTTTACACCTTTTAGGACATTAAGGGGTAGATGCTTAACCAACTAAGTAAGTTTACACAAGTATTAAAAGAACAAAGTAGGGATAGAGCAAATCATGAAAAAGAGACTTTAATCCTTCAATACTTTACTAAATAAACATCAATTTTATTTTTGAAAAAAGTCCTAGGTAAGTCTTTTAGGAAGAAATTTACATAACTAATATACATTTGAAATATCAAATGTGAACTATTCATTTTAGACCACCACAGAGCTAAAGAGGCATTAGTTTCAAATGAAATTACATTTGGAATGATGGTTACAATTACTTTTTCATTCATGGATACCTGCATTTAGGAAATAGCTTTTCAGGCACAATGATATAAATAACAACTTATTAATATCACCCCAATGAGCTTAAGGGGCTTCCCTGGTGGCTCAATGGTAAAGAACCCATCTACCAATGCAGGAGATGTAAGTTCAATCCCTGGATTCGGAAGATCCCCTGGAGAAGGAAATGACAACCTACTCCAGTATTCTTGCCTGGGAAATCCAAAGGACAGAGGAGCCTGGAGGGCTACAGTCCGTGGGTTTGCAAAAGAGTCAGACACAACTTAGTAACTAAGCTACAACAACTACAACCAGCTTGAAGTCAAGGGGCACACGGGCTGGAGGTTAAGAGATGTTTTCTCTTGATAACAGGCAAACGAGTAAGCTAGTATGTGATAATGCAGATAAAAGTCGCTTTTAAATTTTTAAATCAGAAAATGAGTAAGTACCTATAGCACAATATGCAAAATAATGAGACATCTCTTCTGACATAGGGAAGTTCTTCTTTTCAGGGGACGATAACGTGACCACATTCCAGCATTCAGACAAGAACATCACGTGCAGGTACTAGGTATGGAGCGTTCACACTGCTCAAGATGCTGCATGGAGCGATGTACATTATGTAAGGGATTTCCCTGAATCCTCACAAACCTTCAAAGAAGGAATCATTAGTCTTGTTTTATAGAGGAGGAAACTGAGACGTAGGGAGTTAAAGTGATTGGCATGAAGTCATTAGGAAGTGACTGATGGAGTCAAACCCAGACCCAGCTGCCTTTATGGTTTTGGCGCTTAACCAGGTCTTACTCTGTCATGAAAAGTTTTTAACTTACATACTTCTGCATATGGTTTTTGCAATTATTATGCAGATGCTACTTTGATTAAAAATTCCAGGGTAGCATTGGGACCAAGTAAAAACTATCTGTGGCAACATTACTCTTGGCACCAATATTGATTTGCTATAAAATACTACTGTAAATTTCATCCCAAGGAAAAGAGTATAGAGGCCAATCTAGACACTCAGAAAACACCAAAAAAAAAAAAAAAAAGTCACTAAAGCAAACTAATGAAGAAAATGCCCAGAGAAATGAAATCAAAGGACAAGGAAAACTGCTCACCTTTCCCTGTGATCAATTTGGTTCTAAACACAAAATAAGTTTGACTTATATACCAAGGGTGAATTTATATCAATTCAGTTCAGCCGCTCAGTCGTGTCTGACTCTTTGCAAACCCATGGACTGCAGCACACCAGGCCTCCCTGTCCATCACCAACTCCCGGAGTTTACTCAAACTCAAGTCCATTGAGTCAGTGATGCCATCCAACCATCTCATCCTGTCGGCCCCTTCTCCTCCCGCCTTCAATCTTTCCCAGCATCAGGGTCTTTTCAAATGAGTCAGTTCTTCTCATCAGATGGCCAAAGTATTGGAGTTTCAGCTTCAGCATCAGTCCTTCTAATGAATATTCAGGACTGATTTCCTTTATATATCAAAAACAACTTTGGTAAAAACGTATCTAACTAGCTGTTTGAAAAAACTGACATATTCAAGAAAATGGCCAAAAGGTATTAAGCTTCTAGTCATTTAAGGAAAGCTTCCCTGTAACACCAGCTCTTGATGTTAAAGGTTTTCTTTTCCCTTTTGTCCAAGCTGTCATTCGTCCAAATGAAACACTGTGTGAGAATAACTATATATCTCTCACAGAGCATTTTAAATCATATAATGAAATTAATATTTGAGATACTTCTCTTAAGAGTTCAATGCAAACTAACAGTTACTAAACACTCAGGCAGTCCAGAAATTTGATATTTTTAAATCCACGTTTTTTCTGAGTGCAAACATGCTCTTTTTACTACATCATGAACAAAATGCAAACAGTGATTCTTCTATTTAGTCATTTTTACTTCAACTACAAATAACTCAAAAGCCTTAAAAACAATGTTGTGAGCAATTTTAAAATTAACTATTCATGTGAAAAAACTTTCCTCTTACTGGACACAAGTACTATGCAAATATACAAAGAATTAAATTAGCTACTAAAACATTACAAGCTAAGTTTTAAAATACAATATTAAAAGTTATCACAAACACTTAAGTGTGACCTACAATAGGAAGATATATAATACAAATCATTGTCAAAGAAGTGGGTGAATGGTTTAATCTAGATTTCAATTTCATATAGTACAATTTTAAAAGACTTTAGAAAAGTTAAGTCTTTTTGTTTCTAGTATTATTAAAAATGCCCAGTGAAACTCATGAAATATTAAGAAGGAACTCTCACTCGTTTACAAAATAGTGTCTCATGATTCTATGCATTAGAAAAATACCAATTATACTACTTCTTGAATAAAAAAGGATATTTAATGTAAAAAAAAATCATAAAGATAATTATATAACAAAAACCTCCTTCTCTGGTGCCCTGTACTTCACTTCCAAGCTTTGTCTTAGAGTACTGAAATTTTTGGGTTTTTTTGTTTTTTTTCCCCAAAGCAGCCAATTTTGCTTTTCTAAACTGTTTTCAGTCAGGCATAATTATTAAAACTCTTCCTGATCTAAGTTTTAGATTCCCTATGTTATCAAACTCCCAGTTAAAATTTAGTATAAATTTCCCATTTTAAATTAAAAAAAAAAACAAAACCTTATTAGCAATTCTTCAGGGATTTTTTTTTTTTTCTGAATTAAGTAAAAGTGTGAGTGATCATGTTTTAAAAAGTACAGTTGTCTTAAATTCAGGTAACTACAGTTTCTCAGCAAATATGCCTAAGTATACATGTTTGTCATTCTAATATACAGACTCACTAATAATTAACACTATATTTTTGTATGCAAAAGTCGCTATGCAGTGCTTCATAACACTGTCAGCTTAAATGAGTTAAGCTCAGAGTGAAGGTTGAAGCATAGGCTCTAAAGATGGATTGCCTGTATTGGATCCCAGTTTGGCCACTTCCTGGCGGTACAAATTTGCATAGGTTACCTAATCATTCTAAGCCCCAGCATCTTATCTAATCAACAGATGATTATCAAGTCAGGCAAGTAAAATTAACCATTTCTGCATATGAGTAAAATTAACCATTTCTGCCTATCTCACCGAAGAATCAATCTAATTCAGGTTTATCTTGCTGAATTTTGGAATACGATGAATCGTGTACAAATTGTTTGCAATGTAAACATATTCTACTAATACAAGCACAGGGGTTCTCTGGCAGTACACATAACCAGAAGTGGAACTCATCCGCTCTTCCCACACAGACTACGCAATTGTTTCCAATGCTTTTCACAGCAAACCTTTCAGACATACACAAGGACATTTAACATCAACTTACATTTTACATGGGGAAAGTTGGATTCTTCTGGGAAATTTTAACATTGAAAGACAGAAGAGCTAAAACGATGTTTTATTATCCTATGATCATTTTAATCTTCACCGTACTTCTCAGAAGCTGGAACGTTTATAGTAACCACTAGTCTATCAATAGGTTTCCCTGGTGGCGTTGGTGGTAAAGAACCCACTTGCCAATGCAGGAGACAAAAGAGACTCAGGTTTGATCCCTGGGTCCAGAAGATTCTCCTGAAGGAGGGCATGGCCACCCACTCCAGTATTCTTGCCTGAATAATCCCATGGACAGTGGAACCTGGCGGGCTTCGGTCCACAGGGTCACAGAGAATCAGACACAACTGAAGCGATTTAGCACAAACACAGTCTCACAGAGTCTATCAACACCCTAAAAGGCTCTGTGTTATTCACCGACTGCCTACTGCAATGCCTGGTACATAGCAGGTAATAAATAATGAAATTGGGAGGAAGAATGGGCTGCTTTCATTAACTGAGATGCAAAGCTGGCAAATACTTTGGTCTGAAATTTTTTTAAAGGCCTAAACCTTCAGTATAAAGATCTATGTTTAGGGTGAAAATCTCTCCTCCAGCATTATTCCTCTTTATTGGGGAATACAGAAGCCAAGAGTAGCCAATGAAGATTCTAAAAAAACAGTAATAATATTTTTGCATTTCTCATTATATGTAGTTAACCTACTATATGTATGTTATATGTCAAGGTACTATATGTCAGTCATAGTTTAAAGATTTTGGAGAAGCTACTTAAAAAGACTCTATCATGCAAGAACTTGTAGATGATTCTTCTTCAATGTGGACCTGACTCTTTTAGTTTATCTGAGTTTAAGATGAGTTTGTTTTCTTGTTTTTGGAGTTTTCTTTTTTTAATATATTGGTGTTTTATGTGTACATTTATATTCAATTTATTACTGTGCTATGATTCATGGAAGACAATATCTGACAATAAAATTTCATGATAGTGAAAAAATTTAATAAATAAAATCATGATGATAATCTTTTTCTCATGGCTTGATTTAGATTTCATTAGTTTCCACTTAGTCATGAAGAGATATGAGGTAATGTGAAGAAAGATGGTTCATTCAGAACACAGATCTTTCTTAACAGGATTCTTTATAAATAAATGAATTCTTTAGTTATTTCTTTCTTCGTGGTTTATTTCTCAGTTGCCTCCCTTAAAGGGGAATTGTTTTATGAAGGGCAATGTCATCTAAAAAGGAATCTTATTTTGGGCATGATAAATTTGGCTCTCTTTTTCTCCAAAATATTTTTTTTTAACTTGGCCCATTTGGTAAGTTAACACTGTTTAGTTATAAAGACTTCCTGGGATTGGAAGATGTTACTAGACTTATTTGCAGTCTATGAACGATTTTAGAATATTAGATGAGCAAAGATATTGGAAAGCAAATAATCATCTGAATGCTGTAACATGGAAAAGAATGAATTACAGATGTAATTTATCTGTCACAAGCAGATCCTAAACACTGATTATGTCCATACTTGTGCACAAAATTGAAAATGATAGAAAAGCTTTCCAGCTTCTCTAACATTAATTTTTCATGTTTTACTTTGCAAAATTTACAGTCAACTATTAATAGCAGATGCTTCTTACCTTATCTGAGAACAGCCTGGACTTAAGTATAAGTGATTCTGAAAACCAGAAGCCTCCACCCCATGTCTGAATTTAATGCAGGGAGACAAATTCTAACTTAAAATGCCTGGGGTCCTATGGAGTCTTGAGAAAAGAGTTTGGGATCTGAATAAATAGTGAGTCTCAACTGAACAAGTTAAAATTTATAAACATTGTTGAACAAACTGAGAAAACATCAGAAGAATCCTTCTGGGCCTAAAACTGTGATCTGGGGTTAAAATATAGGTGGTTTCCAACAGACCAAGAGTGGTGCAGAAACAGCTGCCCCAGGCTGATGGCCTGTGGCTATGGGAACTCGCTTATTGGGGATTCTCTCTAGTTCTTCTCTTCCCAATTGTGGTCTTGGAATTAGTAGTTATGAGAAGGAAGAGAGGAATAAAAGGAAAGATAAACCACTGGAGACATTTCTCTCTTTTTTTCTTAAGTCTCTCTTCCACCGACCCTCCAACTGCTATTGAGAAGTTCCCCTCCGAACCCCACCACCACACCTAACACACTGGTCTCCCTTTTAGCAATCTGTCCCTGGAGGGCTGTGTTTTTAATATCTTCCTCTGACCTAAGAAGTGTTTAAGTTACACTTCTTGAATTGTGAAACTCCCATCCCCTATCACCTCCTAAACATCTTTGTTCTCATATCTGCTTCTTTATTGCTGATACCTTGAATATATCCTGTGATACAATGGCAAAAAAACTTTTTAATCTAATATTTTCACTATCCACCTATTTTTCCCTATTTTTACAAGTAATTAGAAATGGTATTAAAAACAAAGCTATGCTTTTGATAATTTTAGAGAAAAAAAAAAAAGAGGATGGGAGAAATTTGTTCATTAATATGAAGTTCCACAGTGGAGCAGACTCAGGACCAAAAACCTCTACATTCGAAAAGAAAGCAGGTTGAGCCCTTAGAAAAAAGAAAAGTTACCTGGAAGACATATATCAAAAAAGTCTTCCCACCCTGGGGAAACTTTAGACGACAGCCCCTCATCCCATGTTGTCGCTGTTCAGTCACTAAGTTGTGTCCGATTCTTTGCGACCCCATGGACTGCAGCACGCCAGCCTCCTCTGTCCTCCACTTTCTCCCAGAGTTTGCTCAAATACATGTCCATTGAGTCGGTGATGCTATCCAACCATCTCATCCTCTGCCTCCCCTTCTTCTGCCCTCAATCTTTCCCAGCATCACGTTCTTTTCCAGTGAGTTGGCTCTTCGCATCAGGTGAACAAAGTACTGGAGTTTCAGCCTCAAAAACAGACCTTCCAATGAAAAGGGTTGAATATTTCCTGAATATTAAATAACCCTCATTCCATACTCTTGTCTGTAGTCACTATGCTTCTGAGCCACTGCCTTGCTGAAAGCCAGCTCTGGGGCAAAACAGGCCAAATGTGGAACTGAGAAAACCTATTGCACTGGCTTGCAGAATATGTCCGGGAGTTTGGGAAAGGCCACTTCTCCTGCATTTGGCCCTGGTGAAATTGCACAGCCCCAAACTGAAACTTGAAATATAGTTTCCCATTGAAAGAGTTTAACAAAAGCAGTTGGGGGTCTATGACATTAATATTACTTAAGATGTATGATGAGATGGTATTCACAATGCTTCTGGGGACCCTCCTGGGTTTAATTAATAATCAGAATTTCCAGGGTACTATTTGTACCGGACTATAACTCAAGCATCCGATAGGTTACTCAGGCTTCCCAGGGTTGGACTAATGACTTAATCACACTGCTCCTGTGGGAAAATGCTTTCTAAATGATTAAAACTTTGGAATATGGGGTTTTTTTTTAATATACATTAGGGGATAGCTATTTGGTTTATACAGTGACCACTTATTTAAGATGATTAATTCAAAATGTTTTCCTACTTTAAAGAAATATATCTGAAAGTTGGTGGCAGCATTCTTGCTGTCATTTTGTGTTCACTCATTGATTCATTTGTTGACTTAAAATATAATTACTTTTGAGTATCTACTGCTTTAGGCCCAATGCAGCAAATCTGCCTGAAACATTAATTTTTATTCTAAAGCACTGCTGTTCAGGTGTTTTCTTTGCTGAATCTTTGGGATGTGGATATATAAATTAAGAAGTAATGTTTTACAGGACAGTTGTTAAAAGCATAGGCAGTGAAATGAGGTTACCAGGCTTGGAGTTTATCTTTTACTGGTTGAATGACTTTACACACATCACTTAACTCCTCTATTCTTCAGCATGACCATCAGAAGAATGACAGTGATACTGGTAACTCTTCAAAGAGTATTTGTGAAGACCTAATACTATGAAAAAATTAAAAGCACTGAAAATACCAACCATCATAGAATGATTTTTAATAAATAATAACTGATTTCATTTTGCTTCATACAGAGTAAGTAAGAGTAACGTATCTCTGCAGAAGAAGCAGAAACAGGAATCAGAGTAACTACAGCTTCTTTTGTCAAAATCATTTGAGACCTGTTTTTTATGACTTACATTCTTGTTATATTCCAGTTACAAATATTCACCTGTGCACATAAATATATACCGGCAATAGGAAAAATAAAGCAAGCAATTTTTTATTTATTCTGCATTAGTAAAAATCAATCCATTTGTGATATGCTAGATTTTATTGACTAACTACATCATGATTTCAAAGGGGGAAAAAAAAAAACTCTAGCTAGCCAGGACAGGAAAAGTGATGACAGGTTTACCAAGATAAGATACAAGTTTCTCTTCAGAAGTGATCTCTCTTCAACTACTCCCATACCCAGGTGCTTTTCAGGGGGAGTTAGTTGATTCTGGAAGTTTTCTGGGGGAAAAATCTCTCTAACTCTCCCATCCCAGTGACTGCCCTCCTGAATATCCATTTCCCTCCTCCTACCTACACTACCCAGAGGCATGGTTTCAATCAGGGCAACAGTTAAGAATACAGTTTCCAGCCCTCCCTGCTACCAGTAAAGAACCTAGGATAAATCACTGGGCAGAGCTCAAAAGACTTTTGCTAAAAAGAGCCTAAGTGGACCAGGCGGTGGCTTTTTTGCCCATGGCTCTTCCTGCTTCCTAGAATGCAGATGTAATGGCTGGAGCTACAGTGGCCATCTTACAATTTTTAAATAAACCTGTGGTTGGAAGGCATGTGCTCCTTGGGACCTAAGGGTGAAGAAATCTAAGTTCCAGTGACTGCAGAGTCATCACATAGTCCTGGACAACCTACTCAAATATAAATCCTTAGTTTGTTTATGCCTTGGGCTTCCCTGGTGGCTTAGTCAGTAAAGAATCTGCCAGCATTGCAGGAGACCTAAGTTCAATTCTTGGGTTGAAAGATCCCCTGGAGAAGGAAATGGCAACCCACTCCAGTACTCTTGCCTGGGACATCCCGTGGACAGAGGAGCCTGGTGGGGTATAGTCCATGGGGCAGCAAAGAGTCTAACAAGACTGAATGACTAAACCACCATCACATGATAGAGGAAAGGCTTCTCTGTTACTCAATGTTGAATGTAGTTCCTTAAGGACAAAATGTCTAAATAATTTCTATATGACTCCAGAGAGAAATGTAAAAAGGGATCTGAACCAACAGTTCTGATCTTGGGCATATAAGAAGCTGGAAAGAACTCGGGGATAACACAAGAAGAATAATACTGATCAGACATGGCCAAGGCTGAAAGATATTCAAGAGAAGGCCTTTCAATCAAATAATAATGTGTAAGGGGTTATAACTATTAGAATTTTTCAAAACAAGTCCTTATAATACATAAAGTTTTATCTCTAACAACAAACCAAATGCTATCTCAAAGTTAAAATCTGTCAAAAATGTGCCACAAGAGTATAAGTAACGGTGTAGGTGATGTGCATTTGATATTACTTGTATAGGAAAAATAGTATTTAAGCTCTGTAGTTGTTTACCATAAATAAATTTTGGAACAAGATGTCCTGACCAAAATTACTCTTGTTTATAGTGAAATTCACCAAGAAATCGCTATTCTAACAATCTGTTATACTTTAAGCAACTAAAGTATTTCTAACAAGCAACTTTTCAGTTGCTTTTACTGAAGCTTTGGCATATTATTAACCAGCATCTGGGGAGGGAGATGGGAGGGAGATTCAAGAGGGAAGGAATATATGTATACCAATGGCTGATTCATGTTGAGGTTTGACAGAAAACAACAAAATTCTGTAAAGCAATTATCCTTCAATTAAAAAACAAATTAATTTTAAAAAATAACCAGCATCAGTACTAAATTAAAGACTGTCTACTTAGTTACCCATTTTCACTGACATAATTTTTGGCCTTGTTAACATAGAAATTGCTCCCCTATCTACAAGCACAAAATGTGTTTCTGCTAAAGTTAGGGGGAAAAAAAAAAAACACTTCAAAATTTGCTCAATAGGATCTCTTTGTAAGAAAATAAGAAGCTTTGTTTAGGTCTGTGGGAAGGCAGAGACATTGCTCAGCATGAAAGGTAACAGATTAGCGATGTTGATAGCTGAAATCCTCTACTTATCCTTGGCAAGGAAAATGACAGCATTTAAGCTTCCCAAACTAGGTCCCGAGGTGTCTGTGCCGAGTCTGAGAAACATTCAATCTCTCACCTCTCGCGTGAACTGGGCGCATGTCACACACTTCCTGAATACAAGATTCACCCCACGCTGCACAGGCTCTTTCAAGTCAGTAACAGCCGTCAGGAACAGCCTCACTTGTACATGGAATCATTTTGAGACCATTTGCGGAATCAGACTTTTGTGTATGTTCAGAAGTACAATTAAAGTTTGAACTCGATTATAAGTGCCACATTGCTTTAGGTTTAAACTGTTTTTAATTTTGCCGCACACAAAAAATGAAACAAGATTAAATACAAAATAGAAAAAAACAGAAGTGTACCAAAATCTTATGAAGGGAAAAAAAAAAAAAAAAAAAACTCGCTCCAGAATGAGTGCCTTACCTATCATGATTCAAAACATGCCTTGAAATTTGTCCAGAAGTTTAAAAACCTTTACTCCTTTACAAATATTATTCTAAAACAGTCAAACCATAGAATATAAATAGGTAAATGAATAAAGTTGCATTACCAAAGCAGCTGCAGCTACTGAGAATTTCATTAAAGAAAGGTTCGTGTCAGAGTTGATGATGTCACACTTGGCACATTGACGGGGTTCTTTACAAAGTTGTGGAGTTTCTGCTCAGAAAATTTAACTTTAACATGCTACACACACATTGTACACAAGTTATGCTCAGAGTTAGCTCATCTCTTAAGTCACTGGAGGGTAATGAGGAAGCCCTGTCATCCTGTCACTGAAACACACATCGAATATGCACCTAGAGTTCCATGTACACAATAGAAAACTCTGTTAAAGTTCTAATATCACATGGCAGGCGCCCTTAGCAAAAGAGACGGCGACAACAAATTCTAAGTAAAAGTTATTCCAATTAAGAGCCTACTAGATCCAAGTTTTAATTCAAAAGTAGATGTTTAGCCTGAAACTTGCAGATATCGTTTCGTCAGGATTATCAGTTAAACTGGTTTAAAAGACATGACAGAAAGATTATGCCAGGATTTGGAGCAGCAGCAACACAGGCAATGGCTAAGTTGAAGATAAAACTGTGCTAACAATGGAAGATTTCTAAAGTCTAACTGTAAACAGCTTGAGACCACTTTATTAGGTCCATTTACGTCTGTCCCCACATAACCATCCAGAAACTTGGTCCAGAAACTTGGTTTATTTGTATTACTAACTTTGGGTTTTCTAGTTGTTCATTTACCTGTATGTTTACTCATTGTGTGTCTTCTAATAGCTAATTTTATTTTTTCACATATTATGCCATGTCTTCAGAGGAAACTTAAATGCATCTACCTGTGCCCTTGATTCCATGGCACTTTGTAGTAGAATCTGGTCTCTGATGTGTCTATGATAAATCTGATCAGCTGGACTAACTGTACACACAAACATGTATAAAATGAACAATGAATGATCCTAAACAAAATTGCCTAATTTGATAAGAGAACAAGGTACTAAACTTTTCAAAGGTAAAAGAGTTTTGCCAGATTTTGGAAAATAAATACTAAAGGTTATATTCCCCCTCCCTCAACACCTGAAAGATAAATGGATATTTGAACAAAGAATAATTCCATAAGCTATAGTGTATTTCTGTGACCAGAAGATGAATGAAAGCTTACTTTTTTGATAATATAAAAAACTTGGCATCATATTAGAATACATCCTGTAGGCTTTCTTTATAACAACTGTCTTAGTTAAGAAATTATTACTAAAGAAAAAAGGTAACTTGCCATTAACTACTCTTTGAATCATCATTTCTGAAACATAATATTCTACAAGCAGCTTATAGAATTGACATTTTCCTTTCGATATATTTCTCTTTCAGTATCCCTTTTATAAGCCATAAGGGAAAAAAAAAACCCTCTTCATCATTAAATAAAACACCTTTTCTAATGTTCAGAATACCAAAAGCAATAAAACACTCAAACCGCTAATTCGTAAAGAATTTAATTCTCAACATGAATATACTTTGTTGTAAATTGATACTGCAAGTGCAAAAGCAAAATTGAGAAAAATGAAGCACTTAGAACATACGATTTAATTTATAAATGAGCATTCATATTATAGCTTTTGTTCTATTTATTGCTATCTTTCTATTTCATGACTTGTTTCTGTACAATATTCCTCATTATTATATATTCCCATTTTATTTAGCAACACATACACTGTGATTCGGAATTCTATGTTTTCACGTAGTAAATACATCTAAGTTAATTATTTAAACTTTAAAATCACCAGTATGTAACTAAAATGCTACTATAGCTGATTTTCTTCCTATTCCCTTTAGAATATGCCAATTTGATTTCTTCTACATAAATACTTTCTTGAACTGTTCGACTTCTGTTTTTAATGAAATGAATTCTCCTCCTCTCTGTAGAAGTCTGCTATAAACCTAAGTCACCTGGGAGCCTGGCCAAAGTCTGAAACAGCACAGCTGAAGGGTACAGCCATTTCCCAGGGTCCTCTCAGAGAGTGTTTGGTTTGCTTTCCTAACTTGCTAAAAATAGGAGATTACACAGGCTACCTCCATCTCAGGGCTCAAGAACTCACAAAAGGCTGGACTATGGATTGGAGCAATACATAGAACACATTTTATTAAAGAAGTCAGGATATTACAAGTTTTCTGAATTCCTTCCGTTTACTCTCTGAAACAATACAAATGATCTAGCGGTTACTGGCATGGAAACCTCATAATGCTCCCAAATTTCAGAACTTCAGGCATGAGTCACAGAATTACTTTAACTGTTTTAAAATATGTTTTTGATCTATTTTAGCCACAAAGTCTAACACAGGAAGACTACTACCTAAAAGGTAGGATTCTAAATACTGTATCAAGAATCACATGTGTTAGCTACAAACATACACACATATAGATGAAACATGGTCTTTGAAACATGAATACCTAATTAACACATTCCAAAAATTTTAAATTAATTTTTAACAGAGTCATTTCACTAACACTTAAGAAGCTGCTGTCATTCTGGGGATGAAGCTCCACTAGAAATAAATCTGTGTTTATTTTTCTTCTTCGTATTTAAATTGAAATATTTTACTACATTTTAGACGCTATAAATTAAATTTCAGTTTCTCTTAGAAAGAACAAAGAGTATGGACGTTTGCACTGATTAGCTGCTACAACCAGTTCATTTCAAAAGTAAATTTAAAATCTTAAAATTGTTATTTAAAAAAGTCCTTGATGTGGCAGTTGAATCTTGTTAACCACACAGCATGTCATTAAGCAATGCTGCTGCTTTGCTCAAAGGGGGACTGTTCTGTGGCCACAAGTGAGCAGCAACTAAAAAAATATTTTGAGAGGGGAAAATAGCAACTGAATTTTAATGCTTCACAATGTTTCCAAATGCCGTGGAGGCAGGTCTTCTGTGAAACCACTCAATGTCACAGCTAAGTTTAATGTCCTTCGTTTTTCAGCTACCAGTGCACCATCAACTGTCTATGGGATTAAAAATTGGATTTACTAGTAATTGGGTCAAAACAGGGTTACTTACGGACAAAGCTGGTTATTGACAAGCATAATTAGCCTTTTGCCCCTCATTTTATGGGTCCCAGTCTCTAATTACACCTAAATTCAGTCGGCAGAATTTAGGATGACACGGTACAACTACTGTGTGCCCTTCATGGATGCCTTTCAAAAGAAGAGGGAAAAAAACGCCCAGGGGTAATTTATAACTTTTGTTTACTGATCTTTAGAACTATGTCATTAAGAACAACCTAACATTATATTTTTCCCGTTGTTAATGCTTTCTTTCATATTCTACTTTGAAGATAATATCCTTGAGTCTTTGGTGAAAACTTTAGCAAAGTGAGGAGCACAAACTAGACCAAGAAGCAATTTACTGAAATAGTAAACTCACAGCTTAACTCATAACACTGGGGTGAGATGTGAGTTAACTTATGTGTTAAATAGTTCAGTTAATTCTCCCCTATGGTATGAAAGAAAAATGTTTATAGCACTTTTTTTTTTTGCATCAGACAACATATGTCTATGAAACCTTCACTTCTATATATCTGTCAAAATGAGAGCAACCTCCTTCTCAAAGGTTCAGAGTAAATTACACCTGCATATTAATATTCAAAGGTGATTTAATTAAACCAAGTATGTACAGAGTACCTAGGAATCTTCACATTTGCAGTCTTGACCTTACACATCAAAATAAAGACATGTATGCTATCTTTTAAAAGATTCACTTTCAAACTTGAAACCTGAAATACAAATCCAATGATATTTTTGAATGTCAAAATACACTAAAGCTAGTATTATGGTACCCACAATAGCTAACTGTTTACAGCCCGGCTGATACTGTTACAAATAAAAAATAATAATAATCAGGAGCTAACAGAAAATAAACTGCTAAATTACTTCACATTCGAATTTTAGAAACAAAAAGTCCAATTAATAATAGTACTTTTTATAGAGTTTCCACTGATTTATAAAACTCACATTCAACGAAGTTTATGCCTCTGATAGTATACTATAAGAGCAATTCAGAACCTTACTTCTAGTTATATTTTTCACAAATGCATTGCTTCTGGCCTTAAAATAATATGCTCATATAATAAAAAGGAAATCCATAATGTCAAAATATTAATATAAAACGTCTACCCAAGTTTAGCTGACAAAATCTGCTTTTCTTTTACAACTGTACAGCACGTTTTCAAACAAGCAAAAACAAACCATCCCCATCTAGCCACTGCTGTAGCCTCATATACAGTCTACGCTTATGCTGACACATACATGTATCTATATTTACTATTTCTCTAGACTGACTTAGCCATTACTAAGTAAAAGTATGCTGACACTTTCTGCTCTAGAAAAAAAAAGAAAATCACAGCATTAAAAGACAGATAAAAGTTATCATAACAAAGTTTGGCCAGACTTGGCTCTATTGCTTCTCAATAAAGCCCCCCACCCCAACATCATAGATAGGAACACACCGTATAACTAAAACTATTAACAAAGCAATCCATAATTCCAAACTCAGCGGACTGCATGTCCATATCCCCTTTATTCAATTATTGCGTATCCTTAAAATAATATAATATTTACTCACTTTCAATGAATCAAAGCAGGCGATTACTCGTCCATTTTCAACTTGGCAGCTTTTCGAAGGATGTGCAAATTTACATTCCGTGTCTGGCCGTGAGCAAGTCCCCCTTTGGAACTCTCTACATACTTCCAGTGTTAGCCATTTTGTGTCCCGAA
Organism: Dama dama; assembly: GCF_033118175.1. Taxonomy (NCBI): domain Eukaryota; kingdom Metazoa; phylum Chordata; class Mammalia; order Artiodactyla; family Cervidae; genus Dama; species Dama dama. Next base: position 6,482,958 of record NC_083699.1, on the reverse strand, counting down.
TTGGTGTGACACTAACAGCCATGTTTAGATTTTACAGGTAGTTAAAATTTTCAGTGAAACCAACAAACCCAACCCCCCTCAAAAAAAAAAAAAAAGTAACCACCAAAAAAAAAAAAAGTGAACTGATAAAACTGTAAAATGATGAAAATGTCCCCTTCAAAATACTTTTCCCCCACTCCCTGCTTTAAAAGTACATGGAAAATTGTGTTCTCAATATCAAGGAAAAGATCTCCCACTAGAAATTCACAGCATGAAACTGTTAATTCAAAGAGGTTTTGGTTTTTAGAGAAATACTAGGATCGTAAGTAGATGAACGTTTAAAAGTAGGGCCTCGAATCAGCCTTGTGCTCTCAGTAACCCCTTCCCAGTGCCAATTTGGAGCCCAAAATGCAAGCATGAAAACGTGGCAGACCCTCTGACACCGAATTTCCAAGCTGCTTTCAGCAAAGTTGTCTGAAAGGGAATCTCCTCACAGCTGAATTTGCAATGGAGTTTGGTGGTGCAATCGGTATTGATTAGTTTGGCATAGACAGATGCAGCAGTTTAGAGCAAAATCGAGAAAATGATTTTGTTTTTCCTCCTTGATTTCCTGGCAGAAGATATCTTACTTTTTCAGCAAACTTTTCTTTTAAAACTAAAGCAGCCTAGGGCAGTGCCAGATACTCAGAGCTTTTCTCTTGATTATAAGTAGAAATGGGGGTGTCTGGGCTAGAGGTGGAGGGTGGATGTACTGTCGTCACAGTCTAGCTGGCAGCAAGCAAGGCAAAAGCAGAGACTGCTCTAGAAGCGGTTCCAAGCAGCAGAGACGTCAGGAAAGGCACTTCTTAGTACCAACCTGTAGAAAAAAGAGATAGGTTAAGATTTACTAAGTAGCTCTTCACTGATGTCCTAAGACAGTATCACAACCTTGCCATGTGCTACCAGACTAAGTCATATTCAAGCCAGCCTCCCTCTCTCTCCCTCTCTCTCTCTCTCTCTCTCTCACACACACACACACACTACTTACAGTGAGGCATATTGCAGCCAGCCATCGTAGATTTATTAAAAAAAGGGGCCGTTTCCCCTTGTGAAGCAATGCATGATAGAGAGATAACCAATCACAGACAGTGTTGCAGCAATATTCTGGGCAGAAAGCCAATAGTGTGGGTTGTCTTATGAAAGGTCGCGCCTGTCAGACGTTCATTACTATGCTATAAGCACAGAAAATGTCCATCAGATGTGACTTATTCCACTGCAAGAGGACGAGCATGTGGGTTTTGAATTTACCCAACATGCAGTTAGTGGACTAAACCATGTTAGTTTCAAAACAGCTTCCCAAACAAGTCCAAGCACTTGAAGATCATTACCAGGAAATAAAAAGCAAGGTTTAAAAACTGCAGCCGACTTCCAAGCTGCTTTCCCTCCGGCTCTGGGCAGGGACAGGCACTGAACAGCCTGCTCCTGCTGTCCGGACACGTGAATAAAAAAGGAAAGGGGTGTTTACAAATGGTACATTCTCCTGACCTATCCAATTCACTTCCTTCTCCAGCCTAAGTCCTGCCCCTCCACTGAAAGTGGCACTCCTACTGTAAAACTATTCCATTCAGCTCGCAGACACTTTGTCAATATATCACAGGCAGGCGAGATATGAACAAAAGCATCCTTTATTTGAGCATTTTTTAAGCAGAAGCTGAGGTCATGTGGGGGAAATAAGGAGGGCAGTGTTGTCAGTGTGTCTGGCAAATCTGAAGTCAACCTCAAGGGAGAGAGTGATTCCATTGCAGAAACATTAAATAGTAAGTGAGCAGTTTGATTTGGGCAGTACGATGCATTTCAGAGGTACAAATGAAGCCAGAGGGTGGGGGTTAGGGGGTGAGGGACCCCCTATTGCCTAAAGATCTCGTAACTGGGCACCACAAGACCGCTCCCTATATACAGCAGGGCATTTCTGCTTTTAACAACTTACTTTCAATCAGAATGGGAAAACTTTCCCAAAAATGCTTAGTAGTTACAGAACAGCATACATATTATTTTTTCCCTTTTGAATGCTACCAAAGGAAACAAGGCTTCAAAAACTCTAGAAGTTTCACACTCCAAAGAGGCAGTAACAGTATAATAAATAGTATCCGATTACTTCTTCCAGGGCCAAAAATGGCCAACGGGCATGTAACGTATTTATTTATAACTTGGAAATTAGAACACAGAATATGAATATATATACACATACATATAGATAAACAAGGATACTTAGCAGAATTTTTTTTTGATTTAAGATTAACACTGTCATTTTTAACATTATTTTTTTAGAAACTACCAGATACTAGGTTTAGAAAATATTGTAAAGGCCACAACTTTTGAGAAAGATTTAAAAAGAAAACCTCATACTGATGCTCCAGAAGTATTTTTTGTTTTCAAAAGATTTTCTAGTCCTATTCCTGGTTCCATAAAAATGAAGCCAAGCTAGCCACAAACTCTAAGACTTCTTCACCTTCCTTAATATTTGCTCTGCATTCAAAGCTTCTTGACTCCATCATGCTGTGAGTATGTGCCACATCTGTGGTCAACATCTCTTTTGTCCTTCTCTCTGCAACCACGGCCTCCATTTCTCTGAGGTCCTGCTCAGTCCTGTCCGACTCTTTGGGACCACACAGACTGTGGCCCACCAGGCTCCTCTGTCCACCTAATTATCCTGGTAAGAGTACTGGAGTGGGTTGCCATTTCCTCCTCCAGAGGATCTTCCCAACCCAGAAACAGAATCCTTGTCTGCTGCATTGGCAGGCGGATTCTTTGCCACTGAGCCACCTGGGAAGCCTATCCACATGTCACTTCCTCCAAGACGCTATCAGGATGTCACTTCCTTCATCCCCACCCACCCACATAGTAACACTGCCTCCTCCCAATTACCTCTGCGCCCCAGTCAGTGTCTGATTGGCATTTATATGACTGACCCATGAGAAGACATGTTCCCAAGGCCAGAAACAGCCTTACACATCTTAGCAACCTTAAGTGTCTGGTTTAGGGATGGAAAACAGATGGAGCCCCATAACTTTGGTAAATTAAATGATCAATTTCTATGTCAGAACTGGCATTAGCAGAAAAATACAGAAACACACGCAGGAACACACCCCTATAAACACACATGAACATGCATAAACACAAACTTGAAAAAACACACACACCCATTACTACCTCCATAAGTTACTGTGTTCTAGGGTCACTCAGGTTTCCCATTGCCTAGGAATCCTCCCCTCCGCCTGGACTGCCCCCTCTGACACTCCAGCTTTTCTAAAATTTCCTCACTATCAAGTCCCTCCTCCTTTGGGTTCTTCTCACTATCAACAATGGATATGATCTTACATGTCACAGATATTTCATCATAAAAATAGTAGCTCTCAGGCATGAACTCTCTCTCACCTTCCTACCACCCATCTTTAAACTATCTTTTTGTATCTTTCTTCTTAGTCTCCCAGTTTTCTCTTCTACTGCCCAAGGTTAAACTGCTACCTTGACCGGCTCCTTCTTAAATCCGCTTCCTCTCTAAATTCCTGATATATATATTCCTGCTTTTCCTCTTAGCTCTTAAAGTGCTAAAAGAGCTCTAAAATGGAAGGGGTGGCATGGCGGGAGGAAGGGGACCTTGCCGAGTTATACGTCACCTCCCTGATGTTCCTAATCCATCATTCCCAAAAGTCTGAAGAGTCACCTACATGTGCTGTTTTTCTTGCTTCCTCCTCTTCCATTCACTTAAAAAAAAAAAAAAATGCATCGGTGTAACCTGCACAACTATCGCCCTACTGCTCAGCGGCCTCATCAATGCTCCCATCAAAGCCAAACCTAAAGACTGCACATCCTTGTCGTTACTTGACCTCTTAACAGCATGCTGCACAACCCCCTCTTTCTCCCTTCCCCTTGTTTTAAGCTGACACGTTTTATCTTTTTTGGTCTCTCCCAGCCCTGCACCTCTACCTTCCCAGGGACAGAGGGACTGTGGGTTCTTAGCATACACCATCCAGGTGGGAGCCTCTGAAACTTATTACATGCTAAACCTTTGGATTGACACATACTTCCTCATCCCTTCTTCTTGTCTAAACTGCTACTCAAATATATCCTTCTCTAAAAAGGCTATGCTAACTCTGCTAAACATTCTACCCCCTCACAATATTCTCAGTACTTTGTATCTCTTGGAACTTTTGTCCCCAAGGTTATAAATTCCACAACAATAGGGTGTTTATCGCCACTTTTTTTCTTTAACCCAGTCCCTGGAACATAATGTTTCTTAAATGTTTAAGACAAAAATAATTTTCTTCAACCTATTAGAAATACACATGTTTATGAGGACATGTGTCCAACCCCCAGGAAAATTGCATCATGATCTCTGAGATCCAAACAATGAGGAAAGGCAACGGAGTGGGACACAGAGGAATAACCTCACTGCTTGGAGGTTATGTCTAAATACAACGACAAAATTCATTTCTAGCGTTGTTTTCCCCTTCTACCATGTTACAGACTTAGTCATACTCAAGCAACAAAATCTACCTTAATTACTGAAATGCTTACAAATGGCTGTTCCGATTATATTTTCTGTAGCAGAGCAGTTCTTTTAAGTCAAAAAGTATTACTGAAAAAGTAGAGCTCTGTATTTTTAAGCTGAAAACACTATTATAAAATGTATTAGTCAAGGTGATAATCAAAATATTTACAATTAGCCGAACATGGACAAGTGAGCGATCAGATGGTACACTGACCTTTATGAAATACTCCATCTACACCTGATAATATGAGTTTCTGCCTTTGACACAGGGCGCTGGGGGTAACGAACTCATATTTTATCTGAAAAAAAGGTATTTGAGTAAACTGCTGATATCAGAATGCTATCTTGTAATCTTTTTATTTATTCAAACATAATTTCAAGGAAGACCAGAAATCTTCATAACTTTAACAAATTAAGATTCTATAAGATTTGGATCAATACTTCAGTGGTAATGGACTTTTTGTTCTATAGATAGAGATACTATTTAAATGTGTATGGGCATTGTGCAGATTGTAGGAAATCTTGCAAATGTATCACCCTAAAAATATGTATTGTTTGCAAATAATTATTGAAAGAAGCACTGCTACTGTAAATGTTTTAGCTAACAGGTAAACTGCTTCTGAGATAAATTTTTGACGGATATTTCAATATATTATAAACTTCCCTGAACAAAAACAAAGAAATAGAGAATTTAACTGTTTTAAGTGAGAATCAAATTTTAATAGGTTTTTATGGTAAGAGCCTTCTTTTACCTAGTGATCAAATTCAAAATACTAAGCTGGAGAGTTCCTTACATCATGTGACACATTCTATTGATACAAACAAGCATATTCCTCCCAAGAACCAAGATCACTACTTCCTTAAGTGATATTAGAACTCACATGTATTTTCTACTTTAAGGTAAATAGAAAGGAAAGAATAAAATATAAGACAGAAGAAAAGAAACCAAAAATAGATTAAAGAATAAAAAGAAAAAGCCTGAGGAATTACAGATAATTACTCTTATGGCAATTGATATATACTAGCACTAAACTAGGAGAAGGAAATGGCAGACCACTCCAGTGTTCTTGCCTGGAGAATCCCAGGGGCGGGGGAGCCTGGCGGGCTGCTGTTTATGGGGTCGCACAGAGTCAGACACAGCTGAAGCGACTTAGCAGCCGCAGCAGCACTAAACTAACAGTGGATTTGCTCCTTGGAAGAAAAGCTATGACCAACCTAGACAGCATATTAAAAAGCAGAGACATAACTTTGCCAACAAAGGTTCATCTAGTCAAAGCTATGGTTTTTCCAGTAGTCATGTATAGATGTGAGAGTTGGATCATAAAGAAAGCTGAGCGCCAAAGAATTGATAATTTGGAACTGTGGTTCAAAAAGAAGATTCCTGAGGGTCCCTCGGACTGCAAGGAGATCCAACCGGTCCATCCTAAAGGAAACCAGTCCTGATGCTGAAGCTGAAACTCCAATACTTTGGCCATCTGATGCAAAGAACTGACTCACTGGAAAAGACTCTGATGCTGGGAAAGATTGAAGGTGGGAGGAGAAGGGGACAACAGGGGATGAGAATGTTGGATGGCATCACTGACTCAGTGGACATGGGTTTGAGTAAGCTCTGGGAGTTGGTGATGGACAGGGAAGCCTGGCGTGCTGCAGTCCATGGGGTGGCAAAGAGTCGGACACGACTGAGCAACTGAACTGAACAGTGGATTATTACATGTGTGTGCCCAATGGTGTCTGACTCTTTGTGTCCCCATGGACTGCAGCCCACCAGGCTCCTCTGTTCATGGGATTTTTCCAGGCAAGAAAACTAGAGTGGGTTGCCGTTTCCTACTACTGGAGATCTTCCCAATTCAGGAATCAAACTCGAGTCTCCTGAGACTCCTGCAATGACAAGCAGATTCTCACCTCAGTGCGGCCTGGGAAGCCCTAACAGGGAATACATTCATACAGACATCTATCTAAGGGCTGCATACACTGTGTAATACAGGACAAACAGACACAAGCAATAAGACTAAAATTCTGTTTTGGAGAACCCGTTGGCTTCTATGAGCAAGGTGAAACTTCCGAGTCACAAATGTTCACTAACCATTTCAATTCTTCTGGACCAAATATAGGCAGATTGGTTCTACATGCCAGAGTAGTTAGCTGGGAATTTGGGGGAATTTTTTCATAAGTTTTCATTTTGAAATGTTACATATTGAGGAAGTTAACTCAGTAATTTTTTTAGATTTCTTTTTTTTTTTTAAACTCACTAAGAAATTTTCAAGCTAACTGGAAGAGACGGCCGACTTTGCTGAGTGTGTTTGGAGCTGATGAGAAGAAGAGCCTTGTCCAAAACTGTAACTTCTCCCTCTGGCTCACTGGTGTCGACAAGTCTGTAACTAGCAATGCATCACTTCGGTAAACTAAGTTAGCTCACAGCACAATTTTGCCTATGGCTTGTCCCAAATATTAACAGAGATTTTGGTAAACAAATAACTAACTAAGCACTTCTGGAGGCTATATAGCTATTTCTCTACTCACAAGGGACTAAACAAAGTCATTTATTACATGGGAAAAAACTGTGTTCTGAATGGGTTAATGCAATCTTCACCAATATTCAACTTCGTATAACAAAAAGCTAAGATCAGTGTTTCTCAGTGAGGGGGAAGCGCCCTGGTGGTAGCACCCATGCTGATTTTCAGTGATGCAGAAACAACGTAATTTTAACAGATGCATCAGAATGCTCAAACAAGCTCATCAAAGCATGTGGATGTGTAACTTAGGAAGAGGCTAAAGTATAACAAAAAGAACTTAAGGAATAATAGTAAACATACTGGCAAAAATCATAAAGAATATATGCAAATGACTGAAGTTTTAGAAAAACTGCTGAGAAAAAACATAATTCTCAACCACAAATCCTCTGGAATGGCACAGCAGTTGGCAATGTGGCTTACTGGTCTGACACTCTGCATTGTTTTGGGTGACAAGTTGATTACAAGGAAAGGAAGATTATGTTAACCAACTCAAACAAGTAATCTAAAACTATCAAAGCATTCCTTTAAGATGCTGATAAGGTTTGCTTCCCTAATCATCCAGTGGTCTCTTGCTGGAAGGATATTGAAGGAAGTCAGTTAGGTGATACAGTATTGCTAAAGATTAGAATTCCAAAAGCAAGCAACTAAACTTTCACATTAGAAAATGACTACTGTCCCTTTAAGGATTTATATTTCAGACAAAAATGAAACAGGAAGCCTCTATGCAGACAGTGATTAAAAAGTGAATTTTGAAATGATTCCTATAAAAGGCAAAATTATAAAACTTAAAAAGGGATTAGAAGATAAATATCAAGACATCTTGCTGCATTTTGTAGCCTGAGCCAGAAGTTTCGTACCTAAATGTGCCCTCATCCAGTCCCCACAGCAGAGCTGATCTTCCTAGAAGCTTTTTCGGCCCACTGTCAAAAGTATGCAAACCTCTCTTCCTATTAACACCAGTGCAGACTTTCAGCCCCTTATCCTGCTTTATTCTTCCTCACAACACTTGTTAGTATTTGGCATAATACTATGTACCTATTTCACTATCTGCTTATCACCTACTTTTTCCATTAAAATGTAAGCTCTGTGACAGCAGGCAGATGCCAGCCAGTTTCTTCACCAAACAGCCACCACCAGCAAAGCACAAGGGCCAGACTAAGCCAACAGTCAGCATTTGTGGCATGATAGTATTTTTCTTAGTACATCTGAACACTGGTTTACAAATATTTGCTACAAGTTATAATGCCTAAACAACAGACACACAGCTTAAAACACTGATATGTCACCTTTATAGCTGAATGAAATCAGGATCAAAGACCACTTATTGGAAAGAAAGCATAAGGAAAGGAGGCTAATTAACATAAAACCATTTTTATACTTCCTTAATTGGGAAGTTGATGGAAGTCTTTTTAATCCACAAAATAATTTGAAATAGATACACATGGTTTTGCAAATTTTTAACATGTAAATAATTATCAGTGCATTTCTGACAGAATCAGTCCTCAGTTCTGGCTAAGGAAGGAAAATTTGCTTTTTTTTTGAAGATTCCAAACAGGCAGTCTTTTAACATTTCCCTCTGTTCCACAAGGAAGTATAACAACACTATGAGTGCTACTTTATCATTCTTTGAGATAAATACTAATTCTATTTAGTGTTTTATTTACTCTATATATATTACCAAAAAGATGAAGTTATCTTGTTAGCCTTAGGTAGTCATTTCTGATCCGCCCATGTCACTTAATATTTCAAAATAATAACTAGCAAGTCAGAACACAAGACTACAGTAAAATCAACAGTGTTGATACATGTGCAATGTACTAGGAGACAGAAAAAACAAATCTAACTATTCTGGCAGTTTTCAGGAAGAATGGTTCATTAACCCAACTGAAATCTACCAATGTGAAAGAAGCATGACAAAACTCTGAACGTTAAATGCAACGTGACACATTGTGATATTGTTATTTCCAGAGCAAAACCATCATTATGGACTTTGATTTTAGAGCTTACTTTTATGAGTTATATTTTATTTGCCATAGTAACTAGGGGTCAAAATCTTAATTTTCCATCTGAACAATATCACCTTCTGAACAATATCACCGAGCCTCTTATTGAGGCTCGGTGATATTTTCATCTAAAACATGTTTCAATATGATCTTTATCACTTGTCAGTGGTAGCAAAGTCACCCATGCTTCCCTAATAACAGTGTCATATAACTCAAAAATAAGGATGAAGTTGATTAATGGGAGACTTAAGGAAATATTCCCATAGAACCCTGTACATCAGTGAAAATTTCCTGCATGTGAACCTCTTTGCCCCAATGTTCAACTTTCCTTACAAGGCAGAAATCATTCTCACAGCCAGTAGTCATTAAAAGATTTTCCATAATTAACCTATGCCCATTTTCCATTTGAGTAGGTCCAATCGAGCTAAATTATAAAATCAATATGTGAAGAAATGACAAAAACAATTAAAAAAAAATCTGGCCAAAATATAAAGCATACCTCTATTAGGATGAAATAATCATAGCTATCACACTTCCCAACCCAGGGATGGAACCTACATCTCCTGTGTCTCCTGCACTGACAAGTGAATTCTTTCCCACTCTGCCACCTGGGAAGCCCACTATCAAGTCTATCTGAGCACACTAACCTGATCTTAGCAGATGATTTAGAACGTCACCTAGTAAGCTCACCCTGGGAAACCTTACTGGCTTATTTCTATTCAAGACTGCCCCAAATCTGTTGCTTAATTATTAATCATTATGAGAAAAGTATGCAAAATCTATTTTTACAGTTAAATAAAGAGGGTGGCACTAGTGGTAAAGATTCTGCCTGCCAATGTAGGAGACCCAAGAGACAGTGGGTTCAATCCCTGGGTGGGGAAGCTCCCCAAAGGAGAAAATGGCAACCCACTCCAGTACTCATGCCTGGAAAATCCCATGGACAGAGGAGCCTAGCAGGCTACAGTCCATGGGGCTGCAAAGAGTCAGACACGACTGAGCACACATTTCTTCAACTTCAAAAAGATCTACAAATAATTATTCTCCAGAAGATAATGATATCAAACATGAACATAGGATGCTATTGCTTGAATGCATCCTAATTAAATGAATTAATGGACTTCTGATGACAAAACACAATACATACACATCCCCCTTTTTCCATTTAATCAGTAAAAATCCCCATCACATGAAAAATGCATCTTTTATTGCAAACTTTACAAATACTCAAGCCACAAAGGTACCACAGTTTAACATTATAATCCTAGGGATATTTCTACTGATTTATAGATTTGATCTTAAAGATTACCTTTTGAACAAATAATCTCAAACATACATTTAATAATATACCAATGTCAACTGAATTTATTCCTAAAAATGATAAAATATTAGAATTTCAGTTTAATTTGAGCTTTCCTAAAAAAAAAAAAAAATCACAAATTCACATACGCTCACATGCATTTAAGAACTGTGCTTCCCCTGACTAACAGGGAATCAAGACCTAGTTGTTTTTCCCTGGTTTAAAAAAGAGGAAGATATGTTTCAAAACAAAGACATGCATTAATAACTCAAATTTTCACTTCAGTGTAGCTGTATCTTCTAGGGAACGTTCCACATAACATATATACTAAACTAGGTCTCAGATGCTGAACAACAACAAACGATGCTAACATTACTGCAACTGCTCTCCAGGACAGCCAGAGCTTCAGAATGTATTTTGCAGAAGCCTAAGATTTCAACAGGCAGCTCCACAGTGGTAACAGGGAGGTATATTTTGTTGGTGCCTACTTCAACATTTATTAATTACAAGGCTTCACTTACAAAAAAGAAAAACACTGAGAGGTTCTGCAAGGCTTAGAAATATAAGACTACCTGGATAAAAAGAGAAAATTTGTCTCCCTGATAACTAAATTTATATTTGTACATAAATCATTTACCACACTTTTGTGCCATAACTCTAACTCCTTAAATTTCTAACATACTTAAGAACTGAAATCTCATTACTTGCACAATGCAGATCTAGAATCATGAGTCATTCATTCAGAGGAACTTTGCAGACACACAGCAAAATGCATGTCCCATGAAGTTATTCAGAAAGAGATGTAAAATAAAATAAGGCAAAAAATTAGACAGTGAAAATAAAGAATTCTCAAATTAGAAATATAAAGGCTCAGAAGCAAATTACAAGTTAAATAAACACTATCTAAATTTTGAGTTTTTCTCCCTCTATAACTAGACTATAATCTACATGATTTCAAAGTCAAAAAATTAACTATTTATGCTCTTAACTATGGTTCTGCCTTGTTTTGTGATCTAGAAGTATCGGTATAAGTACTCAGTTGCTCAGCTGTGTCCAACTCTTTGCGATCCCATGTTCTGCAGCCCACCAGGCTCTTCCGTCCATGGGATTATCCCAACAAAAATACTGGAGTGGGTTGCCATTTCCTCCTCCAATGGGTATAAATGCTAGGCTATTACCCAGAAGAGATAGTAACATATAAGTTCAAACGACAGACAGAAATCTCTAGCAAGTAATTTATATGAATCACATACACTGCTTGCAAGCGAAGTCCCTTCACTCATGTCTGACTCTGCGACCCTATGGACTATTGCCCGCCAGGCTCCGCAGTCGGACGGGATTCTTCAAGCAAAAATACTGGAGTGGGTTGCCACGCCCTCCTCTAGGGAATCTTTCCAACCCAGGGATCAAACCCTTGTCTCTTATGTCTCCTGCACTGGCCAAGTGCATTCTTTACCACTAGCACCACCTGGGAAGCTCTCACATATATTAACTCCATATATTTTTCTTTCTATTTGTTTTTGGTTTTAGACATTGCTAAATCAATGGATTTTCACTGTCAATAAATTTAAGTCATATAGAAGGGGTTATTGAGAATTTCCCATCTTTCTACTGCCAAATCAAACCCTCTCCAACCCCAAGCATAACCACTATTATTAGTATGGTGTGTTCAGTCCTTTTTCTATGTATTATCACACACAAACACACATCTACACATACAACACACATACACAGTTTAAATATTTTTTTTAATTTTTTTACAGTAATGATGGAAACATACTAAGCATATTAATTATCCTTAGGCTTGCTTTCTACAAAATATGTTAATGACCTTTCCTTATCAATAGAGATAGATTCACATAAATTTTTTAACAATTATGTATTACTTTACTATATATTCATTTCTATACTAGTGGTCACCTAAATAAATGCCAATTTTTCAATTTTTTAAGCAATACTGCAATTATACATACAAAACTATGCTTACATTTGAGTGGTACTTCCCTGGTGGCTCAGACGGTAAAGCGTCTGCCTGCAATGCGGGAGACCTGGGTTCAATCCCTGGGTCGGGAAGATCTCCTGGAGAAGGAAATGGCAACCCACTCCAGTACTCTTGCCTGGAAAATTCCATGGACGGAGGAGCCTGGTAGGCTACAGTCCGTGGGGTCTCAAAGAGTCAGACACAACTGAGCGACTTCAATGTCAATGTCAATAATATAAATACTTTGGACATAAAGTATATGCAAATATCAATTTTGAACTAAACATCAAACTCATTCTAAGAAAACATTTATCATTACATACTTCTACCAGCAATTAATAACATGCCTTTCTACATTTATTAAATCTATGTAAGGCCCTAAAAAAGATATTATCCTTCAAACCATATTGTAAATTTCTATTGTAAGAAAGGAGTAAAATGTATATGTCTTTTTCCTATATAGAACTTAAAGCCTTGTCTTTGTGTTTTGCAAAATATTTTCACTTGTTAGCACTTACATGGCAGTTAATCGATGGAAACACTTGTAAAATCAGTTGTTCAACTCCTGTTATTTCAAAGTAAACCATCTCAATGCTAAGACAATTACTATATTTATATTTTGCAATTATTTGCCAAAGAACAGGGGCCAGAGGTTTGAATAAATGTTTGAGTTGACAGAGTATCAAAACGAATATATAGCTTACCATTCTTTGCTTCTTAATAAAAACAAAACATGTAGTTAACACTCTGTGGGACATGTTATATTAGGAAAATCTCTGACAGCACAATGTCATATGATTAAGGGAATGCTTTTTTTGCATGTTATTTCTACAAATGTCAGAAAATATCCTGCTTCCCCCCCTTCTTTTTTAGATACTAATTGACTAAAGGAAACAGTTTCTGACAAGTGCTATAAATAATGCAAGGCGTTATCAAACTAGCTAAGGCACAATAGAACTCTGGTGAACTCATGTAGGCCCAGACACATTTCCCTGTGTGGTAATTTCTCCTGAGGCCAGAGGGCCTCTTGCCCTAGACCGGAGTGTTCTGAAGTGGAAGGCATTATTTCCAGTCTAAAAAACTAAGGTAGGTATGGACTCTTGTATGATTTTGCGAAAGGGCATGTGTCCCATTAAAAAACAAAACACTCTCCCCTCCTTTTACCCTCCTCATACTCTTTCTCGGTTATTAAGTAACAGTTCACAGAATAAAGAGGAACCTGAAAGTGGATTTTCAAAACACTTAAGATGGTTGGTTGGCAAAATGTGGGCATTTCTAATGCTTCTATTCTCTTTTCGACAATGCGCTTTTACCATGTTGTCGGAGTATAAATACAGTCACAACTTCTCAGGAGATAAGAGCAAGATTCTATTCCTAGGATTTTGTACTTTCCAAAAGAGTATATGTACTGAACACAGTTTAAACAAACTAATATGGCAACTTGAGGATTGGTTCCTCTGCCAAACAGAAAAAAAAAAAAAGAAAATCCCTTTCTTAAGTATTTTAATCATCCATAAGGTTCTGTGCATTCTAGAAAAGCTGTAACACATGAGGAGATCTGAAAAGCTGACTACATCCCTCTAATGAGACAGTGATTAAAGCTGTATGTGCTTCTACCAGCATCATATGCACTTAAAAACCAATGACCAGCTTTCCATGGCAAATCGCAATGCGTCAGTAGCTGGCTAATAAACTCCAGTAACTGCCAACAGTTTATTAACAGCAACACTTTCTGTTCTGTCTGGGAAATTAGAGATTCAGGAAGATCCTGGAATTCTCTGTATTGGTCACCCAGGGGTGACTTAAAAACACACATTCCTGGGACCTACGCTAGACCTACTAAAGGTAAAGACCAGTAATCTACATTTTAAGCAAACTCCCCAGGCTACCCTTAATCTCATTAAATTCTGGCAATCATAATCAACTAAAGTTAAAAGACTACTTCCACCAGAGATTGTTTACTGCATTTCTACCCAATAATTTCCCAGAGTATCTGCCCTGAAATGATGGCTTATTTGAGATTTGCTGACATGCTCTTTGATTATATTCTATTAACTTCTTTAGAAAATCGACATGCCTGCAAAATGTTATGCAAAGTTCTGTTATATTCATTTTTTTCAGTGTCATAACTGAAGGTTTATTTTAAAATATTTCGTTATTTTAGAACATCATTGGCAACTAGAAACTTGTATGCAAAGGTGATTTTATATCAGAGTAAATAAAAGACTTTTATACACAAGCCACAGATGTCTGTCCCTCTCTCAACAGAATGACCTTTGAGGTCACACCACCAAATGGACCAATTTTGTATCATTTCCTTTTAGATTCTGCTTATAAGGGACTGTTACATTCATTTTTTAAAATATTATTTTCAATCAGGCACCATACATGCCCCTCCACATCATCTAAGATACTACTCATATCATCCTACTATGTTGCAAACCTCTTATGTTTCATTTCTGCTCAAGAGTTCACACCATATAAAAGCTACTTAATCTGCAAAAAAATAAAAAGTCCCCCAGTAAATCTGAAAGAGTATATTGAATAAATTCAAAAAAATAATTACCTGGTAATCTTAAAGCTTCCCATATCTTTCTATCATTAAAATGTCAAATATGTATGTACATAAACAAATATATACATATATACACAAATATATAAAATGAGACAGTGATATTTAGGCTCCATACAGTAAAATTATTTTGCAAAAAGAAAAAACAATTAACCACTTAATTACTACAATCTGATAAAATTAGTAATAGTATAGATAAATACAAAATAAAATGTATGTATGCGAGTGTAGATATGCATGTATGTATGTATGCATGTGTGTGTGTGTGTGTGTGTGTGTGTGTATCCGAAGAATAAAGAGAAACTTTATGTAGGAATTAGTCAAATCATGCTCTTCATACATAATTAACACCTGGCTCTTTATTTAAGTTCAAGTAAAATCTCTGTATTGAAGTTAACAGAGGGAAAATGACTTAAATAAGACTTTAAGCTTCTTTCAACAAAACTACAAACTATGTTTCCTCATTAATAACTCCTGGAGAGATTAGCTTCTTGAGAAGTTGGCTTGTGCTACATTTCTTCTTGATTTAATATAATATCTGCAAGATGTTCATCTTGTTCTTTAATAAAAAGTTCTGACTAGAGGAGCCACTTAGAAAAATTTACTTTCCCCCCAGAACTCATATATTCTATTACTCAACAATAGCAGATAATATTTGATTCCCTGGTATACAATTTACTTTCATCTAAATTTTGCCATTTGTTCCTCATGACTCTAAAGGATGGCTATATTATCTTGTTTGTTTGTGAACAAATAAATTAAGGTTGGCATGGTTAGGTGACTGACTCACCCAAGCCTCCTAAGCTAACTGAACGGAACAATCAAGATCCAAAATCAGGGTTCTGATTTAAAACTTCAAATTTCAATCACAACACATGCTGACAATTTAATACCAAACTTCGTGGAAATGACAACAACCTTAAATACAACAGAAGCCAAAAAACCCCAGAGAGATTGGGTGTAGAGTACAGTGGCCACGACTACGTCCTTAGTGACTTGCTCTGAGAGGTAAGTGAAGGAGCAAGCCCTATTTGTAGAGTCGGAAGGAGGTAAGACAGCCCCCTTCACAGAGCCGAGAAAAAAATGCTCTTCTCCTTGTGTGTCCATGGGGTATACACTGGACACTAACATGTACACTTAGAAATGTGGGAATCACACACTACGGCTCATCAGTTTCTTCTTAGGACTGCTAGTTAATCTAGTCATTAACACATTGTTGTTTAGTTGCTAAGTCATGCCCAACTCTTTTGCAACCCCGTGGACTACAGCCTGCCAGACTCCCCTGTCCATGTGAATTCTCCAGGCAAGAATACTGGAGTGGACTGCCATGTTCTCCTCCCGGCATCTTCCCAACCCGGGAATCGAACCCAGGGCTCCCACATTACAGGCAGATTCTTAACTGTCTGAGCTCCCTGGGAAGCCTAAGGATACTCAAGTTCTCCAGGGGAGCTTCCCGACCCAGGAACTCAACCAAAGTCTCCTGCAGTGAAGGTGGATTCTTTACCTCTGAGCCACCGGGGAAGCCCAATTAATACATCACAGGGTTCTAAATACTTACTCAGCAAATGATTGAAAGATGAGTTATTAAGGAAAAGGATCTTTGGGCATGATTTTATTTTCATCTGTCTGCTTTCTGAGCAAGAAGGGCACACCTTTCCTTCAGAGCTTTTGAGGACTTAAAATCTATTAACAGAAACCTTCTGCATAAGGAAAAAGGAAGACTGCTCTGAAAGCAACACAACTGAATACATGCAAAGCAAGTATGCTTACAGGAAGACCGATCTGTATCAGCCACTAAACAGGGTTTGAAAAGCAGTGAAGGACATGGAATAACTGTCCGAAACACTTCTAAGCAATGCAGAAGCAGAGATTTTTTGACAGATGTTAAAACGGTAGAAAAGTATACTAGAGAGAAAGCCCTGAAGGTCTGAAATGGTGTACGTGGTACTTCTCTTTACATGTAACCAAGCTGTTCTCTAGTAATTAGTTACCTTATGGCACACACACAAAAAAAGGTAAATATTAAGTTGTTTTCTAATAAGAAAGCCCAAAATCAAAATAACTTTGAAAATTACAATCTCAGCGCCACTGCCTCAAAATTATCTCCTTTGACAAAAACTGCAGGTGTCTACTCCTCTAATAGTGCTCTTTTTTAGTTCTCTTTCTTTCTTCTCTACTATCCTAGGGGAAAAAAAATGTTTTATTTAAAGAAATCCATGGGGAGGGAGGGGGGATCGGGATGGGGAACACATGTAAATCCATGGCTGATTCATGTCAATGTATGGCAAAAACCACTACAATATTGTAAAGTAATTAGCCTTCAACTAATAAAAATTAATGAAAAAATAAAAAAAATAAAGAAATCCAAATATATCCAACATACACAATAATCTTACTAAATGAATAAATATATTAAGGATAAACAATACATAGGTAAAACAGTATATACACACTGATTATATTAAACAGCTAATGGATGATCCCGTATATGTAGCCTAGATCTAGGGGGACTACATGGATGCAACTTTGAAGAGTTTATTGCTTTACTGGGGACATAAAATTAATACACAAACAATTGCACGTAAGAAAAAAAGTGCTGAGCGATCACAATAAGGCTTGGTGACTAAAAGAGAGTCAGGGGTGGTTTCTTGATGGATAAGACATCTGAAACGGGCCTGGAAGGACAGGTTTCATTTGGGTGGACACACAAAAGAATGGCACCCCAGGCTGCAGGAATACAAGGAACAAAGGCAGGGACCGGGGAAAGCACAGAACAGGGACGCGGAGGAAACGTCGGCGTGGAGCACCATGTGCAACGGGGCGGGCCGGAGATAGTGTTGGAATCCGGGGCTGGAACCAAACCAGCAAGGGCATTGAAGGCCAGAATGAAGAATTCAGCCTTCATTTCTTAATTATTTGGAATCCATCCATTCCAAGATTTCACTCAGGGGCAGAGTCAGAATATTTAACTAAATATCCTAAGGGCTAAGAATAAGACTGTACATGGGATATAAAGAGATCTTAACAAATAAACTTGGGATTTCTCTACTTCCTAAAGCTTTTGCTTTAGTCTCCAGAAAGCCGAGAGATAAATTCAGTTCTCAATCTCATCTCAAGTACTTGTTTCATTTCTTTTCCTTCTGATTTGTCTTTTTCATAGTCCTATTTGATGTGTGCTTATCATAGTAAGGCAACTAACACCTTTTCTTTTTTTTTTTTTGATGGAGTACACATTACACATAAATAAAATTATTTTAACAAATGCCCTGGGATCAGGTAAGGTTGTAGATGCAACACTTAAAAAGTTTTACAGAAGAGAAATCAGAACCCTCCCATCAAGTAAAACTTGTTCCTCTGTAAATATTTCAATGAAAAATAGCCATAGCAAATTAGAATACCCAGTTTTTGCAGTTGACAACTATTCTAAAATCTACAACTGTTGGGTTCAGCAACCTATCTTCCTGCCTGGCTGTCCAGTTTGACCTTCCATATGAATCAGTGTTTCTACTATGATACCAAAATGACCTTCTGAAACTTACAAGGCTTCCAAGGCTGCGGATATTTTCAGCTGTATCAGCCCTGGCTGTCACAACATTCTGCATGATATTAAGTGGCAAAACCAGAGCCTCCTGTACTAGCCTGACCTTTTAAACTCTACAATACCTTGCTGCCACTCAAAACTGAGTTTGCCTTTTCTGCTTACTTTGAGATGCTACTTCTCTTGCTTACTTGGAAAGCAGTCATTCCAAGCATAAAATGGTACCTTCCTTACATGAAAATAGAACACTTACTTATACACAGTAA
Source organism: Dama dama (assembly GCF_033118175.1). Taxonomy (NCBI): domain Eukaryota; kingdom Metazoa; phylum Chordata; class Mammalia; order Artiodactyla; family Cervidae; genus Dama; species Dama dama. The sequence continues at coordinate 6,464,278 of NC_083699.1, read as the reverse complement.
GCCTAACACTGATAGAGGTTTTAAAATAAATATTTACTGCCATCTACAAATAATACCTCTTTAATTACAGAAAAAATTATCTAAATTCCATAAACAAGATTATTTAAATTCTGTGGCAACAAGAAATATAATAATACGTCATTATTTCTGCAATGGCCAATTTGAAATTTGAGAGATGTCTAAATTTTGTAATTGCACTTTTATAATTGCATCTGTTTATGTTAACCATTATGTATTCAATGCCTAGCACAGTGCCTAAAACATAAAAGAATCCAAATTAATATTTAAGTGCATGCTGCAGAATCTGAATGTTTAATTACACTTCATTTATCACAGAACTATTGAACTGAAATATAGGTGCTAATTTTCTTGCCAAAAAATTAGTATATTAGCATATAATATTTATCTTAAAAAATATGCCCGAGAATTACTGGTACATGAAGGGAAAATATTTTTAAAATCCATTAATGCCAGGTCATTTATTTACCAACAGAAAATTGTTACTGTGCAAACAGGATAAAGTCTAAAACCAGTAGAGGAAAACAGCAATAGAAATCCATTCACTAAGACAGAGGGACTAAGATTCTTAAGAACACTATCTATCAATTATTTGATCTCAAGCCTTAATAACTATTAGTAATAATAAATTTAGATTTACACATGTATATTAGAGTATCTTTTGTTTTGTCTTTGGCATACTGTATTTTCACAAATCCTACTTATGATCAGTGCAAAGAACCACGCAACGATGTTGTGTGGTTGCTATTGTTCAGTTGCTAAGTCACGCCTGAGTCTTTGCGACCCCATGAACTGCAGCACACCAGGCTTCCCTGTCCTCCACTATCACCTGGAGTTTGCTCAAGTTCATGTCCATTGAGCTGGTGATCTATATAACTGTCTCATCCTCTGCCACTCTCTTCTTTTGCCTTTAATTAAATATACTTCAGAACAAACTTGGTGACCCTATTGGTGAATGCATCCTTTAGTTTCATGAATTTACTCTGTTTCATTTTCAGCTATAACCTATGGACTACTTACTTCATAGTCCTTTATGTAATATACATGTAAATAGGATATAACATATGTATCTGTACACATCACACACTCACAGACATATTCTAACTACTCTGCTAGAGATGGGGGAAGTGAGAAAAGTTCATCCGAAATCTCCAAGTGAATACCCATTCTCAATGAAATGTTTATTTTAATGTTGGTAACAGATTTCTATTTTTAAATGATGGGAGAAATGAACTGAACTACCCTAATGCCTTCAATAATGTAGCTGGCTAAATTATAACAGCATTTGCAACACTGTTCTGTGGACTCAAGACACTTCTCAAACTGCGCCACTTCAAGCCATCCACAGGAACAATTGGCAGAATGCTATGTCATTCAGAAGTGACACCTGAAACTCACAGGTGGTAATGATTTTGAGTCTAAAAGTAGATTTTGCTGATCTTGGCAAGTGCTGGAGCAGAGGGTATTAGGTGTGAGTAGAACGAATACTGAGCAAGCCACCCTGGCAGATCAGGCCATTCGATACTGCCCTCCTTTCCAGGCCAGGGAGACGTCAAAGTCCACTCCCTGGTCTCTGCTGTTTCATGACCACAAGGATTCAAAACCCGCCTTTCACATCCTGCCTCCTTCATTAAGTCTCTGCAGAACTAACCCGTGCTGGGCCTCAAGTGCACGCTGCTGTGAGTGCTGTTGACGCCAGTTGTGCCATCTCGATGCAAACAGTCAGACAAACCAACAGCAGAACTGGGTTGACACCTCAGCACACACAGTACCCTACTACACAGCCCCCGAGCAACTTCTATGACCTGAGCCTTGCTGAGCCTCCATTTTCCCACCTGTGAACCACAGCCGGCCAGCCGTGCATACATCTCACCGCGTTGTGCAACAGCTTCGGACAGTCACAGAAGTTAATGAGTAAGCGCCTACGGAATAAGAAGCTATTTTCCTAATTATTATAACTGCTTGAAGGTCTGGTCTTTTGTAGTTCTTGTTGTGTTTTCATTATTTTGCAATGGAAGGAGCTTTTCCTTTGGGCCATAAACTTCAGAAAAGCAGAACCCGTATCTCTAATTTCTCTTGAAAATTTCAGCCAAAAATCTTATCATGGAGCTTTTTCGGCAGGGGGCTTTAAATAGATGTGTATGACTGCAAATGAAGAATGGCAAGCCACAGAATAAAAATCCTGGTTTCTAACCTAGAACACAGAACAAATCCTGAAAACAAGTAACAAACACGTCACAGGTGGATGGGGCCTTCTAGAACCCAAGCACAGTTGCACTTTCACCATTTGAGAGTTTGGAAGCTAGCCTACAAAATACAGCTTTATTTTCTGCACACGAAGAAAAGCCAAAGGGAAGAAAGTCTCAATCTATCTAAAACCTTCTGTCACTAAAGTTAAATCAGTTAACACCTAAAGCATCTCTCTCCCTTAAGGATTTTTTTTTTTTTTCTGTTAACACAAAAGCATCAGCCTCTGAAACCTGAAGGTCAATACTGAGTTGCCTTCATCTCCTAATCAGGAGTTAGTATGAAGAAGCTTCAGACGAATTAAATGTCCCCACCTTTCTATAAAAATGCCAACAACTGAAATAAATTAATCTCTTCTGTCTGGTCATCTGTCTACCCTACATTTAGGTCATGCTTATTTATCAAATACTTAAACAGAAAGAAAAATACTGAATCATGTAATTTTAACAAATTATGATTTGATTTTTTGTCTTCTCTTTAATATACAAAGCATGTAAAGAGTTAATGTGTCTACTGGATGGTTTTAGGCAAATTCCACACTCTGCCCACAAGCAGCCTATTCTTGGCTCCTCCGTGCCCACTTTGTTTTGCCCGTACATTACTTGTGAACATTTCCATCACTACACTGAAACTACTCCAAGAAGAGGATATACCTTACTCACGTCTTTATCCTCTGATAGGTGTATCAAGCATGAGAGATGGCACATGTACAACTACACTCAATAAAATATTTTCTAATATAAGTGCTTTCCTTTGAGGCCAAAAGCAATAGCACACAGTTCTTTCATGTTCCTTTCTCTAAACAATACATAATTTTATTTGGTGTATATTCAAAATAGCTCGTGAAGAAAGGAATTTTTTTACCAAGTGACTAGCTCCAAGAGAACAAGTCTTCAATTAATCGTTTATCTTTTTTGTCATAAGTTCTGCCATAGAGGGACAGAACGCAGATTAGTGTGTGAAGATGATGCAACACGGAAGCATAAAATGCCCATCTTGTTGTTCAGTCACTCAGTCGTGTCCGACTCTTTGGGACCCCATGGACTGCAGCACACCAGGCTTCCCTGTCCTTCACTATCTCCTGAAGTTTGCTCAAACTCATGTCCATTGAGTCAGCGATGCCATCCAACCATCTCATCCTCTGTCGTCCCCTTCTCCTCCGGCCCTCAATCCTTCCCAGCATCAGGGTCTTTTCCAATGAGTCGGCTCTTCACATCAGGTGGCCAAAGTATTAGAGTTTCAGCTTGATAAACAAATTTAGCATGTACTCTGGAACTAGGCCTATCACTTCTTGGTGAAAATTTTATGGCATCATATTACTGGTGTGAAAGTACATTATCTTTGCAAAGCTTCCTCTGGGAGGATCCCAGATGGCCCAAATGCAATGTTATAATGGGTCACACTACTGCATGCCTTTACCATATCTGCTAAAGACAGGAGGCCTGGTGTGTTTTGCTTTGCTTTGTTTTTTATAAACCTAAAAAGCAATGATTACAAACAGTTGGCAAACTCTATGCCATTTGTATTAATAATCCAATGTCAAAGCAAAAGAACGAAATGTATTAGCCAGCCTTCTAAATTAAATTTATACCTACCTGAGTCATGTCAATTCTATGGGCGAAGTTTAAAATTACTGTATCATAACTATACCACATTCATTCTCAGCAGAATCATAAAGGGGAGACGGAATGGTAGTTCAGAAGTGAAGAAAGACCTGGCTTCATTTCAGCTACTCACCAGGCTGTGTGAAGTTTGGCATCTAAGTTAACCTCTCTGAGCCCTAGTTTCCTCATCTCTATCAAGAGGACGGTGGCTCCTCCCACCCAAGTCTCTTCCCTAACTGTGCAGCACTGTGAGCTGGTTCTTTTCTGGAAAGACCATCTCACACACAGAAGATGCTCAAATGTGGAAGCTAGCCTCATTCTCTTCACACCTTTTCCCTCCATTTTCTGAAAAGATTGCTTAATCTTCAGCCTATGTCCGGAGTCCTCCTCCACAGAGGGAATCCTAACCGCTCAGTTCCGCAAAGACTTCCGTCTTTTAATTTCCTCCTTTGGTATTCAATTGTCTGGTGTCGATGCTGACTGTACTGTAACTTCTCATGTCTTTCTCCCCAACTCAGTTATATGTCAAAGAAGAATAAAAACTACATAATTCTCCTCTGGGACCTTCTCTCCTGACCTACTATAATCCTTTACTTCTAATAGGTGCTCAGCAAATGTTTGTTAATTGATTATCTAGTGGAACATAAAGAATGATTTCCCTATATTGCCTTATTATTAACATAGAAAAATAGCTTTTTAAGTGAAAAGACCTCAGCACAGAGTAAACCTTAATCCATTACTGAGAAACAGACACAATAGTCTCTATATTAACTGCTTCCAAAACAATATTTACTTTTAAAATCCAGTCCTCAAACCATTAATACATTTCTCTGGGAGAGTCATTTCCCATGTGCAATTTTCAGTAGATGTGGTCCTTCTGAAAGAATTATGCAGAATTCATTTTTTTTTTTCAATAATCTCCACTATTGTTCTGGCTATTTCTAATTAATTTTCAGAAAGGTTCTATTTGGAAATACCTCAGAGAGGTTCTACAACTGGGTTAAAGATCTGCTTGTATTTCCAGTTGCTCACTTCTGCTATGCTCATCCAATCTTTCAAAGTCTTCTAGATGGGGTATGTTAGACCAGTTATTTAAGACTAGTTGCCTTATTTGAACGCCACTAAGTTGACAATGCAGCTTTTCCTGAACTTTTTCAACAAAGAAATTCAAATAACAGCTCAAAATAATTTGGAGTAAATTTACTAGTTAAGATTGGCTCATGAATTGGGAAGGCAAAGGAGAATTTCTAATCTTAGTACTATTTAATCTTATTTACTTTGAAATGAACATTTTCTAAGCATTATCTAATAATTCAACAAAAATAGATTTTTACCAGATCTTTATAGCACACAGCCAAAACCAGATGGGGCAAAAAAAAAAAAAAAAGTCTAATAATAGAAAAAGACACATTCTAAGTGTGGTTTTCACATAATACTAAAAGGCATATAAACAAAAGGCAAAATGGAAACACTGTTAACATTATTTTCTCTAGCTCTACATGTTATATTTAAAGACACACACAGTGCAATTTAAAAATTATTTTCTGTGGACATAGACTAAATAAAGTGCTAAGTATTTATAAATGCAATCTTTTTCTTGAAAACTCTTGATTTCATGAGAATTTCTCTATGTATACTAAATACAGTTATTGCTCTGACATGCTCAACTTAAACTCTTAAGTCACTTACTTGTAAAAAGCACGTAAGAGCCTCATATAAAAAGGCCTACGAATACTCCTGTAAAGTTTTCTATTCTGTTTGAAATATAACTATCCTCCCAACTCCAGGTAACTGCTAACTCAATGCAACTGCTTATTTATTTCCGTATGTAAATCATTCTGTTTATAAGGGTGTCTGATTATTAAGGATCTTTATTTCCAGGAAAAAGAGTATCATTGATACCTTCCCTAAAATAGCAAGGTCTGAGAAGTATAAATGTCACCACATTGAGCACATTGCAAACTTGTTTTATCATGTATCTATCTGCCACCTGGTTTATCACTGGGGATCATTTACACCAGTGTTCTGCATGAACTTTAAAGGGACCAGAACTGCTTAGCCGTCAATAAGACATTTCCCAGCAAACAACATACCCCTAAGATGAAATGACGCTTACTTTAGAATGACCAATTTGGGATAAAGAATTTAAATACCATTCTTTAATTGACTGGATCCTGTAGGAGCTTGAACAGAAATGAACTGTTTTTAAGAATGTAACAGGTATCTTCCACCTAACCAAGTTACAGTCCCGGATAAAATACAATTTTAAGTGTTTTTCTCTGATGTTTTAAAATACAGTTCTTTATATGAAAAGAGCTCACAAGAAACAATATGATGAACAGGGATAACATTAACAAAGTTTTAAATAAGGGATTTTGGATGAAAAGTTTTAAAAATTCTTACTATACTCTTTAAATCATTTTTAATACCTCCCATCACCTCTGAAATCCACAGCTAATTAGTGGCTACATCCTGTGGACCTGAAGCCTGTGACTTTCTCCCCAGAACACGTGTCCCTTCATTACCTTGTTACTGTCCTTTCCCAGTCCCTCATCTCTAGCCAACAATTTCCATTTCATACTTTGTATGTCCTACTCTCCTTCTAGAAAATGTCACTAAAACACAACACCTGGACATTACTTGCTAAAGTAAATGTCTCCTGGTGTTTCCACTGTGCCCTGAACTTCCTACCTGGTCCTCCATGTCCTCCAGAGTGGGGCCCAAACTCCCTTTCTCCACTGACTCCTTATTTCTTCTACCCTATTAACTGCCCCTCCCCAGGCCCTTTATCTCTCTCCTCTTAACTTCCTATCTTCCTATCTTAACTCCATTCTTCCGGAGTCTCCTCAAGTGCTGTAGCAAGAGTTACTCTTGGGGATCATTCCACATGTCTATGGTCTCAATCTCCTATCAGTACCCAAGTATCTTTTTAAATTTTGTTTTTATTCTTTGACAATTCTAGAACTGGACTACCCTGGTTCAACTCCCTGTGGGGCCACCTCCTAGTTAAGAAACCATGCGCTTAAACTCTGTGCCTCAGTTTTCCCTGTGAAACTGAGACAGTATCCATCTCAAAGGGCTGTTCTGAGGAGTATGTAAATTAATTCACACACCTTACCCTGGCACAAAGTAAGTAGTCCAAGATGTCAGTGAGTGTTGCTAAAGCTATTATCCTCATCACCATTCTTTGTAATGATGGCAAGCAAGACAAAAATAAAAAAAAAAAGGTTAAAAATATGGAATTGGAACTAAAAAAAAAAAAAAAAAGGCTCACAACTCTGAAAATGACAAAAAGTGTTTACCAGTCATGCTAGTCACCTTTAAAAGTCAAAAGGGGCATTTACATCTGTCACAAAGATTAAATGAGATATTTTGTAAAGAAATGTATAGCAAATGGCACTTATATTATTAACAATTATTTCCATGCTCATAATTTTGCAGATGTAGAAATTAAACCACAGAAAGAGTGAACGCTTTTTCCCAGTCCACATACCTAGTCACATCTGGTTTGGTAAAATAAAATCCATACACTGTGAGATTTTTGTGCCCCATCTCCTAAGTCTATTACTCCTTTCAAGATATAGACAAAGTGTAATAAGTATATAAAAATATAATAACTTGTCAAGGATAATAATAACATCAGTATCACCTCTTATATTTATAAAGTGCTTCACTTTTCAAAACATGCACCCCAAATGGGCTCTGTTTTTACGGATCTACCTGCGCTGCAACACTGGACTTTCAAAACAAATGCAGACACAGTGCTCACAGAAACTGACATATCATTTCATAGGATGGCTTTTTTAAACTAAAATTTAGTAAACAGAAATATCAATGAGGGAGTCTCTGTTAGGAGAACGCTGAGTGGCAAAGTCACTTAACGGTTCAGAGCTTTTTCCACCAGCTTTCCCCCCAAGCAGGCCATCTGCCCTCCTGTTGTATCTGTGGTCACCTTGATTATCACCATCCCATCCCAGACTGTCTTTCTACCAGGATCAGGGGAGCCATCCACATAGAGGGCTAAAAGGTCACTGTAAAGGTAACTCTCTTCTTGTAATCAGATAAGACAGAAACAAAATGTTAACCTATCATTACTACTATGATCAACAACGCTGATAAACAGATTGCTGGATATTTGCCTTGATTAAATTTTAAATTTTCTAGATACAATAAGCCGTGAATAGTTTCTAAGTTTTAAGTTCAAGAAGTATCTTTAATGATGTTCTAAATATGAATATGGACTTCTTAATGCCTCATTTGGCATTCTTCTTATTTATCCTGCTTTTGACGTGTTTTGACGATTAAGCTGTAAAGTCTTTCACCATTTCGATTTCCTCACACTCCCACTGCAGATACTATTGTTACCACACTTTTCCCAATTTTCTAGAAGAGTCTGTTCAGTTATAATCATTGTAGACAAATGTTAGTAAGGAGGAATTTTGAGTACAGTAAGTATACACAATGTTACCACGTCTTCCACAACCACATACTTAAAATATTTATGAACTACTTTTAAAAACCCATAAAAGTGTATTCACAATTGTGGTACTTCTACCAGTGCCTGAAATCATCATCTATATCTTGTTTTTATTTCTTCACTTTCCTATTCAATGTCACATTAAATTGGATACTCTGGCTGTCTCTGATTAAAATCTCCTTGCTAATATATATTTCTCTCATTGCTCTTCATCCAGTATAAAACATTCTCTTTCCCTAGATGAAATCACTTTTTCTTTTTGGTACATTTTAGTAATATTTTCACTGCTTAACTTTAATATATAGTTTTTTTTGTTTGTTTTTTTTTTAGCAAATGACCTTGTAATTATCAGTTTACTTTTAACCTAACTTTTCCCTTGAACAAATTTTCTATGCACTGTTTACCCCAGTTACCCACTTTGGTTTTCTGATACCCAACTTGGTTTTCTGGTAATTATTTGGTAGCTTCAAAAACTGGTATTTTATGGTATTTAACAGTAGTGCTAATGCCAAAGCTATCAATATTTTACTATTGGACGTCTGAAAAATATATATTTCTACCAGCAAAATGAACTAAATAAATGAACTAGAATATGTATAAAAATCATGCCTAGATATTAATATAAACACATGATAATATGGAAACATCACTGAATAGATATAATTAATGCTGCTTTACCAGGATAATATTTCTATAATATCAAAAAATAAAGAATATGTTTTGTTTTCCACTATTTATGCATTAGAACTGTTATATTTATTACATGTATTGGTCAGAGCTACAGTAAAATGTACCTTTCCTTATCTCAACTTCCATACAATGTTACCTAGCCACCGTTTATGAAATACCAGTTTCCACTTTACAGTTATTTTCAAAACTCTTAACTTCCCCTACAACACTGCCACCTCTTTGAGGACAAGGTGTATCTTGATTAAGTTTGGTAGAGCTCACTGAACCTAGCTTGATATTTTTGCCACAATATATATTTTCCTATGAATCAACTTTACAAAATAAAATATCTCAAATCAGCATGTAATGTTTATTTCACGTGATTAAATGTGTTCCCACAATCCTAGAATCTTGTGAGCTCTTTAAAACAAGTCCACTCGTAATTACATGAACTATGAATTAAATAATAGTTCAACTATTTTAAAAGCAGAAAATATAGTAAAGGTCCAGAGTCAAGATAGATTTTTCTAAGAATCCTTTGGAGAAGAAACATCATTTTGCCAACTCAGCTAGAGAGGGACTGGAATGGGCATCAGCCTTTGGATTACATAGTGTTTACTACAATCCTTTTTCGTAACATTATATTACTTAATATCTAGATGATCTGAATAAATTGGCATTGCCTTGGGAAAAGTTTTATATTCATATATATATACTCACACACAAACTGTATCCACACTTGATGGGACGATTTACCTTATTAGCTATTATTCACCTCTTTGGGTATTTAAAGATGCAATTCTCAATTTCTTAAAACAATTGTCCAAAGAGATGACAGTTTTTCTTTTAGGGCACATACACTATTTGAAGCATGGCACTTATTTCAGAAACATCTTCACTTTTTAAAAAATAATTGATCACAGTGGGAATGTAATTTTCCACTCTATCCAATATGGCTACATTTCATCTTGAGGTTAATATATCCTGAACTCTTTAACAAAGGATCATCACAGACACTGAGGATTAGATCTCAAAAATAGTGGGAAAAGTAACAAAAACATAATGCTCATACTGTAATATATATCCTTCAAAGGTTTTTCATTTTTATATGTCATAGGAAGGTAGTAAGATGTCTTTTAGAAAACATGAGTAATTATCTGAAAGAAACATAATGAAATCACTAAAAGACTCATAATAATATGCAGAAAGCTATTACCTCATTATTTGTTAAGGGTTTTTTCAAGGATATAGCTGTAATGCTTATAGAAATGCATATTTTTTATAATATGAAAGCACAACACAAATCCCAAGTTCCCTACCTCAACTCTAAAAATACAAAATATGCCTAGAGACTTTTAGTGCCCTGTGTCAATAGCTCTTCTTAAATCCTCTGCTTTGCAATCAATAATTCTCCAAGCATTAGTGAATCTGCTCCATGACTCATCAGAAACGATCTACGAAGTTAATGGGGATCATTGTTCCCTGAAGGCTCCACATGCATTGACACTAATGGCAGTTATGCTTCTTGTGGTGGGAACAGATTCAAGATGGCCCCAAGCTGGGAGCTAACTCCTCTGAAAGTCTCCATAAAATCTGCCCCCTCTCCCCCAGCAAAGAAGAATCCATAGGCTCCAGCCTGCCTCATAGATTTAGTATCCTTCAAGTAAATAAAAGTATGCTTATGTTATATGGATATATTTTTTTCAGTTTACCACACACTGTGCATGACAAAATGTACTTCAGTTATGAGAATATCTGAGAGGAACGTTTCCAGGACCAAAGCCATTGTGCTTTGTTTACCAGTCAGATGCTTTCTAAAGAATGTGTTCAAATTATAAAGACAATGTCTCCGTGTATAGGAATTCTTCAAAGCCCAAACATTACCAACGAATTGTATTCTTACCTTCCCTAGTATTCAAAACAACGCCCACTTCCCTACAGGTGAAAGTCTTTCCTTCTTATGAATTTATTAATCTTTGATTAACATACGGTCAGCAGTTGTTTGGATTTATTAGGTGTTTTTATTTTCTAAGGAAGGAGAGTCATAGCAAAGAAAAATATATATTAAGCATTTGAAGATAATTGCTATTTACTGAAAACCCTATTTTAAAATAAATTTCAGTGACTCGTTTGTGTTTGGTAACTTCGGGACAATGATAACTATAGAGTCTCTAAAATGTTTCTAACTAGCAATCATACTCTATTCTGGCCTTTGAGAGGTGCTAAGACTCATCCCCTAATTATAAGCCTTTTCTCTGCTATTACTACCTCACCATTAGATCTCTAAACTAAACAGTAGTTTTGAGGAAATAAAAATAGATGTTAAGCAGTGTGTTTTCTCAAATTTTAGTTACAATGGATAAGAAAGATGAAGTATTCCTATGTATAATAAACTTCTTTAGCCTGTGAAAATGAAAATCCCTTTTATTGTGTTTTGACCAGTAAATTCTATTAGGCTGTCTCCAGAATACGGCTTTCTCCAGAATACCGCTTTCTTGCTTTATTCTAGAATAGCTCTGTCCACTAGAAATACAATGCATGCTACATCTGTTACTGTAAGTTTCTAGTAGCCATATTTTCTTTTTACTTTTTTTTTTTTGACCACGCTGCAAAGCACGTGGGATCCTAGTTTCCTGACAAGGGATCAAACCCCCATGCCCTGCAGTGCAACTACAGAGTCCTAACCCCTGGACCACCAGGGAAGTCCCAAGTAGTCATATTTTTAAAAAAAGAAAATGAAAAGAAACAGGTAAAGTTAATCTAACAACATATTCTACTGAAACTAATCTATCCAAAATACTATCACTGCAGCATACTATCACTATAAAAATATTATCAGGTTTATACCTCCTTTCCTTTGTACCAAGTGTTCAACATCCACTTAGAGCAAACCTCAATCCAGATAACCACATTTCAAAGGCTCAAGAGTCACACGTGGCCAGTGGCTACTGTGTGGAAAACACGTTCTAGATTTCAAAACCACGAAGCTTTGTGGCCTAAAAGTTCACGTGTTTTAAAATTTCCCTATGTAACATCCTTTGTTATTGTTATTGCCGTTGGGATTGTCTATTGAGCCAAATATTTAAATGACTATATTTCATTTCCTTCATCTGCTTCCCTGACCTTCATATCTACTGGCCACTCTGACGCCTCAGAGGACAAGAAACTCCAATCACCTATTCTTTTCAGCTTCTTCTAAGCAAGATCTGAGATAGTCTCTCACCTCCACATATTCCCATCACCAAGCAGAAAGCCAGAAGGTGCGGGAAGTCTAATCTGTTTCCATAAATAGATATATCAAACACAGGCCTAATGTAGGGCAACAATGATAAACGGAAGGGCAATTTTTTTTTTGCTTACAAAAAAGATCAGAAATTTTATATAACAAAGTAACACACTCATCTTCAGTCAGAAATACAATTTCACTCCCTTCCCCACCCCCGTCCCAGGGGAAACTTTGGGATACTCTGTTCTTGTTCTGGAACAGAATCCAGTGTTTCATGTCATAGGAATTCTGTGCCCAGAGGAAGAACAGAATGTTGGAATCAAAATTTAATGAATTCAACTTGGAGCCTAAGTTTGCCCCAAATGTGGAAATGTAAACACAAGCAATATCTCAAAGCATAAAACACTTTGGAGTCTGTTGGCATGGCTGTATAAGAGTATCACACTAGATGTGTGTCTGCACACAAATTTTATCTTAGTTCCATGAGGAAAAAAAAAATTAAACCAGGCACATGAGAGGTTTTCAGAGTCTCTTCATCATAATAAAACCTGATTATTCCGTCTTAAGTGACACTGTAATTATAGATGGTTGGATGAACAGGTTTTCTGGTGCTGACCCAACCTGTTCCTTAAAACACAAAAGGCCACTTTTGTGAGGAAACCCCCCATTAAATAAAACTAAAAGCTACGTCCATCTTTTGAGAGAAGGCCTAACAACACACTAAGTAAGAAAAAAAAAAAAAAAAAACTTTCACCTCTTTGCAACACTGATGAAGATCAGAATGCTGGAGTCTTCCTTAAAATACAGTTTTGAGCTGCAGTTGTCACCAACTTTAAGAAAGCAAAATACAAGTGACAACATTGTGTTTTCACTGGCTACAAAATAACTTTATTCAGTGTCTCTGGCTAGAGCACCGCATCAGAGCCATTCTAAGTATTGAGCTAAGTATTCCTACGGGTGAGTTTTACAGTCCTTGAACTTTCATTTTAACTTGTCTCAGTGATAATATTTTATCTCAACAGCAAGACAGGGGGAAACACCAACGCCCTCAGCAACCCAAAGAGATAACAGGGAGTGGATCACTTAGCCTGGTATAGAATAGTTACGTACTAAACACCCTCCGTGTATAAACACTGTGTTCAAACCCAGGAGGGAGGAACACCGCGTCCACGGGTGTAGTATTTCAAAGCACATTGCGGAGGGCCTGCAAATCCAAAGGCATTAATTATGACTTCTCTCTCGATGGATTAATTTGCTTAAGAAACTCCTCCGAATATAGTAGAGTTTACCATCCATTTGCTCTGGGCTTGTGCCTGGGCTGGTAGATACAGAAAGTAAAGGCAGCGGCAATAACCTCGCTGGCAGCTTCTTACTCAGTCTTAATCCTAGGGAAGCACACTCCTCGGAGATCCAGCACAGAATCCCAGCAGCCGCACATCCCCCCGGCCCGGGAAGGCTGAAGAACACAATTACGGTTCTAGCTCCACCACGCCAGTTGTGAAGTACTGTGAGACGGGCAAGCATGAACTCCACCATATACCTGCTCGCCTTACAGGCTCCGGAATCGAAGTATTCTCACATGACACATTACTACCAATAACAGATTCGAGCTCCGTTTAAAAAAAGAGAGAGAGAAGGGGAGGGAGGGGACGCGCTACATATTTGTCTTGCTTTTGTCTTTAAAAAAAAAAAAAAAAAAACAGAACCCAAGAACTAACTACTTTTCATTCTTTTCAACCTTTCAGGAAAGCAATTCAATCAACCAACTGCGGCTGCACCCGGGGAGCGTCTATACTTACTTTTCTTACAGTTTTTGAGTGACGCACTACAAAACGATGGAAAAAAAAAAAACAGGAGCCCTCTCATGCAGGGCGTCTTCCGCCCTGAAAACTTGGCAAAAGGCAAAAACTGGACTGAAATACAGCACTCTCCATATAAGGAAGGCCAGCTAAACATGTCATGCGTAATTTATGGGTAGCAGGCAGAGAATTAACCTTTGCGTGCACATATTTGGCCCAGATGAAAAGCGGGCGGGATGGCAGCCTCGGGAACAGGGGTGCGGGACCTCCGGGGAGAAGCCGAGGCTCGCGTCTGATGGGACTCGCATCCCCCCCTCCCCCGACGAAGGCCGTTAAGTTGTGAGTGCACTTGCACGCACCTGTTTCTCTTACCGCCCTCCCCCCCCCCCCCCCTTGTCTTTCTCTCTCTGTCTTTGTTTTCGGCTGCCGAGTGCGGAGCTGGCAGGGCTGACAGTGCCCGCGGAGCCCGGGGAAGGGCTCCTGGGAGCCGGGCTGCAGCTGCAACCTCCCCGCCGTGCCTCTAGCTCGCGACGGCGTGTGATCGGAAACCATCCGGCGCGGGCAGCCGGCCCCAGCCCCCTTCCACCTCCTCCTCCAGCCACGCACAGTCCCGAAAGAGTGCGAACAATGCAGAGCAGCCGGGCCGCGCGAGCGACCGGGGAGAATGGAAACTTACCTCTCACATTGTTTTTTTTCCCCGCTCAGAGGCAGCCAGCCGGCCGAGCGAGGGCCCGAGGCATGGTGGGAGTCATGATTCCGAGAGGCCCGCGATTTAAGATTGAACTTGTCAGCTCGCGGTCACGGGAGCATGCTGGGCGCCACAACTCATTCAGCCGCAGTGAAAGGGCTGCTGCATGTCGCGGTGCAGCCTCTTATCGCCGGGCTCCGGCTTCCGCCGCTGCTGCGCGGCCCCTCCCCCGCCGGCCCAGCCCCACCAGGAAGCCCCGGAACGCACACGCGGCCGCAGGAAAGGGCAGAGAAACAACGCTCCTCCACTCGCCGCCGCCCCGCCGCCCCGCGCGCTAACAGGCGCCCGCCGCGGGTGGCGGCTGCCCCTCGCCCATCGGCGCAGAGAAAGCCAAAGGAGAGGCGAGCCGGCGCTGGCGCGGCGCGTCCCCGCCGCCTCCCGGTGGTATGTTCCATCTCACACGTTCGGCGCGGCAGCCTCCGAGCGCCGGTGCCCGCGGGACGCACCCCTGCTCCTTTCTGAGCCTTGAGACGGGCTGGGCAGACGCAGAGTGAATCAAGCGGCGGGTGGACGGGGCTCGGTGGGGCCGTCGGCAAGGTTAGACTGAAGGGGAGTCTCCAAAACGGCACAAAACAGTAGGAGCTGGTGGGGCTGGCCGCCCTAAAATGCACCAGGCAGATTTCGAACCTGGATGGCCCACAGACGCGAAAAACATCCGCAAGACTGCCCGTGTGTATCTTTCTCCAGGAACAGGGTGTCCACGGTTTTGGAACTCTACGGTAAAACCAACCGTCACACAAGCACGAATACTCACATGCCAGCTTCCCATCTACTTTGTAAATAATGTTTGGACTGTAAAACCCCCTTTCACCCCAGCTCTGCATTATATGATATGTAGAAAGCAGAGACTCCTCCTTCGTTATACAATATTCATTTTCTGAAATACTAGAATCGTCCAAGGCAAATAAGTCATATTATTGCTGGAACAAAAGAAAACACAGCCCCAAATCATAACTTACTAGGTGGTGTGAGATTTAACTTGCCTTCGCTTTGAACAGAAAGAATCCTGGACTATTGTGATCAAGTTTTAGAGATTTGGGGGGGCAGAATTTACTTAGGATTTAGGGAATAATTTATTCAACGATGATTACAATGAAAAAAACTTTTTTCTATGTTTTGAATACAGTTTAGGAGCAAACGCTACCTATCCTGTGATGTTTCTACAGGTTGGTTAGGTTGTTTTAAAGATGGTGGGGACGGCTTAAGGAGGAGAAAGAAAAGCATCGTGAACGGTGCTGAAGTACAAAACTACTTCTAGAGGTAACGACGTGAGTTCTCTGCCCTGGCTGCATCCACAAAACACTAAGCTAACACTGTGCGCTGCTCCCTTCCAGAACAAAGAAATTAATTAATTAGATGGTGCCGCTTCTCAGTATTAATCATGAAAAAGTACCCAAGTGCACACCCAGTGGAAGCAAATTTAAAAGGAAATCGACACTTTCTCAAAGGACAGGGATGGGCATTCTCTACCTGCCAATTAGGAGCTACCCCAAGCAATGAGGACTTCCTTTCTCCTAATATAGCATCCATTTCAACAACTACATCAATAGCCTGCTATGCCAGAGATTCGAGAATGGATAATAGCATAGAGTCCCTCCCCTCAAGAATAATACCTCTACTAGGGAAGAGACTGGGGAAAAGACAAACTAATTGATTCTGGCTGAAGGATAAATGCTAAAATGATGGGAGGCAAGACCAAGGTGCTTTCGAGTAGAGTCGAGAAGGCTTCTTGGAGGGGTTGTTTTAACAGGTGCCTTAAAAGGGGTATAGAAATTATCAAGATGAATAGAGAGGTGGGAAAAAGCCTGGCAAATGCAATGGAACTGCTTGTCTTGGGGTTAGAAGTGAGTTGGATACTTGTAGGAGAGTGGCAGCAAGTGAGTTAAAAAGTAGGCTGTGTTCACCCAAGGAGTCTCAGCTTTACTCTGAAAGCTGTGATAATCTAGATAAGCTTAATCAGCAAAGAGAGGTAGAATTTGGACTTGTATTTCAGAAGGACCCTGTGGCAGCAGCTTGGAGAGTGAATGGGAGTGTGGGGTGGAGGCTGATGGAAGAAGGGTGAATGGGTGTGGACAGACTGGAAAAATGACTCATGCAGGGAATGAGGAAGGGAGGAGCCTTGGGAGACTCCCAAGTCCCTGGCTTAACCTACTGGATTGTTTGCTACTTGCTTTTTAATTTTGCCTCCATTCTCCATGACAACAGAGACTGACTTCAGAGCTGGGCCACCTATGCGTGTGCTAGCAGGTTGGAGGCCCTGTTGGCTTCCACACGCCTCTCCTCAGAATGACCAGTGAACCGCTAAGGGCTAATCCCAGTTGTAGGAACTTCTTTTCAATTGTTCTCAGACCCTTGCAGACTTCCAAGTCAGAGCTTTGGTGTTCTTTTTTCATGTGGGTCAGAAAATTTGCCGTTTGGAGCAACATGATGAAAAACAAGACTTTGAACCTCTGTATGGTGCAAGAGGGGAAACTATTTTTCCACTTCAACACTGGAGGAGGGGGAAGTTCTGGGAACAAAAGAGAAATTGAAACTGAGACAAATTTTCTGCTCCACTGCACAGAATACAAAGAAATACAAGAAAGACCCTTGAATGTTAGGAACAGTAGAATAAACATCCTAGTAAATGACAAAGAAGAGGAAAAAAATGTTATTCACACTAGTAAAGGAAAAAGGGGTGGCTGAGGAAACTCATACAAAGCAGTGGTCAACCTAGGACTCCAAAGTGAGTCCAAATAAATTGTGATATAAAACTTTATTACCACTGGTTTAGCTTAATTTATTGTCGTTGATAATACCATAACATGAATAATGACATTTAACATTTCAAAGCACTGTAGCAAACACCAGATCATATGTTAAAAATATTAAATCACATTGCCAGCTTTCACTACCAGTGGCATGCTAACCACATTTCAAATTGAGAAAATTATTAAAAAATCATTATAGTAATAAAAAGTAAATAGTTCCCCGTTTAGAATACCAATCTTATTCCCTCAGTGCTAGCATAGCACTATGGTTTCTCTTACATCTATGAAGTGTAGTTATAGTCCATAGGCTCATGAGTGAGTGCATCTATAAGTATAAAAAGAATGTCATTTGTGGGTGGAGAGGGAAATTATAAAGAACAATTTTAGATGAAATAAAACTACATGTTAAGATAAAGGAAGGAATATTCACTGCAGGTTTCTGAAATATTTCAGACCATTCAAGTTTTAATTATACCAATGAATCCCAGTAGAAATATAGTTAAGGAATATGGTTTTTAGAGATAACATCAACTACCTGGTTTACCAGTAAAATAGATAAAGGAAATGGAAGCATTTATCTTTTTCATTCAAGTGGGAGTCTTTACAGCCCTGTGTAAATGTGTGTGTACAAATTGTATGTTTCTTGTCATGCACACTACATTTATATAGCTCAGTAAGCTCCCACAACCATCTAAATATTATTTGCTTTTTCCACATCGCCCCCCTCAACTCATATCTAAATGAAAATACCCTTAGAAGGTACGCTCTTTAAACTTGAAATATGAAAAGGTCTTGAGTCACAGATCTAGGAATGCTGTTTGTATTATTCAAGTAAAAATAATCCATTGGGAGATAGTGTCGAAACTACGACTCAAATTCAGGCGCCGTGATTTTTAACCCATGTTTAAATATAGATGGTTAAGAGAAGCTGCTGGAAGCAATGAAGAATTGGAAACACTCCCATATGGTGGATCCATTTTAAGTATATGCATTAAATGTATCTCCATTCAGTTTTACAGCAGGGAAGAGGGTTGAAGCATTTTTCTGTAGCCTGGATTCTAACCTGTTTAGGTATGTGAATAAATATATTAATATTTGATAGAATTATATGAATTTAGTTTACCTAAATTTAGTTTAGAACTTTTATATATTTCACATATAAGTTTTTAAAATCATACCTAGTATTTAAACATTAATAATATATATATTCTATTATATATTGTGTGTATATATAGTATGTTATGTAATAGGACATATTATATATACCACTTAATATACAAATCACATAAATGTGCAAACATTATATAAATTCAATGTACTTGTCTTACAATGTGTATAAATATTAAAACTGAGTTAAAATATTAATTTTATTATGCATTTTTTTGGCATCCCTGGGTAGGCATGAACCAATTGGGCATTTTTCAATTAGACTATTTTACCTAAAACTTGAATCTAGATCTTCATTATAATTATTTTGGCATACGGGAAAAAAAGAATTAGAAAGCAAATGCATTTCAGAATTAAAGGTTTAGAACCACAGAATTATAGTAGAGAATGGAACATTGGAGACTTATCTAGTCCTTCTCCCTTATTAGACCAGACAGCCTTGTATAAGTAAGTTGGAACAATGTCAGAGAAGAACTAGCATCAATGTCTTCTGACTCAGGCCATTTATTTTCATCATTTCTTCTTAAAGACACTGAGGCAATACATATATGAGGCTCTGAGCTCAGCTGAGCTGTCATACAGGCAAAACTGCTCCCGAAGTTTAATGCGAAGAGGGGCCACATTAGATTTTGAGGAGTATACTTCTTCCCTCCTCTATTTCTTCCTTGTTTCTCTTTTCTTTTTTTCCTTTCCATTTTTCCTTTCTTCACACAATGCCCCTGTTCAGATGTTCATGGAGCATTCACTGTGCTAAGTCCTGTTCTAGGTGGTGTGGTTACAGAAATGAACAACACAGCCCAATCACTTCCTTCAAGGAGTTTACAGTCTGCTAGAAGGAGACAGGCAGTAAACAAAAAATAAAGGAACAAATAAACCTCTGAGGCAATTTCAGATGGAGGTAAGTACATGAAGTGAAAGATAGCAGGCTGAGGGGATAAGGAGGGGAGGTTGTGTGTTAAACAGGACAAGTGGTCAAGGGTTGAGATGGTGAGAAGTAGGCATAGTGCTCAAGACAGTGAAAACTGTCTGGGAAAAAATCGTTCAAAGCAGCGGGAACTGCAGGCCTAGCATTTGAGTCTTCAGCGTATGTTAGGGCTGGAAATCCAATGGCCCATAAAAACTAATGGGCGGGAGTTCCCTGGTGGTCCAGCGGTTAAGACTTCACCTTCCAATGCAGGGGGGAGCAGGTTCAGTCCCTGGTCAGGGAGCTAAGCTCCCACATGCCTTATGGCCAAAAAGCCAAAGCATAAAACAGAAGTAATATTGTAACAAATTAAATAAAGACTTTAAAAATGGTCCACATTAAAAAAATTTTTTTTTTTAACTAATGGGATGCCTAACTTCAAAGAGCTTAGAGTCCAGTGAGAGAACTGATGAATCTTAGTAAGATTAGTCACACTCATGATGCATAGCTACAATCCTGATAATTTGGGACAGCAGGAACCAGTGACGTGTTTGGTTATGTTAGAGGTGGGGCTGTGGGTATAACTGGCAGAGGATCGGGATTTGCTTTTCATGAAGATGACTAGATTACACTTGACTGCTATGTGCAGGAGGCTGATAGTCTAGTCTCAAAACAGAATGCAGGAAATACTCCGCTGCTGAGAATGAAAGCAAGTCAAAAGTGGGCTGTGGCCAGAACGGCAATGACAGCAAATGGCTGAAGACCTGAGAGAAAGTGATTCGAGGGTCCCTAGCAGTGAGATGCAGTAAACATTAGCATCTTCCATTGCAGAGCTGAAGAGGATCCATAAGATGGCCACCTCCAGGCCTTGAGGGAAGTGAAATGTGTGTGTGTGAGAGACAGAGAGGGTGGGGGGGGGGGGGGGTAGGGATTTACTGCCATAAAGTAAACACAGGATAGAAAACTCAAAATTACTGAAGAAAGAACATTTTCATAAAATCAGCAGTGATTCCAGTTCCCAGAAATTGTTACTGTTACTATTACAGTTTCTTTCTTTCCAGGTTTTCCTCAACACATTTTTTAAAACAGTTGATATTGTGTTACAAATGCAATTTTGTGCTCTCCTTTTTTCCCACTTCACCTCATCATATAACCTTATAAAAAAAATCTCACATGTCATTCACATTCATTATAATCCTCAGTTATCATATAAGGTAACAAAGGCTGGAGAACTGACCCTTGACCAAAACCTCATAGTTACCAGGGGGGTCAAGCCTCCTGTCCCATAATGCAGCATTTCTGAGCCTACATTCCAGATCCTGAAGTCAGGTGTCTAAGGTGTATTGGGATATACACATGTCTCCTAATACAGACTGTCATTAGGGAAAAGAAAATATATAATAATGGTCTTTTAATAAATAAAAAAGTTATAAAAATAAGCATGACACTGGTAGCCAGAATGTCAAAGTGGACACATTACCTATACTATGTTATAATATAGTATATAATATATACTTATTAAATAAGTATATACTTATATAATTAGTGTAATATTATGAAATATTTTCTACCATCTCATAAAATGAGGTACTGTGGGTAAGCAGAGAATCCTCTTGCAATCATTTTAAAATAGCATCTATTAGATCTAACAGTGCCAATGTTACACTGTACTTATCTCATGGACTGTAATCCAAATATTTCTACATTTTAATTCTGTTCCATGTAGAATAAAAGCATCTGGAGAAAATGTGGCCATTGCATTATTTGTTCCTAAATGCAAAAAAAAAAAAAAATATTTAAACATCAATAGCAAGATTGATTTTTCTTTTCCCAGATGCCCACTGTATCTATCTACTCATTTATTTCTGAAGTTCCTTTCTTTTGGTTACTATGATATTCCACATCCTTCTCTCTTTTCACTCCTTTGAATGGGTTTTCTCTTTCTGAATCTTTTCGGCATCTGTTATTCCTTCTTCCTTTTCTGTTTCCAGAAATTACTTTCAAACCATGTCTCAAGCAATGTCCTGAAGGGACCTCTGAAGGAGAACTTTTGTCACATGAAAATGGTGGGAGTATCGTATACACATCTTTTTTTTTTTCTCTTCTTCCCTCGTTGCCTTGTCCAGTAGTGTGGGAACTAAGCAGGACAGTCATAAATTAATTCTAATGTCTTCATGTATACATCAGGGTGCTCCCTGCTGCTTCTTGATTCGTTTAAAAATATTTATTGAGCACCACTCACCAAGAGTTACACTTGCACTGCAAATACAGAAATTATGAAGACAGCTTCATGGTGTTCACAATCTAGTCTAGTATGGGGGAAGACATATGGGGGGGGGGGCAACCTACACATTTGGAAAAAGAATGTAGCAAGTGAATGGTTCAATTAAACCCATGTGCTAAGCGGATGGCAAGCAGGACAGAGCTGGGCAAAGCCTCGATCCTGGTAGACTCCCAAGCAGCTTCAAATGGTAAGATTACCTGGCACATATGTGTTAAGTGTTTGATGGCAGAAAGAAAGACACAGAAAGTCTTGAAGGGCCATTAGACAAACAGCTTGATGCTACAACCACTTTTAACAAATCATTACACTATAGCAACAGTGGGGAGAAGTTTGTTTTTCTTATTTTTCATGCTGCCATTATGTAAAGTCAACAGTGTCAAGTCTAGTTCCCAGACCCCGGGGCTGCAGACAGCCAGACTTCCTCACCCTGCCCTGAGGGAACACCCGGCTGCCCCAGCAACTCTCTTCAAGCTTCCCCCAGACCTTTAACAACAAATTCCCAACTAGGTGATAGGAGATTATCTGATTAAAGTCATTCACACTAAGGCGAGAATGAGGCTTAATCCTTCAAAAGTGTTTGCTTTGACAAAAGGATAGCTTGTTAACCCTAATGAACTGCTAATTGGCAGAACTGGAGGGCTCTATGGAAAAGATCCCTCCTCCTCACTTTCCCAGACTCCCCAATCCCTCATCCTTCCCGGTCTATTTACCCTCCTGAAATAAAGGAAGAAGGGAAACTGGTGCATTCAGAGATGTTAGGGAACTCCTGTTACCCACGCTACCTCTTTGAACCCTCAAGAGAGACATGTGAGACGGTATTTATGAGCCCATCCTAGAAAGGAGACCGAAACCAGGGCGGTGGCTCTTGACTTCAGCCACATTTCGGAGCCATAGAGTACAACCGTCTATTTCTGGGCTGCAATGAAATCAGGATTCCTAGGCATGGCATTGGTATTTTCTTGTAAGTTCCTCAGATGATTCCTCTGTGCAGTCAAGTTTTCCTACTTCAGAGCTAGAGCTTATGCGAAGAAATTACTCAGAATCAGCGGCGATGCATGGACCTGCTCTGGCTCCTCCGGTTGGCAAGTTTAGTTGGCACAAGAGAAACAATGTTATCTGCAGGAAGCTCTGTCTCAAGTCCAGTTAGGTTTTTGGGTAAACAGGTGCCCATACACACGTAGAAATGCAGGAGTCAGACTAGTTGTGAGGGAGTAAGGTGATGGGGCACTTTTGTTGTGTACCTGGTTGGATGAGGTGCTTCTCAGGCAATCAAAACAGGCTACAGTTTATACCAGATAAGCATCAGTGAAGTCTGGGCTTAAAAACTAGCTAGAGAAACAATCAAGCCCACACAGAGGATAATCTTACATGTTCTGTAATGCTTAGGTTGCTGTTTGCTTAAAACTCTATACTCTTGTTACTTTCTAAGAAATTGTGATCATGAGCACAATTGAGAATGGTATCAAAGCTTCAGAGTATCCTGATCCACTTTGGGATTTATTTATATCAGATTACAGAAAATATAATTATATCTCTCTATATATATGTTCTAGAATACATATAGATATGTATATGCATATATAAGAAAATATATGTATGTATGATTATATATGTGAGGTTTTTTTAGAAATAGAAGGTCTGGCAAATTTTAGTATATTTTATGAATTCACTCACCAACTAACATGGTTAAATCATAAAGACAAATAAATAACAGGACATTTCTCATCTGAATCTCATTTGCAGGTAATGTTATTAGTCATAGTGTACCATCTTTGTGAATGTGCAGTCAGCCCAAAGGACCCTCCTGGTCACACCTGGTGGCCTCAAATGCCCTTATTTCTGCCAGAGGCTTAGCAATGCGTAATTGCTAACAGGACCTGATCCCCTCTAGCCTTCGCAGTAATTCACATATTTTTGGACAGTGTTAAACATTCTTTTCCCTTTTCAAACTTCTCTAGCTGTAGGCCACCAGCTCACCAGTAACTGGGGCACTTTCACCCTTTTTGCTGTCAGCTTCCCTACCTGGTCCACGAATAGTCACTTAGAACCTGACATAATTCTGCCTTTCCTGGAATCTGAGGCTACAGGGTGAGCAACACTAGACCCCAAGCCTCTTGAAACATACAGTCCCACTGGAGCAATAGATATGAAATAGTGAATAATTATAATCAGGTAGGTAAACAATGGAGCCTCTCTGATAGATCAGATGGTAAAGAATCTACCTGCAATGCAGAAGACCTGGGTTTGACCCCTGGGCGGGAAGATCCCTTGGAGAAGGGAATGGCAATCCACTCCAGTAGTCTTGCCTGGAGAATCCCATGGACAGAGGAGCCTGGCAGGCTACGGTTCATGGGGTCACAAAGAGTCGGACACAGCTGAGCGACTAACACACACAGGAAAACAATACAAATTTGCAAAGTGTAGTGAAAGAGAAAAAAGAATGTGAACAAGGGACTCTAAATTCCAAAGATAGACAATTATTATTTTTATGACTCACCCCCCTTTATTTCATTGAATTCAAACATCTGGACTCATAGCCTTGTGAGAGTCATCATAGTGTATAAACTACATGTCTACACTGCCCGAATTCCTCCTCATTTGAAAGACAGAATTCTGTTACTGTTTTTGCATGCAACAGTGACTTCACTTCTGTTACGATGCAGGGTGTCCACCACACAGCCCCTGAGGGCAGGGTTTGAAGAAATCTGTGACTTATCATTATTGTTCTGCCCTTGCTCTGCTCTTTGCTGTTTATTTTCATTCGCTTCCTGGGTTTGATCTTTTAAGACTGACATCTACAGACAAAGCGAGCATTTCTCGCACACTTTCAGAGTATAGTATGTCAGCTTTTGAATTAACATATGAAAATCCACTTGTGCTATCTTTTATTTTGTCAAAATTACAGGCTTTTTTTTTTTTTAATCCTTGTTCCTGATGTAAAAATTTTTTTCTATTCCTGGATATAAAAAGTAATGTGTGCTTATTTTAAATAATGTATCAAGTACCTTTAATAGTGTTTTATTAATTCTGTTCAGGTGCCATCATAAAGATGTTTATGCATGATCATTCTAGACTAGCAATAGAGCAGCAGTGTCTAACTCCTACCTACAGGCTTATTCCCATGCGCACTTATTCCTTCTATGGCTTCCAGACGCCCACGTCCTGCAAAAGCATTTTCCTACCTGTCATTTAGTCTTTACAATTAAATAAAGAAAAAGGTAACTGTGTAAAAGAGGCTGGCCACTCTGAGTCTCTCTTTTCATAAAGTCTCTTCTCTAAAGATACTCTAAATTACAGACTTCGCCAGAACAGTTTTTCTCCTTGTGATGACTTTGAAGTCTGTTTATTTTTACAATATACTGGTAGGTCTATGTTGGAAGAAGCTGTAAATAGTTTGTCAGGGTTCCTAAATACTTAGAATTCTACATGGGCCCTGGGAAGTGTTAACAGATTAGACTTGAACTTGTGGAAAAGGGCATATCTGGCACCAAATATCCAATTTATGGGGTGCAGACAAATTGACTATGAGGAAAAATGGAGTCCTTGGATGATACTTCGCACAGTTTTAGATATTTTTCCTTACCATGATGGAAGAAGAAGGCAACTGAAGTAAGCCTGCCTCTTTTATGACTAATGAACTGGGTGACTAAAGGGGAAACACTTTGGGGTTATTGACAACAGGTACGCACATGCCAAATATGACACATGGGCCAGTTTCCATTGGCAACAGTCCGGCTGCTGCCACCTTGCCCTTTAGCTTGTGTTGTTGAATACTTCTGAAGCGAGGCATCGCCTTCTCCCCCACCTCGTGCAATGACCTGTGTGTGTACCACATTCTTTAGAAGAATCAGGTCAAAAAGCACAGGGGTAATTTTTCAAAAATGCTGTTCTGCCCATGACCTTGACTCCTGTGAGATAAAGACAGTCTTTGGAGTCTGTTATTAGACTCGAGGTTCTGGACAATCTCTGCAAGTCTCAGTTTCCTGTGAACTTAAAATGCCTACCTCATAAAAATGTGCTCATGAATGACTTCATGATAATTAACCTAACATGGATCAAGCATTTGATAACTTATAACCACTATTATTATTTTAAGTGGATGGCAATTACAGATTTAAAAATCTAGAATATTTAAAGAATAAGCTCATGTTAGACTTCAAGTCTTCAAAATATGAGGATTAGACTCAAACTACAATCTTAAGAAATTTACAGCAATTTTCTACAAGATGAAAAGACAGATTCCCTACAGTTTTTTTTAAACAGACAGGTAGGATGTAATTAAAAGGGACCACCAGATCTTCCTTGGATGATAAACAGGCACTTTAGAAACATCTTCCTTAATTGGCCAGTGAGCAGCTTTCTTTTGTCCAGCTTTCCCTACCCACTTTACAAGGGAAATCATAAGAAGGACAAGCCAAGCCAAGCAAAAGGCATCTCTCTACCACTTTAAAGAACAGTTTATGTGCACAGTTGCGTAGAAACCACTTCCTTTGGAGACCTACATGAAATTATGATTTTTTTTAAAAAACCCAGTCAAAGCTGTTACCACAGTACAAAAATTTAGCTGTCTACTTGCTTCTTTTAAGTAACACAAGTCAAGAGATCCTTTCAGACATAACTTCCTCTTTTTCAGATTTTACTCCTACCTCCTGGGGGGAGAAAAAAAAAAGCATATCTCTCAACTTCATCAGAACAAACAGGCTCAGAACTCTGAGGAGAAAATAATGATTATATGTTGCTAAGTACTATTTAGTAACAAAGACTTGGGCCACAGGAATGATGATGTCACCCACAGAAAGAGGAACATTTACACTTTTGAAAGAGATTCTTTTCCAACAGGATGGGTCACCATCAGAAGAACAAAGCCAAATAAGGCAGGAGAGTCTGCTTGGCCAGGAGAAGGCATTCTTAGTATCCAATGCTGGAGAAATTATCAGCCCCAAGTTAACTAAATAGAGTCACGCCCCAAACCCACATGCTTTTTCTGTGATCCCCTCCTGAACCTAGTTCATGTCAATAAATGTGTACTGCTCTGTGGCAGAAATCCCGTTAACTCCCACAGTAGATTTGCTTCTTGGTTAAGTTACCCAGCTATAGTAAGCAACAGGTCAGAGAGCGGCTTCATGTTTCAGGACTGGTCTCTTTAACATTCACACACTGTGGATACGCATATATTTATTTTCTCACGCACCAGCACTTAGAAATCACACACCATCTCACACTTTGCATTAATCCGACAGCATGGTGAATCATCATGCCCACAAATGTACGTGATAGGATGGAATGCATTGCTTAGTAGCACGTAAGTCATTTGCACCCTCCACAATTCCCAGTCCCAGTAGCATGATGATTTTCTACTTAGATACTGTCAGGAGCATGTAAAAGTTAGCTTCTGACTCCTACAATATCATGTCTGCCTGCCTTGGGGAAATTATCATTGTGCTCCTCTCCACACCACCCATGGCCAGTCTTCTAACACATACACAGACCAAGGTCACAGTAGATTTTTTTTTTTTCTTTTTAGGCTCTTAACCCAAATCAGACATAGAAACAGCCATACTAGTTGCAATTCACTTTTTAAGTGTTAGGGGGAGGACATTTGCTCTTAGATATTGAGTCTGCTTACTCCATTTTTTTAAAAAAAAGAATATCTCTTTCTCAGTAAATTAGCTTATATTCCCTTCCCAAATCATACCCCACTTCCAAACTCCCTCAAAAAGTTTTTAATAATAATAATAGTAGTAATAATAAGTGTCAGTAATAATTGGGTCATTTAAAGCTCTTGAGATGAGAAAAATAAACCAGAGGGAATTCATAATTACCATGGAAAATGCAGTGTATAAGTTACTGCTACTTATAAGAGGAACAGGTTGATATCCCAAGGGTCCCTATGATCATTGACATTGAGATTTAGGAAGAATAAACAAAGGAACATCTGTTGTCTCTAGAGACTCTAATGTAGCCTTTTCTCTTGTCTTTTCTGCTTCATATCAATGCAGAAATGAAGTGCCTTATGACCCCATTACCAGACATCAGTGAATGTATTTTCAGTGGCCATGATTGGGGTTAATTAATCCACAGCAATTTCACTGAAAAATCTCAAGTTGATAAATTTAAATAATATTTGAGACCTTTTCACTTTTATCAGACTCACACCTATTATGGAAATGAAAAGGCAAGAAAATGTAGTTAACCTCTGAAGGTAAAACTGAGCTTATCTTAAATTTATCTAAATATAATAATTTATCTCCTAAAAAACTTTTGACCTATGTAGCAATTCCTGCTTCTCTTCAAACAACAGTTTACTCCCTGGCCTGTGTTAAACACAGATAATGAATGAATCATTCATTGTATTCCTCCACCCCATCCACACGTGCACACATCCTTGCAAATATTTGCCCACTTTGGACAACTCTTTTCCTTGACTTCTAACATAGGTGACCTGGCCCTTTGTCAACCTCACCTCCTTAGCTTTATGCCCCATTTCCCTCAAAGGACCAGACTCCTCCTTTCTACTTCTTAGATATGCTGAGCTCATTCCTGTCTCTGCACTTGCCCCTCAATCTTCCCAGGTTACTCTTCCCAGAGTCCATGGTGCCTTGGTCTTCTCAGCTTTCAAGACTTAGCTTAAGTATTATGCTTTCAGAGAGGTCACCTCAGGAGGCCAGCTGTCTTTTTGTCCTGCTTTGCTGAATTTTCTTCATGCTGCTATCATTATCTGAAATTCCCTTTTAAAAAATTTACTTGGCTACTGGTGTACACATTGTCTTTCCCCACTAGATTATAAGTTCAGCTCCTTGAGGGTGGAAACTTGGTCTTGTCCATCACTGTTCCCTCAGCATCTAGAACAGTGCTCAAAGCATGATGCTCGATGTATGAACACGTGAATAAACACACTTCAAAATGAAAGCAGTCTTCTCCCAAGAATTAAACTCTTCTCCTCACATAACCCACTTTCTGAGAAGAACCACAAAGTCAGGGACACCAAATACCTCCTGTGGTGAGGCCCATAAAATGGGAAAAAGGGGACAATATTAAATTCATTTTTATAAATCATAATTCATAAAATATTAATATTTTTAGTTCTTTGAAATTTTAAAATTTTAGTTCTTTGAAATTTCCTCCAAATTTATCTTTTTCATGTAATAAAATGTTGATGGTTCAATTTTAAAATTGCTTCTTTTACTAAGCCTTGTGCCATCACTTCACCCAGAAGTATAGCTTTCAATTATTTTGACGTCTTGGGTAATACCTTATATTTTTCATATTGTGTCTCAAAATCCATTTCTTTTAATATTTCTTCTACTAGATGGTAAGATTTCTGAGGCAGGGGTTGTATCATGTAAATCTATAAATTTCTAATAGTATCTAAACCACAGCTTTGCCTATCTTGTTTCTCAATAAATATATACTGGAAGCAATATAATACGATGATAAAGATCCAGCTTAGAGAAAAACACACCAAGATCAGTTACATTACCATTATCAAGTTGCCTCTCTCTGAACCTCTCTCCCTTTTTCTCTTAAATCTGTAAAATAGTACATATTTCACAGGATGGGTGAGGTATTAAATTACTCGTGGGAAGCCTTTGACATACAATAATATTTTTAAATGGTACTAAAAAATAGTACTAAAAAGTGACATACCATGTCACATGCAATGGTACTAAAAACTGATGCCAAGAGTATAATAAAGCTATTATCATCATCATCACCACCACTATTCTTGGGGCCTAAAAGTCTCAAGAACCAAGTTGTATGTTTATAACTTTAATCTTGACATTTTGCACAGACCAAAACCCAAACCAAACAAAAGCCAAAAACAATTTTCCTAGAGCAGCTTTATAATCCACTTCGACACCAAAAATAGATCCAGAAAACATTTGCAAAACAATGTGGAACTATATGCATAGCCATGAAGGTGGTTTGTCAGGAAAGGATTCTGGAAGGAGACTGCTCTATTCTGGCTTGAAGAAAGCAATGAACCCTGACTGCAGAGAAGAACATGCATGCTAAGCTGCTTCAGTCACGTGCAACTCTTTGCCACCCTATGGACTGTAGCCCACCAGGATCGTCTCTCCATGGGACTTCCCAAGCAAGAATACTGGAGTGGGTTCCTTCTGCAGCGATCTTCCGGACCCAGGGATCGAACCCACATCCCTCATGTCTTCTGCATTGGTAGGCGGGGTCTTTACTGCTAGCGCCACCTGGGAAGCCCAAAGAAGAATGGGCAGGTGTTTTTCTTGGTGTTGAGGGCAGGGACAGAAAAAGTGTAGACACAGTGGGGCAGCAATGCACAGAAATTGCCCCTCCATATTCTAAGAGGCTAGTGGCGGCCACGGGGAACTCATCTCTTTTTAGCTCAGTGGAAAAACGCCAGCACACACCGAAAAAGAGAACCTCTTGGTCCATTTGTTGTCTCCAGGGACCACTTTCTGGTTTCAGTTCCTTTCCCTCCATGCTAACAGAAGTATCCCCACCTGACAACTGCGTGACAGTTCAGAGTCCTGCCGTAACCATGGCCTTCTCCAGACCATCTTGGGAGATAGCTGTTCTTTTCATTAGGCCTGTTTTATTTGTACATGAGGCTTAGACATGTTGAAACATTTTGCTTAATAATTTATTTTAGCACATACTATATTCCAGGCAGTGTTTGAGATCCTGTAGATATAACAAGAACAAAACAGACCAAATCCCTGCCCTCATGGAACTTATATTCTAATGGGGGGGATGGACAGTAAATAATTGAGTAAAAAAAAAAAAAGACTAAAATTTTATTTGGTATTAAATATCATTGGGATACACACACATAAGTATACATATATAATACACACACACACACACACACACACACACACACACACACATAGACTGCTATGTATAAAACAGGGCTTCCTTGGTGGCTTAGTGGTAAAGAATCTGCCTGCTAATGCAGGAGATACAGGTTTGATCCTTGAGTCAGGAAGAACCCCTGGAGAAGGAAAGGGCAACCCATTCCATTACTCTCGCCTGGGAAATCTTGTGAGCAGAGGAGCCTGGCGGGCTACAGTCCATGGGGTTGCACAGAGTTGGACATGACTTAGGAGCTGAGCCCGCGTGAGCACGTGTGTATAAAACAAGTAACTAACGAGAACCTGCTGTGTAGCGCAGGGAGCTCTGCTCCGCGCCCTGTGGTGACCCAGACGGGAAGGAAATCTGGAAATGAGGGGGTATGTGTGTGCATATGGCTGATTCACTTTGCTGTACAGTGGAGGAGACTGCAGCCCTGAGGGGCGACTCTACTCCAATAACATTTTTATCAAAAAGTGAACAAAATGTAAATGATATTAAAAAACAGAGAATGACTGGAGTAGGAACTCTACAATAAAATATGTAGTTGGTTATGGAAGACATCTTTTTGGAGGAACATTTGAGCAGAGATCTGAATAAAGAATGCTTGTGTCATAATAATATGTGTGGGAAGAGCTTGCTAAGAAAAGAGAAGGAAAAGTATGTGCAAAATTAAGATACCCTAGGAGCAAAATAATGTGTGGAGTCAGAACATAGTGAATGAAGGGAAGACAGAGCGGATTTGAGGGCGAAGATGTAGGTAGACAACAAGAAATGAAGAATTTCAATTTTATCATACTTAAAATAGGAAGCCACTGAAGAATTTCAAGCAGCGAGTTATATGATTCCATTTATGTTTTAAAGAGACATGCTGGCACTGGGATGCATGAGTAGAAAAAGAGAAATGTCTTAGGAGGATACAACAAGTACAGAGACAGTGTCTCACATGATACTCAAGATGGCAGAAGGGGTGAGCCTGATCAGTGTTCTGATTTATTTTGGAAAAATATATTAATAGACTTGCTCATAATTAGGGTATAAATGAAGCAAAGAGAAAAATTAATGATGCCTTTGACCTATATGACTAAGTATAAGATGGTGCCATTTACTGAGCAAAGAAGATTGGGGATGGAGAAATGAAAAGTAGGGGATAAGTAGAATTTTTTTTCTTTTTGGACATGTTGACTTTGACATGTCTGTTAACATCTGAATGAAGAGCTTTAATAATAACTTTGAGCTATGAATCCAGAAGTTGGCAGATGTTAAGGAGGTGTGGATTTTTAAAAATTGAACTGTATGGGTTAGGTTTCTGGAGAGGGAAGACAAGTAACTTATATAAGATCCACAGTCAGTAAGTGACAATTGAAATTGAAAATGAATCTTTTGACATCGATCCACTTTCTCTTGTCACCACAAATATTAGGATGTATTCATAGTTATAAGCACTGGAGTAGAATATGGGGGAGGCCTGGGAGCAGGAACATTATAGAATAACTTATATGGAAGGGTGAGAATTTTTTCCAGTGCTTATGGACTATACAAATTCATGGTTACTTCTTATCTTACTTTCCTTATCTAATTATTTATTGTAAATGTGATGATATTTGCACAATTAACTTTTAGAAAATCTCTGGAATGATAAAAACATAAAGTTTGCCAAGTACCACAGATATCTATCTCCTTTCTCATTTGAAACGATCATTTTTTGGAATACCCAAGAAAGTAACTGAATTTAGACCAAATGTAGACTGCATAAAATTGAAATATAAAGGAAAAGTTCAGCTAATAACTCAAACAAATATTTCTGAATTGTGTCATAAAATTTCAGTTAGGTTGTATCAGGTTTGTTTAATAGAATTGGCCCCAAGCAAATAGCAATTCTTCTTCATGACTTAAAAAAGATTAAATAAACTAAGAAAAAAAAAAACACTAAAGCAATAATAATGCAAAGGAGAAAAATCCTAAAGCCAGAAACAAATTGAAACAAATAATCTAATTGTATTTTAAATAAATATTATGATAACCTGAATAGAAAGAAAAAAGAAGAGAAAGTGAGGAATGGAATGAGAGAGGAAGGAAGGAAAATGTATTCATCTAATAATTTACAACTACAGTATTTGGTGGGGTATGAGTGTGGGGGAGAGACATGCACACAAACTCTGCCCTCTATTTCAGTAGGTCTGCTTATTGTAGTAGTGATTTGGGTAAAACAATTTAAAGATTATTTTAGATGTTTCATAGAATTGAGCAAATGAGTAAGTATATTGATATTGTTAGGATCAGGGGCTCACATTGCAGAAGAAGGAGCACAAAAATATGGAATTGTGGTGGGCAAGAAAGAGCCCTCTAGGAATAGGCTAGAATTAGAGCTATCAGATCAACTCATGATGTCTAAATCAGAGGTGTGGCTATACAAATGTTTTTATTCATGAATGCCTATGGCTTGTGAATGCATATTTGTGTGTTTATGTCTCTACGTAAGTATATGCAATAATATATTTCTCCAGAAAGAGTCAAGAAACAAAGATATTGCAGTGGCAGTGAGTATACTAAACGTCCAAATCTTAGCTTCTAACACTATTCCCCACTAAAGGAAACGGGAAATGAATGATTTCAGGGGTGATACAGGATGGGTACTAGATCAACCTAGAACATCTTATACAAAAGAGTAAGAGAATACTTACTCAAATGATGAGGGCATGTTGCAAGGCATCAGAAATCAGAAAGAGAGGGCTCCATTGGCTAAATGTGGACCATTTGAGCCACAAAATTATTAAGGCAGCAATGAATTATAGCCATTGAAAGTACAGAAATCCATGAGTTCACACCAGTGAGAGATAAACATAAATTAATAATCAAGTAAGTGGGAGAAAAGAGAGTTCTTTTGCTTACAGTAGAATGTGCAAGACCGATGCAAATGTTCAGGAAGTGCTGAGTTGAAAAATCATCATTTGGAAACCATTTTAGTACAGATTGCATCGGATAGCACTGGCTAATGCTAAACCCACATGCGGAGCCGTCCTTATGAAATGGAGAAATTAGGCAACACCTCGATTAGACAGCCCAAATGAACACCCTGTTTGTGGCACAGAGGAGCGCCACATGCCTCTAGACGCTGATTGCACCTGTAGGCGCCGTATTCTAGCAAAAAATGCATGACCACAAGGTAATCACGAAAAAAATGTCAAATGTATAAAATGAGGAACTCTCTGTTGAAAAGAAAAAACAGTATGCGCATAAACTGTATTCTTTAAAATTTGCAATTCCATACAAAGAAATGTTGTTGAAATGCTCCAAATTAAGGAAGGCTAAAGAGATACTACAACTAAATGTGATAGGTGACATTAGACTGAATTCTTTACTGGAAGGAGAAATATCATAAAAGGTATTATTAGATAAGCAGTAAAATTGGAATATGGACAAATATGAGATTAAAATATTGTATCCATGTAAATTTGTGAAGCAGATAATTATATGTAACTGCTAACTAAGAAACTATTTTTAGTCATTACACAGTACAGTAACGGCCATGCTGTTTGTCACTTGCCCTCAAGTGGTTCAGAAAGAAAAAAATAGACATAGAAAGATGGAAAGAATGAGAACAGATTATAAGCAAATGGGGTAAAATATTAAGATTAAGCAAACCTGGGTAAGGGAATAAGAGAGTTCAGTATACTGCTTTTATTTTTATAACATTTTTTGAGCTTGAAATTATTTCTAAATAAATACATTTTAAGTAAATGAAGTATAATAGGTGTATCTAGTGAGCATTTGGAAAAGTCCATTGCCATCAGATATGTGATTTTATCTTACTGAGAAAGCCGCCTTATTGCACTGAGAATGTTTTTATCTCTTCTCTAATTCAGATTTGTTCACTAGCACAGGAAAAGAATAAATGCATCTGCTTAAATTTTTTCTTATGAAAAGTGAAACTAAATTTAACTAAGGTATACTTAAAGAAAAATTCTATTTTTTTTTTTCAAAATCAGAACAAACTGGTGATGTTTCTGAAGATCATATTACTACTTATATCAAAAAGAAGAAGTCTGAGAATGTGGTAACAACTACATACATAAAAAACTAAAGGTTACAATGAAATATCTGTAAAGTCGAATATTTTTCTTTAAATTTGGGTTTTAAAATACAAATTTAGCATTTTCCTCAATAATACTGAAACATTAAAAATTATTTCTTGTATATGCATAGAATAATGAAAAAATAAAACTGGAAGCAATTTGGAAGACATCAAATATAACTGCCTGATTTTAGTTCATGTAAAATGATGAAAATTATCAGTGATGTCAGGTAAGTGTTGGAAATACAACAATAATGCTCAAACAACAAATAATTTGCATTTAAAAAAATTTTTAAATTAGCAGTGTTTTAAAAAAATTTATTGACGTAATAGTTGACTTACAATAAATTAGTGGTGTCTTTATTTTCTACACTGCAGTGCAGACATGTACAGTCAACTGCATTTAATATATCGTTTTAAGTGGGAGTATTCAGAAATATGAAAGGACTTGCCCTTATTTTTTATATCTGCAGATATATGATTTCTTGTATGGAAATGAGATACACATTCTATCTCACAGATAGCGTATACTGACAACCACAGTGCATATTTTTGGGAAATCAAGAATTTTCCAACTTATTTAGCACACAGTTTTATTAACAAAATAAATATGAATATACTACATGTGATGCTTATCTGGAAATCATATATGTTAAAAATAAATAGAAGATCAACAGATGTAGGTGGATACAAATTTGCTTTTAAAAGGCTGACTCATAATACCTAGATTTAGAGAATTTTTGTTTCTGAATTTAAAATATGCCATCTTCTTAGTTTGCACTTAAACCATACTCTCTTTCAGGCAACAAACTTTCTTGTGTCTATTTCTCTTTTTTTTTTGCAAATGGGGAAATGGCCCAAAGAAGGGAAAGCAAAACAAACAACAAAGAAATATTTCTGTCCTTTTGGAAATCCAGTTATCTATATCAGAAACAGATAATGTTGTTTCAAGGTAAAATTTTTATATGAAAGATGATATATTGGTCAGGGTGGGATAGCATCTTCTGTTAGCAAGTCGTTCTCTTCTACAGGTGGGCAGTTTTGGGAAGTTCATACCGTGAAAGAGAGCTATAGCCAGGGAGTTATGAGATTAGCTGGGTCAACCCTGGGTCTCAGTCGGCTGACAGGTCCTCAGCAATATCACCCACAGGTCACATAGTCAACTGTGTCTTGTTAAGACAGATATAAAATTTCACAATGCCACACAGCAGACATTCAGCTTTAACTTTTATTAGACTCAGTGAAAACTGATGCCTTAGATAGTATGTCACATGAATATAATTCTAATGAAACATAGTAAAATATGTGTCTGTAGTTCAAAAGTCAAAATTTTATGTTTCCCAGCAATGAATTATTCACAGTATGATATCTACTTTCACTTTAAAATTTTGGATGTGGTTGTTCAATGGTCGGTTGCCAAGTCATGTCCGATTCTTTGTGACTTTGGATGTGGGGGCAAAGTCTGAATGTTTTATGCAATGATAGTGTGTGAAATAAAAAGTCTATGTCGTGGAAATTCCCTGGTGGCCCAATGGCTAGGACTCCATGTTCCCAGTGCAGGCGACCCTGGGTTCAATCCCTGGTCAGAGAATTAGATCCCACGTGCCGCAACTAAAGAAAAAAGATCCCACATGCTGAAACTAAGACCCAGCGCAATCTAAATAAATAAATACATAAATATTTTTTTAAAGTTAATGACAAAAAAAGCCTGTGCAGTGCATCCAGCTGTTTTCCTAAGAATGCCAAGAATATCCCCTTCAACTATCTGCATGACTTATGCAAACACAGCCAGAGAGGCACTATTTTTTTTTTCTGTAGGTATAATTTTCTCAAAGGCAGAAAATACTCTAAGCTTATTTTCCATAATCTAGGACTAGGCTGTTTGTTCAGAGACTTTAATAATTCTCAACAACAACAACATCAATACATCTGTCTTGCTAGCAAGATAGCATTTTCTCTATTTATTTAGCCCTCATTTGCGTTCTGAATTACAGCAGTGATCAACTTAGAGTCTAATTTCCTTGGATTATGTTTTCTGTTTGTTGTCATCAGTTATTCAGTGTAACACCACACTATGTATAGCATACACACAGAACTTAATAATTCATGATGTCAAAATATCTCATACTTAAAATTCTGGACATTTAAAAATATTTCCATCATTTGTTTTGAATAGAGAAAGACATTAAAAATGATATTGTTGCAAATAACATAATGAAGTTCTATGGAAGTAGCTGTATTTAATTGATGTGTGACACATAAAGATGAACGTGCATAATTTTAATGGTTTTCTCACAACTGTCAGCTTAATTTTAAAATGTTAATTAGTGAACGGCAAACTTTAGTCAACAGTTTACTTCCTGAGTTTATAACACTATCAATCTGTTTTTGCTTCTTTTTTTTCCCTCCTAATAATCAAAAGACAGCCACTCTTGTTACATGAAAATAGTTGAAAATAGTTTTTTTAAAAAAGCTTTTTTCCAGGTAATGTAGTAGAACCAGTATGAAAGTACTGTTTACCAAAATAGTAAAAATTAAATCCATTAATTGATTGAACAATGTAGACTTTCTCTTTTGGAAGCCATGCAATTATTTTAACTGAAAAAGCAAACCAAGTCAAGTAAGCGTTTGCATTATTATTTGAATATATATATATATGTTATATATATGTGTGTGTATAAGTGCATTTTTCTTTTTAAAGATGTATTGAGATAAATTGTAATGATTTTGGCCAAAGTACATAGAAACCAACTGCTTTTAAAAGGAAGATTTAAAAATTGTTGTATAAAGAATACAATTGTATTAAAAACAATTCATTCATGTTAATATGTGTAAACATTACTCTAATTGGGACAAACAATTGGAAAAAAATTACATTGTATTTAGATTACTTTAGAATTTCCTAGTGAGATCCGTTTCAGCTTAGTTTGATCTCCAATTACAAATCCAAATGGTCTTTGTTTTAGTTCTTGCTCTGTTGTTAAGCATTAAACTGTAAACTGATCTTAAGACAAACATGAATTAGTTTTTTTAGATCATATCATATACACTACAAATTGCTTTTCTAAAGTATTTAAATATCACTGTAATGTGAGGATATGAAAAATAACACTGAAATGTCCTTTTAAAATAATACGTTTTCACAGTGAGTAAACAAATGCAAGATATCTTTTCCCCAGAAAATGTTCAACTAACAATATGCAAAATTAACAAACCAATATATGTAGGAGAATTTTAAAATGTTAAGAATTTACCGGAGCTGGGGAAGAAAAAAGTTCTCAAAATTTGTCATTAATATAAAAATTCTTTTAGCGTAAGTTGTGTACAAACTTACAGTTAAAATAATTTAACGGTCAATGAGAACTTTTAAAATTTCCAGCTTTTTAAAGATTGTATGAAGTGGAGACACTGTAAATTTACTAAGCATTTTCATTTGAAATATTGACTACTTACTCGAGAGAGATACCTGGTTTAATTCAACTTACTTTGTAATCTGGCCAGTATTTAAATTGTTGTTCTATAAGTAACAACCCAAATAAAATGAAAAATAATAAGTAATACTTTCTTCTTACCTCTATGTCTTATTCACAGTTGCTTGTTGGGCTGCTTAGAGAATTGAATTAAGCTAACAGCACCTCAAAGAACTCTGTTCTCTGCTCTGCTCTCCTCTCTAGACACGTTTTTTTTTTCTCCCCCTCTGCAAAGCGATAGTCTACTGAAAGAGGAAGTGTGAAACACCACAGTCATTATGCTTTATAAATTCTACAGAGAACAGAAAATTATTCACAAAGCTTACACTTGAAATCATGGTAATAGCCTATAACTTGTGTGTACACATACAAAATTAATGTATATAGTTATACGTGTAAGCAAATTTTAGAAAAGTTATAGAAATCTATACTTAAGTAATGTTCATTTACATGAGGAAACATCTCCTCTGTGGTTAAATGATAATCATAGAAAAACAGAAAATATTGCTCTATGTGGAAGAAACTGTCAGGCTGATAGATGAGGAATAAACTTGCTTTTTCATAAGGCTAATTAATGTAAGGTCTTTGGAGTATGACCTAAATGCTAACCTGACTACAGACATTTTGTAAAAAGAAAAAACTTCAGTAAACGGGCATTTTCCTGGAATCTGAATAGTGTTTTTTTTTTACCTAAAAGTCTTAAAACTTCCTTTCCCATGAATAGTTGCCTGTTTCATATAGATAAAGCATTGCAAAACTGAAACTGCTCCTTATTCATGAGCTATGGTCTCTCTCAACTTCAGCCACAAGAATAAAAAACAGGTGCAGATTCTGCAATGCTGAGCATTTCACTGGTTAATTTTCTCAGAAGATGGGGCATTAATTAAAAGGATCTATGGGACAGTAGGAACAATATTTGACAAAGGACATAAAGACAGTTGAGCAACACCCGTACCATTGCTAACTTCAAATAAAAGGAAATGCTCGTGTGCGTACTTCTCCCAGGTTCCTGGGTCATAGAAGCAAATGAGGAGCTGCAGTTTTTACGTGGCGGTCCTTCCCACCCTCCCTTGCTGGTTGGGGAAGAGGGAGGGGGTGGATTGCAAGAATAATTAAGTAATTATGCAAACCTCCACACATTGCAAGAACTGCTTTCTGAACTTTAGAAACTACCATGCTCTCAGGGTATCATACGCTGCTTTACTTAACCTTATTTTCAAAGAGACAATAAAAAGTAATTAGGGGATGATTAAAAAAGGAAACATTTTCCATTTCACCTAAAGTCATACTTAATGTCAATTTGCAGTAAGTGAAAATAAGTGAATAAACAACACTAAGAAAGCTCCCTCCCCCACCCCCGCCATACTGAAATCAAACCAAATAAAAACTCCACCATAGAGTCACCAATATGAAATTTGATTAAAAAAGCGAGATACTTATAGAAAAACTTTGAAGAAAAAGTTATTATTGATGCGGTTAACATTGCTTAGATACTATGGGTTTTGAGAGAATTTAAATATTACTGTATGTGAGTGTTATTATAAAACATTAAGCCCATCTGTTGCTCAAAGACCCAGGTTCACTCCTGGAAGCACAGTGCTCAATATCTCCAGATGATTTTAATGTGCTAGCTCAATATTTTGTCCCTTTTACCTGGGTGGTAGATGTATATCACTATTTCTCTAAAAATCCTTTCCAGGCTGGTGAATATGTTCAAGGTTCCTCCATCTCAAAAAATCTCCTCCAACTTTACTGCCCTATTATTTTTCTTTTTGAAAAAGTTGTCACCATTGACTTCTTTCAATTGTTTAAAATTTTTTAGAAAATTATTTAATTTTGGCTGCACTGGGTCTTTGTTGCTTTGTGCAGGCGTTCCCTAGTTATAGAGAGTTGGGGCTACTCTCTAGCTGCAGTCTATGGGCTTCTCATTGCGGTGACTTTTCTTGTTGCAGAGCATGGGCTCTAGGGCTCATAGGCTTCAGTAGTTGCAGCACGTGGGCTAAGAAGTTGTGGTTCACGAGCTTGGTTGCTCCACAGCATGTAAAATCTTCCTGGACCAGGGATGGAACCCGTGTCCCCTGCACTGGCAGGCAGATTCTTATCCACTGTCCCCAGGGAAGTCCTATTTTTGGCATTTTTAAAAGCATATATCCCAGAGGTATTGTTTGCACATTATTGTACAATCATCAGGCTTCCCAGCTGGCGCTAGTGGTAAGGAGTCCTCTTGTCAATGCAGGAGACAGACATGGGCTCGATCCCTGGGTTGGGAAGAATCCCCTGAAGAAGGAAATGGCAACACACTGCAGTATTCTTGCCTGGGAAATCCCATGGACAGAGGAGCTTGGCAGGCTACAGTCCACGGGGTCATGAGTTGGACATGACTTATCGACTAAACCACTACCACCAATATTCCACTATTTGCCTATACTATATTTTGTTTATCCAGTCCTTCTCTAATGGATATTTGGGTTCCTTTCACCTCTTGACTGTTGTGAATAATGCTGCAATGAACATGAACATACCAATATCTGTCTCTACTTTCAATTCTTTTGTGTATATGTATGTGTGTGCATGCTCAATAGTGTCTGACTCTTTGCCACCCCATGTAGAGTAGCCCACCAAGGTCCTCTGTCCATGGGATTTTCCGGGCAAGAATACTTGAGACTGTTTTCATTTCCTACCCCAGGGGAACTTCCTGACCCATAGATGGATCTTGAGTCTCTGATGTCCCCTGCTTTGGCAGATGGATTCTTATATACCTAGAAGTTAGGTTGCTGGATCATGTGCTTTTCTTTTTTTAAATTTTTTGAGGAACTGCCATACTGTTAAATCTTCCTATCTTCCTTATTTGTCATGCCTCTGCCTTCTGATTTCTGTCTCTACTATGTATCAAGACTCTTGACAAAGTCATAGAATGATCTTGATACCGAATCCAAATGACAACTCAAAGCCCTGGTATTTGACCTCTTTGCAACATGTGGCACCGTTGACCCCTTCCTCCTCCTAGAAGTGTTCTTTCTGCTTGAGTTCTTTACTTCACCTTCTCCTGATTATGTAGCAATTGCTTCTTTGATTTTCTTATAGGGTTCCTTTAACTGTGTTCATCCACTAAAGGTTGGAATTTCTCAGGATTCTGTTCTGGGCCTGCCCAGATTTTTACCCACAATTTCCTCAATATACATACATGGTTTCAGTTAGGCAAATATGTATTGCTCCCAAACCTGTCTCCAACCTAGGTATCTCCCTAAAGAAGTTTTGACCAGCGCAAAATACAAGATCATTTTTACTTGTGATCTTGAGGAAACGATTTTGCCTGGAGGCAGTCAGATCAGCCTGAAATAATTTTCACCTCTATTGTTTAACTTGGGGCATGCCAGACATTATTTCTGAGCTGTCTTTCCTCACCCATAGAGTGGGGCCTTAAATGACCTCCTTAGAAAGTTATTGAAAGGTGATTTTCTTAACATTAAAAAAATTATGAAATAAAGATTACTTAAATTCTTAATGATGTTTGTAGTATAAAAAATACAGGTAAATCAAAAGACTATACTATTTCCCTCTAACATGATTCTTCTCCCCAGAGGTAATCAATTTGATACATATCTTTGCAGATCTACTTCCTGCATCATTATATATGTATATATTATATATATATCACATACAGAATTAAATAATTTTGTGGGTTTTTAAATGGCCATAACATCATACTTCGGAGAAGGCAATGGCAACCCACTCCAGTACTCTTGCCTGGAAAATCCCATGGGCAGAGGAGCCTGGTAGGCTGCAGTCCATGTGGTTGCAAAAAGTCAGACACGACTGAGAGACTTCGCTTTCACTTTTCACTTTCACTTTTCACTTTCACACATTGGAGAAGGAAATGGCAGCCCACTCCAGTGTTCTTGCCTGGAGAATCCCAGGGACGGGGGAGCCTGGTGGGCTGCCGTCTATGGGGTCACACAGAGTCGGACACGACTGAAGTGACTTAGCAGCAGCAGCAACAACATAATACTTATGTTTTTCACTGTGACGTTTTTTAACTTGGGGCTTCCCTAGTGGCTCAGTGGTAAAGGATCCACCTGCCAATGTAGGAGACATGAGTTCGATCCCTGACCCAAGAAGATGCCACATGCTGCCGAGCAACTAAGCCCATGCACCAAAACTATTGTGCCTGTGCTCCGGAGCCCTGGAGCCACAACTGCTGAGCCCACGCGCTGCGACTACTGAAGTCCACACGACCTAGAGCCCTTGCTCTGCAACAAGAGAAGTCACTGCGATGAGAAGCCCACACCGCAGCTAGAGAGTAGCCCCTGCTCACCACAACCAGAGACAAGCCCACACAGCAGTGAAGACACAGCATGGCCGAAAATACACACAAATAAACAGAGTTATAAGAAATGCAACTTGAAAATAGGGCTTCCCTAGTGGCTCGGTTGGTAAAGAATCTGTCTGCAGTGCAGGAGACTCAGGTTTGACCCCTGGGTTGGGAAGATGCCCTGGAGAAGGGAATGGCAAGCCACGCCAGGACTCTTGCCTGGAGAACCCCATGGACCGAGGCGCTGGGCAGGCTACAGTCCATGGGACTGCAGAGAGTCGGACACGACTGTGCAATCAGCTGTTATTATTGTTACAGCTGGAAAATTCTCTAAGTTATTCTTTTGAACCGATTCACAAATATCTAACCCCCTGGTTGATAGAATTTGTGTAAATTCTTCACAACTGAAAATAGTGTAGCCAGTCAGCA
Organism: Dama dama; assembly: GCF_033118175.1. NCBI lineage: Eukaryota > Metazoa > Chordata > Mammalia > Artiodactyla > Cervidae > Dama > Dama dama. The sequence goes on along the minus strand of NC_083699.1, from coordinate 6,421,270 downwards.
GCATTATAAATGCCTCTTTCAAAGTATGTGCAAGTCTTTCTTTAAGGTAGATATGGGAAAGTAGAATTTTTGGAAAGTATATACATTTGAAATATTAATCGTCACTGCCAAATTGCCCAGTCAAGAAAAGCTTTATCCATTTGAACTTCCAACATGTCCTGGCTTTTGACTCTTTTTCCAGTATTTGATATACTTAAACTTTTAAAGATATGCCAATCTGATGGACCAGAAAATGGTGTCTTAATATTTTTAATTTGTACTCTCTGATTACTATGGAGATTGAACTTATTGTGATGTTTGTATCTCACTTTTTAATTCCTGTTTTGTAAATTGTGTGTTCTTTCATTCTAGACATTTTATTGGATAACTGTCAACTTCTTATTGATTTGTAGGGTTGGATTTATCTTGTTTCAATGTATTGTCATCATTCTTCCTTTTTAATGCTCCAGTAATTGGCTATTGTAGCTTTTTGAGATGACTCTAATATTCGTTGATGATATGCTTGCTTTTTGGAACAGTGAGATGACCCAGGTTTATTTTGTACATTTCCTACCACAGGTTTGAGCTTAGTCATTTCTCTAAGGGACCTGGTTCTTTTTAGTAGGACAGAGTTTTTCAGACCACAATTTAGACCTTAATGGTGTTCATTGCTACTGGAGTTCATTGGTACTGGAGTTCATTGCTACTGGCATTGCAAGAATTCATTGCAACTCTTATTGCAAGCATTAGAGTTGGTAAATAAAATGTTTGGTCTTTCTACATGCCAAGTAGCACACACTTGAAAGATATATTTAAATATGTATTAGAAGTTTATGAGTCAATATTACATCATATTTTGCATTAAAAATAAGATAGGAATAATGTATCTGGTATAAGAAAATATATTTTAAAAGTAAAAATTGGACATCACTTTCTCATGAAAGGATATTTTGATAAAGGTAGTAATGTATAATGTAGTAACTGTCATAGCTTGCACTTAGAATATTCAAAGTATTCTTCCAAAGAAATGTCAAAAATCATGTAGATTGGAGAAATATTACACAGCTTTCATATTTTCCACTATTTGATTCACAATTATCATGACTCTCAATCTCTCAGTTTCCTTCATTTTTTCTTGCTAGTATGCAATTACCACTTAAAAGTAAAAAAACATCTGTGCATATATCCCTGAAAACAGATTTCAATTAGAGTAAAATAAATGTGTCCACGCTTTTAGCCACTATTTTTTTTTCTTAAGACATATTTTCATGGTCACTTTAAAAGTACAGAAGTAGCAATATTTCAGTTGCTTTCTGCAGATTTCAATGGTGAGAGAAGTACTTCTGATTCACTGATATTTTTTGAACTTATTGAAATGGCCTTAATGTTTAAGCATTCATATAATATTTTCTGTTTTGTGTTTGTGGAGCTAGAGAATCAAAGAGGAAAGCACTGTCTGATTATTCTCAAATACCTTAGCTTCCAGTTCCTTATCTGAAAAAAGGAATGAGAACATCAACTTCAGTAGTGACTGAGGGTTATTTGTATAGTCAGGTAAAGTGAAGTGAAGTTGCTCAGTCGTGTCCAACTGTGACCCCATGGACTGTAGCCTACCAGGATCCTCTGTCCATGGGATTTCCCAGGCAAGAATACTGGAGTGGGTTGCCATTTCCTTCTCCAGGGGATCTCCCTGGCCCAAGGATCAAACCCGGGTCTCCTGCATTGCAGGCAAAGGCTTTTCCCCCTAATTCACCAGTTTCCTGATAAGTATGATACTGATATTTCCACATCTAATTTGAGAACACACAATTGGACAACAATTTTTCTTCTAATTTTTGGATGTATAATTATTTATCAGAAAACATCCCAGAAAGTTTACAAATTAAATCACATCTACTATAAAGAAAGCTGAGTGCCGAAGAATTGATGCTTTTGAACTATGGTGTTGGAGAGGACTCTTGAGAGTCCCTTGGACTGCAAGGAGATCCAACCAGTCCATCCTAAAGGAAATTAGTAGTGAATATTCATTGGAAGGACTGATGCTGAAGCTGAAACTCCAATACTTTGGCCACCTAATGCGAAGAGCTGACTCATTTGTAAAGACCCTGCTGCTGGGAAAGATTGAGGGCAGGAGGAGAAGGGGACCACAGAGGATGAGATGGTTGGATGGCATCACCGACTCAGTGGACATGGGTTTGGGTGGACTCTGGGAGTTGGTGATGGACAAGGAGGCCTGGCATGCTGCAGTCCATGGGGTGGCAAAGAGTCAGACATGAATCAGCAACTGAACTGAACAGAACTGAGGTCCACATTTATATTACGTTTATTACATTCATTAAAAAGGATGAATGAAAAGAGCCAGGAATATCGGAGATTTGTAGAGTCATTTATTCTTCTATTCAATATTAATTATCTGCTATATGTAAGGAGATATACAAGGGGCTAGGAATGTGAAAAGAATAATTGGAGTCTACAGGTTATTCTCTGTTTCACTCTTTTCTGCTCTGCTCCTTTGCCAAGAAGCTGATCTCTACTCACAACATTACTAGGCTCCCTTGCCCTCTTCTTCTGGTTAAATTTAGCATGATACAGAGAAGAAAGAATTTGGAGGATTTCTTTTATCCACTTCATCCCAGCAGGGCACAGTTTAGGAATGGCAGAATTCCTCTCCCTCCAGCTGCAGGTCTGCTCTGGCTGTTGTTCTTCCTCAGACATACCTCTGACTGAGTTCCATGAACACGGTTTTTCTTGCCTTTCTTGGTCTACAGATGGCAACAGCTTCTGATCGTCACTAACCTGCAGGAGGGGATGATGGAGGATGAGATGGCTGGATGGCATCACCGACTCAGTGGACATGGGTTTGGGTGGACTCCGGGAGATGGTGATGGACAGGGAGGCCTGGCGTGCTGCAGTCCATGGGGTCGCCAAGAGTCGGACACGACTGAGCGACTGAACAACAAACCTGTATGTGCTTCATTGTACCTGGTTGGTTCCTAATTATTTCAACGCTTCTCAGTCATTCCTTCATTAAATCACCTGACATTGATCCTTTAAAATGCACTATCTCAGGCAGACCTGACCCTCAACATCTACATTAGTCCTGTTATTCAATCAAATTATACATGTTACTGATACTTTGAAAGTGACATATTACAAGGTGTACCACTTCAGAGGGAACACAAAAGTAAAAACTATAGAAGATGCCCTAGGCTAGGGGAATCAAGGATCACAGTTTGGATTTTATGGATATTTCAGGGAAGGGTTGCAGTTGGACAGTCATGGAAGTTAGAGGAAGAGGACTGCATTCTTGGAGTTGCATGTGATATGCGGTATGGGAGATGTGAGGCAGGGCTGGGAAAAGGGATTGTGAGGAAGGCAGAGAGGAGGAATCAAGATGGTGTAAGGAATGGCGTCTTGAAATAGAACTCCTGATCCTAAATAATCAAAAAAGTGCCTTTAACATGAGCAATCAGGTCTTTCAAGTATCTGTACTTTTTCTTACCCACATTACTGATTTTTTTTTTTTTTCTTCTGGAAACAAGTTTCATGGCTTTTCTCTGAGGAGTAGGCTCATCCTTTGTATCAGTCCAGATAAAGTGAGTGGAACTGATTGTCCTCACACTCTAGCATCGGTGCAACGTGACCAAGATCTGGCAAGCAAGTTTTAAGCCTTTTCCTTTGCTACAGTGATTGGTTCAAAGATGGGCATGGGATTCAAGCCAGCCAATGAGACTTATTTCTGGACATTATGAACTCTGCTTTTGCTGAGGCTGGCTAGCGAGAAGAGTGAGCTCTGATGACAGCATCAGAGTCCCTGACTCCAGCTGTGTCTCCCGTTGTCTCTGCTCTCTTCATTTACTGAGCCAAAGCATTCTTAGATTTCTGTCACTTGCAGCTACAGAGTCCTTTACATCAGGAAGGACACACTGGAGGAGGGGGCGTTTTTTCTTTTCTCGAAGTATGGGATATCATCAATAAAAGAAAGCATTTTCACTATTCCAAGACTAGGATTGTTCAACAGAAACAATACAAGCCAAGTTTATCACTTAAAATTCTCTAGTTATTACTTTTTTTTTCTTTTTTTCTTTTATTTATTTTTTTTCTCATTTATTTTTATTAGTTGGAGGCTAATTACTTTACAATATTGTAGTGGGTTTTGTCATACATTGACATGAATCAGCCATGGAGTTACACGTATTCCCCATCCCGATCCCCCCTCCCACCTCCCTCTCCACCCGATTCCTCTGGGTCTTCCCAGTGCACCAGGCCTGAGCACTTGTCTCATGCATCCAACCTGTAGTTATTACTTTAAAGAGAAATGGGTGAAATGAATTTTAATAAGGTATGTTATTTAACACAATATGTAGAAACATTACCATTTCAATACGTAATCAATATAGACAGCATATCATTTAATTTTTAAATAATTAAAATTAGACAACAGTTAAAAATTCAGCTTTCAGTCACATTAGCACATTTCAAGTGTTCAGTAATACTGGACAGCACAACTGTAGACCAGAGTCTAGAGTACAGGAGGAATTAATAGAAGTCCAGTTGAAACTGAGTCTTCAGTCAAAGTTTAAGGTCTCAGAACAGGGTCATAGTTCACATTTTTGGACAGGAAATAGCTTAAGCAAAACAATGCTTCAATAAAAATAATCTGGCACCTACAGCATTCTTAAAGCTTTCTTGATTTCCCAGTCAAATTAATGATGCCTTTTTCTATAATCCTCTTGTATGGAGTCATAAGGACCTATGTCAGAATCTCTAGGGGCAGAAACATTTATTCACTTAAAGTAAGGCAGCCAGGGAAATAATCTGGTGTTGAACAGACCTCTTTTAAGAACTTGCCCATGCAGTTCCTTTGTCCCAGACGAGATTTGGAACATGCCCATGGCATTAAGTGCTGTGCCGATTTCTGATTACTGCTTCCAGATAATCAGGTACAATGCTGTGATGGAATCAAATGTATGGTGAACAAATAATTAAAACTTTTTTCCTAATGTATCTTGACTTGAGACCTACTCAAATAGGAAGGCAGTAAAAGTCTAGAGTAAAAAAATATGCTTTAGATTGTCAGTTCCAAAGTGGGGAAAAGGTGCTTTACTTTTCTTTGATCCCATCCCAGGTTCTTGCCCATAAATGTTTCTCAAAAAAGTATATTTGGAACTAGGGAATTATAAAATATAAATAATAGTATTTCAAATATCCTTGGAATAAGTAATATAAAATAAAACAGAACACTTTAAAAATATTTTTCCATTTTTAATTTGTTTAACATATTTGAATAACTTTTTGATTAAAATTTTCTGGTCAACATTCTATTTTCTTTCCATCTTTTCATAAACATAGAATGATTTAAAGATATAATACTTTTCATTCCTGGAACATTCATTATGATTTTAATCACATGATTATATGAATTCTAAGAGTTTTTATTTGCTGGCAGATGAATTACATGAACAAAAAACTTTTTTGTGAGAAACACTTTTCTCTAAAAACATTTCAGATTACTGAGGAGAGGCATTTTATATGGTTAGCGAAATACTTTGTTTCTGCCAACTGGAGAGAGTTATGTTTGTTATTTCTATGGTGAAACAAAGAGAGGATATGTTCTTCTTTAGAGGCACAAACCGCTACAGCTGAAGAATATGTTTCAAAATAGGGATCAGGTCAGGAAAAAATGTCCCTAGAGGGAAGTTGGTGGGAATAGGTCACACCTAAGACGGGAGAAAACAATGTAACAGGCATTGATGGTGGCTGCAGCAAACCACAGCCCCTGTAAGATGGCCGTAGCCCCTTTTATAACAAGACTTTCAGCGAACAATGGTGTTATGTAATGTTGGAAGCTCTCGTAAAAATGACACATTGGCCTCATTTATTTGGTTTTGTCTGTTTGTTTTGAGCAATGGTGAGATATGCCTTTGAGAATGTTGTGGGGATTCAGTTTGAGAACTGTAAGCATTGAAAGAGACGAAATATTTCTCAGTGGGATTTAATCTCTGCTCCTTGGGAGTGTCTGTCTTTGTCAATAAAGTTAACTATTTTTTGCTTTTGGAGACCAGTTCTGACATTTGATGGCAAGTATGAATATCAATTTGGCCACTACTGACTGAGCCCTTGGTGGTCATATTATAAAGCTTTACAATGTGCCTTTTGTTAGAAAACATTTATATGGGCCTTAATGCATTCTGTTCTTCCCAAAAGCCAATTAGCAGCAGTTACTCAGCTTTCAGAAGGCTTAAAATGAAGTCACTTATGTTTCATAGTAACTGAAAACTCTTAGAAATATCAAAGCTCAACTCCTTTATCCTCTGTTCTCAATGAATCAGTGGTTTTCAGTGTTTTCAGAGTGTTGGACATGAAGCACTTTTGCGTCCTGAAAATACTTTTATTTTGGATGGATAGATACATAGAGAGGGATGTAGATAAAATATATGCACACATACACACTATGGATATAAATGGATTTTTTGATGAATGGTAGTAATAGAAGTAATCAACTGGGACTCTGACTATTCACTTTTTATACGTAACCTTCCAGATCCATATATACGGGACTTCCCAGGTGGTGCTAGTGGTAAAGAACCCACCTAAGGATGCAGGAGATGTAAGAGATGCAGGTTCGATCCCTGGATCAGGACGATCCCCTGGAGAAGGGAATGGCTACCCCACTCCAGTATTCCTACCAGGAAAATTCCATGAACAGAGGAGCCTGGTGGGCTCCAGTCCATGGGGTCACAGAGTCAAACATAACGGAAGCGACTTAGTATAGCATAGCATAGCACATACATATACATAAAAATATAGCAGACTCCTATATAACTGCCTTTTTATATTTATGATTCACAGACTGGGAAAATTCTTAATGACAAAACTATTACAACTTCAATAACCCTTCTTATTCATACCATCACGTACATATCTTTGAACAATAGTAGCACATATTCTTCTGAGAAGGCAATGGCACCCCACCACAGTACCCTTGCCTGGAAAATCCCATGGACGGAGCAGCCTGGTAGGCTGCAGTCCATGGAGTCACTGAAGAGTCGGACACGACTGAGCCACTTCGCTTTCACTTTTCACTTTCACACGTTGGAGAAGGAAATGGCAGCCCACTCCAGTGTTCTTGCCTGGAGAATCCCAGGGACGGGGGAGCCTGGTGGGCTGCCGTCTGTGGGGTCACACAGAGTTGGACACGACTGAAGTGACTTAGCAGCAGCACATATTCTTACAGACCACATATATCCACACTACTGAAATACCTGTGGATGCGTGGTTTGGAGATCTTGCATTAAAAATTTGTCTCTCACATATAGAACCATTGAAGTCGTTTAACAACAAGCCAACCTTGCATGGCAATGCTGATTGCTCTACATTCAAAGTAAGTCCGCCTGCCATAGCTTCTGTTGTTGTTAAGAAACACACATGGAATATTTGCTACAAACCAGAATAGGCCTCAACTTGTAAGAGACAGGCTTGGGAATCAACCTGTCTGATTATGTAATTATGTGACTTCAGGAATTAATCATTAGTGGTTCTTAGGTTAAAGGGGATTGAGATGTATTAATAATTTCTTTTCACAAAACCTGGTAAGACTTCTAAAACAGGAGAAGATCTGGAAGAGGTCTTTAAAGAAGGAGCTGTAATATTTGAGCAAGTTATTTGAGCAAATGAAGGTTTCAGGGAGATGTGTAGTCAAAATCCAAAAGGAATATCCACTGAGTAGTATGTAGAGGATGATCAAGAAATCAAAATTCAGAAAAGAATTTATGTTAGAAGCAGAAGATGTATTTAGAAATGACAAATTTCTTTTTAATTTGGAAGCAAAATTCAAAATAAAGGTAAGTTCAGAAAATAATATGATGAAAAATTATGTAATGACTATCAGAATAAAAAAAACTATTAATGCCTGGGTATGTTTTTGTTAGGTAGTTTTTCTTCATATAGTTCATTTAAAAATCAAACTTTGAATTACAAGGAGTGGTTGTTAAAGTGTTGGGGATATTATAAAAGAAAATGGAAAGGGAAAAGCACCTTAGGGAGATATAACTCATGTAATGTACATGACACACACTCAAAAAACCTTTAGAAAAATGACTCATTGGAATTATTTAAAATTGCAGAGACTCATCAAAGAAGGAAGGTTAACTATGACGTGATATAACATGTTCTAAGTTATTTGGTCTCCACAGTCATTTGATTATAACTCTTTAGCTGATTAATTTCAGAAATACAGACAGACTCCAAGTTTAACTGGGATGTGATCCAAAAGTTAACTTGCATTTTAGTTGTTTGAATTTGCTCCCCCCTAGTTATAAGATTGTACTCTGTTGTTAACTCTCCTGACTGGTTCTTAAAAGTCTATTTAACATGTTAGCCAAGATTGCCATCTCCTTTATGGCTTCCCTTGTGGCTCAGCTGGTAAAGAATCTTCCTGTAATGAGGGAGACCTGGGTTCGATCCCTAGGTTGGGAAGATCCCCTGGAGAAGGGAATGGCTACCCACTCCAGTATTCTGGCCTGGAGAGTGCCATGGACTGTATAGTCCATGGGGTCACAAAAAGCTGGATATGACTGAGTGACTTTCACTTTCACCATCTCCTTTAGGACCCTTTATCCATTGTATATGGTCTCCCCTGGAGGCTCAGTAGTAAAGAATCCGCCTGCCAAACAGGAGATGCTGGTTCAGTCTCTGGGTTGGGAAGATCCCCTGGAGAATGAAATGGCAACTCACTCCAGTATTCTTGCCTGGGAAATCCCACGGACAGAGGAGACCTGTGGAGTACAGTTCACAGGGTCACAAAGAGTCGGACACAACTTAGCGACTAAACAATAGCAACAACACCATGTCATAAATAGGAAGCAGCAATTGCTAGGTCTGATAATAGAACAGTGGTTATATTTAGCACACAAAAAATAGTTTTTTATGGCTATGTAACAAATTATCACAAACTTAGAGGCTCAAAATAATACAAATTTACTAATACCATATGGTGTCTGTGGCCTGTTCTTTGATCAGAATCTCAAACTGCAGAAACCGAGGCACTTTTCAAGGTTGCTATTCTTATGTGAGGCCAAGGGTCCAGACTCAAACAGGCTATGGGCAGAATTCAGTTCCTTGTGGTTTTAGGACTGATGTGCCCATTTTCTTACTTGCTGATGATGAGAGGATGCTCTGTGCTCCAAGAGAATTCATTCTCTGCCACCCGGGCCCCTCTGGCTTCAAGCTAGTAGTGGAGGCCATCTTGCATACCATATCCTTCTCATGCATTGAATCTCTGACTTTCTCTGTCTTTGCTCTCTAGGCTGAGTTTTAAAGTGCTCATGTGATAAGGCCAGGCCCACTTAGAAAAATATTCCTATTTTAAGGTCAACTGATTTAGAATCTTAATTACTTTTGCAAAATCCTTTAAAACAGTGCCTAGGTTAGTGTTTGATTGAATAAGTAGGAGAAAATACGTGCACAACAGGGCCTGAGAATCTAGGGGCACCATCTTGGAATTCTGCCTATCACAAACCCTATTGATTTGCAATACATGATGACATATGAAGGAAGGAGTGACATGATGCATGGGATTTGCATTGAGATACTACAGCAAGAATAAAAAGATAGAGGGAAAGCTTCCCTGGTGGCTCAGTGGTAAAGACTCTGCCTGCCAATGCATGGGACGCAAGTTTGATCCTGGTCTGGGAAGATCGCGCATATGCTGTGGGGCAACTAAGCCTTTGGGGCACAACTACCCAGCCAGTGCTCTAGATCCCGGGGATCTCAAACACTGAGGCCCGCCTGCCTGGAGCCCAAGTTCTGCGGCAAGAGAAACTATTGCAATAAGAACCCTGTGCACTGCAACTAAAATGTAGTCCCTACTCACTGCAACTGAAGAAGACCCACTCAGTGATGAAGTCCCAGTGCAGCCCAAAAATTAAAAAAGAAATACATTTTGTTTTAAAAAATAGAGTGAGGAATAGGTACAATAAAATTGGCAAAATGTAAAGAATTGCTGAAATGGAATGATAGATATCTAGGGGTTTATTTTACTACCCTTTCTGTTTCTATTATGTTTTAAAATATCCACTAAAATTCTAAGTAAATAAATAATATGTCCTTCAACCTTGACCCTGAGACCTAAACCTCAATGTCATTGAACTGTAATCTTGTTGAATCTCATAGCCCGCGTCCTTCCTTTCTTCTGAATCCCTTGTCTAATCATTTTTCAACCTTTTAAAGCCATGAAAGAAATTGGTACTGAGTGCATCCCAAGGCAGACTTGGGATGGCCAGGGCGGTAGATGTTAGTGCATGGATAAAGACTAGAGCATTTGCTATGCTAAGGTGAGGAGTGTGTCTGAGATAGAGATCTCTAGCCAAAGGGGCAACAGTGGTTGGAAGGAGTAAAGGAAAAAAAAAGGCCTGAAAAAGAGGAACTGTCTTTCATACAAACGTTAGCAACAACTGTAGAAGGAATGATAGAATTAGCAAATTGCTATTATGCAATCTGCGATGTAACAGGAAATTTAGACAAGGATGTCAGAGATATGAAATCAATTGGTGAAAGTTTATCAGAGAACAGAATACTCACAGTTTTAAAATATCATCCTGAAAATAGCTTTTCTTTTTAATTACCAAGGGAAAATGGATATCTATAATGGAGAGATCTTGCAATTACTACTTTAACGAAGCTATGTAATTTAAGATAACCAATAGTGAGACAATGTAATTTTATGTGATTCCTGATTAATGCAATGAGAGTTAAATACTATTACTTATGCAATATTTTTCCCAAAATGTTTAATACAATCATAAGAAAGTAATCATCCAGGGAATTCCCTGGCAGTCCAGTGGTTAGGACTCTGACCTTTCTTTGCCAAGGGCCTGGGTTTGGTCCCCGGTTAGGGAACAAAGATTCCACAAGCTGCCTGGCATGGCCCAAATCATTATCATTATCACCCAGTCTACTGGCCTGAACTCTCATAAAATTCAGTGTCAGTAAATGGAGAAACTAAAAGCATAGGAATTGTTTTAGATCAAAATACTTAATCAAATGTAGCTTCACTGGTGGCCCAAAGGTAAAGAATGTGCCTGCCAATGCGGGAGACACGGATTCTATTCCTAGTTTGGGAAGATGCCCTGAAGAAGGAAATGGCAACCCACTCTAGTATTCTTGCTTGGGAAATCCCATGGACACAGGAGATATATGACTCCTTAATGACTAAACCACCATTGCCACTTAACCAAAAGCCATAAATGAGCTTTGACTGGATCCTGGTTTGAAGAAAGAGTTTATGAATACATGTTGGAGCAAAAAATTTGAGTATGTTTATATTAGATGTTATAATTTAGTTACTATTTGATAATCTTGAGAGTAATAATAGTATTGTGCTTTTATAGGAAAATATTCTAAACAGGAGATGTGCTCAAAAATACTTAAGAGATGAAATATTAATGATTTTCAACAGCAAGTTTAATATACATACATGCATATACATGTGTGTGCATAGGAGGACAGAACAAACAAATTTGTCAAATGTTAATAATTGGTGAAGATTATATAGGTTTTATTGTAATATTCCTTCAACTATTTTGTGGGTTTAAACTTTCAAATATAAAGGGAAAAAAATCACACAACCTTTCTTGATTTTAGTCTTTACTTCCGTAAAATGAGAGCCTTTAGAATGAATTATCTCTAAGTTCTTGACTATTCTTTGATTGTGTATGCGTGCGTGCTTGCTAAGTTACTTCAATGGTGTCTGACTCTTTGCAATTGCATGGACCATACATAGCCCACCAGACTCCTCTGTCCATGGCATTCTCCAGGCAAGAACACTGGAGTGGGTTGCCCTGCCCTCCTCCAGGGGATCCTCCTGACCCAGGGATTGAACCTGTGTCTCTTATGCCTGCCGTATTGGCAGGTGAGTTCTTTACCACTAGGTCCGCCTGGGAATCCCTTGAGTATATATAAATTAAACCAAAGACAAGGCAACAGGTGAATTATTCAATAGTTTAATAAAACAGACTAGAAGGATGAGAAATGTGATGCAGATGATATGTGCAGTTAATTTAAAACAATGTTTTAAATAACATGTATTCCACTGCCTTGCACGTAATTAGTTATGGTTTTTTTGATTTGTTGATGGACTTATGCTACACTTTGATTCTTTAAAAATATTAAATGTCATAAAAGCCCAAGTTATTTCCATTTTGAGAATAACAGTTGATATATATATATATATATTTATATAGATTTATATGTATATATAAAGGCTTGTATTTATTTTAAATTCAGAGTATATTTTTGAGAAAAATAGAAATTCATCAGTGATTATCTGTCAAATATTTTTGAGAGTTTTTTAAAACTACAGAAATTTTTTAAGTATGATATATTATTCAAATGCTAAACATTATTGTCTACTATTAGTTCTTAAGGAAGTAATTTTAATTTTTCATTCAGCAGACTAAATGTCTTGGTTCTTTAACAGGTAGTAAATTGGAAGAATTAACAGTTCTCAAATGGTGAATATTGATTAAAAATTAATCTTGTTGCATTGCATTTACAATTAGGTAGCAATATTGAAGGATAGAAACATGTAAAAATTACTCTAAATACAAGAATTTTAGCTGTTTTACTTAAAAAGTCCAAAAATCTTACACAGAGAATGTATATAAAATGTACTGTATTGTTGCTGAATCATTTTCCTTCTTCCTGGTGATATAAAATATTATTTCGAAAGATAAGAAAGGTGAAGTTTCTCTTTCAGTTAGAAAGAAAAATGTAAGCAAATAAAGATATGTTTCACAGGTGATTTTCTGCCTATACTGTAAATATTAATCAATCTTTTATGAATAATTTTTGACATCTTGTCTTTCCTTTAATGCTTTATTTATACTGGAATATTCTATTGAAATTGTTACACATCTAAATCTATCATAATTTTCTGATTAAAATTGCATTCAAAGAGGAAAAAAATGAAAAAAAATTATCCAAAGTTCAGGTTTTTACTCTCTATTTTACTACATATTAATATAACGTGTTGTGTAGTTAAGAGTAAAAGCAGACATGATGTAAGAGGATAGGACATATCCTGGTTGGTTTTCAGCGAATTATCAATATTAAAAGATTGCTCCAGAATATGCGGTTTTTTTTAAATGCAGTGCTGCTTTATTCATTTATTTATTTTTGGCTGTGCTGGGCCTTCACTGCTGTGAGTTTTCTTGCACAGAAAAAGCAGCGTCTTGCCTCTCGTTGCGGTGCACGGGTTTCTTAGCGGAGTAGCTCCTCTTGTTTTGGGGCGCAGGCTTCAGGCGCGCAGCCTTCGGTACTTGGGGCATCTGAGCCCAGCAGTTGCAGCTTGCCGGCTCTAGAGCGCCTGACCCATAGTTGTGGAACACAGGCTTAGCTACCCCGTGGCAGGTGGGATCTGCTTGGACCAGGGATTGAACCCGTGTCTCCTGAACTGGCAGGCAGCTTCTTTACCACTGAGCCACCAGGGAGCCTCAGAATATGTTTTTTAAAAAAGAAATAACATTTTTATTCTAAAGATGGCATTTGCTTCTTATTTGAACTTTATAGGTTCCTGATAACTAATCGGAGCACATTTCCAGTCTGTCTTCGTATTAGTATTTAGATTTTCTTCTCAGGCAAGAAAATCACAGACCATGAACCTACACATCACATGGTTATTTTGTCTTTGACTCCCTTAATGACATCCAAACTTATGGGCAAATTCATTTTATAAACCTTAGTCATGTTGGTACATTTTTAAGTGATTCTTTTTTCTTATGAAACACAAAAAAATTACTGAAAGTTAAAAATTAATTCTGGGTACTTTCTTGGTGGTCCAGTGGTCAAGACTCTGTGCTTCCACTGCAGGGGGTACAGGTTCAATCCCTTGTTGGGGAACTAAGATCTCACATGCTTGGGCAGCTTGGCCACACACACACACACACACACACACACACACACACACACACACACACATATAAAAGAATTCTGCTTTGTTGTATACTGATGGTGTCTTGTTCTCACCTACCAGTCAGTATTAAAATGACTACATGTTGATCAAATATAATTTGCATCCCCCACATCACTTAATACATAAATAATACATAAATGTATAAATAGGCATTATTTACAGTTGTGCTTCCCCAGTGACTCAGCAGTAAGAATCTGCCTGCAATGCAGGAGATGCAAGAGACTTGGGTTCGATTCTTGGGTTGGGAAGATCCCTGGAGGGGGAAATGGCAACCCACTCCAGCATTTTCGCCTGCGAAGTCCCAAGGATGGAGGCGCCTGACGGACTACAGTCTATAAGGTCTCAAAAGAACTGGACATGACTTAGTGACTGAACAATAATTTTCAGTTGTATATACAAACACACACGTTCAGAAGATGTTTGTTGAATGAGTGATTCAATGAATGGACTACCCTGGTAACTAAGAAGGTGCTCCCAGCTATGTGATAAGGTTCCCATGTAATGAGTCATTGTTTTTAAAATTAGTGTGAGCATTAGCTCTTAAAACTTTGAGATTGGTAGGTCTTCCTATTGTTTAGTATGTCTCCCAGATTTTGGTATCATATTTCTGCCCATTTTTCTTCTGCTTTTCTTTAATGCTTAATTTATTGCAAATTTCAAAACTAGCAAATCTTATTTCCCCTTGTTCCCTGTAACAAAATATATTTAGCATTGCTTAACTAAACAAGCAAGAAACATTAATTCTATCCTCCATCTACTCATATGCCAAATTCACATCTTTGTCTGATTTACTTGCATCTGTTTTATTTTAGCTTGGTCAAGAAAACAATACAGTCTTGAACTGTATTACAAAAGACCAGAAATGTGACTAGTGAACTACCATTCATTACAATAGCTATATTTGAAAAGGATATTGTTACAAAGAAGTCCTATAACTACAAGGGAGATGAAAATAACTTGAAATAACTGTGTACAGTGCTTTATAGTTCTGCAATTTATAGATTTCATGTGAATTAAATAATTTGCATTACTCTGACTCTTTATAGTCAATTTTCCAAATTGTCTAAGGCAAATGTACTATTGTTTATGCTGCTGAACATTTGAAGTTTAAAAATTTTTTTAAAGTTTTTTAATGATAGGTCTATGAAGTTTAAATGACAGGGCTATTGTACTTAAATATGTTGCATAATAATGGTCTTTGCTTTTATCTGAATAAATTAGTAATTTTACTTAGGATGACTTTTATGCATAAATAAATATTTTAAAAAATATGATTCTATATGCTTAAAAGATTTATACTACCCAACATTATTATTAAACTATGAATGTCCTTGAATAAGGTTTATGTAAATAACAAAAAAAGAATCAATTGATTATTATTCTCCCTCTAGGGCTCATAGTACATCTTAATTATGCATGTAAAAATCATATTTTTCAGTGTATTATAATGTGAATTGTAGTGTAGAGGTATGAATAACAATACAAAAACACTGATACAATATAATGTTTGCACCATTTGTATCCCGTAAAAACTGTGACTTTTTTATTCAAGTAGAACAAAGTTATTAAATTATATGTTCACTAATGCTTCATTATGATGATAATATTAAGAACAATTTGGTAATAGTTCTATATTTCTCACCCTCTAAGTTTAGAAAAAAATGACAGTTTCTGCCCAACTTGATCTGCAGCTACTTCCTTTTCCAGATTTGTAATGAAAATTAATTGCCTAACTTCATAGTGGCATTGAAAACTAGTTTAAAAAATTTGCATACAGGAACTTTCTGTCACATCATCTTAAGTTTCACTGAAAACCTAGAGGGGCAAATAACATATAGAATAGGAAACAAAAGTCAACCATGAAGAAAACCTTTCTTCTCTCAGTTATTTATAATTGATTAATTTTGGTAAAAATCTATGTGATTTTTATTTTTCACTGATATTTGAAATTTATTCTTGTGGTAACTTGCAACTCCAGGTACCACCAATGATAATTAGAATTTAGAGGAAACAGGACCCAATTCTATCTTCTCATACGTCTCCACCTGTTTCTTCACCTAGAATACAAGTGTCTCTCATTCCTAAAGAGGTATCACGATTCAATCAAAAATCTAAATCAAAAAATATTTTAGACTCTCCTGAGAGAACAGAAACAGCATAAAATAATCACTTATGCAGAGATATTTTATTTTGTACATATATAAATACAGTGGTGAGAGACAGCCGTGTGTGTTAAAAAGCAAATTAAGTAAAATCACAAGCCTGGAAGGAAGTCATGATTGAAAAGTAAGATATTTCTGCTTCTGGCTGTGAGGGAGTCACAGTGCCCCTCATGTGAAAGTATTATCTTTCATCCATTAACAGCTAGAAAACTGGGCAAAATATAGAGCACATTTATTTTCAGAAACTGGACCATAGGCAGTGTAGCTAATGGTCCCTGAGAAAAGAAACAAATGAGTTGATCTTGCTTGGAGCTAATTTCTGGGCTACTGTGCAGGTATGGGGAAACCAAAATGAGCCCAGAAATCTCACTGAGTCACATTATTGATATCTCAGTTTGAGAAGGCTACAGCAGTTAGAATATACAGGACAAAGTGTCCAAGATAAAGGAACCGCACAGAAAAACAACTGTTAACAATTTGACTAGGAATCTCTATGAGTCTTTGGTTGAGTATTAAATACACAGTAATAATATGAAGCCTCATGAGTCCAGATTAGGAACATCTTCCAGGAAAAGAAAAAGCATATTGGAGTTGTAAGATGAACAATTTCCAAAACTCACACAGAGCAGAGAGTTGAGCTCCCTTTAACCAGTGTAGAGAAAATTTATTCTAGACTTTCCCTAAAATGACTTTAAAAAAAACCTTGAAGGATCAAAGTTCTAAAATGTGCACCTGGTCTAACAATGTTTAAAGGAATATAACAAAACCCTGTACTCAGTAACCTAAAATTCATAATCTCAACAACTGATAAAAATTATTAGCTTTATGAAAAAAGATAAAAATTCGACCCTTACTTCACAGAAGACTCAATTAAAGGTAAGAATCTTAGAAATAAAAGAGAGGATAAAATTGATGACTAGGGCTTTAAGATAGCAATATAATTATGTTCCATATCCTCAAGGACATAAAAGAAAACAACATAATAAGGATACAAGTAGAGGATATAAAAAAGAGAAAATGGAATTTCTAGAGATGAAAGTTAAACTATCTGGAATAAGAAATTCATTAGATAAAATTGACAACAGTGCATTCATTTCAGAAGAAAAGATCAGTAAGAGTAAAGACGAGGGGTGGGTGGGTGGGGGGGAAGCTATCTAAAGTGAAATATAGAAAGGTCAAAGAGTAAAAAACATAAACAAAGCTTCAGTGATCTGAGGAGGGAGATAAAGCAGTCTCGAGAAGACCTAGAATAAAAAGAGGGAGAGCAGTGAGGGAACAGAAACAGCAGACAAAACTCTTCAATTCCGTGAAGCTTACAGTTCCAAAGCAAAAAACAAAAACAAAAAAACCAAGACACAGTGAAAACTATCCCAACACATAACACAAGCCAGTTGCTGGAAACTGCTGTTTGAGGATGGAGACAGGTGCAGGGAGGGGGAACAAGAAGATGGAGTCAGGGTTGTCACTAAGATAATAACTGAAGCATCCACCAGCCTCTCCTTAAGGACTCACAACAGACAAGTTTAAACACTTAACACTGACTTTAAATATTGACATATTTTTTCTTAGTGTGACATCAACAATGAACAGAATTAAAATACTTATTCTAAAGTCTGGAAAAACATGCACAACTCACAGCCAAAGATGGTCACTGGAGATATATGTGGGGTGTGGGTGATGGCAGAGAGAGGGGTAAAGGAAAGCTAAGGGTCATTTGCCATTTATTGTAATTTTTAGTCACTCCATCAGAAGAGTCTTCCATATATATGCTGAATAATGCTATGCTTCTTTAGAGCCTGCGTACTCAGTCACTTCAATGGTGTCCGACTTTTTTGCTGCACTATGGACCATAGCTTTCCAGGCTCCTCTGTTCATGAGATTTCCCAGGCATGAATACTGGAGTGGGTTGCCATGCCCTCCTCCAAGAGACCTGCCTGACCCAGGGATCGAACCTGTGTTTCTTGGGTCTCCTGTTTCGGCAGGCGTGTTCTTTACCACTAGCGCCACCTGGGAAGCCCACGCTTGCTTAGTCTTACATTTGTATTCAAAGTTTCTCATGTGATATATCGCTCTGTAAATCCTCTCCTCGTTCACTTTACTCTCTCTTCACTTGTCCTTTATTATGGATATGAATTCACATCCATAATTTCTCTTCATCTATTTTTAATTTTATGTATATATACAATGTAACATATATATAAGAGATACACAATATCTCTTCATCTGTTCTTTATTATGGACATGGCATCATATCCAGTTTCCTGGTCATGAGGAAACTGGTAAGAGCTGAGGTAGGAATATACCATCATAGTGAATAGATAGTCTAGAGGTTGGGTATGGAGGTCACAGTACTTAGAGGGCCCATTGTGTTGAGAAGTGGGAAAGATGGACTTTAGTCAGCAAAAAAGGGTCACAGGGCCCTGACAATATTAAGAAAAAAAGACTAGTAGTTCACTAACCATGAACTAAGCAGGAGCTATCAACTGGGCCCCAGAAACCAATTGTGTTCAAAGAAAAAAAAAAGTTGATTATTTCCACATGATTTTTCCTCAAAATATTTTAACTGGATGAATAAAATAAATGCCTGACATAACCCATATTCTAGGTGTTTTAAGTGACTCAGCCACTTTGATAAAATATTTTGAAATAACCATAAATTAGCAGTAAGTTTGAACTAGTTATGGAAAACTATTTTATCTAAAATATTTTATTTAACATGACTTTAAAAAACTATAGGAAATACAGAAAAATTTTTAAACATACTCATTTTAGAATGTTTATCACTGATATATGTCTATCTATTCTCTTTCTTTATGTAATAGATGTATCTTCTATCTTTATGTAGCATTTCCACCTGGCTCAAACTTGCTGGGAGATGTTTATTTCTTGTTAGATGGTAGGGCATGTTTTCAAAAGAGGCAGATAGCTGGGAGCTTAGCAGTGTATTTAAGAGAGGATATATTTGAGTATGGGGACTTGGAAAGATCATGAGATGCAGAGGAGAAAAGCACAGAGATGTACATGTTGCCTAGTGTTCAACCTGTGATCTCATTATCCACATGAGTATATTTCGTCTTGTCATCTCGGACTCTGATGAGATCACTTAGAGTGTTAATTGTGGCTGAGGCATCACAGTAGAAAGAGCCCAGGATGGGGAAGCTGGATGTACTAACCTCTACACTGGTTTCTGCCATCAACCAGTCATGCTAACTTCAAACTGAGGTTTCGTTCTATGGGGTTGAGACTAATTATTTCAAAGATCTTTGTTAGTTCTAATATTTTTGGAATGTTTAAAAAAATTCTAACTAATTTCATAAATGTAGAAAACCATATCATCAATACCCAGGTTCAAAACTATTAAAAAGTGATGACATTTAAGAATGAATAAAGTAAGAATTTTTAGCTAATTTATTATTTGTACTTTTTATCTAAACATCTGTGCCTTTCTCCGTTGCCCTAGAATTCTTCTCATTGTATTGAAATGAAACATAAAATACCAGACGTACTCACATCTAGTATAAAAACCAACCATCAGTAAAAATATTCTGGGGTTTAAAAGTAAATCAGTCACTCATTCTTCTGATGGTGTTATTATAAACACTAATGGTAATATTGCTTGCGAAGGGTGTCCAAGAAAGACACAGAATCTGACTTAATTTTGTCCCACTTTATTACTCATACATCTCTAATTTCTTGTTTACCCCAAATTCTTCTTTGCATGTGTGTGACACAAAGTTGGAAAACTAGAAGTTGCCTGTGACCTCCCTCTAACTTCCACCCACCTGAAATTATTTTTTTTTGTCAGAGTTTCCTCCCTAAATTCACACTTATGGAATAATCTATTTTATCCTTCTCTCCCTCCTCTTAGAAGAAAGCATCTAATAAACTTAGTAAGCTATCAGTGACAATTACGATTAGTAAAATTCATAGGGCATATTTATTTTTTAAAAGATGTAGTAATTGTCCACTCTGCCCGATATACACCATTCATTCCTAGTGATATTTGTTAATTGTGAATTACTAAAGAGACCACTGGAGAAGGGAATGGCAAACCACTTCAGTATTCTTGCCTTGAGAACCCCATGAGCAGTATGAAAAGGCAAAAAAGATGGGACACTGAAAGATGAACTCTCCAGGTTGGTAGGTGCCCAATATGCTACTGGAGATCAGTGGAGAAATAACTCCAGAGAGAATGAAGGGATGGAGCCAAAGCAAAAATAACACCCAGTTGTGGATTTGACTGGTGATAGAAGCAAGGTCCAATGCTGTAAAGAGCAATATTGCATAGGAACCTGGAATGTTAGGTCCATGAATCAAGGCAAATTGGAAGTGGTCAAACAGGAGATGACAAGAGTGAACATCAATATTCTAGGAATCAGCGAACTAAAATGGACTGGAATGGGTGAATTTAACTCAGATGACCATTATATCTACTACTGTGGGCAGGAATCCCTTAGAAGAAATGGAGTAGCCATCACAGTCAACAGAAGAGTCCAAAATGCAGTACTCGGATGCAATCTCAAAAACGACAGAATGATCTCTGTTTCCAAGGCAAACCATTCAATATCACAGTAATCCAAGCCTATGCCCCAACCAGTAACACTGAAGAAACTGAAGTTGAACAGTTCTATGAAGACCTACAAGACCTTCTAGAACTAACACCCAAAAAAGATGTCCTTTTCATTATAGGGGACTGGAATGCAAAAGTAGGAAGTCAAGAGATACCTGGAGTAACAGGCAAATTTGGCTCTGGAGTACAGAATGAAGCAGGGCAAAGGCTGATAGAGTTCTGCCAAGAGGACGCACTGGTCATAGCAAACCCCCTCTTCCAACAACACAAGAGAAGACTCTACACATGGACATCACCAGATGGTCGACACCGAAATCAGATTGCTTATATTCTTTGCAGCCAAAGATGAAGAAGCTCTATACAGCCAGCAAAAACAAGACCGGGAACTTACTATAGACCGGGAGCTTACTATAGCTCAGATCATGAACTCCTTATTGCCAAATTCAGACTGAAATTGAACAAAGTGGAGAAAACCACTAGACCATTCAGGTATGACCTAAATCAAATCCCTTATGACTATACAGTAGAAGTGACAAATAGATTTAAGGGACTAGATCTGATAGACAGAGTGCCTGATGAACTATGCATGGAGGTTTGTGACATTGTACAGGAGACAGGAATCAAGACCATTCCCATGGGAAAGAAATGCAAAAAGGCAAACTGGCTATCTGAGGAGGCCTTACAAACAGCTGTGAAAAGATGGGAAGCAAAAAGCAAAAGAGAAAAGGAAAGATATACCCACTTGAATGCAGAGTACCAAAGAATAGCCAGGAGAGAGAAAAAAGCCTTCCTCAGCGATCAATGCAAAGAAATAGAGGAAAACAACAGAATGGAAAAGACTAGAGATCTCTTCAAGAAAATTAGAGATACCAAGGGAACATTTCATGTAAAGATGGGCTCAATAAAGGACAGAAATATCAGGGGCCTAACAGAATCAGAAGATATTAAGAAGAGGTGGCAAGAATACACAGAAGAACTGTACAAAAAAGATCTTCACGACCCAGATAACCACGATGGTGTGATCACTCACCTAGAGCCAGACATCCTGGAACGTGAAGTCAAGTGGGCCTTAGGATGCATCACGATGAACAAAGCTAGTGGAGGTGATGGAATTCCAGTTGAGCTATTTCAAATCCTGAAAGATAATGCTGTGAAAGTGCTGCACTCAATATGCCAGCAAATTTGGAAAACTCAGCAGTGGCTACAGGACTGGAAAAGGTCAGTTTTCATTCCAATCACAAAGAAAGACAATGACAAAGAATGCTCAAACTACTGCACAATTGCACTCATCTCACACGCTAGTAAAGTAATGCTTAAAATTCTCCAAGTCAGGCTTAAGCAATACGTGAACCGAGAACTTCTAGATGTTCAAGCTGGTTTTAGAAAAGGCAGAGGAACCAGAGGTCAAATTGTCAAAATCTGCTGGATCATGGAAAAAGCAAGAGAGTTCCAGAAAAACATCTATTTCTGCTTTATTGACTATGCCAAAGCCTTTGACTGTGTGGATCACAATAAACTGTAGAAAATTCTGAAAGAAATGGGAATACCAGACCACTTGACCTGCCTCTTGAGAAACCTGTATGCAGGTCAGGAAGCAACAGTTACAACTGGACATGGAACAACAGACTGGATCCAAATAAGAAAAGGAGTACGTCAAGGTTGTATGTTGTTACCCTGTTTATTTAACTTATATGCAGAGTACACCATGAGAAATGCTGGGCTGGAGGAAACACAAGCTGGAATCAAGATTGCTGGGAGAAATATCAATAACCTCAGATATGCAGATGACAGCACCCTTATGGCAGAAAGTGAAGAAGAAGTAATGAGCCTCTTGATGACAGTGAAAAAGGAGAGTGAAAACGTTGGGTTAAAGCTCAACATTCAGAAAACTGAGATCATGACATCTGGTCCCATCACTTCATGGCAAATAGATGGGGAAGTAGTGGCTGACTTTATTTTTTAGGGCTCCAAAAATCACTGCAGATGGTGATTGCAGCCATGAAATTAAAAGACGCTTACTCCTTGGAAGGAAAGTTATGACCAACCTAGACATATTAAAAAGCAGAGACATTACTTTGCCAACAAAGGTCCATCTGGTCAAGGCTATGGTTTTTCCAGTGGTCATGT
Organism: Dama dama; assembly: GCF_033118175.1. Lineage (NCBI taxonomy): Eukaryota > Metazoa > Chordata > Mammalia > Artiodactyla > Cervidae > Dama > Dama dama. The sequence goes on along the minus strand of NC_083699.1, from coordinate 6,398,460 downwards.
ATGGATGTGAGAGTTGGACTGTGAAGAAAGCTGAGTGCAGAAGAATTGATGCTTTGAACTGTGGTGTTGTAGAAGACTCTTGAGAGTCCCTTGGACTGCAAGGAGATCCAACCAGTCCATCCTAAAGGCGATCAGTCCTGGGTGTTCTTTGGAAGGACTGATATTGAAGGTGAAACCCCAATACTTTGGCCATCTGATGTGAAGAGCTGACTCACTTGAAAAGACCCTGATGCCAGGAAAGATTGAGGGCAGGAGGAGAAGGGGACGACAGAGGATGAGATAGTTAGATGGCATCACCAACTCAATGGACATGGGTTCGGGTGGACTCCGGGAGTTGGTGATGGACAGGGAGGCCTGGCGTGCTGCAGTTCATGGTGTCACAAAGAGTCGGACATGACTGAGCGACTGAACTGAACTGAACTAAAGAGACATTTTTTAAAATTAATTAGTGTGTTTACCTAGCTTGTGATGATTTTTTAAATATGTCATTTTTAACACTTTCAAATAGAAACTCTAGTAGCCTATTGTAAAAGGAATAATTAAGCTAATGTATAATGAGGCACAAACTATATCAAAAGCACAAAATGAAATGAGTACTACAATGTCAGGCACTGTCACAATCAAAGGATTTATACTTTTTTTCTCATTAATGTGTTGGGTAACTGTTTTTATTGTGAAAAAGCTTAATTATATTCATTATTCATACATATGGAAATCGCTGCACCATTCATTCATTAAACATTCATTGAGCACCTACTATGTTCCTTGACTAATTTCTTGAGTATTTACAAAATATATAAGGCACACATGTTACTAGTTAGGTTATGCCTATGACAGCCACCTAACTTAGAGGCTATGAGTTGGTGTGTAAATAAATACTAAATAGTACTTTACATAGGAAAACAAGTGCATATAATAATCTCTAAAGTCTCATCGCATAAATACTTACATCAGTTAGACTTATTCTTATGCATCAAAACTCCAAGATATAGCATTTGGATTTCAACAAGACTTTTCTCTCCACTAAAAGTAATGAATTGATAATCCTAGCATCAAAGGGTGCTGGAACTGAAGGAAAATGTAGAAGTATTTGAGTGCAGTGGTGCTCAGACTTCCTTGAAAGAGGCCAGGTGGCTGCCCCAGGAAGGTTGCAGGAGTGGCGTGCTGGTGGGGGCAGATTGACTGAGCAGATGGCCCCTGGTATAACAGGAGAAGTGAAATCCCTGGGGCTAGGGGTGGTGCTGGGGGAAGTGCTCTCTGCCTCACACTCGCCAGACTTTGCAAGTTACTTATTTACATTATATGCCCTGGTCACGTAGACATTTAAGTTTGCAAAGCCTGAATTATATTCTCCCCTCTCCTTGTCTTTTTTTTTTTTTTAAACTCATCTTTCATTTCTACTCGATGTGTAATCACTAAAGAAGGAGGTTTATGTCATTGGCTGATGTTTTCCTGGACAGCATATTCTTTCCTAGCACAAAGGGAACCATCAACTTAAGTAATTTTTATTTTAACTCATTATATCTTAAGTGATTTTATGTAAATTTGTTTTATGACTGTGGACAAGCATTATTAATACATGTTTGTGGAATTGTTTTTATTTTAACACTATGTGTATATAGCTGAAATGATAGATTTAAGCTTGGAAGCCTGATCCATCTCACTTGCTTTACATTTCTCACGGGCGAAAGTTAAACTGTACTGCCAGCAACATGAGCTTCCCAGGTGACTCAGTGGTAACGAATGTGCTTGCCGCCGCAGGAGATGCAGGTTCGATTCCTAGGACAGGAAGATCTCCTGGAAAAGGAAATGGCAACCCACTCTAGTTATTTTGCTTGGGTAATCCCATGGGAGAGGAGCCTGGCTGGCTTCAGTCTATGGGGTCTCAATGAGTCGGACACAGCTGAGTAACCAGTACAACAACCAGCAATATAACTCCAAATCCTTCATAATACTTCGAGAAAAAAAATACAAATTTAAGAAAACTCGTCTTATTCTATTTGACAGGAATGAAACATAGAGAAAGCTTCTACTTTGCCTGCTGCACTGTCCAGTATGGTAGCTACTAGCCACACGAGGCTATTTAAATTTAATTTAACTGAAATTTTGAAAAGCAATTTTCTCAATACCACTAGTTACGTTTCAAGTGGCTAGCAGGTACTTTATTAGACAGCTGAGATGTAAAAAATTTTTCATTATTACAGAAATTCTACTGGACAGCACTGTACTAGAGAAATGTTATAAATTGAAGAAAATTGCTTGTCATCTATAAGCATGAAGTCTCACTCTCCTTCTTTCCCTTGTCATGATAAGGAAATTGTTACTCTGTGAAAAGAATATCTAGTGTTTGTTTTCCTTGTGATATTTCTTTCAATTGTCATGTCCTCCTGTCTGCCTTTTACTACTAAGGGTTTATCTTTCCTGTTCAATCCACATTTTAAACACAGAGACATCAACTGTTCCCATCTATAACCTTCCCTGCTTAAAAAAAAAAAAAAAAAACTACTGTTCCACTGTCACTAATATTAACTATAAATTGCTATCCTGCAACTGGAAGACATTAGATTGTACAAGCTTAAGCTAACAACTTTCTGTCCTTGATGGATCTCTAGTAAATATTTTTGCCCCCAGATACCTTCCAAGAATCTGGTCACAGCGCCTGAAATCCCAGCATGTTCCTGAAAATTTTCACTTTGCCAAAAGTTTATTACTGAAATGCAAATTTCTGGCTGCTGTGTGTCAGTCTGGTTTCTACGTGTAGCTACTTGTAATTTAATAGGTTAATTCTCCTAGGTTTAGAACCTGGAAGGAAAAGGGCTTTGGCAACTAAAGAGAACAGTTTGTCAGGGGAAGTTTTCATGAAAATGCCAGGTTGCCCGTGAAAATGTAAACTTCCATACAAAGAAAGGAAACCAGAAGAAAATAAGAGGATGCTGTTTGCAGCACTATGGGGGTAAACCTGGCTTTGCTCCTGAATCTGTAATGTTCTCTTGTGCCCTTGGACATACTACTTGACCTCTCTGAACTTCAGTTTTATGTTCTTAAAACATGTTGTTATTGTTCAGCTGCTAAGTCATGTCTGCCTCTGCAGCCCTATGAACTGCAGCATGCCAGGCTTCCCTGTCCTTCACTATCTCCTGGAATTTCAAGTTCATGTCCCTTGAATTTGTTGATGCCATCCAACCATCTCATCCTCTGCCACCCTCTTCTCCTTTTGCCTTCAATCTTTCTCAGTGTCAGGGTCTTTTCCAATGAGTTGGCTCTTCGCATCAGGTGGCCAAACTATTGGAGCTTCAGTGTCAGCATCAGTCCTTCCAATGAATATTCAGAGTTGATTTCCTTTAGGATTGACTGGCTTGATCTCCTTGCAGTCCAAGGGACTCTTAAGAGTCTTCTCCATCACCTCCGTTGGAAAGCATCAGTTCTTTAGTGCTCTGCCTCCTTCATGGACCAACTCTCACATTGTTACATGGCTACTAAATGGATCTAAAAGTAACTTATCAGGATAATAAAGGATGTGAACAAGACCTAGTTCTGTATAAAGCATACACTTGGAATGATAATAAGGAGCTACTGTTGGGATTATCTGCCCCACCCTGTCATTTTGATTTCAAACTAAAAATGATGACCATATTCAGTGTCTTTCCTCTCTGTCTCAAGTACTTGAGAGTCAGCCAGTCAGAGTCAGAAACTGACTCTAGAAGAGTTCAGAGAAGGTATAGAAGAGAACTTCCATGGTGCCTGTGATGAACACAGAGAAATGTCTTGCCTGGAGCAGAGAATCATTAAAGCATTATCCAGAAATGCTGGAAAAGGAGACTGGAAGTTTGACACAGAGATAAAATGTAAGGCTTGGCAGAAGTTGCTTTTTTTGTTTTTGTTTTTATATAGCAGATTCCCTCAGGGACTAGAACAAGAAAGTGTAAATTATTCCTAATTGTTTCAGTTTCTTGCATCTGTCTGGTTTTATACTGATCTTAAGTATTCTTTTCAGTTACAATCAGAAAGTAAGTGCATCAGTTCAGTTCAGTTCAGTTCAGTCACTCAGTCATGTCCGACTCTTTGCAACCCCATGAATCGCAGCACACCAGGCCTCCCTGTCCATCACCAACTCCCGGAGTTTACTCAAACTCATGTCCATCGAGTTGGTGAGGCCATTCAGCCATCTCATCCTCTGTCGTCCCCTTCTCCTCCTGCCCCCAATCCCTCCCAGCATCAGGGTCTTTTCCAATGAATCAACTCTTCGCATCAGGTGGCCAAAGTATTGGAGTTTCAGCCTCAGCATCAGTCCTTCCAATGAACACCCAGGACTGATCTCCTTTAGGATGGACTGGTTGGATCTCCCCGAGTACCTATTTGTGTCTATAAAATAGGCATATCCTTCTGTTTAGAATTTAAAAAAAAATATTTCTATCATATTACTTTTCTATTTAAAAAAAAATAGTTTTATTTATTTTTTGGCTGCACTGGGTCTTCATCGCTGCACACAGGCTTTCTCTAGTTGCAGTAAGTAGGGCTACTTTCTAGTTGCGGGCTTCCCTGGCGGCTTAGACGGTAAAAATCTGCCTGCAATGCGGGAGATCTGGGTTCCTTCCCTGGGTCAGGAATATCCCCTGGAGAAGGAAATGGCAGACTACAGTCCTTGGGGTTGCAAAGAGTCAGACACGACTGAGTGACTAACACACACACTCTCTCTCGTTGCAGTGCGTGGCTTTCGCATCGTGGTGGCTTGTCTTGTTGCAGGGCACAGGCTGTAGCTGCTCGGGCTTCCGCAGTCGGAGCTGAGGGCTCTAGGGAGCGGGCTCAGTAGTGTGGCGCATGCGCTTAGGTGCCCTGTTGCATGTGGAATCCTCCCTGATTGGGATCACACTCGTGTCCCCTTCATTGGAAGGAGGATTCTCAACCACTGGACCACCAGGGGAGCCCTAGGAATTTTTTTTTTTTAAGTCTAGAGGGGCAGAAAAACTTTAAACAAAAATGTCTATAAGACAACATGACTTGAACCATGTAGGCGGCAATGGGAGTGCAGGTGCATCTGCTCAGAAAAATAAATTTCCCCTATAACAGCAAGCAAAACCCGACGCTGAGCAGATGTCATTTCCTGCAGCCATGACTCTCAAAAAACAATGGTTACTTTATTTAGTGTTTTGGGATATTTTCTCTATCTTCCTATCCTCCTATATCTTTTAATACAAATCACCTAGAATCAAAGTGAAATATTTAAGTTTATGACGGTCCCAGAAAGTTATAGTTAATAGTCAACTTAATAATTCTTGTTCAATAACCTTACCCATTTGGAGTCAACATAAAGGATACAAATAAAATACTTCTGAGGGCCATATGGTTGCCACAAGCAGTTTTTATGATCACCATTTATTTTGACTTTTATTTTATATATAATGTGACAACCTTTCTTGTGTTCCCTTCTTGTTTGTTTTGGTCATCCATAAAGGCTTACTAGTGATAACAAATGAGAAATCTGAAGAAATCAGGCACTTTGGAAATTGAAGTGGCTGAATATGAACCAGAAAGGATTCTGAATTTTGAAAAAAGGGCATTGAGGTTTGAATCATACTGCCATTCCAACTGCAAGCCAATGGGAAATGCATTTTAAAAGATTCCCTTACAAGTGATCAAAACGGGAAAAAAGGCATCTAAAGTGATAAGCTTCCACTGTTTAGAATTTTTTACTTATATGAAATATTACTTTTATTGGTGATGATCGATAAATAAGGTGTTATAAAACCTTCGGACGTAGTATTTATGTCCTCAAAATGTCTACTTATTTCTAAAGCTTTGCAGCAAATTAAAATCTTTCCTCTCTGTACTCTGATTCCGGTGTCAGAAGATCTTGCTCTTCAGGAAAGATTTTAAGGAAAATTAAGATCCTGTTGTAAGTTTATATAACAAAAAAATTATAATAGAACTTAAAGGGTTTTGACTCATTTAAACCAGGTTATTGAAAAATTTACAAATTTAAGTAGTGATATGCAATTTATATTTAGTTGAGTAACTTAAGAGTAATTAGAGAAAAATAACCTAAGAGTTTTTATGGGACCAAGGGCTAAAGAACTAAAACCCTAAAGTAAAAAAAACAAAACAAAACAAAAAATCTTCAGATCAACATTTCCAACCAAAGACTACTCTAAAAATCTACCTCCAGAATAGTAATTATAAAATGTTTTATTTCTTATGTAACAGCTAATTTCCAAAGAACTGAAAATTTTAAGCACTAACAAAATTTATGTGTTGATGTAGAAGTAATAATACCAAGAGTACCATTAAGATTGTGGAATTAAAGTAGGGTTCTTTTATTGGAAAACAGAGTTCCAGTTTAAGCTAGCATGCAAATGAACACCTCATTCCCACCCACCTTATTTCTGGGTCCTGGTTCAGCCACCTTTGCACTATTTCAGCAGTCTGATAATTGAAAGTTTTCCTTATCACTAATCTTTCTTTCTTCCAGTTTATCCTATTCATTTGATAAGATTAATCTTTCTAGAGCAGTGCTATTCTGTCATTCCCATACTAAGACACCTTCAAAGGCTCCTACTTTTAACTGAGTTAAGACAAATCTGTCAGGCTGTACTTTAAATCCTCTATCCCACTGGTTTTTCAAGTGAATTCTCTGGAATCCTAATGAACCAAAGATGTGCTTCAGAAGTTACATGAAATTTTGGTCTAAGTCAATGGGCGCTGACACTGCAACTATTGTCTGTTATCCTGGGGTTCAAATGTCTACATGTCATTAGACCAAAATATTATAGGAGTAACTGGGCTAAATTTGAACTCACAGAATAACTGAATTACTACTTTATTTTACAAATTAGTATTTTCCCCATAAAATGTTGTTTGAAAAAATGTTTGATCTATTAAAAGAGTTTGGAAAAAGTTGTTTTACATACAGCATGAAACTGAAAGTTTTAGTTGCTCAGTCATATCTGACTCTGTGTGACCCCATGGACTGTAGCCCACCAGGCTCCTCTGTCCATGGAGTTTTCAGGCAAGAATATGAGAGTGGGTTGCCATTCCCTCCTCCAAGGGATTGTCCCAACCCAGGGATTGAACCTGGGTCTCCTGCACTGCAGGCAGATTCTTTATCTTCTGACCCACCAGGGAAGCAAGTACCCTTTTTATTCCCAACACACCCTAGTTCCCTGCATCTATTGTCACGCTGGCTCTTTTACCAGAAATTTCTTCTCTTCCCCACATTCCCCATTGTCCCCAGGTTAAATCTTTCCATGACCATCAAAGTCTTTTCTGCCTTTTCTTTCTTTTTTTTTTTTAGATTTTATTTTTTTTAATTTTTTTTTTATTAGTTGGAGGCTAATTACTTCACAACATTTCAGTGGGTTTTGTCATACATTGATATGAATCAGCCATAGAGTTACACGTATTCCCCATCCCGATCCCCCTCCCACCTCCCTCTCCACCCGATTCCTCTGGGTCTTCCCAGTGCACCAGGCCCGAGCACTTGTCTCATGCATCCCACCTGGGCTGGTGATCTGTTTCACCATAGATAATAACATCAAAGTCTTTACTGATCCACCTATCCACCTTTCTCTTCCCTTTGGGTCGTGTTGAATATTTACTGCACTCATTGGATTTTCTTCCCTGGGTTTTGTCCATATTCCACACTAGGTTTATTTTTCTTGAGGGTAGGAATTGTGTCTTACTTTCCATTTATTAGGTGACCAATATTTCTTAAAAAAGAATTGAGCACCACGATTCTGATAAAAATAACTACCACTACCACTGTTCCTACCCCATAAATTCTATAAATTCTCTGCTTTAAGAGTATTATCTTTTCAAGTGGCTGGTCAAATGACAGATGTTCCTTAATTAGTAAAAAGTATGAAATATGATACTTTCATAGAACATATGTAAAATCACCCATATCTTGAGTTATTTGACAATATGAAAAAATATGGTTAGTGATAATAAGGATAATGAAAACAATAATTTATTGAATGCTTATCATGTGCTAGATCTATCCACACATTTTTCTCATCTCATTCTAACAGTTCTCCAAAATGGGCAGCATCTTACTTTTATAGAAGAGAAAACTGATACTCCAAGAGGTCAAGTCATTGACTCTAGGTTACAAATAGAATAAGTAGGAGAGTCAGGATTCAAACACTTTGTGTAGCCCAAGAATGAATGTTCTTTCCAGTTCATCACATTATCACTCAGAATGGAAATAAGGAAAATAACAACAAAAATGGCGTATATATGAATTTTTCATGCAAGAAGCTTTGAAAGTTATTATTCAATACTTGGAGTTTGAGACTGCTTTTTAATATGTTACAAAATTCTTTCCTGAGGGTTTCCCAAGATAACACACCCACTTGGTCTGAAACTGTCTTCCTCAGTTACTGAGCATTTCAGTCTTCTTGGCTAAGATGAAGAGCTTGCACCAGAACAAAGGACAATACAAAAAAAAAAAAAAATTGAAAAATAGAAACCTTATATCCTTAGTTACAGATGTGAAGTTAAAATGTATATTGCTTTTCATAATAGAATAAGAATGAAGAGAACAAGTATACAGCATACATTAGTTAAATATAGATTTGTGAGCAACTCTGGTAATGCTAATAGAGTAGTGATTAAAGCTAAATAGACAAAGACAGACTTTCTATCATAGCAGAATGGATTGGAGGTATTGATCAAGATGCTCTTGAAGTGTATAGGAGTTTCAGACTTTTTCAGCTTGTTCCTCAGCTTGAATAAGTGCCAGTCTTCCTGAGAGACCTGCTGCCTCCTCACTGATGCAACCAGGTAACTTCAACCAGCTCTGGTTTTAACTTCTCTTGCCAGTTGGCAGTCTTTCTGATTTCGCTCTTAGCTTTAAGCCCATTGACTGGCTAAAATCTAAATAGTTGCCTTATTTTACAATACTTAGAAATTCCAAGCTTACCCTTAGGTCATTGAGCTAAATTTTACTTTGGTGATTCCTAAGTAAACTTAGCATCTTTCATAACTTACCCATATTTTTCCTTAATTGTGATCTTACAGTGTCTGAATTCCTAAATTATAAACACTAAATGCAATTTATCAGCCTCCAGGTATTTGGCATGAGATACCAGTTCGATCCCTGGGTTGGGACGATCTCCTGGAGAAGGAAATGGCAACCCACTCCAGTATACTTGTGTGGGAAATCCCATGAACAGAGGAGCCTGGCAGGCTACAGTCCACGGGGTCACAAAGAGTTGAACATGACTTAATGACTAAATAGCAGCAGTTTTGAAACTAGCTCTTGTGACTCCCACCTTGAGACAACCTTGAGATTATCACTAGGAGGAAAAGAGTGTGAACAGAGGGGTGCTCAGTGGAGGTGGTCTCCAAGGAGGGGAGCACAGAGGTTCAGTTGGGATTAGCCCCACTGCTTGAGCATTCAGTTCCAGTCACCCAGAAGCCAGCTGTCCTGAGCTGTTTACAAAACCTCGCTCTTCTTCTCCCTTTCTTCTCCTATCTGCCTCCCTCCTTTGCTCCCCTAGTCCTCTCTCCTCCTCCTCATCCTTCTTCACTGATTTTCCTGACCTCTTCTTCTCTCTGATCCTTCACTGATAGATCTGAAGTATGACTTCATCTTATGAGAAGCTTTCTCCAAAGTCAGAGTGAGCAGAATCGTTTTAGACCATGATACTGTCAAGATGATATTTAAACTGTTAGTAAGAGATCATTGCACTTGCTAGCACCTACAAGATGCCACTTCTATTTAGAAATTAAAGATGATTTATATCTATTAAGTGTAGTCTTCATTTTGTTTCAAAGTGAAAAAATTTTGACTAACACCAAATTTTCATCATGTGCCAGGCATAAGTATTGACTATTTTACACAAACTGCCTTATAATCTTTAAAATCAGTCCCTAGCAGATAATAGGTACTAATATTACCCTTACTTAATAAGTGAGGGAATTGGGACTTATAGAGATTAGGCAATTTTCCAAGGTCACACGGCTAGTAAGTATTCAGACTCAGGATTTGAAACCAGATACTACTAATTATAAAGAAAAAAAGAAGTGTTCTTTCACTTATACTGCTAAAGATTTTAAATTATTAATTTTAAGCTATATCTGATACCCTTTTGGTGAAAACCACCTCTCCTAAAGCTAATATAGAATATAGTGAAAGAAAGGCAAGAAGCAGACAGGTTAAATTTCACAGAGAATTAGTTTGGGTCAATAATAGAGTCAGTTCCAATAATAAAGTCTACTTGTATTATATTTCACCATATTATGATAAAATGGCTTTTTTTTTCTTTTTGTAGAAATATTTTCATGTAGCATGGTAAGATGGTTTAAAACACTACATACCAATTCTGTTAATTTAAGTCTTTCTTCAGAAATGTTCTTACAAATGAATAACAAAGATCTACTTTTTTTTTTTTTGGTGGGTTGTGGGGAAAACAATCTCCTAAACTTTAACAAGAACATCGCTTTAAGAACATGGAAATAATTTTTTTACATTTAATATTGTGCCAGTCTTTAGGCTCACATTTGGAGCTGCAGTGTTACAGAGGACTTCTCTCTTTACCATAGTTTTGTTGAGTATCTCCTGTGAACAAAGGGTCTTAGACAATAAGAAGGTTACTGGTCTAGTATCAGACTTCACCTGCTGGAGCCAGTCTCACCATGATGTAAGAGGTTTGCACATCAAGATGAACCCCTCTGTTCTTGAAGCAAGCTGATCAGGAGTGAGCATTTCAGGAGCATTTCCCTCACCTCAGGTGGAGAGGCAAACAATTAACTGTACAGCCTCAGATTAAACTGAACAATGGTTTTACCCCATGACACTGTAATCTACCTGACTTCCACTATCACCACTATCTGCAAATGCCTACTTCTATTCCCAGTCTACTAGATTGAACCCACTGTAAATATACTATAAACTATCTAGTCTAGGTTCACAGCTCTTCCTAGGCCTTGGTTATTTGGGGCATTGATACTTTTGGGGGAGCTCATCTACTTTAAGGATCAGTTCCTTAGCCATAGTTCCAACTAGTCCCACCAGTTTGAGATGCCATGTCTCCAGCTGAATCCATTTAATTATGACATTTATTTGTTTTAGAGCTGGAATGAGACTCAAGATCCCTGTTTTAAAATTTTTTAAATCAAAGTATAGTTGATTTCCACTTGGTATGTTATTTTAATCAGTAGATTTCCTTCTTCAAGTGGAATTTAATGGAGAAGCTCAGCTTTAAAAACAACTAAATAGAAATAAAAGTGCAGTTGAAAACAAGAATACAGAAATGAGAAGGTCCAAGATTCCTCCCTTCCCACCACCATAAACATACCTGTTAAATGTGTTCAGAGCACAGTCTTAACATTCCTGATTTAGTCCAACTAACCCTGAGTCCTAGGCATCTTGACTGAAGTCATCCAACTAGTAACCAACTAACAAGTCTAGGACCCCAAACTCAAGACCAGTGTATTAGTCAAGGTTCTCAAGAGAAGCAAAAATAATAGAATGTGTGTGTGTATGTGTGTGTGTAGTAACTGGGTGGGGGGAACTGGCAAATATGAAATTTGCAAGGAGGCAAGTAAACTGGAGACTCAGGGAAGAGTTGATTTTGTAGCTTGAGTCTGAAAGCTGTCTGGAGGCAGAATTCCCTCTTCCTTGGGGGACTTCAGTCTTTTTCTGTTAAAGCCTTCAACTGATTGAAGGATATCCACCCACATTAAGGAAAGTGATTCACTAATGTCTTCTGAGTTAAATGTTAATCACATATAAGAAGTACCTTCACAGTGACATCCATACAGGTGACATCCACCCAGACCTGATATCTGGGTATCATGGCTTAGCCATGTAACTTGGCCAAGTTGACATATAAAATAAGCCATCACACTCAGAGTTCTGAATTAAAAATCCTGTACTCCTTCCATTGTGAAAATGGTTTATGATCCAACAGGAGAGAAAGGATAGTGTAGCGTACGCTGTTTGTTCCTTACCTAATACTCATTTTCCTTTTCCCCTTCCTAAGACAACCTAAAATTTTTGTGTGAAGGCCAATGAGCCTACCGAGCATGTTAAATTTTCTAATTTTTCCTAGAGTTGTTTTTTGGCCAGTGAAATGTAACTAAAGATGACTGGGTGCAGTTTTGGGAAATCTCCTTAAAGGGACAAGCTGAATCAGCTTGGCCTTTCCCCATCCTCCTTTGCCTTGTCTGGAATTTGGACCTGAGGACTGAAGCTACAGAAGACCCCTTGTGATCACAAATGTCCAGAGGATTAGAAAAACCTAAGGTCTAACATTTTTTGAGTTGATGACCAGTAACTCTCTCCAGATTTTTTTGTTTTATGAGAAAAAGAAAAGAAAAAGACACTTTTTCCCCCCATGCCATTGTTAAAATTGTTATGCAATCTCAGTCCTTAATTGATATAGGCAAGAACGCAGGTAACTACAATGAAAATCTTGAAAACTGAACAATGATGAAAACCCCGAGACGGTGCCTAAGGCATCAAGGCAGAAGGAACAGGATTTCTATGAGTTAGACGTCATGAACACATCAAACACTATGACAGACCATTAGGCAGGAACTCTGAGAGAGTGAAGAGCTGCCATGAATTCAGCAAAAGTGTAAGGGGACATAAAAGGCTATAGGAAGAAAGGAGATGGACATTTAAAAGAACTAATTTTTAGCCACGAGCCTAGGGGAGTCACTGGAATGAATTCCAGTAAAGCTGTGTGACTTTATTCTCTGAAACTTTCTGGGAAGTGACAGAACAGGAAAAGAGCAAGAAGAAATTAACTATCCTCATTAGTAATCTCCAATGTAATTTACCTCCTTGTGATGGACCCTATGAAGAGCTTACCTTGACTGGTTTGTCAGTGGAAGCACCTCCTCATCCCAAGGTTTTTTTGTTTTTTGTTTAAAAGACAACTGATTAAACTCTTTAACTTGTGACTACAAATGCCGACCTTGCAACAAAAGCTAAATCACAAATCACTTTTAGACATTATTTTTCAGGGATGTGTGTTGGGGAAAGAGAGATAGAGGGGGAGAGAAAGATACTTAATCTGTTTGAGATGATTTAAATTAACTCCTGTTTTGAGGCAAAGAGAGAGAGTCTCTGAACTTTCCATAACCATCAATAATCTTTTCTAAAGATACTCTTCTTATGAGTGTTTGGTTTTATGGAAAGAATGAGGGATTGTACAGTAGTGATAAGGGTATAAGTGGGAGGATTAGGAATTGAGTTTTTGCCAGTTGAAGTGGGAAAGTTTCACTAAGTGGATGACCTTGGGTGCAACACAATCGTTGACTGGAAGTGAACACATAATATCTTTGTGGAAGAAAGAATAGAATAGGGCAGCTTCGAGTCAAGTTTGAAGCCAGAGATGTAAGTGAGAATCAAGGTGCGTCTAGCAATAAATGATCAGGACAGCAAAAGAGCTAAGCAAGAGGACAAGAAACAGGTGGTTAGCAAATACGGGGTTGGAATTGTGTCTGAAAATTCTGACAAAGGGAGATTTCTCCCCTCTTTTTATCTCCCTCTTTCCTTCCTTCCAGGATATTAGAGGTATTGGGCTCACTTTCCTGGCCAAGTTTACTCCATCCTCTTTTCTCAAACCCCACACTGCCAATGAACATAATGGTCCTTATTCACAGTTCACCTCTGAGAAGTCTCTTGTGAAGCACAGAAATTCAAGCATGTTTATTATACCCCATCTGTTGTCAGGAATTAAAAAGTATTTTTTCTGCAAAAAATACAACACAAAGTTGATTTTGACAAGGAAGGATAGTTATTTTAAAGATATTTTACACAATAGGATATGAGACTCACATCTTATAATGCATCCATCAGTTCAGTTCACTTGCTCAGTCATGTCCAACTCTTTGCAACCCCATGGACTGTAGCACACCAGGCTTCCTTGTCCATCACCAACTCCTGGAGCTTACTCAAACTCATGTCCATTGAGTTGAGTTGGTGATACCACCCAACCATCTCATCCTCTGTCATCCCCTTCTCCTCCTGCCTTCAGTCTTTCCCAGTATCAGGGTCTTTTCCAATGAGTCAGTTCTTCGCATCAGGTGGCCAAAGTATTGGGGCTTCAACTTCAGTATCAGTCCTTCCAATAAATATTCAGGACTGATTTGCTTAGTCCAGCTCTCACATCCATACATGACTACTGGAAAAACCATAGCTTTGACTAGAGGAAACTTTGTTGGCAAAGTGATGTCTCTGCTTTTTAATAAGCTGAGTTGGTCATAGCTTTTCTTGCAAGGAACAAGCTCTTTTAATTTCATTGCTGCAGTCACCATCTGCAGTGACTTTGGAGCCCAAGAAAACAAAAGTCTGTCACTGTTTCCATTGTTTCCCCATCTCTTTGCCATGAAGTGATGGGACCAGATATCATGATCTTAGTTTCTTGAATGTTGAGTTTTAAGCCAACTTTTTCACTCTCCTCTTTCACTTTCATCAAGGGGCTCTTTAGTTCTTCTTTGCTTTCTGCCATAAGGGTGGTGTCATCTGTGTATCTGAGGTTATTGACATTTCTCCCAGCAATCTTTTTTTTTTAATTCATTTTTTTATTGAAGGATAATTGCTTTACAGAATTTTGTGGTTTTTTGTCAATCCTTAACATGAACCAGCCATAGGTATACATATATCCACTCCCTTTCGAAATTCCCTCACATCTCCTGCCCTGTAGATTGATACAGATCCCCTGTTTGAGTTTCCTGAGACATACAGCAAATTCCCGTCGGCTCTCTATTTTACATGTGGGAATGTAAGTTTCCATGTTACTCTTTCCACACATCTCACCCTCTCACCCTCTCCTCCCCTCTCCCCATGTCCATAAGTCTATTCTCTTTGTCTGTTTCTCCATTGCTGCCCTGAAAATAAATTCTTCAGTACCATTTTTTCTAGATTCTGTATATATGCATTAGAATACGATATTTATCTTTTTCTTTCTGAGTCACTTCACTCTGCATAAGAGGTTCTAGGTTCATCCAGTTCATCAGAACGGACTCAAATGCATCTTGATTCCAGCTTGTGCTTCACCCAGCCCGGCATTTCACGTGATGTCCTCAGCATATAAGTTAAAGAAGCAGGGTGACAATATCCAGCCTTCACGTACTCCTTTCCCAATTTGGAACCAGGCTTCTATTCAATGTCCAGTTCTAACTACTGCTTCCTGACCTGCATACAGCTTTCTCTGGAGGCAGGTAAGGTGGTCTGGTATTCCCACTTCTTTTTCCACAGTTTGTTGTGATCCACACAGTCAAAGACTTTGGCATAGTCAATAAAGCAGAAGTAGATATGTTTCTGGAACTCTCTTGCTTTTTCAATGATCCAACGGATGTTGGCAAGTTGATTCACAGCTTTATCCAAATTCTTCCACTGAAGTAGTATTTTGTTAAATAAATGTACATATTCTTAGCACTTTCTAAATTAATAAATATACATTAAAAATATTGTGAGAAAAGTCTACTTAATTCTCTGAGTAAAGATCATCTGAAAGAAAAGCTATCTGTATTTTCTTTCTCTCTTTCACTGTTCTTTCTTTCTGTCTCTCTCTCTTTCTCTCCCTTTCTTCCTCCTCTTTCCTTCCTTCTTCTGCTGACTTCCCTTTCCTCTTCCCTGTGTTTTTGCAGCCTCAATTTCCTTTTAGCCAAATATCAATCAGCCAGTTGGAGTCTAATATTTGTTGAGTACAAACATGGTCTCATTTAATGCTCACAGTAAGCATCTTAACATTTTTAAAAAAGATTTAAAAAAAAAAAAAAGATTTTGGGGAATACGTGTAAATCCATGGCTGATTCAAATCAATGTATGACAAAACCCACTGAAATGTTGTGAAGTGATTGGCCTCCAACTAATAAAAAAAAAAAAAAAAAAAAAAAAAAGATTTTTAGCCACTTGTTGAAAGTCACTTAACTAGTAAACATAGTAGAGAATTTTCATTTTCCTTGAAACAAATTATCAGCTTTAAAAAAAGCCTTATTAAATGATGCTAATTCTGTACACTTCCTCAAGTTATTTTCAAAGGCAGGCGAAGTATGAAAAGTGTCAGTCATTTGGCCCTGTCCAACTTTTCCTGACCTCAAGGACTGTAGTCCACCAGACCCCTCTATCCATGGAATTCTCCAGGCAAGAACACCAGAGTGGGTAGCCATTTCCTTCTTCAGGAGATCTTCCCAACCCAGGGATCGAACCCAGGTATCCTGCATTTCAGGCAGATTCTGTATTGTCTGAGCCACCAGGGAAGGCCTAGGGGAAGTCTGCTGCTGCTGCTGCCAAGTCGCTTCAGTCGTGGCCGACTCTGTGCGACCCCAGAGACGGCAGCCCACCAGGGTCCCCCGTCCCTGGGATTCTCCAGGCAAGAACACTGGAGTGGGCTGCCATTTCCTTCTCCAGTGCATGAAAGTGAGAAGTGAAAGTGAAGTCGCTCAGTCATGTCTGACTCTTAGCGTAGCCTAGAGTTAAAACTGAGGGCTGTTTTGGGGACATATAAACTGATTTGAATAGGCTCATTATACCAATCTGATAATGAATAACCAGAGCTAGAGGAACTTTAGTAATAAAGTAATTTTAGAAAGTGAAATATTAGCACCTTAGTTTAGCAATTTTCTTTCAATATGTGGAGAAATATTACTTTATACAACAGAATTTGTAAACATGGTGGGTTTAATTTATAGTAATCCAGTTAATGGAGTTAGTGGCCAGCATAATGATGCAAACAGTTCCTAACAGTTGTCACAGAGCTTCGCCGCTGGTCCTATACCTTTTCATGGCTCCTTGTGATTTAGCATTCCTATGCCTGTCACTTTACAAAAAGACAGAAAAGGGTAAATGAGCAGTTTGGTTATTGTTTAACCATGAAATAATTTTCCTGCTTTTTACCCAATAGGAAAATTATATGATGAGCAAAAAATTGCTTTTCATATTCACCACAATGAAGAACTACATTTCAAAATCGCTTTACTTTGATGGTTCAATGACTTTGTTTTTTTAATTTATGATCTCTTAGAAGCTAAACATATAGTAAATCTTTAGATAATATAAAAATCACAAAGTTTTAAGTAGTTCCACATAAGACATTAGAGGTATGCTCTACTTTCTAAGCAAAACAACTAATTTCTGGACATTTATTTAGTTTTTAAAACAGAAATATTTACAAACATGTCAGACACAAACCTACATTTTGCAAATCTTCTCAGAGCATAAATACTTGCATTAAGATGAAGTACTTTAGATTTATGGCTTATATGCAAGAACTCATAAACAATCTAATTTTATTATATTTAATGTTCTAAAGCAACATTATAATCTTTCAGTATTGTTTCTGTGTTTCAACTATTTAAATGTATCTATTAATAAGAAGGTTAAAGTTCAAAATAATATATTTTTTAAATGCCACCCAATTTTCTGATATACTTAAATAATATTGCACACTAACACTTAAATGAAAAATAGTTTGAAACCTCAGCATTCCTAAGAAAGGAAATACTCTCTGATGAGCCCTCTCAGCATTTTTAGTTCATAGCACAGTACCTAGTATATATTTTATACTCAGTAAAATTTAGTGAACTAAAAAATTTATTGAATTATTATGAATTATTTTATCTTTAAAATTTTTATATTGTATACTGGAAGAAATCTAGGAAATTTTAAGCATCCAAAAATTATGATCTAAAATAAAGCATGAGTCAATAATGAAATGAATTGTAGGATAGGATGTTTTGAGATGTAAGTTTATTTTAAAGTATTCTATGAATAACAGCAGCATACTTAGCTACAGAGTCCTTAACTGCTAAACATTTTTGTCT
The DNA here is from genome assembly GCF_033118175.1 of Dama dama. Taxonomy (NCBI): domain Eukaryota; kingdom Metazoa; phylum Chordata; class Mammalia; order Artiodactyla; family Cervidae; genus Dama; species Dama dama. Next base: position 6,380,682 of record NC_083699.1, on the reverse strand, counting down.
TAAATGGATAACCTCTGAATGGCAATTTTTTTTAGTGCTATTTATACTTACCCTATGTTAAGTATAGTACATATTTAACATGTGTCTATTATGAACACATTCGTTCACATATGTAAACTTTCCCCAGGACACTCCCTCTTTATCTTTGCTAAAGGCTTCCCTTCACAATAGCACTTCCTTCTGCTTTCTCAAAAGGACACCTCTGTCCTACTTCTGCAGAGCAGCACTAACGGGATCCAATGCTCCTCTTGTTCACCCTCTTCCACAGGCTCTGTGAATCCATAACCATTCAAAAAAAAAAATATGTTTTTCCAAAACATGCCAGACAAGTGCCCATTTTCTCTCCTCTCCAAAACTTCTTTTCTTTCTTATTCTTGTCTTAGATAAAAAGAGAGATCTCTCCATTTCCTTTGCTAAACTCTCCATCCATATTTTTAAGCCAAATTTTTCCCATCTTCTGCACACACTTTCTTTTAGTTCCTTTAATTTATCCTCATTTGCTTTCTTTCAGTTAACTTCCCTCTTTCCTTTGGTAAATGAAGGCCCAAGTTGTCACCAAACTTAAGCTAAGTTTTCCTCAGTATTGCTTTCAACTTAAAAAAAGCCATCCTCTTTCTCAATTACTTCATAATTAGACTTTTAGAAGGTAGTCTTTTCTTTCTGCTCCCTCTTCTTTCCCTGGCATTGTTTTTAGCAACCGAGAGCCTAGACTTCCTCCCATTGGTCTACTGGAACAGTTTTCTCCCAGATAAACAAATCCCCATATCCAGTGTCTCTCCCTAAACTACTAAGTTTTAATCTAGCACTGTAGACCATTCTGCTTCTCAAATGTCCAAAGTGTCCTCCCAACAAATATTTAAATCACAACTTTATGCAGTACATGCAGAAGCCCATAGACTAGCGATGGAACACCCTACTGAAGTTATGAGCAAGAGCTATCATGACAGAGAAGAAACTAGAGTGATCAGCTCTACCAGGGAGAACTGGGAACAACTACAGCCGTGTGTCCTCTTAGTGCTGGGGCTAGGACTAGTATGCATTTGCTGCTTGAAAAAGAGGAAGATAAGCATGGAAGACAGAGACAGCATGCTTGGGGCACTTGTCTGGCATATTTTGGAAAAATTTAATGTATGTGAGTAGATGGAGAATATCAAGCATTCAGAGTGTTTTATAGGGATTGGTGAAGGTCACATGTTGAAGGACTTTTTAGACCAGGGGAGGTTAAAATCTGTCCCACCCATTTGTATCAGGGAGTCAGTGGAGACTTCTAAGAGGTAGAGCTTGATGATGTGATTTAACCAAAGTAAAACAGACTATAGAGCCTCTGAAACTAACCCTTCATTTACTAAAATTTTGATTAAGGGAAACTTCATTCTCCTAACCATTCAGTCTTTAAAACCTAGACTTCTGCATCGAGTCTGCTCTCCCCAAATCACTCTCTATGTCGTCCATACCAAACTCTATCCATTTTACTCTACCTCTCTGGCATTTTGGTTTTTCATTCCTCCCAACCTCCATGTCCAGATTCAAACTTCACTGATTAGCTCTTGCCTGGACTTTTGAAGCACATCACACATTGAGGTCCCAGCCTCTAGTGTCTCTCTTTTTATTAACATGCTCCCCATAGTGTTAGAGTTATATAATCTCTGCAAGGAATAAACCAATGTGCCAAACTTTCTCCAGGTCCGTCTGATATGAAAAGGCTTTTATTTCCTTTTATTAAACCTTTATTGTGCACTTGCTATTTCAGAGGCACTCTGCTGGTGCTTGGTTGTCTTATTTTACATTTGCACCTAAGAAAATAATTTCATATTAACACTAAAGCATGTCAGGGGACTTCCCTGGTGATCCATTGGCTAAGACTCTGCACTCCCGAGGCAGGGGGCCTGAATTTGATCCTTGGTCAGGGAACTAGACTCCACATGCCACAATTGAGTCCACGTGTAGCAATGAAGACTGAAGATCCTGCATGCCTTACCTAAGAACTGGCACAGCCAAATAAATAAATACATTAAAAAAATGCCCACCAAAGCATGTCATAGCTGTATATACAATCTCTGTCAGCATCTCCCTGTCCTGAATCCCCTCCCCTCAGCTTTAATTTGGTAGCTTCGTCCCTAAACACACTGTATAGGTTAAGTCCTTATTCTAAGTCACCTGTGTAAACAGAGAACTTATTCATCCCTGGTACCACCTCAGAATAAATAAGATTGCTACCACTCCAAATGAACCACTAAAGTAGCTCCTTCAAAGGGTTGGTGCAATTGTGAATCACTGTATTTTACACTTGAAATTTATATAACATTGTACATCAATTGTACCTCAATAAAACTGTTAGTACATACATCATGTAGATCAATCTGATCTTAGAAGTTAATGAATTTTGTGATGACTAAGCTACTAAATGGAGCATTGCACCAATACTATACCTTTGGTGCAGTGCTCCATTTTTATAACTTTGATGGCGAAACTAAGGTCATCACTATAAATCATGGTTTGAAAAGCAAAAGTGAAGTCGCTCAGTCATGTCTGACTCTTTGCGACCCCATGGACTGTAGCCTACCAGGCTCCTCTGTCCATGGGATTTTCCAGGCAAGATTACTGGAGTGGGTTGCCACTTCCTTCTCCAGGGAATCTTCCTGACCCGGGGATCGAACCCGGGTCCTCCCGCATTGTAGGCAGATGCTTTTACTATCTGAGCCACCAGGGAAGCGTGGTTTAACTCTGCTTCAATTATACTTTTTAAATTATACTGCATGCAGTGCTTATTATTAGATATAATTAGTTTATTATTGCTGCATAGCCTTTAGTATCAGAAAAATCCAGAGGTCTTAATGTAGTAAGTTATAATTACAGAATATTAGAGTGGAGGCTGTGAGTGAATCTCCACCGATCCCTTTGGTCCCCAAAAGTAAAGAAACAGGTAACCAATCTGCTTCTTGCCTTTAGTCAGGGCAGAAAGCAGAAGTATCCTACTGGCAAGTGCCCTATGACATTTGTTAAATCCAAGGAGAAATTGTAAAATGGTGGCCTTTGGGTTGAATTGACTCAAAAGCTGTGTTTTATATAAACAGCATCATTTGAATAAACATTTACAGTTTGGGACAACTCACACAAAAATAAAAACTTATGGTTTCTGTTGAAAACACCTATCTGTCAAAGCAGGATCAACAATCGGATGGTTCTAAATAGTATGTGCCTGTGTGTACATGCTGAATTATTTCAGTCGTGTCCAACTTTTTGTGACCCTACAGACTGTAGCCTGCCAGACTCCCCTTTCCATGGGATTCTCTAGGCAAGAACACTGGAGTAGGGAGGAGCAAATTCTTCTAAAGGTATCACTTGTTACTGCCTTTTCATCTCATTTGATTTCTTTCCGCTAATACAATTCTGGGGCCGGGAAGAGGAGTGAAAAGGGAAGGGAGGGAGGGCTGAAGAAGCCTGGAGATGAATTTCCTGTAGTCTTAATGGGAAGAGGTTTAAGAGTCAGAATTACATTTTAAAAATTATGATCATAAAATAGTATGCAATTTCTTGAATACTTGAGTGTTCATACCAACATAATCTTACCTGGAAAAATCCCATGGATAGAGGAGCCTGGCAGGCTACAGTCCATGTGAAAGTTAAAGTATTAGTTGCTTCTTGAGATCCCATGGACTGTAGCCTATGTTCATGGAATTCTCCAGGCAAGAATACTGTAGTGGGTTGCCATTCCCTTTTCCAGGGGATCTTCTCAACCCAGGGCTCGAACCCAAGTCTCCTGCATTGCAGGCAGGTTCTTTTCTACCTGAGACACCAGGGAAGCCCAAACAAAGTTGATGGAATTCTCCAGGCAAGAATATTGGAGTAGGTATCCATTCTCTTCTCCAGGAGATCTTTCCAACCCAGGGCTTGACCCCAAGGCTCCCACATTGCAAGCAGGTTCTTTACCACCTGAGCCACCAGGGGGTCACAAAAGAGTCAGATAGGACTGAGCACATGCCCACCCGCAAGGTGGAATGTCCATAATTTATCTCAACTAGAGGTAACGTCAATGACTTTCTTATTTTAGATTTAAAATGACCCTTTGATTTCTACCTATATCTTATTCTCTCATCTTTTTAAGAAGAGTGGTCATCAGAGCATTGATGGATGCAGTGAAAAGTGAAGAGGGAAATGTACAAGAAATGAGTGGTCTTCAACATAGAAATTCAAAGCAGTAAATTAGGTTAAGGAATATCATGGGTAGAAAGCCAAGAAAAGAAAAATAAAATGCATGGGCAACTGAGCATGGGAGAGAATTCCTAGTGTGATAAGAAAATGCAGGACTGAAAGCAGAGATTTTATTGAGTGTTTTAATACACCAGGAAACATCACAGCCAGAGTTAGAGAGCATATGAAACAGAAGCCTAGAGAAGTCCCCAAACTGATGAAAGAATCTACTTCCCCAAATAGTTTAAGGGTGTTTGTCTTTGGTGAGCCAAACCACTAAAATAAAGAAGGAGGCAAGGTCAAGATTTTCTCTTCCTGGTTTGAAGGCGTCATGTTTCCCCTGATCTGATACTGAAGCAACTGTATTTCCCTATAGAGCATGAAGCTGTATGTAAATTCATCCATTGTTTAAACCTATTCTGCAAATATGTAATATGAGATAAAGAAGCCAGCAGGTTCGTAACATTGCATTTTATACCTTTTATTAACATGTATCCCAGGGACTCATTTGCATAACATTTGCATTGCCTCAGCCATGGACTACAAACCCTTGATCCAGGGAGGAAATTGTGTGTGATGGGCTTATTCAGATGTATGTGCGTGAAGGCTGTGGATGGAAGGAGAGAGGCATTCGTAAGTTCAGCTAAAACAGAAAATAAGTATTTAGGTTCCTTAAAAACCTTTCCACTTTAAAGCTATTTTGGGACTTAGAACCTCAACAGTAGAAATTGTTCTTACAGGGAACAAAGTTCTCTAAAAGAAAAAAATGCTAATTCCATATTTGGCAAGAGGCTTTATTTTTTAATTAAATTTGAAGATAAATTTGTTTTTCAGATAGTATAAAAAAGCAATCTCAGAAAAAATGTCAGAAAAGTTTAGTTTTCTTTTTACTAAAAAAAAAAATGCAGAGATATAAATTGATTTATATTCTTGTTATGTTCTCTTGGATATTACACAGATTGAAAAGTTGTAACTAGAAAAGGAATTAAAAACAATTTCATAAAACTTTCACACTTACACTGAAAATCCAGAAGAATGTAATGACGTAATTCAGTAGTCAATACAAGGAGTCATTCTTTCAGGTGAACTGAAGTGTGCATTATTGCAGCAACAGCAAAAAGACCCGTAGCTGACACTTATCTGGGGGAGTTCTGACTGAGTGGCGTGTTATTCAAACTTTCCCTATATAATGCACAATTCCATATATATATCTGTAGTTCAAAGCTTATGGATTTTGCAAAATCTCTGCCAATTTCTATACACATTTACATATATTTAAAAGGGTTCTGTTACTTAAGTCATCGCCAATGAGCCATTTTAAAAGAGAGGAATAACTTACTGTAAATACCAAGCCAGTTCTTACTGTGTGTTTTAGTGAAATTCACATGTCAAAGTTTGCACTAAAAAATTCAGAATTTCTAGACATTTCTCGAAAGATGACATACAGATGGCCAAGATGCACATGAAGTGATGCTCAGTATTGCTAATTGTTAGAGAAATGCAAATCAAAACAACAATGAGGTATCACCTCATACTGGACAGCATTAAAAAGTCTACAAATAACAAATGTTGGAGAAGGTATGGAGACAAAGAAAGTCTCATACACTGTTGGTGGGAATGTAAACCGGTGGAGCTACTGTGGAGAACAGTATGAAGATTCCTTAAAAAACTAAAAATAGAGCTGCCCTATGACCCAACAATCCTACTCTTGGGTATATATCCAGACAAAACTATAATTCAAAAGACATGTGCACTCCAATGTCCACCTTAGCCAATACATGATAACAGTGTAAATGTCCACCAACAAATGAATGGATAAAGATGTGGTATGTATATATACAGTGGGATACTACTCAGCCATATAAAAGAATGAAGTAATACCATTTGCAGCAATATGGATGGACCGAGAGAGTGTCACACTGTGTGTGCAGTAAGTCAGAGATAGAAAAATAAATGCCACATGATATCACTCATACATGGAATCTAAACTATGACACAAACAAACAGAAATATACTTCACAGACATGGAGAGCAAACTTTGGTTGCCAAGGGGGAAGGAGAATGGAGGAGGGGGGGATTGAGAGCAGGGATTAGTAGATGCAAACTATTGTATGTAGAATGAATAAACAAGGTCCTACTATATAGCACAGGAAGCTGTATTCAGTAGTCTACGATAAACCACAGTGGAAAAGAATGTGAAAAAGAATATGTTTATGTATAACTGAATGAATTTGCTATACAAGCAGAATTAACACAACGTTGTCAATCAACTATACTTCAATAAAATTAAAATAACCTTCAAGGCAAAAAAAAACATTTGGAATTTAAGAAATACACAGCATATAGTTTTATTGTTCTTCCAGTCCATCACAACCAGAAAAAGAAGTGAATTATTTCAAAGTCATCACTTGAAAACTACATTATCATAGTTGGAAACTACCTTTGGGAAAGTTCCAATTGTCACCAGGGAATAAAAAATTATCACATTTCAATTCAGAGCTAAATTTTAAAGTCTTCCATATCACTGTATGAAATAGTTTTTGAAAAACATAGGTACATCTTTCTATGTTTTGTTGTTTGTTATTCTAAATAATTTTCAGCTAAACAAAAGTTTCAACTTATAAAAAATGTAGTTCATAATACAGTAACTACAACATTTTTACAATAACTTACAGTCTTCTGAGATGATGTTTCACAACTCCTTCAGTAGAGCTGGCAAATACGATTTCTGTTACTCTTCTATTTTAGCTTTTCAGTAAGTGCCAGCAAACGAAATTATATTCCTTCCCTTTTATGGCTTTCTACAAGGCCCTGGCTTGTGAAGAAGGCATTTGTGAGGTTGCTAACATTAAAGTTAATGTTAAACAGCTCATATTTTAACTACAGCTATTTTGCAGGTTGAAATACCTACATTTTGATTCTTCACCACAAATTTCGGTAGTTGAAACAGTAAATGACCATACTTTCTTCTTACTTATTTTTATTACTGGAATGGTGGCCTCTTTACACCTTCAGAAACAATAGTTTTATTAAAAGAAGATCTGGAATATTGATTGATATGAAGACGAAAGTTCATGTGATCAACATTTTTTTGTTTGTTTTAAATAACTTAGAAGCCAAAAAATGAAATTAGTTCACATGGCCAAAATGCAAGGCATTTTAGGCTTTTATAAAGAAGTAAACACTGACATGGAAATAAGGAAACCGCTTAGAGAAATATGTGAAGGGAAGAAGGCTTTTGTTGGAGGACATGGTAGCTTGCCATTAAAAACGATTACTGTTCCAAGAAGTCTGTCTGGCTAATTCCAGAGACTCTTTATCAACAAAATAAGTGAAGCATGCTGTGCCTCAGACATGTTTCTACACACTCCTTGAAAAAGTCTGAGCAATTTTAAAGATAAGAATGAAGAGTAGAAGCTGTATTGGTCATGGTCATGTTTGAAGTGACCCCTGGCGATCTCTACCACCACTCTGAGCTCACCTCCAGGCCCCAGCTCCGTGCCTGAGACAAATGGAAGCCACAAATGATGTCCTCATCAACAGGATTCCAACAAAAGCTCTGACTACATTTCTCTTTGCTTTTGACCACATATGTTGGCATTGTTTAGATATAACTAAAGAAAGCAAAAAATTGATTTAGGTAAAAGGGTCAAAAAGAAGCCAAAGAGGCACTGCTAACAAGAATGCACATTATAATGTGCTTTCATATGATAAGACTGTAACTCCTAAAACACTCTTTGAAAATCACTTCTTATGGAATGTGCTTATTGGGCCAACCAAAATAATCTATACTATCAAATATTTTAAACTACTGAAATTCTGAGTAGTGCCTCCTTTCTTATGTAATCCTTTGTCTTATAAGATAAAGGAATGTCTTCATTCATTTTCCCTTATTTAAATGGCTGTCCTGTTGAAACTAACAGTACTCTGATAATAGGATTTTTTTCTTTTTTAACTAAGCAGGTCTCTTCTTTTTGATGCATGTTTGGTGCCTACACATATTTGTACAACAGTGTGTTAGGCCGTTAGTCGATTTAATTAGGCTTTGATCACTGGCCAGTTGGATTTATACTTTTGATAGATCTTTTTGTTAGAACTCAACAAATATTTAATAATGATCATTATAAAGAAGTATGGAAACAGCCACAGTATAGTTCTATCTAAACAGTGAATGTGAAAGTCGTTCAGTCGTGTCCAACTCTTTGCGGTCCCATGGTTGCAGCCCACCAGGCTCCTCTGTCCATGGGATTCTCCAGGCAAGCATACTGGAGTGGGTTGCCATTCCCTTCTCCAGGGGATCTTCCTGACCCAGGGATCGAACCTGGGTCTCCTGCATTGTGGACAGATTCCTTACCATCTGAGCCACCAGGGAAGCATGTAATCAGTGACTATGGTTAATTATGATATGTTATGCAATTTTCTAATTTCTAACCTTTTAATATAACTGATACATAATAGTATGTCTGAAAAATCAAATAAAGCTTTTTAAGAGTATTCTTTCCTATTTTCAGAAATAAGGCACCTAATATGATTTAATTGCACTTTGATATTTTTAAAAAAACATACTAATTAACCTTTTAGAATACAGAAATTCATGACTTTAAGTCTGTTACGAGCCTAAGAAATTGTCTAGCTCAATTGCCTTCATTTTGCAGATTAGAAAATTTGAGTCACTGAATGAAAAAATTGCTGGGATTCATGTAGCAGATGTGAATAAAGAGTAGACAGAGCAATTTGAATATGAAACAAAATAATTACAATCTAAAAACCTGAAATTTTCTTCTTTTAGTGAGTATAAACCCCCATCCATCTACCACATGTATTTGGTATAAGATTAGAAGCCAGTATTTCCCTTTTTGAAAAATGCTCTTTGTATCATAGACACATAAAGATAAAAAAGTAACTTTTATTCTCATTTGTTTCAACAGCTATTTAGAGAGAATGATTGCCTTCCAAACAATAACAAAAATGTTTTGCAATTGTTTAGTAGCTAAATCATGTCTGACTCTTTAGTGACCTCATGGACTCCTCCACGCTCCATTGTCCATGGGATTCTCCAGACAAGAATACTGGAGTGGGTTGCCATTTCCTTCTTCAGGGGATCTTCCCAACACGGGTTGAACCCACATCTCCTACACTGGCAGGTGGACACTACCGTTTGGCTACCAGGGAAGGGGTCAGTTCAAAACATTTTATTAACATTTTCATAATAGCAATATATAATATGAAATTATAAAATATTTTGTGAGTTATTCAGTGATACTGAAATTTTGATATTTTAATAAATTATTCTGTTGCTAAATCCAAGCTGTACACTCTCCACTCTCCAAAGTATTAAGTAAACCATTATAAAATTGAACACACATTATACCTTGTCTCCCCTCATTAGTCCTACTTTTCAAGCAATGGTAATCTGAATAGCTATTTTTATTTTGGCTCTTCTTGTAGTGAGTTATAAACAAACAAAAAAGGCAGGGATGACTACATGATGAAACATGTAACCATTAAAACTATGTTATTAAATCATCTTATAATGGCAAAGGAAAAAGAATATAATTTAAGTGAAATAATCCAGAAGATCCCATTTATAAATACACATACACACACACAGTGCAAGCTTGTAAGAAATAGTCAAGAATAATAACAATGGTTTCCCCCCTGGATTGCAGGATTTTGGAGGAACTTTTAAAAATAAATGTCAGTATCTTTAGCATTTTCTACAATTATCTGATATATTTTTATAATCAGGCAAGACTAAAAGTAATTTCAAAAGAATATAAGCATTAAAAACTAAAGTATGGAGCATAATTATGCACGTGCAATTCAGGTTGCTTAAAGTTTGCCTTTGGACAGCATCTCTTCTCCAGCGAGTGTTTAGATCTTGTGCGTATGTATTTTCTAAGGAGGTGGCGAGACGAGTCGTTTTTTGCTCAGAGAAAGATTAGAAGCTTTGCAAGCGGAAGAGTCCAGTGGCACAGGAAACAAAAGCGAAAGAGTTAAGATAAGGGGTTGCTGAGAAAAACAAGAGAGCCTGTGACAAGTAGTAAAAACATTTTCCGAGTGTTTTGGCTTAGAACATTAGTCAGAGAAAAGTAGAAGAAAGTACTATTTTGGCAACATCTGCAATATGGCAGGAATTATGTTTCGGTCATTTAATTCTTAGTTGTATGGCATTGGTCTCATATATTCTCATATAAATTATGGATAATTTACCTCATCCTGGTGAGTTATCCAGAAAAGCAGAATCACAAAATTAGGGAGACCAGGATTTAAATCTAAGTTAGTTGGCACCTGAAACTTCTGCTCTTTGCATTTTACCCCACTTTCTCCAGAGTCTTTTGGTGAAATAACTAAACAGTTTGTTTTCTAGGACTTTAGTGACTGTTATTTGAAGGAAAGAAAAAGAGAAATTTGGTCATTTTTACTTTCAGATAGGAAAGAAGAACCCGGGAAGTGTTTAATGTAGAGACAAATTTCTCAGCGTTTTCAGTTCTCTAGCTGAGAGGAAGCCAGTAATATAATAAAAAACAAAATGGCCACCAGAGTAAGACAGACCTTAGTACTCAGCTCACACTCACTAAATATGTGACATCAGGCAAGTTTCCTAATGTTTCTGAGTCCAGATTTCTCTTCTTTAAAATGATTTAATGACACCATCATACAGGGTGGTTGTAAGGATATATGGAAAAAATATTCCAAGTGTGCCTAGAAGAGGTCATAGTACACAGTAGGCACCCAGTAAATGTTGGTTATATTTTCCTTGCATCTTGGCCATTGGAGACATATTACAGCAAGCTACTCATTGCCCAAGACATTTTAAAAAATACTTATTTATTTGGCTGCATTGTGTCTTCGTTGTGGCATGCAGGATCTTTAATTGTGGCATACTGGCTTAGTTGCCCCACGGCATGTGGCATCTTAGTTCCCCGACCAGGGCTTGAACCCATATCTCCCATATCTCCTGCATTAGAAGTCATATTCTTAACCACTGGACCACCAGGGAAGTCCCCCAAAGTGTTGATTAGTTGCTACTGAACTTCCACTAGCAGTTGGCAGCTATCTATGAATTCCTAAGTACATGTGATTAATTTTTTTGTGTGTGTGATTATTTTTTAAAAGTACATCTTGTTGAGATGTTTCACTATGATTTTCCCATTACTATTGTCTGTTTTTCTCCACAGACTTCAGTTCTCTGCTGTCAAAATATAGAGATGAAATTTAATAAAGTCATAATCAAGCTTGTATTTAGAGTATGTAGAATCTCAGTATGATACAGAAGGACCCTAAGAGATCTTTAAGTTCAAGAAGTGGACAGGATGAATCAGGATCATATTCTTTCAGCCTGAGCTAGAACAGCTTCTATTACTGTAACTATTGTCATTGTTTTCTTTCCAGCTTGAATGTTCCGGATAGCAAATCTGTCTCCTGCAAGTTCTATCACTTTCTTTGGTGGCAGCTTCTCACATTTACTTTCTTTATGTGGTCCTGGATTGGATTCATACCTCTCTTTCAATGGTCCCATCAGAAACACTGACATATATACACTGAGGTAGGCTGCTGCTGCTGCTAAGTCGCTTCAGTCGTGTCCGACTCTGCGATCCCATAGACGGCAGCCCACCAGGCTCCCCCATCCCTGGGACTCTCCAGGCAAGAACACTGGAGTGGGTTGCCATTTCTTTCTCCAGTGCGTGAAAGAGAAAAGTGAAAGTGAAGTCCCTCAGTCGTGTCCGACTCTGAGCGACCCCAACGACTGCAGCCTACCAGGCTCATCCGTCCATGGGATTTTCCAGGCAAGAGTACTGCTATGTATAAAAATCATAACTGATGAGGACCTACTGTACCACGCAGGGAACTCTATCCACTGCTCTGCAGTGAACTAAACGGGAAGGAAGCCTACAAAAGATGGGATCTGTGTATGCGTATAACTGATTTACTTTGCTATACTGCAGAAGCTAACACAGCACTCTAAACCAATTACATTCCAATAGACATTAACTTTTTTAAAAAGAAAAGGAACAATGGCATCACTTGAAGATCCATTAGAAATTCCTGGGCCTCAGTGCAGACCTGCTGAATCAGAGACTCCACAGATATGGCCCAGCAGTCTATGTTTCAATGTCACATCTGGGAATACTTGCTCCATGTTGAAAACCTGTGTTTTTGATGGTTACAGCTGAATCACTACTAACACTCGGGTTTCCTGACAGTAACCCGGTCCCCAGCCCCCACAGACTCAGTTCTTGGCTACGGGCTGTTTGACACCTTTGCTTTCCTTGGGGACATTTTCAGTAAGGCTGACCTTGCAATGTCTCACGTCAGCCTCTACAGGGAGTGTTCACTTTTACAACAGTCTCACGAAGTGGCATTCAAAGCATGTCTTCATGCCCCTATGACCTTCTCCCAATCCATTTCCTGTTTACCGCACCGTGAAGACTTCCATGGAGGTGAGCAGAGCATGTAACTTTAGTGTTCTTTTTAAACATTAACAATGTTGATGTTTGATCTTCTTTTCCTAGGAAGTTGAGACTCACTCTGTAGACTAAAAACTGAAAGCAAAACAAAAGCAGAAACATAACCAAAATAATCAAACGGAACAGAACCCCCCCAGACCAAGTCCTTAAAGTAACAGAAAACTTAAGCAGCAGGTATCTAATTAAGATCGTTGAGGGTCACCGTTACACTGCACAGGCTGTTTGGTGTCAGCACATTTGGGTTTGCAGAGCGGAGTTTGGTATCCTCCACCTATCTATATCATCAACATAAACACAAAGTGGAACCTGAGCTTCTTCAACTCCTGATGCATGTCAATGTGAAACAAATAGGAACAGGCTTATAAAATAATGGAAAGTGAAAAGAGAGCTAAGTTTCATTTCTATTTATATTGCTAAATATTGTTTTGTTTCACTTGATTTTGTTTCCCTTCCACAAATGTTTTCCAAGTCAGGGAAGCTGTTAACATTACTGCTTCTTCAAGATGTGGGAAACAGTAGTCAAATCATGGACCGGGCAGTGGAAACCTCACTTGTCTGACCTTGTCTACAGTTTGATGATGCTGTTGCTGGTGCCAGCTACAATTTGCAAGTGCTAACTCACTCCTCACAATGAAATCCCTTTCAGTGGACCTTCTCCTTTATCTAACCATGTATATTTCTCTTCAGGTCAAACAGACCGTATACCTACGAATGATTTTGTCAGAAAATGAAGGGGGAATTCTGGGACACTTTGTAAGTATTTTTTATGTAAAGGACAAAAATGAAGTGCAAAACAGTGAATGCAATGCAATTACTAAAACAGAGAATCTTTTTGCAGAAAAGATTTATTCTTCATTTCTCTCCTCAATAGCTTTCCCTCCAGAGCTATGAAAAGATATTCAGGAATACTGTTTACCTTATCTGTGTATATATTTTGCTTTATTCAAATCTCAGGAATAAAATCTATGAACTTCTCGGTATGAGGAACAAAAATATTTTTGTATCACTGTTACTTTACATAGTGAGTGAGTGCTGAGTTGCTTCAGTCACGTCTGACTCTTTTCAGCCCTATGGACTGTAATCCACCAGGATCCTCTGTCCATGGAATTCTCCGGGCAAGAACACTGAAGTGGGTCGCCATGCCCTCCTCCAGAGGGTCGATCCTGACCCAGCGATTGAACTCATGTCTCCTGCTTTCGCAAGTGAATTCTTCATCACTAGCGCCACCTGGAAACCCCACTTTACATAGTGACACCAGTCATACATATGTTTAGTATTCTTGTGGGCAATTAACAGAGTAGAACATAGAGCACTGAAATTTATTATTTGAGGGGTACATTATCTTATTATTCTTTGAATCATCAGCATGTGGCACAGTTCCTGATACATTATAGACAATGCATGTTAAAATCACGAGCGCATAATTACTAATATTCACTTGATTAATAATTTGGGTAGGTTAAAAAAAGTCTTAAAATGGATGAAGGAATGAAACAGGCTATGATTCATCATCATAGGTTAACTAGTAGGAGTTTAAAACCTGAACAGCAACAACAAAAAAAACCCTATTAGGAATGACATCTGAGTCACAAACCCAGTAATAGAAGCCTTGAGTTTTAAAGCATGTGTTGCAATCACTTAATTTCAATCATTCTTTCACTATCCTCCAACCTCACATGCCATGTTCAGTAGCAATATGTCAAGATGTGAAATGACCAGCTTATCATGGAGAGTGAAAATATAGAATTCCTCTTCTGCTTTCATCTACATTTTGTCATTTTGTTTTCTTTTAGTGGAGATGGGGGTTGAACTTTTGCCTTACATCAACACTTGAAAACATGTTTATTAAAATAAACTTGTTTATAATAGGCATTTTTTGTGTATTGTACAAATGGCTTATTTGTATTTATTGTACAAATGTTTATTTGTTATCTGTTTCATAATCTAATTTACATAAAAAGTCTTTTCCAGGGGTGGGCATATTTTATTTTTGTAATTTTTTTTGTTAGTTCCCGAATTGGGGGGAAGAATTTTTTTTTTCACTTAAACACCTAAATTTCAGGACATCTTCAGACGCTTCTGAGTGATATGAATTCTAGTGGATGGTAATTTTTTCACAATCCATTTAAGAATCACTCTGAGAAAAGCAACAGTGTTAAAGATTCAATGTCTCTTTGCAGTTCTGTGAGTTAAAATGACTGAAAATGAAACTTCGTATGTGGTTAGTGTAGACTGAACTTACCCATGTTTCTCAACTTAACTTCCTTATTTTAGGCAAATATACTGTCCTTAATACTTTCTTTATTAACTCAACAAGGGATTAGAAAAAAGGAGAATTTTTTTTTAAAAAAGTGTTTCCCAAGATTGATAAGTGAAATGACTAAATTCACTCTATTAACAAAATGTTAAGTATTTTTTCTTGCTTAAAAACTTCAGATTTGTTTCCATCTTCGTATTTGTTTCCATCTATCCTCTTCAAAGCCTTTCACTCTGTTTAGATTCATGCCTTAATTTTCTTTAAATCTATTCTTTATATAATCACCTTTCCAAAAAACTCCTTAACTTGCTTAGGATCACTTGTATTTAAAATATTACTCTATTTTGTATTTTCTTACATTCTGCTTAAGAAAAAGAGTTATTGGGTTAAAAAAGAAATCCAACAATAACCATTAGCTTTTCCTCACCTTCTACTCTTACATATAAATTCCTCATTTAGTGTCTCAAGCATTTCTACCTTGTGGTCCCATTCATGTCCTCAAGCACTTTGATTCCTTCTATTCCCTACCATAAGTCAAACTCCACGTTATTGTCTTCCAGTTGTAACTTGTAGGTTTGTTCAATCTTTTAATTTACATTATCTCCCTCCTTCTTATAATCTACATCTTCCTCCTTTAGGGTGAACGTTTAATACATAAATATCTACTAAGTGCTGTGTTCTCTCGGTTCTCTGGATCCATGACCCCACTAAGTGTAATAAATAATAATAAATCCCTACTAAGCACCACCATGTCCCTGGCCCCAAGGTAGAAAATGGAGAGATGGAAGTGAACAATTGAAGAATGGTCCCTGCACGTATAGAGTTTACAGTAAATAGAACCAAAATCACCAAATTAAATAAAAAACTAAAAATTTACTTAAAAACACTCGGAAGGTACTTTCTCCATTGGTCCCAGTCTCTCCACCTGGCACTGCCCACCCACCCCCCACTGTATCCACAAGTACATTCTCTACATCTGTGTCTCCATTCCTACCTTGCAAATAGATTAATCAACATCATTTTTCTAGATTTCATATATATGCATTAACGTATGATATTTATTTCTCTCTTTCTGACTTACTTCAGTCTGTATAGTAGGCTCTAGGTATATACACCTCACTAGAACTGATCCCATTTTTTTTTTTAAATGGCTGAGAAGTAGCATCAACATGTGTAAAATGGATAAACTGGTAGGATGTTGATGTATAAACACAGGAAGCCCACTCGAGCTCTGTGATGGGGTGGGATGGGGGTAGGGGAGGGAGGGAGGATGTGTGTATAATTATGGCTGATTTGTGTTGTTGTGCAGCAGAAATCAACACAACATTGTAAAAATTGAAAAACAAAAAATAAAAATAAATTCTAAAACAAACACTTGGAAGAAAAGATCCAGAGAACCATGAGAGCAAAACAGAGAGACTCAATTTAAATGGAGGAACCTCTCAGTTAGCAATACTGTGAGATCCAAAGTACAGACAGGATTAGCTGAGCAAAGATTAGGTGGAAATCCATTCAGTCAGAAGGAACAGCATTTTCATATGCATTAAAGAACTTCCTGAAGAAGATTAAGTGTGACCATTGAATAACATGAGAGAAGGAATTGCATCTAGATGGAACACCTGTCCCAGGCTGTGAAAGAAAATGTGCTTATCCATTCCTTCTTCTAACCTGAGTACTGAACAATTTTTATGTAATTATCCATCCTTGACTTACAAATTTGATAAATATCTTATATTCCCTCATAGCTCAGTTGGTAAAGAATCCGCCTGCAATGCAGGAGACCCCAGTTAGATTCCTGGATTGAGAAGATCCCCTGTAGAAGGGATAGGCTACCTACTCCAGTGTTCTTGGGTTTTCCTTGTGGCTCAGCTGGTAAAGAATCTGCCTGGATGTGGGAGACCTAGGTTAGATCCCTGGTTTGGGAAGATCCCCTGGAGAAGCGAAAGGCTACCCAATCCAGTATGGCCTGGAGAATTCTATGGACTGTATAGTCCATGGGGTGGCAAAGAGTTTCACTTTCACTATCTCCCCTACTAGACTGTAAGCTCCTTGATGGCAAGAATTATTTCTTATTCCTATTTTTGTCCTCTGTATCATGCATAATGACCCATGGGTAGTGACAACAAGGCTGACTTCCTAAGTGAGGTGCTGAGGGGGCCCCTGGTTGCTTTAATTCTCCACTGTCACCATCTTCCATTTCTCAATACTTTGGGAATAAAGGGTCTGCATTTCCATTTTTCACTGAAACCCCCAAATTACTTAGTTAGACTTGAGTGAATACAAAGGTTCCGAGTGAAGGAGGGGCTCAAAGGTTAAAGGAATTGAATTGGAGTATTCTGTAGGGTATTTTTTCTTTTAGGGTCAACCTTATTCCAGGAACACCATATGATTCTTGATTATATGATGGATAGCTTAGAAATGGACAGTGTTCTTTAAGGGAAGTCCCTAGTCCTTCAGGGTGCTATTCCTTAAACACTGAATTGAACTTCTTATTCACTTGGCTACTGTGACTTATTTTGGTCTTCCTAGAACCCACTCAGTTGAAACATTTTCTTTCATGAACACTTTTCAGAATCTACACTAGGAATTAGTTTAAGTCCCAGACATTATTTATGAGGTCATTCATCTCTTTGCATTATGTAAATTTTTTGTTCCCTATCACAAGTGCAAATGTGGAAACATATTATGTCATTCAGGCCCCTGCTGATGAGTCTACAGAAGCTTGTTAAAAAAAAAAAAGGCAGAAGCAACAAAGACCTTCAATTAGGAAGGATTAATCACATTATTTGTGCCTGGCAGTGACTGAGACTGGACATTTTGAAGCTGAAGGCTTGTGATTTTGGGGCTCTGAAGAAACTAGTTTAGTTCTTAGTTGAGATGAGTACAATGCTGGAAAGTTGTGAGAACAAGCACAGTTGTGAGAACCTGGAATAAATATTGAGTTATTTACTGAATTGCTCTTTTTATTTGAGAAGCCAGTTGGAGAATATTGAAGGATTTTTTCATCCTCCAGTTCACCAAGCTATAATCAACATTATAACGAAGTTTTGATATGACAGGCTGCCTCGCTCTATCTGTCTGGCCAATGATCCATGGATTATGGCCTCTTTCGTGGGGTTGACAACTTAAACTATCTTACCTCATGAGGAGTTTTTACAGTTACTTGCAGCAGTGAGTCGAAAAAATACCTGTAGGGTACAACGATGTACCTTTCATTCAATTCATTGCCTGCTGACACAGTGTACAGATTCCAAGTCTATTTCATGTAAGACTTTTAAGGATCCCAGTGGGCAATCTCATGTACATACTGAGCTTAAGCCTAGGTTGTAATCTCTCTGTTAAATAATGACGGTGAATATTTCCATTAGTAGTGATTGCCATACTTCATCATCTTTCAGAGGAGCTAAGAACATATTGTAAAATTAGTGACTACAGATAATGTTTTGAGAGAAGGTGAAATTTAAACCTACGCAATCAAGCAGGACTGCATAAATCTAGCGTTGTCACCTT
Source organism: Dama dama (assembly GCF_033118175.1). Taxonomy (NCBI): domain Eukaryota; kingdom Metazoa; phylum Chordata; class Mammalia; order Artiodactyla; family Cervidae; genus Dama; species Dama dama. The sequence continues at coordinate 6,362,253 of NC_083699.1, read as the reverse complement.
CGTGATTATTTAGAGACATGGAGTTATACGCTTGCCAAGTGAGTACATTCATTTTGCAATGGTGGAATATCGTGAATCTGTGTTATTTATGAACAGATATCATCCTGTGGATTTTTTTTTTTTTTCTAAATCCAGGAAGGATTCCTCTTTGGTAGCCTACTTGTACATTGTACATTTTTCCTGGCACTTCTTAATCTTCCTGAATGTATTCATTTTTATCATTTTATCTCTCTCTATCTGAAAGCTCCTTGCGTGTAGGGACCACTCTTTGAGGGCAGGGATATTTTTGAAATCTTTATCCACAGTTTCCTGGAAAGTAATAAATGCTTATTAAATAAATAATGAAAAAAACATGTAAATGATTCTTCTTTTAAATTGTATCATAGGTATCTGTATCTCCTTAGTCCAGACACTTAAATAACCATCATGTCTATGAAAGATAGTCTGATGCAACAGGAAATTTACACCAGGCCCAGAAGTTGTAAGGACCTCTGAGAAAGTGCCCATGTGGGATGAGCTCTGGAAAGCAGAGTGTTTTCTATCCTAGAGGCAAGACTATCTAGCTCAAGTGGCAGGGGCAGGCAGTGTTTCAGAAGAGAGCGAACAGCCCGGGGCCTGCTTTGATGGGTCTGCTCACAGTAAACCACATCCTCACCCTCGGAGTGAGTGAGTCTCTGAAGGGCCTGGCCTGTGCGCTAACATCTGAAAGGAAGCACTCCTTCTTAACTTTCGCCCCCAAATATAGGCTCTAGTGGGAAGATGGAGAAGTATAATTAAAGCCCCTAGCAAACATTTTTTTTGTCAGATGATAGAAACATCTGATTTAATGAAAGAGAAATTAGGAAGGATTCATTTCTACACTTACATTTCAAATTTGTTAAATTCTGTAGGGCAGAGTGCCAATGCGTTCATTTACAGAGAGATAAATATTTCACAGGTATATATAAAAGACATCTTGTAAAGAATGCTTTTTGTAAACAGGAGCAATCTAGATTGGGTTCTGCTTCTCTCCTTCTACAGAACCTTTATCAGTTCTTAAAAAAAAAAAAAAGAGTATACATTCACATATATTAAAAAGCCTACTTATAAAGCAGTCAAACTAATTGTAGTAGAAAACTTTAATCTGAAAACCTGATTAAGAATATTGTCTAGATGCCAATGGGAGACCCATTTCATAGGACAGGATGAAAGAATGTTAACAAAATTGTAATAGTTTTTATAGCTCTCTTTTCCCCTAATTTGGTTGTAGAAAGATATTTTTTTCCAAGTAAGTTTTCCCTTTTGATTTTTGGCTCCACTAATTTTTTTCTCAATATAATTTCCAATTACAGCATAAAATGCACTATTATTTATTGATGATTTAAAAGGTAAGTGATACTCATTTTATTTTAATTTTCCCCAAATCATCTTAAATGTACATTTTTTCTTTTTAATTGTTATTTTCTTTTTTTAAAATGTGTACAAGAAAATTTTACTCTCAAGGGACTTCTGTAAACACTGCTGTCCCTCTTCCCAACCCTTCTATGCTCACACAGAAGCATGATTTTTATTTTATTTTTTTTTTTGAAGTATCAGGAGACCATTCCTTCTACCTTAGGAAGGAAATATTGGTTAGTTTAAGACAATTATTCATCTTTTCAATAATGTAATGGAAATGGTCACATGATATAATTCACGCCAGGGGAAGGCCTGCTTCCTTCTAGGAACTAGGAAAATCGTTAGTTTCATTAATAAGAGGCACAAAGAAAATATATGGCCTCTTGTAATATTTTTTGGGTGACACTGCAGTATTTGCAACTACTGCAGCCAGCTTAGAGTTATGTGGAAGAGATAAGGATGCCTGTAGGGCAAAGCTAAGGAATTAGAAAGAAAAGACGAACAGATCCTGAATCAATTTAAAAATCTTTGTGAGTTAATAAATTATCTTAAGTTTTAAGCCAATTTAAGTAGCATCCTCTTTTATTCATTGAAAAATGTTAACAGATACAGCACTGTTTTTGGAGACTCGTGGCTTCTGCTGAGAGTGGTGCTATGATTTCATACCAGAAGTTGTCATTGAATTCAATATTTTTTGTTGAATGTGCAGACTCAGCCAATTAAGGTCTATAATTTGATCCTTAGGATATTAGATGAAGACGAAGTTAAGCTTAAGCTAAAATTCTGTAGTTCCAAATATCTATATTTTAAAAAATATTTTGACATTTAAACTATATAGGTACAGAATTAAGCTACTGTAGTCTTACCTTTAGAATGCCATTTACATTTTGAAAACTTCCTTTCTCTTCCTCTCCCTTCAGATTCAAAGTGAATCTGAAACATTTTGATCCATTATTATACTGAAACATCAAAATCATCAAGATGTGACTACTGAAAAATTTATCAACATGACATTGACTTTAGGGAACTTTACACAATTCTGATCATTTTATTAGGTCCTGAATATTCAGAAAATGCAGTTGGTAGTCACATACCAATAATTTCCTAAGAATATTGCCATGAGAACCAACAAAAGAACTCATGGCTAGAGCATTTTGGAGAAAGTATCAAAATTAAAAGAAATATTCTACTTTGTCAGTTTACTTATTGATGATTAATTCTTCTCTTCAATATCACTGTAAGTAATTTCAATCCAGTAATTCTCCTATTTAGTATTACAATTTATTAGTATGTAAGTGGAGTTTTTGTGGCTTGTTGTTGACTACGACTTAAGTTGATAAAAATAGAAAAATCCATTTCATATTTTGATTTTTCAAGCCATGCTTCATTGAAATCTGCTTGTATTTTCTAGTATTTCTCATAGTGAATCTCTAGGAGCAGTGTATTAAACAGAATTCCAAATAGATGCAGCTTGAAAGGCAGCTGAATGGTGTTGTCTGTACAGCAGGTTCATTCTACCACCCAGCGCATGCCTGCCAGCTCTGGGTTCCATCCTTAAGACCTTGCAATGCCACAGTCCTTGCAGAGACTAAAATGTTTCCAGAGAAGAAGGTTGTGTGCCCTGCTGTTTTCCCCGGGTGAATAGCAACCAGTACCATGTGGAATGCGAGAAGGGAGTAATGCCCCAGTAGCATAGGTCCAATTACCAGCAAAGAATGGCAGAGATTCTAAATAAGACAACACATATCTTCTCCACAGGGGATATTTGCAGCAGGATGCAGAGTTTCCCAAACTAATTTGCCTGGGAACCATTTCCACTCAGAACATCTGTTACCATTTCTGGGAAGCAAAGTTTTGACTTAACACTTTGCAAAGTTATTCTTTAGAATATGCAAAACACTTCAATACAGATTAACTCCCTGGACTTTTGTAACAGTCCTACTGGACACATCAGCCAGATATAACCTGTTTACCTTAGGACACCGAGATCCAGAGAGATTTAGAGACTTGTGAAAAGTCACATAGACTATTGGAATAAAAATTCAGTTCCAGTAAATTGTTCAAAGTTGTGAGGCAGTGTTTGGACTGTGTAGTGGCCAGTTGTTTTAAGTTTTCTCTAATTCTGTAACTGCCTTAAATAAGACCCTTCACACAGCAATGTCAATGCCATATGATAACTTGGGCACTGTGGCATTTTATAATCCATGAGTACAATTACACAAGGAGGCCTTTTGTATCAACCACTTACATGAGAATCCTGGCTATTCTTTAGATGAGAGTTGTGCCCTCAGGCAACTGATTTTCACATTTGAAAATCACATCTATGAAAAGGCTTACTCTATGGGGTTGTTATTGTGATTAATAAAGATAATGAGTGTAAATTACTTAACAGAGTGATTAGAACACACTAATCACTCAATAAGTCTCAGTTATGAATTCAGAGACAATTTTCACAATTGGTACATTGTATAGTGGAAAATTCCAGAAAGTTTCATATTAATTGTATATCTCTCTTTTAAAGCATGAAAAGGTATTAAAAATCTTGCCTGCAAATATGCTTTTTTCCCCTGATCTGTATCTTCTAATGTATTTTGGAAAAAATATAGACACACACACACACACAAATGGAAATCAATTAACCTAACTTGAAACAGATGTCATGAAGATGAGCTGTGTGTACTTTCACCCATGAACAGCTAACACATCAATTATGGGAAGGGAGAAGCATCCAAAGCCAGATGTTTTGAATGTCTTTGGAATTTATACTTTCTTCACTACGGCCAGTTGAGTAACTGTATGTTGATAACTGAAATAACTTCTCCTTAATTGCACATCATTGGAATCTCAAAGACAGCTCTTGGCCTTTTAATAGGCACAGAGGTGCTTCCGCACATTGTGAAGCAGATATGAAGAGAGATCAGATGCAGAGCATATGGGTAACATTCTTTTTTTCTAAATTATTCCATCAGAAAAGGGATTCAAACATATTTCCTTTTGCTAGTCTTTCTTTATACCTTGGTGGAGCTGACAGATCTCAAAGGAGCTCACAACTATTCCACATAGGGATTTATTCCAAGTCAGAAAGAAGCAAATATAGTGTATTATGATTTACAGTCCGTTGCTGAAAATAGGATATTGTGGCTTAAAGAAATATTTAGACGTTACTTAAGCTAACTATTATGGGATTGAAATGAAGGTCTAAATGTTATGACTGGAACTGCCCTCATGTTTCCAAAACTTTTTAACCAAGCTGGTAGCCTGCAGAACAAACTCCACTCTGAAGTAGAAAATGGGCACACACATACCCACCCATATATATAATCAAGCCCAAATAGTAGCATAATTTATTTGAGTATAATTTCTAATCTTTCTTTCAAAACCTAATTGGTATTACTTAGCTCACTGACTACGAATAATTTATATCTGAATATTCAAGAAGTCTGCCTCTGAGAATCTGTTTCATGAACTTGCATGTCAGATTGTCTTGAATGTATACTATAATGATATGCTGCCCCAAATTCTGACTCAGCTTTACTATTCTATAGTATTAGGAAGTTTCCCTAAAGCATCTCCACTTCTAAATATGTTCACGCTTGAGCATGGGCCTATTAAAAGAAACCCAAAACTTTTAATCTCTACGATATGAAGATATGAGGAGGTCTGACAGTGGATGGACTTGGCATGTGTTTCTAAGGAATGGAGGGCTGTGATGGGGAGGGAGCCATGGGAGACAGTGTGGGGTGGTTTGGGACTTGAGCTTGAAGTTGCCCACTTCAAGTGTTAACATTACTTTGAAGTCCTGCTTCAGCATAAATTTGTGTGAATTTAATAATTACTTTTATTCAAGTCTTTAAGTATAACTGATTCTTTGAGAAAATGTCAGCTAGTGATTTCTCACACTTGCTGGCCCACTCCCACATATGCAAACACTCATACCCCAATTGAGAAGTGTGGAAAAAAGTGTACACCAAGTTTGCTCCATGGAAAGTCTTTCATGACTGAAGAAAAGTCACACACAAGACCCAACTTTTATGCAGCTTTCCGGCAAATATTCTTAGGCAGTGAGCAGAGGACTGTGTTGCCACACTGCTCTAGCAATGAAAATCTTCAGGGAGGGCTCCTGGTTACGTCTCAAAGAAAAAGTTAGAAGTAGAGGATGGGGGTGGGGCCACTGCTATCTAATGTACAGGTCATGACCTCACTCCCTTGTGAGGACTTGGGGGCCAAAATCGACTGAGTTTTAGTAAGAGCAATAAAGAGACTGTAGGAGATGTAAGAGACGTGGGCTCAATCCCTGGATTGGGAAGATCCCCTGAAAAAGGGCATGGCAACCCACTCTAGTATTCTTGCCTGGAGAACCCCATGGACAGAGGTGCCTGGTGGACTACAGTCCATAGGGCCCCAAAGGGGTGGACACGACTGAGTGACTTAGCACAGTACAGCACAATTAGATATATATGAGTACCTCTCTCTGCTTTCCTCTAACACAGGGGTTGGCTTGTTCTACGCATCTTATTAAGCCATATATAGCCTGCTACTGAGGGATGTCAATACATTAAGAGAAGAGGATGCTCTCAGGACAAAAGGAAGGAAGAAGGACTTGGCCCGGAGAGCCTCAGCCTAAATGTCTAACTGTGAAGATTTCCTTGTTGCTAGCTTCATCTCATCAAGCAACTCATGAGGATTTGGAGGCAGAATTTTTTTCAACTGAGGCTTGTGAACGAGTTGTGATGTGGGATCTAGTTCCCTGACCAGGGATCAAACCTGAGCCCCTGCATGATTTTTTTCCTAAAAGTCAGCCCAAATAAGACTTATTATAGCATAAGTCCTGCTTTATTTCTTTATCTAGGATGTTGAACTGGAGGAGCAAGTGACTGGATAGGATTTTGAGTCTAATATATATGAGAGAGAATCCTAATGTAATAGGATTCAAAATTTTAATTCAGATGGGCAAAGATAACCCCCACCCACCAGTGACTGGGAAAAGAAATGACTAAATATCCAATCCAATTAAAAACTTATCCCAATTATATAATATATATAATCTCTTTAGGTAATTAATACTCAGTTTTTTCTGGAAAAAAGAAAAGCTCAATTTGAGTCACCTCTTTTTTTTTTCTTCTTCAGTTGCAGCATGTGAACTCTTAGCTGCAACATTTGCGATCTAGTTCCCTGACCAGGATTCAAACCTGGGCTCCTGCTTTGGCAGTGTAGAGTTTAGTCACTGGACTACCAGGGAGGTCCCCCACTTTTCCTTTGCTTTTTTCCTGAAGTGATGATGAAGTTATCTGGGATAAAGGGTGAGACAGGGAAGCATGGCTCCCCTTGGACACAGCCACCTCAGCTCCCATCCTCCTCATGTCCACACCCTTTCTCTGGGGCTGTGCTGTCTTCCTCCTCTGTTGGTACTTGTCCACTTATCAATCTGTACCAGTTGTGGCTGGGGAGGGGTGGTACACACTCCAGTCTTTCTGAGAACTTGGAAAAAGTCCAGTAGGTGGGGTAAAGAAATGGGGGCCCAGCCCACCTCAGTCCCTGACGGTCCCATAGACCCCTCTGAATTCAAGTTGCGATGCTCACTTGGGCTCCATCTGGTGGTCTGTTCTGTAGCTCTTTCTATAAAGCCATCTGCCTCTGTCTAAGCCATAGATAGCTACTGCCAAACTACACATCAGATTCTCAGTCATGTCCAGGTCCTCTTTATGCCACAAAGAAACCAAGGTGATGTGAACAGCTTAATCTCAGGGCCCCCTCTGCCTGGTAAGACCATGGGTTGGTATGGGTGGTCAAGGCCCAAGACTTGAAAAAGGCTTGGGAACATGTCTGACAGCCTTGCTCTCGTCGATCAATATCTCTCCTCTCTCCTCTTCTGTTATCTTTCCACCTTCCCTTCTTCTGCCATCAGCTGGGAGCTTTCCTCTATGCTTCACCCTTTCTTGTATCTCTGAGCTCCTCTCAAATCTTAGTAGAGACAGAGAGTATTTTCTCTACACCAAACGGAAACTCTGATCCTTCAGGTTTGGTTATTGAAATGCAAAGCTGTGAAGAAAACAGATGAAAAAAAGTTTAGGAGATCATTTTTCAAGAAAATGTCCTGGCTTATAAGGCACTTTTCCTACTGCATTATCTGATTTACATGTGAGAAGCAGAATATCTCCTTTTTTCTTTTCCTCTCAATGTAATAAGTGATTTCCTTTTGTGATAAATTTTCATCTTCCTTCAGCAGACAGACACTTTAGGTTCACCTGTGCCAGGTTTATGAGTTCATGTATTTAGGAAGGCAAAAGTGGAAAATATATGAATATTTCCAAGAGGTCAGATGGTATTTCCAGACTCTCCTCTTCTAGCTTTGACCCGGAGAAAGGCCGTATGTTTGGTAAATGATGGTAATACCAGAGGCAGTGTTCTTCTGCCCTACCCTGCTTCTTGGTAGCTGTGTACCCACGAACAGGTTGCTCTGTGGGATGTCCACACCACCGTGGGGGCTGCCTGGTTCCTTTGGGAGGTGGGAGTGGCATGGTCAGACTCATAGAATTCCAGAGCCTCTTTCGTTTTCCCTGCAGTGTGGACTGTGAGTTGAGAGCATATGATGTTGGTGGGTTGTTGCCAAGGAGGAGGCTATGTTTAAGATGGAGCGGTGGTACACTGTTCTGTGTCTAGCAGGAGCTGAGGGAAAACGGAATCAAGAAGGTGCCTCGCTGTAGCTAAAAAAAACCTGCACAGGAGTTCAGAAGCTACAAGCTTTGGCCCTGGGGTCCAGCTAGACATCTAAGTCGCAGGACGTCAGGGACTGGGCATGGCAGACCTATGCATGTCAGCAGAGGCCCACCATGAAACCAGTCATGCTAGACAAAGGCTTAGGAGAGATTGGTTGTTTACTTAACCATATCACACTCTGCTCATCAGAAGAATCTCAGACTCAAAAAAGGCCCCACCTTTTAGTTCATTCTGGAATGCCAACAAGATGGTGGCATTCCACGAGCCATCTTTTGACTCTGAGAACTTAGAGTGAAAGTGTTAGTGGCTCAGTTTTGTCCGACTCTTTGTGAACCCATGGACAGTAGCCCGCCAGGCTCCTCTATCCCTGGGGATTCTCCAGGCAAGAATTCTGGAGTGGGTTGCCAGTCCCTTCTGCAGGGGATCTTCCTGACCCAGGGATTGAACCTGGGTCTCCTGTATTGCAGACGGGTTCTTTACCGTCTGAGCCACCTGGGAAAATTTAAGCCATACAGTGAGGAAAAAGATAAGAGCCTGGGCTTTTAATGACTTCATGGAGCTGCCATACCTATCCTGGAGTCTCCTCTTTTGCACTTGCTTTAATCAAAGAATAAAATTCCCAGATTTATATCACTAGAGTCAGTTCTCTATCACGAGCAGCCAGCAGAACTCAATTCCTAGCTGAAACAATTAGCATGTTTTTTCCTCTTTGAATTTCTTCTGGGAAGAATTTATCATTTCCCCCAAGATATACATTGTGTACACAGGGCAAAGGTTATTTTTTTCAGAAATGTAAAAGAACACATTAGGAATTTTCAAAATGTTACCTGAATGACTGTGCAGGACTGAAAGTCAAAGTTATTTGTCTTTGTTTTGTAAAACCTATGCCGAAAGGGCATAAAGGTCAGGTGCATATGTATACATTGATATGTGCTTCTGTTTTCTTGGCTGAATAGAATAGGAAAAAAAAAAAAAACAACTAGGGGAGATGATGGCAATATGATGAGTGTGGAGATAGAATTGCAGCATGTATGTGCGTGCTCAGTGGTTTCCGAGTCTTTGCAACCCCATGGATTGTAGCCCATCAGGCTCCTCTCTATATGGGATTCCTCAGGCAAGAATACTGTAGTGGGTTGCCATTTCCTTCTCCAGGGAATGTCCCCACTCCAGGGATTGAACTCACATCTCCTGCTTGGCAAAAGGATTCGTTCCTACTTGACTCACCTGGGGAGCCCAAGATAGAATTGCTGCATATAATTTATGAAAAATGCTCAGATAGTAGCACCATGGTCAAGGAGAAAAAAAAGGCACTCCATGAGTCTGAAACATGACCATTTTAGAACATAGATAATAACGTGGGGAGGAATGGGTTGCCTGGTCCCAGCACATTAACTGTCTGTGTAGACAGGCTGTACATATGTCTGCCCTCTGAGTGCTGGAGGCGAGGACTCTGGGCAGGCCCTTCTCCTCGTGGAGCTCCAGGAGGCACCCTTCACATAGGAGGGGAGGGAGCTTTCTGAAACTTCACTGAAAATTTCTATATCTGAAACCCAAACCTATAAGCTCAATTGCTCCTTTAGCAGAATATCTGTAAATTTCTCTGTCCCTACATATTGGTTCCATATTATTTAAAATTTTCTACTGGCCACATTATCTGTATTTTTTTTTAAATAGTAATTCTATAACTGAACAAACATTATCTTTAAAATGAAAGTGTTCCTGAGGGCAGGTAATATGCTTATGTTCTTAGGGAACATAAATTTTGTTTGAAGAAAACAGAAGAGAGGAGTATGGGAATCATGTTGGTATTGGAAAGATAATTCTGGAAAGTAAGACCCAGCAAGGAAGGGCCAGATCACATGGGAAACATTCAAGTCCTGATTAGCAGAGGTATTTGGGGAAACTTCTGAAACCTTTGCACTTATGGAGAGGTCTGCTTCCTTGTTTTTCACCTTGGATCTTACCTGCAGTAAGTATACATCCCAGCCTACATTCAACAATCCCAGCTTATACCAGCTGTCCTGGAACAATTCTTTTACTTTCAAAATTGTCCCAGAGTTTCATAATTGTCCTCAATCATAGGATCTAGTCAGGACTTAAGATAACTTGCTTTCTGGTAATTGAATAGTAGGATAAAGCGTAAAAAATCTAAAAGGTACATACTTGGAATTAGTAGATGAATAAGTCCTGGAGACCTAATGCACAGCATGGGGATTATAGTCAACAACACTGAATTATAAATTTCAAAATGCCTAGGAGGATAGATCTTAATTGTTCTCACCATGGAAAGGAAATGATGATTATGAGATGTGTTAACTAATGCTATGGTGGTAATCATATTATAATATACAAATGCATCAAATTCATATACTGCACATCTTAAATGTATAGTGTTACACATCAGTTACATCTCAGTTAAAAAAAAAAAGAACTGGAGAATTAGGAAAAATAGTCCCAGAATGCATGATAAATTTTACAGAAAATCTCTTCCTGATTTTCAGAGATTCAGTCTGTGATTTCTTTCCTTAAGAGGGATACCTGTCTCACTTCTCTGTCCTGGTGTCTTTCTAAGTTGGGGCAAGATCTTGCCTTGAGATAAGGTCCTGCTATCTGTACTGTCTCAATGGACATGAGTTTGAGTAAACTCTGGGAGACAGCTGAGGATAGAGGAGTCCAGTGCATTGCAGTCCGTGGAGTCGCAAAGAGTCGGATACAACTTAAAGACTGAACAACAGCGATGTATAGCGTAGTTAAGAGCCTCCAAAACGAAAAGAATACAACTGAAGAGGGCCTCTCTGCCTTTTACCTGCCCCAGTGAGATAGATCGGGGTGAAGTGGTACTTGAGGCATTTTAAAGAGCCCAAGGATAGTGATATCCATCTATGTATAGTGATGGTATGAACAATCATACCTACCTTACATGTATGTGTGTTGGAGGACATAGAGTCAAGGCAAAATATCTTAGATTGAATTTCCTCCAAACAGACCCCAAGTGGAAGTAGTTTATATGGGAAGGAATCTCAAGAAGGGCTTCCCTGAGAGCTCAGTTGGTAAAGAATCTGCCTGCAATGCAGGAGAACTGTGTTTGATCCCTGGGTTGGGAAGATCCCCTGGAGAAGGGAAAGGCTACCTAATCCAGTATTCTGACCTGAAGAATTCCATGGACTGTACAGTCCATGGAGTCACAAAGAGTTGGGCATGACTGAGTAACTTTCACTTTCACTTTCAATCTCAAGAAACCAATAGGGAAGTGGAAACTGGTGAGTTAGGATAAGAAAGGAAGCCAATGATAATAGTCTATTACTGAGCGGGCTACCTCTGTGGCTCAGTCTAGCTAGGGACCTCTGGTAGGTTGTGTGTCATTTCAAATAAGTTGTGGAAGAACTATGGTATTTATCTACTAACTCCTGATGGTCATTTGAAATAGACGGCTCCCAGGAGGCATAAGCAGCCAAGAAATTCTGACCTCTCAGCAAATGGGCAGAAACATATTCCATGGTCTGAAATCTTCAAGCAAAGGGTCTCAGGTCCTTGAAGATGGAAGCCAGTGTTCTGTACAAATGTAGTTCCCAAAGAGATGTAGATACGACATTGATGGTGTCTGGGGCATAGGCACAGGGAAATCAACTGCATGTGAAATATGATTTCAGGAGGGTCAGAAAGATCAATCAACACTCTATGTCAGCCCCTGTGAAAACTGTTTATCTTTCACTAATGTTGAAAACAATACTTGATTCTAATCTCTTAGTTGCAAGTTTAATGGTAAATAGGCTTCCTGGTGGCCCAGATGGTAAAGAATCTGCCTGCAATGCAGGAAATCTGGGTTTGATTCCTGGGCCAGGAATATCCCTTGGTGAAGGGAATGGCAACCCACTCCAATATTCTTGCCTGGAGAATTTCATGGACAGAGGAGCCTGGTGGGCTACAGTCCATGGAGATTGATAAATGTATTAATTCAATACAATAGAAAATTTCAGGTCTCTGGCATCTGACATGACTGGATCCCGTATTTCTGATTATGCCATCATTATTCTTTCTCTCTTTTTGTATTGTCTATGTTTTGGCTTCTTACTTACGTAGGTTATCAGCTATTAGTGCAAAATTAACTACCAATTAGGTTCAACCAGTTTAGTAAGCCCAGAATAAATAAAGCACTTGTTTTGACAAAAATTCCAGAATAAGTCTAAGGAAGTTCTCACTGTATTAAATCTTGTCACTTGTAAATCCCTCAGCCAGTTATTGCTGTCAGAAAAATAAAAGTTGATGATTGGCTGGATTGAGTTCATATGCCCTTCCCTTGGACTATGGGAACTGGAAAAACCTTGCCTGAATCACATAGCCCAGGGTATGTGCAGAGAAATTCCTTAGAAGAAAATCAGGTTGTTGTTGTTAGAAGAAGGGAGAAAGGATAACAGACATTAATCAAATATACACACCTCACAGAAATATAGTCACATACATTGCCATTTTACCCGTTAAGTTTGATCTCTGAAAAATATTTTTTTATTAAAAAAAGATTTAATAATTTAATTTCTTTCAAGCCAGATGATAACTTTCTGGCTTTGCAATAGCTGTTTGTGTGATACTGAACAATTTGCTCAAGTGGAGTCGCTTAGTCATGTCCGACTCTTTGCGACCCCATGGACTGTAGCCTACCAGGCTCCTCCGTCCATGGGATTTTCCAGGCAAGAATACTGGAGCGGGTTGCCATTTCCTTCTCCAGAGAGTGTTGAAACGGGATGTTTTCTTTCTTGGAAGTTTCAGCTGAGATCTCAAAACTGAAAGCGCCAGGTACCAAGGACCCCTATGTGCTAATGGTAGGTTCAAGGCCAACTGAATAGGATTTACAAGTAAGGGGTCCCCAGATTTGTTCCTTGATCTTCAGCTGAGCAAAACCGTGTGAGCCCTATGAGAGTTCATCAAGGAGAATTTCTTAAGAGACACTGGGATCCTGGGTTTCTCCTCTTTCTCATAGGGGAGAGCAAGTGGTATTTTCCACATACATACAGTGAAGCGGGCACCTAGGGAATCCTCACAGAGCCTAGCACCTGCTCCCAGGGTTGCGTTTCCTGATTTATGCCTGGAAGGGTAACTGAGACTAAGGCTGCCTCGGATAACAGAGTGGAGACAGACTTAAGAGGGAAGGAAAAAGCCCTGGTGGCTCTCTCAGTGGGGTATAGTAGCGAGGCATGTAGATTCTGAAGATGCTTCTGCTTTAGTTCAAATCTCACTTCTACCACTTACTATCTGAGTGTTCATGGCTGTGTATCTAATTTTTTTCTGTGGTTCTGTGTAAATAAAGAAGTGTTGTGAGGATAAAATAAATTGAAGTTTATTAAGGGCTTGGAAGGGGATTCTTATTTCTTTCTTACATATTTCCAAGGATCCACAGAGAAAATTGGGTTTGAGTTATCTGAAGAGGGAGCAGGTATAAGAAGGTCATCAGAGGGGCAAGTGACACAGCGGGGAGAGTCTTTTTGGGACATGCGGAAGCAGGGACTGAGAAAGGTGTCGTCCATAGTCAACTAGAGGAGACATCATGCCATGTGGAGTCTGTGCTAGGATCCCTGATAATGGAAGATATCTTTGAAGAACCTTCAAATACACCCTAAAAATAAACTTTCAAAGATCTCCCCATGTGCATGAACAGCTAAGTGAGAACTGCATGATATCACTTCCCTCCCCCTTTTTTTCCCTATCCGTGCCCCCTTCCCCACATAAGAGGAGCAGCTTTGTGATGGGAGAGGAATGCGAAAGCCAGGAAGAGTAATCAAATAGACCTGAGAAAAGCTGATCCCATCCCAAAACTTTAGCTATGAATTAGACAAAAGAGTGAAGCTTCGGGATTGATATGAGCAGCATTATGCCTCCCATCCCCACTGTGCCTGCAAATTTACCTGTTGAAGCTGTAACTCCCAAAGTGACAATGTGGCTTATTGGAAGATAGGAGTTTTAGGAGGTAGTTCAGGTTAAACGCAGTCATAAGGGGGGAGTTAATTCAATAGGATTGGTGATCTTAGAAGAAGAGAGCAAGAGGTTTCTTTCTGTCTCTCTGCCTTGTGTAGACACACCAAGAAGATTATGACCTGTAATCCAGGAAGAGAACCTACCTAGGAGCCAAGTTGCCCAACACCCTGATTCAATGAAAAATTAGACAATGCATGCATGCTGAGTCTCTCCAGTCGTGGATGACTCTGTGTGACCCCAATGACTGTAGCCAACTAGGCTCCTCTGTCCACAGGATTTCCCAGGCAAGAATGCTGGAGTGGGTTGCCATGCCTTCCTCTGGGGATCTTCCTGACCCAGGGATTGAATCCGCATCTCCTGTGTCTCCTGCATTGGCAGGCAAGTTCTTTACCACTTGTGCCACTTGAGAAGCATTCACACTATTCATTAAAATCTAACAGTAGTTGGAAAAGCAATACTTTCAGCCTAAGATTTCACCCCAGAGCAGGAAAGAAGTATTTGATATAACAGACTGAAAAGGACAGTGGTGAGAAGGCATGGACATACTTCTCAGGAGTCTAGCTTTTCAATAATTTGGTTGCACGCAACTTCTTTGGACTATGTCTCATTTCTCTAGAATTATAAAGGAGTTGGATTTAATGGGACTCAAGTCCCATGGCAGCTCAGATATTTTATTCAATGATTCCTTTCCATTTATGTGAAAGAACTTCAGATATTTTCATGAAAACACAAATATTTTCAAGAAAAGTAAATACAATATGTCAGAACACTTCAAAAACAAGATAGAAAAAGGAAGACCTTTTAGAAAACTAGAAGTTTTAGGGTTTTTAACCACAAACCACACTTTTCTTAGGCTCCAAGCTCCAAGTCACCAGTATTAGCCATTTCATTTAAGAAAGTACATTAGACTACAAATCATTTAGTGAAATTCCAGTGGTTCTTGACTACTAAGGGTCCACCAGTGTTCTCAAAAATTTTTCTTAATAGCCTAAAACTAATTTTAGTGAATATAAACTAAATTATGAAGACGACACACACAGACAAACACACATACTCAATGTCTCGACCAAAATGAGTTTAGGACTCTAGAACTTCTGTCTAATAAAACCCCTGATTTCAAGTAGAATATAGCTAACCATCCAAGTTTTAAAAAGTTGATGTGACTTTCTGAAAGATGTGCAGAGCACTTCATATTCACTCTCAGGCAACTCATCCTAGTAGTTTTTCTTTAAAGAAAATTATTTCTTTCCTAGACCACATATGTCCCTATGCTTGCAGATATCATAATTCCAGCTTTTAAGTTCTTCTATGCACTGATCTGAGCTTTAAAGACATTCCCTTCCAACATGTCAAAATCTTAGGTGTCTGAGGAGGAGAAATCAATGAAAATGTACACTATAAATTCTCATTTAAAAAGCACCTGCCCGCACAAAAGTGTTTTCACATTTAAATTTTGCCAGTCATGTGTAATTTGCAAGCTGCATGTATAGAAATGCTCCATTGAAGACCTGCCCAAACCAAGAGCCAGGGTTATTAAAAGTCTTTGTACCCTTTTCACATAAATCTAGTGCTTCTTATACAAACATTTTTCTCATGTCAGAGTGATTCATAAAGCCTATAATCCCATGGGTGTAATAGGACACCTCTCAATTACACATCCCAGGGATGAGTAATTTCACAAGCTGAGGGGAAAAGATAAATGCATTAAAATGTTCCCGTGAAACAAATTTTGGAGAGAGAAAGGGATGAAAAAGGAAGTGAATGTAGAAACTGAAGATTTACTTCATTGCACAGAAAAGAATATTAGATCTGCCTTGGCAGACTGCTTAATTCATAATTCTGCACAAACAAGCCTAGTAACAGACCTGCCAAAATCCTTCCTAATATGCATGTACCTACAAATGCTCGGCTTTGTCTCTGCTAACTGCGAAGTATGAGAACTGCATGATAATCACATCTCATAGTGAGTCATGGGTCAGAGAATCTGTGAAGAATTATCTCATTATGTTGTTTCATTCAGAAGCAGTTTGATACAGAAGCATTGTGGTTGGGACTTTCTGGGGTTTTAGCAGCAGCTATATGTTGAGCTTCTAACATGTAGGAAAGTACACAGAAGCTAGGAGTAAGCTGGGTATGACATTTATAAGGACAAGGGCTTATATATGAGAAGGCAAATAGCCATATAAAACAGGATCATTTGTCTTGGGTGAAAAATCCCTACAGATGTGAAGAATTAGGTAAAATCAGATTGTTGGAATCACTGAAGAAGGTTTCATGGGTGAATGGACAAATGGAACTTTAAAAGAAAGGTAGTCTTTAGATAAGCAGACGTGGAGAGAGGATGTCTTGGAAAATTATCTCGTGTTGAAGAAATGGAACCTAGATGCTGAAATATTTAAAGCATGCTTGAAGAAAATGTATATGACTGGATTGAACAATATGAAGCTGCTGGTTTTGTAGGTAAGAAATGATGACGTATCCTCAGCTTTGTAAGATGCAGGTCTGGCACGCACGTGTGCGGTTACTTAAGTTGTTTCTGACTCTTTGCGACTCTGTGGATTGTAGCCAGGGTCCTCTGTCCAAGGGATTTTCCAGGCAAGAATACTGGAGTAGATCCTCCAGGGATCTTCCAGACCCGGGGATCGAATCGCGTCTTCTGCCTTGCAGGCATCACTGAGCCACCGAGGCAGCCGGCAGGTCTGGCGAGCTGGAAGACAAGGGTGGATACGTGGGTGGGAGCCAGTTTATGAAGGAGTTAGAAATGTCATTGCAAGGTGCTTATAGTGAGGCATTTCCTTTAAACCTCATCGACAGCACAGCATCTGAAATCTAAAAAATTAAGAATCTTAGAATTTTCTAGGGAAGGGATCTTAGGTAAAACTTAGTTAAAACTTAGATAAAACTTCCAACCCCTGAATGACTTGTTCACTGACTTGCTTTTATCATCCTGATGATAACGAAGTTACACCTAATTCCGCTAATTCTCTTTTGAGTCCACTCTAATGGTTTGTTTCTTTATTCTTTTGTTTGTGTGTTTATTTAATCTTGAACCAAAGATCAGTGCTACAGGCAAAGTTAAACTTTAGGTCATCCCTCAATCATCTGAAGACACCTGATTAAATAGTCTCTTTCTTAATTTTGTGACAGTTTCAGGCTTCTCATCATTCTAGCTGGCTTCCTTTAGACATACTCCAATTTTTGAGTTTCTTGGAAAGTTTAGTGTTCAACACAAGATAGCACAACACACTATATGGATGTTGTATACAGATATCTATCCTTCTTCTAGACATGTTTTCTGATTAATGTATAATAATATAATTGAATCTCCTCGGCAATCGCTATACAAAGCAAAATCATATCAAGTTTACTGTCAGCGAAAACCTAATACATTTCCTACCCAGACAACTAAGCCATATTGTATAGCTGTGCAAACAGTTTTGTATATCACAGTTAGGACTTTTCATTAAATTCTTATTTGATGACATCTGGATAGAGTTAGCCCCTTGTTTCAACCCCTTGTTAAAATCACTCTTTTTTCAGTCAGCATATTATCTGTTGCTATCAAAATTTTCATCTGCAGGTTTAATCAGCAGGCATCAAAACTTTACAGTAGTCTTTGATAAAACTAATAAGGTGGAATTCTAAAGTATATCATCATATACTTTATCATATCACATACAAAAATAAACTTAAGATGGATAAAAATCTAGATGTAAGATCTAAAATCATAAAACTCATAGAAGAAAACAGGCAGTAGGTTCTTTGACATTGGCCTTAGCCATATTTTTTAAGATGTGTCTCACTAGGCAAGGGAAACAAAATAAAAAATAAACAAATAGGACCATATCAGCTTTTGCACAGTGAAGGAAATTGTCAATAAGATGAAAACAGCAGCCTATTGAATGGGATAAAATATTTGCAAATGATATATCTGATAGAGGTCAATAATCAAAATATACAAAGGAGTCATACAACTCAACATAAAAAAAGATGAGCAACAGAATCAGAAAATGGGCAAAGGATGGCTCATTTTGTTTTCTTTGGAATAAACATTTTCCCAAAGAAGTCATAGAGATGGCCAACAGACACATGAAAAGATGCTCAACATAACTATCAGGGAAATGCAACTCAAAACCACAATGAGACAACTGTTCACATCTGTCAAGATGACTAGTATCAAAATAACAAAGAGCAGCAAATGCTGGTGAGGACGTGGAGAAAAGGGAATACTTGTGCACTGTTGGTGTGAATGTAAATTAGTGAAGTCAATATGGAAATCAGTATGGAGGTTCCTCAAAAAATTAGAAATAGAATTACCATATGACTCATCAGTTCCACTTCTGGATAAGTATTTGAAGAAAATAAAAACATTAATTCAAAAAGATAGATGAACTGTTATGTTCACTGCAGTATTATTCTCAATAGCCGAGATGTGGAAACAAGCCAAGTGCCCATCAGGAGGTGGGTGAACAAAGCTGAGGCGTGCATAGAATGGACTGCCATACAAGAGGACGAAATCTTGCAATTTTTGACAACATGGCTGGGCTTAGAGGGTATTACGCTAAGTGAAATAAGTCAAATGTAGGAAAACCAACACCATATGATTTCACTTGTATGTTGAATCTGAGAAACAAAACAAATTAATGAACAGAACAGAACAGAATAGACTTAGAGATGCAAAGAACAGGTGGTTGCCAGAGGAAAGAGAATTGGTGGGATGAGTGAAATAGGTGAGGGAGATTAACTGGTATAAACTTGCAGTTATGAAATAAAGGAGTCATGGGGATACAATATACAGCACGGGAGATACAGTCAATTATATTGTAATATCTTTGTATGGTGACATATGGTAACTAGATAAATCAATTCCACTTCAGTTAAAAAATACATAAACATTGGGAGGAAATACATCAAAACACGAATGACAGTTATCTCTGGAGGGTGCGGGTAAAGGATGATGGTTAAACTTGCTTCACAAGTTTATGTATTTCTAGTTGTCTGCAATGAACATGTATCTTTTGCAAAGTTAGGAAGAAAACAATAAATGTTGTTGAAAATGAAAAAAGTGAAAGAAAGAAAGAAGTACATCACTAGATGATCATTATCTGGATGTGCATAAACTATTTAGAAAGTAACATTTATGAAATTCACCTAATCTTGCTACAACGTGACCGATATTTCTCAATCTCAGTCCTAAGTATAGCATGATATGGGTAAGGTGTCTTGGTGATATACTGGCTGCCTTTGCTTTCAGCATTTTCTATTTCATAAGCTCTATCTCAACATTATTATCACAATTTTTGCTTACTGGGTTGTTTCTACAAGGCCTTTGTAAACAAGAGTGAGGCAGAATATAGAAGCCACCTTTGTTATGCAGTAGGACCCATTTATCAATTATCTCTTCAGTTATTCCTATACCCCACCACAAAAGATAATTAAAACACTAGTTAGGAAACCTTTATATAAAAGGCCAGATAGTTAATCTTTCAGACTTTCTGGGCTATGTGGTCTCTGTAGCAAATACTCAACTCTGCTTGCCCCTGCAGACCCAAAGCAATCATGGGTGATACTAAGCAAATGGATACGGGTGCATTCCAATAAAACTTTATTTACAAAGACAGCAGCAAGCTGGTTTGTCCCACAGCCGTAGTTTGCTGACCCCTGTATTAATATATTAGTGTTAACACATTGTCAGTGGTCATATTTGTAAGGCCTGAAAGTTTGGAAGAGTCTCTAAAGGAATAATTATAGATGAGAGAACTCTGAGAGGAAGTTTGAAGATTAAAATCTTCCCCTGAGGGGAGAAGATAGCTACCCACTTCAAGGAGCTGCAGGGACAGCTAAGGGCTTTAAGGAGGAGAGAATGGATAGTTACCTTTTTCTGTAAGAGTGTGCCTAGCAACTAATGCAAATTTCACCCATTTTGCATTTTTGCTGAGGTCTGGGGCAGGTTTCAGTATTGATATTATCCAAATATCACACTCAGTTCTCTAGGGGTTTGATGTGAAGCCAAAATGTATACAGCATTTAGCTACCAGCAGCTTGAAGTATTTCTTCACTTGGCTGGTGGCAAGTTGGTGAGAAAGCCTTGGGCACATACACGTAAAACAGTGCTTACAGGCAAAGTGGAGAGCTGGGTTCAGCAAGCCTTGACCTGGGCACTCACAAAGTACCATTATGAGTATAAAAGGAGACAAATGAAACTTCCTCCTCGGGGAAAAGCCAGCCTGTCAAAGGAACTGAAGTAGGAACCAAAATAATCTTTCAGGAAGGACATTACTTTTTACTTTTGTATGGAGTTCCTATACCATCTTCCTTCAATTATAAAATAGCATGGTTTGTAAGATGCACAACTGATGTATTAGCCACTTTACAGAAAGGAAACCAGGGCAAACTAAACTCAACCATATTAAATCTTCACATCAATTGTAGAATATATTTTGGCTTTAGAAATTCAAAAAGTAAAAAAAAAAAAACCCAAAACATCAGCATAATAAAATGGAAAAAAATATTTTATATGATCTCCTCTACTGTTCTCTCTCCATCCCCAAACACACACACACATCCCTTGGCTTTATGGAAAAATAAAACAAGCAGGAGTCTATCACTCATTCTTCAGGATAAAGGCAACAGAAATGAACTTCATTGCTTTGTCCCAATTTGTCTGTTCTAAGATGAAATGAAATCTTACACTTGGATTGTTTTTAAGTGGATATAAAACTATTAAGAATTTTTAAAAATTAATTAATTTAATTGGAGGCTAATACCTTTACAATATTGTGGTGGTTTTCGCTGTACATTGACATGAATCAGCCATGGGTGCACATGTATCCCACCAGTTTTAGATTTATACATTAATCACAAATATAGTACAGAGAGTTTTAACATATACCTGCCAAGTTTTTAAGTTCAGTTCTTGCTTGTTGTTGTTGAATTTTAAGAGTTATTTGTATAATTTTAGATAGAAGTTCTAGATCAGAAATATTTTGCAGATATTTTCTCCCAATTCATGGTCTGTTTCTCTTTCTCTTGACTATGCTCTAGTTTCCTTCTTCTGTTCTAGGGTCTCATCAGTGATGTCACATCAAATTTAATAGTCATGTCTCCTTAGGCTTCTCTTGGTTTTAACACTTTCTCAGACTTCTCTTGTTTTCAATGACCTTGATAGTTTTGCATATTGTTGGTCAGACATTTTGCAGAATGTCCCACAGTTGGAATTAGTCATACATTTAAATTCTTTTGTCAGTTTCTGCATTCCATGGGGGATTCCCCTAAACTCCTAAATGAGTTTTAAGATTTGTATACATTAAGATATACTCTTCGTGCTATATGACTCTGTGACTTTGGACAGATGCTGAATATCATGGGTTCTCCACTGCCGTATCATATAAAACAGTTTTACTGCCCTGAAAATTCCTTTGCGTGGCCTATTCAACCAGCTTTCCCCTGCCACCCCCAGAACTCCTGGCAACATACTGATCTGCTTACAGTCATGATGGTTTTGCATTTCCCAAATGTCATATTCTTATGGAAGCATACAGTATGAAGCTTTTTCAAGCTGGCTTCTTTCATTTAAGGTTCCTCCATGTCTTTCAGGGTTTATTAGATCATTTCTTTTCATAGCTAGATAATATCCTATTTAATGATGTGCCAAGTGTGTTTATTCTGTCACCAATCGAAGGAAATCTTGGTTGTGCTCAGTTTTTGATGATCGTAAATTCCTTCTAAATGTTTGTGTGTATGTTTTTATATGAATATAAGTTTTCAACTTATTTAAGGAAATACCTAGGAGAGTAATGCTGGATCTTATGGTAAGCCTATGTTTAGCTTTGCAAAAAACTGTCAAAGTATCTTTTGAACTGGCTGTACAGTTCTAGCAATGAATGAGTTTCTGTTGCTCCACATCATGACAAACATTCCATGTTGTCGGTGTCTTGGACTTTCTCCATTTTAATAAGTGTGTGTGTGCGTGCGTACCAAATTGTTTCAGGCGTGTCTGACTCTTTGCGACCCTAAGGACTATAGTCTTCCAGGCTCTTCTGTCCCTGGGATTCTCCCGGCAAAAATCCTAGAGTGGGTTGAGATGCCCTCCTCCAGCGGATCTTCCCAACCCAGGGATCGAACCTGCATCTTTTATGTCTCTTGCATTGGCAGGTGGGTTCTTTACCACTAGAGCCCCCTGGGAAGCCCAAGAAGTGTGTAGTGATATTTAATTATTGCTTTAATTTGTAACTCTTTAGTGATAAATAAATGCTGAGCATCTTTTTACATACTTATTTTCCATTTGCATATTTTCTTTGTTGAAGAATCTGTTCAGATATTTTGTCTATTTTTAAATTGGGCTATTTACTTTCATTTGGTTGAGTTTTAAGTGTTACTTATGCATTTTGGATATATATCCATTATCAGATATATGTTTTGCAAATAATTTTTCCCAGCCTGTGGGTTGTCTTTCCATTCTTTAAATAGTGTTTTCTATAATATAGCTTTTGATTTTTTAAACTATTTTTATTATGCTAAAATATCTATAACAAAATTTTCCATTTTAGCCACTTTTGAGGTGCAAGTCAGTGGCATGAATTACATCCTCAACATAGTGTAACCATCTCCACTTAATTTCCAAAATTTTCATCACTCCAAATAGCAATATTGTACACATTAAGTAAGACCTCCCAACTGGCCTAACCCGAACTCCTAATACCTTTTATGTCTCTCTAAATTTGTCTATTTGAGATATTTCTTATAAGTGGGATCACACAAATGAAATATTTGCCCTTTTGTGTCTATCTTATTTAATTTAGCATGTTTCCAAGGGTCATCATTTTATTGCATGTATCAGAACATAATTCCTTTTAATGGGTGAGTAATATTCGACTGAGCGAGTGAACTGAACTGAACTGAACTGAATATTCCACTGATGTGGAAGCTGAGACTCCAATACTTTGGCCAGCTGATGCAAAGAGCTGACTCATTTGAAAAGACCCTGATGCTGGGAAAGACTGAGGGCAGGAGGAGAAAGGGATGACAGAGGATGAGATGGTTGGATGGCATCACCAACTCAATGGACATAGTTTGGGTGAACTCCTGGAGTTGGTGATGGACAGGGAGGCCTGGCATGCTGCGGTTCATGGGGTTGCAAATAGTCGGACACTACTGAGTGACTGAACTGAACTGAACTGAATATTCTGTTATACCTACATACTATATTTTGTTTATCCATTCATTGGTTGATGGGCACTGTGTAGTTTTCATCTTTTGGCTTTTGTGAATATTATTGCTATGAGTACTGGCATAAAAGTTTTTTGAGTACCTTTTTTCAATTCTTTTGGATATATATCTGGAAGTGCAATTACTAGGTCATATAATAATTCTGGGGAATTTCCTGGTGGCTCAGACAGTGATGAATCTACCTGAAATTCAGGAGACCCAGGTTCAATCCCTGGGTCAGGAAGATCCCCTGGAGAAGGGAATGGCAACCTACTCCAGTGTTCCTGCTTGGAGAATTCCATGAACAGAGGAGCCTGGCGGGCTACAGTCCATGGGATTGCGAAGAGTCAGACACTACTGAGTGACTAACACTTTCACTTTCACTTTCATGGTAATTCTGAGTTCATGGGGTCACTGCTGCTGCTGCTAAGTCACTTCCGTCTTGTCCGACTCTGTGCGACCCCATAGACGGCAGCCCACCAGGCTCCCCCGTCCCTGGGATTCTCCAGGCAAGAACACTGGAGTGGGTTGCCATTTCCTTCTCCAATGCAGGAAAGTGAAAAATGAAAGTGAAGTCGCTCAGTCGTGTCTGACTCTTAGCGACCCCAAGGACTGCAGCCCACCAGGCTCCTCCGTCCATGGGATTTTCCAGGCAAGGGTACTGGAGTGGGGTGTCATTGCCTTCTCCATCATGGGGTCACAGAAAGTCCAAAACAACTTAGTGACTGAACAACAACAATGGCAATTCTATGTTTAGCTTTTTCAGAAGAAACCAAACTTTTCCACAATGACTTACCATTCATTATGTACTCCTCCCAGCAGTGCATGATGGTTCCAATTTCCCCACATTCTCACAACACTTGTTATTTTCTGTTAGTCTTTTTAAGAATAGTAGCCATTTAAATGCGTATGAGATATATCTCATTGTAGTTTTGACTCATGCTTTTCTTAAGACTAATTATGTTGAACCTGTTTTCATGCAGTTATTAGTCATTAGTGCGTTGGTATATCTCTTTGGAAACTAACTTATTCAAACCCTCAAACTATTTTTACTTCTTTGGGTCTTTCTGTTGTCACAGTTGTCACATCTCTTGGATATTAATCCCATATTACTTATTAATTTATTTATGGCTATGCTGGATCTTTGCTGCTGCTCGGGCTTTTCTCTCGTTGCAGTTAGTGGGGGGCTGTTCTCTAGTTGCACTGTGCAAGCTTCTCTCTGTGGTGGTTTCTCTTGCTGCAAAGCACAAGCTCTAGGGCACATGGGTTTCAGGAGCCATGGCAATGGGCTCCGCAGTTGCGGCTCCGGGGCTCTGGAGCCCATGCTCAGCAGTTGTGGTGCACAGGCTTAGTGCTCTGAGGCATGTGGGATCTTCCCTGATCAGGAATCGAACCCGTGTCTTTTGCATTGGCAAGCGGATTCTGTACCCCTGATTCTGTACCCCCAATCGTGTATTAGATGTATGACTTACAAATATTTTCTCCCATTCTGTGGGCTCTCTTTTTTTAAATTTAGACTTAATTTTTTTTTAGAGCAGTTTTAGATTGACAGTAAAACTGAGGGGAAGGTGCAGAGATTTTCCATATATTTCCTGCCCCCACATGGCACAGTCTCCCTCATCATCAGTATCCCCCATGAGAGTGGTACATTAGTGACAATGGATAAATCTACATTAATATTACATCATCATCACGTAAAGATCACAGGTTTTTCTGCAATTCACTGTTCTCCTTGTACATTCTATGGATTTGGACAAGTCTGTAACAACACATACCTGCCACTTTGGTATCATACAAAGTATTTTCACTGTCCTAAAACTTCCATGTGCTCTACGGATTCCTCCCACCCTCCCCTCAACCTTTGGCAACCACTGATCTTTTTATTGTGCCCATAGTTTTGCCTTTCCCAGAGTGTCATATAGTTGGAATCATGTAGTATGTAGCCTTTTCAGATTGACCTCAAGTTTCCTCCATGTTTTTCCTGACTTGATGGCCCACTTATTTGCAGTGCTGAAGAATGTTGCACTGTCTGGATGGACCACTGTTTGTCTATACACTCACCTAGTGGAGGACTTACAGTTGCTTTGAAACTTTGTCAGTTATGAATAAGGCTACTATAAGCATCTGTGTGCAGCTTCTGTGCAGACAGAAGCTTTCAACTTCTTTGGATAGTGCCAAGGAGTGGATTGTTGGGTAATTTGGTAAGAGTACGTTTCATTCTGTAAGAAACAACCAAATAGTCTTCCCAAGTGGCTGTACTATTTTTGCATTCACAAGAGTCATGAATGAGCATTCCTATGCTCTACATTCTTGCTAGCATTTGTTATAGTGAGTGTTCTGGATTTTGACCATCCTAATAGATGTGTGGTGATATATCACTGTTTTAATTTGCATTTCCCTATTGGCATAT
The DNA here is from genome assembly GCF_033118175.1 of Dama dama. Taxonomy (NCBI): domain Eukaryota; kingdom Metazoa; phylum Chordata; class Mammalia; order Artiodactyla; family Cervidae; genus Dama; species Dama dama. Next base: position 6,336,575 of record NC_083699.1, on the reverse strand, counting down.
AATGTGGACCATCTTTCCACAAGCTTATATGAAATCTGCATTTCTTCTTGGGTCTGTTAAGGTCCATTTTTAAATCAAGTTGTTTGCTTGCTTATTATTGAATTTGTTTATTGCTGAGTTTTAAGAGTTTTGTGTATTTTGGATAACAGGCCTTTATCAGGTGCATTTTTGCAAGTAGTCTCTCCCACTTTATCTTGTCTTCTCATTCACTTGACATCATCTTCTGAAGAGGAGAAATTTTTAGTTTTAATGAAGTTTGATTTGTCAATTTTTTCTTCATGGATTGTACCATTGGTGCTGTACTTAAACATTGCTATTATAAAAGCCATCTAGATTTTCTTCCACTTTATCTTCTAGCAGTTTTATGTAGTTCTGCATTTTACAGTTAGGCTTGTGATCCATTCTGAGTTAGGTTTTGTGAAGGGTGTAAGGCCTTTGTCTAGATTCATTTTTTTTGCATGTGGTTGTCTAGTTATTCCAGCACTGTTTGTTGAACTTACTGTCTTTTCACTCTCTTGATAGTACCCCTTTGATGCTCTTTGATGAACTTCTAATCAAGTCTAATTTCTGTTTTCTTAAAAAAAATTTTTTTGTATATGTGCATGGTAAAGGTCCAATTTCATTCTTTTGCATGTTGATGTTTTCTGGAAAACTTACAAGTTTTCTGGGAAACTTTCTTTAAGGACCGTTTTTTTTTTTCTCCCTATTGAATGGTCTCCTCATCCTTGTCAAAAATCAATTGAGCACAGAGGTGAGTTTCTTTTTATGTTCTCAATTCTATTCTGTTCGTCTATTTGTCTATTCTTATGCCAGAACCACAAATTTTGATTACTTTAGCTTTTTAATGCATTTTGAAATCAGGAAGTGTGTGTCCTTCAGCTTTGTTCTTTTTCAAAGATATTATTGCTATTCAGGGTTCCCTTGAAAGTCCATGTGAATATTAGCATTTTTCCATTTCTGCAAAAAAAAAAAAAAGAGGCATTGGGGTTTTGATAGGGATTGCCTCATCAACAGGTAACTGGAGGTAGGATGTGAAATGCTGACGCCTTGCCCCGTTAGGAATATAAACTTCTACCTAGAAGCTGGGAAGAGAGGGAAACCTTGCCTTCTCAAGGGTATTTCTTTCACTGACCTGAGATGGGAAGAGGAAACCCATCTTGTTTCAAATGCTATAGATTCTCACTGTTCTTAGTGAGTTTTAGTAGATGTTCTTGAATGAGTGTTTCTTCATTTGCTGTATACCTTTAGGGTCATTTCCAGAGACTTTAAATAGTCGTTTCTTAAAAAAATTTTTTTTACCAGGTTCTTTGGTGAATGTGTCAGCAATGCTCCTAATACTGCCATGCTATTAGTGGAATTCTCAACATAATTTAATACAAAATTTATAACTTGTTAAACTCTTCAGAAAGCAGATTTGTCCTTCACAGAAAACCAATTTGAATTATAAATTTATTCACAAAATACTTGCTATAAATTGGTATGTGACATCTTCCCCAACAGAGTCAAAGTTTTGGATATTTCTGGTAAATTTTATGTCTTTTTTGATCAATTAGTGACTTAAGATATGGTTTGATTTTTGTAATTCAAAAAATTTAATTGAAGCATTGTGTGTAAACTGTACACATTTGCAAGGAAAGGTAGTAATCTGACTCCTTTCACAAAGCATATTTTCCTTTCTATTTTATTTATAATGTATCAATAAATATTTCTTATTAAAGGTTTAAATAATGCAGTTCTATATCCCATAGAAGTTTAATGCATTTGTATACATACATGCTTATATATAATTTAAAAACAAATGCATCTATTTTCTGCAACTTCATTTTTTCACTTCATAACAGCTCTTAGGAAGTTTTACTTGTTAGTTGGTATCTATCTTCTTCATATGTTTCTTCAGTGATTGCAAAATATTTCATAATGTGGATCACCTTATTTTATCAAAACACTCCCCTATTGGTGAACATTTAGGTTTCCTTTTTTCTTGAATTTTAATTATAATTATTTGGAATTGGAATTCATTAAACATTACTCATCAGAGTGGATTTGGGTTCAGTTACATGTAGCAGAAATTCTAAATAATAAGCTCTAACTTTCCTCTTTACCATACACTTATCAAGATGCTCAGAGGTGGGGTGAGTTGATGATGATACTGAATTCTTAGTAGATCAGGGTCAAGGATTCTGAGATTCTCCTGGTTTTCCCTTCCAGATCACAAAATGGTTACCAGCTCAGCTTCTCATCCACATTCCTGGTCAAATGAAGGAAAAAAACACAACATGCAAATAAAGCTCATGCCCCTGTTAAAGTGCTTTCTTGCAAACTGTACTGTTATGCGCTGAATTGTGTCACCCCCTCCCAATTTGTATTTTGTATTCCTAATTCCTAGTATCTCAGAATGTGAGAATATTTGAAGATCAGGTCTTTGAAGAGGTAATTAGGTCAAAATAAGGTTATTTTAATGGGCTCTAACCTAATGTGACTGGTATCTTTACGCAAAGAGCAGATTAGGACACAGACACACACAGAAAAAGACCATGTGAAGATACAAGGAGAAAGTGACCATCTACCAGCCCAAGAAAGAGGCCTCAGAAGAAACTGACTCTGCCAACAGCTCGATTGTGGACTTTTATCCTCTAGAAATTGTGAGAAAATAAACTTGCATTGTTGTAAGCCGCCCAGTTTGTGGTTTGTTCCGACACTCCAGGAAATGAATACATGCACCCAGTGATTTTTTTGCTTACATCACACTGATTAGAAGTATGTCACTTGAATATCCTTAGACGTGAGGAAGGCTGGGAAATATATATACATACATAGATACATTTTATAGTTGAATATATTGCTGTCCCTATAAAAACCAGGATTCTGATGCTATTAATAAATGAAGAAGATATAATAGGTCATGGATAGTCTCTGTTACTGAATTCTAAACCCTTTACTTAAATAATCTTATTTAATCTTTATAACAACTCTGAAATATTGACTAAATCAAGGAGTCAAATAAAAGGCCATATATACTGCACAAAGAACCCTGATTGGATCACAGACTGTCTGACTGAGAACCCAGGAGTCTAAAACACCTCAACATTTTGCTTGCTATTATGCACAATGGCTGAAGAAGGGAGTGGCAATCCACTCCAGTATTCTTGCCTGGAGGATTCCGTGGACACAGGAGCCTGGCAGGCTGCAGTCTGTGGGGTTGCAAGGAGTCAGACATGACTGAGTAACTAATACACACACACATACATGCAGAATACCATAATTGAATTCTTAGCACATATACGTCTATGCATATGAGAAAGTAGATTTTCAGAATAGATTCCTATGATCATCACTACTGGAATCTATGTTCATATTAATGTTTAAAATAAGAATATTCTAGTTAAATTGCCTTCTCAAAAGGCATTCCCAAATAATACTCCCACAAACAGTTTATGTATACATTTTCTCTCCAATGCTAGATGTTAACAATCTTATAAATTATATTTTGCTAATCTAATGGATTAAAAATATACATATCTTTTAAAATATTTATCTCCCTTATCATCCAGGAAGTAAAGAATCTTTCTATACATTCATTTATCATATGTAGTTTTTGTTCTTTCATTCATTTTTCTATTTGGGTGACTTTTCATACTGATTATAAGAGCTCTTTATATATTCTGAGTATTAACCCTTATATTAATCCTTATATTTGCTTTACTTTTGCTGTCCAATTTATAATTTCTCTTAAGTTTGTTTAAGGAATCATTTCTTAAAGAAAATATTGAATTTTTTTATGATAAATACTTGCATTTATGTTATCTTAGAAAAAACTTCCCCAAGTTGTAGATATGTATACCTATTAGTTCATTTTGCTTTTATGGTTGCCAGTATGTGGTTCTTAGGTAAGTTTAACACTTAGCTCTTTTATTCCCCCTATAAAAGATTTTGTCTTTTAAAATCTGCAGTTTTTCTTATATGTATTCTGTGAGGTAGAAATTTAATTTAAATTTTTACAAACTTTTAACTGTTTTTTTTTCCAACATTTTTGAAATTGTCAAGTCTATGCCTTTTTAAAAAATATATAAGAATAACTTTTTTTGTTTACATAAAGCACTTCTTATAATCTTTTATTACAGAACTTTTTTACACCAAAACATTACAATCATACTTCATTTATTATAAACCTTAGGTTGGAAAACATGTTTTGATGGTTTATTGTTAAAATATTTGTACTCTTTCTTTAGTTTATGGAAAAATTCTGTTTTACCAGTAGTTTTAACATTAGGGCTGCTCCCCTAGGGGAGGTAAATATTGCCGTTTGGGGGATTCTCAAGTGGTTGATGAATATGCATCTCTATTTGGCTTTTCCACTAAAACTTTTATGCCAGAGTTATTTTTAGTTCCCATCTGTCAGTGGATTAAGATGTTTGATGGAATCTACTTTATCTCAAAGATTTATTCAATCCTTTAGCCATTTGAAAATGAAGGTTAATCACAAAACACACAGTTTTATTCCTTGACTTAAGAGCATCCCATTGAAGGGTTAATATTTCCTTCTACAGAAAAAGAAGGTTCATAATTCCCAGGGAATTAACTAAACAGGAGGAATTATCTGACCCAGGGCAATTCCTCCAGGGTCCTATAAAAGTTCCAAGCATTCTGAAGACTGGTACTCAACCTAGCCTGTTTTTTTTTGAGCCAGTTCACTGTGGAAGAAAACATTTTCTCTGATACTTAGTTTTATCAGTATACAATTCAATACTGCATATATAGAAATATATTTCAAATTTACTTAGAAATTTAGACAGGAGAATGACATTTTGGGAGAGAGGGGTGAAAGGGGATTCTTTTATAGCAATTAATAAAATGAAATTAATAGTCTAATATAAATGTTCTTCACTTACTATAACCCAGAAAATTTGACTATAAATATTCTTGCTGTCTTGATAAACTGAAATCTGTCTCAGCTATATTAGAAAGACTGCAATAGGTCCATCTACACTGAAAACAAAGCATAATTGATCTATTTTATAAATTGAATATATAAGGTGAGATTTACTTGTGTATATTTCCCTGTAAACTTGGGAATATTGATTTACTTTGTGAACACTATTGGTTACAGACCAGTCCATCTCCCTGACTTCTCACTAGTCTATTTCTAAAATAACTGCATTGTTTTAGATTCAATGTATCTAACTGAAATATCATGTGCTACAAATAAAAATAAATATAAGAATTAAAGAGTTTTACTGAAGTGAAGAGATAATTTACATTCTTAAAAAATGATTTATGAACTGTTAGTGTGGACATTGAAATATATTATTTTGGTGGCTGTGTGTGAAATTCTGAACAAATTCTTTCAAGGGACAGATATCTATTTAAAATTTTAACAAGCATTTCTCACACTGTTGTTTTGTTTTCCTGATTGTCGTTATCCAGCAGTACATGATTTGCAAGCTCTTTTCTTCTTGCTTGGGTTGCAAAAACTGTCATGAATTAAATATGTTGTCTATGGAGTATAGCTAATCTAGAAACCAACATCATGTTATGCAGCTTAACCTTGACTTTCTTTGACAGTTGTCATACAAATTGTGTTTGATTTCAATCCAGTCCTGTTTGATAACCACACTTTGCATTGCTTCTCAGAAAAAATCCTTTCCCATGATCTGAGTGGGGAAGTTCTAGGTTCATTGTATATGTCAGGTCTTCTTCTTAGGTAAGTGAAAATAATAGCTGATGCAAACTCCTTGTTTAAAAAACAGTAGCTGTTCCTATATCTTTGAACAAAGGTCAATGAAATAACAACAACTCAAAAACTTTCTTCAGAAAACACATCTCAGAAAAAACACTCTTGCAAGGATATTCTTAGAGACTGGTATAGACGAAAGATCCTAGACTTCAGGCCACATGGATGTTGGATTGATCCCAGGCTCCCACCTGCCTAAGGGAATTTTAGCAGCAACTAATTTAACTCTTCCATATCTCAGCTGTTTCTAGAGTTGGCTTGCAAATGCCCAAGTCATAGATTGTTATTTGTAACAGGAGAATTACAATATAGAAAGCAGCCGGCACAGTGCTAGCAACAGCGGGCCCTTCTAGATAAACATTCCCTGATCAAATTCTCCCTAGGTTTTAACTTGCCACTGAGTTTTGAAGAGTTTTTCACTACTGTGTGTCCCCACACTCTACTGAAATTGGACTCAGGACAGAGAAACACTTGGGCAGGTAGCCTGCGTAGGGAAGAAGTAGAGGGGAGGGAAGGTTAAGTTATTGGGGCAGAAATATGGTGTTACGAAGCTTTTAGAAAATGAATTTTAGCATATTGTCAGCAGTTATGGACTATGCTAAGGATACTGGTGTGATGGTTAATTTTATGTGTCAACTTGACTGGGCTAGGATTTCCTGGGTGTGCTTGTGAACAGATTTCAGGTTGAGATAAGCATTTGAATCAAAAGATTGAATAAAAAAGATGGCCTTCACCAATGTAAATGGGCATCTTACAATCCATTCAAGGCTTGGGTAGAACAAAGTGAAAGAAGGGTGAATTCTCTCTCTCTGAACTGAAACAACCACCCTCTCTTGCCCTTAAACATTGGTGCTCCTTGTTCTTGGGTCTTCTGACTCAGACCTGGTCTTGTACCTTAGCTACCCATTGTCAGGCCTTTCAAAAAGAACTGAATTACATCGTCACCATCTCTCCTGGTTCTCCAGCTTACAAATGGCAGATCATGGGATTTCTAAGCTTCTATAATTACGTGAAATTTTTTTATAATAAATCTTCTTATATACATGCATATATATATATATATGAATCTCTTACTGATTCTGTCTCTGCAGAATCCTAAAACAGTTGAAATTTTGCTTTTTCTCATGTTCAGGTAATTTGAAAAATATAGAATTTAGAGTCATGATATATGCATTTACGCCCTGCCTGTTACTACCATGCTCTTGTGAAAATTTATGAGGAAACCTCATTAATTAGAGCTGGGATGCCAGAAGGGGGAGCTCTCATGTACTACCACTTGAAGTCAATTATAGGAAGAATTGTTAATTACAGACCCAAGAGAAGAATCATCAAGAAAGAATCATCGATTTTAGGTCTCAAGAGGAACAGATGCACATTGCATCTCCTATAAGAAATCAATTACCCCAGCAACTTGGCCAGTGAGAAACTGTCATTATGCTGCATTCTAGCTTTTCTCCAGTGAGCTTTTGTTTGAAACAACCCCTCTCAACTTCCTCCTTTTTTTCTATAAAATAATGTTCCTCATCTTTGTTTCTTTGACTTGCCTGTGGTTTTTGCCATAGTTTTCTTGTAATGAATTGTGATTCTCTGCTATTCTTAAACAAAATATTTTTGCTGATATTAATAAAAGAATTTACTATTTTGTTTTTAAGGTCAGCATTCTTAAGCAAATATCTTCAAGGATTTAGGCTTCAGCTTTCTTATCTGTAAATTGACAACAGAAATATTTCATGCTATGTTTAATTCAAATGGTTATTGAGAGAATCAAATGTAATTAGTGTATGAGATAAGTCTTAGAAAGTATAAATCCTTATATACATTTCTTGGTCTGGATGAATTAACAATATGTCATATACCAGAAGAGATATAAGAATAAAGACAAATTGATTGTATTTTAAAATGCCACGTAATCCTCAAAGAAAAAATTGTCAAGGAAAGAAAAAGATATTTTCAATATATAAAGCCAGTTTATGTTGATCACATAGAAATTCTCATAGTTTATCATGTACTCACATACACACACATACACAGACATACAGTATGTATAATGAGAAACCCAAGACTTCTCAACAGAAAAATCTAGACTTTTTACTAGAAAAACTAGTGACCTGGAGATTTTATTACCATGGTTTATGATTGTTATTAATATAAATGCAATGCATTGAAGTTGTTAAGCAATAAAATTTTAAGCTGTTTCAGAAAGCTAAATAAAATAGAAGGTCCTTCCATTTTTTTTTTAAATTTTTTTAGGTCATTCAGTCAGCCTCCTAATATGGGCATAAACTTTAGACGATTGGACTTTGGACTTCGAAAATAAAGCAAACCGTTTCCCATGACTTTATAACATTATTCACCCATTGGAAATAGGTTGCACAAAAACTTCATGCAGCACAACATAGCAAACATGCTCCAGTTGACGCAATAGTGTAGGGAAGCACGTGAGCATGTACATTTAACTGTCCAGAAAAGCTCCTTAACTTTACAATTGTGCATTGGAACCAGACCACATAGAAACTTCTAATGGACTCCAAATGAAGAATAATGACAGAAATTAATTAGAGCTGGAGAAAGAATAAATACTACTTCTCCAAAAAGCATGTACTAAGAATCCAAGGGAACAGATAGGTTACTCATTCAGGGTATGTTTAATGAGGTTTCAAGAAAGCACTCTATTTAAAGATTGGTAGCATGTTTTGGCTACATTCGCAGGACACTCTGCTGTTTTCTTTTTTACTCTGACTGGAATTCTAATTTTTGCTCTGTCAAAGAGACTCTCAAGTGTTTTTTAAATCCTCTTATAAAACTATTTCTCTATTTGGCACTTAATGTAGATCCAATCAACCCAAAGTACATTGCATTTCAGGGAAAGAAAAATTAAAATATAATTCTGCTGCTGTTGCTGCTGCTAAGTCGCTTCAGTTGTGTCTGACTCTGTGCGACCCCATAGACGGCAGCCCACCAGGCTCCGCCGTCCCTGGGATTCTCCAGGCAAGAACACTGGAGTGGGTTGCCACTTCCTTCTCCAGTGCATGAAAGTGAAAAGTGAAAGTGAAGTTGCTCAGTAATGTCCGACTCTCAGTGACCCGTTGGGCTGCAGCCTACCAGGCTTCTCCATCCAAGGGATTTCTCCAGGCAAGAGTACTGGAGTGGGATGCCATTGCCTTCTCTGAAATATAATTCTAGTCCCTATTATTTTAAATCTGCTATATTTACCAAATACTTTTGACTCATTGACATTTTTTAAGGCATCGATATTTATCCATATGAAATTTCTCATGCACATCACTGTTAAAGTTTTATATTATGCTGCACTGTGTTTGCATATTATTTTAATAATATGAGAAAGACTAGGACAGATGATTTACTGTGACCAGGTTTTCTCATTTCATATAAAGGAGAACTTTATGTAGGTAAATTTTTTTCCAGCCATTTCTTCCTCAAAATAAATACAATTTTTCTGAAGTATGAGGCTAAATATCATTTGAAAACAGTTCAAGCTTGTTGAAAGAATTTACTATTTTCACAACCTCACCACACAGTATTTCATATTATAGCTCCATTATTTGCCAATAATTATGCACTATTAAAAGAAGAGAAAAAACAGACATGGGACTAGCATCTCAAAAATATTTTAACTGAATGTTAGCATATTGATTTCTCGCAAGAAGAATGAAGAATGTGAGTCAACAAATGAACAAAAGAATGTGACTCTTAAAAAACTGCTATTACTTCCTTTTCCACATTCCCAGAAATTATCTGTAATCTACATTCCAGAATTTATGTATGTCATACTAAAATTGTATACATATCAATTTCTCTTCAGAGAATGCTAGGTCCTCCAAGATAGAGACCATTTTATTATTTTTTCAATTATTATCAGTGTACTTAACACATTGGATAAATGAATAACTCTACATATGCATGAGTATAAATGCAATTTTGGTAAATTAAAAGAAAATTTATGATTCACAGTAAAAATACATTTTACATTGGGGTGCAAAATACGTCTGTCTCCCTATCTATCAGTTTATCACTTCTCTGTCATCTCTCTCACTCTTAACTATTGTGGTGAAAGGGAAATTTCCCGTTTTCTTCTTTGTAGTTCTTCTAGCTGACAATTAAAGTGACATAAGGCAGGTTAACAGGAGAAAATCAAATTTATTGCTTGGGCACATGGAATCTACATTAGCATGAATTCCACAGACTATACAGGCAAAATGAGGTATATTTGTTATTCTGGACCAAGAAGAAGGATAGGGCTCTGAGACTTCAAAGGGAAGTAAGGTAATTCACAGGAAGATAAAAAGTTAATGTTTGGTAAATAAATGTTTTCAGGGCTATTTAAAGACAATGGGACACAGAGAGGACTTTGATCAGATGGGCTTTGCCAGGTTCCTCCCTGAAACCACACCTAATTCATACTTAGTTATCTCCAGTGATAGCTCCTTCTGGGGAAGTCCTCCTATCTTAAATTCTTTTGGGCAATAAGGAGGAAGTTCAAAGTTTCTTCCAGAGTCTTATGGGTTTTGACTGTTTCAGCTCAAAATAATCCACAAGTTAGAGCAGCATGTCTTGGGGCAGTCTTCTCTGAATTTCATCACTATCATTTATCTATCTATCTACCTACTTACCTACCTACTTATCTATCCATTAGAAATATCAATGCAGCATCAGCAAGTTATATTTTTCTGTGGTGAAAAGGAGTATACACAAGAAACACAACTAACCTATTCAAATGCCCTTAGAAAGAAGTGCTAAAGATCAGACTAATTTGGAAACAGCTGAAAAAGAAAGGTGCCTGCTTGCTTAGGAGACTGAGCAAAGGGTGGAGTTAACCCTTCATTTTATGACCTTGGCTAACTGGTGGAATATTGGCAGCAAAGACAGGGTAATGGAGAAATGAAAAATAATGATCTGTGTTAGGGGGCTATTAAAGGTGTTTCTGATGCTCCTCCACTATTGAATATTTCAATATCCAAGTTTATCTTTCTACACTGGGATGTATAATGGTGATTTTTAGCTAAAGTTTTTCAATCTCTTTGACAATTTGTAGTTTGTATGCTTACCTTTGCTGTGACATGACATCAGGATGTAATTGTTAGGCGAGGAATGATTTCTAGTTGCACAATTGCACGCCTGCGCTCAGTTGCTCAGTTGTGTCCAGCTCTTTGCGACCCCGTGGACTGTGGTCTGCCAGCCTCCTCTCTGTCTGTGGGAATCTCCAGGCAAGAAAACTGGAGAGGGTTGCCAGTTCCTTCTGCAATTGCACAATTGGAATTACGTTAAACTCCAGTATCTGGATAGTCTATCAGCAAAGAGGCAACCATCTTAGTAACTACCTGAACTGGATTACTCTTGACAGTTTCTCCAAATCTTATGGTTTACCATTGTTGAGATTCAATATACAATCCTAGGTTCAAAAATTTAAGTATCAGGAACCAAAAACTAAAATAAAACAAACAATAAAGTTGCCATGAAACAAACTGCATCATGGAAATATACTGAATGCTATACAAAGCTTGACCAAAGTTGCTTTTTTTTTCACAATGAAAACATTCTGATCTTGAGCATGATTTTCAAAATTAATGTTCCTATCTATTAGACTTAAAAATGTCTTGCCAGTGTTGTTCTCATCTCCTACTATTATCACCTTCTTCCTATTCCAAGTCACTAAACTAAGATACAAGAGTTGACTGTGGTAGATACTTTTGTCCAAAACTAAACCCAACAGATACAGAAGTATAACACAGAACATTGTTTTAATTTTTTAAACACCCAAGTAAATTCTCTTTGGGCTTCAGAATATTAATTAATATTAATTATTTTCATGACTACTCTTATTATTTGGAATCCATTCATCTGAACAAATCAGAAGTCTTATAAATAATATCTTTGTATGATGATTCACTTTACCACTATTGTTAGGTAGTTAGAATTGGAAAAAGTTCAGAATGGCAGTGGCTAAAAGATAAGGAAGGAAAAAGCCCACAAAAATAGAACAAAGGAAGGTCCCAGGACCAGAGTGAGGACCTCAGGTAAAACAAACAGCACTCCTGGATAGCCCAATTTACATAGGGCAGGCCCAGGGGGAGGTGAGAAAACATAAAAAGTGGAGCCAAAATTGGGCTGGGGGGCCTCTCTTCTCTTTGGTCTTTTGGGTCGAAATTCCGTCATGCCTCGAATATATATTTTCCTTTACTTTTTAAATAAAACTGAACTGTAACGTGGAGTTGTAACAATGGCCCGTCCAAGCGCTGTAACACTGGTCCATCTGAGGGCTGTAATGCTGTTCCATCTATTGCTTCAAATTTTTGTTGCGACAAGACAAAACAGAACTCCCCCAACACTGTGATTTTTAATGTGAAATCTATTTCATTAATTTGTTTTGTTCTCAGACAGAAAAGACACCCATGATAAAAGTCAATGCAATAGAGAAAAAGTATTAAGATTTACAGGGTCGTTTTTACAGTGTGTATATATGGTAGAGTAGCATCAAATACTCGACAAGATATGCATATCGTACAACTTCAGAATGTGTTCAGGTGTCTACAGCATATGATACATCAGAAAAACTCATAATTACAAAGCACATGTCTTGGTAGAATCTGTTTCAAATGTTTTAATAAATAGTCTCTTTGCTCTTGGTCCAAAAATACAGCACTTTGTTTATGAGATAAAGTGTGATACACAACAAATTCCTACAAAATTTGTTTGAGTTGAAAAAAGGAGGTAAAAAACTAAGCCAGCTAAACAGATGCTTGTGTGTGAGAGAGGCCTCTACTGTTAGTGACCTGCAGGTCTGGTGGAAAGAATTATTCCAGACACCAGTGCTGCAAGCGGTTCTGTTCCATTGCAGGAATTAATGTTTCAAGACATCTTTATGGAATGTCAGGTGATGCTCTGTTAAAAGCCAATTTCCCCCCTCTAGATTCTAATGGTTCCTAGCATGATTAAAATGTTCTAAATGTAAGTGCTATAATGACAGTCATTAGGAAAAAAAGAGACATCAATCATGGATGATTAAAAAATTAAAAGAAAAAATTACTTTCTTCAGGTAAAACAAAATTGGGATTTGGTAAGCATTATTACTCCAGTACTTCCATTCAGAAATAATACATTAGGGACTAGTAAGAACATCTAAAATATTATTCTTCACAGGTAATGATGTCTTCAGTGTTCAGTGCTTAGTCTCTCAGTGGTGTCTGACTTTTTATGACCCTATAGACTGTAGCCTGCCAGACTCCTCTGTCTGTGGGATTCTCCAGGTAAAAATACTGGAGTGGGTTGCCATGCCCTCCTCCAGGGGATCTTCAAGACCAAGAGACCTAACTCACATCTCCTGCATTGGCAGGTGAAATTTTTTTTTACCACTGAGCCACAATGATGTCTTATAAGAAACAAATTATTCAGAATCTAATCACTTTCTTTGTTAGTTTTTTAATAGTAAGTTTAAATGATAAAAGAAAGAAGATAGTGTTAACTATGCTAGATTCCAAGACTGCACTATAATGGAAGTGGTTTAACTTTAGATAAGGTTCCAAAAAAGTGAATCTGAATCATAACAAGCAACATAATTCCAAAGCTTTTGAAATGTGACACCACAGATGATTGCTGAGAATGTAATTATTTTAAAGAGTCAACAGTGAGTCTGCACTAAAATACGATTTAAATGATCTTTCCTTCTTGCAATGCAAAAAGGAGCATAATAGAAATTCAAACTCTGGGAGATGGTGAAGGACAGGGAAGCCTGGTGTGCTGCAGACCATGGGATTGCAAAGAGTCAGGTATGACTGAGCAAATGAACAACAGGAAGTTTAACTTTGCTAAGACCTAGAAAATATTCAAGTGAAGCAATAACAACAGTAAGAAAACACATAGCAACAGGACAAATCACAAAAGGGCTTTTTTGAGTTCTTAGAAGTTTGGGAAATGACAGCATATGAAAGTAATGAACTTAGGCAGAGTTTGGAAATAGAGTACTGGTGCAGACGTGCAGTCCATATAAACCAGAGTTCAAGAGCATCCCAGCACCAGCTTCGCATGAAATGGGGAAGTAGGTATATTTTGGCTTAGGCACTGATCAATAGTTTTTCAAGCCTACATTTGGTGGGTGGGGACTGGGGTAGGCTTGAATTGGGTAAAAGGAGAAGCTTACAGCAATTTCTCAAATCCCTTTAAAATTTTTTGCCTTTGGCACTTTCCTTAGCCACCACCATTCATCTAAATAAAAATAAATGGAAAAAAAATAATAATTCATTCCTTGCACCTCAACCCAGAAGGCTGACATCAGGTCAATTTTTGCTTCCAAAGACGTTTCACTGTTCTTCTAAAGACCCCTCCGTGTTTCTCAGTGTGAAATCTGTCTGACAGACCCATGTGGGCAATGGGAAAGCATTATAAAGCCTTTATTTTGTCTTAGTTGGAAGATCCCTTTCTTTCAGTATCTCTCTGAGTATTAGATTTCTCATCAGCAAAGTAGAACAGATAAACCACTGTCATAGGACTGTGGTAAGGTTTCACTGGAAATAGTCTCTGGAATCCTGGAGCTTGGCACAAAGATTGGGCAGAAGTGCCCTTCATCTTCCACACAGGGCTACTGAGGAGGGAATTCTGTTGTCTGCAAAGATGGCGTGTGGGCTGGGTTAAGTTGCGTCAGTCGTGTCCGACTCTTTGGGATCCTATGGACTAGAGCCGGCCAGGCTTCTCTGTCCATGGGATTTCCCAGGTGAGAGTACCGGAGTGGATTGCCATTTCTTCCTCAAAGTTCAGGTAATGAATTCCAAATGCTGGTGGGCATATCACACATGCAGATAAATATACTTCCTTCCACCCTTCTTTCCTTCCTTCTTCCCTTCCTCTCTTCTTTCTTTCCTTCCTTCCTTTTAAAAACCCCGGTCCATAAAACACCACATTCTTATCAGTCACATGTATGCGTGCCTGCTAAGTTGTTTCAGTCGTGTCCGACTCCTTGCAACCCTATGACTGCTTTGATTGCAGAGAGAGGGATGAAGGAGAATCTGGAGCCCTTTCTGTTCGACGATATCCAAGGCAGTGCCATAGAACTGAAAAAAATCATTTTTGCGGTCTGATCTGGAAATAATAATTTTTTTAAAAATTTACCTGTCCACTTTTCACAGAAACAAGATAGAAAACAAGACACAAAGCCAGGATTTCAACAGTAGACATTCTAGTTATAGGCAGGCATTCTCTAGCTTTTGTAAAGTTGAGTAACAAAAGCTGGCTCTTTCAAAAAACACATGTATTCTGGTTTCTAAAATTTTCCTGGGAAAATAATGCCTTAAAAAATAGAGCTTTATAGAACTACAAAACCTGTAGATCCTTTATATGTTTGATATTTATACCCAATTAATGTACATTAAATTAAGGTAAGATATAGATTAATTTGAAAAATACTGTTATTCAGAAAATGAACTGCTATATAGAGGTTGAGATATTAAAAGCACAGATTTCTTCAATCCCCATCCCCCATAAACATTGGTTTTTATGAAAGGATACACTATTCTATTATAATTCAAACATACTTCATGATTTTAGGGAAAAAGCTTAAATATTCCCACATTTACAGCTTTCTAATACACATAATAGAGAAATTTAAAGCATATGCTACTTTGGAAATTTCAAATGTTGCAGTCACTAAAAATGCTGTTCAAGATGATAATAAAATCATGGAATCAAACCATTCTATAATTTAACAGGTAGAATTTTTGACATTGCTATTTATGCTAGTTTATTATTGATAAGTTTTAACTAATCAACTAAGTGCATTGTGATTTAACATTATTTATATTTATTAATATTTTTTCAAGATAATTATTTTCCAGCCAGTTTGTGCTTTGCACTTCTAACTAGCTTCATCCAGCTCCAGACAAAGTGAGGAAAAGAGGTCAACAGTGGAGGCGGCTGTGGATCGGGCAACTCACCTAGAGAGGCTAGGCCTAGGTTCCCGTATCCATAAAAATTGGTGTAATAACCGTCACTCCTCCTTTTATTTAGCAGACATCATAAAGATGAATAAGATAATTAAAGGTGCCTGAACATATGGGAGTAAATATATAAACCTGAGGCAGGATTGTTCTCATTATGATGATGAACAATGATCATATTCAAAAGCTGAATAATTAATTCAAACTATACAGGATCATTTTTTTTTTTTTTAACACTGCATGCAAAGAGAAACTTGGAAAGCAGGGAGGAATCACAAGCTGGACCTTTGGGAAAGTCTGAGAGCCTAAATTCTGCCTGAGGCACTGCTGGGTGTGGTCCCTTGCAACACTCCCGTCTGGCAGCGCCCCTGTGAGCGCATCACAGGCTTTCCTTTCCCACCAGCCTGTGCTGATCCTACTGCGAACCAGGCGTGTTTCCCTCTCCTCTGGTGGGAGCAGGAGTCAGAGGCCTGATGGGACACGCAGCCTCTCTTCTGTGATCTCAGAAAATGCCCAGAGTTTCAGGAGGTGGATCTAGAAACCAAACTCTCCTGTTCCACCTTTACTTACAGGGCTAACACTAGGCGCCTCTGGCTTCATCATCGGTCATATGCCAAAAAGTAAAGACGCTGGGTCACCCCTAAAATACAAGGATTTGATTCTTCATCAGAGTGTGCAGTCAGGCTTGCTACTACTTGTACCATAAAAGTTAGACACACTTCCCCTTTGATATAAAACTCTCAAGAAAGCAACAGGATTAGAGCATCTGCTTCACTTTCCCTGGCATCTCTGGTCCACTGTCCTTACACAGTGAAGTCTCCCCGGGTGTCCCCTTCCCGGCCAGGCCTCTCAGTTACTTTCTCCTTCTATACCCCTAGACCTATCCTTGGGAATACTTATCTCAGTTTATCACTTTTGTTTACCTGCAAGATTATTTGATTAGTATCTGCCTCGGTCAATGGACTTTCAATTATAACATATGAGGAACAGTCTTTAGTTTTACTAGGGCTGTCATATTTAACACTCAAGCATAAATAAATAAAATAAAATTTAAAGAGATTACAGGATCCTCGTTTATTTGAACTTCAGATGAACGATAATTTTTAGTGTATGTTGTTTATCTGGACTTCCCTGGTGGCTCAGCGGTAAAGAATCTGCCTGCAGGACAGGAGACATGGGTTCCATCCCTGGGTAGGGAAAATCCCCTGGAGAAGGAAATGGCAACCCACTCCAATATTCTTGCTGGGAGAATCCCATGGAGAGAGGAGCCTTGTGGTCTATCGTCCACAGGGTCACAAAGAGTTAGACATGACTGAGCAACCTAGCACCCGTGCATGTACATGTTGTTTATCTAATATTCAAATTTAACTGGGAATCCTACATTTTATCTGGCATTGCTTTCTAGTCATAGTGCAATGTCCAATACCTATCATGGTGTTAGCGACATCATCAGAGTCCAATTAAAATATCTTGAGTGGGGGAATGAAAGATTGTTGGAAGAAAAGAAAGTACCATAAAAATTGTAAATATTACCAACATACAAGAATGCATATGTGGGTACTTATAATCCATCCTCTCTCCCCCAAATTTCTTAAAATTTTAAAAACAAGGACTAATTCATCAAGTTCATATATAAAGACTTTGACGGAGTTATTGACAAAAATATTATACTAGAATTCTGTCATTTATTTAGTTTCGACTCTCCTGGTTCCTATATATAAGAAGTAATAAAATTTGTATACACACTATAGAAACAGAAAAGAATTTAAGGAAAAAGTTTCTTGTAATTTCTTACAACTTTGGTTAATATAAACTGATGAAACGTATACTATGTAGTTGCAGTGAAATAATTCTCTAGAGATCAAGTGCAGCAGAAATAGCAAAAGAAACGGCTAAGTAGCCTTCGTAAGGCTTTAGGTAAGCTCAGGTATTGTTCTTCCTCATCTTGTTATAATTGTTTGACATAATTGCTTCCTATAGATTACAAAGGCTTCCCGGGTGGTGCAGTGGTAAAGAATATACCTGCAATGCAGGAAACTCGGGAGATGCAGGGTAGAACCTTGGATCAGGAAGATTCCCTGGAAGAGGAAAGAGCAACCCACTCCAGTATTCTTGCCTGGAAAATCCCATGGACAGAGGGGCCTGGGGGACTATCGTCCATGGGGTCACAAGGGGTTAGATTTGACTGAGCGTGCACAAACGCACGTGGCTGAACAGACCCCCTGTGATCCAGTCCCCACTTCTCCTCACCTGCAGAAGTTTGACACCTCAGCATCACTGGCTATTCCCCCAAAGTGTCATCCTCTTGCAAAATATCGGGCAAGGATTTTCTTTGCTTGGAATGCTTTCCATCAAAGTCTCACCTGATTTATCAGTGTTTGTCTTTCAGACTTCAGCTCTGTTCTCATTTTCAAAAAAAAAAAAAAAGCTTTCCCTTTCCTTGATTGCCACAGAGTACTCTTACTCACCCCTCTCTAGGACCATTCAGTTTTCTTTAATAAAACTTATGACAGTTGTGATATTAATATACTGTTACTGGACACAGGGGAAGAAATTTTTCCAAAGGAGCTGTAGACCTTGATCTCACTCATATGCCTGTATGCATTTATCAGTGATGAAAAATAGTAAAAAAAAAAAAAAAATAAACAAAAATCCAGAAAACAAAAAACCAGTAATAACAGTATATAGTCACTTTAAAATTTCTAAACAATCAAACATCCCAGAGACCTATTATTTGTAAATGTCAGCAGTACACCTTTGACTAAAAAGTAAAAGCAAAACAAGTCAAGCAAAAAACCAAGATGCTTATCTATATTATGCAAACTGTCTACCTAAATTCAAAAATTAAGGTTTCTTCTGTGGTTTACACTAGATTCTCTATTGAAGTATTTTTACTTCAAAACAGAACCAAACCAAAGTGGAGCGTATTTTCATGATCATTATTTCCTCCAAAATTCTCTCTGGCTTCAAAGTTTTCACCACCTCACCTTTGTTGAGAACCTGGGTTCTACCATGGTCACTCAGAGGACCTCTCTAATACAGTTTCTAGAATCCGAAACTGACTTAGCCATCCGGTAAGACATCATTTTCTTTTTTGTGTGGAACGCTATAAAGTTTTATGGGCTTACCAGGTGCGCTAGTGGTAAAGAACCCATCTGTCCGTGCAGGAGATGCAAGAGACACAGGTTCAGTCTCTGGGTCAGTAAGATCCCCTGGAGGAGGGCTTGGCAATCCATTCCAGTGTTCTTGCCTGGAGAAGCCCATGGACAGAGGAGTCTTGCAGGCTGCAGTCCATAGGGTTGCACAGAGTCAGACATGACTGAAGCGACTTAGCACACAAACATGCATGAAGTTTTATCCTAATCTGGAAGATAATTTTAGAGACTTAAGGCAATTGATATTTCCTTCCTTGCGCTCAAATAACTGACATGACCAGAGCTAGTAACCGTAGGGTTGGAAGGTTATCCTTATCTTGATGCTCTTTTGAAAATTCTTCTGGAGTTTGTTCCTAACATTCTGGGTGTAGTTCACAGATCATACTTAGGGACTGGAGGACACCTGCTCTCCTTTTAAACTGCCTGGAAAGATCACAGATTTGGAAGTGAGATAAATCAGCATGACTTCAGAGGTAATATTAATTATTTAAAGAAGTATTATGGGGATTAAATAAAAGTACCTCCTTAAATTTTAAATGCAAAAATTCGAGGCATAAGCATTCACTTTCTTCTTCTTCCTTCAGTGTATTCTGTCATCCATGATGGTTCACTGAGAGCTTTATTTGCTGTGTGAAGTACATATTGTTTTCTTCTCTGATGTCTTATATCTAGGACTCTGCATTCCATCTGTTTCCATAGTCACAATAAAAATTTCCTTGCTTTTCCATCGCTTTATGTTTCTTGGAGAATCTTCTGGAAATGTCAAGTTTATTCTCCAATTTTTATTTCAAGTGGCACCATTCTTAACTGTCGGCGTAATCTCTTTGCCTAGTGTTTCTTTAAAAACCAGCTTCCTAGAGCCTGATTTTCCTCTATTTTGTAAAAAAAAGAAAAAAAAAAAAAAAAACTCCCTCAATTTTATTTGTAGCTGAGATTTCTAAGAAATGTAAGAATAACCCAAGAGGATGTGGAAATTACCCAAGAAAACAGACCAGTGAAACTATTAAATTATACCTTACACCCTTATTAAGCAAGCCAATCACTGCCCCACGGTACAGAGTGACGTTACACGTGTCTTCTGGGTAGAGCCTGGAGGATATTTGTTACAGGTGACTAGTCGGGCTCTCCCTCTGATACTCACTTTTATACATCCAAGAAGTCTAGCAATGGCCTCAAAGTTTCTTTGTTGCTTATTTATCAAATATTTTATACAGACATATAGTGATTAGGCAATTTTTCCGAGGTCACACAGCTAGTAAATATTCACTAAGGATTTAAAACCAGATGCTACAAAACAAAAAAGAGAAAAAGAAATCCTCTTAACTACTTATACTGCCAAAGATTTAAAATGATTAATTTTAGCTATATATGATAATATTTTGGTCAAAACTGCCTCTTGTGAAGGTATTATAGAATAAACTTGATGAAAAGCAAAAAGCAGACTGCTCAAATTTTAGAGAATTAGTTTGGTCAGTAATAGAGTCAATTCCAATAATAAACTCTACTTATATTTCAACCATATTATGATAAAATTGGCTTTTTTTCTTTTTGTAGGAATATTTTCATGTAGCCTAGTAAGAGAGTCTAAAACTCCATATACTAATTCTCTTGTTAATACAAAGTCTTTCTCCAGAAATATTCTTACAACTGGAATAACAAGGATTTGCTTTTTGCTTTTTATTTTTATATCCTCTCATAGCTCTGGAGTCTAGAAGCCTGAAATCTCTAGGGCTGTAGTTTCTCTGGGAGCTCTAAGGGACAACTTGTCTCTTTCTCTTCTAGCTTCTATTGGCTTTCCTGGAATCCATGGACTGTGGCCACATCACTCCAGTCTCTGCCTCTGTCTTTACACTGCGTTCTGCACTCTGTGTTGGTAGCACCTCCTTTCTGACTGTCTCAAATATCTCTCTGCCTTTCCCTTAAAAGGAAACTTATCACTGGATTTGGGATCCACCAAGAAAATTCAGGATTATCTCCTCAGTTTCAAGATCCTTAATTTAATTACATCTGACAAGACCCTTTTTCCAAATAAGTTAACATTCATAGTTCTCATGGCTGTTAAGTATGTATTTTTATTTTTGAAGGAGGAAGGGTCATTTTTCAGACCACCACAGTCTACCTTCTGGCCCGAAAGTCTCACATGCATCCCACATGGACATTTATGCCATCCCAACATGCCCCAAAGATCTCATCTAAATTTCATCAGTCCTTAAATCACAAATATCATCATCTAAATCATAAAAATCAGATATGAGTATGACTCTGGGTATGATGCATCATTGGAGCAAAGCTTTTTTCTGTCTCTGGACCTATAAAACTATATAAACTATCTGCTTCCAAAATACAATGGTGAAACAGGTATAAAAGAAAATAAGGATTAAAAACTCTGCAGATGAATAAAATATGTTTCTCAGTCAGATTAAAGTCTTGGACTACCTGATTGTAGACCTTTGTTGGAGGGTGGCAAAATTCTTCCAGGGGGAAATTTGTACATTGGATGGTGCAGGGAGTGGAGATCTTATTAAGACATATTAGGTAAGGGAAAGTTCGAGAACTTGCCTGATTGGAAGATTTTTTAAGCTAAAAGAAGGAGAGTTTCTTTGAATAACAAAGTAACAAGAGCCCCAAAAGTTTTGAATTCTTGGATATAGTGGGGAAGGGGCTAGGAGAGCTAAGGACTTCCCAACAAGTATTGGAAAGCTAGAAGGAGAGCAACTGTGGAACTACAGATAGATGCCAGAAAGTGTCTCTTATACAACAATCATATTAGATATTTTGCATAATGATTCAGGACCAATGTCTGGGTTGGAGTGTGAAGAAAGCCAATGTTTAGAAGACAAGATGGCAAGAGAAATTTGATAATTGAATCAATAACAAAAATTTTTATTCAGAAACGAGATAAATATCAAAACTACATATCCATCCCTCACACATAGCAGGACTCCTTGGAAAGTTAAAAGAGGTTAATGGACTTCCAGTAGTTACACGGAACAAGACAAGCTATTTAACTTAAATGTATCATAAAAGAAACACTAGAAAACATATTACTGTGTTTTATTTTTTCTTTCTTCAATGAGCTTTACTCAGACTAGCTTAAGAAAAGAGTTATATTAGGATTGTCACAGAAAGATTTCAATGAGAAGGCAAGGGTTAATATTCAACATCTGGTATTTAAAATAGGATTTTGAAGTATCACAAAAGGAGGCTTCTTAAGAGAGAGAAAGTAATTTCCAAATTCCTTTAGTTCATATGTAACAACATCAAAGGCCATGTCTAAAAATCAAATCTTAGATCTCCTTTAACACTGAGAAAGTACCCATGTGTGTTATTAAAGTTTAGCCAAGAGGCTAAAGTCCAAAACAAAGAGACTGTGTCTTCACTGATGTAAGCAAAGTCCAGAGATTTTGTGAGAGGAAGAAAACAGAGAAGGATTCAATATTTAGCTTTCTGGATCACTCCGTGTTCTCTTGTGGTATGGGCATAAACCCTAGGGGTCGTTGTCAGGGTAATGTCAGAGCTGAGTAGTTGCAAGAAGAACCTCATGAGACTGGTCCAAACGGGAGTCATAGCCAAGCAGACCTCAGAAGTTTCTGTAACACTTGTGAAAGCCAAAGTGGGCCAGGTCCAAATAGAGGAGAGCCCACGTGGCCCTCAAAGAATTCAGAGAGAGTAGATTGTGTTGTTGTTACTGCCAGCAAAACAGCAAGCTAAAGAGTGTCACTAACTTTGAGAAGAAAAGATAGACAGAACCTGAAATGAAACTGAGAATGTCTAATCCCCAGCATCACAAGCCTAAACTGACCATCTTCCCTTGTTTTCTCAGGATGACTCAGAACGCTTGTTGTCTGGGCACTGTTATTTTTTATTTTTTGGGCACGGTTTAATTTGGTGGTTATCCTACCTAAGTCTTCTTTCTTTGACAGACCAAGGTACAGTCTTGGAAAGAAGTGGGGGGTTCAGGATGGGGACACATGTACACCCATGGCTGATTCATGTCAATGTGTGGCAGAAACCACTACAATATTGTAAAGTAATTAGTCTCCAATTAAAATAAATTAATTTACAAAAAAAAAAAAAAGCAAGTAGGAGCAATGTGGTAGAAATCTGAAAATTTCTACCAGGAGAATCTGAAAATTATATGAAAGGACTTTTAAAATTGCTGAATATAATTAAAATGAATAGAATGGATAGAAATAACCAACAAGTATTGTATATCTATATCTATCTATCCATCTGTTGAAATTTATAGAAGAACTGCAAGTATGTTACAAGGAACAATTTCATTTTTCCTGAATCATTTGAGAGTAAGTGGCCAATTTGAAGGCTCCATCACCTCTAATATTTTAGCATTTCCTATAAACCAGGACATTTTTTAGTATATGATTAAAGTCAAGAAATATTTTTGATATATTACTACATCTAATCAGATTCCATTCAACTTCTAATAGACTTCAAGATGCTTGAGTCTAATCTAATCCTCACACCCCAATCAAATATACAAATTGTCTCAAAAATGCCTTTATAGAAAATATACCCAGTTAAGTCTCTCTTTGCCTTTCAAGGCGTTTTTGAGACTATAGGCTGCTCTTCTTTTTTTTTTTTTTTTTAATAGAATAAATCTTTCTGGGTTTGTCTGATAGTTTCTCATGATTGGATTTTATTGTGCATTTTTTGGTAAGAATATCATTGAAATCGTATTGTGTTCTCATTGCATCCTTTGATACACATTTGTATTTTCTAGGATTTTATATGAATGAAATATATGCATTATGCATTCTTTTCTTTTTGTCTCACCATAATAATTTTGAGGTTTATCCATTTTGTTGCCTATATCAGTAATTCATCACTTATTTGGGAAGGGAGTACCAAATTATTTAAAGGAATGGTATAAGTGAAAGAACCTAAGTAGATACTGTGCTAATTCACTTCTTTTTACTGCTGAGCAGGGCTCTGTTAGATGGCTATACCCCATTTGTTTATCCATTCCATTTCTGATGGATATTTGAGTTTATCGCAGTTTTAGGCAATTACAAATAAAGCTCCTGTGAAAAAAATCTGTATACAAGTCTTTGTATGGACACATACTTTTATGTAGGGGGAGTAAATACCTAGGAGTAAAATGGCTGAATCCCATTAGCTTTTAAAAATATACCAATCTCATTTCCATAGTAACTGTACCAATTTGCATTTCTACCAGAAGTATATAAACGTTCTGATTGCTTCAGATCCTCACTGATACTTGAATATGGTCAGTAGTTAAAATTTAAAATTTTTAGCTATTCTGGTGAGTATGTAGTGTTATCTCATAGTGTTTTTTATTTATGGTTCATTCCCCATCCATGCATCTTCATTGGTGAAAAGTTTGTTCACACTTTTTTCCCATTTGGTTGACTTCTTATTAAGTTGTAGGAATGCTTTATACATTCTAGATATAAGTTCTATTCAAAATGTTGAAGAAATGTTTTATGAAGTCCAATTTTTTCAAAAATTTTAAATGATTACTGTGCTTTGCAGTTCATTTTTAAAAATCATTACACTAAAGTTCACTAAGAGTTTGTCCTATATTTTCTTCTGTAAGTTTGATAGGTTTTGATCCTATGTTTAAGTCTATGTACATTTGCATTGGTTTCTTTTTAATACAGTGTGTGAAGTGAGGGTTGAGTTCTTTTTTTTTTTTTTTTTTGCATTTATAAAACTGTTCTGGTGTCATGATTGAGCAGGTTATACTTTTCACACTGAATTATCTTGTATCATTGTCACAAGAAACAATTCACCGTGTGAATGTATTTTTGGACTCTCTATTTGTTCCATTGACCCATATCTAATTTTATGTCAAGAGCACAACTTTTTCTTAGTTTGGTCAGTAATTACCCTTCAAGGTTCCCATTGTGTTTGTTTTTTTTTTTTAAATTTGCCTGCACCCGTGTCTTAGTTGTGGCCTGCAAACCTTAGTTGTGTCATGTGAGATCTTATTTCCCTGATCAGGGATTGAACCCAGGCCCCCTGCATTGGGAGTGTGGAGTCATAGCCACTGGAAACCAGGGAAGGCCCCCTACTGTGCACTTTTTAACATATCTTCATTATTCTTTGAGCACTTCCTTACTTTCTGGAATAAAAAGATAGTCTACATGCATCTTTTATTGCCCTGTTGTTATTTCGCTAGGTGAAAGTATTAGTCCCTCAGTCTTGTCTGACTCTTTTCGACCCCCTGGACCGTAGCCCTCCAGGCTCCTCTGTCCATGGATTCTCTAGGCAAGAATACTGGAATGGGTTGCCATCCCCTCCTCCAGGGATCTTCCTGACCAGGGGTCAAACGGGTGTCTCTTACGTCTCCTGCATTGGCAGGCGGGTTCTTTACCACTAGGCTACCCAACCCAGGCAGAGCACCCGGCAGTTTTCAATCTGCCACCTCTGTGCTGGGACTGGGAGCAATCAAGTCTGTGTGTGCTTTCAAGAGTGGGGTCTTGGTTTCCTACAGCCATCTGGAAAGCCCCACTGGTTTTCAAATCAGCTAAAGGGGCTTGTCTTCTGGTATCAGACCCCAGGGATAGAGTGCCTAATATGTGGCTCAAACCCTTCACTCTGAGGGAGGATCCTGGAGCCTGTGAGTACTCACCCTCCTTTGGGTCACCCACTCTGGGGGCGGGTACCACCTAGATTGCTTTTCTTCCCCTCCTACCAGACTCCATGTGGTTTTCCTTGTAGTCTTGGTTGTAGAACAGTTGTTCAGTGAGTCTTTAGGTCATTCTCATCCAAAGCTGCTCTATATGTAGTTGTAGCTTTGATGTGTTCATGTGGGGAGGTGGGCTTAGGGTCTTCCTGCTCTACCATCTTGATCCTGCCTTCAAAAATATAGAGACTTTAAATGAAAATTTCTGGATATGCATTCAATCTATTAGTTGCTAGGAAAGTGTCTTTTTATTTTTTTAATTTATTTTTATTTATTTATTTTACTTTATAATATTGTATTGGTTTTGCCATACATTGACTTGAATCCGCCATGAGTGGATACATGTGGATAGTATCTTCTTTTTTTTTCCCAATTATTTTTGGAAAGTATCTTTTTAATAAGAAGTTCTCTGTCTTTTTTTGAAGCTCTCTGTGTCATATAGACTGTAGGTATAATTTCTACATTAAGAAAGAAAGTGAAGTCGCTCAGTCGTGTCTGACTCTTTGCTACCCCGTGGAGTATAGCCCACCAGGCTCCTCTGTCCATGGGATTTCCCAGCAAGAATACTGGAGTGGGTTGCCATTTCCTTCTCCAGGGGATCTTCCCAATCCAGGGATCGAACCCAGGTCTCCTGCATTGCAGGCGGATGCTTTAACCTCTGAGCCATCAGGGAAGCCCCATCTATATTAAGTTCTTTTTAATTTCAAAAGGCCAGATGTACTTTTTTTGAATTTATAAGAAATAAATAATTAGAAGACTTTCCCCCCTTTGTTGCATTCAACCAACATCACAGATATGTATGATTGCATACCACATATCATGTACAAGGTATAAAGCACCTTGCTGGTATTCTGAGTGAAGCCAGGGTGAATTTATAGTTTCTGCTCTGTAGCCACTCTAGTATGGGAGACAGCCAATTAATAATTTCTATTACTTATCAGAAAAAGGGAAATAGTTATAATGAAGGTACAATATATGATAGAATTATCCAGGAGTATAAGACAGATATTTATCAATATTGCCTGACTTCATGGCACAGATGAGATTTGAGTTGGACCCAAATGAATGATAGACTTCCAAATATTTTTATCAAAAAAGGGCATTCTGAGCAGTGAAGATGGCTTGAACAAAGACATAGAAACAGAAAAAGAGACATTGTTTAGAGAAGCAATGATTAATCTGCTGTGTTTCGGGCATGTTTATGTGTTTTGGATGTGTTTAAAATGTGTTATGGGTTGCCCTGATGATTCAGATGGTAAAGAATCTGCCTGCAATGCAGGAGACCCAGGTTTGATCCATGGGTTGGGAAGATCCCCTGGAGAAGGGAATGGTGACCCACTCCAGTATTCTTGCCCAGAGAATCCCATGGACAGAGGACCCTGGTTAGTCCATGGGGTCACAAAGAGTCAGACACAACTGGGCAACTAACACCAGCAACATGTGTTATAAGATAGGTAATTTTATGGAAAATTCTGAATGTCTGGCTGGGAAGTTTCAACCCTGAAGAAAGGGGCACTATGAAATGATATTAACCATAGATACAATATTTCTTCTCCTTTTTCCATGGCATTTATAGATGCAATAATGGTAATAAATTTAAATGCTTATTAATATTATTTTTTCTTTTTAATGTTTCCTGACCCTAATCCTTCATATTGCCTCTGATTGCTTCTCTCTGCCTCAAGGAAGATTAGTATTGCTACATCAGAGAATAAGACAACAAAAGGGTGAGAGAGAGAGAACATCAGGACAAAGTTTTGAATTGCAAAATTGTGCTTTTGTGTTCTTAGAAAGACAATAGCCTTAAAATTTTAGCATTGCTGCAATACAAAAGGAATTTCCAAATTTCTATAGCTTCCACAAGGATCTGGAGCCAGTGGTCTGATTAAACTTAGCACTCCTTTTCCAGTATGCAATACATTCTGTTTTGAGGCTAAGTTCTCTGGGAAGAAGCAAGATGTGATGCAGAAAAGAAGAGGGAGTTAGAGCCAGATCTAAGTGCTCCATTAGACTGTGGAAAGAGGAGACAAAACCTGATCCAAAGAGAAAAGAATATCTGTTGCGGGGAGGCACTTTCCTGAAAACATTGTGGCTTTGGGCTTCCTTCTCTCCACCTAGCTAAGAAAGCTCATTTACTATACCCGACAGAACCGTCTCCAGAATGCATGGAAAAAGAAAGGGTTTCTAAATGACTTACCTAAGAAAGAATCAACCAGAGGAGGCAGTTTAATGGAGAAGAGATGAAATATTATTTCAGGAATTTAGAGAGTGTTTGGTTTTCTGCTCAGAGATTAGGTTCTCAAAGGAAAATCAGATCAAGCATAGCAAATAAAACATTTGCTTTGAATACCTGAATGTTATAATTTTTTATTTACTGCTTAAAGTGCTTTATCCACTTACGTTATTATTTATTTATTTCAATTAAATCACACCAATCATATAATAAAAGACTACGACAATCTCATGTTGGATTATTGAGCTTTGTAGCAACTTGGTTTTCTCACTTGCTGCCTGGATCACAGGTCAGAATTAGTGATTCATGGCTTAAGATAAATGGTGTCCATTGAGTCTCAGGTACCCCATGAGGAAGGCAGTAGAGAATTTGATAGAAAGGGAGGAGAGTAAAGGAGATGGGAAATGCTAGGTCTGGTAGAAAGAAGACTGGTGATTTCACAACTCTGAAGTCCAGATAATCTGGACTTAGTGATCACTCCTCAAAGTCAGGTACCACCACTTTGGTACACATAAAACCACATTCAATTTATTTACTATTTCTTGAATTAATGTTTCATTTAGTCAATCTTGCAAAATAAATGTATAGGCTTTTTTCTTCCCCTCCTTGTTGCTATTAAGCTTTAATTGCCAAACTCCATGGTGGCTCAGTGGTAAAGAATCCGCCTCCCAATGTAGGAGACGTGGGTTCAGTCCCTGCATCTGGAAAACCCCTGGAGAAGGAAATGCTAACCCCGTCCAGTATTCTTGCCCGAGAAATCCCATGGACAGAGGAGCCTGTAGGGCTGCAAGGAGTTGGATCCGACTTAGTAACTAAACGATTGCCATACATCTGTTTGAAACTTAGATTTGGTAATATTAACAGACATGAAAAGAAGGATAAAAAAAGAAGGCTCATATCATTTCAAACTATCATAAAACATGAAGAAATGCACATTTGGTATTTTGTGTAAAACTGTCTTGTTAAACAGAACACATGTGCAATAAAACAAAAAAGTACTTCTAGAGATTGAGAGCCGACAAGTGATTGTCAGAGAAGGAATAAAGGTGGAATACTAGCACCGAATGGAACTCTTGGGGGTAGTAGAAATGTTCTACATCTTTTTTGTCATGATGCGTCCACTTGTCAAAACTCATTGAACGGGCTTCCCTGGTGGGTCAATGGTAAAAGAATCTGCCTTCAGTGTAGGAGACATGATCCCTGATCAGGAGTTTGATCCGTGATCCGAGATCCCACATGCTGAGAAGCAACTCAGCCCACACGCCACAACTACTGAGCCTGTGCCCCAGAGCCTGGGAGCTGTAAATAATGAGTCCTCTAACCACAACTACTGAGGCTCGCGAATCTGTGCTCTGCAACAAGAGAAGCCCCTGCAATGAGAAGCCCACCACCGCAACCAGAGAGTCGCCCCCACTCTCCCCAGATAGAGAAAAGCCCAAGCAGCAACTAAGACCCACCATAGCAAAAAACAAATAAATAAGCAAAATTATATTGAACTGTACACTTAAAGTGCATATTATTCATCATATGTAAAATTATATTTAAGTAAAGTGAATTTAAAACACAGAAGACAGTAATTTTGCTGAGCGGTTAAAGAGGTTTAAATGCTTGCTGGGCTCCTTACAGGCTGAATGACCTGGAGCAAGTGGTGACCCTCTGAATCTCAGTTTCTTTATCAGGTAGATTTAGCAGTATTATTTATCCCAGGTTTTGTATTAAGAAAATATGTTAATGTATGTGAAGTACATACTAAGAGGTCTGTGAATCAATATTTCTTCTGTATTTGTGTAGCCAAGTTAGAGGTAATAAGAAAATTTTTACTTATTAGACTTGAGTAATACAATTCCAATTATGAGACAGTACCTTGATGAAACACCTAAAGTCAGTATGTGTGCTATTATTCTAGTTTTTTTCTAATATAAAAATATTATTTCCCTATTTATTATTTCAGGGAAAAAGATCATACTTAGACCTCTTCACAGAAATTTTGAAGAGGGAAAAAAGTTCATAATATGCTGTTAGGAAGATTACTACAGTATGCTTGCTAATAATGGTCATATAATTTTCTTTCACTGTAGGAGCTCTAAAGTACACTATACCAATAATAAAAGCTATGAACTTTATTAGCTTATGCTATTAGAAATAACTTCCTTTCAGAGTAAAAGATCCCAGTTTCTTCTTTGGTTCCATAATCGCTTTTGGAATGTTCTATTAAATTCTTTTAAATCAGCTTAATTAATGGCTCATTATCATGGTGACTTCAGTATGAAATTAATTCACTGAAACACACACCAGCTTCTGATTCTTTCTGAGATTTACATTGCGTCCTGAGATGGTATAAAATAGATTCACTCCCTCAGAATAAAATGATAAGAGTTATGGCTCTTGGCCCCTCTGTGACTGCTCCAGTTAACAAAAGTGTTGACCTTTTAAAATGATGACTAAACAGCTGACCATCTGAAAGCTAGGAAAGTAATGAGTGTACCACAAAGTATTTAAATGGGTTTTCACCAGAAGCTGAGAAAAACCAGAGAAAAATAAAGTCCCTTATTTACTACTTATTTCTTACTTCTCACTTCAACTTGTTTATGAAAAGAACTAGGGATGAGGCACATAGCCTTGCATGGTGTAGATACTCTAAAAGGTTTGGAGAAAAAGGGAAATGGTATTAGAGTGCATGAATGCATGCGAGTTCAGTCACTCAGTCCTGTCCCTCTCTTTGCTACCTCAGGGACCATAGCCTGCCAGGCTCCTTTGTACATGGGATTCTCCAGACAAGTACCCTGGAGTGGGTTGCCCTTTACCTCTCCAGGGGATCTTCCCAAACCATAGATCAAACCCACAGCTCCTGCATCTCTTGCAGGTTAGGTGGATTCTTTACCACTGAGTCACCAGGGAAGCCTGAAATTAGGGTAGGTTTATTTAATTATTTTAATATATGCTAAATACCTTTAATTCCTTGTTACTAAGCAATGATAATTAGAGTTGGAAAGGAACTCACCTTTGTTGCCTTGTGGTGATGTATAAACTATAATTTGGAACATATTTGATCACAATTTTGTACTCCAGCATCAAGGCTTTCCTACAGGCCATTCATTTTAGTGAAGTTTGCAATAAACTTCACTTTAGTGAAGTTTAGTAAGAAAGAACGCATGTTCTAGAGAGAGTCAGGCAAATCTGGTCTTGGGCCCTGGCTCTCCAACCCAGTGAACAAGTAGTATGAACTCCTGTTTAATTTGAAGATAATAACAATACCTACCTCATGATTTTTTGAGGGCATTAAATTCAATCCATTCTGTTCCTCAGTCATGTCCAACTCTTTGCGACCTCATGGACTGCAGCACACCAGGCCTCCCTGTCCATCACCAACTCCCAGAGTTCACTCAAACTCATGCCCATTGAGTCAGTGATGCCATCCAACCATCTCATCCTCTGTTGTCCCCTTCTCCTCCGGCCTTCATTCTTTCCTAGTATCAGGTTCTTTACAAATGAGTCAGCTTTTTGCATCAGGTGGCCAAGGTATTGGAGTTTCAGCTTCAACATCAGCCCTTCCAATGAATATTCAGGACTGATTTCCTTTAGGATTGACTGGTTGGATCTCCTTGCAGTCCAAGGGATTCTCAAGAGTCTTCTCCAACATCATAGTTGAATTCATAGTTAAATTCAATAGTATATGGCAAAGGCCTGTTTCTATGCCTGGCAGATGGTAGGCGACCAATTACCCCAGCCCCATTTAGGCAGAGAACTTCCTGCAGTGTGGATAGTCATTTTGTTTGTTATTCAGTCACTAAGTCGTGTCTGATTCTTTGTGACCCAGGGAACTACAGCACTCCAGGTTTCCTTGTCCTTCACTGTCTCCTGGGGTTTGCTCAAAGTCATGTACTTTGAATCAGTGATACCATCCAACCACCTCATCCTCTGTCGTCCCCTTCTCCTCTTGTCCTCAATCTTTCCCAACATCAGAGTCTTTTCCAATGAGTCGGCTCTTCACATCAGGTGGCCAAAGTTTTAGAGCTTCAGCTTCAGCATCAGTCCCCCCAATGAATATTCTGGGTTGATTTCCTTTAGGATTGACTGGTTTGATCTCTCTGCAGTCCAAGGGACTCTCAAGAGTCTTCACCAGCACCACAATTTTAAAGTGTCACTTCTTCAGTGGTCAGCCTTCTTTATGGTCCAACTTTCATTACATATTGATAAATAGTACTGAGAGCAAAATTTAAAATCTTGCCCTGTTTTTTCTATGCAAGATGAACAGAGAAGAAAACCTGAGCATCATATCTTTACATGATTGCAACTTATCCCTGTTTTAACCTTTAGTCTTTTCATGATCTTATATACTTGAACATAGAAATTCCCTATAGAACTCATTGCTTTCTTTAATGTCCATTTTCTGAAGAAAGACTATATTTCCCCAGGCTTCCCTGATGCCTGTATTCTCTTTGGTAACAGATTACTCTAGGGGTTCTTGTTTACTGTTCAGCTGTGTTTTGCTTTCCTTGATGAGATTGATGGAAGGCATATGGGCTGAGTCAGATGCCCAGATTCCATTCTTAGAGTCATAACTTTTCAGTTTCCCTTTCTATAAAATGGGGTTAGTGTAATACCAAGAGGTTGCTGATATAATTAAATAAAACAAGGCAATTAAAAATTCTTTTACTGAAATACTTCCTTTTATTATGCTTTTATATTTGAATCTGTTATGACCTAAACCTAAACTGATATTATGTACACTGTTTGTTCAAAAATTTCTTGTTTATTGACTAGTATAAAGCAAATATAAAAAGAATTATTTGCTTCATGTGAAAAAAAAATATTTAACATTTCTGATGAAACATACAGATCATCATATTTAGAATCATGTTTTTTTATTTTTAAACTTAGAAATAGCTTAGAAGAATGAATATCCTGAGTAGAATGCCTGTATTTACTGTGAAAGAGTCAAGAGTAAAACCAAAGTGAAAAGAGAATAAAACTAGAACTTGGCATAAAGTCCCGCTGCACTGGTCCATTTCTATAATCACTCTGGTTTCTTGATCTCCAGACTTCATCTGCTTTGATCCCTTTAATGAGCAACTCAGAGATAAGTCTTTCAAAAATACCGTTGTTATCATGTTACTTCCTGATTTAGGATCTACATATCAAGACCCTGATTCTCTGCCTGAAATTCAAAGTCGTCTGTAATCTGGTCCAACTTATCTAGCCAAATTCATCACCTACTACTACTAGCAGATGTGATCCATAAAGTCCTTCTATTATACACATTTAATAGTGTGTCGCCTAGGATCTGACACATCAGTGTGTCTCGGGATATCTAAAGCCATCTTTTTTTACTGAAAACTGCCTTAACGATTAGAATCTGCATTATTAGTGTATGAAATGAATATCAAATCAAACACACTTTCTGTTGCTTAGAAGGTGTCAAGCTCTATGATGGAAACTTAGAGGCACTTAAGGATGAATTAGTCACAATTTTACCTTCAGCCTGTTACTCAGTTTAATGGGACCCACAGAAAGTACTATGAAGATGGAGGAGAGAAAATAGTAATACACATTGTGTGTGTGTGTGTGTCTTGGTGAGTGCCCTTGGAGAAGATTTCTAGGATGAGTTGATATTTAAGTTGTGCTTGGAAGAAGGGTCAACTAACACGAAAAGCACATAGTGCCTAACACCCATGATATTTTCATGGGCCTAGAAACAAAATGTTTAATTCTAATTTCTTTTAAAATTTGAAAATTGAATATAATAGTAACAGATACATAAAATGAACTTAACCAGGATTATATATGTCTTTATATCAACACAATAGTTATCAACACTTTATGGTGGAAGGGACCCCTGAAGACAAAGTGACCTAGGCTCATAAAAATCATATTGTCACTCTGCCTGGAAGAATGGTTGTGATATTAGTGAGTAGAGATGGAAAGAGGAAAACTGTGGGCTAACGTCCTGTTGTGGGAAAATACAGCATGTGTGGGATATTCCTGGGGAAAAGTGTGTGCATGTGTGCTAAGTCACTTCAGTCATGTCCGACTCTGCGACCCTATGGACTATAGCCTCCCAGGTCCTGTTCCTTTGCCCATGGAATTCTCCAGGCAAGAATACTGGAGTGGGTAGCCATTCCCTTCTCCAGGGATCAATCCCAACCTAGGGATCGAACTCACATCTCTTATGTCTCCAGCATTGGCAGGAGGGTTCTTTACCACTAGCACCACCTGGGAAGGCATGTTGACTAAACTGCTGACTGACCCTACCTGGGGAAAGGTGGTGTTGATCAAATATGAAAAATGATGGCAAAGAAACAACAAATGGTAAATATAGAGGGTGGAATGGAATCATATTATGGAGGTAATTTTGAAGAGATTTGAACTTGTTGCTGTTTATATTAAGGGTTGTTGAATAGAAGAATAACAGGATAGCAGAGTTCTATATTTAGTGCATTCATTCAACAAAATTTACCAAGAACCTTTGATGTATTAGATATCGTGCTAAACATACAGTAATAGAAAGTGGAGTTTCTGTAATTATGGAGTTAACATTTTAATGGGTTCCCCAGACAGTAAACACACAAGCTATCAAATTGTTAATTTTCTAAAGTGATAGGTGCTTTGAAGAGAGTAGTGAAGGATAATAAATAGGATAGATGTAGAGCACTGTTATAGTTGAGACAGTCAACATTCCATGAGGGAGGAACATAGTAGAGAGAAGAGCAAGTTCCAAGAGTTGGTACGTTGACAGGTCTGAAATGAGGTTGGTGTGACTGGAGTGAGTAAATTAGAGAATGAGTCCATGGGATGAGGTTGGGGAGGAAGTTTACATTTTGCCACTTGATTATATGACATCTTATGTTTCTAACCTTGTTAATATTTCTTATTTTTATTCATTTTTATTTCATCTTAATGTGCTTCTTTTTTATTTATCTGTGTAAAGCATTTTGAATCTTTTTTGGAAAATGATGATGTGCTTAAAATTCTCTTCTCTCCTGCCCAACATCTATCAGTGAGTAGAGATTATGAAAGACATTCAATAAACATTTGTACGACTGGTTTGTGAGTCAGCTGATATATTCAAATATCATATGTAATTCCACTGAAAGAAGCCAAGAATTCAGTTTGGTCTTAAATAAAACAAATTGTCATTTAGTTTACACAGTCCTCTGAACATCTAAAATAAAATAAGAGGTATCACATGGCTACTTTAAATAGTGTTGGCCTGCTTCTTTGACAAATGTGTTTAACACTAGTCCAAGAGCAACCATGGTTCATGATTCAATGTGGAATTTTATCCATTGTCATGGTAGACCAAGAAAAATACTACCTAGGAGCAATATTTAAAGATTATTTTTGGACATTCCAGTATGTAGACATAAGTTCCCCCAATGTCTCCAAATAAATGTAAAAAACTAAAGCACAAATTCAATTTAAAAGGAATATCCTATTAATTGGTATAAGCTTTGGGAGCTTGAATAAGCTGTGTTTGGGTTAAGTATTGATCTATATTTATGGAATAGTAATATAACATTATATAAGTATAAAATGAGGATGCTGCTAAGCTGATAGATTTCGGTATATTCTGCAGTATATACAGTATTTCCAGCTAAAACAATTTACTAGGGACTGTGGTTTGATCATTGATTCTAACTGCTGCTATCTTCTGGGGGGTTACTGGACTCTTACATTTTATTACAACCTATGTTCATAGAGTGAATATATGTCTACTTGTAAATGAATGGTTGATTATGGGTAGTTTACATTTATGAAAAGTTTGACTTTTAAGAGTGATGAATAAAGCTTAATAATTTTGTATTTGGATATTGCTTTATCTTCAAAGGACTAGACAATCAAGAATTAATCCCTTAATTAGTCCATCCTCCAAATAAACTGATAACTCCCATTTTCCACAAGAGCAAAGTTGAGTCAAAGAGACTTAATCCTCTGATTTTGTGTAAATTTTGCCACTTTCAAAAGAAATATTAAGATGTATTTTAGAAGAATAACAATTTTCAAATGCAAATAGATTTACAACTCTTGAGGGTGGAGTGATTTATTAATTATTTTCCTCTTATCCTTAAGTAGACATCGAAGCATTACTCCTGCCATAAATCTGAGAACGTTTAAAATAGATCTTCATTTATAATTAAGTTTTGTAGACCTAATTTGGGACTTTTATTGTATAAATATGTATAGCACATTCAATTTAACCAAGTATTTTCAATATAATATCATAGATAGCAAAATTAGAACTATTATGTATTAATACAGAATTCTACATGGGAAAACACTTTCCTAATTTTGCTCTCTTGGAGTTTATGTATGAACTTCTGGTCCAGGAACTTATATTGAAATGTATTTGTTGTTGTTCAGTTGCTAAGTTGTGTCTGACTCATTGCGACCCCATGGACTGCAGCACACCAGGCCTCCCTGTCTTTCACTATCACCCGAAGTTTGCTCAAACTCATGTCCATTGTGTCGATGATGCCATTCAACCATCTCATCCTCTGTTGCCCTCTTCTCCTCCTGCCCCCAATCTTTCCCAGCATGAGGGTCTTATCCAATGCGTTGGCTCTTCACATCAGGTGGCCAAAGTATTGGAACGTCAGTTTCAGCGTCAGTCCTTCCAATGAATATTCAGGGTGGATTTCCTTTTGGATTGACTGATTTGATTTCTTTGCAGTCCAAAGGACTCTTAAGTCTTCCCCAGCATCACAATTCAAAAGCATCAATTGAAATATATATTTCCATGTAATCTGATAATATGTATACTGAGTGGTTTCATGGAGGACTCAGGAATTTTAAAGACATAAATTTAGTTTAGAATCATTGTACCACATATTTTAGAGAACAATGTACAGTGTATAATAAAGTCCAAAATCTGCATGGTAGGATCTGATATTAATTCGTTTCTCCAAACTGGGGATTAAAGACTTGCTGAGGACAACCTAAACCAGTCTAGATAATAGAGTGAGCCTATCATTGTGGGCTCTTCTACTTTGGATCCTTGATGATCTTTGTATTATACCCCTGTGGTTTGAGATAGTGTCTTGCTGCTGCTGCTAAGTTGCTTTAGTCGTGTCCAACACTGTGCGACCCCATAGAAAGCAGCCCACCAGGTTCCCCCATCCCTGGGATTCTCCAGGCAAGAACACTGGAGTGGGCTGCCGTTTCTTTCTCAATGCATGAAAGTGAAAAGTGAAAGGGAAGTCACTCAGTCGTGTCCAACTCTTAGCGACCCCATGGACTGCAGCCTACCAGGCTCCTCCATCCATGGGGTTTTCCAGGCAAGAGTACTGGAGTGGGGTGCCATTGCCTTCTCTGGTCTTGATGCTGCCCAGCTCTAATTACTAATTATAATTCTTAGTCTTATTTTGTTATCATTGGATATGATTTTATAGCTTTCACTTGATTTTAAAAAAATTTTTTTTTATTTTGAAACAACTTGAAGCTTGTAAAAATTGTAGGAATAATCTAAATAACATTTTCTTGAGCCCTTAGAGACTGATAGTCCAACAGGATGTCCCATAACTCCTGAATACATTAGTATAGAATAAAGACATTCTCCTACCTATCCACAACACAGCCATTCAGGAAGCTGATATCCACACATTTGTACCACCTCAGTTTCTATTCAAGTTCTCTCAATTGTCTCTGTAAAGTCCTTTATAAGAAAACAATCCATTCCAGAATTATGCATGGTATTTAGTTGTCATGATCCTTTAAACATCTTGAGTCTCCAATAGTTTTTTGGTCTTTCCTTGATTTTCACAACAATGATATTTTTGAATATTATAGGCTTGATATTTGGTAGAATGTCCTTCAGTTTGGGTTGTTATGTTTCCTTATGATTAAATTGAAGTTATGCAACTTGGGCAGCACATCACATAAGTGACCCTGATTCTTCTCCTTTCACCGTATCAGGTGACACATAGGTTTGATTTGTTCCATTAATGGTGATGCTACTTTCCATCATTTGATTTAAACTGGTGGTATCTGCCAGGCTTCTTAACATGAAGTTACTTTTCTCCCCCTTTTTAATTATTTTGCCGGGGAGGTACTTTGAGACTAGGTAAAGATTCCACTTCTCACCAAAATTTTAATTTATTCATTTATTCATATCGATATGGATTGATAGATTTTTGTTTTATTTAGTAGGTTAAAGTTCGGTATTCTCATATTTATTTTAATGCTAAAATTGTCCCACATTTCTTTATTGGTTCCCCTTTGAAGTTCCCTCTTTGTCCTGATATTTCTCCACTCTGAGACTTTCATTTTTCTCTGATGCAACAAGATTTCCCAGGCTCATCTCCTCATTTCCCTGCCCAGTTACAGATTAAACTGCTTGTCCAAGGAGTTGTACTTCCCTTAAGTGGACAGTGGTATTTAGAAACCAAAATCTGAGTGCAAGGTATGCTCATTACTATTGGAGATGGCTGAAATCAAGCTTCTCAGTGGAGAGAGATAGGGGATATATCCAGAGTAGGTAAAAATATACATATTTATAGTAGGTAAGTAAGAATATATATTTATGTATTGATTTACATTCACACCCATAAATAGCATATCGACTATCTGGAATATTAATGGTTCACATCAATATCTCCACCTCAAATGTAACACCACAAATTTCATTCTAGTTTTCTTCCTTTTTCTATCTGTAATGTTTTTGTGTAATACTGAGAAACTAGGCTCTCATTACTCTAATGTATTTTATTTTATTGGTTTTTCTTATGTATCCAGTCTCTCAGTGATATGCCGCTATACACAAAAAATTACGCCGCTATACACAATCTGCATTCCCTCATCACTCACGTGCATGCGTGCTCAGTTGCTCAGTCATGTCTGGCTTTGTGACCCTATGGACTGTAGCCACCAGCCTCCTCTATGTATGGAATTCTCTGGACAATCTATTAAATTCTCCAGGCAACTCTCCAAGAATACTGGATTGGATTGCCATTTCCTATTCCAGGTCACTCACAATGGGCCATGATATGCTGTGCAAAGTCATCGCTGTCACTGGTCCTTTTCTAAGGCATATGTTCTGCTCACTCCCCTCAGATTTCAAGACTTCCTATCAGGCTGCCACCACCATCCTTGGACAGATGCTCTCCTCAAACTATCTTCAGACATACCTGTTAGGACTGTCTCCTAAGTATACCCTCCCCATCCTCCTTGAGCTTGGACAAGCATTAGTCAGCTGTCCTCCCTTCCCATGGGAAATACACTCCTGACTCTGCTAGTATGCTGATAGCCTATGAAGTCCCCTGACCCATGTGAGATAATGCTGCTTGCTGTTTTGGGGCTTTGTTACCCTAAAGTGGACCACCCTCTCACCTGAAGCTCACCCCTTTGTGGCTATCCCCTTGCTATGAATTGAATTGTGTCCTCTAAATTCACATGTTGAAGCTCTAAACCCTCAATGTGATGGTATTTGGGGATGGGACCTTTGGGAGGTAGTTACATTAACTAGATGGACATACGTGAGTTTGGGTGGATAAGCTCTGGGAGTTGGTGATGGACAGGGGAGCCTGGTGTATTGCTGTCCATGGGGCTGCAAAGAGTTGAACATGACTGAGTGAACTGACTAACTGACTATGGTTAGATGAGGTCATGAAGGTGGGGCCCTCAGGATCATATTAGTGACTTTATAAGAAGAGGAAGAAAGAGATCACTTTCTCTCTGTCATGTGAAGACATGGTGAGAAGGTGGCCATCTGCAGGCCAGAAAGAGTGTCTTCACCAGAACCAAGAGGTCTGACACCTTGATCTTAGACTACTTGGTCTTGAGAACTGTGAGCAATAAACATCTTTTGTTTAAACCACTCAGTATAGGGTATTCTGGTACAAGAGCCGGAGCAGACTAATACACCTCTTTACCTCGGTCAGCCTTGAATCACCCTCTCTCTTCCTCATAAATGCTCTTCTAAATATTCTTGGGCTCAGACACTCCGGGCCTTATGTTTTCCTGGCCTGGGCTACCTAATGGATTTTCTACAAAATTGTTCGGGAAGGGAAAGGAAGAAAGGGAGGAAATTCACTTTAATCTGCATAATTCTTCTTGCAATCCCTTTGATACCTGTTTTCCCCTGAGGCATCAGAATTCTTAATGGATATGGCTCCTGTGATGATCATGAAGGGGAGGACTTATGCAAATTCTGTTACTAGGAAGACTCACTTCCTGCTTGGAATCCTGTTAAAACAGATCTTTCATTTCCACAGTGCCATGAAACTTCCTATATAAAGTTGTTAAACTTAGTGGTAGTATCTTAGAGTGCTATCTAATCACGTCATTCTCCATGTTGCATATGTTTAAAATAATAAAACTTTTAAAAAAGAAAAAAATGATGGAAAATCTGTGTATGTCTATATGCAGAATTTTTCTATGTACATGTTTCTCTATTTTAATTTAAATGACAGCTTGCTGTTCCCTTTCCTGAAAACGCTTTTAAACAGATATTTTTATCATTTGGTTTTTCTCATAATTCACTCAGGTCTCATGTTGTTAACTATCTTCATTGGCCACCCAGAATACCACCTCTCTTTTTGTCACTTTATTCCCTTGTTTTTCTTAACACATATCAAATTGTATGAATGATATAATTTAATCACTTATTTGCTAATTGTTTCTCATCTCCAATAAAACTTGTTTTGTGAAAAAATGAACTTTATGTATCTTATTCATTAAGATGCTTCTAGTACCTCAAATTGTGTCTGGCACATGATTTATATTCAATAAACATTAAAAAATGCATTCAATAAATGTTTGTTGAGTGAGTGAAAATGCATGAAGGCACGGAAGAATAAAAAAACTGTAAAAAGTTGTGTTTCGTATATGTGAAGTAGGCAAAGTATGAATTTTCATAATTAAGGTGTATTTCAATAGTTAAGGATAGGTCAAGAAGTCAGGCAGCAACCGCAACAATATGAGTTTGGAATTTGAGGATACAAGCTATAAAGTGTATTAATAGATCTGCTAATACATCAGGAAAAGGAATAGAGAATCATTCATATATACATAGTGTGTGTGCTTAGCCGTGTCCATGTCTTTGCAACCACAAGGACTGCAGCCCACCAGGCTCCTTTGTCTACCGACATACATATAAATAAAACAAATTT
Organism: Dama dama; assembly: GCF_033118175.1. Lineage (NCBI taxonomy): Eukaryota > Metazoa > Chordata > Mammalia > Artiodactyla > Cervidae > Dama > Dama dama. Next base: position 6,295,736 of record NC_083699.1, on the reverse strand, counting down.
TAGATGTTTTCATGATTAATATATTAATATATCTGGTTATATCTGGTTTTACTGTTATTCATATATTATATATAAATATTAACTATTACATTTAATAGTTAATGCATATATCAACAGTAATTGCTGCTTGAAGCTTATCTCAAATATTTCATTATTTCTACATCATAATTATGCCATTTTAAGTTGAGGTTGTTAAGAACACAATCTGGAGAGTAGGCCAAGTCTAAAGCTATGACAAACCTAGACAGTGTCTTAAAAAGCAGAGACATCATTTGCCAACAAAGGACTGTATAATTAAAGCTATGGTTTTTCCAGTAGTCATGTATGGATGTGAGAATTGGACCAAAAAGAAGGTTGAGCACTGGAGAACTGATGTTTTTGAACTGTGGTGCTCAAACCAATCAATCCTAAAGGAAATCAGTCCTGAATATTCATTGGAAGGACTGATGCTGAAGCTGAAGTTCCAATACTTTGACCACCTGATGCGAAGAGCTGACTCACTGGAAAAGGCCCTGATGCTGGGAAAGATTGAGGGCAAGAGGAAAGGGGGTGATAGAGGATGAGATGTTTGGGTGGTATCACTGACACAACAGACAGGAATTTGAGCAAACTCTAGGAGAGAGTGAAGGACGGGGAAGCCTCTTGTGCTGCAGTCCGTGGGGTGGCAAAGAGTCAGATGTGATTTAGAGACTGAACAACGACCACAAGCCAAGATCTATTGGGGCACATACGACAGATACCTCATTTCAAATAGTTGAAGCAAAAACAGATTTTATCTTCTCATGAATCTACAAAATGCAGGGATGGACTTCATGCACAGCTATATACAGGACCTTAAATGAAGCTGTTAGTTCTTTTACTTTCTTGGTCTACCTTGTCTCTTTGTCTGTCTTTCCTCCTTGTCTCTTTCTGCTTTGCTCTTAATGGATTTCTTCACAGACAGACTATTTCTGCATAATTTTTAAAGACTATTTCTTGATAGAAGAAGTACAAAGTCACACTGCAAAGGGCATGCACCCAGGGATGGGAGGAGCTAATGGAGACAATTTGCCACTGCTTAGTGATAGCCCAGGGTAAGACTTGGCTTACATCTTCTCATAATTAGCTTTCTCAGAGCAAAGGAGGAGTGCTGTTAATCTCAGCATTCTGGCAAGCATCTTTCTGAGGACTCTGATTTTTGGGGTTTTGTCACATGCTTGCCTCTGAATTGATTATTGGAGCCATGGAAACATTCTTTGGGAAAGTTCCAGGTCATGTTTCACCCCTAGAACTGAAAGGAGTTGGCTGCACCTAAGCCATACAGACTGAGAGGAGAGTAAACCTCAGGAGAAGTTTCCAGACAGTAATAAATACATGCAATATCAACAGAGAATTTCCTGTAAGCTAAGAGAAGTCTCTGGACATATTTGAAATCTTTTGTTGTATTTCTTTTATTTTTCTCTTGTACTTCTTAGCAGGAAAATATCACAAATGGGACCACTTTATAGTTCAACTTGAGTCTAATTTTGAGCCGTGGTTCCAAAATGTAGTAGGTACATAATTTGAGCAAAAAAGAGATAGATACTTCTGCTCTACCAAAGTAGAATAATTTGACAGACTCCATATTTAAACTTTCTGATTGTTGTTTTTTTTTTTGGAAAGTGTGTGTGTGTGTGTGTGTGTGTGTGTGTGGTGTGTTTGTGCCTATATTCATGTGTTGACCACATAACAAATCTAATCAACCTACTTCACTATTTTTTTCCATCTGGCTATTATACATTCCACTGTGTCTATGGTGAGGGATAAGAAGCATTAAGGCCAATTATGTTTTGTATTTTATTTGATAATCTCATAAAATGATGAAAGTTTAATGGCTTGTGAAACACTAGAAGAACAAGAAATTCAGAATGTTTCTCTACTCTTGGGAATGGAGACAGATTTTGCAAGCCTGGGAAGCAGTATTCTTTGAGGTTGAGAACAACTACTGTATATTATATACATCTGGGAAGAAATCCAAGAAGTTCTTAATAGTCATGAAATATTTGCTAAATTCTCTACTGAGTCCAAGCATTAATTTCCTTACCTGTAAAATGGATACACAAATAATACACAATTCATTGGATTGCTAAGTATATATCACTGAGTTTACTATATGACTCTTAATAAGCCATTTATTATTTGTGGTACCTTTTGAAACTTCCCCAAACTTCTCGTTTCATAAAGTTCAGTTCAGTCACTCAGCCATGTCCGACTCTTTGTGACCCCATGGACTGCAGCACTCCAGGCCTCCCTGTCCATCACCAACTCCTGGAGTTTACTCAAACTCATCCTCTGTTGTCCCCTTCTCCTCCCTCCTTTAATCTTTTAAAGCATCAGGGACTTTTCAAATGAGTTAGCTCTTCGCATAAGTTGGCCAAAGTATTGGAGTTTCAGCTTCAACATCAGTCCTTCCAATGAATATTCAGGACTGATTTCCTTTAGGTTGAACTGGTTGGACTATTGCTTTGAGTTAAATCTTTTGCCATGGGACTTCTTTGTTGGTCCAGGGGCTGCGATTCCATGCTCCTAATGCAGAGGTGGCTGTGTTCAATCCCTGGTCAGGCAATTAGATCCCACATGCTGCAATTAAGAGTTCTCATGCTGCCCAATTACACTCATCTCACATGCCAGCAAGATTTTGCTCAAAATCCTTCAAGCTAGACGTCAGCAGTACATGAACCAAGAACTTCCAGATGTGCAAGCTGGATTTAGAAAAGGCAGAGGAACCAGAGATCAAATTGCCAACATATGCTGGATCATAGAAAAAGCAATGGCATTCCGAAAAGGCATGTACTTCTGCTTCATTGACTATGCTAAAGCCTTTGACTGGGTGGATCACAACAAAATATTCTTAAAGAGATGGTAATATCAGACCATATTACCTACCTCCTGAGAAACCTGTATGCAGGACAAGAAGCAACAGTTAGAACCAGAGATGGAACAACGGATGGGTTCAAAATTGGAAAAGGAGTAAGTCAAGGCTGTATATTGTCACTCTGCTTACTTAACTTATATGCAGAGTACATCATCCGAAATGTCCTGAAGGATGAATCACAGGTTGGAATCAAGACTGCCAGGAGAAATATTAACAATCTCAGATATTCAGATGATACCACTTTAACGGCAGAAAGTGAAGAGGAGATGAAGAACATCTTGATGAAGGTGAAAGCTGGAGAGTGAAAAAGCTGGCTTAAAAGTCAACATTCAGAAAAAAAAAAAAGTCAACATTCAAAAAACTAAGATCATGACATCGGGTCCTATCACTTCATGGCAAATAGATGGGGAAAATGTGGAAATAGTGTCAAATTTCATTTTCTTGGGATCCAAAATCAATGAGGATGGTGATTGCAGCCACAAAATTAAAAGACTCTTGCTCCTTGGAAAAATAGCTATGTCAAACCTAGACTGTACTTTAAAAAGCAGAGACAACCACTTTGCCTACAAAGGTCCATCTAGTCAAAGCTATGGTTTTTCCAGTAGTCATGTATGGATGTGAGTTGGACCATAAAGAAGTTGAGCAGTGGAGAATTGACACTTTCGATTTATGGTGTTGGAGAAGACTCTTGAGAATCCCTTGGACAGCAGGGATATCAAACCAGTGAATCCTAAAAGAAATCAATCCTGAATATTCACTGAAAGGGTTGATCCTGAAGCTGAAGCTCCAATACTTTGGCCACCTGATGCAAAGAGCCAACTCATTGAAAAAGACCCTGATGCTGGAAAAATGAGGGCAAGAGAAGGGGTAATGTAGGATGAGATGCCTGAGTTGCATCACTGACTCAATGGACACAAGTTTGAGCAAACTCAGGGAGACAGTGATGGACAGAGAAGCCTGGCATGCTGTGGTTTATGGGGTCACAAAGCATCCGACACAACTTAGTGACTGAAAAATAACAAATGCCGCAATTTAAAAGATTCTGTATAGTGCATATATTGTATATTGCAATATACTGTATATTGCAAGTAAGACCTGATGCAGCCACATAAATACAATATTTAAAAAAAAAATTTGCCATGAGAAAGCTCAGTTCAGTTCAGTTGCTTAGTTGTGTCCAACTCTTTGCGACCCCATGGACTGCAGCACCAACTGCAGTCCATGGACGCCAGTCTTCCCTGTCCATCACCAACTCCCAGAGCTTGCTCAAACTCATGTCCATTGAGTCGGTGATGCCATCCAACCATCTCATCCTCTGTCATCCCTTTCTCCTCCTGCCTTCAATCTTTCCCAGCGATTGAAAGACAAATATTTTGTCAATGTTATGCAACACTCCAGTAGCTATTAACAGGTTAGCTGACATTACTTTCCAGTTTCCCAGACAAAGGGATGGGTTTAGGCACAAGCAACAGAAAGAGGGTCCCAAGTAGTGAGACACGACAGAGCGACTGAACTGAACTGACCGAACTGAACCCAGAGAGGGCGCGAGGAGGTGCTCTACTCAGCCCTAGCTGGGCTCACACGACAGTGTGAGGCGTCACTTTGGATGTCCAGCTAGTAGAGACTTCGATGACTGCAGCCCTAGTGGACCTCTGCCCTTAACCACATATAAGACTGGAAAGGGAAACCCACCCAGAGGGACCCCATGAACCTGTAGAATCATGAGAGATGATATTAATAGTGCATTATTGTTTTAAGCCACTAAATTGTTGTGTGGTTTGTTATGCAAACACATAATCAGAAAAGCAAGATTGGAGGGGTAGGAAAGAAAGGGAGCAACACTGAAACACCTAAGAAAATAGCCTAATGGAAACTGGATGATGATAAGCACCAACATCTTCTCATTTTACATCACAGCTTTGCCTGGAATCAGCCCAAATAACGTATTCAGACATATTCAACTGCTTGGACTATCACTTTATAAATGATTTCATTGGACTTTTGGCTGCATAATCTACAAAAATCTATTAAGCTCTGTAAAGTTAAGTTAAACTAAGAAGTGTGGAGCTGGTAGTTTTTTCTTAATTCTCTAAGGGGTCTTGGGTGGTCGATTGAATTGAATGGTACCTCATTTTTCTTATACACACCATAGCTTTTTATTTGTGTATTTTTTTTCCAAGGGCTTGCACTATTAGATTACATAGAGAATCAAAAAATTTTCATGAATGAACAAACAATATGAAAATTTAGTTTCCTCTCAAAAATCTTTTAACCTCCATCTTGCTTTAATAATTGTGTAGAATCTATCTAGCCCTCTCTTGCAACTTCCCTTCTCTTTGTGGTTTGGCCTGCCTGTATCCTTGAATATTCTCAAGGCCAATATAGGACAAATTTACTGCCAAATGAAACTTCAAGCTTTGCAAAAGGTACAGAATTCCATGGAAACCATGATGAGTTATTAGACAAATACTTAGATCTCATTTAAAGCCATTGGCAAATTAGCAGAAAACAATAGGATAAGAAGAAAAATTAACAGGGATGAGGACAAGAATTTCAAAGAGAATGATTTAAAAATCACAGACTTAAGATAGATCTTTGAAAAAACTGATTAAGTATATATACATTTACAAAAATTCTTCCTTATTATTGCACTGAAAATATAAAATGTTTTGTGCAAAATATAGTATCATGCAATAGTACAAGTTTGTCAGTTAATGATACCAAGAGAAAACAATGTGTTTTGGTTTTTCTGAGAATTGAACCTGGTTTGCAATTATAAATTAAACTTAATAAAACATTTGATAATATTTTATCATATTTTTGCAATTTTGGTTTCATTTTTTAAGATAAAGTTCTGATCAAAATCTTTTCCTTTATTTTTAGAAATGAAATTGTGGTGCCAATTTAATGTTGTTTATATATATATTTCCCTATTTTAAGCATATAAATTATCCCAAGATGAGGAAGTAAAATAATATTTAGCCTCCTAGAGAGAAATAATTTATTTGACAATGTTTTTTATTGTCAAGCTAATGGAAGACACGTTCTTAAGTAACTCAGAGATTGCAGCAATGGATAATAGTCTTTAATGTAATAAGCTCAGATATTAGCTTACATGAAATAGCCAACATTAAGATAATGGAAAATACATATTTTTCCTGGGGAAGGATGGATTCAAAGAAATTTTTTATTTCATTCTAGATATTATAAGAGAATATTAAATACAGCACAGAATGGAAAATCCCGCTGTCTATCTAATTCTTGTTTCTTCTCTCCAGGGAACCAGCAGTTACTCCACTAATTTCTAAGGGGAAAACACATGGGACTATGAGTCCCATCCCTGCCCCACATGGAGGTGATAAGCCGGTGCTATTTAATGCCTGTGCTGTGAAAAGTGCAAGACGACAGAGGGGTTAACCGCGACTGGTTACAAGGCAGCTGGTAGTTGCTTCAGGAAGAAAAGTAAAGAGAAGGCGGGGCCATCAGGTTACTAAAACAAGGGACCATGATAATTCAGTGAGAAGCAGAATAATTCCCACATTAGCTGCCACAATAATATATTGCTCTTTAGAGCTCCTTGGTAGCTTCATAATTATTATTGGGTATTTCAGAAATGAGTGTTAGTCTTAGGAAAGAGAATCCAAAAATTGTTTCCCAAAGGAACTCTTCATAGAAACAGTTCAAGGTAAGATCAATGGAAATTCAAGAAACTGTCAATTGGCACCCTATAATGAAACAAAGGTGATACTGTGTATCCATACATTCATATGCTAGAACCACTTAAGTTTTAAGGAAAATATCCAGTTTGGATAAAACAAAGAGGATGCACTAAGTAAGTGATATCATATGAGTTTTAGCCACAGAATTCTCTCCCCTTTCCTTCTCTCCCCTTCGCCGTTCCCTTTCTCCTGCTCTCTCTTTCTCTGAAAGCTGACAAGGCCAATATATAACATATGCAAGTGGATAGCTGTAGCTGAAACAATGGCCCCGGACCCAGAGCTAATTTATCCAGTCTCCACTTATCCTCTCGCTGTACTAGCATCTATGCTTCTTCCATGGAACCTTAAGAGCTGAACTGAAGATACTTTGAAGCCAATCAACTATACTGAGTGTTCTATCAAGTTAGAGCCCACAGTTCTATCAGATTATTAATTATGGTGGTGTAGTCATATTTTACATTGTCTGCCCGTATCATAGTGCTTGCCTTTCATTTAGAATTCCTTCCTGTGGTAGGCTATCCTCATCATCTTTGTGCTACTTGGCTCTTCAATGTATATTGTTATCAGTTGAAAGAAGAAACAATTAGCCTAAGAAAAGTCAGTCAGGTTTACCTCCTTGGAACATGCAACATATCAAAGAAGCTACTTTGATCTGGACTGACCAATTCAGTGGAGATACAGAACGAGCCGTGATGTGAGTATATTTGACCATGGAAAGGAGGAGGAAGGAAGAAAGAAAGAAAGGAGAATAAAAAGCAAATACAGAGACAGGTGAGATTTCAGAACTGTTTAATCTCCTAATGCCTTTTTTCTTTTTTTAATTTATTTATTTTTTCAGTGGGTTTTGTCATACATTGACATGAATCAGCAATAGATTTACACATATTCCCCATCCCGATCCCCCCTCCCACCTCCCTCTCCACCCGATTCCTCTGGGTCTTCCCAGTGCACCAGGTCGGAGCACTTGTCTCATGCATCCCACCTGGGCTGGTGATCTGTTTCACCATAGATAATATACATGCTGTTCTTTCAAAACATCCCACCCTCACCTTCTCCCACAGAGTTCAAAAGTCTGTTCTATACTTCTGTGTCTCTTTTTCTGTTTTGCATATAGGGTTATCATTACCATCTTTCTAAATTCCATATATATGTGTTAGTATGCTGTAATGTTCTTTATCTTTCTGGCTTACTTCACTCTGTATAATGGGCTCCAGTTTCATCCATCTCATTAGAACTGGTTCAAATGAATTCTTTTTAACAGCTGAGTAATATTCCATGGTGTATATGTACCACAGCTTCCTTATCCATTCATCTGCTGATGGGCATCTAGGTTGCTTCCATGTCCTGGCTATTATAAACAGTGCTGTGATGAACATTGGGGTGCACGTGTCTCTTTCAGATCTGGTTTCCTCAGTGTGTATGCCCAGAAGTGGGATTGCTGGGTCATATGGCAGTTCTATTTCCAGTTTTTTAAGAAATCTCCACACTGTTTTCCATAGCGGCTGTACTAGTTTGCATTCCCACCAACAGTGTAAAAGGGTTCCCTTTCCTCCACACCCTCTCCAGCATTTATTGCTTGTAGACTTTTGGATAGCAGCCATCCTGACTGGCGTGTAATGGTACCTCATTGTGGTTTTGATTTGCATTTCTCTGATAATGAGTGATGTTGAGCATCTTTTCATGTGTTTGTTAGCCATCTGTATGTCTTCTTTGGAGAAATGTCTGTTTAGTTCTTTGGCCCATTTTTTGATTGGGTCATTTATTTTTCTGGAATTGAGATACAAGCATTGCTTGTATATTTTTGAGATTAATCCTTTGTCTGTTTCTTCACTTGCTATTATTTTCTCCCAATCTGAGGGCTGTCTTTTCGCCTTACTTATAGTTTCCTTTGTTGTGCAAAAGCTTTTAAGTTTCATTAGGTCCCATTTGTTTAGTTTTGCTTTTATTTCCAATATTCTGGGAGGTGGGTCATAGAGGATCTTGCTGTGGTTTATGTCAGAGAGTGTTTTGCCTATGTTCTCCTCTAGGAGTTTTATAGTTTCTGGTCTTACATTTAGATCTTTAATCCATTTTGAGTTTATTTTTGTGTATGGTGTTAGAAAGTGTTCTAGTTTCATTCTTTTACAAGTGGTTGACCAGCTTTCCCAGCACCACTTGTTAAAGAGGTTGTCTTTTTTCCATTGTATATCCTTGCCTCCTTTGTCAAAGATAAGGTGTCCATAAGTTCGTGGATTTATCTCTGGGCTTTCTATTCTGTTCCATTGATCTATATTTCTGTCTTTGTGCCAGTACCATACTGTCTTGATGACTGTGGCTTTGTAGTATAGTCTGAAGTCAGGCAGGTTGATTCCTCCAGTTCCATTCTTCTTTCTCAAGATTACTTTGGCTATTCGAGGTTTTTTGTATTTCCATACAAATTGTGAAATTCTTTGGTCTAGTTCTGTGAAAAATACCGTTGGTAGCTTGATAGGGATTGCATTGAATCTATAGATTGCTTTGGGTAGAATAGCCATTTTGACAATATTGATTCTTCCAATCCATGAGCATGGTATGTTTCTCCATCTGTTTGCGTCCTCTTTGATTTCTTTCATCAGTGTTTTATAGTTTTCTATGTATAGGTCTTTTGTTTCTTTGGGTAGATATATTCCTAAGTATTTTATTCTTTTTGTTGCAATGGTGAATGGTATTGTTTCCTTAATTTCTCTTTCTGTTTTTTCATTGTTAGTATATAGGAATGCAAGGGATTTTTGTGTGTTAATTTTATATCCTGCAACTTTACTATATTCATTGATTAGCTCTAGTAATTTTCTGGAAGAGTCTTTAGGGTTTTCTATGTAGAGGATCATGGCATCTGCAAACAGTGAGAGTTTCACTTCTTCTTTTCCTATCTGGATTCCTTTTACTTCTTTTTCTGCTCTGATTGCTGTGGCCAAAACTTCCAACACTATGTTGAATAGCAGTGGTGAGAGTGGGCATCCTTGTCTTGTTCCTGATTTCAGGGGAAATATTTTCAATTTTTCACCATTGAGGGTGATACTTGCTGTGGGTTTGTCATATATAGCTTTTATTATGTTGAGGTATGTTCCTTCTATTCCTGCTTTCTGGAGAGTTTTAATCATGAATGGGTGTTGAATTTTGTCAAAGGCTTTCTCTGCATCTATTGAGATAATCATATGGTTTTTATCTTTCAATTTGTTAATGTGGTGTATTACATTGATTGATTTGCAGATATTAAAGAATCCTTGCATTCCTGGGATAAAGCCCACTTGGTCATGGTGTATGATTTTTTTAATATGTTGTTGGATTCTGTTTGCTAGAATTTTGTTAAGGATTTTTGCATCTATGTTCATCAGTGATATTGGCCTGTAGTTTTCTTTTTTTGTGGCATCTTTGTCTGGTTTTGGAATTAGGGTGATGGTGGCCTCATAGAATGAGTTTGGAAGTTTACCTTCTTCTGCAATTTTCTGGAAGAGTTTGAGTAAGATAGGTGTTAGCTCTTCTCTAAATTTTTGGTAGAATTCAGCTGTGAAGCCATCTGGTCCTGGGCTTTTGTTTGCTGGAAGATTTTTGATGACAGTTTCGATTTCCTTGCTTGTGATGGCTCTGTTAAGATCTTCTATTTCTTCCTGGTTCAGTTTTGGAAAGGTATACTTTTCTAAGAATTTGTCCATTTCATCCAAGTTGTCCATTTTATTGGCATAGAGCTGCTGGTAGTAGTCTCTTATGATCCTTTGTATTTCAGTGTTGTCTGTTGTGATCTCTCCATTTTCATTTCTAATTTTGTTAATTTGGTTCTTCTCTCTTTCCTTCTTAATGAGTCTTGCTAGTGGTTTATCAATCTTGTTTATTTTTTCAAAAAACCAGCTTTTAGCTTTGTTGATTTTTGCTATGGTCTCTTTAGTTTCTTTTGCATTTATTTCTGCCCTAATTTTTAAGATTTCTTTCCTTCTGCTAACCCTGGGGTTCTTCATTTCTTCCTTCTCTAATTGCTTTAGGTGTAGAGTTAGGTTATTTATTTGGCTTTTTTCTTGTTTCTTGATGTGAGCCTGTAATGCTATGAACCTTCCCCTTAGCACTGCTTTTACAGTATCCCATAGGTTTTGGGTTGTTGTGTTTTCATTTTCATTCATTTCTATGCATATTTTGATTTCTTTTTTGATTTCTTCTATGATTTGTTGGTTATTCAGAAGCGTGTTATTTAGCCTCCATATGTTTGAATTTTTAACAATTTTTTTTCCTGTAATTGAAATCTAATCTTACTGCACTGTGGTCAGAAAAGATGACTGGAATAATTTCAATTTTTTTGAATTTTCCAAGACCAGATTTATGGCCCAGGATGTGATCTATTCTGGAGAAGGTTCCATGTGCACTTGAGAAAAAGGTGAAGTTGATTGTTTTGGGGTGAAATGTCCTATAGATATCAATTAGGTCTAGCTGGTCCATTGTGTCATTCAAGGTTTGTGTTTCCTTGTTAATTTTCTGTTTAGTTGATCTATCCATAGTTGTGAGTGGGGTATTAAAGTCTCCCACTATTATTGTGTTACTATTAATTTCCTCTTTCATACTTGTTAGCGTTTGCCGTACATATTGCGGTGCTCCTATGTTGGGTGCATATATATTTATAATTGTTATATCTTCTTTTTTGATTGATCCTTTGATCATTATGTAGTGTCCTTCTTTGTCTCTTTTCACTTCCTTTATTTGAAAGTCTATTTTATCTGATATGAGTATTGCGACTCCTGCTTTCTTTTGGTCTCCGTTTGCATGAAATATTTTTTTCCAGCCCTTCACTTTTAGTCTGTATGTGTCTCTTGCTTTGAGGTGGGTCTCTTGTAGACAGCATATATAGGGGTCTTGCTTTTGTATCCATTCAGCCAATCTTTGTCTTTTGGTTGGGGCATTCAACCCATTTACATTTACGGTAATTATTGATAGGTGTGGTCCCGTTGCCATTTACTTTGTTGTTTTGGGTTCACGTTTATACAACCTTTCTGCATTTCCTATCTAGAGAAGATCCTTTAGCATTTGTTGAAGAGCTGGTTTGGTGGTGCTGAATTCTCTCAGCTTTTGCTTATCTGTAAAGCTTTTGAATTCTCCTTCATATCTGAATGAGATCCTTGCTGGGTACAGTAATCTAGGTTGTAGGTTATTCTCTTTCATTACTTTCAGTACGTCCTGCCATTCCCTTCTGGCCTGGAGGGTTTCTATTGATAGATCAGCTGTTATCCTTATGGGAATCCCTTTGTGTGTTATTTGTTGTTTCTCCCTTGCTGCTTTTAATATTTGTTCTTTGTGTTTGATCTTTGTTAATTTGATTAATATGTGTCTTGGGGTGTTTCGCCTTGGGTTTATCCTGTTTGGGACTCTCTGGGTTTCTTGGACTTGGGTGGCTATTTCCTTCCCCATTTTAGGGAAGTTTTCAGCTATTATCTCCTCGAGTATTTTCTCATGGCCTTTCTTTTTGTCTTCTTCTTCTGGAACTCCTATGATTCGAATGTTGGGGAGTTTCACATTGTCCCAGGGGTCCCTGAGGTTGTCCTCATTTCTTTTGATCCTTTTTTCTTTTTTCCTCTCTGTTTCATTTATTTCCACCATTTTATCTTCTACCTCACTTATCCTATCTTCTGCCTCTGTTATTCTACTCTTGGTTCCCTCCAGAGTGTTTCTGATCTCATTCATTGCATTATTCATTTTTAATTGACTCTTTTTTATTTCTTCTAGGTCTTTATTAAACATTTCTTGCATCTTTTCAATCTTTGTCTCCAGGCTATTTATCTGTAACTCCATTTTGTTTTCAAGATTTTGGATCATTTTTATTATCATTATTCTAAATTCTTTTTCAGGTAGATTCCCTATCTCCTCCTCTTTTGTTTGACTTGGTGGGCATTTTTCATGTTCCTTTATTTGTTGGATATTTCTCTGCCTTTTCATCTTGTTTAGATTGCTGTGTCTGGACTTGGCTTTTTGTATTCTGGAGGTCTGTGGTTCCTTTTTATTGTGGAGGTTTTTCCCCAGTGGGTGGGGTTAGACGATTGGCTTGTCAAGGTTTCCTGTTTAGCAAAGTTTGCGTCGGTGTTCTGGTGCGTGGAACTTGATTTCTTCTCTCTGGAGAGCAATGGAGTGCTCAGTAATGAGTTTTGAGATGGGTCTATGTGTTAGGTGTCACCTTGGGCAGCCTGTATGTTGACGTTTAGGGCTATGTTCCTGCGTTGCTGGAGAATTTGCTTGGTATGTCTTGCTCTAAAACTTATTGGCTCTTGGGTGGTGGTTGGTTTCAGTGTAGGTATGGAGGCTTTTGGACGGTCACTTATTACTTAAAGTTCCATGTAGTCAGGAGTTTTCTGGTGTTCTCAGGCTTGGGGCTTAAGTCTCCTGCCTCTGGATTTCAGTTTTATTCTTCCTGTAGTCTCAGGACTTCTCCAACTACACAGCACTGATAATAAAACTTCTAGGTTAATGGCAAAAAGATTCTCCCCCATTAGGGACACCCAGAGAGGTTCACAGAGTTACATGAAGAAGAGGAGAGGGAGGAGGGAGATAGTGTTGAGCAGGAGGAGAAAAAGGGGGACTCAAGAGGAGAGAGACAGATCTACGCAGTTGTCTGTTCCCAGAGTGTTCTCCATAGCCCAGACACCCACCAAGATTCACAGAATTGGATTGGGAAGAAAAGGGGAAAGGAGGAAATAGAGGTATTCTGAGGTAGAAACAGAGAGTCAAGATTGGGAGAGAATAATCAACACACTCCTGAATAAAAATGGGAACTGAATATTGGATTCTTAAATGTTCACAATTTATATCATATATTGAAAAACAAAAATTAAAAATCTAGAGTAGAGATTAGACTCTTAAAAATACTATATTAAAAACAAAAACCAAAACACACACCAAAAAAAATTTTAAAAATATATATGAAGTTGTTTAAAAAATAGGGCTTCTCTCTTTTTTTTTTTTTTTTTTTGGTAAGGTTATAGTGTATTGAAAATGAAAATTAAGGAGTAGTAGAGGAGTACTAGAGGACTTTAAAAGAAATAAGAGAAAAAGCAAAATAGAAAATAGAAGAGAAAAAGGAGAAAAAAAGAAAAAAAAAAGAATTTTCCCTAATTAAAAAATCGTAAAAATCTATGAAAATGAAAGTTAAGGAGTGATGGAGTAATAGGGAATTTTAAAGGAAAATAAAAGAGAAAAAATAAAAAAGAAAAAATAAAAAAAAATTTTTTTTTTAATTAAAAAAAAAAAAAAGTAAAAATATATCTAGGAATTTCTCTGGAGCTGTTGCGGTCAGTGTGGTTTCGGCTCAGTTTCAGATAGCTCCTCGTTCCAGCTTACACTTTTCGATATCTACAGGCCCCTTCCGGTGTAATCAGTGTTTTCTACAGGGATTTTAATCTGTTGCACCAGTCCCTTCTGAAGCGGTTCCCTTTGTTTATTTGGCTTCTGTTTGCTGGTCTCTTCAGAGCCTCATTTCCGCCCTGACACAGGCGGGCGGAGGTGGACTCTTATTCAGGTGGCTAGTTCCGTCGCTCTGCGGGGAGGGGCTGGCGCTGCGGGGAGGGGCCGACGCTGCAGGGAGGGGCCGACGCTGCAGGGAGGGGCTGACGCTGCGGGGAGGGGCCGGCGCTGCAGGGAGGGGCTGGCGCTGCGGGGAGGGGCCGACGCTGCAGGGAGGGGCCGGCGCTGCAGGGAGGGGCTGACGCTGCGGGGAGGGGCCGACGCTGCAGGGAGGGGCCAGCGCTGCGGGGAGGGGCTGACGCTGCGGGGAGGGGCCGGCGCTGCGGGGAGGGGCTGACGCTGCGGGGAGGGGCCGGCGCTGCGGGGAGGGGCTGGCGCTGCTTTCTCCCTCTGCGCTGCTCAGGATCCCGGCTGCTCTATATGGAGCGCGCCCCGCGCTGCGCGCAGCTCCAGCCCTCGGGTGCTCCACAAAAGCGCGGAACAAAAGGCTGCGCCTGCTCTCTGCGCCTTCCCCGTCAGAACGGTCCAGGCAGCCAGGAACTCGACAGGCGCACTCTCTCCGGGTGCGGCGCGCCCACTCCCTTCCGCGGTCCCAATCTCGGTTTCCGCCGGCCCAGTCGGGTGCGCGCGCCTTCTGCCTCTGCGTCCCCAGCCCCAGTCCCCGCCCGCGCCGGTCTTGCCTGCGCCCTGTGTCTCGCCGCGACCTGCTCCCGCCTCCGGCGGGTCCGGGCCGGTCCGGGCCGGTCCGCAGTCTGCGAGCCCCTCTCCGGACTCTCTCGGTCCCCCCGTTCCGCGAACGGCCGGCAGTGTGCTCGGGCCGGTCAATTTTCTCTCTCTTCCCTGCTCTCCCACAGTTCAAGTTGGCAACTCACAAAAGCTCCCTCCGATTGTCCTCAGGGCACTCAGGCCCGGACCCTACCCCAAGCAATGCCGCCCGCTCCTCTCCGTGCCGCCAACTTGCTGGTGTTGGATGCGGGTGTCTGGGGCACTTTTCTGCTGAGAGTTGCTTTTAGGCACGTAATCTGTGGGTTTTATTTATTGTTTCCCTCCCTGACAACCTGACAGTTGTCCTCCTAGATTCAAACACTTCCCCCTGGCCCACCAGGGCGAGGGTTTCCCGGTGTCTGGAAACGTCCTCTAAAGACTCGCTTCCCTGGACGGATCTCCGTCCTTAGCTCTTTTGTCTCACTTTTTATCTTTTATATTTTGTCCTACCTCCTTTCGAAGACAATGGGCTGCTTTTCTGGGCGCCTGATGACCTCAGCTAGTGATCAGAAGTTGTTTTGTGAAGTTTGCTCTGCGTTCAGATATTCTTTTGATGAATTTGTAGGAGAGAAAGTGGTCTCCCCGTCCTCCTCCGCCATCTTGGCTCCTCCAGTTCCTAATGCCTTTTGAGTTGCTGGTTTCTTCATGAGACATGAGTGCCTTGGGTTCTGTGATATTTTCTTGTATTTTTCAAACACATGTGTAGATATAAATTTATTTTACTTGAAACTAGGAGAACGGTGATGGACAATGCAGGGTTAAGCTAAAGGAAGGTGTTCACAGAAATGAATCTAAAGCATTTGATATGCATTTCAATATGTATAGAGAATTTTTAAAATATGCCTATCCTTTGACATATATATATATTTTTTTCTACTTTTAAGGATATTCCTTAAATTAATGAAAAATTAATACAAATATTTTTGCACAATTTCATATAACATTATTTATAACAGCAAGAATGAAAAGTTAAAATCCAGCAGTAGACTAGTATTTAATAAAGAATAAGCAATTGTATGGCCATTTCAAATGTTCTCTAAGAATGCTTAATGTAGACTGTCACATTACACAATTCCAGGAAGTATGTCATTGTCCAAGTGAATACCTTTTATTTTTATTTATTTTTATTTTTTATTTTTTTTGTGAATACCTTTTAGAATTTTGCAGTACCCAGCATATACTTGTGTACACTAATGACATATCAAACGTTACTGTGTTTAACCTTATATTACAATTAAATAAAAAAGTAGTATTCACACAAAATTATATCTTTGGTATAATCCCAAATATATTTCAATGAATGTATATAGAATTCCTTTAGAAAGATTATAGATACATACATTAAATTGTAATAAACTATTCCTGAGTATTGGAAGTGTAATTGATTTCAGAAATCCTTTTTGGTACTTTCCATCCATTTTTTCTTTTATAATGAGAGCATATTGTTGGAATCAGGAAAAATGATAACTCTCATTTTAATGCTCGTATCTGTTAGTTTGTTAAAATAAACACCATCCACTGGGTTTATAAAAAATAAAATCTTCTATTATACCCCATATGTGGTATTGTCTCTTCATGTCATCATCCAAATTTCCCTCATCATATAGGGACAGAATACCCAAATTACTCTTGTTTTATATGGACATAAGTCCTGGACTGGAGCCCACTTGAATCTAGTATAAACTCACTTTAACTTCATTAAATCTGTAAAGACTCTATTTCCAAATAAGGTCACATGCATAGGACCTGGGCTAGAATTTCAGCATATCATGTTGGGCAACATAATTCAACCTATAAAACTAGGTTTTAGAATTCTTCAAAAATTGCTTTAAAAACAGGGAGAACTTTCTTCCAGCTACCAGGGTTTCACTTTATTGGTTCCTCTGAATAAACAAGATTAATTTATAAAAGGAAGGTTAAAAAAGTATCGCTTGTTTTGGACACACACCATGCCTATCCAGATTTTCATGAATATATCTCACTTCATCTAGAGTTTCTTACTAGAAATGTACTATCTATATATCAAGTGTTAAAATTTGTTTACTCATTTTTGAATTCATATTTATTAACTGGTCTTTTCTTCTACTAATACACAGTCTGGGACTTGGGTTAGGTGTTACATGCTTAATATCACTCCCCTGTGCTTAAGAAACCTGTTTAAACAAATCATGAAGCTGTGACAAAGTACAGAGCACAGAGACACAAATATTTTTAGCTTTTTTCCATTTAAAGTCATGCTGATATTTACAAATGCAGGCAAACTACCGGTTGCCTCAGCATCATTCTCCCACAAACCCTCTAAATCATACTCAGATAAGAGCCCTGAAAATTCCAGCTTTTACAGTGACATTTGCATCTGCAAGTGGAATTCTCTCCTACACTGGTTGGCAGCTGGCTTAGCACTGAAGATTCATGTCCTGTTATTTTCCTTCAGTAAGACCAATAGTTCTTGATAATATAAACTTGGGTTATATTTTCTGTGTGTTAAATGAAAACATTTTATTTTTTTCATTCAAAATATCCAGAACAGATTAAAATTTTTTTTTTTATAAAAATGGAACAAGTAGATATGACATAATGGAATGATTATTTTTTTCTTGTATTCTTTTATTTCCCCACTCTCTTAGACTGAGGACCTTAGGAAACAGAGTCTGAACCAAAATATACACACATATATTCTTTGGCAGGGGTGGGAGGTCTATGTGCAAAGTGAGAGTGAAGGAAAAAAAATGAAAAAAGGAAATGAAACAAGAAAAGGGAGTGGAAATGAATCCAGTTGCCTGTGATTTCACAAGAAAATGCAGTCAATTGTTGAGTTATATGGGGTATCTCTGGACAAGTTTGATGCAATCATGTTATTCGGGAGCTATGGTTTGGGTAGAAGAGTGAGAATTTCTTCTTCTGGTCCCACTGTCTTTCATTGGTCAAGTCCACCTCAGGGGACATGAATTCCCCACACGACTGTACCACACAGGTCTTCCACACAGTCAAGGGAGAAGTCAGAGCCTTACACCTCCATCTGGCCAGTGGTTAGGGTCAGGGTCTCTACTTATTAGTTGGGGACTTCTAGATCTATAGTGATCATGGCCATAGTTGGACTTCATAATCTCCTAAAGTTGTGTGAGTCAGGCTAGGGCTGCTCAGGCCAAGAACAAAGGCAAGTAGTTGAGGTCTAGAGAGTGGGGACCATCAACACAGTTATGGATACACTATCCTATGGAACAAATGCTGATTTTTATAGCTGGGTTGATCTTTAAAAATCATGTAGTCCAAACGTGACTTTAATATATGAGAATATATTTCCATTTTCAGTTAAAATAGAGTAATAGGGACTGAACTTCCCTCCCAACTGAAATTCTTTACCCCACAAAAGTGTAATATATATTAAAAAAAACCAAGAGTTTTCAAGACAATAGACATCAGACAATGGAGGACAGTGATGCCTGAGAAATAGGAAGCAAAGAACATGAGCCCAGTGAACGCTGCCACCTACTTCCTTTAGACTTCCGAAGGTGAGGGAGAAAGACCCAGGAGGAGCTGAGCAGATTCTTTGTGTGAGGAGATGGAGCTGGGAGTGTGGGTGAGCTGAGGAAGTTAGAGTCTACAGTCCTGAGTATCATAAAGAAGACGGCAGCACAAAGAGAGAGCTGCAGACATCGGGCAGATTCCTTTTCAGTGTGCAGTTGAATACACTAACACATGCATCATGCATGCTGTGAGACTATACCCTGGACTGAAAGAATCACATAATAGAAGTATTAGGAGTAACAGGGCCAGCCAAGCACTCACATGAGACTGGGACCAACACCTGTTGTGTGTGTGTGTGTGTGTGTGTGTGTGTGTGTGGCTCAGTTGGGTCCTACTCTTTGCGATCCCATGGACTGTAGCCCATCAGACTCCTCTGGAATTCTCCAGGCAAGAATACTGGAATGGGGTGCCATTCCCTTCTCCAGGGGATCTTCCCAACCCAGGGTTCAAACCAGGGTCTCCAGCATTGCAGGCAGATTGTTTACCATCTGCGCCACCTGGGACCACCAACCAAATTGGAAAAGCCTCATGAGTCAACGGGCATGAGAGTGCACAAAAGAAACCTGCCTATGTATCGGGAATATTTGGTCTTGGCTAAATACTGCTCTGCTTACCAAATGTAAAAGTGAGAACTGAAAGGAACAAACTGTTTGTAGGTAACTTATCTGCATGCATCATGGAACAAAGATCACAAATATTTATATAAAAGCAAAACTATCAAGAACTCAATAGGACAAAATTCACAATGACTAGGAGAAAAACAAAAACTAAAGAAGTACAGACTTGCAAAGAGGTAAGAAACATGAGCCATTTTAAGGAGAAAAGCTATAAACTGAAACTGATTTAGGATTGATAAAGAAATTAAAATGACTAAACGAGGACATTAACAGAGATATGGAACATACAAACACCTTCCAATCTGAGCTTCTAAATATAAAAATTCTGATGTATGAGGTGAAAAATACCCTGGATGAGATTAAGCAAATTACAAATTGTTTAAAAAATAATAATAATAGAGAACTTGAAGACAAGCAGTAGAAACTATTCAAAATGAGACACTAGGAGAAAAGATAAAAATAATAATAAATTACAAGGAGCCAGTGATCCTTGGGACAATTTATGAGGGTCTACTAAAATGTAACTGGAATCGCTGAAGAAGGTTCAACTCTTTAAAGAAAGTGGCTAAATTTTTTCAGAAATCTCAGTTCAGTGAACCCCAAAGTGCAAGAAACATGAAGAAAACGATACCATGGCACACCACAATCAAATTGTTCAAATCCAGTGATAAAGAAAATAACAACCTTAAAACAGCCAGAGAAAAACACATTACATACAGAGGAACAAAAATAAGAATGACAGAAGATGTCTCTAAAATAACAACAATAAAAACAATGCAAATGAGAATACAGTGGAACTATGCCTTTAAATATTAAAAGAACAAAATACTTTCAAACTGAAATTTATACCCAGAAAGTATCTTTCAAAAGAAAGGTAAAACAATACCTATCTAGCATACACAAAATGAGGGAAATCATGACAAACAGACCTGCACTATAGGAAATGTTAAAAGCAGTCTCAAACATAAGGAAAATGATATCAGATGGAAATATGAATTTGCACAATGAATGAAAAGTTTTGAAAACAGTAAATTCTTGGGTATTTATGATTTTTTAAAATTATCTACAACTTTAAAATAACTATCTAAATAAAATAATATCAACATATTGTGGGCTTTAAAAAAAACAAAATATGTGACAATAATTGCACAAAGGTGAAGAGGAAGAGAAATGAAAATATTGTAAAATTCTTAAATTACAGGTGAAGAGAATGGGTTTAATATAATTTGAAATTAGTGATAAATAAGATGTCCACTCTAAATTCTCCAGAAATCACTGAAATAACAAAATAATTGTAGCTAGTATGTAAATAAAGGATATAATATGGACTCATAAAGTAACATTTAATTAATTCAAAAAAGAGCAGAAAAAGAGACATACATATATACGAACCCGGTTCTCCCTCATTGTAGGCAGACGCTTTACTGTCTGAGCCACCAGGAAAGTCTATATATAAATGAACCATAAAATCATGAAAATATTAGAGAATTACATATCTGGTAAAGTATTTATATTTCGTATTTATTAAGAACTCTCAAAGTTCAATAGCAAGAAATAAAACAGTAAAAATAAAATGTAGGCAAAAGATTTGAACAGATACTTGACCAAAGAAGATATACTTACAGCTACTAAGTACTTGAAAAGAAGTTCAACATCATTTAATCAACAGAGAAATGAAATTAAAACTACAATGAGATACTGCTAGAAATGTTGAAATTTAAAAATTGACCATACCATACGTTGGCAATGAAGGAGTGAAACTGGAAATTTCATAAACTGCTTGTGCAAATGTAAAATGATATAGCTACTTCAAGAGATAGTTTCTTTAAAAAATGACAGTAGATGTCCATACAAAGAACTGCACACAAATTCCAGTAGCAATTTTAATATCCCAAACTAAAAATAACCAAAATGTCTATTGTTAGGTAAATGGCTTAGCAAGCTGTGTTATGTTCATGTAGTGGAATACTTCTCAGCAATAAAAAGGAATGAAATATTGAAACATGCAACAAAATGGATAAATTTCAAAATCATGCTGAGTGGTAGATTCAAGAAAAGAAAATATATTGTATGATTCCAGTTATGAGTTACTAAAATTCTAGAGCATAAAAACTAATCTATAGAGACAGAAAACATACTAGTGGTTGCCTGGAAATGGGAGAAGGACAAGGAAACCTGGATGGGAATGATTACAAGGACCCTGAGAAGTTATTGATGTATTCATTATTTTGATTGTAACAGAGGTTCATGGTGTGCACATATGTGAAAACTAATCAAACTAATCAAAACTAATCAAACCAGAGCTTGATCCCTGGGTAGAGAAGATCCCCCAGAGGAGGAAATGACACTCCACTCCAGTATTATTGCCTGGAAAATGCAATGGGCAGAGAGGCCTGGGGGCTACAGTCCATGGGCTGGCAAAGACTTGGATATGGCTGAGCAATCAACCAAGGATGGTCCAGGATGGCGCTGTTTATACTTGAATCCTCAGAGAACCAATACAAGCTCACAAGTTCAATAAGGTGATTTTTTAAAGTGCTTACTCCATGTCACACTATGTATTAGGCATAGTGAACAAGTCAGGCATGGTCTTCACCTTTTGAAGTTTTGTACTGAGAAAATTGTCATTATACATTTAAATAATAAAGCACAATTTGACAGGTATATAGGAGAGCTCTAAATATTACTGATGAGCAGCAAAATTATAATGTTCATATTTTTTAGGAAAATGCATATAATCTTGTTACTTGGTTGGGTCTGTATTGCCTTCAAATCCAATGACAATTTCTGATATAATTTACACTAGTGTAATAGTTCTAATGAGTAAGACATTCTAATCTCCATATACACTTTCACTGCCTTTGGTTTTACCTCTGAATTTGTATCTTCTTTGTCTTATTTCACTTTTCTATGTTTAGAAATTGTGGTGTCACTTTATTCAATGTCTCATTTCATTGTCTGATTTTATCTCAACTGAAAGAGACCTCTTGCTTATTTTACCTGTGGAAAAGAGTCAGATTTTTCTGAACTTTGTTAAATTTACGCTTCCTTTGCAAGACAAGTACTTCATAGGAAATTTTGATGTGGGTGTGCAATAAATGCATTTCCTCTGTTTCCCAAATATTTGTTTCCTTTATTCTTTCAAAAACATTAAGCTTGTGAAATTCTTGAAAAATATAGTCTTAAAATTTTCTTGAAACCTGAAACTTGTGTGTACCTCAGCGTTTGCTCAGGCTCTTAGCTTTCACCTAAATGCCATTTCCAGAGCATCATATGTTTCCTCTTAGCATTTCACAACCTTTTAAATTTTCAATGAAAAGTTTTCCTCCAATTCAGTTTTCACACTGAAAGAAAGTTTTTAATACCTTTGTAAGGGTTACCCTGTAAGTATGTGAAGAGAAAAATCAAAGTTGCTCTAAGAGGCAGATAGTGAATGATTGACTAAGCTGGTGTGTTCTCTCTTAGGTCTTGGGGCGTATAGAATTATACAGCCTGAGAGCTGAGGGGGCCAAACTCTCAGGACTCACAGCTATGACAAACCATTGGCTGGGATGTTCAAGCTAGGTTCTATCATCAGCTAATTGACTCACCCGTTCACTCAGAACATGAGATAATTGGTGATGGAGCAAAATCTTCATAACTCCAAATCATGAATGTCAGAATTTCGTGGGAATTGCTCATTTATTCTTTCAGCATTTATAACATATTTATCCAACAAATTACAAGATCATGGCTACTAATTTTCCAGTTCTAGATGAACACCAAGCTTCTACACTTCTTCCTTAATTATGCCAGGCTGTATAAAATCATGGGTCTCAAGATCCTGTGACATCGTTTTTCACTCACTCATTATTTCTCTGATAGCTGTCATACCATCTTAGATTCTTATCTCATTCATCCATTTAAGCATTTTTGAGATCTACTATGATCTAAGTTCTTTGCCTACCTTTTGATAAGTAATACAGTCTCTCCTCACTTAACAAGTCTACATTTCAGTTGGGTAGGAAAAAAAACCACAAACAGATCATTACAGTGGTGTGTCCAGAAAAGTAAAGGACAAAGAAAGACATATCAAGTTTTCCTGTCACTAATCCAGTAAAATTTCCCATAGATTTTCTTCTCATTCTGAACACGAGAATGAAATAATATCCTTATCATGTCCAGAGTCAGCTAGTACAATTCAGCATCTGGTGCTACGGTCCCCACCGCAGTTTATGGTATAAATGAACCTGCCTCCTGCTTGATCTAGTTTAAGTTATTATGATTTATATCAGGGAATCCACGTAGAAATTGATTAGACATGATAGATTTGAAATAGAATTTATTCAAGGGAAAAATATCCATTCTAGGTTAAAATCCCTTATCAAGTAAAAGTTGCTATGTAACTACATAATGTTACTCATATTCTGAAAATGATATAGCTTTTAAAAAGTAAGTCATGTTTTCTTTAAAGTGTTTTCTCATTTTCTCTAATGCCTCTAGATAGAGACTTCTACTACTACTGCACAAATTTAAATAAAACATATTGACCATTAAATTCTGATTACAGTATACACAGTAGAGAGTTAGTCATACTTGGAATCCTTACTGAGGACATAGTGGGGTTTGATGCACTATTTGAGGCAGATTTTCCAAAGATTTTTATTGTCTTGACTTGTCCTAAAAAGAAGAAATAAAAGTCTGTATTAAATAAAAGCCCAAAGAATTATTAGGATTGTATGGCTCCAAAGAGGGCAAGAGAGTCATATAAGTAATAAGAACATCTGTTGCCTGAAACTCAACATTCTCTTTTCCAACCAAATAGTATGCCCCTGCAGGGAGAGACTATCATATATCTTTGGGCTGGCAATACTTAATTCTCTATTCTGTATTTGGAAGGCACTCAATAAACATTCTGCAATGATTATAAAAATATAATGAAGATGAAGTTATTTTAATTTTAAATTATGTTAAATTCTGGGAAGATTTCATAATAAAAGTAAATTTAATATTTCCCCCTGTTCTATTCTTTGTTCTTTAGGACATTTTGTAAGTATGGCTTGCCTATTCAGAATGACATTATGTATTATTCTCAAAAGGCATGATTTTTTTTTAAATCTCTTGAGTTATATTGATTTGAAATAAACATGTCCTTAAAATTCTAATTTAATGTTCTCAGAAAATCTTACCATTATGGAAGTCACTTTCATATGTTCCTGTGAGAGTCAGGGAAGAGATTTGAATTTCTACTTGATTTCTTGCTTCTATTCAATTTCCTACACAGGATGTCAATTCATCTCTTACTTGTGACTTTCATAGGGAGATACGATAGCTTCATTGGCAGAAGGGAAAGGACTATATTTATAATTGTCAGTATTTTTATAGCAACAAGCTGTTGGATCAACAAAAGATAATACAGACTGAGCTGTTTGTATTTTTACAGCTATAATTTAATCTTTCTTGGGAGCAGTATGTAACTTTCCTTTTATGTTTATTTAGTTATCTTCAACTTGAGGCCCCTTTGGTGCTTTTGAGTTGTCAGTTATTATAATACTGTTTCTAATTTTTTTTTCTGTGAAAGTGGAAAAAATTTTTTTTAAATGTCTAATGATTACAAAAGGAAATGACACTGTAAGAAAGGTATTGTTAAAATGAAATGCTAAATGTCAAAGTTCTTAAAGTGGAGCAGAAAACTTACATTTGTTTCTAATTATACTGTACCGGCAAACTGAAAAATACAAACAGAGTCTAAAATTAGGATAAATCGACGAATAAATCAAAATTGCTTTTAAAATGCCTTCTCTTTGCTAGATGATCAAAATACTTATTTTTCTTCTGTAGGGAATGCAACCTGTTCTATACAGCCTTCTTGACTGATTGAGAATGAAATCGAACATTCTTTGTATTTTTTTCACATCTACCTCAGTCATATGTCATCATCTTGTATTTTGCAGTTTCCCATATTTTCTGCTTTAACAATCAGTTTCTTATTCATCTAGGTGTATATATCCTCAAGAGGGTCTTTGAAGAATATATAAACACTATTATGTTAGATGAAATCCTGCTATTTCAGTAGGTAACCACTGACTCTGTATCACTAGTTTCCTTTACAGTTCACAGAAGCCAAAACAAGACAAGTATTCTTATGGATCACAAATCACACTATAATTCATCAATGGACAATGAGCAGAAATGAAATCCTATGATTTTCATTCATCTTTTCATTTCAGAGTAATTTTGACTAAACTAGTAGGAATATTCAAGATAAAATCTGTTTTGTTTGGTTTTCCATTATTAATTAATAAATTGTGTAGAGTTTAGGAAGAAGATAGTAGATTATAAATTAAAACTTGAGCCACATTCCTGACCTTGTAGGTGACCATGGATAAGTTACCTTTCAGGTATCCTTAGGTAAATTATGAGGGAACAATAAGTCTCTAGAATTTTCTGAAGCTTAAAAAAAGAATCCCTCCAACATATATATTTTTTTTAAACGCTGAAAGAATGTAGCAAGGCTAGATGTTTTATTTCAAACTACTCCATATGACATTTTTAATTAAAGCAAGTTTAATTAAAATTTGATTGCTGCCATGAAGATGGGCATTACTTTCTTCATGTATCACTAAGACCATATGTTTCAAATACGCTGTTTGAGTTGCACCTTAACAGTTATCACATGAGAACAAAGAAAAGAGACTTTCATATCTATATTTATCCATTTAAAATTATTGAGGGAAAGTCAATAAATATATCAAAATATAGTTGTTTGAGATAAGTACCTCAGAGTTGTTATCACAACATAAAATATTAAAAGGTTTGTGCAGCAACTATAAAATGGGAATTATGTTCTTCAATGAAGCCACAAGATATCAGATATGTCATTTCAGTTGGGTTGCATAGGACTAAAGTAATCAATACATTAGTTTCATAAACATTACGAAGCTATATTCTCATATCTAAGTTAAAATCAACCAAGATTTTAAAGCTCCATGAAACTTCTACTTCTAAAATTCTAGTGAATAATTTATCTTGCTCTATATTCTTCATCCATAGTTCTCTTATGTCTTTGAATGATTTTTCTTGGAATATGTGTTTCATGATTACTCATTTTGTAATGCATGTCAGTTCTGAGATCACGCTGTATATGCATTCTCTCTACTCTCCCTCACTTCTTCCTAGTATTGTATGCACTACATTAGCAGAAACAAGTTTTGCTTCCTTTGGGTCTTCTTTTCAATGCTTTGGACGTTTCGAAATAAGGACTTATTTTCTATAAGGCAAATCATAAGCTGTAATATGCAGATACATGTATTCCTCATCTTTTTTATGTTTTGTTTTATTGTGCTCAAAAGATATTGCAAGCCTTACAAATTTAAGGTTTGTGGCAAGTCTACCAGCACCATTTTTTTCCAACAGCATTTCCTCACTTTGTGTCTCTCTGCGTCACAGTTCAGTAATTCTCACAATATTCCCAACTTTTTCATTATTGCTATGTTTATTAGGGCTTCCCTTGTGGCTCAGCTGGTAAAGAATCTGCCTGCAATGCAGGAGACTTGGGTTTGATCCCTGGGTTGGGAAGATCTCCTGGAGAAGGAAAAGGTTACCCACACCAGAATTCTGGCCTAGAGAGTTCCATTGACTTTATAGTATATGGGGTTGCAAAGAGTCTGATACGACTGTTTGTTATGGTAATCTGTGATCAGTGATCTTTGATGCTACTGCGGTAATTGTTTGGGGCATGATGAATTGTGCTCACATAAAACAGCAAACTTAATTGATAAATGTGTGTGTTCTGACAGCTGTACCAGCTGGCAGCTTCCTCACATCTCTCACCCTCTCCTTGAACCTCCCTATGCCCTGAGACACAACAGTATTGAAATTAAGCTGATGACTAACCCTACAATCCCCTCTAAGTGCTTAAGTGAAGAGTCACATGTCTCTCACTTTAAATCAAAAGTTAGAAATGATTAAGCTTAGTGAAGAAGGCATGTTGAAAGCTGAAAACTAGGCTTCTTGCACCAATAATTAGCTAAGCTATCAGAGAAAAGGAAAAGGTCTTAAAGAAAATTAAAAGTGCTATTACAGTGAACAAATGGATGATAGGAAATCAACACAGTTTTATTACTGTTATGAAGAAAGTTTTACTAGTCTGATCAAACCAGCCACAATAATCCCTTAAGACAATGCCTAATTCAGAGCAAGACCCTAATTCTCTTAAATTTTGTGATGTCTGAGACAGGTGAGGAAGCTGCAGGGGGCAAATATGAAGCCAGCAGAAGTTCATGAGGTTTAAGAGAATAAGCCATCTCCATCACATAAAAGTGCAAGGTGAAGAAACACCTTGATGTACTGAAGTAGAGGTGGCAGCAAAGTATCCAGACACTCTAGTTAAGGTAAATCATGAGGGTGGCTACACTAAACATTGGGGCTTTCCTGGTAGTTCAGCTGGTAAAGAATCTGTCTGCAATGTGGGAGACTCTGGTTCAAATCCTAGGTTGGGAAGATTCCCTGAAGAAAGGTTAGGCTACCCACTCCAGTATTCTTGGGCTTCTCTGGTGGCTTAAGTGGAAAAGAATCCACCTGCAATGCGGGAGACCTAGGTTTGATCCCTGGGTGGGAAGATCTCCTTGAGGAGGGAAAGGCTACCCACTCCAATATTCTGGCCTGGAGAATTCCATGAACAGTGAAGCCTGGTGAACTACAGTCCATAACGTCACAAAGAGTCAGACATGACTGAGCGACTAAGTACGTGGACACACACACACACACACACACACACACACACACACACACCCCAACAGATTTTCAATGTAGAGAAAAGAGTCTTATACTGGAAGAGGATGCCATCTAAGGCTTTCTTAGCTAGAGAAAAGTTGGTGCTTGGCTTCAAAGCTTCAAAGCATATGCTAGCTATCTTGTTAGGGGCTAGTCAGCCAGTGACCTCTAAGTTGCTCACTTACTGTTATGAAAATCCTAGCCCCTTAAGAATTATGCTAAATCTACATTGCCCATGATTTAGAATGAATGAAACAACAAAGCCTGGATGATGGCACATCTGCTTATAACATGGTTTATTGAATATTTTAAACCCACTGTTGAGACCTACTGCTCAGAAAAAAAGATTCTTTTAATAACATTACTGCTCATTGACAAGGCACCTGATCACCCAAGAACTCGATGGAGATATGCAATGAGATTAATGATGTTTTTATGCCTGCTAACTCAACATCTATTCTGCAGCCAATAGACCAAGGAATAGTTTTAGTTTTCAGGTCTTATTATTTAAGAAATACAATTTTTAAGGCTATATACAGCTGTCATACATAGTGATTCCTTTGACGGTCTGGGTAAAGTCAATTGAAAACCTTCTGGAAAGGCTTTAGTATTCTAGATGCCACAAACTCATGATTCACAGGAAGAGGTCATTATTGGAGTTCAATTTATCAAACGGAGTTTGGAAGAAATTGATTCCAACCCTCATGGATGACTTGGAGGGGTTCAAGATTTCAGTGAAGTAATTAACTGCAGATGTGTGGAACTAGCATGAGAACTAGCTTTAGAAGTGGAGCCTGAACATGTCACTGCATTGCTCCAATTTCATAATCAGACTTTAAGAGGTGAGGAGCATAAGGATGCTTCTTATGGATGATCAAAGAAAATGATTTCTTGAGATGGAATCTTCTCCTGATGAAGATATTGTGATGACTATTGAAATGACAACAAAGGATTTAGACTATCACATAAACTTAGTTGGTAAGGAAGCAGCAGGGTTTAAGAGGATTAACTCCAATTTTGAAAGAAGTTCTACTGTGAGTAAAATACTGTCCAACAGCTTTGCATGCTACAGAGAAATCTTTCATGCAAAGAAGAGCCAGTTAATGTGGCAGGCTTCATTGTTGTCTTATTTTAAGAAATTGCCAGCACCATTCCAACCTTCAGCAGCCACCACCGGGATCATTCAGCAGCCATCAGTAATAAGACAAGATCCTTGACCGGTAAAATGATTATGACTCGCTGAGGCTTGGATGATGGTTAGCGTTCCTTTTTAGCAATAAAGTATTTTAAAATTAAGTTATATATACTGTTTTTTCAGACATAATGCTATTGCACACTTCATAGACTACAGTGTAGTATAACATAACTTTTACATACACTGGGAAAACAGAAATTTGTATGACTCACCATATTGTGATATTTGCTTTATTGTGGTGGTCTGGAACCAAACCCGCAATATCTCTGAGGTATGCTTGTATAAATAATCTATTTGTAGACAGGCTAATTATACCAGTCCAAATAAAGAGAAAATTCCTTCATATTTGGATTTGTCCACTGGCAAATAAATGTGAGAAGCTGGCCAAAATATAATTTAATTCCTTTGGGATTGCTATTTAAGGAGAAAAAAAAAAAAAACAAAAATGATCAGTTTTAACAAATTCTCTTATATACTCCTCCCTAGGCATGTAAATAATAAAAACAACTTATCCTCTATGGATAAATTCATGTCCTCCTCCCCAACTTCTTCATTTTTTGATTAGAGGTAAAACAACTAAGTCAACATTTTTCATATAAAATTTCCAAGACTTCTAAAATGTTATGTAAGAAAATGTTACTTAGTATATTAAGAAAAACTTCAAATTGGCACCACATTATCCACATAACAAAACGTCAGGACTAGAGGGAAACCCAAAGGTCAAAAAAATTGGTTCCAAATATCTTCCAACTCTTGTAATACACAAATCCTCAATTTAAAGCTAGTCAGTTAAAATGTTTTTAGTTTATTTAGGCATTAGATATCAATTAAGGCAGCAAGGACTGTGGATCCAAAAGACAAGGAAAATACACTGAAAGAAGCTATAGTTGCTTAGCAACTTTTTCTCTATTGAAGAATTTGATATTATTTTCCATTTTGTAATGTTGGGCACAGAGTTTAAGTGGAAAGTGTCTGCCCAGAATTTTTGTCAAGCTCATGAGATGAGGAGATATAAATGCAATGATGACTAAGGCAAGCTAAACTCAAAGGACAAAGATCTCAAGAAAATGGGCTTGTAGAGATGCGAGGACAACATTCTTATCCTTGAGGCATTTGTTAACATTACACTTCCAGAGTGTAAGAGATGGAGAAACTAGGAGGGAAGTAGGCAAAGAGGCTCAGGAAAACTTTTAACCGTCTCTTAACACTGGAGGAACACAAATTGGAAATTAGAGTCTGCTGAGGAGTAGATGCAATGATAATACTACATATTTCCAGGAATACAGGCAAGTTGAAAATGTTTTACCTCTCACAAAGTTTGAAACCTATTCTCAAATTGTATCGATATCCAATTAGACCAGAGAACCTGCCCCGACCCTAGCTACTGGCTAGAATAATTATATCTTTGAGGAAGATAATATCATCCAGAGCTTCTTCACAGTATAGCATTGTGGCTCAGATGGTAAAACGTCTGCCTGCAATGCAGGAGACCTGGGTTAGATCCCTGGGTTGGTAAGATCCCCTGGAGGAGGGCATGGCAGTTCTTGCCTGGAGAATCCCATGGATAGAGAAGCCTGGTGGGCTACAGTCCATGGGGTCGCCTAGAGTCAGACACGACTGCTCAACTCACACACACACACACACAGAAGTTCTTACCTGGGCAGTCATAAGATGCTCAACATTCAATTAAACCAGTAGCAACAATAACAATAGCAACAATAGAAATAAGCCTAAAAGAGAAGAGTGCCAAATGATCAAAAGCACAAGAGAAAGAATAGGTGCCAGAAACAGACCCAGAGATGATCTAGTTATTGACAGAACACAGACTGTAAGTGTAATTAATATCTTTAGGGACTTCCCTGGTGGTCCAGAGGTTAAGAATACCCACTTCCAATCAAGGGGGCGTGGATTTGATGCCTGATTGGGGAACTAAGATTCCACATGCTGCATGGAATGGCCAAGAAAAAATGAAGTTCAGTAAAATGTCAAGATAGAGAGTTTCAGAAAGCGCTGGAATATATATATATATATATATATATATATAATCAAAGTTCTAGAACTGAAGGATAAATAACTGAAATTCAGCACTTGGTGATTAAATTGCCAGCAGATTAGATACAGGAAAACAGAGATGTAGGTCAGTAGAAAATAACCAGACTAAAATACAAAGAGAAAGGAAGGAAGGAAAATACAGAAAGAGATTAGAAGACTGAAAGGATATTGGAAATTATGTAACATTTGTAGAAGAGAAAAAGAGGAGAGGGAGAATGGGATTGAAACAGTAGTTGAATAGAAACTGGCAAAACATTTTTTAAAGCTGAAAAAAGATATCGACACAGCTTTGCAAAGCCTTACTACTTCCCAGGTGGCACAGAGGTAAAGAATCTGCCTGCTAATGCAGGAGACTCAATAGACTTAGGCTGGGTCCCTGGATCAGGAAGATCCCTTGGAGTAGGAAATGGCAACCCACTCTGGTATTGTCACCTGGGAAATCCCATGGACAGAGGAGCCTGGTGAGCTACAACTCATGGGGTCGTCAAGAGTTGAGCTGAACGACTGAGCATGGGCATACACACATTGCTTCTTAAAACTGTGAATATCAAAAATATCACGTCTGTAGGTTTATTCTCTACATCTGTGACTCCATTTCTGCCTCGCCATTAAGTTCATCTGACCGTTTTTCTAGATTCCACATACAAGAATATTATACAATATTTGCTTTTCTCCTTCTGATTTCACTTACAGTTACCCAGGGAGTGAGGTGGTGGGATGAATCGGGAGATGGGGACTGGCACACACTCAGGGTAGTGCTGGTTTAATCGCTGTGTTGTGTTTGACTCTTGCAATCCCCTGGATGTCAGCCCGTCAGGCTCCTCTGTCCATGGGATTTTCCAGGCAAGAATTCCAGGCAAGTATGTTGCCATTTCCTTCTCCAGGGGAACCTTCCTGACCCAGGGATTAAAGTCACATCTCCTGCATTGCAGGTGGATTCTTTTACCACTGAGCCACAGGGAAGCCCACACATACACTGCGATGTATAAGATAGATAACAAATGAAAGCTTCCTGTGTAGCACAGGGAGCCCTGCTCAAGTGGTCTGTGGTGACCTAAACGGGACTGTCTGTGTGTAACTGCTTCACTTTGTTACACAACAGGAGCTAACACACCTTATAAAGCAGCTTACTCCAACAAAAATTAATTTAAAAATCACATCTAGGTATGCTGTAGTAAAACCAGTAAAAAAATTAAGAGAAAATCTTCAAAGGAGCCCAAGTAAAGAAAAAAAAAAAAAAAAAAAAACCCATTGGGTTTTCAGACTTGAAGTAACTGTCATTTTTTTCATTTTCTTACATCTTTATAGTGATGCATTTCTCTAGTTTAATTCATTCTATCATCCTTTATTCTAGGAACTTGTAAAAATGCAAAAACAAATGCATAGGGCTGGGAAATTTGAATGACAGAAGATCATGTTTCTTTAAAAATCAGTTCATATTACTTGTTTTATTTCCCCTTTTTAGCATGAATTGTTTTCCCATTTATAATTTTACTTGGAAATTAGGAGGTGATGCTTTTTGCTTGATTTACTGGGAATTTTAATATTCTAGATATTTCCAACTTGATTTGTCATTTTCCCATGAGCTATTCAGACTTTCTTGCACATATGTCCCCCACTGTTCCATTCAATACACAAACTTTGATGTTTTCAAATTCAGTTCATAGTGACTATGAAACTTGAATCTTTGTTTTTAGGTCACAGTTCCATTATAAAATATTTATAAGAGTTAGAGAATAATTATTTTACTCTTGGAATATAGAGCTATAATGTTTTTGAGTGAGGACATTCTTAAAAATGATATAGGGGCCCATCCTCCTGATCTCTATTTAAACCAAATTTGAAGAAAATAACCAAGAAGAATTGCCATGTCCTTTGCATTTATATTTTGCTCATTTCTTATTGGACAAATCATTACCTAAATAAGCAGGGACAAGATAACTACAGTGGTCAATTTTAGGAACAAAGATTTGTACAAGAGTAAATAAAAAGACAATAGAGGAAGTGATTTGGAAAATTACGTAGGAAAAGCAGAAAAGAGAAGAAGAATTAGAGAGGAGTATTGTTTAAAACAATTCACAAAGAAAAGGGTTAGATTTAGTTGTTCACGCTTAACTAATATCGTCAGCCTCTATTACGGGCCTGCCTATGTCTTAGACTCTAAACAAAATGGAGAAAATTCCTGTTTTCAAATAACTTATATTCTAGTAGTTATATATCGGTTAAGATTAGGTTGTCTGCATTAAAAAATGTTTAAAAAGATGAGAAAAATCACAGTTTTCCCTCTAACATTAAAAATAAAACAACACAGAATATAACTTAGTCCTGATATGGTGATTTCAGAATCACTGTGTTCATTCTCCATCTTTATTTTTTCACCACAATCACTTGTTAGTGTTAGCTGCTTCAGTTCAGTTCAGTTCAGTTCAGTCGCTCAGTCGTGTCCGACTCTTTGCGACCCCGTGAATCGCAGCATGCCAGGCCTCCCTGTCCATCAACAACTCCCAGAGTTTACTCAAACTCATGCCCATCCAGTCGGTGATGACATCCAGCCATCTCATCCTCTGTCACCCCCTTCTCCTCCTGCCCCCAGTCCCTCCCAGCATCAGGGTCTCTTTCAATACTCGACGCTTCGCAAGAGGTGGCCAAAGTATTGGAGTTTCAGCTTCAGCATCAGTCCTTCCAATGAACACCCAGGACTGATCTCCTACAGGATGGATTGGTTGGATCTCCTTGCAGTCCAAGGGACTCTCAAGAGTCTTCTCCAACACCACAGTTCAAAAGCATCAATTTTTAGGTGCTCAGCTTTCTTCACAGTCTGACTCTCACATCCACATATGACCACTGGAAAAACCATAGCCTTGACCAGACGGACCTTTGTTAGCAAATTAATGTCTCTGCTTTTTTTATATGCTATCTAGGTTGGTCATAACTTCCTTCCAAGGAGTAAGCGTCTTTTAATTTCATGGCTGCAATCACCATCCGCAGTGATTTTGGAGCCCCAAAAGATAAAGTCTGACACGGTTTCCCCTGTTTCCCCATCTATTTGCCATGAAGTGATGGGACCAGATGCCATGATCATAGTTTTCTGGATGTTGAGCTTTAAGCCAACTTTTTCACTCTCCTCTTTCACTTTCATCAAGAGGTTCTTTAGTTTCTCTTCACTTTCTGCCATAAGGGTGGTGTCATCTGCATATCTGAGGTTATTGATATTTCTCCCAGCAATCTTCATTCCAGCTTGTGCTTCTTCCAGCCCAGCGTGTCTCATGATGTACTCTGCGTATAAGTTAGTTGCTTAGTTGTGTCTAACTCTTTGCAACCACATAGACTCTAGCCTGGCAGGCTCCACCATCCATGGAATGCTCACATAGTAAATAGCTTCAAAGAGGATGAGATGGTTAGATAGCATCACTGACTCAATGGACATGAATTTGAGCAAACTCCAGGAGATGATGGACAGAGGAACTTGATATGATGCAGTCAATGTCACAAAGAGTTAGACACCAATTAGCAAATGAACAACAACAAAATCCTCAAAGCAAAGCACTGTTCAAAACAGCTACTGGGTTTGTTAGGCATCTGTATGTCTTCTTTGGAGAAATGTCTGTTTAGTTCTTTGGCCCATTTTTTGATTGGGTCATTTATTTTTCTGGAATTGAGCTGCAGGAGTTGCTTGTATATTTTTGAGATTAATCCTTTGTCTGTTTCTTCATTTGCTATTATTTTCTCCCAATCTGAGGGCTGTCTTTTCACCTTACTTATAGTTTCCTTTGTTGTGCAAAAGCTTTTAAGTTTCATTAGGTCCCATTTGTTTAGTTTTGCTTTTATTTCCAATATTCTGGGAGGTGGGTCATAGAGGATCTTGCTGTGATTTATGTCAGAGGGTGTTTTGCCTATGTTCTCCTCTAGGAGTTTTATAGTTTCTGGTCTTACATTTAGATCTTTAATCCATTTTGAGTTTATTTTTGTGTATGGTGTTAGAAAGTGTTCTAGTTTCATTCTTTTACAAGTGGTTGACCAGTTTTCCCAGCACCACTTGTTAAAACACATGAAAAGATGCTCAACATCACTCATTATTAGAGAAATGCAAATCAAAACCACAATGAGGTACCATTACACGCCAGTCAGGATGGCTGCTATCCAAAAGTCTACAAGCAATAAATGCTGGAGAGAGTGTGGAGAAAAGGGAACCCTCTTACACTGTTGGTGGGAATGCAAACTAGTACAGCCGCTATGGAAAACAGTGTGGAGATTTCTTAAAAAACTGGAAATAGAACTGCCATATGACCCAGCAATCCCGCTTCTGGGCATACACACTGAGGAAACCAGATCTGAAAGAGACACGTGCACCCCAATGTTCATCGCAGCACTGTTTATAATAGCCAGGACATGGAAGCAACCTAGATGCCCATCAGCAGATGAATGGATAAGGAAGCTGTGGTACATATACACCATGGAATATTACTCAGCTGTTAAAAAGAATTCATTTGAATCAGTCCTAATGAGATGGATGAAGCTGGAGCCCCTTATACAGAGTGAAGTAAGCCAGAAAGATAAAGAACATTACAGCATACTAACACATATATATGGAATTTAGAAAGATGGTAACGATAACCCTATATGCAAGACAGAAAAAGAGACACAGAAATACAGAACAGACTTTTGAACTCTGTGGGAGAAGGTGAGGGTGGGATGTTTTGAAAGAACAGCATGTATATTATCTATGGTGAAACAGATCACCAGCCCAGGTGGTATGCATGAGACAAGTGCTCCGACCTGGTGCACTGGGAAGACCCAGAGGAATCGGGTGGAGAGGCAGGTGGGAGGGGGGATCGGGATGGGGAATACGTGTAAATCCATGGCTGATTCATATCAATGTATGACAAAACCCACTGAAATGTTGTGAAGTAATTAGCCTCCAACTAATAAAAAAAACCAAAACAAAAAACAGCTACTGGGGCACCAGCCTTCACATCCATACCAGACGGCAAGAAAAGGGAAGGGTAAAAAACAAAGGAGAACTATTAACCCTTAAATCTCTCTAGGAGTCTTTTTCCAAAACTTCCACTCATAACTTATAGGTCAGGACTTAGTCATGTGACACCTGAAGCTAAAAGGAAGATTGGGGAATAAGAAATTTTTATCAGGCATATTGCTGCTCCAAATAACATCACTTTGGTTGTTCCTAAAGCAGAAGGAGAAGATGGAGAGTACTTAGGGGTCCAGTTGGCTCTGTTATGGATATAAACACATGAATATGGTTATTTTAATAAAATGTTACTCAGCATTTCAGTGGAACTGTAATTAACCCAGTGTTGTCTTGTTTTATAATTGTTTGCTTCTTATGGTCTTCAAACCATGGATCTATATATAATGTTGTGAAAAATAAAGAGATCCAGGTTGGCTGAGAAAATCTATTTTCTCCTAGCTGGCCCTATCTGTTATTGTTCATCTAAAGCCACATTTCGGAGAAGGCAATGGCACCCCACTCCAGTACTCTTGTCTGGAAAATCCCATGGATGGAGGAGCCTGGTGGGCTACAGTCCATGGGGTCGCTAAGAGTCAGACACAACTGAGCGACTTCTCTTTCACTTTTCACTTTCATGCATTGGAGAAGGATATGGCAACCCACTCCAGTGTTCTTGCCTGGAGAATCCCAGGGACGGGGGAGCCCAGTGGGCTGCTGTCTCTGGGGTCGCACAGAGTCGGACACGACTGAAGTGACCTAGCAGCAGCAGCAGCAGCAAAGCTGCATTTATTTTGCTCCAATCTGTAAAAGCCTCCTTTTTAATATGGGACTGGGAAAATTATTTAAACTCTTAATTTCATTTGTAGAACTACTTACAGATATTGCGTTTGGACATTTAAGAGACTAACGAGAGCTGGACAATTATCTCATAGGATTATTCACAAATAAAAGTAACATATTTATGTTCTCAATAGTCTAAGAGCCAGAGAGTTGGCATGAGACACTACCCACTCAATCTTAAGTCAGTTACTCATATTCCTATTTCAGTTATTCATACTAAGGTTATATATAAATAATCTCCAAAAGCACCTGAAAGTTTCAATTCCATTATACTTCTTTCCTGTGGCTGATTACTGGTAGTAGAAGTATGAGTTTCTCTTACAAACTACTTTTGTAAAGTTGAACTCTATTAGAGTATTAATAAGGAACATATCAATTGCTTTCCAGTTCCTATTTTCTCTTTCTTACACTATGAGGAAATAAATTAATAGTTAACTTGTTTTCTGAATTAATTATTCAATTTCCTGAGAACAGGAGCTTTACGATTTACAATACACTTTCCCATGTAATAACTCACTTTATTCTCACAATTGTCCTATAAAATAAACAATTTGCAGTTATTATTCCTGTTTTATAGCTACTTGAGGCTCCTAGGTATACAGTGAATTTTTGAAGTCACTTTGCCTGTAAATAATGAAATCTGGATTATGATTGATTTTAAAAATATTTTTCTCACTATAATTATTGCCCCTCTTATCTACCCATAAAGGACAAATGATTTTTTAGTAAAATTATTTTCCTACGTTGCTGTTACCAATACCATGGAAAAAGAAAATTGTTCTCTGTGCTTCTGATCTCTTCCCTTTTAATTACATTCATACACTCTCACACCATCTCCTCCAGGGCAATTTGTTTGGTTGCTATTGCTTAATTAATGCTCATTCTTCACCAACATTGCTGTAAAGGGCAGGAATGAAATATCAAAATTTGCTTTATGATTGTAGATTCACTCCTGCTGTGAGGTTCAATGAAAGGAATAAAATTTCAATTAAGCAATTACCTACCAGTGCCACCGAAAGCCTCAGGAGCGCAGCGGTTCCTACCCATGGCTTTTGCAGCCCTTATTGACCATATGTTGAATTTTAATTTTTCACGATTTCCTCTTAGGCAGAAATTTCTACATATTGACATGTGTGCAATGGAGGAGCACCACGTGAGGCCCAGTTTTGTATTTACCCAAGTCCACTGGCATCAGTGTCTGTGACATGAGTAGAATAGGTACCAGCAAGACACCCTACATTTCCCATGCCCTGTCAAAGGCTGGTTGGTCCTGGTCCTGTGATGATATGGAAATGGCTCCTTTTTATTGTGCAGGCCCAGCTCATCTGCGGATTAGCCTTTTGAACATCAAGTCCATTTCTTTGCTTTCATTGTTAGTGTTTGTAAAGCAGACCCTGCCTAGACATCAGACACTCCTCTTTCCAGCTGGGCTGACTGACTTAGGAGAGCCTAAGAGAGTTGGGTCCTCTCCAAGATATCAATTAAGCCAAGTTTGATAATATTTTCCTGTCTTTTAACTCACAGACCAGTTTCCAGGAAGTTGTGAGCACAAACTGTCACTCTTTGGATACTCAAGGTACTTGAATCAATCACCACATGTCTACCCAGTGAAATAAATTTGGAGCAACAATATGTTCTATGGATATTTCTTAGGTTTTTTTTTTTTTTAGTTTTCGTGCTTTCGCTCCAAGATTATAAAGTTTACATTTTAAAAACTTTTATAGCTTTAAAGGTAAATATAATGCTGTAATACTAATGTAAAATAACACTGTTAATAATATACTACATTTGCATTATGACTTAAATTTGTTTACATACTGTATATATGATTTTAAGTAATCAGTATATTGATTTTCTATGTATTCAATGACAGTCGAATAAAGGTACAGAAATTTCAACAAGAAGCTATAGTACTTTCATATCATTTTTCTTTCTTTGCATTGCTATACTTGATGTTTAAAGACCAGAAATGTGGAAGCAGCACTGACATTTTTCATTATTATATAAAAAGAAATCTAGGATTCTAAAACAGGAGTACTAAAAACATATGTTTAAACATTAATATTATCGAAAATATATTATAGAACTTGAATTAAAAAGAGGCTTGTAGAAAGGCCTTGACTTTAAAGAAACTTAAAAAATAAAAAGAAATATTAATAGATTCTTCCCTGATCTCTATCCCCAATACCTGATTCTGCAGAAGTGAACACAGACTACAAAGAATCTGCTTGATTCTTTATAAGCAGAATTTTGATGACTCCCTGTCATCAAGCCCATCGAGCCCATGATCATCATTGTTGCATCCCAAACCCTAAAGGTCTGACCCATGCCTTGCTTAACTTGTTCATTTCTGCTCTCTCACCTGAAGTTCCAATTACAACATTTTACTGAAATTTCTTGAATGGTTTTAAGTGTATGCACCACTTTTCATAAACTCTCTCTGTCTACAAAAATCCTCCCCTGTTATGGATTGAATTGTGTTGCTCAAAAAAGATACTTTGAAGTTGTAACCCCCAGTACCTCAGAATGTGACCTTATTCTAAAACAAGGTCAATGCAGGTATAAATAATGAATTAAAATGAGGTCATACTGGAGCAGGGTGAACCACTAATCCAATATGATTCACGTGCTTAGTTATAAGAAGACTGCTCAATGGAGATACAAACACACAGGGAGAAAGCCATGTGGGCATTGAGGTGATGTATCTGCAAGGATTGTTGGCCATTATCAGAAACTAGGAAAGAGGCATGGAACAGAGTCTCCCTTATAGGCTCCAGAAGAAACCAACCCTGTAGACATCTTGATTTTGGACTTTCAAGGTCCAGAAATTTGAAAGAATAAGTTATTGTTTTAAAATACCCAATTTGTGGTAGTTTGTTACAGCAGCCCTAGAAAATTAATATACGCTCTTATCTCCAACTGTTCAATTCAGTTCAGTTCAGTTCAGTTCAGTCACTCAGTCGTGTCTGACTCTTTGCAACCCCATGGACTGCAGCACGCCAGGCCTCCCTGTCCATTACCAACTCCCGGAGTTTACTCAATGGGCTTACTCATGCCCATTGAGTCGGTGATGCCATCCAACCATCATATCCTCTGTTTTCCCCTTCTCCTGTCCTCAATCATTCCCAGCATCAGGGTCTTTTCAAAGGAGTCAACTCTTTGCATCAGGTGGCCAAAGTATTGGAGTTTCAGCTTCAACATCAGTCCTTCCAATGAACACCCAGGACTGATCTCCTCTAGGATGGACTGGTTGGATCTCCTTGCAGTCCAAGGGACCCTCAAGAGTCTTCTCCAACACCACAGTTCAAAAGCATCAATTCTCTGGCACTCAGCTTTCTTCACTGTCTAACTCTCACATCCATACAGGACTACTGGAAAAACCATAGCTTTGGCTAGACGGAGCCACCTATTCTCTAGGGGGAGCAGTGTTTAAATGTAATGTTAAACTGTTAAACTGTTTTTAACAGCAGTGTTAAACTGTTTTCTCTGACTCCTCCCTGAAAGAAACTAATTATCAACATGTTATTTTGCTACTGTTTTCCTAAAAAGTTATAATAATAGCTCAACCCATAAGGGAAAATATTTAATATTAAGAGCCTTATGACTTTAGGAAATGAACATATAAATTTATAATATTATTTTTACCTCTCAGAAATACAAGTTAATCAATTAAAAACAGAATGTGTGTCCAATCCATTCTGAACTTCTTTCTCTTCATTCTAAATCTTTGTACATACTATATCTCCATCTATCTTTCTTTTTTATCCTTCTTTTGCCTAGATGACATCTACTCTGAAAAACCATCTTTAAACTCCAATTATAGGCTTGTAATATGTTCTCTATGGTCAAATAACAGGCTTATAAAGCTAAGATTATGCTATCAATAAATTCCAGTAGGAAACTTGGTTTATCATAGGAACGTGTGAACTGAGAAACGACCATTGAATAGGCTAATGTATCTAAGAATAATGCATTTATAAATTTAAGTATGATTGCTGTAGCCAAAAGGGCTTCCCCAGTGGCTCAGTAGTAAAGAATCTGCCTGCAATGCAGGAGTCACAGGAGACTGGGTTTGATCCCTGGGTCTGGAAGATCCCTTGGAGGAGGGCATGGCAACCCACTCCAGTATTCTTGCCTAGAGAATCCCTTGGACAGAGGAATCTGGTGGGCTACACTCCATAGGATCTCAAAGAGTCGGACATGTCTGAAGAGACTTAGCACCCATGCATGCTTTAGCTGAGAAGTAGAATTTTACTAAAATTCAACTTTGTCTTTATTTTATTTAAAAATATAGTGACAGACATAATGACATTGGCACATAAATTTGGATTTGGATTTGGACCTGGCCACCATGAGGGTAAAATTGGTGATGCTCCTTATAAATGCATAAATATTTTATTCCAATGACTAATTGCCTATATGACATTTTATTGTTTATCTTGTGATATTTAAGTTTCTCCTAAAACCTAACTGACTAAAGGATGGTAAGTTTACATTAATGGTGCTAAAGACAATAATGGCATGAGCTTGTAAAGAGCATCACAAAGCACTACTGAGCTTGTTCAATTTACCCTGCATAATTCGGATTTACTCTGTCAATTCAAAAAGTGACTTTCATGTATTTTTTCCTCAGCATATCATTATACTAGAGTATAATGCACCAAAATTATTATATTCATAGGAAATCCTACATGTGACTTTCTATAGTGAAACTTATTAGTCTTAGACTTTAACTTATTAGTCTTAGACTTTAACAACAAGTTTCCTGAAGTCTGTGTCCTGTGTCAACATGAAATAAATAAAGCACTTGCAATAAAGGCTAAAGAAATGCTGATGTTACCATGTATTCTCTCTGGAAATACACTTGGCTGACATTTTGGAGATGTATAAATATTTCTAAAATATTTCTGAACCAGTTGCTTTGGCTGATTATAGGGCTGTCTCATTTTTAGCACTTTCTGAGGTGAAGTGAAAGTCACTCAGTCATGTCGAACTCTTTGTGACCCCATGGACTATACACTCCATGGATTTTTCCAGGCCAGAATACTGGAGTGGGTAGCCTCTTCTCGTCTCCAGGGGATCTTCCCAACCCAGGGATCGAACCCAGGTCTCCCGCATTGCAGGAAGATTCTTTACCAGCTGAGCCACAGGGGAAGCCCAAGAATACTGGAGTGGGTAGCCTATCCCTTCTCCAGGGGATCTTTCTGACCCAGGAATTGAACCGGAGTCTCCTGCATTGCAGGCGATTCTTTACCAACTGAGCTATCAGGGAAGTCCTGATACTCTCTGAGGTGAAGTTCTTACAATTCACATTTTTCATTCTGTAATTGGTAGAGCAACTACCCAAATAGATTAGGGTTTCATGGGTTCTTTTCCCAACCTAATTAATCCAAAGAGATCCAATTTCAGTGGAAAAATAAATACAGAAGAAGCTGAGAAAATTTTTTCAGCAGTTCATCAGAGTCATTTACAATGCAATTATACATAAATACCGTCATTAAAAAAATGAAACTGAAAGATGTTAATTCCTGGTAAATTTGCAGAGAAAGATGTCAAATACTCCTTCAATGTAAGCTTTATGATGCAAGTTTTAAAATCACTTTTGTTTAGACAAATTCTCTGTGTAGCAGCTCATGTTTTCTCCAAGGAAGGACTAATTAAAAACTATTTAAGGAATGGCTTGGGATAGCAATGCTTAGCAGTGTTAGTGTTACTCGGTTTAGAAGTTTTAAGTGATATAAAAACTAAGCAAAGTTGATCCATAAATTTTCTAATGCCAAATGTTATTTGATAATGACAATGTTATTAACATACTTTTTCATATTGTCTTAATTTTTTCTAATTGTAAAAGTAAGAATAAATTAAAATTCAAATATCAAGGAAATGAATAAAGCAAATAAAAATCCTCATAATGCCATAGCTTTAGTTGCTGGCTACATAGTCCTTCTGCTTTTTTTCTTTTTTCTGTACATTTGCTAATACTGTTACTGTCCTATTTTTATAGAAAAATGTCACATGATATATACTGATCTGAAATTTGACTTTTTTCATTTAGCGATGTATTTTGAACCTTTTTCATGATGCTAAATTTAGCTGGATCTAATTTTTAATAGCTTCATGCTACTCCATTAAATGGGTCTATTACAATTTTTCCCCATCAATGGATATTTGAGTTCTTAACTATCAAAACAAAGCAGAATGAATATTCTTACACATACAGATTATTATACCTTGGTACTTATTTCTGAAAGATAAATACCTAGAAGTAAAAAATACTGTCAAGAATATGATCAGTTTAGATTTAATAAAGATTTCTAAAATATGCTTAAATTAGTATTGTCCTGAATACAGCCAAAACATCAGAAACCGCTCATCAGGTCCTCAGGGATTTTTATTTTATTTACTAAAGTTGTACAAATTGATGTGGGGCTATGTAATATTAAGCCTTTCTGTGCAAGAAGATGATATTTCTCATCATTTATTCAGGTTGTCTTTTATGTTCTTTTGGCAAGTTTTATGTATAAGAATAGGGCATATAAATTTGCATGATCCTATACAATTTGTATTCACAGAATGTTATCATTAATTGCTAAACTCTCATGTTTTGATTTATATTTTGTGTTCCAAGTTTTATTTGCATAATATTTTGATTATCAAATGAATTCTTTTTTAAAATTAGCATATCAATATTAACGTAGACAACCTAGAAGTCTTTCATGTTTACTTTGTATTCTCAGCACAAAATATAATGCTTGCCACATTTTAGGTATTTAATAAATTCTTATTGTATAGATTAATGAAATTACTTACCTTTATTTATGAATAGAGCAAACAAGGGGACACTAAATATCTTAAGGGGGTGAAGCCAAGTTTATCACAGTTACTCTTCTTCCCATCACGTCACACTAATTTACGTGAAATATATCTCAAAGAAATGACACCATAGATTTTAGAGTTAGTAGTGGACAGACAGACATCTAGTCCACTGAAGGCTTATGTGTTTGGTTGCTACCTATTTCTTTTCTAATTCCTTTCTCTCTCCAAACGTACACAAGAACTACTTAAGAAGCTGAAAATGTGAAGTCGTGCAAAGATTTGTTTAAAAAGCTGAACATTTCAGTGAAAGCTTTTCTTGAAATAAGAAACTAAGTACAATTTTCATGAGCCACCAATCAAGATCTGATAATATTATTCATGCAGCAATTTGAAGGCGAAACAGGAGGAAAATCAGATTCACTCTGCCGCTGTAAAAATCACCCCCATGGGAGTGAGGGAAATGCTCAGAGAATGAAAAATGGGAAATTCGTGACTCTTCCCAACAGTTCAGGCTAGAGGGAAACAGCAGTCATGATTTTCCAATAACACCTCCTCACCAAACTGAGATAAATTTCTATTCAAAAATAATGCTTTTATAGCACTCAGAGTGGTTTGTTTTGTGTAAGACATGGCTTATTAGACTGATGAAACTTGTCACTGAAAATAGCATTTTATGCAGATTGCACTTGGCTAGTAGGATCTTGCAATTGGAAACTGACAAGAAACTATAATGTAGAACTCGTAATTGACTCTAAGGGGAAGAAGGACTGCGATAACAACTGCTGCAAGATATACAAACTGGGAAGACAATGTTTTGCTATCATGGTGGTTTCAACTGGATGTGGTCCTTCCCTCCACCACTCCCCACCTCAGTATGTCTGGTAATCTCTCCAGAAACCTTGGGCAGTCACAACTGGTGTGTGTGTGTGTCATGGGGGAGTCAGTTGCCATGGACATCTACTGGGTTGCTAAACATCCTGAAACACACAGGACAGCCCTCTACAACATACAATTACCCAACCCCAAATGTCAGCATTACCATTATTATGAAATCCTGTGATGAATGAATGGACAAATCATCAGGTATATCTTTGTAAGATGACTTATGATTCAGGGTGAGATAATTAAGAAGAAAAATATGACTTGAGGCAAATATTAAATTGTTCTTAAAATTATACCTCTAAATAGTTTTAAATGATACTAGTAATGAATGGTTAAGTACATGTTGATTCATGTTGCTTGAATAAATA
The DNA here is from genome assembly GCF_033118175.1 of Dama dama. Lineage (NCBI taxonomy): Eukaryota > Metazoa > Chordata > Mammalia > Artiodactyla > Cervidae > Dama > Dama dama. The sequence continues at coordinate 6,250,889 of NC_083699.1, read as the reverse complement.
GTTATGTTTTTATGGTGCTGTGTGCTTAGTTGTGTCCGACTCTGCAACCTCATGGACTGAAGCCCACCAGGCCCCTCTAACCATGGGGATTCTACAGGCATGTATACTGGAGTGGGTTGCCATGACCTCCTGCAGGGGGATCTTCCCAACCCAGAAAATCAAACCCAGGTCTCCTTCATTGCAGGTGGATTCCTTACCATCTGAGCCATCAGGGAAGCCTGTTTTTTTGAATGTAGGATAATTCAGCATTATTAATTTGCAGAGTTTTGAGTAGAATTTAGCATCTGGGTCTCACATAAATTATGTTTCTCTTCATTCAGATTTTGTGGACAATGTTTTATTGTATACCTCATGGCAAATTTCCAGAATGGCATATTTGCAATCCAGAATGGACACATAAATTCTTTTGAAAACTTGTATACTTAACAGATTGGGTCCTGAAACCTCAGTTTCCCTGAAACTTTCTTTATAATATGGTGCCAAAGACCCTTCATTAGTCGTTATGGCTCCAGCTTTGGCCATATAAGTGAGATCCCCTGACCACAGCTACTTGGATCAGAAATAGGGACATGTACCATAGGCACGGTATGACCAAAATATCAAAGGTGATAGTTTACATGATAGACTCAGTGGTGGTAGCTTTCTGTTTCCATCTTAATAAAAAAGTTTGTGATTTTTATTTTTTCCCCAAAACACTGAATTGTGATTTAAAAGATTTCATAATTTAATCAACTGATTTCATTATGCCTTTAAGGAACTATTTTTTTCTCTTAATTCTATTTTTTCATTTTCATCAGGTTGTTCTCAATAAATGCCCTTCATGGAAGCAATGGAAGCAACTAACAATTAAATTTTCTTTTTGTAAGAAGGATAAATTTTCAGGCAAACAAAAAATTTTATTTCCTAGGCCTAGCGTATTGTCTTTGGGTGTGATAAACTATTTCTAAAGTCATTTAAAACACCCAGGAATCTGCAGTCAATCAGATGAATCCCAAGCCACCTTAGGTTTCTGTGTGTTCTTTCAATGAGGCCTAACCTTTAAGGGCATACAGCTCCATCTTTTAACTCTTAAAGTTCGCTTTTTATGACTCAAATCTATCGGACTGGATTTGAGCACTAGAACCAACACAAGTCCTTTGCTCTTCATTGGACAACACTGGGACGAAACTTATTTTTCTGTACCCAACTTAAAAATGTCTGTGATTGAGCATACTTGCCTAGTCATATTTAAACAATACCAAGAAGAACCATTTGAATGCAGAGTTTCAAAGAATAGCAAGGAGAGATAAGAAAGCCTTCCCCAGCAATCAATGCAAAGAAATGGAGGAAAACAATATAAAGGGAAAGACTAGAGATCTCTTCAAGAAAGTCAGAGATGCCAAGGGAATATTTCAGGCAAAGATGGGCTCAATAAAGGACAGAGATGGTAGGGACCTAACAGAAGCAGAAGATATTAAGAAGAGGTGGCAAGAATACACAGAAGAACTGTACAAAAAAGATCTTCATGACCCAGATAATCATGATGGTGTGATCACTCACCTAGAGCCAGACATCCTGGAATGTGAAGTCAAGTGGGTCTTAGAAAGCATCACTATGAACAAAGCTCGTAGTGGATGTGATGGAATTCCAGCTGAGCTATTTCAAGGCCTTAAATATGATGCTGAGAAAGTGCTGCACTCAATATGCCAGAAAATTTGGAAAACTCAGCAAGGGTCACAGGACTGGAAAAGGTCAGTTTTCATTCCAATTCCAAAGAAAGGCAATCCCAAAGAATGCTCAAACTACTGCACAATTGCACTCATCTCACACGCTAGTAAAGTAATGCTTAAAATTCTCCAAGCCAGGTTTCAGCAATGTGTGAACCATGAATTTCCAGATGTTCAAGGTGGTTTTAGAAAAGGCAGAGGAACCAGAGATCAAATTGCCAACATCCGCTGGATCATTAAAAAAGCAAGAGCGTTCCAGAAAAACATCTATTTCTGCTTTATTGACTATGCCAAAGCCTTTGACTGTGTGGATCGCAATAAACTGTGGAAAATTCTGAAAAAGATGGGAATACCAGACCACCTGACTCACCTCTTGAGAAAGGGAAGTTATGACTAACCTAGACAGTATATTAAAAAGCAGAGACATCACTTTGTCAACAAAGGTCCGTCTAGTCAAGGCTAAGGTTTTTCCAGTGGTCATGTATGGATGTGAGAGTTGGACTATAAAGAAAACTAAGTGCCAAAGAACTGATGTTTTTGAACTGTGGTGTTGGAGAAGACTCTTGAGAGTCCCTTGGACTGCAAGGAGATCCAACCAGTCCATCCTAGAGGAGATCAGTCCTGGGTGTTCATTGGAAGGACTGATGTTGAAGCTGAAACTCCAACACTTTGGCCACCTGATGAGAAGAGCTGACTCATTTGAAAAGACCCTGATGCTAGGAAAGATTGAGGGCAGGAGGAGAAGGGGACAACAGAGGATACGATGGTTGGATGGCATCACCGACTCAATGGATATGGGTTTGGGTGGACTCCCGGAGTTGGTGATGGACAGGGAGGCCTGGCATGCTGCAGTCCATGGGGTCACAAAGAGTCAGACACCACTGAGTGACTGAACTGAACTGAAGAAGAAGCAAAAAATACTTAGCTACCGCTTCAGGAAAAAATTATTCTTGATAAACAAGAGTGTGAAAAACTAAATTAGTTTACTAATTAGACTCAGAGCTTGCTCACCAAGATGCTTAAAAAAATCTCTCTCCATCAGTTTGCTGTGCCCACCAATACAAGGTCATTGTGTCATAAACTTTACCTAACTATAGCTGTTTTCTTACTTTTTAAGGTGCAAATTACAATGATCTTGATGAGAACTTAAAACCATATCCTTTTCTTGATGTTCCCCTCTCAGACAGTTCTAAGACTCAGTCAAGGTAAATTCTCCTTTGCTACAGAAGGTATAATTAACTTAATTTTGCTTGACCATTATGCTATTCTGGTGGTCTTTGGAAAATTAAGCAAAATTAAAGTATTACAATAAAAATCAAGAAGACTGAGGACCCCCAAATATAAATAGATCTCATATTCTGAGCCTTCTTATAAAGTGATTTTACTAAAATCGGTTTCTAAGTAGAGAAGAAAATTAACCAGTCATTTTCTATGACTAGTCACTAAAGTGATTTAGTTATCTATCAAAACTGTTATAATCTCTAAGAAAGAAGAGAGGTTTCTAAATATTTCTTTGAAGCTGGTAGTTTATGGATACGAAAATCCCACAAAAATAATATCTAGCTGTACATTTGAACAAGAACTCTTGGTATCTAATTATGAAAGCAAATGTATTTTTGACTCTCACAATCCTCATCATTTTAAACCTGTTTAGTGAGCATTATCATTTATCTGCATATGGATGAAATAGAACTAATTGGCATTACTTTCTGTCCTTTAAGTTGCAAACTTTAAAACATCCAGTCCTGTGTAATGATCCAAATTTTTGAAGTTGAATTAAATTGTCTTCTTTTCCTTCCAGCCAGCATTTTCTTTGGGCTGACTACTTGCAGGAGACTAAAGAATACTCACTTCTTTTTCTCTGTTTTACATAACGTCTTTTTCCACTTGATATCTCTTAATCCAACAACATCAAAGCTGAGGAGGGGGGTACCACTGAGAGAAGAATTAAGTGTGAGAGAAGAGTTAAGGCTTATATTTGGCTCTTTCTACATATCTTCGAAATCTTCATGATTTTCTAATATTACAGATACTTAAAGCCAACTTTTTAACTTGTTGGGCATTTTGGTGGGTTTTTGGAAGAACTCTCTGTAGAGTGCCTTGTTCCAAAACTCCTGAGACCTGGGCAGGGCCTTTACTTTGTCAGGTGTATCTCCATGCATAGATTTTTTTTTTTTTTTTTAATTTTTTTATTATTATTATTATTATTTTTTTCCAGTGGGTTTTGTCATACATTGATATGAATCAGCCATGGATTTACATGTATTCCCAATCCCGATCCCCCCTCCCACCTCCCTCTCCACCCGATTCCTCTGGGTCTTCCCAGTGCACCAGGCCGGAGCACTTGTCTCGTGCATCCCTCCTGGGCTGGTGATCTGTTTCACCATAGATAGTATACATGCTGTTCTTTTGAAATATCCCACCCTCACATTCTCCCACAAAGTTCAAAAGTCTGTTCTGTATTTCTGTGTCTCTTTTTCTGTTCTGCATATAGGGTTATCGTTATCACCTTTCTAAATTCCATATACATGTGTCAGTATGCTGTAATGTTCTTTATCTTTCTGGCTTACTTCACTCTGTATAATGGGCTCCAGCTTCATCCATCTCATTAGGACTGGTTCAAATGAATTCTTTTTAATGGCTGAGTAATATTCCATGGTGTATATGTACCACAGCTTCCTTATCCATTCATCTGCTGATGGGCATCTAGGTTGCTTCCATGTCCTGGCTATTATAAACAGTGCTGCGATGAACATTGGGGTGCACGTGTCTCTTTCAGATCTGGTTTCCTCAGTGTGTATGCCCAGAAGTGGGATTGCTGGGTCATATGGCAGTTCTATTTCCAGTTTTTTAAGAAATCTCCACACTGTTTTCCATAGCGGCTGTACTAGTTTGCATTCCCACCAACAGTGTAAGAGGGTTCCCTTTTCTCCACACCCTCTCCAGCATTTATTGCTTGTAGGCTTTTGGATAGCAGCCATCCTGGCTGGCGTGTAATGGTACCTCATTGTGGTTTTGATTTGCATTTCTCTAATAATGAGTGATGTTGAGCATCTTTTCATGTGTTTGTTAGCCATCTGTATGTCTTCTTTGGAGAAGTGTCTGTTTATAAAACTCCTAGAGGAGAACATAGGCAAAACACTCTCCGACATAAATCAAAGCAAGATCCTCTATGACCCACCTCCCAGAATATTGGAAATAAAAGCAAAACTAAACAAATGGGACCTAATGAAACTTAAAAGCTTTTGCACAACAAAGGAAACTATAAGTAAGGTGAAAAGACAGCCCTCAGATTGGGAGAAAATAATAGCAAATGAAGAAACAGACAAAGGATTAATCTCAAAAATATACAAGCAACTCCTGCAGCTCAATTCCAGAAAAATAAATGACCCAATCAAAAAATGGGCCATGCATAGATTTTTTTCTGCATGGATACCCTGTGTTCTTTTCCAGCTAATATCCCTCACCTCAATAACAACTCTCCTTGGGTGGATCATACTTAAAACAATCCCAGCATGACATTTCTACTTGGAAGTCATAATTGGTTACCATGATTAACTTGCATCTGACTCCTTTTTGGAAAGAGAGAACTTCCCAGTTCCAGCCTTCATTCAAAGATCACTCTAATTTTTTCAGGCATGAGTCATAGATTTTAGGGGAACACAAATAAAGCTTCTTAAGTAGACCTTTCAAAACTTCTTTCACCACACTTGAAGTAAGAACCAGACTCTGCTCACGTCTTCTCCGCTATGGGACTGAGATTGGTAGCATATTGGTGATGCTTTCAAAATCACTTTTAATAGAGCCTTCTCTCTAATACCAACTCTCAATCATTTATATTCTTCAAGGAGATGTAGGGCTTTAAGATTTGTATTGCCACTTTGGAGATATTTTCATTGTAAATCTTACAAGAGGTTTAACAGTTACTTTGAAATGGAGTGATGTCTGGCACATTATATTTTATCTGGTTGCATTGTCAAAAATGTCAATTTTAACATTTTGTCAGATACCGAAAAATTTCAAAGTATTTCTCCTTACATATAGTAACAGAAATGTTAAATAAATTAATCCCAGATAGAATGCAGCAGCATATTAATTGAGTTACATATCCCAGATTGTATTTGATCTCAGGAATGCAAGCATGGCTAATATTGAGAATTTTTTTTCTTAGAATTAAAAATCCTTTATTGATAAAAATCATGATTGCCTAGTAAAGTTGATTTATTTTTTTAATTTATTTTTTTATTGAAGGATAATTGTTTTACAGAATTTTGTTGTTTTCTGTCAAACCTCAGCATGAATCAGCTGAACCTTTTGAACCTCCCTCCCGTCTCCCTCCCCATTCCACCCCTCTAGGTTGATACAGAGCCCCTGTTTGAGTTTTCTGAACCACACAGCAAATTCCCATTTGCTACTTATTTTACATGCGGGAATGTAAGTTTCCATGTTACTCTTTCCATACATCTCACCCTCTCCTCCCCTCTCCCCATGTCCATGAGTCTATTCTCTATGTCTGTTTCTCCACTGCTGCCCTGTAAATCAGTTCTTCAGTATCATTTTTCTAGATTTCATATATATGTGTCAGAATACAATATTTATCTTTCTCTTTCTGACTCACTTCACTCTATATAATAGGTTCTAGGTTCATCCACCTCATCAGAACTGACTCAAATGCAGTCCTTTTTATGCCTGAGTAATATTTCATTGTGTATATGTACCACAACTTCTTTATCCATTCATCTGTCGATGGACATCTAGGTTCTTTCCATGTTCTAGCTATTGTAAATAGTGCTGCAGTGAACAATGGGATACATGTGTCTTTTTCAATTTTGGTGTTCTCAGGGTATATGCCTAGGAGTCATATGATTGCTGGGTCATATGTTTTATTCCTAGTTTTTTTAAAAGAATCTCCATACAGTCTTCCATAGTGGCTGTATCAGTTTACATTCCCACCAACAGTGCAAGAGCGTTCCCTTTTCTCAACACCCACTGCAGCATTTATTGTTTATAGGCTTTTTGATGATGGCCATTCTGGCCAGTGTAAGGTGATATCTCCTTGTAGTTTTGATTTGCATTTCCCTAATAATGAGCAATATTTAGAAAACAAAGATCATGGCATCCAGTCCAATCACTTCGTGGCAAATGGATGTAGAAACAGTAGAAATAATGGCAGACTTTATTTTTTGGGGACCCCAAATCACTGCAGATGGTGACTGCAGACATGAAATTGAAAGATGCTTACTCCTTGGAAGAAAAGTTATAACCAACCTAGACACCATATTAAAAATCAGAGACTTGACTTTGCCAACAAAAGTCCATCTAGTCAAGGCTATGGTTTTTCCAGTAGTCATGTATGGATGTGAGAGTTGGACTACAAAGAAAGCTGAGTAAGGAAGAACTGATGCTTTTGAACTGTGGTGTTGGAGAAGACTCTTGATAGTCCCTTGGACTGCAAGGAGATCCAACCAGTCCATCCTAGAGGAAATCAGTCCTGAATGTTCATTGGAAGGACTGATGTTGAAGCTGAAACTCCAACACTTTGGCCACCTGATGTAAACAGCTGACTCATTGGAAAAGACCCTGATGCTGGGAAAGATTGAGGGCAGGAGGAGAAGGGGACGACAGAGGATGAGATGGTTGGATGGCATCACTGACTCAATGGACATGAGTTTGGGTGTACTCCGGGAGTTGGTGATGGACAGGGAGGCCTGGCATGCTGTGGTTCATGGGGTTGCAGAGTCAGACACAACTGAGCAACTGAACTGAACTGAATAATGAGTGATGTTGAGCATCTTTTCATATGTTAGCCATCTGCAGGTCTGCTTCAGAGAAATGTCTGTTTAGGTTCTTTTCCCACTTTTTGATTGGGTTGTTTGTTTTTCTGGCATTGAGTTGTATGAGCTGCTTGTATATTTTAGAAATTAATCCTTTGTCAGTTGTTTCATTTGCTATTATTTTCTCCCTTTCTGAGGGTTGTCTTTTCTCCTTGCTTATAGTTTCCTTTGCTGTGCAAAAGCTTTTAAATTTAATCAGGTCCCACTTGTTTACTTTTGTATTTCCATTACTCTAGGAGGAGGGTCATAGAGAATCTTGCTTTGATTTATGTCGAGTGTTCTGCCTATGTTTTCCTCCAAGAGTGTTATAGTTTCTAGTCTTACATTTAGGTCTTTAATCTTTTTTGTTTATCTTTGTGTATGGTGTTAGGAAGTGTTCTAATTTCATTTCATGTGTAACTGTGCAGTTTTTTCCAACACCATTTATTGAAGTGGCTGTCTTTGCTGCATTGTATATGCTTGCCTCCTTTGTCAAAAATAAGGTACCCATAGGTGCATGGGTTTATTTATGGGCTGTCTTGTTCCATTGGTCTATACTTCTGTTTTTGTGCCAGTACCATACTGTCTTGATGACTGTAGCTTTGTAGTATAACCTGAAGTTAGGAAGTTTGATTCCTCCCACTCCATTCTTTTTTCTCAAGACTGCTTTGGCTCTTAGGGGTCTTTTGTGTTTCCATATGAATTGTGAAATTTTTTGTTCTAGTTCTGTGAAAAATGCCATTGGTAATTTGACAGAGATCATATTGAATGTGTAGATTGCATTTGGTGGTATAGTAATTTTCACAATATTGATTCTTCCTACCCAGGAACATGGAATATCTCTTTATCTGTTTATGTCATCTTTGATTTCTTTCATTACTGCCTTATAATTATCTGTGTATAGTTCTTTTGTCTTCTTAGGTAAGTTTATTCCTAGATATTTAATTCTTTTTGTTGCAATCGTGAATGGGATTGATTCCTAAATTTCTCTTTCTGATTTTTCATTGTTAGTATGTAGAAATGCAAATGATTTCTGTGTATTGATTTTGTATCCTGCAACTTTTCTAAATTCACTAATTAACTCTAGAAATTTTCTGATATCATCTTTAGGGTTTTCTATGTACAGTATCATGTCATCTGCAAACTGAGAGCTTTACTTCTTCTTTTCTGATCTGGATTCCTTTTATTTCTTCTTCTTTGATTGTGGCAGCTAGGACTTCCAAAACTATGCTGAATAACAGTGGTGAAAGTGGATCCCCTTGTCTTGTTCCTGATCTTAGGGGGGAATGCTTTCAGTTTTTCATCATTGAGAATAACGTTTGCTGTAAGCTTATCATATATGGACTTTACTATGTTGAGGTAGGTTCCCTCTATGTCCATTTTTGGAAGAGTTTTAATCATAAATAGGTGTTGAATTTTGTCAAAGGCTTTTTGTGCATCTATTGAGATTATCATATGGTTTTTATCTTTCAGTTTGTTAATATGGTGTATCATATTGATTGATTTGCATCTATTAATGAATCCTTGCATTCCTGGAATAAACCCAACTTGATTATAGTGTCCTTTGGACTGCATGGAGTCCCTTGGACTGCAAGGACATCCAACCAGTCCATCCTAAAGGAAATCAGTACTGACTATTTATGGAAGGACTGATGTTGAAGCTAAAACTCCAATACTTTGGCCACCTGATGTAAAGAACCTACTCATTTGAAAAGACCCTGATGCTGCAAAAGATTGAAGGTGGGAAGAGAAGGAATGACAGAGGATGAGATGATTGGATGGCATCATCGACTCAACGGACATGAGTTTGTTTAAACTCCTGGAGTTGGTGATGGACAGGGAAGCCTGGCATGTTGTAGTCCATGGGGTCGCAAAGAGTTGGACATGACTGAGCAACTGAACTGAACTGATCAGATCATGGTGTAGTGTTGCTGAATTCTGTTTGCTAAAATTTTGTTAAGGATGTTTGCATCTATGTTCATCAGTGATATTGGCCTGTAATTTTCTTTTTTGTGTTGTCTTTGTCTGGTTTTTGTATCAGGGTGATGATAGCCTCATAGAATGAGTCCAGAAGTGTTCCTTCCTCTGCAATTTTTTGAAATAGTTTTAGAAGGATAGACAGTAGCTCTTTTCTAAATATTTGATAGAATTCTCCTGTGAAGCCATCTGGTCCTGGGCTTTTGGTTTTTGGGAGATTTTTGATCACAGCTTCAACTTCAGTGCTTATAATTGTTTTGTTCATAATTTCTATTTCTTTCTGGCTCAGACTGAAGATTGAACTTTTCTGAGAATCTGTCCATTTCTTCCAGGTTACCCATTTTATTGTCATATAGCTGTTCATAATAATCTCTTATAATCCGTTGTATTTCTGCATTGTCTCCTGTAACCTCTCCTTTTTCATTTCTAATTTTGTTGATTTGATTCTTCTCTATTTTTTTCTTGATGAGTCTGACTAAAGATTTGTCAATTTTGTTTATCTTCTCAAAGAACCAACTTTTACTTCTATTAGTCTTTACTACTGTTTCTTTCATTTCTTTTCCATTCATTTCTGCTTGGATCTTTATGATTTCTTTCCTTCTACTAATTTGTTGTTGCTGTTGTTGTTCTTGTTCTTCTTTTTCCAGTTGCCTTAGGTGTAAAGTTAGATTGTCTATTTGATGGTTTTCTTGTTTCTTGAGATAGGATTGTATTGCTATAATACAGTCTTAGAACTGCTTTTGCTGCATCCCATAGGTTTTGAGTTGTGTTTTCATTGTCATTTGTTTCTAGAATTTTTTTTTTGAGTTCCCTTTTGATTTCTTCAGTAACCTATTGGTTATTTATAAACCTGTTGCTTAATCTCTTGTGTTTCTTACAGTTTTTTTCTTGTAATTGATAACTAGTCTCAGTGCTATGGTTGGAGAAGATGCTTGATACGATTTCAATTTTCTTAAATTTACTGAGGTTTGATTTGTGACCCAAGATGTGGTCTATCATGGAGAATCTTCCATGTGCACTTGAGAGGAAGGTGTTGAAGATATCAATGAGATCCATCTCATCTAATATATCATTTAAGACTTGTGTTTCCTTTTTAATTTTCTGTTTTGAGGATCTGTACATTGGTGTGACTGGGGTGTTAAAGTCTCCTACTACTATTGTGTTACTGTCAATTTCTCCTTTTATGTCTATTAGTATTTGTCTTATGTATTGAGGTGCTCCTGTGTTGGGTGCAAAGATATTTACAATTGCTAGTCTTCCTCTTGGATTGATCCCTTGATTATTATGAAGTGTCCTTCCTTATCTCTTATAATCTTCTTTATTTTTAGGTCTATTTTGTCTGATATGAGGATCGCTGCAACAGCTTTCTCTTGCTTCCCATATTCATGGAATATATTTTTCCATCTTCTCATTTTCAGTCTATATGTATCTTTAGGCCTGAAGTGGGTTTCTTGTAGATAGCATATATATGTGTCTTGTTTTTATATCCATTCAGCCAGTCTGTGTCTTTTGGTTGGAGCATTTAATCCAGTTACATTTAAAGTAATTATTGATATATATATTTCTATTGCCATTTTCTTAATTGTTTGGGATTGATTTTGTAAATCTTTTTGCTTCTCTTGTATTTCTTGACTATATAAGTCCCTTTAACATTTGTTGTAAAGCTGGTTTAGTGGTACTGAATTCTCTTTATACTTTTGCTTGTCTGAAATGCTTTTTATTTTTCCATCAATTTTGAATGAAATCTTGCCAGGTACCGTAATCTTGGTTTTAGATTTTCCCCTTTCAGCACTTTAAATATATCCTGCCATTCCCTTCTGGCCTGCAGAGTTTCTGCTGAAAGATCAGCTGTTAAGTGTATGGGGTTTCTCTTGTATGCTACTTGTTGCTTCTCCCTTGCTGCTTTTAATATTCTTTCTTTGTGTTTAGTCTTTGTTAGTTTGATTAACATGTGTCTTGCTGTGTTTCTCCTTGGGTTTATCCTGTATGGGACTTTTTGTGCCTCTTGGCCTGATTGCCTATTTCCTTTTCCATGTTGGGGAAATTTTCAACTATCATCTCTTCAAAAATTTTCTCATATTCTTTCTTTTTCTCTTTTTCTTCTGGGACCCTTATAGTTCAAATGTTGGTGCATTTGATATTGCACCAGAGGTCTCTGAGACTATCCTCAGTTCTTATCATTCTTCTTACTTTATTCTGCTCTTTAGAAGTTATTTCCACCATTTTACCTTCCAGCTCACTGATTTGTTCTGCTTCAGATATTCTGCTATTGATTCATTCTAGAGTATTTTTAATTTCAGTAATTGCATTGTTTGTCTCTGTATATTTATCCTTTAATTCTTCTAGGTCTTTGTTAATTGATTCTTGCATCTTCTCCTTTTTGTTTTCAAGGTTTTTGATCATGTTTACCATCATTATTCTGAATTCTTTTTCAGGTAGTGTGCCTATTTCCTTTTCATTTATTTGGATTTCTGTGTTTCTAGTTTGTTCCTTTATTTTTGTAGTATTTCTCTGCCTTTTCATTTTGTTTAACTTATTGTGTTTGAGGTCTCCTTTTACCAGGCTTCAAGGTTGAATTATTTCTTCCTCTTGGTTTCTGACCTCCTAAGGTTGGTCCAGTGGTTTGTGTAACCTTTCAGATTTGTGCTGAGTGTTTGTTTGTCCTCTGATGGGCAAGGCTGAGTGAGGTGGTAATCCTGTCTGCTGATGACTGGGTTTGTATTTTTGTTTTCTTTGTTGTTTAGATGAGGCACCCTGCACAGGGTGCTACTGGTGGTTGGGTGGTACTCGTCTTGTATTCAAGTGGTTTCCTTTGTGTGAGTTCTCACTATTTGATACTCCCTAGGGTTAGGTCACCTAGAGCCAGACATCCTGAAATGTGAAGTCAAGTGGGTCTTAGAAAGCATCACTACGAACAAAGCTAGTGGAGGTGATGGAATTCCAGTTGAGCTATTTCAAATCCTGAAAGATGATGCTGTGAAAGTGCTGCACTCAACATGCCAGAAAATTTGGAAAACTCAGCAAGGGTCACAGGACTGGAAAAGGCCAGTTTTCATTCCAATCCCTAAGAAAGGCAATGCCAAGGAATGCTCAAACTACTGCACAATTGCACTCATCTCACACGATAGTAAAATAATGCTCAAAATTCTCTAAGCCAGGCTTCAGCAAAATGTGAACCGAGAACTTCCAGATGTTCAAGCTGGTTTTAGAAAAGGCAGAGGAACCAGAGATCAAATTGCCAATATCTGCTGGATCATCGAAAAAGCAAGAGAGTGCCAGAAAAACATCTATTTCTGCTTTATTGACTATGCCAAAGCCTTCCACTGGTGTGGATCACAATAAACTGTGGAAGATTCTGAAAGAGATGGGAATACCAGATCACCTGACCTGCCTCTTGAGAAACCTATATGCATGTCAGGAAGCAACAGTTAGAACTGGACATGGAACAACAGACTGGTTCCAAATAGGAAAAGGAGTACATCAAGGCTGTATATTGTCACCCTGCTTATTTAACTTATATGCAGAGTACATCATGAGAAACCCTGGGCTGGATGAAGCACAAGCTGGAATCAAGATTGCTGGGAGAAATATCAAAATAACCTCAGATATGCAGATGACACCACCCTTATGGCAGAAAGTGAAGAGGAACTAAAAAGCCTCTTGATGAAAGTGAAAGAGGAGAGTGAAAAAGTTGGCTTAAAGCTTAACATTCAGAAAATTAAGATCATGGCATCTGGTCCTATCACCTCATGGGAAATAGATGGGGAGACAGTGGAAACAGTGTCCGACTTTATTTTTTTTGGGTCCAAAATCACTCCAGATGGTGCTGCAGCCATGAAATTAAAAGATGCTTACTCCTTGGAAGGAACGTTCTGACCAACCTAGATAGCATATTAAAAAGCAGAGACATTACTTTGCCAACAAAGGTCCGTCTAGTCAAGGCTATGGTTTTTCCACTGGTCATGTATGGATGTGAGAGTCAGACTGTGAAGAAAGCTGAGTGCCAAAAAATTGATGCTTTTGAACTGTGGTCTTGGAGAAGACTCTTGAGAGTCCCTTGGACTGCAAGGAGATCCAACTAGTCCATCTTAAAGGAGATCAGTCCTGGGTGTTCATTAGAAGGACTGATGCTGAGGCTGAAACTCCAATACTTTTGGCCACCTCATGCGAAGAGTTGACTCATTGGAAAAGACCCTGATGCTGGGAGGGATTGGGGGCAGGAGGAGAAGGGGGTGACAGAGGATGAGATGGCTGGTTTGCATCACCAACTCAATGGGCATGAGTTTGATTAACCTCCAGGAGTTTGTGATGGACAGGGAGGCCTGACGTGCTGCGATTCATGGGTTCGCAAAGAGTCGGACACGACTGAGCGACTGAACGGAACTGAACTGAACTGAGGGTTAGTTCTCTGGTAGTCTAGGGTCTTGGAGTCAGTGCTCCTACTCCAAAGGCTCAAGGCTTGATCTCATTGTAGGAGTCCAGGAGTTCAGTGGAGAAGTCTCAGAACAACCCTGGAGCAAACAGAAATCCAAAGCAAGGTCCTGGAGCTACACCCCACTGTTGTGGCAGATGGTGGGCAGAACATGGCAATTGGCTTTGCTCCTGGGGGAGAATATTTAGAAATTGATTAATTTTCTTCACTATCTCCCATCAAAGTTTGCAACTAAAAAGAAATTTGATAAAATTCAACCATCTTGTTGGTATAAACTTTTAATTAACAAAATTAATATTTTCTTAAAATAGCAAAAATGTATGTATAAGAAATATTGAGTCATGCTTAATTGTTCAAAACTTAAGGTACTTACATCAATATCACCATGAAATTTAAAGTTATTCTTATAGAATGTTCAATTTAATTAGAAAAGAGAAGAGTAGTATAAAAGTGGAAAGGAGAAAATATAATTAAAATTATTTACAGGAAGTATGATTACATAGCTAGAATCTCTAAGAAAAATACCTGGTAAACTGTAAGTCAAAATAAGAGAATTTAGCAGGATAGGTGATTTCAATAAGCAATAGTTTTTCTTTTTATGAAGTAGAAATAACATATCATGATGTCTTAGTTAATTTGGGTTGCTATAACAAAGAATTATAGACTGGGTGGCTTTTAAACAACATAATTTAGTTTTTAAAGTTCTGGGGCTGGAAGTCTGAGATCAAGGTGCCAGCATGGTCAAATTTTGGTGAGGGTTCTCTTTAAGAAGATTGCAGAGGGCTGACTACTCATTGTATTCCCACATAGTGAAAAAGGGGTAAGAACTTTCTGAGGTCTCAACTATAAGGATACTGTTCCATTCATGAAAGTTCTACCCTCATGACCTAATTAATTTCCATAAGCCAACTTTCTAATACATCACACTGAAGGTTAGAATTTCAATGTATGTCACTATGCAAATTGAATATATACAGTGTTTAGATGGGTAGAATTTTTTTCTCTAAAAATCTCTTATTTAATGATATATTTGATAATTTAATGTTTTGAACAGTGTTCCTTGAAGACATTAAAGTAATTGACAATTTTCACAGTCAAAGTCAATGCAAAAAAGAAAACAAGAGTTTTTTTCAAGTAGATTTCTCTTTGCTGTTAAAAACTTCAACATTCTTTCAAGAGTTGAATAATAAAGCTCGTTAATTGTTATTTCACAGTTTTTAACTTTTTCTACATATGCCATCTTGATCACCATCACCTATCACTTTGCCATTAGATATATAACTACATTTAAAAAGTTGTACAATATTTAGCTATTTTTTTGTGTGTGTGTGGGATGGGGAGTCTTTTTGGCACTTCACCTCTGTTGTGCAGTGAAATGACATTTTTGGGAATAAGAATTATGTGGCTTCATCTGTTGCAGTGAGAAGAATACATTTAAATAGATCGTTAAAGGACAAGATAATTAAGTAATTTGAATAATAATTTAAAGAAGTGTTAGTTTATGACCTTACTAAATTATAATGTCAGAATAGATACATTTGTATTAATTCCTTATGATATTTAGTTGTGTTTCTACTAAAATATTTTTTGGGGTAATCTTTAAATGCATCACTCAGAAAAAAATGTTTTTAACTTTGACTTTTCATCATTGCACCAAAGTCAGCTGAATTTTAAGGTAATAAAACCAATAGAATGGGAAAGATGAGAGATCTCTTCAAGAAAATTAGAGATACAAGGGAATATTTTGCACAAAGATGAGCACAATAAAGAATAGAAATAGTAAGGACCTAACAGAAGCACAAGAGATTAAGAACAAATAACAATAAAACACAGAACTATGCAAACCAGATTTTAATGACCTGGATAATCACAATGGAGTGGTCACTCACCCAGAGCCAGACATCATGGAGGGGTGAAGTTAATTGGGCCTTGAGAAGCATTACTATGAACAAAGCTAGTGGAGGTGATAGAATTCCAGATGAGCTATTTAAAATCCCAAAAGACAATGCTGTTAAAATGCTGCCCTCAACATGTCAACAAATTTGGAAAACTCAGCACAGGCCACAGGACTGGAAAAGATCAGTTTTCATTCCCATCCCAAAGAAGGACAGTGACAAGGAATGTTCAAACTGCACACAATTGCACTCATCTAACAAGCTAGCAGGGCAATGCTCAAAATCGTTCAAGCTAGGCCTCAGCAGTACGTGAACTGAGAACATCCAGATGTGCAAGCTGGGTTTAGAAAAGGCAGAAGCACCAGAGATCAAATTGCCAATATCTGTTGGATCATCAAAAAAGCAAGAGAACACCAGAAGAACATCTACTTCTGCTTCATTGACTACATTAAAGCCTCTGACTGTGTGGATCACAACAAATTCTTCAAGAGATGGGAATACCAGACCATCTTACCTGCCTCCTGAGAAACCTGTATGCAGGTCAAGAAGCAACAGTTAGAACTGGATATGGAACAATGCACTAGTTCAAAATTGGAAAAGGAGTACATCAAAGCTGTATATTGGCACCCTGCTTGTCTAATTTATATGCAGAGTACATCATGTGAAATGCTGGGCTGGATGAATCACAAGCTGGAATTAAGATGGCTGGGAGAAATATCAACAACCTCAGATATGCAGATGATACCAACCTAGACTGAAAACAAAGAGGAACTAAAGAGCTTCCTGATGAAGGTAAAAGAGAAGAGTGAAAAAAACTGGCTTAA
The DNA here is from genome assembly GCF_033118175.1 of Dama dama. Classification (NCBI taxonomy): domain Eukaryota; kingdom Metazoa; phylum Chordata; class Mammalia; order Artiodactyla; family Cervidae; genus Dama; species Dama dama. The sequence continues at coordinate 6,234,242 of NC_083699.1, read as the reverse complement.
AACCAAACATTCAGAAGACTAAGATCATGGCATCTGGTCCCATCACTTCATGGCAAATGGGGAAAAAATGGAAATAGTCACAGATTTTATTTTCTTGAGCTCCAAAATCTCTGTGGATGGTGACTGCAACCATGAAATTAAAAGATGCTTGCTCCTTGGAAGAAAAGCAATGACAAACCTCTAGAAAGGGTTTTAAAAAGCAGAGGCATCATTTTTCCAACGAAGGTCTGTATAGTCAAAGCTATGGTTTTCCCAGTAGTCGTGTACAGATGTGAGAGTTGGACCATAAAGAAGGCTGAGTGCCAAAGAATTGATGCTTTTAAACTGTAGTGTTGAAGACTCTTGAGCTGTAGTGTTGAAGACTCCTTGGATTGCAAGGAGATCAAACCAATCAATCCTAAAGGAAACCAATCCTGAATATTCATTGGAAGGACTGATGCTGAAGCTGAAGCCCCAATACTTTGGTCACCTGGTATGAAGAGACAATTCACTGGAACAGATTGAAGGCAGGTGGCGAAGGGCGTGGCAGAGAATGAAATGGTTGGCTGGCATCCTTGACTCAACGGATATGAATTTGAGCAAACTCCAGGAGATAGTGAAGGAAAGGGAAGCCTGTCATGGCACAGTCCTTGGGGTTGCAAAGAGTTGGACATGGCTTAATGACTGAACAACAACAACTCCAATTCAGATGTAAATTGTCTCAAATTAAAAGGGGAAATATAAATATAATCATCTCTATTACCCTAGAGAAATTTTAAAATTTCCTGTTTTATTTCCCCATTCATCAAATATGCAGAATCTCATACAAATTAAAAACTGCATTTTGTAGGTACACAAATTTTATATTTTCAAACATTTCACTATTTTTTATTATAAATTAAATAATCACTTAATAATTAATTATTTGATTTTATTATGAATTAAAAGGTTATACAAATAAATTTTTTGGTGCAAGAACAATTTTATTTTTCTATCTTTAAAACACATATTAAAATATTTATTTAGGGGTTTAACATAGTGATAATTGTGTTGGAGGAGAACAGTGTTTACTGCTCTAATAATTCTAAAAGTGCACATTTTAGTCTCATTACAGACATAGATGACATGGGAAAGGGAAGAAACATAGAATGTAATCCTCAACAGGTATAATTGTCAGAAGTGCCATACCAGAAGCATGTCTTGTGGGCTATGTGCAGAGCTCTGTAGAAAAATAGCAGGCGGCAAACCCTAGCAGATAGTTTCAGCCAAGATCAGTACTTATAACTTTCAGGCAGATGACTTGTGAATTGAAAGACAACACATTTTCCCAAAAATTTTATTATCAATGAAGAAAGGAGACTTCTGAATACTGAGTCTTTTTCCTATTTAGCATCTTAATCTCATTGATTAGAAAACAATCCTACCCAGAAATTATGCTCTTTACTATTCATCAAAAGGTGATGAAAACTTATGTTCATGTAAAAACCTGCACGGGAATGTTTTACAGAAGCTTTACTGGTAATTGTTCTTGGAAGCAACAAAGATGTTCTTTAGTTGGTAAATGAATAAATAAACCCGTAGTGAACCCAGACAGGGGAATACATTTGGTGCAAAACAGAGATGTGCTGTCAAGATATGAAAAGACATGAAGTAAACTTAAATGCATACAATGAAGTGAAAGAAGCCACTATGAAAAGTTTCATGCTATGTGATTCCAGCTATACAACATTTTGGAAAAGGCAAAAGTATGGGGCCAGTAAAATGATCAGTGGTTGCCATGGGTTAGTGGGTGGGGAGGGATAGATGGGTTGAACAAGATTTTTAGGGCAGTAAAAATACTCTGATGATACTATAAAGATAGATAGAAGTCATCATACATTTGTCTGAACCCATAGAATGTACAACACAGAGTGAACCCTAATGTAAATTCTGAACTTTGAGGGATAATGATATGTCAATGTGGGCTTCCCAGGTGGTGCTAGTGGTAACGAACCTGCCTGCTAGTGCAGGAGACATAAGAGACTCAGGTTCAATCCCTGGATCAGGAAGAGCCCCTGGAGGAGGGCATGGTAACCCACTCCAGTATTCATGCCTGGAGAATCCCATGGACAGAGGAAACTGGCGGGCTATGGTCCACAGGGTTTCAAAGAGTCGGTCATGACTGAAGCAACTTAGCATGCAAAAGATATGTCAATGTAGGTTCGTTTATTGTAACAAGTGTAGGAGATGGTGGGAGACTATGCAGGTATGGGGCACAGAGTACACAGGAAATTTCTCTATCTTCTGCTCAAGTTTGCTAAAACTTGCTCTAAAAATTAGAGCCTATTGAAAACAAAACCAGAGACCTACAATATACTTGCTTGTATTTCTTCTTTCCGTTAGCGCTCCTTCTCTACAATCCAGAGGCTAAATGTTTTTGAGTGAGCACTGGATGCTGTTTGCCTTGTAGTTAAGCTACTTGTACCCATAAATTATTAGGTGCCGTTTTGAATTATTTGTTCATTTGAGGTGTCATTAGCTGTTCCTTCTATTATGTTTATGTATGAGGACAAATGTAGTGTGGTTAATTATAATGTTTGAGCAATAATAAATGGTTGTTGAAACTAGTTCCTCTTCTGTTTGTTCCTCTAATATAAAGCATTACATTTTCTGGCAAAAGGATAGTAAGTCATTAATAAAACAAAAGTAGGTGGCATGAAGAATACATTCAAGTAGTCTGGTAAGCAACAGGAACCAGCATTCATTCAGCAATAGCCTCCAAGTTTTAAAATTCTAGTTCTGGAGGAAAACTGAATATTTGACATTAGTCATTTTGCTTATTATTGTTTAAAATAGAGATTATTAAGATCAAAATTTTGGAGAATGGATATAGAATTTTTGCTTACCAAGTTTCATTCAATCTTGTCTTCTCTGAGCCCCATCATATAGAAGTGCACATATTTGTTTACATATAGATTAGTAGTATTAAGAGTATGGAGTACACAAAGGAAATAAATATCATTCCCTTGAATATTAGAGCATGGTGTCCATGCAGTCCTAGGAATGGGATACATTTATACAAATGAATGAAACTTATGCTAACAATGAAAAGGTAAACTAATCAGCATTACTTTAATCAATCAATTAATAAAAGCTTAATTAATGTGAATTAAAATACCAGAAAAATGATGCTTGAATATTAATTCTGATGAACTCAAGTCTTTGACAGAATTAGGATCGGAAAGCCACATCTGCTGCTAACAGATGTAAGACCCTGTTAAGGTTATCAAGACTTTGGGTTGTGAGTGACTTCATCTATAAAGTAGGGATGACATTGATGATTCTACTGTGAGAATTCATATTCTGGGTGCTTTTTATTAATGAATTGCAGAATGGTTTTGTACCTAAGTAAGGGTTAGCATCAGATAAAGCACCACACTGGGAAATGATGTTATAGGCTGTTGTCAGACTTGCCATCCTGTGAAGAGACATAAAAGGGAAGGGGAAGAATATATACCTTAAACTTGAAAATTATACTGGCAGGATTATAGTCACCATTTCCTGATTTCCCAAAGTAGGCCACCCAGATCTCCTATTAGAGGAAGGATGTTAGCTTACTAACTCAAGATCTGCCATAATCCAGCTGGTAGGTCCCAACCTGTTTCTTTCAACCTGCTATCATATTTCCAGTTGCTCCTGGCTCATAGTAGACCCTCAACATACATGTATTGAATAAGTAACCAAACATACTGCCTTGCCTGGCACTTGGGTCTTCTTCTTTGAAGGTAGCAGGTGTATAATTTTTTAAAATGGGAAATATAAAAAATGTACTAAGGTTTTTTTTTTTTTTCATTTATTTTTATTAGTTGGAGGCTAATTACTTTACAATATTGTAGTGGGTTTTGTCATACATTGACATGAATCAGCCATGGTTTTACATGCATTCCCTACTAAGGTTTTTAAACAGATTAAGTAAAACAAATGACGATAGAAGTCTGCTTCTGAGAACTGATGGGGAAGAGCGCATATCAGAATGACAAGGTGGCTGACACGATGGGGCAAGAGTAGAGAAGCAGGTACAAAATATGAAAGCTATTGTGCCCATAGTGAAATGAGTATCACTTCCAAATGTTCTTTCAGTTAGCTCTGAAACTGAATTTACCTAAAAAAATGAAAAGGTACAATATAATATGAGGCAAATAACTGGCATAAATATATACCTATCTAGATCTATACAGCAGGGCACTGACTAATCAAAACCAATACTGATATGTACTGGCCAAATAACAATCACTCATCTCAGATAATCCTTGAGAGATCTGTGATCAATAGAGAGATTACTTATACAAAATGCCTTTCTGTCTTTTACTGGTCAAGGATGAAAAGGTCATTTTGTTCCCTAGAGCTCTTTATGCTGCCAGAGGAATAAGAAATAGATGTCATGAATAATTGAGAATAAAAACACTTAGGAATATATCTGTATATTATTAGTCACTCATTCATTATGCAGGAACTAAAAATGCATTTTCAAAATAATACAAATGAAAATAATAGACCCCAACAATGGGGAATTTAAATAAGAAATTGAAGTGGCATTTAGCAAATGTTTGAGAGAAAAATCAATCATCTAGTGGAATTATTTATTTTGGTAGCCAATTGTGGCAGCCTGAAAGTACATTTTTTGTTCTTTTAAAGTAAAATTAGAAAATTTTCAAGTCAAGCCAACTAACCTGTGGGATAAATGTGAAGATCCTATTTTCTTTGTTCTGAAGTATTTACACCAATGATATGTGCGTTAGGCCTTGGGTAGTTGAAGTCACCACTAGACTTTCCTTAATCTTTCCTAAAATCACAAGGACTGCTCATTCGGACAGCTGTTACCAAAACCAAGGAAGCAAGTGCTCTTAGAACCGACCTAAATCCTCTGTGCTCTTCTCTTCTAATCCCACAGAGCATTTAATGCCAATTCTTAATGAGAGGGACAGGGAAGGAAGCGATGAAATGAGAAAAACAAGGCATCATCACACATTGAGCTTTGTTCCCTTAAATTCTCTGACCATTTATTATAGTTTTGTTCTCAAGATTTAGTTTGCTTAATTGGGAATGACTTGCTTGCCAACATTACGCTGTATTCTCCAAAGGCTTGCCTCTAAGCTTGCTCTTAAATACAAGATGCCTGGGGTTGGAAGCTTAAGTGAAGAACAAACACTTTTGTCTTGGCTTAGTATTTGACTTACTGCTTTATATAGGAAATCTAACACCCATGGTTAAGCCTTAGCAAACCCTCACTTTAGCACATGTTAATCTTTGCCTTTAACTCAAATGTAGAGCTGAAAGCTCAGCCAACGATCTTTACCACCTTCGGCAATCACATATGTGTAAGTGTTTGTCTGTTTGAGAATGTTTGTTTTATGCTGGTTTTTGTAGGCATTATAAATCATGACTGTGGTTGTAAACTAACAAAAATAATTTAGTAGTTAGAGAAGGGAATTTGCACACTATGTACCACATTTATGGAGATTAAAAACAACAACAACAACATAGTGTTCATTTAGTTGACTATTTTGGGTGCCGTTTGAGACTCTGTGCCCTCTGGTTTCATTTGTGAAGCTAGTTTCCATCCAAAATTAATCTTTCCATTCTCTTTTTTTCCTATAGGCACTTTTCTGTACCTCTGACACATATAATCTGACTTGCAGTATTGTTGTTTAAGGGTCCTTCTCAGCTGTGAACAGTAAGCTACTTGGTAGTGGCATTACTTCAGCAGTGCCAACGAGAGAGGGAGAATTCAGGAGCAATTTTTAAGTTGAATAATTTGTATAAGACATACTACTGAAAACAGATTCCTCACAGTTTAAAAATTTGCATACCAAAAAGGAGCCCATTTAAAATCCATGGTTGGTAATGAAAATATTCTTATTTTTTAACTCATGAATATTCATGTATTCTTTCCCCACACTAGACTCTATGGAGATTCTAAAGGAGAGAGGAAAATATAAAATGCCTTAGATTGTCCAAATGCTAATACATAAAACCAATAAATTGCTGAAAAACTAAGAGATGCTAAAAATACTGTATTAAGTTCAGAAGGGTAAGATCATTTCCTTGGTGATGTGAAATGCCAAGACAGCCTTGTCAGAGAAGATGATATTTGAATTGGGTCTTGAGGTAAATCCAGAAGGATGTGAAAGATTTTGCCGAATAAGCAAGACAGTAAGGCAATTTCAGGGTCAGAAATTGTCATATACAAAATTCTAGAAGATGGAGTAAATAATATAGTTTATGAGACTGAGTAAAGGACATCTATGAATAGTGGTGGGATTCTATGAATGAAGAGGGACCAGGTATAAATATGGGCTATTTGTGTTTTATTCTACAAGCTGTGATGGTTTTTAAATATGGAAGTGACATAGCATAGTTTGCTAGTCTAGAATGGAAAAAATACTGGAGAAGCAAATGATAGAGTCACAGAGACCAAAGAGGAGGTAGGTGATGAGAAGCTGTGAGAGGACTGTGATAGTAATGCTGGGAAATATGAAACCATGAGACAGTGTCATGGGTGTCAGACTAGAAAATGCTTGAATATAGGCAGAGAGGATAGAGTCAAAGGCCAGCCAGCAATTTCCACTTTGAAAACCTGAGCATTATTATATTACTGAAGGAATATGGAGGTCTCTTTCTTTCAGGAAGTGAGGCTGGGTTGGTGGATAACAATGAGTTTGGCCCAAGAGTTTAATGTGCCCATAGGACATTGTAATGAAAACCTATTGTTTATTTGAGTCAAGCATATCTTTTCTTTTCACTCAACTCCTGTTCTTCAGACTTGTCTCTTGTCCATTCACATGGGTTTGAAGCACCATCATTTGTACAAGTGGCTTTTCCTGTGACTAGAATGAACTGGTTGGAGGATAACATCTTCCAAGAATGGGTCACTAAGAGTCCTTCCTTCAGTTACTAAATTGAAACAGCAAAAGCAAAGTTGGTCCCTCTCTGAATGTCTGAAAATGAGGATATGTAAATTTGGTGACTATTAGTTGTCACATTTCAACAACAACAAAAATACAATAAGTTAGTTGCCAGTGTGAAAAAAGCCATAAACAGATACTCAGAGAGTGGTACAAGGGAGAGGAGAATGTTCTTGACTTCCCCTCAGGACTTTGGTCTCCTGTGGCAGTCGTGCATTCCATCTCTTGTGAAGTCGCTCAGCCATGTCTGATTCTTTGCGACCCCGTGGGCTGTAGCCCACCAGACTCCTCCGTCCATGGGATTCTCCAAGCAAGAATACCGGAGTGGGTTGCCATTTCCTTCTCCAGGGGATCTTCAGAATTCTCTAGTAATCACCCTAGTAAGCCTCCCTCTCTTTCTTTGTTCTTGACTAAGCTGGCCACAGTCCGTTTCTGTCGTTGTTGTCATTGTTGCTTGTTTTTAAGCTAAAGTAGAATTATACTAAGTCTGAATGGAGTCGTTCAGTATGCAAAGGAAAATATTCAGAACATAATGTCAAGAACTGCACCTAGATTTAGACATCATCGAAAGGGATGAAGCCGTGAAGCCCTAGGAGTGGATGAAGATGTCAGGAAAGAGCAGGTAGACCAAAAAGAGAATAGGCCTGACAGCAAAAACTTCCTAACTACTCAATTTAATAGTAAACACAGAGGGAGAGATTTTGTAGATAGGAAGAGGAAAATGTGAAGTAGGTCCGCAAAAGCCAAAGGAATTTCAAATATGAGGTGTGGATAACTCTGCTAAATATTGCAGAGAGGTCAAACAGGATGAGGACTAATAAGAAGCTATTGAATTAAGCAAACAAATGATTACTGTTCACTTTTTTTTAGATGTAGACAGCTTGAGTAGAATGAGAAGGATGTTGACCAAAAAGCAGGGATAAATAATAATGAGAGAAGACTGTGGTTGCAAGATGTGTGAAAGAATACAAAATAAAGGCAGTGGATGGAAAAAAACAATTACATTCGTTTTGAGAAATGTTTACTAGTATGCGTTAGGTATTAACCTAAGCTAAGTGTTAAGGTAAATAAGTTTCCGCCTGCAGCAGTTTATAGTCTAGTGGTGGAAACACACAATCCAAAGTGGGAAGAGAGACAAGGCTAGAGAAAAATGCTTTTAATTCCCCAATAGTTATGTGGTCATGTTGTATTGATGCCTAAAAATCACATCAATTTTTTTGTGCCTGTACATTTGCCTGCATACACATGAGTACAAACACAAATGCACACATACATACCACACAGAGTCAAAGTTGAAACAACTAGTTTGTTTGTAAAACAATCAACACTATAATCACTTGCTTGAATGCATTTGTCAACCAACTACCCTTGTCAGTCCTAATCCACTAACAAGCTGAGGGCACTGTTCCCTGATCTATTGTTAAGAGTGAATTCTTTTTCTTACAATTGAACCATGTAAGGAAAGAGTAGCCTTAAACATCTTCCTTTTAGACAAAGTGTGGCAATATTGTTTGTAGAAAGAGAAAACAACACTTAGATCTCACCAGTATTACTACTTTTTATTGGTTTTATTCTGCTTTATTTTTTAAACATCAATGAGAACTACACATGCACATATTTTCCCCTCCACTTACAATAATTATTTGTAACTAATACTACGAAACTTCCCACAAATGGAAGATTTTAGTATTTTTAAGGACACACCCCTAAGTGTCTAGTTTTTCCAAGCAAAGGATGCCAAGAATAAAATTCTTTAGAGGGGAGGCTCCTGTTTATGAGTTACCCATATTCTATTCACTGATACTGAAAAATAACTCCTCACTGTTTATGGTTTTATTACCTGGCCAGAGTTTCTGACCTCAGCAACTTCAAACACTTCTTTTCAAGAGTGTTCCAAATCTGTCAAAGACTTCTGATAGGTAATCAGCCTTGAGAAATTCGTATCTCTATTTTTTTTAAGAATATTGTGCATTATACACATTTTATTCATTCTACCATTTGTGGTAGAGAGAGGAAGTCCAGTTGAAAACTGAGCCATAAAACAGATAATAGTGGAACAAAGCCATTTTGAATTAAAACTTGGTCTACTCATCAAGCCTATATATGTCAGACAGAGAAATGAGAAAAATAAATAAAGGCTGTTTGGAAAAATGCCACAGGTTCTAAAATGATTATTAGATTAAAAAGTATGTTTTCTTCTTCTTTTCATGGACTAGTCTTTGACCAGATCAACCCACTAGCTTGTACCATAATGCTTGTCTGTTTGTTTGGTTGTTTTTCATTAGGACTTAAAAGCAGAACTGAGAAGAATAATTAAAATAACTATCGATTATACCCACCTCAAAGTTCTCCCTTTGTGATACGCTTTCCCCAATTTCATTTCTTTCCTCCCAGTCCATTCAATTTTTCCAGCCATGTAACTAGGTGTAATTGTTAATTCATTTCCTTGTCTCAAACCCAGACGTGAAATAGAATATTGAGACAGAGCAGGAACCTACAATCCTTGCCCCCCATGACCTCAGCCTGCCTTTGTCTGTGGAAATACTTTAGTCAAAGAATAAGTTTAATCAGAGAAGTGAGAACATGCAGAAACAAAGGAAAACAGTCAAAGGAGACTAAATAATAATTAATAATAATGTAGTCATTAAGCATAGTCAAGGACTTTTAGTTCCTTCTCAAGGACTATAGATAATATTCTGAGCCATATCCCATGAGCTGTCTTATAGCTGCTGAAACCCCCACCAGGTGGAAGATATTAACTGCATGATGGCCAGACAGGAGCCCTGCAGAAGCTGCTGCAATTCTGAGAACTGGCTTCAAGGAAATGGGAACAAACTGACCCTGGAACTGAAGACTAACTCTACTTAAAATAATCAAGATGATGCTGGTCAGACCACTGATGACCAAGTTCAAGATAATGGTTAGAGCTGACTGTGCTATTTCTGCTTGTAGCCCCTCTCCCTCAGCCTATCAAAGCTCTTGCCCTCGACTGTCCTTCCCCCATGTTGCCAGCATCCAAAATAAAGCAAACTTTCCTTTCCACCAACATGGCCTCTTTAATGGCTTTTCAGTGGTCAGCGGTCGAACACCACTTTCGGCTACAATATTCTGGTCATTTCTGTCGCCAAAATCTACCCAAACCTGTGCCCTTTACTCGAGCTCTGCTGCTACTAACCTTCCTCAGGTCCTCATCTCTTGCCTACACTCCTGCCTCAGTGTCTTTATTGGTCTCTTTGATTCTGCTGAAGGCTAAAAACCACTCCCTGTGCTTCAGTGATCTTACAAAATGTGAATCAGGGCACGTGTAAAACCTTCTAGTGTTTTTAGAATAAAATGCAAGCTCCTCATCTTGCATCCTCTTCCCAGGTAGCACTAGTGGTAAGGAATCTGCCTGTCAATTCAGGAGACACAAGAGATGTGTATCCGATCCCTTGGTCAGGAAGATCTCCTGGAGGAGGAAATGGCAACCTACTCCAGTACTCTTGCCTGGAAAAGTCCACGGACAGAGGATCTTGGTGGACTACAGTCTATGGGATCACAAAGACTTGGACATCAACTGAGCAGGCGGGCACGCACAGCATCTTGCTTTCTAAGATGAGTTGTCTCTGACACCAAGGTGCTATTCTTTCCTTCACTCCCCTCACTCCAGACATATCTGTTTCCAGTTCCTCAAACTCTGCAAAAGTCCAGGTTTCTGTACTTGCAGTTCTCTCTGTTCTGAATGTTCTTACTTACAATTACTCCAAAATTTGGCCATGACCATGAAAAAGAATTTAGGTCAAATGAAAAAAAAAGCAATATCTTTTAGTATATGTCATACAAGCCAAAAATTCAAATATTGAAAAAGTGTTGATGCACAATAATACAGATTGATTGGTCATGAGTTAGTAAAGGAAATTAGGATTTTAAAAACAATATATTGTTCCAGTTACTATGACTGCATAATAAACAATTTCAAATTTAGTAGCATAAAACAAAAATTTTATTATGCTCATGATTTCTGTGGGTCAGGAACTTTTTTAATGGGTTGGGTTGGAATGACTTCATTTTGTTCCATGTCTGAGTTTTCAGTTAGGAAGCTCCAAGGCTGGAAATGACTTAAGAGTAGTAAAACTTGTCTGAGAACTCATTTATCCACATGATTGGTGTATGGATGCTAAATGTCAGCTGAAACCTCAGCTGGACCTCTCGATGTGGCTGCTCAGGCTTCCTCACAGTATGGTAATCTCATTCCAAGAGTGAGTATCCCGAAAGAAAGAGGCAAAAACTGCATGGTCTTTTAAAAATCTAGCTCAGAAAGCACATAGCCTTGCTTCCTCTGTATTCACGAGCTTGCCCAGATTCAACACACACATCTACCTCACCCATTAATGGGAGGAGTGTCAAAGTCACATGGTCAGAAGAGCATGGAGGAAGAGAATGGGGATATTGTTAACATCCTCTACACATATTTTACCTTGAATTATGGTTCATGGAGAGCAACGAAATAGTTGGTTGTAAAGCAACTACAATGTCTATGTCTGAGATGGAATACTGGATATAATGGATAACCGGTCTCACTAAAAAGACAAATATTTATGCTGCTGGATATTTTGAATCAGCCAAGTTTAAAGTCATATCACGTTGTAGAAAAGAAAATTCTTTATTTCAATTGATCAGGGGGATTTAATATATTGAAATTATTTGTAACAATGTAATTTGTTTTATTACTTATGAAATTATGTTGTAACACCTATATGCGAAAAAGGCCGCAAATCCTCAAATAAAAGATCAAAGAAGATATTGGAAATAGCATGAGACAAGTGCTCAGGCCTGGTGCACTGGGAAGACCCAGAGGAATCGGGTGGAGAGGGAGGTGGGAGGGGGGATTGGGATGGGGAATACGTGTAACTCTATGGCTGATTCATATCAATGTATGACAAAACCCACTGAAATATTGTGACGTAATTAGCCTCCAACTTAAAAAAAAAAAAATTTTATCAGCATTAAAAAAAAAAAAAGAAAGCTTTAAAACTTTTAAACTTAGTAATACCTTACCTCCCTAGGCTATATCTTACTTAGATTTTTAAAATCACTATGAGACAAAAGAGTTTGAGACATAAAGCCACAAAGACCAACCAAAGTGTTGTTCATCCATAGTATGCTCCCTCTTAAATACAATGCACAGACTGTTTAGAGACATTTCTCCCAATGCTTTTTGTGTGTGTGTGTCTGCGTGTGCTCAGTCCTGTCCAACTCTTAGTGACCCCATGGACTGTAACCCACCAGGCTCCTCTGTCCATGGAATTCTCCAGGCAAAAATGGTTGAGCATGTTGCCATTTCTTTTTCCAGAGGATCTTCCCATCCCAGCGACTGAAGCCATGTCTCTTGTGTCTCCTGCATTGGCGGACAGATTCTTTACCAGCTGAGTCACTGGAGAAGCCTTGACTAAACATGGGGATCTTCAAATATTCATTCTTTCAAATAAATGACCCAATCAAAAAATGGGCTAAAAAACTAAACAGACATTTCTCCAAAGAAGACATACAGATGGCTAACAAACACATGAAAAGATGCTCAACATCACTCATTATCAGAGAAATGCAAATCAAAACCACAATGAGGTACCATTTCACACCAGTCAGAATGGCTGCTATCCAAAAGTCTATAAGCAATAAATGCTGGAGAGGGTGTGGAGAAAAGGGAACCCTCTTACACTGTTGGTGGGAATGCAAACTAGTACAGCCACTATGGAAAACAGTGTGGAGATGCCTTAAAAAACTGGAAATAGAACTACCATGTAACCCAGCAAGCCCATTCCTGGGCATACACACCAAGGAAATCAGATCTGAAAGAGACACGTGCACCCCAATGTTCATCGCAGCACTGTTTATAATAGCCAGGATATGGAAGCAACCTAGATGCCCATCAGCAGATGAATGGATAAGGAAGCTGTGGTACATATACACCATGGAATATTACTCAGCCATTAAAAAGAATTCATTTGAACCAGTCCTAATGAGATGGATGAAACTTGAGCCCCTTATACAGAGTGAAGTAAGCCAGAAAGATAAAGAACATTACAGCATACTAACACATATATATGGAATTTAGAAAGATGGTAACGATAACCCTATATGCAAGACAGAAAAAGAGACACAGATGTACAGAACAGGCATTTGGACTCTGTGGGAGAAGGCAAGGGTGGGATGTTCTATGAGAATAGCACTGAAACAAGTATACTATCAAGGATGAAACTGATCACCAGCCCAGGTTGGATGCATGAGACAAGTGCTCAGGGCTGGTGCACTGGGAAGACCCAGAGGGATGGGATGGGGATGGAGGTGGGAGGGGGGATCAAGATGGGGAACACATGTAAATCCATGGCTGATTCATGTCAATGTATGGCAAAACCCACTACAATATTGTAAAGTAATTAGCCTCCAACTAATATAAACAAATGAAAAAAAAAATTCATTCTTTCAAACTCTCCTAATTGGCCTCGGTTGATGATTAGAAGTTGAAAATAGAGGTGAATAGCTTATGGGTAAGAAATTATACCCTTAAAGAATTATGTGTATATTATGATTTATTTAAGTTAATTATTAACTAACCACTAATTTAAAAATAAAATATTAATGTGATATATGGCATTTTTGGGGAAAAAAAAGAAGACTGTATTTATTGGTAAGTGGGCCCAGAATGAATGTGTATATATTATGTATGTAGGGAAGTATACTATATATCCTTCCTTCAATTACAAGAATGTAATTGAAGAGCATTTTATCAATAGAAATTGAGCTTGCAAAGCATGGAGTACTACCACTGTAGACAATCTTTTGAGGTGAGGAATTTGGATTTGTATGTGTAAAATGTAGGAGATTCCCAGGTGGCTCAGTTGTAAAGAATCTGCCTGTCAACAGTGGAGCTGCAGGAGACATGGGTTCAATCCCGGCATCTGGAAGATCCCCTGGAGGAAGAAATGGAAACCCACTCCAATATTCTTGCCTGGATAATCACATGGACAGAGGAGCCTGGAGCACTACAATCCACGGGATCACAAAAAAATCAGACATGACAGAGTGTCTGAGCACACATGTTTGCACCTACGTAAAATGTACCTTTTGAATATTTTCTTTTTTCTCAGTTAGCTATTGATAATTCAATCTTGAAAATATTGATAATTTTGTACTTGCAAGTTAAAATTTAAAAGTTCAATTTGAAATCTGAAATCCAGGGTTTATGCCGTTGCAACAGGTTTCTCTTTATTTTCTTGCCTACTTAACAAAAGCCTATTTATCCCTCAAGATCTAGCCCAAAATTTTCTGTTCTGTGTTTCTATAACAGAACATTGTTGCAACACACCATATTTCACTGTCTTTACTGTGTAACCTGAATTTCCTCATGTCTCGCTAGTCATGGGTACAAATTGCTGATAACGCATACCAATGAATTATAATGACCAAAAGTGTTCTGGATTTGATCACAACCTGCTGAAGTAGTGACTCAGTACCCTGGGAATTACCCATCAAACATTTCTAGTATTAATAATACTCAGGATAGCTTCACGTGCGGGCTCTCCTGGTGGCTCAGACCGTAAAGAATCTGCCTGCAATGTGGGAGACCTGGGTTCGATCCCTGGGTTGGGAAGATCCCCTGGAGGAGGGCATGGCAACCCACTCCAGTATTCTTGCCTGGAGAATCCCCATGGACAGAGGAGCCTGGCGGGCTACAGACCACGGGGTCACAGAGAGTTGGACACGACTGAGCGACGAAGCACACACAGCTTCATGTGTACCCAGAAGCTGGTTCTACAGGTGGCGTCCACTGTCTGTCCTCCAGGCCGACACCGGGACTGCTGCGTCCTCTGGAGATGCTGGTCGCTGTTGAGCACCAGGGCTGCTCAGATGCGGTTGCTCTAGACGATATTGTGATGTACCAGTCTGAGCCTTCTGGTGCTGAGGAGAAGGCTGTTCTGTGCGGAAGTAGGAAGGATTCTCATCTCTCCAGTCCTGTTTCATGCTTTGTCATTGGAGACATGAACATCTCTGCTTGTGTTCCTGGATTTCAGTGGTTTTTCATGAAAATAATTCTTGTAGTTCCTCTCAGCCCTGAGATCAGATTCCATTCCCTGGGGTATTATCTTTCTTTCCCAGTCTTCCTTGTTTTGGCAGATAACAATCTCCATTCTCTTCCTTCCTGCCAGGCAATAACAAAAACACATCACCTCAGGAAAGCTGCTCTTTCCTCTCACCTTCCAACCCATTCAGCTCTCCAACCAAGTTGTACACATGACTACTGGGGCTGAAGGTACAGTGCCTGCAACGCTTCTTTACACACTTCATCCTTAGGAAGATGGTAAGCCCTTGAGGACATGAAACAAAACTCCTCCTTTTCTATATTGAATAAGAATGAAAAAATAAATTTAAACCCATTCATAGACTATTCCCTTTATTCTAAAGGTAAATTATATGATGCTTTAAGAACTGTGATGATTTTACTCTGCTTGGAAGTCAGCAAGTTAATCTGCTACTGTATTATGGAAACCGACAGAAGTCATAACACTGCCTGGTCAGAAAGAGAAGAATTCAATACTCACAACACACCAAGAAGCACAAGCTTCAGTTTTACATCATGTAGCCTTTCTAGACAGTACCAAGAGTGCCAGAGCAAGGTTTCATATTGCTGAAGACGGGCGTGTGCTGTGCACGTCGGGACAATGAATTGTCTGACAGCCGAGGAGCCCTAGGCTTACAGAGCCCTACTATTTTATAGTGGGCTGCAGAATAACCTGCCCAATTTACGTTCAGAAGAAAACATTACCTTTGTCATGTGCATGCATGCTAAGTCTCTTCAGTCATGTCCTACTCTTTGTGACTTCATGGTCTGTAGCCCGCCAGGCTCCTCTGACCATGGGATTCTCCTGGCAAGAGTACTGGAGTGGGTTGCCATGCCCTCCTCCAGGGGATCTTCCTGATCCAGGGATCGAATCCGCATCTCTTATATCTCTTGCATTGGCAGGCAGGTCCTTTACTACTAGTGCCACCTGAGAAGCCCCTACCTTTAATATACTGGAGAATAAATAAACTTGCCTACTGCTCCGGAGCAAGGTTCTCCTGACCTTCAAGGCAGTTCACTACAGAAACATCCTTGGAAAGGTAGCATTTCCAAGGTTTGACAAAGGCCACCAGTGCCGCTACTCATATGAAATGCCAAAACTTAGAATTGTCTCTGAACAGTATTGTGAGTAAAAGTGATCTTCTCTTGTTCCCAGAGTTAGTTTATATCAGGGCCAGAACTCAGGTCATTTGGCATATGATCCAGTAATTTCTTTAAGGAAACAGCAACAGAGAAGGTTGATAGAACAGAACAAGTATGATATTAATTCAGTTTCATTGATTAACATTGCTAAAGACAAGTGAAGGCTTTCCAAAATGTATTTAAAAAGTTCTAGCAACACTGATTATCCACATACAATGTTAACAGTATAAATTCCAAGCTCCTTTTCAAACTTCTAAAGGATTGATATACTGACAAAATTTAAAACAAGCAAGCAAACCGAAGGAAAACAAGCAGTTAACAGCAAAGACAGTAATGCCTTATTCCCACTTGTGCAACTAGGACATAAATAAGATCTATTTTTAAATCATCAAATCAACATCTACTAGAATTTATAGATTTTAATCAGAGATTTTCACATATAAACCATGTTATGCCCAAGGACTGGGGCCTGAGAACCTTAGCTCTATTTTTCCACAGCCATATTTTAGAAATTGTCAGAACAAAATATGAACTCATTAATTGAGGAGTTCATATTCTGTGAAATAGCATCTGGAAAAAAAAGTGTATGAAGTTAAACAGCTAATATTACTGTTAGTAATACACTCTTTTCAAGGATGTTATTCAAACTGCTACTGGTTGTAGCCTTAGCTCTTCAAATTCATTGACATGGTCATTGAGAGTTTTTCACTTAACTCATTACATCCCAAAGTGAGGAAATGTTTTATGATGGCTCAGCCTACAATTCTATCCTCTCCCTAATTCTATTCTTCAAGATACTTTCCAGAGTCACTCTAGGTATGAAATTCAAACAATGAATAAGAAGATAAGTAGAAGTTAATATATGCCTGCAGGTACATTGGGAAGAAACCTGAACTAAAAATAAGGTATTTGGGGATCAATTCCCAGTTCCCAAAGCATAATCATAAGTAGATAAAAAAGGACAAAGCAAGCATTTTGTCACCTTTTCAATATAATTTTTGCCTCGTTTTAACCAAAGAGTGATGAATATTAAAAATTAAGGCTTGATGAGGTTGTTAAATGACACCATAGAATATAATTAATAAAATTTGGAATGTAGGATGCTCTATGGAATGTGGATAACTTGCTTTATATCAACAAATTATTTTGCAAGGAGACAAAGAAAGAGAAGGAGTAAAAAGGAATTTATAAGACATTAAATTGCATTGTAAGGTTCTTATTTGGATTTCAAAAGATTGAACTAAAAATTAAAAATTTTACCGAGTCAATTGGGAAGTATGATAGAGGTAACAAATTATTGTCATTTTAAGATTATAATTGTGAAATTGTGATTAGGGGTAAAAGAACCTTTATTTTTCAGAGATACAGACTGAAATACTCCCAGATAAAATAATATGTTATCTGGAATTTGCTTTAAAATAACATAGCTACCGCCAACTGCTCAATTAATTACAAATGTCTCAGTCTCCCTTCTACTTTTTGTATCTGTTGACTTTGGGAGGCAGTTGAAGGAGGGAACCCAAGTTCTATTATGTCCATGGAAATCCGCTGCTGGCTTCCCTTCTGGAATCATTGTACATTTTCCAGCATTCAGTGATAATTAGCTTAGAATCCTTCACAATATACGTGGACCAAACTTAGTATTAACAGAAGCATATCAAACTCTAAGGGTTTGTAAATGAAGCTTTTCCATCTCCTACAGAAACTTACCAGCAATATGTGATATTAAAATAAGCCAAATAGGGTAATCTTGCTATTGAAATATCATGAAACTTACTGAGTGACTGAAGTCCACCCTTGCCTTAGATTTTTAATGATTTAAGGATATAATTAAAACACTGCTACCTTGGTACAAGAGAAAGTATCCTGTGATGCTTGGTAAGGGAATGACTTGCACACTTGAGCCTGACCCCTCTGTATTCCACTGGTGCATATTTTTTTATATTGACATTTCTCTGTATCTTTTGATGTAATAAATATCATCTATACTAAAAAAAAAAATTAATTCAATTTCTGACCATTATATTTGGCCCATGTTTTGAGTGTCTCCTGAAACGGTCTGGGTCAGCAGTGGCCTGCCACAGGGACAGGGGCTCTGGGTGCAGCAGACCCGGGTGCGGCATAAGCCCTCTTGGAGGAGGTCACCATTAACCCACCATACAGACACCAGAACTTACACAGGACTGGGGAAACAGACTCCTGGAGGCACAAACAGAACCTTGTGAGCACCAGGACCCAGGAGAGAGGGGCAGCGACCCCACAAGAGACTAACCCAGACTTGCCTGTGAGTGTCCAGGATCTCTGGTGGAGGTGTGGGTCGGCTATGGCCCGCTGCAGGGTCAGGGGCATTGAGTGCAGCAGTGCCTGCCTGGGACCTTTTGAAGCACATCACCATTATCTTCATCACCTCTACCATAGTTTGGCCTCAGGTCAAACAATGGAGGTAACACAGCCCCCTCCCCCCCACCCATCAGCAGAAAATTGGGTTAAAGATTTACTGTGCACGGCCCCGCCCATCAGAACAAGACCCAGTTTCCCCATCAGTCAGTGAAAGCTTCCATAAGCCTCTTGTCCTTCTCCATCAAAGGGCAGACAGAAGGAAAACCACAATCACAGGAAACTAACCAATCTGATCACATGGACCACAGCCTTGTCTAACTGAATGAAACTATGGGCCACCCAAGACAGATGGGTCATGGTGGGGAGTTCTGACAAAACGTGGTTCACTGGAGATGGGAATGGCAAACAACTTCAGTATTCTTGCCTTGAGAACCCTGTGAACAATATAAAAAGGCAAAAAGATAAGACACTGAAAGATGAACTCCCCAGGTTAGTAGATGCCCAATATGCTACTGGAGAAGAGTGGAGAAATAAATCCAGAAAGAATGAAGAGATGGAGCCAAAGCAAAAAGACACACCCAGTTGTGGATGTGACTGGTGGTGGAAGGAAAGTCCAATGCTGTAAAGAGCAATATTGCATAGGAACCTGGAATGTTAGGTCCATGAATCAAGGCAAATTGGAAGTGGTCAAACAGGAGACGGCAAGAGTGAATGTTGACATTCTAGGAAACAGAGAACTAAAATACACTGGAATGGGTGAATTTAACTCAGATGACCATTATACTTACTACTGTGGGAAAGAATTTCTTAGAAGAAATGGAGTAGCCATCATACTCAACAAATGAGTCTGAAATGCAGTACTTGGATGCAATATAAAAAACAAAAGAATGATCCCTGTTCATTTCCAAGGCAAACCATTCAGTATCACAGTAATCCAATTCTATGCCCCAACCAGAACGCTGAAGAAGGTGAAGCTGAATGGTTCTATGAAGACCTACAAGATCTTCTAGAACCAACACCCCAAAATGATGTCCTTTTTATCATAAGGGACTGGAATGCAAAAGTAGGAAGTCAAGAGATACCTGGAGTAACAGGCAAATTTGACTTTGGTGTACAAAATGAAGCAGGGCAAAGGCTAATAGAGTTTTGCCAAGAGAATGCACTGGTCATAGCAAACACCCTCTTCTAGCAACAATAGAGAGCTCTACGTATGGACATCACGAGATGGTCAATACTGAAATCAGATTGATTATATTCTTTGCAGCTAAAGTTGGAGAAGCTCTATACAGTCAGTAAAAATCAGACCAGGAGCTGACTGTGGCTCAGATCATGAACTTCTTATTGCCAAATTCAGACTTAAATTGAAGAAAGTAGGGATAATCACTAGACCATTCAGGTATGACCTAAATCAAATCCTTTACAATTACACAGTGAAAGTGAGAAATAGATTTAAGGGACTAGATCTGATAGAGAGTGCCTGATGAACTATGCATGGAGGTTTGTTACATTGTACAGGAGACAGAAATCAAGACCATCCCCAAGAAAAAGAAATGCAAAAAAGCAAAATGGCCATCTGAGGAGGCCTTACAAATAGCTGTGAAAAGACGAGAAGTGAAAAGCAAAGGATAAAAGGAAAGATATACCCATTTGAATGCAGAGTTCCAAAGAATAGCAAGGAGAGATAAGAAAGCCTTCCTCAGTGACCAGTGCAAAGAAATACAGGAAAACAATAGAATGGGAAAGACTAGAGATCTCTTCAAGAAAATCAGGATAACAAGGGAACATTTCATGCAAAGATGGACACAGTACAGGACAGAAATGGTTTGGACCTAACAGAAGCAGAAAATATTAAGAAGAGGTGGCAAGAATACACAGAAGAAATATACAAAAAAAGATCTTCATGACACTGATAACCACAATGGTGTGATCACTCACCTAGAGCCAGGCATCTTGGAATGTGAAGTCGAGTGGGCCTTAGGAAGCATCACTACGAACAAAGCTAGTGGAGGTGATGGAATTCCAGGTGAGCTATTTCAAGGCCTTAAATATGATGCTGTGAAAGTGTTGCACTCAAGATGCCAGCAAATTTGGAAAACTCAGGACTGGAAAAGGTCAGTTTTCATTTCAATCCCAAAGAAACGCAATGCTAAAGAATGTTTAAACTAAAACACAATTGCACCCATCTCACATGCTAGTAAAGTAATGCTCAAAATTCTCCAAGTCAAGCTTCAACAGTATGTGAACTGTAAACTTCCAGATGTTCAAGCTGAATTTAGAAAAGGCAGAGGAAACAGAGATCAAATTGCCAACATCTTTTGGATCAAAGAAAAAGCAAGAGAATTCCAGCAAAACATCTGCTTCTGGTTTATTGAATATGCCAAAGCCTTTGTCTGTGTGGACTGCAACAAACTGTGGAAAATTCTTAAAGAGATGGGAATACCAGACCACCTGACCTGCCCACTGTGAAATCTGTATGCAGATCACAAAGCAACAGTTAGAACTGGACTTGGACCAACAAACAGACTGGTTCCAAATTGGGAAAGGAATATGTCAAGGTTGTATGTGGTCACTCTGGTTATTTAACTTATATGCAGAGTACATCATGAGAAATGCTGGGCTGGATGAAGCACAAGCTGAAATCAAGATTGCTGGGAGAAATATCAATAACCTCAGATACGCAGATGACACCACCCTTGTGGCAGAAAGTGAAGAAGAACTAAAGATCCTCTTGAGCAAAGTGAAAGAGGAGAGTGAAAAAGCTGGCTTAAAACTCAACATTCAGAAGACTAAGATCATGGTATCCGGTTCCATACCTTCATGGCAAATAGATGTGGAAACAATGGAAACAGTGACAGATTGTTTCCAGTCTTGGGCTCCAAAAATCACTGCAGATGGTGACTGCAGCCATGAAATTAAACGACCCTTGCTCCTTGGAAGAAAAGTTATGACTAACCTAGAGAGCATATTAAAAAGCAGAGACATTACTTTGCCAACAAATGTCCATCTAGTTAAAGCTATGGTTTTTCCAGTAGTCATGTGTGGATGTGAGAGTTGGACTATAAAGAAAGCTGAGTGCCGAAGAATTGATGGTTTTGAACTGTGCTGTTGGAGAAGACTCTTGAGAGTTCCTTGGACAGAAAGGAGATCCAACCAGTCCATCCTAAAGGAAATCAGTCCTGAATATTCACTGGAAGGATGGATGCTGAAGCTGAAACTCCAATAGTTTGGTTACCTGATGTGAAGAACTTACTCATTGGAAAAGACCCTGATGCTGGGCAAGATTGAACACAGGAGAGAAGGGGTCAACAGAGAATGAGATGATTGCATTGCATCACCAACTGGTGGACATGAGTTTGAGCAAGTTCCAGGAGTTGGTGATGGACAAGGCAGCCTGGCGTGCTGCAGTCCAATGGGTTGCAAAGAGTCAGACATGACTGAGTGACTGAACTGAACATAAACAACCTATGTGCCTATTAAATAGAAAAACCAAAATTCTGGGAGAGAGAAATAGCAAATGTCTATATCTGCAAAATCCTACTGAGTAACCTATGAGACTTAGGGGGACAAGTCACCAGAGGTGATGCAAATTGTATTTTTGGCATCACTAGTTTGACATCAGCTTTGAGTTGCCACTGCTAACATTTGGTGACCCAATTGTTGATCCTTAAGGAATATGATTAATGAGAGGAATACAAGGTAATTTAGCACTGAGGAGGGAAAAAAACAACATTAAAGAAGTATTAAAAATGTATTAAATTTTTAAACCAAAAAAGGAAGTAAATACTTTTCTAAAACAAACTTAAAATTGCTTTTTTTTTTACAGCAATTATAAGAAAGTCATTGGGAGATCCATATTTGACCTGATGAGAGCAGCGCAACCTTTTTTTGTTTTTGTTTTTTTTTTTAATTTTGAGCTAGAAAAGAGTTATTCTCAGGGATAGTATGTGCTGCTAAAAAAAAAAAAAAAATCTATATAGTGTCTTTGTGTTTCTCAGTGCTCTATGTAGCAGGTATTTTGTTCAGACTAATGTTGAATGGAACAGGATAATGCTTGTTATTACTGGCTTCTGCTTACCCGAGAGTAATCAGAAATGATTGTTCGTCCCCAAGTGGAGAATTTCCTCTTGTAAATGATCCAGGAGAAAACCATCACTTATTTTGATTGCTTTAGTTGGTGATGTGAACATGGAAAACCTTCTACTTAAAGTAAGTAATACAGAGATAAAAGACAAATTAATATTTTACATGAATTCTAAGTTTTCCCCAGTGTTGGATTTAGGTTAATTTGAAGTCTGATTATAACAGCAGCAAATAAGGGCTCTGGTGCCGAGTGGACACAAAAATCAGCTGCTGAAAAATCTTATGCCATAAACATTGGGTGACATAAAACCCTATTCAAACTCAGATACTTTTGAGAATGAAATGAGGAGCTATTCATAATTTTTCTGTGACTGTCCCAGGCGAATCTTGATGTATGATCGGCTTGATATATACAATCGTCCTAAATACATTCACCAAATGTTAAGACAAATACATTGTGCCAAGTTTTACCCACCTTAGCTTATTTTCTTTTTCTGGGAAATAAAATGTAGTTAAAGTCAATATCTTATCCCATTTGATTTGGCTTAAGAGTATATTTTTATGCTGAGTGTTAAATTCAAAGAAAGGCAAAATTAGATTTTTTGATATGTCTTGCCTGATAAAATCTCATTAGTAGAAATGATCATCAGAGGTAGTAATAGATTGGTCATCATAGGCTAATAAATGAGGTTACCTGCCAAAAATAATTTCATCCTTATATTGATTTCGCTCTTCTTTAATTACTTTTCCATCTATTGCTCGCACTGTACAATTTAATACTAGAGTTATCAAACCCAGGTTACTCATTTTACAGATGCATAAGTCACTAACCATTCTCAGCTGTAGAATATAGCTGGAATCTGCAGCCAGGCAGTTCTTCTCCACCATGGGCAGCTGCCGGTCTCATGGCGCTCTATCCTTGGTCCTGTGACTGTCGCTGCAGAATAGTGCTTTCTGGACCCAGTTTGTGCCCCACTCATCTGCACAGCTCAGCCGTTCTTTGAGTTCCTGTAAAGAATGAGTATCTACTGGGATTTTACACGGGAGACAAATGAGAAATTTAACAATGGACACCCCGCAGCAAACAAATTGTGCTCAGTGGCTCAGTCAGGTTTGACTATTTGCAACCCCTCGGCCTGTAGCCCATCAGGCTCTTCTGTCCATAGAACTCTTCAGGTAAGAATACTAGAGTGAGTTGCCATTTCCTGCTCTAGAGAAAACAAATTTGGACTCCCCTATTAGATACATTTTGTAACAAGCATTTTGGGAACTCACTAATATGGGGTTTTCCTCTCAGCCGGGGCATCTAGAAATCCTTACTTCCCAGCCCCCTTGCACTGGGTTGGGAGCATGTGACTAGTTTCAGTCAGGGGGCTGGGACAGAAGTGAAATGTGTTTATTGCAGGTATGAGACCATCTACTCTCTCTTCCCCAGCAACTGTAGTCCTGAGAAAATCTTAGGTTTTGATAGTAGAGACAAAAGACGGAAGTGGAGTGGTTTGCTGAGTAGCCACTTAAAAAGCCCATCAACCTGGATAGCTGCTCAGACCCATGGGGTGGTTTGTGAGAAAAAAACCCTTCATTGTGTTAAGACAGCTAAAGGACTGAGGTGTGAAGTCATGTGCTGCCTCCCTCTATTAGCTCATGCTGCCCAGGACCTGTCTCTGCTTCAGACCCTCCTCTCTACCCCCATGCTGATGGGATTCTGTTCTTTCTTAGAGGCCAAGAGCCTCAAGATTCTTCCTTCCAGGTATCTCTAGCAATTCATATTTCTGCTTCCTTTATTGGGCAGGGCAATCAATCTATCTCCAAACTTGCGCACACATAACCATACTAAAACCATCACTATGCTCATTTAAATAAAAGGGACTTCCAGTTTCCTTCTTAGAGTGAATTCCTCTCTCTCTGTCTCTGTGTGTGTGTGTGTGTGTGTGAGTAAAAAATATAGTATGTGTACTAAGTCACTTCAGTTGGGTCTGACTCTGTGATCGCATGGACTGTAGCCGACCAGGCTCCTCTGTCCATGGGATTCTCCTGGCAAGAGTACTGGAGTGGGTTGCCCTTCCCTCCTCCAGGGGATCTTCCTGACCAGGGATCAAACCCACGTCTCTTACGTCTCCTGGGTTGGCATGTGAGCTCTTTACCAGTAGTGCCACATTCCTGTGATTATCTTTTAGTCAGACTGCAAGTTTCTTGAGGATGGAGAGTTCATAAGTGAGATTCCATGGATAAGTTTCAAGTTCTAAGAATCCCTTGAAATGATAGTTTTTTTTTTTTTTTTTTTTTTTTGGTGTCTGTGCTATATGCCCTTCTAGTTTACATCTTTTCCAAGGGATCCTTGGATTAAAAGAAAAACTAGGCAACACTGGTGCAGGATCAGCCTAAGTTTGAAAAGAAGAACTTGCAATGGCCCTTATTCCAGCCCTGATACTTACTAATGTGATACGGGTTCTAATCATTGTCTTAGATTAAGCATGGCCAGAATTTGGTCACTCTAATTCATAAGAATCTGACATATATAAACCAGAAAACAATTGATTAATTTAATCAGTGCTATATCTATTAGGTACCTAGGATAATTACAGGACAGAGAATTGTCCTACTTACTCATTTATCCATTTAAGCAAATTATTAAAGGCAGATTTTGAACTTTTCCCCCTAAGGAATCAGTCATCACAAGAGATAGTGTGTCAGATGGACTCTGGGTCAGTTGGCCTGGAAGTTATCCTGTCTCTTGGACCATGTTTGGACAGGCAATACCAGCAATGTCTCCTTTACGCCCTTTTTCTTCCCTCTTTTCCCATTCTTTTCCACGTTTACCCTTCTCTTTCAGATCCAAGGCTGGCCCACACTATTCTGGTAGATTGAGTGCATAGTGTTCAGTCAGGCCTTGAAATGTCTGGATGCCATTCTGTTATTTTAAGATAATCTCTGCTCGGATCTCATGAGTTGATTTACAACTTATAACTTACTCCTCAGACACTTGCTTAGGTATTTATAAGGCTATACATTATGGGATGAAGTGAGAGAAACAGGAAGGAGAAGCAGTCATGTGTCAGAAGGCTGCCAAATATCTTGGCACCAAGGAAATCTGCTTGGTTTTTTCATGAAACATATCCAACTTGGCTTCCTTCCCTTTTTAGTTGGAATTCATCTTATTTGGTATTGATATTTGACAGCATATGACTCTCGACATACGTGAGTAGCTGAATCTACTACTCCGCTTGCACAATAGTCACCTAATTTTGGTAAATGTACTGAAAAACTAACATATTTTTATTTGAAACTGAGATTATATAAATATCATGGATATCTTTAATAAGAGTCAACATCAAGATACTTTCAACTACTGTCATAATCCAAGAGATTCTTCTTTTCATAGAATCTTGGGCAAGAATGTTATTTTGATGTTATTCCTCATGTATAAAATGAAAATAATAATAACAGCACTAGTATCTAAAGTTTATGATGATAGTAGCTGTTTGGCTTTAGAACTTCTATCCCCTCCTTCCAAATCCTTGTGAAATCCCTTATTTTCTTCACTCACAGAGAATGGGTAATGGGTGCATGGTTTCTCTGCTTTCCATATGATTATGGATCTGTCCCACCACTAGATTTGGAATGAATGATTTTTTTTTTTTATGTGAAAGCTATTACTTAGCCCTGGACCAGAAGTTGGTGTTGATGTTGCAGGTTACAGAGAAGTGGGGTAGTGAAACGGCAGCAAACCTGGTTCAATCTGCAGGCCCGTGGGTGGAAGTGGCCTAGATATAGAAGATCTTGTGGGTAGAGGATGCCCAGTGCAGCTGGGATTTTGGCATCTTGCAGGTACCACAAGATAGCTACAACAGGAAAAGTGAGAATAACCCAGCAGCAAGAGTCAATGGAGTGGATGGCCCACTGGGGAATAATGGGGAGGAAGAGGTTCACAGTACCACTTACGTCAAGGAAAATATCAGTGGAGCCCCTGAAACCTCAGCAAATGAGTAGAGCTCATAAAAGGACTGGTATTTGGGCATTGACCACACTGTGACATTCAAGGTCATAATAATGATAATACTAGTATTATTATCTAGACAGCATATTAAAAAGCAGAGACATTACCTTGCCAACAAAGGTCTGTCTAGTCAAAGCTATGGTTTTTCCAGTGGTCATGTGTGTATGTGAGAGTTAGTTGGCCTATAAAGAAAGCTGAGTGCCAAAGAATTGATGCTTTGGAACTGTGGTGTTGGAGAAGACTCTTGAGAGTCCTCTGGACTGCAAGGAGATCCAACCAGTCCATCCTAAAGGAAATCAGTCCTGAATATTCATTGGAAGGACTGATGCTGAAGCTGAAACTCCAATACTTTGGCCACCTGATTCTAAGAACTGATTCATTTGAAAAGATCCTGATGCTGGGAAAGATTGAAGGCAGAAGGAGTAGGGGACAACAGAGGATGAGTTGGTTGGATGGCATCACTGACTCGATGGACATGAGTTTGAGTAAGCTCCAGGTGTTGGTGATGGACAGAGGCCTGGCATGCTGCAGTCCATGGGGTCACAAAGAATTGGACACAACTGAGTGAGTGAACTGAACTGATGTGCTATGCGGATCTGATGGAGAAAAATTCAGGGATACGAATTTTAGATCTACCATTTAATTCTCTGTAATGTAAGAAAGTCACAATTTCTCCAGGTCTCATCTTCTCAATTTATCAAAAGAGGAGAAATCACCTGCTTGAACATCTTACTGGGATGATAAGAGGAGCTAACTAATTGCTCTGCAAATGTTAGCTGTTAACCGGGAGGGCTGTGAGAACTTAAATGTGACATCAGTTTCTACCTTTGATTTCTTCTGCAACAATGAATTTTGTCTTTTTATTGGTGATGAATCATTGTAAAAGGAAGTTATTCATAATTGTCATAGCTAGAATTCCTTGGGTTTTTACTTTGTGCCAAGTTTTTTATATTTTAACATTTTCATCACTCCTCACTTGTTTAATCTATTTTTCCCAATGTGACAGTTAATTGATGTGACAACTTGACTGGATCATTGGATGCCCAGATACCCGGCAAAACATTGTTGCAGGGTATATTTGTGAGGGTGTTTCCAGGAGAGATTAGCATTTGAATGGGTAGACTGAATAAAGCAGACTGATCTCCCCAAAGTGGGAAGACCTGAGTAGAACCTAAAGGTAGGAGAAGGGTGGCATGCTCTGCCTCTGTGGCCCCTTCTGTGTCTGCCTTACTGCTTGAGTTTGGACATCAGTCTTTTGGCCGTGGTACTCGTGGTTCTCAGGGCTTTATATCTGGGCTGGACTCAACACCATTGGTTCTCAGGCTTTCAGATCTTCCAAGTGTACCACTTGCTTTCCTGGGTCTCCAGCTTGCAGAGAGCAGACTGTGGTATAGCCTCCATTAATTACTCACATGAACCAATATCTTTTAATAAAGAAATCTCTTTTCTTCTCTTTCCTGCTGCTGTTGCTGCTAAGTCGCTTCAGTCCTGTCCGACTCTGTGTGACCCCGTAGACGGCAGCCCACCAGGCTCCCCCATCCCTGGGATTCTCCAGGCAAGAACACTGGAGTGGGTTGCCATTTCCTCCTCCAATGCATGAAAGTGAAACATGAAAGTGAAGTCACTCACTCGTGTCCGACTCTCAGCGATCCCATGGACTGCAGCCTACCAGGCTCCTCCATCCATGGGATTTTCCAGGCAAGAGTACTAGAGTGGGTTGCCATTTCCTTCTCTGCTTCTCTCTCCTATTGGTTCTATTTCTCTGGAGAACCCTAACTAATAAACCAGTTTTTCTTTTTGAAAATTGGAGCCTTATCTATAATTCCCAGATGTTATATTTGTCATTTTTATAATTTCTCCACCTCTAGGGTATTCCTATGTTTTAATGTGCATATGAATCATCTGGGAATCTCATTAAAAGGAGGATTCTCAAGTAGTAGCTCTGCATTTGCAACAAGTTTGCAGGTAATGCTGATGCTGATGGTCCACAGAACACACTTTGACAATGGTTGTTCTAGAGAAGTAATAATAATAGTAATAGTAACTGCCAACATTGGCAGAATACTGCCATGTCCCAGCACTCTTCTCGATGCTTTGCTGCTGCTAAGTCACTTCAGTCCACTCTGTGCGACCCCATAGATGGCAGCCCACCAGGCTCCCCCGTCGCTGGGATTCTCCAGGCAAGAACACTGGAGTGGGTTTCCATTTCCTTCTCCAATGCATGAAAGTGAAAAGTGAAAGTGAAGTCGCTCAGCTGTGTCCGACTCCCAACCACCCCATGGACCGCAACCTACCAGGCTCCTCCATCCATGGGATTTTCCAGGCAAGTGTACTGGAGTGGGGTGCCATTGCCTTCTTCTCTGGATGCTTTAGGCATATTTAATCCTACAGTAACCCCATAGGGTAGGTAATATTCTATTTCTGCTATTTTGTAGATAAGGAAACCAAAGCACAAGGAAGTTGACTAGGTGTCCAACGTAATAATGAGTGCAGAGTGAGGAAGTTTTAAACCTAAGCATTTTGGCTTTAGAACCTAGGCACAAGAAACTACTGTACTCTAGTGGCCTAAAACTGACCATCAGCTTATTTGTGCTTATCATGTTAAACTATTCTTGAATTACATACTTATCTAATTGGTTTCTTTTATTTAGAGTTTGTGCATGTAAGTGAAGGTGTCATACTGTCTGTTACACTAGCCATTAGTCTGAACTGAGATGAGCTGTGAGTGTAAAATACATGTTGGATTTAAAGATAATATGGAAAAAGTAATGTAAAATATTTTATTTATAATTTTTAATAAGAATTGCATGCTGAAATCATGATATTGTGGATATATAAACACAATATATTTTAAAACATACTTTCAAGCATCAGGGAGGGATATTGGGAGATTTGGATTGACACATACATAATGCTTATACATAAAATAGATAACTAATAGGACCTCCTGTATAGCACAGGGAACTCAATACTCTGTAAAGTTCAATATGGAAAAGATCTAAAAAGAGTATATATTTGTATATGTATAACCAATTCACTTTGCTGTACAAAAGAAACCAACACAACATCATAAATCAACTATACACCAAAAAAATTTTTTTAAATATATATATTTATACCTGTCTCCTTTTACTTTTTTAAAAAGTGAGGCTAGTAGGAATTTTTTTTTTTTGCTAGTAGCAATTTTAAAATTCTATTCATGACTCAGATTACATTTCTATCAAACAACTCTTGGCTAAAAGTCCCAATACAGGTAACTGGGCATAGCCCTTCTCCATAATTTACTCAGTGGTTAAACTCATAGCTTCTCTTTCATCAAGAACAAAGACATGCCTCAAGCTCAGGGAATGTGGCTGGTCATGGGTGGGACCTGTGGGTAACCAGCTGGCTATTGGAATGGCTGAGCATGTCTGCCTTCCTATGACCTGATTGTTCACTCTTGTGACAGTGATCACGCTGAGTTTTCTTGCATTGTTTACTAAATTTTACTTGAACTTTTTACGAAAAAAATGACCATGAGTTAGTGTGTCTGATTTTAATATGAAAAATTCTTGGTTCTGCCCACAGAATGAAATTGTGCATTCTTCCAGGACTTTAGTTTCCTATCTGCAAAATGAGACAAAGAAACTTTAAGATTCTTTCAGACTTTAACATGGTATCATTGTTTCCTGATAAATGCAGGAAGATTAAAAATTTATAACAGGTGACTTGTTTTAATTTCCATGGAGGCAGAGCAGGGGGAAGGCCATCAAGCTCCCAAACATATGAGTAAGGGTAACACACCAGATATTTTAGACTGACTGTCAGTCCACCAGCTGTAAATCTTGGTAATTAGGGATTTAGCTTTCTTTGTTTCCCACTAATAAGCATTTTAGAGAGTTTTAGTATACATGTCTCTCCCCCCTTTTTTTTCCATGTCCCCTTTTTTTATTGCTAAAGTTATCAAACTACATGAAAAGATAATGGAAGGGTTTGTTTTATGCTTTAAAGTCACCAAAACCCAATGAAACAGGTCATAAATCAAACACAATAAGCTGGTTGTACTTTTTTGTGACTTCTGAACCACACCCAGAGGTGGAGAATAGCTGAAGTGAGGCTTATTTTTCCTGTTTGAAGTTAAACGTTAATGCTGTTTATTTTAAAAATTCCCATCTCAAAATTAGAAATGTTTTTTAAGCATGAAATCATGTGGATGAGATTTTTTTAAATTGTCCAATATAAAATAAGAGATGTAAGTAACAATTCTAGAGTATAACAAGTGAGAATCATTTTTATTCAGTCTTTGGGAAGTAATAGTTTCAGTCAATGTAATTACTGAGTTAAAGCTTTAAAACCTAACTAAATAAATCAACACATTTTTAATCTCTTTGGGGTTTAGGAAAATATTGTTTCTGTAAATTTTTTCATTGTTTTGGAAAATAATTATAATTCAACCTAAAATCTTTGGAGTAATTTGTTCATTTACTAGTTTAGTGTCCTCTAACAGAAGAGTCCTATCACTCCATGGGAAATAGATGGGGAAACAGTGGAAACAGTGTCAAATTTTATTTTTGGGGGCTCCAAAATCACTGTAGATGGTGATTGCAGCCATGAAATTAAAAGACACTTACTCCTTGGAAGGAAAGTTATGACCAACCTAGAGAGCATATTAAAAAGTAGAGACATTACTTTGCCAACAAAGGTCCATCTAGTCAAGGCTATGGTTTTTCCAGTGGTCATGTATGGATGTGAGAGTTGGACTGTGAAGAAAGCTGAGTGCCGAAGAATTGATGCTTTGGAACTGTGGTGTTGGAGAAGACTCTTGAGAGTCCTTTGGACTGCAAGGAGATCCAACAAGTTCATCCTAAAGGAGAGCAGTCCTGGGTGTTCATTTTAAGGACTGATGCTGAAGCTGAAACTCCAATACTTTGGCCACCTCATGCGAAGAGTTGACTCATTGGGAAAGACCCTGATGCTGGGAGGGATTGGGGGCAGGCAGGAGAAGAGGACGACAGAGGATGAGATGGTTGGATGGCATCACCAACTCAATGGGAGTTGGTGATGGACAGGGAGGCCTGGCATGCTGTGATTCATGGGGTCGCAAAGAGTCAGACACGACTGAGCAACTGAACTGAACTCAACTGAACAAAGAGTGGATACTGAAATAAAATTCCAGAAAAAATCATTGCACTAAAGGTCAGTCTTCCTTCAATTCCTATTAATTTCAGGCTTCAGTGCTATGTTAATTTGTTTGTCATTTTTAAGCCCTTACATTCATAATGACAGGTTATTTTTAAGTCAGTTCATTAAACAGAGAATGAGAAAAGCAAAGGCAAATAAATTTTTGGATAACTTAAGACCTTGAACTTATTTTAAATATCAACCTGACATTTTGTACTTCAGGGTTTGGCCTCAAGCATAGTTTAAACCAGATGGTAAAAGGACACAATAGATTATGAAGAATTCTTAGTGAGTCTTAGTGAAGCACCCAAAATACAACACGATACAGTTACTTAACCATTTTATATTCAATTTCTCATTTCATAAAGTCATTTGATAGTTTCAAAAAATTTAACATGGTAATTCATCTGCTAAATTTTTAAAGGAAATAAATGGTCTCAAATGTTAAAACATATTTAATACTATTCAATCATCTTATAGTTTGGAGATAGGCTTAATTTCTCTACAAAGAACTTAACTTCAGTGGACTGTAGATTATTCATGTTCATACTATCATTTCCTCTCCTTTAAATAAACAGTTTCGACCTTCCTTTCACTGCTTGCTTGAAAGTAAAAGACCAGTTCATTACTACAGTTAATTCTTTTTGTTTGTTCATTTCTCTTATAAGAAGCAGCAAACTTTCATTTTAAAAGGGATTCACCACTAAGAAGAAAAGATCTAATCCAAGAATGCAAACCTTTTAGGAAGAATAATCCTGGCACCAAAGTTATTACAATAATAATTTATTTAGAAAGAAGCATTTGTGTTTGGAAATGGTTACAAATGGGAATGGAAATACTGAGAGAAAAGAACAACACATATTTTAAGGATTAGTCGCCATTTCCTTTTGTAAGGACTTGGTCATGCCATAGGTATCATTTCTTTAAAAGATCAAGCTAAACTTCTTTATGTGTTGGTGGTCTGCCCTCTCCTGGGCCAGAGTAATATATAAAAGATCAATTTGACTTGTAAGAAGAACCTCAGCTCCCAAATAAAGTCCTTTAAGTCAACCTAGTATTAAAATCTTAATATGTATTCATGACTGTAATAAGTTCTCACAGAATTGTGGTCCTTGTCCAAATATTTGAAGAGTTTCTTAGGTGCGGTTGTTCCATTAATTTCCTTCTTATCTCTCTTTACCCCTTCTCTCCATTGCAAAATAAACACAGCTTGCCTCTTGATATTTTCCTTGACCTCTCTTTTTAAAGTATTTTAGAATTAACTCTTAGGCAATGAACAGAACTCCCCTCTTTGCTCACATATTTTTCCATTAATTTTTTTTTATTATATCGTAATACAAATTTGTTAAAGGAGAAAAATGGAGAATGAAAAAATTAAACTTAAATATTGCTTGTAATCCCATCACAATGATATAATCACTATTAACATTTGAGAGACTACTTCTCCATACATTTTTGAGGTATATGCGTGTATGTGTGTTTATATATATATATATATATATGTGTGTGTATGTATACATGTAATATAATTAATATGTGATTATCATATAATTAATATTATATTCATATATATTATATGCATGAAATATGTATACACTATTTATATAATACATGTAACATATTACCCTAAAAGGTATGCAGTTTAATAAAGTAGGAAATAGAATATATACTTTAGAAATCTTTGATTTAAACTGAATATATAAAATATTTTTATTTGCCACTTAAAAAGATGTATATTGCTCTTTAATCATTGTAGTGCTGTCTCTTTTGCTCAGTTAAACAGTATTCTCCTTTTGGATAATGACTCTGCTGAATTGACTTGGAATTTCTATTGTTAGGTACAGAATTATATACAAAAATATATACTCACTGTTTTAGAAAAATCTCATATCTATTTTGACAATGAGTTGTCTTTGGAAAGTATTCCCTAGAGGAGAAAAGGAAAACTACTAGATTCTGTCCCCTCAATATATGATTAAGCGTGAATGAAGAAAAATGAATCTAAACAATGGATAATGTCAGGATTTCAGCCATAATCATGATTACAGTAAGTGATGTGCATACAAAAACATAAGTAGCTGAGATCAAATAGGTGACTTTGAGGAAATTTTAATTTTCCTCAAAAATTTATTTATTATTTATTTATTTATTTATTTCCTCAAAAGTTTATTTATAGTTCTCCTGTGAGTCCTGTTTCATTCTTCATAGTTCAGGAGGAAAAAACACATCTTCTGGGATGTGTTTTCAGCCCATGAGCCTTCCCTCTGGGTTGAGTTAGGAGAGCTCTACTTACTGGTGTAAAAGTTAGACCTGCAAATACATTATTTAAACATATTAGAAGCTTGTTTCTTCCAAGTAACACTAGTGAGTAGTCTGGGAAGTTTGGCAAAGCAGCTCTATTCCACTTGGTCGATTAGTAATCCAACTGACGTCTTATTAACTTAAAATGATAGCTTCAGACCAGTGACTTCCTGGGGATGGGGGAAAGTTGGGAGGGACGGGAGGGTTTTACCAAGGGGAATGAGGAAACTTTTGGGGTGATGCACATGTTCATTATCCTGATGGTGGTGATAGATTGTTGATGAGTGTATGCTAATGTCAAAACTGATCAAATTGTATACTTTTAACATGTATACACAAATTATACCTCAAAAAATATATGGAAAAAAAAAAAAGAGCTTCCAAGGCCACCCTGTTCCAGTTAGTCCTAAGAGGAAGGAAACATATAGATGAGTTTTACAAGGACCTGTGCCTTAAATTGGCACACATCATTTTCAGTCATTCCATGATGAAAATACAATCAGTCTGCTATACTCAACTGTAAATCAGACTGAGACCTGTAACCCAACCTTGTTCTAAGAAGAAAATATAGATTTTTACCTATATTGTTTACTACTAGCTCTCTTCGCTATATACCTCTTTATGAGAATTGCCCCTGCCTTTCCAGGAATGAGATGCCCCTCCTAATATGACCTTTTACCCCACCACCCTCACTGATTTATCAATGCTAACACCTGGCATGTCATAAACGGGCCAGTCAGATTCAGATTCTCCTTTCAGAGAATTAAAAGGTAGGATTCAGAAAAATTTCTGTATGTGGTTGGAGCCATAGCCGTTAAACTCATGAGGTTCCAGGACAGAGGAGGGGTAGGATATGGGATGAGAATGAAGCAAATAATGCAAAAAAGACATGAGACTGATTTGGATTTCTGCTGACTTTCCAACTGCTGACTTTAGTTCCTGATCTGACTGGTTACTCTGATTCATGAAGCAAGTTTATATCCCATGCATTAATTCTCATTTTTGGATTAAGTTGACTCCAGTTTTTTCTGTTACTTTAAACCAGATTTTTGATTTGCAGAGAGCATGTTCTGAAAAAGTTTCTACTGAACAGGAAAGAGTTAGACAAGGCCATTATTAACCTTGCTTTCAAATGTGTTAAGTGTCTGCCTTTCATGAAATGATACCTGACTGACCTTTCCCCCATCTGCAAAGTGTGAACAATAATGTACGCCTTTCAGTGTTCTCACAGGTTTTCAACAAATAAAACACAGAGCTCATCGCCAGACCTACGCTGTATGCTCAGTAATGGACAGTTCTGGTGATAAAGAGGATGACAATGATGATGTTTACAGGTAATCAAATGACGCTTGTTTTCTGGTATATATCTTTCAGTGGAACCAGTGGCCTACAGCCATCCCTGAGGTTGTATTTTCTCAGATTTCCAGGTGAGACCCAAAGCAAGTGAACTGTGGTGTGCCTAATTAAGGAACCTGAAACTTTGTGCCAACTTCTATACGCTGTCTATAGCTAAAGGTCATCTAAAGACCAGAAAAAAACTTTAGAAAAACTCATCCTAAATCAAGTAATGCCAATTATATAAAGGGAAAAGTATTTTATCATTTTCTCAAATTTGCTTTTGGCAAACATTGCTCTATTTTCTAGAATTGGATTTTATCTATAACTTTATGTTGTTACAATGTGCCTTTTATGAAAAATGAAAGACTGCGAAACTGAAAGATTTGAAAATATATCTGTCACTCCTACAAAACATAAAAATGGTAGGTGTGATTTAAACTGTCTCAATCTATCTGCACCTAATCAGCTAGCTGAATTAACCATCATTCTCCACGGCAGATACAATTGAAGTGTACTTAATTTAATTCCATTTAGCCAAGTCACTGAATTAACCATTCTTCATTTTTACTATATTGTACATTGATAGATGCCTACATAATCTTGCATGATCATAGCCAGTGGGCTACTCTTTAACACATAAAAAAAATAAATGCTTTTGAATGAGGAACAATAAATTAAGGAATACAATTGAAAATCCTAAAAGAGGTTGGCATTATGAGTGCTTAAAGCACACATACACTTCAAAACAGATCAAACAGGGAAATGTCAGTGACGTTGTAGGAGTATGGAAGCTGCAGTTAGACGGCTGAATTTTAAATTACCAAGCGATGTTCAGGCAGAAGTCCTTGATGGTGAGTCAAAATGTTGTTCAGTGACTGTACATTCATGTATGTAGGTTTTAAAATCTAAATGACCCTTATATGTATTTATGTATACACACATACACACATGGAATACTACTCATCCATGTTGTTGCAAATGGTAAAATTTTACCATTCATCATTTACCATGGATGAACTTGAAAGGTATTTTACTAAGTGAAATAGGTCAGACAGAGAAAGACAAATACTGAATATTACCCTTCCCTGTATTATTCTTCAAGTTCCTATTCTTGTTTGAAATTATTTTAAAACAAAAAGTTATTTTTTTTTAAAAGTCTAAATGATGTATTTTTTTTTTCATTTATTTTTATTAGTTGGAGGCTAGTTACTTTACAATATTGTAGTGGTTTTTGTCATACATTGACATGAATCAGCCATGGATTTACATGTATTCCCCATCCCGATCCCCCCTCCCACCTCCCTCTCCACCCGATTCCTCTGGGTCTTCCCAGTGCACCAGGCCCGAGCACTTGTCTCGTGCATCACCAGCCTGGGCTGGTGATCTGTTTCACCCTAGATAATATACATGTTTTGATGCTGTTCTCTCGAAAATGATGTATCTTTTTAAATTATAACCCCCTCTAACTTTTTTGATTGACTATCTAATTGCCTATGCCAATTGTGTTAAATGGGAGGGGAATTACTGTTTTGTTACTTGATGCTTTTTGTACCAGATTCTTTTTTTGGTTCATAGAATATTTATGGACAATATCTAGACTACTGAGGAAATTGTGGTTATTCTTTCCTTTAAACTCAGATAAACCAAGGTATTAGGAGAAACATTTCTGCAAGAAGGCTGTGATGTGTTTAGATATTAGAGAAATGAAGTTCAGTTGCCTAAGTGTGTTTCTTACGCAGGACTCTAAAGTTATACATGATAGCAAAAGCAGACACACAGGAAATGAAGGAAAACAGTCATAGATATCCTTAACCTGTGTACTTGCAACTTCTAGTGAGAGAACAAAGGAAACAATGAACTTGATAAAAGCAGTAAGTGAAGATAAAAGTGCCAATTCATAATATCCCCAGTTAAAAGCATTCCCAATATTGATATACAACTCCAGAGGAAATATTTTTATTTGATTAAAATAGTTCTCCTCCATGAAAAAAAAATGCAAGTTCAAAAGACCAAAAGCAGAAAACAATATTGTCAACTCATATCACAGACAATGAGCTAAAACATAAATCAATTTGAAAATGACCCAAAATCTAACAGATAATGAGAAAAATACAAATATGAACAGAAAATTTACATAAAATGAACTATAAAAGGCCTTTAAACATATGTAAGGCCTTCACCTTTAAGTATGAGAACTGCTAATTAAACCAAAACTAATATGTCATCTTTTATTCCTCTAAGAATGGCAAAGATCAAACATTCATATAGGATTTAAATTGCTAAAGCTACAAATAGCCAAAATGTCTAAAAAGAGTGGAATGGGATCAACCATAGTATATTTCTTCTGTGAAATCCCCCATTAAATAGGGTTGAATTGGAATTACACATGAAAATGTTTATAAGCATGTAATGTGAAAAATATGCATATGGTACAATTTCATTTTCATAATATTTATACATAGACATGACTAAGTTCCACTGAATAGAAGTACATATATGAATGACAGAATAGCAAGAAAAATATTAACATAAAAGCCAGGAGAATTGTCATCTCTGGAAGGATGGATGAGGAAACATTGGGAGTGGACATGATGAAGGTCCTGGAATGCCAGAAATGTTTTGAGTTTTATCCAAATTGTAGTTAAATTGTGCCTAAATGTTTTATACTCTCTTCTGTGGTTATATCACAGAAATCTATATTTCCAAGAAGAGAAAAAAAATCATGATGACCAACAAACCTGTGAAAAGATTCCTGATCTAATTTGTAATAATAGAAAAGAAAATTAAATAGATGTAAATCTATACTCACAGATTGTAAAGGCTAAAAGTATCATAAGAATGTAGAAAAGTGGCAGCAACAGTGTACTTTGGAAAACAATATGGTGTCATCTAGTAAAGTTGATGGTGCTCAAACCCCATGATTCACCATTTTCACTATTAGATATGCATTTTGCAGAGAAACTCTATTTCACATGCAGGAGAATTATATAAGAAAGTTAATGGCATTGTTATCCACAAAAGCAGGAAATTGGAAACAATTCATATGTTTTACCGCTGAAGTATAGATAATCCCATATGATTTCATGTAATGATGAAAATTAATTACCTACCTATCATTACGTGCATTAACATAGATTTAATCACACACTGATATAAAAAGAATGCTATAGAAAAATAAATGTAGTATGATTTTTTTTATTATTGCTCAAATGCATGTAATGCGAAAACAAATAATCATATATATACATATATTGGTGGTAAAATATTATAGAAAAGTGTGTTAAATATAAAATTTAGTTTAAAAACTCTCAACGAAAGAGAGGAAATTTGATTGGAGAGTGATGCAAATGGATTTTAGGTGACACTTAGGGGTGAAGAACTCACCTGCCAATGCAGGAGACGTGAGAGATGTGAATTTCAGTCCTTGGCTGGGAAAGATCCCCCAGAGAAGGTCATGACAACCCATTCTAGTATTCTTGTTTGGAGAATCCCATGGACAGAGGAGCCTGGCCGACTACAGTCCATTGGGTTGCAAAGAGTAGGATACGACTGAAGTGACTTATGAGTAATATTCTTTATCAAGTCATGAGGTATATACATAAGTGTTCATTTTATTATTGTTCTAGGTAACTTTCTAGAGCGCCAAAAAATTGATACTTTTGAACTGTGGTGTTGGAGAAGACTCTTGAGAGTCCGTTGGACTGCAAGGAGATCCAACGAGTCCATCCTAAATAGATTAGTCTTGGGTGTTCATTGGCGGGACTGATGTTGAAGCTGAAACTCCAATACTTTGGCCACCTGATGTGGAGAGCTGACTCATTTGAAAAGACCTTGATGCTGGGAAAGATTGAGTGCGGGAGGAGAAGGGGACGACAGAGGATGGGATGGTTGGATGACATCACCGACTCAATGGACATGGGTTTGGGTGGCCTCTGGGAGCTGGTGATGGACAGAGAGGCCTGGCCTGCTGTGGTTCATGGGGTTGCAAAGTGTCAGACACGACTGAGCAACTGAACTGAACTGAACTGAGGTAACTTCCATATGCTATATAGATGCATATGCTATATACACACATTCATGAGTGCATGACATGTACTTATGACCCAATCCTTAGTTTAAAAGAATTAATAAGAGAAAAATAATGAGATGATTCTTTATATAGTTAAATGGAATATTCTTCAAGATAAATTAAGTGGATATGTGTATAGGATGCTATGATTAGTTTTAAACAAAAGTGCAAAATGAGAATAAATATACATTTTGTTTATTTGTGAACTGAACATCTTTAGGAAGTTATCTGGGAAATGGATAGCTGGGTTACCATTTGAGGAACTGGGTATTTTAATGGAACTTAAGTGGGAGTGAGAATTTTCATTGAATGCCCTTCTGTAACTTTAAATTTTTGTACCAACCAAATGCATTATAATTATTACAATAGTTGCAATTAAACTTTTAAAAATAAATTATAACATCCCATCCAAATTTTCTGGTTAAGATGGGTGCTGTGTTACATCTAAATGGGTGGGAAAGGAGAATTTGACATATTCTACTAACAAAGGATGAAGGCATTCTCTTCATGGCCTTCCTGCCTAGAGGGCAGAGCATAAGGAATGGATATATTCTTTTGCTGCCAGAAGGAAGGAGAAGTTGGGAAGGCATGCTGTGATTTTATTTTCACAAATTGCTAATGATAAGCATGAAATAAGAGAATAGGACTGAATTCAGTTAATGTCGAGCCAGAAAATCACACCAAATGTCAAATTTTCACAGACGCTCTCATTAACAACACTTATGCCAGTCACATACATTGGTTTCCACAGAGACCAGCCAAAATTTCCAGCAGTTACTGGCTTTATAATATGACTTTCTAACAAAGTATAACTTATTATATCCATGCAAAGCAACACAGAATAGCAGCAGCAAAGAACCAACATTGTGAAGCAAAATAAATCCATTTATTTATGATACAGCTTGATTTTTGGAGGCTCATATTTTATAGCACCATCCATGATTCTGGAATTTTCCTTCAATTAATAATTGTGCCAAATTTACTAGATATATGATTTAGTTGTCCAAAATTGACAAAGCCGTTATTTTTACGAAGTAATTATTTTGCAATTTAACATTTAACTAATAATTTAAAAAATACTTTTAGGCAGGACACAGCTGATTTATTCTTACTTTGCTTGTTCTTCAACTCTCTGTGCTGTCATGAGGGTTGTCACTTTAAACTTCCTGAGTTAGTAGCTAAAAAGAGGTGATCATGTTACCAATCTTGACATATTTACAACATACAATTACGTAAGTAGTCAGCAAACATTTCTGTACCTACTATTGTTTAAACAGTCTATCAAGAGGTAAAAAAAACATAGAGGGGTACTATACAGATTGTGCTTTCCAATAGATTCATTTGCCTGGAGGACCCCCAGGCAAATCTTTCATTTGACTGCTCAATGAAAGATAAGCAAAGGAAAAGTAGATACATTAGTATTGTAGAAGTGTATAACATCTAGGGATTATTTGGAAAGTTGGTATTATTTGGAGCTATCTGAATTCCATAAGGCTTAAAGGCAGAAGGAACATTATACCTTGACCTTAGAAGTTGAGAATGATTTTTATAAGGAGGAGAACAGAGAAAAGACTTCCAAAAAGAGGGACAAGCATGAGCTAGTTAAGATTGGTAGCACAAAAGTAAATGAAATTGGTATTTGGAAAACTAGAAACTATGCCTTAAGTAGTGAGTTACAGGATCTCAGAGAAATGAAATGAAGTCAGACTAGAGGGCCATGAAAGTTACACTAAAGTCATTTACACTGTTTTGTTGTTCATCTGCTGCTAAGTTGCTTCAGTTGTGTCCAACTCTTTGAGAACCCATGGACTGTAGCCTACCAGGCTCCTCTGTCCTTAGGATTCTCCAGGCTAGAACACTGGAGTGGATTGCAATTTCCTTCTCCAGGGGATCTTCAAGACCCAGCGATTGAACCTGCACTTCTTGTCTCCTGCATTGACAGGCGGGTTCTTTACCCCTTGCATTGCTGTTTGTGGGGAACCATTAATGTTTTTGAAAATTGCTACTTAAGTATGAACCATATTTTATGTAGTAGAAGAAATATTTGGCCAGAGTAGATTAGTGAATACATCTTTTAAAAAATCATGATAAAATACACAACATAAAATTTACCATCTTAAACTTTTTCAAGTATATATTTCAGTGGCATGAGTACATTCACACTGTTGTGTTGCCGTGACCACCTACCCACCCACAGAGCTGTTTCGTCTTGCAAAATGGAACTCTGTACCCAATAAATGAAAATTTCCCATTATCCCCCCAGATCTGTTTAAAAATAAATATGAAATAATATAACAGACATATAAAAGGCAAAACATTTTCCCAAGGGTGTTGAGAAATATATAAGATTTAACAAGTGAGTATGCTTGATGTACCCTGTTTATATGTTTCTTTCTTATCATCTCACTCTCTCGTATATGATATATTTCTTAGATCTAAAAAATGTAAAAGGCTAAGGAAAGAATATGGCTGAATTGATCAAGTGGGGAAGAGATTTCATTAGCAAGATGCCCTAGAGGTTAATCATCATGAGCCTTGACCAGTAATATCAACCAGTGAACATAAAATATAGTGGACATAAAAGTAACATTTAGGCAGAACATAAAAGAGTTGTATTGAGTAATATAGGAAGAGGGAATAGGTCCACTTTACTGTTATCTGCTTGATTGATTGACAGGACCACATCAATAAATGATCCGATGCAAAGGATCCATTTTAGGCCCATACAGTACCTTCTGGTCAGAAGGTCTTTCACTGTGCCATTACCCTAGAGGGGCCTCAGATGGTTAGAGAACCAATGAAAGTATTCAGTTACTTTGTTTTAACAAGCTTTTGTGGAAACAGAAGACTAGGAAATTTCAAATGAGCCAATAGTCTTCACTGAGAGGCACACGATGTATTCAGCCAGGTACTAGGTTTCACTGATCACAGTTAACTTTTTAGCACCATGTATTGTCAGGAAGGCCAAAGTTTTACATCTTACAGGAACATGTGGTTATATCTAACCACAATATTATGGTATTTCCATATCTTGTGGTATTGCCATGGGAAAACACAAATTTGTTTTCATGTGTTTCCTGAAAAACCAGTTGTCATATATGCCTTAAAGATAATTAGTCTTTTTTTTTTTTTTTTGGTAATTGGAAACATGAGGAGGAACATTGTAAAATACCCCAAAGTAAACAAACCCAGTTGGCAGAGTAAATTAGTTTTGATTTACATGCAATTTTATAAGCTTAGAGATTTTGGGTTGAAACTAAACTGTTTGAATCCTAAAAACAATTTTCATGCATTTTGTTTCTTATGTTTGTTTAATATTACCTGTTGTTTTTTATTGCTGTCATCAATTTCCCCAAACCTTTAAAAAGTTGCATTTTCTTATCTCTTATGGTCATTAACTTCCTAAAAGAATTCACTTCTACTTGATAGAAGATATGTTGATGATCTATAAATTATGTTACAATAACTTCATTTTGTGACAAATGCAATGGTGAATATCATTCTCCTTGAATTGGAAAACCATGGTTGCTAGTATCCATTATGTGTTTCTGAACCTGAGGGTGACATTACAGTGCTATCACATAATCCCTATTGGATTATGTGATATTATTAATTGGAACTGACTTCACAAATTCTTGAATCAACTATTTAGGAGAATAAGCTGAGAGGAAGAAAGGCTGGGTAGGGTGTGGAAAAATTTTACCTTCCAAAGTTTGGGGGTTGTTGCTTTAGTATCATATGAGCAGGAGAAAAAGAACTCTGATTCTCCTCCTTGCTTGTTCATCAAATCATTATTTCCAAGCCAAGTTTCTTTCA
Organism: Dama dama; assembly: GCF_033118175.1. Lineage (NCBI taxonomy): Eukaryota > Metazoa > Chordata > Mammalia > Artiodactyla > Cervidae > Dama > Dama dama. The sequence continues at coordinate 6,190,977 of NC_083699.1, read as the reverse complement.
ATAATTTTATATTTTGGTTAGAGTTTACTTATTGTGCTTATCAGAAACAGAGACAGATTTATGTATCTGCCCCAAAGTTTTCAATTGAAGCCTAGCAACACTCCTTATTAAAGAATGTTTATGGTTAATCACTGAATGTAAGGCAGCAATTTGATTATTTTTTGCTGTTAGAAAGTATTGGTTTGAGGAGATTATGGTCCCTTTCAGAATACTGTGAATAAGACAGGCACTTTTTCTGGATAAGTGTGCCTCTACCGCATTTACAATTATATACAACTTCAAGGTGTCTCTATATCTCCTGAATTATATCCCAGCGGACTGCAAGGAGATCCAACCAGTCCATCCTAAAGGAGGTCAGTCCTGCGTGTTCATTGGAAGGACTGATGCTGAAGCTGAAACTCCAATACTTTGGCCACCTCATGCAAAGAGTTGACTCATTGGAAAAGACCCTGTTGCTGGGTGGGATTGGGGGCGGGAGGAGAAGGGGACGACAGAGGATGAGATGGTTGGATGGCATCACCGACACAATGGACATGGGTTTGGGTGAAATGATGGGAGCTGGTGATGGACAGGGAGGCCTGGCGTGCTGCGATTCATGGGGTTGCAAAGAGTTGGACACGACTGAGCAACTGAACAGCAACAATTTAAATGAAAGCTAGTGGATCTGTGTCATTTCTATTTTGCAGGACGGCGAGGTCATGTGGAATGACTTCTAGTCCAAGAAGCAGAAGCAGCATCTGGAGAACTGCACAGGCAATATATCCATCAGTGCCAAGAACTTGCAATTCAACAGTGGAATAAATCACAAGAGCAAGCAAATCACCAGGCTTAAAATTATTGAAATATTGCAAGATGAATGAAAATTCATCTACTTTTCAAATGAAGCATTCAAAATGCGAAAGCAAGGCCAGTGTTTCCTTCTCCCTGTCATAGGTTTTGCTTATGCCCCTCTTGCAGCAATGTTCACAATCTCCTAATTGATCTCTTGCCTCTGAAAACTGGTGGTGTTTCACCATTTCTATATTGCCAAACTTTTTATCATAGCATCTTGCGCAGGAAGTGAACTGAAATTATTTTTTTGAACAAATACATTAAGTTACTTGTAAAAGCTGAAAGTACTGGATAAAGTTAATTGAGTATTTTTGTTAATACCTACTGTATGCCATTATTGAAGCTTGATACCAATAAGTTTATTTTAAAAAATTAAGCAATTGGACTCTGAACTCATTGAGAATATAAATTTCTTATTTATATCTACATTCCCAGGTTCTCTTGACAGTTCCATATACATATGTAATAATAGGTGCATAAAGGAGTTATTCAATTAATACTCAATCTGATTAATTATTGAAGATTTTCTGATACATCTACTACTGATAACAACAAACAAGAAAACAGTTGTTGAAATTTCTTTTGGTCTATGGCTATGGCTTGTGGCTGTGGCTCAGATCATGAACAGGAGTTTAATAACATTAAATCTCCTCAGAATGTTCAAAATTTCATTCTTTATGATGAAAATTTAAGATGTATTATTGTATTTAATCTTCACAGGAAATCTATGAAAGTTGCATTATTACCTATTGAGAGTGTCCCTTATATGGACACTTGTTATTGGATTTAGACCCATCCAGATACTCCCCTGAAGAAAGTTACTTACATTCACAAAGACTCCTTCCAAATATGTTAACGTTCACAGGTTCTGAGGCTTAGGACATGGACATATCTTTTTTGGGGCCAACATTCAACTCACTACAGTGTTGTAACAGATTATCATAAACTCAGTGGTTTAAAAGAAGATAAATTTATGTTCTTACAGTTCTAGATATCTGAAGTCTGACCCTAATCTCACTGTGTTAAAACCAAGAAGTCAGCAGGGCTATGTTCCTTTCTGGATGGAGACTCTAGAAATGAAACTGTTTCCTCATTACTTCCATCTTCTTGAAATTGTCCCCATTGGACCGTGGTTGTCTATCTTTAAAAGCTAACAGCATTGCATTTCTGCCATTCTTCTTCTGTTTTTGTATCTCTTTAACCACAGTCAGGGAGATATTTTCACTTTTAAGAACTCATAATCAGATTGCACCCACCTGTGTAATCCAGGATACTCTTTGCATCTCAAGGACCTTAACCACATTCACAAACTCTCTCTGGCCACATAAGGTAACATATTCAGAGGTTTGAGATATTGGGACATAGGCATCTTTAGGGGGCCATTATTCTGCCTACTGGGGCTTCCCTAGTAACTTAGCTGGTAAAGAATCCTCCTACAATGCAGGACACCCTGGTTCTATTTCTGGGTCAGGAAGATCCCCTGGAGAAGGGATAGGCTACCCACTCCAGTATTCTTGGGCTTCCCCGGTGGCTCAGACAGTAAAGAATCCGCCTGTAATGAGGAAGACCTGGGTTCGATTCCTGGGTTGGGAAGATCCCTGGAGGAGGGCATGGCAACCCACTCTAATGTTCTTGGCTGGAGAATCCCCACAGACAGAGAAGCTTTGCAAGCTACAGTCCATCATGTCGCAAAGAGTCAAACATGACTGAGTGACTAAGCATAGCACATTCTGCCTACTGCACAACGCCTGCGACCTGGTGTTGCTTCAGAAACTTGCTTGAAGACATTTGAAGATCAGTGTTGCTACCACCGCTCACAGGAGCTGAAGATTGCTTATCAATAGAAGCCAGCCCCAAAGGCCTGGACATCTAGGCACCTGTCCTATTGAGGCTCCGGTCCCTGTTCTACTAGGTACCTCTTCTCACTGCTGTTTCTACTCTAGGTTCCAGGTCACCCCTGATGAAAACCGAACATTCTGAGGAGATTTGATGTTATTTAACTCCTGTTCATGATCTGAGCCAGTCAGCTCCCAGTCTTATTTTTGCTGACTGTATAAACCTTCTACATCTTTGGCTGTAAAGAATATAATCAATCTGATTTTGGTATTGACCATCTGGTGATGTCCATGTGTAGAGTCTTCTCTTGTGTTATTGGAAGAGGGTGTTTGCTATGACCAGTGCATTCTCTTGGCAAAACTCTGCTAGACTTTGCCCTGCTTCATTTTGTATGCCAAGGCCAAATTTGCCTGTTATTCCAGGTATCTCTTGAATTCCTACTTTTGCATTCCAGTCCCCTATGATGAAAAGGACATCTTTTTTGGGGTATTAGTTTTAGAAGGTCCTGTAGGTCTTCATAGAACTGTTCAACTTTAGCTTCCTCAGCATTACTGGTTGGGATGTAGACTTGGATTACTGTGATATTGAATGGTTTGCCTTGGAAATGAACAGAGATCATTCTGTCATTTTTGAGATTGCACCCAAGTACTGTGTTTCAGACTCTTTTGTTGACTATGATGGTTACTCCATTTCTTCTAAGGGATTCTTGCCCACAGTAGTAGATATAATGGTCATCTGAGTTAAATTCACCCATTCCAGTCCATTTTAGTTCGCTGATTCCTAAAATGTCGATGTTCACTCTCGCCATCTCCTGTTTGACCACTTTGAATTTGTCTTGATTCATGGACCTAACATTCCAGGTTCCTAAGCAATATTGCTCTTTACAGCATCGGACCTTGCTTATATCACCAGTCACATCCACAACTGGGTATTGTTTTTGCTTTGGCTCCATCTCTTCATTTCTTCTGGAGCTATTTCTCCACTCTTCTCCAGTACATATTGGGCACCTACTGACCTGGAGAGTTCATCTTTCAGTGTCCTATCTTTTTGCCTTTCATACTGTTCATGGGGTTCTTAAGGCAAGAATACTGACATGGTTTGCCATTGCCTTCTCCAGTGGACCACATTTTGCCAGAACTCTCCACCATGAACCTTCCATCTTTGGTGGCCCTACAGGGCATGGCTCATAGTTTCACTGAGTTAGACAAGGCTGTGATCCATGTGATCAGTTTGATTAGTTTTCTGTGACTGTCATTTTCATCCTGTCTTCCCTGTGATGGAGAAGGATAAGAGGCTTATGGAATCTTCCTGATGGCAGAGACTGACTGAGGAGGAAACTGGGCCTTGTTCTGATGGGCGGGGCCATGCTTAGTAAATCTTTAATCCCATTTTCTGTCAATGGGTGGGGCTGTGTTCCCTCCCTGTTGTGACCTGAGACCAAACTATGGTGGAGGTGATGGAGATAATGGTGACCTCCTTCAAAAGGTTCCATGCACATACTGCCACACTCAGTGCCCCTGATTCAGCAGCAGGCCACTGCTTTCCCGTTCCTCTGCAGGAGACACTCAAATACTCAAAAGCAGGTCTGGCTCAGTCTCTGTGGGACTCTGGGTTCTTGGTGATGGACAGGGTCTCTCTGAGACTGAGTCTCTGGGAGTCCTAAAAGATGATGTTGTGAAAGTGCTGCACTCAATATTCCAGCAAATTTGGAAAACTCAGCAGTGGCCACAGGACTGGAAAAGGTCAGTTTTCATTCCAATCCCAAAGAAAGGCAATGCCAAAGAATGTTCTGACTATCTCACAATTGTACTTATGTTACATGCTAGTAAAGTAATGCTAAAAATTCTCCAAGCCAGGCTTCAAGAGCACATGAACTGAGAACCTCCAGATGTTCAAGCTAGATTTAGAAAAGGCAGAAGAACCAGAGATCAAATTGTCAACATCTGTTGGATCATCAAAAAAGCAAGAGAGTTCCAGAAAAATGTCTAATTACGCTTTATTGACTACACCAAAGTCTTTGACTGTGTGGATCACAACAAACTGTGGAAAATTCTTAAAGAGATGGGAATACCAGACCACCTGACTTGTCTCCTGAGAAATCTATATGTAGGTCAAGAAGCAACAGTTAGAACTGGACATGGAACAATGGACTGGTTCCAAATTGGGAAAGGGGTACATCAAGTCTGTATATTGTTACCCTGCTTATTAAACTTCTATGCAGAGTACATCATGAGAAATGCTGGACTGGATGAGGCACAAGCTGGAATCAAGACTTCTGGGAGAAATAACAATAACCTAGATATGCAGATGACACCACCCTTATAGCAGAAAGCAAAGAAGAACTAAACAGCCTCTTGATCAAATTGAAAGAGGAGAGTAAAAAGGTTGACTTAAAACTCAGCATTCAGAAAACGAAGATTGCGGCATCTGGTCCCATCCCTTCATGGCAAATAGATGGGGAAACAATGGAAACAGTGAGAGACTTTATGTTTTGGGGCTCCAAAATCATTGCAGATGGTGACTGCAGCCATGAAATTAAAAGACACTAGCTCCTTGGAAGAAAAGCTATGACCAACCTAGACAACATTTTAAAAAGCAGAGGCATTACTTTGCCAACAAAGGTCCATCTAGTCAAAGCTATGGTTTTTCCAGTAGTCATGTATGGATGTGAGAGTTGGACTGTGAGGAAAACTTAGTGCCAAAGAATTGATGCTTTTGAACTGTGGTGTTGGAGAAGACTCTTGAGAGTCCCTTGGACTGCAAGGAGATCCAACCAATCCATCCTGTAGGAGATCAGTCCTGGGTGTTCATTGGAAGGACTGATGCTGAAGCTGAAACTCCAATTCTTTGGCCATCTGCTGGGAAGAACTGACTCATTGGAAAAGACCCTGATGCTGGACAAGATTGAAGGCAGTAGGAGAAAGGCATGACAGAGGATGAGATGGCTGGATGGCATCACTGACTCAATGGACATGAGTTGGAGCAAGCTCTGGGAGTTGGTGAAAGACAGGGAAACCTGGCATTCTGCAGTCCATGGGATTGCAAAGAGTAGGACACTACTGAGTGACTGAACTGAACTGAAATGAAACTCCTCTTCAGACAAGACCATAGGCATTCTTTAAGGTGCCATGATGGTAGTGAAATTCTTCTACAGGACTATCACCCACAACAAATTGGCTTTGTACCACTGGATTTACAGGGCTTCCCTGGGGGTGCTAGTGGTCAAGAAGCTACCTGCCAACGTAGGAGACTTTAAAGACACAGGTTCGATCTCTGGATCTGGAAGATCCCCTGGAGGAGTGCATGGCAACCCACTCCAGTATTCTTTCCAGGAGAATCCTATGGACAGAAGAGCCTGGTGGGCTATGGTCCATAAGGCCACAAAGAGTTGGACATGATGGAAGTGCCTTAGCACAGCACAGCACAGTACTGGTCTTCTAGTTCTTTAACAGAAGCTTTTAACCTATGAGTCATGATGGCTGGATTGAGACAGATTCCTGGTGTCCCCTGACTCATATACCCTAAACCACCACCATTCCCTCTTCAGTTGTGGTTTATTGTCAGGGCAGAACAACAGGTCCTATTTTTTTTTTTTTTTCCATAGAAGTAATATTTCCTGGTGAGGACCTTTGGTAAAGTCCATCCTTTTCTAAATAAAGAGGTTTTTAAAACTGGACTTATTTTAGATTGTATAAAACCAATTTCTTTTCAAAATTATATTTTAATAATTTATCCAGAATTTGTTTCTGTTGAAACCAATGAAATTTAGAAAGCTGAATGATACAGAAACTTTTTCTTCTGTTCAATATACTAGACTTTATCATGGAGAAAGGCTTAGTCTTTCAATCTGATCTTAATTCTCTCAGACACTTCCATTTTGTCTCCATATGTTGAAATATTTTAATTATAACATTGCTGTTTTCCATCAAGTTGCATGACCTAATATGTCATTTCTTTTTGATGTCTAGTTATTATCTGGCCTAACTAGGCCACAAAAAAAAAAAAAAAAAAAAGAAAAGATAGATTTAGCTTAAAGAATGCCAATAAAATAGATTGGTCACAGCTATCCATAAAAGAGACATCACGTTCTATTAAAATGACCTGCACAATTTGATTAAGCTTTCTGGGTATCAGTTTCTACATTTTTTTATTGTGACAAGTAAGGGAAATGAAGTAAAAATATTACATGTGAAAACATGCCTCTCATTTACTAATACTAGGTGCTTGGTAGGTGCCTCATTGGTGACATGATGAATTTTGGTAAAATTTTATTTTACTTGATTGTTTATAATTTTCAATAGCAAATTTGAAAAAAAGCATTTTGAAAGAGATCAAAATCTTATAGATAAAGATGATCTCTTTCAGAATGTTTACTGTATGTAGTTGGAATGTTATGAAGATAAGTATTAATATAAATGCCACAGTATTCTAAGATCCAAGTCTTAAAATGGATTCCTAAAGGCTGAGTACATAAAAAATGACTTCTCTATTCTTGAAAAACTTTTCTGTTTTAGACCAAAAGAACTATGACCCATTGGACTGCCCAGTGAAACAAAAGAGTTCAGGGCTTACTTTATTACATTACTGCTTCTCTTAATCCATAGAGAACATCTCTTGCAATGACCTGGAAGCTGCCATTGGCAGAGCCAAACATGTGATGCAGATCTTAAACAGTTGTGATTATTAATTCCAGATTTTTGCTTTGAGGCTTGTATCACTCAGGGTCAAACACAAAAATAGAAAACCCTCTAAGAGTTTAAATCAGAGGGGATTCAGTTACATAAGTGATAAGATGGTTGAAAAGTCAAATCGAGTATAGAAAGACAACCCAGAAGTTAGCAATGGCAGGAACCTAGTAAAAGCCCTGGCTGAAGAGTCAATGGGAGCACGTGTTATGAAATTCTAGGGACTGAAGTCACTAAAGTTAGCTAGAAACACATCATGTCTGTCTGGTGTGAACTAGAGAAATAGACATATCCATCGGTAGAGACAACCATCCAAAGCAGAGAAATAGGGTAAGAGGGAGAAGATGGTGGGAGAGGAGCAGGGAGAAGAAGTTGGAGGGAGAGGAAGAGAGAAGAAAGAGAAAGCAAAAGAGAGATCACTCAGGCAGAGAATGAGAAAATTACCTTGGCTTCTTTTTCCTGTCCTTCAGTCTCCCACAAGAGTTTTGCATTGACTGAACCCGATCAAATGTTAGCTGGGTAAAGGAATTCTACAGGAATCAGCCATGGTGAAAAAGAACAGGGGAGGCCTGAAAAAAATGTATCTGAATGTTAATAGACCCAGAACTGGCTCCCAGCCCAGAGAAGCTTTATCAATTCTCAGAATGGAGCTAGTTCTTACAAAGCATTCACTAGAGTGGAAAAGGAAGCAAAAAATATCATGGGTATTGCTGAAAGTTTAATAAGCATTATACTTTCTCCAACTCTCTGTATCAACTCCATTGTGAAATTCTGTTGATATTATTTTATTCTCCATGGTCATCTTTCTAAATCTTTTTCATGAATTATTGCAGCAGCTTCCTAAGTAGACGTTTTATTTTATACTGTGAAAAATTTGATGGAACTCATCAGTCAAAATTTTTTTTATCAAATTACAAATCAAATTATGTCACTTTTCGGTTCTGTTCAGTCACTCAGTGGTGTCTGACTCTGAGACCCCATGGACTGCAGCACGCCAGGCTTCCCTGTTCATCACCAACTCCCAGAGCTTGCTCAAACTCATGTCCATTGAGTCGGTGATGCCATCCAACCATCTCATCCTCTGTCATCCCCTTCTCCTCCTGCCTTCAATATTTCCCAGCATCAGGGTCTTTTCCAATGAGTCAGTTCTTCTCATCAGATGGCCAAAATATTGGAGCTTTAGCTTAAGCAATGAATATTCAGAACTGATTTCCTTTAGGGCCGACTGGTTTGATCTCCTTGCAGTCCAAGGGACTCTTGAGTGTCTTTTCCAACACCACAGTTCAAAATCATCAATTCTTTGGCACTCAGCTTTCTTTATGGTCCAACTCTCACATTCATACAAAACCATAGCTTTGACTAGATGGACCTTTGTTGAAAAGGTAATGTCTCTGCTTTTTAATATGCTGTCTAGGTTGGTCATAGCTTTTCTTCCAAGGAGCAAACGTCTTTAATTTCATGGCTGCAGTCATCATCTGCAGTGATTTTGGAGCCCAAGAAAATAAAGTCTGTTATTGTTTCCATTTTTTCCCCATCCATTTGCCGTGAAGTGATGAGACCAGATGCCATGAACTTCAATTTTTGAATGTTGAGTTTTAAGCCAGCTTTTTCACTCTTTTTGTCACTTTCCACTCATCATTTACCTCTTAGTGCCTTCTTATTGCTCCTGGAATAAAGATCCATATCTGTAAGTTGACCTATAAGACCCTGTATAGCCTGGCCTCTGTCCACCTGTTCAGGTTCACTTTCAATGGCTCTCCTTTTCATATTTTGTTTCAATTATTCTGGAACTTTTATAGTTTAAGAAAAATATACCATTCTACTTTTCATTTGATGATTATCACATATGATATTCCCTCTACTTGAAATTCTACTTCCCCAGTTAACTTTAACTTTTGTGTTTGTGTGTGATCAGCACTTTCTGACTGCTGGTTATATATTTTTAAAGCATCTGTACCTTTCCTCATAGTTAGTTACTATATATTATACTTTAATTACACGTTTGAAATGGAGGTAGTGTTTCACGATGCCTTTTCCATGCAAGAGAGGTTCTAGGAAATTTCTCTTTCACAACAACAGTGTTCTTCCCTAGGTTTCCTTCCTGTGCAAGCCTCTGTCAAAGTTCTTCTCACTGAATTCATTTTGAGAAGTTCCAACTGTCTTCTGCCAGATTCTGACTCGCACACAACTTTTCTGGTTTTTCAGGGCAGTAAAGCAATTTCTTTTTTGATATGGGCACTAAGTTCTACAGTATGAATCAAGGGAACAGAATGGAAAGTTTAGATCTATATATTCATGTGTATACAGTACATTGATTTTTGACAAAGTGCCTAAGCAATTGAATGGGGGAAAGGACAATCTTTTCAATAAAATGTGCTGAAATGTGAAACATCTTATGCAAAAAAATAAAGAGAAAAAATCAAAGTAGACCTTTGTCTCTTATCTCAGATTAGATGCAAAGATTCACTTGACATAGATTATGCATCTAAATGCAAAAGTTAAAAACTATAAGGCTTCTAGAGGAAAACAGGCATAATCATAATCCCCTTGGGTTGGACAAAGATTTCTGAAATGTGACACAAAATACATAAACTATAAAAAAAAGTTAAGAAAGTGGGCTTTTTCAAAGTTAAAACCACTTGCTCTTCAAGATACACTCTCAATTTCCCAAGAAATGAAAATGCATACCTAAACTGAGAGAAAATATTTGAAAAACTAATGTCTGAAACTACTTATATCTGGAAGATGTAACTTTCAACTCATTCATAAGTAGACATACAGCCCAATTGAAAAATGGACTAAAGATTTGAATAGACACTCCTCCTATGGGTATATATATATGAATACAAATAATCACATAAAATACAATCAACATAATTAATCATCAGGGAAATACAAATTAATTCCAGAATAAGAGTCTATTATACTCACAATAAAATTGCCAAAATTAAAAAGATTGACCAATACTAAGTTTTGGAAAATATGTAGAACAACTTGAATTCTTATACACTACAGATGAGGATATTAAATGGTGCTATCACTTCAGAAATAGTTGACAATTTCATAAAATATTACATATACATTTATCATACTACTCAAACATAGTTCTAGGTATTTGCCCAAGATAATTCAAAGCATATATTCATAAAAGTCCTGCACTCAAATGCTCATGACAGCTTTATTTTGTAATATCCCAAATATGGAAATGGATTTTCCTTTTTATTTATTTTTAATTGAAGGATAATTGCTTTGTAGTATTGTGTTGGTTTCTACTAAATGGAAACAACTGAAATGTCCATCAAAAGATGAGTGACTGAAAAGTTGTGGCTTATTATACAATAGAATAATATTCAGCAATAAAATAGGATCAACCATTAATATATGTGACAACATGCCTGAATCACAAAATAAATGCACTGAGAGGAGACCAAAAAGATACGACAATATACTACTATCAAATATAAAATTCTATAAAATGCAAGCCAATTTATAGTAGCAGAAAACAGATCAGTGATACAACACTAAATGTGGTTAGAGAAACTTGTGAAGAAGGAGGAAGGGCTTTAAAAAAGAACTTGGGAATTTTGGGAGGTGATAGATATATCCATTAACTTGACTATGATGACGGTTCCATTTGTGTACTTATTTGCCCAAATCAATCAAATTTTACACTTTAAATTTGTACAGTTTATTGTATGTTGATTAAATCTCAATAAAGCCATTAAATAATTAAAGTATATTCCAATTCAGTGTTTCACTCTTTAAAAGCTCATTTTCTATCAATATATAGAAATATGCTTTTTTTCCTCTTAAATCTTTGCTTTGTAATCCATTAGATGGATATATCATACTTTATATAAATAGTTTCCACTGACATACACTGGAATCTTTTCTAGTCTTTTGGTAAGAATAACACTCTAGCAATTAACAAACTTGTGGATAAATTATTTAGCATGTGCACAAGAGCATGTGCATATGTGTTCTCAGTCACTCAGTCATGTCTGACTCCTTGTGACCCCATGGACTGTAGCCCGCCAGGCTCCTCTGTCCATGGGATTCTCCAGGCAAGAGTACTGGAGTGGATTTCCATGCCTTCTCCAGGGGATCTTCCTGACTCAGGGATCGAACCTACATCTCTTGGATCTGCTGCAGTGGCAGGTAGATTCCCAACCTCTGTGCTACCTGGGAAGTCCTGAATAAAAGAATACCATAGGACAAATACACAGAAGTGGATTTATGAGATATATATATGTGTGTGTGTGTGTGTGCATAAAATTGTTATTCTTCCAACTGACCTCAGGAAGATTTGGACTGATTTATTCTCCCATAGTTTTTAAATTTTTCTATTAGTCTCATTATACCTCAATTTCTCTGTTTCCTGAAGCCCTCCCCACACTTTTGAAAATATGTCCCTTTCATCAATTTGTCCTCTTAATTCTGTGAATGAAATATCTCACAAACTCCACTGGCCTTGCTTTAGTTAAGCCTTTATTAAGATGCTAGACTCATTCTTGTAATAGAATCTTAATTGGTCACTCTGGCACCTCTTTTTTCCTGTTTTTCCATCTTTCACAGTCACCACCCTCTCAAATCATAGAATAGTCACATCACTGCTCTGATGAATTCATGGGCTTCCTCACTAACCACAGAACCTATCTATAAACATGTACAGCTTTATACAATCCAGAGCCAGCTAGACTTTCATATTTCTTCCTCCTGACAAGATCCCCACTACCCACACATTTTGCTCTTAACCTGCGCTGAAATTGTGCCTGCCAAATATATCACTATGTCACACATTTCTATCTTTGAACATGCATTTCTCTCCAAGAGGATGTCTCCTCCACTCCTTTCTCTGACTAGGAAATTCCTACTGCTCAATTAAGAGCCAAATAATTGTGACTTAAGTGATACCCAATTAGTCTTCTTGATGTTTCCCTTCACACTGTTCCTTTAAGTAATATCACACACACACACACACACACACACACACACACATACACAAACACACTCACAAGAGAAATGCATCAACTCTGAAAAAGGAAGTCTTGGAGGCAACCCTATTCACTGAAAGATTCTTAATGTTGAATTGAGAAATCACAAATTTTGATCAATAAAACCTTTGTTCACTGCATCAGCAGAACCACCACACCCTTCCCAAACAGAGCTATCAAAAAACCAGTGGGTAAAATGTAGCGAGAGAGGACAGACAGTGGCAACAAGAATCTTCCCAGCTGACATACACGCTGGGGGCTGTGACTTTGTACTTACTAAGTTTTATTTAAAGTGCTAGAAGACAGAGAATTAAGAGATTAAATTTACATCTGTTTAGACTGCAAGGAGATCCAACCAGTCCATTCTAAAGGATATCAGTCCTGGGTGTTCATTGGAAGGACTGATGTTGAAGCTGAAACTCCAATACTTTGGCCACCTGATGCGAAGAGCTGACCCATTTGAAAAAGCCCTGAGGCTGGGAAAGATTGAGGTATAAAGCGAAAAGCAAAGGAGAAAAGGAAAGATATTCCCAATTGAATGCTTTATAGACAAAATATATTCAAAAACAATACCTTCTCACATTATTCTAAACATTTTGACAGACTCAATTTTTTTAAAAAAGGATTTTACCCTTAAGAGTTAGCATTAACAGAAAGAAATGAGAAGGTATTGTTTTTGAATATATTTTGTCTATAAAGCCATTAAGCTAAATGGAATTAACAAAACTTCTTAGAATTAAAAAAATTCTGTAAAGTGGGCAACTCAAAAAAATTTAAAATTTTAGTTTCCTATAAAGCGAAAAGCAAAGGAGAAAAGGAAAGATATTCCCAATTGAATGCAGAGTTCCAAAGAATAGCAAGGAGAGATAAGAAACCCTTCCTCAGTGATCAGTGCAAAGAAATAGAGGAAAACAACAGAATGGGAAAGACTAGAGATCTCTTCAAGAAAATTAGAGATACCAAGGGAACATTTCATGCAAAGATGGGTTCAATAAAGGACAGAAATGGTAGGGACCTAACAGAAGCAGGAGATATTAAGAAGAGGTGGCAAGAATACACAGAAGAACTGTACAAAAAAAGATCTTCACGACCCAGATAATCACGATGGTGTGATCACTCACCTAGACCCAGACATCCTGGAATGTGAAGTCAGGTGGGCCTTAGAAAGCATCACTATGAACAAAGCTAGTGGAGGTGATAGAATTCCAGTTGAGCTATGTCAAATCCTGAAAGATGATGCTGTGAAAGGGCTGCACTCAATATGCCAGCAAATTTGGAAAACTCCGCAGTGGCCACAGGACTGGAAAAGGTCAGTTTTCATTCTAATCCCAAAGAAAGGCAATGACAAAGAATGCTCAAACTCCCACACAATTGCACTCATCTCACACACTAGTAAAGTAATGCTCAAAATTCTCCAAGCCAGGCTTCAGCAATACGTGAACTGTGAACTTCCAGATCTTCAAGCTGGTTTTAGAAAAGGCAGAGGAACCAGAGATCAAATTGTCAACATCCGCTGGATCATCGAAAAAGCAAGAGAGTTCCAGAAAAACATCTATTTCTGCTTTATTGACTATGCCAAAGCCTTTGACTGTGTGGATCACAATAAACTGTGGAAAATTCTGAAAGACATGGAAATACCAGATCACCTGACCTGCGTGTTGAGAAACCTATGTGCAGGTCAGGAAGCAACAGTTAGAACTGGACATGGGAAAACAGACTGGTTCCAAATAGGAAAGGGACTACGTCAAGGCTGTATAGTGTCACCCTGCTTATTTAACTTATATGCAGAGTACATCATGAGAAACGCTGGGCTGGAGGAAGCACAAGCTGGACTCAAGATTGCTTGGAGAAATATCAATAACCTCAGATATGCAAATGACACTACCCTTATGGCAGGAAGTGAAGAGGAACTAAAAAGCCTCCTGATGAAAGTGAAAGAGGAGAGTGAAAAAGTTGGCTTAAAGCTCAACATTCAGAAAACTAAGATCATGGCATCTGGTCCCACCATTTCATGGCAAATAGATGGGGAAACAGTGGAAGCAGTGTCAGACTTTATTTTTTCGGGGTCCAAAATCACTGTGGATGGTGATTGCAGCCATGAAATTAAAAAAGGCTTACTCCTTGGAAGGAAAGTTATGACCAACCTAGACAGCATATTAAAAAGCAGAGACATTACTTTGTCAACAAAGGTCTGTCTAGTCAAGGCTATGGTTTTTCCAGTGGTCATTAATGGATGTGAGAGTTGAACTGTGAAGAAAGATTGATGCTTTTGAACTGTGGTGTTGGAGAAGACTCTTGAGAGTCCCTTGGACTGCAAGGAGAGCCAACCAGTCCATCCTGAAGGAGATCAGTCCTGGGTGTTCATTGGAAGGACTGATCTTGAAGCTGAAACTCCAATACTTTGGCCACCAGATGCGAAGAGTTGACTCATTGGAAAAGACCCTGATGTGGGGAGGGATTGGGGGCAGGAGGAGAAGGGGAAGACAGAGGATGAGATGGCTGGATGGCATCACCGACTCGATGGACATGAGTTTGTGTAAACTCTGGGAGTTGGTGATGCACAAGGAGGCCTGGCATGCTTCAGTTCATGGAGTCACAGAGTCGGACACGACTGAGCGACTGAACTGAACTGATAAATCTTGTCTACTGAATTTATGCATCAAAGTTTCTATATAATAATGAAAAACAAAAGGTAGGGATTATTCTATAAAAATGGAATCTGTATAAAATGAGAGAAAAAAGGAAGAGAGAGAAAGAAAGAAAAAGAAAGAAGAAGGAGGGAGGAAGGAAGAGAGGAAGGAAGGAAAGATTATCACCTTTTTGCTAGCAGATATATGAAATGGAGAGACACAGTTTGTTTCTAAATGGTACAACTGTCAAATAAATAGTTCAAAGTTATCAGAATAAGAATGTAAAAGCTTTGTCCATTGGGTTAAAAAACTCATGTCCATTGGGTTAAAAAACCCAAACATGGTATAGTAAACCAAGAAATAGGTAATTTAGAAATGATTTCAGGAAGAGAAACAGCTCCCTAAACACTAAAGCAATAGAAAAAAGTCTGAGTAGCAGATTTGCCTAAAAATGAAATTTTTTACATATATATAAAATTACATATTCCGAATAGATGAAGAACCTTAATAAATTGATCAGGGGAATGTTAGCACTCTACCAATTAAACTAGAGAACACAGAGGAAATATTTATAGGAGAAAAGCAAATGGTCAACTGAAGTATAAAAGAAAATGTTCTACCTGTCTAGTTGCTATAAATGTTAGTCTCAAAATATCCTCTTGTGTATATACACTGGTGTAATCATCCCTTAGGATTATTTGACAACATATTAAGATCTTTAAAATTTCATACCCTGTGATCCATTCATGCAAGCTTTAAGAGAATTTCCCATGGAAATAACTCAGAATTGACTCAAGCAGATTGCCACTGGGAGTCTCCAGAAGCTCAGAAGTCAGGAAGAGAAAGATTAGAATACTCACTTCCCCAGCTCTCCCCTTGCCACAGCACCACCAGCTAGCTAATTTCATCTCATTAAGGCCAAAATTTTTATTGAGCTGACTTCCTCCGATTCTGGTCACAGTACCCCCTATGCTTGCTGACTACACTCTCACAGTTCCTTAGTTCTAATGCTCGCCATATTTGCTTGTTGGCATCCCTTAACTCTGCCTCTACCTTTATAAATATCTTCTTCATCAAGCTTTCCCCAATAATATTGCTTGAACATGCCATTTCCCTCTGGTCTCTTGCCTGGTACACTGATGATACCTCATATATTCCATCTCTTAAAAATCAGATCTTGCAAGAAAGGATATTTCTTTCCCCAGGATAGCTACTGTGTGTGCTCAGGCGCTCAGTCGTGTCTGACTCTTTGTGACTGCATGGACTGTAGCCCACCAGGCTCCTCTGCCATGGGATTCTCCAGGCAAGAAATACTGGAGTGGGTTGCCATTTCCTCCTCCAGGGGATCTTTCTGACCCAGGGATCAAATCCACGTCTATTGCATCTCCTGCATTGGTAGGTGCTCTTTACCACGGTGCCACCTAATTAGTGAAGTTTCTAGTTCTCTCATATTTTTATTATTTAAAGGAATTTATTGGAGATAGTTAATTTATAATGTTGTGTTAGTTTCAGGTGTAGAGAAGAGTGAATCAATTGAGTGTGTGTGTGTGTGTGTGTGTGTGTGTGTGTGTGTATCCTCACTCTTTTATTTTTGATTCTTTTCCTACACAGGCCATTACAGAATATTGAATAGAATTCCCTGTGCTACACTGCAGGTTCTTATTAGTTATCTATTTTGCATATAGTAAAGTGAATAGGCAGGAGAGGGGATTGGGATGGGGAGCACATGTAAATCCATGGCTGAATCATGTCAATGTATGGCAAAAACCACTACAACTACAGCAAAAAAATAAATAAATAAACTGAATATGTCAATCCTAATCACCCAGTTAATCCTTACGCCTCCTCCCCTGGTAAATACAAGTTTGTTTTCTACGTATGTGACTCTGTTTTATAAATAGGTTCACTTGTACCCCTCTTTTTTAGATTTCACATATAAGTGATACAATATGATACTTGTCTTTCTGTGTCTAACTTCATTCAGTATGACAGTTTCTAGGTCCATTCATGTTACTGCAAATGTGCAATATTTTGTTCTTTTTTATGGCTAATAGTCCATTGTATATATTTACCACCTCTTTTTATCCATTCCTCTGTTGATGGACATTTGGCCTGCTTACATGTCCTGGCTATTGTAATTAGTGCTGCAATGAACATGGGGCTGTGTTTACTTATTTTTTTGTTGTTGTATCATTACTACATAGCTCACTGTAGGCAAAAGAGTGAGGGACTCTCATACATTTTATCCAAACTTTATGCCAACTTGAGGAGACATACTCACTGTATCTTTTTAATATATTGTATATGAATCCAAAGCAGATGTGCAGTCCCGAGGTAGAAACACAGGATGGAACTGTAGATGAACTGATCCCTCAGTGTTTGCTACATTGAAGAGGATAAATGAACTCGTGTTTTAGGTGACATCTCTACTTCTGTCAGTCTTGTAGAATATTCATAGATTTTATTCATATGCTCCATAATGTGTTGTATGCTTTCATTTTAAGTTAACTAGTTCAGTTCAGTTGCTCAGTCATGTCTGACTCTTTGCAACCCCATGAACTGTAGCACGCCAGGCTTCCCTGTCCATCACCAACTCCCGGAGACCACACAAATCCATGTCCATTGTGTCGGTGATGCCATCCAACCATCTCATCCTCTGTCGTTCCCTTCTCCTCCTGCCCTCAATCCTTCCCAGCATCAGGGGCTTTTCCAATGAGTCAACTCTTCGCATCAGGTGGCCAAAGTATTGGAGTTTCAGCTTCAACATCAGTCCTTCCAATGAACACCCAGGACTGATCTCCTTTAGAATGGACTGGTTGGATCTCCGTGCAGTCCAAGGGACTCTCAAGAGTCTCCAACACCACAG
Source organism: Dama dama (assembly GCF_033118175.1). Taxonomy (NCBI): domain Eukaryota; kingdom Metazoa; phylum Chordata; class Mammalia; order Artiodactyla; family Cervidae; genus Dama; species Dama dama. The sequence goes on along the minus strand of NC_083699.1, from coordinate 6,173,135 downwards.
TTCAAAAGCACCAATTCTTCCTTACTCAGCTTTCTTTATAGTCCAACTCTCACATCCATTAATGACTACTGGAAAAACCATAGCCTTGACTAGACAGACCTTTGTTGACAAAGTAATGTCTCTGCTTTTTAATATGCTGTCTAGGTTGGTCATAACTTTCCTTCCAAGGAGCAAGCATCTTTTAATTTCAAGGCTGCAATCACCATCCTTAGTGATTTTGGAGCCCAGAAAAATAAAGTCAGCCACTGTTTCCCCATCTATTTGCCATGAAGTGATGGGACCAGATTCCATGATCTTAATTTTCTGAATGTTGAGCTTTAAGCCAACTTTTTCACTCTGTTCTTTCACTTTCATCAAGAGGCTCTTTAGTTCTTCTTCACTTTTTGCCATAAGGCTGGTGTCATCTGCATATCTGCAGGTTATTGATACTTCTCCCAGCAAACCATTTTTTATTCAATATAGTGAATATATTTAAATCCTCAGGGAAAGAACTGTTTTAGGTATTATCTAATACTGGTCAGCTTTTATCAAGATTCATTTGCCCAGGACACTCATCTCTTTAGGATAAATGTGTGTGTATGTCCACTAAAAGACATGTACAAAACTGTTCCTAGTGGCTTTATAATTATATAAAAACACTATAATTAACTTAAGTAATCATCAAGAGCAAAATAGGTAAGCATATTATAGTATATTCTTACAATAGATAACTACACAGTGATTAAGAAAAGAACAAACTAGTGATTTCCACAGTAGCATATTAAACCAAATTATACTGAGTAGAGAAAGCCAGACACAAAATAATACCTTTTATATGATTCCATTTATATGAATTTGAGAACAGGGATAAAGTCAGAATAATTATCTTCAATGGTAGTATGAAAAGAGAGGACATGGGTGCTAAAAACATTATAGCTTAACGTGGGTCATACTATGTTAAACAAGTAGCATATACTTAAAAATTCATTGAATTGTATACTTATGATTTTTGCATTTAATTCATCTTAGCATATGATTTTTACCTCAAGTTAAAAAGTTTTTGCTTTGTAAGTAATATCTTTATGAACTTTTTTAATAAGGTTTTTTTCTGAAGACACTGTCTTATATAATGTTACTTACACGTTTATTTCTTCACTAAATCTTCATAAAATTCATGAAAAAGCCAAAGGAGTTACATAAGTTGCCCAAAGAATTAGATAAGAAGCTCCCATAGTGGGCTTTCCCAGGGGTTCAGTTATAAAGAATTTGCCTGCCAATTCCTGAGATGCAGGAATGCGAGTTGCATCACTTGGTTGGGAAGATCCCCTGGAGGAGTAAATGTCAACCAACTTCAGTATTCTTCGCTGGAAAATCTAATGGATAGAGGAGCCTGACAGGCCAGTCCATGGGGTTGGAAAGAATCAGACATGACTGAGTGACTGAGCATGCACAATAATAAATAGGACCAGGCTTCAAATCCCTTTTATTATTATTATATCAGACTGAATTCCTTGGAAACAGACTCCAAGATAAAGATTAGGGAAGTACTCTTGGAACCCGCATCCATAAGCTTGTATGAGAAGCAGGAATAGGGAATTCAGTTCAGTTCAGTCACTCAGTCCTGTCCAACTCTTTGCGACCCCATGGACTGCAGCATGCCAGGCTTCCCTGTCCATCACCAACTCCTGGAACTTACTCAAACTCATGCCCATCGAGTCAGTGATGCCATCCAACCATCTCATCCTCTCTCGTCCCCTTCTCCTCCTGCCTTCAATCTTTCCCAGCATCAGGGTCTTTCCAATGAGTCAGTTCTTCCCATCAGATGGCCAAATATTGGAGTTTCAGCTTCAGCATCAGTTCTTCCAATGAATGTTCAAGACTGATTTCCTTTAAGATTGACTGATTGGATCTCTGCAGACCAGGGGACTCTCAAGAGTCTTCTCCAACACCACAGTTCAAAAGCATCAATTCTTCAGCACTCAGCTTTCCTTATAGTCCAACTCTCACATCCATACATGACTACTGGAAAAGTCATAGCTTTGACTAAATGGACCTTTGTCAGCAAAGTAATGTCTCTGCTTTTTAATATGCTGTCTAGGTTGGTTACAGCTTTTCTTCCAAGGAGCAAGAACCTTTTAATTTCATGGCTGCAGTCACCATCTCCAAGTGATTTTGAAGCTCAAGAAAATAAAGTCTGTCACTGTTTCCATTGTTTCCCCATCTATTTGCCATGAAGTAATGGGACTGGATGCCAAGAACTTAGTTTTTTGAATATTGAGTTTTAAGCCAGCTTTTTCACTCTCCTCTTTCACTTTCATCAAGAGGCTCTTTAGTTCCTCTTCACTTTCAGCCATAAGGGTGGTGTCATCTGTATATCTGAGGTTATTGATATTTCTCCATGAATTATTGTTTCTGGCTTGTGCTTCATCCAGACTGGCTTTTCACATGATGTACTTTGCATATAACTTAAATAAGCAGGGTGACAATATATTGTCTTGACATACTCCTTTACCAATTTGGGAGCAGTCCTTTGTTCCATATCCTGTTCTAACTGTTGCTTCTTGACCTGCATACAAATTTCTCAAGAGGCAGATAAAGTGGTCTGGTATTCCCATCTCTTGAAGAATTTTCCACAGTTTGTTGTTATCCACACAGTCAAAGGCTTTGGTATAGTCAATAAACCAGAAGTAGAAGTTTTTCTGGAACTCTCTTGCTTTTCTATAATTCAACGGATGTTGCAATTTGATCTCTGGTTCCTCTGCCTTTTCTAACCCAGTTCGAATATCCAGAAGTTCACAGTTCATGTACTGTTGAAGCCTGACTTGGAGAATTTTGAGCATTACTTTGCTAGCATGTGAGATGAGTGCAATTGTGAGGTAGTTTGAGCACTCTTTGGCATTGCCCTTTTTAGGGATTGGAATGAAAACTGACCTTTTCCTATTCCAGTGAGTTTCCAAATTTGCTGGCATATTGAGTGCAACCCTTTAACAGCATCATCTTTTAGGATTTGAAATAGCTCAATGGAATTCCACCACCTCCATTAGCTTTGTTAGCAGTGAACTAAAATTAACTGGAATGGGTGTATTTAACTCAGATGAGCATTATATCTACTACTGTGGGCAAGAATCCCTTAGAAGAAATGGAGTAGCACTAATAGTTAACAAAAGCATCCAAAATGCAGTACTTGGATGCAATCTCAAAAATGTCAGAATGATCTCTGTTTGTTTCCAAGGCAAACCAGTCAATATCACAGTAATCCAAGTCTATACCCCAACCAGTAATGCTGAAGAAGCTGAAATTGTGTGAAGCTGAAATTCTGTGAAGACCTACAAGACCTTCTAGAATTAACACCCCCAAAAGATGTCCTTTTTTATCATAGGGGACTAGAAAGCAAAAGTAGGAAGTCAAGTCCAATTACTTACCTAGAGTAACAGCCAAGTTTGGCCTTGGAATACAAAATAAAGCAGGGCAAAAGCTAACGGAGTTTTGCCAAGAGAACGCACTGGTCATCGCAAACACCCTCTTCCAACAACACAAGAGAAGACTCTACACATGGACATCACCAGATGGCCAACACCGAAATCAGATTGATTATATTCTTTGCAGCCAAAGTTGGAGAAGCTCTATACAGTCAGAAAAAACAAGGCCAGGAGCTGACTGTAGCTCAGATCATGAACTCCTAATTGCCAAAATCAGACTTAAATTTAAGAAAGTAGGGAAATCCACCATACCATTTAGGGAAGACCTAAATCAGATCCTTTATGATTATACAGTGGAAGTGACAAATAGATTCCAGGGGTTAGATCTGATAGACAAAGTGCCTGAAAATCTATGGATGGAGGCAGTGATCAAGACCATCCCCAAAAAAAAGAAATGCAAAAAGGCAAAATGGATGTCTGAGGAAGCTTTCAAATAGCTGAGAAAAGAAGAGGAAAGAAAGGTAAAGGAGAAAAGGAAAGATATACTCATCTGAATGCAGAGTTCCAAAAAATAGCAAGGAGAGATAAAAAAGCCCTCCTCAGTGATCAGTGCAAAGAAATAGAGGAAAACAATAGAATGGGAAAGACTAGAGGTCTCAAGAAAATCAGAGATACCAAGGGGACATTTCATGCAAAGATGGGCACAATATAGGACAGAAATTGTGTGGAATAGAATCAGAAAATATTAAGAAGAGGTTGCAAGAATACACAGAAGAACAATACCATAAAGATCTTCATGATCCAGGACTAGGGAGAGAGTTTGAATTGTGATTCTGTTGCAACACAGACCTCAGTCCATTTCATGAAGGAGCTCTGGAGGTGAATGGTATTTACATTTGAAAAGAAGGAACTAGTCAGTGACAAGTCAATGGATGTGGACTGAATGAGTATAGGGAATAATCTTGAGTGGGACAATTCTTTTTGCAGAAGGCAATTTTGTGACCCATTAGGGGTCAATATTCTTGGTAGGTGGAAGAAAAAAATGACTAAATCCCAAAAGGAGGACTGAGATGAACATAGCATGTCCCGTACAAACATTGCCAGAGTTCTACTTCATTACTGAGTACATGAAAGTCTAATTCAAGAAAATTTTGCAACTTGACTGATAAAAGAGTGATGAGAAGCCAAATTATAGATTTCCTGCCCAATGGATTTTTTATATAATGCTGCCAGGTTATCACTGACTTTTTTTTCTTAGTTCATAAATATCAAATATTAAAGACAAGTATTATTAAAATGTATAAGGTCTCTTCTTGTTCAAAATTAAAATAATATTGGGAAATCGTTAAAGTTAGTTAATGGCTCCACATTCTGTCTTTAAGTGTGATTTTTTACAGTTATTGATAATTTGATTCTTGAAATAAATCTTGTGCTGTTGTAAATCATAGCTGGATAGCAAGAATTTTAAAATGTAATATTTTGATATAGAATAGATGATTAGTAAATCATCAGGACTTAAAAGACACTCAAATTTTATCTAATTTATGTTTAAAATGATGAGTTTCAATAAAAACCCAAGTACAAATGCATTTGTACATAATAAAAATATAAAGTAATATATACAAAAATTTAATGAAAAACAAAGCATATATTTTAGAGAAATTCAATAATCTGTAAAAGGACTATCGTATACACATTTCTTATTTTCATTTGTGAAAGTGTATCTCAATTGTGGGAATTCTGATTTCTTTTTTTGGATATTAGTGTTTTTCAAAATAAGAGGTATTTCTTTGAGATCTAGAAACACTATTTCAAAAAAAATTAGAAATTAAAGATACATAATCATGGTAGGAGTAAGGGGTCACATGAAATCTCCAAGAAATAACAAGTATAAAAATTGAATTATAGAACAACCATTTAAAGAACCTTGAAAGCATCCAAAAGCAGAGAGAGGACAAATGAGAGTTCACACTTAAAATTCTGGAACTACAAGGTGTTAAAATTACGAGAATGTAGAATTGTGTCAGAGTACACTCTGCAGTCTCCATGGCTATAGTAGCAGAATGGGCAGAAGAAAACATCATCTTTATCAGGTCAAGGTACTGGAGATAAGAACTTAGGGTTGAAAAAGAAGCCATGCATTTAAAAGGATAATTTTGTGATGAAAGAACTGCCGAGGTAACGATATCCAAATTCTGAGTGTTAACTCTGCCCAAAACACTAGCTGAAAGTTGAACAATATATTTATAGGCAACACTCCAGAGTCCCTAATGAGAAAGGACAGATAATATAACTACACGGAGACCAAATTTCTGAGTTTCTACCTTTTTTCTTTTTAATAGAAGAGTATATTCCCCAACAGTGTACTGATAGAGTGAGCTGAAGAAAACTGTGTCTTTTAGGCTTGGACAGAGCAATGTTAGTGCCTGCATATGGTGAATTCACATTCATCACTTCATTCTTAGTGCCTTGCATTTGGTGGTTGCTTACTTAGTATTTGTTGGAAAGATCATAGAGCTATTGATTAGGTTCTCTTGTGTTGTAAATTATTTACAAAATAAAAATTGTTACCACAATTTTTAAATTGATACAGTTAAAAATCTTATTAAAAAGTTTTCCAGTTATCTCAATTTTATTTAAAACCCAGTGAAAATCAGGCTACATTTTATAGCATTATTTTACCTAAAGAGAATATTCAAAGATTCTCACATTAAAGTATAGATCTTTCACCAAGATCTCACATTTGGTAGGTCATAAATCACAAGATAGATGTAGGGAATAGTAGAAGAATGTTTTAGAAACCAACAAATTTCATAATATGATGCAACAGCCTCAGCTGAGAGCTTCCCTGGTAGCTCAGCTGGTAAAGAATCAGCCTGCAGTGCAGGAGATCCTGGTTTGATTCCCATGTGGGGCAGATCCCCTGGAGAAGGGCTAGGCTGCCCACTCCAGCATTCTTGGGCTTCTCTGATGGTAAAGAATCCACCTGCAATGTGGGAGGCCTGAGTTCCATCCCTGAGTTGGGAAGGTCTCCTGGAGGAGGACATGGCAACCCACGCCAGTACTCTTGCCTGGAGAACCCCACAGACAGAGGAGCCTGGTGGGCTACAGTCCACGGGGTCACAAAGATTCAGATGCTACTGAACGACGAAGCACAGCAAAGCCTCAGCTGGATTCATTTACTTGAGAATAATTCCTGGAGAACTGGACCTAGAGAATAACAGTGGGAGAACTGTGACTTGCTGAAAGACCATTAATTTATCAATAATATCCTTATTTTATTTTGGTTTCTATGTTCTCAAAAATATATGAAATAATCCTAGGATCACTTTAAGGTTATGGTTTATCCATCAGACTTAGTCTCTATTTAAATTACTAAAGTATGGTTGATTTATAATATTGTATTAGTTTCAGGTATATAGCAAAGTAACTCAGGCATATTTTCCAGATTATGTTTCATTGTAGGTTATTACAATGTATTGAATGTAATTCACTGTGTTATATAGTAAATCCTTGTTGCTTTATCTATTTTATATCTAATAGCTCATATCTGTTAATCTCATACTCTTAATTTGTTCCCCCTTCCTCCCTCTCCCCTTTAGTAACCATGTTTGTTTTCTATGTCTATAAATCTGTTTCTGTTTTGTATATTTTTAGATTTCATGCATAGGTGATATCATATAGTATATTTATCTTTTTCTGTCTTCACTAAGTACATTATTCTCTAGGTCCATCTATGTTGCTGCAAATGGCAATATTTCATTCTTTTTTTTATTGCTGAGTAACAGTCTACTGAACATATATCTTCCTTAACCCATTCGTCTGTTTATAGGCACTTGGGCTGTTTCCATGTCTTGGCTATTATAAATAATGCTGCTATGAACATTCTGGTGTGTGTATCATTTCAAACTAGGATTTCCTTTTTTTCCAGACCTATACCCAGGAGTGGGATTGCTGCATCATATGGCAGTTCTATTCTTAGTTTTTAAAGGAACCTCTATACTGCTTTCCTTAGTGGTGGCAGCAATTTACTTTCCTACCAACAATGAAGGAGGGTTCCTTTTCCTCCATACCTTATCAAGCTTTTATTATTGTAAATGATTTTGTGCTAGCCATTGTGACTGGTGAAGTGATATTTCATTGTGGTTGGTTGTGATTTGCATAACTCTAACTAGCAATATTGACCATCTTTTTCATGTGCTTCTTGCCATCTGTATGTCTTCTTTGGAAAAATGTCTATTTAGGTCTTTGGCCCATTTTTGATTGCTATTGTTGTCCAGTCATTAAGTCATGTCCGACTCTTTGCCACCCCATGGACTGCAGCACACCAAGCTTCCCTGTCCTTTACTATCTCCCGGAGTTTGCTCAAACTCATGTCCCATTGTGTCAATGATGCCATCCAATCATCTTATCCTCTGTCACCCCCTTCTCCTCCTGCCCTCAATTCTTCTTGGCATCAGGGTCTTTTCCAGTAAGTTGGCTCTTCGCATCGGAGGCCAAAGTATTGGATCTTCAGCTTCATCATTAGTCCTTCCAATGAATATTCAGGACTGATTTCCTTTAGGATTGGCTGTTTTGATCTCCTTGCAGTCCAAGGGACTCTCAAGAGTCTTCTCCAACACCACAGTTGGAAAGCATCAATTCTTCAGTGCTCAGCATTTTTATGGTCAAAATCTCACATCTGTGCATGACTACCGGAAAAACCTTAGCTTTGACTAGACATACCTTTGCTGGAAAAATTATGTTTCTGCTTTTTAATGTCCAGGTTTGTCATAGTTTTTCTTCCAAGGAGCAAATGTCTTTTAACTTCATGGCTGTAGTATCTGTCTGCAATGATTTTGGAGCCCAAGGAAATAAAGTTTGTCACTGTTTCCTTTCTTTCCTCAACTATTTGCAATGAAGTGATGGGACCAGATGCCATGATCTTAGTTTTTTGAATGTTGAGTTTTAAATCAGCTTTTCTCACTCTCCTCTTTCACTTTCATCAAGAGGCTCTTTAGTTCCTCTTCATTTTCTGCCATTAGGGTGGTATCATCTGCATATCTGAGATTGTTGATATTTCTCCCAGCAATCTTGGTTCCAGCTTGAGATTCATCCAGCCTGGCATTTCAAATCATGTACTCCACATATAAGTTAAGTAAGCAGGGTGACAATATCCACCTTGAGATACTCCTTTCCCAATTTGGAACTAGTTCGTTGTTCCACGTACAGTTCTAACTATCGTTTCTTGACTTGCATATAGGTTTCTCAGGAGACAGGTAAGGTGGTCTGGTAGTCCCATTTCTTCAAGAATTTTCCACAGTTAGTTGTGATCCACACATATTAAAGGCTTTAGCATAGCCAATGAAGCAGAAGTAGATGTTTTCTTTGTAACTTTTTGATGTGAACTTTGGTTTCTCTATGATCCAGTGGATGTTGGCAATTTGATCCCTGGTTCCTCTGCTTTTTCTAAACACAGCTGGTACATCTGGAAGGTCTTGGTTCATTTTTTGATTACATTGTCTTTTTCTTTCAATATGGAGTTTTGTGAGCTGTTTGCATATTTTGGAGACTTACCAGATTTGGTCTTACAGTTAATATCAGTAGTTCTCAGCATGGATGATTCCCCTGACCCTTGCCCCTTGGTAATATTTGGCTTTATCTGAAGGTATTTTTTTTTTTTTTTTTACATTTGGGCGGAGGAAGCAGGGGAGTGATACCGGCATCTAGTGAGAGAGGCCAGAAATGCTGCTAAACATCCTATAGCACTCAGGACAATACCTCATCCTAAGGAATTATCCCACCCCAAATATATGTAGTGCTAATGTTGAGCACTACGCCCTATTTCCATCATCCTTGTCCCTTTACCCCACCTTCTTAAACAAGCAAAACCTTTGCAAAACTTCTGAGGCTAAAATAAAAACTATACTGTAAAGAAACTGCAGTATTATATTAAAATAACTGCAGGAAATTGCCCTACTCTAGTGACAAAGACATTGATGATGCTAAAACTGAATTTTTGGCACATGAGCCATGTATCAGTTTCAAATGTTCCTTTATGAGCAGATGTATGGAAATCAGTCTGGCATAAAACAATGACCTTGGCAGATATCAATTTATAATACATGAGAGGGTGAGTTGTTCAAAGCTTGATTGTATATTCATGGAAATGATGAGTTTTTCTTTGCCTTGACTACTTTTTGCTGAACTTACCCCCTTGCTATTGTCCAATGAACCCCCTGAATTTGCTCATTCTCTGCCAACACACCTTCCTTTTGATAAGAATGTGGTCAGACTCCTATTGCTGATATAACTTGTCATTTTTGATCTTCATGGCACTTAGGAAAAAATGAACATTAAGATCACATAATTAAGAATAAAGTCCTAAATCTCATGGTGATATAAAGAAAATTATCTTTGAAAAAAATATTTGGCTTTTTTTGTCTATCAAAACTATCATTTGAAGTAAAAATCTTAAAACTAAGATAAAGTAATAATTTAACTAAAAGAGTACACAAAATTTAAAAAATTACTACTGATGAAAGAAGAAAGAAATTCAATTTTCATTTTTATATCAAAAAATTGTTTTCAGATAAGGAATTTAAAAGGAGCACAGCCAACCAAGATTTATGTTTTTGTATTTGCACTGTCTTTTCTCTGCATATGCTAAAATCTATTTCTCATGTCTTATGTGAAAGGGAGGAGAAGAGTCAAGATTGAAATACTTAACACAAGACATACATTTTCTTTGCAAAATTCATTTTTCTTATGTCAAATATGTCATGAATATTTATTAGGTATATTACACATGACAGGCAAAATGAGGCATATAACAGGTAAGATTCCTGCATCTAAACAGTACGGCTCAGGGCCTGTATTGGACCAGACCCTGTTTTAGGTACGTTGGGCATGTGAGTTCTCAGTCTCTCAGTTGTGTCTGATTCCTTGTGACTCCCTGGACTGTAGCACCCCAGGCTCTCCTGTCCATGGAATTTTCTAAGCAAGAATACTGGAGTGGGTTGTCATTTCCTCCTCCAGGGGATCTTTGTGATCCAGGGATCGAACTCGCATCTTCTGTGTCTCCTGCATTGACAGGCAGATTCTTTACCCTTGCACCCTCTGAGAGGTCCACTTAGAGTATAGCAGCAAGCAAAACAGATAGCATCTTCCCCTCATGGATTCTAGTGGAGAATATGATGTGACTCCTGTTAATGAGGAGTTTTCAAGAAAACTCAGAGGGAAATAAGTACACAATATAACCACAAACAAGAGGCCGTGCCTCTCTGATGCTCGCATAATGGCACATATGGCCATGATGACTTTTAGCAAATTACAATTATCTGTTTATTTTCCATTACATTCATTAAGACAGTAATTTTCAGGCCAAGAAAATCAGTAGAATCCTGTACATATGTGCATGCAAGATTAAAAACCATTGAAAACATTGTGAGCAGAGAATATAGCTTGTCATAGTTAGCAAAGTGCCTATGAACACAAATGTTTGTAGAATGAATAAATGACAATTATGAGAACAAGACATTGTTAAGTGTTGGAGGAGTCTAGAAAAGACATGAGACTCAAGCTGTCATTTTGGATGCCTTTAGTGTCATGAAAGTGGCAAAGTGAGTTTGTCTTGAAAACCAGAATGGGTTGGGAAATGGGCCATGTAGTACAAGGTACGCAGTGGATCGAGGGGCCAGAGGCAGGTTGCTGGGGCAGGAGAGGAGGATGCACGCTGGAAAATAGTGTTTTGGTCTCTATAGGTAATGGGCCATGAAGAATAGAAGGTGCTAGAAAGAAGGAAATGGAACTGCCCAGTGATGAAACAACTTCCCTCAAGAGGGTCTCCAAATTTGTGCTTTCTCATCATGAACTATTTAAATGTAATCTGTAAAGTGTTAAGCACTGTACATACTTTACTTAAGAATCTTCTGTCATTTTGCAATTCTGTACAGTTTACAGCAGACCATTTTAGCAGGAAAGCATTGAGCAGTGGTCAAGTTCTCTGTAATTTGATGATTTATCATTTTTAAAATTTGAGATGGGTAATTATTGCTATGCATATACTTATTCCTAATTAAACTGAAAATAAAGGTTCATGCAATTGTCCCTTTTCTGACTGATCATATTCAAATAATCAAAATTAATTTATCTTTTAAAAATAGAATTGCATTAACAATGTTCGATAGCACTTCCATTCTATTTGAGAAGCCATAACTCATAAGGAAAATGGACTTCGAGAAGCACTTAGGAAGGAATAGTTCAGCGATATAAATCGTATACATGTCCTCCTAGGAAAGCAGTTATGTTCAAAACTCTTACAAATCATGGTTTATAGTGGTTGTTTTAGAACGAGAAATGAGTATGTTACCGTACATATATTTTTATGGCTTCATAAAGCTAAGTACTGCTTAAATGTATAAAGGGGTTGTTATGTCAACTAAATGACTTTTCTTCCCCTAGAGCAGGTTTTAAATATCTGAACTTACAAACACTTGCTAGCTTATCCTTGTCTTGAATGTAGAGACAATTCTAAAAGACATGTTTTAGTGTTTTATCAATAATAATTAAAATAAAAAGTAAAACATCTCCTTTATCCTTTGAACACCAGAACTTTGAACATCAGATGATTTTAAAAATAAGAACGTCATAATCACTGACCTGAGAAAAGTTCCAAGCAGAAGTGAAGAAATGCCCACCTATTAATGAATCCACTGATCTGCTTTATACCAATTTCTTGCCTCTTAAAAACTTTATGTAATACACTTAAAAGATATAATCTACCATGTAAAGAACTAAATGATATTTATCCAGGAAGATCCATGTTGACTCTCTTTCCAAAAAAACTCAGATTTACGCATAACTTCTGATCCCCAACCCAGTTCACATCAACTCAACAAACGTTTGCTAGATAAACTACTACATGCGAGACATTGTTCGAGCTGTGGAGATGACAAAAATAAATTATGTCTTAGTGTGTTTCCTCCAAAAGTTTCCAATCAAGACAAGAAGTAAGATATACATAAATAGCTATCAAGAATCCATGCCAGAAGAGAGGTATAAACAAACTGCTCTGGAAAAGAGAGGGAAAAAAATTTACTTTCCACCACAGAGAGGTAAGGCAATTAGATTTAGGGAGGTGACTGCCTTTCAGTAAACTGGATTTCAATAGGTTGAAAGGCCTAAAGAAGAGGCATCACAGAGAGAATAGGAGCAAAATCTTGAGACTTTGGAATCTTCCTCAGTATTGACAAATCTTGTGCACTTCCTTCCTGATAAAGATGACTCATACTGGGTGAGGCTTTCCCACAATGCCCTGAGGCCAGTGGCAAGCTTTGCACAGTGGTAGCAAGATCATAGTGTCTGTAATCAGACAGATTTAGGTTCATATTCCAGCTTTGGTACTTAGTAGCTGACATGCAGATGTACTACGTACTATTTCTGAGCCTCAGTTTTCTTATGTCCAATGTAGATCTAGTAGTACTTACTTTAAAGGGCAATGAAGAAAATTATTTTTTAAAACTCCAGATACTAAAGAAAACTTTACGAAGAAATATACTAGAGAATTGGTGCAAATCAATATGGAGAACAATATGGAGGCTCCTTAAAAAACTAAAATAGAGCTACCATATGATTGCTGATATGATCCAGCAAACCGACTCTGGGCATATGCCTAGAGAAAGTCATAATTCAAAAATATGCATGCACTCCAATGTGCATTGCAGTGCTATTTGTAATAACCAGGACATCAGACAGTTCAACAGCTGTCGCTTAGTTGTGTCCAACTCTTTGCGATCACATGAACCGCAGCATGCCAGGCCTCCTTGTCTGTTACCAACTCCTGGAGTACACCCAAACCTGTGTCCATTGAGTTGGTGATGCCATCCAACCATCCCATCCTCTGTCATCCCCTTTTCCTCCTGCCCTCAATCTTTCCCAGCATCAGGATCTTTTCAAATGAGTCAGTTCTTCACATCAGGTGGCAAAAGTATTGGAGTTTCAGCTTCAGCATCAGTCCTTCCAATGAACATCCAGGACTGATCTCCTTTAGGATGGACTGGTTGGATCTCCTTGCAGTGCAAGGGACCCTCAAGAGTCTTCTCCAACATCACAGTTCAAAAGCATCAATTCTTCGGTGCTCAGCTTTCTTTATAGTCCGACTCTCACATCCATACATGACCACTGGAAAAACCATAGCTTTGACTAGACGGACCTTTGTTGGCAAAGGAATGTCTCTACTTTTTAATATGCTGTCTAGGTTGGTCATAACTTTCATTCTGAGGAGTAAGCGTCTTTTAATTTCATGGCTGCAATCAACATCTGCAGTGATTTTGGAGCCCAGAAAAATAAATCCAGCCACTGTTTCCACTGTTTCCCCATCTAATTGCCATGAAGTGATGGGACGGAATGGCTTGATATTAGTTTTCTGAATGTTGAGTTTTAAGCCAGCTTTTTCACTCTCTTCTGTCACTTTCATCAAAAGGCTCTTTAGTTCTTCTTCACTTTCTGCCATAAGGATGGTGTCATCTGCATATCTGAAGTTATTGATATTTCTCCCAGCAATCTTGATTCTAGCTTGTGCTTCCTCCAGCCCAGCATTCCTCATGATGTACTCTGCATATAATTTAAATAAGCAGGGTGACAATATACAGCCTTGACGTACTCCTTTTCCTATTTGGAACCAGTCTGTTGTTCCATGTCCAGAACATGGAAACAACCTAAATGTATAGATGAAGAATGGATAAAGAAGATGTGGTATATATATACAATGGAATAGTAATCATTAAAAAACCCAAAATAATACCATTTGTGGCAAAATGAATAGACCTAGAGATTGAAGTAGGTCAGAGAAGGACAAATATTATATGATATCTCATTTATGGAATCTAAAACATATTGTACAAATTAACATATTTACAGAACAGAAATTCTCCAAGTCAGGCTTCAGCAATACGTGAGCCATGAACTTCCAATGTTCAAGCTGGTTTTAGAAAAGGCAGAGGAACCAGAGATCAAATTGCCAACATCCGCTGGATCATTGAAAAAGCAAGAGTTCCAGAAAAACATTTAATTCTGCTTTATTGACTATGCCAAAGCCTTTGATTGTGTGGATCACAATAAACTGGAAAATTCTGAAAGAGATGGGAATACCAGACCACCTGACCTGTCTCTTGAGAAACCTGTATGTAGGTCAGGAAGCAACAGTTAGAATTGGACATGGAAAACAGACTGGTTCCAAATAGGAAAAGGAATGCATCAAGGCTGTATATTGTCATGGTGCTTATTTAACTTATATGTAGAGTATATCCTGAGAAATGCTGGGCTGGAGGAAGCACAAGCTGAAATCAAGATTGCCAGGAGAAATATCAATAACCTCAGATATGCAGATGACACTACCCTTATGGCAGAAAGTGAAGAAGAACTAAAGAGCCTCTTGCTGAAAGTGAAAGAGGAGGGAGAAAAAGTTGACTTAAAGCTCAACATTCAGAAAACTAAGGTCATGGCATCTGGTCAGAAAACTAAGACCATGGGGTCACATCATGGCAAATAGATGGGGAAACAGTGGAAACAGTGGCTGGATTTATTTTACTGGGCTCCAAAATCACTGCGGATGGTGATTGCAGCCATGAAATTAAAAGAGCTTACTCCTCGGAATGAAAGTTCTGACCAACCTAGACAGCATATTAAAAAGCAGAGACCTTACTTTGCCAACAAAAGTCCGTTTAGTCAAAGCTATGGTTTTTCCAGTAGTCATGTATGGATGTGAGAGTTGAACTATAAAGAAAGCTGAGTGCCAAAAAATTGATGCTTTTGAACTGTGGTGTTGGAGAAGACTCTCGAGAGTCCCTTGCACTGCAAGGAAATCCAACCAGTCCATCCTAGAGGAAATCAGTTCTGAATATTCATTGGAAGGACTGATGTTGAAGCTGAAACTCCAATACTTTGGCCATCTGATGCAAAGAACTGATTCATTGGAAAAGACCCTGATGCTGGGCAAGACTGAAGGCAGTAGGAGAAGGGGATGACAGAGGATGAGATGGTTGGACGGATGGACATGAGTTTGAGTAAACTTCAGGAGTTGATGATGGACAAGGAAGCCTGATGTGCTACATTCCATGGGGTCACAAACAGTCAGACACAACTGAGTGATGAATTGACTGACTGATTTACAGATCTACTTCAAATTGTTAAATTCATAGAGAAAGTAGAATGGTAAATGCCAGAGGTTAGGGTAGAGGGGTGAGTGTGGAATTATTCTTTAATAGGTAGAATTTCATTTTTGCAAAAGGAAAAGAATTCTGTGGACGGTTGCACAGCAGTATGAATGTATTTAATGTTACTGAATGATACACTTAAAATAGTTAAGATAGTGCATTTTATGTTTTATATATTTTACCATAACTAAAATAAATACAAATTTAGTTAAAAATTTTTTTTGAGTCACAGAGCCCTGAGCACATAGTCAGAACTTAGAAAATGATAGTTGCCACCTTTTTATCTGTATAAACACTAAGATGGATTTTAGTTTCTTCATTGATTTCTCTCCAGGACCCACCCCTCTTCCTCTTTCCTTTTTCTAAATCGTTTTTCTTCAACAAGAACCTTGAAGATCTAATCAGACTAGGTCCTTATCACTTCACCTTTTTACTGTGTATGATTCCAAAATGGAATAATTGGTGACAGGCCATTTTATATAGTCTTTTCCCATGTAGATGTAAGAAAGCTGCTTCTTGGTATTAATATATCTCTTTTTATAACATGACAGAAAATCTAATAACCCAAGTGTGATAAGATAATAAGTGTTCCCATCTTGTTGCTTGGATACAGTGGCATTAATATTCCTGAGGTAATGACAAAAATGGAACCAAGTTATTTCCCCCCCAACAGTAAAAATTACATCTAAAGAATTTTGCTGTCTATTATTTTAATGTAAAATATATTCAGTGTTTTTCATATTATGTAGTAGAGTTCATATATATTTCAATAATAAGGATCTAATGTTCATACATATTAAACAGACTGTGGACATTTTGCTCATCAAAACTCCGCATTCCTTACCCATGGATTTCTTGTTAATACACAGTTAAAACACTCTATTGTTAAGTAAGTTTGGGAGACATTGGATAAGCAAAATTAAACATTTATTTGTGGCTATGTTTCTCATATCTCCTATATAATAATTTGTACTTTTGCTCACCAAGCAGAAAATAGAATACATGGGAGTCTTAAAACTTAATTTACCACCCTACCACTTATTGTTTTAGGTTGAATCAACGCTGGACTATTAAAACACCTTTTGGGACACAGTTAAACTTTGAATTGGAATGTATGAGGATGTGACATGAGGCCTGTGAGGATCCTGGTAAAGTATTTATGTTGGGTTTCCCTGTAAAAGAGGTGGAAAAGGCAAGCATTGACTTTTCCTTTAAGTGAAAATGTTGCTGTTTGGGGTTGACCCTAGAAAAAAAATTGAGACTGTTAGCATGGTGGAGTGATGAATAGCATTGAACAAGTGTCTGCTGAGCATCAAAGACTTTGTCTTATTAGAGAAGGATAATGGAATGGTGGGAAAAGAGAGGTATATGCGATTAAAAAGCTTCATTTATTCCCTTGGATCCAGCTGAATTAATTCTTATAATTATAGCTTAAAATAGAATGAGTAGTTTAAAATCATATGTTTTAAAACTGAAAGAAGAAAACAGTAAAGATAATTATGTATGGTCATAATAATTAGAATATATAACAGAAAAATATAATTTTCAATAGTATCTAGGAATAATCAAACAACAGATATGCAAGAATTATTCACAGAAAAGTATAAAGGTTTAAGGAGACTTCACAGAAAATCTAAATAACTGGTAAAATATCCTATGTTCTATAAAGTGTTGTTACTTAGTCACAAAGTTGTGTCCAACTCTTTTGTGACCCCATGGACCGTAACCCATTAGTCCTCTCTGTCCATGGGATTTCCTAGGCAAGAATACTGGAGTGGGTTGCCATGTCCTCCTCCAGGGGATTTTCCCAACAAAGGGATTGAACCCATGTGTCCTGCATTAGCAGGCAGGTACTTGACTGCTGAGCTACTGGGAAAGTCCATGTTCTCAAACAGAAAGACAATATTATAAAAATGGTGATTTTCCTAATTGACTTGGAGATCCTATGCAACTCCAATTGAAGTCCCATCAGAAATACTTTTGAAAGTTGATAACATGACTCTGAAGTTTATATGGAAGAAAAAAGAACCAAGAACTTCCAAAATTCATTTAAAAAAGGAAAATGAGAAAGGAAGACTTATTTTAGCAGATGTAAATATTTAAAGCTATAATAATTAAGATAATATAGTATTGAGGGATAGACACATTGATCAATAGAGCTTAGAAAAGATCCAACCATAAATGGAATTTTAATATATGAAAAAGGTAACAGTAGATAAATTGAAAAAGGAAGAACGACTGAAAAATGGAGCTGACAACTAATTAACCATATTGCAAGGGAATGAAAGGGGGCTAGAAATGGCATTTAAATCATGGTATACAACCTATGGACAGAGGAGCCTAGCAGGCTACAGTCCATGGGATCGCAAGAGTCGGACACGACTTAGTGACTAAACCACCACCATCACAACCTAACTGAAAATCAGCTCCATGTGCATTAAGGCCAAAAGCAAAATTCCAGACTTTTGGCATTTAAAATCTGTGAATTTTTTCTGACCTTGTATAGGGGGTGTGTGCATGCTAAGTCTATTCATTGTGACCCTATAGACTGTAGCCCACCAGGGTCCTCTATCCATGGGATTCGCCAGGCAAGAAGATTGGAATGGGTTGCCACACCCTTCTCCAGGAGATCTTCCTAACCCAGGGATTGAATCTGCATCTCTTATGTCTCTTCATTGGCAGGTGGGTCCCTTACCATTAGGACCACCTGGGAAGTCCAACTAAAAGCTAACCAAGAAATAAAAAACCTAGTAAATTATTTTACATTAATATCAAGTATTCATATAAAGATAAAGTGAAAAAAAGACACAAACAAGATGAGGGTATTTATTATTTTCAGTTATAAATAGTGTAAAGTTTAACATCAAGCATATATAAATCCAGTGTATATCCAATAGGTGATCTGTGAAAATTTAGAAGTCTTAGGATGCTAAGAGTTGGATATCAAAACCATGTTTTCTACATTGCTTCTAGAAGTCTAACTTTAAATAACTTTCTGAAAAGCAATATGGCATTGTCTATAAATTTCAAAATTTGTATACCCCATGATTTAGCCATTCTACTCAGAGTTTAACCCTATGCAAGAATTCATGTACAAGAATATTGACAACAGTACTCTCTGACTCAGGAAAATAACCAGTGTGAAAATAGCACAGGTCCTCTTGATGAAGGAATAGGAAATGAATTATGCTGTATTCACAACATAGAATATTATACAGCACTGAAAACTCAAATTACTGTGAAATGCAGCATTAAGTATAAATCTTAGCATAGCATGCTTAAGTGAAAAAAAAAAAGAAATTCCAGGAGATTAAAAACAATATACATAAAAAATACACAATATGTTCTTCAGGCATGTAAATATATGAAATATAAATCACTTTTATAAAACAATAAAATAGAAAACATAGAGCTCTTAAGAAGGTGGTAAGCTCTGATAGTAGGATGAGTGGTTAAGTACGGATCTAGGTTACCACAGAAATACAAAGATGAATATAAACTAATGGTAATATTGTATCATGGGTTGAATGTTTGTAAATTTCTTTTTCCTAACTATACATGCATATGAGGGCTTCCTTCATGGCTCAGATGGTAAAGAATCTGCCTGCAGTGCAGGAGATCCTGGGTCAGGAAGATCCTCTGGAGAAGAGAATGGCAACCCACTCCAGTATTCTTGTGTGGAGAATTCCATGGACAGAGGAGCCTGGTGGGCTACTGTCTATTGCAGAGAGTTGGACATGACTTAGTGGCTAACATGTTCATACATGCATACATACATATGTACATGGTCTGCCAATGGACTATTCATATTAGTCCATTTATGATTAATTCCACTTTGTGCATCTGATTTCCTTAAGGAAAATAAAAGAGCTTTACAATGTGATGGCCCCACTGTCCCCTCAGAAGCCTTTATTAGAATGGAAGTCGATGGGTTTGCAGGCAACTTAGAGACTTTCTGTTCTTCTATCATACAGAAAGAAGGAGGTCTTTGGGAATCCCCAATGTAGTTCTGGCATCACAAAGCTTTCTTGATCTGTGTAGAGATAGAATTCTTCGATATGGCACAGTGAGAACTTCTGGTATGATGATGAGGCTATTTTAAACATTACTAAAGAGACACATGCACCCCAATGTTCATCGCAGCACTGTTTATAATAGCCAGGATATGGAAGCAACCTAGATGCCCATCAGCAGGTGAATGGATAAGGAAGCTGTGGTACATATACACCATGGAATATTACTCAGCCATTAAAAAAATTCATTTGAATCAGTTCTAATGAGATGGATGAAACTGGAGCCCATTATACAGAATGAAGTAAGCCAGAAAGATAAAGAACATTACAGCATACTAACACATTTATATGGGATTTAGAAAGATGGTAATGATAACCCTATATGCAAAACAGAAAAAGAGACACAGATGTACAGAACAGACTTTTGGACTCTGTGGGGAGAAGGTGAGGGTGGGATGTTTCGAGAGAACATCATGTATATTATCTAAAGTGAAACAGATCACAAGCCCAGGTGGGATGCATGAGACAAGTGCTCGGGCCTGGTGCACTGGGAAGACCCAGAGGAATTGGGTGGAGAGGGAGGTGGGAGGGGGGATTGGGATGGGGAATACATGTAACTCCATGGCTGATTCATGTCAATGTATGACAAAACCCACTGCAATGTTGTGAAGTAATTAGCCTCCAACTAATAAAAATAAATGAAAAAAAATAAAATAAAAAAATAAACATTACTAAAATTTCTTTTCTTTTAGAAAGCCTTATTTTTACAG
Source organism: Dama dama (assembly GCF_033118175.1). NCBI lineage: Eukaryota > Metazoa > Chordata > Mammalia > Artiodactyla > Cervidae > Dama > Dama dama. Next base: position 6,152,760 of record NC_083699.1, on the reverse strand, counting down.
TTATCATTTTGCATCATAACTTATCAACCACTAAATCTGACATCCATTTATCATATGGTAGTCAAACTCATGGAAGTGGGACTGCCTCCAGCAATGATTACGTCACTGAAATGAAAGTCAGTGAAAATAAGTCAATCTAATCTTTGAGCATACAGCAATCTGTGACTTTCTCCTACCACTGTTGGACTTCAGTGATCTGAAACAAGCAGCAGTGGCTGAAAAGTAAACTGAATTGTGGTTTTCATGAGTCATCGATGGTAATCACAACTGGTTTCCAGACAAACTCTCGTGGCATCTCTGGCCTAATTGGAATGCATTAAAATGTTCCTTTTTCTGACAGCGTGTATGCTCACTTTCCTGTACACTCACTTTCCACTGGGCACTTTCCAACCTCAGTGGGTTAGTATTTTAATAGCTACCTTCCTCAGCCAGGAAACAGCTTAAGCTATAATTCATTCAGCTTGGTAAAAATAAATCTTTCTGGGGGCTACAATCTCCAAGTCAATTGAGGAAGGCAACAGAGCAACAGGAGGATAAAATAAAAACATTATAGCTAAAGGAAAACAAAGACTTTTATTTGATTGGAAGGTAAATAATACTCTAACTTTTGAAGTGTCTCTGATAACTCTACAATAGAAAAAGCCAACATTTATTTTATTGATGTATAGTTGCTTTTCAATATTCTAGTACTTTCAGGCATACAATACAACAATTCACTATTTTATAGATCGTGTGCACGCATGCTAAGTCACTTCAGTCGTGTCCTACTCTTTGCAACCTTATGGACTATAGCCTGCTGGGCTCTACTGTCCATGGGATTCTTCAGGCAAGAACACTGGAGTGGGTTGCCATGCCCTCGTCCAGGGGATCTTCCCGACCCAAGGATCGAACCTGTGTCTCTCTGTCTCTTGTACTGGCAGGTGGGTTCTTGACCATTAGTGACACCTGGGAAACCCATTTTACAAATTGTAATCCTTTAAATGTTATTATAAAGTAATTGCTGTAATTCCTAGTGCTATACACAGTGTATCCTTGTTGCTTACTTCTTTTATACATAATGGCTTATATCTATTAGTCCCATACCCTTATTTTACATCTCTCCCTTTTCTCTCCCCACTGGTAACCAGTAGTTTGCTTTTTATATCTGTGTGTCTGTTTCTTTTTTTCTACATACATTCATGTCATTTTTTAGATTCTACATACAGGTCTTAAAATAGAGTATTTCTCTTTCTCTGTCTGACTTAACTTCACCAAACATAATTATTACCCTTCCTCCCGGGTCCATCCATGGCAAATAGCAAAATTTTCATTCTGTTTTACAGTTAAATAATATGCCATTGGATTTATATGTGACATCTTGGTAGCTCAGCTGGTAAAGAATCCGCCTGCAATGCAGGGGACCCTGGTTCAATTCCTGGGTCAAGAAGATCCTCTGGAGAACAGATAGGCTACCCACTCCAGTATTCTTGGGCTTCCCTCATGGCTCAGATGGTGAAGAATCTGTCTTCACTGCAGGTGACCTAGGCTCAGCTCCTGGGTTGGGAAGATCCCCTGCAGGAGGGCATGGAAACCCACTCCAGTATACTTGCCTGGAGAATCCTCATGGAGAGAGGAGCCTGGCGGGCTACAGTCCATGGGGTTGCAAAGAACTGGACACGACTGAGTGACTAAGCACAGTGCAATATGCCACTGGATTTATAAATGACATCTTTATCCATTCATTTGTTGATGGACACGTGATGGCTTCCATATCTTGGCAATTATAAATAATGCTGCTATGAACATTGGGTTGCATGTATCTTTTAAAATGTGTGTTTTTTTTTTCTGGATATATACCCACTAGTAGGATTGCTGGATCACGTGGCAGCTCTATTTTTAGCTTTTTGAGGAATCTCCATACTGTTTTCTGTAGTGGCTGCACCAATTTACAGACCTATCATCAAGTGTTCAAATGATTCCTGTTTTCTCAATATCCTCACCAACATTGGTTATTTGTAGACTCTTTTGGAATGATTTGAGAAGGCTAGACATTAGCTCTTGTTTTTTTGTTTTTTTGTAGACTTCCCCTGTGAAGCTGTCTAGTCCTTGACTCTTATTTGCTGGGGATTTTTGTTTGCCTGTTTGAATTACAAAATCAGTTTCACTACTTGCGATCAGTCTGTTCAGATTCTGCTTCTTCATTCAGTCTTGGCTGTTTGTATGTTTCTAGAATTTTGTCCATTTTTCCAGGTTGTTCAGTTCACTGGCATATAACTCTTTGTATTACTCTCATGATTTTTTGTATCTCTGTGTTATCAGTGGTTATTTCTCCTCTTTCATTTCTTACTTTGTTTATTGGGTTCCCTCTCTTTTCTTTTTGGTGAGCCTGTCTAGAGTTTTATAATTTTTTTTTATCCTTTCAAATAAAAAGTTCTTAGTGTCATTGATTTTCTCTATTGTTTTTAAGTTTCTATTTTATTTATTTCCTCTCTGGTCTTTATTATTTAATTCCTTCTGCTGACTTTGGGCTTTGTTCATTCTTTTTCTAATTCCTTTAGATGGTAAGTTAGGTTATTTCAGATTTTTCTTATTTCTTGAGAAAGGCTTGCATCACTATAAATTTCCCTCTTAAAAAGTATTTTTGCTGCATTCTGTAGATTTTGGAAACTTATGTTTCCATTTCCATTTCTCTCAAGGTAGTTTTTGATTTCCTCTTTGATTTCTTTATGGACCCATTGGCTTATTAATAACATATTGTTTATTCTCCATGTGTTTGTGCTTTTCCCTTTTTTTCTTTCTGTGGTTCACTTCTAGTTTTATACTATTGGGATCAGAAAAAAATGCTTGATATAATTTCAGTCCTCTTAAATTTATTAAGACTTATTTTGTGGTGGAGCATGTGATCTATACTGGGGAATGGTCCACGTGCACTGGGAAAGGATATGCATTCTGATGCTTCTGAATGGAATTTCCTGTTGATATCTATTGAGCCCAAATTGCAGATTTTGTTCTTTAAGACCACTGTTGTAAAAGGCCAACTTTTGATTTCATCTCAAAGTTATAATCATTACGGTCTTCTGCTCAAACCCTAGGAGTGTTATATAAGGAAAACAAAACAGAACTAGTACTGTGGAGACTACGTGAGATGGTATTGCCTCAGGACATTCAGTTTGATGAAGGAGGTCATTTGCACTCATTTATTCATTCATTCAAGACACCATGTATCTTCCACTTAGAAGGCACTGATATTTATACAAATATATTTGAAGCACATTTTTTTTAAAAGAGCTTTTGTCTGACATGATTTATTCCCTTAAGATACAGATAAATTGAGTTTTTAATATGTCAATAAATTGTAAAATTTTTTTCTAACATTTTTCAATATATTATTAAAGCTTCAATATCAAACTATATTGAGAAATAAATTTAGACATTCCTTTATTTTTAGAACCTTTGTTGTTTGCTTAAAAATTACATCTATAAATCAAACTGCCTTGTATTTCAGAGGATTACTTAAGAAATGAAATTTAGAATATTTTTGTGAATCAACACATTGCTGAAATATGTTTTTAATATTTCTTGTTTATTCTGCATCATTCTGTACCGTGAACTACCTCTAAGTCTATGAAAACCATTTAAACTGAAACCTAGTTTCTGGAGACAGGAAAGACTCAAGAGAGACATACTGTTGATGTAAATTCAGTTTTATTCTCAAAGAAGACTACATCTTTGGAAACATGCTATAGAGCCCACATAGATTAAACAGTGTCACTTCATTATGAAGACAGTCATATCTGTCAACTGCTTATAACTAGTCTAATTCTTTAACTTACAAATTTGTTGAAAGCCCTTGAAAATCTTATTGATACTGAGGAATGTCACTATTTTTCCCTAAAGTAAAGGAAAATTCAAAACATTGATCCATGTCAGAAATATGGGATTCAATTTCTCACAAGTTTGCCTTCCTGTTGCAGTTAATTTAAGAGATTTACAGAATAATTTTATTTTAGAAGACATAATTAAAACACCACTTGTATATATACTGAATGAAAATAATGAGACCACAGAACATGGTATCTCATCAGTGAAAATCTTCTTTAAAAAAAAACAACACATTAAACAGAGAAATATGATGTGTAGACTGAATTTGAGGAAAGTGGGGAAAACCACTAGACCATTCAGATATGACCAAAATCAAATCCCTTATGACTATACATTGGAAGTGAGGAATAGCTTTAAGGGACTAGATCTGATAGACAGAGTGCAGAGTGAACTGTGGACGGAGGCTCATGACATTGTAGAGGAGACAGGAATTAAGACTATCCCCAAGAAAAAGAAATGCAAAAAAGCAAAATGGCTCTCTGAGGAGGCCTTACAAATAGCTGTGAAAAGAAAAGAGGTGGAAAGCAAATGAGAAAAGGAAAGATATACCCATTTGAATACAGAGTTCCAAAGAATAGCAAGGAGAGACAAGAAAGCCTTCCTCAGTGGTCAGTGCAAAGAAATAGAGGAAAACAACAGAATGGGAAAGACTAGCGATCTCTTCAAGAAAGTTAGAGATACCAAGGGAACATTTCATGCAAAGATGGGCTCAATAAAGGACAGAAATGGTAGGGACCTAACAGAAGCAGGAGATATTAAGAAGAGGTGGCAAGAATACACAGAAGAACTGTACAAAAAAGATCTTCACGACCCAGATAATCACGACGGTGTGATCACTCACCTAGAGCCAGACATCCTGGAATGTGAAGTCAAGTGGGCCTTAGAAAGCATCACTACGAACAAAGCTAGTGGATGTGATGGAATTCCAGTTGAGTTATTTCAAATCCTGGACGATGATGCTGTGAAAGTGCTGCACTCAATATGCCAGCAAATTTGGAAAACTCAGCAGTGGCCACAGGACTGCAAAAGGTCAGTTTTCATTCCAATCCCTAAGAAAGACAATGTCAAAGAATGCTCAAACTACCGCACAATTGCGCTCATCTCACACACTAGCAAAGTAATGCTCAAAACTCTCTAAGCCAGGCTTCAGCAACACGTGAACTGTGAACTTCCAGATGTTCAAGCTGGTTTTAGAAAAAGCAGAGGAATCACAGATCAAATTGCCAACATCCGCTGGATCATCGAAAAAGCAAGAGAGTTCCAGAAAAACATCTATTTCTGCTTTATTGACTATGTCAAAGCCTTTGACTGTGTGGATCACAATAAACTGTGGAAAATTCTGAAAGAGATGGGAATACCAGATCACCTGACCTGCATGTTGAGAAACCTGTATGCAGGTCAGGAAGCAACAGGTAGAACTGGACATGGAACAACAGACTAGTTCCAAATAGGAAAAGGAGTATGTCAAGGTTGTATATTGTCACTCTACTTATTTAACTTATATGCAGAGTACATCATGAGAAACGCTGGGCTGGAGGAAACACAAGCTGGAATCAAGATTGCTGGGAGAAATATCAGTAACCTCAGATATGCAAATGACACTACCCTTATGGCAGAAAGTGAAGAGGAACTAAAGGGCCTCTTGATGAAAGTGAAAGAGGAGAGTGAAAAGGTTGTCTTAAAGCTCAACATTCAGAAAACTAAGATCATGGCATCCGGTCCCCATCAGTTCAGTTCAGTTCAGTTGCTCGTCCTGTCTGACTCTTTGCGACCCCATGAATCGCAGCACGCCAGGCCTCCCTGTCCATCACCAACTCACAGAGTCCACCCAAACCCATGTCCATCGAGTCAGTAATGCCATCCAGCCATCTCATCCTCTCTCGTCCCCTTCTCCTCCTGCCCCCAATCCTTCCCAGCATTAGGGTCTTTTCCAATGAGTCAGCTCTTGGCATCAGGTGGCCAAAGTATTTGAGTTTCAGTTTCAACATCAGTCCTTCCAATGAACACCCAGGACTGATCTCCATTAGGATGGACTGGTCCGGTCCCATCACTTCATAGCAGATAGATGGGCCAACAGTGGAAATAGTGGCTGGCTTTATTTTTTGGGCTCCAAAAATCACTGCAGATGGTGACTGCAGCCATGCAACTAAAAGACGTTTGCTCCTTGGAAGAAAAGTTATGACTAACCTAGACAGCATATTAAAAAGCAGAGACATCACTTTGTCAACAAAGGTCTGTCTAGTCAAGGCTATGGTTTTTACATTGGTCATGTATGGATGTGAGAGTTGGACTATAAAGAAAGCTGAGTGCCAAAGAATTGATGCTTTTGAACTGTGGTATTGGAGAAGACTCTTGAGAGTCCCTTGGACTGCAAGGAGATCCAACTGGTCCATCCTAAAGGAGATCAGTCCTGGGTGTTCAATGGAAGGACTGATGTTGAAGCTGAAACTCCAATACTTTGGCCACCTGATGCGAAGAGCTGACTCATTGGAAAAGACCCCGAGGCTGGGAAAGATTGGGTGCAGGAGGAGAAGGGGACGACAGATGATGAAATGGCTGGATGGCATCACCGACTCGATGCACATGAGTTTGAGTAAACTCTGGGAGTTTGTGATGCACAGGGAGGCCTGGCGTTCATGGGGTCACAAAGAGTCAGACATGACTGAGCGACTGAACTGAACTGAACTGAACTGAAATCAAATGTAAGGGAGTAGACTTTAGTATCATTCATAAGGTTCCCAGTTTGTTTTCTTTGTATTTATTTTTATATGTTGCACTCAGATTTGACATTCCCATTAATTTTATGTGACAAAATAAAGAAGAGTATACAAGCAACCAAAACAAACATGCCAAAAAAATGAGACAAGTCCCAGGAGAAAGTGAATACACATAGAAAACAGTTAACTTCCTAAGTACATGTATATTCAGTGTTCTGTGTTTAAGTTACTATCTTCGCCATTACATGGAAATATAAACATGATGAATTAAAAATTGCCACCTACCCAGTTTATATTTCTGTTGAAAGATAAGAGAGAGAAACAAGTAGACATAAAATCCAGAGGATACTGAGTTGGTTTTAATGTCTCCTAAAACTCAAATAAATAGATTTTCCAGTATACTTTCTCAAACAACTTTGTAAAGCTCTCCCCCATTATAGTGCTTAACACAATTTGTGCTTATTTGTCAACTTGTGTCTCTAAAAAATATCTACTAGCCCTGCTAGACTGTAAGTTCCAAGAGTACAAAAATCATCACTGTTTGACTGGCCCTTATTCTCTGAGAACCTAGCATAATATGCAGCAAATGAAAGCACCCAAATTTTTTGAATGAATGACTAAAATTCTAGAAGAATGATGACAGTACATTTATTCAAGGAAATTTTATGTAATAATAAAAGTAACCATAATAATAGTAAGTATAATCATGTTGAAAATACTCAGATCATAATATTTAGAGAAAAAAATCAAACAATGGTAGACAATTAAAAAGCAAGCTCTATTATGTAAAAATAGATCATTTCTATTCTATATAATTTCTATTTTATATAATAGAATTTCAATTCTACATAATAGGTCATTTCATTCTTTTCCTTTACATTCTTTTCTCTATTTTTCAAATTTTCAAGAATAACCAAATTTTCATTTCACATAATGAATTGCGAAATGGTATATTGGAAAAAAAAGGAAAAAAGGTGCGTTGGATGTTGTTGACGATAGGTCCATCATAAAGTTCTGGGGAGGTTTTAATGAGACTTTAAGTGGATTAAATGAAATTATGGCTAAAGAGAAAATAATCTGTATGTTATTTCTACCTTCTAGGTAGGATAGAGATTGACTCTGACTCTAGATAGCACAGGACCTTCAATATTAGGGGTTAAGACTATTCTTTTAAGTTTATATTTTTAATAATATTAAAAACCTATTTAAACACCTAGTCATTTTATTTAGTAAATTTTATCCCATATGAAAAATGAGATTTAAGTCATAGATTATTTGATTTAGGTTTTTTAAAAATAATAGGCAAGTTTAAATTTTTCATTCAGCACATAATGAAGTTATTCTCAGTAGTTATAAAAGTATGAATAAAATTATTATTCTTATATCCAGTGTCCTTGTTTTCCTGAGAGAGTCAAAAAATAGTATATACACTCAAATTCTAGGAAATTTATTAAGACTTACTAGAAATAAACTACTAATAAGAAGAATTAGCTAGTTCTTTCCTCCATCTTTACATTATGAAAAATTTCAAACACACCACAAAATTGAAATTATTTTTGCAGTAAAAAGCTATGTGCCTACATTTATACTTGCCATTAACATTTTATTTTACTGATCATTATCCATCTAGCTGGGCTTCCCCCGTGGCTCAGACAGTAAAGAATCTCTTTGCAATACAGGAGACCCAGTTTTGATCCCTGGGATGGCAAGATCTTCTGCAGAATGGAATGGCAACCCACTCCAGCATTCTTTCCTAGAGAATCCCATGGACAGAGGAGCCTGGTGTACTACAGTCCATGAAGTCACAAAGAGCTGGACATGACTGAGTGACTAACACTTTCACTTTCACTATCCATCTAGCTAGCCATCCTTCTAAAATCCATCATGCCAACAAATCTTACATTTTGATACACTTCAAAGCCAATGTCATACTTCTCTTTATTATTACAAAACACCTTATTACCCAGGATTAAATGTTTATATTTTCTTTTTATATAAAACACATACAATAAAATGGGCAAATCTTAGTTGTAAATTTATTCATTTATGACAATGTTACACTTGAATAACCCTTATCTCTATTACCATCAACCCTCACTCCCCTTCCAGTCAATTTTTACCTCCATTCCCTGAGGGAAATTTTATTCTGATTTCTTTATGCTATAGATGAGTTTTGACTAGAATGTCATATTAATATAATGAGGCAATATATATATATATATATATATACTCTTTTGGGTAAGGCTGAATTCACTCTGCATAATATTTTGAGTTTCATCTGTATTTTTATATATAAGAAACATTTTTTTTTACTACAGTTTATTAATTCATTCTCCTATTGTTAGATCCTGGACTATTCCAGCTTATAAATATTAGGAATAAAGATAATATTGGAGCTGGTTTATTGGAACTGCCTTGATGATGATTTTTAATATTTTTAATAACAGAGTGGGCTCCAGTGGTTTGACTCTCAAGCAACAGACATGAGGCAGGTGTACTAAAAAATGAATGAGGAAGTATGGGGAGGCATAGATCATTACAGGAAAGTTTCCTTGTCTGACATGTTCAAAGGAGACAACGCGGATTAGGTAATAGTTTTCTGAACCTATGAATGTAAGCCCTTCCAGATCTCACATATACCTTTGGAGGAGGATTTTGACAGAAAGGATAAAACCAAACAAATAGTAATAATAAAGATGTTGATGATTGAGCTTGTGGAGTAGCAATCTTTGGGATATGAAGAGAGGGTTTTCTAAGAAGGCATCCAAAGTGCAAGGTGCCTCCTATGATTAGGACACTCACAACTCCCGGCTTTGAATAGACCTCTTATCAACTAATTACCAGAAAACCCAAAAAAGGCTTGGCCACTTAACTGTTAGGGAGCTTGGTGTCTTTTTGATGTTTGCTCTTGGCATGCTAAAGGGTAATTCACACAAAGATAAAAAGCATTCATGACACTCAAAGGCTATTCTTATTAGATTAAAGCTTCACAGCTTGTTCAGTGACAAAGGTCTTTCAACATATATTTTCTTTCACCTCTAGAGTAAATATGCAACAATTCTCTGTAAATAATAAGGGAAAATTACACCAGTAGAAGGGAAACTAGAGTTTCATTATTTAATGGCAAATGAAACAGAATGAAGTGAAATGAAATGTCCAAGATGATAGGAATGAATATGTGTTTTGCTAGAATAAATTTAATTTAAAGAAATTAATTTAAAAAATAATTTCTTGCCCTCAATATCCTTTTACTCAAATTTTAAAATATGGGATGTCATTCCCATGGGCTCTTGTTTTGTATGTGGCCTAGGTGTTATTTACTCTCAAGAACACTCTTTTTCCAGCTTAACTTCCTTCTATTAGCTATAGACAAGATTATCACCAAAAAGGAAATGTAAATATTCTCTCATCTCTCAGGGGGGGATGTGAGTTAACAGTGGAAAGTGTTATTAGAAATCCAAGAAAGGCCTAAAAAATAATCACAAACTTTAAGTAATTTACAGTGTAGCTGAGACTAAATTATTATAGATGGAGCCTCTACAAATGTGAAGAAGACTAAATACGAGCAAGCGAGAAGAGATAAAGCATAAACTTTACATAGGGTCAAAGGAAAGTCAGACCCAAGAAACTCTTTAGACTTAGAATAGGCCTTAGAAAATGGGTAGAACCTTGACCAGGCTTATAAAGCAGGGGTGAGGAGACAGGGTAGGGAATGGGGGGCGGGGGTATGAACTGGGGGGATGGGGGAAGAGGGGAAGGAGATGGGATATAAGGAGGGGAAAAATCATGGTAGAGGCTGCATAGAAAGGAGGGCTAAGAGGAAAACAACCTTTGCCTACAGTATTTCCTCTTGTTCCCACGTAGTCTGGAGATTAGATATTAAAACAGGTGCAAAATATTCGTTTGTCGGGATTATTGGGTAGTTTATTAACCTGGAAATTCCTTTTGCTCTTTGTACTATACCCCTCAACAAAAATTATAGCCTTTGAATAATTATGCAGTGTTTATTTCTGAAATACATTGGCATCTCTGTGGATATTATAAACAACATTTCCTGTTAAATGAATGTCTGAAAGGTTTGGATTCCACTTATTTTTGTTCTTTTTAGATGTAGAGAATAACTCTAACTTTGATACAGGAATCTTTTCCCTGTAAAATATTTTCCATCAAGGAATTCACAAAGGCAACAGAATTTTATTTGCATTTACCTGACTTGGTTGTATTAATACCTTGAAAGTTGTCTTCTGAGCTCCTTGAGTTCTATTTTCATTTCAAATAGACATTCTTGTACATTATTAAAAGGGAAGGAACAAGGAAGTAGATGGGCAAAAAGAAGAAAAAATAGCTCTTTTAGAATAAGGCTGAGTCCTTTCTGTAAATTTATTATTGTTGTTGAGAATACTTTATTAGTCAGTTAATATGAACAAATACAGATTCTTACAAAGTTATTAAAATTTTTACCATCCCTTTAGATTTTATATATTTTGTTTCTTTGTTTAGGCAATTGGGGGGAAAAGTTCATTTTTAATTTTTAACAATATAGGCACCTAACTAGAGAAGAACCTACAAAACACTATATTGAAAACGAATACATGTTAGTATTTGCAGATGTAAATCTATCACTCTCTCTCCTTCCCCTGCTAAGTTCAAATTCTGCGTCTAAATTTTTATGTTTACTCTAGTAACTTATATAACTTAAATGTCTCTCAGTTTTTTTAATCTTGAAGATAAGAGTTTTTTTTTTTTTACTACATGATCTCTTTGTTTCCTTTTACTGTTAATATTTATTTTAAATTATCACCTAAATTATTAAAGAACTGACTATAACGTCAGATTAAATACTGATAGATCATGGAGCATTAGAACTACTTGACAGAAATGTGAAAAATAAAAAGAAATGGGTATAGTTTTTTTTTTCATATTTCTGCTTTAATTATAAAAATGAGAGACCAAAATTTTATTGTTAATCTAAATTTTTTCATATCAAACTGTAAATTTGCTTACGTAACAAGTAAGACCATATTATAGTATTTAAAGAGCATGAATTCTCCTCTAAATTTGTCTAATGTTAATTGATCTTTATTGAGGGGTTTAAAAAAAGCATGGTCAGTTAGGCATTTTTTATTGTTATTTTTTTCTGAGACAAAAATATGGTATCCTTTCTCATTCCATTTAGACTGTCACAGATCAGCTGCTTCACTCTCAGCTTCAAATGTTTCTCCTTTCACCCTGACAGTTGCCACGATGTGGGGATTGGACCCCTGCTTCAGTTGCCCCACTCGCTGAGGGCAGGTCCAGCCCTACTAAACACTCCTGTTTTCCCCCCTAGTTCTTTCATCCCACCAAGTTTTGCATGGTTCTATATATTCTTTTCTGGTGATCAGGTACTCCTGTCCAGTCTCAGATAGTGTTCCACAAGCACTTCTGTGTCTGAAGGTGTATTCCTGATGTATCTGTGGAGACAGATGTACCACTCTATGACCACCTATTCTTCCTCCATCTTGTTTCTTCCTGGTATCTTTTATAGTTTCTCTGTGGTCCTAATACTTCACACAGACAAAGATTCACTGGACTATATGTTCCTCACTTATAAGTTAAAAAAAAAAAAAAATGAAGAATCTCGCTTCAGTCTTCTAGACTGATTCGAAATTTCTTGTTGCAAGTACTAAGAAGAGCTACATTACCTATTCCCAAATGTCAACAGCTCAGGACATAACCAGAAAGATCATGCAAGAAACTCAATATTCATTTACATTTTATGTAGATTTTGAGGTCCACATTGTGATGTATGATCAAAACTGCTCTTCAAGAATGAAGCATTTACTACCCCAAAACCTGAGTGTGCTACTAGCAGATGGCCCCTATGTTCCACCCTCCTTGGGAATTTCCCTGGTCAAAGAAAATGCCCTCTAACAAGGCAACACTTCCTCCCAGGAAAGCCTATTATAGCGGCTCATCAGTGCTGAGAAATAAATGATTGGTGTCACCTACTACAACTCAGGATGATTCTCAAGAGCCATCTAGGCTTGAGGGCTGACCAAGTAGTCAGCTGAGGCCTTTGATGAGACTTCACCAAAGTTCAGCTTTTCCCTCTGTCCAATCCTCTCCCTTATACAGGAGTTGATACTAAGACTACTGTTTTAAGTAATGAGCTTCATGCTAATATCCATCTCAGTGTCTGCTTTCTATCCATCCTATGAGAATGAATGGTCAACATTTAGGTACAAGAAAACAAATGCTATTATGGGGTTTTTGAGGTGGGTGACCTACAGCCTAGAGGGCAATTTGTTGTTGTTCAGTTACTAAGTTGTGTCGAACTTTTTGCAATACCATGGACTTCAGCATGCCAGGATCCTCTGTCTTTCACTATCTCCCAGAGTTTGCTCAAATTCATGTCCATTGAGTCAGTATGCTATCTAACCTTCTCATCTTCTTCCACCCCCTTGTCCTTTTGCCTTCAATTTTTCACAGCCTCAGGGTTTCTTCCAGTGAGATGGCTCTTCACCATCAGATGGCCAAAATATTAGAGCTTCAGCATAAGTTCATCCAATAAATATTCAAGATTGATTTCCTTTAGGCTTGACTGGTTTGATCTCTTTGCAGTCCAAGGGACTGTCAAGAGTCTTCTCCAAAACCGCAGTTGGAAAGCATCAACTCTTTGGCACTCAGCCTTCTTTATGGTCCAACTCTCACATCCATACATGACTACTGGAAAAACAACAGCTTTGACTGTATGGAACTTTGTTGGCAGAGTGATGTCTCTGCTTTTGAATACAGAGGTTTGTCATAGCTTTCCTTCCAAGAAGCAAACATTTTAGTTTCATGGCTGCAGACATCATAGTGATTTTGGAACCAAAGAAAATAAGATCTGTCACTGTTTCCAATTTTTCCCTTTCTACTTGCTATGAAGTGATGGGACCAATGCTATGATCTTAGTTTTTTTTGTGTGTTTTTTTTTTTTTAATATTGAGTTTCAAGCCAGATTTTTCACTCTCCTCTTCCAAGAGTCTCTTTAGTTCTTCTTCACTTTCTACCATTAGAGTGGGATTATTTACATATCTGATGTTGTTGATATTTCTCCTGGTATTCTTGATTCCAGGTTGTGATTCACCTAGCCTGGCATTTCACAGGATACACCCTGCATAGAAGTTAAATAGGTGGGGTTACAATATTCAGCCTTGTCATACTCCTTTCTCAGTTTGGAATCAGTCAGTTATTCCATGTCTGGTTCTAACTGTTGCTTCTTGAACTGCATACGGGTTTCTTACAAGATGGGTAAGGTGGTCTGGTATTCCTATCTCTTTAAGAATTTCCCACAGTTTGTTGTGATCCACACAGCCACAGGCTTTAGAATAGTGAGTGAAGCAGAAGTAGATGTTGCTTTGGAATTCCTCTGCTTTTTCTATGATCTAGTGGATGTTGTCAATTTGACCTCTGGTTCCTCTCTTTTTCTACTTCCAGCTGGTACAGTTGGAATTCCTCAGTTCATGTACTGCTGAAGCCTAGCTTGAAGGATTTTGAGCATTACCTTGCTAAGATGTGAAATGAGTACAATTGTACATTTTGAACATTTTTTGGCAATGCCTTAATGGGATTGGAATGAATACTGACCTTTTCAAGTCCTGTGGCCACTGCTGAGTTTTCCAAATTTGCTGGCGTAGTGAGTGCAGCACTTTAACAGCATCATCTTTTAGGGTTTGAATTAGCTCAGCTGGAATTCCATCATCTCCACTGGCTTTGTTTGTAGTAATGCTTTCTAAGACCCACTTGTCTTCACACTCCAGGATGTCCGACTTTAAATAAGTGACCACACCATCATGGTTATCTAGGTCATTAAGATATTTTTTTGTACAGTTCCTCTGTGTATTCTGGAAAATCCCATGGATGGAGGAGCCTGGTGGGTTACAGTCCATAGGGTCGCAAAGAGTCAGACATGACTGAGCGACTTCACGTACATCTGTGTATTCTTGTCATTTCTTCTTGATCTCTTTTGCTTCCAATAGGTCTTTACTGTTTCTGTTCTTTATTGTGCCTATCCTTCCTTGAAATGTTCCTTTGATATTTCCAGTTTTCTTGAAGAGATCTCTAGTCTTTCTCCTTCTGTTGTTTTCCTCTATTTCTTTGCATTGTTCATTGAAGAAGGCCTTCTTGTCTCTCCTTGCTATTCTCTGGAATTCTGGATTCAGTTGAGTATACCTTTCCTTTTCCCCCTTGCCTTTAACTTCTCCTCTTTCCTCAGTTAAGAAACTTCCTCAGACAAGCACTTTGCCTTTTTTCATTTCTTTTTCTTGGGGGTGATTTTGGTCACTGCCTCCTATACATTTTAAGGGACCTCTGTCCATAGATTTTCAGGAGCTCTGGCTACCAGACCTAAATCCTTGAATCTATTCATCATCTCCACTATATAATCATAAGGGATTTGATTTAGGTCATGCCTGAATGGCCTAGAGGTTTTCCCTACTTTCTTCCATTTAAGCCTGAATTTTGCAATAAGGAGCCATTGATCTGAGCCATGGTTGGCTCCAGGTCTTCTTTCTGCTGACTGTATAGAACTTTCCCATCTTTGGCTGCGAATAATATAATCAATGTTATTTCAGCATTGACCATCTAGTGATGTCCATGTATAGAGTTGTCTCTTGTGTTGTTGGAAGAGGGTGTTTGCTATGACCAGTGTGCACTCAATGTTGTTTATTTGAGGAGTACATGTAGCTCTTGGGATGAATTAGCAGTACAGCTGCTCACCACTGGTGAACTGGGATTCTCTATCAACGGAGAATACATTGGCTGATGTGGTTTCATAGATACAGAGAAAGTATTAATACTAAATATGAAGACAATGGAATTAAGTAGCTATTGTTGAACTCAGTTGAAATGGGGAAGATAAAAAGCTGAGAGTGATTCAGTTCAGTTCAGTCACCCAGTCATGTCTGACTCTTTGCAATTGCATGGACTGCAGCACGCCAGGCCTCCCTGTCCATCACCAACTCCCAGTGTTTACTCAAACTCATGTCCATTGAGTCAGTGATGCCACCAACCATCTCATCCTCTGTCGTGCCCTTCTCCTCCTGCCTTCAATCTTTCCCAGTATCAGGGTCTTTTCCAGTGAGTCAGTTCTTTGCATCAGGTGGCCAAAGTATTTGAGTTGCAGCTTCAGCATCAGTCCTTCCAATAAATATTCAGGACTGGTTGGATCTCCTTGCTGTCTGAGGAACTCTCAAGAGTCTTCTCCAACACCACAGTTCCAAATCATTAATTACTTGGCACTCAGTTTTATTTATAGCCTAACATCCATACATGACTACTGGAAAAACCATAGCTTTGACTAGAAGGACCTTTGTTGGCAAAGTAACGTCTCTACTTTTTAATATGCTGTCTAGGTTGGTCATAACTTTTCTTCCAAGGAGTAAGTGTCTTTTAATTTCATGGCTGCAGTCACCATTTGCAGTGATTTTGGAACCCCCCCAAAATAAAGTCTGTCACTGTTTCCATTGTTTCCCCATCTATTTGCCATGAAATGATGGAGCCGGATGCCATGATCTTTGTTTTCTGAATATTAAGTTTTAAGCCAACTTTTCACTCTCCTCTTTCACTTTCATCAAGAGGCTCTTTAGTTTTTCTGCTTTCTGCCATAAGGGTGGTGTCATCTGCATATCTGATGTTATTGATATTTCTCCCGGTAACCTTGATTCCAGCTTGTGTTTCATCCAGTCCAGCATTGCTCATGATGTACTGTGCATATAAATTAAATAAGCTGGGTGACAAAGTGATTAATCAGCAATTAAAATCTAAGTGTGAAAGCTGGAGTGTCTTTGTGGCAGCATATAAAGAGGCTCATGTATCCTATACCAAGAAAGTAAAAAATGCTGAGGCCTAGGCCTTAATTCTCAGAGTAGTCAAGCTCCAAAAAAGGTTAAAGTCATAGCTAAGATAGGTTGTTAATGCAGTGTTCAGAGTTCTGTTTGGGAAAGAATGGAAGCCTGGACATATTAGAATGGAAATGTGTATTTATGCACATGAAATCTTGATTCTCTAGATTCCTCTGAACTCACTGACCCTTCAGAAGTGGTTCACTACTAAGGACTGCCATTTCCCCATCTCTTGAAGTTGCTTCAGGAGTGTGTGTCTCACTTGAAAATAGCACCCCATTTCCCTCTGCCCACCTTGCCTTAGGATCTTCCTCAGCCTCCCTTCCTGTTAGGCCAATAACTAAAATTATTTCCCAATATAACCTGGCTACAGATACTCTGAGTCACTAAGGAAGGAAAGGATGAAAGAACTTCAGGGGCTAGCCGTTATGTAACAGCAGAGGCTGGGTGATTACTCATGGTCTGGATTATGATGAATTAAATTGGAAACACACTCTTCTGGAATACAGAATGTTACACCCTAGAAAGGATATTGGGAGATGTACACACATCCAGATAGCTTTTTGAAGGATGGAAAAAGTGATGACTTACATTGAATAAGATGGAAATTCCAGAACTGACTTGATAGAAGAAGGGATTTGAAGGCCCAGGGAATTAGGCACTTTAGAGTGGATATACTTTGTGAGGATATGAACCCTGCAGAAGACTCTGTTCCATACATTGACCCACAGGAACATGCTGATAGGTCACCATCTACCACGTTCGGCTGAGGGTCTCCTTTCAGTCAAGGCTGACAGTAGGAGAAGCTTTTACATAACCAGACTCATCCATTATAATGGAGATAACAATTGGAAACAATAGAGACTGTAAGGCAAGGTGTAACTGTCAGAATACAGGTGAGTATGATTACCACAAAGAACAGCAATGTTGAAGTGGCAGCTAAGTCCCAGGATTTGCAAGAGTTTAGCATTGTTAAAAGCACATGTTGGGAGTCCTGCTTCTATCAGAACAGTATAAGGAACTTCATGGACTAACTCCTCAGTTCCTTGTGCCAAGCAGCAAGAAGATGAGTCAACATTTGGTGTGGGTAACTGACCCTGATCACCAGGTAGGTACAGAGCTGCTGCTAGAATGGGCGCAAAGGAATGCTTTGGACACCTGCATGATCCCCTTGGGAGCTTCTTGGTCCTCTTCCCCAGTTATAAAACAATTTCAGGAATATTGCCCAGAGCACAGTGGCAAGGGGCCCAGTCACTTTAGGGAGGAGGGTCTAGAGCCTGGAAGGAAAATTTAGTCAAAAATTTGATAAAACTTCCTGGACAGAGATTATAATAGATACTTTAACACTGCCTGGCTTCCCAGGTGGCTCAGTGGTAAAGAATCTGCCTGCCATCGCAGGAGACACAGAATCGATTCCTGGGTTGGGAAGATCCCCTGGAGAAGGAAACAGAAACCCACTCTAGTATTCTTGTCTGGGACATCGCATGGACAGAGCAACCTGGTGGGCTACAGTCCACGGGTCCTAAGAGTCAGACACGACTTAGTGACTAAACACTACCTACCATTTGAAAAAGTTGAATCCACAAAAGCCAAAATCTAGAGCAATAGAAACAAATGGGAAAATGAAAAGTCTTGAATTATTGTCTGTTTTCTTTTCCTTCACAAATGAGTTTTCCTGTCTCTCTACTTTGTCCCCATACACCTGGCTTATTTAATCAAGGCCAGATGATACGCTATTCTAAATGCATAGAAAAAGGTTTACTTCCAAAATGGACATCTAAAAAATCTAGGTTTTAATGGAGTGTTGCAAAAACTGTTTTATGTATGTTTCCTTCTTACTTTATTTTAAATTCCTTTCCTCTACTCACATGAATAAGAAAAAAAAATAAGGTGATTCTTCAAGACACAAATATAGAAAATATATCTGTATCTGTTATCTATTTCACCTTTTTCTCTAACAGCACCGTGAGTTTCTCAGTTGAATGATTTATTGGGATTACTCCTGCCCTCAACTCCGTGGGTAGTTCTGACTTTATAAAACAGCCTACATCTTTGATACCAGAGAGAGCTTGATTTGAGAAGGATACAGGCCAGTTGGGGTTATTCATGACTTTACCTCTTTCCTCAGAGAGTAGAAAGTTAAGAATCATTTTCAAGAGCACAGGTTATGTTACTTAGACTCAGATTCAATTCCTGACTCTGATATTTATTATTTGCATGGTGTTTTATAGGTTACTCAATTTCTTAAAGTCACTTTCCTCCTCTGTGTGAGACAGTTAATAATGACATCTGAATTTTAAGAGAGATTATATTAAAGTTTGTTAAAATTGTTGGCACCTCCAATATGCTTAATAGCTGTTAGCTTTTTTTTTTTTTTTTTTTTTTGCTTTTAAATGCAGTGCAGAAAAACTTCTATGGGGAGACTCCTACACATGGCTACAGATATTCTGAATCAATACCACTGATTAAAATCACCATTAGACCTGAGCAAGTAGGGTGCTAGCCCAGACAGCCCCATGCTCTTGCCTTTCTTAAGGGTTTTTTTGTCTCCCTCTGTTATGCTTGGGACCAGTTATGGTTGGCAGTAGTACCTGGGTAGGGTTCGCTGAGCCCAGACCAAGTATGTGAACCTAGTTGTCTGATGTACCAAACTCAGAATTTTCCAAGTCCCTCTCCAGTGACTTGGACTATTTAGGGCCTGCATTGTAGTCTGGGTTAGATGCCCCAAGCCTTGAACTGCTTCCTATTTCTTCCTTTTAGGATGTTCTGTGGCCCTCTACTGCAGATACGGGGTTGACTAGACATTCTAAGGATCTTAGAATTGTGCCTATATAGGGCAGGAGGGTATCCTGATGGGCACATTCTTCCCATTGACTGGTGAGATATTTCTTTCATGGGATCATGCAAGAGTGGTACACTAGAATGATGCTGACAAGCTGATTTGGGGTGACCTCGCTTATATTAGACACTGGATTTGTTTAGACCTAAGAGCTACCAGTGGTCCACTTCTGACCTTTAGGCTTGAGCCCTGTGTGTAGACCTGTCAGTTGGATATTACCCATTTATGTTCCCTCTGCAATGCTGCTTCTGATCTATGGCACTGAGGAGAAGTGGTAGAATCTTTTCCAAAGTGCACTCTTTGTTGCTAGGGCCCAAGGTAACTTCACCCCCTCCACAGGCTCTGTTCAGTTCAGTTCAGTCGCTCAGTCGTGTCCAACTCTTTGCGACCCCATGAATCGCAGCACACCAGGCCTCCCTGTCCATCACAAACTCCCGGGGCTTATTCAGACTCATGCCCATTGAGTCGGTGATGCCATCCAACCATCTCATCCTCTGTCATCCCCTTCTCCTGCCCTCAATCCCTCCCAGCATCAGGGTGTTTTCCAATGAGTCAACTCTTCGCATCAGGTGGCCAAAGTACTGGAGTTTCAGCTTCAGCATCAGTCCGTCCAATGAACACCCAGGACTGATCTCCTTCAGGATGGACTGGTTGGATCTCCTTGCAGTCCAAGAGACTCTCAAGAGTCTTCTCCAACACCACAGTTCAAAAGCATCAATTTTTCAGTGCTCAGCTTTCTTCACAGTCCAACTCTCACATCCATACATGACCACTGGAAAAACCATAGCCTTGACTAGATGGAACTTTGTTGGCAAAGTAATATCTCTGCTTTTTAATATGCTATCTAGGTTGGTCATAACTTCCTTCCAAGGAGTAAGCGTCTTTTAATTTCATGGCTGCAGTCACCACCTGCAGTGATTTTGGAGCCCAAAAAAAATAAAGTCTGACACTGTTTCCACTGTCTCTGTACCCTGTGTCAAACACTCCTCTGAGGTAACTAGCTTCACTTATCTCCTCCATGAGCTTCTGAGACCAGTATTCTTCAATGCCAGTGTTGCCCTGCTTGTCTCTGATTGACATGGTAACGCTGGGTTCCCCTGGATCACTCTTAAGCTGCAAGTACATGAAAGATGAACATTCTTTGTTCAAATGGGACTGTTCTTACTTAACATCTGGGCCCCTCCACTATCTTCTCTTCTGGTGGTGGTATGTGAAAGGCAGGGCTGTGGTCAATAATGAAAGAAATCACACTCCACGAACACAGAGATTATAGGCTGAAGAGTTCAAGAGAAGACACAAAAGATGTGCTGTTCAATATCTAGACTATAAATTTCTGAAGGATGAACTTAACGTGATCAGAACATGAATAATAATTCGCATTTCAGCATATCTTGGGTAAGACTTCCATTTGTAGTTATCCGCAAAGAAGTAGAGTGATAATTTTTGAAACAATCAGTGAGAGCCAGTATTCATTAAGTGGCACAATGGTTGATTTAACACTGAGTGAAAATGCAGCCAACACCTTAAAAATTGTGTTAAAGAACTGAAGAGTTAAAAATATTTGCATTATTTAAATACATAAAGGTTAGGAAAAACCTACATATAATATTTCATTATTATATACAATGGAATATATATAGAGAATGGTATATATACAAATATATATACATATATATTTTTTAATGGAAAACTACTCAGCCATATAAGAGTGAAATAATGCCATTTGCAGCAACATGGATGGGTTTAGACACTATCTTACTAAGTGAAGCCCACATGTTTGCATGTATATATGTTTGGGTGTATGTATATATACACACACACCACATCTTTATCCACTCATCTATTGATGAACACTTAGACTGCTTACACGTCTTGGCTATTGTAAATAGTACTTCTGAGAACATTGAGGGTGCATTATCTTTTTGAATTAGAGTTTTCATCTTTTCTGGATATATGCCCAGGCATGGGATTGCAGTTGCATGCATGCATGAGAAGTTGCTTCATTTGTGTCCGACTCCTTGCAACGTTATGGACTGCAGCCCCCTAGGCTCCTCTGTCCATGAGATTCTCCAGCAAGAATATTGGAGTTGGCTGCCATGCTCTCCTGTAGGGGATCTTTTGGACCTAGGGATCAATCTCCTGTCTCTTTCATCTCCTACATTGGCAGGTGGGTTGTTTATATCTAGTGCCACTTGAGAAGCCCCAGGGAATGCAGGATCATATGGTAACTCAATTTTTAGCTTTTTAAGGAACTTCCATAATGTCTTCCTTAGAGATTGCAGCAATTTACCTTCCCACCCACAGTGTAGGAGGATTCTCTTTTCCCCACACATTTCAGTATTTATTATTTGTAGACTTTTCCATGATGGCCATTCTGACTGATGTCAGGTGATACTTTAGTGTAGTTTTGATTTGACTTTCTCTAATAGTAACAATCTTTTCATGTGCCTGTTGGCCATCTGTATATCTTCCTTAAATAATTTCCTCTCAGTTTCAGATTTTTCTTCCTCTTTAAGATGTTTTTCTCTCAACTATTGAATATTTCAAAAGGACATTGTCTTATTTCTCCCCCACCATCACTACCATCAAAAGTCCAACAGTCCAACCTCAGCCATAGATCCCAGATCCATTCCATTCTGCCCATTTTCCCCCCCATTAATAACCAGGTTATTCCCTGGTAGCTACACAGTAAAGAATCTGCCTGCAGTGTGTGAGATCCAGGTTTGATCTCAAGGTTGGGAAGATCCCCTGGAGAAGGGAAGGCTATCCACTCCAGTATTCCTGTATGGAGAATTCCATGGACAGAGGAGTCAGGCAGGCTAGCTACATACAGTTCATGGGGTTACAAAGAATCAGACATGACTGAGTGATTAATACTTTCACTTTTTTTCAACACTATTTAAACAAGCTACTCCTCTATCGCTGTCTCTTCCCAAGTTCTGCTCTTACATTAAAGACCATATTGTCCTCAACTAGTCATTCTATAATGGATACCTAGTTAAGTATTCAGGATAAAATTTGAGGTCTTTAGAAAGGTACAAATGGTCTTTCAAAATCTTGCCCAAACCTCCATTTATTGTGTAATTTCTTAATGCTGATACCATGCTCTTGATACCTCATTCCCATGGTCATCCGCTGAACAGAAAATGAACTTTACATTTTGTACTTGCTGATCCTTTCTCCTTAGAAAACTTTCCTTCACATTGTGTACATGGCAAGGTTTACTCAGCTTATGATACAGCTGAAAAAGTATTTTTCTGGGACATTTTACCAGGTTTCTTGGGCAAGTTTAACAGCTCCCTCCACCATGCCCTCTACTATTAGTCATTTAACATGTCACATGTGGAATTATCTGCCTGTATGCCTGTCAATGTGCTAGACAGTGAGCTTCCTAAAGCCCAAGATTACGTTTTATTCATAATTGTATTTACAGTGCATGAGGAATGGGTGTCATTAAATTTATGTATTAATGAATGAATAAATCTCCCAGGGTTCTCACATGCACTTGCCAAATCCCTTTTTTCTATTTGCAATTTTCATATCTTTATTAATATTCTCTTTATTTTCTCTGATCCTTTGTCCCCGGTTTCCTTTAGCCCTTTGAACCTATATTTAAGACAGCTGTTTTAAAGGCTTGGTCTCATAATTCTAATTTCTAGACTTCCTAAGGGAGGTCATCTCTTTCAGTCTCTTGTTGATTTCATATGAATAGATTGTAATTCCCTGTTTTATCATATCAATTATACTTTTTACTGAAAACTGGACATTTTACATATTATAATGTAATAACTGTGAAAAGCAGATTCTCCCCACCCTCCCCTCAGGTTTTGCTGTTGTGGCATTTTATGATCTATAAATCATCCATTTTTAAACTTTTCAAACTGTTTTACAAAAACTGTATTCTTTGATGCATGTGCTCACAGAAATCTCTTTTCCATTATTTCAGTGTTATCTCAGTCAGGCAGTGTACTGACATATTTCTTTACTTTTACTCAATTTATTTAAACTGAAACCCAAAAAACAGTTCACTCATTCTCACTTTTTCCAATCCCCTGCCTCTTGTAACGGCCAATCTGTTCTCTTTATCTATGAACTTGATATTTCTGTGTTTGTTCTTTTCTTTGATTCCACATTGTCCTATAGCCATAACTCATTATTTTCAAAAGTACTCATCAAAAATTATTAATGTACAATTAAAAAAGATACACACGAAAGTTGAAAGAGACAAAAATGACTGAATATTTTATGAAATTACTTAAGTCAAATATTTTAAAATCATAGCTATTCTTGAAAGGCAGTTAAACTGTCATTGAACCTGCTTTATTGGATCTTTACCATAATACTAAATGAGACTTGAGAGGACCGAAGTTTATAAGGAAACCCATAAGAAGAGAAGGAAACTAAATTCTAGATGAAAATACAATTAAAATGCTAGAGTAAAAAGTATAAAAAACCTATCATAAATCAAGCCAGAAGATAAAGAATAAATCTGGTGATACATGAATATTAATACTTAGAGTAAGCAGTGATTTAGAAACTAGAAAGACGTTTTAAAAAAGTTGGAGATAAAACAAAATAAAGAAGTTGGACAAAGGTCTAACAAATATTAAGTGATACATAGGAACCAAAAGAATAAGGTGAAGCAGCAAACACCATAAATTTAATGCTCAAATATCAAGATGCCCTTACATTTAATGAAAAAATTCAGGCCTCAGTTTTTAAGCTCTTCTAAGACAGAACCATCTCTGAACATATAGGTGAGTGGGTGCTCTGGTTAGAGAGATAAATTTAAGTGACTCCCAAAGTAGCCTTAAACAGTAGCAAAGGAATCATTTCATTTTTAAAATCTCGAGCCTTCACATTAAGGTAGTTCAGAAAATTCACAATCTGATGGTGGTTTAGTTGCTAAGTCATTTCCAACTCTTGCAACCCCATAGGCTATAGCCTTTCAGGCTCCCATGTCCGTGGGATTCTCCAGGCAAGAATACTGGAGTGGGTTGTCATTTCCTCTCCACGGGATCTTCCCAACCCAGGAATAGAACCCAGGTCTCCTGCCTTGTAGGCAGATTCTTTACCGACTGAGCTATGAAGGAATCTTGATAGATATTCTGATACACATCCTCAAACATACACCACATCAAATATGTAGTAAAAATAGGTATACAAATACTGGCAACTGAAATATCACAACTAAGCTAAAATTACAATGCATGAGAACTTTAAATATAGAATGGAAAGAAGTGAGCAGGGATAAAGATGGATCCTGGGAATATAAAACAGGTAATGTACCTGGGTCAGAAAGTCATATAGGATAATCATGACTCAGTCCATCATGAGAGATGGCAAGCTGGAGTCAAGGTTGCTGTGAAAGTTAGGAGATGGAGGGTGGTATGATAGAGTTCTCTCAGTCATGGAAGGAGAAGGAAAAGAAGATATGTTTGGAAATCTGCTTATAGGAAAACTAAGGACCCGAGGAGGTGAAAGCACTCTGACTCATCCTTGTGATCTGTAACTGAAGACAGAGTGAGTAATAATTCAGCCAGGGACAGTGCCCTTAGTCATCATTTTAAGTATTGACACTGGATTGAGAAACCTTGGGTCTGTGCCATCACAATCTGCCAGGCAGGGGCAGGTACACAGAGAGATGGGAGTGGAGTATAAAAACAACCCCCCAAATACTCAAATAACGTAGCACACAAAATGAGCCTACCAGCGGAATATTACAAAACACAACGTGTCTAATCATGAGAAAGACAACATTCATGCCAGTTAGCACGGCTATGTTACAAAAACAAACAAAAAGTTATTATCAAAGACAGAATGGTTACCAGAGAATAGAACACTTGTGTACTGCTACCGGGAATGTAAAATAGGACAGCTACTTTGAAAAACAGTATGGCAGGCCTTCAGAAACTTAAAAGTAGAATAACTATACAATATAACACTTTCACTTCTGGACCTGCATACTGAAAGCAATTGAAATCAAGGATTCAAACAGATATTTGTACACTCATGTTCAAAGTAGCATTATTTGCAACACTCAAGAGTGGAAGCAATCCAAGTGCTCATTAATATTTAAATGAATAAACAAAATGCAGTGTACACACACACACACACACACACACACACACACACAGAGGAACATTTTTCAGCTTTTAAAGGGAAGGAAATTCTGACACATACTATAACATGGATGAAACTTGAGGACCTTATGCTAAGTGAAATAAGCTAGTCATAAAAGGACAGCTACTATATAATTACATTTATATGAGGTACTAGGCTGGTAAATTTATAGAGACAGAAAGTAGAATGGTGGCCAGGGGCTAGAGGGAAGGGAGAATGAGAAGTTAGTATTTTATGGCTACAGAGTTTCGGCAAAGAAAAAAACAAAGTTCTGAAGATGAATGACCATGATAGCTGTGTAACACTGCGAATGTACTTAATGAAACTGAACTTTATACTTTAAAATAGTTAAAATGGTAACTATGGTTTATATACTTTGCCATGATAAAAAAGAAAGAAGAAATAGCAAACTAACTTAAATAAAATAAGATTGTTATTCTAAGTAAAATATTTAAGCATCTGATAGAAGTCTAAAATGAGAATAATGAAAATGCTGACACAAATGTCTGATAGGAATATTCTGTATTTGATGTTGATAGGATCCAAGGTCTGTAACACCGTGCTTGATAGATGACAGACAGACAGACATAACCCTCGTATACACCACCTCATTGCCACGAGTGGCTGCTGAATTTCCAGAATCACTTCCACATTGAATGCAAAAAGAAGGCAGGAAGAGGTAACAGGCTTTCTTCATTAGGCCTTCCATTTTAACCAGAAATAGAAAAAGCCTCCTAAATATTATCCTGATATGCTGCTCTCTTCATGACTAACACAATGCTCAATTTTACATTATTCACCCACCAAAGAGAATGCAATGATCCCAACTGGCTTAGATCAAACACAGTTTGTTATCTCAAGAGGGAAAGGTGCTTAACCTTCTCCCCTCTACCCTACCCTCCGTGCTTTCAGGAAAAATCAAAGCTATGTTTGTTTTTAAGAAAAGGGGAAATGACACTTAAATATGTATAAATAAACTCTGAAACATTTAGCAGGAAGAAAAATGAACCAAAAGGAAAGTTGTGGGGTGCAGGAAAAACAGACAGAAGTGGTATGGAACTAACAGAAGCAGAAGATATTAAAAAAAAGGTGGCAGGAATACACAGAGAACTACACCAAAAAAAGTCTTAATGATATGAATAACCATCATGGTATGATCACTCACTTAAAGCCAGACATTCTGGAATATGAAGTTAAGTGGACCTTAGGAAGTATTACTATAAACAAAGCCAGTGGGGCTAATGGAATTCCTGCTGAGCTATTTCAAATCCTAAAAGATGATGCCATTAAAGTGCTGCACTCAATATGCCAGCAAATTTGGAAAACTCAGCAGTGGCCGCAGGGCTGGAAAAAGTCAGTTTTCATATCAAACCCAAAGAAGGGCAATGCCAAAGAATGTTCAGACTACTGCACAACTGCACTTATCTCACATGCTAGCAAAGTAATGCTCAAAATCCTACAAGCTAAGCTTCAACAATACATGAAGTGAGAACTTACAGATGCACAAGTTAGATTTAGAAAAGGCAGAAGAACCAGAGGTCAAATTGACAACATCTGTTGGTTCATACAAAAGCAAGGGGAATTCCAGAAAAACATCTACTTCCAATTCACTGACTATGCTAAAGCATTTGACTGTGTGGATTATAACAAACTGTGAAAAATTCTTAAAGATATGGGAATAGCAGACCACCTTACCTGTCTCATGAGAAACCTGTATGTGGGTCAAGAAGCAACAGTTAGGACCAGACATGAAACAATGGACTGGTTCTAAATTGGGAAAGGAGTACGTCAAGGCTATATACTGTCACCCTGCTTATTAAACTGAAGGGTACATCATGTGAAATGCTGGGCTGGATGACACTCAAGCTGGAATCAAGATTGCTGGGAGAAATATCAATAACTTCAGATATGCAGATGACACCACTCTAATGGCAGAAAGCAAAGAGGAACTAAAGAGCCTCTTGAAGATGAAAGAGGAGAGTGAAAAAGCTGGTTTAAAACTCAACATTCAACAAACGAAGATCATGGCATCTGGTCCATCACTTCATGGCAAATAGATGGGGAAACAGTGGAAACAGTGACAGACTTTATTTTCTTGGGCTCCAAAATCACTGTGGACAGTGACTGCGACCATGAAATTAAAAGATGCTTGCTCCTTGGAAGAAAAGTTATGACCAACCTAGACAGCATATTAAAAAGTGGAGACATCACTTTCCTGACAAAGGTCTGTCTAGTCAAAGCTATGGTTTTTTCCAGTAGTCGTGTACGGATGTGAGAGTTGGACCACAAAGCAGGCTGAGTGCCAAAGAATTGATGCCTTCAAACTATGGTGCTGGAGAAAACTCTTGAGAATCCCTTGGACAGCAAGGAGATCAAACCAGTCAATCCTAAAGGAAATCAATCCTGAATGTTCATTGGAAAGACCGATGCTGAAGTTGAAGCTCTGATACTTTAGCCACCTAATGTGAAGAGCTGACTCATTATTAAAGACCCTGATGCTGGGAATGATTGAAGGCAGGAGGAGAAGGGGAGGACAGAGGATGAGATGGTTGGATGGCATCACTGATTCAATGGACATGAGTTTGAGTAAATTCCAGGAGTTAATGAAGGACAGGGAACGCTGGTGTGCTGCAGTTCATGGGGTCACAAAGAGTCAGACAAAACTGAGTGACTGAACAACAACAGAAATAACAGTGAGTAAAGACAATGATAAATTATATTGGTAAATCAGATATTTTGTTTTTAAAAAAATCTACTTGGTAGTGTTTACTTACAAAAATAAATGAATAAATAGCTCAATTACTTTATAATAGGATAATAAAGGGCTTATTAACTGGTAAGTTAAAATATGGTAGGGTCCTTTTTCATCTTCAGGGGAAAGACTGAATTGCTGAGTTAAGATTTCGTTAGAAAAATGTTAATGTTTTCTAAGAATTTAAGAATAGAATCTACTGATTCTAAATGAGCAAAGGAAAAACAAACAAATCTGTCTTTAGAAAACTGTCACTCCAAAGAAGCCCTAAGGGGACTTCCCTGGTGGTCTAGTGGTTAAGAACCCATCTTCCAATACAGGGGATGCAGCTTCAATCCTTGGTCAGGGAACTAAGATCCTGCATGCCGCAGGGCAACTAAGCCTGTGCTCTGAAGCCCATGTGCCACAGCTGAGGCCTGACACAGCCAAAAATAAATAGAATGATAGATAAGTTAAAAATTAAAAAGAAAAACAAAGAAGCGCTAACAGCAGGAAAAAAAGAAACAGGAACAAAAAGGAAAAGTGACAAAGAATTTACCTATTAAAAGGGAAAGGTTATCATCTTGGATAAATTTTAAAATCCACTTGTAGTCATCCATAAGAGAGAAAAAAGATGAAAAGAATAAAGCCATACTTGTTTTCCACTCTCAATCTGAAATTAAATACTGTTGATAGAATTGAAAACTTTTTACTGAATTTGCTTTGACAGCATGCTCCTCGACAACCCAGCCTCTTCTGAAATATTCATTCAACCTCTCTTTATATTTTTATGGACTTATATTTGTATGACTGCATCCCTGAACAATATATTTATTATTCTAACCTTAATATGGATGGGAATACTGTATCAAGTCTTCTACAACAACTTGCTTCAACATTATATTTGTGGGATTCATATATATGGGTTTTTTCATTGTTGCTGATGAATAGTATTCTATTATTTGAAAACACTATTTTTCATGTTGAATATTTAGGGGATTTTTCTCCAAGTTTTTGTAATTGCAAACAATGCTGCTATCAGTTTTCTTCTACAAATTTCCTTGCTCGCATATGTAAGAAATCCACTGGAGCATATAACAAAGAGTGAAACTGTTGGTTTATGACACATATTTATATACTCAGCTTTACCACATTTCATCAAATTGTGCTCCAATGTAGCTATCCCAGATCATTGTCCCACCACCAGCAATGAGAATTCCCATTAATTTGCATTCCCATTAATTTGGTATTGCCAGACTGCTTAGTATTTACCAAACTTATTGGTGTAAAATAGTTTCTAGTTGTGATTTTTATTTGCATTTTCTTGTATTTCAATGAGTTTGAGCATCTTTTATGATATGTTTATTGGCCAGTTGGTTTTTCTACTTTATGAATTTCATTTTCATATCTTTTGTCCATTTTCTCTTTGGTTTGTGAATGTGTCTTTTCCTGATTAGTAAGTAATCACTATATATTCTGAATGATAATTTTTTGTGGAATTTATGCACTTTGAATAAATTTTCCATTATTTTTTCACTTTCCTTGTGAGATCAAAACGTCTTAATATTAGCATCATCTAGTTTGCCAATCTTTCCTTGAATAAGATATTCTTTTAGAGTCTTAAAATTCTTCCTTAGATCAAGATCATGAAGACAAGTTTACCATATTTTCTTCAAAATGGCTAAGTTTTAGTCTGTTACATTTAGGTTCTTTGATATACCTGCAGCAGTGGTCAATGCAGAATTCTTACTTAGGCCGATATTATGAGCACAGAAGAAAAGTCTGTTGGGGAATAGTCTTGTCCGGTACCTTACTGATTCGTGTCCAAGGCCCTGTAGCTCTTTGTGATCTGCTCTCCCCTTTCTCACACAGGGTTACTTCCAGAAGCAAGCACGCTTCTGGAGCTCTTGGTTATTATTTAAAATTTTGCTTCCTTGTAAACCCACATCCTTTCTCTCCGTTAGCCTCTGGTAATTGACCATTCGTAAGATGGCACCCTCTTATCTCAGGGCAACCTATTGCACTAACTTTCTAGGGAAGACTTTACTCAGGGATTTCTGATCTTGCCTATAGTGTGACCTAGTCAGTAGTTTTATCCATCAAATTAAAAAAAAGAAAAGAGGAAAATAAACTCATTAGTTTAAGCTCTAGGTTAAAGTGATGTGCTCCACTCTACAACCATGGATGCTTTGACAAGCTAATAAATATACATTACTTACATTCAGTCAACGCATCTCTTACAATTCATTTTTACTAATTAAATTCCAGGAAGCAGAAAAAAAATAAAAGTTGGGTGGAGATACTTGGAAGACAATTTCATATGGGATTCAGAAGGAATCATGTAGGAAAAAATACGGCTCCAGAAGAGGTAGGATAGAAACTGAAGCTGTTTTCTTAATTGGCCTAAAGAAATCTCTTAGATCCTAGACGAACTTCCTAAAAGTAAAGATAAAAGACACTTAGTTCTGTTACTGCATCTGTGAGGATAATATCTGATGAGGTGATAATAGAGGAGTGAAAAAAGATGGTTTTATGTAAAATAAACAAAAATGAGGCTGAACAGTGAACTAACTCTCAGGATGTTAACACTTAGTCATATTGAAAACAATTTCTGTTGGAAGAAAACTGATAAATATCCACATGTCTGAATCTTCAGAAGATTTTGGATTATAAACTGAATTAACATCTTGAACGCTGAAGGGATCATTTATAATATTTTGATTGAGCTAAATTTTCAAAGAAGAAAAATGAAGTCAGATTAAAAAAAAATTATCTATTTGGTGATTTGGTCCACAAATTACAAATATATATGATAACTTACATGGAAAAAAATAGAAAATGAAGCAAATCAAAAGAGTAATAAATATAAATGTTATCATTTCATAATAGTTTATAATATTCAGATTTAAGACATATGGTTAAGGTGTAGCAATTCTCCATAACTTGGAATTTTAAAAATCTCTCTATAGCATACACACAATATATGCTATGAGTGAAATACACATTTACTTAAATGTTTAGAGGAGCCCCCTGTTTCAGATAAGAAAAGCTGCTTATACACATGCAACTGATTCAGATAATATTTGTAAAACATTTTCTAAGATAGGCAGATGGGAAAACTTTACTACTATGGTATTTCACCATGACAAGAGAGACACTCTTGCAAAGAATATCACACCCATCTTATCTTTTTATTGTTTGAAAATCAAAAGATTAAAAACCTATTAGATGAGTCCTTGGTTCAATTTGTGCTTTAACTGGTCCACAAGACATTTTTCAGAGGTCAAATTATTGAAAACAGAGAGCATATTGCAAGTGAATAACACTTTCTACTAAAAAAAAAAAAAAATTCTCAAATATCTGGTATAATGTTCTGTACTCTCAAAGCAGATATATCATGCTTTACAGATATATGTTCTATTAAACTTTAAATTAAGTTTGAGTATTTAAACTCTACTTTATGATTTTTATAATAAAAATGAAGCATAGTACCAGGGACATATCCTTGACAAAAATTTGATTCTTTTAATAAAGAAATTTAGAAAGTGACTAGTCAATTATATAAAATTATATAATCTAATTATGACAACATTATGGAAAAGTTTATCACTTTCCATTCTTTATCACTTTCCATTCTCCTCAATCTTTTGTAAGCATTTTTTTTCTTGGCAAAGACGGTGAACTCATAGTCATTAACTAAAACACAAGCCCTTTTTTCTTTAATACATAATCTGTTTTGGGAATAGTTAAATAAAGGAATCACTTCAGCACTCATCAGGTCAAACTCCAGTGCTTTTCACCAAAAGCCTCTGTGGTTTAAAGTCACTTTTCATAGTAAGGTCAAAAAAACGACATACATCAGTAAACCCCTAAACCCTGCGGTTTTGCTAACTTTTTAAAATTATAGATGCGAAGAGTTGACTCATTGGAAAAGAATGGGAGCGATTGGGGGCGGGAGGAGATGGGGACGACAGAGCATGAGATGGCTGGATGGCATCACCGACTCGATGGGCATGAGTTTGAGTAGACTCCGGGAGTTGGTGATGGACAGGGAGGCCTGGCGTGCTGCGGTTCATGGGGTCGCGAAGAGTCGGACACGACTGAGCGACTGAACCGAACTGACTGAAAATATTATATCTCTAGGGCTTGTGAGCGCCTTATTAGCTTACTCTCAAATTTCTATATTATCTTAAAGTGTTAATAAATAAGCTTGAATATGCTGTAAAAAAGATAATATGTTACAAATAATGGTCATTAATAAACTCAGAATAATCTTACTAGTTATTCAACATTATACTAATCATAGTTCAGAACTTGCAATTGTTAATATGCTATAACTTTTATGGTACATAAACTAAGATGTGTCACTAAAATTGTAAGTCCTTCTATCACAAAAATGGGACTGAAATCTTAACTTCATTAGCTTTTTCAAACTTCATTAAATTAATCAGCTTTCAGTATTCATTAAGGTTTTTCTATTACTAGCCAAATGTTAATATATTGTTGTATTTATAATATGTTAGGGTATAATAGTTGTATTTAATTTTAATTGAATAATTTCTATCAAATTATATGCTATGAGATATATATTGCATGTGTGTATAATATACAATACACAAATATAATTTGATAAACATTATTCATGGTAATTGCTGCTTTATATTTTAGTTTATTATAATACATACATGTTCAATCAGTACAAATTATGTTTTATAGAATAGCTTACTCTTCTAGATTTTTTCAGGCATTTCCACAGTTAAGTGCCTTCAAGTTATCAAAATTAGGAGATTTTTAATGAGTAATATAAATTATAAGTGAAAAGGAAGAATGCCAATATATTGAAAGTTCTAATAAGCTACACATAAGCATGTAGTATGTTAAAACTGATTGGAGTTTTCTGATAATTTAAGTCAGAAACTCTCTGCTCAGTCTTTTCTGACTACTAGAAAATAGTTTTCTGTTAATAACCAAGAAATTTAAAATAGAAAGAGCATATAATGAGAACTAATAGATTACAAATAGAGTATAAGAAAAGAAAATAGAGTATAAAAGAAAATATAGTATAAGAAAATAGAGGATAAAAAGAAATCCTTTTATTTATAACAGCTTTATAGCTAAAATAATTTTACAGAGCTATGAAAAATTAATAATTTCTATTTTAAAAAGCATCAGGTACTTAGAATAGAATGGAGAACTAGTTTGTTCCATACTCTTCTGCAATTCCACAAATAATTTGAGCTTATAATTTAATTTGACAAACAATAACTCAATCTACATAGTTTCTAGCTACTAATTGGAGAAAGTGAAAAGTGAAGTGAAAGTGAAAGTTGCTCAGTTGTGTACGACTCTGCGACCCCATGGACTATACAGTCCATGGAATTCTCCAGGCCAGAATACTGGAGTGGGTAGCCTTTCCTTTCTCCAGGGGCTCTTCCCAACCCAGGGATCGAACCCAGGTCTCCCCATTGCTGGTGGATTATTTACCAGCTCAGCCAAAATGGAAGCCTAATTAGAGAATGACTAGATTTCTTGATAGAATGAATTATTAAATTATGCAATAGGATAAGCAAGATTTTTTCTTTCAAATCTTGTTCTTAACATCTAATATTATGTTTAAAGATAATGGTATGGTAAATGATTTATGTTTTCTTACTCAGCAATTAGTTGAGGCTAATATCTACATAGTGTGGTTATAACAGAATTTTCTGTGTACTTTTATTTTTAATAGACTTTATTTTTTAGAGTACTTTAGGTTCAGAGCAAAACTGATTGAAAGATAGTTTTCCACATAGCTCCTACCCCCATACAAGCATAGCCTCTCCCATTATTGACATCCCCTACATAGTGGTGCTTTTTTTTTTTTTTAATAATTGGTGAACATAGATTGACACATCATTATCACCCAAAGCCCACAGTTTACATTACATCTCACACTTCATGTTTTATATTCTATGGGTTTGGACAAATGCATAATGACGTACACCCACCATTATAGTATCCTACAGAGTAGTTTTACTGCCTTAAAAATCCTCTGTGCTCTGCCTGTTCACCCTTCTCTCTCACCTAACCTCTGGCAACTATTAAATTTTTTACTGCCTCTATGATTTTGCATTTTCCAGAGGCATATTTCATATGGTTGGAATCATTCAGTATGAAGTCTTTTCAGACTGGCTTCTTTCACTCTGTAATATGCATTCAAGGTTCCTCCATGTCTTGTTATGACTGGATAACTCATTTCTTTGTAATGCTAAATAATATCCCATTATCTGGATGTACCAGTTTATTTATCCATTCATTTACTGAAGGACATCTTGACTGTTTCCAAGTTTTAGCAATTGTGAAATAAGCTTTTATAAACAGACTTTTATGCAGACATGTTTTCACCTCCCTTGGGTAAATACCAGGGAGTTTGAGTGATGAGTCATATGGTAAGAATATGCTTAGTTTTATAAGTTGTAGCAGTTTTAAAATAATAGAATTTTAAGATAAACACTAGGATAACATTGGTATAATCAGATTTTAAAAATACAAAGAAAACTATACTGTCAAATTGTTTTTCTTGAGTGTAACTAAACAAGAAAATAAAAATTTAAAAAGTAAAAATGTTTTTCTACCACTTAAAAAATTAGATGCACAAATGCAGTCAGCTGATTATTCCAAAAACATGAAAAAAATCACCATTAAAACAAACATGTAGACAGTTCCATTTCCAATTATATGGCTACTTAGTTCATTCGGTAGATTCAGTGAAGACAACTAGAGTACCAGATAAATTAAAATAGACATTTTAAATATGGAGAGGTACTCACAGGAAAGTGAGAAATACTCAAGTCAAAGTCCGTCTGAAGGCAGGACTCTTCAGGTGACTTTTAAAGAAGTGGAAGCACTGAACTTGGCTTCCCATGGCCTCTTATGGCATCAGGGACTGGAATGGGTCTCTGGGCTTCTTTATCCGGTAGAGGAGTCTAAAAGGAGACAAATCCAACAAGCCTCTTTCCCTCAACTTCAAGACAAATGTATTATCTTGAATCTCAGTACTGAAAAAAGAAAACAGAAAAAGCAAAAGAAAAAACATATGTCTGCCTCTAAAATATCATAACCACAAGCCTATCTTACACCAGTTTGGAGTTAGAATTCATATTAGTATGATCTGAACAAACTCAGGTCAACATTTTAATTTTCTGTTACCTCAAATAGGTAATGCACTTAACTTCTAAAAACTAAGAGAAATTCTCTGAACATCTACTTTTAACCTAGTTCTCAAAGAATTTCTAATCGGATTCCAGAGAACTGAAAATCTTGACAAGTCACAGTAGAGAGGCAGTAGCAACAATAATAGGAAAATACTTTATATATAGGAATTGTCAGACATGGCAAATGAAATAAAACATGATAATTGTAAGATAATTGTGAAACAAATTTTTCAAGGAGTATGAAATTATAAAGAATAAGATGGCATGAATAAGCACATTTCACCTTTCCTACTGAGTGCATCTATGAAACCAGGACAGAATGCATGGATCAACTGTTCAGTTCAGTCCCTCAGTTGTGTCCGAGTCTTTGTGATCCCATGAATCACAGCACGCCAGGCCTCCCTGTCCATCACCAACTCCTGGAGTCCACTCAAACCCATCTCCATCGAGTTGGTGATGCCATCCAGCCATCTCATCCTGTCATCCCCTTCTCCTCCTGCCCCCAATCCTTCCCAGCATCAGGGTCTTTTCACATGAGTCAGCTCTTCACATCAGGTGGCCAAAGTATTGGAGTTTCAACTTCAACATCAATCCTTCCAATGAACATCCAGCACTGATCTCCTTTAGGATGGACTGCAGTCCAAGGGACTCTCAAGAGTCTGCTCCAACACCACAGTTCAAAAGCATCAATTCTTCTGCGCTCAGCTTTCTTCACTGTCCAACTCTCACATCAATACATGACCACTGGAAAAACCATAGCCTTGACTAGATGGAACTTTGTTGGCAAAGTAATGTCTCTGCTTTTAAATATGCTATCCAGGTTGGTCATAACTTTCCTTCCAAGGAGTAAGTGTCTTTTAATTGTGGCAAGCCTAAAATTTTTTTGCAGTAGGCAGGATGGAGACGAACACTACAATTTCAAAGTAACACTGAATAGACAGTGAGTTTACAATTTCTTTTCCTCCAGTACTTTTGCAGTGCAGCTGTAAACTCATGAGTGTGACCTGTAGCAGAGTGAGAGCTTTTGGATAAGCTCTCTAGTTCTCGTCTTGAAGACCAGAAACAGGAACTCCTATTGCTGAGAGGAAATACAGAAATTCATCATTATTTTTTTTCCTCGCTGCTTGGTCCTATATTCTTGCCCCAGTCTTCAGGGAACTCTTTTGCAGGAAAGACAGAGATATACAGAAAGCTGAAAAGGCTAAAGCTCTGAGGGAAGGACACTTTTTTCTCCTTTGGTTGTAGTCGTAGCTTCAAAAGAATAGGACTGGCTCATTGCTTTATATGTCTCTCTGTCCTCATTCCAGTAAAGCCAGAGTGTGGGTCCCATCATGGAAGTACATCACAGAGGATGATAAGTGGTTTCACTAGAGATCCTCACCAAAACCTGAAGCCCCTGGAAATCAAAGTACAGGGGGAGATCATGGAGAGGAAGGAGCTTATAAAAGTGATCCAAAAATATAATTTAGGAAAATCAGGGCTTCTCCTTAATCTGTATATGCATAGATCTCATCCCAATGGTTTTAAAAACTAAACTAATAAGCTAGAGTAGGTCTGGGACTGACCACTATGTGGCACACATCCAAGAGAGAATTAAGTGCATAACAATGGTTTTAAAAACTTAACACTAAAACCATAGCTCACAAGGTGTAGATTAGGACGTGTGGTCTGAACTCACTAAAACAAAAATACCAATATTCTGCATAGAGTTCAAATAAGAATTAAAGTCTCTTAAAATAATTCACAATATGTCTCAAATGACTTGGCATAGAAAGAACCACAAATACTTCAATTCACCTGGGAAAAGACAATCAATAGACACCAATGTTATGAGGATACAAATGTTGGAAATATCTGACAGAGACTTCAATGTAGCTATTATACAAATGCTTCAAGAAGCAATCATGAACACTTGTGCAGTAAGTGTTAAACTAAAAAGTTTCCGCGAAGGAATTAAGAATCAAATTGAAATTTTAACATTGCAAAATATAACAGCCACCTCCCCCTTCCCCAGTCTCATTGAGTGGGCTCAGTAGCTGAATGAACATGACAGAGGAAATAGTCATTCAGTAAACTTGAAGACTGAACAATATAAATAATTTAATCTGAACAATAGAGAGAAAAACACTGAGAAAAATAGTCTCAGAAATCAGTGGGAAGCATAACAATATACCAATAGAATTCCAGAAAAATAGGAGAAATAGGATAGTGATGAAAAAAAGATTAAATAATGGCTGAAATCTTCCCATGTTTGGGGAAAAAACATCGAACAAAATGAAACGTACCAACAACCATAAATCCAGAGGTTCAAGAAGCTAAGATTGAAAAAAAAAGCGAAAGTGTTAGTTGCTCAGTCATGTCTGACTCTTTGAGACCCTGTGGACTGTAGCCCACTAGGCTCCTCTGTCCATGGAATTCTCCAGGCAAGAATAATGGAGTGGGTAGCCATTCCCTTCTCCAAGGGATCTCCTCAACCCAGAGATCAAACCCAGGTCTCCTTTACCATCTGATCCAGGTGAACCCAAAGAAATCTATGCCCAGATACAGCATGCTAAAATCCCAAGATAAAGAAAAAATGTTGAAAGCATTCAAAGAAAAATGGCACATCAATTAAAGAGGGAAAGCACATTCGCACAACTGAGATTTCTTATCAGAAAACCATAAAAAGCAAAAAGAACCGGAATAAAATTCTTAAAATGTTGAAAGAAAAAACTGTCAACCTAGAATTTTTATCTAAATAAAGTATTCTTTGGTAGTGAATGTAAATTAAAAATATTCCCAGATGAAGAAAAACTGAGAGATTTATATCTATCTTCTTTGAAAGAATTTTCTAAAAGGAAGCTTTTCAGAAAGAAGGAAAATGATTCAAGAAAAATACTTGTGACTTGAGGAATGAAGGATGAGCGACAGAAAGAGTAAGTATATAGTCTTGAATTAGTCTTAAATTTTTTAACCCAAAGGAGACTGGAAATGGGAAGCAGAATAATGCAAAGTAAAGGGAACAAACAGAAAAAACAGAAAACAAACAAACAAAAAATGATAGTTTTAAATCTAAACATATCTATAGTTATATTAAATATAAGTGATCTGAAGATACCTTTTAAAAAGCAAAGATGGTCAGAACAAATTTAGAAAATTAAATTAAAATTTTTAATTACTTTCTAAAAATAGTCACTTAAAATATAATGCTATAGGTAGGTTGAAATAATGATGAGAAATGATATACTATGCAAGAACTAGTCAGAAGAAAACTGGACTGACTATGCAAATATAACAAAGCAGACTTCAGAGCAAAAAACATTGCCAGGAATAAAGGACATTACATGATGAAAAAAAAAAGTTTCGATTTACCAAAACGCCATAATAATTCCCAGTGTATATTAACCTAACAACAGATATTCAAAATATACAAAGCAAAAACCTACAGAGCTAAAATAAAAGATAGAGACATTCAAAATTACAGTTGAGGACTTGGACAGTCCTTTCTCGGCAATAAATAAAAGTACTTAAAAGAAAGTCAGCAAGGATATAGAACAAAATAATGCTACCAGCTAGCTTGATTTACTTCATATTTATAGAACTCCATCCAAGAACAGCAAAATAAACTTTCTTTCTGGGAGCACATGGAGTATTCACCAAGATGGATGAGATTCTGGATTATAACACACACATTGACCAATATATAATAATGGAAATCATACAAAGTATGTTCTTTGACCATACTGGAATTATACTAAAAACAAATGACAAAAAGAAAACAAGAAAATCTCTGAACACTTGAAAGTTTAAGTTCATGATTCAAAATAATCTATGCCTCAAATAGTCTGTCTCAAAGAAAATTAGAAAATATTTTAATTGAATGAAAATGAAAATATAACATAGTAAACTCTATGGAATTCAGTTAAAGCAGTCTTCAAAGGGGAATTTGTAAATGTTTATAACATAAAAAAACAAAATTTAAAACTTCTGCCCTGTGAAAAATAATGGCAACAGAATGAAAAGATAAACCATAGGCTTGAATAAAATATTTGCAAAACACATTTAATAAAGGGTTATATAAAAATATACAAAAAACTCTTAAAACTGAACAATAAGAAATTAACTGGATTAAAATAAATGGGCAAAAGACCTTACAATATCCCACCAAAGGAAGTATACAGATGCAAATAAGCATATGAAAAGATGTTTCACATCATAAAACATTCAGAAAAATGCAAATTAAAACAAGACATCACCACACACCTAATACAATGGCCATTATCTGGAATATCTACAGCAAATGCTGATGAGGAGGTGAACAGTAGGTTCTTATACATTGCTGGTGGGAATGTGAAATGGTGCAGCCATTTTGGAAGACAGTTTGACAGTTTCTTAGAAAACTAAACATACTCTTACCATATGAATCAGCAAATGCATTCTTTGGTATTTACCCAAAGAAGCAGAAAACTTACAACCACACAAAAACCTGCACACAGATGTCTATAGAAGCTCTATTCATAATTGCTAAAACGTGGAAACAACCAAGACGTCCTTCCATAGGTGAATGACTAAATAACCTGAAGTACATGCAGACAATGGAACATTATTCAGTGCTAAAGAGAGATGCACTATCAACACATTAAAAGGTACAGAGGAGCCTTACATGCATATTACAAAGTGAAAGAAATCAGTCTGAAAAGATCATACTCTGTATAATTCCAACTACATGACATCCTGGAAAAGGTAAAGCTATAGAAACAATAAAAAAGATTACTGTTTAGCAGGGCTTGAGTGGGGAGAGAGATGAATAGAGCGCAGAGAATTTTTAGGGCAGTGAAACTACTCTGTAATGATACTATAATGATGGATACATGTCATCATACATTTGTTCTAACTCACAGAATTACAGTACTAAGAGTAAACCATAATAAGCTTTGGGTAATTATGATGTATCAATGTAGATTCATTGACTGTAACAAACATACCATTCTAGTAAGTAGTGTTGATAACGGAGATCACAGATGTGTGGGGATAAGCAGGGATATGAGAAATCTCTGTATATCCACTCAGTTTTGTTGTGAAATTAAAACTGTTCTTAAGTTCTTACTAAAAACAAAGCAAATAACAACAACAGCAAAAAATTTATGATGACATCAAAACAGGAAGTAACTAGAAATGACTTTAACAAAAGATGTGCCAGACCTTTGTGTGTGATATTATTAAACCTCAGTGAAACAACTTAAAGAAGATCTAAGTAAATACATACTAGGATTAGAAGATAACATATGGCAAAACTGTTAACATTCCTCAAATTAATCAATAAATTCAAGCAACGCCAATCATATTGTCAAATGTTTCTCTATTGTATTTGATTTGCAGGTTAGAAGATTTTATTTGGTAGTTTAAGGGCCAATAATAACTAAGAAAATCTTAGAGAAAAAGACAGAATTGAG
This sequence comes from Dama dama, assembly GCF_033118175.1. Taxonomy (NCBI): domain Eukaryota; kingdom Metazoa; phylum Chordata; class Mammalia; order Artiodactyla; family Cervidae; genus Dama; species Dama dama. Next base: position 6,111,998 of record NC_083699.1, on the reverse strand, counting down.
ATTTCCCTAGTAGATAATAAAATGTATGTAATATACTGACAGTGCAGTATGTACATAGGATAAAACATTGCAACCAGTTAAAAAGTCCAGAAACAGACCATCGTTATATAAACTCTTGATATATTACAAGGATAACATGTAGTTATGTATAGAAAAAAGTGACCTTCCAATACTGGTACTGGAATGACTATCAGAGAAAGAAAAAAAATCAATTTTTCTAGCTCACTTTATACATTAAAAAATCATCTTCAAGTGTACTAAATAACTAAACATGATATATTTTAAAGATTTTGAGTTTAAAAGTTATTTTAAATAAGGTTTGAAAGATTTTTTGACTGTAATACACAATGTACAAGTCTCATAGGAGAAAGTGATATATCCATTCACATTAAAGTTTAAAACGTATCTTCATCTAGACACTGTGAAGAAAGTAAAAAGCAAATAAAAACAAATAAAGAAGAAAGTTTTTACTATCTATAACAACTAAAAACCTGGAATTCAGATTATATAAATTTATCATATAAATCACTAAGAAATTTACAACCAATAGAAAATCAAGTAGCCTTAAATAGTGTATACCAAAAAGGAAATGAAAACTAGTCAATAGCATGAAAAGATGTTCAATGTCATTAGTAATAAAAAGCAAATGCAAGTTAAGACCATGGAGTCACCATTTCTCACCCAAATTTTCAGGCAAAAAGTTAAAAATTTGACACTATTACATATAAGCGCACACATAGAACAATAGGAACTTTGGTACAATGGTAGTGTGATGTACAAATTGACTCAAACACTTTCAAAAACAGATTGGCATTCCACAGGAAAGGTGAATGTACACATAATGTGTGCTCTCCAGATTTCATTCGTGGAGTAAATATGTAAGAATGTCAATAAAAAATTACACGAAAGCCAAAATGTCCATCAAAAACAGAATGGAAAATAATCTTAAAATGGAATACTACTTAGTGGGGTAACTGAACGAAGGACAGCTACACACACAAATGAGTCTCCCCTAAATCTCATACTAATTGAATAAAATAAATTTGACAAAGACGCTATAGAATAGTTTATATTCATCAAGCTCATAGAGGGAAGAAATATATTGATAAGTAGTAAAATTATAATGAAAAGAAAATTCAGTTGCATTCAATTCAGTCGCTCAGTCATGTAAGACTCTTTGTGACCCCATGGACTGCAATATGCCAGGCCTCCTTGCCCATCACCAACTTCCAGAGTTTACTCAAACACATGTCCATTGAATCAGTGATGCCATCCAACCATCTCATCCTCTGTCGTCCCTTTCTCCTCCTGTCTTCAAACTGTCCCAGCATCAGGGTCTTTTCAAATGAGTCAGTTCTTCACATCAGGTAGCCAAAGTATTGGAGTTTCAGCTTCAGCATCAGCCCTTCCAATGAATATTCAGGACTGACTTCCTTTAGGATGGACTGGTTGGATCTCCTTGCAGTCCAAGGGACTCTCAAGAGTTTTCTCCAACACAACAGTTCAAAAGCATCAATTCTTCAGCACTCAACTTTCTTTATAGTCCAACTCTCACATGCTTACTTGACTACTGGAAAAACTTTAGCTTTGACTAGATGCACCCTTGTTGGCAAAGTAATATCTCTGTTTTTTAATATGCTGTCTAGGTTGGTCATAACTTTTCTTCCAAGGAGCAAGTGTCTTTTGATTTCATGGCTGCAGTCACCATCTGCAGTGATTTTGGAGCCCCCCAAAATAAAGTCTGTCACTGTTTACACTGTTTCCTCATCTATTTGACAGGAAGTGATGGGGCCAGATGCCATGATCTTAGTTTTCTGAATGTTGAGCTTTAAGCCAACTTTTTCACTCTCCTTTCACTATCATCAAGTAGGCTTTTTAGTTCTTCTCTGCTTTCTGCTATTAGTGTGATGTCATCTGCATATCTGAGGTTATTGATATTTCTCCTGGCAATCTTGATTCCAGCTGGTGCTTCATCCAGTCCAGGGTTTCTCATGATGCATTCTGCATACAAGTTAAATAAGCAGGGTGACAATATACAGCCTTGATGTACTCCTTTCCCGATTTGGAACCAGTCCATTATTCCATGTCCAGTTCTAACTGTTGCTTCTTGATCTGCATACAGATTTCTCAGGAGGCAGGTCAGGTGGTCTGGTATTCCCATCTCTTTAAGAATTTTCCACAGTTTGTTGTGATCCACAGAGTCAAAGGCTTTGGCATAGTCAATAAAGCAGAAATAGGTGCTTTTCTGGAACTCTCTTGCTTTTTCAATGATCCAACAGATGTTGGCAATTAGATCTCTGCTTCCTCTGCCTTTTCTAAATCCAACTTGAATATCTGGAAGTTCACAGTTCACATACTGTTGAAACCTGGCTTGGAGAATTTTGAGCATTACTTTTCTAGTATGTGAGATGAGTGCAATTATGCAGTAGTTTGAGCATTTTTTGGCATTGTCTTTCTTTGGGATTGAAATGAAAACTGACATTTTCTAGTCCTGTGGCCACTACTGCATTTCCCAAATTCTCTGGCATATTCAGTACAACACTTTCACAGCATCATCTTTTAGGTTTTGAAATAGCTCAACTGAAATTCCGTCACCTCCACTAGCTTTGTTCATAGTGAAGCTTCCTAAGGCCCACTTGACTTGGCATTCCAGGATGTCTGGCTCTAGGTGAATGATCATGCCATCATGATTATCTTGGTCAAGAAGATCTTTTTTGTATAGTTTTTCAGTGTAGTCTTGCAACCTCTTCTTAACATCTTCTGCTTCTGTTAGGTCCATACCATTTCGGTCCTTTATTGAGCCCATCTTTGCATGAAATGTTCCCATGAAATTTCTCCCTTGAAGAGATCTCTAGACTTCCCCATTCTATTGTTTTCTTCTATTTCTTTGCATTGATCACTGCGGAAGGCTTTCTTCTCTCTCCTTGCTATTCTTTGGAACACTGCATTCAAATGGGTATATCTTTCCTTTTCTCCTTTGCCTTTCACTTCTCTTCTTTTCTCAGCTATATGTAACGCCTTGTCAGACAACCATTTTGCCTTTTTGTGTTTCTTTTTCTTGGGGATGGTTTGATCACTGCCTCATGTACAGTGTCACGAACCTCTGTCCGTAGTTCTTCAGATACTCTATCAGGTCTAATCCCTTGAATCTATTTGTCACTTCCACTGTAAGGGATTTGATTTAGGTCATACCTGAATGGTCTAGTGATTTTCCCTACTTTCTTCAATTTAAGTCTGAATTTGGCAGTAAGGAGTTCATGATCTGAGCCACAATCAGCTCCCAGTCTTGTTTTTGCTGACTATATAGAGCTTCTCCATCTTTGGCTGCAAAGAGTATAATCAATCTGATTTCAGTATTGACCATCTGGTGATGTCCATGTGTAGAGTCTTCTCTTGTGTTGTTGGAAAAGCATGTTTGCTCTGACCAATGGGTTCCCTTGGCAAATTTCTATTTGCTTTTGCCCTGCTTCATTCTATATTCCAAGGCCAAATTTGCTTGTTACTCCAGGTATTTCTTGTCTTTCTACTTTTGCATTCCAGTCCCCTACAATGAAAAAGGCATCTTTTTAAGGTGTTAGTTCTAGAAGGTCTTATAGGTCTTCATAGAACCATTCAGCTTCAGCCTCTTCAGCATTACTAGTCAGGGCATAAACTTGGATTACTGTGATATTGAATGGTTTGCCTTGGAAACAAACAGAGATCATTCTGTCGTTTTGGAGATTGAATCCAGGTCCTGCATTTCAGACTGTTTTGTTGACTATGACAGCTACTCCATTTCTTCTAAGAGAATCTTGTCCACAGTAGTAGATACAATGGTCATCTGAGTTAAATTCACCCATTCCAGTCCATTTCAGTTCGCTGATTCCTAAAATGCTAATGTTCACTCTTGCCATCTCCTGTTTGACCACTTCCAATTTACCTTGATTCATGGACCTAACATTCTAGGTTCCTATGAAATATTGTTCTTTACAGCATCAGACTTTACTTCCGTCACCAGTCACATCCACAATAGGCTTTGCTTTGGCTTTGGCTCCATCTCTTCATTCTTTCTGGAGTCATTTCTCCACTGATCTCCAGTAGCACATTGGATAGCATAGTGTCCAGGAGTCTCCAGCAGAGGCGTGGGTCAGCAGTGGCCTGCTGCAGGTCTGGGGACACTGAGAGCAGCAGTGCATGCCTGGGACCTTTTGGAGGAGGTCCCATTATCTTCATTATCTCCACCATAGTTTGGTCTCAGGTCAAATGACAGGGAGGGAACATAACCTTGCCCATCAACAGAAAATTGGATTAAAGATTTACTGAGCATGGCCCTGCCCATCAGAACAAGACTTGGTTTCCTTTCCGTCAGTCTCTCCCATCAGGAAGCTTCCATAAGCCTCTTATCCTTCTCCATCAGAGGGCAGACAGACTGAAAACCACAATCACAGAAAACTAACCAATTTGATCGCATGGACCACAGCCTTATCTAACTCAATGAAACTATGAGCCATGCCACATAGGGCCACCCAAGATGGATGGGTCATGGTAGAGAGTTCTGACAAAATGTGGTCAGCTGGAGAAGGGACTGGCAAACCACTTCATCACTCTTGCCTTGAGAACCCCATGAACAGTATGAACAGTATAAAAGAAAACTGGATGATTACTATAAAAGGCAAAATGATAACAACCTCTGGGTGGAGGGTGAGAAGGTGATGCAACTGGGGAGAGGAACACAGGGGAATTTTGCAAGAACTGACAGCAAACACAAAGGTGCATGATTTATTAAAACTTCTTAAGCCAAAATACATATTCATACACTCTTCTCTATGATATACTTTTTTCCCTCTTTTTAAAATTTAAATATATTAAAAAAATTTTTTTACAATGTTGTATTCATTTCTGCCATATAACAATGCAAATCAGCCATAATTATACATACATCCCCTCCCTCCCTAGCCTCCTTCCCCTCCCCCCACGCCATGCCTCCAGGTGATCAGAGCGCACCATACTGGGCTCCCTGTGCTACACAGAATCTTCTCTCCAGCTATCCATCTTATACCTGACAGTGAATATATGTTGATGCTACTTTCTCCATCCATCTCATTCCCTTCCTCCCCCACGGTATTCACAAGTCCATTCTATGATATACTTTTAATAAAACAAATGGAAAACTGTGTAGTAAAGTAAATAAATTTTTTGAGATCCCCAAACTGAGTTACTGCACTTGTTCAAAATGTTGCAACCTGACATATTAATAGAATCTTTGCTCATAATTTTTTTCCATCTAACATATTCTAGATTTCAATTCTTGACTCTCCTGATGCCAAGATATAATTATACTATGGTATGTTGTTTAACCATGTGTAATTAAAATGACACCATTGAATTGTGGTAGTGTGTAATGTTTTCCAACTGTTAAGAGGTTGAGGATATAATTTCATGTTGCATATATGCTCCTGAAGACTATTTCATAGATTTACATAATACTAGAAAGATCTCCTTCATGTTACTAAAATTATAGATTAGAAATGAGCTATTGTTTGGTACAGAAGTCAGGAGACTGCTTCAAGAGTACTACTAATACATTTTGGGAAACACTACTCAGGCCTAAAAGGGCCAGTTTGTGAAGCCAGAATTGCCATTACTGCTGTTTTTGTGCAGTTTGGCATAGCAAAATTTGCTCAGCCGTGTCTGACTCTTTGTGACCCCATGGACTATATAGTCCATGGAATTCTCCAGGCCAGGATACTGGAGTGGGTATCCTTTCCCTTCTCCAGGGGATGGTCCCAACCCAGGGGTCAAACCCAGGTTTCCCACACTGCAGGCGAATTCTTTACCAGCTGAGCCACAAGGCTAGCCCAAGAATACTGGAATGGGTAGCCTATCCCTTCTCCAGCAGATGTCCCAACCTGGGAATCAAACCAGGGTCTTTTGCATTGCAGGTGGATTCTTTACCAACTGAGCTGGGGGAAGCTCAGTTTGGCATCAGTCAAGGACATATTTGGGGCTATGCTGAGAAAGGAAACCTTGCCCAGTGGACTAGAATTGGAGCTTAAGTGGGTAAGGGGAGAAAGTTCATAGCAACCAATTATAATCCGACATGTTTATTTCCTACCAGTGTCTTTTATAGAAGACTCTTTCACCCACTGTTTTCACATCTCAGTATGTCCTTTCTCATGATCCTTAAGATTATTCTATCCTTTAAAATGCAAGATTATTCTATATTTTAAAGCTAGAAAGTTTTTCTTTTAAAAACAAATAGATAAAACTCATATAAATTTCTCTGCAGATTACAGATCAATCTTTAGGATATCTGCTTCTCTTGCTACATCCTGTAAAATATTTTTTATTGCTAATTTATATCTACCTATAAATAGACACACTTTATCTTAAGATCTAAATTAATCATTATTTTGCATAACAGGTAGAGAATGAAGTTTTACTATGACACTAGTAGGACTAGAGTTCTAGCCCCTTTCTGTGTAAGTCATGAATATATTTTAGGACTATTTTGCAGTGAGAATATAAGTAACAGTATTCTCACCAAGTAATACAATAGATACAGTGTTCTGAAAAGTCATGCTCTGTGCATTTAACTCAACTTGGCAGAAATCCCCATTCCTTCTATGGAGGATACTAATACTATGTATAGAAATTTACACAGAAAATATGCTTACAGACTTCTTGAGCTAGAGTTTAAAATATGCAACTTAAATTGGATCAATTTTATGTAAATATTCTGTGGGAATTAAAAGAACTTAGAATGGAACTTTGATAAACACTTACACATGCATCCCATATGCATATGAGTATATGAATGTGTGTGTTTGTTTACTTGTTTATTTTCCTTCTAAATCGTTCACCTTGGACAACCAGTTGAGATGAAATCAGCCTGATTCCAAAAGAAATGCAGCTTTCATTAAACAGAGGTACTACATGAAGGTAGGTCTCTGAAAAACCTAAGTATTAAAATCTCCAGAAATTATTGGCAAATTCTAAGCTATAATGTGATTCAAATTAAATGACTTTATCACAATTTTGTTTGTTTTGAGCAAACTGTACTGAACTAGTTGAAGATACATGCACACATACACACACATGCAGATCATTGGTGTATACCTAAATAAATTTTCCAAAACAAATACATCTTTGCAAACAGGACTTATATACACAGACAAAATATTATCATATCCCAGAAATTCCCCATATATTCCCTTTTAGTCACTAGTCTGTCCCCAAAGGAAGTCACTATTGAACTTCTAACACCACGAAAGTGAAAGTGTTAGTCACTCAGTCGTGTCCGACTCTTTGTGACCCCATGGACTGTAGCCCAGAGGTCTCTCTGTCTCTGCGATTTTCCAGGCAAGAATACTGGAGTGGGTTGCCTCTCCAGAGGATCTTCCCATCCCAGGAATCAAACCTGTAACACCATAGATAAAGTTTATTCATCTTTGAACCTTATGTAAGTGGAATCATATGGCATGTACAAATTTGTGCCTTTTTTCCTTGACTCAAAACTCTGTAAAAGTTTTCCATGTTGATTTATGTATTTATATTTTACTCATTCACATTGCTGTTTAATATAAAATAATGATTTTAAAGCATCAACTATCCATGACTATATACATTGTGTTAATGATATCGTATTTAGGAAAATACTACTTTGAGTGTCAGTAGCTTAAGCTGGCAGTATAACAGGGCGTAAAATTTGGGATCACAGGAGCTGGAGGCAAGGCAGTAGCAGAGGCTCTTATTAACTCTTCCCCTCCGTAAAAAGAAGGCTGACTTTACTCCTCAGTTCCTATAGCAAACTCCTATTATCAGGCTATGGTAATATACCTTATTCCTAATTTAGCAGACCCTGATGGTTGGCTTATCCAAGAACCACTAAAATTATTGTCCTTTCTTCTCTTTTCTCAATAGGGGCTGAAAAAGCCTGATATATATTTTCCCCCAATCTCTCATACTACTAAGGAATGACCATGTGATACAGTCCTGCCAATGAAGTAAATTTAAGAGGGAGTTTTGGGGGGTGATTTCTAGGAAAACTTTAATTTTTTTGTTAAAGAGCTAAATGTGGAGAGGTAACAACCCAGAATAGCCAATATCCAAGTCAATATTGAAAGAGAAGAACAAAGTTGGAAGACTGACAGTATCCAACTTTAAGATTTACTAAAAAACTTTTTAATGGCAGAGTAATATTCCATTGTGTATATGTACCATAGCTAAAAAACTATGGTTGGTGAACAAAATAGACAAATAGACTGATATACCACAACACAGAATACAGAAATAGATCCCTATAGTCAACCGATCTTTGACAAAGGAAGGGGAATACAATGGGGCAAATATAGTCTGTTCAATGAAAGGCACTGGATTTCTACATGCAAAGAAATAACCCCAGACACAGACCTTATATATGTTACGAGTTAACTCAAAATGGATCACAGATCTAAATGTGAGACACAAAACCATAAAAATCCTAGAAGATAACATAGGAAAAAACCTAAGTGACCTTGGGTATGGTGATGCCTCTTTACAACACCAAATTCTATCAAAAGAACTAATTCACAACCTGGACTTCATAAAATTAAAAACTTCTCTGCAAAAAAACAGTGGCATGAGGATGACAAGACAAGTTATAGACTAAAAGAAAATATTTGTAAGAGACACTTCTAATGAAGAACTGAACTTATATTTTACAAATGACAATAGAGAAACAAATGATCTGATTAAAAAGCAGGACAAAGACCTTAAGAGACCTTACCCCAGAAGACACATGCATATCTCATATTATTGTGCTTCACTTTCTTGCAGTTTGCAGATGCTGTATTTTTTTTTTTTTTTTTTTTACAGACTGAAAGGTTATAGCAAACCTATGTCAAGCAAGTCTACTGATGCTATTTTTCCAACAGCCTTTCCTCACTTCATTTCTCTAGGTCACATTTTGATAATTCTCAGAATATTTCAAACTTTATTATTATTATCATATTTGTTATGATGACCTGTGGTCAGTAATCTTTGATGTCACTACTATGACTTGCTGAAGACTCAGATAATGGTTAGCACTTTTTAGAAATAAAAAAAAGAAAACCTAGTTACTCAATCATGTCCGACTCTTTGCACCCCGTGAACTGTAGCCTGCCAGGTTCCTCTGTCCATGGGATTTTCCAGGTAAGAATACTGGATTGGGCTGCCATTCCCTTCTCAGGGGATTTTCCCGACCTAGAGATTAAACCCAGGTTTAATATGTGCTGCGAGCAGATTCTTTACCATCTGAGTTATCAGGGAAGACCTTTTAGAAATAAAGCATTTTTTAATTGAAATATATGCTTTTTAAAGACATAATGTTGTTGAGCACAATAGACTGCATCATAGTGTAAAAATAATTTTTCTATGCACTGGAAAATAAAAAATTCATGTGACTTGCTTTGTTTACATATTCACGTTACTGTGGTGGTCTGGTGGTCTGAACCTGCAGTATCTCTGAGATGTGCCTTATACAGTGGCAAATAAGCAAATTAAAACTTCAATATTACTACACATCTATTAGAATAACCAAAATCTTGAACTCTAACAACCAATGCTGACAAGGATGTGAAGCAACAGGAACTCTTATCCACTGATGGTGGGAATGCAAAGTGGTATAGCCACTTTGGAAGATAGCTGGATAGTTTCTTAGGAAACTAAATGTAGAGCCACCCTTTGCTATCTGACTGAGAATTGACTCCAGGACTCCCCTCACCCAAATATACCAAAATCCATGGATGCTTATGTCCCTCATATAAATGCATAGCATTTGTATATAACCTATGAGCATCCTCCCATATACCTTCAATCATATCTAGACTATTTATACTATTTAATACAATGTAAATACTATATAAATAGTTGTCAATACAGTGTAGCTTCTATGTGAATACTTGCCAGCGCAGGGCAAAGTCAAATTTTGCTTTCTGGAATTGCTTTTCTGGAATTTCTTTTTTCAAATATTTTCGATCCATAGTTGGTTGAATCCACAGATGTGGAATCTGTGAATATGAAGGATTGACTGTATTCACAGGTTTCACCTGTGTTTTACAGATCATATTACCACATGACACAACAAACTCAGCCCTTGTATTTACCCGAAGGAGCTGAAAATGTCCATCCAGACTAACACCTGCACACAGATGTCTATAACAGCTTTTTGCATGACTGCCAAAATTTAGAAGCAGCCAAGATGTCCTTAAGAAGGTGAATGATTAAATAAACTGTGGTCCATCCAGACAACGAAATGCAGGCATATTTCAGAGATATGACGGATTTGATCTCAGACTATCACAATAATAAAGTAAGTACTGCGGCAGAGTCACAAACCATAACACACAAGTTATATTTATACTCTACTGTCTATTAAGTGTCCAATAGCATTATGTGAAAAGGCTACACACTGTGTGATTCCAGCTATTCTGGAAAAGGCAATGTGCTTGGTACTATGTACTATTGTACCATGGAGATAGTACAAAGATGGGTAGTAAGTAGGGCTGGAGTGGGGAAAAGGATAAATGGGTAGAGCAGAGAGGGTTTTTAGGGCCGTGAACATACTTCGTTTGAGATCCCAACAGCTAGTATATGTCATTACACATTTGTTAAAACCCATAGAACTCATAGATTGTAGAACACCAAGAGTGTTCTACACCAAGAGTATCACACCAAGAGTGAAGCCTAAGGTAAATTATAAACTTTGGGCAATTATGATATAACATGATTCATCAATTAGAACTGAAGTGATTTAGCACATGCATGTGTGGGGTAAGGTATGTATGGAAAATCTCTGTACCATCTACTTGATTTTGTTGTAAACTTAAAACTTCTCTAAAAAATAATTAAATGAAACAAGAAAAAAAGAGATAAAAGAAGAGAGGGGATCATTGACTTCTTGAAAGACAACATCTTTATTAAAAATTTAAAACTCCATATTCATCCAAAAGATGAGCCATGCCTAGTTATGAAATAACTGAAATGCTTTCAGATGTTTTGCTTTTTAAAAACAATCTATGAATTTCTTGCTATGGTTGCACAACTTGAGCAAACATTCAAATATTTTAGTTTATCGCTTCTTGGCCTTTTGGCTAAGATCAAGTGTAGTATCTGTTCTTATCAGTTTAATATCTGATAAACTCTGGGGATTGGTGATGGACAGGCGTGCTGCAGTCCATGGGGTCACAAAGAGTCAGTCACGACTGAGTGAATGAACTGAATTGAGCTGAACTGAATGTCCTCTATTGAGAACAACATATTAAGTGGATTTTTGGAGCAGGAAGTTGGAATAGAGGCTTGCTCAGACAAATACTTTACTGTGTAGACTCTTCTTGGTCCACTGGAGAATTCTGGTGGTAGACTGCTAGCTAAAAGTGAAAGTGTTAGTTGCTCAATCATGCCCAACTCTTTATGACCCCGTGGACTGTAGCCCACCAGGCTCCTCTGTCCATGGAATTCTCCAGGCAAGAATAGTGGAGTGGGTTGCCATGCCCTTCTTCAGGAAATCTTCCCAACCCAGGGATCGAACCCAAGGCTCCTGCATTGCAGGCAGATTCTTTACCGCCTGAGTCACGTGGGAAGAGCCTTAGCTAGCTAGTGAAGTGCAAGTCGCTCAGTTATTTCCAGCCCTTTGTGACCCCATGGACTATATGGTCCATGGAATTCTCTAGGCCAGAATACTGGGGTTGGTAGCCTTTCCCTTCTCCAGGGGATCTTCCCAACCCAGGGATTGAACCCAGGTCTACCACATTGCAGGCGGCTCTTTACCAGCTAAGCCACAAGGGAAGCTAGCTGAGCACCTTGCTAAAATCCCCAGAGGTCAATGGACTTCAAACATGATTATTATCCCATCAGTAACAGAAAATAGCTTTTTACATCTTCCTTTAAACAGGTAGACTACTATAATCATAGTTCTGAAATGCTTTATTGTCTCATTAAATTAACAGTTTCCCACAGACTTTCGGTCTCTGGTTTTGGGGTTGAGATGGTAGGGGAAGAGCATTTAAAAGTCCTTTGCTCCTCTTGTTGAAAACAGAAACTTTTATTTGTACCTATTTATTTTTATTTTTAGCAAGCAACCCTTTATTTCTCCCTTGTTGGCTTTCTATGGCAACATCTAAGTAAGAATAAATTGGAGTTAACCTGTTTTCTTTTAATCAAAAGTAAATCTGATATCTTAGAATATAGATGGATATACCCCAATGAGTATTTCATGAGTATTTGGAGTCTTTCCTATCAAAAGACATCTTATTAACAGTCTATTTTTCTTATGTTTGTGATGAGACAGTATGCTGTATTGAGTTGACTTAAACAATGTAGTCAGAAAAGCTGTCCTCAAATCTTACTGTTAGTAATATTTTAATAGAGAACTTGAGGAATCATAAAAAAAAATGTATGTTAATAATTCTGCTTTGCTTCCTTGGAGAAACACTATTTTTTATAAAACTGAGAGCCCAATTAATGAATTTTTTTCATTCCTATTACATTTTATAGAAGGAAAATCAGAGAGTTTGGGGTTTTAAATAACAATTGTATGGTGTTTGTGAAGTTGAAAATTTTTCTGCATGCTCAGATCTCCTGTCTGATAAGTCTAGACAATTTTAATGAAACTCGTTTATTTAAACTACAGATCACATTGTGACGTGAAAATGATGGCAAATATTTCCCAGAAAAGCCAAAAATGAGTATTTATGAATATTTGTTCTTCTTGTAAACCACTAATTGTCAGCAGAAGGAATGCATCAAAGAGCTCTGATATAACCATTTTATGTAGATTTTGCATGGTATATTAAAACTTTAGAATTTGATAAATTTGGAAGATAGGAAAATAAAATCCCAGATGAAAACAAACACATGCAAAAATGCACATTTTCTAAATGATGAATAATAATATAGCTAAGACTCATGGACTTCGAGGGTTATTTATCAGCCTGTACTCAAGCATGGTGCAAGAGGAAAGTACTTATGCAGCACGTAAGCCAGCCTCTGACCAGCTCTGGCACCTAAACAGGAGGATTTTTGGAGCCACGAATGTCTTCTGCACAGATAGGGTTTTATTAGTGCCAGGGGCATGTCTTTTTCTACTTACATTTCCTGGAAAATAAGTACATATTTTGTAACCAGCCTATGAATAATGAAATACCTTCTCATGAATGGTGGACTTCAGAGAGCTCAGGATTCCAACCTGGGTAAACAAGGATATATTTGTATGCCGGTCTAAGGTTTATGTGTGTCTACGCTGCGTTCCACAAACCACCTCACAAAAAGGTTTCTGAATCCTCTTCTGACTCCCTCTTCCCACATTTCATGAAGGAATGTGTGTATGGAAGAGGGATGGCTCTTCACAGAAGGATTCTAGTCAAGTGTTTCTGTCTCGAAGTCAACCACAGGCTACTTTAGAAAGTAGAGCAATTTGGAACATTCTTTTGGAAAACTGGTAGCATTCTACTGAAAGATGGAAGAGAATAAGTGCTCTTAGTTCTTTGGAAAGATTTTAGAGGCTTCTTACTAATGGACAGGGTCAAAGACTTCGATGATTCTGAACTAGGATGAGAAAGAAGATTACTATGTTCTGAAAAGGAAGGAAGTAGAGGTAGAAATGAGTTGTGTTTATGATGTGTGGTCTGACCTCCCGATGTCTATGCTCCTTGTTTTATTGAGCATCTAATTTTTTGATTCCTTCAGACATGTGCTTAGTGAAATGTTCAAACCACCCCCATACCAATTTTCCCTCCCATACTACACCTCTCCCCACACACATACATAACTCAGATGGATAAAAGTCCCTCAGGGTTCCTTTCTTGAAGACAGAAGGTACAGTTGGTCTGCAGATCGTCAGTGAGATGACTCTGGCATCTCTCAATTATAGCCTCAATGGATTCCTTTGACTTCTCAGAGATTGGATGAGATGGAAACTATAGAGATAACTGTAACTAAAGAATCAACTTTTAAATTTCAGTTTTTGCTTAAAGAATTATACAAAAATAATCATGATTCATGTGTTGCTTAACATCTAGAAATTTAGATAGATACTGGCAACATTTACTACCCACTTGATTTTTTATTTTTCAAGCAGATTTGGGCTTTATTTTTCTCTCAGGTAATTCACTTACAATTTGATATGTCAGCAGGTGGCTATGGTGCCCGATCAAGGCATTCTTATCTGAAACGAGTGTAAATCATGCAAATAAAAACCCTAACTCAAAGATAAGAGGATATTCCCTATTCAAATATACAACTGTTCAAAGAGCAAAGAGATTTTTCTCTCTAAGAAAGTATAATGTGGTGTCTTTGATGTGTAACTTGACTAGTATCAATGTTCATTACTATAAAATCATTTTTATTTATTCATTAATTTTGAAATGATACTAATCTCTATACTCTCTGAAATATTTCAAAAATAGTAGTGAATTGTAACTTGTGTTTGTACTAATAGTGGCACCACTATAGGTGTTAAACAGAAATAACAGCTGTGCTTTTTTCTGAAATGAGTCTTAAATTTTGCAAGTCTTTGTTATGCAAGAGTCTCAGAGATACATCCATTGCATAAAATATGACCACCCTGTAATTAAGTGATCATTGTGAAATATTCCATCAAAACATACAAAGAAGAAAGTAAAAATCATCCATAAGCCTAACACTAAGAAATACACTTATGATCTTTAAAAAAAAATTTAATACATATAATTGCTGAAATGTTTAAGCAGAGTATTACTTATATATTTCTTATGATACAAAATTAAAGTCAGGTTAGAAGAAACACAACATCAGTTAAGTACCTCAATTACTTAAATACTACTGCTCCGTAACTATTGCTTACTTGAATCTATATCTACCCCCATTACTACCGTTAGATTTGAAGAAAACACAACTCCTGCATGCCTTCTGCCATATGATGGTGCTCCTAGATCCCTTCACTCTTCTAAATATCAAAGTCCTTGACTCTACTTCCAAAATACACCTCAAATTCTCTCACAGTCCTTCATTTTTGCTGCCACTGCCCTTGTCGAACTCTCCATCATCTTGTACTTAGTTTAATGTTAAAGTCTCCCCACTAGTCTCCTTGCTTCAACTTCTGCCCCTTTGGGACTTCCCAGGTGGGCCAGTGTTTAAGACTCCCTGCTTCCACTGCAGGGGTTGGCTGATTGATCCCTGGCTGGGGAACTAAGATCCTGTGTGCTGGTGGTATGACCAAAAAAATAAATAAAATAATATTGCCTCTCCATTCAACAGTCAAAAATGGCTGATAATAAATGACTGGGTTTGTTTGTTTAATCATTCATGAATTTGCACCTACTTCAAGGCTAGTAGTTTCCTAGGCACTGGGGGTAAATCAGTGAACAAAATGAAGTTCCTTTTTTCATGCCACAACTGATAGGTTCTTGAATTCCTATGCTTTCTTGGGCTCCATGTTCTTGCTCAGGGCACTCACTCTGCCTGGAAGGACTTTTTCTGAGTCACATCCTTGCTTGGATTACTTGCACCAGTGTTTCTTCAAGATTAACGAAAATGGTAACCTCTTTGAGGAATACTTCTGTGTCTCGCACCCTACCAGGCTACGTTAATGCAAATATTTGTGCTTTTTAACATTTTCTATGCATTCCTGTCTCTCAGCACTTGCACTGTATCATCATAGTTAATTACCTCTCTGTCTTCCTGCATTAGACTGTGAAATCTTCCTAAGAGGGGGACTCTGTGTTTCCACTCTTGTTTATTAGATCATAACATGACCCATGACCTAACTGCATTATTGAAAGGCTGTTGAGACAAAACATTTAGACAGTTTAATTTCAACATCACACAGATATGAGGCAGCAAAAAAAAAAAAAAAAAAATCTAATGAAGAGTCTCAGGTTCAGAGGTCCATTCTGGGCTTTTTCTTTGATATTTTCTGGACAAGCTTTAGAATCTGGCTGATTCTGAATGCCTCTAATTAAGGTAGGGATCACATAAGCAGAAAACAAAGACAGCCAATGTGTATGCTCAATTGCTCAGTCATGTCTGACTCTGCAATCCTATGGACTGTAGCCCACACCAGGCTCTTCTGTCAATGGGATTTCCCAGGTGAGCATACTGCAGCGGGTTGCCATATCCTTCTGCAGGGTACCTTCCTGACCCAGTGATCGAACTTGTGTCTCATGTTTCCTGCATTGGCAGGCAGGTTGTTTACCACTAGCGGAAGACAGCCAATATCAAACCCATTTTTACCCTTCCTGCTGGGTGATTCTCTGCAAATTGTGTAAGTGTGAGATACACTTTTCTCATTTACATCTCAATAATTAATATGGAGGTCATGAAATATCTAGTTGGTTTTCTTCCAGGCAAATGAAAATGTTCATGCTAATAGTGAGATATCCATGCAATGTGAGCTTTTATTTCAGTCACTGGTAATTTTCTGACTGTTCTTGAAGTCTGGATCTATCTTTTAGGTCTATTCATCTCCATCCTCTTATTTTTCCAGGCACAGGAATGTGGTAGGGTGTGTTAGACAGTGGTTTACAGTCAAACATAATTGGTCAGATCTCTCAGAGAATATGTTTTTCTGAGATTCTGTCTGCGGAAAGAACATTGAATCCACATGTGTTGTTTTCTCTTGTTGCCATTGACATCCAGAAGTCAACAGCTGGTCTGTTTTTAGCTTTTTAAAAACTTTTCTTTCTTTTTGTTTTAATGTGGCTTTCCTATTTTTCTAAACTTACCCCAGATGCCAAGATTGCTTCAATTCTAGCCTTTTCTCCAGGGCTTTACTTTGTATGGACAATGGGGTCAGAGCATGATTGTTATCACTTTCCTCTGTAAAGTGAAGCTGATAATCCTTATGTTTTCTTAGGCTTATCTAAAGACGAATTGGCTGTTTAAAACTGTTTTAAAGTTGAATTTTATGCTTTTCTAATTGAAGGAGTATTTTTAAAAATAATTGAAAAAAATTGACTTTATACACCAGAACAAAAACATATTCTTCTTCTTGGCTCAGGATTCATTGGCTTGATTTTGCAAAGGCCAAAGACTCATTTTGTTAGTGTTGAATTTATTCATCTTCTTAATCTTGGCTCAGAATATGTAATCTTTGTGTGGGGACTGGAGATTGGAGTCTTAAGGATACACCTTCGTGTTTTAACAGGAAGGAAAAAAGATTCATATTAAAACTTGCCTTAGATTTAATAGTGATCACTCTCCAGAAGAACATAACTCTATGTTTAGAGGGAAAAAAATGACTAGAGGCTCTCACCAGCCCAAGTTTCAATTCTAAAAGAACAAAAATACTCAATTTAACCTGAACCCATGTGAATTTCTTGAATCTCAGCCGAGCTTCTTTTACAACTGGAAAGTACTGGGACCACCCCGAAAAAACAGACGATGATTTTGCCTTAAAAAATCATTAAATAAATATTGATTTCTCAGGAGAAAAGCTCAAGCCACAGACATCCACACCCAATAATTAGCTAATTGACTCTAAATGTCAAAGATGAATAGAAAAAAATATTTAAAAAGAAACTACAACCTTTATTTGTGGTTTAACAGGTATATGAAATACTATAACCAAATTTCTGTTGTCTAGAGTTGGATTGCCAAATGCTTATTTGGTTTTAAATATTTAACAGATTTTTAAAGTTAAAATGTTTTAATATAAACTGCTGGTTAAATAATTTTCCTAATGTTCTTATTTCCTTTTTCCTGTGACTAACGATTGAGAAAGCATAGTTATTTTTGCTTGAAAATTATCTGAAACTATTTAACTTACTTCAAAAATGAGCATAAATATTGAGGGCCATTTGTACTTTTTACTTATTGCCTTCCATTCAGATCATTTACTATAAAGTATAAATGGGAATATAAGGTGGTCCTCGGAGTGTTTATACTTTAAGTCAATGTGTTATCTTTCCAAATGTTTTATTGTTAGTACATCTACTAATTATTCTCTGTATACACTTTCTAATTTGATACATATTCCAGGATTTTCTTCTAGGAAGCTGATCTGTATATGTAGTATTATGAAATTGATTATTGATATATAAATTCATTATCTTGGGCACATCATAAGAGTTGTGTATTGACTGATTGCTTCAATTCATAAATTTCACATTTGGGGAAGACAGAGTCATGGTAAAATATGGTCTGATAATTATGAGAGTTTTTCTCAGAAAATTAAAAGTAGAATGCTGTCCAAAGATTGTTTAAAAACACACAGTTTTCCTGAAGTCCTCTTTGCTCCCTAATTATGAAGGACCCTGAAGTGACTTCGAGGTTGGTTATCCACCTAAAAGATCAAGTGGCAAGGATTGTCACTACAGGTTCTTACATTATTTAACCCATAGGAAGTTTCCTTTTTAAGCAAACTCTACTCAGAATTTGGGCAGATATCAGACTACAGTTTTCCAAGCCATGTTCTTCCTTTAAAAATATAGCCATACAATTCTTATCCCTGTGCTTTCATGAAAGTGACAGGATTCCTATTGCAAACAATGAAAGATGTACAGAGTTATGATTTGAGAAAGATAAACAGACCCTCTTTGCTATTATGTCCTAACAAGGCTTCTGTTATACATTACTAATTACTCTGGAAGTAACTCCAGAATGTTTAATACTTTTTCAAGTGATTTTAAGAAATTTTCCTCACTTTCAGAGCTTATTGATTTTTTTCTTAAAGCTTTGAGTTTGGCATTAAAAATCAAAGCCTGTCAGTTGATGCTGAAGATAATCATTGAAAATTACAGCATTTAAATTGGTGACACTGCTGGTGCAGAAATAAACACAGTCCTGACCTACCCAGTGCTCTTGTATCTTCTTTGTTTTACCAGTACAGATTCTTACTAGCAAATCTGAATTAGCTACTCCAATTGCCTTTCCAGGATATGGTCTCTTTCCTCTTAGCTGGTAAGAAATTTTTAAAATACTTCCTTTGTCTCAATCAGAGTATGAGTGATGAAATTTAAAAACAAACAAACAAAAAACACCTTAGATTTCTTTCTTGTCTGTCTGCACAAACCTCCTTTCAACTTCATGATTGTTTCTTCTAACTGGATCTGGTTTACCAGGACACAGGACTAAGCCACCCACCCTCTTGATACACTCAGGTTTGAGTTAGAGGCTGTCACAGCAGGAAGAGATCTTAAGATTGTTTAGTTCAACTCTCTCATTTATAAGATGATGAAACAGAACCAGAGATGTGAAGGGACTTGTTCAAGGTCCTGCAGCCAGATAGTGGTAGGCTTGGTTTAGATTTTGGAGGTGGAGTGGGGCATTCTTCATTATACATTCATTGGGTTATGCACCTCCTCTTCTTTATAATTTTAATTGTTTATTATGTAGATGTTGTTGAAAAATGGTCAAGTACCCCTTGCCTCTTCACTGAACGATATGAACGGAATTTGCTCTGGGTATCTGACAGGCTGATATCTTCGGTGGTGTTGGTTGCCTGTCATGTGTACCCCTTTCCTTCCTGGGTAAGGAAGGAATGGGGTAAGGGATTACCCATTACTCTTGATGTCCACAGAAGTAATAAGTGGCAGGTGCCTGCTATGACAGCTTTTGTAGCAGCCAGAATAAAGGATCATAACCTTAATATTGCCAGACAGTCTCAACCAATAAACCTACACTAGGGCAAGTGATGTGAAGATACAGGGACGAAGATTTGTCCTGGTGTAGGCAGCAGCGATGACGGTTCCTGGGTGAGCACTGGCAATGAGGCCAGTGGCAGGCAATGTCCAGGACTGACAAGGGTAACGTCTGGCGTCCTTCAGGTATGGCCATTATGCCCAACCTGATGTTTTCCGAGGAGCAATTTTAGCTGTGTTCCTGGTACTCAGGCTTTCTTGGTCCCTACTCCTTTCCTGTGCTTAATATTCTAGTTTTCCTGGAAATTTTGTGAATATCTAGTAACCTTTTTGAGAAATTCTTTTTGGATTTAGCTCATCCAGAGTCAGTTCTGCTTACTTCCAAGAGGAACTCTGATAGTTACATGGCTTGAATAGAGAAGTTTTGTTTTCTGGATCTTGGAATACCCAATAAACATGCTTGCTCCAGTATAGAATTCACTAGCAGAGAGATGAATCCAAAGCCAACTGCCAGTAAGTAAAGTGATGGCTGCCATTCTAGCCTCTCCAAAATATTCCATATATAATTAGCAAAATATTTCAAGTTAGGTATGTTTCTCTCTCTTTATTTCAGGGATAAGGTCAGTTATTCCTTCTGTAATTATGCCAAAGACTTTACTTTAAAAGCTGTATGCATCATGCACAGATCTAAAAAATTTCACTACATTTATGTTATGTTCATAAAGGCCTTCCTCCCACTATTGTTCTTCCTAAGTGATAACAGCACTAGACCAGAAGTCTGGAGAATATAGATCCTAGTTCTTATCCTTTTTCCAATTAATTTGTCACCTTTGTAAATGATGTCATCTTTCTGGGCATCAATTTCCCTGGTGTAAAATGTGGGAAAGGAAAACCTGAGGAAAGTGGGTTGTATCACTGCTTCTTATATTATTACTTCTTGCTTCACAGACTCTGATTTTACAAGAAAATGTTGGAACAGGGAAAAATCTGTCCTATTCCTTTCTCCCCATCTCCCCTAAGAAAGGATCGTTATCCATCCGTCAATAAAATACAAGGAACAATATAAGCAGGGGAAAAAAAAAAAAAAACTTGTGTTTGTTTGTTTGTTTTTTATATAGAAGCTCATGAAATACAGCAACTCAGTTCCAATTTTCTGGAGCTTTGCACAATAATTAATCTTAATTATTGCTTAGAGTAAGCAAACATGCACAAGTCCAAGTTTTAAAAAGAATTCCATTCATTAAGATAAAGGAAACAGGCACAGGTAGAGTGATATTTTTTATGAAGCACTTGACTTGAAATTTTCTAACATCTGTAGAGAGTTAAAAAACAATCACTACAGTCATCTTAGTTACTCTGAAGCCAGCAATACATGAGTAATCCTTAGGCACTTTATAGATCCTACAAAATCATCAAATAGATCTTCAAAAGTGTTTGCAGGAAGAACCACACCTCTTTTTTTCTAGGCATGGAAAAAACCACGTAAAATAGACTCTCAGTGAAGCCAGCATTGCAAGTAACAGAGTTTATTTTCAGAGACTGGGTTGCTATTAGGACATAGTTGGACACTTTTTAGTCTGATTTAAACATACAAGAAATACCTTTCTGATCATTTTTAAAGTCTTGTCTCCACCCTACACAGAATATAAGATGTAAAGGTTCTAATAATAGGGACACAGTTAAATGCATTGACGGGTGCTTTCTCCTTTAACACAATTAATTTGGCCTAAGCAGTATCTAGTTAATGAGGCTTAAAGTGTCAGGAATGAATAGGTGTGCTCTCCCCTAACTTCAACATAAGGCACTGGCAGACACTGCTCTTTTCAGCTTATTTAAGCTTATTTGGATGCCTTTCCTATTTATTCAGTGTCCCTTTAGTGAGAGTGGTCATGGATTTCGAGCTGTCTCCTCCCTAAAAGACTGGCTTCACTGTCAGGAGTTCCACCCCACCCCTCCACCCTTATTGGAAACTGACACTGTACTGCTAATGAAGAACTGCTGGCAAACAGCTGTTAATTAGGAAGTATAAACTTGGTAGTATTAGGTAAAAGCAGCTTAGTTCTGAATTACCCTTGAGCATTTTTAGGAGGCGTGAAGTACTTTTTGCTTCTAATTAAAACCAGAGGAAATACTGAATGAAGGCCAGCTTTAAATGTAAAGAAGGTGTGTATTTGGACAGGCTTTCTCTCTGCTATTTACTTCATTGAAGACCCGACTTCTCAAATTTCTTTAATAGGGACAAGCCACTTCATTCAAGCTTTCAAACTAAGAAGGAAGATGGCCAAATCCTTAGGAGGGGCAATACAGTGTTTCAAATTCATATTAAAGGACACATGGCTGACAGGAGACTATTTTCTGAAGACTGACTAAGAAGAAAAAGGATAGGAAGAAAAAACCTTAAGATGCTAAGAAACCTTGGAAACTGGGCAGGAAGCATAATTCATCCACCAAGAAACATGGGACAAGCAGGTATTTCAGAGGAAGTTGTAAACTAGTGTGATGCTTACCCATTGGGCTTATTGAGAGGCTGCTAGGCAACTTCTGTATTAATGGAGGCTCCTTGGTCAGGTGTGGTTTGATGTCCAAAAAGTATATCAAACAAATGTTGGCAATAGGAATCGCAGTAGGACTTTTTTTTCTTGTCTCTCTTCACCTCTGGCATGTGAGCTCCTTGGGGTAAGGAGTATTACTGTTTTATTCACCACTAGATTGCCAATACCTGAATGATCTGGTATATATTAAGGACTTAATAAATATTTGATGTAAGAAAGAAGGGAAGGAAGAGAGGGGGGAAAAAGGAGGAAGGAAGGAAGAGTGGAGGACCCCTGAGAGCAACTAGTGGCAGGAAATTTGGGGGCGTGTGGTTTTCAGTAGCCCAGTGAGTGTGTAGGTATCTTTAAGAAGTCTTGTCTGTGATGTGTGCAAACACCCAATACTTCCAGCTGAGTGTGGTTATAAGATAGCTGACACAACATCCTCTTAGCTGAATTTGTCCACTGTGTTCACTCACCCCAAATTCCCTCTGGCTTCCAACTTGCCTCTTACTCCTTAGTTCCTCCCTCATGGAGCATCTAAACAATGTGTGCATCACCCATCAAGCTGCCCTTGACTCGGGTTTGATTGCTGGTCCTCAACTGAGGTCCTCCCTCTTTTTTTTTTTTGGAATTCACCACAACATCTGCAGAAAACCTGTGACTATCCAGGTGTTTTAGATTGAGCAGCAACTTTTATTCTCAACTGTGACCCCAGCCTGGCCATTGCCCGATCTTGTCAAGTCCTGTGTTCACAATGTGGTCTAAATATTAGGGTGAGATGGAGTCTTCAGAGAAGGGAACTAAAGTGTCAGCCTCTGTGGAGCTAGCAACAGCAGAGGCTGAGGAAAGGGGAAGAGAGAAGAAAGGAGTTCTATGGGATGAGGGAGCTCAGAAAAAGGGGATGGGAGTGAAAGAGCTTTACATACCTTAAAATCTGCCTCTGGATTTGTCCTGTCTCAAACGCTGACTGTACCAGCTCATAAAACACTTAGAGAGATGCACAACTGTGCAAATAGAGTGAGTTGCAACCAGTTTTAGTAATTTCTCAATGAAGGGATTGCCCTGTAATTCTCTGTGAACCAATTTTGCAAGCCCAAAGGGAAAATGGTTTGTTCTAGACACGTGTATTAATGCTGGTCCCGTCCTCAGCTGGTTGGAAGGGAGGATTCCATTGCCTTCAAGTCCCTGCCCAGTATGCACAACCATGTTCTCTGGCCTCATCCATAAAATACGGTCAAAATAGTGTCTGCTTCCCAAGTTGTTATTGGGATTAAATGAATCATGTCTAGAGCTTTTAGGAGGTTGTCTGGCACATAGTAAGTATCTATTAAGTGCTAGCAATGGTATTGACTGTGATGATATGAGATGACAGTGATGATGATTATAAGGATGTTAACACAACATTGGCTGTGATTAATTGGACAAGACAATCAAGGCCCAAAGCTTAACCCAAAGCAAACAATCCAGAAGTTGTACATTGCTTTATGATTTATGCAATTGGTTTTGAAAGAGGAGCTAGACCAATCTGAGACCTTCCTCAGACAACCAACCAATGGAGACTGACAAAGGTCAGGGGCTGGAGTAGCCACAGTGAGAAGATTACGACTGGGAGGAGAAACTAACTGAAATAGGGGTGGGGTGGGTGGGTGAAGAAGAGGCATTGTAAGAAATCCTCTCAGAAGCAGGGATACTTTGCATGAGATTGGATGCAGCCAGTACCCAGTCAGCTGTTCTCATTACTTACTATTTCTTGAATGTCTCTTAGGTTCCAACCCTCACTCCTGGCTTTTAGCTTTAAACACATCTGGGTTTGAGTGTCTGTGTTTATGAGTCCAAAGCATCATGACTGAACTTTAAAAATACTTTTTATAGTATAACTAATCATACTACAAAAAAAAAAAAAAAATGAGTCAGATATTATCTGGCTATAGGACTTCCTTTCAGTTGTGGCTTAACAGTTTTAGAGCATACCAATGATCACAAGGGGCTTCCCAGGTGGCACAATGGTAAAGAATCTGCCTGCCAATGCAGGAGACACAAGAGACACGGGTTCAATCTCTGGGTTGGGAAGATCCCCTGGAGGTGGAAATGGCAACCCACTCCAGTATTCTTGCCTGGAAAATACCATGGACAGAGGAACCTGGTGGGCTACAGTCTATGGGGTGGAAAGAGTTAGACATGATTGAGCATGCATGTGCACACACATACATACCCAGAATTACAAGCTGATAAAGATTCAGCTGTTTATGAAAATTAAATTTCTATGGCTGGGCTCTTCTATGTAAGTCTACCCTCATCCCCAAGTATAAGATATTGCTAGATATTAGTGATCTCACCAGTGACTGAGGCGGCAGAAGAAAGCGTCAGCTATACAAACTCTAATGTCTACAGGGATATTAATTCATAGACTGGATGCCATACAATACAGAGTAGTAGGCATGCTGCCAATCAAAGAGGCACACCCACCTGTGCCTTCCCAAAGGGAAGGAGGGCCCACCTGGGCCCCTCCCCAAGAAGGGACTTCATCCTCATATCAGTCTTTTCTTAATACAAAACTTAAATCTGAATACAAAAGCTAAAAATCCAAAACTTAAAAATTGCAACCTTCTGTTTGTTGAACACTGGAAACTATTAAAAAAAAAAAAAAAAAAGACATGGGCCAAAGAAAATGTATCTGCAGACTAAACTTTATCTGAGGCTGTCAGTTTGCTCCCTCTGATACAATATATAGGTTATGAAATACACTCTGGTAAAGAAACAGATGCATCACAGTTTATCACATTTCCTAAGTCCCCAGCCAACTATGTGGTTATACTTTAGAAAGACAAGAGAGGGAAGACTTTGAGATATTTTATCAGAAGTAAATGAAAACTGTATATCAACACGTCAAAAATTAAAAAAAAAAAAAAAGAGTTAGCATAATTTTGTCTGGGGAGTGTGTAATTTCCTCAGTTCTGTATCGTCACACAAAAATTTGAAATGACGGATCAGTGTTTCAGCCCTCGGAAGGACCAGTATTACAGCTCTGTGTTACAGCTCAATTTTATTTAGAAAGCAAAGGAAAATACATCCTGAGGCGTGAGGGCATGCTGACCCAAAAGACGCTAACAAAAGAGAGAGATCCGCAGCCCTTTGGCTCCTCTTTCTATGTGTTTTTTCTCCCCCCCCTGGGCCTGCCATATGTAAATTGGGCTAGCCAGGAGTGCTGTTCGTTTTACCTGAGGTCCTCACTCCAGTCCTTGGACCTTCCTTTGTTCTATTTTCTCAGGCTTTCCCCTTCCTTGTCTTTAGCCACTGCCATTCTGGACTCCTTTTTCCTATTCTAACTACCTAACATTTCCCCCTCAAGAGATGGGAGGCCCAATTGGGAATAGGGGCAACAAGGTCTCTCTGGCTACTTCCTGCTGAACTGGGATGGCGAGGGGCATTGGACCTCCCCCTCTTGCTAGTCTCAGGCCTCAGAGTCCTTCTATCACTGTCCATCTAAGGGTGAGTGATATTTTCTGTGGTCGGCTGTAGTTTTATATATCCTTGTTGAACTGGCACTGCATGTTGTAGCTTATTGACCTGGGCAGAGACAAAATGTGTTAGACAATTGATAATACAGGGAGAAATCACAAGCAGCATCAATATGGTGATGACAGGGACTAGTCGGGGCATTAGCCAACTCCAAATTTCCATCACCAGGAGGATCCCCCAAAGAGAGATTGTGGCCACCCTGAGAACACTTCAGCTCATTCTTTGAGATCCTGTAGGGTCTGAATATTTTTCTTGAGGACAGTGATACTTTCTTTAACTTAGCTGGAGGTATCTACCCAGAAACTACATGTCTCATTCAAGATGGCTCAAGTCCCTCCTTGTTCAGAAATCAGAAGATCTACTTCCTGTCTGTTTTGGAGTACAACCCCTGCCAAGCTGTGTTGACCCTTGAGAGCTGTCCTGAGAAACCTTATCCCCAGAAACTTTATTTTGGGGGTGTTCATTAGAATGGCACTTATTTGTGGTGGTGAATAGGTATCTGAGATCTCCCAGGGGCTCACAGGTGTATTGAGTGTCCTCTTCTGTTTTCTTCCACGGCTTGACTCATGAGTAGTGAATCCAGGAGTCATGTCCTGGTACCTCGACTGCTGTGAGGGTAGAAAGTATTACAGGGAAGGGGCCCCTCCATGTGGGCTGGAGTGGAGCCTTTGGTGACCCATCTTTCCAGACTTTAATTAGGACTTGAGTCCCTGGAGCATATAGTGGTGACTCTTTAGAATCTTTTAGGTCCTATTTAATACCCCCACAAGCATATATCCTATTGGAATTGCCCAATGGCCATGATATAAGACTGGAGGGTCTGAGCCTCTTGATCTAGGAAGAGGTCATTGACTTTAACAAATGGTCTCCCATATAGCATCTCATAAGGACTAAGACCAACCTGTTCCTTAGGGGCAATATGGGTACGGAGGAGAGCTATTTGTAAAGCCACCTTCCATCCCAGGGAGGTCTCCTGGGTTATCTTTTTTATCACTGATTTTAAGAACTGGTTGGCCCTTTCTACTTTTCCTGAAGACTGGAGATAATCTGAACTCCCAGATAAGTGACCTTTGTCTCGACCATCTGTGCCTTAGCACGGGAGACTTTCTATCCTCTCTCTGCCACAACTTGCATGTTGTTGAGCATTTTTCTCATCTAGAGAGCAGATTAGTAGGTTATCTATGTATTGTAATATTTCCCCATTAGGTCCCAGGTCCAGATCTAGGAGATCCCGGCTAAGAGCCAATCCAAACAGGCGGGGGATATCTCTGAACCCCTGAGGTAATACTGTCCAAGTCATCTATTGGTGTTTTTCTCCTGGAGCCTCCCACTTGAAGGCAAAAAGATATTGGGATTCCTTAGCCAGTGGTATGAAAAAAAAAAAAAAAATGCATCTTTGAGATCCAAGACTGTAAACCAATTGGCACTGTGTGGGATTTCTCCCACGATTACATAGGGATTGGGTACTGTGGTGTGGAGGGGGACTACAACTTCATTTATGATCTGGAGATCTTGAACCATTCACCAGGTTCCGTCCTTTTACTTTACAGGGAGGATTGGGGGTGTTACACTGCGAATTGGTGGTGACCAATAGCCCACAGGCAAGAAATGTATTTATTAGAGGCTGTAGTCCTTCCCGAGCTTCTCCTCTGAGGGGATATTATCTCCCATTAGGAAATTGAGTGGGATCTTGAGAACAATGATGGGGTTCAGCTTGGTGGGCTCCTCCAGGAGTCCCCTGGTCCCACACCTGGGGGTTAATTTTGTCCTCCCATAGTTTTTGGTTCCTCTCTATTGGAGAGGGTGTAATGGGTTCTTCAGTAGTAACCAGAAGCTGTAGGGCTCTAGGGGCTGAAAAGCTTCCCATCACAAGGGTGGTCCCCAGTTTAGTGAGTATATCTCTTCCCAATAAGGGAGTAGGACAGTCAGGGACCACCAGAAACTGGTGGGAAAATACTTGTCCATCCCAACAACAAAGAAGTACTCGGTCAATCTTTTAGTAACTGTTTTCCTGTAGCAACCAAAATGGAACAGGTTTGGGAGGAGAAGGCTCCAGAGTAGGAGGTCAGGATAGAGTAGGTAGCCCCCGTGTCAACCAAGAAATTCTTGGACCTACCTGCCACATCCAGTTGCAACCTTGGCTCCAGCCCTGTGATGGTTATCTGTGACAGGCAGGCTGGCTGGAGTGGGCCACTTCAGTTCTGTTGAATCATCGTGAGGGAAGACTTGGTGCTTGACCTTGAGCCTCTTGGGTCCTGAGGGCAGAGTGCCGCCCAATGTTCCAATTGATGGCATTTGTAGCAAGCTGTTTTAGGAGACTTGTCACGGTTTGGATACTCTTTGGTCTAATGCCCTGCCTGTCTACAGATTAGGCATTTGCCTCGTGCCTTGTCCTTCAAGGACTCAGGGTGTGCCTCCTTCTCTGGAGGGCAGCCAGCATCTGGGCATGCCTTGTCTCTTTCCTTTTCTCCCTCTCCTGGGCCTTGGCCTCCCTCTCCTGTTCTCTGTTATAAAAGGTATTGGTGGCTGTCTGGACCATCTCATCTAAAGAGGCAGCAGGGTCCTGCTGCTGTAGCTGTTGTAACTTTATCCTGATGTCTGATGCACACTGGGACAGGAATTTGTCCTTTAAAATCACCTGTCCTTCATAAGAGTCTAAGTCCAGATTGGTAAACTTTTGTAGAGCCTCTTTTAGGCTTTCCAGAAAGGCAATGGGGTTCTCTTTGGGCTCCTGAGTTATTGCTGAGACCCGGGCATAGCTGATTACTTTTTGCTGGGCTGCTTTCAGTCCTGCCTTCACACAGATCGGAAAATGATGTTCTCAGGGTCATTATAATTCCAGTTAGGACCTGAGGAGGGGACTACAGTTTCCCCTACTGGGTATTTGTCACTTGACATGTGAAGCCCTGTTGCATACCTCCGGGCTTCCTTTAAAATCCTAGTATGCTCAGGGTCAGATAAAGTTTGATTAAATTTGACCATGATGTCCTTCCACATCAAGTCAAAGGCCAAAGTAAAGTGTTGGAATGTATCTATAGATTTGCCTGGGTCATCTGTATAGCTTCCCAGGTCTTGTTTGATCTATCTTAGTTCTAAGAGTGAGAATGGCTTATGGACCCGGGTTGATCCGAATTCTCCTCCAGTTTCAACTAAAGGACATACTCGAGTTGGCTTTTGTGGAGGGGGTGCTCCCAGATATGGGGGCACGTTTGGATACAAGGAAGGTGTACCAGGCAACTCAGGAGCTGTGGGAGGTGAGCCTTCACGGGGGCGGGGGGTTCCTTCTCTTGGTTGTCTATGCCTAACACCATTTGCCTAGTAGGTTCACTTTTACAACAATCCCATACTTATGGCAAAGTTCCTTCATATCTCTTAGTCAGAAGAAAATTTGGACATAGAGGATCTCTGTCCATTTCTCTTGTCTTTTGCAGAATAATTCTAGCTGCAGGATGCTATTATAATTTAAACGTCCATCCTCAAGCCAGTGTTTCTTGTCCCCCAGAGGATACCAGGGCCACGCAGTGGCACAAAAGAATTTTAAGTGACTTCTCCATAGAATTAGAGGATCGAATAGCTTCCAGTTATCAAGGGTGCATCTCAAGGGTGTCTGCCAGGAAGTGGATTGGTTATTTCCCATCTGAAAGACAATCATGACAGGGAGGAAAAGAAAAAAAAAAAAAAAAAAAATCTAAGAGGCCTCCTTCAATTTCCATGGGTGGACTTCTTTTTGAAACTTATCCTACCCAGTACTGTTGCAACCTGAGAGCCAGGCATCCCCTGGTCAGGGTGAAGATCCCCAGGCAGGCTGAGGCATGACAGCCTCCTGGAGATCGAATCCCAGGGCAGGTCAAGGCATGTCGGCCTCCTGAGAATTGGGTCTCTGGGCAGATCGAGGCATGTTGACCTCCTGGGACCCTTGGACTGCCATATCCCTGAGCAGGTTGAAGCATGACAACCTTTTGAGGACCAGATCCCTAGGCAGGTCAAGGCAGGTCAACCTCCTGGGACCCCTGGACTGGAGTCGGCCATCCCCAAGGTCTCCCCTGTGACCAGTACTGGGTAGGATTAAGGGGTTGTAATTTTAACTCATTGCCAGTTTGTCCACCACAGGTGGGAATAGATATCATGATGTAAAGCAATCCAAGCCTGTGCCCTGAGACTGGGAACCTGGTGAAGCAGCCATAATAAGCCTTATCCTCTTACTGCTCTAAGGAAATATAAGTCACTGATTTCTTCCCCTAGTCCTCTGTAAGAGCGGGTTAGGGTGTCTCCAGTGGTAAACATTTCACTGTCATAGGCCCATTTTAGGTGATAGCAGAAGTAATGACCAAGGTGTGGGTTATCTGGTCCTGTTAGGAGCATTAAAAGTATTTTAATAATAAGCAGGGTGGAACTATGCTGCCTACAAAGGGGCAGGGTCCTGGTTGTAGGAGTTAGTAAGTGGCTTAAGAACAAATTGATAAGAGGCAATAGAGGAGATGTTCCATAAAAGTGGAGTGGATATTTGATCCAGGGGTATGTTTGTAACTTTAGGAGAAAGGTGGCAAGGGTTTGGGCCCAAATGGCCTGCAGGGCTAACTCCCAAATTGGCAAACACTATCCTCAGAAGCCCAATTGCCCCTGAAGGGATGCCAACAGATGGACTTCTAGCAGACATTGTGTGCCTGTCAACGGCCCTCATGGGTCCACTGAGAGATGCTGTTGTTGCACAGTTGTAGGAAACATGGGAGACGAAGGCCTGAACATCTAGAGGGATTGGATGTTACATAGTATTTCCCTCTCAAGGGCCAGCTATCTTTGGCTGTCCCTCCAGTAGATTGTAGAGGCAAACCTGTGGGCCCGGGTGGAGCTCAGGAAGAGCATGAAATGGGAGGGAAGGGAGCAGGGCACCACTTTTGAAAGAATGACATAGAGCAAGGGCATAACATAAACCGATTAAAATCAGATGGGTCTAAGATGACAAGTCCAATTCAACTAAACCTTAGTCCCCAATCTGCAAGCCAAGTGACATGCCCAAGGGGCAGGACAGCTCCAAGGCACTGTCAAAAGAAGGAGGGAGGAATGGGTGGTTCTCCAATGGTTGGGATGACCCTCCCACTCATTAGCATATGAATTCACCTAGCTGTAAAAACCTAGCCACACCACATTCCACTGCCAAAGCACTTGCCCTCTGCAATGGCCCACACCCTGCGGAATGTGCTTCTCTCTGAATCCGAACAAATCCATCTCTCTTACCTATTGCTGTGTCTCTAACTGAATTTTTTTTGCAACGAGACATCAGAGCCTGAGCTTCATTAAGTCTTGAAACCAGTCATCATGGGTTTTGTCCAGGCTCAAGTCCTGGGAGAGAGGAACTGAAGGACAGAAGGAAAAAGCAGTGGGAAAAACATGCTGAGGAATCCCCTTCATAACCTGCCGGAAAATCTGCTAAATACCTGACCTGTGCTCGCAGTTTTCATTGGCCCGATCCTTGGCACAAAAAAGATTAAGGACAGAAGAACCCCTACCAGCTTGGGTAACAGCTATTGGAGCCCAGCAGATAGTGGAGCCTTTAGGACACGCTGAGGAGTAGCCTCTCCAGAGTCCCTCAATTGCCCCCACTGACACTCGCCTGTTTGCGGGGGATTCGAGGAAACAAGAAATGAGAGATTGTAAAAGAATTAAGATTTTGTTAGGCATATGTCCTTCCAGCCATAGGAGCGAGGGTCTCTCACCTTCACTGTCTTCTGGAATCTGAGACTGAGTTGTGTGAGCCTTCTGCTGAGTTCATTTGCCGCAGTCCTCGTTTCCAGCACGCTGGCCTTCTTGTCACTTCCCCTGCGCTGGGTTTTCTTCACGTTCAGGTTCCACTGCAGGAGCTTTTGCCAGTGGGGCTCCTGTGTGCTTGGCCTCCGCTTTGCAAGGGCCACACTGGGGTGGTTTCAACCAGGTTAGATCCGAGAAATGGCACCATAGATGTCAGGGGAGTGTGTAATTTCCTCGGTTCTGTCTCGTCACAACAAAAATTTGAAGCGACAGACTAGTGTTTCAGCCCTCAGAAGGACCAGTGTTACAGCTCCATGTTACAGCTCCATTTTATTTAGAAAGCAAAGGAAAATACATCCTTGAGGCGTTGAGGGCATGCTGACCCAAAAGGTGTGAAGAGAAGAGAGAGACCCCCGGCCCTTTGGCTCCTTTTTTTATATGTCTTTTCTCCCCGCTCTGGGCCTGCCCTATGTAAATTGTGCTATCCAGGAGTGCTGTTTGTTTTACCTGAGGTCCTCATTCCGGTCCTCAGAACTTCCTTTGTTCTATTTTCTTGAACTTTTCCTTTCCTTGCCTTTAGCCACCACCATTCTGGACTCCTTATTCCTATTCTAACGACCTAACAATGAAAGTGAAAGAGGAGAGTGAAAAAGTTGGCTTAAAGCTTAACTTTCAGAAAACTAAGATCATGGCATCTGGTCCCATCACCTCATGGGAAATAGATGGGGAGACAGTGGAAACAGTGTCAGACTTTATTTTTCTGGACTCCAAAATCACTACAGATGGTGATTGCAGCCATGAAATTAAAAGACGCTTACTCCTTGGAAGGAAAGTTATGGCCAACCTAGACAGCATATTAAAAAGCAGAGAAATTACTTTGCCAACAAAGGTCCGTCTGGTCAAGGCTATGGTTTTTCCAGTGGTCATGTATGGATGTGAGAGTTGGACTGTGAAGAAAGCTGAGCGCCGAAAAATTGATGCTTTTGAACTGTGGTGTTGGAGAAGACTCTTGAGAGTCCCTTGGACTGCAAGGAGATCCAACCAGTCCATCCTAAAGGAGATCAGTCCTGGGTGTTCATTCGAGGGACTGATGCTGAAGCTGAAACTCCAATACTTTGGCTACCTCATGCGAAGAGTTGACTCATTGGAAAAGACACTGATGCTGGGAGGGATTGGGGACAGGAGGAGAAAGGGATGACAGAGGATGAGATGGCTGGATGGCATCACCAACTCGATAGACATGAATTTGAGCAAACTCTGGGAGTTTGTGATGGACAGGGAGGCCTGGCGTGCTGCGATTCATGGGGTCGCAGAGTCAAATACGACTGAGCGACTGAACTGAACTGAACAATTATCATCAAATGATGGATCCTGGTGATTAATAATGCATGCACAATAATGCAATAATGCCTTTCATACTTCAGTGAAATCATATTAAGTCCCCAGCACACCTGCATGCCCACATGTAAGTTTGCAATTGTTTTCTTCATTATGTACAGCAATAGTACAGTACAGGCATAATTTTCAAATCTTTTCCCCTATTTCTAAGGTCACCACTAAACCCTTAGCTTTTAGATTGTATTTAAACATGCTCTTTGACTATGACCAGAAAGTAATTTAAATGATATGCACACATTTTTAAAAATTTCCCTGAAATAACGTGCTCTAGGATTTTAAGTTTTCCAGATTAACCCAATTAATTGAATACATTTTCATTGAAATGAAAAGCATGTAATAGATGATACAACACATAACTTTCACATTATGATTCAGTGATAAGTCTTCTTGTCTTCTTTAACTGTCCTCTTATTTTCAAAAGACTAGGTGAAAGACTACTTTTGATTTCTGTGAAATGTAAATCTTTTATAGCATACTTTTTGCTCTAAATTCCTCAGATTTAAAGCAAAGTCTTTATAATGGAGAGATCATCTTCCTTTCACATCCTCTCTCTTAAACTTATGTGTCTAATGCTGAAGACAAAAACTATGAGAATCAGCTACTGCTATGTGAGAACGATGGATCTAGTATGAAAAATTACTACTTTTAGTGTTGGTCGAGATTACATAAAGAACTTAGAAGTCATTGCTCCTGTCCTTAGAAAAAGAGAAAACTGGAAAAAAAAAAAAAAAATTGTCAATGATTTTAGCCCAGTGAGACCCACACAAATTTCGTGTGTTGCTTTAAGACATCACACTTGTGGCACCTTGATACAGAAGCAATAGGAAAATAAAACATGGATGAATCCAGAGAGTCATACCTGGAGCAGAAACCAGTAGGGCTATCAGCTGGTATGTATGTTGGCTGCTCAGTCGTGTCCAAATCTTCACGACCTCATGAACTGTAGCCCACCAGGCTCCTCTGTCCATGGAATTCTCCAGGCAAGAATACTGGAGAGGGTTGCCATTCCATTCTTCAGGGGATCTCCCTGACCCAGGGATTGAATTTAGGTCTCCTGCATTGCAGGCAAATTCTTTACCGTCTGTACCACCAGGAAGCCCCATCAGCTGGTTGGAACATCAAAACGCTAATTTTTACAAATTGCTGGAAGCTGGGTGTGGACTAGTGAGAAAGTCCTGAGAGCCATGGACCTCTCAGAGAGGTCTTAACATTGTTATGGGTTTCACCACTTGGCTCTCATGATGTAGATCTAAGAAAGATCTCCCGTGGCTCTGGCCAGAGTGGGTGGGAAGACCAACCAACAAAATATACCAAGAGCTTTCTCTACAATAAAGGCTTATAGGTGAGGTTGACCCCTGTGTAAAATATACATTTTATTGGTTTTTCCTTGTACCTTAAGGTGAACAATTGAGAAAATACTGGTTTAAGCCAGTAGTTCACAAAGGTGGGTTCTGGAATAAGCAGCATCAGCATCTTCTGGGAACCTGTTAGAAATGCAAGTCTTTGGAATCCACTTCAGGACTACTCATCAGACACTGTAGCGTGGGGCCAGACATCAGTGTTTTAACAAATCTTCCAGGAAATTCTGATGGAGCTAACAGTTGAGGCATAAGAAGTCTGAGGAAAAAACAGAGCCCAAGACAGATCCTTTGCATTAACAGGGGCTTTTCTGTGATGTAAGGGCATCTAGATGTTTCCTGTGCTTCTTTGGTATAGGGAAGGGGGTGAGGAAGAAGGCTACTGAAAACCAGAATTTAGAAAGATGGTAACGATAACCCTGTATGCGAGACAGCAAGAGAGACACAGATGTATTGAACAGTCTTTTGGACTCTGTGGGAGAGGGCGAGGGCGGGATGATATGGGAGAATGGCCTTGAAACATGTACATTACCATATGTGAAACGAATCGGCAGTCCAGGTTCGATGCATGATACAGGATGCTCGGGGCTGGTGCACTGGGATGACCCAGAGGGATGGGATGGGGAGGGAGTTGAGAAGGGGGAAAAAGAAAAAATAAAAATGCTTGTAAAAAAACAAAGAAAACCAGAAGACTTAGAATGGCCTTTCAGAGTCTGGAATAGATGCGCAGGGAGTAGAAGCCACAAGCAACTCCCCTAAACCAGGGTTTTCAAGGGGTTGGCAGCATCTGAAAGAATCAAGGGGAAGCCAAGGCAGCAACAAGGTGGACTCACCAGCCAGTTTTGCACATACCGGCACCCAGGGAGGGTACCAGTGAGCTTCTGGTGAGGTGTTGATAGAAGGGGAAAGAAGCATAAGCTCTCGGAATGTTTGCATAAAGTAAAACTGTTTTCATGTTTAACATGGAAACATGTGGGTATAAAGTTATACCCACACCCCTTCCCTACCTAAACCCTAACCAGTTAACTTGGAGCTCATGAAGCAGTCACACACAAATTTAAAGATGACAAAACCAACAATTTTGAAATTGTTGTAGAGAGTGCACATATTTTAACACAACTACATAAAGCTGCTTAATAACATTTGGTTATCAAATATTTGAGAATTAAAGTCTTTTTTTTTTTTTTCAGATTTCTTCTCTCAAATAGTCTCTGTGATGTGAATTTGATGGAAATATTGACTACTGAGGGCTTCCCTGGTAGCTGAAATAGAGAAGGTGCAGTGATAAACCAAAACCACTTGAGGGCAGTGAAAGCACATTTCTTGTTTGTTGCAGTTGATTTAATTATAACTTTAACTCAAACACTACCAAAATGCTCTTTTTAGTATTTCTTCCTTGGTCTAGAGTTACACCTCACCTCCACAGTTCAGATTCCTAGAGAATTTCTCCATGTAGGAAAAACAACAACAATTATTTTCAATGCACACATTTTTGTTTGTTTATCAGCTCTATTTTTGCTGTGGCTTGTAATGATATAAATCTGAAACATTGCTCAATTAAGTCATAAGTGCAATGTCTTCTCCTCAAATAACCTATTAGGTTCATGGACGTATATCCCCAAATTCATCTATGTATGTGGACACCCATGGTTGTGTGCATGTGTGCTTATCCAGAAAAGTTTGAGTAAATAAATAAAATACTGGATGTAACCATACAGTGAGCCAGCAGAATTCTTTGCAGACACATTCATAAAGTATCTTTATTCTTTCCTATCACTGTCCTGTAAACTCACTGTCAAAACTGACCTCTTTTTCATGACCATCTTGGATAAATCTTGGGCAAGTCCCATAATTTCTCAGAAGTTAAAAAAAAAAAATTGTCAAGTTATTTTGTTTCCTTCTCAACTTATTTCAGTAAGTAAAATGTCCATCTTATAAAATACTTAAAATTCCAAACTCCGTGTAAAGTTAATCGTCTCCATTTTGTCTGCTCTTGCAGTGGGGAGAGGTGGTGGGGTGGGGACACACGTTCAGGTTGATTTCTCTGCCTAGTTTCTGCTCATCTGGCTGCTTGCTAGGCTGCCTCTGACTCCTGGAGGATTGAAAGAAAGAGAGGGAAGAGAGGTACAGAGATGTCTTTCACTGAAATCTGTGATCCACACTGATTTTCTCTGGCTGTGGAAGAAGTTTATGCCTAATTTCTCTTGAGTGAACTTTTGGGAACCTCGAGAGCTGTGTGATTTCACCACTAGGTCTAGGGCCAGCTTAAGTGGTGTGAGGCCTGTGCAGATTCTCAGGACCACAAGCTTAGGGGGGCCTCAGGCTTGGTTTAATGCCCTGTCATCACCATCTTGAAATTTTTTAATTTTGAACAAGAGCACCCTGCATTTTCCTTTTTCACTGCATGCTTGTGTGCTAAGTCGCTTCAGTCATGTCCAACTCTTTGTGACCCTATGGACTGTAGCCCTCCAGGCTCCTCTGTTCATGGGATTCTCCAGGCAAAATGCTGGAGTAGATTGCCACGCCCTCCTCCAGGGGATCTTCCTGACCCAGGGATTGAACCCCCATCTCTTGCATCTCCTGCATGGGCAGGTAGGTTCTTTACCACTAGCGCCAGGACCCGGCAAATTACAAAGCAAGTCCTAACACCCACTCCAGCTTCAGCTCCTTTGCTGGGCAGCGCCTCTCCTTCAGCTGAAAATCTAAAATCTCCCCCTCGGCATCTTTCTGGTCAGATTACCTCTAAAGCAGAAACCAATTTGGGCGGGATTCCATGAACTGAGACCACGAGCCAATATCCCTACTTAGGTTCTTTTGTTGTAGAAAAGCAATCGCTTTGGGAAATGCAGTGATTGGAAACCTCTAAGCTAGTGCTACAAGTCCTCTGTGGAGCCAAACCCTCCCAAGAAACTTTTATCTTCAAGCATGAGTCAGATGATTCTGTTGTTTTAAATGGCAATGGTCTCACTGAAGCTCTCCTTGAAACCCCCCCTCCTCCAGATAATTGTCAAGTCAACCCTTCGTCTAACTCCCTGACTTCTTCAGCTCAATTCTTTTATATCCTCAAGAGGAATGAGGAGCTGAGGGTCTAAACTTCAGGTTTTGGCTCTCCTATGCAGGGTCTCTAAAGGGGTTTAACTTCTGAAAACTGCTGGTTCTTGCCCTCTGCTCTTCTGTTCTCAGCCTTTTAAGAAACTCGGCAGAAGCAGAGTCCCAGGACAGTGCTCAACCACATCATTTATAACAACAAATTCTTATTTAAAGGGAGAGATGTTGAAACTAAAATACTTGAGAAACATTTTAAGTAGCACCAATTCTATAAAGATATTAATAACCTCATCGATAGAAAGTGAAAGTGAAGTCGCTCAGTCGTGTCCGACTCTTTGCGACTCCACGGACTGTAGCCCACCAGGCTCCTCAGTCCATGGGATTTCCCAGGCAAGAATACTGGAGTGGGTTGCCATTTCCTTCTCCAGGGGATCTTCCTGACCCAGGGATCGAACCTGGGTCTCCCGCATTGTAAGCAGATGCTTTACCATCTGAGCTACCAGGGAAGCTCATTGATAGAAAAATTCCATTGAAATATTCTGAGCATCTCTTTTGTCTAGGAACCATCATTAAGTTCTATTGATATGCAAATTAATAAGACACAGACGATTTTGTGAAGATGGGTGATAATAAAGTTTTGTCATGGGTTTTGTACAAGTTTCCTGAGCTTGTGGGTGAGACTGGGGTTGTGGAGCTTCTTCCCTGAAGGTTCCTGGTTGATAGATCGCTTTAAAGAACCTCTTTCATAGAAACACCCCTCATAGCTGAGTCTCTGGCTCCATGATATCCACAGTGGAGTTGGTACAGGATGAAGTCCAAACTTACACACTTTTTGACAAGGGGTTCCATTTTACCCATAAACTATTTTATGCCTATTCAAAACTAAATTCCATAACAAAGCTTTGCTTAGGGCGTCTTGCATTTTTTCTATCTCGTTGCTATGAGGAATCAGTATTACAGCCAACAGACAAAAACCTTTTTTAGCTTCTCCTTCAGTGAGTGACAAACAGTTCACAAAGAGAAGTGGGTGGATGTCAGACTCTGTGCGTTCCATTAATGGATAGAAAAGGGAAGCCAATAGCCGCATTCTCAGCGACACTTCATGTCTTAATGTGGAATTTTGTCCCCTCCTTTTTACTTCCCCCCTTGGAAAGTTCCTAGGATGATTAATAAAATCTTATTAACTCTTTCAGGTTATGAACCCCTTTCAGAATGAAGGGGACACTTAGATCTCTATCAAAGAAAAAAAGTTCCTAAGTTCACTGAGTTAAAAAAAAAAAAAAAAAAATCCCATTTAGTTGGAAAGGAAATAGGGGATAGAGTGGATTTCAATTTGGAATTTCCTGGACATAGCAGTTATAAAGTGATTCACAACTTGGAAACATCTGTCCAGATTTTGTCTTTTTGCTACTAAAGAAAGAAAATCAATGCATACCGATCACAGAGTTTGAGAACTGGATCATTTTCTAAATAGGCTGACTTAACTGGGTGTTATTTGTGCGTGTGTGTGTGTGTGTCTGTGTGTGTGTGTGTGTGTGTGTGTGTGTGTATAACTCAGCCATGCAGTTTTTCCCGGGGGAGGGAGGGAGTCACATTTTGCGTAAATATCCTCTGCCCTAATGGAGCCAAAACACACCTCCTGGTCAGCCCTGATGTGTTTCTTCCCTGAAGCACTGAAATAATCTTGTACCACTTACGAATCACTCTCAGTACAAAGGAGCAGTATTTCTGAAGCAATATCAACTGCTTCCACAGCCCGTGCATTGGGCATTAGTACATCATCATTTACTTTTCATTAATGATAACTTCTCCCATTCTAACAATAGGGTTCTCACAAATTGAGGAAAGATGTCAGGAAGGCTCATTTCTCATCTGTACCTGCAAATCTTCCCAAAGGCTATCTGTTTTTCTGTCCTGCCTTTCTATCTAGATATATACTAGAAGTAAAGCTGTAAAACCCTCACCTGCTTTGGTGAAACCTCTGGAGGAAGGCCCAGACTTTCAGTCAGGTCTCTGTCCACCGCAACTGTGAGAGGTCCAATCAATTTATACCCCAGTGGAGGGTGTCAGTGGTCTGAGGGTCAAAACTGTCTTACAGAGCATGTGCCTTTTCTGGCTGAACTCTGGACAGTAACAAATGATTAAGTCATCCTCTTATGGCTAGAGTATTTGAATGCAGAGTTCCAAGAATAGCAAGGAGAGATAAGAAAGCCTTCCTCAGTGATCAATGCAAAGAAATAGAGGAAAACAATAGAATAGGAAAGACTAGAGATCTCTTCAAGAAAATCAGAGATACCAAGGGAATATCTCAAGCAAAGATGGGCTCAATAAAGGACAGAAACAGTATGGACCTAACAGAAGCAGTAGATATTAAGAAGAGGTGACAAGAATACACAGAAGAACTGTACAAAAAAGATCTTCATGACCCAGCAAATCACGATGGTGTGGTCACTCACCTAATGCCAGACATCCTGGAATGTGAAGTCAAGTGGAAATATCACTACAAACAAAGCTAGTGGAGGTGATGGAATTCCAGTTGAGCTATTTCAAATCCTGAAAGATGATGCTGTGAAAGTGCTGCACTCAATATGTCAGCAAATTTGGAAAACTCAGCAGTGGCCACAGGACTGCAAAAGGTCAGTTTTCATTCCAATCCCAAAGAAAGGCAATGCCAAAGAATGTTCAAACTACCACACAATTGCACTCATCTCATACGCTAGTATAGTAATGCTCAAAATTCTTCAAGCCAGGCTTCAGCAATACGTGAACCGTGAACTTCCAGATGTTCAAGCTGGTTTTAGACCAGGCAGAGGAACCAAAGATGAAATTGCCAACATTCACTGGATCATCAAAAAAGCAAGAGAGTTCCAGAAAAACACCTATTTCTGCTTTATTGACTATGCCAAAGCCTTTGACTTTGTGGATCACAATAAACTGTGGAAAATTCAAGAGATGGGAATACCAGACCACCTGACCTGTCTCTTGAGAAACCTGTATGCAGGTCAGGAAACAATAGTTAGAACTGGACATGGAACAACAGACTGGTTCCAAATAGGAAAAGGAGTACATCAAGGCTGTATATTGTCACCCTGCTTATTTAACTTATATGCAGAGTACATCATGAGAAATGCTGGGCTGGATGAAGCGCAAGCTGGAATCCAGATTGCCGGGAGAAATATAAATAACCTCAGATATGCAGATGACACCACCCTTATGGCAGAAAGTGAGGAAGAACTAAAGAGCCTCTTGATGAAAGTGAAAGAGGAGAGTGAAAAAGTTGGCTTAAAGCTCAACATTCAGAAAACTAAGATCATGGCATCTGGTCCCATCACTTCATGGCAAATAGATGGGGAAACAATGGAAACAGTGTCAGACTTTATTTTTCTGGACTCTAAAATTACTACAGTTGGTGACTGCAGCCATGAAATTAAAAGACGCTTACTCCTTGGGAGGAAAGTTATGACTAACCTAGACAGTATATTAAAAAGCAGAGACATTACTTTGTTAATAAAGGTCCGTCTAGTCAAAGCTATGTTTTTTCCGGTGGTCATGTATGGATGTGAAAGTTGAACTATAAAGAAAGCTGAGCACCAAAAAATTGATGCTCCTTGAACTGTGGTGTTGGAGAAGACTCTTGAGAGTCCCTTGGACTGCAAGGAGATCCAACCAGTCCATCCTAAAGGAGATCAGTCCTGGGTGTTCATTGGAAGGACTGACATTGAAGCTGAAACTCCAATACTTTGGCCACCTGATGAGAAGAGTTGACTCACTGGAAAAGACCCTGATGCTGGGAGGGATTGAGGGCAGGAGGAGAAGGGGATGACAGAGGATGAGATGGCTGGATGGCATCACTGACTCAATGGGCATGAGTTTTAGTAAACTTCTGGAGTTGGTGATGGACAGGGAGGCCTGGTGTGCTGCGGTTCATGGGGTCACAAAGAGTCGGACATGACTGAGTGACTGAACTGAACTGAACTTGTGGCTAGGTAATACTATAAATACTAAGTTTATAGTATTATCCCATCCAGTTTAGGACAAGTAAGAAATGTTACCAGTCTACTCTTCGAAAGACTCTCCAAATGTATACGTTTAAGTTAACCATGTACCCCACTTCAGGTCTAAAAAGTCTAGCTTATGAATGAGAGATTGAGCTTTTAGCCAAGACTAGCAAATGGCAGTGTTTTCTTTGTCCACATATTTAATTTTTAAAAATATAATACTCCTGGTAAGGCTCATGAGCCAGTAGCCACATATGATGTGTAATGCTTATTGAAAGTAGTAGAATTCAAATGGTGATGTCTTGGTAAAGAGAGTTTCTTGGGTGTGACACCAGCATCACGGTACTGTGAGACATTCTGTCTCTCCCCTTCACATAAGGAGTAAAACATCCATTACTCAACGAAAGTTCCTCCTACCAGGACATTGGTGAGTTCCGCACATCTGTATATCAAGCGGTGGGTGGACTGAACATATGGAAGAGGCAGAACCCGGGGAAATGTAGAAGTGGGGCCCGAAACCTTGGATTCCCTGCCATATCAGGCAAACCTGCAGTCCAAGAGAACCCAGGGGCAACAGGGAAGCCGTGCGGGCGACGCCAGCTTCCCGCTTGCAGCGGCTCTCACGACCACAGGGGGCGGCGGCAGCAGCAGCAGTGGGACTTGGGACCCCCATGCCTGCATCTGCAGTGGCGCCTGCAGAGGCGGCATCTGTGAACACAACGCCCCGTGACCCCGGCTCCCTGCACACCTTTGTCCCTCCCCTAGGCCTGGCTCCCTCCGCCCAGGCAATCCTGGTCGCAGTGGAGGTGCCTGCCATCCTGGGGTCCCCCGCAGCAACGCCAGTGCCAGCAGCGACACTGGCGCGTCAAGACACCAGCAATCCCGGGCCAGAGGCGGTGACGACGAGGGCGTCTCACAGTGACGCCTCTGGCGGAAGTGCTGGAGGGCGGAAGGTTCTGGTTCTCGAAGAGCAGGCGGAGGAAGCGCAGGTAAGAGAGTCGCGATTTGTGCTATAGTGCCGTCTGCTGAAAGAGAAAAGAAAGGCCGCTAATTACCCATCTGTTGGATTGTTATAAATAGAAACAAGGAGAAAAAAAAAAAAAAAAAACACACACACTTTACTTAGGAAATGTTTTCACTAGTTAAAATGGACCATCAGAACAGAAGCTCATCAAACACCATGAAGAACCACGGTAACACTGTGCCATAAAAAAGAAAATGACAATTCTTCAGAAGCCAAACTTAAAAGCATGGAACATTGCAATCTAACTGAGAGAAAATTCAACATAGTTGTGAAGCTCAATAAGTTACAAGAAAATTCAGAAAGGCAATTCAATCAGCTCATGAATAAAATTAATGAACAGAAGGAATGCTTTGCCAAAGAGACTGAAACTCTGATAAAAACCTGAACAGATATTAT
Organism: Dama dama; assembly: GCF_033118175.1. NCBI lineage: Eukaryota > Metazoa > Chordata > Mammalia > Artiodactyla > Cervidae > Dama > Dama dama. The sequence goes on along the minus strand of NC_083699.1, from coordinate 6,069,422 downwards.
GAAATGAAAGAACTAAAAATATCAGATAAAGAAAGCATTAGAAAACATAGAAAATAGAGCAGACCATAGGGAAGAAGAACCATCAAGCTGAAAAGTAAAAATCTAGGAATAATTCAGGTGGAAGAGGAGATATAACTGAGATTTAAAGATAAATGAAGAAATCTACAGGTACTACCTGATGTCATTGAGAAAGGTAACCTAAGGATAACAGTTATCCCAAGAGAAGAGAGGAAGGAGGGGACAGGAAGTTTATTTAAAGAAATAACAGTTCAGATCTTCTCAGATCTGAAGAAAAAATCGGATATACAAGCTCATGGTGCTAAGAACAACTATTTAATCAATGCGAAAAGACCTTCTTAAGACACATTATTTGAAAACTGTCAAATATTAATGACAAAAAATGTAAGGCAACCAGGGGGAAAAAAGACAGTAACCCACAAAGGAATTCCTATTAATCTATCAACAAATTTCTTAGCAGAAACTCTACAGGCCAGGAGAGAGTGGAATGACATAGAGAAAATTTAAAAAGGTAAAAGCTATCAGCCAAGAATACTCTACCCAGCATTTATTTTTCAGATATTATGGAGAAATGCTTTTCCAGATATATGAAAGCTGAGGGAGTTCAACATCACTAGACCTGCCTTACAAAAAATGTGGAAAGGAACTCTTCCACCAGAAACAAAAGGGTAAAAGAACAGAAAATTTGAGTAGACAATAAAAAGACAATTAAAAAAGAAAACAACAGCACCAAAAAACCCCACAACTCTGTATCAGAATGGGCTTCCCCGGTGGCTGAGCAATGAAGGTGCCAGAGCAGGAATGTGGGTGTGAAAGGAAATGACAGCCCACTCTACTCTTCTTTCGTGGGAAACCCCATGGACAGAGGAACTGGGTGGTGGCTACAGTCCACGGGGTTGCAAAGAGTAGGATGTGACTTAGTGACCAAACAATATCAGAATGCTTGTTAAACATTTAATTATAGCATAAAGGTTAAGGAGGAAAAAAGCAGTGAAATTAACTACCAGTTCAGTTCAACCATTCAGTTGTGTCTGACTCTCTTCCATACCACGGACTGCAGAACGCCAGGCTTCCCTGTCCATCACCAACTCCTGGAACTTACTCAGACTCATGTCCATCAAGTCGGTGATGCCATCCAACCATCTCATCCTCTGTCATCCCCTTCTCCTCCTGCCTTCAATCATTCCTAGCATCAAGGTCTTTTCCAATGAGTCAGTTCTTCTCATCAGCTGGCCAAAGTATTGGAGCTTCAGTTTCAGCATCAGTCCTTCCAATGAACATTCAGGAATGATATCCTTTTGGATTGACTGGTTGGATCTCTTTGCAGTCCAAGGAATTCTCGAGAGCCTTCTCCAACACCACAGTTCAAAAGCATCAATTCTTCGGCACTCAACTTTCTTTATAGTTCAACTCTCACATCTGTACATGGCTACTGGAAAAACCATAGCTTTGACTAGATGGACCTTTGTTGTTAAAGTAATGTCTCTGCTTTTTAATACACTGTCTAGGTTGGTCATAGCTTTTCTTCCAAGGAGCAAGTGTCTTTTAAATTCATGGCTGCAGTCACCATCTGCAGTGATTTTGGAGCCCCCCAAAATAAAGTAACTCTCACTGTTTCCATTGTTCCCCCATCTATTTGCCATGAAGTGATCGGGTCAAATGCCATGATCTTAGTTTTCTGAATGTTGAGTTTTAAGCCAAACTTTTCACTCCCTTTCACTTTCATCAAGAGGCACTTTAGTTGCTCTTCACTTTCTGCCTTAAGGGTGGTGTTATCTGCATATCTGAGGTTACTGATATTTCTCCCAGCAATCTTGATTCCAGCTTGTGCTTCATCCAGCCCAGCATTTCACATGATGTACTCTGCATATAAGTTAAGTAAGCAGGGTGACAGTATACAGCCTTGACGTCCTCCTTAGCCTTTGTTTTCCTTTAATCTGCATTGTTTCCTTTTCCTGGTTGTTTATGTCTGCCACTTTGGTCTGGCAGTTTTCTATGATATTTTGCTTCCGTTTTTCTGTTTTTATAGCTACTTCATTTGGTAACAAACTCAGCCTTAGAAGGAGGTTATTTGAGACAACAAAGCATAAAAGACAAATAGGAAAAGGATGGAAGCCATGCAGGCAACTGAAGATAAGATGCTATCACCAGAAAAGGGACTATCTTACCCATGAGACATTTTATGTGAATCTCATGGTAATCAAAAAACATAAATTTAGAGCAGAGACACAAAACATAAAATGGAAGCTGACAAAATATTATAGAAAACTGCCAGGCCAAAATAGAAATAAACACAGGGGAAAAGAAACAATGCAGATTAGAGGAAAATGAAAGCTAAAATGACAGTACTAAGTCTTCATTTATCAGTAATCCCCCTTAACATAAATGGGTTAAATTCACCAGTAAAAACAAGTAGAGTGGCTGTGAGAAAGGCAATGCCAAAGAATGTTCAAACTATTGCACTCATCTCACATGCTGGCAAAGTAATGTTCAAAATTCTCCAATGAGGCTTCAACAGTATGTAAACAGAACTTCCAGATGTTCAAGCTGGATTTAGAAAAGGCAGAGGAACCAGAGATCAAATTGCCAACATCCTCTGGATCATAGAAAAAGCAAGAGAGTTCCAGAAAAACCTCTCCTTCTGCTTTATTGACTATGCTAAAGCCATTGACTGTGTGGATCACAACAAACTGTGGAAAATTCTTAAAGAGAAGGGAATACCAGATCGCTTGACCTGCCTTCTGAGAAATCTGTATGTAGGTCAAGAAGCAACAGTTAGAAATGGGCATGGAAAAACAGACTGGTTCCAAATCAGGAAAGGAGTATGTCAAGGCTGTATATTGTCACCCTGCTTATTTAACTTCTATGCGGTCACCATCAGCAGTGATTTTGAAGCCCAGAAAAATAAAGTCGCTCACTGTTTCCATTGTTTCCCCATCTACTTGCCATGAAGTAATAGGACCGGATGCTATGGTTTTAGTTTTCTGAATGTTGAGTTTTATGCTAACATTTTCACTCTCCTGTTTCACTTTCATCAAGAGACTCTTTAGTTCTTCACTTTCTGCCATAAGGGTGGTGTCATCCGCGTATCCGAGGTTATTGATCTTTCTCCCGGAAACCTTGATTCCAGCTTGTGCTTCATCCAGGCCAGCGTCTCCTCATTTTAAAGATAAACTCTAGATTTGCTCATGCTAAATTCAGTGAAAGCTGCAAAAAACAGCCCTCTTCCAGTGTGTGTAGATAAAACACTAGGTAGTTTTCTTATTGAGCCTGAATGCTCTTCCTCTGGGCCCATGAAATAACTCTGTGCTATGCTGAGTTGCTCTATCATATCTGACTCCTTGCGACCCCATGGGTCGCAAGAGCCTGACTATAGTCAGTCAGGCTCTTCTGTCCATGGGACTCTCCAGGCAAGAATACTGGAGTGGGTTGCCATTTCCTTTTCCAGGGAATCTTCCTGACCCAGGGATCAAATCCACATCTCCTGCTTGGCAAGTGGATTCTTTACCACTGAGCCCACCTGGGAAGCCCCTACACCCTCTTAATAATTTTCTCAATTTTGCCTGAAGTACTTTATGAGAATCTCTTGTTACTTGCATCCAAACGACCCCAGACCTGAAGTACTGCAGTCTTAAGTAGCTCATTAGATACCCACACCACTTTCCTTTTCTAGTCAATATCTAATAAAAGTAAGTAGGAACACCTAGGGTAACGGGACCAACCTCAGGAAGGTTATGGAAGGACTTAAGGTCAAAATGTGGGCAGACTTAAGGTCAAAATGTGTGCAGACATAAGGTTCAGGTGATAACTCAGTCATCCTGACAGCAAATAAAAATTGTCAACCCAGCAATGCAGGAGAGCAGGCATACCCTAAAGACATGGGTAATGAGGGGTACATCTCAAATTTGTCACCAACAGGCCCCACTAACAATTCCCAGGAAATAAAAATAGAATCTAGGTAATAAAGTCTAACCTTCTTTATTTTTTCCTTTGTGCTTCATCTTGTTTCATTTGCTCATAGAGGCCTTTCTTGGTGAACCTCAGGCCAGAGTTCCTAGTGTGAAAGAGCTTTGCCAGATACTTCAGCTCATCAGGCAAGGGCAGAAGAACTGCCCAAGACATACTCAATTTACGATGGCAGCAGCAGGCCTGATGTGTGCAGAGACGCTGTGCTTAACACTAGGAGATCTGGAACATGAGCTTTGCAGCTACACCCGCCCCACAGAAACCTCCACCCCCCCGCCCCCCAAAAAACTGCTGAAAGGACCCTGGTGAAGCAGCCCCACCCACAGCCTGTCTGGGGAGATCCTGGGCTCTACAGCTCCAGCTGGTGCCTCCTCATTCTCTGACATAAAAATAAAGATTTCCTTTGTTTTGGAGGCAACTTACCCTTGTCCTGTTGGCTTGAACAACATTGGGCAGGAGGACTCTTGGTGGAGACCAACTTAGGTGGGTTAGAACAAGCCCTGTCAGTTATTATTGCTGATATATGTCTTACAGTCCATATACCATTTTACATGTATTATCTTCCTTATAAGACTATGACCCTCAAAGGACATAGTTCCTAATTCATATTTTCCAATCAATCAACGAGGAATCTTGCTATTTAGTATTTAGATGGCACTAGTGGTAAGAATGGGAAAGACTAGAGATCTCTTCAAGAAAATTAGAGATACCAAGGGAACATTTCATGCAAAGATGGGCTCAATAAAGGACAGAAATGGTACGAACCTAACAGAAGCAGAAGACATTAAGAAGAGGTGGCAAGAATACACAGAAGAAGTGAACAAAAAAGATCTTCACGAGCCAGATAATGACAATGGTGTGATCACTCACCTAGAGCCAGACATCCTGAAATGTGAAGTCAAGTGGGCCTTAGAAAGCGTCACTATGAACGAAGCTAGTGAAGGTGATGGAATTCCATTTGAGCTATTTCAAATCCTGAAAGATGATGCTGTGAAGGTGCTGCACTCAATATGCCAGTAAATTTGGAAAACTCAGCAGTGTCCAAAGGACCGGAAAAGGTCAGTTTTCACTGCAATCCCAAAGAAAGGCAATGCCAAAAAATGCTCAAACTACCACATAATTATACTCATCTCACATGCCAGTAAAGTAATGCTCAAAATTCTCCAAGCCAGGCTTCAGCAATACGTGAACCATGAATTTCCAGATGCTCAAGCTGGTTTTGGAAAAGGCAGAGGAACCAGAGATCAAATTGCCAACATCTACTGGATCATAGAAAAAGCAAGAGAGTTCCAGAAAAACATCTATTTCTGCTTTACTGACTGTGCCAAAGCCTTTTACTTTGTGGATCACAATAAACTGTGGAAAATTCTGAAAGAGGTGGCAATACCAGACCACCTGACCTGCCTCTTGAGAAACCTGTATGCAGGTCAGGAAGCAACAGTTAGAACTGGACATGGAACAGACTGGTTCCAAATAGGAAAAGGAGTACATCAAGGCTGTATATTGTCACCCTGCTTGTTTAACTTATATGCAGTGTACATCATGAGAAATGCTGGGCTGGATGAAGCACAAGCTGGAATCAAGATTGCTTGGAGAAATATCAATAACCTCAGATATGCAGATGACACCACCCTTATGGCAGAAAGTGAAGAAAAACTAAAGAGCCTCTTGCTGAAAGTGAAAGAGGAGAGTGAAAAAGTTGGCTTAAAGCTCAACATTCAGAAAACTAACTTAATGGCATCTGGTCCCATCACTTCTTGGGAAATAGATGGGGAAACAGTGTCAGACTTTATTTTTTTGGGCTCCAGAATCACTGCAGATGGTGATTGCAGCCATGAAATTAAAAGACGCTTACTCCTTGGAAGGAAAGTTATGACCAACCTAGAAAGCATAATAAAAAGCAGAGGCATTACTTTGTCAACAAAGGTCCGTCTAGTCAAGGCTATGGTTTTTCCAGTGGTCATGTATGGATATGAGAGTTGGACTGTGAAAAAAGCTGAGCACCAAAAAATTGATGCTTTTGAACTATGGTGTTGGAGAAGACTCTTGAGAGTCCCTTGGACTGCAAGGAGATCCAATCAGTCCATCCTAAAGGAAATCAGTCCTGGATGTTCATTGGAAGGACTGATGCTGAGGCTGAAACTCCAATACTTTGGCCACCTGATGTGAAGAGCTGCCTCATTGGGAAAGACCCTGATGCTGGGAGGGATTGGGGGCAGGAGGAGAAGGGGACGACAGAGGATGAGATGGCTGGATGGCATCACCAACTCGATGGACATGAGTTTGAGTGAGCTCCGGGAGTTGGTGGTTGGACAGAGAGGCCTGGCATGCTGCGGTTCATGGGGTCTCAAAGAGTCGGACATGAGTAAAAGACTGAACTGAACTGAGTAGAAAAAAATTTTCCGTTTCCTGGGACAGTGTTCTATGGAAAGAAGTTGGGCAGTTGACTCATTATAAACACTAGCTATCTTAAGAGTAATGCAAATTATTTAGGAATTTGAGCAAAAGGTGGGGAGTAGATAAAACAAGTACTTTTCAGCTACCAAGTGCTTGATACTCTGCATTTTACCTTTTGTTGTGGGATATAATTTTGGGGAAAAGATCATTGTTTTTTTCCTCCTATATGTTGTGATTGCTGCCCTTATTTCCACCTCTCAAGTAAGTGACTTTCATCCTTTTGAAGAGGGACACGTGCAGCTGAGAAGGCAAAAATCAATTGAGTTCCTGAAGATATGTTAAAACTCCTCTGAACCAGGCATTTTGAAAGCCAAGACTTTCATGAGCCAAGTTTTTGAGATCACAAAGTATTTTTAAGCCACGAAAGGCTAAGCCTCTGGAGACTGTTGAACATGGAGTCTTGAGGATAAAGTTAGAGGTGGAGAGGAGCTTGCTAAGAAAAATGTATTTTCCCACGCTAAAGGAGATGAAGTTTAATAAGTGACTGTTATCTGAGGGGAAGTGTTATCTGAGGTGAGTGTTATCTGAGGAGAAGAAGGTAGAGTATAGAAACTGAGGGTGACTGAAACAACACACAGTACCCCATTGTCACCCCAACTAAGCTTTGGATGGGGCAAATGCAGACTGCAGGGAGGTTTGGATCAGAGCAGACAAATTTTCTTCAAAGCCCAAGAGAGTTTAAACCACAGAGATGTCCTCTCAGTGTAACCGTTCCCAACCAAAATCATCATCATCATCTAGCAAAAGAAGGGTAGAATCAGAGACATTTCATCAGAAATGGTCACAGATACAGTATGCCAACTCTCTCACTAATTCAGACTAATACAGACAAGTTTTCAACAGGTTTCTGTGTTCTTGAGAAGAGATAGAAGAGAGTTGCCTGGGAATTTGGACTGTCCTTACAAGTGGGATACGTAGGATGTGAAGTTATCTTCGACATGGCAGAGGGAGATTCAAGGGGGAGGCGGATATTGCGGCAGTGGGTATAACTGGGCTAGGAGTGGATGAACAAGTAGCAGTAGACCCCAGCATAGGTCTGAAAGGATGTGAAGAGAAGAAGCAGGTGCATCTGCTCTTCAACAAATACCAATATATGCGGAATCTCTTCCCCAAAATAATCTTCATCAATGCTGTGAAGAAAAAGAGCAGAAAGCAATGAAAACAACCTGGAATCGACTATTTACCCCAAAGAAATGAGGAAAAGTCTCATAAGCCTTCTATATAAATACGCAGTGACCTCCAGAGGAGGGAGGTGAGAAATCATTCAATGATCCACAAACTCTTGCCTAGTTATGAGGGTGTTTTCAAGAAATGGATTCTGAACAAAAACAGTAGTTTTGACAATCTAAGTGTTAAAAGTGGGCAGGTAAACAGAAAAGTAAATATTCTTTGAACAGGATGTAGAGAGGTAAATGTGGTTGGATGCATTTTGGAGATGTCTGAAATTTCCCAACACCTCCCCAAATATTCTGATGCCCCGATCATGGAATACAGGCATCTATTGCCACAGAAGGGGGTCAGATAGAGTTGGAAATAAATTGTCAATTAGTCCCTACACATGATTAAAAAATCTAATTGCACAAATAAGAATAATGGAAGCCAGAGTTTACTGGGACAGGAGTCAGAGTTATGAGAAACAAAAGATATCAAAGGAGCAACCACAAGAAAAAAAAATGAAGATTTAAGGATAGTTTTCTCAATCTAAAGAGAAAGAAGTTCAACCTGTGGCTTGGGGGGAGAGTCTTATAGGACACAGGGCTGGGCTTAAAGGTTTATGTTATCTGAGAATGGGAGCTTTCATCTTTCCTCCCCACCTGCACTGATCCCAGATCTGTGTGCAATGAATAAAGCCAAACAGAATCAGTGCCACTAAAATGATATAAACATACTCTGGGTGGTCAGGCTCACAAAAACAACCACAGCTTATGTAGAGTCAGGTGTCACGTTGAATGAAAACACAGAAACATCTGTGAGGAAATTTTAATATATGACACTTTCAAATGTACAAAACACCCATAAACAGAAAAGACACCTGTATAGCTTCCTCCAAAATTACCAAAAATTTTTAAAAATTGTCTTATTTTCATTGAATTTTTCAGGAAATTAAGTGAAACTAATTCAACTACACCCCTATCCCTCCCCTAGTCCATTCTTAGAAACACTGTTTGCCTGAGCATAATGAATCCCAAGTCAAAAGACAAAGAAAAGAGTCTAGAGTTCAGGAGCCAAGCTTGGAGCCTGTACCTGAGACTGGGCTTGAGTCTGGGTCTGGGGATACTGAGCCTGGGTCTAAGAGGTCTGGGTCTGGGTCTAGGACTGGGCCTGGGCCTGGGCCCAGGTCTTAGGGTGGACTTGGGCTGGGAGAGACTGCCACTGGGACCAGGACCAGATATGGGGCTGGGACAAGGCCCAATCCTGAGCCTGGGCTTGGGACTGTGCCTCATTCTGCAGTATATCTGGGCCTAGATTTAAGTTGGAGATGGGGCTGGATCTGGGGCTGGGCTGGGGCTGAAAAATGTTTGTCTGTAAGAGGAAGTTGGGGCTGCTGCAGAGCTGCAGAGACTTTGCTCTTGGTTAGTAGATATCAGGAATGTATCTAGATTTGCTCTGATAAGGTCATCAGTGACTAAGAATTTCTCATGAACAAACTCACTAACCCCTTTCAGACTCAGACTTTCCTCTAGTCCAGAAATCTTGCTATATGAATTCAGACAAAAGTTCACCAAAAGAAGAACAAAAGTGAAAATACAGCTTTAGTTATGGCAGAGTCTTAACAGTTTGCAGTTAGAAGACATTCAGGTTTCTTAGCTCTTTTAAATCTTAAAAAAGTTTCAGTTATTCATATTTTATGTTTTAAACTAGTTTTTTATATTTTAACAAAACATGTTACCTTTGGTTGTTGTCAATATTGGTTTTGAAATTAAGCATTACTGTAATTTTCTAAAATCTTGTGGATCTATGATTTTATAAAAATGGGCTACGCATTATAGTCATTCATGTTGGAGATGGTATGGCTTGCCTTGGGAACAACTCTTTGAATTCCACTCATCCTTAACTTAACTTTGAATGTCTCAGCTACTCTTAGAACCCCACTTTTGACATAACAGCATTGCCTCGTGGGGTTTTCAGTGGTCCATAAGCTAGTAAAAACAGTGTACAGAATAGAGAATAGACAAGCTATACTCGGTAAGTATCCATTCCCTTCATAGGCACCACCCTCCACGAGGTTTCACTATTGGAATATTCTCCTGAGGAACACAAGCTACTTTGAACAACTCAGTGTTTTGAGTCATGCAAAAACAGTTGTGAATAAGGTAGAGACTGTAAAATACCCCATACTAAGTTGCTAAAGTGTATGTTACTATCCCATGTTGGACTCAATTGGCTTCTTCTGTTTTTTTTATTGGTAAGAGAGAGTAACCGTTATGGGTTTCCATGATGTCTGGCACTTAGAACTCATTTACTCAATTTTCATAGTGAGCTGAAAAGGTGTGTTATTATCCCTACTCAATATACAGTACGTGAGAGTTGGACCGTAAAGAAGGCTGAGCACTGAAGAACTGATGCTTTCCAATTGTGTTGCTAGAGAAGACTTTTGAGAGTCTCTTGGACTGCAAGGTGATCAAACCAGTTAATCCTAAAGGAAATCAATCCTAAATACTCATTGAAAGAGAGGATGAGATGGTTAGATAGCATCACTGACTCAATAGACATGATTTTGAGCCAACTCCAGGAGAGAGTGAAGGACAGGGGAGTCCGCCATGCTACAGTCCACGGGGTTGCAAAGAGCCGGACACGACTTAGTGACTGAACAACAACCATCTGAGGAATATGAGCCTGAGAAAGATTTAATCACTTGCCCCTAGCTGTGTAGGTATTCCTGACTGAGCCAGGATCTGAAGCAGATACCTTCTAAGCCTGGGTAGGAGCCCCCAGACCTATTCCAGCTTTCTGAGTGTGTGGGCACTTTCCAGAGGTGACGGTGCTCCCTGATTCACAGTCAAGCGCTGGCCTTCGGTTTCTGAACTTTACTAGGCTCCTCTGACCCTTGGCTTTCTTTCAATATTATGATTTAGTTTCTTTTGTCTTGAGTATAAGCCCCATGTCTGTGAGTCACTGTTAGATCTTCTCTCGGTTGGGTGCCTAGGGGAAGAGTTTTTCCTTTTTTGCAAGTTCCATGCATGAAGCAGGGCACTCAAAGCTAGTGCTCTGGGACAACCCAGAGGGATGGGGTGGGGAGGGAGGTGGGAGAGAGGTTCAGGATGGGGGTACACATGTGCACCTGTGGGAGATTCATGTCGATGCATGGCAAAAGCCATCACAATATTGCAATTTATCCTCCAATTAAAATTAATTAATCAATTTAAAAAATAGAGTTTTTAACATATGTAAAAATTGATTTAATTTGGACTTGTGTAATGATGTAGAAATTAAGACATATTATATATAAACTAAGAATAACTACACCAAGTTCTTGATTTTCATGAGAGTCTGTATGTGTGTGTTATTTAAGATAATCACAAACCCTGAGGCAATTTTTTTTAATCCCTATCTAGTAAAATACACTGCCACCTATGCCAGTCTCTTTGTTTTTAAAGAATGCAAATTAATTTTAATATTGGAGTATGGCATTTTCAAGGAAGGAAAATCTGTTGTTAAATCATATAATTCAAATTTCATTCGTGTTTCATTTTGAATAGTATTGCCTGTGGTATTGCTTCATCTAGGAGCACAGATGGTGAAAATATGCTTATATATTCCCATTTTTTGTATTCCTTATCGATTGCATTCGTAATCTTTGGCACTGTCAGCTAACACAGTTTTATTTACTGAGATTCTAAAATTTCTGTAGAAATGACCTGTTCAATTGGTCTGAGTAAACAAGTCCAGGAAATTCAGAGTCATGAGAAAATCATTAGTCTCAACCTTGACAAGTTAATGTAGCAAAGAAAATCAAGAAGAAAGATTCTGTTGACAACTGATTATTACTGAACATCAGTTTCTGGTGAAAGACGAAAATACTAAAAGGTGAAACAGGAAGCCTTATCAGCACCACTCTTGATGAACATGCTCAGCGTGGCTGGCGTGGGGTTGATTGTTGTCCTGGCCACCAGAGTCTGCAAGGACACATCAGTACCTCACCCTCTAGAGCTACACTAGAAAAGAAGTGAGAACGCTGCTGTTTCGTTAGTGTTTTTTTGGTTTGTTTTTTACCTGTTTTTTTCTTTCGTGAATTGCAACATCAGAACAGTAGACTTGACCAAGCGCTGGCTATTAGAAACCAATTGTTAAACAGTGATGAAAAGGAAAAATGAGGATTTCCCTGTCAGTCCATGGTTAAGACTCTGTGCTTCCAATGCAAGGTTTGATCCCTGGCCTGGGAACTAAAATCCCATATGCCATGCAGCCAAGAAAAGGAAAAATGAGTGGAGAGATTTATCAATATCATCAAATCTTAAGGTAGCAGGAAAAAGGAATTTGGTAGTCAGAGCCAGATTATATATAATAAGTTATCTAAATACTAACCTGTTATAAATTCTGTGGTCTTAGGAATATAAAATAAGAGATTGACTCATGCCTAAAATCTTATGCCACCTTTGTTTTCCCTTCAGGTTAGAGTTTTGAACTCTAATCAATTGACTATCTCTTCTTGAGAGGTAATGTCGCCCAGAAATTGGTACAAAGTTGCTTAAAAGAGAACCAGAACAAGATGCTGGGAGTGATCCCATGAGGCAGAGTTGCTGTTCAAGATCTTATGTATTGATTGACTTTGGGGTTGCCAGTTTGTTAAACCAGCATGGAAGTAGGTTTACCTAGGACAGAGGAAACAAAATAGAGTTGGACCACACCAGAAGAAGATAATGACATGAAATAGGTAGACCACAGCTGCCTTAAATGATATGAAGAGCACAGTATTTAAGGACAAGACTTTGGAAATTACACACGCTGGGTTCAAATCCTTCATCCATCAACCATTCATTGAGAGAAAATACATAACTATGCTATGATACAGACTCCTTAGCTATATCTGCCAGGATTGTGGATAAGATTAGAGAAGATAAGCATCATGAACATAGTATAGGGCTTAGCTCTACAAACAGAAAATAACTGGTTTTTGGTAGCTAATATTAATTCTATTATTATCATCATCACCTCCATTGCATGGCCGGAGTACAGGTTCTGGAGCCAGACAATTAGGTTCAAACCCTTTCATCATCATTTACTGACTCAGTAACTCTTGGTAGAATATGTACCCTTCATGTACCTTGATGTCTTAAGTTGTAAAAAGAAGATAATAATATCTATCTTGTGAATTTGTTAGGAGGATTCAGTGATTTAATACATGTGGACTATTAGAATCACTAGCACTCTGTTAGTTGATATTCCATCTATATAATTTTAACTGGTATAGAGAAACTCTGAGAGATCAGTGACAACTTGAACATAAGAGAAGGTGCTTTTTAGCATGAGGAAAATGATTTTTTTCTTTTTTGTGTGACTCTCCAAACTAAGTTCAGGTGCCCGAAGGTCAGGATTAATTTTTTTCCTAGGCCTCTGTTATGCTAAGAGGAGCACCTTTGATCATCAAATCTCCAAGTAGGAGGAAACCTAGTGGTTATCCTAGCCCATCTAAGACATGCACACTCTTTACAATATTAGTACTTCCAACAACACACGGCATCGCCAATGAAGGTGAACACATTACTTTTCAAGGCAACCAATTTTCAATCATAGGAAAGAAAGTTTGCTCTTCTCTGGAACTGAATATCAATTCCCTTCTAACCACCAGACAAGTCCAACCCTAGAAATCATCACAGACTAAATATAGTTTCTCTTCCTTATGACAATTATTCAAATACTTGTAAATAGAATCCATATCAACTCCTCTCCCCCTCGCATTAGGCTGTTTCCCTTTTCTTGAAGAAAGTACCTTCCACTGTTCCTTGTATAAAAGCAGCATGGAACCCTTTGGAATCAGACTGAGTGGACCTCAAATTTCCATGTGCTTAACTTGGGTGGTTTAGTAAATCATTCTTGAATGCTTCATAGAAATGGAAGTGGTAATACATAACTTTAAAAATTGCATTAAGAATTAAATGTATGAGTATGTGCATAACACCAGACACAGCATTAGTGTTCCAGAATAACAACACTTGTGTTGATAATTATTGGTGTAAACAGAATATTTCTCCTGCTATTCTTGGCCTTCTTTGAGGACAGTGTTCAATGTGTCGACATGTGGAAGAGAGAAAAACAATTACTTTCCTGTTTTGTACTGTTCCTAAATTTGGTTTAATCTTAATTTTTGAGCTTAAAATGTCACAGAGACATTTGAAATCACTCCTAAGGAATGCATGTGGTGAAAGTTGCAGAGTGCTTATTTTGTATCATTCACTGTGTTAAGTGCATTGGGTGCATCATGCACTGTCTCCCATACAATAATTCTATGTGGCAAAAGGTCACTACTATCCTCATTTTATATCAATAGAAAAGCAAATGGAGATTTAGTGTTATGATTAGGATTGACTGGGCTTCCCTGATAGCTCAATTGGTTAAGAATCCACCTACAATGCAGGAGATCCTAGTTTGATTCCTGGGTCAGGAAGATCTACTGGAGAAGGGATAGGCTACCCACTCCAGGATGCTTGGGCTTCCATTGTGGCTCAGCTGGTAAAGAATCTGCCTGCAATGCAGGAGGCCTGAGTTCAATCCCTGGGTTGGGAAGATCCCCTGAAGAAGGGAAAGGCTACCCACTCCAGTATTCTGGCCTGGAGAATTCCATGGACTATATAGTCCATGGGGTCCCAAAGAGTTGGACACGACTGAGTGACTTTCACTTTCACTTTGGGATTGACTATATATATGAATATGTATAAAGTATGTAACTAATGAGAACCTGATGTATAGCCCAGGGAACTTTACTTGGTGCTCCATGGAGACCCAAATGGGAAGGAAACCCCCAAAAAGAGGGATGTGTGTATATGTATGACTGATTCACTTTGCTCTAGAAATTGACACAGCAGTGTAAAGAAGCTATGTGCATGTGTGCTCAGCTGTGTCTGACTCTTTGCAACTCCATAGACTGTAGTCCGCCAGGCTCCACTGTCCATGCAATTTTCCAGGCAAGAATACAGGAGTGGGTTGATACTTCCTTCTATAGAGGATCTTCCCAAACCAAGGATCCAACTCACATCTCCTGCATTGGCAGGTGGGTTCTTTACCGCTGCCCTACCTGGGAAGCCCAGAAAGCAACTCTGTGTGTGTTTTCAGTCACTAACTCATGTCCCACTCTGTGCAACCCCAGGGACTGCAGCAAGCCATGCTTCCCTGTCTTTCACTATCTCCCGGAGTTTGCTCAAATCCATGTCCATTGAGTCAGTGATGCTATCTAACTGTCTCATCCTCTGCCACCCACTTTTCCTCCTGTCTTCAATCTTTCCCAGCATCAGGATCTTTTTCAATGAGTCGGCTCTTCGTATCAGCTGGCCAAAGTATCGGAGCTTCAGCTTCAGCATCAGTCCTTCCAATGAATATTCAGGGTTTCTTTCCCTTAGGATTGACTGGTTTGATCTCCTTGCAACTATAATCCAATTTAAAAAATGAGGTTGTGCAAATTCACATACCTGGTAAGTAGCAAAACTAAGATTATTACCCAAGTTTCTCTGTTATAGCATATTGCACAAGGGGTCCACAGTCAGATGTGGGTTTGCTGGAACAATTCATGGTCTTATGAATCTTTTTGAAATCAATCAACTGAAGCCGTCTTCTAGGATAAAGTCTTACCCTGATGGGGAACTTAGAATTCAAAATGAGAAAGACAGTGTCAGTGGGAATAGAGGAAAGAAGAAGACTGCCAATAAGAGGAAGGGGTGGGAGGGAGGGCAAAACCAGGAGATCTCAGGAAGTATGTAACAAATTTTAAATTTAGAAAGAACAGAGAAGAATGGGCTCCAGACTTGGAGTGCTGGAAGACCTGGAGGGTCCAAAATGGCTTCATTCATGTGGTTTGTTGCCATTTGCAGGAGCCTTAACTGAGACTTTCGTCAGAGATCTCAATCTTCTCCAGATGGGTTTATTGACAAGGCTTCTTGGACTCTCTCAAACCTCATGGCTGAGTTCCAAGGAGAAAGTGGAAAGCAGAAGCTAACAATTCTCTTAAGTCAGGGGCACAGAAATTCCAGGAAATCACTTTCACTGGTCAAAGCAGTCACAACATCAACCAGATGCAAAGTGTGGGGAAGTAATCCAGCTGTCAATGGGAGGGTACCACATTCATTATGTGAGAAGAGAACTGATGGAAGCCATCACTGGAAACTATTTACCATACATGCTTATATTAAAAATGCAAAGAATGAAGCTAAAAGTGTATCTACTTGTTGATATAACTATGCTGACAGCAGGCTTCCCAGGTGGCTCAGTGGGTAAAGAATCCACCTGCAATGCAGGAGATGTAGGCTCTCCTGTCCATGGTGGGTTGCTATGCCCTCCTCCAGGGGATCTTCCTGACCCAGGGACTGAACCTGTGTCTCCTATGTCTCCTGCATTGGTAAATAGGTTCTTATCCATTAGTGCCACCTTGGAACCCCATATACATTATACAATTATTATATATATACACACATACGTATCGTATGTATAGATATATATGTATATATGCCTTATATACTTTATGGTATATATCACATTTTTGGCAGAATTGAAAATTTTAAAACTGGATATTTGGTATTCAGCTATACTAATTAAGCAGTTAAGCAATAGTTGCATCTAAATCTCAAATCTCAACACATATTTCTTTCTCTTTCCCCCAAGTTAATGCATTGTCTGGGCAGTTCTGCCTCAGGCTGTGACTTGTGTTTAAATGTGGTCCATGAATTCCTCGGTCTCCATAGATTGCATATTCTTCTAATGACAGATAACAGGAGCTCAGAGGTCAGACTTAATCTCTATATAGTCTTTGCTGGTGTTATGAGCACTAATATTTCAAGCTATTTTCATGGTCAAGTTCATTTCTCTACAAGTGAGGACAGAAACTCTGTCCACAGGGTTGAAACTGTAAAGTCACATGGTGAAGGTCATAAATGGGTAAGTCTATAATAAAGTAAAAGTGAAGATATGGGCACAGTAATCCATTCTACCATTTACTTATAACTATGTTAAAGACAAGTTTTTATCTCTTAGAGATAAATATTAGCATTTATGTAGTAAATGGTATGTTATGAAATCTGGCATTTATTTCAATATGATAAAGGTGATAAAGGGGAGAGTCCTTATGAAATAAAGTCTTCCATAAATTGATGACCATTGTAGTTATGTGATGGGAACACTGGGAGTTCATTTTACTATTGTTTTTGCCAAAATATAAAGCTAAAAAATTCGGAGTAATTGAAAAGCAAATACTCAATGCCTTTCATCATTATTATTTGTAGATCATAGAATCATGAATAAATATTTGCTAAACATCCTTAGAAATACAAATAGTTTTAGATACCATCTTAGGGAAGGAGGATTTCTTAAAAAAGAAGTAATTTTGAATTGTGAAAGCCCAGATGACAAACTAAGTATGTTTGTTCTTTCTGAAAAACTTTTGAGTAATATATACTTAGAACATAAATGATTAATGCATCTCATTAAGTCATTTCAGTTCTATAAATAGATATAGCTACAATCATCTCTTTAGTCATTATTCAGTGATTCAATAAAGAATGATCATTTGTCTTCTCAACATATGACCATTACTGGATGCAATAAAAAATAAAGTTCTAATCCCCTTTTCCATACTTCATGCTATAGAAGCTATTTAGCTCATTTTATTTATTTAAATTTCAAAATATGTTATTTATAACTTATAAGGTACTTTAAGCTTATAAAATCCATTAGGTAACACTTTCTGAGATTCATCTTCATTACCCTACAAAAGCCCACTAAACCTTCCAACATGTGTAAAAACAGAGATGAACAAAAAATTTTAGTTTTATAAACAGTGCTTTTCCTAATTACTAGGCAAACATTTAGAGCTGATATTTCTTCCCAACTCATTAAGTCGGTATCATAGTTCCTTCAGTTTAGTTCAGCTCATCACCTCCCTCATGTCCAACTCTTTGTGACCCCATGGACTGCAGCTCACCAGGTCTCCCTGTCCAACACCAAATCCCGAAGTTTATCCAAACTCATGTCCATTGAGTCAGTAATGCATCCAGCCATCTCATCCTCTGTGGTCCCCTTCTCCTCCTGCCCCCAATCCCTCCCAGCACCAGGGTCATTTCCAATGAGTCAGTTGTTCACATCAGGTGGCCAAAATATTGGAGTTTCAGCTTCAGCATCAGTCTTTCCAATGAACACTCAGCATTGATCTCCTTTAGGATGGACTGGTTGGATCTCCTTGCAGTCCAAGGGACTCTCAAGAGTCTTCTCCAACACCATAGTTCAAAAGCATCAATTTTTCGGCGCTTAGCTTTCTTCACAGTCCAACTCTCACATCTGTACATGACTACTGAAAAAACCATAGTCTTGACTAGATGGACCTTTGTTGGCAAAGTAATGTCTCTGCTTTTTAATATGTTGTCTAGGTTGGTCATAACTTTCCTTCCAAGGAGTAAGTGTCTTTTAAATTCATGGCTACAGTCACCATCTGCAGTGATTTTGAAGCCCCCCAAATAAAGTCTGCCACTGTTTCCACTGTTTCCCCATCTATTTGCCATGAAGTGATAGGACTGAATACTACGGTCTTAGTTTTCTGAATGTTGAGCTTTAAGCCAACTTTTTCACTCTCCTCTTTCACTTTCAGCAAGAGGCTCTTTAGGTTCTTCTTCACTTTCTACCATAAGGGTGGTGTCATCTGTATATCTGAGGTTATTGATATTTCTCCAAGCAATCTTGATTCCATCTTGTGCTTCATCCAGCCCAGCATTTCTCATGATGTACTCTGCATATAAATTAAATAAGCAGGGTGACAATATACAGCCTTGACGTACTCCTTTTCCTATTTGGAACCAGTCTGTTGTTCCATGTCCAAATCTAAATGTTGTTTCCTGAACTGCATACAGGTTTCTCAAGAGGCAGGTCAGGTGATCTGATAGTCCCATCTCTTCCAGAATTTTCCACAGTTTATTGTGATCCACACAATCAAAGGCTTTGGCATAGTCAATAAAGCAGAAGTAAATGTTTTTCTGGAACTCTCTTGCTTTTTCGTTGATCCAATGGATGTTGGCAATTTGATCTCTGGTTCCTCTGCCTTTTCTAAATCCAGGTTGAACATTTGGAAGTTCTCGTTTCATGTACTGTTGAAGCCTGGCTTGGAGAATTTTGACCATTACTTGACTAGCGTGTGAGATGAGGGCAATTGTGCAATAGTTTGAGCATTCTTGATGCTCAAGCTGGTTTTAGAAAAGGCAGAGGAACCAGAGATCAAATTGCCAACATCTACTGGATCATAGAAAAAGCAAGAGAGTTCCAGAAAAACATCTATTTCTGCTTTATTGATTATGCCAAAGCCTTTGACTATATAGATCACAATAAACTGTGGAAAATTCTGAAAGAGATGGG
The DNA here is from genome assembly GCF_033118175.1 of Dama dama. Classification (NCBI taxonomy): domain Eukaryota; kingdom Metazoa; phylum Chordata; class Mammalia; order Artiodactyla; family Cervidae; genus Dama; species Dama dama. The sequence goes on along the minus strand of NC_083699.1, from coordinate 6,050,438 downwards.
AATACCAGATCACCTGACCTGCCTCTTGAGAAACCTGTATGCAGGTCAGGAAGCAACAGTTAGAACTGGACATGGAACCACAGACTGGTCCAAAGAGGAAGAGGAGTACATCAAGGCCGTATATTGTCACCCAGCTTACTTAATTTATATGCAGAGTACATCATGAGAAACGGCTGGGCTGGATGAAGCACAAGCTGGAATCAAGATTGCTTGGAGAAATATCAATAACCTCAGATATGCAGATGACACCACCCTTATGGCAGAAAGTGAAGAGGAACTAAAGAGCCTCTTGCTGAAAGTGAAAGAGGAGAGTGAAAAAACTGGCTTAAAGCTCAACATTCAGAAAACTAAGATCATGGCATCTGGTCCCATCACTTCATGGCAGATAGATGGGGAAACAGTGGAAACAGTGTCAGACTTTATTATTTTGGGCTGCAAAGTCACTGCAGATGGTGACTGCAGCCATGAAATTAAAAGATGCTTACTCCTTGGAAGGAAAGTTATGACCAACCTAGACAGCATATTAAAAAGCAGAGACATTACTTTGCCAACAAAAGTCCGTCTGGTTAAGGCTGTGGATTTTCCAGTGGTCATGTATGGATGTGATTATGAAGAAAGCTGAGCCTAAAAAATTCATGCTTTTGAACTATGGTGTTGGAGAAGACTCTTGAGAGTCCCTTGGACTGCAAGGAGATCCAACCAGTCCATCCTAAAGGAGATCAGTCCTGGGTGTTAATTGAAAGAACTGATGCTGAAGCTGAAACTCCAATACTTTGGCCACCTGATGTGAAGAGTGGACTCATTGGAAAAGGCCCTGATGCTGGGAGGGATTGGGGGCAGGAGGAGAAGGGGATGACAGAGGATGAGATGGCTGGATGGCATCACCGACTCAATGGACATGAGTTTGAGTAAACTCTGGGAGTTAGTGATGGACAGGGAGGACTGGCGTGCTGCGATTCATGGGGTCACAAAGAGTCGGACACGACTGAGCGACTGACCTTAACTGAAATGAACTGGCATTGCCTTTCTTAGGGATTGGAATGAAAACTGACCTTTTCCAGTCCTGTGGCCACTGCTGAGTTTTCCAAATTTGCTGGCATATTGAGTGCAGCACTTTCACTTTCACAGCATCATCTTTTAGGATTCAAAATAGCTCAGCTGGAATTCCATCACCTCCACTATCTTTGTTCATAGTGATGAACAATGGCCCACTTGACTTCACATTCCAGGATGTCTGGCTCTAGGTGAGTGATTACACCATCATGATAATCTAGGTAATGGAGATCTTTTCTGTATAATTCTTCTGTGTATTCTTGCCACCTCTTCTTAATATCTTCTGCTTCTGTTAGGTTCATACCATTTCTGTCCTTTATTGAGCCCATCTTTGCATGAAATGTTCTTTTGGTATCTCTAATTTTTTTGAAGAGATCTCTAGTCTTTCCCATTCTATTTTTTTCCTCTATTTCTTTGCACTGATCAATGAGGAGGGCTTTCTTATGTCTCCTTGCTATTCTTTGGAACTCTACATTCAAATGGTTATATCTTTCCTTTTCCCCTTTGCTTTTGGCGTCTCTTCTTTTCATAACTATTTGTAAGGCCTCCTCAGACAGCCATTTTGCTTTTTTAATTCACTAAATGGCAATAAAAGCAACCATACAACAGGGCAATATTCTAATAAATTAAAGTATTTCATCGGAAGTATTTTGTGCATAGAAATTTATTATATAATGCTGATTTGAAAATAGGTTAGATTTTTGACTCTTATTTGAGTCAATGTGTGATTTGAGTATGAAAAATCTATAAAAGTGATAAAATAGGTTTGGTGATATTTACAAACTATAGCTCACTAAACACGAGTACTGGAACTGAATTTGAAAAATGCAGTCAGGATACTCCGTTATTCCTTTTCAAATCATCTGTTAGGGATTGGTAAGAAAAGATTTCAAACAGCTGCCTGGGTTCATTCTCTCCTGTTCTGCTAAGCAGAAAAACTTATAGGAGAAAAAAAAAGGCTAGTGATGACTTAGTCTAATTTTATAAACATGATGATTGACCCTCCTGGAAAATAGATTAGTGCTATTCATTAGAGAGTGCTTTTCTATGGAATATTTTTTTAGCAGAATTCCCATGGTTTAGGTCAGACATTGAAGGCTTTGTGAAACAAAGCTTCCTGTGAAGTGTGACACAAGCTCTAAGTATCTAGGAGACAGACGTCAGTCTGTGGCAATGCAAATGCCAAGCGCATGGTGAAGTCTCTTAGACGCCTCATCTATTCCTTTGGGTCCTCAGGGCTTTTCCTTCAGGAGGAGAGAGGACCTGGGGAGGAGCTGTCAATGCTCCAGAGCATTCTCTGCTTTGCTGATGCCCTCTCTTCCCTGGCGTCTCAGCTGATAAAGCCCCTTCCTGCAGCGCAGGAGACCCGGGTTCAATCCCTGGGTTTTGTGAGCCCCTGGAGAAGGGAATGGCAACCCACTCCAGTATTCTTGCCTGAGAAATCCATGGACTCATGGGCTATATAGTCTGTGGGGTCGCAATGAGTCAGACACAATTGACTGACTAATACTTGACTGCCCACAACCTTGAAAATATGAGCAAACCTTGGTACTCTGTACGGCCTTTTATTTATTTATTTTTTAATTTAATTGATGTATTTCAGTAAGATTGATTTAACACTACTTTAAAACATTTAAACACTTTTCTAAATTAAATCATGGGGTTTCCCAATAACTGATTTGGATTATGTGGTTCAGAAACAGAGTAATGGGTGTTAATGCTTGATGAGTTGGTTAAAACAACAAAACAAAACTGTTCCTCTCCATAAGCAATTAGAAGCAATAATTAGTAAGAAGATCAGAATCTACTTCTAAGAAATATGTATTTTACTGATAATTGATCGTAGGCTGATGAATAAAAAAATTGTGTGGGTTGCATACTGAATATTTTATCTGTGATCTCTACAAAGGAAACCATAGTTACAAAATGAGGTTGCTTGCTATAATTGATAGCAGGGTAGATGTTTCTATATTTTTGCATTAACATTTGGAGGCTGCAAACTGGTGGTCTTTTTCATTCAGAGTGATTCCATCACCTCAGAAAGGGAATAACATTTTTCATAAATTTGAAAATAATATTTTGAGATTTGCAGGTAAAGTTGATCCCAAGCCTCTTTTTATGTATCTTAAGAAACATTGCTGTAAATAGTGATGCTCTATTGATTATTTGATGTCATAAATAATATACCAATATTTCTAAAATATATCTCTTCCAGTTCAGTCACTTAGTCATATCTGACTCTTGTGACCCCATGAACCACCACACACCAGGCCTTCTTGTCCAGCACCAACTCCTGGAGTTTACCCAAACTCATGTCCTTTGAGTTGGTGATGCCATCCAACCATCTCATCCTCTGTCGTCCCCTTCTCCTCCTGCCTTCAATCTTTCCCAACATCAGGGTCTTTTCAAATGAGTCAGCTCTTCACATTAGGTGGCTAAAGTATCAGAGTTTCAGCTTCAACATCAGTCCTTCCAATGAACATCCAGGACTGATCTCCTTTAGGATGGACTGGATGGATCTTCTTGCAGTCCAAGGGACTCTCAAGAGTCTTCTCCAACACCACAGTTCAAAAGCATCAGTTCTTCTGGGCTCATCTTTCTTCATAGTCCAACTCTCACATCCATACATGAATACTGGAAAAACCATAGCCTTGACTAGATGGATCTTTGCAGACAAAGTAATGTCTCTGCTTTTTAATATGCTCTCTAGGTTGGTCATAACTTTCCTTCCAAGGAGCAAGCATCTTTTAATTTCATGGCTGCAATCACCATCTGCAGTGATTTTGGAGCCCCCCCCCCCCAAATAAAGTCAGCCACTGTTTCTACTGTTTCCCCATCTATTTGCCATGTAGTGATGGGACCAGATGCCATGAAGTTAGTTTTCTGAATGTTGAGCTTTAAGCCAACTTTTTCACTCTCCTCTTTCACTTTCATCAAGAGGCTCTTTAGGTTCTTCTTCACTTTCTGCCATAAGGGTGGTGTCATCTGCATATCTGAGGTTATTGATATTTCTCCCGGCAATCTTGATTCCAGCTTGTGCTTCATCCAGTCCAGCATTTCTCATGATGTACTCTGCATATAAGTTAAATAAGCAGGATGACAATATACAGCCTTGACGTACTCCTTTTCCTATTTGGAACCAGTCTTGTTCCATGTCCAGCTCTAACTGTTGCTTCTTGACCTGCATACAGGTTTCTCAAAAGGCAGGTCAGGTGGTCTGGTATTCCCACCTCTTTCAGAATTTTCCACAGTTTATTGTGATCCACACAGTCAAAGGCTTTGGCATAGTCAATAAGGCAGAAATAGATGTTTTTCTAGAACTCTCTTGCTTTTTTGTCAATCCAGTGGATGTTGGCAATTTGATCTCTGGTTCCTCTGCCTTTTCTAAAACCAGCTTGAACATCTGGAAGTTCTTGGTTGATGTATTGCTGAAGCCTGGCTTGGAGAATTTTGAGCATTACTTTACTAGCATGTGAGATGATTGTATTTGGGCGGTAGTTTGAGCATTCTTTGGCATTGAAATGAAAACTGACCTTTTGCAGTCCTGTGGCCACTGCCGAGTTTTCCAAATTTGCTGACATATTGAGTACAGCACTTTCACAGCATCATCTTTATTGACATTTAAAATATTGAAATAAGATTTAAAGATAAAATCATGTTTCCCTGTAGGAGTGGTGTTGGCGTCAATTTAAGCTCACAGATAAGATAGAAACCAATGAAGTTTTCTGGGGGGAAGAAGAGAAAGCTGAAAAGACCAATATTTAAGAAAGAAGAGGCTGGGATAAGAATGACAGAGATGGCAGAGCAGTGAAATAAAGAAAGCAAGACAGAGTATGTAAAATTAATGATCTAACTGTTCATTAAATTTTATTTTGTCTAAGCCTCCATAAAATAACCATGTTGGGGAAAGTTCTAGTTGGACAACTCTTCGATGGTTCTGTATATACTGAATTGCAAGCTGAACAGCTTTGCATACGTGTATGGTTTCTCCTGGGGCTTCACTGATGGCTTAGTGGCAAAGAATCTGTCTGCAAAGCAGGAGACGAGGGTTCGGTCCCTGGGTCAGGAAGATTCCCTAAAGAAGAAAATGGCTATCCTATCAGTGTTCTTCCCTGGGAAATCCCATGGACAGAGGAGCCTGGTGAGCTATAGTCCACGGGGTCACAAAGAGTCAGTCACGACTGACTGACTGAAGAACAAATGGTTTCTCTACACCCAGAAAGACACTACTGACCATCTCATCTCAAAATACACATTTAGACAGAAATGGATCCTCATGGGGTCTGCCTGCGGTCGTCTACCTTCCAGGGCTTCCCAGCTGGCACTAGTGGTAAAGAATCTACCTGCCAATGCAGAAGACATAAGAGATGTGGGCTCAGTCCCTGGGAATACCATGGATAGAGGAGCCTGGCAGGCTGCAGTTCGTAGGGTCACGCAGAGTCAGACACAACAGAAGTGACTTAGCACACGCGTCTACCTTCCAGGCATATGCCTTTATGCTTCAGCTCCCCCTTCTGCTGCCCTTCTCCCCACATGGCAGCCCTCAGCAGGATTAACATCTCCTCCAAATCATACCCAACCTACTATGACAGAATCAATGCCTGTACTTTTAGCAATTTAGGCACATCTGTTTTTGTCCTGAACTTATGCCTGTCTGTTTACATGTCTGCTTTCCCTAGAAGACCGTCAGCTAATTGAAGGCAAGAAATATTTGCTATTCATAGTTTATCCAATGGCAAAATTTCTGGCAAACACTGGAAATATTTGTTGAATAAGTATATTTTTTTATACAAGTGGAAAACTGCCACATACTTCTGCCTGCATAGATAACACATAATATGATTTTTATTTTAAATGTATTCAAGGCACATCTCAGTTTAAGTCTTAGCAGTCTCCTGGCATAGACAAAGCTTGATGAGAAAACATCACATAGAAACTGAGTGGTTGCATAGCTGATGTCGTGAGCTTTACTTTCCTGTTAACATGTATTAAATATGTGTGTATTTATCTCTCTATATAGCAAATTTATATATGGATACCAAGACTTTCTCCAGGTTCACCAATTTGGGAGCACAAATAATAATGCTTTTACTTGGCTATGCTTCCTCTACTCATCATGTGTAAAATCCTGTCCAGGTATATATTTTTGTAAAGCCACTGGGATGTGTCTCATTTAGGCTCATAAATACGCTCATGTTTCCTTCTCTTCTGATGCAGATTCTTTTTCATGGCATCCTGCTTGGATTGCTGAAGACCAGAGATCTGACTGTCTACTTTGCTCTTGATACTTCCACTTGGTACTTGATACTTCTACTTAGACCTGGCATCTAAGAACCACCTATCACCAATAAATATTAAATCACTTAAGCTTCAAAACAGCATGATATTCCTAGGTGAAGTGTGTGAAGATCTTTCCTTTTAAAGAGCTTATAGTCTGGATGCTAGTCCTTGTCAGGTGATGCTGGTTTGCTGAAATCCAGAAAGAAACCTGTTTGTCTATTTGGCATGAGAAAGAAAAGACAAGTTCAGGATGAACTCAGCAGCTGGAAAGTAAATGGGTGAAGATCCTATGGAAGAGAGAGCTTACATATGTTGTACATAAACTGTTCAAATCTCTAGCCAACCTCTGAATTTTGGGTATGCTGGGTAGATTCTAAACAACTGAGTTTCTAAACTGGCTAAAATAAATGAACTGAGATTTCAGAGATTTGAATTTGAATTTCAGCCATGAAATAAAATATCAGTATTTTTTAGGAACATAAAAGAATCCAGAGTCTCCATAACATATTCATAATGCTGAGATAGCAGTCTAAATTTATTAGATGGGAATAAATTGGAAATTGTCACCCATGCTTAAAGAACTTAAAGAGAAAAAGCTATTGGTGGTGACCAACTTCAAAATAACCCAGATTTGGAACTAACAGGAACAAATATTAAGCATCCATTAAAACAATATGAAAAAGTATAGAGGAAAATATAAGGGTCAAGGCAATGGCAGCTGGCCCATGTATTTGTGTATAAACACTCTTTCCTTCCTATAAAGTAATGTTCATTATAAAAGGCGTGAGGACAGAAAATAGCTTGACATACACACTCAAAAGGAGCATTGAATTCAAATTTGTCCTATAAGACATTCATTCATAATGAAGAATCATTTAAAATGTACCTTGTTTGGTGTTGTGAAGACAATAAAAGATTTAAAAAATCAGATACAGTTTTTCCATTAATAGACCTAAGAATTGACTTTAATCTGAACAACTATAAGGCCAAAAATAATGCATTTTATGAAAACAATAGTCAAAAGCAGTCTGAAACCCCAGAGGTAGGCAGATTTATTTTCAGATTTGGGGAGAAGTCCTAATAGTAAGGCTTTAAGATGGAGAGACAGATGATATAGACCTTAAAAGAGGCTTAGATTTTTTTAATTTGTGGGCTTGATAAAACAAGGGTGAGCATCCAGGTGTCCGCAGTAGAGAAAGTTCTAAATATAATGAAATGAAGTAGCTATCTTGGTTGAAAGGTATAATTCATGACAACAGTGGTGAGAGAGAATGCACAGGGAACAGGTGGGTCCAGATTGCAAAATGCTGGACCAAACACTTTAGTCATGGTTCGGGAAGATAACCAGACAGCCAATAAAAGACAAGTTATAAAAGCCCAACATTTTCTCCCTTGCAAAACACAAATGCAGAAATGATATCCATTATTATTGATTGAGATTCCATTTATTACTTATTGTTTGTGATTCCATTCATTACTTATTGCTTGCGATTGTAATCACCTGGTACAAAATGCAAATGGAATAGTTCTTGTAACTTCCATGCAGATCACTTTAATCAGTTAAGGATTAAGTTATCAGATGACAAATTTGAACAAAAAATAAGAAATATGTTATAAAATTAACATTTTGCTTATAAAACATGTGTGAGAGTTCATAGTTTCACAAAACATTTCAGTATACTATTAGAAAAGCTTACCCCTGCCACTTCTTGGGATAGGTGTGGCACAAATTTAATTTCATGTTTACAAATGAAAATCAATGCATCAAATGCAAATTACAGCTAAATTATATGTTTGCAGATAAGCAAATATTTCTTTCTTAAGACCCTTTCTTGTGGCTTTTTCTTTTCTTTTTTTTCTTGTGGCTTTTTCTAATGAAAAAAAATTCAGAAGATCAACTTTTATCAGGACGTTATAAAATGACATTGACACTTTAAAATTATTGACAAACATGAAAAAAAATTTTAAAGCCTAAGGTTAGGTAGGAAAATGAGTACTGTTTTTCTACAATATATCAGTGGAAACATTTTGGGTTTTTGGAATGTCAGAATATAATGTTACCAGGAAACCTTAAAACAGGGAAGTCATGGAATTTTATGTCTTTGCTCCTATAATGCTTATTTTTATCCTCATTACAGCTAATGACCTTAAGGAAAAGAGCATAGGCATGTGGCCATGCGCACATTTTACTGCATGTAATATGTAAATTATTATATGATACTTTTTAACTCTAAATAGCTAATGCAGCATTCATTCCCCCTCTTCAAATTTGATTTGTGGCATAGGATAGCGTTTACATAACCCTCCTGGAATAATCTATATTGATAGGTAGATAAATGTTCTGCACATTTTGCAAATTCATATAGTGAGTTTTGTTTAAAACATTTCCTCCAATGGTCTTAGGTAATAATCTATGAAAATAAGTCTCATTGCAGATATGAGTCACTCAAGATAAAATTGTCCTTTTAAATTATCCCATTGCTTAAAAAAAAAAAAATAAGTGTGTGTGTATTTGGGGCAAGGCGGGGGGTGGGGTGGGGTGCCGGCGGGGAGAAAAACTGATTTTTCCCTCCAAAAAAGGAAAATAAATAACTCAATAAGTTTTGACATTACCATTTCCCTTCCTCTTATATGCTGGTTTTATGATACTAATATATTTCAAAGTTTACTATTTAATCAAGAGCAGGAAGGCTAATGAACTTAATATACTTCCATGCACTGAAAATCACATTGTGATCATAAAATACCAGATGGTACACTGATTATAAAAACTGACTTTGTTTTGTTTTGTCTTCCTTTGAGTTTCCTGGTAGGTGCTTTGTGTTCTATGACTTTGAAATTTTTACAGTTATCCTTGGAATCTGACTCTATTATTTTTATAAAGCCACTTACACCTAAGTCCCCTGAGAGCTGAGCTCAAACATGTCTCTCTTTAAGAAATCATCTCTTTGGGTTCTATTTAATATGATTTTTTGCACTAAAAACCATATAACAACAAAAAAGGACTTATAATTACAACTGGACTCCATTTCTTAATCAATATAAAGAAATATAGGCATATTTGAACCAGTTATATTTTCTCTGCTCTTTGTTGCTACTATTATCTCTAAATTTGCTCAAGAGCACAACTTCTAGCAACAATACTTAACAACACATGACTAATCTTCTCTTATTTGGTCCTCACAAAAAATTATGGGATTGTATGAGTAACCTTTTATGGGCTTCCCTGGTAGCTCAGTAGTAAAGAATCTGCCTGCAATGTGGGAGACCTGGGTTCGATCCCTGGGTTGGGAAGATCCCCTGGAGAAGGGAGTGGCAACCCCCTCCAGCATTCTTGGCTGGAGAACTCAATGGACAGAGAAGCCTGGCGGGCTCTAGTCCATGGGGTCACAAAGAGTTAGACACGGCTGAGCAACTAACACACACACACATGAATAACATACAGAATATTGTCAACACAATTTTTTTTTTTTTTTTGCAATCTAAGTAGTGATTAAACACAAACAACTTGCGACTTTATCTTCTGTTCCTTTTACACTGGTTGAGAGGGTCTTATATCACCTAGAATTTTGGACTTATGTGCTCAAACATTAGACAGTGCTAGTCCAACTCCTTTCAATGCTTAGGTCAAGAAACCAATAAATACCTTCCATCATCTTCTTTTCACACACCCTGGGTCAAGCATGCCTTTAAACCAGGGCCAAGTCTGTGGGCCTCTCTGATTTATGTCTGAGTTAAACTCTACCTGGCCTACAGCTGCTTCTGTAAAACAATGTTACACGGGCACCTCACTATTCCCGAGTGAAAATGTCCGTCCACGAGCTCATCTTCTGAAGGATGTAAGGGCCTTGAAGTGATGCCACAGTTTATTCACCAACATCTCCCTGAAGTGATCCCCCAGAAGGAAATAGAAGACAGGGTTGATGACACTGTTCAGAAAGGCCAATGGTCTTGTCAAGATGTACAAGGAGTTGATGATGGCTTCAGTGCATGGCGACTTCTTCCAGGTCTCCAGGCGTGAAGCAATCCGGACGTTTCGCATGACGTGGTAGGGAGTAAAAAGCACAGAGAAAATCACAACTGCCATGATGACTAAGTGGAGAGGCTTCTCAAGGGGCAAAGCTGTAGTGAGCTGCCTGTTCCTCTGCTTTAGAAAGAGAGCAATCTTGAAATAAAAGAAGCACATCACAAAAAGGGGAATGAGAAAGCCCAGAAAGGTCAAACACATGCTATAAATGAGGCTGTGATTGGGGTCCCCAGAACCTGCATAATCAGTACAGTTGGTGCCATTGTCATCAGAATGTATAAAAAGAAGTATGGGCAGGAGCTCTAAGGTTACTAAGCCCCAAATGGCCAAAGATATTAAAATAGCAAATGCTTTCTTTTGCAGGAGGTGTTCCCGGAAAGGATAGTTCATGAGCAGATATCTATCGATGCTGATAAAAGTGAGGAAAAGAATACTGGTATAGAGGTTGGCATGAAGTATGTATCGGTTGCTTATACACAGCACATACCCATAGGGCCATTGTCTCTGGGCATACTTTCTCATCAGCATGGGAAGGGTACACAAAAATGCCAAGTCACAGATAGAGAGGTTGAAGAGGTAGATGTTACTGCTGTTCCAGCTCTTCAGGCAGAAGAGGTAGCCGAAAACGACGGCCGTATTCCCAAGGATTCCCACGATAAACTCAATGCCATACAAAATGGGAAGGTAGCAGCTTTCCAGGGCAGTCTGTGCGGCCTCCCAGTATTCACAAGTTGCATTCCATTCCTAAAGAAAGGAGAGAAAACATAAGGATGAATCACTAAAGTAAGACTGAAAGCAAAACTGTACAAAAGATCATTGCCTTCATTATTAGCATCATGATCAACATCACCATCATCATCAAATAACACTTAAAATCTGAACTGCAGAGAGTTGGTTACATTAGTAAGAAGTGCATATGTGTAATACATAACTATATGCCTACATATAATTAATATATTATTTTTACCTATACTTATTGAGATCCTTTGAACTCTATGCTAGACACGGATGACAGTTGTGACTAAAATAACATTCCCCATCTCAAATAACTTTTCCTCTTTTGGGAAAAATCAAGAAAGAAGTAAGTGCATGTCAAGTCATGATAAAGATTGTCAGACATAAGGAAAAGCACATGCAAAAGTCCAGAGGTGGAAACATGCGTAGAGGACTTGACAAACAGCAAAGAGACCAAGAGAAACTGCAGTGAAATAAGTGAGAAGTCAAATTAATTATGTCTTCAGGATTGACTGTGGTCCATAGCAAATCGCAGTAGTTCAACAAATTCTCTGAGCTACGTTTAACTGAACCATAGACTAGAAGAGGAAAAGGATTCTTTCAACTTCAATCTTGCAATATTAGTGGCTTTGATTTTGTTTCCATATTGACAAAGGATTATGCTTATTGTATTATGCTTATAAAATACAACTCCACTCTTTTAATTTTTGCAACAAGAGAACATATTTATTGACATATAAATCACAAATATTATCTCTCATTTTCAGAAAAATCCATTTAACTCAATTCCACTTCCATCCCACTAGACATGAGAAAAACCTGGGTTGAAGAATTAAATTACTAATCACAGGTCACCAAATGCCAGGGCCAGAATTTGCCCATGGCAGCCCATAGCACCGCACACAGTGGATCCTTCACTGTAAAATTGAGCAAGCTAATTTGAAGAAGCAAGCAGATTGGTTTCACTCTGTATTTGAAGTTATGTGAGTTTACTGTTCTCTCACATTACCAGCAATTTACTACATTTCTCATTGTCATACCTTTCCAATTTTTTCAAACCTCTGTCCTACTCATCATTAGCAGATGGTTTTGCCTGGGAATCCCTGAGAAGAACCTGGTCATTGGGCGTCCACTCTCTGGTTCCCGCCTCTCTTACTATCCTCTCCTCCTTCCTTCCTGTAACAATAGAAAATATCTATTTCTCTTGGCTTACTTCAGATTGAACTCATCCCTGAGTTCTTAAGATTCCTACATGTTGCTCATCATCTTTTCAGCCTCTCCATCTCACCTGCATCCTTCCCAATGGCTCTTATGTACTCATCCTGTCTTAAAGACAAGGCATATATGAGATGTAAACCACTCTCCCTGGTTTCACATGTTTCTCTCCTTGTCGTACATGGATCAACATTGGAGCTGTCTTCACTAATTATTTTGACAGCCTGACACCCTATTCCTTTTTCAGCCTACTTTAGTCTGGCTTCTGATCCATCACTCCACTAAAGTGGCTTCCACATTACTCCATCTAACACTCATTTTTTCAGTCATCTTATTTGACATCTCTTCATACAGCTATGTTTTTTCATTATTCATAGAAGTAATCCCTTCCTTTGCCTTCTGTGACATGAAAATCTCCCAATTTTCCTTTTTTTCCCTCCCTGGTTGTGTTTTGAAGACTCTCTTGTGGTCTAAGCCTTCAAGGTCTAAGCATTAAATGTTGACTTCCTCAAGGATCAGTACTGGATCCCTTCTTTATCTAAACTCCTTTCTTTATCATATCCCTTCTTTTCATGTCCATGGTGTCGATGGCATTGTCAATACCATAGACGTGAGTTTGAGCAAACTCTGGGAGATAGTGAAGACACAAAAGCCTGGTGTGCTGCAGTCCATGGGGCCACAAAGAGTTGTTTGCATCTGAACAAAAACAATCTAGATGCCTGGATGATCCAATCCACTTTCTATCTTTAATGACCATCCATATATCCACCTCTCAGTGTGCATCCCAGCCCAGCCCTGTCTTATAAGCGCTAGTGGTTTATAGTTATTACCATAGACTGATCTCTCAGAGGTGCCTGTCTCTGAAAATCCTATATAAGTTCTCCAACTTCTTTCTCAATCCTGCTGTACCTCCACCTAACTCAGTAAATGGCCACACCGTTTACTGAAATGTTCACTTTAGACATCTGAGCAATGTCCTTGAAGTCATCTGTAGCTCACCTCCAATAATGAATAAACAACCATGTGTTGTTGACTTCAATGTCTGGATATTTCTCTAATTCATCACTATGACTTCATCTCTTTCATCACCATTCTAATTCAGGCCACCAGCATCTTGGACTATATGATATTCTCCTATTGTCTTCTCACATCTTCCCTGGCCCCCTTTTAGTCTACTTTCAACATGATGGCTAAACAGTATTTAAAACCTGCAATCAAAATTCTGATCATATGTCTCTCTACAACCAAAAAGCTTGAATGATTTTCACAGTCTAAGGAATAAGTCCATAATTTTTAGTGAGACTTCAATGCCTGCATGGTCTGGCTCCTGGACTCCATTTCAACCTCATCTAGAATTATTCTCCTCCTTTCTCATCTGTCTTCCTGTTGTTTGCACACACAGAGAATTTTCCTAATGTTCAGTTTGCTGAATTTTTCACTGACCTTTTATATGATCTTTACTCCGTCACATCCTGTCTTATATCTCCGCTTCTTTCAGACTTCAGTTTAAGTGAGGTTCTCCAGGATAGATTCTGACTCCCCAGTCTCATTAGCTCCCTGCCCACTGTATACTTAGCTTTTTCTTAGCATTTCTCACAACTTTATCTTTCATACAGTTTATCTTCTATACCTGCTACTGGTCTATAAATACTTAGTGGAAAGAGGAACATAAGCACTTGACTTTTTACAAAGCATTTTTATAAATATTTCCTCTGAGGTCTAGTAAGTGGTAATTCCACAAAATTAAGCTCCTTGTTCTATTTCCCCATAAAAGCTGATGCTATATATAGTATGAAAGTGAAAACATTAATCACCAAGTCGTGTCTGACTCTTTTGCACCCCATGGACTGTAGCCTTCCAGGTCCTTCTGTCCATGGGATTCTCCAGGCAAGAATACTGGAGTGGGTTGCCATGCCCTTCTCCAGGGGATCTTCCTGACCCAGGGACCAAACCCAGGTTTCCCACATTGCAGGCACAGTCTTTCCCATCTGAGCCACCAGGGAAGCCCCATATATACCCCATATATACTATACTATATACCCCATATATAGTATGACTAATACTCAAAATTGGCAATTGTAGTAGTGATATCTCTGATTTAGACATATAGTTGCAGAAGGTAAAATTTAATATATATCTTCTAGGATCAATTTTAAAAATTTAAATTAGCTAAAAAAATTGAAATTTACATATGAAGTTATTAAACCTCAGAAAGTTCAGGACAGATACTAAAATATTCCTACTGATGAGATTCCAGATAATTTTTATTCTGTCCTTTCTGCTTTTGGTTTATTTGGACTGTCTATGTTTACCTCCAAATCAGCATGTGTGATATTAAAAATATCTAGAAATACAGTAGAAGTTCAATGGTATTTACAAAATATAGGCTTTATTTTTCAACTCACTGGTAATTTTTCAACATTACTTTTTACTCTATTCTCAGTGACTTCCCATTCCATGATTATGGAAGTTCTCTCTTCCTTGCCTTCTGTGACATGGCAATCTCCTTGTTGTCCTTTTTCCTCCCTTTGTAGACCCTTTTACAGTCTAATCTTTCTTTGCCCATGTTGTAAATATTAAGAGTTTTTCAAGGTTCATTTCTAAGCAACTTTGTAATTTGGGGAATACTCAAAATGCAGGTGCATGCACCCAAATGAATATTAAACCAATAGGAAGTTTCATTACGATAAGAAGCTTACTTGTTTCATTTTTGAATTTCCTCTTTTTCTAATTATAATTCTTTCTGCCTAGTCAGTGCTTAAATATACTGACTTACGTCAGCAGCTTATGTGTAGCATAAAGGTTTGGCTGCCATGGAAGTAAGGGTAAGGTTGTCTAACATTCTCAGACCCCTGTAACTTCACCTGGACCCACTATTTCTAGATTTCAGTTTGGATGAGTATGTCTTTACTGTGGTCATCACAGTTCTACAAATTGAAGTAACCTCATCCTTTAAGCAAAATTCTTGTTGAAGATGAACTTCCCTCAGGAAAAATTAATATTCTCTTTGCCTTTTAGTAGTTAAATTCTTAAATTTTGGAAATAGAAATCATGATAAATATGTTATAGCTGATTTGGATGAAATACTTTTAACAGGTTTTTTTTTTTTTCTTAGATGTTGGCAATTAAAGTTAAACCTTTAATTATATTTATAAAAATATATCTAGACTTCTTAGAGATATTAAACTATAAATAACATTCAATTTACATAAATAGACCACTAGTTCTCATTTTTAATTTGGGAACAAAATATTACTTTAATTGTTTTCAGCTTTTTAAAAATGTACATTTTTGACACAAATTTAAAACTGTTTGATAGTCTATTAGCTTTTAAAGTGTTTTTCTTATAATCATCACAGTAAGATAAAGAACATTTATGAAATTTAAATTCTTAACTACTTCAAGACTATATAGCAATATAAGTATTCATAAACAAGTTGCTTTTTCACTGATAATTTGAATGAAAATATTTACACTGCAAAGATATAATCATTCTTATTGAATGATTTTATATATTTTATATATTTTTGAGTATTCCAGAAATATACCAGAAATCAAAGGATTAAAGGCTGATAGAATGGTTTCAAATTGTGTGTTTATGAAGCTCTTTAAAAATACTTCAGCAAATATTGAAAGTTCTGGAAGTTATAATAGCAACAGTTTCTGCAATTTTTTCCTTTTCCTTGGTGTACTATAAATATCCTTAAAGAATATAATTTTTACAAACAAATGCTAAATCTCATTTTTAGAATGCCTTAAAATTTCTTCTAACATGTTATTTTCTGAGCATGCAATTATTATACATTATAGATTGTTTCATCTGATTTAGAGACTTTAGTTATTTTCTGTAAGTATGTATATTTATCTAAATAAGTCCAATTATTCTTTTTGTTGAAATATGTTACCAAGAATTAGCAACTTTTAATAAATTAGATTTATATTTGGCAATTAGAACAAGACATATAATTTGGCAAAAAAAACATGTAGAGGAAACAGCTATGACTTTCTTTTGGCTTCTTTTGCTGTTCTTCATGGACTTACACATGACAATTCAGACAGCTCATTTAAACATTGCTTACAATCTTAATTGCTCACAGACCACTGTTAAAAGAAACCCCTAACTAATAGGAGGCCTAGAGTTACTTTATATACCTGGACAACACAAATTGCATTAGAGCTTACCATTTTGCCAGAAGGCTTGATCCCTTGGCAGAAATTTTTTGCCGGCAACCTGATGCAGCTTCTGATCCAGGGCTGTGCTGATGAGCAGAGTTAGTGCAGCCTCATTTGTATATCACGTGGCCAAGATTAATAATTCAAAAGCTCAGGAAAAATGTATTCCGTCAAACCTCCAAGTCAGCAGTTCATGTAAGGAACTTCCTGAGAAGTTGAGACATAAACTAATCATTCATTTCATGGAAAACACATTTTACAAATAGATTTTGAAAGGTTACTGTTGAAATTATTCCTTTTGCTAGCAAAACAACAGAGAGGCACTCATTATTTCCATGTTTATTTGCTTATTTAAATAGTAAGAAAATGTAAGCACTGTATGTTTGGTTTACAACTGCTTCTGCTTTTTCTCCAGTATTCAAATTCACAAGTTTGGTGAATTCTGTATCGTGCATATAATAACTAAACAACTATTATCAACAAGTTTGAGAGAAATATAAAGCTGAAATTTGAAGGCAAATCTGGATATTGCTGTCAGAGTGCTATCAAAAGGGATACTAGAGCTTTAGGCATTTTCATTTTATTTTCAGTGGTTAAAAACAAGAGACACTTAAAAAAGAATGCATCAGGTGGCCAGGGATTAGGGAGAAAGGCAGCAGCTAAGTAAGATAGCCTCAATAGAAGGCAATTTACACATCCCAAGCAATGCTCTGCATAGCACCTGGAAACATGCCCACCATTTCAAACAGGAAACACACCTGGCTTTCTCTGAGGATTATGTTAGACTTACACTCAAACACTCAAGTCTGCTTTATTTGAAGCCTAGTGATGATGCTGAGAAAGATCCTAAATTGTGCAGGCTGTAGTCATTTAATTTGAATGCCTTAAAAGTTTAATGTTGAATTGGCAGTGACAGGCAAAAGACCCCAAAGAAACTATTGCATCCAGCCCTCCTATCCAAGCATTTCACCTTTTCTGATATATAAGAGCCCCAAACTCAGAAACCTAAAAAATACAATTCATAAATAAATACATACACATAAGTATGGCTTCCCTGGTGGCTTGGATGGTAAAGAATCTGCCTGCAATGCAGGAGACCCAAATTTGATCCTTGGGTCAGGAAGATCTCCTGAAGAAGGGAATGGCTATCCACTCCAGTATTCTTGCCCAGAAAATTCCATGGACATAGGAGCCTGGTGGACTACAGTCCATGGGGTTGCAAAGATTTGAGCACAACTGAGTGTCTAACACAAACACACGTTATATATTTAACAGTATATGCATACATTGAAATACAAATGTACTCATATATGAAATGCATGTATATTTATATGAAATCCTGTCTCTATAA
This sequence comes from Dama dama, assembly GCF_033118175.1. Lineage (NCBI taxonomy): Eukaryota > Metazoa > Chordata > Mammalia > Artiodactyla > Cervidae > Dama > Dama dama. The sequence goes on along the minus strand of NC_083699.1, from coordinate 6,032,604 downwards.
TTTGTTGAATTCTTGTGATGTGCCAGGCATTGCACTAAGCACCTTTTTGTATTGAATATTTATAAAGATCCTCTGAGGTTTTTTACTATTTCTAAAATATTTTCACTCTACAGATGAAAAAAACACTGAGGCTTAAAGAGGTTAGTTAACTTTTTCAAGGTCACAGAGTCAGTAAGGAGTGGGATCTTAGTTTAAACATATATATTTTAATTCTAAACACACCTACTCTGATTCTTAATTGCCTCCAAGAAGGAGTGATGATACTTTTGATGGACACCACAGATTGAATCAAAGACCGAAAATTAATGCAACTATTTTTCAGAAATTCAACTCTTTTTTACTTTTAGAAGAAAGACTAAAAACATCATTTTCTGTCTACAATTTTAAAGGGGCAAAAAGCAAAGCATTTGAATGACCCATACCAAGCCTACTAATTTTAAACAAATTAGCATGGACCCCCTCTACGGTACATGGACACATTTCACAGGTTTCTGCCATCATTCTGAGGGGATGCAGGGCAATTCCTTCTTTATGGGGTGGTGGGAGTTCCCCAGAGCTTCCTCTTTCTTCTCCCCACATCCTGACCATCGTCGCACTCTGGACTGTTGAGATGAAAAGTGGTCTTCACTTCTCCTTTCTCATAGCACCAGTAATCATTACTGGTAGCCTTGCTTCCCTCCCAAGTTTTACTTCACCAAAGGTCGCATTGCCTCAGGATGTTCTCACTGGAGAAACCAGGGGGCTTCTGAGACAGACTCAATAAGAGATCTCTACCACTTCCGTTCTATTATGAGGCTTTATTGGAGGGCTTCCCAGGTGGTCCTAGTGGTAAAGAACCCACCTGCCAATGCAGCAGATGCAGGAGACCCAGGTTGGATCCCTGGGTGGGGAAGATCCCTTGGAGAAGGGAATGGCTACTCTCTCCAGTATTCTTGCCTGGGAAATCCTGTGGACAGAGGAGCCTGGTGGGCTACAGTCCATGGGGTCACAAAAGCAACAGCAACATGGGGTAGATGTTAATAGCAAAATAAATGCTGGCTATTATAGAAGTTTATAATAAATGAGAAGATTTCTTCAGAATAATCCTATCAATCTAATGCCATTAGTGTTAGAATATTTGCTGCCCAGGAATATCCATTTGAAAATGACCTTACAAAAGGCAGCTTGGTGAAAAAAGATTAGTGAATCCTCACAAGGCTTTGCCTTTTAGTTCCTGTATGCACCTTGAAAACGTAATGAAATTTTGTTTTCTTGTTTGGAAAAGGGGGATAATCATTCCTATCCCCTAAATCTCAAAATGTTCATAGTATCAAATGAGATAATATGTGAAAATTCAATGAATGCGGCAGCAGTTCATACATACCAGGGGCACCACTCAGGAAATTCAACAGAACAAAGAATAGAGTGGGAAAGACAATCAAAGTATTAATTAAATCCAGCGTGAATAATAACTTTAATATTTTTGAGCACCTAGTCCATAACAACGTGGTGTTTATTTTCGGTTTTATTTGTTTATTCTCTTGGCCGCACCACACCACGTGCGGGGATCCCCGAGCAGGAACCGAACCTGCTTCCCACCACAGTGGGAGGGTGGATCTTAACCACCGGCCCAGCAGGGAAGTCCCAACCCCGTGTACATTAATTCCTTTAATATATAGAAGAACTGAATGCAGCGCATATTATTACTGATCTTGGGTGGCCTTGGCCTGCAGTTACTTGAAGCAGGTTTTTGTTCCAGGCCAGAGATTGAAGTCAGGCTGCGGCAGAGAGAGCTCTGAATCCAAGCTGCTAGACCACCAGAGGAAGTGGCCAGTGGCAAGGCCCCGGCCTGTCAGCTGTGTACTGATGAAGTTCCTGGTAAAGATGGAAAGGAGTGAAACAGGCAAAGTACTTATTATCAGGAAGAAGGGCACATGTGGATAGATACACAGGCAGACTCAGAGAGCTGTGCCTTTGTGGTGGTTTGAATCACTTTTATGGGGCATTTCTTCCTGTTTCCCTTTGGCCAATCATCCTGCTTGGCCTGGTTCCGATCCCGTATTTGGTTTACTTCAGGATCCTCCCATGCATGTCTTAGCCAAGATGGATTCTAACGAAGAGGCCTAAGGGCAGACTGACATCACTTACTAGGGTGATGCCCCCTCACTGTTAACCTCCTTGGAGCCTTTCTGCGCAAGTGTCTCCTTGACTTCAATATTGAGGAATATGTGTCTTTTATCTTTTATCACTGACTCAATGGACATGAATAGGAACACACTCTGGAAGACAGTGGAGGACAGAGGAGTCCGGCGTGCTGCAGTCCACGGGGCTGCAATGAATCAGACGCGACTTAGCAACTGACCAACAGCCTCTCCTACTTGGGCAGGCTCTGGCCCCCTCCCACTCCTGCTAATTTGGAGGATCTGTCCATAGGGGATGAACTCCAGCTGCTTAGCCTTGGGTCTATTTATCTGTGGTCCCATTACTACGTCTGATTTTCAAATAAAGAAACCAAGGCCAAAAAAGATTAAATAACTTTCCACAATCACACAGCTAGTAAGTGACTGGGCTGTAATTTGAAGGTTTGTGTGTTTGACTACCGAACCCAAGCCTTTATTAATTTGTTGCCCTCATGGTAAAGAGGAAAATATTAGGTCAAAATATAAAATGACTGACACTGGACAATGTTTACTTTACATATGGCAGTTTACTGTGTTTTAACCTAATAAAAATTAGTTAAAACTAATATTCAGTTTAATTGCTAGTTATCAGTTTTATTAGTTATCAAATTTAAGTATTGAAGTCTGACAACTAAAGATAACAGAACAATTTAGATAAGAAACCAGGCAATTAGACACATTTAAAATAAATAAGTGTTTTTGGAAAGATTCTACTAGCAACAGCCGTAGGCATGTTTACCAGACACATTTTTTTTCAGCAGCAGGAACAAGTCTGAGTGGAAAACAAGCTTGTCTAAGGGTCATACTGACCATCAAGGAATCACAAGCAGGGACAGAGGAGAACAACTGATTTAATCCAAAGAATTTCTCCTAAGCCCTTCTGGGTAGCAATAGTAACAGTATGACTCCAAACAAGTTGAAAGGAAACAAAAAGATTATTTTGGTGTTACTGTGCTAGGAGGATTTACCCAAGGAAATCTAGGTATATCTCAAGTCAAAGAACGGATTTAGTTAGGAAAAGAAAAATTAAGAGAACAGCAGAACAGAAAACATAATAGAAAGTATATGTAGACTGTCTCTAAAAAGTGAAAGTGAAAGTGTTAGTCACTCAGCTGTGTCTGACTCCTGGCGACCCCCTAGACTGTAGCCCTCCAGGCTCCTCTGTCCATGGAATTCTCCTGGCAAGAATACTGGAGTGGGTTGCCATTCCCTTCTCCAGGGGATCTTCCCAACTCAGGGATTGAACCTGGATCTCCTGCACTGCAGGCAGATTCTTTACCATCTGAGCCACCAGGAAAGCCCAGATTGGCTCTAAACTCTTCCATATTCTAAAATTCAAACAAACCTCTATTGGCCAAATTTACTTTACCATGGAGAGTAGTCCATCCAAGATAGGCATTCCAGCTGAGGCAAAGCAATCTATTTCTTCTATATATAAAAATCCTTGGGACTTCACTGGTTGTCCAGTGTCTAAAACCCCATGCTCCCAACGTGGGAGGTCAGATTCGATCCCTGGTCAGGGAACAAGGTTGCACATGCCGCAACTGAGTTTGCATGCCACAACTAAAGATCCTGCATGTTGCAGCTAAGACCTGGTACAGTCAAATAAATATTAAGAAAAGATCCTCGTCATGTAAGAGTCATATTAGTAATGAGAATTTGTACCACATTGATGCTTCTTTCTTTCTTATCCCAGTGAATAAAATATCATGTTTATTATTTCTCAGCAAAATTCAGAAGAATTATTTCTGCTAAATAAAAATGTTACTTGTTAAAAATATCTGGCTATAGCTGAAAAAGGTTCTAAGTTTTTTGAGCTAGTAATAGTCCAACATACAGCAAACTCACCTTTTAATTTCCAGTTTATACTCCAAAATTCCAACAGCTAAATGACTTTCTAGTGATATATGATAAGCAATAACCATCAGTGTCTCTCTACAGAAAATAATGTTGTCTTGTTTGCCTGACATGAAAATCAAATATTTATGTGAAATTATGGCTACAATTTTTATTCTTAATTATCAATGACCAAGGCACAGACTTTTTGTTTAAAAAAGAGAGTTTGCCTGAAATATTGAAATAATTTATTCATTTAATTGGCTCTCCTACTCCTCAGTGTTTTTCAGTCCGATTTATTGTATTTTGTACAAATCTGCTTGATTCTTGTAATGTTTTGAATTACCTACAAAAACAAAACAAAAAGCAGCTAGTTCCCTGTTTTGATGGACATATAAGCACTTTTCAATTGGACACTAATTAACCACTCCTCATCTTGCACTTCTTGCTCGTTCAAATATTTACCTTTGGAATATATAATAAGAAATCAGTATGATTGAATCTCTCTGAGCATTTTATAATTGAATCAAGAGATTTTCATAATTCCCCTGAGTATGAAAAACATGTTCACTAAGAGAGTTAAACTCTCTGTGATTTCCTTAGGTATTAAATTTTAAAAATTACCTGTTTCCACCTATATATTCCTGGAATACAGTGTCAAGTGGGCCTTAGGAAGAATCACTATGAACAAAACTAGTAGAGGTGATGGAATTCCAGTTGAGTTATTTCAAATCCTGAAAGATGATGCTGTGAAAGTGCTGTACTCAATATGCCAGCAAATTTGGAAAACTTAGCAGTGGCCACAGGACTGGAAAAAGTCAGTTTTTATTCCAATCCCAAAGAAAGGTAATGCCAAAGAATGTTCAAACTACTGCACAATTGTAATCATCTTACACGCAGTAAAGTAATGCTCAAAATTCTCCAAGCCAGCCTTTAATAGTACACGAACCGTGAACTTCCAGATGTTCAAGCTGCATTTAGAAAAGGCAGAGGAACCAGAGATCTAATTGCCAACATCCGCTGGATCATCGAAAGAGAGTTCCAGAAAAACATCTATTTCTGCTTTATTGACTATGCCAAAGCCTTTGAGTGTGTGGATCACAATAAACTGTGGAAAATTCTTTAAGAGATGGAATATCAGACCACCTGACCTGCTTCCTGAGCAATCTGTATGCAGGTCAGGAAGCAACAGTTAGAACCAGACAGGGAACAACAGACTGGTTCCAAACAGGAAAAGGAGCACATCAAGGCTGTATATTGTCATCCTGCTTGTTTAACCTATATGCAGAGTACATCATGGGAAACGCTGGGCTGGAGGAAGCACAAGCTGAAATCAAGATTGTCAGGAGAAATATCAATAACCTCAGATATGCAGGTGATACCACTCTTATGGCAGAAAGGGAAGAAGAATTAAAGAACCTCTTGATGAAAGTGAAAGAGGAGAGTGAAAAAGTTGGCTTAAAGTTCAACATTCAGAAAACTAAGATCATGACATCTGGTCCCATCACTTAATGGCAAACAGATGGGGAAACAGTGGAAACAGTGAGAGTCTTTAATTTTCTTGGGCTCAAGAATCACTGCAGATGGTTATTGCAGCCATGAAATTAAAAGATGTTTGCTCCTTGGAAGGAATGCTACAACCAGCCTAGACAGCATATTAAAAAGCAGAGGCATTACTTTGCCAAAAAAGGTCTGTCTAGTCAACTGTGGTTTTTTTCCAGTAGTCATGTATGGATGTGAGAGGTGGACTATAAAGAAAACTGAGTGCCAAAGAATTGATGCTTTGGAACTGTGGTGTTGGGGAAGACTCTTGAGAGTCCCTTGGACTGCAAGGAGATTCAACCAGTCAATCCTAAAGGAAATCAGTCCCGAATATTTATTGGAAGGACTGTTGCTGAAGCTGAAACTCCAATACTTTGGCCACCTGATGCAAAGAACTAACTCATTTGAAAAGACCCTGATGCTGGGAAAGATTGAAGGCAGGAGAAGAAGGGGATGACAGAGGATGAGATGTTTGGATGGCATCACCGATTCTATGGACATGAGTTTGAGTAAGCTCCGGGAGTTGGTGATAAACAGGGAAGCCTGGCATGTTGCAGTCCATGGGGTTGCAAAGAGTCAGACATGACTGAGAGACTGAACTGAACCTGTAAAACACTTAGTGATGTGATTCACTTGTAGTTTTGTCTCTACAACATACTCATTGATGCAATTATTAATTTTAAAGTATGTTTTACTGAAGACTTCCCTGGTGGCTCAGTGACAAAGAATCTGTCTGCAATGCAGGAGACCCAGGTTCAATCCCTGGGTTGGGAAGATCTCCCAGAGGAGGTTGTGGCAACCCACTGTAGTACTCTTCCCTAGGTAATCATGGACAGAAGAGCTTGGCAGGCTGCAGGCCATAGGGCTGCTGGGAGTTGAACACAACTGAAGTGACTAAGCAGCAGAAGCGTGTTTTACTGCTGGCTTATTATACTGCAAAACTAGTAAAATTTGACTTCACTATTAGGTCAATATTGTAATATAGTAAATGAAGAACTTTCAGGCTATAGAAATTTTGATAGTTATATTTAAACAATCTAAAAGGTTACAAAAATATTTCAAGTATTACCTTTTAAAATATCCTCTCACCCTGTATGTATTATTTATGTGTCTGTAAGTAGTATTTTTTTTTTCATGTTTGCCTAACTTTTTTTTTTTTAGCCACACTGTGTGGCTTGTGAATTCTTAGTTCCCCAACCCGGGATTAAACCCAAAGAACCTTCAGCCATGAAAGTGCAGAATCCTAACCAATGGACCGCCAGGAAATTACCCTAACTTTGTGTATTTTAAGTAACAGAAAAGAAGGAAAGAAAAATAACACCAAGCGTGAGAAAGGATCCAGCCATTTGACATTCATGATGGCTCCATGGTCAAGGGGAGGGATGTGACAAACTTGAGCTGATCAGGAACTTCTCACTGCCCCAAAACCACAAAACAGGAAAGCTTAGCCAAAAGACAATTCACTCTACGCAGAATTCTTTTGTGTTGGTATGCTGTGACCATAGTGAAATGCCCCAGCTGCATCTGTTTTACCTCTGATTGGGACTTAACCCTGAAATACCAAGCAAACTTTTTGAATAAAAATGGACCATTTTCTCTATTCTGCCATTCTTTCACTTTTATTCAACATCTTTTAAAGGCCTCCAAGTATATCTACAGGGAACTGGAAATGGTGAAATGCTTATCTGTAGCAGAGATTAGCATACACAGAAAATAAAATACATTTTCCCAATGACATTAGACTCTTGAATGTTAAATACCAAGCATCAGGGGTAGCCCGAGGAGAGGTAGCCCTTATTATTTACCATTCATAACTCAGCCCACCAATCTGCTTATTTTTTAGAAAATTAAGGCTCAGATAGTGTAAATTTTGCAAGGTCACATGCTGCCCAGGTAGCTCAAATGTTAAAGAATCCACCTTCAATGATGGAGACCTAGGTTCAATCCCTGGGTCAGGAAGATCCCCTGGAGAAAGGCATGGCAGCCCACTCCGGTATTCTTGTCCAGAGAATTCCATGGACATAGGAGACTGGAGGGCTGCAATCTATGGGGTCACAAAGAACCTAACATGCCTGGCTCACACTTCCACTTTCACTCCTCCTGCTAGAGTCCATGGTGGACATCAGTCACGCTGTTGCTTCTGATTGCTGAAAGCTAATCTAACAGTATTTCTTGGCAATGTGCTCCAGGAAGCCCCTACCAGCTAAAGATATCTTGGTGTATCTTATCTTGAATATGGTAGCTCTTGTTTAAATTGTCTAGTCCTACCATATGATAATGTCCTGTTAAAAAGGTAATGCTGTGTCGCTCAGTCGTGTCCAGCTCTTTCTGACCTCGTGGACTATAGCGCGCCAGGCCGCTCTGTTCATGGGGATTCTCCAGGCAAGAACACTGGAGTGGGCTGTCATGCCCACATCCAAGGGATCTTCCCGACCCGGGATTGAACGCAGGTCTCCCACATTGCAGGCAGATTCTTTACCATCTGAGCCACCAGGGAAGTACCGACTGAGAATTGCGAAAAATTTCTCTCTGCCATTACATATTTCCATATTGTCCCAGGCTCCTAGAAAATTCCTGGTTGTGAGTTTGATTACAGTTTCTATATTAGCTAGATTTATCTGATTTTATTGCTTTTGTTATATCTGGAAATTATTATAGACTGTATCAAATCCTTTCCATAAAATGTCAGCTTCTAAATAATAAGCAAATTATTACTTCAGTGATTAGTAAGGTCTTTACAATCTTATTCAAGTCTCACAGGGTATCAATTTCAACTTAAAGTAGTTCAGAGAATTAGTGTGCTGATTCAGAATCCAACATGTAATGCTTGAAATTTTCACAATTTGTTTTTGTAACATATAGATTCATGACTAATGCAAGGACCTTGTCCATCTTTGGTTATTACTCAAGCCTCCTTTCAAATAGCATAAAGACTTGTGTATATAGGACAAAGGCCAAGAATAAGTTTCCAAATATTATTCCCTAGAGTAATGAAAACCCAGCCTCTAAGAAAATCTGGGAAGGGAAGGAATGCAAAAAAAAAATCTATTACGTAGTACCATGCTTTGTGAACTCAGGAAGAGAATCGAGAAGAAAATAAATAATAGAAATGGAGAGAAAATCCTCTGAGAATTCAAGACATCAAAAAGTGGTGCTGACTTGGGGAATGTTTGTAAGCCCATACAAGCCTGTCAAGGTCAAATAACAAATATTAATGGGAAAAATAAGTACTCCAATAATAGCAAGCAATAAATTCACTACTGATGGTAAGAGTGAACAAAATTCAAGAAATCCAGCTTACTTTTCTCTTAACTAGATTTGTTGCATATTTATTTTAATGAAGAAAATCTATTGCCTCTATTAAACTTATAATTGTTTAATTTATACAGATAGGAAGATTTTGCCAGGACTAATATGCTTTTGTTAATTTTAGTTTGTATGCTATACTTTTATGAAATTGGAAATAATTGTAGATAGTAATTTTTAAAGTTTATTTATAGATATTCTACCAGGCAAAGTTCTAAATTTACATACAAAATTTTATTATTTTTAATTTTAAGGAAATTAAAAATAATAACATTATATTTTCTAAGCAGACAGTCAGTAATGTAACATCTATTATTAAACTGAAAAATAAAGGGAAAAGAACAAAGATTGGACTGTGTGGCATAAAAGAGATGGCAGGAAAATATTGTATGCACAGAGAAAAGGTTAATGTGAACCAGTGAAAGAGTCTCCAGCTCAGTCAGGGCACTGAAGCAAGTACTAAGAATACTGCCCGCTGGGGCTCCTCTGACCCCACTCCAGCGGGGAGTAGGGGTTGGGGAAGGGCCTTGCTGCTGCCCAGAGGGGATGCAAGTCCTGCCTCCATAAAGAGCGTTTGAGGTGCCTTTACAGCCTGCAAGGGTGGGGTCTAGGATGCTCCTCAACCTTTGCTGGTGTGGTGGGAGTGGGCCAATTTTTCTCTTCTGGTGTTTGATTCAACTAGAGTGGTTTTAAAAGGTTTGTATCCTGCCAGACTGTCCCTTTCCTATCACCTGGGCTAGAGAGAACAGGCTTTTATAGTACTTTTTTTTTTTTTTTTTTTTTCTGTTTATGCCTATTGGCATGAGTTTGAGTAAACTCTGGGAGTTGGTGATGGACAGGGAGGCCTGGTGTGCTGCAGTCCATGGGGTCACAAAGAGTCGGACATGGTTGAGCGACTGAACTGAACTGATTGCCATTTGTAGGTCGTGCTTCTTTTGCTCCATATCTGATCTACATGAGGCAAATAACAAATAAACAAAACAACCATTATCTTTGATATTATCTTTGCCCTCATATTATGTTTTAAATCTGTCTAAAAAGTACTTTTAAAAGTTTCAATGATATACCAAGTATAACCAGAGAATTATTCTGGACATAAAATTCAAATACATTAAACTGGTTCTTTTTTTTTAACCTTTAATTGTTGTGACAGAATATATGTCAGTTAAAATATTTAAAAATAAATTATGCATATTGTCTGAAAATTAAGTGTTTCTAACTTCAAAAGAACACTGATAAATGGCTAATTTTGATGAAATTATAATTTGATTTATTATATTATGACATAGGTCACAGAAAGCCACTAGCTATTTAGAATAATGAGTAATGTGAAACAAAAGAATTAATTTCCTCTGATATTCAGAAAACATTTTCATGTAAACATATATTAATCCTTTACATTCTATATACTAACATATGTTAGCAGATACATACATATATAACATTTCAGCTCAAAACAATCTATTGTTAAATTTTCAGGAATTTTTGAAGCTAGTAGAAGTCAAGGTAACAGTTTGAACCTGGCCATGGACGTGAGAGTTGGACTATAAAGAAAGCTGAGTGCCAAAGAATTGATGCTTTTGAACTGTGGTGATGGAGAAGACTCTTGAGAGTCCCTCGGACTGCAAGGAGATCCAGCCAGTCCCTCCTGAAGGAGATCAGTCCTGGGTGTTCATTGGAAGGACTGATGCTGAAGCTGAAACTTCAGTACTTTGGCCACCTGGTGTGAAGAGCTGACTCATTAGAAAAGACCCTGATGCTGGAAAAGATTGAGGGCAGGAGGAGAAGGGGATGACAGAGGGTGAGATGGTTGGACGGCATCACCGACTCAATGGACATGAGTTTGAGTAAACTCCGGGAGTTGGTGATGGACAGGGAGGCCTGGCATGCTGTGGTTCATGGGGTCGTAAAGAGTTGGACACAACTGAGCGACTGAATTGAACCGAACTGAACACTATAAATTCTTGTATTTATCATCATTACTAACTGGCACATATATATTGAATAAGTGCATGTAAATTAAATATACATATATTTAATAAATGCATCTAGCAAATATGTATATGGCGTTTTCATTCCAATCCCAAAGAAAGGCAATGCCAAAGAATGCTCAAACTACCTCACAACTGCACCCATTTCACATGCTAATAAAGTAATGCTCAAACTTCTCCAAGCCAGGCTTCAATAATACATGAACCATGAACTTCCAGATGTTCAATCTGCATTTAGAAAAGGCAGAGGAACCAGAGATCAAATTGCCAACATTTGCTGGATCAATAGAAAAAGCAATAGGGTATCAGAAAAACACCTGCTTCTGCTTTATTGACTATGCCAAAGCCTTTGACTGTGTGGATCATGACAAACTCTGGAAAATTCTGAAAGAGATGGGAATACCAGACCATCTGACCTACTTCTTGAGAAACCTATATGCAGGTCAGGAAGCAACAGTTAGAACTGGACATGGAACAACAGACTGATTCCAAAAGGGAAAGGAATATGTCAATGCTGTGTATTGTCATCCTGCTTATTTAACTTCCATGGAGAGTTCAGTTCAGTTCAGTCACTCAGTCGTGTCCGACTCTTTGCGACCCCATGAGTCTCAGCACGCCAGGCCTCCCTGTCCATCACCAACTCCCGGAGCTTACTCAAACTCATGTCCATCGAGTTGGTGATGCCATCCAGCCATCTCAGCCTCTGTCATTCCCTTCTCCTCCTGCCCCCAATCCCTCCCAGCATCAGGGTTTTTTTCCAATGAGTCAACTCTTCACATGAGGTGGCCAAAGTATTGAAGTTATGCAGAGTACATCATGAAAAATGTTGGGCTGGATGAAGCGCAAACTGGAATTAAGATTGCCAGGAGAAATATCAATAGCCTCAGATATGCAGGTGACACCACCCTTACAGCAGAAAGTGAAGAACTAAAGAGTCTCTTGATGAAACTGAAAGAGGAGAGTGAAAATGTTAGCTTAAAACTCAACATTCAGAAAACTAAGATCATGGCATCCAGTCCCATCACTTCATGGCAAATAGATGGGGAAACAGTGGAAACAGTAACAGACTTAAATTTTGGGGGCTCCAGAATCAGTGCAGATGGTGACTGAAGCCGTGAAATTAAAAGATGCTTGCTCCTTGGAAGAAAAGCTATGACCAACCTAGACAGCATTTTAAAAAGCAGAGGCATTACTTTGCCAACAAAGGTCCATCTAGTCAAAGCTATGATTTTTCCAGTAATCATATATGGATGTGAAAGTTGGACTATAAAGAAAGCTGAGTGCCAAAGAATTAATGCTTTTGAAGTGTGGTGTTGGAGAAGCTCTTGAGAGTCCCTTGGACTACAAGAAGATTCAACCAGTCCATCCTAAAAGACATCAGTCCTGAATATTCATTGAAAGGACTGATGCTAAAGCTGAAACTCCAATACTCTGGCCACCTGATCAAAGAACTGACTCATTTGAAAAGACCCTGATGCAGGGAAAGATTGAAGGCAGGAGAAGAAGGGGATGACAGAGGATGGGATGGTTGGGTGGCATCACCGACTCAATGGACATGAGTTTGAGTAACCTCCGGGAGTTGGTGATGGACAGGGAGGCCTGGCGTGCTGCAGTCCATGGGGTCACAAAGAGTTGGGCAGGACTGAGTGACTGAAATGAACTTGCTATAGAGATAACTTCTAATTGTATCAGTATATATACTTTATACACACATCTACAGTCCATGATTTGGCAGAACCCATGCTAGGTGTGTTAGGGAATACAAAAGTGACTTAAAGGAGTCCTCTGCCCTATCTTCAAGAAAGTACTTAATTTTAAACAAAAACGAAAGCAACATTGTGATACATTTCCCTCTCACTTTTGTCTCCTTTTCTCCTTGGAGTCCTGAAATATATATTTCTTGGAAAGGCTGATACTTAAACAGATATTTAAAGAAATGATTGCTTGAACATACGCCAGTTCTTTTGGTGAGCACAAGCAGGTTCTCTCCCTGCAGGAAGTTGCAAACATATAATAGTGATATACGGGCTTCCCAGGTTGCTCAGCAGGTAAAGAATTGGCCTGCAATGCAGAAGACTCAGGAGATGCAGGTTTGATCCCTGGATCAAGAAAATCCCCTAGAGGAGGTCATGGTAACCCATTCAAGTATTCTTGCTTGGAGAATCCCATGGACAGAGGAGCCTGGTGGGCTACTGTCCATAGGGTTGTCGGATATGACTGAATCAATTGAGCATGAACGCACGCAAAGCACTGCATGGTTATGTTCCAAATAAGTCTAGGAATCCTCCCTTTCTTGTAGGTATCCACCCTCAAGCAGTGGATAACTAATCTTTCCTGTTTGGATGCAGTAGATGGGCAGGTGGTTATGTTTGATCATGGCTGTGGACGTCAAAAGGAGCCAAGGATTCAAGAATCTGAACTCTGCCTGTTTCTCTTCCCTATAGCATCCCAGCTCAGCACTCCCAATCATTCTTCATGCCTTCACATCTGAGACAGAAGGAAATCAACTCATTCATCTCATTAAATAAGAAGCCAGCCTTCCTCTCACTCCTAACTACAGTCAGTTCATTTTTAAATTTCTTAATGTGGAAAGACTTAAACTGCTTTTCTAAATCTGAAGGGAGAGAAAGCTATAAGAAGTAAATGTTGGGTGTTGATTTATTTTATTCCTGGTTTCCTTCAGGCACTTATCAGTTAAATGTAGGATAATAAAATATCTGTTTCATGAGGAAACATGATTCATGATTAGGATCATTAAGTTTGAACTGATAATGATTCTGTTTCAAATGGTTTTTTTTGTTGTCTTTAAGGAGCTAAGTGATAAATGACTTGAAAATGTGTAGCTTGTTTGAATCATGAAATCTAAGCCTGGTATTCTTGTCATCACATAAATAATTACTTCATGATCCACAGAGGGAAAATTATGTACATCTAGATTTGCACCTGTCTTAGTTTAGTTTAAAATTTCATATTGCTGTTAGATGCAATCAAAATAGCAAATAAAATATCTCTTCAGTGTTTATTGTACTATCATTATATGGTTGTGTTCTTAAATTTCTGCCAGTTTAATGTATCTTGTTTCAAACTCTGCAAGTATCAGAAAGAGAAATAAATAAAATATAAAATGAGTTGCCTTAACTTTGCCAATAAATTCTTACTTCCATGTTGTTGTTGTTTAGTTGCTAAGTCATGTCCCACTCTTTTGTGACCCCGTGGATGGTAGACCACCAGGCTCTCTGTCCACAGGATTTCCCAGGCAAGAATACTGGAGTGGGTTGCCATTTCTTTCTCCAGAAGATCTTTCTGACCCAGGGATCAACCCTGAGTCTCTTGGCAGGCGAATTCTTTACCACTGAACCACCAGGGAATTTCCAACTTCCTTGTAAGACTGACTAAAATAAACTAGAAAAAGAAAGTTACATTGTTGTTCTTATTAAAGTGGCCATCTAGGAGAGAAGGAAATGTTTAAAAATCCTTTCTGCCCCTATATATCCAGGGATCTAACCTGGCCCAATCTCAGGGAGTCAGAATGATGCGGGCCTTATCAGGGCCAAGAGATATGAGTGTTCTGTGTTGAGGAATTGACACTCTTTGTCTTGAAGGAAGAAATTAAGTCCATGCTTAATTCCAAAAATATTCCTGGACTAGAGCAATTCTACCTTTCTGTCTTCTTTTGCAGACATCCTTTGATAAGCGAAGGAGATGTGCTGTGCTGTGCTTAGTCACTCAGTCGTGTCTGACTCTTTGCGACCCTGTGGGCTGTAGCCCGCCAGGCTCCTGTGTTCATGAAGATTCCCCAGGCAAGAATACTAGAGCGGGTTGCCATGCCCTCCTCCAGGGGATCTTCCCAACCCCGGGATCGAACCCAGGTCTCTCGCATTGCAGGCAGATTCTTTACTGTCTGAGCCAGCAGGGAAGCCCAAGTAAAGGAGATAAATGCTTGGAATTTTCTAATCCCAATGAATGACTCTTCGCCCAAGTAAAGGAGATAAATGCTTGGAATTTTCTAATCCCAATGAATGACTCTTCCTACCCCCAAGATGGGTCAGGCTGGTCCCATGGTGACAGACAATAAGAATATGAATCACAGGGAAAGGAGGAGGCGGGTGGGATGAATTCCTAGATTGGGATTGACATATACATATATATTATTGATGTGTGTGTGCTCAGTCATGTCTGACTCTTGGCAGCCCGCCAGGCTCCTCTGTCCATGGGATTCTCCAGGCAAGGACTGGAGTGGGTTGCCATTTCCTTCTCGTATATTATAGATACTGTGTATAAAATAGATAACGAACGAGAACATAGGGAACTCTCCTCAATGCTCTGTGGTAAGCTAAATGTTAAGGAAATCCAAAAAAGAGGAAATATATGCATATGTGGAAATGATTCACTTTACTGTGCAACACTGTTAAGCAACTATGCTCCAATAAAAATTAATTGAAAAAAAAAACCCAACACGAATCACGTTCCCCCTCCAACTCTCAATGGCCTTTTTCCTTACAAAAATGACATTAGGTCATATTTAGTTGTATAACCAACAGAGGAACTTGCATGCCAATAATAAATCAACAAGATATTTCAAAATAGCTAATATTTCTCTAAAACAGTGTCTACAAGTCCATTCACAGAAGCTGTTGCATATTTCCCATGTACCAGAGGTCAAACCTTGAGAGCTAAGCCCCACGGGCCTAGAACTTTTCAAATTCTGGATTAGAGGTAATTACACTATATGGATTTAATTATAGTGTTTCCTTTTTGGATTTATATTTTCCTCTGAGATTTAAAAATCTTAGATATAATGTTTAGTGGTTAAAACTTGCAACTCTGGATAACGCATAATAAAGACCCATTAAGGACTATAATTTTGAAAAGTCAACATTTTATTATTACTGGCAGAACATCTATTTTCTTAAAAATAGCACTGAATCAGTGAACCGATGATGTACAATATATTATAGGTTATTTGTATTTTGAGTTGCAAATGTGATTTTAAAAAAGCAAATTAACTTTTATATAATAGATTATAGCATAGTATCCATAGCCTTATCTACATAGAAAGTGCCACCTTCCATATATTTTGGTAATAAATAAATTAATGATGTTAAGTTATCCCTATCATGGCTAAGTACTATGCCAGTTGTCCTGCGGTAGAGATAGATAACAAGATAAAGTGCCTGCCTTAAGAAATTACTTAATAATGTATTTGAAACTATCAGTCACCACCAAGAACCACACAGGTATGGGACTGAGGAGGTAACTAAACTCTTTTTTTTTTTCTTTTTTGATGGCCTGTGGCATGTGAGATCTTAGTTCCCTGACCAGGGATCGAACCCATGTCCCCTGCATTGGACGTGCTGAGTTCTAACCAGTAGATGGTCAGGAAATCCCTAAGACTCTTAATAGGAAGCCGCATGTCTTATACATTTCCTGAAAGAATAATTGGCATGTGGAATTCTAAGTATGGAGCTTTGAAAAATATACAATTATTATGTTGATTTCTTAATATATTGTGTTTTATATCCCTTGATATCTTTTCTTTATGAAACTTTATATGACATGTTAGAAGGGCTTGTAGCAGAGAAGCAAAAATGGCTGTTTAGTGATGCATTTTCTTGGTTTCTGGGAGGAGG
Source organism: Dama dama (assembly GCF_033118175.1). Classification (NCBI taxonomy): domain Eukaryota; kingdom Metazoa; phylum Chordata; class Mammalia; order Artiodactyla; family Cervidae; genus Dama; species Dama dama. The sequence continues at coordinate 6,016,140 of NC_083699.1, read as the reverse complement.
ATTAGATTAAGTGACATATAATTTCATAATCCATGAAATAATCATGGTCTTTCATTTCAGACCAACTCTGAAATGAGGAGCATATATCATGGAGTTCTAAGTACATGATCGTGATATGAACTATTCCACAATATCTTCACTCTGAGCTTCTAAAAATAGATTGTGATTTTTTTTTAAATCTTACTCTGTGTAGTTTACTGACAGTTTTAAAGGTCTTTAGGGATTACAGAAAACACTAACTAGGTAGATGATTTCACCCACAGTGTTCTAGTCAATGCACATTTGGTTGTAAGGAAGACTTATTTTAAAGAGTACTCATAAATAAGAATACAAATATAAGTGAGGTTAGGCCTCACTGAGAATCTGGAAGTTTAGAAGTCAGCAATTAATGAATGGAAGCTGGTCTGTTAGGGCTTCCCTGCTGGCTCAGTGGGCCAACCTGCCAATGCAGGAGAGGCGGGTTTGATCCCTTGGTGAAGATCCCCTGGATAAGGAAGTAGAAACTCAGTCCCATATTCTTGCCTGGGAAATCCCACGGACAGAGGAGCCTAGTGGGCTCAGAGTCAGATGTGACTTAGCAGCTAAACAACAGTCTGTCTGTCTGCCTTTCTCTGTGTTTACCTATATCTATCTGTCCATATGTCTGCCTATCTATGTGTCTATCTACCTATCTATCATCACTATCATCTATTCTCTCTCATTATTTACTCCATCATCTTCTCTTTCTGTTTGGCTTCAGATGGTCATTTTAGCAACTAAAAAACTACATATTCTTTCATCACAGCTTCCTTAGCCTAATGACTTCATTCCTAATTTTTGAAAGAGAGGTCTAACTTTCTAAGTTCACTTTTCAGCTGGGTCTATGAGTCTGCAGTAAGGAACAGACAAGGCATTAGGTCAAGTGGCCTATGTTGAATGCAGTTTTCCTTAGGAAGGAATAAGGATGGAACGAGCAGTAAGGCATCTCTCATAGACAAGCATTTTAATCACAACATGCCTAAAATTAGAATAGTCTTTCTCTTCTCCACATCCTTCCTAATACATATCCACAGGATACTCATCTTCTCTGTATTCTTAACTTTATGAAAGGTTGATCTATTGATAGTTATCCAATCAAGTTATCCAGTCCAAAAAAAATAGAAGACTGATTTATCTTCCTTATCTCCACATATCCAATCAGCTCTCAAAGTCTGAAGATTCATTGGTTTTGTGACTATAATACCATTCACTTGATGGAAATTTATGTAATCTATTTCACTTCAATTTTTTTTAAAGGATGAATTTAATACAATACTCATATTTTATAGGTTAGGAAACAAAAAACAAAGATTTAGAGCAGTTAGTTAACTTACTCAAAGTGACCTGCACAGCAAAAGACAACTGAGTTTTATCCTAGCATTCTGACTCTAGAACTATCCCTGCAGCAAGGAGTCCCTTGTCTAACTTTATGGGAGATTGGAGTACTTGTAAGCGGGTGCAACTTGAACTTGATGCAGATATTTTACTTCTAATGTTAACCTTATATTGGGCAAGTTAATGATTAATTCCTATCTTAATCAACTGCAAGGAAGCTGGTTGGATGGTGATAAAACAATGACTACTCTGTGCATATGTCTGTACTATTTCCTGCCTCTATTTCTTTTTCCAGCCACAATTCCTTACTATTCTGTATTCAGAATGCCTGGTTCAGTTCAGTGCTTGGATCTCCACTTTGTAAATTGTTGAAAGGGCAAGTTTAAATAAATCTAATCTTACTTAAGCAAACTCATGAGTATTTCTACCTAAAAGTAAGATACAAAGAGAAAGGCACAATTTATTTATCTTTCCCATAGTTAAAGGAAGTTTCAGATGAGGGGAAGGGAATTCAATATATTATTTTATTATTTCTATAATTTTATTTTTATTATTTCAATTATTTTTCTTTATCCTATCCTACATGGGCCCTATTTCAGATTTGAGTAAACATTGCAATCTTATCCTCAATATTTAGAATAGGACTGTCTTAATTCTTTGCAAATATTTGTTCATGATAATTGTTTGCCCCAAGTCATCATGCATATGTTTGTGTAACTGACTGTGTGGATGGCAAAGAGTATAAACCATGTAACTAGAGTAGGGTTTCTGTGAACGTCACTTGAATAATAAACCTCTGATTGTTGCATATTTGTTCTTATGACATTGATAGCCAAAGAAATGATTTATTTTGTGTTAATTCTTGGTCAGATTTGTGTAGAAATCAATAAACCATTTTGTAATGTCCTACTTTCTGACTCATTTTATAGCAATATATTTACAGGGAAAGTTGGGATTGTATATACAAAATGTTTTCCATTCAAGATTACAGGATCTTGATTTATGATCTGTTACTTATTTTTTAGAGAAAATGTACTTTGCCTTATTGGCCACTATTTTGTACTGTGTTTTTAACCTTCTTTCCATTCAGTCCCTTGTAGCTCAGCCAGTAAAGAATTTGCCTGCAATGCAGGAGACCCAGGTTCATTTCCTGGGTCAGGAAGATCCCCTGGAGAAGGAAATGGCAACCCACTCCAGTATTCTTGCTTGGAGAATTCCATGGACAGAGGAGCCTGGCTGGCTTCAAGCCATGGGGCTGCAAGAGTCAGATATGACTCAGCAGCTAAAACACCACACTTTAGTCAGTTCAAAACTCAGTTTCCCCCTAGAATTTTTAAATAAATTTGTTAGGGCATATAATACATTTTACTGTATAAAGTTACTTTGTTATTTTCATTGTTGAAACTCTAGATACTTCTCAAAGAGAGAGCATGCAATTACAGATCAATAAATATTTCATTCCTATCCCAAAGAAAGGCAATCCCAAAGAATTCTCAAACTACCCACAACTGCACTCATCTCACACGCTAGTAAAGTAATGCTCAAAATTCTCCAAGCCAGGCTTCAGCAATACGTGAACCGTGAACTTCCAGATGTTCAAGCTGGTTTTAGAAAAGGCAGAGGAACAAGAGATCAAATTGCCAACATTCACTGGATCATCGAAAAAGCAAGAGAGTTCCAGAAAAACGTATATTTCTGCTTTATTGATTATGCCAAAGCCTTTGACTGTGTGGATCACAATAAACTGGAAAATTCTTCAAGAGATGGGCATACCAGACTATCTTACCTGCCTCTTGAGAAACCTATATACCGGTCAGGAAGCAACAGTTAGAACTGGACATGGACAAACAGACTAGTTCCAAATAGGAAAAGGAGTACGTCAAGGCTGTATATTGTCACCCTGCTTTTTTAACTTATCTGCAGAGTACATCATGAGAAACGCTGGGCTGGAGGAAGCACAAGCTGGAATCAAGATTGCTGGGAGAAATATCAATGACCTCAGATATGCAGATGACACCACCCTTATGGCAGAAAGTGAAGAGGAACTAAAAAGCCTCTTGTTGAAAGTAAAAGAGGAGAGTGAAAAAGTTGGCTTAAAGCTCAACATTCAGAAAACTAACTTAATGGCATCTGGTCCCTTCACTTCATGGGAAATAGATGGGGAAATAGTGGGAACAGTGACAGACTTTATTTTTGGGGGCTCCAAAATCACTGCAGATGGTGATTGCAGCCATGAAATTAAAAGACGCTTACTCCTTGGAAGGAAAGTTATAACCAACCTAGACAGCATATTAAAAAGCAGAGACATTACTTTGCCAACAAAGGTCCATCTAGTCAAGGCTATGGTTTTTCCAGTGGTCATGTGTGGATGTGAGAGTTGGACTGTGAAGAAAGCTGAGCCCCGAAGAATTGATGCTTTTGAACTGTGGTGTTGGAGAAGACTCTTGAGAGTCCCTTGGACTGCAAGGAGATCCAATCAGTCCATCCTAAAGCAGATCAGTCCTGGGTGTTCATTGGAAGGAATGATGCTGAAGCTGAAACCCCAATACTTAGGCCACATGATGCAAAGAGCTGACTCATTGGAAAAGACCCTGATGCTGGGAGGGACTGGGGGCAGGAGGAGAAGGGGACGACAGAGGATGAGATGGCTGGATGGCATCACCGACTCAATGGACGTGTGTTTGAGTAAATTCCGGGAGTTTGTGATGGACAGGGAGGCCTGGCGTGCTGCGATTCATGGGGTCACAAAGAGTTGGACACAACTGAGCAACTGAACTGAACTGAACTGAACTGAACTGAAATATCACCTGAAATAAAAGAACGCTTTGCTGAATTGATTGAATCATGTTTATTTTTCTGTTTCATGTTTATTAAAGCATTCTCCTTTTTTCTCTAAGTTTTAGAATTAAACTCTTGGTTATATTCATTAGGAGTTCCAAGGACATATTCTTATAAGAAAGGTATAGTTGAATTAGAATTAACTACTACATTTAGCAGTGTGGAGTCATTGGTGACAGTCCCAAGAGTATTTTGGAGGATTTATGAGGTAAAACACAGATTTCACTGGATATATGAGAATATAAATGGAGAAGAATTGGAACCTAGGGTTAACACTTTTGAGAATTTCTCTATGTTTTAATCCCCCATTTAACCACCAACTTTCAAAATACCTTGTGTCTCAAACTCCAAGCTTACCTGGCTTTCTATGGCCAGAATCAGCTTGCTTTTCATAGAGATTTGCTACTGACGCTGGGCAGGACCCTGTGGGGCTCCTGGCCATGGGAGATTTTCTGTGTGCCCCATTTGTTATTTAAGCTTCAGCCTCCCTGACCTTACCTGAGCTGCTAAGGATAGGTTCAAACAGCTTTTAATCCAGGAAAGGAGGGGCTACAGAGAAAAGGGGGAAGCAGTGAAGAAAGAAGTGTACAGCCTTAGGGCAGGGTTCTGGTTCTACTTTAAAGGATACACATAACACTATCTTTGAATTCTTCTGTAAAACCAAGGCTCCCAACAAAAGGAAAATGCTAACTACTTGATGAAGCATTCTTCATCCCAGATACAGTCACACAGCTTGGTACCTTTGAGAACAACAGAAGCTCATCAGGAGACCACTTGAGATGAAATTAAAGGAATACAGGCCCTCAGTTGAGTCAATTCAGTTCAGTTGCTCAGTCGTGTCCACCTCTTTGCGACCCCATGAATCGCAGCACACCAGGCCTCCCTGTCCATCACAAACTCCCGGAATTTACTCAAACACACGTCCATTGAGTCGGTGATGCCATCCAGCCATCTCATCCTCTGTCGTCCCCTTCTCCTCCTGCCCCCAATCCCTCCCAGCATCAGGGTCTTTTCCAATGAGTCAGCTCTTTGCATCATGTGGCCTAAGTATTGGGGTTTCAGCTTCAGCATCAGTCCTTCCAATGGACACCCAGGACTGATCTCCTTTAGAATGGACTGGTTGGATCTCCTTGCAGTCCAAGGGACTCTCAAGAGTCTTCTCCAACACCACAGTTCAAAAGCATCAATTCTTCGGGGCTCAGCTTTCTTCACAGTCCAACTCTCACATCCACACATGACCAATGGAAAAACCATAGCCTTGACTAGATGGACCTTTGTTGGCAAAGTAATGTCTCTGCTTTTTAATATGCTGTCTAACTATCCTTCCAAGGAGTAAGCATCTTTTAATTTCATGGCTGCAGTCACCATCTGCAGTGATTTTGGAGCCCACAAAAATAAAGTCTGTCACTGTTTCCACTTTTTCCCCATCTATTTCCCATGAAGTGAAGGGACCAGATGCCGTGATCTTAGATTTCTGAATATTGAGCTTTAAGCCAACTTTTTCAGTCTCCTCTGTCACTTTCATCAAGAGGCTCTTTAGATCTTCTTTACTTTCTGCCATGAGGGTGGTGTCATCTGGATATCTGAGGTTATTGATATTTCTCCCAGCAATCTTGATTCCAGCTTGTGCTTCCTCCAGCACAGCATTTCTCATGACATACTCTGCATAGAATTTAAATAAGCATGATGAAAATATACAGCCTTGACGTACTCCTTTCTCTGTTTGGAACCAGTCTGTTGTTCCATGTCCAGTTCTGACTGTTGCTTCCTAACCTGCATACAGATTTCCCAGGAGGCAGGTCAGGTGGTCTGGTATTCCCATCTCTTTCAGAATTTTCCACAGTTTATTATGATCCACACAGCCGAAGGCTTTGGCATAGTCCATAAAGCAGAAATAGATGCTTTTCTGGAACTCTCTTGCTTTTTCAATGTTCCAGCGGACGTTGGTATTTTGATCTCTTGTTCCTCTGCCTTTTCTAAAGCTAGCTTGAACATCTGGAAGTTCACGGTTCATGTATTGCTGAAGCCTGGCTTGGAGAATTTTGAAATTACTTTACTAGCATGTGAGATGAGTGCAATTGCGAGGTAGTCTGAGCATTCTCTGGCATTGCCTTTCTTAGAAACTGGAATGAAAACTGACCTTTTCCAGTCCTGTGGCCACTGCTGAGTTTTCCAAATTTGCTGGCATATTGAGTGCAGGCCCTCGACATATTCAAATCCTTATCAGCAATCTCACCCTTGAAACACTGCTGTAGAACTTCTCACCAAACCCCTCTGGATTGGGACACACAGTTTTGATGCCATTAGTTCACGGTGTCCCTGTTTCCTGGCAAAGCAAAAAAGCTCTTCTTTTCTACCTCCCCCAAAACTCTGTTTCCAAGATTTGAGTCAGCTCTGGTGCACAGAGGTCAAGTTTTTGGCACACTACTTTAGCATTTTCAAAAATTTGTATCTTCCAAAAATTTGTAAAGCTCTCTTTTCTCCATTTCTGCTATTTTTTCCTTGAATATTTACATGATGTAATCCCCTCATTCTCATTTTAGTGATGTTTCTTGAGGAAGCAGAGAAATCCACATTTGTTCAATGCTCTGTTTAAGTAGAAACAATTTCAGATTCTTAGGAAAAGGTTATCATATCATTTATATCCTATATTGAATGAAAAGCAGAATATTAAATTTATTTTAGGGTAAATTTAGCATTTATTTTTACCTAATTTTTATTTTTCTAGGCCTAAATAAATAAAAAAATCCTAAGTTGAAATTATATTCTTATTCATTGCATTTAGAATTTCTCTTTAGTGCCATGTTTGGTCTAAAATCTGAAGAAGAAATCATACAATTTTAGAAAAGTCAAATAAAGCATTATAAAGCCTATATCAAAACCAAACTTTCAGAAAAATAAAGAATGCACATTTATTATGAATTGATTAATCTTATAAAATAGTTGAGTAAAGCTCAGTTAAAAATTCCTAAAAATACACACCAGAAAGCAAATGATACATGTGGGTTATTTGATGGATACACTTAAATGTATGTGGTTATATAATTATTGAGTATAGGAATTTAATTTATGAGAACTAAAAAGAAATAGATTGAATGACACAGTGGAATTTATGAGGTATGGGAGCAGAATTTCCCATGGTAAAATATATCTCTCTGGCATATTAATTAACTTTTCCTCCTTCTTCCTCTTCTCCTTCTTCTTTTCTGAGAAACAGCAGGTATAGGAAGGGCTCTGAAAACCAGGTCGGAGCTGTCATTTTGTAAGACTCATTTATGTTTGTGAGGGATATCGCCATTTGTAAGGGTGTTTCCTTCTCTATATCTGAAAGAAGATGACAAAAATCATTTTGAAACACATTTAGAAACATCAATATAGAAGCAAGGACAAATTTGCCTCACAGTTCACCCTTGTTTACTGTGCTTTTCTTGGTAATCTCCCATAACTGAACCCTTCTGACCTCAACATCCTCTTTTGTCTTTAGCTGAAGATGGTGCTTAAGGAGAGGCCTTTGGCCACTTTGGCCAGTGACTCAGTTTTTCTGGGTAACTCCCATGAATATGTGCTATTAAACTTTTGCTTGGTTTTCTCCTGCTAATCTGTCTAATGTTAATTTAATTTAATGTCAGTTTCTTCCAACGAGAAGGATAGAGGAAAATTTCTTTCTCTCTTTATAGTCAGGCCATTAAAAATGGTTGTTCTCTTGCTCTCAGTTCATCCCCCTCTGCTTGTCCAGTTGTTACCTCACCTACATCCAACTTAGATGACTTATCTTCCCTTTTCATTGTAAAGCCTAATTAGTAAATGCTTACACAGTTGCTCGCAGCTACAACTAGTGATTGTTCTAATCTTTAGATCAAAACATCTTGGCCATGATAGCTTATCAAAGGGGTAGTGAGAATTGTCCTTCTTTGCTGGTTTCCCTGGCACAAACTTGATGTTAATTCTTCCTTTAAAACTAATAATTTCCCCTCCCTTTGCCTCCATAGTGAAGATTGCTGCCATGTCCTGCCATCTGTCCATCTGTTACACAAGGTGGGGTGAAACTCCAGGACCTTGCTTCAGACGTATAAGACCCTGTATCCACTAAACCCTTGATGTCTCTGTCACTGACTGCAGGCTCTTTCTTCCATCTTCAGGCTGGGAAAGGACAGAGCTTGTAGACCTGTAGCGCTTCCCAGGTGGCCCAGCGATAAAGAATCTGCCTGCCAGTGCAGGAGATGTGAGTTTGATCCTTGGGTCAGGAAGATCCCCTGGAGAAGGAAACAGCAACCCACTCCATAGTCTTGCCTGGGAAATCCCATGGACAGAGGACCCTGGCGAACTACAGTCCATGGGGTTGCAAAAGAGCCAGATACAACTTAGTGACTAAGCAACAACAACCCCTCAACATTAAAATGGTGAAAATGGTAAATTATGACTTTACAGCTTGTTCCTGTGGTTTTGTTTTAAACACCATAGAAATCAAGTGTATGAGATAACTAAATTATAAAACAGAAAGATAGAAATGGTTTGTTTAGCACTTCATTTCCAGAATACTAAAGGTCATGTAAATAATCGATTGAAATATATTCTGATCAGTTAGTACGTTGAATGGACGGACACAGGAAAACAGCTTGATGGTAATAAAGCACAATCATTTTCTTTCATATTCTAGCAAGAAATGCTTCCTTTAGTATACTCTTTATAGGCATAATCCTAAATGCTACAAGGTTTCTATTAAATTTGGAAAAAAAATTATTGATATTACATTGCAGTCTTCAGTAATATAACATTGTACGTTCATTGTTCATTATTATTAGTGATAAACAGTTCAAGATGCTGTGTAAAATTATAGTGAGCAAAGAGCATTTTCCTAAATCATGCAAGTGCATCTGTGATGTGCTGCCTCATATGATGTGCCTCCCACTTTTATTGAGTAAAGCTTCATTTCTTACATATTCCAGAGGCAAAATAAGTAGTTTCATTCTGTTTAAAACAATTAAACATTATATCTGTTTCCAGACTTTATGGCCAATCTGTGCATTCTCATTCTATAGTACAATGGCATCAGAACAAGAACGCATTACAAAATAATGGGAAAAAGTATTGGCTCAGTTGTTTGTAAACCTAGGACTGAGTCTTAAGTGCACTGAACTGAGTTTTTCACCTCTAACAGCCTAAGATTCTTCATCTCTAAAATAAGCTTGTATGCATGCTAAGCTGCTTCAGTTGTGTGTGACTCTGCAACCCTATGGACTGTAGCTCACCAGGCTCCTCTGACCGTGGGACTCAACAAGGAAGAACACTGGAGTGGGTTGCCATCTTCTTCGTCAGGGAATCTTCCTAACCCAGGGATTGAACCCACGTCTCCTGCAACTCCTGCATTGTAGCTGGATTCTTTACTGCTGAGCCATTGGGGAAGCCCAAAATAAGGTTGGTAGAGGGTCAAGTCAGATGTCATAGGACATTTGAAATACTTTTAGACAATAAGATATTATAATATTATTATTATTACTGAAATTTAACTTAGCATCTTCTCAAATAATGCTGTGATAAAAAGTAAGGCATGTTAAAAGATTTCTTACAACCACAAATACAAATCTATTGCTGAAAAAAAAAAAAGATAGCAAAGGCTATGTCTCTGGCCAAAGGGCTGGGATTCAATGGAGAAGGAGCATGAGGAAACTTTTTAAAGGGCGATAGCAATGCTCTGTATCTTGTTACAATAGGATTTGTATAGGTATATATATTTGTCAGGACTCAGTGTTTGATATATTTAAGATTTATGTATTTCCTTATACATATATTTATCTCAAAGAAGGCAAAAACAAAAATAACTACTGTACTCTGGTTAGTGAAATGTTTACTAAAATGTTTAGAGGTGGAATTTACTGATGTCTGAGACTTTGACATATATTAAAAAACAAATTGGATTGATAGAGTTGATAGAGAATGAATAGATGAATAGAGAGCTAATGAAGCAGATGTAATGAGATATTTGTCGTCAAATCTAGGGGATGGGCATATAAATATTCACTATACAATTCTTTCAACTTTTATGTATGTGTGCCAATTTTTGCCTTAAAAGTTGAAAAAGAAAGGACCAAAAAAAAAAAAAAACATACCCCTTCCCAAAAGATATGCCTTGTCTCTAGCTCTTCCTTAAGGGTTAATGAATTGACCTAAATGTCTATATTTGTAAAGCAAACAGAATATAACTACCACCTCAAAGTCTCCAGCTAAGAAATCCAAAAAAAGGAAATATATTGAGAGCAAAACTAGATGAAACCGAAAGGAAATAAAATCAAGTTTTTAAATTTTCGAATAGACAAAGCATAGCTTAACTAATGAAAGACCAGATATGACTTGTCATTAAATAAAACGAAAACTAGAGAAGAGTTGGTTAAACATTCTCAGTGAATTTCCAACTGGAAATGGAAAAATTTTATACTTAAAAGTATAAAGTGGCAAAAGTGAGAATATCAAATAAAGACTATGACAGAAACAATAAAAGAGGAATTAATGAGGAAAAAAGGAAATAATTTTAAAACTAAGCTAAATGGAAAATTTCAAAATTTCCTAGTGATGAACAATTTTTATGCTATAAATCTTTCTCCAAGATATAAAAAGCATGGTTTATTATGTGGTTTCTTTCGTGAAGAATTTAAAAATATGTTTTTTTTTCTCCCACTTTTGGCCAGAGCAAAACTGAAAGGAAAATATTAGCCCTAGTGTATTTTGGAGATACACAGAATTGAAATTAAATCTTAGGAAATAATTTGAATTTTTTAAAAATGAAGTATCAAAAAATATCTTAGAAAATAGAATTTAGTTTCCAACCTGTTGAGAATTTCACTTGGAAAATAGAATTTAGTTTCTAACCTGTTAAGAATTTTACTTGGAAAGTGACTTAGGAAAAAAATATATGAAATCAACATATTTGAAAATAAACAAAGAGTAAAATTAAATTCTACCTCTGGACACACAAAGAAGGCTTTGAATAATGTGTTAGGTACCTCAGAAAAATCATAAACTTTTGGAGGGCAATGTATGAGAAAGCCCACTTGTACACTTAAGAAATTCTGCTCACCTCCAGGCCTTGCCGAGCAAGTAAGGCCTTATTCTGAAGTCTTGTTTAGGGGTGGCTGCGACTGGTTTCACCGTTGGTTTAAGTGGGCTGGTTTGGAAAAGTAAGTGCAATAATCAGAAAAAGAGGCAGAATCAAGAGCAGAAGCCAACACATATATCAAGGTTTTCTATGAAGTTAAGGTTGTTGCTGTGTCATTTATTCAATTTTAAAACAGACGTCCAGAACAAGAAGAGGATGCCTCTCTGAGAGAGAAAGATAGAAGTGCCTGACACACAACAGCAGGTTAAATATTTGCTGAACAAATAAATAAATTATAAAATAGAACATCTGTAAATTAATATCCCAATGAGGAAATAATTCACCACTTGAGACATGTTTTTAAAATGATAAAATTATGGAGAATGATTAACTTTTATTTATCAGTTCAGTCACTCGGTCATGTCCGACTCCTTGCAACCCCATAGACTGCAGCACGCCAGGCTTCCCTGTCCATCACCAACTCCTGGAACTTACTCAAAATCACGTCCATTGAGTCGGTGATGCCATCCAACCATCTCAGCCCCTGTCATCCCTTTCTCCTCCCGCCTTCAATCTTTCCCAGCATCAGGGTTTCTTTTCCAATGAGTCAGTTTTTCACATCAGGTGGCCAAAGTATTGGAGTTTCAGCTTCAGCATCAGTCCTTCCAATGAATATTCAGGACTGATTTCCTTCAGGATGGACTGGTTGGCTCTCCTTGCTGTCCAAGGGACTCTCAAGAGTCTTCTCCAACACCACACTTCAAAAGCATCATTTCTTTGGCACTCAGCTTTCTTTATAGTCCAACTCTCACATCCATACATGACTACTGGAAAAACCAAAGCTTTGACTAAATGGACTTTGTTGGCAAAGTAATGTCTCTGCTTTTTAATACGCTGTCTAGGTTGGTCATAACTTTCCTTCCAAGGAGCAAGCATCTTTTAATTTCATGGCTGCAATCACCATCTGCAGTGATTTTGGAGCCTCAGAAAATAAAGTCTGTTACTGTTTCCCCATCTATTTCCCATGAAGTAATGGGACCAGATGCCACGATCTTAGTTTTCTGAATGTTTAGTTTTAAGCCAACTTTTTCACTCTCTTCTTTCACTTTCATCAAGAGGCTCTTTAGTTCTTCCCTTTCTGCAATAATTGTGGTGTCATTTGCATATCTGAGGTTACTGATATTTCTCCCGGCAATCTTGAACTTTTATTTTATCTTAGCAATAAATTGTAACTAGGCAAAAAATAAATAAATAAACATTTAAACAATAGTTTAGTTTGTTAATTCTGTTTTTATGAAACAACTCTAAAAGCTTTAGACTCTACATCTGAACATAAGTTGCTATTATATGACAGCTGTGGAAGTTTCAATTTATAAAAAATAAAATATTTGGTGAAATAACTTACCTGAGTGCTGATATATATTCTATTAAATGAAATAAGGATAAAACTATGACTTTTTCCATTCTTCTTAGCCGCTGGCGGGGGGAGCTTTGTATATGTTATCTACATAAAAATTCTACATATTAGATTTTAAATTACAAAGTTAACCTTATAGATATATTTTAAAAGCTCATCTTTATTACATATTCAATGTTTTGTTATAAAAAATAGATATGGTCTTCATAAAAATCAACATATTATTTGTGAACACTATAATATAGACCTGTTTGAATATAATTACTTTCTATTTTTTTCATTTCATGAACTTATTCAGGAAGTGTCAATATTTATTTAGCTTTTAAATACAAAACACTGTGATGGCACTGGAGAGGAATACAGAAGTGAAAACTGAGTGAACTACTACTATGAGAAAAGAGGATGAAACTGTCACTGCTGACAAGTAAGTAAAGTTCTTATTGGAGAATTAAAAAGGATACAGTTTTGAATTGAGCCTTGGCGAATGAGATGGGTTATGTTCCGTCAAGTGGTGTTAATTGACCAAAGTCCTGTTGTGTTTTGGGCATAACTTTTTTGCCAAGTTTTATAATTTGATTCTGGAAATAGAATATAGATTGATTCGTGGTAGATTTTAGAGGTAAACAAACAAACAAAAAGATCTTGAGCATTCAAAGATTGATAAAACTGAGGAGAAAACAAGTAAACAAATAAATATAGCTCTGATTTCAGGCTATTATTGTTAGACATAAGTAACCTTAGAAACAGCAGCACATTCCAAACTGCACATTTTTGCAAAACCTAACTGTGTTTAACTTACATCCCTAAGTTGCTCTGAGCCTAATAGCTACCTTAACAGCCAATTGATTTGGAGCAAACATGATGAGACAACAACATCTCAGGAAAAAGAAATGATAAGGACAGCTGGAAAGCTCAGAGTCTTTAGAGGATGAAGTCTGTTGTCCCTCATGCAAAAGTACTGAATATATTCCAGTTTTGGGATATCCGATGACCTGAGTCATCTCAGAACTTGATACGAAATTCACAGTCTTTCTGTATGAAGGATCTGAACCATCACCATTCTTGGCCTTGTTATACTTGGCTCTCACCCTTTGTTTCCCAAGTATGGTTCTCTTACTGATGGCAAGACACCACATGATCATAGGGGATGCCATGACATCTGCTCACATACTCAGAAAGATTCAGTCACTTACAGTTAACTTTCAACCTTTGGGAATACATCAAGTAGACAGTCTGGTTTTAATATTTTAAAGAATATTAAGTTTTCAACATTCTTTAGCACTTACTATTGCCCTTATAGGGGCTTTCCTGATAGCTGAGTGGAAAAGAATCTGCCTGCCAATGCAGGAGATGCAGGAGACCCAGGTTCAATCCCTGGGTCAGGAAGATCCTCTGGAGGAGGGCATGACAATCCAATTAAGTATTCTTGCCTGGGAAATCCCATGGACAGAAGAGCCTGGTGGGCTATGGTCCATGGGGTCGCAAAGAGTTGGACACCACTGAGAAACTGGGCACACACACAGGCATTGCCTTTTTTAGAAGAGGGCTATGAAGTCTCAGGCGAGTGTTCAGATAGGGCTCTATGTTCGTTACATTCATGAAAGGTGATGTTGGTTTACTACTTGTGACATGAAGTTTACTTTCTAAGAATCAATGTATTTAATTTATAAGTAGTTAACACCAAGAAACATTAAATAAATCGTATGGTTTTCACATAGGTATGGCAAAATTGCAAGGCTTTGACACAAATTAGTGAAGTACTGAGCCGTTGCTCTGAGCTGAGGGAGAAGCTGTGAGAGGCGGGGCTCTCAGCTAGAAGTCCCCGAGAAAACTTAGAAGTCTCTTCTTCATGTGCCTTTGACATGAGACTGATCCACAGGAGAAAATCAAACAAGTTCAACAGCAAGTATATATATAGGAGAGACCCAAAAGCACTGAGTAACTTATCAAAACGGCTAAACCCTCACCTGAAATATCATCTTCAGCTAAAGACAAGAGGATCTGGGCATCATGGTTTGGGACTTCAAAGGAGAGAATGGCAATTCACAGGGAGATAGTAAGGTCTTCCCTGGGGGTCAGTGGCTCAGTGGCTCAGTGGCTAGGACTCTGTTCTCCCAATGCAGGGGGCCTGGATTTGATTCCAAGTCAGGGAATTAGATCCACGTGCCACCACTTAAGAGCTCCCATGCTACAACTAATGATCTCACATTCTGCAACTAAGATCTGGCACAGCCAAATAAATCAATAAATGAATATTAAAGCAGATGTTTGGTAAGTATGTTTGCTGGGCCTTGCAGGGACAGTGGGACCCAGAGTGGATTCTAATCACTACCTCCCTCTGAGCTTCTCCCACCACAGTTAAACCTATATTCTTTGCAGATCTCACTGGTGATAGCTCTGTTCTAGAAACAGGCCCTCTACCTAAAATCTTTTAAGGAAGTTAGGGGGAAAGTAACTATGTTTCTTGACTTTTTTGGGCCTTGATAGTTTTCAGCCAGAAATAATCAGCCTGCCAGACACATTTGGGGTGTGAAGTTTGCTGGTTTTGTTGCCTACACCTTCCATTCAGTTTATGAGACAGCATTCTCTCTAAGTTGAAGTTGGCAGCTGTGTTGACGACAGATGGCTTCAGTAAGACAAAGCCAGCTGTTGCTTTTATTCTTGTGTACTGTGAAAGCAGGGACAGAGATGTTTGCTTTCTCTTCTATTTGTGTTATCGCCATAATAAAATATGACCTTTTCTGCTATTTGTCTTTGACCTTGAGGTCAGTTTCATCCTTTCCACAAAGTTACTCAAGCTGCTTGTTTTTCCATTGTTGGTAAGAGAAGAAGGGGCAGATCCAACTTAGATGTACAGTTTCTGTCTGAATTTTTGTTTTTATTTTAACTGTGTTTAATAAGGAATGAATATATAGGGCTATAAAAGATATCTTTTTAGGATTAAAAAATTTGTCTTTTTAAAAATATGCATCATTTTAAAAATTATTATCATACTTCCATTATTAATTAGAAGAATATCCCCTCTAATCCATGCACAGTAATGAAACATATGTGTGACTAAAAAAGAAATTAATTGTATAATTGATATATTTCATAATAAAATGCTTACTCAGTTATGAATTTTAAACTACTTATAATTTTTATTGAAAAATTTAACCATTAAATATTTTGATAACAGACTCCTGATTGTGTTAAACTCAAATTATCAGACCAAATTAAATAAAACTCAACAGATCAGGACAGTATCATCAATATAGTGATTAAATAATTTGGTAGCTAATTATATTGAATTATAGAAATAAGAAATTCTGTATGTGACAAGTTTTGCATACTGCTTACTTTAAAAATGATCTTAACAAATTTGTGGATATTGAACTAATTGTTAGAGGAGACAAAGTTTGAACCTATCATTTTTGTTTGTAGAATAAATAAACAAACATTATTAGTTTTAAACAAACCTGTGCTAGAAGCCCACTAGATATCATTCTTTTTATTTATAACCTATTTCCTTCTGTCTGGAGTTATTTCTATTGATTAGTCCAAATACTCTGAACAATCTTTTCCTTTGGAGTATGTCCATTCCGAACCGCATCAGCAACCAATCTGTCCTGTTATTAATTGCTCTTATTACTGTTTAGTCCATTCATTTATAACCTCACTTTTGCATAAACTCTTAATTCCCTGACCAGGGATGAACCAGTGCCCCTGCAATGGAAAGGTCACTTTTACAGAGACCTAACCACTGGGTCACCTGGAAAGTCCTAAGCTCAATTATTTTAAAGGCTTCCTGGAATGACTTGGGTGCTTGTGGAGTGTATGTCCTTAACTTTTCACATTCTTTGCTTTAGCATCATTGG
Source organism: Dama dama (assembly GCF_033118175.1). NCBI lineage: Eukaryota > Metazoa > Chordata > Mammalia > Artiodactyla > Cervidae > Dama > Dama dama. Next base: position 5,999,585 of record NC_083699.1, on the reverse strand, counting down.
TGTTACAATATGTTTTGGTTCTTGGCCTTTGTTTTCCCTCAGAATTTATGACATCCTTTCCTTCCACCTCATTAAAGAGCCATCATGGCATCAGTTTGCCATCATGATATTTCAGCCAGCACTTCCTAGAGGCTGTCAATTTTCTTTCACACAACATTATTGCAGCTTTGCTTTAGACATCGTGTGTGTGTGTGTGTATTTGTGCGTGTGTTAAGTCACTTCAGTCATGTTAGGCTCTTTGAGACCCTATGGACTGTAGCCCACCAGGCTCTTCTGTTCATGAGATCCTCCCGGCAAGAAGACTGGAGTAGGTTGCCATGCCCTCCTCCAGGGGACCTTCCCAACCTGGGGATTGAACCCACACGTCTTATGTCTCCTGCGTAGGCAGGTGGGTCCTTCACCACTAGTGCCACCTGGGAAGCCCCATCACATGTCTGCTAAATTCATTTGCGTATTTTGACATGTGTATAGGAGATAAACACCCAAAAATAATGGAGAAAAATCAATTTGTCTTTCTTTTGTGGTGTGCGGCCTTCCTCTGGTAGTTCCATTTAAAGCTGATCAATATCAGATTTTAAAATAAATGTGAAAGGCTGAAGGGAGGTTGAGAAACATTTCTCTGATTTGAACAGTGATGGAAGTCCATCAAGAATACTTTTGAAAACTACAAAGATTCTTAGACTATATATTGAGAAACTCCTTCTTACAAATTCAAAGTCTCTGATTTAGGTTTTAGCTTTATGGTGGTGCCTGGTTATCTAACTTAGCAATCATCTAAATTACCCACAATTTGCGTGTGCAATTTGCATTATTAAAATTATTAAATGAAAATACATATAAAATTCTCCTGGAAGACTGTAAACACCTGCAAATAGATATGAAGATATTAGTTTGAAAAATACTGACCAGCTCCCACACTATGATTTCACAAGTGAAAAAGCTAAGTTTAGAGAAGTGTGGGGGACTTGTTCAGAATCACCAAAGAGTTACAAGTATAAGGCTTGGTAAGAAAACTGTGTGTGTGTGTGTGCATGTGTAATTGTGCATACATTTAACATAGTTTGTGCCCACCTAATTTTACTTTGTTTTAAATCTTGAAACAATATAATTCCCTTTACTTAAAAGGTTATGGTCATACTGAAACCTGAGGCATCATTTGGGAAAATGGCATTGCAGTTAATTATAATGTTTGGGTTTATTCTTTCCTTTATTCATTTAATTTAAGAATCAACTTACTTATTAAAACATGGAAAACTAAAAACCAGTTGCATTACCAAAAAAGAAAACAAAACAGAAAAACAAATCCCGTCACAGAAAAATTGTGCATAATCTATTAAAAGTTAAAATGAAAGATATAGAATAAGTAATTTAAAAATTAAATCAAGTTTAATATTAGTAATATTATAGTTTAGAGATTACCTGTTTAAACATTCAAAATTTAAGAACTAATACATCATTCATGTAGACCCATTAGTTACCAAGATATGCCAGCAGATAGTTATCACTGATATCTTTTAAAATCTACAAAACATTGGTATTTAAAGTTTATGCAAACCAAAGAAATGTGACAGAATCAGCATCAAAGTGCTTATCTGGATTGCAACATCTTTATTACAGCAATTTCTAAGGGCAACCAGCTACAATAATATTGAATGTGCCTTTTCCTCTCACACAATAAAATCTCAACTTATTTTGTAAGAATGTGGATAAATGCTTTCAAAATTTATTCATAGGATGTTGAATGAATGCAAAAAAGGCCTCAGCCAAATTGTTTCATATGGCAATTTTTGACAATTACTCCCAATATCCAATTTCTACAAAGTTTTTGAAAATAAAAATCAAAATTTTTGAAGTATGTGTGTAATTTATACAGCATTTTCATTCTAAAAATAATTTTAGGAACTAAAAGAAATGTCATCAATTTATCCAAAGATGTTGATTTTGAGGCATGAGTATGTCAAGGCTGTATATTGTCACCCTGCTTTTTTAACTTATATGCAGAGTACATCATGAGAAACACTGGGCTGGAGGAAGCACAAGCTGGAATCAAGATTTCCAGGAGAAATATCAATAACCTCAGATATGAAGATGACATCACCCTTGTGGCAGAAAGTGAAGAAGAGCTAAAGAACCTCTTGATGAAAGTGAAAGAGGAGAGTGAAAAAGTTGGCTTAAAGCTCAACATTCAGAAAACTAAGATCATGGCATCCGGTCCCATCACTTCATGGCAAATAGATGGGGAAAGAGTGGAAACACTGGCTGACTTTATTTTTCTGGGCTGCAAAGTCACTGCAGATGGTGATTGCAGCCATGAAATTAAAAGACGCTTGCTCCTTGGAAGGAAAGTTATGACCAACCTAGACAGCATGTTAAAAAGCAGAGACATTACTTTGTCAACAAAGGTCCATCTAGTCAAGGCTATGGTTTTTCCAGTAGTCATGTATGGATGTGAGAGTTGGACTATAAAGAACGCTGAGCGCAGAAGAATTGATGCTTTTGAACTGTGGTGTTGGAGAAGACTCTTGAGAGTCCCTTGGACTGCAAGGAGATCCAACCAGTCCATCCTAAAGGAAATTAGTCCTGGGTGTTCATTGGAGGGACTGATGCTGAAGCTGAAACTCCAATACTTTGGCCACCTGATGCAGAGAGCTGACTCATTTGAAAAGACCCTGATGCTGGGAGGGACTGGGGGCAGGAGGAGAAGGTTGGATAAAGATTGGAGAAGGATGAGGTGGTTGGGTGGCATCACTGACACAATGGACGTGGGTTTGGGTGGATTCCAGGAGTTGGTGATGGACAGGGAGGCCTGGTGTGTGGCGGTTAATGGGGTTGCAAAGAGTTGGACACGACTGAGCAACTGAACTGAACTGAACTGATTTATAATTTTAAATATTTTTGTATGACAAACTAAAGCAGGCTGAAACATTTTTCTAAACCACTTCAAGAGATATTAAAACTTGATATTATTGGATATATATAGCAAGACTATTATATTTATATGTGTGTATATATATATAGCAAGAGTGTTTTATAACTGTGCTGTTTTATGTTGGATAACAGCTTTCTGGAGACCACAAGGGGGCAGACCAAGAACAAATGAAAGAAAATAATCCTCAATATGTAGCCTCTTAATTCTGTCAAAAAGTTACTTTCAAATTCAATGGATCTGGTTCTAATTTCTTTTTAATGAATTTTATATTGTTTTCTTGTGACTGTGAAAACAATTTCACAATCTCTTGCAAATAGTGAAAAACTGATTGAGAACTAATATCTAAATTCATTTGATTATAATCAGTTTCTTATTTTTTTCTAAGACATAGAAGAACTGTATGAAAGTGACAAATTATGCTGGAGGAACGCATTTTCATTCCATTATTTTCCACTAATTAATTTTATTTTGATACTTTAAATTAAAGGAAATATTAATCCTAACTAATATCTTATTTGTTTTCATACCAATCATATAGATTAATACTTTAAAAAGAAGTAGCTTGGAAAAGTCTTGTATTTCTCTTATTCTTATGGCAACTTCATAGTTTGACTGAAATAATTTTATTTATTAGTTTTTGGCCAGGCTGAGTGGCTTAGCCTAGTTTCCCAGCCAGGGATTGAACCCTTGGCAACCTCAATGAAAGCACCATCTCTTAATCACTGAACTGCAAGGGAAGTCCCTTGACTAAAACTTTTAAACACCCCTCTGTATTTACTGAAGGTAATTTGATTAGCTGGGAAAAATGTTTTCCAACAGAAGCTGTTTTTTTTTTTTTTCCAGCAAACTATATTTGTGTGTGCTCATATATCTAAAAAAGATAACTATTGTGTAACAATTATATGACTAACACATTGAAAACCATCCTTTGGGACAGATGAAAAAGCTCATGCTTGCATAATCCTTAATAATTAACTGAATGTCTGAATGTTTTGTTCATGAAGAGTTAATGCCTGTTTAGAATGAAGAAAAGATCTTCATTGAAGTCAACACTTTGATCTATTATAAATAAGTGAGATTTAGCTAACACGTTAATCTACATTTTCTAGATTCAACTAGATTTAAAAGTAGAAGTTATCTAACAGCCTACATACTTAAATATATCCAAGTAAGGTATTTCATTTAAATTATTACAGATAAAAGGCTTCTCAGGCAGCACTACTGGCAAAGAATCCATCAGCCTGCCAATTCAGGAGATATGGGTTCAGTCTTTGGGTTGAGAAGATCCCTTGGAGGAGGACATGGAAACCCATTCCAGTATTCTTACCTGGAGAATCCCATGGACAGAGGAGCCTGGCAGGCTATGGTCCATGGGGTCGAAGAAAGCCATGACTAGGCACCTGAGCACTCACACAAGCATCACAGATAAAACATGAAGTTTCCTGTTCACTTAGCCCCTGTCTCTAATTCCAAATTACTGCTGAGATCTAGCCCAGATATAATGCTTCCTACAGTCCAATACTTACAATTTTTTTTTTTGTATTTTTTTTTTTTTGTATTAGTTGGAGGCTGATTACTTCACAACATTTCAGTGGGTTTTGTCATACATTGATATGAATCAGCCATAGATTTACACCAATACTTACAATTTAATTCACTGCTATTCTTTTTTGAGATTTTAAAAATACATACATTTAAATTTGATATTTAATTTGCAGATTAAAATTTTTTAAAGTTATAAAATTGTGGTTAGATCTCTAAACAGACACCATACATCTCAACTTAAGGATAAAGAGAATGAAAAAGCAACTGAAATTAGAACTATTCACAGCTGAAAAGCCACTCCACATGTCATCCTGCTGAACTGATCCCCACCCCTTAGCAAGAAAGCTTAGAATGAGAGGAAGTACGTATTCTAAACTTCAGCTGTTTTACAGACATAGAGTTTTAAAGCCCACAACTAAATTTGATAATGATCTTTGCTTAGAATCAACCACTTTTTAGGGAAGAAGAGATTTAATTTCCAGGCAGTATAATTTTGGGGACTGTTAGGGTCAGGATATAAGCTTTAGCTTTAATCACACTACGTTTTTGGTTGACGTGATCTGAACTGGAGGACCTAGTTCATCTTGTCAGTAGTTAGAGCCTGTCATTCTGACTGCAGGCTTTCTGGGTTCTACCGCAGGCGTGAGTGGGAGTCCCTGCAGGGTGAGTTACCACCTGAAAACTTACGGGAGTCAAGGCCTCCGCTTGGAAAAGGAGAGTGACGTCATTATGCTAAGAGCCAAGTGGAGGATATGCTCATCACAGAGTCAACCGTTCAGGGATTTTCTTGTAAGAGAGAGATCGCACTCAGATATGCCCTCTGAATGGTGTCAACAGACATTCTTTGAGGGAAAACAGCTCCAGAATGAAACATGTACTCCTATGCCGGCACCTCATCTCCTCAGAGTCTTAAATGTACCACACACACACACACACACACACACACACACACACACACACACAAGTCTCCTGTTTTCTAGAAACCAACGAATGAGACACTTCCCTAACCCACCCTTGGCCCCCTTTCAGAATTGTACAACCTTTTATGAGAGATTTAAGTTTTAAGGGATCTTAGGCTTTCCAAAGAGGGTTGTGATGTTATTTTATAATGATGACCCTTGCCTAGAGCCTAGGGGAATGGAAGAGCTGAGAATCTTAGAAATACAATTAGAAACAATTCCAATTCTAATCAAGAGAGAGAAGTGAATACTAGTCCTGGGAGAACATTCCTATGTAGAATACTGCCTACCAAGATTAGACTCCAGTTAAAAAAAAATGATATGAAAAAAAAATTTGAAAAAGACAAGTCAAAATTTGTAAAATTTTAAAAACTAGAAAGGTAGTTATCAATTATATGGCACAGTCAATAATATTAGGTGATCTTCTCACATTCGAACACAAAGATTTCCCGTGTTTGAGCTAAAATGTTCTAAATTCACCGGCCACAAGTGTGTGACTTTCCCTCACTGCTTCCTTTTTTGAAAGGTTGCTGGGCAGATTCTCCTCAGATCCATGTTAAAATGCTCAGAGCACAAAGAAAATCTAAATCCTTTCTTCTGGCTTCTGGCTCCTCTCTCTCCTGCCCCCTCTGGAATTTGATGAGTTTCTTAATACTTGGGCACTTTTGTGCAGCTCAGACACTCCCCTGCCCTTCTCCCAACACATCCGCTTGGGGAAAGAAACAGCCTGAGCCAGATCTACTAGGAAGAATACACGCTATTATTTGCAGTGCTTGTTATGCAGAGAGTTAAATGATGCTTGCACTATAGATGTACCTCAGAAATATGTTCTAAATTAGTGTATATGATTGGTGTGTGTGATAAACAACTGGTTTAGTCCCTAAGTCATGTCCGACTCTTGCTACCCCATGGACTGTAGCCGGCCAGACTTCTCTATCCACAGGATTTCCCAAGCAAGAATACTGGAGTGCGTTGCCATTTCCTTCTCCAGGGGATCTTCCTGGCCCAGGGATTGAATGTGGGTCTCCTGCATTGCAGGCAGATTCTTTACTGACTGAGTTATGAAGGAAGCATTCTTTGTGGTTTATGTGATACACTATCCCCAGTGGAGTCGTGGAACTTTGGGGCAGACACAGGAAACTCAAGATTTGCCCGAGGGGACCTAGGTAGTTAACAGTTTTATAGTTATCCCTCTTCTCCCAATCCCCTCCCTAAGGAAGAAGAGTAGCTCCAATATCACTAAATCATTTATAGGACAGGCTTTGAAACTGAGCTGTCTGGTGTTGATTTCCAGACTTACCGCTTACTAGCCATGTGTCCATGGGAACCTACCTAATCTCTACTTATATATCTCTCTCTATATAAATATATATATATTTATACTTAGATGTTCATTTAGTTGTATGATAAGTATTATGATGGTCTAAGATTTATGTCTTTAGGAGACAGATCTTTTTAGGAGTAAGGTCTGACACATTTTAAGTGATACCGATTATCATTGAGAAATAAACCATCACTTACTTTTAGATCTTCTTTTTGCCTGAAAAACACACACACATACACATTTTTTTTTTCTTGACTCTGATCAGCAGAGGCCTAGCCTTCACTTTCCATTACTTACTCAATCTTATCTAAGAAGCACTATTATTGTTATCTTTTGGTGTAATCATGCATCAGCCAATAAAACTGAGAATCTTGGTATGTAACTCATCCGGTCTGAAAACAAACCAACACAACTCTTGGTTGGTTGATATGACAATAGCATATCTGTCCATCTTGACAATCGGTTATGATTTTGTGAAGTTGAAATAAAAGGAATAAAAGCAGGATATTAGTAAGAATGAACACATGAAAAGAACTGCATTTTCTTCACAAGAATTCTTCTTTATATTCTGGCAGCTCTCCATCTGTTTCACATTGAAATACTAAGGAGACAAATTTAATGCTGGGTTTTATAAGAAAGCACTCTTTCAAGTACAGTAGAACTGGAGTTTCTCAGTGAACCCCCTAAGTTCTTTGTCTCTTTTATCTTCTGTCCTGCATATTTGGTCATTGGCTATTTTAAACCAGCTTCATTCTCTGAAAGACTAATTCCAACTCCCTTATAGGAAGAGATGTCAATTTGCCTCTGTGTTAGGTGATGAATATTTAAACATAAAAAGACAGGTCATTGACTTGACCAATGTGCTATTAGATATGTGAACCAAGGACATATAAACAGAATTGTGGTAATATAGAAGGACCACTTAAATCTTCAAGGACAATAGCAAAATTTCTAAAAATAAGCAAGATAGAACTACATTCCGTTAAAACGCAAAGCTGGAATGCCTTCATTAATTGCTTTTGTCTGCTTTATTATCCTAAAAATGTATCTGGCTTAAACTTGTCTTTGCCTCTTTTTGTTTTGTCTAGGAGGAAGTACCAATGTTCTTTGTATGCTTCTCCAATCCTTCTACACTGGTTGCTCAGTTGGTAAAGAATCTGCCTGCAATGTAGGAGACCCAAGTTCAATCCCTGGGTAGGGAAGATCCTCTGGAGAAGAAAATTGCAACCCATTCCAGTATTTTTGCCTGGAAAATCCCATGGACAGAGAAGCCTGGTGGGCTACAGTCCGTGGGATCTCAAAGAGTCAGACACAACTTTGCAGCTAAATCACCAGTCCTTCTATCCACATCTGATTCTTTGCCAGTGTTCTGAATCTTCTTCCCTCTTATTTTCTCTGGGATATTCATCCATTGGTCAATATTTCCAGCTCATCTATTTCTCTAACATATTGCTATTAATTAACCTTACTTTTTTCAGTTTATGAACTCTGACTGGTCTCTCCCACATAAAAAAATTAAAATGAAATGTTTCTTTATTCTTTCTTCAATCTATCATCCTCTTGCTTATTACTTTCACAATTAAATCCCTTTAAGACCAATGTTTAAAAAGTAATTAGCTGCAGGACTCATAGAAATAATAATCAAGGAACTCACAAGTTGTAGAGCAAAAAGCAACTATGAGAAAAAAAAAAAATGTTCTACCACTTGAAACTCTTCAATAGCTCTACAATGCCCAAAGAATGAAAGCAAAATTGGCTGCCATTGCCCACAGACCACTGTGGGGTTTTTGTTTCTGGTATTTACTTATTTAGCTACACCAGCCCTCAGTTGTAGTATGTGGGATCTCCTATCTTCACTGAGGCATATGGAATCTAGCTCTCTGACCAGGGATCAACCCTGCATTGGGAGGGCCAGGGAAGTCCTGCCTACAGACCATTGTTAATCTAACATCTTTGAATTAAATTACAGCTTCCCCAACAATCCCAAATGTCTCATAGGATTTCTTGAATTTGTTGGTATTTTTGCGGCAGGGACCTTTCCTCTTTTTTACTAGCTCTGCCGGGCAACTTCAACACTCAGGATGGCTGTTTCCTTTTTCAATATTCCAGTCTCTAAGCAGATGTTTCCTCTTCAGAGAGGAGCTCTGTGACCACACAGCCCAACCCCTCCCATCTGTCCAAATCACTCCTATTTATCTCCTTCAGAGCACTTCTCCTGATCTTAAATTGCTCATTTGTTCATTAATTTGATGTTAATTTGTTAATTTTCTCCACCACTAGAATGAATGCTCTGTGGGGACAGACTCCTTGTTTGACTGGTAGCATTTAATAAAGAATTCATTGTTGAATAAAGGAGAAAGAATATACCATCTTTAGAAAGAGAGATTTTTCAATGGAGGGAATAAAATAATCAAAGAAATAATAGGAAAACATACCCAAGAGGTTATACAGAGCCAAATATTTTTTTGCAGGTCAGCATCGGGAGCTACTCTGGCAGGCAGTTAGTTGCTATGACATCCTGAAGTCTTCCCCTCCTTCCATTCCTGCATATCATGTCTCTCATTGTTAACCCTGAGCACAGGTCAATCAGCTTGCTTATAGAGCATTTCCTTGAAGACTTCCTCACATGCCTTTAGTTTATACTCTGGATCCCCAGATGATGGCCTAATAGTATACAACTAACACAGGGTCAGATGATCTCTGATATGTTGGTGAGGTTAAATGCTAAACAACATCTCAGATGAGAATTTCAAAGAGCTGCCACTCTTTTGACATTAATGCTACTTAAAGCATTTTTATGTAAAAGTTGCTCAAATGCCTCCTTACTTATTTTTGTTGATTTTTAAAACCATGACTTCTGTTATTAATATATAAACTAGAAAGCAAACAGGGAAGCAACATTTATAAACAATAAATAAACAAAAGATGGTGGTGGTGGTTTAGTTGCTAAGTTGTGTCTGATTCTTGCTGACTGCATGGACTGTAGCTCACCAGGCTCCTCTGCCCACGGGATTCTCCAGGCAAGAATACTAGAATGGGTTGCCATTTCCTTCTCCAGAGGATCTTCTTGACTCAGGGATTGAATGTGGGTCTCCTGCATTGCAGGCAACTTCTTTACCAACTGAGCTAGGAGGAAAGCTCTAGTGATTTACATATAGACCAGTCCAAATGTTAGATTTATGAGACCAGAATTATTGTTTTCTCATCAATGAATAAAATGAGTTTTTAGAAGGTTAAGTAACTGGGCCAAGATCGTATGTCTTAAGTACAACAGCCAGAAGAACTGAGGTGGCTAAGGATGGCTTCCCTGACTGCTCAGGCCGTAAAGAATCTGCCTGCAGTGTAGGAGACCTAGTGAGATCCCTGGGTCGGGAAGATCCCCGGGAGGAGGAAATGGCAACCCCCACCAGTATTCTTGCCTGAAGAATGCTGTGGACCGAGAAGCCTGGCAAGTGACAGTCCATGAGATTACAAAGGGTTGCACATGATTGAGCGACCAACACTTTCACTTTCAAAGCTGGAAACAGAAGAATTTTTTAACTTTTAATTTTTATCCCCAGATGGGCTTCCCTTGTGGCTCAGTTGGTAAAGAATCCACCTACAATGTGGGAGACCTGGATTCGATCCCTGGATTGGGAAGACCCCCTGGAGAAGGGAAAGGTTAACCACTCCAGTATTCTGGCCTGGAGAATTCCATGGACTGTACAGTCCAAGGGGTCACAAAGAGTTGGACACAACTGAGTGACTTTCACTAGTGTATATATACACTCTAGAATGTTTGGAAATACAAAAGGGAAATAATAATAAAAAATCACATCTCTACATTGCTGAGATCAGTACATTGACAGTACATTGACACCTTAGTATATTTTCTGCCATAATTTTTTTCTGTACACATACATCTTTTCTGTCTGAAACTTGAGATAACCATTTTTTCAAGGAGTCCTGGATTCCTCTAGTGAGGAATGAAAGCAAAGAAAAAAAAATTGGCACATACTCATTGACAGTAATCTATTTTAATGTACAGAGCTAAAAAAATACATATTTTAAAAATACATACATGAGTTTACAATCATATAAATTTAACACTATAGGATTGTTTATTAATTTTTTATTTTTATAATTGCATATACTTTTTAAGTAAGCATTTTATTTTATATTACTAAAATTTTGTTTCTTATGATTGTAAAATTAGAAAACATTGATATGCCAAAAGGAAAATATAAACCTTTAAAGTATTCCATGGAATATTGCTTTTAAAGCAAAAGAGTAGGAGAATAATTAAACTCAATAGATATTTTTTATATTCTTTGTGTATTCATTTTGGGTTTAGAAGTAGTATAATACAGTAATAAAGTAGATTTTAAAAATTAAAGCAACAAATCCATGCTTACTCAACTACCTGACCTGATGACATTTCTACTTGTGCACATTCAGGGTCATGTTGCTTATACACCCAGTAATTCAGGGCTCGCTTTGCTCTTTTGTGGTGATATTTAACTTCCTGTGATGATGTTTACTACCCTGAAATGAGGTGAATCTGTGTCACATTTTATTGAACCTCCACAGGAATTATGTTTTTACCATTTGAGACAGTCACCTGTGGTCTTTTCTATAAGGAACTTTCCAGAAGTCTTGGCTTCTTCAGGTAGTAATAATAATAATTATATCTAACATTATTGACACACGTGGTTTTCTCATTTAATTCTCTTCACATTGATGAAGTGTTACTGTCTATGTATTAAAAATGAGGAAACTGTTGCACAGAGAGGTTAATTAACTCACCAATGTCATACAGCGAATTATCTTTTGCTATCACAGTAGTTTCTTATTACAAATGAATAATTTACTTCAGTGTGGAATTGTATCTTTTTTCACTCTTGCTTTTTATTCTCTTTAAAGTAAGACAGTCTGGGCTTGCATTTGGTTTATCACCCATTAGTTGTATATGTTTATTATCCCGAACACTTTGTTGCTGATAATTATTTCATATTTGCTTTACACAGGAAATGTCTCAAAGTATTAATAATATTTGCCCAGGTGGCTCAGTGGTAAAGAATCCGCCTACAATGAAGGAGACATGGATGATGTGGATTCCATCCCTGGGTCAGGAGGAACCCCTGGAGGAGGAAATGGCAACTCCCTGCAGTGTTATTGCCTGAGAAATCCCATGGACAGAAGAGCCTGGCTTTGCTACAGTTCATGAGGGTCACAAAGAGCCAGACACAGCTGAGTAACTGAGCACACACACGCATATTAGTAACGATTTACTGTAATTAATAAAATCACCTGGAGATTATTTACATTTCTTTGCTGTACTTTCTACCTTGAATTCATCCATTTGCCTCAATTACACAATAAAGTCACTAGAAATTCATTCTTTTGTAACGTTACCAATATAAAATATGGCTAGGTTCATTTGTTTCCATTTGTATTCAACTAGTGGCAATATTCTATATCTAAATTATTTTTATAAAGCTCAACATTCAAGAAATGAAGATTGTGGCATTCAGTCCTATCAGTTCATGGCAAATAGATGGGGGAAAAGTGGAAACAGTGGCAGATTTTATATTCTTGGGCTTCAAAATCACTGTGGACAGTGACTGCAGCCACAAAATTAAAAGATGCTTACTCCTTGAAAGAAAAGCTATAACAAACCTAGACAGGGTGTTAAAAAGCAGAGACATTACTTTGCTGACAAAGATCCATATAGTCAAAGCTATGGATTTTCCAGTAGTCATGTATGGATGTGAGAGTTGGACCACAAAGCAGGCTGAGGGCCAAAAAATTGATGCTTTTGAATTGTGGTAATGGAGAAGACTCTTGAAAGTCCCTTGAACGGCAAGGGAATCAAACCAGTCAATCTTAAAGGAAATCAACCCTAAATATTCATTGGAAGGACTGATGTTGAAGCTGAAACTGCAATACTTTGGCCACCTGATGTGAAGAGCTGACTCATTGGAAAAGATCCTGATGCTGGGAGAGATTGACAGCAGGAGGAGAAGGGGATGACAGAGGATGAGATGGTTGGATGTTGTCCTCTACTCAATGGACATGAGTTTGAACAAACTCCAGGAGATAGTGAAGGACAGGGAAGCCTGGCATGCTGCAGTCCATGGGTTGCAAAGAGTTGGACATGATTTAGCAATCCAACACAACAACAAAAATATTAGCAATATACTACTGTATCTCTGATTATAGCCCACCTTTCTGTATTCTTCTCTGTAAGGCTAGGGATGGACTCCTATAAACTGTTTTCAAACTCTTGTCCTCTGGATACTGATTACTTTCTGCCAGTAGAAAACACTCATACAAGATTGAACAATGGGAAAGAAGAAAAATGATTCTTCTTCCTACTTCTGGTTTCTTTTGGCAGCCTTCTAGTAGCCAAAGACACACCAGCTCCAGCATTTCTGAACGACCAACAAGAGCCCAACCACTGCCTGCTGAAGGTTTATGCACCTGCAGTATCAACATCAGTCACATGGCCTCTCTGAGAGGTCTGAACACCAAGGTGTGCAACTGCCCTTCTTCTGCACACCTGGGTTATGACCACTATCCCATCCCTTTTGTTCATGGGTTCCTGGGTTGTTGAGGGAAGCCTGCCTTCAGATCCCTTACCTTGGGAGCCTCTCCACAGGGCCACTCACTGGAGGCTGGCTTCATTAGAGTAACACAGGGAGAGTGTGAGTGCCTGAAAAGGAGAAGTCACAGCCTTTTACAACCCAATATTGGAAATTCCGTGTCCTCATTATTGCCCTATTCTATGCCTAAAAGGGAAAGCATGAAGTCCAGCTCATAGAAAGGGGAAAGCCAACATGCATGGTTGTGTGTGAAGAGCAAGAGATGGGGAGTCATTTTAGAAAGTGTCTACTACTAAGAAGATAGTTTTTTTTTTAATGTAAAGTACTAACACTGATATTTAAAAAAATAAGGTGTTTCAGTCCTGTATACCTATCACAGAAGTTAAATTAAAAATTTCACAAAGAAAACTGTAGTACTAGGTGTCTTTGAGTTCTTTCAAATATTTAAGGAAGACATACTATGAATGCTACACAAAGTGGTATTTCTACTCATTTTTAGGAGACCAGCATTATGATACTAAAGCAGACAGGGCATTACAAAGAAAAGAGAAATGCATATCAATGTTCTTCAAGGACATAGATAAAAATCTTGAGCAAAGTATTAACAAATTACTCTTACAGAAAAGGTAATATTTTAAAATGTCTTGTCTTCAGCAGAGGGAATAAAGCCAAATGTGATGTTATGGTATGATGGTGACCAGGGTGTTTTGAATCATCCCAACCTAGCCAATTCAGGATATTTAGAGAAAATACTGCAGGAAAACGTGCTTTTCTTGGAAAACCATTCTGAGTAGAATGTTCACCAAAAAATTACCAAATTTTCAAAAAGGTGGCCTCATGAAAATACTAACTGGGTTTTCTCTTTTTTGACCACACATGCTTTTAAATTATTTTTTCTGAAAACATACATTTTCTAACTTGTATCCTTAAAAAACTTTTTAATACAATTTTTAAAGGTTATGCTCAATTTACAGCTACAGCAAAATATTGGCTATATTCCCCATGTTACAGAGCGCAGCCTTCTAGCCTATCTTACACCCGACAGTTTGTACCTCCTGCTCCCCACTCTTATATCGCTCCCATCCCTGTAATCACCAGTACGTCCTCTATATCCACGTCTGCTTCTTTTGGTTGTATTCATTAGTTTGTTGTAGATTTTAGATCCCACATATAAGTGATATCATACAGCATTTGCCTTTCTTTCCATTTTAAAATATGTAAATTTATTTAAAATAAGCAGCCAAATGAAAGTCTTGTCAAGAGGAGGTGGGGTGGAGAATATTTGTGTTCATTTTATTTCTTTTTAGAGGAGCTACTACTGATGCTCTCTCTCCAGGTGAACTAGAAGCTCAGATTGCATCAAGCAGTTGCAAAATGTAGAGATGAAGGAGGATATGCACAACAGAGGTTCCCACAAACAACTATGATTAAATTATCAATGATGAATAAGTCAAAAGAAAAGGCAAAAGGCAAAGTAGGATGTCAGAGCTGAGCAAGAAATCATCAACTTCAAAAGCTGGTAAGAAGGCAAGTGCATGAACACAGGAGACCTCACAGGCTGTGGGACAGTGCGGGGGTCTCTCAAAGACCTTCGACAAAATAAGCAGGCTTGGCATAGACTGAATGGAATGATACAGAGCCAGTCTTGTGGGGAATTACACATGAGAGCACTTTGTGCTGTGTTTTTTGTTGTGCATTTTTATCCCACCTGACAGAAATTTCTGTTGATGATTTCCCCTTTTCTTTAGCAGAGAGCGAAGGCATCATGATGGGCATTTGATAAAAATGTGGGGCTGAATTTATAGTCACTCACTGACTGTCAAGTACCCTAATGCTGATGGAGCACAATTAAGAGTCTCTAGTTGGAATAAAAATCTGTTATTTAAAAAAAGAAAGGAAGAAAAGTATTATATAAAGTATTGTATGCCATTATGGAATTCATCTACTGAATACAAAAACTGATCAACTTTGTAGATTAATCAACGAGATAAACTGAATTTTAAAAAAACATATTTTATCTTATTTTATGTAGCAACCATATTAGACAAAATCCAACAATTATTTTCTGGTCCCAAAGTCACCAAGGAAACTTGAGTCAGAAGAAAATACACACATTTGGTGAAAACGAGCTCTAAAATACAGACCTAATATCAAACAGTTAAATGATTGACCTAATAGTTAAAATCTGAACACTGGAAAAAAAATAGTCTCCATTCTCTTCAAATTTTCTGTACCTAAAATTATACTGGAGATCCTAGACAGTGCAATAAAACAAGAAAGAGACATAAAAGACATACATATTTTTAAGGAATAATTAACTCTTATTCACAGATGACAGGATTACCTACAAAGTAAATCATAAATCATTTAGTCTAAAGCTATTACAACTAATAAGTAAATTAAGCAAGGTCTTGGGATATAATAAGATCAATATATAAAAGCAAGTGTGCTTCTATATTCCTGATATCAACAATTAGAAAATGAAAATTACAAAAAGAAAACACTGAAATTTGCAATGGCCTTAAATATGAAATAATCAGGTGTAAGCTTAAGAAAGTATAAATGATAATCATATAGGAATTACACATCTGTACCTAGTTCTTGTCAAATTCATCAGTCAGGTCAGTCGCTCAGTCCGACTCTGTGACCCCATGGACTGCAACCCACCAGGCTTCCCTGTCCCTCACCAGCTCTATTCATGTGCATTCACTTATTTGGCAGTGATTTTGCTTGTTTTATGTTATAGTATCACATGTAATAATACATTGATTCAGTTAAGCATGAATGTTTAGTACACTGAACTTTGAGTAACACTGGGCCGTCTTTATTAGCTAAATTTTTCTGTTGCAGCACCCTTTGAGGCAACCAGAGGATAATGGCAAACACCAGTAACGAAAGTAAGAGGGCGGGTAACAGGCAGGAAGGCCAGGGGTCTCCAAATGGAGGAAATAAGCTGCAAGTGCCAGACATTTTTATCTCTCTTAAGTGGCAGGAGGAAACAAACTAGAGATATTTTTTTCCTTCTCTACAAATTTAAAAGGAGGTTTCTCTTAAAATGCTCTGTTGCCATGACACCTGGTTTCACCTGAAGCTAACTATTCTCAAACCTTGAGTTAACCAGTACATTTTTCTTATGGAAATGTTTGTCTTAAGCTATGTTAATGTACCCCAGACTCTGTCTTCAATCCAAATGGCTCAGAACCTACTTGACAAACCAGTATGTTATACTCAGGTATTGTTCCCCTAATCTATGTAAACGAAACTATTTGTGTGGTAACCTGCCCTTCTACAAGATTCAAGTCAATCATTTTATGGCCTGGGATGAATCATCTGGTGCCAGGATTATCACAAAATGCAATTTATGGATGAGGGGCCTGGTACCATTCTGAATTTTAAAACATTCCTTTCTTTTCATTAACAGACAACTTGTGACCATGTAACATCCAGCTGAAGACTAACAGGGGGGTACTCTTTCTGCCCCCTTCTGATGCCTATGTCAGAAGCTTTCTCTATCTCCTTTATACTTCAATAAAACTTTATTACACAAAGCTCTGAGTGATCCAGCCTCGTCTCTGGCCCTGGACTGAATTCATCTCCTCCGGAGGCCAAGAATCCCGGCGTCTTATCATTCAGCAACAACCTTTCAAAAGTATTCCACAAAGACTTCTGAAATGCGTTTTTCAAATTATTGAATTCATAATGTTTCAGGAAGTCTCCATTAGGGGCACACACACAATTTTTAAAAATCAATTTATTTCAAGTAAAACATCTTCAAACTCACCTATTTCATTCCTCAATAATTAATTTTCCCAGAATTATTTTAGAATACATATTACTATATTGAGGTTTGGTATGTGGATATGGATATATGTATGGTGTGTGTGTTTACACATATATACATATACAAGCATATGTCACACATATATGTGTACATATATATACATATGTACATACATATATATTTTGTTTACTTGTGTTTCTCCTATTACTGATCAGCCATGCATATTTGGAATTATTTACTTACACTGACTCCTTGCCAATCTCAAGGACCCAGATTAACCAAATGTATATGTTGCTTTTGTCTGGTTAAAGTAAGTTCTCCCTACCCTCTCATCAAAATTCAAGAGATCCAGATATCTTTAATATATAATGACTTATATTTCATTTTTCTGGACTAAGGAGATGAATTGTGCACTAAGAAATGTATTTTGCAATGGTGAACAGTTGATATTGAACTGGGACAAAAAATACTTAGAGAAACAACTTAATTCATGCTAGAGATAAATAATATCTATCTATTCTGAGGAACAAAAGTGAGTGAATTACTCTGAGACTAACCTATAAAAATCATTCCTTGACAACAACAACAGTTATGTACATGTGGATTTAGGAAGACTGTGGTAGATAAAACATGTGTTCCTAACAGGAATCCATTGGGTTATTGTCCTTTTTTCCTGAAATTCTGGGGCTTACCTTTTTCTATATTGATCAGATTTTTACTACAGGTTTTCATGTAGCCAATTAATATACTGATCAGCTGCTCTATAACCAACTTTAGTAAAAAGAAAAGAAAGTATTCCATGGAATGCACCCTCTATGTGGTTATGGATCACTCGAACTCCAGAATTCTGAAGTCGAGTAACATACATGAGTCCATCATCTCTTAAGACATCATACTGACAAGTGATGACATAGGTCAGGGGTAAACCACGCAACTTGCTGTCATCAGCTAGCAATGGTGAAGCTTTCACATCTAGAATCCCTGGATATTTTTTAGCCAGCTCCGAACTACCATGAGTTGGAGTCTTATAAACGTGGCCTTTCTTAAACTTCTCAGGGAGCAAAGAACTCCAATTAACAAATTTGAACAGATGGCTTGATTCCAGAGGAATGTGTTGGTTGGAAAGCATTGCTTTCTTAAGTGATCTATCTGTAGTAAAATATTCACTCCAGAATCTGACCATGAGTGATTTCGACAGAACTGGATAATGTGCATTTTCTTGATATGATGGTAAATCGAAATCAAAATTCTGAAGGGCAGGATATATTAAAGATTGGACCTTAAGCTTGATCTTGACATCTGGATCTTCTAAGAGCTGAAAAAAATTATAATATATTGTTTTAATAAGTCTTTTTAATGAAAAAATTAACCACAATGTTAAAATAATGCATTATTAAGGTTCTTAAAAATACAGTTCAATAACACATTTTGATAAAAAAAATTAAAATGTCAATATCAAGTAAATTTTAGTATTCAGTTCAGCTCAGTCACTCAGTCATGTCTGACTCTTTGCAACCCCATGAGCCCCAGCACTCCAGGCCTCTCTGTATATTAGATGTTCATAAACTTAATATGTTTTAATTTTCAAAGCAAAATTAATTCGTATCCTCCTCATAGACTGTGCAAGAGAATCATTATTTTTTTAAAGAGGATCTCTTACTAAATGTAATTTCATACTTATGGAACCTGGATTTATAATCTGAGGTTCTATTAGTTTATAATCACATACTTGATCTTCTCTTTTCTATTATTGAGCTTCCCTTGTGGCTCAGATGGTAAGGAATCCACCTGCAATCCCGGAGACCTGGATTCAAACCCTGGAAAAGGAAAATCCCCTGGAGAAGGGAATGGCTATCACTCCAGTATTCTTGCCTGGAAAATTCCATGGACAGAGGAGCCTGGCAGGCTACAGTCCATGGGGTCACAAAGAGTCAGACACGACTGAGTGATTAACATATTTTTCTATTATTAGAGTTATTTTAAATATCTAAATATGTTAGCAAGCATTGAGATGGGAAGGAGATAGCTTGAGGTTTAAAGAGATGCTTGATTCTGGATAAGTTTAAATTATACAGAACTATTAAGTTTTTAATATTTGAACTTATTTGATATTTTAACTTATTACTCAAATTTAATATTTAAACTTAATAGTTCAAATAATATTTGAATTTTTGTGCTTTTCTAAATATAGTCCCCATCTTCTTCTGGAAACAGTAGAATTCTATTGTTTTCTTCAAAGCTAATTTTCCTGCAATGTGCTTCTGTTACTGGAACAAACTGATCATTTTATCAGTCATAAAATACGTATGTAGTTTACTGCATAGTTATGTTTGGTAAGTTAAAATTTTCAGAACCAACTTTATCTTGTATATGCTTGAAGCACCGACTTACTCAGGAAGAATCAAACTGATTAGCACACCAAAAAATAGTATCGCTTGCTTATCATTCAGAGCACTGGCCATAATTTCAGGTACAGTTGGGTACAGGTAGTGTGTATCCAATTTTCAAGAGAAAACTTTTAAGAATTACCTATTAAGTATGATGTTTCTTCTAAGTGATTTTGTATACACACTTTTTCAAATTAAGGAAATTCTTTTCTATTCACTGTTTCCTAATTTTTTCATATTTATAGATGCTGGATATTATCTTTAAACAATTTACTTTTATTAGGATAATCATTATTTTGTTCTTTAAATTATTAATTTGGAGAATTGTATTAAAGGTATTTTAATGTTAAACCTATCACAATCTACTAGAGTGAATTCAAAATAGTCATGATATACTAACTGTTCAAAGTATTGATAGTATTTTAGTTCAGGATTTTGCATCTGTGTTCATAAATGTAGATGTTTATCATTTTTCCTTCTCAAATTGACCTTGTCAGGTTACAAATCAAGATACGTCAGCTTCCCAAAATGCAACTTTTGCAACTTTTGGAATTTGCTTTTAGAAGTAGATATTCCTATTAAAAATACTTGTTAGAGTTTGTGTTTAAAACTATTTGATCCTGGAGTGTGTGCATGCAAAAATATTAAAATGACCATTCAGTTTATTTCGTGATAATAATATAATCCTTGTTTCATATTTCCCCTAGAGTCAGTTCTTTTTATGGTGAATATTTCTATTTCATGTAAGTTTGAATGCATTGCAGTAAAGGTGTTCAAAGTATACTACTGTATTTTTAATATCTGTAAGACATATAGCTATAGTCTCCTTTTCTTCCTTATATAAGGTTATTAAGATTCTCATCATTTTTTCTTGGTCTGTCTCACCCAGACTAATCAACCGTATTGCTTTTTCAAGAAACCATTTCTGTTGACTTTGCTGATCTTACTGTGTTTATTTTCAATTTCATTTTATGCTCTCATCTATCTCTTATCCCTTTTTATTTTGTCTTTGTTTCTATTTTTAAGCTTTCTTTTCTCATTTTAATTTCATGAAATGGATACTGACCTGTCAATTTTGGCAATTTTTTTATATTTACTTAAGGCTGTATATTTTCCTCTGGATGATGATATATATGTATTTCACACAGGATAATGTATATCTATTATAATGCAGGTCAAATATTTTCACATTTTCATTACGATTTCTTCTTTCACACTTGGATTAATCAGGAATGAGCATCTTACTTTCAAAACATAACAGAGTTTTCTCTTGATATTTTATTAGTAGTTCAAAGCATTGTGCTAACTGTGGACAGAGATATAATCAAAATAATTTGATTTCTCAAATTTTATTGTGCATACTTAGAATCACTTGGAATTCTTGTTACCTATGCATAGTGTTATTCAGGACCTATGCACAGTGGTAAGACCAATGATTCTCTATCTCCAGTAAGTGCCCAGATACTGCTGATACTGCCAGTCCACATACTATGCTATGAATGCTGCTAAATCACTTCAGTCGTGTCCGACTCTGTGCGACCCCATAGACGGCAGCCCACCAGGCTCCCCCGTCCCTGGGATTCTCCAGGCAAGAACACTGGAGTGGGCTGCCATTGCCTTCTCCCATGTGTGAATGTGAAAAGTGAAAGTGAAGTTGCTCAGTCGTGTCCGACTCTTAGCGACCCCATGGACCGCAGCCCACCAGGATCCTCCATCCATGGGATTTTCCAGGCAAGAGTACTGGAGTGGGGCGCCATTGCCTTCTCCGATGCTGTGAATAGCAGGGGTCTATTTGATTTCAGTTCTTAGAATTGTTTGAGACTTGGTTTATAACCCTGCATATGTGCCTGATTAAGAAAAATATTTTGTGTGTTTCAAAGAAATGTACATTCTGCTGTTTATTATTTTATGTTCACTGTTTAAATTTATCAACCATGCTGTTCTATTACTGAAAGAGATTAGTAAAATTCTTCCAAGTTTGCTATTAACTTGTTTATTTTCCTTTATTTCGTATTAGATTTGCTCTGTGTTTTCAGACTGTTATTAATGCATGTAAATGGGTGTGTGTTTTTTTATCATCTTCCAATAAAGGGAATTATAGTTAGGAATGTTGCATGTTAATTCTAGGAATAGTTCTTTTCCTCTAAGATTATTTAATATGATTATAAAATAAGTATACTGATTAGTATTTGCTTGACATATCTTTTACTGTCTTTTTTTCTTGCATCTATCTATATCTGTTTTAAAGCATCCTATTCATGCAACTTCTGTTGGAATTTAAAATTTTATTGTTTCTATTTTTTGTATTCTACCAGAATTTTTAGTACATCTACATCAGAACATTTATTAATATTTTTGGTTTAAATTTATAATTTATGTATTATTGTGCATTCTATTTATCTCATCTATTCTATTATTTTTTTTCCTTTTGTACTCTTTGAAATATTTTTTATTATTCAATTTTCCTGTGATATCAATTTATTGGTACATTTTTATAAAAGTTTTTTATATGTATGCTAAGGATAAACATAAAATTCATTACTTTATCAATGTCTAATACTAATTATATCTTTATTACCTTCTTACAGAATAGAAAGTTATTGGAATATTTTGATATTCTAATTAGCCCTTCTATGCATGGGTTATTGTTATTTTGCATAATAATTTATTTCTATTTTTACATCACAGGACACAATTATTATTGTTTTACAGAGTCATGTTCATTTTCATTTTAGTTTGTGAATATAGTTACTTTTTTTACTTCTCTTTATTTTTTCCTACCTTCTTGATCCTCCCTCTGTGGTTAATTTTCTTCTGCCTGAAACAATCCTCTTTAAAATCCAGAGGGAGAGTATGTTGGGTTGTGAATTTTCTGGAATTTTAATTCTAAAAAAAGTCATCATTTTGTCCTCAGATTAGAAGGATATATTCATATTAGTCTTTTTGCCATATATTTAATGACTTTTCATTATTTTGTATTTTCTATCTTTTAATCTCTCTGTTCAATATTACAAACAATTTTCTAATCTCTCTTCCAATTTTCTATGTTGTTGTATTGCAGTCAATATACTAACACTTCTACATAGTTAAACCTAGAATGAACCCTAATATAAACTATGGACCTTGGAAGATTATAATGTGTAAATATAAGTTCATTAACTGTAACAAGTGTACCACTCTGGGTGGGGTTGTTGATAATGAAGGAGTCTATGAATGTGTGGCAGAGGGTAGACTGTAAATTTCTCATCTTCTCAATTTTTATATGAATCTAAAATTGCTCAAAAAGTATAAAATCTTAAAACAACTACATTGAAAACCTAATTTTTATGGGTAATGTTTTTATTTATTGAAATTTTATTTATTTTTCAAATATATTAGTTTTTATAGCTTCTTTCATGAGCTTTATTTATTGAAATTTTATTTATTTTTCATATATATTAGTTTTTATAGCTTCTTTCATGAGCATATTTCCAAATTTTAAAATATACTTTCATTTATTTTAAGCAGATTCTACTAAAACATTTTTCTAACAATAACAATATCTGAATCTGGGTGATATCTTTTTCCTGTTAACTTGTTTTTATTTTCCTCTTTGTATATGTGCTTACCTTCAACTCTGTTGATTACTGGGAAAAAAAATCAGTTTAAGAATAAATTGGAACCTAGGATCATGTTGACTTCTCTCAGTGATGACCTATATTTCTTTCCAGCAAGCATATATACACATATTAAAGTATATTATAATATACAATATTCTGAACATATGTCATGAATATACTTGGATTACATACAATATTCTGATTTCTTAATTATGCTAATTGTTACCCTTTATTGATTTTCTTTCATTAAAAATGCCAATGGACTATATAGGAAATTGTTTCAGCATTTTATATATAAAGAAGTAAGCCAGAAAGATAAAGAACATTACAGCATACTAACACATATATATGGAATTTAGAAAGATGGTAACGATAACCCTATATGCAAAACAGAAAAAGAGACACAGAAATACAGAACAGACTTTTGAACTCTGTGGGAGAAGGTGAGGGTGGGATATTTCAAAAGAACAGCATGTATACTATCTATGGTGAAACAGATCGCCAGCCCAGGTGGGATGCATGAGACAAGTGCTCCGGCCTGGTGCACTGGGAGGACCGAGAGGAATCGGGTGGAGAGGGAGGTGGAAGCGGGGATCGGGATGGGGAATACGTGTAGATCCATGGCTGATTCATGTCAATGTATGACAAAACCCACTGAAATGATGTGAAGTGATTAGTCTCCGACTAATAAAAAAAAAAAAAAGAAGTATCAAAGTATGAAATCATTCTTCTCAACGTTTCCTAAATAAGTAAAATAAAATTAGTGACAGATTATATTTATAACCTTGATGTATGAGTCAAAAGTTAGTAAATGAAATGTAAAGAAAACACAGTAAGTGAAAATGCTGAGCATCTTACCTGCTGTGCTACTGCTGCAGCTAAATTCCCTCCAGCGCTGTCTCCAGAGACACCGATTCTTCCAGGATCTACACCATAGCTCTCAAGAATTTGGGGGTCTAAAAACCATTTTAATGCAGTGTACACATCTTCAAATTGAACTGGGAAATGGTACTTTGGGGCTAGTCTGTAGCTGTAGATAGGAAAACAATGCTTTCTTAATCATTGATTTTCTTATCATTTAAAATTTTTTATTTAATTTTTACTTTATATAGGCTTATATTTGATTAACATTGTTGTGTTAGTTTCAAGTGTACAGCAAAGTGATTCCATTACACATATACATATTATAGCCATTCTTTTTCAGATTCCTTTCCCATATAGTTTATAGCAGAATATTGAGCAGACTTCCCTGTGCTATAACCATTGATTTTCCTGGACTCTTGACCCAAAATCAAAACTAAAATTTTGCTTCTACCAACATATTTTTTGGGAACATGCTTTTCCTAATCATAAAATTTGACTGGGAATCTCTAAATATTGCCATTTCTATAATCAAAATGTAAAGTCCAATTGTTAAATTTGGTTCAGTCTTGGGGAAAAACTTACTAGGTGCTGCCTTTCCTAGAGAAAAATATTTGCAGAGTGTTTATTTTTGGTAAATGTTTTAATTTTTTTAAAAAATATATCATTATTATTACTTGTTTCTCTAGAATTACTGTTATTTTATCAAAATATATCAATTTAATATGATAATTATTCCATTAGTCCATTAACTGAATTTTCTGTATGTTTAAGAAGGTTCTCACAGAGAGTGTGTTCTATAGAAAATTTAAACCCTTTTTCTATTCTTTCTAAAGTGTATATTAGAATGGACTTTGAGATAGGTTTTGTCTTACTTTCATGGTAAATATGGGTAATATCAATGGATTACTAACTTCTAGGCACCTTTCTAAGCACTGTTACATGTATTATAACATGTAGTCCCCATTTCAATGATGAGATATGCAAATCACTAATACTTAGAATTCAGTATCCTTTAAAATATCACACAGACCAGATCTGCAGAGCTGACATTCAACCTCAATCCTCTGGCTCTAAAATTTCCTTAATTATAGGGAAAGATCCAGAGGTAGTAGTTAAATCCATGTGATACTGTTGGCTAACTTCACTTGAACAACATCTTGCCTTTCTGAGCTCTCTTCCTTCTTCAAATATGGTGTATGCCTTTTCTCTCCTCTACTGGACTGGACAGCTTCTGACATTAGGTTTGTCTGTCCATAGTCAATGTCATCAGAGGCACAGATTAATTTTTGCCATAATAAGACACTCTATATAGTTGAGTGTATACTGATATGTAAGGCATATGGCCTAAAATAAAAGAACACAGCTCTTACTTGGTTGATATGACAACTGCGTCAAGTCTGTCTGCTGTCCATCTTGACAGAAGGTCATAGGTATAATAATCTGAAATAAAAGAAAAAATACTGGACCACTGTAAGAATTGAAAAATGATACTGTCAAGAATAAAGTTTACTGTGATGACTTTATATTTCCTCCCTTTATCTTAAAATATTACCTAAAGAAAAAAGTCTAATACTTAGCTTCCTGTTGATCAGTTTACATATTCACATGTCAGTAGAATGTGAATCGTTAAGTCTGGTGATCCTTTCACTTGCCCCTGATCAGTTTTCCTTTTCATTTGCCAAAGTTTTCAGCAGAGCCCAGTGGCATGTCTTACCCTTGCCAACCATGCTCTCAGAACACTCGACCTTGGACCTTAAACACCATCCTCCTGCTTTCAATCCACAGTCCAGTCCATTGTGATAACATACATGAAAAAAGGTACTAAATGTCTTCTTTCAACTTAAAAACTAAACTGTTTTTCTGGAGTACAACTTGATCTGGAAAAGGATAGAAATGTTCTTCAAGGAAATAAAAGAAAATGCAATCCATTATTTAGTCCTATACTGTTAATCAGGACATGATTTCAAGAAAGCTGACTATATCTTAACATTTAATTAAGTAATTGGAAAGTTTTTTCACATCTATATTGGGCCATTAGGAACTTGGAAAATAATCATTTGAGTCTTGAGGTATAAATAAGACATTTCCAGCAATATGTTAATGAGTTCAAAAGACAAAAAGGGTTTTTATTTGCTAAGGTGCTTAGTCTTCATTCTGCAAAATTTGTAGGTTCTGTCAGAGAGTGGTAGGATCAGAAAGTGTCTTAATTTTTGTAACAAACATGTGTTAAATTCTTAAGGTTAATAAAATTTTATTCAGACTGAGATTTCAAAAACTTAATTCATGCCGCTTTCATGAAAAGAATTTCAGAAGCAGGAACATGATATTTAATTTGTACCTCCTAGTATGAGAATCATCATTTACATTATATGAAATGAATCTACCAGTGCATCACCCTTACCATTACTACCCAAACTCCAACCACCACCATGAATATAAAACAAGCCTCTTCTTAACGATTTTATTTTCCGTTGGGGCACGTATACACGGACAGGAATATCGTTGAATGTGGTATCTCTCACAGTTATGTTTTCGTCTGATGTTGGTGGAAAACCTTGAAAGCTTGAAAAGAATGTCATCGATTTCATGAAATGGTTTAGCCCCAATATTTCAGCAAACTGGGCCTGAAATGAAATAAAAGTACACATATACTCTAACTATAAAAAATGTTTTGAGTAAAGAGGTGTACATAAATATTCAATATGACCCCCCAAATCTTAGTTATATAGTCAGAAGAATTAATGATTATACCACCAGAAGATATACAAACCCAGGTGCTTTATTACTGTTTGAAGAATAACCTAAGTGACATTAATCCTCACTTATACATTCACCCAATAGATATTAATATGGAGTATATAATTCTCTAGTCAATGCCCAGTAGAATTAGGCAAACTATTCATCCTCAAAAAAAAAAAAAAAAAAAAAGAAAAAAAATCACAGTCAAATGAAAGACTTAAGTTATAAAAGGACATTGTAATATAAATATGGGAAAAATTATTTGGAATAATTGTCAAGGTGAGGAAAAGGGTTTTTTTTTTTCATTTATTTTTATTAATTGGAGGCTAATTACTTTACAATATTGTAGTGGGTTTTGTCATACATTGACATGAATCAGCCATGGATTTACATGTATTCCCCATCCTGATCCCCGCCCCCCCCCACCTCCCTCTCTACCCGATCCCTCTGGGTCTTCCCAGTGCACCAGGCCCGAGCACTTGTCTCATGCATCCAACCTGGGCTGGTGATCTGTTTCACTATAGTTAATATACATGTTTCGATGCTGTTCTCTCGAAACATCCCACCCTCGCCTTCTCCCACAGAGTCCAAAAGTCTGTTCTGTACATCTGTGTCTCTTTTTCTGTTTTGCATATAGGGTTATCATTACCATCTTTCTAAATTCCATATATATGCGTTAGTATACTGTAATGGTCTTTATCTTTCTGGCTTACTTCACTCTGTATAATGGGCTCCAGTTTCATCCATCTCATTAGAACTGATTCAAATGAATTCTTTTTAATGGCTGAGTAATATTCCATGGTGTATATGTACCACAGCTTCCTTATCCATTCATCTGCTGATGGGCATCTAGGTTGCTTCCACGTCCTGGCTATTATAAACAGTGCTATGATGAACATTGGGGCGCATGTGTCTCTATCAGATCTGGTTTCCTCGGTGTGTATGCCCAGAAGTGGAATTGCTGGGTCATATGGCAGTTCTATTTCCAGTTTTTTAAGAAATCTCCACACTGGTCTCCATAGGAAAAGGTTTTTAACTTCCACTTTAACTAAGACTTAAAAGGAAAATAGAGTTTGGATGATTAACTGAAGAGATAACCTTTCAGTCAGATTAAGTAAGCTTAGTCTAGAGAAAAACCAAACGTGGTGATAGAGAAATACAGGTTGTTAGCTATTCCTATACTTTCAGACTCCAAGAGGTTGAATGAAAGGAAAGAGTCCTTAAGAAGAATTTAATAAAGTATACAACACATACATATTAAAAACAAAACAAAACCCAAAGGCTATGAAAGACATATTGATAAATTAAGTTTTGTTATATTTAAACAGTAATATTTTAGAAATCTAGTAAAGTGGTTGAAAAGTCAAAGCACAATGTAAATAATAAACTTGCAATTATGAAAATGATAGTCTTTAGAATATATAACAAACTGATTACAGTAAGAAATAGACTAACAAGTCAATAGACAAAAGACTCCAAAATTTTTTTCATGAAAGGTCTACAATGACTGCAGCTCTAAGGAACAAAAATACTCAATTTTCAAATATATAATTCAAAAGGAATGGCAAATACAACAAAATGGTGGAATAAGCACTGTTTTAACCTTCTTTCATTTCTCCTAATTTTATTAAAATGATGGTAAAATAAAAATCTTAATACAGTTATGCTAAGAAAGCAAAATACAATTGGCCCTCCATATCCTAGGGTTGTGATCTCTGGTGGGTTGAATCTAGGCTTCTCAGGTGGCACTTTGGTAAGGAACCCACCTGCCAATGCAGGAGACGAAGGAGAGGCCAGTTTGATCCCTGGGTTGGGAAGATCCCCTGGAGGAGGGCATGGCAACCCACTCCAGTATTTTTGCCTGCAGAATCCCATGGACGGAGGATCCGGGCAGTCTACAGTCCGTAGTGTTGCACAGAGTCGGACATAACAAGCGACTTAGCAGGCACACACAGGTTGAATCCACAGATACAAAATCCACTGATAGGAGACCGGCTGTATTAATTGGTCTGTGCCATTTAATACAAGGGACTGCAGCATTGATATTGGTTTCTGAGGGGGTTTTTGCAACCAATTGCCTGCCACCTTGATAACAAGACTGTATTATAATATATACTTCTGAAAAAAGGCACAGTATTAGGAATCATAATAACAAAAAGCCTAGTTCTCCAAGACAGAGCAATACTAAAATGTGTATGCAATAACAGAGCTTAATAATGCAGGAATTGAGAACTGAAAAATTGAAAGGAGAAACAAAAAAAAATCCAAATTGTTAGTTGGAAATTGACATTCTTATCTCATTTGTTGATAGAAAAAGTAAATAGGGAAATAGTAAGCATATAGAAAATTTGAAAAAACCATCAACTCAACAGAATTAATGTATTGAGGACATTCTACCCAATGAAAACAGAATACACATTCTTTTCAACTGCATAAAGAAATTTCACAAAGATGTACCACATGACAAATTTGGGGGAAAAAATATCTCAACAAGCCAAAAAAATTAAGATCATACAAAGTAGTTGTCAACCCACAGCATAAGTAAAATAAAAACTGGAAACATAATAGTGTATGAGAAATCCCTACACATTCAGAAATTAAACAACATATTCCTAAATAACTCACTGGCCAAGAAAAGATATCTCTAGACAAATTGAAAAAATATTTTTAAGCAATTGAAATGAAATTATAGCATATCAAAATTTGTAGAGTGCAGAAAAAACATTGACTGAAGGAAAATTCTTAGCTTTAAATGCATTATTAGAGGAGAAGAAAGGTCTAAAGGAACTGATCTAAGCTTCCTCCACTACAAATTTAGAGTTAGATTAGCATATTAAACTCAAAGTATGAAGGAAAGAATAAAGGGAAAAAATCTAGAAATCAATAAAATCAAAATAGATAAAGAAAATTAAAGATTTACTCCTTGAAAAAAAATTCCATAAAATTGATCAGCCTCCAGTCAGAATAATCAGAAAAAAAGAGAAGTTGCAGTTTACCAATATCAGAAATAAATGAAAGGACACAATTTTAAATGGTCAGACCCATAGACACAGTAGGCAGCAGTCAGCGTGTGCTCAGATCGACTGGACTGGCCACCCGGGGGGGTGCAGTGTAGGGAAAAATGGGACCAGGACTTGGATAACTGTTAGACATGTGGAAAGAAATTGAAGATGACACAAATAGACAGATATACGATGCTTATGAATTAGAAGAATTGATATTATTACTGTTAAAATGACCATACTCCCCAAGGCAATCTACAGAGTCAAAGCAATCTCTGTCAAAATACCAATGACATGTTTCATAGAACTAGAATAAAGAGCTCTAAAATTGTATGGAAATACAAAAGACTCTGAATAACCCAAACAATTCTGATAAAAAAGAACAATGCTGGAGGCATCATGCTCTCTGATTTCAAACTATACTACTAAGCTATATTGATCAAATAAGGACTATACTGGAAAAAAACAAACCCAGACATCAGAGGATTAGAATTGTGATACTGGAAAAAAACAGATCCAGACATCAATGGATTAGAATATCAAGACCAGAAATAAACTCACACTTATAAGGGCAATTAATCTATGACAAAGGGCAAGAATATACAATGGAGGAAAAGACAGCCTCTTCAATAAATGGTGTTGGGAAAACTGGACAGCTACGTGCTAAGAATCAAACAGGACTACTTTCTCAGATCATTTAAAAAATATACTCAAAATATGTTAAAGACATAAACATAAGACCTGAATCAATAAAACTCTTTAAAAAATAGGCAGTATGCTCCCTGAGATCAGTATCTGAAATATTTTTTGGGGAAATGTCTCTTCAGACAAGGGAAACAAAAACAAAAATAAACAAATGGGACCACATCAAGTTAGAAAGCTTTTGCACAGTGAAGGAAACTATCAACAAAATGAAAAGTCTGTCTACTGAATGGGAAAAGATGTTCTATAAATGATATAACTGATAAGGGGTTAGTATCTAAGATATACAGATTATTAAAAACTAATGTGATTTTATGTTTGTCATAAGCAATTGGTCTCACTTTCAATTATATGTATCGAAAATGAAGTTGCTAAAAGTATAGATCTTGTTGACCTGATGAGTAACTTTATAGAAAGATGAGAAAAGACTTAATAAATCAAAAGCATTACATTAATGTTATTATTCTTCATTGTAACACATAAAGACATGCATATTTTTGTAATTTGTGTATGTTATTCATGTATCCACTATTACCTGTATTATTTGTTGCTGCGGTTTACTTGCTAAGTCGTGCTTGACTTTTTGTGACCCTGTGGACTGTAGTCTGCCAGGCTCCTCTGTCCACGGGATTTCCCAGGCAAGAATAGTGGAGTAGGTTGATATTTCCTCCTCCAGGGGATCTTCCCTCCAGGGACAAAACCTGCATCTCCAGCACTGGCAGGCAGATTCTTTACCGCTGAGCAACCAGAGAAGCCCAGACATACCTAGCTCAACACTGTGTGTGTGTGATCGGTCGTGTCTGACTTTTGCAACCCCTGAACTGTAGCCCACTAGGCTCCTCTGTCCATGGGATTTTCCAGGCAAGAATACTGAAGTGGTTTTCATTTCCTACTTCAGGGGATCTTCCCAAACCATGGATCGAACCCCTGTCTTTTGCATCTCCTCCATCGGCAGGTAGATTCTTTACCATTGCGCCACCTGGGAAGCTCACATATACTATATATCATGAGTAATAAATGTTTTTAAAGGAGAAGTTTTATGATTAAATATTTTTGCGCATTTTTCTCCCTACCTTTTGAACAAGGGTTCTTGAGTTTTCATTTTGCACCAGGCTCAAAAAATTATTTAGCCAGCTCTACTTGATAAACACAAACTGGGGCTAGACTACTATTTTGCTTCCCTAATGGAGTACACCTGTCAGCCATTATCATGAATACTAGTGCAGATATAGACCCTGAAACAAAGCTGGTAGTTGCAAAGAGGAAGACATTTGTTATTTCCTTAGCCTTTTTGGAGCTCTTCCAGACTTGTCTCACGATACTAGCAGTATGAATCAGCTTAAAGGACTATCTGTGGGAAATACAGTTTCTGCTTCCTGAGCTTCTTAGGCAGAATCTAAGAGAGACCCAAAATAAAATGGTACTAGCATACAATTTATCATTTATTTGATTTAAAAAATCAAGAAAAATTGCAATATATTTTTGTTAAGAACTGAGAGAATATGGATATTCTCATGCCTTGCTGGTTGGAGTGGAAAGTATTACAGAATGACTTTGCAATAATTAGCAAAATTCCAATTGGCTCAGCAATCCCATTTCATGGATTTATCATAGACAAAATGCAACCTCTGAAAGTTTTTTATGTATTACTATTTTATTGCTTGTAATACCAAAATACTGAAAATAACAAAACCTCAATAAGGCTGAATAAGTGAACTGTATTTTATACACTTACTGAATCCTTTGTATTATGTAAAGGAATGAGAGGACTTTTTACATGAAGATGTGGAAAGATCTATAAGATATATGATTAAATGAGAAATGCAAAAAACCCAACAGAATACTTGTTATGCTGTTTCTTATGGAAGAATGGAAAAGAGACAAAAATATGTTTTTATTGTTGTATTCATTATTATTAGCATCATGTGTAAAAAACAACCCCAGGATGAATCACTATAGCTAATAAAACTGATGTTCTCCAAAGGCCTGGGAGAAAAGAATGGAAAGAGACAAGAATGGGAGCAGGAATTCTCAGTGTCCACTTTTTTCATATTGTTTTGATTTTTGAAATATATGGGTACATTACTATTCAAAAAATAAAATTTATTTAAAATTGTTTTTAAAAAATTGGAGTGGACTACATAAAACAGTAGTGAGCTTTCCATTCCTGGAAATATGCATGTTGAGATTAAAGGTTTCTACTGGTCAGAACTCTAGCAGTTTCCAATCTGTCACCAAACAATCTTTGCTGATTCCTTTTTTATATATAGAGGGACAGAGAGAGAAAGACAGAGAGACAGACAGAGGGAGGAGGCTAACTTTGCAGTGAGGAGGTTAGAGGAGTAAACTGGGTCAGTTTCCAAATAAGTAGTCATAACAAATCCAGTGGTGATAACTGATTGCCTCTAACTAAACCTCTCATTCTTGACTATACGGAACTTGGACACTTGGGAAAGTTAGGGATATTGTGAGGGACAGAAAAGCCTGGCGTGCTGCAGTTCATGCATGGGGTCACAAAGAGTCAGACACGACTGGGCAACTGACCAACAACAACAGACCTCTCATGTTTTTATTAGGCATTTACAGTCAGCTTTTCTATACCATGAGAACCTACTTGCATGTCTAAAGCACATATTGTGTTCCAGAACCATTACTAGTGTTTAAATGTCATAGGTAACTACAGAGTAGTTCAAGCTTATGACTTCTGAATTTTGTATGAAATTCTGAAAGCTATACAGAGTGAAGTAAGCCAGAAAGAAAAACACCAATGCAGTATACTAACGCATATATATGGAATTTAGAGAGATGGTAACGATAACCCTGCATGCGAGACAGCAAGAGAGACACAGATGTATAGAACAGTCTTTTGGACTCTGTGGGAGAGGGTGAGGGTGGGATGATTTGGGAGAATGACATTGAAACAGGTATATTATCATATGTGAAATGAATCACCAGGTCAGGTTTGATGCACGATACAGGATGCTTGGGGCTGGTGCACTGGGATGACCCTGAGGGATGGGATGGGGAGAGAGGTGGGAAGGAGGTTCAGGATGGGGACACATGTACACCCATGGTGGATTCATGTCAATGTATGGCAAAACCAATACAATATTGTAAAGAAAATAAATAAATAAAACTAAAAAAAAAGGGGGGGAATTCTGAAAGCATGCAAGAGTAGAAAAAACCAAGATTGTCACACACACATATGCACACACACACATTTTTACTGCTAGCAGAATACATCACTTCAGAAACACAACCTGAATGCCTCCTTGGTCATCTTGCTACAGCCTGCTTTGAGACCACTCAGCAGCATAGCAGTCAGGAGAATTTGACAACAGGAAGCCAAGGTTATGAAGAACTTGCCAAAACGAAATGAAACAAAACTAGAATCTTAGAAAACTTGACTTTCTTGATTAAAAAATATTTTCACTTACCAAATATGATGAAGTTTTTAAAAAGGTATTTAGCAGCATTATTTTCCATGGTTCTTCAACATTATCTGGAAGAGGTTCATAAATATAACCTGCTAAGAGGACTCCCAATATCAGAAAGCCAAAAGATTTTTTCCCCATGCTGTGACTGTTCTGTTTCTTAAGCAAGACAGTATTAGGCCTCTTTCAATGCCTGAAGCTAAAGAGAGGCAAACACCACCTAGTTATTATGTAACTTCTGGGCCATGGAGTTCCCTCATTGGCACAATAGGTTATTACATGGCAGGTACAAAGGACTAGAGATGAGGAAAAGAGCTGAAGTTCCAGCTCGTGTGCAGTTTGTAAGGGATAACACTCACATTTTGGCAGGTCATATCAAATCTGCCTGCATTAGCATATGAGAAAAATAACTGTGGAACACCAATTTAGAGACTATTCTCAAAGATTCTGGAAAATAGAACAGACACACCCTTCTTCTGTGTATGTGTCTTAGTTACTCAGTTGTGTCTGACTCTTTTGACCCCATGGGCTGTAGCCCACCAGGCTCCTCTGCCCATAGAATTCTCCAGGACGGAATACTAGAGTGGATATTCCAAGGGATATTTTACAGGGGATCTTTTGATCCAAGGATTGAACTGGGTTCTCTGCATTGCTGACAGTTTCTTTACCATTTGAGCCACCAGGAAAGAGAGGAAAACAAAGGGATCCATAAACAAGTTTGATATATCTTTAATGATATCTTTATTTATAGCTTTATTAAAAGCCAGTCATATACAAATTGATCATCTTAATGGCTATGTAGTGTCTGGAGTAGTTTTGGGGTGAATAATGGAAAACTTGGCAGCACCCAAGCCTAAGCCAAGTCTTAGGTCCGCTGTTGGGTTAACCAGGGAAAGATAATGGACTTTGTGAAATAAAAGGCACTGATGTAGACTTTGTAAGTTCAATTTTAAAAGTGCATTTCTCAGCTTAATATATAACTTGCTATTTCAAATTCTATTTGGTTAATATATAACCTCAATTGTTACATAACTCCACTAAATAATATTGGAAGTGAAGATGTCATACACATGTACCCAAGCTAATTCTGCTGATTTATGTAAAATGTGTGATTCTGTCACTGTTCCACTTTCTAGAAAGGAAGAAAAAGAACTTGGATAACTACCTCGTTAGGTGTTGTTAAGGGAATTTCTGTATAGAAGGCGGATAGTATAAAAGGAAAATTTTTAAATTACAGAACTACTTGCCCAGGAGAGAATCAAAACTTAATGCTAAAACACTTCTGAGGCTAATTTTCTTAAAGAACTGAGGGTAACAGGCAGGAAGGCCAGGGGTCTCCAAATGGGGGAAAGAGGCTGTAAGTGCCAGACATTTTTATCTCTCTTAAGAGGCAGGAAGAAACAAACCAGCGATCTGTTTTTCCTTCTCTATACAAATTTAAAAGGAGGTTTCTCTTAGCATTCTGTGTTGCCATGACACCTGGTCTCACCTAAAGCCAACTACTCTCAAACCTTGAGTTAACCAATACATTTCTTTTTCATATGGAAATGTTGTCTTAAGATATGTTAATGAACCCCAGATTCTATCTTCAAGTTGGTTCCACCAAACGGCCTAATTTACTTACTCAGGTATTGTTCCCCTAATCTATGTAAACGGAACTATTTGTTGGTATTCTGCCCTTTTACGAGATTCAAGTCAATCGTTTTATGGCCTGGGATGAATTATCTGGTGCCATTCTAAATTTTATGACATTCCTTTCATTTCATTAACAGACTGTGAGTGACTATATAACATACAGCTAAAGACTAGGAGGGGGGTACTCTTTTGCCCCCTTCTGACGCCTATGTCAGAAGCTTTCTCTATCTCCTTTATACTTTAATAAAACTTTATTACACAAAAGCTCTGAGCGATCCAGCCTCGTCTCTGGCCCCGGATTGAATTCGTCTCCTCCGGAGGCCAAGAATCCCGCGTCTTATCGTTCAGCAACAACCTTTCAGAACCATGAATTTAAGTAACCCTGACCTGAATTTAACTGGAAATTCTTTCCTGACAATTGATCGAGGGGCCTTGTATACAGACCTATGGACTCATCACTCCTACATAAACAGCTGCATTTCGGTTCTTAATGACCATAATCATTGTGGAGTATGCCCTTTCACTCCTTAGTTCTTAAAAACGTCTGCTTTTCCTCCTCTGAAAATGACTCACTGAATTTCTTACCTGGTATGTGTTCTCTGCCTGGCAATTAATTCAGTGTCAAAACAAAAACATACAAATTTTCATATAGTTGTTTTAGGAGAAGGCATTGGACAGGATGAAAGAGCAGGTTAAGACTCAGGGTGAAATGTTTAAAGATCAACTATCACACTTCTCTGCCTCTGTCTCTTTCTTCTTGCTTTGTTCAGCAGTTTCTGTCTTAAAATACATACTTTAATTTTAAAAACATTCAGGTGAAGTTTAGCAATAAGTCACAATAATAGTATAAGTAATAGAATTTGTGAGCAATATCTTGCCTATCAAAAAGCAAACCTTTATCAGATTAAAACAGATACATGAAAACTAAACTTCTGTATTAACATGCTATCAAAAACAAATTCTTGAGGAAAATGCATAACAGTTTTCATGGTGGAAGAACCAGTTTACATTCCTTCCAACATGGGTTCAGGTTTCCCTTTTCTCAACATCTTCTCATTTCTCTCATGGCTTTTTAAGAAGTCACCATCTGAACTGATGTGTGGTGATATCTCACCATTTGAATTGTATTTCCCTGATGATTAGTCATATTGAGTACCTTTTCATGTACCTGTTGATCATTTTGATGGAAGAAATTTTCAGCTACTGTGATATGCAGAAGTCATCATAGATTATACATGATTTGGCTTGAACTTTCTGCCAAGTAGAGCAGTCTGTCTTATGGCCTGTCAAACGTCCATCTGTTTTAACCAACTAAAAAAAAGAATGCAGTCACCAGATTGTTTAGGATGCCCAAATTTGAAGGTAGGAATAAATGCTCCCCTTCCTATTGTCACTAATGCTAGTACTACTGAGGATGAGGTTTTCTTCCCAAACACCAATGTTGTTCTATCTTACTATGTGCATGCCATTCTCTCTTTGGAAACCTTGAAGGAATGTACCAGTCACATTTGATGTTTGTTCTCTGTTTTGACAAGATATAAAACTGCGGTTCAGGCATCCAAAATGGGGCCAGGTGGCCATTGTACATGTGGTTATGGACACGTTCCTGCATCCTTGAAAAGCTGAACTTTATGAACTATATAAAAATCAAGGACAACACTGGTCATCCTCAGAACATCATCTGTTAGTGTTACTGAACATAGATTGGGGTCTGCTTACCCAACACATAGCAAAGTCAATCAACTGACCCTGGATTGTGGTAAAGGAACGTACAGCATTTATTGCATGGTGCCAAGCAAGGAGACCTCTAGTCTTTCCCATTCTATTGTTTTCCTCTATTTCTTTGTACTGATCACTGAGGAAGACTTTCTTATCTCCCCTTGCTATTCTTTGGAACTCTGCATTCAGATGGGTATATCTTTCCTTTTCTCCTTTGCTTTTTACTTCTCTTCTTTTCAAAGCTATTTGTAAGACCTCCTCAGAGAGCCATTTTGCTTTTTTTGCATTTCTTTTTCTTGGAGATGGTCTTGATCCCTGTCTCCTGTACAATGTCACAAACCTCCATCCATAATTCTTCAGGCACTCTGTCTATCAGATCTAATCCCTTGAATCTATTTCTCACTTCCACTGTATAATTGTAAGGGATATAATTTAGGTCATACTGTTATAGCCACGCTTTCCGCGAAACAGACTCACTCAGAAGGACAATGCAGATAGTGGAGTGCAGTTTATTACACCGGCGGGCCCAAGGCAGAGTCTCCTCTTAGCCAAGGGCCCCGTCCAGCATTTGTGAAAATCTTTTATACCCCATGCGTACGTGTCTAAACCCACCACCTACCCCATGTGTACGTGTCTAAACAGTCAATAGTCAATAAGCCTGCAGTTACATTCCAACCAGTTAATAATCGATAAGCCTGTGATTACATCCTGATAGATACAAAAAAGTTTATGACCTGTCCAGAGACAGGGGTGATTACGGTATGCTTCCTCTTAGGCAATGAGTAGCCTGGATGTGATCTTCAAGATTCCCCTGTCTGGAGGGGGTCTTATCCTTCCATTGTCGTCCCCACAGGCACTAAGCAGAGAGTTCAGAGTCCGCTGGAGAGGCAGCCAAGCACAGCCAGCACGGACAGGCCTGAGATGGAGTCCAGGCCCTATGAATTCCTTCTTCATTCCCCCCTCTTGATGCTCTTAGTTTCCATAACGAGCATCACTCATTGAGATATATTGTACCTTAGCCCTCCTGTCACCCATATGAGAGAATGCTATCAACCTCTGGGTTACAAAATTCACAAGACATTGTAGGAAGCAGGGCCCACAAAGCAGTATGATCACGATTACTATAACAACAGTTACAATGGTTTTCCACCAGTCTCCCTTTACCCAGGAGAGAACTGAAGTCCAAAAGGGAATATTTTCATTAGACATGGCTTTCACTTGATTTTGCCTATCCTTCAAGGCAGTAGATACATTTCCAGACAGGTCAGGGATGTACACACAACGTTCGACTTTAATTACGGCTCAAGTCC
Organism: Dama dama; assembly: GCF_033118175.1. NCBI lineage: Eukaryota > Metazoa > Chordata > Mammalia > Artiodactyla > Cervidae > Dama > Dama dama. The sequence goes on along the minus strand of NC_083699.1, from coordinate 5,961,072 downwards.
CTCCTTGGGCTGCTGTGAGTATGTCTAATGCCATCCTATTTTGAATTACTGCCTTCCTCGTCTGAATTTGTTCTTCGTTCAAAGCTTGAATGGCTTTTGTACTGTCTAAGAGGGCCTGTTTAATGAAATTAGTTTAGGCCTCTACCTTAACCATGATATCCGTTGTCCCTACAGAGGGTACAAACAAGGCAGCAAGATAGTCACACCATTGGAACACAGATCGTGTCCATCTTGCATGCAGATAAGGCAGGTTTACTGGAGGCTGGTGTAGGCTAAGCTTAATTCTGCCATGGGCAAAAGCAAATCCTAATGTGCAACGCCCCACCCAGCCAACTGGTAACCGTGGCCATAAGTTAAGCCCACAGAGCCACTGGGTCCCATTGGGGGCTACCCAGCAGATTCCAGGATTATATTTCCAGTCGGAACCGGGCCACTGAACAGACTGATTGGGGTGATAGGTAACTTCCAAGATTTGTTTACATTGTTCAGGGGGCAAATAACCCATATATTTTAATTCTTTTGGGTCTAGGGGGTGGTCTCCAAATCCAACTTTCTGTTCTTTTTGTTCCCAGCAAATAGTAGCAGGGGTAATCAACTGTCCTTTCTCAGGAGTCATCCAGAAATATTCATCCCAGACCTGGTAGTATTGCTCAAGGTACCGGGAGGCCTGTCCCCCTTTTGTTAAGGGAGCCCTTTTCCTCTTTAATTTTCGTATATGAGGTATAAGCCTTTGTTACTTCCGTAAGGCTGGTGTTCATGTTAAATGTAACCCTATGTCCCTGGCTCATTGATGGCTTCTTCTTACACCAGGAGAGCAAAGAAAGGTTATGATTATTGAGAGAGAAAAAAAGTTCCTTTCTATTGCTCTAAGAAGGAACACAGTGGTATAAAGTCCCCATAACGGAGTGGCGATACCCACCAGGGGAGTCCGTCCATTACTGACAGGGGCATGGCCCCACATACCCAACAGTTGGAGGAGTTGTGGAAGTTTGCGTAAGAATGTGCCCACGAGATGAAGACGTTGTCCTGTGCAGGAACACTGGTCAGGTTCAGAATTGCGTTGATGAGGCCGAGCAGCAGGAGTCATTTACCCAGCTCCATCCTGTAGAGGGCTCGTCCGGGATCTCGTTCTCTTCTTCCTCTTCAGAATGATCTTGGTTCCCCGTGGGTCGGTGGGGTCCTTCTGGGTGGTCCACTTGGCGTCCTCCGGGTCAGCGTGGTATGCCTTCCTCACTCTGGTGTGATGGATCAAGGGACAATACCTGCAACTTTAACTGCAGTAGGGGTAGTTAGAATAACATAAGGGCCCTTTCACCAAAGGTCTAGCAAATCATGTTTCTAATCTTTGACCCATACTTGGTCACCAAGTGTAAACTCATGAATCTGTTCCCCAAGGGGGAACGGCACCCTTTCTTGTACAAACTTAGTTACCCGATTTATTACCTTACCCAGTTCCATCTGCTGTGAAATCCTATCCCCCCTTACCTGAGGCAAATTTGTTGACACCTGTTTTATTATGGGAGGAGGCCTCCCATACACAATTTCGTGTGGAGAATAGCCTTGGGACTGTGGGGTCATCCTGAGTCTGAGCAGAGCCATTGGAAGCAAATCCACTCAGGAGCAGTCAGTCTCTCTGATCCACTTGGAGAGTCCCTTTAAGTGTCCGGTTGGTTCATTCCACCATCTCAGAACTCTGGGCCTATATGCAGCGTGCAGTTTAAAGTTTTGCTTACTTGTTATACTAAATCAGCTACAAAAGCCGGGCCATTGCCTGATCCAATGCTGGTAGGAAATCTAAATCTAGGAACCATTTCCCTAATCAGGCACCGGGATACTTCTGATTCTCTTTCAGTCCAGGTAGGAAAAGCTTTTACCCATCTCAAGAATGCACATACCATGACCAGCAGGTAACGGTAGTGTCGGTGAGGTTTCATTTCAGTGAAGTCCACTCCCAGGTGTTCAAGGGGCAGTGTGCCTTTCAGTTGAATACCCGGAGGTTTTTGTCTGAATATCCAAGAGGCAGCATTAACCTGTGAGCAGGCAGCATGGTCTAGGTGGGTCGCTTGTTGTGTCTGGCTTACCAGAGTGTGTGCCAGCTCCTCCGGTACCAATAATTTGCCACTTGGCAATTCCCACCCTCTCTTTTCAGTCTTGATGGCCCCTTCCACTTTGGAATACCCGAGAGCTGTTGTCCCTGTTTTATCAGGCGAGTGCCATCAGTATATAGGACCCAATTAGGGTCTGGAACCTTGAGTCCTTCTTTAAAACAAACCCCAGATACCTTACCTCCTCTTTGTAGATCTGTGCCTTCTTCTTTGACACCCGGTAACCTGCTTTCATCAACAGCTGGAACAGTGCATTTGTCCCTTTCCAGCATTTTTCCTTGGTCTCAGGCAGCCAGCAGCAGGTCATCCCCCTATTGTAGGAGCTGATATCCATACTCTTCTGGATGGAATGAGTCCAGATCAGAAGCCAAGGCTTCCCCAAAGATGGCTGGGAAGTTTTTAAACCCTTGTGGGGGAGTCCAGATGAGCTGTTGTTTGGTGCTCCCCACTGGATCTTCCCATTCAAAGGCAAAGATGGACTGTGACGCTGGGGTGAGGCGTATGCAGAAGGCATCCTTGAGATCTAGGCAAGTGTAAACTTTAGTCCTCGGTGGGAGGAGGCTAAGTAAGGTATAGGGGTTTGGAACAGTGGGGTGTAAAGTCACAGTAGCCTGGTTGACTAGCCTGAGATCTTGTACAGGCCTATAGTCCTGTCCTCCTTCCCTTTTGACTGGCAGGATTGGCGTATTCCAAGCCGACTGGCACTCTACTAGAATGCCTGCTTGTTTCAATCTATTGATGTGGGGCAATATGTCGGTTCAGGCTCCATCCATAGCGGGTACTGGCGCCCTCTAACCGGGATGGTGTCTAGTTTGAGTTCCATTATCACTGGGGCGTGATGTTTAGCCAGCCTGGGGGGAGGGGAGTTGTCTTCCACCCAGACCTCAGGGAATAATTGAGTTAGCTCCCTCATGCTCTCCTGGCCCACCCAGTTCTGCCTTCAGAGGCTCATGCAACCTCCACTCATCTTGGGTTGGCACTGAGAGAGAGGGCAAATAAGTCATAGAGTCCGTCCAGAAGGTGGGCCTCTCTCAGGGGAGAAAGTCACTTGTGCGCCTAGTTTGGAGAGCAAGTCTCTTCCCAACAGGGGTACTGGGCACTCAGGAATGTAGAGGAATTCAGGAATCACTTGGTGCCCCCCCCCCCCCCCATCTTGCTTACCTTCTCAGACCTTCTTCTACTTTTCCTTTTCGTTCTGTCTACGAAGTTCTCAGTACCCTATGTACTTCTGATATTTCCACTCAGTGACACTTAAATTGCCATTTTGCCTCCTTCTTAACTGGGGTGAGAAGAGCCTTACCTGCCATATCCCAGAGGGAGAAGGGGGATCAGCATGTCTTCACCTGCCAGTCAGCATAGCTGAACAAGAACATCACATGGTCCGAGACTGTTTCTCCCTTAAAGTCCATTCTGCCTTGGTGGGCTTGATCAGGTGCGGATGAAAACACAGATGGGTTAAATATCTCATGTCCCAGGCCATCTCCGGAAAAGCCAATTCATACTCACTTCTGTTTCCCCCTCCTTCTAGCCTAACAATTCCGAGGGGGTCAAGAATTTCACAGCAGACGGGACACCTCCTAGGGGAGGGCAGAATACGAGCATACAAGGACCAGTTTCCTATCCTAAAAATCCCCTGGCGATCGTTTGGTAATAATTTTCCCCGAGACGGCATGGACACACCTCCTAAATGACCTTCACAAATTTCCTTCCTAAACCCTAGCACGCTCGCCGACTTGTGTACCAAGCAGTCGCCGCCTGCCTATTCCAGGCTCCTGTGGGTCCCCGCTCCTTCTAGTCCCTCCCAGGGGGGCGATCAGGCCCCTCTTCCACCCTGCTGGGTGGGTTCCTCCTCACCTGAGCGCTCAGTTCCCCTGCTGCCGTCCACTACCTGCTGACGTGAAAGGTCCGGGCGTTGAGAAGCAGAATCCTTCCAGAGGGGCGAGGCGCCTTCCCCACTCTAGGAGATTTAAGCTACAAAGCCTCGGGGTGGCCTCAAATGAGACCTGTCTCCTCAAAGTGAGGAGTTTCCCGGCCAATGCACCAAATGTTATAGCCACGCTTTCCGGGAAACAGACTCACTCAGAAGGACAATGCAGATAGTGGAGTGCAGTTTATTACACCGGCGGGCCCAAGGCAGAGTCTCCTCTTAGCCAAGGGCCCCGTCCAGCATTTGTGAAAATCTTTTATACCCCATGCGTACGTGTCTAAACCCACCACCTACCCCATGTGTATGTGTCTAAACCCACCACCTACCCCATGTGTACGTGTCTAAACAGTCAATAGTCAATAAGCCCGCAGTTACATTCCAACCAGTTAATAATCGATAAGCCTGTGATTACATCCTGATAGATACAAAAAAGTTTATGACCTGTCCAGAGACAGGGGTGATTACGGTATGCTTCCTCTTAGGCAATGAGTAGCCTGGATGTGATCTTCAAGATTCCCCTGTCTGGAGGGGGTCTTATCCTTCCATTGTCGTCCCCACAGGCACTAAGCAGAGAGTTCAGAGTCCGCTGGAGAGGCAGCCAAGCACAGCCAGCACGGACAGGCCTGAGATGGAGTCCAGGCCCTATGAATTCCTTCTTCAATACTTGAATGGTCTGTTGGTTTTCCCTACTTTCTTTAAGTCTGAATTTGGCAATAAGTAGTTCATGATCTAAGCCATGGTCAGCTCCGGCTCTTGTTTTTGCTGACTATATAGAGCTTCTCCATCTTTGACTGCAAAGAATATAATCAGTCTGGTTTCAGTGTTGATCATGTGATGAAGTCCATGTATAGAGTCTTCTCTTTTGCTGTTGGAAGAGGGTGTTTGCTATGACCAGTGAGTTCTCTTGGCAAAGCTCTATTAGCCTTTGCCCTGCTTCATTCTGTACTCCAAGGCCAAATTTGGTTGTTACTCCAGGTGTTTCTTGACTTCCTACTTTTGCATTCCAGTCTCCTGTAATGAAAAGGACATCTTTTTTTGGGTGTTAGTTCTAGAAGGTCTTATAGGTCTTTGTAGAACCATTCGATTTCAGCTTCTTCAGCATTACTGGCTGGGGCATAGTCTTGGATGACTGTGATATTGAATGGTTTGCCTTAAAAGACTCTTGCTCCTTGGAAGAAAAGTTATGACCAACCTAGACAGCATATTAAAAAGCAGAGACATTACCAACAAAGGTCCATCTAGTCAAAGCTATGGTTTTTCCAGTAGTCTTGTATGGATGTGAGAGTTGGACTATCAAGAAAGCTGAGCACCGGAGAATTGATGCTTTTGAACTGTGGTGTTGGAGAAGACTCTTAAGAGTCCCTTGGACTGCAAGGAGATGAAACCAGTCCATCCTAAAGGAAATCAGCCCTGAAAGTTCATTGGAAGGACTGATGTTGAAGCTGAAACTCCAATACTCTGATTACCTGATGTGAAGAACTGACTCATTTGAGAAGACCCTTATGCTGGGAAAGATTGAAGGTGGGAGGAGAAGGGGATGACAGAGGATGAGATGGTTGTATGTCATCACTGACTCAATGGACATGAGTTTGAGTAAGTTCCAGGAGTTGGTGATGGACAGGGAGGCCTGGTGTGCTGCAGTCCATGGGGTCACAAAGAGTGGGGCATGACTGAGTGACTGACCTGAACTGAAGCATGGAGAATGAGCAGTCAGTGCTCAAAATACCTGAAATCCCCATTGACTTTCAGGGAAGGGTTTTTAAAGGCAACATTAGTGGTGTGGGTTGCAGGGTGCCTGATAAGACTTTGGATCTTTTTTTTTTTTTTTGATTGGTTGCTGGCTGAGGGAGATACTTGGGTCAACATCATCAACCTTATGGTACCAACCAGTCTGAGGTTTATGTACTTGTGGTTAACAGTTTCCTAGTGTGGGAGTCTGGTGTCTGTAAAAACAATTTAGGAGGAACTTCCCTGGGGTCCCTTGTCTAAGTCTCTGAGCTCCCAATGCTGGGCACCCAGGTTCAACTAGTCAGGGGACTAGAGCCCATGTGCTGCACCTTAACCCTGGTGCAATCAAATAAATACACACTTATTTTTTGAAAAGCAACTTAGAAATGTGTTTCAGACAGGGTTATCATGTTCTGGGAGGCATGTTATCATGTTCTGTATCCCTGCTATATGGCTGATCTATTTTCTAAAGTGTTACTAGTTTCTGGCCCAATAGCTATTCTTTGTTGCTACATGTTCACATTTTCCAAATCATTACCTTTTGAAAATTGGAGTATAATTGCTTTACAACATTGTGTTAACTTCTGTTGTAAAACTAAGTGAATCATCTATATGTGCACATATATCCTCTCCCTCTTGAATTTCCCTGCCACCCACCCCCATCTGACCCCTCTAGGTCACTACAAAGCCCCAAGCGAAGTTCCCTGCGCTATACCGGAGGTTCCCACACGTGCATGGCAGTCCTATCCCCCAATTTGTCTCACCCTTCCCCCCGCCTCTGTGTACACATGTGCATTCTCTATGTCTGAATCTCTGTTCCTGCCCTGCAAACAAAGGTTCTCAAAGACCTTTATCAAAATAACACGCTTGGTAATAGATTGAATGGAATGATACCGTGTTGGTCTTGTGGGGCGAGGGGGAAATTCACACATGAAAGGACTTTGTGCTGTGTTCTTTGTTGTGTATTTCTACCCCACCTGACAACTTTACATTCATGCTTTCTCCTTTTCTTCAGCAGAGAGCAGAGGAGTCAATGGCAGTTGATAAAAATGAGGGGTTTTATTTACAAAGTCATTTACTGACTGTCATGTACTCTGATGATTATGGAGCACAATTAAGAGTCTCTAAGTGGAATAAAAATCTGTTCTTAAAAAAGAAAGAAAGAAAAAGTAATAAAAGTAATAAAAAGTAAAAAAAGTGATAAAGTATTGTATGCCATTATGGAGTTCATCTCTGGAGTACAAAAATTAACCTTGCAGATTAAACAACCAGATAAACTGGATAAAGGGGAGAAAAGGCTTGCAATCATATCAATTTATGTAGCAACCATATTAGACAAAATTCAGCAATTATTTTCTTGTCCCAGTGAAACTTCAAAACTTGAAGGAGAAGAGAATATACACACTGGTAAAAAGCAATTCCAAAGTACAGACCTAATATCAAACACTTAAATAGTAGACTTGATATCAAATAATTAAAATCTAAACACTGGAAAAAACATAAAAGTGTCCTTTCTTGCCACTCTTTCTTTCCCTAACATTATACTGGAGGTCCTAGGCAGTGCAATAAGACAAGAAATATGCATAAAAAGTAAGCAGATTTTTAAGGATAAGTATTCACAGATGGCAGGATTATCTACATAGAAAGTCATAAATATTTCATTGAGAAGTTTTAGAACTACTAAGCAAATTAAAGCAAGGTTTTGAAATATAAGATAGATAAATAAAAGCAATTGTGCTTCTATATTCCTGATATCAATAATAAGAAAATGAAAATTGCAAATAAAGTATTGCAATTTGTAACAGCCTTAAATATGAAATAAGAAGAAAGAAAGTGAAGTCGCTCAGTTGTGTCTGACTCTTTGTAACCCCACGGATGGTAGCCGGCCAGGCTCCTCTGTCCATGTGATTTTCCAGGCAAGAATATTGGACTGGGTTGCTATTTCCTTCCCCAGGGATCTTTCCAACACAGGGAACGAACCTCGGTCTCCCGCACTGCAGGCAGACTCTTCACCATCTGACCACCAGGGAAGCAGGAAATACCAAATCAGGTCAGTTCAGTTCAGTCGCTCAGTCGTGTCCGACTCTTTGCAACCCTATGGATTGCAGCATGTCAGGCCTCCCTTTCCATCACCAACTCCCAGAGTTTACTCAAACTCATGTCCATTGAGTCAGTGATGACATACAACCATCTCATCCTCTGTGGTCCCCTTCTCTCCCACCTTCAATCTTTCCCAGCATCAGGGTCTTTTCAAATGAGTCAGTTCTTTGCATCAGGTGGCCAAAGTATTGGAATTTCAGCTTCAGCATCAGTCCTTCCAATGAATATTCAGGACTGATTTCCTTTAGAATGGACTGGTTTGATCTCCTTGCAGTCCAAGTGACCCTCAAGGGTTTTCTCCAACACCACAGTTCAAAAGCATCAATTCTTTAGCGCTCAGCTTTCTTTATAGTCCAGCTCTCGCATCCATACATGACCACTGGAAAAGCTATAGCCTTAACTAGACAGACCTTTGTTGACAAAGTAATGTCTCTGCTTTTTAATATGCTGTCTAGGTTGGTCATAACTTTTCTTCCAAGGAGCAAGGGTCTTTTAATTTCATGGCTGCAGTTACCATCTGCAGTGATTTTGGAGTCCCGCCCCCCCCCCCCCCCCCCCCCAGTAAAGTCTCTCTCTCTTTCCATTGTTTCCCCATCTATTTGCCATGAAGTGATGGGACCAGATGCCATGATCTTAGTTTTCTGAATGTTGAGCTTTAAGCCAACTTTTTCACTCTCCCTTTTCACTTTCATCAAGAGGCTCTTTAGTTTTCTTTGCTTTATGCCAAAAGAGTGGTGTCATCTGCATATCTGAGATTATTGATATTTCTCCCAGCAATCTTGATTCCAGCTTGTGCTTCACCCAGCCCAGCGTTTCTCATGATGTACTCTGCATATAAGTTAAACAAGCAGGGTGACAATATACAGACTTGACGCACTCCTTTCCCTATTTGGAACCAGTCTCTTATTCCATGTCCAGTTCTAACTGTCGCTTCCTGAGCTGCATACAGATTTCTCAAGAGGCAGGTCAGGTGGTCTGGTATTCCCACCTGTTTAAGAATTTTCCACAATTTGTTGTGATCCACACAGTCAAAGGCTTTGGCATAGTCAATAAAGCAGAAATAGATGTTTTTCTGGAACTCTCTTGCTTTTTCGATGATCCAATGAATGCTGACAATTTGATCTCTGGTTCCTCTGCCTTTTCTAAAACCAGTTTTTGAACATCTAGAATTTCATGGTTTATGTACTGTTGAAGCCTGGCTTGGATAATTTTGAGCATTACTTTACTAGTATGTGAGATGAGTGTATTGTGCGGTAGTTTGAGCATTCTTTGGCATTGCCTTTCTTTGGGATTGAAATGAAAACTGACCTTTCCCAGTCCTGTGGCCAGTAGGGAGTGTTCCAAATTTGCTGGCATATTGAGTGCAGCACTTTCACAGCATCATCTTTCAGGATTTGAAATAGATCAACCAGAATTCTATCACCTCCACTAGTTTTGTTCATAGAGATGCTTCCTAAGGCCCACATGTTTTCGCATTCCAGGATGTCTGGCCTAGGTGAGTGATAATATCATTGTGATTATCTGGGTCATGAAGATCTTTTTTGTATAGTTCTACTGTGTATTCTTGACACCTGTTCTTAATATCTTCTGCTTCTGTTAGAATGTTCAAACTACCACAGAATTACACTCATCTCACATGCTAACAAAGTAATCCTCAAAATCCTCCAAACCAGGCTTTGACAGTACATGAACTGGGAACTTCCAGATGCTCAAGCTGGATTTAGAAAAAGCAGAGGAACCAGAGATCAAATTGCAAACACTCATTGGATCATAGAGAAAGCAAGAGAGTTCCAGAAAAACATATACTTCTGCTTTATTGACTATACTAAAGCCTTTGACTGTGTGGACCACAGGAAACTGTGGAAAATTCTTCAAGAGATGAGAATACCAGACCACTGACCTGCCTCCTGAGAAATCTGTATGCAGGTCAAGAAGCAACATGAACATGGACATGGAAGAACAGACTGGTTTCAAATCAGGGAAGGAGTATGTCAAGGCTGTATATAGTCACCCTGCTTATCTAACTCATATGAGAGTACATCATGTGAAATGCCAGGCTGGATGAAGCACAAGGTGGAATCAAGATTGCCGGGAGAAATTTTCTAGTAGTCATGTATGGATGTGAAATTTGGACTATAAAGAAAACTGAGTGCCAAAGAATTGATGCTTTTGAACTGTGGTGTTGGAGAAGACCCTTGAGAGTTCCTTGGATTACAAGGAGATCCAGTAAGTGAAACATAAAGGAAATCAGTCCTGAATATTCATTGGAAGGACCAATGCTGAAGCTCCAATAATTTGGCCACCTGATGCGAAGAACTGACTCATTGGAAAAGACCCTGATGCTTGGAAAGAGTGAGGGCAGGAGAAGAAGGGAATGACAGAGGATGAGACAGTTGAATGGCATCACCAGCTCCATGGACATGAGTTTGAGTAAGCTCTGGGAATTGGTGATGGACAGGGAAGCCTGGCACACTGCAGTCCATGGGGTCACAAAGAGTCGGACACGACTGAATGACTGAGGTGAGGCATAAATTTTAGAGAATGTACATAATAATGATATATAAGTTATGCTTCTGGGCTTCTGTTCTTGTCAAATTCATATTTATTCATTTATTTAGCAATGATTTTGCTTGTTTTATATAAACATCCTCTGCTTACTTTGCTATTTTTGGCTCAATAGTTTTGGTGCACGAGCTTAGTTTCTTGGCAGCATGTGGAATCATCCAGGACCAGGGGCCGAACTCGTGTTCCCTGCGTTGGCAGGCAGATTCTAAACCACTTGACCACCAGTGAAGGGAAGACCAATGACAGTGTTTGGGCTTCCCTGGTTGCTCAGGGTAAGGAATCTGCCTGACAATGCAGGAGATGGAGGTTCTAATCCTGGGTCAGGATGATCCCCTGGAGAAGGAAATGGCAACCCACTCCAGCATTTTTTGCCTAGGAAATCCCCTGGTCAGAGGAGGGTGGCAGGCTAGCATCCATGGGTCACAAGAGTCAGACACGACTTAGTGACTAAACTGCTACTGCAGCAACAACTTCATTCCTGCCATCAATAAATGGATCTTCTCCAAGGACCTGAAATCATGCTGAGTGAATCCTTTGTAATAAACAAGCACATATTTCTTCTAGCTGAAATAACATTTATCAAGCAAGGAAAATGAAAGGGATGTAAGAAACCTAGATGTTTTAAAATGATAAAAAATATCAGAAAAATAATACATTCTGAGAAACAAGAGTGAATCCACTCTGAGACTAATGTATAAAAAACATTCTTTGACAATAACAACAATGACATGCCTGTGGATTTAGGAAGACTGATCTATAAAACACACATTCTTAATGTGAATTCTTTGCAGGCTTTTCCTACAACACTGGGGTTTACATTTTTCTACATTGATCAGATTTTTACTACAGGTTTTCATGTAGCCAACTAATATACTGATTGACTGCACTCTAACCAACTTTAGTAAAAAGAAAAGAAAGTGTTCCATGGAATGTACCCTCTATGTGGTTATGCACCACTCGAACTCCAGAATTCCAAAGTCGAGTAACATACATGTGGCCATAATCTCTTAAGACATCATATTGACAAGTGATGACATAGGTCAGGGGTAAACCACGCAACTTGTGGTTATCAGCTAGTGAGGGTCAAGTGTCACATCCTGAATCCCTGGATATTTTTTAGCCAGCTCTGAACTACCATGAGTTGGAGTCTTATAAATGTGGCCTTTCTAAAACGTCTCAGGGAGCAAAGAACTCCAATGAACAAATTTGAACAGATGGGCTTGATTCCGGAGGAATGAGTTGTTTGGAAAGCATCTCTTTCTTAACTGACCTATCTGTAGTAAAATATTCACTCCAGAATCTGACCATGAGTGATTTAGACAGAACTGGTTACTGTGTATATTCTCAATATGATGGTAAATCGAAATCAAAATTCTGAAGAACAGGATATATTAAAGATTGGACCTTGAGTTTGATCTTGACATGTGGATCTTCTAAGACCTGAAAAATATTAGGATATGTTGATTGTATAAGTCATTTTAATGGAAAAAAAAACCACATTGCAAAAAAGGCATACTTAAATTTAAAAATCCTTAAAAATATAACATAATTTACACAGTTGGTAAAAGAATAAAAATATTACGATCAAGCAAATTTTAGTGGTAGATGTCCATAAACTAAATATAAATTTTAATTTTCAAAACAAAAATAATCAGGACTCTCTGCATAAACCTTGTTAAAGAATCTTTTATTATAATAATAATTGCATACTTATGTAACCTGCAGGTATTTGATCCTCTTTTTCATTATTAAGACTATTTTAAATATCTAAGTATGTCAAGAAGCATTGTGATGGGAAGGAGAGAGCTCTCATACTGAAGAGATGTTTGATCTTGAAAGAGTATAAACCATGTGAAACTATTAATTTTTAATTTTTTTCAGCACTGCTCTCTCTTTTCTAGGTCTAGTCCTTGTCTTTCCAGGAACAGTAAAATTTTATCGTTTTCTTCCAAGCTAATTTTCCTGCAATGTGCTTCTGAGCACAATGAGACAAAATGATTATTCTACCAGTCATAAGATATGTATCTAGTAACCCAAGTTTTTTTTTCTTTTTTGTTGCACAGTAATGTTTGGATAAATTAAAATTTTCAGACTTTCAAAAGGTTGTTTTTCCAAACACTACCAACTTTGTCTTGGATATACCTGAAGTGCTGGCCTATTTAATAGAAGGCAAACTGATGATCACACTGAAAAATGGTATTGCTCACTCATCATTCAGAGGACTGGCCAGGACATCAGCTACAATTTGGTAGTGGTAGTGTGCATCCAATTTTCAAGAGAAAACTTTTAATAACTACCCAATAAGAGTGATGTTTCTTCCAAGTGTTTTTGTTTACATACTTTTTTCAAAGTTAGGAAATTCTCTTCTATTCACCATTTCCTATTTGTTTCATCTTTATAGATGCTAAGTATTATCTGTTTAAACAGTTCATGCTTATTAAGATAACCATATGATTTTCTTCTTTAAATTGACTTCTGGGTCAAGCTCACTCATCGGAACTTCCAGGGTTTGATCTGACTGATTGATTACCCAACTCTCTGGGAAATCCAAAGTATACAAAATACCAACAGTGAGAATTCCTGCGTCCCATACAATATGCTGTTTCATTTGGGAAAACTGCATTAACAAAGTCTATTTTTGCCTGGAAATTCCTGCGGGGGGTACCCTTGGTGAGACAACTTCATGAAATTCTTATGAGAATAAAAGAAGCTTTAAATTAAGCCAAATTCACTGTAATCCCTAGCAAATTTCAACAAGGGAATCAGTGCTTGCAGCAAGAGGATGGTACCACATGTCTTCAAAATGAAAGGGTCTCTTAGAGACAAAGATGCCACTCTCACTGAGTACAGAAGCTTCCTGCCTGTCAGTTTCTGTTACAGGACTGAACGCTGCACAGTCTTCAAAAACACGACCCAGTCTGATCTCGGTATGGTGAGAAGATCCCCAGATCCTTGGTTTGTGATGGGCTGCTGCGTGGAGAACCAAACTTAACAGCAGTTTCTCGGTGTTCCTGCAAAAAAATGAGCAGCTTCCATAACTATGAGACTAGTGACCCACCAACCACCACAGAAAATCGATTACGTTAAATCTCTGTTCCCACAGAGGACGCCGCCACTGCAGGTGGTTCCACCTGTGTTAGGAAAGTTCAGGTTCAATTTTGCCATAGTTTTATATTCACTTTTAAGAAAAAGGATTAATAAACATTTCCTGGCTTTTTTTTGTTTTTTGGTTGTGAGGGAGCCTGAACGTGAGTCTGTTGGGAACAGCCGTCTCTTGAGGCTCGCTGTTTCCCAGTGAGAAAGTGTCGCTCACGTCGTGGACCCGCACTGTGAGTCCTTCCCTGCCCTTTCGGTCCTCCGTCTGGGGTTGATGTTCTTCCGCCTGAAATCATCCTCTTTAAAATCCAAAGCGACAGTAGGCTGGGCAGTGAATTCTCTTTAATTTTATTTGCAAAAATATGTCCTCATTTTGTCCTCGGATTAGAAAGATGTATTCATATTAGTCTTTTCATATATTGGTCTAATATATTCATATTAGTCATTTCATATATTGGTCTAATATATTCATATTAGTCTTAAATGTCTTTTCTCATGTTGCATTTTCTTTTAATCTAGCTGTTCAGTATTACAATTTTTTTCTGATCTGTCTTCCAATTTCTATATTGTATTGCAGTCAACATGATAACAAATATCTACATTGTAAAACCAAGAGCGAACTATGAACTTTGGATGATGATGATGATGTGTAAATTCAAATTCGTTAACTGAAACAAATGACTCACTCTGGGTGGGGATGTGGATAATGAAGACGGCTATGTATGTGTGACAGAGGGGAGTTTGGAAATTTTTGTCTTCTTCTCAATTTTGCCATGAATCTAAAACTGCTCTACAAATAATATTAAAGTCTATATTAAATGCTTAACTTTGAAGGCTAATATTTTTATATATTGAAGTTTTATTTCTTTATTTTTTTGAATAATCCATAATTTACAGCTTCTTCCATGAGCATATTTCTAAGTTTTAAAATATATTTTTATTTCTATTAAACAGATTCTACTAAAACATTTTTTCTAAGGATAATGTTTATGAATTGGGGTGATATTTTCCCCCTGTAACTAGTTCTTACTTTCCTCTTTGTCTATATACCTGCTTACCTTCAGCTTTCTATTGATTATTGAAATGAAAAGTTAATTTTTGGAATAAATTGAGACCTAGGATCAGGTTGCCTTCTCTCAGTAATGACCTATATTTGCTTCTAGTAAGATACAGACACATATTATAGTATGTTATAATATACAACATTCTGAATATATATTATGAATATACTCAGATTAAATAAAATATTTTGATTTCCTAATTATAGTTATTGCTATCATTTATTGATTTTCTTTCTTAAAAAATACTTATATACTATACAGGAAATTGTATCAGTATTTACAAAAGTATTAAAGTATAAAATTGTTCACCTCAGTGTTCCTCAAAATAAGTAAAAGAAAAAATACTTAAAGAGTGTATGTATAATTTAGAAGTAAGAATCAAAATTTTTTAGTAAAAGACAAAAGAAAACCCAATAAGTGAAAATGCTGGGCATCTTACCTGCTGGGTCATTCTTGCATCTAAATTCCCTCTAGTACTATCTCCAGAGATACCAATTCTCCCAGGATCTACACATCTTTCAAGAATTTTGGGGTGTAAAAAACATTTTAATGCAGTGTACACATCTTCAAATTGAACTGGAAAATGGCACTTTGGGGCTAGTCTGTAGCTGTAGACAGAAAAACAATCACTGATTTATTTACCTTTTAAATTAGTTTTATTTTTTATTTACTTTTTATTTTCTGTTGGAGTGCCCCAGGTGGTGCTAGTAGTAAAGAACCTGTCTGCCAATGCAGGAGACATAAGACACGCAGGTTTGATCCCTTGCCCTTCTCTGGGGGATCTTCCCGACCCAGAGATCAAACCTGCGTGTCAGCCAGTGGAACCTGGCTACAGTCCTTGGAGTCACAAAGACTCAGACATGACTAAAGTGACTTAGCATGCACATAGCTGGTTTACGTATTAGTTTCAAGTGTATAGTAAAGTCGTTCAGTTGTACATATATCCATTCTTTTTCAGGTTATTTTGCCATATAGGTTA
Organism: Dama dama; assembly: GCF_033118175.1. Lineage (NCBI taxonomy): Eukaryota > Metazoa > Chordata > Mammalia > Artiodactyla > Cervidae > Dama > Dama dama. Next base: position 5,945,511 of record NC_083699.1, on the reverse strand, counting down.
TAACAAAAGAGTATATAGAATATTGAGTAGAGTTTCCTGTGCTATAACCATTGATTCTTAGTCATATACTAAAATAAGGCAGGTACTTCTGATTCACAATCAGAAGTAAAATTTTGTTTTTATCAACAGGATACTTGTTGAAAAATGTATTTTTCCTAATCATAAAATGTGAGTGGCAATCTCTGAGTATCATTTTTATAATCAAAATTTAGAGTTTGAATGATCAATTTGGTTCAGTTTTGGGGGAAAACTTTCTAGCTGCTATCTTTTGCTAGCAACAAATATTTACAGAATGACTAGTTTTGGTAATTCCCATACTGTATTTAAAAAAAAAATCAGTCATTATTACTACCTGTTTCTCCAGAGTTATTTTCCAACTTTATAAAATTATTCCCATTTGACATAGTCTTTATTGCATTAGTCCATTAATTCTTTATTTTCTAAGGTTTAAATAGCTTCTCACAGAGAGTATATTCCATAGAAAATGTAAACCTTTTTCCCACTCTTTCTAAAGAGTGCCCTAAAAAAGACTTTAAGATAGGTTCTGTCTTACCTTTCATAGTTAACATGGTAATAGTTGCTTTATTCAATGGATTACTAGCTTCTAGGCACCATTCCAAGCACTGTTACAGGTATTATAACATTTAATCCCCATATAAATGATGAGTTTTGCAAACTGTTAATATTTAGAGTTTGCATCCTTTAAAATATCACACAGTCACCAATTTGCAGAATCTGCATTCAATCCCAGTTCTCTGGCCCCAAAGTCCACCTCCTTAGTACCCTACTAATTATAGGGGGAAAATCCAGAGCCAGTAGTTAAGTCCCCCTGATTCTGCAGCCTTGAACAACTTTTTAAGTCTTTGGTGTTTGTTTCTTTTTGATTTATGTGTATGTATTTTCTCTCCAACGCTGGACTGGACAGCCTCTGACATTAGATTTCTCTATTTATAGTCAGTCTCATCAGGGGCATGGATTAATTTTTGCCATAAAAGACACTCTATATAGCTGACTGTATGTTGATATGTAAGGCCTGTGGCCTAAAATCAAATGAACACAGCTCTTACTTGGTTGATGTGACAACTGCATCAATCTGTCTGCTGTCCATCTTGACAGAAGGTCAGAGGTATAATAATCTGAAATAAAAGAAAAAATAACGGATTACTAATAACAATTGAAAAACGGTACTGTTAAGAATAAAGTTTACCGTGGCAATATGGTAAATTTCTTCTCTTTATTGTGAAATACTAACAAAAGGAAAAAAAAAAAATCTGATCCTAGTTTCATGTTGATCAATGCACATATTCACATCTCAATAGAATGTGAATCATTCTCTTTGGTGATCCTTTCATTTGCCCTTTTCCATTTGAGAAATTTTTCAATTGCCTAGTCCAAATTAGCTTTGTTCACCTGCCTTTTATGCAACTGGTATGTAGTTAGAGGCTGGGAATGCAAATATGAAGAGATATATTCTCTGACTGTAAAGTGCTCACGTCAATGAGGTATACGGGCGCAGATACAGGTCAACAACAAAATTACAAAAGAAAATAAAATAGCTGCCTTAACAGAGGTGAGTGGGCAGCCCTGTTGAGATTTAGGGGAGAAATCTCTCATTAATCCTCCCAAGGGCTCTGGGTAGAATTTAGAAAGGAATTGAGTAAACGAGAGACTGCAAGTTTGTATAAATATTTTTCATGAGAATGTGTGTGTGTGTGTGTGTGTGTGTGTGTGTGTGAGTTGGGAATTAGCACTCATATAAGTACAAATCTAGCAAAATAGTTTAAGGAACAAAGCTTTCAGCATTTGGGCCCGTTTGAAAGACAAATCAGCCATGGTAAAAAAAGTTTTACTTTAGAAACCCAACTGTATCAACAGCAGTTAATAATACTGCCTATTCATTGTAATCTTGAAGCGGCACTCCCTTAATTACTTTTCATACAATCAACTCCGCATATATACAACTAACTTGCAGCCTCTCCACTGAAGTCTTCTTACCTCTCCTAGCGAGACGTGTTCCTCCTTTCGTGTGCTGGCAGAGCTTTTTGCCCTCAGATCTCTTTCACTATTCATCTACATCACATCATTCTGTAATTTCTGCTCTCATACAATCAATAGAATTGTCCATGAGGCATTCTTTAACTTTTCAGGATGCCTTTGGCGTTAGGTGTTGCCAGTGCCATCCTCTTTCCTGCTCTCCTCTTGTTTCTAGGCTTCTCGTGTCTCTGACCATTCTTAGCCCCACAGTATGGCTATCATCTCTTCCCGCACCTTTCGAAAATATTACTAGTTTCCTGCCAACACTCCCTAAGTCACCCAGCCGAGAACACTGGCAATCAGACTCCCTTCCAACCTGGGGAACTGGGGCACTGCTCTGGGTTCCACACTTTAGAAGGACTGTTTGGACTTCTTTGGTTCCTGCCTCACCCCAGGGCATAGACCCAGCAGAGCACAGTGGCATGTCTTTCCATTGCAAACCACACTCTCAGCACCTTGGACCTTGGGCCTGGAATAGAATCTTGCTACTTTTAATCCACAGCCCTATCCATTGTGATATCCTACATGTAAAAAAAAATTTACTAAAAGTCTTTTTAACATAAAAACAAAAGTATTTTTCTGAATACATTTTGATCTGGGAAAGGGATAGAAATGTTGCTGGGGGAAAAATAAGAAAGAAAACATAACTCATTATTTAGTTGTATGCTCTTAATCAGGAGATGATTTCAAGAAAGCAGACGATATTTTAACATTTAATTTTAAAAACTGAACATTTTTTGACCTCTATATGGTGCCGTTGGGAAAGCATACTTGAAATATAATCATTTGAGTCTTGAAGGATAAATAAGATATTTGCAGCAATATTTTAGTAAGCTCAAAGACAAAGAAACACTTTTATTTTCTAAGGAGCTTCATCTTCATTCTGGAAAATTCATAAGTTCTATCAGTGAGTGGTAGGATCAGAAACTCTCATAATTTTTGTAACATAAATGTTTTAAAATCCAAATGTTAATAAACATTTATTTAGGCTGAGATTTCAAAAACTCCATTAATTCATGTTGCTTGAATGAAATCAGTCTCAGAAGCAGAAACATGATATTTAACTTATATATCATAGTATGAGAGTAACCATTTATATTATATGAAGTGAATCTTCCAAAATATCACCCTTATCATTACTACCCAAACAGCAACCACCACCATGGATATAAAACAATCCCCTTCTTAATGATTTTGGCTTCCATTAGCGCACATATATATGGACACAATGTTGTTAAATGTTGTATCTTTCACAGTTACATTTCCATCTGGTATTGGTGAAATGCTTTGAAAGCCTGAAAAGAATGCCATGACTCCATAAATTGGTTTAGCCCCAATATTTCAGCACACAGGGCCTAAAATAAAACAGACACACACATCTATTCTAAATGCAAAAGGTGTTTTTGATCCAAGGAGTGCACATTAATATTCAATATAACACTGAAAGTTTTAGTTACAATCTTTCAAAAAATCTGTCATGATACCACCAGAAGATATATAAACCCAGATGCTTTATTACTATATGATGTTTTCCCATAAGTGACAGTAATTCTTTATTTATACATTCATCCAATAAGAATATTAATATGAAATATATAACTCTGTATTAAATACTGTCAATGAGTAGGAGAACCAAGCAAACTCTTTATTCTCAGAGCCAAAAGAAGGACTTAAGTTATAAAAGGACATCCTAATACAAATATGGGCAAAATTCATTGGAATAGTTGTAAAGATGCTGGTGAAGGAAAAAGTTTTTATTTGCAGTTGAACTGAGACTTGAAGAGAAAGTAAAGTTTTGGATCAGCTGAGAAGAAGGCTTTTAGGCAGATTGAACGAGCTTAGCCTAGAGAAAAACAAAAATGTGGAGATAAAGAAATGCAGGTCATTTGCTGTTCTATACGTCCAGAGTCTATGAAGATGAGTGAGAGGAAAAAATCCTGAAGAACAATTTAATCCATTCCCTTCTCCAGGAGCTCTTCCTGATCCAGGGATAGAACCCCAGTCTCCTGCATTTGCAGTAGTTTCTCTATCCTCTGAGCCACCAGCGAAGCCCCCCCACCCCCAAAAAATATATATATACATATTAAACACAAATCCCCAGAAACTATGATAGACATATTAATAAATTCAGCTTGGTTAAAATTAAGAATTTATATTTTAAAAATCTTATAAAGTAATTGTAAAGACAAGCTACAATGTGAATAATGGTATTTGCAAGACTTTTATTATGAAAGTGCTAGTTTTTAGAATATATAACAAGCTCATAAAAATGAGAGGTAGACCAACAGTTCAAGAGACAGAAGACTTCAGTGGTTGTCTCTTCAAAGGTCTAGACTGATTGGGACTCTAAGGAAAAAAAAATTCATTTTTCAAATATATAATTCATAAAGAGTAGTATATATAACAAGATGGGCTTCCCAGGTGACGCTAGCAGTAAAGAATCCACTGCCAAGGCAGGAGATGCGAGAGACAGGGTTCATCCCTGGGCCAGGAAGATCCTCTGGAGTAAGAAATGGCACCCCACTCTAGTATTCTTGCCTGGAAAATTATATGGGCAGAGGACCCTGCCAGGTTACAGCCCATGGGGCCACAGAGTCAGACACGACTGAGTGACTGAGCGTACACATGTATCAGGAATTATAAGAACAAAAGACCTAGTTCTCCAAGAAGACACAGCCATCTTAAAATGTTTAGGTGTATAGTAGCAAGTTTCATAATGCAAGAATTGGGAACTGAAAAAAAACTGAAAGAAGAAACAGAAATATCTGAAATTATTAGTTGCAAATTGATACTCCAATCTTATTAACTGGTAAAGCAAGTAAATAGGAAAACAATCAGCATATAGAAAATTTGAAAAATGCTATCAACCCAACAGAACTAATTGACCTATTGAGGGCATTCCACCCAATGACAACAGAATAACATTCTTTTCAACTGTATGCAGAACTTTCACAATGATGCACCACATGACAAATCTGGGAGACAATCTCAACAAGCTAAAAAGGGTTAAAATCATACAAAGTATGTTCTCTGTCCATAGTGTAATTAGTATAATTAAATTACATTAAATATAGCTAGTATAATTAAGTTGCAGTAATAAAATTAAATCAAAAACCCAATGATTTTGGGGGAATTGTTTATATTTGGAAGCTAAACAGCATACTCCTAAATAACTCATTGATTGAGGAAGTTATCTCTGGACAAACTGAAAAAAAAATCAACACATTTTGAAGACATTGAAAATCTTAGCATATCAAACTTTGCAGAAAGCAGACTTCAGGAAATGTATAGCTTTAAATTCATATATTAGAAGAGAATAAAGATCTTAGGGATGTGATCTAAGCTTCCTTCACTAAGAATTTGGAATTAGACTAGCAAAGTAAACCCAAAGTGTGTAAGAAAGAATAAGGGAAAACAAAGACCAGAAATCAATAAAAATGGAAAATAAAGAAAACTAAAGATGTATTCCTTGAAAAGAAACCATAAAATTGATTAGCCTCTAGTCAGACTTATGAGAAAAAAAGAGAAGATGCAGTTTACCAATATCAGAAATTCGTGAGGGACATCATTTTAGATGCCCAGGCTCATAGACATAGTAGGCAGCAGTCAGTATGTGTTCAAACCAATTGGCCTGGCCACCCAGTGAGCATGCAGTGTAAGGCATAGTGGGACCATGACTTGGAAAACTATAAGACACTGAGGAAAGAAACTGAAGATGACACAAACATGGAAAAATACACTGTCCTTACGAATTAGAACTGATATTGTTAAAATGACCATATTACCCAAGTCAATCCATAGAGTCAATGCAATCCTTATCATACTACCAAAAACATGTTTCAGAGAACTAGAACAAAGAATTCTAAAATTTGTATGGAAACACAAAAACACCTGAATAGCCAAAACAATACTGAGGAAAAAGAACAATGCTGGTGGTTATCATGCTCTCTGGTTTCAAACTATACTACAAATCTACAGTAATCAAAATAGTATGGTGCTGGCACAAAAATAGACCCATACATCAATGGAATAGAATAGGGCTTCCCATAAATAAATCAACACTTATATGGGCAATTAAACTATGACAAATAAGGCAAGAATATACAATGGGGTAAAGACAACCTCTTTAACGAATGGTGTTGGGAAACCTGGAGAGCTACATGCTAAGAATCAAACTGGACTACTTTCTCACACCAAAAAAGGAAAAAAGATAAACTCAAAATATATTAAAGACTTAAAGACCTAAAACCATAAAACTCCTACAAAAAAAGCATAGCAGTATACTCTTCAACACTGGTCTCAGCAATATTTTTTTATTTTGATACGTGTCTTCAGGCAAAGGAAACAAAAGGAATAATAAATAAATGGGACTACTTCAAGTTCAAAAGCTTTTGCACAATGAAGGAAACTATCAACAAAATGAAAAAATCTGTTTACTGAATGGTAGAAGATATTTGTAAATTAAATAACTACTAAGTGGCTAATATCAAAAATATACAAAGATTATTAAAAATTGTGATCTTATGTTTCTCAAATGCACCTATTTTCTCTTTTAATTATATGTATTAAAAATGAATAAAAGTATAGATTTTGTTGACTTGAGAAATGAATTTATAGAAAAGCAAGCCAAAAAAATCTTGTGATCAGTCAAAAAGATTATACACTAAATTGTTATTATTCATAGTAATACATAAACTACATCAAACTGTATTTATTATACACACATTGTAATTGATACAAGTTGACAGATTAAGGTTAGACTATTTTGTTTCCGTAATGAAGCATATATATAAACCATTATTATGAACACTACTGCACCTACAAACACTGCAACAAAGCTGGTAGTTACAAAAGGAGAGGCATTTGATACTTCTTTAGCTTTGTGCAAGCAGTTTCAGGTCAACAGGATGGGACTTGGCCATTGCATATACATGGATCCATTCTCCCTCAAACTTCCCTCTCATCCAGGCTGCCACATAACATTGAACAGAGTTCCATGTGCTATATAGTAGGCCCTTGTTGGTTATCCATTTCAAATATGTTTAAGCAGTATGTTTGAGATGGACATGTGAGTCCAACTTTTAAAGTGCATTTATTTCTCATCTTAATATACAACTTGCTTTTCAAATTCTATCTTGGTTAATGTATAATCTTGATTGATAGGTTGCTAGATAGCTCCACTAAATAATATCAGAAATGAAGATGCCCTACATGAAGATGCCACACATTAAAGACATGTGTCCTTAATCTAACTCTGCTGGTTTTAATGTAAATAAGTGTTTCCTCTGTTACTGTTCTGCTTTATAGAAAGCAAGAAAAAGAACTTGGATAACCACCCTTTTCTGTGTTGTCAAAGGAATTCCTGAATAAAGGGTAAGTGGTATAAGAGAAATAATTCTAATTTATAGAACTACTTACCCAGGAGAGAATTAAAAATGCTGTGCTTCACGATACTTCTGAGGCTAATTTTCTTAAACAACCATGGACATTAAGTAACACTGACATCAGTCTAACTGAATATTCTCTCCAGTTAGATCATCAAGGAGACTTGCATAGAGACCAATAGATCCACTAGTACTACATAGCCATCTAGTTTTCAATTCTTAACGACCACAACCATTGTGGAGTATGCTGTTTCACTCTTTAGTTCTTAAAAACGTTTTCCTCCTCTGAAAATAATTCAGTGAATTTCTTGCCTGGCATGTGTTGTCTGTCTGGTAATTAACTCAGCATTAAACAAATTTTCTCACCCTACTTATTTAACTTATATGCAGAGTACATCATGAGAAACGCTGGACTGGAGGAACCACAAGCTGGAATCAGGATTGCCGGGAGAAATATCAATAACCTCAGATATACAGATGACACCACCCTTATGGCAGAAAGTGAAGAAGAACCTAAAGAGCCTCTTGATGAAAGTGAAAGAGGAGAGTGAAAAAGTTGGCTTAAAGCTCAACATTCAGAAAACTAAGATCATGGCATCTGGCCCCATGACTTCATGGCAAATAGATGGGGAAACAGTGGCTGACTTTCTTTTTCTGGGCTCCAAAATCACTGCAGATGGTGATTGCAGCCATGAAATTAAAAGGCGCTTACTTCTTGGAAGGAAAGTTATGACCAAACTAGACAACATATTGAAAAGCAGAGACATTACATTGCCAACAAAGGTCCATGTAGTCAAGGCTATTGTTTTTCCAGTGGTCATGTATGGATGTGAGAGTTGGACTATAAAGAAAGCTGAGTGCAGAAGAATTGATGTTTTTGAACTGTGGTTTTGGAGAAGACTCTTGAAAGTCCCTTGGACTGCAAGGAGATCCAACCGGTCCATCCTAAAGATCAGTCCTGGGTGTTCATTGGAAGGACTGATGTTGAAGCTGAAACTCCAATCCTTTGGCCACCTGATGCAATGAGCTGACTTGTTGGAAAAGACTCTGATGCTGGGGAAGATTGAGGGCAGGAGGAGAAGGGGACAACAGAGGATGAGATGGCTGGATGGCATCACCGACTCAATGGACATGGGTTTGGGTGGACTCCGGGCATTGGTGATGGACAGGGAGGCCTGGCATGCTGCGGTTCATGGGGTCGCAAAGAGTTGGACACAACTGAGGGACTGAATTGAACTGAAGTGAACTGAAACAAGTTTTCATATAGTCTTTGTTTTATTATTTGTCAGAAGAGAAAAGTCACTGGACAGGATTAAATAGCAGGAAAATGTTTAAAGATCACCTGTCACATTTCTGTATCTCTATGTCTCTCTTTTTGCTTTAACAGTTTCTTTCTTAAGATACATACTTCAATTTTAAAAGCATTATGATGAAAATTAATAAGTCACAGTATTAGATATAATAGAAATTGCAGACAATAATTCTCTTATCAAAAAGAAAATCTTTCTCAGATAAAAGTCGATATGTAGAAATTAAACTTCATCATTAAAATTCGTTCTTTTTAGAAAAATTTCTTGAGGAAACTGCATACTGTTTTACATAATGGCAGTACCAGTTTATGTTCCTTCCAACAGTATATTAGGCTTCTCCTTTCCCCGCATTCTTGCTAGCTTCTCTCTCGTCTTTTTAAAAAATCACCATGCTAACTGGTGTGAGGTGATATTTCACTATGGTTTTGATTTGTATTTCCCTGATCATTAGTGCTATTGAGTACCCTCCATGTAATTTTTTGTACTTCCCTGATGATTAGTGATATCAGGTACTTTTCATGTAATTTTCATGTGATTTTTAATGGAAGAACTTTTCATATATTGTGATATGGGGAAGTCACCCTGTGTTATACATGATTTGGCTGAACTTTATGCCAAGTAGAACAGTCTGTCTTATGACCTGTCAAACATTCTTCTGCTTTAACCAATTTTTAAAACAAGAATGCAATTACCAAACTCTTTAGAATGTCCACCTTTGAAGATAGGAATACATGACCCCTTCTTCTGTCACTAATGCTAGTACTCCTTTGATGATGAGGTTTTCTTCCTAAACACCAGTGTCTTGCTGACTCACTATATACATGCTATACTGTCTCTTTTGAAAGCTTGAAGGAATCTGTTTTTGTTGCTTGCTTGTTCTGACAATATAAACCTCGGGTTCAGGCATCCAGAATGGAACCAGATGGCTCCATTTGTTTTTGCTTGTTCTTGCTTCTCATTGTGAATGGGATTTTGGACATGTTTCTGCATAACTGAAAACCTGAATTTTCCAAACTATGTAAACTTCAAGGACAGCACCAGCCATTCTCAAAACATCATCTGCTAGTGTTACCAAACATGGACTTGGGTATGCTCACTCAACACACAGCAAAGTCAGTCTACTGACACTGGATTGTGGTAAATGAAAGTACAGCATTTATTGCAAATGTCAAACAAGGAGAATGGGCAGTCTGTACTCAAAAGACCTGAACACCCCAATGGCTTCTTGGGGAAGGTTTTTTAAAGGCAACGTTACAAGAGTGGGTTGCAGGGTGTCCGAGAAGCTTTTGGATCTTTTTCTGATTGGTTGTTGGCTAAGGTTCCTATTTTGGGAGTCAACATCATCAACCCTGTGGGGCCAGTCAATCTGAGGCCTATGTGCTTATGGTTCATACTTTTCATCTGTGGGCATCTGGTGTCTTTAAAAAAACTTAGGAATATCTTTCAGACATTGATATCTACTGGCAGCAGACTAACAGTCCTTCAAAAGATAAATGGATAAGGAGGATGTGGTGTATATATATATACAATGGAATATTATATATATTATATATAATATATTTATATATATAAATATATAACATATATTTATGTTATAAATGTATATAATAATATATTTATATATAAATGCATATATTAAATTTATTTATTTAAATATATATTAAACAATTAAATATATAAGATTAAACATATTAAATATATTATATAGATTTAGTAAATATATTTATAAATATAATACATAAATATATTAATAATATTAATAATTAATCAACAATTAATATTATATTATTATTGATATATTAATGTTATTATATATTATATAAAATTGTAGAATACATAAATATATTTAATATATTTTAATATGATTATTATTAATTATATTTATATGTATATTTATAGTAATTTATATTTATAGAGAGCATATTAAAAAGCAGAGACATTACTTTGCTAACAAAGGTCTGTCTAGTCAAGGCTATGGTTTTTCCAGTGGTCATGTATGGATGTGAGAATTGGACTATAAGGAAAGCTGAATGCCAATGAATTGATGCCTTTGAACTGTGTTGTTGGAGAAGACCCTTGAGCGTCCCTTGCACTGCAAGAAGATCCAGCCAGTCCATCCTAAAGGAAATCAGTCCTGAATATTCATTGGAAGGACTGATGCTGAAGCTGAAACTCCAAATCTTTGGCCAGCTGATGGTAAGAGCTGACTCATTTGAAAAGACCCTGATGCTGGAAAAGATTGAGGGCAGGAGGAGAAGGGGACGACAGAGGATGAGATGGTTGGATGGCATCACCAACTCGATGGACATGGGTTTGGGTAGACTCCAGGAGCTGGTGATGGACAAGGAGGCCTGGCGTGCTGTGGTTCACGGAGTTGCAAAGAGTCGGACACGACTGAGCGACTGAATTGAACTGAACTGATTCTGAACAGTGTGAGATGGTACCTCTTTGTCATTTTGATTTGCCTTTGTCTGATAATGAGTGATGTTGAGCATCTTTTCATGTGTTTGTTAGCCATCCGTATGTCTTCTTTGGAGAAATGACTGTTTAGTTCTTTGGCCCATTTTTTAATTGGGTCATGTATTTTTCTGGTATTGAGCTGCATAAGCTGCTTGCATATTTTGGAGATTAATTCTTTGTCAGTTTCTTCTTTTGCTATTATTTTCTCCCATTCTGAAGGCTGTCTTTTCACCTTGTTTATAGATCCCTGGGTCGGGAAGATCCCCTGGAGAAGAAAATGGCAACCCACTCCATTCTTGCCTGGAAAATCCCATGGACTGAGGAGCCTGGTAGGCTACAGTCCATGGGGTCGCAAAGAGTAAGACACGACTGAGCAACTTACTTTCACAGTTTCCTTCATTATGCAAAAGCTTTTAAATTTAATTAGGTCCCATTTGTTTATTTTTGCTTTTATTTCCATTACTCTGGGAGGTGGGTCATAGAGGATCATGCTGTGATTTATGTCAGAGAGTGTTTTGCCTATGTTTTCCTCTAGGAGTTTTATAGTATCTGCTCTTACATTTAGATATTTAATCCATTTTGCGTTTATTTTTGTGTATGGTGTTAAAAAGTGTTCTACTTTCATTTTTTTACAGGTGGTTGACCAGTTTTCCCAGCACCACTTGTTAAAGAGATTGTCTTTTCTCCATTGTATATTTTTGCCTCCTTTGTCAAAGATAAGGTGTCCATAGGTGTGTGGATTTATCTCTGGTCTTTCTATTTTGTTCCATTGATCTATATTTCTATCTTTGTGCCAGTACCATACTGTCTTGATGACTGTAGCTTTGTAGTAGAGTCTGAAGTCAGGCAGGTTGATTCCTCTAGTTCCATTCTTCTTTCTCAAGATTGCTTTGGCTGGTCGAGGTTTTTTGTATTTCTGTACAAATTGTGAAATTATTTGTTCTAGTTCTGTGAAAAATACCATTGATAGCTTGATAGGGATTGCATTTACTCTATAGATTGCTTTGGGTAGTATACTCATTTTCACTATATTGAATCTTCTAATCCATAAAAATGGTGTATTTACCCATCTATTTGTGTGATCTTTGATTTCTTTTGTCAGTGTTTGATAGTTTTCTATATACGGGTCTTTTGTTTCTTTAGGTAGATTTATTACTAAGTATTTATTCTTTTCATCATAATGGTGAATGGAATTGTTTCCTTAATTTCTCTTTCGTTTTTCTCATTGTTAATGTATAGAAACACAGGGATATCTGTGTATTAAGTTTATATCCTGAAACTTTACTATATTCACTGATTAGCTCTAGTAATTTTCTGGTGATGTCTTTAGGGTTTTCTATGTAGAGGATCATGTCATCTGCAAAGAGTGAGAGTATTACTTCTTCTTTTCCAATCTGGATTCCTTTTTTCTTTTTCTTCTCTGATTGCTATGGGTAAAACTTCCAAAACGATGTTGAGTAGTAGTGGTGAGAGTGGGCACCCTTGTCTTGTTCCTGGCTTTAGGGGAAATGCTTTCAGTTTTTCAACATTGAGGATAACGCTTGCTGTGCTTTTATCTATATGGCTTTTATTACATTGAGATATGTTCCCTCTATGCCTGTTTTCTGGGTTATTTTTTTTCCCCTTTATTTGTTTATTTATTTTTTCAGTGGGTTTTGTCATACATTGATATGAATCAGCCATAGATTTACACGTATTCCCCATCCTGATTATTATAAATGGATACTGAATTTTGTCAAAAGCTTTCTCTGCATCTATTGAGATAATCATCTGGCTTTTATCTTTTAATTTGTTAATGTGGTGTATCACATTGATTGATTTGCAAATATTAGAGAATCCTTGCATCCCTGTGATAAAACACACTTGGTCATGAAGTATGATCTTTTAAAATATGTCGTTGGATTCTGTTTGCTAGAATTTTGTTGAGGATTTTTGTATCTATGTTCATCAGTGATATTGGTCTGTAGTTTTTTTGTGTGTGGCATGTTTGTCTGGTTTTGGTATTAGGGATTTTTGAATGCTGAGTTTTAAACCAACTTTTCCACTCTGCTCTTTCACTTTCATCAAGAGGCTCTTCAGTTTGTCTTTGCTTTCTGCCATAAGATGATGTATTCTGCATATCTGAGGTTGTTGATATTTGTCCCAGCAATCTTGATTCCAGCTTGTACTTCATCCAGCCTGGCATTTTGCATGATGTACTCTGCATATAAGTTAAATAAGCAGGGTGACAATACACACTCTTTACATACTCCTTTCCCAATTTGGACCAGTCTGTTGTTCCATGTCTGGTTCTAACTGTTGCTTCTTGACCTGCATACAGATTTCTCAGGAGGCAAGCAAGCTGGTGGTATACCCATCTCTTGAAGAATTTTCCACAGTTGTGGTCCACACAGTCAAAGGTTTTGGCATAGTCAGTAAAGCAGAAGTAGATGTTTTTCTGGAACTCTCTTGCTTTTCTATGATCCAGCGGATAGTGGCAATTTGATCTCTGGTTCCTCTTCCTTTTCTAAATCCAGCTTGAACATCTGGAAGATCTCGGTTCACATACAGTTGAAGCCATACTTGGAAAATTTTGAGCATTACTTTGCCAGTGTGTGAGATGACTGAAATGGAGGGGTAGTTTTTACATTCTTTGGCATTGCCTTTCTTAGGAATTGGAATGAAAACATATTTTTCAGTCCTGTGGCCACTGCGGAGTTTTCCAAATTTGCTGGCAATTTGGTTGCAACACTTTCACAGCATCATCTTTTAGGATTTGAAATAGCTCAGCTGGAATTCCCCCATCTCCACTAGATTTGTTCATAGTTATGCTTCCTAAGGCCCACTTGACTTCACATTCCAGGGTGTCTGGCTCTAGGTGAATAATCACACCATCCTGGTTATCTGGGTCATGAAGATCTTTTTTGTATAGTTTTCTGTGTATTCTTGCCACCTCTTCTTGATATCTTCTGCTTCTGTTAGGTCCATATTATTTCTGTCCTTTATTGTGCCCATCTTTGCATGAAATGTTCCCTTGATATCCCTACTATTCTTGAAGAGATCTCTAGTATTTCCCAGTTTAATGTTTTCCTCTATTTCTTTGCATTTATCACCTAGAAAGGTTTTCTTATCTCTCCTTGCTATTCTTTGTAACCCTGCTTCCAGATGGGTATATCTTTCCTTTTCTCCTTTGCCTTTAGCTTCCTTTCTTTTCTCAGCTATTTGTAAGGTCTCCTCAGACAATCGTTTTGCCTTTTTGCACTTCTTTTTATTGGGGATGATTTTGATTACTGCCTTCTGCACCATGTCATGAACCTCTGGCCATAGTTCTGGAAATTTGTCTATTTGTCTATCAAATCTAATCCCTTGAATCTATTTGTTACTTCCACTGTATAGTTCTAAGGGATTTGCTTTAGGTCATACCTGAATGGTCTAGTGGTATTCCCTATTTTCTTCAATTTAAGTTGAATTTTGCAATAAGGAGTTCATGATCTGAATTGTAGAAAACTAACCAAACTGATCACATAGACCGTATCCTTGTCTAACTCAATGAAGCTATGAACCCTGTGTGTAGGGCCAACCATGATGTGTGGGTCATAGTGGAGAGTTTTGACAAAATGTTGTCTACTGGAGAAGATAATGGCAAACCACTTCAGTATTCTTGCTTTGAGAAGAATGAACAGAATGAAAAGGTAAAAAGATACAACATTGAAAGATGAACTCCCCAGGTCAGTAGGTGCCCAATACACTACTGGACAAGAGTGGAGAAGTAACTCCAGAAAGAATGAAGAGATGGAGCCGAAATGAAAACAATGCCCAGTTGTGGATGTGACTGATGACAGAAGTAAAGTCCAGTGCTATAAAGAGCAATATTGCATAGGAACCTGGAATGGTAGGTCCACAAATCAAGGTAAATTGCAAATGGTCAAACAGGAGATGGCAAGAGTGAACATAGACATTTTAGCAATCAGTGAACTAAAATGGGCTGGAATGGGTTAATTT
Organism: Dama dama; assembly: GCF_033118175.1. NCBI lineage: Eukaryota > Metazoa > Chordata > Mammalia > Artiodactyla > Cervidae > Dama > Dama dama. The sequence continues at coordinate 5,930,342 of NC_083699.1, read as the reverse complement.
AATTCAGATGACCACTACATATACTACTGTGGGCAAGAATCCCTTAGAAGAAATGGAGTACCCCTCGTATTCAACAAAAGAGTCTGAAATTGCACTTGGGTGCAATCTCAAAAATTACAGAACGATCTCTGTTCGTTTCCAAGGCAAACCATTCAGTATCACAGTAATCCAAGTCTATGCCCCAACCACTAATCCTGAAGAAACTGAAGTTGAACAGTTCTGTGAAGACCTACAAGAACTTCTAGAACTAACACCCCAAAAAGATGTCTTTTTCATCATAGTGGACTGAAATGCAAAAGTAGGAAGTCAAAAGGTACCTGGAGTAACAGGCAAATTTGGCTTCAGAGTACAAAATTAAGCAGCACAAAGGCTAACAGAGTTTTCTCAAGAGAACACACTGGTCATAGACAACACCCTCTTCCAACAACACAAGAGAGGACTCTACACAACCTAAATGTTAACAAATGAATGGATCAAGAAATGTGAAAAAAAAATACACATATTTAGCCTTTACAAAAGGAGATCCTATCATTTGCAAAACATGGATGAATCCGGAATGCATCATGCTGAGTAAAATAAACCAAAAGAAAAAGACAGATACTGCATAGTACCACTTATATGTAGAATTTGTTTCTTTATTTCTTTTAAGCCAAACTGACAACAGTAAAGTGGTGGCCAGGGACTGACATGGGTGGAGGAAATAGGGTGAAGTTGGTAAAATGGTAGAGACTTTCACAATAGGATGAATATAAAATGAATAAGATCTGAAGATATAATGTGCGAACAAGATCACTATCGTTGACACTTATACAATTGAAATTAGCTGAGAGAACTTAAATGTTATCATCCAAAAAAAAAAAAAGGTAAATAAATGTGTGGGTGATGCATGTTTTAATTAAGGGAGGGAATCCTTTCACAATTTATATGCTAGAGATCAAGAAGTTGAAGTTCTGAGTAGGGATCAAAATAGAGAAAGCTAGTTACAGCATAACCTATGTAATAAAGGTATTTATGTTTAAAATATAATAAGCATATCATGTTTATAATCATAAAGATAAGATCATTGAAACCTACACGGTTGCAACTTGTATGGTCAAAGGTAAGGTTATTCTTGATGCAATAATTTCATTTATAATAAAGGCCTGTCAGTTATATACTAGGGCTGTTATTTGAATTAAATTACTGATAAATATAGAGATCTAAGCATAAATTTTGGCATCTTGGAGGTCTTCATTAAACTGCAATGTTATCATTACTATTATTATCAATATACATATTATTATTAAAATTACAGTAAGAGAGGAATATAATCAAAATTCATGCCCAGGGAATTTCCTGCCTGTCCAGTGGTTAGGACGCTGTGCTTTCACTGCAGGGCATCTGGGTTCGACTCCTGGTCAGGAAATAGAATCCCACAAGCCATGAGGTATGCCCCCCCCCCCCCCCCCAAAAAAAAAAAATTCATGCCCGGATATATATCACTTCACTCATGCCCTATTTAAAACAATTTACTCTTTGGTGCTGCCTAAATTGCTGGATTGAAATATGAAGCACAGCAATTTAATGCATGAACCCTAAAAAACCACTGCTCTAGCAAAGTAGGTGGCAATATAGAAAAGGCCAAGAATAACCAGAGCAGAAAGTATAGTAGAATAAAGGCATAATCAACTATGAGAGTCAAAATCTTCTTGACTGTTGGAGGATTATTAATCCACTAAAAAGTAGAGAAAGAATTCTAATCAGAATTCTATGAATTAAAGGAGTATAGCTTTTACACGAATATGTTGATTTTTCTCCCTACTCTTCCACCTGAATCATTCTCTCTCTTCTAGATAACACACACTCTGTAAGAAGCAAGCAAGTCAGGCTTTAAAGAGCGAGCTGATGGGGAAAATCTTCCTCCTCATCTGGGTGAAAACACTGAGGATAGACAAGCCCTGTTCATGGGGTGAGTATGCTATGAAGCAATGTTAAGCGCTAGGAAAAAGGACATGTTTCCCTTACATGGATCTATCTGTACACTAGGGAACAGAAAAAGGAGATTAAAATAATGGCACAGCAGAGCATCATACACAACACTGTAAAAATACAGAAGAGATTGTCAGTGAACTAAATTCTTGACTTTTTTTCTGACATTCACTTCTATTCAGCAAGGCAGGAGATGTGTATGATTTGCAAATTATTAGCCATGAGGAAGTTTCCAAAATGTTTGTGGAAAAGCTTTTGGAATTTAAACTAACTAAATCTAGGCTCTTATTTTTCTGTGACTTAATTAAGTGCTAAAATTTAAATAAGTTTCCAATAGCAAATTAAGGAGTTTTTTTCACATGCTTAGAGAATGGTTGTGATTTGAAGAAACTATGTGATTCTCACCAAATTCATCTCAGGTTTATTTTTGTTTTTATTTTATTTTAATTTTTTTCCCTTTTTTCCCCCCCTTTATTTTTATTAGTTGGAGGCTAATTACTTTACAATATTGTAGTGGTTTTTGCCATACATTGACATGAATCAGCCATAGATTTACATGTGTTCCCATCCTGAACCCCCCTACCACCTCCCCTTCCCCCCATCCCATCCCTCTGGATCATCCCAGTGCACCAGCCCCAAGCACTTGTCTCATGCATCCAACCTGGACTGGTAATCTGTTTCACACTTGATAATATTCATGTTTTGATGCTGTTCTCTCAGATCATCCCACCCTCACCTTCTCCCATAGAGTCCAGAAGTCTGTTCTAAACATCTGTGTCTTTTCATTAATACCAATCTTTCTTTATAAGGATTCAGTAATCTGCTCTGAAATATTGTGGATATTGTAACAGATCTCATGGAGAGAGAACACCATGAACAAAGTGGTTGCATTTACTCCCCTTGATCTTCTCACTCCATCTAGTAACAATACCTTGACCTCAAGCAATCTGTTTATCAAATAGGCTCTCATTAGTTGTTGATGGACCAAAGGGATTTAGCTAAAGCAATATTTACTGCTTCAGAAAGACACAAGCGAACATGACATAAATTATGACACATACACATAAGTCACTTGAAATAAGGCAATATTGCAAAGTAGTGTCTCAACCTGGCAGGGCCATGGGTTGTATGATGGGAAGCAGGAGAGAATTGTGAGTTAGGAAGTGGACAGATCAACTACTTCTTCCATGGACTGGCCCACATGGCTGTAGATCAAGGAACATAAAAAATCTTGGGAAACATCTTTCCCACAGTCAGGATTTTCATTTATGTCAGGCTGCAACCTCTGAGTGTCAAGACCTGGAACAATTGCATGAAGAAGAAATAGTGAATGCTATCACTGTTCTTTGCAAGTCTCTCAGTTTTGCAGCTTAGGAAATGTGATGAGTGCAGTGGGTTTACAATATGAGGTAGTATCTATGCTTCTCTGAAAAGAGCATCAAAACAGGCTGAACTCTGATCTGCGCATCCGTACCTTTACAAATTCAACTCTATCAAAGTACTTGGCATGCTTTAATTATTTTTCAAATTTATTTTTAATTGCAGGATAATTGCTTTACAATGTTGTGTTGGTTTCTACTGTATAACAACATGAATCAGCCATAAGTATACATATATCCCCTGCCTCTTGAACTTTCCTCCCACACCCCCCATCCCACCCATCTAGGCCATCACAGAACACTGGAGCTCAGAGCACAGAGTACAGAGCTCCCTGTGTTATATAGCAGCTTCCCACAAGCTATCTATTTCACACATGGTGATGTATACATGTCAGTGCTACTATCTCAACTCATGCCATCCTCTCCTTCCCCCACTGTGTCCACAAGTCCGTTCTCTACACATCTCCAGTCCTTCTCTGGAAATAGGTTCCTTTCCTTGTGCTGTGCTCAATTGTGTCTGACTCTTGGCAACCCAATGGACTGGAGCCCCTCATGCTCCTCTGTCCATGGGATTTTCCAGGCAAGAATACTGGAGCAGGTTGCCATTTCCTACCCCAGGGGATCTTCCTGACCCAGGGATCAAACCTACATCTCTTACATCTCCTGAACTAGCAGGAAGATTCTTTACCACTGTGCTACCAAATAGGTTCATCAGTGCCATTTTTCTAGATTCTATATATATGCATTAATACACAATATTTGGTTTTCTTTCTGACTTACTTCACTCTGTATAATGGGCTCTAGGTTCATCCACCTCACTACAACTGACTCAAATTCATATCTTTTTATGGCTGAGTAGTATTCCTTTGTATATATGTACTATAACTTCTTTATCCATTTATCTGTCAATAGACATTTAGGTTGCTTCCATGCCCTAGCTATTGTAAATAGTGCTGCAAAGAATATTGGGGTGCATGTTTCTTTTTGAATTATGTTTTTTTTCAGGATGTATGCCCAATAGTGGAATTGTTGGATCACATGGTAGTTTTATCCGTAGCTTTTTAAGGAATCTCCATACTGTTCTCCATAGTTGCTATATCAATTTATATCCCCACCAGCTGTGCAATATGGTTCCCTTTTCTCCACATCTTCCCCAGCATTTTATTGTTTATAAATTTTTTGATGATGGCCACTCTGACTGGTGTGAGTTAACACCTCATTTGATTTGCATTCTCTAACAATGAGTGATGTTGAAAATCTTTTCATGTGGTTATTGGCCATTTGTATGTCTTCTTTGGAGAAATGTTTGTTTAGGTCTTCTGCCCATGTGCATGTATATTTTGGAGATTAATTCTTTGTCAGTTGCTTCATTTGCAATTAATTTCCCCCATTCTGATGGTTATCTTTTCATCTTGTTTATAGTTTCCTTTGCTGTGCAAAAGCTTGTAAGTTAAATTAGGTCCCATTTGTTTATTTTTGTTTTTATTTCCATTACTCTAGGATGTGGGTCAAAGAGGATCTTGCTTCAATTTATGTCAACATGTTCTGCCTATGTTTTCCTCTAAGAGTTTTATATTTTCTGGTCTTACATTTAGATCTTTAATTCATTTTGAGTTTACTTTCATGTAAAGTGTTAGTAAGTTTTATTTTATTCTTTTACACACAGATGTCCAGTTTCCCCAGGACCATTTATTGAAGAGGCTATTTTTTCTCCATTGTATATTTCTTGCCTTCTTCATCAAAGATAAGGTGCCCACAGGTGCATGTATTGATCTCTGGGATTTCTAGCATGTTCCATTGAATTATATATGTTTTTGTGCCAGAAAAATACTGTCTTGATGACAGTAGCTTTGTAGTGATAGACTTTATAGCTTAGCCCCCAAGATGATAGCTTACACCTTGTCTCAGAATCCTGGACGCGTCCCCAAGATGATGGATGAAAGCGTATGGTGTTCCACTGGATTTGTGGTCTCTGAAGGAGAAGCTTTAACTCCAGGACCAAAGACAGTCTAAATCACCCAGACCTTTGTGTTGTAGAAATTTTATTAAAGTAATAGTGACAGAAAAATCTTCTGACATAGACATCAGAAGGGGGTAGAAAGATTACTCGTCTTGCTAGTTTTAAGCAGGGAATTATATACTTTTCTGTTAGCTGTTGAGAATAGAAAAAAGAAACGCCTCAAGACCAAGAGAGTTGCACCAGGCTTCTCTCCCACAACATACATATCTGCACAAGGGGAGTCATCTCTGGACAAAACATCTCTGGGTGAGACATATTGTATAAGTCTTAAAAAAAAGCAGAACTCCAAACAAGACACATAGTTTCATTAACATAGCTTTAAAAAAAAAGTTTTCATGAATAAGATGTATTTTTTTTGCAGGGGAGGGGGTAGTTAGTAGCTCAAGGTTGGAAAAAAGTCACTTTCAGGTGGAACCCATTGTCATCATAGCAACACAGGATTAAAGGAGCCTCCTAAATCCTGACTAAAGTTGGATCGAAGGAATGTGGGGAAAAAACAAAAAAAGGTCTGCCACTTGCAGCTTTCTCCCTCCTGTGGCTTGGGGACCTCTGGCCTCCCTAGGAGACCTGCCTAGCAGTTAACCCTTCCAGTAGTATAGTCTGAAGTCAGGCGGGTTGATTTCTCTAGCTCTGTTTTTCTTTCTCAAGATTGTGGGTTTTTTTTTTTTTTTTGCTATTTGGAGTCTTCAGTGTTTCCAAACAAATTGTAAAAATTTTTTGTTCTAGTTCTGTGAAAAATATCATTGATGATTTGATAGGGATTGTGTTGAATCTGTAGATTGCTTTGGGTAGTATATTCATTTTGAGAGTATTGATTCTTTCAATCCAAGAACATAATATATCTCTCCTTCTGTTTGTATCATCTTTGATGTCTTTCATCAATGTCTTACAGTTTTCTGCATACAGGCCTTTTGTCTCCTTAGGTAGGTTTATTCCTAGATATTTGATTCTCTTTGTTTCAGTAGTGAATGGGATTGTTGTCTTAATTTCTCCTTCTGACAAGATAGTATACCTAGAAAACCCTAAATTACTAGAGCTAATCAATGAATTTAGTAAAGTCACAGGATATAAAATTAATACACAGAAATCACTTGTATTTCTATAAACTAACAACAAAAAATCTTTTGTTTCTTTTCTAAGAAAGAAAAATTAATTATTCTCTTTCTTCTCTCAACAGAGACTTAACACTGAGAGCTTGTTTTATGGCCACATGCCCAATCTCAAACCCAGAAGCTGGTGCAGAGTAGCCGTACAGTACATGCTTGTTCAATAAATAAAACTTTCTTTAACTGCAAGGGAATTACAATGCCTCTTTCACAAAGAATTTAAAACTCTTTTCAATGTTTGCTTTCTTTTTAGTATCTTCTCTAATAATATGTTGTAATTACACATATAATGAAATATTCAACTATAAACAGGATAGTAAAATGTATATGGAATATATCTAAATATGTAAGCAAACATTTAAAATATACTCCCAAATGTTTCTTCTGAGCCCAAGATAACTTATTTGAAATACCCACACTCTGCACTTAAATGTACATACATTATTTATAATTCAATTTAAAGAGAAAATGTGTAAAAATAAACTTTCTAATAAACTGTATCCATAATAAAAATGAGTTAAGAAGAATCTATATCCTTTTTATTAGAACTATAAGAACCACAAATGCCATTTATGTAATTAAACTTTTTCTAGTATAAACATTAAAAAAGTAAAAACAACTTAAATTAATTTTATTAATATGCAATTATCAATATAAAAATACTAAGGTATTTTTCTACCAAGACTTCATAAAATTATGATTGCAACTATAGAATCATACATGCAAATTTCTTAAGAATACTTAACAGTTTTAAAATATCAAATTTTGTAGAATGCACTCAAATTTTGTCAAAATATAAAATGACCATATAAAAAAATAAATAAATAAATAAAATGACCATATCAAAAGAAAATGACATCTCAGCAATGGCAGATTAATTTCTTTACTATATGTAACATTGTTACAAATTGATAATAAAAACAGCAGTGACAATAGATATAAAGAGAAATATTATGAACTGCTATGGGAAAATAAATTAAATATGCCATAAATATCTCACACATTATGGCAAAAAATGCAAATTAGTCCCCAGTATTTGTTTTCTTTAGTCTTCATGCATTTAATTCTCTCTCAAATCTTCCATATCTTTCTCTCTCTCTTTGATGTACTCTACTTCTTTATACCTATCTGTTGTTCTAATATCCACTTCAGTTGAGTTTGATATGTTGTTAAAGCCATCTTTTAGGTTTTAATTTTCAACTGTTAATCTTCCAAGTAGTCAAGAATAATGGTGACCATGTAAATTTTAAACATAAAGAAATATCCTCCCAAAAAACCATACAATTCATTGAGTATAACAAATATTACTACACAATCTCAAACTCCAAATTACCTGTAAATAGAAAAGTAAGCTCTACATTACATCAGAATTATTTATAAAGCTCTTGTCAAAACTTTACAGAGAATGGGAAATTGGAGAGTATGTATGAAAAAACTACACAAAAGAGAATAAAATGAAGAGCCTGAGACTGAGGTACAATTACCCACTTCTTCAAAAGAGAAAGAATATCCCAAAGTTGAAACTTCTGTGAGTCATAGTAGATGTTTATTGTTGATGTTCAGTCACTAAATTGTGTCTTATTCTTTGCAACCCCATGGACTGAAGCACATCAGGTTTCCCTGTCCTATAATACTTCTCAGCAGTTGCCCAATTTCATGTCCATTGAGTTAGTGATGCTATCTAACCGTCTTATCATCTGCTGCCCTCTTCTCCTTTCACATTCTGTCTTTCCCAGCATGAGGGTCTTTCCCAATGAGCTGGCTCTTTGCATCAGATGGACAAAGTATTGGAGCTTCAGCTGCAACATCAGTCCTGCTAATTAATATTCAGGGTTGATTTCCTTTAGGATTGACTGGTTTGTTCTCCTTGTAGTCCAAGGGACTCTGAAGAGTCTTCTCCAGCCCCATGATTCCAAAGAATCAATTATTTGGCACTCAGCCTTCTTTATGGTCCAACTCTTAACATCGGTAATGACTACTAGAGAAACCATAGCTTCGACTATATGGACCTTTGTCAGCAAAGTGATGTCTCCGCTTTCTAATACACTGTTTAGGTTTGTCATAGCTAGCAAGCATCTTTTAATTTCATGGCTGCAGAGACAATCCTCAGTGATTTTGAAGCCAAAAAAAATAAATCTGTCACTGCTTACACTTTTTTTTAGTAGATCATAGAACTTACTAAAATGAAGAGACTTAATAAAATATGTACACTGCTCATTTTGGTTGAGAACTGGGGAGGAAGAAGAAATGAAACAGAGAGGGTTTATAGGTCAGGGAGTAATGTGAAAAAGAAAGGATAATGTTGGTAAATATTTTCTAACTTTTCTTCTTGTTTATATGAAGTATAAAATTTTTCATTAATTTCATATACTTTTCTAAATTTTAATTTTCTAAACACCTTTTTGCATATCTATTTTAATATTTTTTAATTTGGTTATCTTAAATTACCCAAGTCATATGAAACAATAATAACTTAAGTCCTTTCCAGTTGTTTTATCTTTAAATTTTATTTTCTTATCTAATTGAGATGGATAGGATCTACCCAGAAAATGAAATATAGTAAAGGTAATGATATTCATAAATTCTATTTAATTCTGATATTATCATGAAGTTAATTTTGGATTATAATAATTTATTTAGCATATAAAGCTCCTATTACTATTACATGAATATTGTTTAAAGGTTAAAAAGTGAATATGAACTTTTATTTCTCTTTGAGATATTTAGAGATAAGCATATGATTTTTCTCATTACTATTAACAAAGATACTGAATAATTCCTTTATTCCTAATATTAATATAAGCACTTCTTAGTCATGATATATTGTTCTTACACTCTGTTAATGTATTCTCTTTGCTTATATGTTTTTAGAATTTTTCATAGCTATGCATAAGTAAAATCAATCTGTAGGTTCTCCTTTTCTACTATCCTTCTAGTTTTGATGTAACTATCTCATAAAATGAATACAGAAATGTTTCCTTTTTGTGTCTTAGAATTGCACTTTTAAAGGTTTGATACATTTTCTCCTTTAGATCATCCCAGGAACACTACTTTTTTCTGATCAGTCAGAATTCTTTTTAAATTTCTGGTATGGTAATGTATATTGAAAATATATTTTAGATTCAGTTTATTTTGCTGTTGGATTTTCCCCAGTGGCTTAGTGGTAAAGAATCCACCTGCAATGCAGGAGACACAAGAGACATTATCTTAAATCCTGGGTCAAAATATTCCCCTGGAGGAGGACACAGCAACCCACTCCAGTATTATTGCCTGGAGAATCCTCATGGACAGAGGAGCCTGGCGGGCTATAGTCCACGCAGTCGCAAAGAGTAGGATACGACTGAGTGACTAAGCACAGAACATTCATTAATTTTTATCTGGTGTATTTTTCTTCTCAATTAGGATATATAGAGGCCCAGCAATCCCACTGCTGGGCATATACACCACGGAAGCCAGAATTGAAAAAGTCACATATACCCCAAAGTTTATTACGGCACTATTTACAATAACTGAGACATGGAAGCAACCTAGATGTCCATCGGCAGATGAATGGATAGGAAAGTTGTGGTTACATACACACAATGCAGCATTACTCAGCTATAAAAAGGAACACATTCAAGTCAGTTCTAATGAGGTAGATAAACCAGGAGCCTATTATCAGAGTGAAGTAAGTCATAAAGAGAAAGATAAACACTGTATATTAATGACTATATATGGGAATTAGAAAGATGGTACCAATGATCCTACAGGCAGGGCAGCAAAGGAGACAAGACGTGAAGAGCAGACTTTTGGACTCAGTGGGAGAAGGCGAGGGTGGGGTGATTTGAGAGAATAGCACTGAAACAGGTACATTATCATCTGTAAACTAGATGACCAACGCCAGTTCGATGCACGAAGCAGGGCACCCAAAGCCAGTGCTTGGGACAACCCAGAAGGATAGGATGGGGAAGGAGATGGGAGTGGGGTTCAGGATGGGTGGGACACATGTACACCTGTGGCTGATTCATTTTGATGTATAGGAAAAACCATCACAATATTGTAAAGTAATTATTCTCCAACTAAAAAAAAAAAAAAACACTCAACTCTTGAACTAGCTAAGTAAGCAAACAAATCAAAAAGAGGTGGGGTGGGGGGAAATTTTTGCAGCCATTGAAAGGATGAATTTGGAAGTGTCCATTACCCGGTCAATTGCAGATTGAGTCTGTGGTAGAACTGAAGTGTTGCTATCCAGTGGCATCCTTTGGGACTTGCAGTAAGCATGTTTTTGTTTCCTTTTCTCTATATTTTGCTGTTTCAACATCTGAGGTCTTTCTGACCATGGAGGGACTACCCTTCTCAGGCTCAGCTAATGGATAGAGATAAGCCACCAACTTGCCTGTGAGCACATTTTTCATATGCAAACCAACCCATTCAGAACCCATTCCCTTAAAGTCTCTTTATCTTAATCACCCCAGGGCTTAATCATCTAATCACCACAGGGCCAAGTACCAGCCAGAGACAGCCCCTATACCCAACAGTGCCCTGAAATTATTCAAATTAGCCGATCCTAAGCTTGCTTACCCTGCCTTGCCTATATTCTTTCCCATGGAAACTGCAGTAAAGCTCTGGTCCACATTTCCCTCTGCTCTCTCTGCATCCTGATCGACTCTGGTGCTTGCACGTGTGGTACCCCCATGGAGTGGCATGACTCTCGCGACACCTGTGAGAAGCTCTTTTAATCGGCAGTCATCCCCTGATCTCTTTGCCATAGGAGAATAATAAAATTTATGTTTTAAAGTCAGATTATAGATTCAAAACCTACCTTGTAAAAGAAAATTGCTTTCCGGTATCTGGGCTATGGGACAAATAGCTCCTGACACAGAAGGCGGCCTGATAACCTAAGACATGTGCTACTTATTGTCTCACTTACAATGTCAGAGAAATCTCAAGTAGGAATCTCAGGATTTGTGCTTTATGAACACTTTTGTCCCCGAACTTTCCTCTACTTTCCCCCTCAACCCATTCATAATTTAGAAAGAGTCATCGCATATTTCATTTAGCAGTTTGAGGTGTATGTACGTAAAAGTTTTCTTCAGACATCTTGGCTACTGCCCTAGTGAAGACAAAACTTCTTGGGGGACCGTGAGAAGAGGAGTAACATGTCTTTCATTTTAAAAAAGGTCATTCTGTTTGATATCTTGCAAATTGATTCTAAGGATTCAAAATGAAAAATGAGAGAGAAATTATAATTCCATTGGACTATTTCCAGCAAAAATTGATAGTCATTTAGATCAGGGTGTTAGCAATGGAAGTAAGAATAAAAAAAGGTTGGATACAGGATATATTTTCGCTAAGAGGATTTAATAATGATATCTGTGACAGAAAAATTAAGGAGACAAATAATAGTGAGTTCTTGTTTATTTGTTTTGGTTTTACTTTACTTTTGTTTGTTTTTGCCCTGAATAACTGGAAATAAGGAGTTGCTATCTGCAGACATGAGAAAGATGAAGATCAACAGTTATTTGACAAAAGATCAGAAATTTAAGTTTGAGGTATTTATTTAAATCCAACTGGGATTGTAAAGTATGTATATGGATGTATATGTATACCTAATCTGGAGTTAAGAAGGTTCAGACCAGAGATGTGGATTGGGGTTTCAATTTACAGATTATTGAAAGCCATGAGACTAGCTAATATCACCAGAGAAGAGAGTACGGGTTTAAAAACAAACAGCAACAACAAAACCCATATGCAGAAGCACTCCACTAAGAGATCAAGAAAAAAGACAGATGAGAAAATGGAATAGAGAGCAAGAGACAGAATCTGGGATGTATACAAGAAAGTGATCATAATGAGTGACTGAAGAACTAAATCTGAATAAGGAAGGAAAAATACATGCAGAATGAGGAAATTTAAAATGCTGATATAATTCAAGTACATGGTAATTAGGAGTATTAGTGACAGTGACCTAGAATGACAGCAGGTTACAGTCAGATAATAGCCTCTTTGATACTGAGATTATAGGGTGCAGTTTCGGTTAGTAACAAAGTCTAAGGCATGGTCATAAAAGCAAATGGTTTATGCAGAGTAAAAGCCAACATTATCAGGGGGAAAGAAAGCCAAACAATTTACAGTCCACACTGTTAGTTGTATCATCTATATAGATTTTGAAATCCCCAATTGTAATAGTGGAGATAGCGATGGAGACTTTAAAGGTGAAATCTTTGAGACATTAGAGTCAGTGATGCAGAAGTTGGCAAGTGACTACATAATGGAAAGGTAACTGATGATAGAGTCTACTATCATGATACGGGAGGCTGTAGGGAGAAAGAATAGTCTGGTAGCATTAATGAACAAGGAAGATACTTATGGTTTGATCAATGTGGGAGGGAAAATAGAAGCCTTGTCCTCAATTAAGTACTACATCTCAGATGACAGTTAATGGAAGGCACAGATAAAATCTTACGGATATCTGTTCATGATGATCCAGGAGTTCCAGAGAGCTCAGTCGAAGATTATAGGAATTGAGAAGGGGTTGTGGAAAGGGGAGAATCAGGGACAGGGAATACATTACAGAGATTAGAGGGTGAGAAATGAAAGTGATTAAGAGTGAGGACTGATGTAAAGAGGGGTAAAGATCAGTTAATGACAGCCAGTTGTCCCTTTGCCAGTGATCTTCCCAACGTAGGAATTGAACCAGGGTCTCCGCATTGCAGGCAGGTTCTTCACCAACTGAGCTATCAGCAAAGCCCAAGAAGTCATCAGGACACCAATAATTTTTCATCTTATTGTACTTGGTAAAAACCAAATGTGAGGATTTGGATGGACTTTTGCAATAGGAAACTTAAGCTGAGAATAGAGAATTCTTTTGTTGTTGTTGTTGCCTTGTTAGTTATTGATCCCTCCCTCTGCTATAACTTTAGGCTGGAAATCTAAGGAGACACATGCAACTGACATCAATTTGTTGCATCATTATTATTTATATAGCTTTAAAAAAGTACTTTGTGTCGTATGTTATGTCCATATTTAAACATATCTTTCTATTCCAAATTAAGACTATATTCCCACCTGCTAATTAACATACATTGTTTTGATTTATGGGTAGGTGGTTTGAAGGAGGTAAAAGAGTGGGACATACAGATACAAGTAAAAAAGTCCTCTTCAACTGAGTACACAAATATTACACAAGTATCCCAATGGTGCTCCATTTGGAACCATAAGTATGATTCATTTATACTTCTGTCTCATGTAATACATGACCACAAATATTCCTATGTATTTTCCACAAGTAATTTAAAACATTTATGCCTACAGAATTTGTGACCTAACTACTAGTTGTTTACTTAATTCCCTCTCATGGTTTTACGTGAAAAAAATAAAAAAATCTTGTTCAGGACGTTGTGCCCAGGTTAAAAAAAACATTACTCCTTAAGCAACCTTGGCAGCTATGTGTGTCCACATGAAATACAGTTCTGTAAAATGAAACATAAAATGAGACGTGTACCAGGTAGGACTTGCAGAAATGCTATTGTTTTTCTTGATAAAAACAGAAATGAAAGCTTCCGATTTCCCATTCCCCTAACCTGCCCCTCTTTCTGCCTGATAATAGCTCAGGAGGAATGGAAAGAAGCCTTGATTTCTGATGATTGGGAGGAGATGCCATACTAGCCCTGAGCTGCCTCCCTCAGTATTTCTCCAAAATTATCAAACATTACATAATATATGGTCATTACTGTTTATTCACCAGTCTATGCTATAGACTGAATGTGTCCCCCAAGTTTCCTACATGGAAACCCCACCTTCTCTGTGATGGTATTAGGAAGTGAAGTGAAGACTGTGAGAAGCAATTAGGATTAGGTGAGTTCATGAGCGTGGAGTCCTCATGACTGAAATGAGTGCCCTTATAAGAGTCATAGAAAAGCCTGCCCCCTCTGTGTTCTTTGTCACGGAAGTCACAGTTGGCAATGCAGAAGACGGCTCTCTCCAGAATCTGACCATGTTGACACTCTGAACTTCCAAAACTGCAAGCAATAAATTTCTATTGTTTTATAAGCCACGAACACTATAGTTATTGTTGCAGCAGCCCAAATTGACTAAGACAGTCCAATAACATAGCTGTTTTATTTGTCAGCCTACTAACCCCATATAGACAACAGGACTTTCAGAGATCAAAATTTTCAAATGGGTTTTGTGATTTCCTCTATGTCCTGGGCTTCACTCATTGCTGCTACATGTAGAGTTACTGCCTCCCACTTAAATGCCCCTCATTTGTCACAAGAAGAGAGCTGCTTTTTCCTAAAATGCCTATGAGATCATTGGCACTGATTCTGGTATCTGAGCACAGGAACAAGTTTGCATTAAGAAGTGAACTTTGCAGTGATAAACAAATGATGTTGCATTGAGGCAAACACTTTGAAAAAAGAATTGGCAAGAAAATATGAGCGCCTATAAGGCAGCATTTCAAGACTCCAAATCCATGCCAACTGAAGCTCTAGCATTTCACAAACCAGATGTATTCCTTTAAACTTTCTTCTCAATAGTAATACTATTAGACAAAAAACTAGGGCTATAAATTAGAGTTATGAGAAATGAGTAACAGCAGCAAGAAAAAATATAGAATATAAATATTAAAGTACACAGATGAGTAAACAACATTTAGAATAAGGGATAGAGAAGAATCTGCTGAGTTAAAAAGACAAACAAAGAAAATACAATGGTTATGAGAACTTTAGAAAGGTCAGAGATAATCAAATATCAATGCAAACACAACCTTTTATCACTAATTTGTTTTCTACTCTGAGGTTTATATATTTTTATGAACCACTGTTCAGATATTTTACTATAAATTTTCACTTAACCAACTCAAATACTGATTTTCTATTCTATATCCAATTTTAAACCCACGATAAACAAGTGCTCCATGGAATCCATCCTCAATGTGGTTATGGGTCACCCTAACTCCAGCATTCTGGAGTCTGGTGACGTACATGATTCCATCATCTCTTAATACATCATATTGACAGGTGATGACATAGGTCAGGGGCAAATTACGCAATCTGTTGTCATCAGCCAACAAGGGAGCCGCCCTCACATCTAGAAACCCTGGATACTTTTTAGCAAACTTAGAATTACCATAAGTTGGACTGTTATAAAAATGCCCTTTCTTAAACTTCTCAGGGAGCAAAGAACTCCAATTAACAAATCTGAACAGATGACTTGATTCCACCGGTACATGTTGATTGAAGAACATGGCTTTTTCAAGTGATCTGTCCGTGGTAAAGTATCCACTCCACAATTTGACCACGAATGATTTGGTCAGACCAAGAAAATTTGAGTTTTCCCGATATGATGGTAAATCCAGATCAAGAGACTGAAGGGCAGGATAAATTAAAGACTGGGTCTTGAGCTTGATCTTGACATCTGGGTCATCTATGAGCTGAAAATAATTTACAGTTGATCAAATAGTAATTTCATTTAAAAATATATTTTTAATTTAAAAATGATAACTGGTATGAGTTAAATTCAGAATCTCAAAAAGATAATCAGAAACAAGAAATATATCTCAAAGAACATTCCAGTTTCATTTATATCTAAGACTAGGTGTATTACTTAAATACTATGAACATAAACAGTGATAGAACCCAGGTCTCCTGCATTGCAGGTGGTACCATCTAAGCCAACAGGGAAGCCCCCTACTTTTCTTATGGATGGGGAAAAAGACCATCTAATCTGTGATTAAAAAGCAAAATATCTACTCTTACAGCCAAGAATGGCAATCAGAGGAAATTGATATATTTTAAATAAAGATTTTATATACATGCTAGTATATTAACAGAGAGTCCCTTGAACTGTAAGATGATCCAACCAGTCCACCCTACAGGAAATCAGTCCTGAATATTCATTGGAAGGACTGATGCTGAAGCTGAAACTCCAATACTTTGGCCACTTTGGCCACTGATGTGAACAACTGACTTATGGGAAAAGACCCTGATGCTGAGAGGAGAGGAAGGCGGGAGGAGAAGGGGATGACAGAGGATGAGATGGTTGGATGGCATCACCAACTCGATGTACATGAATTTGAGTAAGCTCTGGGAGTTGGTGATGGACAGGGAAGCCTGGCGTGCTGCAGTCCATGGGGTCACAATGAGTCGGACAAGATGGAGTGACTGAACTGAACTGATACCAACAGGCAGTAACATTTAAGGAGATCATGTCATTAGGAATTCTAATTCAATGCTGACATTAAACAAATAAATCCTGGGTAAAAGTTTAATTGATTTTAATGTTTAAGTGTTTCAAATATTCAGGTTAGTGCATTAAGACAACTGTATCTATAAATTAATATGCATATATTTGGGGTGTACTAAAATTTTTCCATCAATAGGGTGCATAACCCAAAATATTTAGGAACCAGTAATACTGAGCATGGGGCTTCCCTGATGGCTTGGATGGTAAAGAACCTGCCTGCAGCGCAGGAGACCCAGGTTTGATCCCTGGGGCGGGAAGATCCCCTTTAGGAGGGCATGGCAGTTCACTCCAGCATTCTTGCCTGGAGAATCCCATTGACAGAGGAGCCTGGCAGGCTGTAGTCTATAAGGCTGCACAGAATCAGACACAACTGAAGCGATTCAGCAAGCACACACACAATATTAAGCATTACATTTTAGGAGATGTTCCTATGTACATTTATTTGGTTCCCACGTTGAAATGGCCCAGGATGTCTCAGAGATTAGCTTCTCTAAGTGTGGTCCCTAGATGACTAGTACTCAAATCACCCAGGGATTTGTTAGAAATGAAAATTCTTACAATCTAGCCCAGACTCACTAAATTAAGTTGGGAGGAACCAGCTATGTGTGTTTTGTCATCTTTTGGGTGATTCTGATGCAAGGAAAAATTTGAGCTCCACTGGTGTAGGTCATAAACAGTAATTATTGAAGCCATATGCACTCTGGTGATGCTCAGAGTAAAGTATAATGGCTAGATGAAGGTCCTGAAAGTTTCTGAAAACTTGATATAGAGTTGAAGAGAGGACAGGACCCTGACATTCTTTCCTTTG
Source organism: Dama dama (assembly GCF_033118175.1). Lineage (NCBI taxonomy): Eukaryota > Metazoa > Chordata > Mammalia > Artiodactyla > Cervidae > Dama > Dama dama. The sequence continues at coordinate 5,912,834 of NC_083699.1, read as the reverse complement.
ATATAAATATGACATTTTACTCACACACGGACACACCCCCCCACACACAGGCCTGCAAAAGCAAATGGCAACAATTTTTACTTTATTTCATTTAGATCACAGGAATTAGAACTAGTTAGTAGAATAAAATATTTAAAAGTTCATCACTAGATTATTTTATGTAAAAATAATTTCCAAATTTAAATAACCAGTTCAGTGTTTTATTTCAGGTAAAATTAACACATTCCATTTATCTTGGTACCTAGAATGAAGAATGCTGTTCAGATCAGTACAAGAGTGGTAATTATTAAATGGCTTCCCAGGTGGTACAGTGGTAAAGAATCTGTCTGCCAATGCAGTAGACACAAGAGAATGTGGGTTCCATCCCTGGGTCAGAAATAGCCTTTGGAGTAGGAAATGGCAACCTGCTCCAGTATTCTTACCTGGAAAATCTCATGGAGAGAGCTTAGTGGGCTACAGTCCATGGGATCGCAAAGAGTTAGATGTGACTGAGCGACTGAACACACAATTATTAAATAGATAGCTCACAGGTGACTGACTTAGTGAGTTAAGAAGACATACAAAAATACATTATATTTGACCAATTAATTAAAACTTTACAGATAGCCAAAGTCTTTGACCTGTAGATTTAAAAAATAAACAAATCTATATTTTATTTTAAATTTTTAATGGAGTATAGTTGACTTACAATATTGTTTTAGTTTCTCTTTACAGCAAAGTGGATCAGTTTATATATATATATATATATCTCCACTCTTTTTTAGACTCTTTTCCCATATATGCCATTGCAGAGTATTAAGTAGAGTTCCATGTGCTATATAGTAGGTCCTCATTAGTTATCTATCTCATATGTAGTATTCTATACCAATCCAAATCTCCCAATTTATTCCCTTTATTCCTCCTGGTAGCCATAAGTTTGTTTTCTACATCTGTGAATCCATTTCTGTTTTAAAAAATTATACTTTATGGTTTTATAGTTCAATATAGCACATATATGTAACAGCATAAGGCAGAAATGTGAAATGTAATAAATATGTTTAAGGGTCAGGGAATTCACCATACCCTTGCACACCCTTCTTCCTCTCTAGTAACCATCAACCTTCATTTTATTACATTCAATTTTGTGTATTTCTTTAAAATTACATTAGGCATAATATTAATGCAATTAAACTGGGTAGGGCTTCCTGGCAGAGGGATAAAGAATTCGCCTGCAATGCAAGAGATGCAAGGACATAGATTTGATCCCTGCCTGGGTCAGAAAGATCCTCTCAAATAGGAAATGGCAGCCTGCTCCAGTGTTCTTGCCTGTAGAATTCCATGGACTGAGTAGCCTGGTGGGCTATAGTCCATGAAGTCGCAGAGTCCGACTTGACTGAGTACACACACATCTATTCCTAGGTAAGCAATAATTGTTAGTGTGACTTTTAAAAAATTATTTTTGTACATGAGATATGATTTTACTTCCTTGATCTCTCAATGTATTGAAACTTATTTTTATAAAATATACTTTTCTTTGCATTATTAACAGCTTGGTCATGGTATGTATATAATATGTATTTTTCTAATATTTTATTCATAATAATATCTTAGTTTTCTGAGTGTAATTGACCCATTGTTTTCCTTCCTGAAATTGTTCTTGTCAGATTGATCATAAAGATCAAGATTCTTTGAAAATAACTGGAATGTATACTCTTTTCCTATTCTTAGGCATATATTTTGTTTATCTGGAATAAAATGGCTATAAAATGGCTCAGATTTTTCTTTCTTGTTCTGTCTGTTTTGCAAGTTATATTTTCTTGGAATTTGTCCGTTTAATTGAAATATTATAACACTTTAATTTCAAAGTTCTTCAAAAAAAATTCTTTCAAGGATACAATATACATGTTTAACTCTTCAAAGAATAATTCTTTTCCATATTGAAGGGCCTGCAGTGTTGTCCTGCTCTCAATTTTGACGTTAACTAGTTGTAATTAACTTTTATTTTTCCTCATTATCTTCGAAGACATTTAAAAATTGTGTTAGTCTTCTAAACAGGACTTTTTTGCTTTTTGTTCACATCTTCCATAAGCTCATTTTGATTATCCTATTTTCTGTTCTTGTCATTATTACTATCTTCCTTCTATTTTTTAATTTGATTTTTTGGGTCAAACGTTCATCCTTCTTTCTTTGCTAATATATGCTTTTGAGGAAATACATTGTCACCCTGCTTATTAAACTTATATGCAGAGTACATCATGAGAAATGCTGGGCTGGAGGAAGCATAGGCTGGATTCAAGATTGCAAGGAGAAATATCAATAACCTCAGATATGAAGATGACACCACCCTTATGGCAGAAAGTGAAGAAGAACTAAAGAGGCTTTTGATGAAGGTGAAAGAAGAGAGTGAGAAAGTTGGCTTAAAGCTCAACATTCAGAAAACTAAGATCATGGCATCCAGTCCCATCACTTCATGGCAAATAGATGGGGAAACAGTGGATACAGTGGCTGACTTTATTTTTCTGGGCTCCAAAATCACTGCAGATGGTGACTGCAGCCATGAAATTAAAAGACACTTACTCCTTGGAAGAAAAGTTATGAACAACCTAGACAGCATATTAAAAAGTGGAGACATTACCAATAAAGGTTTGTCTAGTCAAAGCTATGCCTTTTCCAGTAGTCATGTATGGATGTGAGAGTTGGACGATAAAGAAAGTTGAGCACCGAAGAATTGATGCTTTTGAACTGTGGTGTTAGTAGAAGACTCTTGAGAGTCCCTTGAATTGCAGGGAGATCAAACCAGTCCATCCTAAAGGAAATCAGTCCTGAATGTTCATTGGAAGGACTGATGCTGAAGCTGAAACTCCAATACTTTGGCCACCTCATGCGAAGAGTTGACTCATTGGAAAAGACCCTGATGCTCGGAAAGATTGAAGGCAGGAGGAGAAGGGGACAACAGAGGATAAGATGGTTGGATGGCATCACCGACTTGGTGGACATGAGTTTGACTAAGCTCTGGGAGCTGGTGAAGGACAGGGAAGACAGGCATACTGTAGTCCATTGGGTCACAAAGAGTTGGACACGACTAAGTGACTGAATTAAACTGATTAATATAATAATAACATAACTGCACTGATATTTCAATGTTTGAAATACATGTATTTAAGTGTAGGATATTTTAAAAAATCAAATAAATCTGAGCAATATACCTGTTGAGTCACGGCTGCAGCTAAATTCCCTCCAGCACTCTCTCCAGAGATACCAATTCTTTCAGGATCTACACTGTACTTGTCAAGAACATCTTGGCTTAAGAACCACTTTAGTGCATTATAGACATCTTCAAATTGGCTTGGAAAGTGATGTTCAGGTGCTAGTCGGTAGCTGTGGGCAGAATAACAATGTTCTTTAAGTCAGTTATTGTTAATCAAAAAATGTCATGGATGTGCATGCTCTAACCTATAAATCAAAAGTAATATTTTTCTTTAGCAACCTCATATTTTAGGTCATTATGAATTCAAAGACATCTTAATCTTTATGATTGTGCTTGACATGAAGGTTTTTACAAATGCCATTTTTATATAAGTAAAATCTTGAATGACAAGCTTGGACTAGATTAAAAAGAAAAAAAAAATCCCTGGTGATAACTTCCTGAAACTAAACTTCTCCCAAAATGTTATTTTCTTTATAGTCATTACACCTTATTAGCAACCAATAAATAATGAACAAATCATAGGAATTATTCTATTCCAGTTTAATCTAATGATCAAGTTGGCATATGCAGGGTTCACTATTTTTTTCATAGTTTCTCCATTTTTCTAGTCATTCCCACTGGGTTTCTTTTCTACTGTTGGTCATTAACCTAGAATGTTTTTTGAAACTAGATTTTGTCTGAATTCCCACATGTTACTTGGTGACTAACTTGTTTTAAGGGAGGATTAGCCCGTGAAATGGAGAGGCAATGGCACCCCACTCCAGTACTCTTGCCTGGAAAATCCCATGGACGGAGGAGCCTGGTGGGCTGCAGTCCATGGGGTCGCTAAGAGTCGGACGCGGCTGAGCGATTTCACTTTCACTTTTCACTTTCATGCACTGGAGAAGGAAATGGCAACCCACTCCAGTGTTCTTGCCTGGAGAATCCCAGGGGCGGGTGAGCCTTGTGGGCTGCCGTCTATGGGGTCGCACAGAGTTGGACATGACTGAGGCGACTTAGCAGCAGCAGCAGCAGCCCATGAAATATATACTAATTTCTTTAAATATATCTTATTGGTTAATCCTCAAAAAAAAAAAAAAAAACACCGTATAATATACAAAATATTATGACTCTCAGTTTACACATGAGAAAACAGATCTAACATGATATTTAACTGGCAGCCATCCAGTTGACTCTAGCACCAGGTTTTGAACCTCATTTTCTGACTCTGAAGCCCTGCTAATTAAGAGTAGGCTAAAAGTCATTGGAGGTCCTTTGTCCATGAGATACAATAGTTAGACTTTATTATAAAAATTTCTTGACTTGCTCTTTTTGATCCCTACTTGGCCTAACTATAAAAGTCTTTTCTATCTGACTCTTTTCTGGTCATGCTCAAACTTACTTTTTCTATTCCCATCCTCTCAACTTCATTTGAACACTCCTGACATAACCAAGGAATGACCAAGACTGCTGTGAGCATCTGACTGGACAAGGCGTCTGGCCAAAAACCACACGATCCCACCGTGTTCTTACTTGGTTGAAATGACAACAGCATCTAGTATAACGGCTGTCCGTCTTGATAGAAAGTCAATATCAAAGAACGCTGAAACAAATGAAAATAAAATCAGAGACTGACAGATGAAGGGTGTTCCCTTCAGCAGAAAGCTTACTACTCTACCTTGTTCCTCAATGAAATGTTCTGGGAAAAATATTTCTAAAATTTCATCATAGCTACAGAACATAAATTCCTCTATTCAGTGGTCCTTTCACATATGCCTCATTTTCACACTAAATATATTAAACAAACTTCATTCTCTTCAAGATTAATCTCTGTTACCTTCATTTAGCAGCTGTTATGTGTTGAAAAAATTGACACAGAAATATTAACTCCCTGATACTTGGGAAGTCACTGTCTACTGAAGACAAGTATAGGGAGGGATAGCTGTATAGGCAGACAGGAATACTGCGAAATAGTAGTTGCTTTAATGGAAGAGCGTAATAAGTGCTCTCTGGAAATAGTATTAGATGCCATCAAAACTGCCAGAGGAAGATAAAGAGTAAAGGGGAAGTAGGGAGAGCTGAGACCTGATTTATACATTCCTATTTTCTAAAAGACAGACAAAAAATGTGCTTTCTGGGGTTTGTTTGTTTGGGTTTTTTTTTTTTTTTTGGTCATGTATACAGGATTGGGATGGACCACACGTGTTTGCTACCAGGCTTGGGTAAATCCTCCCTGTTGCATATAAGAAAAATTTAAGAACATCGAATTGAATTTGTCAGAAATAGGAAGAGAAAGAAATCATAAAATGCTAAAGGGCAATATCAAGATACAAAGTTGCTGCAAATGTTCCATCAAGTGAAAGGAGGAGTACAAAGCTGGGTGTTGACTATCCTTAAAATGTCAAATATACACTAAGTTTTAAACTTTTATTTAACACTTGCTACAAAAAGTTGTTGTCAACACTTCTGTTTACTGAGTCCAATTCCCTCCTACTTCTTCTAGGTGAGACAAATCTCATTCCATCCTCCCCCTCTCCACATTTCCTCAACATCTTCATGTTCGACTTATAAGCACATTCACAGGCCTTCCATAGATAAATACGAAACATATATGATAAAAAATATATTTATACATACATAAAAGTTTTTATAAGTAAAATTATATATAATAAATTTATGTATTATATACAAAAATGCATCAAATAAATTGAAATGTACATGTGTCCTATATAAAATAAAAATAAAATACCTTTTTTCAACTCTGTGCTTCTTTTCGATCTAACGCCTTCCTTCTCATTTCCTTCACAACAAAGATTACTGAAAAACTGGCATCACCATCTCCACTTCCTCATTTCTCATCTACTATTCAACTCACTTCATTTTGGTTTTCACCACAATGTTCCATTATTTCTGCAATTAACAAGTTTAATGCTGTATTTCTAAGTTCATAAAATTCTTTTCCCTCTTACCTGTTATCTGCTATAGCTTTTGATATTGATTATTCCTTTTCAGAAAGAGATTTAATATAATTCCTTTAAACTATTAATAGCATAGGTCCAAAGAATTAAACTTCAGACAGCTGAAGTGTTCTGTTATCTGTGATAATGTTTAACATATGTCAAAGTCAGCATCTTAATAAAATGTATGCTAGGTGATAAACTAAAAGTCTCAACAAGAGGCTCATACCAGCACTTCCCATACACCAACCACCACCATGAACATAAAATAAGCCTCTTCTTAGTGTCTCTGACTTCCGTTTTGGTAAATATATACGGACAGGAACATTGTTGAAAGTTGTCTCCATCACAGTGACATTTTCATCAGATGTGGGTGGGACTTCTTGAATGCTCATGAAGAACCCTGTAATGTCCATGGAATTACTGATTCCCAACAGTTCAGCAAAGTGACCCTAAAATAAGAGTGAAGGGGAAAAACACATCAAGGTTACAGATATCAAATGCCAATGCTGTTAATGACCCTAGAAGGATGCACATGTGTTCCTAAAGGTCCTGCGTCACACTGTCACAGGCGAATCTGAAGAGGTTCAGAATCTTTACCACAATAGTTGGCCTCAGATAAAAAAAAAAGATAAAGAATTATTAAAGTATTACAATTTGGCAGATTTTATACTTTCTACTTTGAGTACAAAGATAAACAAGGTAAGTTCTCTATATAAGTTCAAAAGTCAAGTGAGAGAAATGGATACAAAGTCATAAAACAACATAACCAATGTCTCATAGACATATAGAGAGAACTCTGGCAGAGTTCAATAAACTAGATGCCTGATCGTAAGACCTGGGGAGGAATTTTCAGATATTGGCGAACTCTGATATGAATATTCAAAGGGGAAGAAAAATGTGGCCAACCAAAAAGGAAATCTCACCAGAGGCCGGAACAGACACAGGGACATTCCTGTGTGAGAGAAATGCAGGTGATTTACTAAACCATGAAGTAGTAAAGCTAGTAAAGCTATTCTAACAAAGTATGATTGACAAAGGATACAGTTTAGAGGGAGTTTTCAGAAAAAAAGAATGTTTAAGACATGTGCTGGAATTACCTACCAGGACCAGACTGGGCAAAGTGGAGGAAGCACCTTTCTTAAGAACAGCTGACTGCCTTGCCCTCTTATGTAGTTGTTCCTGAAAGTGACTTTGGTTCAAGAGCCTCGATGTCTGCTAGGGGAACTTGTTCATCTCAAAGTGCAGTTCCTGACTAATCGGGATGACACCATTGCCCCATCTTCCCCACCTGAGCTTGGGAATAGCGAATGGATGGCTGGGCAGCTCTTGTAGTCTCATGAAGACCACACAGTGCCCACTTCACACTTGGGAAGGAAGCTCATGCAACTACTTGCTGTTTGAAGCTATGAGTCATGCACCCTGGCACTGGGGTATTCTGTTCTTGAGAGTTATTTGAATGAAATCATGGCTTCTGACCTTCTGCTATCCTTCTGCGGAGAGGTCAGCCTGGCCCAGAGTCTGGGCACATGGATGGTCTAGGCAAGAGGGCTCTTGAGGCTGCTGGGACCACCTCATTGGACCAGTTGCCTATCCTAAGGAACCATCCATTGTAAGTTTGCGCCAACACCGTGGTATCCAGCTGTGAGGACTGGAGAGGAGGTGAAGTTGGTCCACCATGGCCTCCGGACCCTCCTCAGAGAGAAGTGCTGGTGAAACATTTCACAACTCTAGCGTGTCTGACGGAGAAGGCAGTGGCACCCCACTCCAGTACTCTTGCCTGGAAAATCTCATGGACGGAGGAGCCTGGTGGGCTGCAGTCCATGGGGTTGCGAAGAGCCGGACCGGCTGAGCGACTTCACTTTCACTTTCATGGATTGGAGAAGGAAATGGCAACCCACTCCAGTGTTCTTGCCTGGAGAATCCCAGGGATGGGGGAGCCTGGTGGGCTGCCGTCTCTGGGGTCTCACAGTTGGACACGACTGAAGCGACTTAGCAGCAGCAGCAGCAGCAGCAGCAGCGTGTCTGAATGAGACCCCAGATTCTCCAGAAAAATGTTCCCACTTGCCTTTGGAAAATATTTTATTCTTGCCCTAGTTTAGTAGCAACTGCCAGCATCTCAAACCAGCCACTGAAACTCGTCTGTGGTGTCCGTCCTCCTCCTCCTACAACTGCCCTAGACCTCAGACCCGTGTAGTCTGAGCAGCCTGCCTCTCATCCCTGCTGTCTGCTGTCACATTCTCCAGGTCTTCTCTAGTAAGTATTTAAAGGGAAACCTCCAGCTTTCCCGCTGCCTCCTGGAGATGGGCCCATAAGGGGACAAGGGGAAGATTACCATCACAGGTAAAGGAGCCTTGCTGTCCCAGCCCATGCCCTGTGAGCCCAGGCCCACAAACTGCATAAAATGGAGTGTTGGTGGCTGTGTACAATAAATGCCAAAAATTCGGTTGTGGTTTCATTACAAAAAAAAAAAGACGTGCTGAAATTAGATAACTGACCTCTTTAAAGATAATAATGCCCTTGTTACCAATGTTAAATGACATGTTAATGCATGAAATATAGTAGCAAAATAGTTATTTAATGTAACACCTGTAATAGTCCCCATTAAGGGAGAGGTTTGTGAGGTGAGTAGTTAGGACTCTGCGCTTTCACTGCAGTTTGCACAGGTGTGATGCTGGGAAAGATTGAAGGCTGGAGGAGAAGGGGACAACAGAGGATAAGGTTGGATGGCATCACCAACTCGATGGACATTTGTTTGGGTAAACTCCAGGAGCTGGTGATGGACGGAGGCCTGGCGTGCTGCGGTCCATGGGGTCGCAAAGAGTTGGATACAACTAAGTGACTGAACTGAACTGAACTGATACCGGGTTGGGGAACTATAAGGTTAGTGCAAAAGTAATTGTAGTTTTACACTGTTGAACCTTGCCACTTGACACTGGAATATATTCTTAAATAAATGTTGTTACATTATACACAATTTTAATGCACATTTCTCTCTTTATGCTTTTTTTTTTGCTAATGATTTATTATGTGTTGTTTATTTTATATTTATTTTAGACTATAGATATGATGCTAGACAAAAGCAAATTCAAGCAACTTTTTTTAATTTGAGTTCAAAATCAGTCATAAGCAGTGGAGACAACTCACATGAACAACGCGTTTGGCTCTGTAAATGCTAACAAGCATATGGTGGAGTGGTGGTTCAAGAAATTTTGCAAAGGAGACGAGAGCCTTGAAAATGAGGCGCATAGTGGCTGGTTATTAGAAGGTGACAACAACAACTGAGAGCAATAATCAAAGCTGATCCTCTTGGAAATACACAGGCAATCGCTGAAGAACTCAACGTCAATCATTCTATGTTCATTTAGCATTGGAAGCAAATTGCAAAGGTGAAATCTTGATAAGTGGGTATCTCATGAACTGACCGAAAATTTTAAAAATCATGGTTTTGAAGTATCGTCTTCTTTTATTCTACAAAACAACAATGAACCATTTCTTGTCTGGATTATGATGTGCAATGGAAAGTGGATTTTATGTGACAACCAGCAATGACCACCTCAGTAGTTGGACTGAGAAGTTCCAAAACACTTCCCCAAGCCCAGCTCGCACCAAAAAGTGGTCATGGTCACTGTTTGGTGGCCTGCTGCCCATCTGGTCCACTATAGCTTTCTAAATCCTGGTGAAACCATTACATCTGAGAAGTATGCTCAGCAAATTGATGAGATGCACCAAAAACTGCAACGCTGGCAGCCAGTACTGGTCAACAGAAAGAGCCCATTTCTCCTCCATAACAATGCCTGACTGCACGTCACACAAGCAACACTTCAAAAATTGAATGAATCGGGCTATAGGGTTTTGCTTCAACTGGCATTTTCACCAGACCTCTCACCAACTGACTACCTCTTCTTCAAGTATCTTGACAACGCTTTGCAGAGAAAACACTTCCACAACCAGCAGGATGCAGAAAAATGCTTTCCAAGTGTTCGTTGAATCATGAAACATAAATTCTGATGCTATAGGGATAAAGAAACTTATTCCTTGTTGGCAAAATGTGTTGACTGTAATGGTTCTTTTTTTTTTTTTTCTTTGTAATGGTTCTTATTTTGATTAATGAAGATGTGTTTGAGCCTAGTTATAATGATTCAAAATTCACACTACAAATTACAATTACTTTTGTACCAAAAGTATTCCATAAGCTGTGTGGCAGTGTCAAAAATAAAGGGGGAAAAAAAAAAGCACAGTGCTAGAGGTATAATTAATGCAAGATGCTTGTGATATAATTTCCAATCTTTACAGACTATTACTAAAAATAGACATTCACATAAATAAACTCTAATAAAAGACAGATCAAAAAAGGAACTTGAATGGCTGCTCAGGTAGAAAGAGAAGACAGATCAGTTCTGAAAAATAAGAAAGTTTCTGATGGATGCACTGTTTGATTTCAACCTGTTGAATGTGAAAAATTATAGTTGCTTAAAATTTTTAGATTTATTCAGACAGGCAAAACAATTTGATCAAAGGCCTAAAGAAAAGAAATTTCAAAGGTGTTCATGAAAACCATTTTATCTGGAAGCTAACTTGCTTGGTCCATATGGTTGAAATTATAGTGGGAAGCTCTGTTGACACTACAGTATGGGGAGCTACTTTCAGAACACAGTGTCTATGTTTCTTTTGTAAACATATCATCAAGCAGCTTAATGTGTTCTAACTAGCCAACAACAAAATAAATGATATCCATATATGATATATACATATATATCATTAAGTAAAATGATCAAAGAAATGCTAGATCTCCTCAATTTCCAATGAGGTTATGTCCTGGTAAATTCATTGTAAACTGAAAATGTTGTAAGTCAAAAATGCATTTTAATATATGTAACCTACCAAACAGGCTTCCCAGGTGGCTCAGTGGTAAAGAATCTGCCTGCAAATGCAGGAGACAGGGGTTTAATCTCTGGATCAGGAGTATCCCCTGGAGGAGGAAATCCACTCCAGTATTCTTGCCTGGGAAATCCCACAGAAAGAAGAACCTGGCGGGTTACAGTCCATTAGGTCACAAAAAAAAGCCAGACAAGACTGAGCAACTACACACACACAACCTACCAAACATCTGCTTAGCCTACAGGGGGGCATAATCATCTAACACAAAACTTATTTTACAAGAAAATACAGAAATGGTGTAATTTACTGAATACTGTACTGAAAGCGAAGAACACAATGGTTGTAGGAGTAGAGAGTGGTGTAAGTATGTAGGTTGTTTACACGCGTGGTCAAGGGGTTAACTGGGAGCTGCGGCTCCCTACTGCTGTCCAGCATCATGACAAGGAGTTGCCCACATATCTCGTGCCTGGGAAAAGATCAAAATCAAAGTACACAAAGTACAGTTTCTACTCTATGTGTATAACTTTTGCCCCGTCATAAAGTCAAAAAAATCATAACTCAAACCATCATTAATCAGGAACTGTCTGTACTTAAAACAGTAATTTAATTTTAAACAGTGGGCATTGTGAAACATAACCTGTGAGTTAAGCTGACCATACTCTATTATAATTTTCTAATTAATGTATTGAAAGGTCATTTCCAGTTATTATTCTATATTATCTAGTCTGATGTCTCTGATTAATCTGATCCAAAATAAATAGTATTATAATTTGTACATACGTTGTACTCAGGAGTTTTAACTAGATACTCCTGAAGTTAAGAGGTTAGTTATAGTCAAAAGAAATGGTAAAAGTTGTCATGTAATCAATAAATAGATTGATGAGATATAGGTAGGTAGACAGATAAAAAGATATTAAGAGCTTTTAATATATATTCACTTATATATAATGTGCTGCTTCTGCTTAGTCAGTTAGTCATGTCCAACTCTTTGCGACTCTGATGGACTATAGCCCACCAGGCTTCTCTGTTCGTGGAGATTTTCCAGGCAAGAATACTGGAGTGGGCTGCCATACCCTCCTCCAGGGGATCTTCCCAACCCAGGGATCGAAGCTGGGTCTCCTGCAGTGCAGGCAGATTCTTTACCACTGAGCCACCAGGGAAGTCATATAATGTGCAACCCATATTTATACTGAGTTAGGCATTTATACCCATATCTAATCCATGTCCAAATATGTGTTCAATTGTGTCTCAATATTCATATCTCTATTTATGTCAATGAAAACTCAATTAACCATCAGTTAAGAAGAAAAAGAGACTTTTTATTCGAGCCAAATTGAGGATGATAACCCAGGAGACAGAATCTCAGAAAGGTCTGAGAACTGTTCTGCTAACTAGAAGTCAAAGACACAGTCATATACATTTTTGAGCAGAGGATCATGCATCAAAATGACATACTGATATTTTACATAAAGCTTACCAAGGATACATAGTCCAAGTAAGCATATATGGAGGGTGCAGTAAGTTATCATGACCCCTTACAGAATTAGGAGAAAATGTTATCCTTTTAAGAAGTTATGCTGGTGGCTCAGTGGTAAAGAATCCTCCTGCTAACGCAGGAGACAGGGGCTTCAGGGAAGATCCCACATGCCATAGAGCAACTAAACCCATGGGCCACGACTACTGAGCCTGTGCTCTAGAGTCCAGGAGCCACAACTACTGAAGCCCAAGCGCCCCACAGCCTGGTTGCACAATAAGAGGCCATGGCAGTGGGAAGCCCACAAACCGCAACTAGAGAGTAGCTCCCACTTGACGCAACTAGAGAGAAGCCCACGCAGCAATGAAGACCCAGCACAGCCAAAAATAAATAAAGTTATATCGAAAAAGAAGTTGCATTGCTAACATCAGAAGAAAGGAGATAGAGATAAATAACTATACTTACAGTTGTTTTTAATCTTTGCCAGGTATTACGCTTTCCATTTGTGTAGCAATTCAATTCTTATGAAAACCTGGTCAACAGTAACATATTCCCAGATTTTTCAATTGAGTATGTTGAGGTGGGAGAGGTTAAGAGGCATATTTATGACTAGTCATACAATAAGTGCTACGTGTGGGACTCAAGCCCCGGTCTGATCCCTGGAGCCAGGTGTCATGCCTGACCGGACAATACGCTGTCCCATATCGGCCATCATTGTGAAATGCCCATTGAAGAGACAGCGTGGCAGTGGATACAGTGTTCAAGGATCCCTTAGTATTCACAGAACTTCCATGGGTGTGAGAGACTGGGCAGAGAGACTGGGCGGGAACCCAACTCAGGGCGCCTTGGGCCCTGCTCAGGGTCCAGAAGAATGTGGTGGTTCCCACGGCCTCCTGCATGCCCCAGCCCACTCATGCTACACTCGGTTCAAGTAGCACACAAACATCCCTCCTCACTGGTGCCCAGCCGCTGTCCTAAAGAGATGCCAGAAGATAGACTCACAAAAAGCACCACCTTACTGCTACAGCTGTGGCCAGAGAAGTAGCACGTCATGCAGGTGAAAGTGAAGTGCAGATGCTTAGTCAGTGCCTGACGAGCTCAGAAGATCAACTGTTCTATAGCTATACGGATATTCCAAGTCTTCTCCACATTCTGGTCACCCCTTCCACACACACTGACCTTGCCCCCAACACCGTGGTATCCCATACCTGTTCCTCCGTGCTATACACAAGGGGTAGAGACTCTTACTTCCAGTGGACCATTTTCCATCCCCTTTACTTTTCAGTGTCAAATGTGGAAGCAATTTTTAATTATTTTAAATATTAACATAGAAAGGTGATAGTCAGGTCACAAGCATTTATTTACTTAACTTTAACAAATTTAGAATTCCTATGACCTATGACATAAAGTGTCCACATTTTCTCCCCCAAAAAATTTATGTTAATTTAGCTGGCCCTCTGGCTTTCAATCAAAGTTAAGTACATAAAATACAAGGCCTCTTTCAAAACATAAATCACTAGACTCAAGTATCTTATCTGCAAAGAATAAGATTATTTAGTTTCAAGTTAATATTTTTAAATGATAGGAGAATGGTATATGTTATACAAGTTAAAGATGAGTATTTATATGAAAATAGGAAATCAACCTTGAATATTCATTAGAATGACTGATGCTGAAAGCTGAAGCTCCAATACTTTGGCCACTTGATTCGAAGAGCTGACTCATTGGAAAAGACCCCGATGCTGGGAAAGACTGAAGGCAAAATGAGAAGGGAGCAGCAAAGGATGAGATGGTTACATAGCATCACTGACTTTAATGGACATGAATTTGAGCAAACTCTGGGAGACAGTGGAGAACAGGGGAGTCTGGCGTGCTACAGCCCAAGAGGTTGCAAAGAGTTGGACGTGACTTAAGAGACTGAACAACAAAGTAGTTGTCATTTGTGTGTAAGAAAGTACTAAGTATAAAAAAATTATACGTGACTTTGTATTTTCACAACTTTTTAGAGTTTACTAGGAATTGTAACATTAATAAATACATAGCAAAAGACTAAGTCAGCACTGTGCTACAATTATTGCCCAGTGTCCCTGGAGTCTGAATTGAATAACAAGGGTTTTAGTTTCTTTGACTATTTGGTGAAGTGTGAAGCAACTAGAGCAGTAGCTTATGGACATACCTTCTCAGATTATCTTTTTTTCTTTATACTGACTCTATACTCTGGGAGAAATTTTTTTTTCACGTTAATTCTTTTTTCTTTTTTTTTTTCATTTATTTATATTAGTTGGCAGCTAATTACTTTACATTGGAGCAATTTTTTATGTAAATTTGAAATATCAAATGATAGAGAGGGAAAATTCTCACTAATGCAGGAATTTATATACCTCAGTGTAAGGACAAAATGTTTTATACATCTTAATCAATCATACAAGGATCTATCACCTAAATATATATATAAAACTGAATTTCTGTTGAGAAAACAGTGCCTATGCCATTGGCTGCACCTAGTCAAAATTCTGCATATTATTTGTGGTTACTCAGCAGTTTGGAAACTCAAAGGAGTATTTATTGGGTTTCAAAATGTTCATCCTTTGGAGGTCAACCAGTGATATCTTTGAGAAGGCATAGCAGCTAAAAGAAGTAGAAAGGGTTGGAAGAGTCAGTGACAAATGGAGAAAAAAAAGAATAGAAGGCAATAAAACTAACAAATTTTTTAAATAGCCTTAAACCTAGGAAGTTTCAAAGTGTCCCAAAGCAAATAAGTAAAATCTTATAATCTGGTGTAAGGGTGGAAAATGCTTTCACAAATGTCTATAATCCCAAACTGGGTACAGGTCTGAAAATGTTATTTGATTGCCATGTTATTTCTTATCAAGACTAAACGCAACCTCAGAGTCATTTTAGAGTCTCATATTACCTTTCAGAGTAATGCTGAGCAATCTATCAGAGTTGGCATTTTAGTAAAATATATTTGCGATTCCTATTTCAGGAGATAATGCTGCATCACCAACTAGTTGATAGTTGATTGTATTCAATGATTTTCATTTATCTTCATCATTGGCATGTCAATGTATGACAAAAACCACTGCAGTATTGTAAAGTAATTAACCTCCAACTAATAAAAATAAATGAAAAATAAAAAAAAATTTTTAAATTAGAATTACCATTCTTTAACTTATGCTTAAGTTGATTGGTAAAGAACAAAGTAGTGTCAGGTGGCATTAAAGTCAAGCAAAAGTTTTGTTTTTTTCTTCTTGGGATGAGGAAAATGATAAAAAAAAAAAACAAAAAAAAAACCTGGTTACTTCTTTAACATGAAGTGAAGTGAGTGATGGGCTTTTTAGAGATTTTCATAAGATACTATATTATATGGCAATCTGATGTACTTAGCAAATTAAATATTTTCCTTAAAAAAAAGAAAAGAGTGGGAGTCTTATGGTAAATCTACATTTTTTTTCCATCTGTATGAAACCACATAATTCAAGGGGAAAGAAAAAGATAAATAATTTAAAAGATAAGAGTTACTTCTGGGCAATTTTTTAGTATAGCAATTTGTCCCAGTAATCAAGCCTCATTATGTTTCAGTCATTGATCATGGTGAGTCTCTTTCATTATTGGAGTAAATATCCATTGTTTTTTATTAGAAATTTATAAATTCATACATACATAGTGATAGGCACTCTTAAGCAAAAATACTTTAAGAAAAAAAGTCTTGACCCTTCCACCATTCTCCAGTACATTCTTTTAAGTTTGTCAAAGAAAAGCCATCTCATTCAAATAGAAATAATCAAAAGGTATATGCATAACATTCATGAAAAAACAAAAACTCATGCAAGGTACTATGTTTTATAAGAAAAATAATAATAGCCTCTGACATATGAAGAAAACAAGTTTAAAAATAATTGGCACAAGGTAGATGAAATAAATCACACAATGCTTCAGAACAAATAATGTAAGAATAAAGATCACAAAGCAGAAGTACAAATCTTTAAGGAAGGTATAGGAAGATATTTGAAGATAATCTCTAATTGAAAAGAAGAAGTGATTGAAAAATGGTACTGGTAGAAATCAGAAAAGGAATAAGAAAAAAAGACAAAATAATTTCAGAAATAAACACTGAGTTATAAGAAACTCAAGCAAAGTGTTATATATGATAGAAATGAGAAAAACAAATAAAAGAAAATTGCAAAAGATTAAGTGCTATAGAGAAAATGATATTTTTTCCAAAGACAAACAAGGACTCATGTGTACATAAATGTATACACACACACACACACACACACACACACACACACACATAATTAATCCACATAATAAAAGAAATCAAAATGATCAATCAAAATCAACCAAGAATAACTTTTAAAAAATGACTTGAAGCTATATTCCACCAAAACTGACCCAAACCCAGTAACATGTACTATAAAATTACTAAAAATGGTCAAATCACTAATAAGAAAAATAAGACAAGCATTGCACTTATTCAGAGCCGCATTAAGCTCCAGAAAAGTGTTGAAACAACTAAAAAAATATATGCAAGAGATGTTGAGCCAAGGGTTTAATACCCAGACTGTCTATGAATTGTTTTTGTTTTGTTTTTGCGGCAGGGAGGCAATTCACTACAAAGTTAAAAGAGCGAACTATATGGCTTTATTTCCAAGTAATTAGCCTCATTAGAAAAGAACCACAAGTCTTTGAGGACGACCTATGAATAGGAGGTAGCGAGCCAGCCATGCAGGATCCTATCACTCAGCAACTAAACCCTTCCATTGGAAGCCATGTTCCTTGTTTCCCCTGGGAAACCAGCTGACTTGTTCACAGGCATTTCAGTAAGAAAGGATTTGCACATTTGAATACAAGGTTACTGTATCGAATTCTGTAACTAATCAGTGTTGCTCAATCCCACCATTTCCGAAGTTCAAAACGCTTCATTCTTGCACCACTCACGCCATGAAACTCACAATAAGACTTTTTGTCTTTCTTAGCCAGTCTATTTTGTCTTCTAGTATTTAAAATAGAAACTCCTTGACTACTCCCTCCATATTCATTCTGCATTAAGCAATAGATACAATATTAAAAAGGTTTTAAAACCAGCAAGCAAACTTTGAGTAAAATTTCCAAAACAGCAGAAATTATTAAAAAAAAATAAAAAAGATAATTATTTTCTCCTGACTAAACTTCTAAACATTCAGAGTCAATAAAAGTTTATACTTACCAAATGTGTAATAGTTTTCAAACACGTTGTTACCCACATTAATTTCCATGGCTCCTCAATATTATCCGGGAGAGGTGTGTAAACATAATATGCCCCAAGGGCCCCCACAATCAGAAGCAAAATCATCTTTCTTCCCATGATGTTTTCCAACTGCACGTTCTACTTGGCAGCAAAGGAAATACACTTCTGAAATATTTGAATGCTGAAATTTCACAACAGCTTTTGGATTTATCAAAAAGTGTTATCTAACTTCTTAGACACAAATTCCATTGGTCTGATTGTCATTCTGCAAGCTGCTGGGAAATAATTAACTCAGAAAAAGTACAAAGAACTCTGTGAAACCTGTACTCATATTATCTGCAGGTTCTGTCAAGTACAACAGCCTTATAATGTTGCTAGGCAGTCAGTAAACAAACATTTTTTGCTCAGTTACTGGTTGCAGAGTACTTTAACAATTAGAGAAAAGGCCACAGGAAGTACAAGAAACCCAGTGTATGCTTCAAATAACAAATCTCAGCGTGGGGGAGAAAAAATATGTTTAAACTATTGACAGCTTTTACAAAGTATGATAGACATGGTCACTTGTATCCTACATTACTTTTACCTTCTTGCTACAAATAAAATTATTAGCAAAAAATGCTAAACAGGTTAAATTTATACAATTTTTTCCAATGCAACATAAAAACTTATATTCAAACAACTTCAGTATAGGGCACAATTCAGATTTTTTTAAAAAGGAAAGGAAACAGGAAAAATATTTCAGCACTTTAAATCTTCATACAAGTTTTGCAGTTTTGTGTTTACCTTTATCCATTCAGCATGGAATCCCCTGAATTTGAGATCTTTTAGCAAAATTAGGGAAAGCTTTGCTGGTGGTTCAGACAGTAAAGAATCAGCCTGCAATGTGAGATACCTGGGTTCAATCCCTGGGTTGGGAAGATCCCGTGGAGAAGGGAACAGCTACCCACTCCAGTATTCTAGCTTGGAAAATTCCATGGAGAGAAGAGCCTGGCAGGCTACAGTCCGTGGGGTTGCAAAGAGTCGGACATGACTGAGCAAGCAAAGTTAGAACACAGAGAAGGTTCTTCTTATAAAGAACTGTGCTCTGGCTTTGTTGTTGTTGTTGTTGTTTCCTTGATTATGAAATCATGGAGACAGCTAACAGGTTTTGAGCATTTAATCTGTACCCCAGGCAACGTACTAAAACAAATCTCAGTGTCGCTGTTGCTGTTGATCAGTCACTCAGTCGTGTCCGACTCTTTGTGGCCCCCTGGACTGCAGCAGGCCAGGCTTCCCTGTCCTTCACCATCTCCCAGAGCTTGCTCAAACTCATGTCCATTGAGTCGGCGATGCCATCCAACCATCTCATCCTCTGTGGTCCCCTTCTCCTCCTGCCTTCCATCTTTCCCAGCATCAGGGTCTTTTCTAATGAGTCAGCTCTTTGCATCAGGTGGCCAAAGGATTGGAGCTTCAGCTTCAGCATCAGTCCTTCCAACGAATACTCAGGGCTGATTTCCTTTATGATTGACTGGCTTGATCTCCTTGCAGTCCAAGGGACTCTCAAGAGTTTTCTCCAACACTACAGTTCAAAAGTATCAATTCTTAGATGCTCAGTTTTCTTTATAGTCCAACTTTTACATCCATACATGACTACTGGAAAAACCACAGCTTTGACTAGGTGGACCTTTGTTGGCAAAGTAATATCTCTGCTCTTTAATATTCTGTCTAGGTTTGTCATAGCTTTTCTTCCAAGGAGCAAGCATCTTTTGATTTCATGGCTGCAATCACCATCTGCAGTGATTTTGGAGCCCAAGAAAATAAAGTCTCTCACTGTTTCCATTGCTTCTCCATCTATTTGCCATGAAGTGATAGGACCAGATGCAATGATCTTCGTTTTTTGAATGTTGAGTTTTAAGCCAGCTTTTCACTCTCCTCTTTCACCTTCGTATTGACGTGTACTCACGGAGGACTGCTCTGGCTTCACTTTTTCCAGGCTTGCCTCCAGGAGTACACATTAATACCTCACTTGTCCCAGTCTTTAATTAGTCTCAAGATTGCAGATAAGCAAATAAGTAGGTCATACAAAAACAAGTAGCAGGACTTCCTTGGGTGGTCTAGTGGTTACAAATCTGCTTGCAATGCAGGTGACAGAGGTTCCACCCCTGGCTAAGGAAGTAAGACCCCATAAGCCATGGGGCAACTAAACCCATGTGCTACAAGTAGTCTGTGAGCTGCAGTGAAAGATTCCGCATCATGCAATGAAGATTCCACTTGCTGCAGGGAGGACTGGATGCAGCCAAATGAGTAAATAACAAAAATTTTAAAAAGCAAGTAGCAATGTCAGAGATGTTTACTCTTCACTGGATATCCATGTGCCCCTGTGATTTTCACATCTTTTCTTTTATAGTGAAGTGAAATTATGGAAGAAGCACTGGTCAAATGGACTGAAAAGAAAGTTATGTGTGGCACTCCCAGAGAGATGTAATTAAGATCCATAAGACCTGGAAACTATCTTTTAAAATGGTAACATCACAAAATACACATAATTTGGACTGTTAAATGATCCAAGGGTTCACGTCCTCAAACTCCATTAAGAATTTTCTTGAGAAGCAATTAAATTTCATGCTAAGCTTAAAGTACTATATGACTTAATATCATTTTAAATATATCACTGTGTGCTCATATCAACACTGGTATGTAAGAACTAATACTATGAAAGACTTTTTTTTTTCCCAGGGTCACATCATTTATCATTTTAGCTATCATATCCAAAGCTATCATTTTAACCTAGATCTGCAGGCTTTGAGGTCTTTATCCTTGACTCTCTGCAAACTAATGAGAAGTGGAAATACATAGGAGCTAGTTATGTCCATGCAGTATCACTGTTTAATTTTATTTGAACAATTTCCTGAACTTTCAGAACTTGCATCTCTCTTTAAGTTAAGTCGCTCAGTCGTGTCCAGCTTTTTGCGATCCCGTGGACTGTAGCCCATCAGGCTCCTCCGTCCACGGGATTCTCCAGGCAAGAATACTGGAGTGGGTTGCCATTTCCTTCTCCACCTACCTGTGTCTGTCTTTTCTAACTTGACCCTCGGAAAGTGCTAACACTAGCTTCTCTTTCCATACTCAGTGTCATCTGGGACACAGATTTACTTTGGGAAAACTGAGAGGATATTGATATCGGGGGCATCAAGCCTAAAGTATAACTAACACTACAATTACTTGACAAGGTATCAAGTCTGTTTGCTGCCTATCTTGACAAAAGATCATAGTTAAAAAGTGGTGCTGGCATGAAAAGATGCTCAACATCATTCACTATCAGAGAAATGCAAATCAAAACCACAATGAGGTACCATCTCATGCCAGTCAGAATGGCTGCTATCCAAAAGTCTACAAGCAATAAATGCTGGAGAGGGTGTGGAGAAAAGGGAACCCTCTTACACTGTTGGTGGGAATGCAAACTAGTACAGTTCACTATGGAAAACAGTGTGGATATTCCTTAAAAAACTGGAAATAGAACTGCCATATGACCCAGCAATCCCACTGCTGGGCATACACACTGAGGAAACCAGATCTGAAAGAGACATGTGCATCCCAATGTTCATCGCACACTGTTTATAATAGCCAGGACATGGAAGCAACCTAGATGCCCATCAGCAGATGAATGGATAAGAAAGCTGTGGTACATATACACTATGGAATATTACTCAGGTACAAAAAAGAACACATTTGAATCAGTTCTAATGAGGTGGATGAAACTGGAGCCTATTATATAGAGTGACATAGGTCAGAAAGAGAAACACCATACCGTATACTAATGCATATATACGGAATTTAGAAAGACGGTAACAACAACCCAACATGCAAGACAGCAAAAGAGACACAGATATAAAGAACAGACTTTTGGACTCTGGGAAATGATGAGGGTGGGGTGATTTGAGAGAATAGCATTGAAATATGTATATTATCATATGTGCAATATATCACTAGTCCACGTTCAATGCATGAAATAGGGCACTCAAAGCCAGTGCACTGGGACAACCCTGAGGGATGGGATGGGGAGGGAGGAGGAAGGGGGGCTCAGGATGGGGGACACATGTACACCCGTGGCTGATTCATGTCAATGTATGGCAAAAACCACTACAATACTGTCAAGTAATTAGCCTCCAATTAAAATAAATAAATTAATTTTTAAAAAAGAAAGTAAAGTTTGGCATTAAAAAAAGAGAGAGAGAAAGAAAGAAAAGAGTAGTCTCTTCAACAAATGGTGCTGGTAAAAATCCGATTTCTTCATGTTAAAGGGTGAAATTGGACATATGTATGGAAATAAGTATCTTATTTGATACACAAATATCAACCCAAAATTGATTAAAAACTTAACCATAAGACCTGGAACTGTAAAACTCCTAAAAGAAAACATAGGAGAAAAACTTCATGACATTGTTTTTCTCAATGATTCTTTTGAGATTTGACATCAAGAGCCAGGCAGCAAAAACAAAAATACACAAGAGGGACCACATCAAAATAAAAATCTTCTACATAGCAAAAGAAATAAACAACAAAATAAAAGAACAGCTTATCAAATGGGAAAAAGAAATAGTTACAAACCACATATCTATAAGGGGGTTCATGTCCAAATTACATAAGGAATTCCTACGAATCAGTAACAACAATGAAATAAAGGATCCAATGAAAAAAGCAGCACACACTTTGACCGGATCTCTTGAACAGGAGCCCAATAATGACAGGAAATTTGCTATATCAGAATAACACATGTGACAACCCTAGGAAAATACCAACAAATCAACCCATTTGTGAACCTGGATATTTCTGCAATATTTTAGCTCTCACTGGGTCAGAGTAATGCCTACATCTGCCACTCTTGCAACTGTGTATAAGGTTCCAGTATGTCCTTGAAAATGCCTTTGAAATTTAAATACTAGCTAGAATATAGAAGTTTATTGTCTATGAGTATACTAGTTGCTAACATTTAAATGATTCCACAAAAAAGAAACTCAAGGCTTTTCCTATGTGTTTGGAAAAAAATACAATATTTTCTGGTTTAGGAGCAAGTGATTCCATTAATCACTTACTTGTTTTTCTGATTCCCAACAGTCTAATTTTCAACGAGCTCTTACTAGATATTGGGGATCAAAGAGGCTACCAACAAAATTAATTATATTTCCCACAGAAAGACTCAGGATAAGCCTGATGTAAAACATACAGTTTATCACTGCAGACATTCAAGAACAAGACAACTATTAACATTTTATCCGTGTACTTCTCACTGTAAAGCCCCAAAGAAAAGCAGAAGAGCATTACAGAAGACAAAGGAGGGAGTCTGGTTGGTGATTTTATGAACCGCCCCTAAGTAACAGCTTAAGTAAACTAGCCCTTGTTCTATACACGCAGTGCCCACAGACATATATCTCTGTTAAAGCTTTCACATTTTATTCTACTTCTTTGTCTCTCTTTCTGTCCTTGTGGATGTGCCTCTCTCGTCTAAACTGTCTCAGGAGTTACCACTGGAAGTCTTGCATCCTGAGAAACTTCTCAGCATCCAGAAAACCAGGGATGTCAGTCATCATAACAACGACTTATCTTAACACTTTCTTTCATGGTTACTTGCCTAACCCCTGGCCCAGGCATTCAGTGCTCTTTTTTTTAAAATAAATAAATAAATAAAATTTTCTCTAAAGGTGAGAACATTTAGATTCTTTCCTTATTTAAAAACAGCTTAATTCTCTTCTGGTTGAATGCCTGATTATTCTCTAACACTTCTTCCAAAAAGTTTAAATTGCTTATAAAAAGTTTCTAAACATGTAAAGTTATATGTAATATGTTGAGCTTTACTAGCGTGTGAGATGAGTAAAACTGTGCAGTAGTTTGAGCATTCTTTGGCATTGCCTTTCTTTGGGATTGGAATGAAAACTGACCTTTTCCAGTCCTGTGTCTACTGCTGAGTTCTCCAAATTTGCTGTCATATTGAGTGCAGCACTTTCACAGCATCATCTTTTAAGATTCTAAATAGTTCAATTGGAATTCCATCACCTCCACTAGCTTTGTTCGTAGAGATGCTTCCCAAGGCCCACTTGACCTCACATTCTAGGATGTCTGGCTCTAGGTGAGTGATTATACTATTGTGATTATCTGGGCCATGAAGATCATTGTTGTACAGTTCTTCTGTGTATTCTTGCCACCTCTTCTTATCTTCTGCTTTGGTTAGGTCCATACCATTTCTGTCCTTTATTGAGCCCATCTTTGCATGAAATGTTCCCTTGGTATCTCTAATTTTCTTGAACAGATCTCTAGACTTTTTCATTCTATTGTTTTCCTCTATTTCTTTGCATCAGTCGCTGAGGAAGGCTTTCTTATCATTCCTTGCTTTTCTTTG
The DNA here is from genome assembly GCF_033118175.1 of Dama dama. Lineage (NCBI taxonomy): Eukaryota > Metazoa > Chordata > Mammalia > Artiodactyla > Cervidae > Dama > Dama dama. The sequence goes on along the minus strand of NC_083699.1, from coordinate 5,888,753 downwards.
GAACTCTGCATTCAAATGGGTATATATTTCCTTTTCTCCTTTCCCTTTCCCTTCTCTTCTTTCGATAGCTGTTTGTAAGGCATTCTCAGACAACCATTTTGCCCTTTTGCATTTCTTTTTCTTGGGGATGATCTTGATCACTGCCTCCTGTACAATGTCATGAGCTTCCATCCATAGTTCTTGAGGCACTCTTATCAGATCTAATCCCTTGAATCTGTTTGTCACTTCCACTGTACAGTCACAAGGAATTTGATTTAGGTCATACCTGAATGGTCTAGTGGTTTTCCCTACTTTCTTCAATTTAAGTCTGAATTTGGAAATAAGGAGTTCATGATCTAAGCAACAGTCGGCTCCTGGTCTTGTTTTTGCTGACTGTGTAGAGCTTCTCCATCTTTGGCTGCAAAGAATATAATCAATTTGGTTTCTGTACTGACCATCTGGTGATGTCCACCTGTAGAGTCTTCTCTTGTGTTGTTCTTCATATCTGAAGTCTTCATATCTGAATGAGATCCTTGCTGGGTATAGTAATCTGGATTGTAGGCTTTTCTCATTCATCACTTTAAGTGTGTCCTGCCATTCCCTTCTGGCCTGAAGAGTTTCTGTTGGAAGATCAACTGTTATCCTTATGGAAATTCCCTTGTGTGTGATTTGTTGCTTTTCCCTTGCTGCTTTTAATATTTGCTCTTTGTGTTTGATCTTCATTAGCCTGATTAATACATATCTTGGGGTGTTTAGCCTTGGGTTTATCCTGTTTGGGGCCCTCTGGGTTTCTTGGACTTGGGTGGCCATTTCCTTCCCCATTTTAGGGAAGTTTTCAATTATTATCTCCTCAAGAATTTTCTCATGGCCTTTCTTTTTGTCTTCTTCTTCTGGAACTCCTATGATTCGAATGTAGGGGCATTTAACATTGTCCCAGAGGTCTTTGAGGTTGTCCTCATTTCTTTTAATTCTTTTTTCTTTTTTCCTCTCTGCTTTGTTTATTTCCACCATTCTATCTTCCACCTCACTTATCCTATCTTCTGCCTCAGTTATTCTACTGTTGGTTCCCTCCAGTGTGCTTTTGATCTCAGTTATTGCATTATTCATTATTGATTGACTCTTTTTTATTTCTTCTAGGTCCTTGTTAAACATTTCTTGCATCTTCTCAATCCTTGTCTCTAGTCTATTTATCTGTAACTCCATTTTGTTTTCAAGATTTTGGATCATCTTTACTAACATTATTCTGAATTCTTTTTCAGGTAGCCTTCCTATCTCCTCTTCTTTTTTTGGTTTGGTGGGCAATATCATGTTCCTTTACCTGCTGAATATTTCTCTGCCTTTTCATTTTGTTTAGATTGCTGTGTTTGGGGTGGCCTTTCTGTATGCTCGAAGTTTGTGGTTCCTCTTTATTGTGGAGGTTGCTCCCTGTGGGTGTGGTTGGACGATTGGCTTGTCAAGGTTTCCTGGTTAGGGAAGCTTGCATCAGTGTTCCGGTGAGTGGAGCTGGATGTCTTCTCTCTGGAGTGCAATGAAGTGTCCAGTAGTGAATTTTGAGGTGTCTATGGGCTTGGTGTGACTTTGGACAGCCTGTACTTTAATGCTCAGGGCTATCTTCCTGCGTTGCAGGAGAATTAACATGGTATGTCTTGCTCTGGAACTTGTTGACTCTTGGGTGGAGCTTGGTTTCAGGGTAGGTATGGAGGCTTTTGGATGAGCTCTTGTTGATTAATGTTCCCCAGAGTCAGGCATTCTCAAGTTTTGGATTTAAACCTCCTGCCTCTGGCTTTCAGTCTTATTCTTACAATAGCCTCAAGCCTTCTCCATCCATAGAGCACTGACGATAAAACATCTAGGTTATTTCCAGTTTTTTTTTTAAGAAATCTCCACACTGTTTTCCATAGCGGCTGTACTAGTTTGCATTCCCACCAAAAGTGTAAGAGGGTTCCCTTTTCTCCACACCCTCTCCAGCATTTATTGCTTGTAGACTTTTGGATAGCAGCCATCCTGACTGGCGTGTAATGGTACCTCATTGTGGTTTTGATTTGCATTTCTCTAATAATGAGTGATGTTGAGCATCTTTTCATGTGTTTGTTAGCCATCTGTATGTCTTCTTTGGAGAAATGTCTGTTTAGTTCTTTGGCCCATTTTTTGATTGGGTCATTTATTTTTCTGGAATTGAGCTGCAGGAGTTGCTTGTATATTTTTGAGATTAATCCTTTGTCTGTTGCTTCATTTGCTATTATTTTCTCTCAATCTGAGGGCTGTCTTTTCACCTTACTTATAGTTTCCTTTGTAGTGCAAAAGCTTTTAAGTTTCATTAGGTCCCATTTGTTTAGTTTTGCTTTTATTTCCAATATTCTGGGAGGTGGGTCATAGAGGATCTTGCTGTGATTTATGTCGGAGAGTGTTTATATGACCCAGCAATCCCACTTCTGGGCATACACACTGAGGAAACCAGATCTGAAAGAGACACGTGCACCCCAATGTTCATCGCAGCACTGTTTATAATAGCCAGGACATGGAAGCAACCTAGATGCCCATCAGCAGATGAATGGATAAGGAAGCTATGGTGCATATACACCATGGAATATTACTCAGCCATTAAAAAGAATTCATTTGAACCAGTCCTAATGAGATGGATGAAACTGGAGCCCCTTATACAGAGTGAAGTAATCCAGAAAGATAAAGAACATTACAGCATACTAACACATATATATGGAATTTAGAAAGATGGTAACGACAACCCTATATGCAAAACAGAAAAAGAGACACAGAAATACAGAACAGACTTTTGAACTCTGTGGGAGAAGGTGAGGGTGGGATGTTTCAAAAGAACAGCATGTATACTATCTATGGTGAAACAGATCACCAGCCCAGGTGGGATGCATGAGACAAGTGTTCAGGCCTGGTGCACTGGGAAGACCCAGAGGAATCGGGTGGAGAGGCAGGTGGGAGGGGGGATCGGGATGGGGAATACGTGTAACTCTATGGCCGATTCATGTCAATGTATGACAAAACCCACTGAAATGTTGTGAAGTAATTAGCCTCCAACTAATAATAATAATAATAAAAAAAAATCTAGGTTAATGGTGAAAAGATTCTCCACAGTGAGGGAGACCCAGAGGTGCACAGAGTTACATGGAGAAGAGGGAGGAGGGAGACAGGTGACCAGAAGGAGAAGAGGGGTAAATCAAAAGAGGAGACCCAATCTAGCCAGTGATCAGTTTCCTGTGTGCTCTCAACAGCCCAGAACATACAGAGAGATTCACACAGTTAAGCAGAGAAGGGAAGGGTGAGGGAAGAGATAAGGTGACCTGGGCGAGGAAAGGGAGAGTCAAAAGGGGAGAGAGCAATCAAGCCAGTAATCACAGCCCTATGTAAAAATGGGTACTGAGGATTAGATTCTTAAAGGTAAAAATTGATAACAAATACCAAAAAGCAAAGATTAAAAATCTATAGTATAGGTTAGACTATAAAAAATACAATATTAAAAATACAAATCAAAATCAATCACAAAAATTATAAGAAATATATATGTGAAATTTGCCTTAAAAATGGTGTCCTTTTTTCAAGATAATAGTAGGTTATAAAAATGAAAATTTAAGGAGTAATAAATTACTTAAAAAATTAAAAAATGATAATAGTAAAAACGTATCTAGGAATTTTTCTGGAGCTGTTGAGGGCAGTGTGAGGTCAGTTCAGTTTCAGGTAGTTCCTTGTCCTAGCTTATACTTCTTCTCAAGGTCTATAGGGGGTGACGGTGAAGTCGCTCAGTCATGCCGACTCTTTGCAACCCCATGGACTGTAGCCCACTAGGCTCCTCCATCCATGGAATTTTCTAGGCAAGAGTACTGGATTGGGTTGCCATTTCCTTCTCCAGGCTTCCAATGCTTAGTCAATGCTAACTACAGGGTTTTATTTTTATTATTATTATTTTTTTAACAACAGGATTTTAATCTGTTGCACCTGTCACTTCCAGAGTGGTTCCCTCTTTGCTTATTTTGGCTTCCTCTGCTTGCAAGTCTTTTCAGTGTCTAATTTCCACCCTGACACAAGGGGGCAGAGGAACACTGCAAGCAAATATCACTGGGGTGTGTGGGGAATGCTCACAGTGTATGGACCACACTGGGTTTGCCTCAGCTCACAGCGTGTGTGCTTTCCTGGTCTACACTGCTCAGGCTCCAGGCTGCTCTGAAGGGGAACTGTCCAAAGTGGGCCTTGGGTTGCATGCCCTTTCCAGGTCTAAGATGCTCAGGTTCAGGGTCTTGGGTACTCCAGAAAGGCACAGACTCGGTTGGGCCTGCGTTTTGTGCTCTTCCCAGGTCCAAGGAGCTCAGGCAACCAGGTGCTTGGTGAGCATACTGTCCTGGGTGGGCAGTGAGTCTTAATCACCTCCCCGGTCCCGGCCGCTCGGTTCCCTGAGTGCACTGCAATAGCGCTGTCTCGGGTGTGTCTCCTCTGGGGAGCTGATCTCAGGCTGTGACCCTCCTGGCAGATGTCAACCGTCCAGGATCCCAGGAAGACTTGGTTAGCAACTGGAGCCTGCTCACAGTTCGGTGGAGGATGTCGTCACTGGGGCCGAGATTGCCCCTTGCCTTCCGGCTCTGGGTGTCGCCCTCCTGCCTCTCTGCCTCCAGTGGGGGGAGGGGCCGGTCTGCAGCCAGCTAGCTCTCCTTTTGTGTTTGCTCAATCCTTTGTTCTGTGAGCAGGCCAGGCTGTGCATTAGGTTAGAGATTTTGGGGGGAAAGTTCTCTCTCTCAAACCCCCCCTCCCCCCCCCCCCCGCCCCCCGCAGCTATCCCACAGTTTGGGTTGCTATTTCACATTAGCTCCTCAGGGCATTCAGGCCCAGTTCTTACCCTAAGCATGCAACCTGTGCCTCTCCCGCTCGCTGGCGGTGGTCGCCAAGTGTCTGGACTATTTCTCCCCAGGGAGTTGCAGTTAAGGCACGTGTTCTATGGGATTCCTTTCTTTTCTGTCCACCCCCTCCCATTTATGCTGCCCTCTGAGATTCCAAAACTCCCCATAAACCCACTGGTGAGAGGATTTCCTGATGTTTGGAACGTCTCCTCCTTCACGACTCCCTCCCCGGGATGGGTCTCCATCCCTAACTCTTTTTCTCTCTCTTTAGTCTTTTATATTTTGTCCTACCTCCTTTCAAAGAGAATGGGCTGGCTTTCTGGGTGCCTGGTGTCCTCCACCAGCATTCAGAAGTTGTTTTGTGGAAGTTGCTCAGCATTCAAATGATTTTTTTTGATGAATTTTGTGTGGGAGAAAGTGGTTTCCCCATCCTATTCCTCCACCATCTTAGGACCACCTGTTTCTGCTTTTTAACATGCTGTCTAGTTTGGTCACAGATTTTCTTCCAAGGAGCAAGCATCTTTTAATTTCATGGCTGCAGTCACCATCTGCAAGGATTTTGGAGCCCCCCAAAATAAAGTCTACCACTGTTTCCGCTGTTTCCCATCTACTTGCCATGAAGTGATGGGACCAGATGCCATGATCTTAGGCTACAGTCCATGGGGCTACAAAGAGTCGGACACCACTGAAAGACTGAGCACACACATCCTGGATCTCAGTACTGATTATTTATCAGACCAAGGACACGTTCCAGGAGCTTGGAACACAGGGTATAACTTAAGGCTAATGGAGTGAGGTGTTTATTGAAAACAAGACGGTGGTCTCAGAGTTCTACACTGACTGCCTAGCAATTTCTACCTCTAGTCCATAACACTGGGAACTACAAAACATTGTCAAAAGAAATTAGAAAATATTTAAATCAATTGAGAGATATACATTTATGGGTTGGAAGATGTACTATTTTTAACTAATTAATTCTCCTAAAATTAATGCACAGACTCAATGAAATCTGATTTTAAAAATCTCAAAAAATTTGGGGGAGGGTTGGCAAATAGATACTAATTTATTTTTAAATACAAAGAACATACAATAGCCAAGAAAATTTAAAGAAGGACAAAGTTAGAGTATTTATCAAATCAGATTTCAAACTTAGAATAAAGATAAGTGAACTTGACTAGCAATAGAAAGTATTCAAAATGAGGTACACAGGGGGGGCAGAGGAATGGACAAACGAATCTCAGTGACCTCTGGGAAACTATAAAGCAACTTAATATGTGTAACTGGAGTTCTAGAAAGAAGTAGCAGATAAATTATCGGAGGGGGGAAGATAATTTATTTGAAGTTAAAAAAGTCAAAAATGTTCCAAATCTGAATAAAGCTATAAACCCAAGGATCCAATAAGCTCAGTAAATCCCCCCAGATTAATAAAAATATAAACCACAGCAAGTCATGTCACAAAGACGTTACTGAAAAATTGACTGAAAAGGAAGTTCTTCAAGTGAACCAGACATTAAAAGAAAAAAATAAATTACATACAAAAGGCCATAGATAAGACTGAACAGTTCCAGAAATAGTCATTAGGGTCAGTAGAAAAGATGTATCTTCTTCATTTTAAAAATGCTTGAAAAGATAAACTATTTAAAACAAAAATATTAATACAATGTTGGGTTGGTAACACATACAGAATGAAATATATGGTAACCATAACCAAAAAATGGGATGAAAGAAAAGGCAGTATACTGTTGTAAAGTTTTGACATTTTCATGTAGTAAGTGTAATTTGGAAAACTCAGCAGTGGCCACAGGACTGGAAAAGGTCAATTTTCATTCCAGTCCCCAAGAAAGGCAATTCCAAAGAATGCTCAAACTACCACACAATTGCACTCATCTCACACGCTAGGAAAGTAATGCTCAAAATTCTCCAAGCCAGGCTTCAGCAATCCGGGAACTGTGAACTTCCAGATGTTCAAGCTGGTTTTAGAAAAGGCAGAGGAACCAGAGATCAAATTGCCAACATCTACTGGATAATTGAAAAAGCAAGAGTCCAGAAAAACATCTATTTCTGCTTTATTGACTATGCCAAAGCCTTCAACTGTGTGGATCACAATAAACTGTGGAAAATTCTGAAAGAGATGGGCATAACAGACCACCTGACCTGTCTCTTGAGAAACCTGTGTGCAGGTCAGGAAGCAACAGTTAGAACTGGACATGGAACAACAGACTGGTTCCAAATAGGAAAAGGAGTACGTCAAGGCTGTATATTGTCACACTGCTTATTTAACTTACATGCAGAGTACATCATGAGAAACGCTGGGCTGGAAGAAGCACAAGCTGGAATCAAGATTGCCGGAAGAAATATCAATAACCTCAGATATGCAGATGACACCACCCTTATGGCAGAAAGTGAAGATGAACTAAAAAGCCTCTTGATGAAAGTGAAAGAGGAGAGTGAAAAAGTTGGCTTAAAGCTTAACATTCAGAAAACTAAGATCATGGCATCTGGTGCCATCACTTCATGGGAAATAGATGGGGAGACAGTGGAAACAGTGTCAGACTTTATTTTTAGGGGCTCCAAAATCACCGCAGATGGTGATTGCAGCAATGAAATTAAAAGATGCTTACTCCTTGGAAGGAAAGTTATGACCAACCTAGATAGCATATTAAAAAGCAGAGACATTACTTTGTCAACAAAGGTCCATCTAGTCAAGGCTATGGTTTTTCCACTGGTCATGTAAGGATGCGAGAGTTGGACTATAAAGAACGCTGAGCGCAGAAGAATTGATGCTTTTGAACTGTGGTGTTGGAGAAGACTCTTGAGAGTCCCTTGGACTGCAAGGAGATCCAACCAGTCCATCCTAAAGGAGATCAGTCCTGGGTGTTCATTGGAAGGACTGATGCTGAAGCTGAAACTCCAATACTTTGGCCACCTGATGCGAAGAGCTGACTCATTGGAAAAGACCCTGATGCTGGGAGGGATTGGGGGCAGGAGGAGAAGGGGACGACAGAGGATGAGATGGCTGGATGGCATCACCGACTCAATGGACATGGGTTTGTGTAAACTCTGGGAGTTGGTGATGGACAGGGAGGCCTGGCGTGCTGCGATTCATGGGGTCGCAAAGAGTCATACACGACTGAGCGACTGAATTGACCTGAACTGAAGTATATTATTTGAACTTATACATGATAACATAAAGATGAACATTGCTACTACGAAATAATAAAACCAAGGCATGTATTTTAAAACCCAATAATGAAGAACATGATTAAATTATAAAATACCGAATTAATCCAAAATGCAAGAAAAATGATGAAAAATGAGCAAATATGACAAAGAGGAAACATGAGATGATTTAATACCATCCATATACTTCTCCAGACGTATCCTAAATACATAATTTCTATATTATCCAAGAGCTCTGCTGTGATGTCCTGTATTTATTAGGATATTTCTCTGACATTACCTATGACACAAATGGTATCTTAGCTTCTACAATTATCTATTGGACTTCTGGGTAAAGAACCCACCTGTCACTGCAGGAGAGAGAAGAGAGGTGGGTTTGATCCCTGGGTGAGGAAGATTCCCTGGAGAAGGAAATGACACCCCGTTCCAGTATTCTTGCCTGGAGAATCTCATGGACTGAGGAGCCTGGTGGGCCACAGCCCACGGGGTTGCAAAGAGTCGGCCACGACTGAGTGTGACTTAGTACAGCACACAGCACATTGGACTTCTGTAATGGAAGCTGTTTGCTCCTGAGCTCAACAATAGACTAACAGTTGTCACTCAAAAACAGCAACACTTTGCTACTGCATCAAGTTCATTTTGAATCTTGAATTCCAAAGTCTTGAATTCCAAAGTCCTGTGGCAGTTTTGACTTCATCTGCAAGTGTCTGAATAGTGGATATCTCCAAAATCATCTGTGCATACCTGTTTTTTGTTCTGGATCCCAGCCAAATGCAGAACTATTTTAATGTATAGTAGCTAGCAGGGTTTCTGTATTGGTATTTACATCTACCATCACCCAGTCTGCAGTGAATGTGTTTCTTTCTTACTGTTCATCAAACAGAGGTGCTCTTTTGTCCATATGTTCACAGAATGTATCTCAATATTCTGGATCAAGTTATTCTTGGGAAATATAGGCTGCTTCCTGAATTTTAGATAGTTTGATTAACCATCCTCAGCCAATCAACTGCACTTTGGTTTTGTCCTCAGAGAGAAATTATCCTCATATTACTGAAACAATGAATTACATTCCCCTTAATACTCATCAGATCAAAATTGCCCCTAACATAGCGGTGGCAATATTTGAGAAGGCTCGGATATCATGGGGATAGACAACAGACATATACTGGAGTGCTGTTCAAAGGAAGACATGTTGTGTTTCCATTTTTTTCTGAAGTTGGGGTAAAAAGAAAGCAGTGACTGTATCTGTAAGAGCATACTGCGTGTGTGTGTGTGTGTGCGCTAAGCTGCTTCCGTAGTGTCTGACTCTCGGACCCTGTGAACTGCAGCCCACCAGGCTCCTCTGTCCCGGAGATTCTCCAGGCGAGAATCCTAGAATGGGTTCCTCTACACTTCTCCAGGGGATCTTCCTGACCCAGGGATCAAACTTGCATCTCCTGCATTGCAGGCAGAGTCTTTACTGCTGAGCCACCAGGGAAGCCCATGAAAGCATATTAGACACCTTTATTTTGATGTTCTTCTCAAAGACCTTTTATCATGTTTGGCTGAGCAGAGGTTACTGGTAGGACTACTTTATTCTTCCAAAGCACGTACTTAATCTTCATTTTTCATATAGGCCATTTAATGAATTGATGGGATTGCTACCCCTACTTTTTTTTTTTTTCTTTACCCTTACTTTTATCATCTCTTTTTATCTCCTGTTGTCCTCCTGGTATATGGAATTATTTAACGTTCACCACAGAGTGAGCATTTGGACAATTCTAGGTTCTCCCAGTAATTCTCTTGGGTTCCAGATTGTTTTGGGGTTATAAACCTGTTCTGTGCCTCACTGTGGACAAATTTACAGGATGGTATGCATTTGTCGAAACACATTGGATTATACACCAAATCTAGTGAATTTTATAGTATTATCAATGTAAAAATGTGAATGCTAAAAAGAGATAATGAACTAGATTAAAGTGATATTTGAAAGCCAATAAATAATGAACACAGGGAAAGAACATCCAATAATAGATATGATGATATAAAGAAAAACAAAAGCAGGAGAATAGAACAATAACTAAAAGCTATAATTCAAGATGCCCCTAAAATCAAATACACACACAAACACACACACACACACACACACATATATATATATATATGTAGATATTGATAAGGTAAATGACACACCTGGGAAATATCAAACCAGAATAACAAATATTCAGCTATAGTTTAGCAAAAATTATAGACTTTAAAGAAAAAAATAAAAATCTCTTGTACATTGAGCAAAAAAGACCAAATAACTAACTTATAAGGGGAAGAAAAAGAAAAATTGTGTGTATATATATAAATGATTTTCTATACAGCAGAAATTAATATGAAATATTAATGGCTAACAAGAAACTACCATCAACATACAAGAATTCAAGAAATATCTCTACGAGTTCTTCCTCTGGAGTGTTACTGTGAAGGCATCAGACAACACTGAGAAAGGATCAAAGAGCCAAATTACTGGAGTGACATAAGGATGAACACTGGTGGTGAGCATTAAGTATATATTACGTGCAACTATAAACAAATTAAAGGATGAGAAAGCACAGCCTACAATGTCTACCTACATGCTCTGAAAATGTAGCTAGAGTACAACTGTTTGTTTTTTAAAAGTACCAATTAACATACCCAGATGTCTGCTTCTAAATATATTATCTAATAAAAGAAACCAAGACTTCTTAGATAAATGGCTTACTTTTGGACTGGAGTAGGATAAATATAAGCTTGGAACTTCTTATAGTGCCAGAAATAAGGAAGTGCTCAAAAATCAGAAGTAGGGGATATATGAAGGGCATTCATTCATGAGTCAACCTGAAGGAGGAGCTGCCAATGACCAAAGCTGGAACAATTTGAGTGTCAAAAAAAAAACATAGTACTAGCCTATAACCCCAAATACAAAACAAATACTTATGAGCCCCTACTGTCACAAGTAAATGATTAAATAAACAAATGTGAAAGAAGATTTGAATTTTCCCCACAGAAGAATTCCAAATAAATGATGTAGATCTTACCCTGCAGGAGGCAAAGTTTAATTCTTCCTACTTTTTGAGCGTGGCTGAACTTAATGACTTGCTTACTAAGAATACAGTATGGAAAAATGGAGGAAAACATAACTTTACCATGGAGACATTTGACAAAAACTACTTTGGCCAAATGAATAAGATTAACATCATCAGTTATGAGTTATGTTGATAGTACTGTATCCCCTGGTATGATGACATGTGAAGGACATTTCACCTGTAGCATTTCTTCCCCAAGCCTTTCATGCAGACTGATTATGGGAAAACAAAAGGTAAATTCAAATTGAAGGACATTATATAAAATACTTAACTAGTACTCCTCAAAACTGTCAAGATCATGAAAAACAAAGATTAAAACTATCTGTTGGAGGAGGTTATCAAGAAGATGTAACAACTGATTTCACCTGCAAGCTGAGTCCTGACTATTGACCAGGAGGCTCCTCACCCTGTCACTGTCCTTGGAATATTCTTTCCAGTTGCTTTCTGTGTTCCCAGAAGCTTCCACAAGGATATAGTCTTAAAGCCTTTTAAGATTCTTGCTGACAGATGCAGAAATCTACTTGTCTTGATGCCCAAAACAAGGCTCAAAAGTTAAGTTTCCTTGCTTATTAAACCTGCTACCTACCAATCTGGAGTAGTCGGCCTATTTATTTGATCTCTCCCTGACCTCCATTTAAGGGGCAGGTTTCAGATTACAAGACATTCCTGGGGTTTTGAACACTATGAAAGACCAGAGGAGACCAAGGAGCCATGGCAATTAAACACAATATGGTATCCTGAATTAGATCTTGGAATGGAAGAAGGACATTATTGGAAAAAACAGTGAAATTTGAATAAAATCTGAAGTTTAGCTAATAGTAATATACTAATGTTGGTTTCTTAGTTTTAAAAAATGTATCATGGTTCTATAAAATCAACAAGAGAAAATGGGGAAGAGGTATATAGGATTTCTCTGTACTATCTTTGCAAATTTTCTGAAAATCTAAAATTATTTCAGAGTAAAAAATTTACTTTAAAAAATGGGGAACAAAAAAGGAGAATACATGCAAAAAGATTTAAATATTTTCAATAACCATACTTTGGTGGCAGTATATTATTCTGGAAATGATTTCTAAGGAATGTGGGATAAAGCAGATTAACAATTATACTATATTATAACTATGTCATTTCCAGTGTACACAAGAACTAGGAATCTCAGTGTGAAGAAAAGGAGACAGAGATGTAAAGGAAAACACTGATAAATGTCCCAAAGTCCAGGCTTTGAATTGAAAATTTCAGTATGAACTCAGGAGTTATTTTATTGAAGAATTAAACTTATTAGTGATAATAGGCATCACTTCCTGTTTACAATTTCAATTGAAAGTGTTACAGTGATTCATTAATTGTGATAATCATTTCTGCTACAGTTGGTAATTAAGTCTTTATTTTATTAACAAATTTTCATTTATTATTTTCCCTAATTTATATAAATTAAGGACCAGTTATTAACTTTTACGATGCCTTCTTAAAATCTGATTTTCTTATTTGGTTCCTCTCTTAATTTTTTAATAGAATAAGTTGTGTTGATATATATGCTAGCATTGAGTCATTATGGCATGCCTGAAAGAAAATCTGCTTGGTCAAATGATATCATTCTTTTGATGTATCATTCTCTTGCTTCTTAAAAAGAACTAGGAGATTTTATTGTCTTTATATCATTTAGAATAATTTCAAAACTACTGAAATTAACTAACTAGATAAAATCCATGCTACTATGGATCCATCTAGTCATTGTATCTTCTCTAATTATGTATTATTAACTTCCTATATTTCTTCACCTTTACAAATTGAGGGAGGGTCCAGTTTCTTTTGTACCTATTTTGCCCAGGCCTTCTATGTTTTAAATATTTTGCCCTCTTAGGCATATAGTAATCACTTATGATTAATATTTCCCATGTTCTTTTTCATTACTAAAATTGTTAGAAAGTTGTTATTTTTTTATCCTATGTATCAAGGTGGCAGTTATTTGTTGTGTGTGTGTCAGGGGGCATATGTGTTAGTCATTCAGTCTTTTCTGATTCTCTGTGACTTTATGGACTGTAGCCTGCCAGCCTCCTCTGCCCATGGAAATCTCTAGGCAAGCATACTGGAGTGTGTAGCCATTCCCTTCTCCAGGGGCTCTTCCCAACCCAGGGATCAAACCCAGGTCTCCTGAATTGTAGGTAGATTCTGTACCATCTGAGCTACCAGAGAACTCCCATTATTTGTCATACTGATCATCAAAAATTACTAGTTTTTTTTTTTTATAGTAGGGTATCTATTTTAAATGTTTCTGTTTGGTTGGTTATCTATTTTAAATGTTTCGATACAAATAAGTTCACTTGTATAATTTTTTTTAAACATTCCTCATATAAGCAATATCATATGACATTTGTCTTTTTCAGATTTACTTCACTTAGTATGATAATCTCCAAATCCATCCCTGTTGCTTGAAGTGGCATTATTTCATCCTTTTTAAAGGCTAAATAATATTTCATTGTAAACATGTACCACTTCTTTATCCATTCCTCTGTCAATGGCCATTTAGGTTACTTCCATGTCCTGGCTATTGTAAATAGCGCTGTAAGGATATTGGCATGCATGTATCCTATTGAACCGTGGTTTTCTCCAGATATATGCCCAAGAGTGGGATTGTGAGATCACACAGTAGCTCTATTTTTAGCTTTTTAAGGAACCAAAATGTTATACACACACACATCCAAATATACATACATTCACAGAATTACTATGACACCAGCACTTTTGTTAAACATTCCGCTTAGCCTCTGTGGAAATATTTTGCACACATATTTTATGAAAGAAATAATGTCCAAGTATTCACATTAGTGCTTCCCAAGTGGCTCAGTGGTAGCTTGCCAGTGCAGGAGACCCCGATTCCATCCCTGGGTCAGGAAGATCCCCTGGAGAAGGAAATGGCAACCCACTCCAGTATTCTTGCCTGGAGAATTGTATGGACAGAGGATTCTGGAGGAATACAGTCCATGGGGGTCACAAAGAGTCGGACATGACTGAGCACGTACTCGTTCACATTAATGGAAAAGGGTGGAACTGATAAATAGCCCAAAGGTGGTGGAATATAAAATCATATACATTTGACCCTGCCCTGCACACCGTACCTTGTGATAACAGGAAGGACAACATATATCCACCAATACGTTTTTGAAGTGAGGCAACAGCTCAGGACTTGAGTCGGAAGACTGCTTCATGAACTACCAGCTACAGGAAGATTAGTGAACAGGATGATTCCCCAGGAGGCAAACAAAGCAAAAAGAACTGTCATACAATGGAAAGCGCATTTCCTCATTTTTGTTGTTATTTAGTCTCCAAGTCGTGTCCGACTCTTTTGGGACCCCATGAACCGCGGCCCGTCAGGCTCCTCTGTCCACGGGATTTCCTCATTGAGCTCACATAAAAGCGGAAGACATATCACACTGACTGCAGCTGGTTTGACTGCTGCTCATTCATAAACGGGCTTCCCAGGTGGCCCTGGCGGTGAGGGCTGGGGTGCGGGGGTGGGGTGGGGGTCAATCCCGGGGTCTGGGAAGAGTCCCTGGAGGAGGAAATGGCAACCCGCAACCCATTCCAGTATCCTTGCCTGGAGAAACCCCATGGATAGGGGAGGCTGGCAGGCTGCAGTCGGGGGTCGCACAGATTCGGACAGGTCTAAAGCGCCCTAGCACACATGCATGCATTCATAAATAGACTGGAAGAGAGCAAAATGCCCCGGCCTTATAATTACCACAGTAGGCTGAAAAAGTGATGCTTCACCAGGCTCCCCAGCAGCTGCACAGGCCAGGGGAACCACGATGACCTCATCACGTGGGAGCCGCGGCACGCATGCCGGACGGCGCCACGCGGCTCAGAGACCCACGAAGCTCCCGCGCAGGCGGCGCGGCGCCGTGGAGGCGGGGCTAGGAGCGGGCCCACCCACCCAGACCTCAGGCGTCCAGAGCCCACCGTGGGGGCGTTGCCGAGTTAAAGTGAGTTTAGTGGGGTGGGCCCCCATCCGATATGATTTGTGTTCTCATGAAAGGAGAAAATGTGAATAGACACGTGTATACAGGGAGACTAGCATGTGGTGATTGGATCTCTGCTGCCTCAAAGCAAGGAATTAGGAGAGGGGCTAGCAGAGAGGCCTGGGATGGATCCATCCCTAGTGCCTGCAGAGGAAAGGAAGAAACGTGACCCTGCGGACACCTTGATTTCAGACTTCTGGCCTCCAAAACTGTGAGACAGTGAATTTGTTTTGTTTAAGCCACTTGATTTGTGGTATTTTATTAGGCAGTTCTAGCAAATCAATACAATGCTGGAATATATATTTGAGGAGGAGAACGCCTAGGAATTTCCTTTCGGATTGGGCACTGTTGATTTACTTTGGACATCGTTACTGGGTTGCATGTTGGACATGCGATTAGGAAATCTATGTTTTCTTTTATTTTTATTGGAGTATAGTTGATTTGCAACGTGGTGTTAATTTCTGCTGGACAGCCAATTAATTCAGTTATATGTATATATTCACTCTTTTTCATATTTTTCTGCATTGTGGTTGTCACAGAATATTGAAAGTAGCTTCCTGTGCTGCACAATAGGAACTTGTTATTTATCCATTCTATATATAATAGTTTGCATCTGCTAATCCAGAATTCCCATCTCTCCCTTAGTAACCACAAGTCTTGTTTTCTGTCTGTGAGCCTGTTTCTGTTTTGTAGATAACCTCATTTGTGTCATATGCTAGTGGAAATCTATACTTTAGATGTTTCTAGAAGCATAGGGAGGATTATCAGTAAAAGTGACAGAGGATTTGCAAAGTTTGAATATATGAAATCAAGAATTTCCTCCGTATACTTTCTCCAGGTACCATAGAAGTAGATTACAGAGATATATCAATACTGGATCTAAGATACAAATGACAATAGAAAACTTTCTCTTTCTCTCTCATAGCTAGAGAAAAGAATAAAAAGCTTGGAAATTTTAGATGTTATGGTATGGGATCCAATCAAGTCTTCCTTTATACTGCCAATAAAGAAATTACAAAAGATTACTTTTGCTTAGATGTTTCCAAACTTAAGAGGAAGCCAGATGCTTACTGTTAGAGTTTGCAGTGGAAGTTTATCCAGGCTCTTTTCAACGGTCTCTTTCAGAAATGTCCTGAGACCAAATTCACAAAGTAAATAAATGAGGATTGACTGGGCTACCTTAGCATATATCTATCCACAGTCTTAAGTAGAGGAAAAAAAAAAAAAAGAAGGGAAAGAATTTAAAAAATGATTTCCTGCTCAGAGGAGTATAAAGTTTTTCAGGAATCAAAACCTAAACTCCTTGAGCTTTTCTCTAGATGTGGGCCACTTTCCTGTCCAAGGATGTAAAGCTATATGCTAGTGAGACTCACACTAACACTCATAAGGTTGAAAGAATCTTTTGTCAAGATTTACTGTAAAAAACATTCAAACTGTGGAACAACCAACAAAGTATTTTTTCTGGCAAACTGCAGTTTTTATGGTTTGCTTACATATCAGTTATTGTTGCTGAATATGCTTTTATAATGAAGAGATTTCCAAGAGTGTTTTTTTTCCTGATAAGAACTAGTAGCCAATATTCTACATGATGACAACTGAAAGGAGATTCATTATTATTAAAAAAGAAATACTTTTAAAACAACTTTTAAAATATATATTAAAAGAGTTTAAAGGAAATTATATCAAAACTGTGAAAGTATAAGTTGTTATATTGTCAAATTTCTATGTAGAGTGTATAAACCACAATGCAGAAAAATAACTGATGACAATGACTTTTGTTTTCATTTGTGACAGTCATGGGGTTATTTTTCATCCTTTAGGTGCTAAAATTGAGCTGAAGAAAAGTGGCTCTTTGCTCATAGTTAATTTCTTTATGCATTTGAAAAATGTGTGTGGTTTGTGGGCTGTTGAAATTTTCATTTTTAATTTGCCATCTGAAATATGTAGGTTTGCCACAATGTCTGTTCTCAACTGAAGAAGTTAGATATCTCAGTTTCTCTTGGGTCAGCTGGGTTTAGATTTTCTTGCCACTCCCCAAAAACACACACATGATTTCTTACTACATTTCCAACTTCTTGATTCAACTGATTAAGCATAATACCCAAGGTTCATAATTCATACCATTGTACTATAGATTTGTTTTTACAACAATAAGTATTCTGTTTTATGATTCCACTCAACAAAATTCTTGCAGATATAATTTATTACTTGGGTATTTTGAGATGATGTATTTGATGGGGTTTTGGGTTTTTTTGAAAAACCTTTTTCACTTCACTTTCATATGGGCTACATTGGTGAGTGCATATTTAGATTTGATTGAGTTATAAATTATAATGTTGATCTGTTGCCTTTTAAAAAATACAAATTGACTGAAAATGTGGGGAAAAAAGGCTTCCTAAAAAATATGTAAATCTTAATCCCTATGAATGTTACCAGATATGGGGGGAAAAAAAACAGAATATTTGTAAATGTAATTAAGGATCTTGAGATAGGAAGATTACCCTGAGTTATTGGAATGGACCCTAAATGCAAAAACATGTGTTTTTCTGAGAGGAAGGCTGAGGAGAAGGCCATATAAAGATGGAGAAGAGAGAAGTTTAAAGATGCTGACCTTCGAGATTAGAGTGACTTGTCTACAGCAAGGAACACTGGCAGCCATAGATGAAAGAGTCAAGGAGGCCTGACTAGAGCCTCAAAGGTAGCATGGCTCTTGTCAGAACCTGGATTTTGGCCCAATGATACTAATTTTGGACTTTAGCTGTCTAGAACCTTGAGAGAGTAAATTTCTATTGTTGTAAGCCACCAAACCTACAATAATTTAGTACAACAGGCATTGGAAACTGATACAATTACCTTGCATTTTTTTTCCTCTTTCCACTTGCTACAGCAATTTTTGTGCCTGTCTGGAAACTCTCTTCTCTAACTTGCTAGTTACCATCTTATTTCTCAACTTTAATAAGCACTTGTCCCTTTAAAACCAACATACTTACAATAAACTATAAGTAAGGGCAAATTGGAGAAGTTAATGGCAACCCACTCCAATATCCTTGCCTGCAGAATTACACGGACAGAGGAGCTTGGTGGGCTGTCCAAGGATGTAAAACAGTCCACTGGCTTGCAGAGTTGAACACTGCTGAGTGACTAACACACACACACACACACACACACACACACACACACACACACACACACACGGAAAACAGATGTGATTACATACTTTTTTTATATACAAGTTCTGTGAGTCAGAAAAATTGATAACCTATTCAAGGACCTACAGTTAATGTTGTAACATTCAAATCCAGATTTAGACAACACAAATGATATTATTCTTTGCACTGCAATTACAAAATATCAAAAATTACAACCCATTAAGTCATGACCACACATATTTTCTATAAATGTGTTTATAAATTCTTATCCAGCCAACTAACATACATTATCTCTTATTCTGAGACCTAGATTTAAATACAGTGATGTCATAAGTGATAAAGCTCCACGGATTGCATCCTCAATATGGTCATGAGCAACTTGAACTCCAACATTTGAAGTCTTGAAACATACATAAGTCCATCATCTCTCAGGACATCATATTCACAGGTAAGAATATAGGTTGATGGCAAATTCTGTAGCTGGGAATCATTGTCCAAAAGGGTGATAATATGATATACATAAGTGCTGGTGATGAATAACTAGATCTTCCAAGAACTGGTTTAGTATAAATATGGCCCTCTCTATACTTCTTGGGTAAGAGAGTACTCCAGTTAACAAACTTGAACGAACGTCTTTATTCCAGAGGCATATGTCGGTTTCTTCTCATTGCCTGGGGAAATATTTCATTCTTGGTTAAATGCACACTCACAAGTTTTATGGCTATGTCTCTTGTCAGAACTATACCATGTTCAATTTCTCAGTGAGATGGCGAATAAGAATCAATTACCTGTGAGAAAGGGGAAAGCAAAGCTTGTATCTTGATTTTATGTTTTATTTCAAGATCATTTTGCACCTGAAAAAAAAAGATAGTATCCTATAATGCAAAGACTTCTGAAACACCAGGAGAAGGAAAATTAATTTTAATAATTTATGCAGTCTTGAGATAAACAAGTCTATGTAAATTGATGGATGTCACAATTATTTTCACAATACTTATGTCTTTCAGTGATATGAAAAAAAAGTGTCAAACTTATTTCAGTAGTAAAGATTTAAAAGTTTTCATGGTGTGGGTGAGACTGATAGAGATACAAACTTCCAGTTATAAAATAAATGTCTCATATGTAATATATAACATGGTGACTATAGCTAATAATACTATGTCATATATTTAAACATTGATAAGACAGTAAATCTTGAAAGGTCTCATCACAAGAAAAAAGTTCTAAATACATGTGGTGATGGATATTAACTAGATTTATTGTGGTGGTCTTTTCATTTTATATATACATATGTATATAATTTTTATACCATACACCTGTAGCTGATATACTGTTATATGTCAGTTACATCTCAATACACATTTTTCTAAAGTCATATGGCAGAAGGTGCACTATTTGTCTATACCCAAGAAAAGCTGGGGAAACTGGAGCCTCAGCCTCAGTGAGGTTCTCAATCTGAGATGTTGACAAAGTATCAGTAACCTGGCTCCGTTACCACAGTAACAGCAAAAACTATTGCTTAGATTTGTGTTAGCAAATTGGTGTCTTATAATCAGTTGCGTCAGTACATAAAATGAGGTCAGCACAGTGGGCAAGGGGGAAAATAAAGAATGAGAGGGAGAGATAGAGAGGAGAAAGGAAGGTACCTACGTGTATGGTGTTTTTGTCAAAAATCACCAATAGAAATTACCTAAATAAGACATTCCTACAGAAAATTGACAGTATATATAAGTTTGTAAAAATTCTTGGCTGAAAGTAACCAAAGTGAATAGAAGAAATCAATGTAACTATTAAAATAATCTTATTTCATTTTAAAATTAAAGATAAATGTTTATGTATTTAAAATAAATATTAAAAATTAAAATATTCTAAAATATTCCTAAAATTTAACATAATGTTATTTAGCTAATAAGAAAAGTTCCCAACATCATGCCATAAATTTTTAAGAAATATTATCCAAATGTAGAAGTACCGAGACAAAAAATAAACAGAAGCCAATCAATAGGAACTTAGCTTGTGAAAAAATAGTGACGTGTTTGTGAAACAAAGGGATAAAATTACAAAAAACATCTTGATGACCTTCACACAGTTTTACGTGCAAGGGAAAGATGTGGAATAATGGACAAGGATTTTCCTTTCCAGAGGTAGTGGGTATCCTGAAGTCTCATCTGTGACCCTGCAGACTATCATAGAGAACCTCAGGATAATGTCCAGGGAACAAGTGTCTCAGCCGAAGTGTGGCATCTGAGACAGTGGCATCTGGACAAATGAAAAAACCTGCTACTGCTCCAGGTCAAAGCTCAGGACAGAAGGATGTATCTCTGGTCAACCTCTCACCACAGTGTCTAGCTGAACCTAATGGAGGGAATACATTGAAATTCAAGAGGCCCACCAGAAAGGGAAATGCACCTCCATAAGGCATGCTCAGGGTGCTAGACATTTCACAAGTATATAATAAAACTGAGCCAAGATAAAGACCCCTGACAGAAACTCCCCTAGATCCAAAGCTCTCCCAAGCACCCTCAGGTAGATGATCTAATGAGCAAAGGCCCACTGCAACTCACCCTCAGTGTCCCACACTTAAGAGACAGGGACCACATGCCCAGGGATGAGGCAAAAAGGAATCTACCAACTCTCTTATCTAGCTCTAACCTTCCTTTCTGTACTGTTGCATGAAATAAATCATTTTCCTATGCATGTGTCACTCTTTGCCACCCCTGCATTCCTATTGTGCCCCTTCTTGCTATTTAATACTTTTTCCTGTCTCTCTCCTGTCCTCCAAAGCTCCTTTCAAAATCAACCATTTTCAAGATATTGGGAGAGCACCTTCTAGTTAGATCCTTCACATTTGGCAGTTCTTCCATAGTCTCAATATCTGTGTTCTCAGTCTCCTGTAAACTTCTCAGATATTTTCTCCACACTTTCTATATACTTAGAACCATATATATGTGACAGATGGGGAGACAGTGGAAGCAGTGGCTGACTTTATTTTGGGGGCTCCGAAATCACTGCAGATGGTGACTGCAGCCATGAAATTAAAAGATGATTACTCCTTGGAAGGAAAGTTATGACCAATCTAGACAGCATATTAAAAAGCAGAGACATTACTTTGCTAACAAAGGTCCGTCTGTTCAAGGCTATGGTTTTTCCAGTGGTCATGTATGGATGTTAGAGTTGGACTCTAAAGGAAGCTGAGCACCAAAGAATTGATGCTTTTGAAATGTGGTGTTGGAGAAGACTCTTGAGAGTCCCTTGGACTGCAAGGAGATCCAATCAGTCCATCCTAAAGCAGATCAGTCTTGGGTGTTCATTGGAAGGACTGATGTTGAAGCTGAAACTCCAATACTTTGGCCTGATGTGAAACTCCAATACTTTTCCTGATGCAAAGAGCTGACTCATTTGAAAAGACCCTGATGTTGGGAAAGATTGAGGGCAGGAGGAGAATGGGATGACAGGATGAGCTGGTTGGATGGCATCACTGACTCAATAGACATGGGTTTGGGTAGACTCCAGCAGTTGGTGATGGACAAGGGAGGCCTGGTGTGCTGCGGTTCATGGGGTCTCAAAGAGTCAGACATGACTGAGCAACTGAACTGAACTGATGCATGTAAACATCTGATTGAAGTAGACTTCTCTTTCTCTCAACACCTCTAAATTCCAAACACTTTTACCTCTTTCAAGCCAATGAACAAGTTTTCCCTCCTTATAAAAATGTACATAGTAATCTTTCTATTGGATTTCAAATTCCACAAACACTGGCTCAATACTTGCTATTATTTTATTTCCCATTGGGTCTAAGATAGTAAAATGCTCAATACAGTTTGAAAAAATAATAGAAAATGAATGAATAAATATTGCTGTTCATTTTATAATTTTGTTAAGAGGACACTATTCTTGGGACCAGGAATCACAGGATATAAAAAGCAGTAACAGGCATATAAGTAGATCCCCAAAATAACACTGAATTATTGAACTATCTATAGCTTAGTTCATCCCTTCTAAAGCCACCTGGATTCAAAGACAACCAGTTAATCAGAATGCAAAGGTACAAATAAACATTAATCTTGAACCATAAATATTAATGCTGAAAAAGCCCTGAATGGAACACACTATAAAATGGACATGAATATCACATAAATGGATATGTATTCCTCATTTTGTGGTCAACTTATATGTACCTGAATGCAAAAAATAAGTAAGACATTCATCTCAAGATGTCACTACTTTGGAGAAACAAGAATGAAAGTACAAAGTCAAGAAAGTTGAAAAACATACCCAGCTCATAGCAATATTCTTGAGGATTAGACATCAGTAACTGTATTTAAATTGTCCGTTTCACTTTTTATTACTTTTTCAGTAAAACAAAGACCTTTGGGTAACTCAGTAATTAAATGATTATGGAAGATGTTCAACAAAGCCCATTCTTAATCTTTTTCAATAAGAGTACAAGGGGTTTGATATTAAACCTTATATATTTAAACAGCATTAATCCTAAATTTAGGCTACTCAATGGAAAATTATCCTATATAAATTATTCACTCTGTCCCTTATTTATTAAATTACCTACTTTGAATCCCTAATTTTTCAAGTTATAGGCCTTGTCACTAATACTATGTTATTGTGAGAGTAGTTTATTAACATCATGTTAATAATCAAGGAGATCAAGGAGATCATCCTTGAACTCGATATTTGAGAGCAAGATTTGGGACCAGTTCATGAAAGGCATCTATATTATGGTTTAAAGCTTGTTGTAACATGTACACTCCTACATCAATTTCTTTGTTCACAACCA
Organism: Dama dama; assembly: GCF_033118175.1. Taxonomy (NCBI): domain Eukaryota; kingdom Metazoa; phylum Chordata; class Mammalia; order Artiodactyla; family Cervidae; genus Dama; species Dama dama. The sequence continues at coordinate 5,865,686 of NC_083699.1, read as the reverse complement.
ATCCCCAGGAGTTGGGAGTCATAGCTGAGGACTGATTGGTCACAGAGTCAGAGAAGAGATGATGCTCCATGACTTTCTACCATGCCCAGAGAGGCCTGCATCGGTCCACCAATTCAGCTACTTTGAAGCCCACTCAAAGCAGTTGTCTGTGTCATGAACAACTATGCCTGGTATAAAGCCTGCTCCAGGCTGCTTGAAGCATTATCAAGTCCTCTTCTACCTGCCAAATGTCCTGAGACCAAATATCTAGAGCATGGTGCCTTCCTGGAGAGTGGTAGGTTCCTCCTTCCAATGGACTATACTGCAGTCCTTGCACTGAATCCCTCATTATCCACTGCCTCTCACCACTCACTGGCTCACAAGGGTCCCTTCCAAACTTAGACTCCTGGTTTGGGGGTGTGTTATCCATCCAAAGCCCTACACACCCACAGCAGCTTACCCACTGCCTGTCATTTGTAGAAAAATCAGTTCAGTTCAGTTGCTCAGTGGTGTCAGACTTTTTGCAACCCCATGGACCGCAGCATGCCAGGCTTCCCTGTCCATCACCAGCTCCCAGAGCTTGCGCAAACTCATGTCCTTGAGTTGGTGATGCCATTCAGCCATCTCATCCTCATAGAGAATGGATGTGTGCAAGATGTTAACTTATTTATGGTGTTCCTACATTGCTAGCAATGTCTTTGTACTCACACAGCCCAGCAAATCTGTAATTTTTCAACCTTGAACCCTCAGCTTTTATCACCCTCCTTTCCCCACCCCACCAACTAATTTCCTCTCCACTGACCTAACTCCACCCCCCACACCGCACCCAATTTTACAAAAACACAGGTAGTCAGTGAGTATCTGGATGTACTATGGATGACCATGAAGGAATTCCAATATGAAAGGCCTTTTGGTCTCATTCTAGGACACGTGTAACAACCATACTGGAAGCTGGAGAAATCCCACACCAGGCCTGCTGTAGTCTAAATGTTATCTAAATGTGCCTCCATTATTCATATATTAAAAATCTAATGACCAAGGTGATGGTCTTAGTAAGAAGGCATTTGAGAATTGATTTGGTCATGACATGAAACCCTGGTAAATGGGATTAATTCCCTTCTAAAAGAGGCCTCAAATGGCTAGCTCTCCCCTTCCATCATGTAAGGATGCAGTGAAAAGCCTGTGAGCTGGGAGAGGGCCCCAGTTCAACTTCCAGAACTGTGAGAAATAAGTTTCTGTTATTTATAAGCAACCTAGACACTGGTATTATATACAGCAGCTCAAACAGACTAAGATGGGGCCCTTTGAAGAACCCAACTTAACTCTCCTCTTTATGGATTCATCCCATCCTTTCCTGTTTCTTATTATCCCCTCAAGAATGCCACCTCCCATTATGTTCTAAAAGTAGGACAGTGCAACACAGCATATGACCTAAAAGTGCCAGATTCACAGTGACCCATGCCCAGGTGCAATACCCAGTCAGTTGGGAAAGAGGAGCTTGAAATCAGTGCTACTTCAAGCTTAAGATTTTTGTATCTGCGTTTGAGTCCTGGGCAAGTTACTTAACCTGTAAATGCTCAGTTTCTTGATCTTTGAAACTGATGTAATAATAGTAAGTGTGGCATATGGTTTTTGCCAGGGTGAGATAAAGCATTCATAGTACAGCTTCTGGCATACAGAAGACACTCCGTAAATACTGACTATATTTCTTATTGCCATTGAAATAAATGTTGAAGGAACCCAACAGCTTATCTTTGGAACGCTTCAGAAAATATTTGTTGATCTTCCAGCAGGCAAACCATAGGAAATGATGGCTTAGCTCCATTTTTGATTGAAGATACAGAGGTACTGTCTGAACTGGACAAACATCTTAATAACTCCTACAGAAACCATGGATCAAACCACAAAAGGCTTCTGAAAAATATATGCTCCCCCAACCCTATGTAAGTATCACTATATGATGGAGCAGCGTTGTCATGCACTGCTTCTTTTTACCATTTCAATGACTTGCTCAATCTGGTCTGTTACCCAGTTCTCTCCTATTGTTATTTCCCTTATTTCTCTAAAATACACATTTTTGACAAGCCCCACCTCCACTTTTAAATAGAATCCTAGCTCCCAGAAGTTCACTTTGGATCCAAGCTATCTACTCTTTGAGAAGTCATGATTACTAATATTCAATGTATATTTATTCCAAGCAAGACATTCTGGTTACTGCTTTATATTGAATTTCCTCTCGTATATATCATAAAACTCTCAAATCTACTTCCTCTACTCATCTTTATTCATTATTCCCCAAATCCGATACTATAGTTCCCCAGACCTGTCAATTCCACTTCTTTTTATTTCACTAATCATCCACTTTTCTCCATTCTCACTGCCACTCTCTTAATCCATGACACTCTATTTGTTGCTCAAAGTACTGAAATTCTTTCCCTACTCCCTCCTTTTCCACTTTCCAATTTACTCTCCATTTTTTTAACAAAAGTTTCTTTGATTTTTATTATTTTTTGATGTGGACCATTTTTAAAGTCTTTATTGAATTTATTACAATATTGCTTCTGTTTTATGTTTTGGGTTTTTGGAACCTGCATTAAAAAGTGAAGTGTTAGCCACTGGACTGCCCGGGATGTCCCAACATCAGTCATTTTTACATAAGAATGTGATTGAAACTTTTCAATAACTTCTTTGTCCCCTTGGAGTCAAGGAATCATATCTCACAAGGTCCTTTCGTGATTTGCCCCACCAGTCTTTCTAACCTCATCACTCACTATACTTTCCTCATTTCCTCTGATATAACATCTATGGACTTCTTTCATTTGTTTGGATCAGAAGCCAAGGAAGGAAACAAACAATGACAACCTGCACAGGGAGAGACAAAGAGAATCTACACACAGTCTTTTGGGCAAGTAAGAGACCGTGAGGTGAACTGAGAGATTAGCATTTAAACATATACATTACCATATGTAAAACAGATAGCTTGTGGGAAGTTGCAGTATAACACCACAAGCTCAACCAGGCGCTCTGTGACAAGAGCTCTAATTTTTTTCTACAAAGACATTGAGGATTAACTGTAAGATTGTTTTCTATTACACAATGGGACAGCTTAAGTAAAGTAGCTAACCAGGTACAACAAGTTGAAGAGAGGAGGAGTTTAAACCCTGGGATATTCTGAAGAGTGGAGAGAGAAGACAGGTATGCTGCCAGACTTCAGAAATATACAGATTTTTTAAAAAATTATTATCCCAGTTTTCAAAACACTTAGAATCTAATTGGGGATATACACATGCAACAGATCATAAGACAATCCCTATACTGTAACTGTGGAGATGCAGGTTTGATCCCTGGGTCTGAAGATCTCCTGGAGAAGGAAATGACAATCCACTCCAGTATTCTTGCCTGGAGAATTTTATGGACAGAGGAGCCTGTCAAGCTACTCCCATGATGACCTGGGGAGTTCATCTTTCAGTGTTCTATCTTTTTGCCTTTTCATACTGTTCATGGGGTTCTCAAGGCCAGAATACTGAAGTGGTTTGCCATTCCCTTTTCCAGTTGACCACATTTTGTCAGAACTGTCCACCATGACCCATCCATCTTGGGTGACCCTACATGGCATGGCTTAGTTTCGCTGAGTTAGACAAGGCTTGGATGTGGAATATCTCTTCACAGCTGCTCCAGCAAAGTGCAACCGCTGCTCCTTACCTTGGACGTGTGGTAGGTCCTCATGGCCGCTGCTACTGACCTTGGACGCGGGGTGTCTCCTCTTGGCCGCTCACTGCTCCAGTGCCATGCAGCCATGTTTGTTCCTATTGTCACTTTATTAATTGTTTGGGTTTGTTTTTTAGGTCTTTTTTATTCCCTTCCCCTTTTGTTCTCTTGTATTTTCTGCCTAGAGAAGTTCATTTAGCAATTGTTATAGAGCTGACTTGGTGGTACTGGATTCTCTTAGCTCTTGCTTGTCTGTAAAGCACTTGATTTCTCCATGGAATCTGAATGAGACACTTGCTGGGTAGAGTATTCTTGGTTGTAGGTTTTTCCTCTCATCACTTTAAATGTATTGTGCCTCTCTCTTCTGCCCTGAAGAGTCTCTGCTAAAAAATCAGCTGATAATATTATGGGAGAGTTCTGACAAAACATGATCTACTAGAAGAGGGAATGGCAAACCACCCCCAGAATACTTGCCTTAAGAACCTGATGAACTGTATAAAAAGACAAAAAGATATGACACTGAAAGATGAGTCCCCCAGGGCTGAAGATATCCAATATGCTGCTGGGGAAGAGTGGAGGAGAACTACTAATAATAGCCCCAGAAAAATAAAGCAACTGGGCCAAGGTGGAAACAATATTCAGTTGTGGATGTGTCTGGGGATGAAAGAAAAAACCAATGCTGAAAAGAAAAAAAAACCACAGTATTGCATAGGAACCTGGAATTTTAGGTCCATGAATCAAGGTAACTTTAGCGTGGTTCAAGCAGGAGATGGTAAGAATAAACATCAAAGTTTTAGAAATCAGTGAACTAAAATGGACAGGGATGGGCAAATTTAATTCAGATGACCATTATAACTACTATGGGCAAGAATCCCATAGAAGAAATATAGTAGCCTTCATAATTAACAAAAGAGTCCAAAAGGCAATACTTGGGTGCAACCTCGAAAATGACAAAATGATCCCAGTTTGTTTCCAAGGAAAGCCATTCAACATCACAGTAATTCAAGTCTATTCCCCTACCACCAGTGCTGAAGAAGCTGAAGTTGATTAGTCCTATGAAGACTTAGAAGACCTAGAACTAACACCAAAAAAAGATGTTCTATTCATCACTGGGGATTGGAATGCAGAAATGAGAAGTCAAGAGATACCTGGAGTAACAGGCAAGTTTGACCTTGGAGAACAAAATGAAGCAGGACAAAGGCTAACTGAATTCTGCCAAGAGAATGCACTGGTCATAGCAAATACCCTTTTGCAACAACATGAGATAACTTTACACATAGACATCACCAAATGGTCAATACCTAAATCAAATTGATTGCATTCTTTGTAGCCAAAGATGGAGAAGCTGTATACAGTCAGAAAAAATAAGACCTGGAGCTGACTGTGGCTCAGATAATCAGCTCCTTATAGGAAAATTCAGGCTTAAACTAAAGAAGTGGGGAAAAGCACTAGGCCAGCCAAATACAACTTAAATCAAATCCCCCTATGAACATGCAGTGGAGGTAATGAATACATTCAAGGGATTAGATCTAGTTAACAGTGTGCCTGAATAACTATGGATGGAAGTCTGTAATATTGTACAGGAAGCGGCAAACAAAACCATCCCAAGGAAAAAGAAAAGCAAGAAGGCAAAGTGATTATCTGAGGAGGCTTTATGAACAGCTGAAGAAAGAAGAGAAGCAAAAAGCAAGGCAGAAAGGGGAAAGTACATCCAGCTAAACACAGAGTTCCAAAGAATAGCAGAGAGAGACAAGAAGGGCTTCTTCAATGAACAGCACATAAAACTAAAAACAACAGAAGGGGAAAGACTAGAGATCTCTTTTGGAAAATTGGAGATATCAAGGGAGCATTTCACCCAAAGATGGGCACAATAAAGGACAGAAACAGTAGAGAGAACTAGTTGGCACTGAAGAGATTAAGAAGAGATGGAAAGAATACATGGAAGAACTGTACAAAAAAGATCTTAATGAACTGGATGGTGTGGTCAGTTGCCCAGAGCCAGACATTCTGGAGTGCAAAGTCAAGCAGGCCTTAGGGAGCACTGCTGTTAATAAAACTAGTGGATGCAATGGAATTCTAGTAGAACTATTCAAAGTCCTAAAGGAGGATGCCGTCAAGGTGTTGCGTTCAACTTGTTAGCAAATCTGGAAGACCACAGGACTGGAAAAGGTCAATCTCTATCCCAATTCCCAAGAAGGATAGTACCAAAGAATGTGCTAACCATCAGATAACTGGATTCATATCCAGTGCTAACAAGGTCATTCTTAAAATCTTGCATGCTGGGCTTCAGCATTATACAAACCAAAAAGTTCCAGAAGTCCAAGCTGGGTTTAGAAAAGGAAAAGGAACCAGAGATCAAATTGCCAACATTCTCTGGATCATAGAGAAAGCAAAGGAATTCCCGAAAAACATCTACCTCTGTTTCATTGACTATGCTAAAACCCTTGACTGTGTAGATCATAACAAACTGTGGAAAGTTCTTAAAGAACTGGGCATATCAAACCACCCTACCTGTCTCCTGAGAAATCTGTATGCAGGTCAAGAAGCAATAGTTTGAGCCCTGTATGGAACAATTCATTGGTTCAAAATTGAGAAAGGAGTATAACAGGGCTATCTGCTGTTACCCTGTTTGTTTAAAGTATACGCTGAGCACATCATGAGAAATGCTGGGCTGGATGAGTTATGAGCTGGAATCAAGATAGGTGGGAGAAACATCAATAACGTCAGATATGCAGATGACACCACTCTAATGGCAGAAAGTGAAGAGGAACTAAAGACCCTGTTGATGAGGGTGAAGGAGGAGAGGGGAAGAGCTGGCTTAAAGCTAAATATTAAAAAAAAAAAAAAAAAAAAAACTAAGATCATGGCATCTGGCCCCATTATTTTATGGTAAATAGAGGGGGAAAATGTGGAAGTAGTGACAGATTTCCATTTCTTGAGTTCTAAGATCACTGTGGATGGTGACTGCAGCCATGAAACCAGAAGACAATTGCTTCTTGGCAGGAAACTACGACAAGCCTAGATAGTGTGTTGAAAAGCAGAGACATTACTATGCCAACAAAGGTCCACATGGTCAAGGCTATGGTCTTCCCAATGGTCATGTATGGTTGTGAGAGCTGGACTGAAAAGAAGCCAGAACTCTTGATGCCATCAAACTCTGGTGCTGGAGAAGACTCCTGGAAGTCCCTTGTACAGCAAAGAGATCAAACTAGTCAATCTTAAGGGAAATTAACCTTGAATAGTCATTGGAAGACCTGCCGACTCATTGGAAAAGCCTTAATGCTGGGAAAGATTGAGGGCAGAAGAAGGGGGCATCAGAGGATGAGATGGCTGGATGGCATCACCAAGGCAATGGACATGAACTTGGGCAAACTTCAGGAGATGGTTAGGGACAGGGAAGCCTGGCGTGCTGCAGTCCATGGGGTTGCAAACAGTCAGACACGACTGGGCAACTAAACAATAACAACCTTATGGGGGTTCCATTGTATATTAATTGCTGCCTTTCTCTTGTAGCTTTTAGTATTTTTTTTTTCCTTCTTATTTAATTTTTGATAGTTTGGTTAATATGTGTCAGTGTTTTCATCCTTGGGTTTATCCTGTATGAGACTCTATGTACTTACTGGATTTGAGTGACTATTTCCTTTCTTATGTTAGGGAAGTTTTTGATTATAGTCTCTTCAAATATTTTCTCAGGCCCTTTCTCTCTTTCTTCTTCTGAGAAAAAAAAGTGTGTTTAATGTTGTCCTAGAGATCTGAGACTGTCCTCATTTCTTTTCATTCTTTTTATTTATTCTGTTCCTTGACAGAGATTTCCACCATTGTGTCTTCCAGGTCATTTATCCATTCTTCTATCTCAGTTATTCTGCTACTGATTCCTTCTAGAGTACTTTTCATTTCAGTTATTGTATTGTTCATCTGTTTGTTCTTTAGTTCTTCTAAGTCTTTGCTAAACTTTTCTTGTATCTTCTTGACCTGTGCCTCCATTCTTTTCCTGAGATCTTGGATCATATTTACTATCATTACTCTGAATCTTTCTCAGGTAGATTGCCTATCTCCCCTTCATTTAGTTGTTATTGTTGGTTTTTATTTTCCTCCTTTGTCTGGGACATATTTCTTTGTCACCTCATTTTGTTAAACTTATTGAGTTTGTGGTCACCTTTCTGCAGGCTGCACTATTATAGTTCCTCTTGTTTCTGGTGTCTGATCCCTGGTGTGTGAGGTTGATCCAGATGTTTGTGCCACTGTCCTCTTAATAGGGGGGTTGATTAGTGCTATAGTGACCAGAGCCTGCCCTGGATATTGAGCATGGCCTCCCATTTGCTCTTTGCTTGTCACTGCCCTGCCAGGAGTGAGGTCTGCTCCCTAGTTGTTGTAGTAGAGGCCCCTGATCTGTTTCTTAGCTGTCATTTTTATCTGTGGCACAAGGAGTATTGTATTAGAGCACTCCCCCTGGGAGAGAAGCCACTGAATATTCCTCCTCTGGAGCCGTTCGTTTGTGAATGTCCTCTGCCGTGTTCCCTTTTGGTCTTGTGTGGGCTCACAAAGGACACTGCTGCTGGCATTGCTCTGTCTCACCTTACCTGTGGGGATGCCTGAATTTGGCCCTGGTGAATCTCGGGTGTTGTTTTCACCAGGACACTGGCACAGATCCACTGAGATCAGGACCCAGGACTTCAGTGGTCATGCACTGGGACCAGCGATGGAAGCAGCTCCGATTCTGGCCTGACCTAATCTCTATGTGTGCATGCCCACAAAGCCCACAGCTGCTAAAGTCAGACCTATTCCAGCTCCGAAGGTATTTATTCTTTCAGATCTTTTGTAACCACTGAATTTAGGAAGCCATCAAAGGAGGTTCATGCAGCTACAAGGAGAGATTTCAACTCCTCTTCCTCAGTCACACAGCCATTGGGGCTCAGCTATGGTTTCAATGCCTCCTAGTTGGAGGAGCTATCCATTTCCTCCTGGGATAGCAGGGTGCATCCCAGGACCCACTGACAGATTTCCTAATAGTGAGAGCCTTCCTCACAAATCTGGGAAAATGGGGCAGGTCCCAGCACTCACTGATGGACTTAGTAGGGGAAATCTCCCAGGACTGGAGGGCAAGTCCCAGCACCTACTGGTAGATGCCCTAGTCACAGATGTTTCCTTGCCATTTGAGGACAGTGCAGGCAAATCCTAGGACCCACTGGTGGAATTCCTAGAGGCCAGAGCTGTCAGCTCCTTGCTGGGCCAGCGTGGGCAGGTCCTATGGCCTGTTGGTGGAATTACTAGTTTGGGAAGCTCTCTGTGCCTGTTTGAGTCAGTGGAGGGGGTGGTCCTGGGGCCCACTGGCAAAATTTGAAATTTGTAGTGGTAGGAATTGCCCATACCCTTCTGGGTCCACAGATGCAGAGCCTGGCATCTGCCTGTGGTCTGGAAGAGGTGGCCAGTGCCCATCTTTGGAGCCCAGGACGGCAGTGGCGACTTGTGCCCATCCCCAGAGCTCCTGTGGGAGGTGCTTGGAGCCTGAGGGCTCTCATGGGGAAAGACACTTTCACAGCGGTCCCACCCCTCTCCTTGGGCATCTCCCAATAATGGTGCCTCACCGCTCTGGCAGGCCCAGGCTTCTTCCTAGTACACCCTCAGTTGCTACAGCCTGAACTTTTCAGCTGTTTCCACATCCAACCCTGGTCCTCTCCCTGGGACTGAGCTCTTGAATCTGAGCGTCAGCATGCACCTCTCACCCCTACCAGCAGAGGACTGTCTAGGTTGTGGGGACCCTCTGGACAAGTTACTCTCTGTTATGCCTTCCACAGATGGATTGCTGCTCTCTCCGCTTAGGCTCTGAAATTTCCCATCTGTCCAGGCTGATCTCCTCGCTGATAAGAAACTTCCAGAGTTGTGGGAACCTTTCCTTCTTCACGGCTGCCTCCCTTGGGCACAGGACTGATTCCTTCTTTTTCTTCTTCCTTTTGTTCTTTCCTGATTACATGGAAGTTTCCTTGTCTTTTCAGAGATCTGAGGTCTGTCAATTCTCAGTAGCTTTTCTGTGTGAATCTTTCCACTTGTATTTTCAATGTTTCTGTGGGAGGAGGTGATTTGACTTCCTACGCCTCTGCCATCTTGATTCTCCCCCTCTCCTAAAGCTCTTTAATTGGCTCACTGATACCACTCTACAACTACAGATATAATTCACCTAGCAAATTTTTCTGATGCTTTAAAGAGTTGAGAACTTCACTCTCATCTTGTCCTTCTTTCCACTAAAGGAAAAAGAATGTACTTTAATACAAAACTGATCTTCTGTGTTGCCTAGAATAAAGAGATCTTCTTTCTTCTGTATCATCTGTGTGTTCCTTTAGGTTATCTGGGTCTAGTATACTATGGCCTTTGAAATATTTTACAACTATGCATTGTCTACATTAAGCACACCCTCTATTGCTCATTGTCTTTGACCTCTTTTTATTATATTGGTCCTCTGAATTATCTTTTGTATAACAGTGGCTTGGTTATCTTACTGAATGAATTGAATTAAAATATAGTCTTTAACATATCTGTATTTTTATATCTGCATGAGTCATAAATTTTATATCTGCATGAGTCATAAATTTTTCATAGTTTAAAAATTGTCCTCAATGCCACAGACCTTCCTCTCCTCGTGTGTTAGTCACTGTAGTATTTACATATCAACTTGCTGGTTTGTAATACTGACCTAACATATAAGCTTTAACATAAGCTTTAACATATAAGCTATAAGCTTTATGTTAAGTTTTATGATTAATGTAATTAATGATGTTTACAGAATGAATCTTGAACCACAAAAATTAGCATGATTCCAATGATTAATTCAGGCAAGCAAATTTTTTTCATCTGATTTAAGACAATATCTTTGAAAGTGTCTCTCTTTTATAAAAAACACAACTAGATGGTTGTTGAATAAGATGTTATTTCATACATGGGATGAGACAACAAATACCAGTGAAAAACAGAATAGTCTGTACTTGTGGGTCCTGATATAATAGTTCAGTGTTTGGATTTCAGGGAAGAGTTTAACATGGTAGAATATGTTAAGAGATTGGATAACAGATTAGGTGCTGAGATGACCAAAAAGCAAATAATGAAGCTGCAGACTCAAGCAATGTGTTTGGGGATTAGATTATCAAACAAATGAGCAAATACAATTACACTTATACAGCACCAAATTTACTCAGTTTAAAAAAAGACACAGAACAATAGCATGCAAAGAGTAGCATCACAGGGACTTCAGAAAAGGAGACACTATTTATGACATGTCCTAATGGGAATGGATTTTATTCATGAGGTTCACCTAGACTAACATGAGTGTGGGCCCCATCATCACGGGAGAGTCCATAGGTTCAGATATCATCAGCTTAAATATCTTTCTAGTTATATAGCTCCCTGTAAAGATAAATGTATCAGTCCAGAAGTTCAAAATAATAGAATACCCAATACTTACTGCAATGTACAGTTGGTGAGGGGACATCTTGGATAATCAGCATGTAGAAATCAGTGGAGTAACTCATCTATCTTCTGGGTTGATGTTTCTAAACATTTGAGTATGGGCTAAAATTTTAGGCTTTTGAAAGGATTTACAGTTCAGATGTTGGCCTTTTCCCTCTATCAGCAAAGAAGGCTAGCGATACGTCTGAAAGCAGATTTTGTGTGAGTGAAAGAAAACTAATGATTTATACAGAGAGGGTAAAACTAATGTATGGGCCACTAAATGATAAAAAGGCTTGAAAGGTATTGCTTCCCAATCCCATCTAAAAGCCATTGCAATTTTCCTTTCTTAAAATTACTTCTCACTCACCATTACCATTCATGTCACTACTAGGAAACTATCATGTGTATGTTGCCTATAATCATACTTATTTTTATACTTTACTATGAAATTTGTGAATATTTAATATGTATCACTCTGAATAAATTACATTTATTGGGATAAATATGGTATAGTCTCCTTTTTAGCAAGATCTAATATTAGGGAAATTAAGTTTTTTCAAAGATACACAATAATTTTGCTTTGATTTAAACCTTGATTGATCAAAACTAACATCATACTGTCACTTAAATTCACAAATCTCAAAACATAGCCTTTGGACTATAACACCGATTAGCTAGTTAGTTATATGTACTACTTACAGATTTTCTTCTAGCCAATTAATATACTTATCTTTTATTCTAATGCCTAGTTGTAAGTACATTGGCGAGGTCATGAATGATAAAGCTCCATGGATTCCATCCTCCATATGGTCATGAGAAACTTTAACTCCAACATTTTGAAGTCGTGAGACATACATAAGTCCATCATCTCTTAGAACATCATGTTGACAGGTGAGGATATAAGTTAAGGGCAGATTTTGCAACTGGGAATCATTGACTGCCAAGGGTGATAACCTACTATCCAAAAGTATTGAATACGAAGGGTTAAGTCTTCCAAGAATTGGTTCAGTATATACATGGTTTTTCTTGTACTTCTCAGGAAGGAAGGTGCTCCAGTTAACCAACTTGAACAGATGCATTGATCCATGAGGCATGTGTTGATTTTTCATCATTGCCTGGGCGAGTGCTTTATCCTGGGTCAAATGTAGGCTTCCAAGTCTGATTGCCAGTTTCATTGACAGAAGTGGACCATGCTCAAATTCTTGGTGAGATGGCAAGGACAAATCAATTAGCTGTAAGCCAGGGTAGATTAAAGCTTGTGCTTTCAATTTATTTTTGAATTCTGGATCATTCTGTATCTGAAAAAAGACGCAGTAAAATGTGAATGAGTCCAAGCCTAGGAGTAGGAGGCTTTCCTCCAGTCACATCAGCTCTTACGTAAATAATTACAAGAATGATATAGTACCTCATAGTTGCACATTGAGTGCTTTAAAAAGTGTCATCCCACTTTCATCAATAATGATTCACACACAGGTTTACTCACATATGACAACCAAATAAAAAAAAATAATTATGTAATTCCTGTGAATAAGCAGTCTATACTGAAAAATCTGACCTACAGTAACCTGAGAAGAAATAATGAATGTAATAATAGATACCATTACTCAAACTCACATATTAACTAAATTCAAATGGAGTTCAATCAAGTTAAAAAAAAATATTCCTAACATACAATTTGTCTTTTGGAGAAGACAGTATAGTGGCACTAGTGGTAAAGAATCTGTCTGCAGTGCAGGAGACACAAGAGACATGGGCTTGATCTCTAGGTCAGGAAGATCCCCTGGAGTAGGAAATGGCAACCCACCCCAGTATTCTTGCCTGGAAACTTCCATGGACAGTGGAAACTAGTGTGTTAGAGTCCATGGGGCCACAAAGAATCAGATATGCCTGAAGTGACTGAGCACACACACGCACAATAAACAACTTGTCTTTTGGAGAAAACCAAAAGACAAAAGTGTAGTGTGGTGGGAAATAAGCATAGTAGTTAATGAAAATTTTAAGGGCAAAAAAAGACATGGAGCATTGTATTTGAAGTTTTTCTTTCTTACAGAAATAAGAAGCATCCTAATATCTCAACTATGGGGTGAGATGAGCCACCATATATTTTCCTTTCCTTTGATTTTACCTCTACACTCTAAAGAAGAAAACTTAAAAGTAATCTGAGGAGCCTAACCCCAGACCAACAGCCTCAATGGTGACATCTATAGAAATGAATATACCAGTTGCCACTACACATGAAAGGCTCAGTCTCTGGAGGGTGTTTCTTAATGCTAACCCCTCCCAGAAGTAGCTGACATACAAAATGAGAATTAATTGAAATTAATCCCAGTAGAACCTCACAAGGAGACGTGATATCCAACCAACTGCAAACTACACACTCAAGGTATAGTGGGAGCACAGTTTCAAAAAGACGATGAAGAAAAACAAATCTGTCTAACAATCTTTCTTATGCCCTTGATCCCTTCCCAGTGTCCTCCATACAGATTATTTTCTAAATCAACTGGCTCATGTCATAAGCAGAGTGGAGGAAACAACAGCAACCTCAAAAACAAAAATGAGGCAGAATGAGAGATCAAAAATGAGAGAAACTCAACCAATACTTTCTCAGGCTAGTAGCAAAGTCATACAAGAGGAGCTAGAAGAGCCTGCTGGTTTTACTGGTAGGTATCCTCCTTCTTATGTTAGTTTTGCTCCATAAAATTTAGTTTTGGGGGTAAAAATTATCTATTGTACTGAATTCATTTTTCAACTATATTAGTTATTGGGAACAACAATTATTTAACTGCACACAGCAATGGTTTTAACATAGACCATTTTCTTTTTTATTACAGTGGTGATTCTTCCTTGCAAGCATGCCATGTGGCCCAAATGTTATCTGCTAACATTCCACTGAAATACATGAACTACAATAGCTAAGGAGAACAAAAAATCCCTTGTCATATTAAACAGTGATTCCTAGACATTGTTCTGTTTCCTTCAAAATTGTTAACTAATTAAAAGCCTTACTTACTACTATATGTCACTTTTCCTCAATGCTGCTAAAGCCTCATTGTCTAATGGTAAAATTATGTAAAAGGACAGGAGGGTTTCTTCTGGTTTTTTTTTTCCCACTTAATAGCTTAAAATATAAAACCATTAAAAATATCCTAACAAAGAAAATGATTATTTTGCATTAGAGTTATAGCATGTGTGTATGTGTTATAAATATATATATAACATATAACACACACAGCTTACCAGTTGAGTCACACCTGCTGCAAGTGTGCCCCCAGAACTATCACCTGAAATACAAACTCGATTGGGGTCCACTCCATATTTTGCAAGGATTTTATCCTGTAGAAAGAATTTGACCACAGAAACAACATCCTCCTGGGTAACAGGAAATGGATATTGAGGAGCTAGTCTAGGGCTTCAGGAAAAAAAGAAAGAAAGAAAGAAAGAGACAAAGCATTTAGGTTTAAACTTCAGTTGCGTATATCCACGTATCTCTCAATTTAACCAGCAGGTCCAGAGTAGAAAATTGGCCCTACTTTCGATCTTTAGTGTCATCAGTCATACCTGGACTTCCTACTAACTTCTGTTTTTAAAGTAAAATGTAGATTCTTGTATAATGTTTTTAAAATATTTGTTCTATAGAAGATGAAAGAGATCAGGATTCTATCTTTATCCTCATAAAATTGTATAGAATTTTTTCAGCAAATGTGCAATCAATAGGGGAGATGATCTCTCTGTAGCATTTATTAGATTCTCAAATGCAGTTGGTAGCAAATATTTTCACAACCATATTAACAGTGTGCACTAGATTTTCAAAGCAGCAAATCTGAGAATGAATGATTTGTAGAGGTCTTATGTTAGAAATTTATTTAAGTAAAAATTCTACAAAATAGTGTGTTCTGTTATCAGAATTTGTATCATAAGCTGAGTACATGAGTATGAGCTTACATATGACCTGAAAACACAATTCAAAATAAATATTTAAATATAGTAAGTGATCTTGCATGACAACTGTAAATGTCATTCTAAGACAAATTAGAGCATCTGTTAATGTATCCACTATATATATATATATATATGTATATATATATATTTTTTAAATTTTTTCTTCTAATATTGAGGTGAACTCTATTGGGCTGTATTATTTCTACCTATAATAGTAACCTTACTTTGCAAAAGAATTGGTGAATTAATAATGTCAGTATCAACCATTAAATGCTGACCTGATGACCCTTGCAATCTTGTCATATTGTAACAATATCTAAAATATCTGAAATGTAGTATAAATTAAGGAAAATAGCATATCAAAAATGTATTGTTACTTTAAATGGTCTTCAGGGTACAAAGAAAGAACAAATATCAGAAGTAACTGATTGAATTCTTAAACTCAGTACAATATGCATCACGATTTTAAAAGCATCTTAAAATAAGAAAGTGGTATATTAGGTTCAATTACAGAGAGAAAGGGAGAGCATCCTAACTACTGTAAACAAGAAGTACCTCTGACATCATCTGACTCTTCTGGTTGCCCTAAGGCAGCATTAGTGAGTAGGACAGCAGTGGTTGCACTTGTATGCTCTATTTAATACCCTTAAGTTCTCAATTAACAAAAATACTACTGTGTTCTCTGTTTGCTTAACTCAAGTCTACTTAACTGATTGGAAAATGGGAAAAAAAAACTTCATTATGAAAGTGAAGTACAGAGAACCCCTGAATAGATTACATAGTACTGGACATATGCTAGTTTTTCTTGTATGTTGTTGGAAAAATCATTAGCACTTAAGTTCTCTCATTTTGAGAATGATTTTAAATTTTCAGACGGTCCCAACATTTGCATCTGATGTTTCTCCAATTAAGAGTATCTATGTAGCCAATATCTTCTAATAAACTATAACGAAAATGAATCTAAAAAAGAATATATATGAGTGTAATTATATCACTTTGCTGTATACTTGAAACTAACACAATATGGTAAAGAATGGCACTTCAGTGAAAAAAAAAATCTATAAAATTAATCTTTTATCACCAACTCAAAAGAAAAAAAACCACAAAACTCAACATCCCAAGTGCATAATGGGTAGCTAAGCGCCTAGACATTTCTAGAAGTACCACAGCTGTGTTGCCAAAGACGTTCAGCCTGTGGTGCCTCTCAGAAGTCTGTGCAATGACAGAGGTTGAAGGGAAACTAGGCACCTTTGAGGAAGATAAGATAATGTAACATTAGCAAAAGCTACTAACATGAATGTAAGATCCCCAGGTTCCAAGTCCTCTGGGAGGCTTGGGTGCCTTCTTTGGAAACCAAAACTATGTCACAAGGGCAAGAATCATAATATTAAAAAAAAATCACGGTCTTACTCCACTGCAACAACAACAGCATCAACTTTGTTTGCCGTCCATCTATTCAGGAGGTCCAAAGGTGTTTGCTCTGAAATGAAGAAATTAATATGAACATCTACCCTGTAAATAAATGGCAATTGAAAACTGACAACACTGTGAAACCTGACAGAAATATGATTAATTGGTGGGATCCTCACACTTCCACGTTTCCTGCTGCCACATGTTAGGATCCAGAGATGAAAGATTTGATGGCTGCCACCAAATGGGGAAGGTCACTGCAGAAGGAAATACATTCAAAGAATCATGAGAATACATACAGAGCTCAGGGAATTAACTGTTAAGTACAACTGAAACAAGTACTGAGAGAGAAGTAGGATATAAAGTGAAACCACATTGGAAAATAGGAATACTGGTACCAGTACTTGGATGCTACACTAAAGATTTCTTTGTCAACAAGGCGATAGATCTTACCAAAGAATTTAGTTATAAAATTTATGACCAGATTTGCATATAACAGAAATTAGAAAAAGGGTGACATAAACAAGGAAATAGTGGTGAGCAAAAAAAAAAAAAAAAAAGGAGAAGCAACAGAAGGAAATAAAAATAATATTTTTTTTAAGTGTGGAGAGAGAGAAAAAGCTATTTAGGAAGACAGGTGGACAGAATTGGTTACTAAACATAGATGCTAAGGTACAATAAGTAATCGATTGCAGTTCTCACACTCATAGAACAGCTGAGGAGCAGTTCCTCTGCTTGTTTTCTTGAAGGTGTTTTTACTTTTGTTGTTTATTTGGGTTTTTTTTTTCCTAGACTATTGGGGTGGGGAGTAGATATGATTCAGGTTGTTTAATCATGTTAACCTTAAATTATCTGTGGTTCCTCCAAATATGCTGGCAAGCTCTGAAGTTCTATACATATTGATCTTAAACTTAGGACCGTGGTTACAGCTGGAGGTATAGCTTTGGAATTCAACAGCATAGGTGTGAGGGGTAGTGCTGAAAAGTGGAAAGGTCTAAATACAAGAGCATGCAGAGTCAAAAACTAATGAAAGGGCTACTGGAGAACACGAACACTTATAAAAATCTAAAAACAGACTAACACATATATATGGAATTTAGAAAGATGGTAACGATAACCCTATATGCAAAACAGAAAAAGAGACACAGATGTACAGAACAGACTTTTGGACTCTGTGGGAGAAGGCGAGGGTGGGATGTTTCGAGGGAACAGCATCGAAACATGTATATTATCTAGGGTGAAACAGATCACCAGCCCAGGCTGGATGCATGAGACAAGTGCTCGAGCCTGGTGCACTGGGAAGACCCAGAGGGATCGGGTGGAGAGGGAGGTGGGAGGGGGGATCAGGATGGGGAATACATGTAAATCCATGGCTGATTCATGTCAATGTATGGCAAAAACCACTACAATATTGTAAAGTAATTAGCCTCCAACTAATAAAAATAAATAGAAAAAAAAATCTAAAAACAGGCCCATTTTGTGCATTTGTTTATATTTGCTTTATTTTAAAGAAAGAGAAACATGTGAAGTTAAGGGGGAGAGGCAAAAATCAAAAGAAGTTTGTTTCATAGAAACCAAAGGAGCAGAGAATTTCAGTGAAGCAAAGAGGAGGGATCATTGTCAAATTACACAATTTAAGAATTCTTAAAGGAGAAATTGGATTCCACAGTGTATAAAAATGAGCCTGAGAAAGATAAGAGAGTGATAAGTGACTATCTAGAGAGAGATATTTGGAAACAAGGAAGATCAAGGTAGAAGATGTTATAACATGTTTAGGTGCCAATAGAGAGGACACATTTATAGATAGAAGAAAAATATTGATTAAAATCCTAACAATAGTAGGAAATATGACCACAGACAAAAAAGAGATTAAATCTTGGCAAAGATAAAAATGCATTTTCTACAATATAAGTAGAAAGAAGTAAAGTTAAGAATTAATACAGTCTATAATTTTTGAGGACATATATGGTTGGCAAGGAGTAAAGAGTGGATGGTTGCTGAATTTGCACAGACATTCTTGATAGATGAGGGAGGATAAGCTGAGAGACTTGAAAGAGCATGAGGTTTTGAAAATGGCATTGATATGAAGGATAGGAACTAAATACACACAAGAGACAACATCTTAAAACCACCTTGAGGGTTCATAGGATGAGACTGCTCACCAGTGGTGGGAGGGTTAAGTCTGTTGATTCTGCTGACAGGCCTTGGTTTGGTTTTTGGTCCCTCCACTTGCTAATAGGACTTGGAACAAGTTACTGAACCATTCTGTAGCTACCTTACCTCTAAAAGCATGATAATAATACATATCCTAATATTGTGAGTATCTATCAAATAAGAGTGGACCACTCACCAAACTACTGTAGCATTTGTGGTTATTTTGAAATGTTAACAGATCATAAAATCAAAATTCTGGATATAATCACTCAGGCTGTGTCTCTTTGATGAAAGGCGTCTTTTCATTTGTTTCTTACATTTTGGAGTTTCTTCAATACAATATCAATCATATTCTGTGCTGTATGGTACATCAATAATATCAATAGTCTAAAAGCAACTGTGTATATATGTGTGTATGTGAGTGTGTGTGTATGTTTGAGCATGTTTGAGTTTGCGTCTGTTTGGGAATGTACATGAGTGTGTAACTGTCTTAGCTATTCCATCATACCTCTTGGAATCATCTCCAAACATTAGACAGAAATATACTTGAGGAGAGGTACTTGATTACTCAGGTGTATTTTATTTTTCAAGTTCAAAAATATGCATTGGATTCTAAGCCTCAATGTGATAAGAATTGATGCATCACTGTCTACAATATGAGTATACATTTGCTACTTGGAAGTTGCAGATATTATCACTTCTGAACAAACATTTAAATCATCTTATTCACTTCTGTTTTTCTGAACCTAAAATCATGTCATCAGGTAATTTCAAACTTAAGCTTTAAGTTTACTACTTGAATCTCCCATTATACATTGTCAGTGTAACTTTATTTGATAATAACTTTTTTAAAGCAAAAATCTCACCTGATATTTTTATGATTTATTTACAAAAAAGTATATGAAGACATATATATGAACCTTGACTGATATAGTTTATCTCTCTGCTAAGTACACTTACTTACAAACATAAATTATATCAACAAAAGTTCTGCCAAATATAATATACAAAAATTATTTTAATATAAATACTTATAATGTGCAACACATACAAACACATATACTCACAAACATTTGCTTATATAAAAAGTACTTACTGTAACTTCCTAAGACAAAGGCACCACCATGAATAAAAATTACAGCTGGTCTCTGGCTTTCTCTCTTCCTCTTCGGCAAGTACAAACGTACTGGAATATCACTAAATGTTGTATCCATCACTGTAACATTTTCATCTGAAATTGGTTGTGTATAGTCCAGTTTTATTATTATGGAAAACAATTCATCAAATCTTTTAAGGCCTATTTTTTCCAATATAGTAGACTGTCAAAACAAACAAAAAAATTAGAACTTTAAATATTTCAGTTTTTAGTAATATCAATACATATAAATATATAATCAAAGAGGAAGAATAAAAGATGAATAATACCATAAAACTACTAGAACTCATCAATGAATTTGGTAAAGTTGCAGGTTGCAAAATTAATACACAGAAATCTGTTTCATTTCTATACACTAACAACAAAAGATCAGAAAGAGAAATTTAAGAAGCAATTTCATTTACTGTTGCATCAAAAAGGATAAAATACCTAAGTATAAACCTACCTAAGAGACAAAAGACCTGTACTCTGAAAGGTATAAGATGCTGATGAAAGAAATCAAAGAAGACACAAACAGATGGAAAGATATACCATGTTTATGGACTGAAAGAATCAATATTGTCAAAATGACTATACTACCCAAGACAAACTACAGATTCAATGCAATCCCTGTCAAATTAACATAGGCATTTTTCAGAGAACTAAAACAAACAAAATCTCAGAATTGTGTAAGGAGACACAAAAGAGCCTGAATAGCCAAAGCAATTATTAAAAAGAAAAACAGAGCTGGAGGAATCAGGCTCCCTAACTAATACTACAGAGCAACAGTCATCAAACAGTGTGGTATTGGTACAAAAAAATAGAAATATAGGTCAATGGAACAGGATAGAAAACCCGGAAATAAACTCATGCACCTATAGTCAATTAATCTATGACAAAGGAGGCAAGACTACATAATGTAGGAAAGACAGTCTGTCAACAAATGGTGCTGGGAAAACTGGACAGCCACATGTAAAGAAATGAAATTAGATCATTCTTTAACTTCATACTGGAGAAGGGAATGGCAATCTACTCCAGTATTCTTGACTGGAGAATCCCATGAACAGAGGAGGAGCCTGGCGGGCCACAGTCCATGGTGTTGCAAAGAGTCAGACACGACTGAATGACTAACACACTAACTCTCTGCACAAAAAATAAGCTCAAAATGGATTAAAGGCCTAAACGTTAGACCAGACACTACAAAACTCTTAGAGGAAAACATAGGCAGAACACTCTCTGACATAAATCACAGCAACATCTTTTTCAATCCATCTCCCAGAATAATAAAAATAAAAGCAAAAATAAACAAATGGTACCTACTCAAAAGCTTTTGCACAGCAAAGGAAACAATAAACAGAAAGACAACCCACAGATTGGGAGGAAATATTTGCAAATGATGTGACTGATAAGGGGTTAGTCTCCAGAATTTACAAACAGCTTATGACACTTAATAGCATCAAAACAACCCAATCAAAAAATGGACAGAAAAAAAAAAAAAAATGGACAGAAGACTTGAGCAGACATTTCTCTAAAGAGGACACACAGATAGCCAACAGGCACAGGAAAAGATGTTCAACAGCACTAGCTATTACAGAAATGCAAATCAAAACTACAATGAAATATCACCTCACATCAGTCAAAATGACTCTCATCAAAAAATCCACAAACAACAAATGCTGGAGAGGATGTGAAGAGAAGGGTACCCTCCTGCACTGTTGGTGGGAATGTAATTGGTAGAGCCACTATTGGAACAATATGGAAGTTCCTTAAAAAACTAAAAGTAGAGCTACCATGTGACCCTGCAATCCCACTCCTGGGCATATATCCAGGAAAGAAAAGGGCCTGAAAAGATACATGCACCTGAGTGTTAATTGCAGCACTGTATACAATAACCAAGACATGAAAACAACCTAGATGTCCATTGACAGGGGAATGGATAAAGAGGTGGTACATGTATACAATTCACTATAGCTCAGTCATTAAAAAGACTGAAATAAGGCCATTTGCAGCAACATGAATGGACCTAGAGAGTGTCATACTGAGTGAACTAAGTCATACAGAGAAAGAGAAATATTATATGACATCCCTTATATGTGGAATCTAAAAAGAAATGAACACATGAACTTACTTACTGAGCAGAAAGAGATTCACAGACTTAGAAAACATACTCACATCTGCCCGAGGGAAGTTAAGAATTTGGGGAAGGTCATGCAATACTGCTATATTTAAAATGGATAACCAACAAAAATCTACTTTATAGCACATGAAACTCGGCTCAACATTATGTTCCAGCCTGGATGGGAGGGGTGTTTGGGGGAGAATGGATACATGTATGTGTATGACTGAGTCCCTTCATTGTTCACCTGGAACTATCACAGCATTGTTCATTGGCTATACCCCAATACAAAATGTTTTTGATATTAAATAAATATAATGATACTGTAGAGGTCTCATTGTACATCCTAACACATATACTATAGGTTCAGTTCAGTTCAGTTCAGCTCAGTCGCTCAGTCGTGTCTGACTCTTTGCGACCCCATGAATAGCAGCACACCAGGCCTCCCTGTCCATAACCAGCTCCCGGAGTTTACTCAAACTCATGCCCATCGAGTTGGTGATGCCATCCAGCCATCTCATCCTCTGTCGGCCCCTTCTCCTCCTGCCCCCAATCCCTCCCAGCATCAGGGTCTTTTCCAATGAGTCAATTCTTCGCATCAGGTGGCCAAAGTACTGGAGTTTCAGCTTCAGCATCAGTCCTTCCAATGAACACCCAGGACGGATCTCCTTTAGGATGGACTGGTTGGATCTCCTTGCAGTCCAAGGGACTTTCAAAAGTCTTCTCCAACACCACAGTTCAAAAGCATCAATTCTTCTGTGCTCAGCTTTCTTCACAGTCCAACTTTCACATCCATACATGACCTCTGGAAAAACCATAGCCTTGACCAGACAGACCTTTGTTGGAAAAGTAATGTCTCTGCTTTTTAATATGCTGTCTAGGTTGGTCATAAATTTCCTTCCAAGGAGTAAGTGTCTTTTAATTTCATAGCTGCAATCACCATCTGCAGTGATTTTGGAGCCCCCCAAAATAAAGTCTGACACTATTTCCACTGTCTCCCCATCTATTTCCCATGAAGTGATGGGACTAGATGCCATGATCTTAGTTTTCTGAATGTTGAGCTTTAAGCCAACTTTTTCACTCTCCTCTTTCACTTTCATCAAGAGGCTTTTTAGTTCATCTTCACTTTCTGCCATAAGGGTGGTGTCATCTGCATATCTGAGGTTATTGATATTTCTTCCGGCAATCTTGATTCCAGCTTGTGCATCTTCCAGCCCAGAGTTTCTCATGAGGCACTCTGCATAGAAGTTAAATAAGCAGGGTGACAATATACAGCCTTGACGTACTCCTTTTCCTATTTGGAACCGGTCTGTTGTTTCATGTCCAGTTCTAACTGTTGCTTCCTGACCTGCATACAGGTTTCTCAAGAAGCAGGTCAGGTGTGGTATTCTCATCTCTTTCAGAAATTTACACAGTTTATTGTGTTCCACACAGCCAAAGGCTTTGGCATAGTCAATAAAGCAGAAATAGATGTTTTTCTGGAACTCTCTTGCTTTTTCGATGATCCAGCAGATGTTGGCAATTAGATCTCTGGTTCCTCTGCCTTTTCTAAAATCAGCTTGAACATCTGGATGTTCATGGTTCACATATTGCTGAAGACTGGCTTGGAGAATTTTGAACATTACTTTACTAGCGTGTGAGACAAGTACAATTGTGCGGTAGTTTGAGCATTCTTTTGGATTGCTTTTCTTAGGGATTGAAATGAAAAAGGACCTTTTGCAGCCCTGTGGCCACTGCTGAGTTTTCCAAATTTGCTGACATATTGAGTGCAGCACTTTCACAGGATCATCTTTCAGGATTTGAAATAGCTCAACTGGAATTCCATCACATCCACTAGCTTTGTTCGTAGTGATGCTTTCTAAGGCCCACTTGACTTCACATTCCAGGATGTCTGGCTCTAGGTGAGTGATCACACCATTGTGATTATCTGGGTCGTGAAGATCTTTTTTGTACAATTCTTCTGTGTATTCTTGCCACTTCTTCTTTTAACATCTTCTGCTTCTGTTAGGTCCATACCATTTCTGTCCTTTGTTGAGCCCATCTTTGCCTGAAATGTTCCCTTAATATCTCTAATTTTCTTGAAGAGATCTCTAGTCTTTCCCATTCTGTTGTTTTCCTCTATTTCTTTGCATTGATCGCTGAGGAAGGCTTTCTTATCTGTCCTGGCTATTCTTTGGAACTCTGCATTCAAATGGGAATATCTTTCCTTTTCTACTTTGCTTTTTGTTTCTCTTCTTTTCACAGCTATTTGTAAGGCTTCTTCAGACAACCATTTTGCCTTTTTGCATTTCTTTTCCATAGGGATGGTCTTGATCCCTGTCTTCTGTACAATGCCATGAAACTCCGTCCATAGTTCATCAGGCTCTCTGTCTATCAGATCTAATCCCTTAAATCTATTTCTCACTTCCACTGTATAGTCATAAGGGATTTGATTTAGGTCATACCTGAATGGCCTAGTGGTTATCCCTACTTTTTTCAGTTTAAGTCTGAATATGGCAATAAGGAGTCATGATCTGAGCCATAGTCTGCTCCTGGTCTTGCTTTTGCTGACTGTATAGAGCTTCTCCATCTTTGGCTGCAAAGAATGTAATCAATCTGATTTCACTGTTGACCATCTGATGATGTCCATGTGTAGTGTCTTCTCTTGTGTTGTTGGAAGAGGGTGTTTGCTATGACTAGTGTGTTCTCTTGGCAAAACTCTATTAGCCTTTGCCCTGCTTCATTATGTACTCCAAGGCCAAATTTCCCTATTACTCCAGGTGTTTCTTGACTTCCTACTTTTGCATTCCAGTCCCCTATAATGGAAAGGACATCTTTTTGGGGGTGTTAGTTCTAAAAGGCCTTGTATGTCTTCATAGACCCATTCAACTTCAGCTTCTTCAGCATTACTGGTTGGGACATAGGCTTGGACTACCGTGATATTGAATGGTTTGCCTTGGAAATGAACAGAGATCATTCTGTCATTTTTGAGACTGCATCCAAGTACTGCATTTCAGACTCTTTTGTTGATCATCATGGCTACTCCATTTCTTCTAAGGGATTCCTGCCCACAGTAGTAGATACAATGGTCATCTGAGTTAAATTCAACCATTCCAGTCCATTTTAGTTCACTGATTCCTAGAATTTGACATTCACTCTTGCCATCTCCTATTTGACCACCTCCAATTTGCCTTGATTCATGGACCTAACATTCCAGGTTCCTATGCAATATTGCTCTTTACAGCATCAGACCTTGCTTCTATCACCAGTCACATCCACAACTGGGTATTGTTTTTGCTTTGGCTCCATCCCTTCATTTTTTTTGGAGTTATTTCTCCACTGATCTCCAGTAGCATATTTGGCACCTACCAACCTTGGGAGTTCCTATTTCAGTATCCTATCATTTTGCCTTTTTATACTGTTCAAGGGGTTCTCAAGGCAAGAATATTGAAGTGGTTTGCCATTCCCTTCTCCAGTGGACCACATTCTGTCAGGTGCTTCTAAATAAATCCACATATATAGTGTTTTTTAAATGAGTAATGTGGTCAATTTACTTGCAGCTTATCTTATATTGGCCTACTTATTTCTTAATTATAAATTATAAATTTTATCTGAAAAAAATGTTTGAGAAAAGATTTTCAACTTCTTTGGGTATTCTAAATATTTTCATTTAACTCATTGTAATTTAATTTATATAAAATTTCATAAAGTGTATGCTTATGACTTTACTAATAAAACTATGCCCATTTTTTGAACTGCAAACACATTCCTGTTTTTAAGAAAGACTTGGAGAAAAAAAAAAAAACGCTATTTGTAAATTGCATGCCATTGGAATCAAGCTCTCTTTACTGTTTTTGGTAGGCTTCTAATATCTTTGTAGTATCTTCCACTGAATAGTCATACACACACACACACACAGACACAAAAGAATTGTGAAATATTGTGGAGAAAAAGAACATTACACAGCATTTATTATTATAGCTATCAGAGGTTGCTTAAATTTTATGACTTATTTTAAAAAATCATATAAGCAATGTGCTTTAATGATGAGGATACTGAGACCTAGAAAGTTCCAGTTTCTGACCCAAGCTAGATGCCTAGTAATTGACAAGATGTAAATACATTTTTCTAGACCACTGCAATATATACTATTTGTACTACTCTACATATAATTTATGGCTAAATTATGTTTTACAAAACAGCCTATAAGAAATGGAGCAGAGAAAAATATTAAGAGACTGAACAGAGAAGAAAAAGAGACAAAAGGAATCCAGATTGGAAAAGAAGAAGTAAAACTCTGTTTGCAGATGACGTGAACCTCTACATAGAAAACCCTGATGATACCACCAGAAAATTATTAGAGCTAATCAATGAATAAAGTAAAGTTACAGGATATAAAATTAATACACAGAAATCTTTTGCATTCCCGTACACTAACAATGAGAAAACAGAAAGAGAAATTAAGGGGAAAATCCCATTCATCATTGCAATGAAAAGAATAAAATACTTAGGAATAAATTTACCTAAAGAAACAGAAGACCTATATATAGAAAACTATAAAACTCTGATGAAGGAATCAAAGATGATACATATAGATGGATAAATATACCATGTTTGTGGATTGGAAGAATCAATGTAGTGAAAATGAGTATACGAGCCAAAGCAATCTAAAGATTCAGTGCAATCCCTATCAAGCTACCAATGGTATTTTTCACAGAACTAGAACAAAAAATTTCACAGTTTGTATGGAAACAAAAAACCTAGAATAGCCAAAGAAATCTTGAAAAAGAAGAATGGACTGGAGGAATCAATTTGCCTGACTTCAGACTACACTACAAAGCTACAGACATCAAGAGAGTATGGTACTGGCACAAAGACAGAAATATAGATCAATGGAAAAAAACAAAAAGCCCAGAGATAAATCCATGCACCTATGGACACCTAATCTTTGAAAAAGGAGGCAAAAATATACAATGGAGAAAAGACAATCTCTTTAACAATTGGTGCTGGGAAAACCAGCCAACCACCTGTAAAAGAATGAAACTAGAACACTGTCTAATGCCACACACAAAAATAAACTCAAAATGGATTAAAGATCTAAATGTAAGACCAGAAACTATAAAACTCCTAGAGGAAAACATAGAAAGAACACTCTCTGACATAAATCATAGTGAGATGCTCTATGACCCACCTCCCAGAATAATGGAAATAAAAGCAAAAATAAACAAATGGGACCTAATTAAACTTAAAAGCTTTTGCACATTGAAGAAACCAAGGCAAAAAGACAACCTTCAGAATGGGAGAAAATAATAGCAAATGAAGTTACTGACAAAGAATTAATCTCCAAAACATACAAGCAGCTTATGCAGCTACATACCAGAAAAATAAACCATCCAATCAAAAAATAGGAAAAGGAGTATGTCAAGGCTGTATATTGTCACCTGCTTATTTAACTTATATGCAGAGTACATTATAAGACACGCTGGGCTGGAGGAAACACAAGCTGGAATCAAGATTGCCGGGAGAAATATCAATAACCTCAGATATGCAGATGACACCACCCTTATGGCAGAAAGTGAAGAAGCAAAAGAGTCTCTTGATGAAAGTGAAAGAGGAGAGTGAAAAAGTTGGCTTAAAGCTCAACATTCAGAAAACTAAGATCATGGCATCCGGTCCCATCACTTCATGGGAAATAGATGGGGAAACAGTACCAGACTTTATTTTCTAGGGCTCCAAAATCACTGCTGATGGTGATTGCAGCCATGAAATTAAAAGATGCTTACTCCTTAGAAGGAAAGTTATGACCAAACTAGACAGCATACTAAAAAGCAGAGACATTACTTTGCCAACAAAGGTCCATCTAGTCAAGGCTATGGTTTTTCCAGTGATCATGTATCGATGAGAGTGTTGGACCATAAAGGAAGCTGAGTGCAGAAGAATTGATGCTTTTGAATGTGGTGTTGGAGAAGACTTTTGAGAGTCCCTTGGACTGCAAGGAGATCCAACCAGCCCATCCTAAAGGAGATCAGTCCTGGGTGTTCATTGGAAGGACTGATGTTGAAGCTGAAACTCCAATACTTTGGTCACCTGCTGTGAAGAACTGACACATTTGAAAAGACCCTGATGCTGGGAAAGATTGAGGACAGGAGGAGAAGGGGATGACAGATGATGAGATGGTTGGATGGCATCATCAACTCAATGGCCATGGGTTTGGGTGGACTCCAGGAGTTGGTGATGGACAGGGAGGCCTGGTGTGCTGTGGTTCATGGGGTCACAAAGAGTCGGACACGACTGAGTGACTGAGCTCAAAAAATGAATCAAAAAATGGGCCAAAGAACTAAACAGGCATGTCTCCAAAGAAGATATACAGATGGCTAACAAATACATGAAAAGATACTCAACATCACTCATAATCAGATAAACGCAAATCAAAACCATAAATGAGGTACTATCTCATGCCAGTCAGAAAGACTGCCATCAGAAAGTCTCTAAATAACAAATGCTAGAGAGAGTGTGGAGAAAAGGGAACCCTCTTACACTGTTGGTGGGAATGCAAACTAGTATATCCACTATGGAGAAGAATGGAGATTCCTTAAAAGCTGGATATAGAACTGCCACACGACCCAGCAATCCCACTGCTGGGCATACACACCAAAGAAACCAGAATTGAAGGAGACACATGTATCCCAATGTTCATTGCAGCACTGTTCACAATCACTAGGACATGGAAGCAATGCAGATGTCCATCGGCAGACGAATGGATAAGAAAGCTGTAGTAAACATATACACAATGGAATATTCAGTTCATTTCACTTCAGTTCAGTTGCTCAGTCGTGTCCGGCTCTTTGCGACCCCATGAATCGCAGCATGCCAGGCCTTCCTGTCTATCACCAACTCCGGGAGTCTCCTCAAACTCATGCCCATAGAGTCAGTGATGCCATCCAGCCATCTCATCCTCTGTTGTCCCCTTCTCCTCCTGCCCCCAATCCCTCCCAACATCAGCATCTTTTCCAGTGAGTCAACTCTTTGCATCAACTGGCCAAAGTATTGGAGTTTCAGCTTCAGCATCAGTCCTTCCAATGAACACCCAGGACTGATCTCCTTTAGGATGGACTGGTTGGATCTCCTTGCAGTCCAAGGAACTCTCAAGAGTCTTCTCCAACACCATAGTTTAAAAGCATCAATTTTTCAGTGCTCAGCTTTCTTCACAGTCCAACTCTCACATCCATACATGACCACATGTCCCATTAGTTCATGGTAAATGGATGGCGAAAAAGTAGAAGCAATGACAGATTTTATTTTTTTTGGACTCCAAAATCATTGCAGAGTTGACTGCAGCCATAAAAATTGCTTGCTCCTTGGAAGGAAAGCTATGACAAATCTAGACAGCATATTACAAAACAAAGATATCTCTTTGCAAACAAAGTGACATAACTATAGTCAAAGTTATGGTTTCTCCATTTGTAATGTATAGACGTGAGAGTTGTACCATAGAGATGGCTGAGCACAAAAGAAGTGATGCCTTCAAATTGTGGTGCTGGAGAAGACTCTTTAGAGTTCCATGGACTGCAAGGAGATCAAACCAGTCAATCCTAAAGGAAATCAACTCTGAATAATCATTGGAAGGACTGATGCTGAAGCTGAAGCACTAATACACTGGTCACCTGATGCAAAGAACCAACTCTCTAGAAAAGACCCTGGCTCTGGGAAAGACTAAAAGCAAAAGGAGAAGAGGGCCACAGAGCATGAAATGGTTAGATAGCATCACCAAGGCAATGGACGAGAACCTGAGCAAAGTTTGGGAGAGAGTGAAGAAAGCCTGGCGTGCTGTAGTCAATGGGTTTGCAAAAAGTCTAACATAACTTAGCACTGAGCAACAACAAATGACTTGTATCCCCAACAGGAAGAACTCTCTATAGTTAAAAACGGAAAACAAAGAACCAATCTTTCAAAATGGAGGAACAATTAGACATGCATGTCACCACAAAAACATGGAATAAGATATAGACACAAGAAACAATGCTTAACACTTGTAATCATAAAGGAAATGCAAATGTGTACTACAATCAAATATTTTGAAACAATAATTAAAATTGCTCTTAAAATAATTGAAAATATTAGGTGTAGAAAGGACACAGAACAACTAAAACTTTCACATTTTGCTGGTCTGATTGCCAAATTGTACTAGCTCTTTAAAAAGCAATTGGGGGGAGGAGCCAAGATGGTGGACGAGTAGGACGGGAAGACCACTTTCTCTCCTACAAATTCATCAAAAGAATAACTGAACGCAGAGCAAACTTCGCAAAACAACTTCTGATCGCTGGCTGAGGTCATCAGGCGCCCAGAAAAGCAGCCCATTGTCTTCGAAAGGAGGTAGGACAAAATATAAAAGATAAAAAGTGAGACAAAAGAGCTAAGGACGGAGATCCATCCAGGGAAGTCTTAGGCGGCATTGCTTGGGGTAGGGTCCGGGCCTGAGTGCCCTGAGGACAATTGGAGGGAGCTTTTGTGAGTTGCCAACTTGAACTGTGGGAGACCAAAAGAGAGAGAGTAAATTAACTGGCCCGAACACACTGCCGGCCGTTCGCAGAACAAAGAGACCGAGAAAGTCCAGAGGAGAGCTCGCAGGCTGCGGACCGGCCCAGCCCCGCCGGAGGCAGGAGGCAGGGGGGAGGGGAAGGTCGCGGCGAGGCACAGGGCGCAGGCACCCGACCGGCGCGGGCGGGGACTGGGGCTGGGGACGCGGAGAGCAGAAGGCGCGCGCACCCGACTGGCGCCGGCGGAAACTGAGACTGGGTCCGCGGAGGGTAGTGGGCGCGCCACACCTGGGGAGAGTGCGCCCACCGAGCCCCTGGCTGCCTGGACCGCTCTGACGGGGAAGGCACAGAGAGCAGGCGCAGCTTTTCCTTCCGCGCTTTTGGGGAACACCCGAGGGCTGGAACCTCGCGCAGCGCGGGGCGCGCTCCATATAGAACAGCCGGGAGCCTGAGCAGCGCAGACGGAGAGGGCAGCGTCGGCCCCTCCCGGCAGCGCCAGCCCCTCCCCGCAGAGCAACGGAACTAGCTACCTGAATAAGAGTCCACCTCCGCCCGCCTGTGTCAGGGCGGAAATGAGGCTCTGAAGAGACCAGCAAACAGAAGCCAAATAAACAAAGGGAACCGCTTCAGAAGGGACTGGTGCAACAGATTAAAATCCCTATAGAAAACACTGACTACACCGGAAGGGGCCTATAGATATCGAGAAGCATAAGCTGGAACAAGGAGCTATCTGAAACTGAGCCGAACCCACACTGACCACAACAGCTCCAGAGAAATTCCTAGATGTAATTTTACTTTTTTCTCATTTTTTTTCTTTTTTAATTTTTTCTTTTTTATTTTTTCTCTTTTATTTTTCTTTAAAATCCCCTATTACTCCCCCATTACTCCTTAACTTTCATTTCCATAGATTTTTATGATTTTTTTAATTAGGGAAAAAAAAATTTTTTTTTCTTTTTTTTTTTTTCTTTTTTCTTTTTTTTTGTTCCTTTTTCTCTTCCATTTTCTATTTTTCTTTTTCTCTTATTTCTTTTAAAGTCCTCTAGTACTCCTCTACTACTCCTTAATTTTCATATTCAATACACTATAACCTTAAAAAAAAAAAAGAGAGAGAGAGAAGCCCTATTTTTAAACCGAAGGTTATTCTCTCCCAATCTTGACTCTCTGTTTTCTACCTCAGAACACCTCTATTTCCTCCTTTCCCCTTCTCTTCCCAATCCAGTTCTTGAATCTTTGTGGGTGTCTGGGCTACGGAGAACACTCCAGGAACAGACAACTGTGTAGATCTGTCTCTCTCCTCTTGAGTCCCCCTTTTTCTCCTCCTGCTCATCTCTATCTCCCTCCTCCCTCTCCTCTTCTTCATGTAACTCTGTGAACCTCTCTGGGTGTCCCTAACGGGGGAGAATCTTTTCGCCATTAACCTAGAAGTTTTCTTATCAGGGCTGTATATTTGGAGAAGTCCTGAGACTACAGGAAGAATAAAACTGAAATCCAGAGGCAGGAGACTTAAGCCCAATACCTGAGAACACCAGAAAACTCCTGCCTACAAGGAACTTTAAGTAATAAGTGACTGTCCAAAAGCCTCCATACCTACACTGAAACCAACCACCACCCAAGAGCCAATAAGTTTTAGAGCAAGACATACCACGCAAATTCTCCAGCAACACAGGAACATAGCCCTGAACATCAACATACAGGCTGCCCAAGGTCACACCTAACACATAGACCCATCTCAAAACTCATTACTGGGCACTCCATTGCTCTCCAAAGAGAAGAAATCAAGTTCCACGCACCAGAACACTGACGCAAGCTTCCCTAACCAGGAAACCTTGACAAGCCAATCGTCTAACCCCACCCACTGGGTAAATCCTCCACAATAAAAAGGAACCACAGACCTCCAGAATACAGAAAGCCCACTCCAGACACAGCAATCTAAACAAGATGAAAAGGCAAAGAAATACCCAACAGGTTAAGGAACATGAAAAAAGCCCACCAAGTCAAACAAAAGAGGAGGAGATAGGGGATCTACCTGAAAAAGAATTTAGAATAATGATAATGAAAATGATCCAAAATCTTGAAAACAAAATGGAGTTGCAGATAAATAGCCTGGAAACAAAGATTGAAAAGATACAAGAAATGTTTAATAAAGACCTAGAAGAAATAAAAAAGAGTCAATTAAAAATGAATAATGCAATGAATGAGATCAAAAACACTTTGGAGGGAACCAAGAGTAGAATAACGGAGGCAGAAGATAGGATAAGTGAGGTAGAAGATAAAATGGTGGAAATAAATGAAGCAGAGAGGAAAAAAGAAAAAAGGATCAAAAGAAATGAGGACAACCTCAGGGACCTCTGGGACAATGTGAAATGCCCCAACATTCGAATCATAGGAGTTCCAGAAGAAGAAGACAAAAAGAAAGGCCATAAGAAAATACTCGAGGAGATAATAGCTGAAAACTTCCCTAAAATGGGAAAGGAAATAGCCACCCAAGTCCAAGAAACCCAGAGAGTCCCAAACAGGATAAACCCAAGGCGAAACACCACAAGACACATATTAATCAAATTAACAAAGATCAAACACAAAGAACAAATATTAAAAGCAGCAAGGGAGAAACAACAAATAACACACAAAGGGATTCCCATAAGGATAACAGCTGATCTATCAATAGAAACCCTCCAGGCCAGAAGGGAATGGCAGGACGTACTGAAAGTAATGAAAGAGAATAACCTACAACCTAGGTTACTGTATCCAGCAAGGATCTCATTCAGATATGAAGGAGAATTCAAAAGCTTTACAGATAAGCAAAAGCTGAGAGAATTCAGCACCACCAAACCAGCTCTTCAACAAATGCTAAAGGATCTTCTCTAGACAGGAAATGCAGAAAGGTTGTATAAATGTGAACCCAAAACAACAAAGTAAATGGCAACGGGACCACACCTATCAATAATTACCCTAAATGTAAATGGGTTGAATGCCCCAACCAAAAGACAAAGATTGGCTGAATGGATACAAAAACAAGACCCCTATATATGCTGTCTACAAGAGACCCACCTCAAAACAAGAGACACATACAGACTAAAAGTGAAGGGCTGGAAAAAAATATTTCATGCAAATGGAGACCAAAAGAAAGCAGGAGTCGCAATACTCATATCAGATAAAATAGACTTTCAAATAAAGGCTGTGAAAAGAGACAAAGAAGGACACTACATAATGATCAAAGGATCAATCCAAGAAGAAGATATAACAATTATAAATATATATGCACCCAACATAGGAGCACCGCAATATGTACGGCAAACACTAACGAGTATGAAAGAGGAAATTAATAGTAACACAATAATAGTGGGAGACTTTAATACCCCACTCACGACTATGGATAGATCAACTAAACAGAAAATTAACAAGGAAACACAAACCTTAAATGACACAATGGACCAGCTAGACCTAATTGATATCTATAGGACATTTCACCCCAAAACAATCAACTTCACCTTTTTCTCAAGTGCACACGGAACCTTCTCCAGAATAGATCACATCCTGGACCATAAATCTGGTCTTGGAAAATTCAAAAAAATTGAAATCCTTCCAGTCATCTTTTCTGACCACAGTGCAGTAAGATTAGATCTCAATTACAGGAAAAAAATTGTTAAAAATTCAAACATATGGAGGCTAAATAACACGCTTCTGAATAACCAACAAATCATAGAAGAAATCAAAAAAGAAATCAAAATATGTATAGAAATGAATGAAAATGAAAACACAACAACCCAAAACCTATGGGACGCTGTAAAAGCAGTGCTAAGGGGAAGGTTCATAGCATTACAGGCTTACTTCAAGAAACAAGAAAAAAGCCAAATAAATAACCTAACTCTACACCTAAAGCACTTAGAGAAGGAAGAAATGAAGAACCCCAGGGTTAGCAGAAGGAAAGAAATCTTAAAAATCAGGGCAGAAATAAATGCAAAAGAAACTAAAGAGACCATAGCAAAAATCAACAAAGCTAAAAGCTGGTTTTTTGAAAAAATAAACAAAATTGACAAACCATTAGCAAGACTCATTAAGAAAAAAAGAGAGAAGAACCAAATTAACAAAATTAGAAATGAAAATGGAGAGATCACAACAGACAACACTGAAATACAAAGGATCATAAGAGACTACTACCAGCAGCTCTATGCCAATAAAATGGACAACTTGGATGAAATGGACAAATTCTTAGAAAAGTATAACTTTCCAAAACTGAACCAGGAAGAAATAGAAGATCTTAACAGACCCATCACAAGCAAGGAAATCGAAACTGTAATCAAAAATCTTCCAGCAACAAAAGCCCAGGACCAGATGGCTTCACAGCTGAATTCTACCAAAAATTTAGAGAAGAGCTAACACCTATCTTACTCAAACTCTTCCAGAAAATTGCAGATGAAGGTAAGCTTCCAAACTCATTCTATGAGGCCACCATCACCCTAATTCCAAAACCAGACAAAGATGCCACAAAAAAAGAAAACTACAGGCCAATATCACTGATGAACATAGATGCAAAAATCCTTAACAAAATTCTAGCAAACAGAATCCAACAACATGTTAAAAAAAACCATACACCATGGCCAAGTGGGCTTTATCCCAGGAATGCAAGGATTCTTCAATATCCACAAATCAATCAATGTAATACACCACATTAACAAATTGAAAGATAAAAACCATATGATTATCTCAATAGATGCAGAGAAAGCCTTTGACAAAATTCAACTCTCATTTATGATTAAAACTCTCCAAAAAGTAGGAATAGAAGGAACATACCTCAACATAATAAAAGCTATATATGACAAACCCACAGCAAGCATCACCCTCAATGGTGAAAAATTGAAAGCATTTCCCCTGAAATCAGGAACAAGACAAGGGTGCCCACTCTCACCACTACTATTCAACACAGTGTTGGAAGTTTTGGCCACAGCAATCAGAGCAGAAAAAGAAGTAAAAGGAATCCAGATAGGAAAAGAAGAAGTGAAACTCTCACTGTTTGCAGATGACATGATCCTCTACATAGAAAACCCTAAAGACTCTACCAGAAAATTACTAGAGCTAATCAATGAATATAGTAAAGTTGCAGGATATAAAATTAACACACAGAAATCCCTTGCATTCCTATATACTAACAATGAAAAAACAGAAAGAGAAATTAAGGAAACAATACCATTCACCATTGCAACAAAAAGGATAAAATACTTAGGAGTATATCTACCTAAAGAAACAAAAGACCTATACATAGAAAACTATAAAACACTGATGAAAGAAATCAAAGAGGACACAAACAGATGGAGAAACATACCGTGTTCATGGATTGGAAGAATCAATATTGTCAAAATGGCTATTCTACCCAAAGCAATCTATAGATTCAATGCAATCCCTATCAAGCTACCAACGGTATTTTTAACAGAACTAGACCAAAGAATTTCACAATTTGTATGGACATACAAAAAACCTCGAATAGCCAAAGCAATCTTGAGAAAGAAGAATGGAACTGGAGGAATCAACCTGCCTGACTTCAGACTCTACTACAAAGCCACAGTCATCAAGACAGTATGGTACTGGCACAAAGACAGAAATATAGATCAATGGAACAGAATAGAAAGCCCAGAGATAAATCCACGAACCTATGGACACCTTATCTTTGACAAAGGAGGCAAGGATATACAATGGACAAAAGACAACCTCTTTAACAAGTGGTGCTGGGAAAACTGGCCAACCAACTTGTAAAAGAATGAAACTAGAACACTTTCTAACACCATACACAAAAATAAACTCAAAATGGATTAAAGATCTAAATGTAAGACCAGAAACTATAAAACTCCTAGAGGAGAACATAGGCAAAACACTCTCCGACATAAATCACAGCAAGATCCTCTATGACCCACCTCCCAGAATATTGGAAATAAAAGCAAAACTAAACAAATGGGACCTAATGAAACTTAAAAGCTTTTGCACTACAAAGGAAACTATAAGTAAGGTGAAAAGACAGCCCTCAGATTGGGAGAAAATAATAGCAAATGAAGAAACAGACAAAGGATTAATCTCAAAAATATACAAGCAACTCCTGCAGCTCAATTCCAGAAAAATAAATGACCCAATCAAAAAATGGGCCAAAGAACTAAACAGACATTTCTCCAAAGAAGACATACAGATGGCTAACAAACACATGAAAAGATGCTCAACATCACTCATTATCAGAGAAATGCAAATCAAAACCACAGTGAGGTACCATTACACACCAGTCAGGATGGCTGCTATCCAAAAGTCTACAAGCAATAAATGCTGGAGAGGGTGTGGAGAAAAGGGAACCCTCTTACACTGTTGGTGGGAATGCAAACTAGTACAGCCACTATGGAAAACAGTGTGGAGATTTCTTAAAAAACTGGAAATAGAACTGCCATATGACCCAGCAATCCCACTTCTGGGCATACATACTGAGGAAACCAGATCTGAAAGAGACACGTGCACCCCAATGTTCATCGCACACTGTTTATAATAGCCAGGCCATGGAAGCAACCTAGATGCCCATCAGCAGATGAATGGATAAGGAAGCTGTGGTACATATACACCATGGAATATTACTCAGCCATTAAAAAGAATTCATTTGAACCAGTCCTAATGAGATGGATGAAGCTGGAGCCCCTTATACAGAATGAAGTAAGCCAGAAAGATAAAGAACATTACAGCATACTAACACATATATATGGAATTTAGAAAGATGGTAACGATAACCCTATATGCAAAACAGTAAAAGAGACACAGAAATACAGAACAGACTTTTGAACTCTGTGGGAGAATGTGAGGGTGGGATATTTCAAAAGAACAGCATGTATACTATCTATGGTGAAACAGATCACCAGCCCAGGTGGGATGCATGAGACAAGTGCTCGGGCCTGGTGCACTGGGAAGACCCAGAGGAATCGGGTGGAGAGGGAGGTGGGAGGGGGGATCGGGATGGGGAATACGTGTAAATCTATGGCTGATTCATTTCAATGTATGACAAAACCCACTGAAATTTTGTGAAGTAATTAGCCTCCAACTAATAAAAAAAAAAAAAAAATGAAAAAAAAAATAAAAAAAAAAATAAAGATAATAAGGAAACAATTAAAAAAAATAAAATAAAATAAAAAGCAATTAGGCAGTTTGCTATATGTTAAATATACATTTATAATATGACTCAGAACATCTAATTCTAGGTATTTACCTGGTAGAAATTAAAATGTTTGCTTATTCATGATCCTCTATATGAGTGCTTTTTCAGCTTTATTCATATCCACTCCAAAGTGGGAACAACCCAAATATCTTTCAACTGTTTATTTAGAATAAGCCATGATACATCCAGCTTCCCTTGTGGCTCAACTGGTAAAGAATCTGCCTGCAGTGCAGGAGACCTGGGTTCAATCCCTGGGTTGGGAAGACCCTGGAGAAGGGAAAGGCTACCCACTCCAGTATTCTGGCCTGGAGAATCCTGTGGATTGTATAGTCCATGGGGTGGCAAAGAGTCGGACACGACTGAGTGCCTTTCACTTTCACTTTCATGATACAACCACATAATGGAATACTACACAGCTTTAGAAAGGGTTGAACTTGTGATACTCTCAATGCATGGATTACTCTAGAATATATCTTTCTTTTTTATTTATTTTATTTTTGGCTGTGCTGGGTCTTTGTTGCTGTGTATGCTTTCTTTAGTTGCAGCAAGTGTGGGCAACTATAATTGCATTGTAGGGGCTTTTCATTGTGGCGGCTTGTCTTGTAGAAGAGAATGGCCTATGCGGTGCCTGTGGAATCTTCTCGGACCAGGGATCAAATCCAGGTCTCCTGCATTGGCAGGTGAATTTTTAACCACTGAACCACAGGGAAGTCTCTCAAATGTATTATGTTTAGTGAAATCCATTAAGCTGGATGCATGATTCACATGCAGATGAACCCATCTGGGCTTCCCAGGTGGTTCATGGTAAAGAACTCACCTGCAATGTGGGAGACACAGGAGACACGGGCAGGATCCCTGGGAGGAGAAGATCCCATGGAGAGGGGAATAGCAACCACTCCAGTGTTCTTGCCTAAAGAATCCCATGGACAGAAGCGACTAGCAGGCTACAGTCTATGGGGTCTCAAAGAGTCAGAAATGACTGAAGTGATTGAACACACACACACACACACGAACCCATTTATGATATTTCAGAAACACAAAGTGTGCAGGCATACAATGATCAGCAGTTACCAGATGTTTAGGGTGTGGAAGTGTTTACTAAAAAGGGAAGCATGAGGTGATTTGGGGGGTTATGTTTTCATATTTTGATGGTGCTGGTTATAGGAACCTATACCTATATTAGACTACATAGGACTCTATAATCAATAGACTGACTTTTATGCAAAGCTAAAATAAAATTTAAAATTTGGCATAGTGTTGAAGAAAAGTAGTCTGAATATAGACTGTATGGTTTGATTCTCAATTCTCAAAATTATTACCTGTGTGTCTTTGGTTTTCTTATTCCCTGTGCCTCATTTTCCTCATTATAAAATGAGGATAACTATAGTGACTTCTTCAAAGTGCAACTGTAAGTGTTAAATCATAGTTTTAAGGAAATTGAAGCAGGACAGGGTACATCATAAGAGCCCAGTAAATTTTAGATTTTTTCATTGTCAATATATGTGAAAAATACTCTTAAATATTTTCATTGCTGGTTGAAGATAATCATAGTGAAGATAATTTCAATTTAGCAGATATATCACTTTAAAGTGAACTCTACTTAATGCACTGTGGTGACATAAATGAGGAGGAAGTCCAAAAAGGAGGGGATGTATGCGTGTAAATGGGTGATTCATCTTTCTGTACAGTAGAAACTAGCACAATCCTGTAAAGCAACTATACTCTAATAAAAATAATTTAAGAAATTAACTTTTTTAGGGTTTTTGCCCCTCATTTCTGATAACTCTGATGATGGGAGTAGATACTTACTGGATTTCTACTGAACAAACACCAGCTACCATTTTAGACATCACTACATGCTGTCTTGGAAAACGTGCCCTCCTGTTCTAATAGTAATGGTGCAATTAATTTATAGATTTCTCACTTTGCAGTTGAAGAAATTGAGCCACAGAAAAATGAAGTAGACTCTTTTAAGATCTGGATTTTAAATTCATATTCTTTCTTCTACTTTATGCAGCCAAAAATATGAATGTCTAACTCTGTAGTCTTGTTTTTCCACATCATTTGATCAAGAATTGTTGCACATTATAAAATTTACTTATGACAATAACAAAGTGATTATCACTTGAGCAATTATAAGCTGATTGATTGCTAAAATAATTTGCATGTATAGTCAAGCAAATGCAAAAGGCATTTCTATTTTATATGTGCAATATTTTAATTCTCTTTTGCATTTGATAAACTAGAAGTTGAATTCTACAATTGCAAGGTTTCAGAATGTACTAACATTGATGAAGCAGGGCAGTAAATAAGCATTAGTTACTCTGAAGTTTAAAGCTATAGAAGCTCTTCAGACAATAACATGGCAGTTTCTCTGTAGGGCTGGCACTTGCTCATTTTTCTCTCTAATCCAGTGAATGAAAAGGTGAAGCATTCACAATAAGAGGGAATACTGAAGGCAACAGGTCATGTGGCACACTTTTAACTTCAGGCAGGAGATATCTTGGAATCTAGTTTGACAGATCTGTCATCTTCTCTGGGTAGCACACCAGATAGCCACTTCCTGGTACCACACACTGCTCTGTCTTCCCTGATCACTTACTGCCTGTTGATGCACTGTCCCTCAAACTTCCTATTGTTCACATCATTTATAAGGCCTCCAGTTAGCAGTATGCTTTGATAGGGGAGCCTGATACTTTCAGTGAGGTAGATCTTAGTTCAAATTCTAGTATTGTCACAAAAAAATCTAAAATGGAGCAATTTAGTATTGAAGATAGACAAAAGCAGTGGTTTTCAAAGTATGGGCTTCAAGTTCTTGTGGGTCTCTGAGAGATATTCAGGAAATTCACATAATACTTTGATACTTCCTGCCTTTTTTAAAAGTCCAATTTCCTCATGAGCATGTAATGGAATTTTCTAGAAGCTACACGACATGTAATATTGCAACAGGTTAAATGCAAAAGCAGATGGTGACTCCAGCTCTCTTCCATGAAGTGAGACATAAATGGGATTTGCAAGAATGGAAAACAGTATCACTGTTATTTATTTTAACTTCTAATAGGTTTGTTATATTAACATCATTATCATTATTAAGTGCATTGATTTCTTTCTCTTTCTTTTTTTTGCCACACTGTGGGGCATGCAGGATCTAAGTTCTGCTACCAGGAATTGTACACAGGCCCCCTGCAATGGAAGTGTGGAGCCTTAACCACTGGACTACCAGGGAAATCCCTGAATTGTATTCTAATGAGGTCAGTTTCTAATGCAAATACTAATAACTATAACCCACATTACAAAAGTTAATTGAGTCTCAATATTTAAAATGTATAGGTATAGAAGCTAAAAACTTCAAAAATGACTGAGAGAGACACTAAAACAATACAGATACTAAATGTACATCAAAATATAAAAATATAATCAGTATACAGGAGTAAGTTTAAGAAAATACATGATTAGTTTTTCTCAGAAATATAAAATATTAATTGCTTTAAAATCCCTTAAATTTTCCACTTAAATAATATTATTTCTTTTATTCTTGGCACAGTATATTTTGTGCCAAAATTTAAGAGCAAAATTTTATCTCCCATGTTTTATACAGATT
Organism: Dama dama; assembly: GCF_033118175.1. Classification (NCBI taxonomy): domain Eukaryota; kingdom Metazoa; phylum Chordata; class Mammalia; order Artiodactyla; family Cervidae; genus Dama; species Dama dama. The sequence goes on along the minus strand of NC_083699.1, from coordinate 5,824,514 downwards.
CAGTAGTTTATAATGATTTATTAAATCAAACAGATTAATAATATTTGAGTGATTTATCCTAAAAAAAAAAGTCATTTTCAAAATACTAATTACAAGAAGTTTTATATGTGCCTTGTAACAATGAATCCCAATCCCTTGGAAAAAACAATTACCATAAGTGAAGTAGCTTTTGTAGCAGCATCCATGATCCTTACTTTCCAGGGTTCTTGAATGTTTTCTGGCATTGGTGTATAAATATAAAAAGCAAAAAGAATACAAATCAGTCCAGAGCATAAAATTTTGTACCCCATGATATTCTTTTCACAACCTCTGGGTAGCAATGATACAATGCCACCGTATATATACTAAAATGCTAAGTAGTAGGACAAAGGGACATGAAAGTCTCTCAAGTAATCTGACTATGTTAACCATGCTGACCTAACATTCAGTTCCAAAATTAAGAATGACCAGTTGTAGCTGGTTCAACAGCTACACACACACTATATCTGAAACACAGTTCTCAATATGTCTCATGAAACATGCAGACAGAGTAGCGAAGAATTTAGAACATTGGCAGAAGCTCTTTCATCCTGTGACACTATCATTGACTCAGCACAATAAATTTTACTATGAGTCTAAACAGAGCACAAGATAAACCATAAAGTCTGTTTCTCCTATTTTTATTTTGCAAAGATTAATGTGAAGAGCTTGAATCTGTTTGCAAAACAGAAATAGAGACACAGACATAGGGAACAAACATTTACACTCCAAGAGGGGGAGGAAGAAGTGGATTGACATGTATACTTTATACTATGTATAAAAAAGATAACTAAAAAAAAAAACTACTGAATAGTGTAAAGAAAAAAGAAAAAAAGATTAAAAACAAACACACACACATACACACACAAAAAAAAAACCCCAAAGCCTGTCAGGTAATATTTAGTCATGCTGAAGGCTAATACCTTTGTCATACATTATTACAAAATTAAAATCCACTTTGGTCAACTGAGCTTTAGACAAGAAGAGTGGAACCTAGTGTTCTTGGCAGAATTAATTCATCCAGTCCAGAAACACTTATAAAGTGTTTCCTTACATTGAAAGGGAATCTTTTTAATCTATTTAGTTGGATGATCATGCAAAAAGTATGTATTCATTAAACAAATATTTATTGCATATCTTATATATGCTAAGTACCGGACAAAATGGTGAGAAAACTGAGCAAAAATCTGGCATTTATCCATTCCTTTGTGGATCTTTTTTTGAACTACCTTTCTGACTTTCTAGTAAACCCCTAGTGGCACAGCTGGTAAAGCGTCTGCCTACAATGCGGGATACCCGGGTTCAATCCCTAGATTGGGAAGATGCCCTGGAGAAGGAAATGGCAACCCACTCCAGTACTCTTGCCTGGAAAATCCCATGGACGGAGGAGCATGATAGGCTACGGTCCATGGGGTCGCAAAGAGTCGGACACGACTGAGCGACTTCACTTTCACTTTCACTTTTTTGACTTCCATTTTCCTTAAGACCATTTTTGGGGAGTTTTTCATAAAACAGTAAATTTGGAGCCTCTCCCATTTCTCCATTCATTTTGCAACAGAAGTTATTATTCTTACTGTAATTGCTGTTTTATCCCCATGCCATCATTTCTTGCTACAACCCTGCTTGATTATCTATCTAAGCATCAGACTGAAAGGGGTAAAGATGATTATTCTAAAACAATTGAAGAATAAGAACCACATGGGTGGAAGAGGATAAGAAGGCTGCAAAAAGCCTAATGGAAAAGTCACCATTTTGAAATATCAGTCTAATTTTGCGCACTCATCCTTTCTCATCTTCTTTGGAACCTCACTGGCCCTGCCCTTCTCCCCAGTGGCTAGCTCTTTTTCTCTTGATTTCTAAATGACAGAATATGCTATCAGAAAATAGAAAAAATTATAAATTCTTCCTACATTCTGAAACCTAATCTCTTATATTAATAAAAAGAATTCTTGATAAAGACATAAATCCATATGCTTTATTGCAACATGGAATAGCTTCAGATGCAGAAATAGCTTTCCTTGGTTGGTGATTTTTCCCTCATGGATGTGGTGGTGAGGGAGGCTGATAAGTAGGTTGAAAGCAGAGAAATATTTCCCAATGTTTCTGCTGGGAAACATATTTCCCAATGTTTCTGATGTTGAAAGCAGAGAAATATTTCCCAATGTTTTTGATGTATGCCACATTCCTGCTGAAAAGAAGTATCTGCCAAGCGCATGCCGCCGCCGCCGCCGCTACTGCTGCTAAGTCACTTCAGTCGTGTCTGGCTCTGTGCGACCCCATAGACAGCAGCCCACCAGGCTCTGCCGTCCCTGGGATTCTCCAGGCAGGAACACTGGAGTGGGTTGCCATTTCCTTCTCCAATGCATGAAAGTGAAAAGTGAAAGGGAAGTCACTCAGTTGTGTCCAACTCTTAGCAACCCCATGGACTGCAGCCTACCAGGCGCCTCCGTCCATAGGATTTTCCAGGCAAGAGTAATGGAGTGGGGTGCCATTGCCTTCTCCTGCCAAGCACATGAGACAGAGTTAAATATCAAAACTGTAGAAAACAGATGTGAATTGAAACTGATTAATGATACTATGTAGTCACAACTCAGGTCAATTCCTGCTTAGTTTGAAGTAATTAACCCTCACACTTGCTACAAAATATAGCAGGTATGTTCATTCTTTGTAATAAAAATAAAATACAAAATTCTGTAAAGCAATTAACCTTCAATTAAAAATAAATAAATAAAAATTACTTCATTTTCAAAGATTCTTTTAAACACAATGTCTAATACACACACATACACAAAAATTCAATGAATAAATCAGGCTCACAGACAGCCCTGATATTGGAATTCACAACAACAGAGAAAGATGTTATAATAACTATTTTAAATATGTTAAAGAAATTAGTTAAAATGGAGAAATGTAGAAAAGTGTTGAATTCATCATAGGTAAATAAAAAGGTTATAGATAGTTATTCTAGAATTAAAAATAAAATGTCTGATATAAAGGATGAATTGAGTGAACTAAGAAAAAAACATGAACATAAAGATATGGCAGTATAAATTAGGCATGTGTGCAACATCAAATGGTCTAAAATATGTTTGAAGATTCCCAAGAGGACAGGAAATAATAAATGGGGAAGAAACATACTGGAATAGATGTTGGATGAGAAATTTCTAAAATTCATGAAAGACATGAGCCCACAAGTCAAACAGCTCAGTGAACTGATGACAGTATAAATACAAACAAAAACACATAGAAGTCACATCATAGTTGTAACTGTTGAAAATCAAAGATGAAGACAAAAATCTTGAAATTAGAATTCTAAGGTGACTGTCCGGAGTTTTTGGTTACTGGTATAAAAACAACTTATCCTAGTTATTCAATCAAGCACCAATGCAAATATTAATAAGAAAGAATTTGGCTGATGTTATTAAGGCTCCAAATCAGTTGACCTCAAATTTTCAGTTACTGACATGAATACGCAGAGGTCCAATGTCAATCAATGGGGGCAGATTCTAAATGTTCACTGGCTCCCAGTCAATAGCTTGCAAGAAAATGGGTAAGTCCTACAACCATAAATAACTCTACTCAGGAAACTATAAGCAAGGTGAAAAGACAGCCCTCAGATTGGGAGAAAATAATAGCAAATGAAGAAACAGACAAAGGATTAATCTCAAAAATATACAAGCAACTCCTGCAGCTCAATTCCAGAAAAATAAATGACCCAATCAAAAAATGGGCCAAAGAACTAAACAGACATTTCTCCAAAGAAGACATACAGATGGCTAACAAACACATGAAAAGATGCTCAACATCACTCATTATCAGAGAAATGCAAATCAAAACCACAGTGAGGTACCATTACACACCAGTCAGGATGGCTGCTATCCAAAAGTCTACAAGCAATAAATGCTGGAGAGGGTGTGGAGAAAAGGGAACCCTCTTACACTGTTGGTGGGAATGCAAACCAGTACAGTTCAGTATGGAAAACAGTGTGGATATTCCTTAAAAAACTGGAAATAGAACTGCCATATGACCCAGCAATCCCACTTCTGGGCATACACACTGAGGAAACCAGATCTGAAAGAGACACGTGCACCCCAATGTTCATCGCAGCACTGTTTATAATAGCCAGGACATGGAAGCAACCTAGATGCCCATCAGCAGATGAATGGATAAGGAAGCTGTGGCACATATACACCATGGAATATTACTCAGCCATTAAAAAGAATTCATTTGAATCAGTTCTAATGAGATGGATGAAACTGGAGCCCATTATACAGAGTGAAGTAAGCCAGAAAGACAAACACCAATACAGTATACTAACGCATATATATGGAATTTAGAAAGATGGTAACGATAACCCTATATGCAAAACAGAAAAAGAGATGTACAGAACAGACTTTTGAACTCTGTGGGAGAAGGCGAGGGTGGGATGTTTCGAGAGAACAGCATCGAAACATGTATATTATCTATGGTGAAACAGACCACCAGCCCAGGTTGGATGCATGAGACAAGTGCTTGGGGCTGGTGCACTGGGAAGACCCAGAGGAATCGGGTAGAGAGGGAGGTGGGAGGGTGGATGGGGATGGGGAATACATGTAAATCCATGGCTGATTCATGTCAATGTATGACAAAAACCACTACAATATTGTAAAGTAATTAGCCTCCAACTAATATAAATGAAAAAAATAAAATAAAATAACTCTACTCAGGCAACAACCTAAAAGAAGTTGAAGGAAGACTCTAAGCTCAGAAAAGCTCAGTTCTAACCAAGACCTTGATTTAAGCAATATAAAACTCAAATGGGTGAACCCACCCTTACCATACAAGATCCACAAAGTTTTGAAGTATTTGAATTGACTTAACCCATTAAATTAAATTTGTGGTAACTGATTACACAGGAATGGAAACTTACACAAACATTAAAGAAACCCAGTGAAGGGGGCAGGGACACATCATACTGTTGAAGGAAACAGCAGGAAGAAATATGGGCGGTATTACTTACCAAGCAAAAGACACTGAAGAAAATAAGACAATATTTGAGAAGTATTGAAGATAAAAAAGGAGTTGCCAATATAAAATTCTACACATGAAAAAATATATTTATCCTTAAAGAGGGTAAATAAAGGCAAAGATAACACAGTTTGTCACCAGCAGATTCACATTACAAGAAATACTAAGAAGCCTTCTTCAGAAAAGCCAAAATAATCCCAGAGAGAAATACCAGCAGGCCAGAAGAAACCAGAGAGGATGTGAGACAAGGATATCCATTCCCACCACTTTTTTTTTTTTACTGAAGGACTTATCCAGTGAAATTAGTCCAACAATTTGAGGCATGATGAAATAAAATCTGTATTTGAAGGCAGGACAAGAAAAGAATTAAACATTTCCTGTGTCCATCCTGGCCTCCTCTTTCTCATCCTCATGTGCAGTGTGCATCTGCTTTCCACATTAACCAAACCTCTCAAAGATGGAAGTACCTGCTTACCATGAGATCATTTTTTTCCCTTTCCGCAGACCCTAAATATGTAACTCCATAAAAGACCAGCATTCTTTCCCAACTCTGCAGGAGGTCATGGTGACTTGCTGCTCACTTTGTACCAGCTAACCTGTATTATGTATCCTCAGAGAACTTTATGTAAAATATCAGTATGTCATGTTGATGCACAATCCTTTGTCTCAAAAACGTGTATGACTATGCCTTCAGCTTCTAACTGGCAGAACAGTGCTCAGAGGTTTCTGAGAGTCTCTCTCCTGGGTTATATTCTTCACTTTAGCCCAAATAAAATTTCCTTTTCCTTATTGACTGTTCGTTGAACATTGTTGACAGGCATCAAGATTGAAAACAAAAAATAAAATTTGTTATTTTTAAGTGATTCATTAATACTCACAGAGAATCCAAAAGAATACATCTTCTAGAAATGAAAATTTAGCAAGATTGTGGGGAATAAAATGTAAAATTATAAATATTACAAATCAATGTTCACAAAAAAAATTGGAAATGTATTTTAAAAACATTTAAAATTCTATTCATTTTCTGGCCAAAATAGATGAATATGACAAATCTACTCTCCCTCCGAATTCACACAACCTTCCCCACTCCCACCCGATTTGGAAATATATGAAACAATAGTTTGCAAGACACTGGAGATCAGGAAAAAGAGAGTAATTCCTAACAGACGAGAAATATGATTGCTCTAGCTTTCTGTCTTGGGAGAGTTTTCTGTGACATAGAGGAGGGAAAGAAGTCTGGTATGAACACACGGAGGAAGGAGTCTTTAGACACCAAGGTGCCTACAATTCACAGGACAGAAAATCATAGTTGGGAACATTGCTCAGAAAAAGAACTTCATGGATCTGTAGCTGGCTTCCTTGAATACTGACTGGCACATTGCATGTGGGGTCATACATGGGGCACAGAAAAAGACCACCAGAAATGATTAAAGAGTGACCCAGTGCTCACAGAGGGTTAAGAATCTTGCCTGTTCTAAAAACTACACTGGAAAATTTTGAGATTCATGGACTATTAAATAGAGGACACAGAGGGTCTTCCCCTAGGACTGGGGAGTAATTAGCTCTGGACTGAAGACTACTCTGGTTCTGTCTAACAAATCTTAAAAGTAAGATCTGAAGAATCAGACTTTTTAAAACAAAAATACTCAGCATACAGAAAGGTAAGATTTACAGTTTTGGATATCCAATACAAAATAACCCAGTGTGTAAATATTTGGACAATAGAAACCCCATAATGAATAAATAAATCAATGAATCAAAACTGAACAACCTAGCACAAATGTCAGTAATAGCAGAAAAAGACATTATAAGAGTATGCATAACTGTATACCAAAATGTTCTATGTTGTTTTGTTGTTTAGTGGCTAAGTCCCGTCTGTGACTCTTTTTGACTCCATGGACTGTAGCCTTCCAGGCGCCTCTGTCCTTGGAATTTCCAAGGCAAGAATACAGGAGTGGGTTGCCATTTCCTCCTCCAGGGGATCTTCCCAACCCAGGGATAGAATCTGCATCTTTTTCATTGACAGGCAGATTCTTTATTGCTGAGCCACCAAGGATGCCCAAAATGCTCTATTCAACATAGAAACATGAAGATACAAACATGAACCACATTGATGTGATCATCTTTTTCTTTTCTCTCTCTCTCTCTCTTTTTTTTTGGTAAGAAATATTTTTATGACTCAGAAAAACTTTCAAAAATTTGCTATTACAATCTTAGGGGAAATTGAGGTTCCTGGGTTGGTCCTCAGGGTCCCAGGCTGTGTTCTGGGAAAAGCATGGATTTCTCATGTATGAAGTGGGTCTTCCGTCTAGGTCCTAGAGCCTAGAGGTACCAGTTCACCCTCCAAGAGGAAACTCATTCAATTAATGGTCTACATTTTCCCCAATTCCAGTGCAAGAGCTGATCAAGAACCACATATTCAAAGGCTTCCACAGCAACCTGGAAGATACACTCAAAACCATCAATTTATCAAGATGGAAATTTAACATAAATCTCTTAGAGTAAGCTTCAGCATGCTTGAAGCTTACTTTGCAAGCTTCAGCATGCAAAGACCTTGTAAGTCATCACATTATCTTCATAAAAAGATAAATTCCAAACAGATACAAAATTAAGAACTTTTTTCTTTGCTTCATTAGAGAACTGAGATCACAAGGCAAAGAATCAGCCCCAATCTGGAGAGATAGGCAAAGACAAAGAATCACAGCCAAGGTCAGATTACCTGAAGCAGAAGACACTGAAATTAGAAATTGATAGAATGACTTCAATTATAATTTCAGTAGATGGCTGGATGCCTGATGTGGATAAGTTTGAGTCAAAATCCCTTGAGGACTCAGAGATAAGAGGTTCCCAACACTTTTTTGGGTGTTACATCCAGAAACTCCACTAGGGAGTTGTCATAGTGAACAGTGGAGAAAATTCTTTCCTGTCTTTAGTAGGGAGAGAAAAAAAATTTTTTTAAGTTGTTCCCAGTAATCTTCATAATGAAGGTTTCCTTTTCACCGAAAAAGCCTTCTCTCACCTGGAGAAAGAAAAAATAGCCAACTCCAGCCCCTTCTGATCTTCCTGTCTCATGTGAAGTACAAAGGGAGAAAGCAGAAAAGGCTAAGAAATTTCTTTAAAAGGCACAGCTCAGAGACTCAAATCCACTAAAAGAAAAACTTCAGTCTGAAGAGATAAAACAAGCATCAGAACATGATTCAGATATGATACTGATTTTGAAAATATCAATTAGGGAATTTGAAACAACCATGAGCAAGAGTAGAAGGAGATGACGGAGGATAACACGGTTGGACGGCATCACGGACTCTATGGACATGAGTTTGAGCAAGCTCCAGGAGTTGGTGATGGACGGGGAGTCCTGGCGTGCTGCAGTCCAAGGGGTCGCAAAGAGACGGACATGACTGAGGGACTGAATGGAGCTGATGAGCAATATATTAGCCTCAAGTGGAAGTGTAGGCAATATGTAATAACAGATGGGTGATATAAGCAGAGAAATGGAAACACCAAGAGAGAATCCAAAGGAAATTCAAGAAATCAACAACAGTGTAAGAGAAATGAAGACTGCATGATTGACTCATTAGCAGAGTGAATGTGGCCGAGAAAAGAGTCAGTGAGTTTGGAAATACTGTGATAGAAAGTTCTCAAACAAAAATTTAAAGACAAAAATAAATAAATAAATAAATAAGAATATCTAAGATTTGTGGAACAATTCCCATAGTTAGAACATATGCCTAATGGGAATACAAAAACAATAAAATAGAAAAACACCCTAAAGAAATATTTGAATACCTGATAATTTTCCAAAATTAATAGCCAAAAACACACATCCAGAAAACTCAGGGAACATTAAGCAGGAAAAAAAATTTATTTAAAAAATAAATATTGAAAGAGCTAGAGGGGAAAAGCACCTTGCTAAGGAGAAGAAAGATTAAAATTATATGCAATTTCTCTTAAGAAGTGAATTGGGAGCCAAATAGCCCAATTGTCTTCTGTTGGTGTGGACAGAGGTAAGAGGTAGCACACTCTTGGCAGAAAGGCTGAGAGGTATGTGAAAGTTTGGATTTGGTTGCCTAATGATAGTCAGCAGCCAAAAAGAGAGAGAGATAAGCCTGGAGACAAACACAGGCTCTGTAAGCCTCACATAGGAATCTAGGTTTTACTCAGGGATATGGGGACATGCTGGAAGCTGCACAGAGCAACATATGCTCCTCTTGCCTGAGGCGGTCACAGATTACTCCTCCTCTTATTCACAGTGATCCTAGTTTGTAAAGTACATTATTTGGTCATCCATCTATAAAAGTTTTTCAGGGTAACCATGTCTGACCTCTAGTTGTTAGGTTAGCAAGGAAGATGCTTGGCCTATAGTGTTCTTTTTTTGTGGGATCTTTGTCTTGTTTTGGTATTAAGGTGATGGTGGCCTCATAGAGTCAGTTTGGGAGTTTATCTTCCTCTGCAATTTTCTGGAAGAGTTTGAGTAGGATAGGTGTTAGCTCTTCTCTAAATCTTTGATAGAATTCACCTCTGAAGCCATCCAGACCTGGGCTTTAGATTGTTGGATTTTTTATTATAGTTTCAATTTCTGTGCTTGTGATGGACCTGTTAAGATTTTCTATTTCCTCCTGGTTCGCTTTTGGTAGGTTATACTTTTCTAATAATTTGTCCATTTCTTCCAAGTTGTCCAGCTTATTGGTATATAGTTGTTCATAGTAGTCTCATGATCTTTTGTATTTCTGTGTTGTCTCTTGTGATTTCTCCATTTTCATTTCTAATTTTATTGATTTGATTATTCTCCCTTTTTTTCTTGATGAGTCTGGCTAATGGTTTGTCTATTTTGTTTATCTTAGTGAACCAGCTTTTAGTTTTGCTGATCTTTGATATAGTCTCCTTAGTTTCTTTTTTCATTTATTTCTGCTCTGATTTTTATGATTTTTTTCCTTCTACTAACTTTGGGGTTCTTCTTCTTTTTCTAGTTGCTTTGGGTGTAAAGTTAGGTTGTTTATTTGATGTTTCTCCTGTTTCTTTAGGTAGGCTTGCATTGCCATGAACCTCCCTGTTAGCACTGCTTTTACTGAATCCCATAGCTTTTGGGTTGTCATGTTTTCATTTTCATTTGTTTCTATGAATATTTTTATTTCCTTTTTGATTTCTTCCATTACCTGTTGGTTATTCAGAAGTGTGTTGCTTAGCCTCCATATGTTTGGGTTTTTTATAATTATTTTTTCCTGTAGTTGATATCTAATCTTACCACATTGTGATCAGAAAAGGTTTGAAATTATTTCAATGTTTAAAAATTTACCAAACTTATACTTGTGGCGTGGGATGTAATCTATCCTGGAGAATGTTCTGTGTGCACTTGAGAAAAAGGTGAAATCCATTGTTTTGGGGTGAAATGCCCTGTAGATATCAATTAGGTCTAACCGGTCCCATTGTATCATTTAAAGCTTGTATTTCCTTGCTATTTTTTGTTTGTTTGATCTATCCATAGGTGTGAGTAGAGTAGTAAAGTCCCCCACTATTATTGTGTTACTGTTAGTTTCCCCTTTCATACTTGCTAGTATTTGCCTTATGTATTGGACTGCTCTTATGTTGTATGCATATGTATTTATAATTTTTTTTTTCATTTATTTTTATTAGTTGGAGGCTAATTACTTTACAATATTGTAGTGGGTTTTGTCATACATTGACATAAATCAGCCATGGCTTTACATGTATTCCCCATCCCCATCCCCCCTCCCACCTCCCTCTCTACCTGATCCCTCTGGGTCTTCCCAGTGCACCAGGCCCGAGCACTTGTCTCATGCATCCAACCTGGGCTGGTGATCTGTTTCACTCTAGATAATATACATGTTTCAATGCTGTTCTCTTGAAACATCCCACCCTCGCCTTCTCCCACAGAGTCCAAAAGTCTGTTCTGTACATCTGTGTCTCTTTTTCTGTTTTGCATATAGGGTTATCATTACCATTGGTTTGACCCTTGATCATTGTGTAGTGTCCTTCTTTGTCTCTTATCACAGTCTTTATTTCAAAATCTGCTTTATCTGATATGAGTATTGCTACTCTTGTTTTCTTTTGGTCTCCATTTGCATGAAATGTCTTTTCCAGCCCCACACTTTCAGTCTGTATGTGCCCCTAGGTTTGAGGTGGGTCACTTATAGACAGCTATATAGGGGTCTTGTTTTTGTATCCATTCAGCCACTCTTTGTCTTTTTGTTGGAGTATTTAATCCATTTACATTTAAGGTATTTATTGATAAGTATGATCCCATTACCATTTACTTTGTTGTTTTGAGTTTGTTTTTACAAACCTTTTCTGTGTTTCCTGTCTAGAGAAGATCCTTTAGCATTTGTTGAAGACTGGTTTGGTGGTGCTGAATTCTCTCAGCTTTTGCTTGTCTGTAAAGCTTTTGATTTCTCCTTCATAGCTGAATGAGATCCTTGCTGGGTAGAGTAATCTTGGTTGTAGTTTCTATCTTTCATCATTTTAAGTATGTCCTGTCATTCCCTTCTGACCTGAAAAGTTTCTATTGAAAGATCAGCTGTTATCCTTGTGGGAATCCCTTTGTGTGTTATTTGTTGCTTTTCCTTTGTTGCTTTTAATATTTGATCTTTGTGTTTAATTTTTGTTAGTTTGATTAATATTTTTCTTGGGGTGTTTCACTTTGGGTTTATCTTGCTTGGAACTCTCTGGGTTTCTTGGACTTGGTTGGCTATTTCCTTCCCTGTTTTAGGGACGTTTTCAACTGTATTCTCCTCAACTATTTTCTAATGCCCTTTCTTGCAGTCTTCTTCTTCTGAGGCACCTATGATATGAATTGATTTAACATTGTCCCAGAGGTCTCTGAGTTTGTCCTCATTTCTTTTTATTCTTTTTTTCTTTTTTCATCTCTGCTTCATTTATTTCCATCATTCTATCTTCTACTACACTTATCCTCTCCTCTGCCTCAGTTATTCTTCTGTTGGTTCCTTCCAGAGTGTTTTTAATCTCAGTTATTGCATTGTTCATTATTGATTGACTCTTCTTTATTTCTTATAGGTCTTTGTTAAATGTTTCTAGCAGTTTCTCAATCCTTGTCAAAGGTCTGTTTATCTGGTAATACATTTTATTTTAAAGATTTTGGATCATCTTTACTGTCATAGTTCTGAATTCTTTTTCTGGTGGACTCCCTATCTCCTCCTCTTTGGTTTGGTTTGGTGGGTTTTTATTATATTCCTTCACCTGCTAAATATTTCTCAGCCTTTTCATTTTTTTTTTTTATATTGCTGTTTGGGGTACCCTTTCTGCAGGCTGGAAGGTTGTGATTCCTCTTAATTGTGGAGTCTGCTCCCTGTGGGTGGGGTTGGAGCAGTGGCTTGTCAACGTTTCCTGGTTGGGGGAACTTATATCTGTGTTCTGGTGGGTGGAGCTGGATCTCTTCTCTGGAGTGCAGTGAAGTGTCCAGTGGTGAATTTTGGGCTGCCTATAGGCTTGGTAAGGCTTTGGGCAGGTCGTCTTTAATGTTTAAGGTTGTGGCCCTGTTTTGCTAGAGAATTAACTTGGTGTGTCTTGCACTGGAACTTGTTGGCTCTTGGGTGGACCTTGGTTTCAGTGTAGGTAAAGAGACTTTTGGTTGGGCTCTTAATGCTCATTAATGTCTATTAATATTCCCTGGAGTCAGAATTTCTGTGATGTTCTAAAGCTCTGGAGTTGAACTTCCTGCCTCTGGGTTTATGGTCCTCCTCTTACAGTAGCCTCAAGACTTCTCCATCCATACAGCACAGAAGATAAAGCCCCTTGGTTAATGGTGAAACAACTTTCCACAGCCAGGAACACCCAGAGAGATTCACAGAGTTATATAGAGAAGAGAAGTGGGAGGAAGGAGATAGAGGTGACCTGGAAGAGAAAAGAGAGAGTCAAAAGGGGAGAGAGCAATCAAGCCAGTAATCAAGCCCTAAGTGAAAATGGATACTGAAGATTAAATTCTTAAAAGTACAAAATTGATAACAAATATCAAAAGGCAAAGATTAAAAACCTAGAATAGAGGTTAGACTCTCAAAAATACAATATAAAAAAATACAAAACAAAATCAATCACAAAAATTGAAAAAATATATATGAATTTTTTTTAAATAGGGTTTTTTTTTAAAGGAAGGTAATGGTAAGCTATAAAAATGAAAGTTAAAGGAGTAATAAAGAACTAAATTTTTTAAAAAATTAAAAAGTGATAATGGTAAAAATATGTCTAGGAATTTCTCTGGAGCTGTTGTGGGCAGTGTAGGGTCAGTTCAGTGTGAGATAGTCCCTTGTTCCAGCTTGTCTTGTTCTTAAGGTCTATAGTTGCCCCTCAAATTCACGGTCTCAGCATTAACTGTAGGGTTTTAATCTATTGCACCTGTCATTTCCAGGGTGGTTCCCCTTTCTTTGCTTATTTTGGCTTCCTCTGTTTGCAAGTGTCTAATTTCTGCCCCGACACAAAGGAACAACAGCCACTTATTTAGGCTCACCTTTTCAGTTGTGCTATGGGGAAAGAGGGAGGGACACTGCAAACAAAATACCGCTGGCATGTGTGGGGAGAGCTCGCAGTGGATGGACCCCCCTGGGTTTGCCACAGCCCAAGGCAACACGTACTTCCTGGATCCACACTACTCGGGCTCCAGGTTGCTCTGCAAGGGCGCTGTTCCAAGTGGGCCCTGCATTTTGTTATTTCCTGGGTCCAAGCCTCTCAAGCAGCCGAGTGCTCGGCGAGCACAGTGTCCCAGGTGGGCCCAGCCTCTTATGCACCTGCCTGGTACTGCCGGCTTGGTTTCCCGAGCGCACCATGAGGGTACAATGCCAGGTGTGCCGTGTGTCTCCTCTGGGGAGCTGACCTCAGGTTGTGATGCTTCTGGTGCATGTGAACCGTCCAGGACCCTAGCAAGACTGGGATAGCAACTGATTAGCAACTGGCAGCCTGCTCACAGTTTGGTGGAAGATGCAGTCTCAGGGGCTAAGATTGCAGTAGCCCCTTGCCTTCTGCCTCTGGCTGCCCCACACCCGTCTTCCTGCCTCTAGGGAGGGAGGACCCTAAACAGCAGCTGTCTTGCTCTCCTTTGGTATTTGCTAGGGCACAATCCTTTGTTCTGTGAGTGAGCCAGGGGTCACCATACAGCGTAAGGGCCTTTTACGGGAAAGATCCTTTTATTTTTGGTCTCTCTGCTGATCCCACATTTTGGGTTGCTAGTTCAGATTAACCCCCTCAGATTGGCCTCAGGGCATTCAAGCCCAGTCCTTACCCTAAGGACTGACGAAGCAGCCCACGCCTCCCTGCCCACGCCCAACGCTGCTGGGAGACAGGAGTGTCTGAGCCGCTTCTCTGCACGTGTTTATTTGCTTGTTTCCCTCAGTTATGTTGGCCTCTGAGATTCCAACGCTCCCCACTGACGCGCCTGTAAGAGGGTTTCTTTTTGGATGGAAACTTCTCTTTCATGACTCCCTCCCCAGGGTGGATCTCCTTCCCTAAATCCTTTGTCTCTGCTTTTGTCTTTTATATTTGTCCTAACTCCTTTTGAAGAGATTGGGCTTCTCTCTGGGTGCCTGGTGTCCTCCGTTAGCATTCAGAAGTTGTTTTATGGAAGTTGCTCAACATTCAAATGATTTTTGATGAATTTGTGTGGGAGAAAGTGGTCTCCCCGTCCTATTCCTTTAGCACCTTGGGACCCCTCGCCTCCTGATATTGCTTTTGCTGACTGTATAGAGCTTCTCCATCTTTGGCTGCAAAGAATATAGTGTTAGACACTCAGTCATGTCCGACTCTTTGCGATCCCATGGACTATAGCCCACCAGACTCCTCTGTCCGTGGAATTCTTCAGGCGAGAATATTGGAGTGGGTTGCCAACCCTTCTCTAAGGGATCCTCTCAAACCAGGGACTGAACCCAGGTCTCCTGCATTGCAGGCGGATTCTTCACCGTCTGAGATATAATCAATCTGATTTCAATATCGACCATGTGTAATGTCCATGTGTAGAGTCATCTCTTGTTTTGTTGCAAGAGGGTGTTTGCTATGACCAGTGAGTTCTTGGCAAAACTCTGTTAGCCTTTGCCCTGTTTCATTTTGTACTCCAAGGCCAAATTTGCCTGTTACTCAAGGTATCTCTTGACTATCTACTTTTGCATTCCAGTCCCCTGTGAGGAAATGGACATCTTTTTTTGGTGTTAGTTTTAGGTCTTTTAGGTTTTCACAGAACCATTCAACTTCAACTTCTACAGCATTAATGGTTGGGGCATAGACTTGGGTTACTGTGATATTGAATTGTTTACCTTGGAAACGAACAGAGATCATTCTATCATTTTTAAGATTGTGCCCAAGTACTGCATTTCAGACTGTTTTATTGACTATGAGGGCTTACTCCATTTCTTCTAAGGATTCTTGTCCACATTAGTAAAATAATGGTCATCTGAATTAAATTCATCCATTCTGGTCCATTTTAGTTCACTGATTCCTAAAATGTCTATGCTCACTCTTGCCTTCTCCTGTTTGACCACTTCCAATTTACCTTGATTCATTGACCTAACATATATACATGTGTGCTATGCTGTGCTTAGTCTCATTTGTATCCAACTCGTTGCGACCCAGTGGACTGCCTCCCACCAGGCTCCTCTGTCCATCAGATTCTCCAGGCAAGAATACCCAATATTCTTGCCATGCCCTCCTCCAGGGGATCTTCCCAACCCAGTAATTGAACTGGGGTCTCTTGCATTACACACAGATTCTTTACCAGTAGCTGAGTTACCAGGGAAGTGTATATATATATATATATATACACACACACATACACACACATGTGTAGATGTATAGATATATATATACACATACATATATATATATATAAATAATGCATTTATATGCAGCATTTGTAAAGCAGACTGCCACATCCAGTCCCTAAAATATACTCATCTTTGTGCCTTAGAAATCAGCTAGTTCAGGGAGATAATATAAATTTCTTATTGTAGATACTTGTTGGCTTAAAAGCTAAGAAAACCTAAATATCACTTCTTTTGAATATTCTAGTTCACTTTTGGGAACTACCATACCCTGTTCCTTGAAGTCTTTGGTGGGCACGTTGATCAAGGGGAAAATCACTCACCTGTCAAGAGGTGAGAAAGTAACCCTAAGGTAAACTTAGTGCACTCTCCCTAGGTATTAACTAATAAACAGACAAAAAGAATGAGCAGAGTCAGCAATGACTTGTCACCACAATGGCGCTCTGCAGAGCTGTATTCCTGGGTACTGACTTCTCTGGTAAGGCTTTGCGGGAGGCTCAGCAGTAAAGAATTCACCTGTCAATGCAGAAGACACAGGAGATGTGGGTTCAATCCTTGGGTCAGGAAGATCCCCTACAGTAGGAAATGGCAACCCACTCCAGTATTCTTGCCTGGAAAATTGCATGGACAGAGGAACCTAGCGGGCTAAAGTCCCTGGGGTCACAAAGAGTTGGACACGGTTGAGCAACTGAGCACACACGACTTCTCTGATGCTGCTGACTTCTCTGAAACTTAGATTACAAATTTCTTTCAATTCTATGATGTTCCAAAATGCTATAAAATTTTCTCAATTTTGCCATATTATCACTGTCATTGTTAGACTTCTTAAAAATTAGTCAGAGTCACATCACTTTCTTTGCTCACTTCAGTTCAGTTCAGTTCAGTCGCTCAGTCGTGTCCAACTCTTTGCGACCCCATGAATCGCAGCACGCCAGGCCTCCCTGTCCATCACCAACTCCTGGAGTTTACTCAGACTCATGTCCATCGAGTCAGTGATGCCATCCAGCCATCTCATCCTCTGTTGTCCCCTTCTCCTCCTGCCCCCAATCCCTCCCAGCATCAGGATCTTTTCCAATAAGTCAACTCTTTGCATGAGGTGGCCAAAGTACTGGAGTTTCACCTTCAGCATCAGTCCTTCAGATGAACACCCAGGACTGATCTCCTTTAGGATGGACTGGTTGGATCTCCTTGCAGTCCAAGGGACTCTCAAGAGTCTTCTCCAACACCACAGTTCAAAAGCATCAATTCTTTGGCGCTCAGCTTTCTTCACAGTCCAACTTTCACATCCATACATGACCATTGGAAAAACCATAACCTTGAATAGACGGACCTTTGTTGGCAAAGTAATATCTCTGCTTTTTAATATGCTATCTAGGTTGGTCATAACTTTCCTTCCAAGGAGTAATCATCTTTTAATTTCATGGCTGCAATCACCATCTGCAGTGATTTTGGACCCCAAATCAATAAATTCTGACACTGTTTCCACTGTTTCTCCATCTATTTCCCATGAAGTGATGGGACCAGATGCCATGATCTTAGTTTTCTGAATGTTGAGCTTTAAGCCAACGTTTTCACTCTCCTCTTTTACTTTCATCAAGAGGCTTTTTGGTTCCTCTTCACTCACTTACTACCAAGCAAAACAAAACAAAAAGTTCCGTGTGTTTCAGTCAGATCTGGAGGAGCGGCTCAGTGGTAGTCAGAGATCCTCTGTGTACATTACTGAATAATGAAAGATTCTCATTTCAGTACAAAAGTGATGTTATGTTTTATCTGAGATATTAGTGTCAAGAGGTTAAATACTACCAAAAAGAACCATCATTCAAACAAAATGCCTTACTTTATAAATACTGTAGCACTTTTCATATACTTGTTTGCCATACAGATCTTCTTGGGAAAAAACATCTATTTAGGTCCCTTGATCATTTTTAAATTGGGCTGTTTGTTTTTTTGGGTTTTCTTACTATCAACTTGCATGAGTTTCTTATATATTTTGGATATTAACCCCTTATCAGACAGATGCTTTGCAAATATTGTTTCCCATTCTGTAGGTTGCCTTTTCATTTTCATCTTGGTGATGGTTTCCTTTACTAGGAAACAGTAGCTTTCTAGTCTGATATAGTCCCATATGTTTATTTTTGCTTTTGTAACCTTTTCTCTCGGTGTCATATCCAAAAAAGTTGTTGTCAGGGTCAATGTCAGAGAGCTTTTCCCTTCAGTTTTTATCTAGGAGTTTTAAGGTTTTCAGTGCTTACACTTTAATCTTTAACCTATTTTGACTTGTGTATGATACAGGATAGGGGCACTGTTTCATTCTTTTGTATATGGATATCCAGTTCACCCAACACCATTTATTGAAGATTATCCTTTTCCCATTGTGTAATCTTGGCACCCTTGTTAAAAATTAGTATACTATATATACTTGGGATTATTTCTGGATTTTATATTCTGTTCCATTGGTCTATATGTCTGTTTTTATGCCAATATCATACTGTTTTGCTTATTGTAGGTTTTAATACAGTTTGAAATCAGGAAGTGTGATTCTTTCAACTTTGTTTTCTTCAAGATTGCTTTGCTATTCAGGATCTTCTGTGGTTTCCTTTGAATTTCAGAATTATTTGTTCTATTTTAGAGAAAAAGTCCATTGGAATTTTGATAAGAGTGCATTGAATCTTTGTATTGCCTTGGGTGGGACATTTTAACATTATTGATTTTCACAATGCATTAGCACCAGATATCTTTTCATTTATTGTGCTCAATATCTTTCATTAGCCTTTTATTCATGTCAGTATAAAAAATGCTAACATGTTTCACAGACAAATTTTCTTGGGAAAGTAAAGAATATGAAAACACAAATACAAATATCCACATTTGGGGTATAAAGCTAAAGGACACCTTAGAGGGAAATTTATAAAATTACATTAGAAATTAAGAATTGTCTCAAAACAATATTCAAAACTTTCATATCAGAAAACTACAAAAGAAGAGCAAAGAAAACTCAAAGGAGCAGAACAGAAGAAATAATAAAGGTAGAATGAGAATTCAATAAAATTATAGCAAAACAAAAATTAGAGAAAAATGACATAAAACTCACTTCTTTTAAAGAATAAAATTGATAAATCTATACATAGACTGACCAAGAAAAGAGAAGACTCAAATTACCCAATATAAAGTATGAAAGAAAGAAAGGATATTATTACAGACTCCATAAACATTAAAAGGATAACAAAGGAATACTAAAAAAATTTATGTCTATAAACTCCACAGTTTAAATCTACAAATTTCTTAAATTTGTTGCACTCTTTCATAACTTACTTAAAAAGAAATAGATAGCTTGAATTGTGCCTATATATACTTTAAAGATTTGATTTTGCAATCTAAAAACTTCAAAAAACTAAAACTTGAGGCTCAGTTTATTTTAGTAGCAATTAATAGTAAACATCAGTGAAAAATTATAGTCACTCTAAAAAAGAATTTCCATAAAATAGAAAAGAATATTTCCCAACTCACTGTGTTGGACTACCATTATCCTATTATGAAAATGAGAAAAACATTACAAGAAAAGAAAACTATAGGCCAATACAGAAGCAAAAAGTCTTTAACAAAATATTAAATCACATTCACTGATATTTAAAAAGGGTAATATTTATTATCAATTAAGTTTTATCCCAAGAATGTAAGATTAGCACCCTATTTGAAAATCAGTGTAATTCATGATGTGAAGTAAAGTGAATGTCCCTCAGTCGTGTCCTACCCTTTGTGACCCCACAGACTGTATGGCCCATGGAATTCTCCAGGCCAGAATACTGGAGTGGGTAGCCATTCCCTTTGCCAGGGGCCTTCCCAACACAGGGATCTAACCCAGGTCTCCTGCATTGCAGGTGGATTCTTTACCAGCTGAGCCACTAGAGAAGCCCAAGAATACTGGAGTGTGTAGCTTATCCCTTCTCCAGCAGATCTTCCCAACTCAGGATCGAACCGGGGTCTCCTGTATTATAGGGGGATTCTTTACCAGCTGAGCTACCAGGGAATTCATGATATTAAGACAGAAAAGAAATTACATGCAGAAAATAACTTGGCTTAAGTCATCACCTTTTTATGACAGAAATTCTCTGCAAACTTAGGATAAAACAAAGCTGTCTTAATCTGAAAAAGGATATCTTTTTAAAAATCGTTATATTTAATGGTGAAAGACAAAATCGTTTCTCCTAAAAGCAAGCAACAAAAGGCAAGAATGCCTGCTCTCTACTCAACTAAATACTGGAAGTCCCGGTCAGGGCATTGAGGCGAAGGAAGAAAAAGTCACAAAGACTGAAAAGAAAGGAGTAACAGCCTTTCTGTGTTTCCAGCCACTACAGTTATCTAAGGAGCAAATATAATAGGATCTACAAAAAATATCTCACAAATCTGATAAGCAAGTTAAGTCAGAACAAAGGATACAAAGTCAATAAATTTTTTAAAATGCTATTTCAAATTTAGTAATGAACAAATGCAAATAAAAATTTTAAGAGAACACCAATTATCATAACACCAAAATTGACATGCTTGGTTATAAACATATAGCAAATAATATTCAGTATTTGTCTGTTGAATACTAAAAAACACTGATGGAAGAAATCAAAGACATAATTTAATTGTGAAATATATGTAATTGGTCAGAAGACAATATTGTTAAAATGTCAGTTCTTTCTAATTTGGCTTACAGAGTCAACCTAGTATTAGGCAGAATCTCATCAGAATATTTATTCACCAATAAGCTAAATTTAAACACTCAGTTCAGTTCTGTTCCGTCGTTCAGTCGTGTCCGACTTTTTGCAGCCCCATGGACGGCAGCACGCCAGGCTTCCCTGTCTATCACCAACTCCCGGAGCTTGCTCAAGCTCATGTCTATCGAGTCGGTGATGCCATCCACCCACCTCATCCTCTGTCATCCCCTTTTCTTCCTGACTTCAATCTTTCCCAGCATCAGTGTCTTTTCCCATGAATCAGTTCTTTGCATCAGGTGGCCAAAGTATTGGAGTTTCAGCTTCAACATCAGTCCTTCCAATGAATATTCAGGACTGATTTTCTTTAAGATTGACTGCTTCTATCTCCTTGCAGTTCAAGGAACTCCCAAGAGTTTCCTCCAACACCACAGTTCAAAAGAATCAATTATTCAGCGTTCAGATTTCTTTAAGGTCCAATTCTCACATCCATACATGACTACTGGAAACCATAGCTTTGACTAGACGGACGTTTGTTGGCAAAGTAATGTCTCTGCTTTTTAATATGCTGTCTAGGTTGGTCATAGCTTTTCTTCCAAGGAGCAAGCGTCTTTTAATTTCATGGCTGCAGTCACCATTTGCAGTGATTTTGGAGCCAAAGAAAATAAAGTCTCTCACTCATTGTTTCGCCATCTATTTGCATGAAGTGATGGGATGATCTTAGTTTCTAAATGTTGAGTTTTAAGCCAACTTTTTCATCCCCCTCTTTCACTTTCATCAAGAGTCTCTTTAGTTCTTCTTTGCTTTCTGCCCTAAGGGAGGTGCCATCTGCATATCTGAGATTATTGGTATTTGATATTTTAATTATTAATTATTGATATTTCTCCCAGCAATCTTGATTCCAGCTTGTGCTTCATCCAGCCCAACATTTCACATGATATACTCTGCACATAAGTTAAATAAGTAGGGTGACAATATACAGACTTATCTTACTTGTTTCCCAATTTGGAACCAGTCTGTTGTTCCATGTCCAGTTCTAACTGTTGCTTCTTGACCTGCATACAGATTTCTCAAGAGGCAGGTCAGGTGGTCTGGTATTCCCATCTCTTCAAGAATTTTCCAGAGTCTGTTGTGATCCACACAGTCAAGGGCTTTGGCATAGTCAATAAAACAGAAGTAGATGTTTTTCTGGAACTCTCTTGGTTTCTTGATGATCCAACAAATGTTGGCAATTTGATCTCTGCTTCCTCTGCCTTTTCTAAACCAGCTTGAACATCAGGAAGTTCACAGTTCATGTACTGTTGAAGCCTGGCTTGGAGAATTTTGAGCATTACTTTACTAGCGTGTGAGATGAGTGCAATTGTACAGTAGTTTGAACATTCTTTGGCATTGCCATTCTTTGGGATTGGAATGAAAACTGACCTTTTCTAGTCCTGTGGCCACTGTTGAGTTTTCCAAATTTGCTGGCATATTGAGTGCAACACTTTCACAGCATCATCTTTTAGGATTTGAAATATCTCAACTGGAATTCCATCACCTCCACTAGCTTTGTTTGTAGTGATGCTTTCTAAGGCCCACTTGACTTCACATTGCAGGCTGTCTGGCACTAGGTGAGTAATCACACCATTGTGATTATCTGGGTCATGAAGATCTCTTTTGTACAATTCTTCTGCATATTTTTGCCACCTGTTCTTAACATCTTCTGCTTCTGTTAGGTCCATACCATTTCTGTCCTTTATCAAACCCATCTTTGCATGAAATGTTCCCTTGATATCTCTAATTTTCTTGAAGAGATCTCTAGTCTTTCCCATTCTGCTGTTTTCCTCTATTTCTTTGCATTGATCACTGAGTAAGGCTTTCTTATCTCTGCGTGCTATTCTTTGTATATTCAAATAGGAATATCTTTCCTTTTCTCCTTTGCCTTTGGCATCTCTTCTTTTCTCAGCTATTTGTAAGGCCTCCTCAGACAATCATTGTGCCTTTTTGCATTTCTTTTCCTTGGGGATGGCCTTTATCACCACCTCCTGTACAATATCACAAACCTCCATCCATAGTTCTTCAGGCACTCTGTCTATCAGATCTAATCCCTTGAATCTATTTGTCACTTCCACTGTATAATCATAATGCATTTGATTTAGGTCATACCTGAAGGGTCTAGAGGTTTTCCCTACTTTCTTCAATTTCAGTTTGAATTTGGAAATAAGGAGATCATGAACTGAGCCACAGTCATCTCCTAGTCTTGTTTTTGCTGACTGTATAGAGCATCTCCAAATTTGGCTGCAAAGAATATAAACAATCTGATTTTGGTATTGACCATCTGGTGATGTCCATGTGTAGACTCTTATATTGTTGGAAGAGGGTGTTTGCTGTGAACAGTGCATTTTCTTTGCAAAACTCTGTTAGCCTTTGCCCTGCTTTGTTTTGTAATCCAAGGCCAGATTTGCCTGTTACTCCAGGTATCTCTTGACTACCTCCTTCTGTATCCCTGTCCTGTATAATGAAAATGACATCTTTTTTGGGTGTTAGTTCTAGAAGGTATTGTAGCCTTCAAAGTACTGTTCAATCTCAGCTTCTTCAGCATTAATGATTGGCACATCACCCTGGATTACTGTGATATTGAATGGATTGCCTTGGAAACGAACGACCATTCTGTCATTTTTAAGATTGCACCCAAGTACTGTATTTCAGACTCTTTTGTTGACTATGATGACTACTCCATTTCTTCTAAGGGATTCTTACCCACAGTAGTAGATATAATGGTCATCTGTGTTAAATTCACCCATTCTGGTCCATTTTAGTTCACTGATTCCTAAATTGTCAATGTTCACTCTTGCCATCTCCTATTTGACCACTTCTAATTTGCCTTGAATCATGGACCTAACATTCCAGGTTCCTGTGCAATATTGTTCTTTCCAGCATCGTACTTTACTTCCCTTTGCTTCCCATTACTTCCACAACTGGCTGTTGTTTTCACTTCAGCACCATCTCTTCATTCTTTCTGGTGTTATTTCTCCACTTTTCTCCAGTAGTGTATTGGGCACCTACCCACCTGGGGAGTTCATCTTTCAGTGTCATATCTTTTTACCTTTTCATACTGTTCATTGGGTTCTCAAGGCAAGAATACTGAAGTCATTTGCCAGTGCCTTCTCCAGTGGACCACGTTTTGTCAGAACTCTTCACCATGACCCATCCATCTTGGGTGGCCCTACATGACAACTTCAACATTAAAAGAATGATTAATTACAATAACCAAAGCAAACTTGATAATGAAGAAACAGGCTAGAAGACTCATAAATTTTTCTTCCAAGAGTACTGAGAAACTATTAATAGAGTCATCAATGAAGTGAAGTTGCTCAGTCATGTCTGACTCTTTCCGACCCTTTGGACAGTAGACTGCCTGGCTCCTTTGTCCATGGAATTTTCCAGGCCAGGACACTGGAGTGGGTTGCCATTTCCTTCTCCAGGGGATCTTCCTGACCCTGGGTCTCCTGCACTGCAGGCAGACTCTTTACCATATGAGCCAGAGAGGGAAGCCCAAGAGTAATCAGTACAATGTACTAATAGTACTAGTGAAAAACTGGACTCACAGATCAAGAAAAGAGAACAGTCAGTTTGGAAATAAACCAATACAAATGTGACCAGTTTATTTTTGACACAGATACAAGGCAATTCAATGAAGAAAGATAAGTGTTTCAACAAATGGTGCTACAACTACTGGACATCCATATGCAAAAAGAATGTACCTTGACCAAATCATCACACCTTACATTAACTCATATCCAATACTTAAATGTGAAATGAAAAATGACAAGCCTCTTAGAAAACATCATAGGAGAAAATCTTTGTCATCTTAGGTTAGGTGGGAAAAGTTCTTAGAGTATCAGACTAGAAAAGGAAGATAAAAATGTTTCAACAAAATGTAAAATATTTTTCTGTGTAATGTAAGACAACAAAAGAGAAGCCCCAGAGTGGGAGAAATATTTTCAAAATTAAGTTTCTGCTAGATGACTTATATCTCAATTAGGAAGAACTCTCAATAGTCAACAATAGCAAAACAAAAAAACAACTTTTTCAAATGGAGAAAAGATTAAACATATTTGTTACCACCACCAAAAAAAAATGGTATTGTAAATAAATATTTGAAAAGATACACAATACCTTTAATCATTAAGGAAATGCAAATGTACACTACAATCAGATATTTGACACACTTATTAGAATGGTTTTTAAAGAAAAACTGAAAATACCAAGTGCTAGTAAGAACACGGAACAACTAAAACTTCCATTTGTTGCTGATCTAAATACAAAATGGTGCAGGTTCTTTGGGAAGTATTTTGGTAGTTTCCTATAAAGATAAGTATATGTTTATATCATGAACTAGAAATCTAGTTCTAGGTATTTACCCAACAGAAACTAAATTTTTTTTTTTCATACAAAAGCCTGTATATGAGTGCTTTAGCAACTTTATTCATATCCACTCCAAAGTTGGACAACCCAAATATCCTTCAACTGTTTATTGAGGACAGACTATGATATGTCTGTATAATGGAACACTACACAGCTTCAGAAAGAATTTAATTTATTATACTCTCACAGCACAGATTACTCTCTAATGCATCATGCATAGTGAAATACATCAAGCTGGACTCAAAATCCAAATGCATATGAACCCATTTCTATGAAATTATAGAAAAGGAAATGTATACAGATATACAGTGATCGGTGCTTACCAGGGGATTAGGATGGGGAAGTCTTTACTAAAAAGAACAGCACAAAGGTGATTTTGAGGGGTTATGTTTTCATGTTCTGATTATAGCTGGTGGTTACATGAATCTCTACCTATATTAAATTACATGCTGCTGCTGCTAAGTCACTTCAGTCATATCTGACTCTGTGCAACCTCATGGATGGCAGCCCACCAGGCTCCTCTGTCCACGGGATTCTCTAGGCAAGAATACTGGAGTGGGTTACCATTTTTTTCTCCTATTAAACTACATAGGACTATATAATTGAAAGACTGAATTTAATTATATGCAAAGTTAAATCGGGATAGGGAATACGTGTAAATCCATGGCTGATTCATGTCAATTCATGTCAACCACTACAATATTATAAAGTAATTAGCCTCCAACTAATAAAAATAAATGAAAAAAATAAATAAATAAATAAAATTTGGCACAATGATAAAAATAGGTAGAGTCTAAATATAGACTGTCTGGGTTTGATTTCCAATTCTATGGATTATTGACTATATGTCTTTGGTTTATTTATTCCCTATGCCTCATTTTCCTCATCTATAAAATTAGAGTAACAAGAATGATTGGTTCAAAGGGCATTTGGGTTAAATCATTGTTTTAAGGACATTAAAGTAGGATAGTGCACATGATAAGTG
The DNA here is from genome assembly GCF_033118175.1 of Dama dama. Taxonomy (NCBI): domain Eukaryota; kingdom Metazoa; phylum Chordata; class Mammalia; order Artiodactyla; family Cervidae; genus Dama; species Dama dama. The sequence goes on along the minus strand of NC_083699.1, from coordinate 5,798,622 downwards.
TTCAATAAATTTTAGCTGTTTTTATTATCAATATATATTGAAAATATTCTTAATAGTTTCATATCTGGTTGAATATAATCATAGAAAATATAATTTCAATTTAACAGATATATTACTTTAAAAGTAATCCTTTTAGGCTTTTTTGGCCTATCATCTCTCACAGATCCTATCATGGAGTAAATGCTGACTGTATCTCTCTACTGAAAAAAAAACCAGCTACTATTCTAGACATTACTACCTGCTATTTTGTAATACATCCCTTCTATTCACATAAAAATGCTGCGATGTGTTTATAGACTTCTCAATCTACAGTTGAAAAACCTGAGCCACAAAAGGATTAAGTAGACCCTTTTAGGACCTGTATGCAGTCGTGTCCAACTGGGACCTGCCAGTCCCCTCTGTCCATGGAATTTCCAGGCAAGAATACCAGAGCAGGTTGCTGTTTCCTTCTCCAGGGGATCTTCCCCACCCAGAGATCAAACCCATGTCTCTTGCACCTCTTGCATCGGCAGGTGGATTCTTTACCACTAGCTTCACATGTTTTCAGAATGTACTAAAATTGATGAGGCAGAATTAAAACGCAGGAGGAGAAGGGAACGACAGAGGATGAGATGGTTGGATGACATCACGAACTCCGATGGACTTGAGTTTGAGCAAGCTCCTGGAGTTGGTGATATACAAGGAAGCTTTGGTGTGCTGCAGTCCATGGAGTTGCGAAGAGTCGGACATGACTGAACAACTGAACTCACTGATTGACTCTCAAGTTCAAGGATACATGAGCTATTTAGAAGATAACATAGCAGTTTCTCTGTAGGGCTGGCATTTGTTTTTGTCTAAAGACCATTGAATGAAAAGATGTAGCATTTGCAATAAAAGGAAACATTGAGGGAACAGTTGATTAGGCATATTTTGGACTTTGGGCAGGAAACACCTTGGTATCTAGTTTGACAGATTTCTGCTTCCCAGATACCATGCACTGCTCTCTCTTCTCTGACAATTCTTGTCTGCTGCTGTGTTGCCCTTCAAACTTCCTATTCTCCATGTCATCCCTAAAGCCTCCAGATAGCAGCATGTTTTGACAGGAGAGCATGATATTTTCATTGATGGAGATCTTAGTTTCTACTCTGACATTGTCACCAAAAAAATAAATAAATAAAATAAAATCCAGTAATTTAGGACTAGAGAGAGAGAAACAAAAGCAGTAATTGTCAAAGTATGGTCTTGGAATTCTTGTGGGTCTCTGAGACATATTCAGGGAATGTGCATAATACTATGACACTTCCTGTATTTTTTAAAAGCCTAATTCCCTCATAAGTATGCAGTGGCATTTTCCAGAAGCTATAATACCTGTGATACTACAACAGATTAAATGCAGAAGCAGATAGAGAATCCAGCTCTCTTCCACAAAGTGGGTCATTAATGAAATTTGCAAAAACAGTGTCTCTATCTGATTAATTATAACTTCTAATAGGTAATCCTCATCACCATTATGAACTACATCGATTTCTAAGGAGGTCAGTTTCTAATGCTGTAAATATTAACTAATATAACCCACATAAAAAAGATCTCTGTGCCTCAATAACTTAGAGTATAAAGAGTTCCAGAGACCAAAATCTTTGAAAATCACTGAGAAAGAGAAAGACACTAAAACAGTACAGATACTAAACATATATCAAAATATAGAACAAAATCAACATACACATGCAAATTTTAGCAGAATGTATGAGACTATGTTTTCTCAGAAGTTTAAATACAAGTTGTTTTAAAATCCCCCCAATTTTCCACTTAAATAATAACTTTTCTTTTATTCGTGTCCCAATATATTTCATATTTATTTTATCAGCAGGCTTCCCTGGTAGCTCAGCTGGTAATTAATTGCCTGCAATGCCAGAGACCTGGGTTTGATCCCTGGGTTGGGAAGATCCCCTGGAGGAGAGCATGACAACCCACTCTAGTATTCTTGCCTGGAGAATCCCCATGGACAGAGGATCCTGGCAGGCTGCAGTCCATGAGGTATCAAAGAATCAGAAATGACTGAATGACTCAGCACATTTTATCAACAAGAATTTGATCTCCCTGTGTTATGTACAGATTTAATTAGATTAGATAATGATTTATTAAATTAAGGAAATCAATAATATTTAGCTGATTTGTCCTAAAAGAAAACCAAAGTCTCTTTCAAAACATTAATTAAAAGGAAGTTTACACGTGCTTTTAACAAGGAATCCCAATTCCCTGGGGAAAAAACTTACTATAAGTGAAGTCATTTTCATAGCACCATCCAAAATCCCTACTTTCCAGGGTTCTTCAATGTTTTCTGGCATTAGTGTATAAATATAATAAGCAAAGATAATACAAGTCAGTCCAAAGCACAGAGCTTTTTACCCCATGATTCTTTTTCACAACCTCAGTGTAGTGATGATATAATGTGACCCTTTATATACTAAAATGCTAAGTAATAGGACAAAGGTAGATGAAACACTCTTTCAAGTAATATGATCATTTTTATTAATATTGACATAATATTCAGTTCCAAGATTAACTGACTGGTTCAACAGTTACATACTCTACCTGAAACACAATTCACAATTCAGTTCAGTTCAGTCCAGTCATGTCTGACTCTTTGCAACCCCGTGGACTGCAGCACGCCAGGCTTCCCTGTCCATCACCCACTCCCAGAGCTTGCTCAAACTCATGTCCATCGAGTCGGTGATGCCATGAAATCATGTGACAGTTCACAATATGTCACATCAAATATGCACACAGTAGCAAAGAATTTAAAATGTAGGCAGAAGCTCTTTCATCCTATAACACCATCATTGCTTTGACACAATAAATTTTATTATGAGTCTAGCCAGAGCACAAGATTAAACATAAAGTCTGTTTCTCCTATCAGTATATTGGAAAGATTACTGTGAAGAACTTAATTTAAAAAACCTATCAGGTAATATTTAGTCATGCTCATGGCTAATGCCTTTGTCACAGATCATTATAAAATTAAAATCCACTTTGGTCAATTAGGCCTTAGAAAAGAAGATAGGAACCTGGTATTTTTGAGCAAGTTTCAAAATTAATTAATCCAGTCCAGAAACACTTATAAAGTGTTTGTTGTTGTTGTTTATTTATATTAATGGTGCAAATTTTCAATTTTTGTAATTGAGTGATCATGCAAAAAGTATGTATTCATTAAGGAAATATTTCCTGTCTTATATATGTTAATTCAATATTAGGAAAAATGGTAAGAAAATTGAGTAAAGCCTGACATTTGTCCATTCTTTTGTGGAACTTTTTTGAAGTATCATTCTGGTTTCCATTTTCCTTAAGAATATTTTTGGTAATTTTGTCATAGAATAATTTATTTGAGGTCTCTGCTATTTCTCCTTTCACTTTGCAACAGAAGTTATTACTCTAATTGTAATTGCTGTGTTATTCCCATGCCATAATTTCTTACTACAAGCCTGCTTTATTATCTATTTAAGCATAAGACTGAAAGGAGTAAAGATCATTATTCTAAAATAGTTGAGGATTAGAACCAAATGGGTGGAAGAGGATAAGATCGCTGCAAATAAGCTAAACATGAACAATCCAACATGTGGATAGGCATAATGGAAAACAACATTTTGAAATATCAGTCTAATTTTGCATACTCATCCTTCTCCATCTTCTCTGGAACTTCACTGGCCCTGCCTTTCTTCCCATGGCTAGCTCTTTTTCTCTTAATTTCTAAATAATGGAATATGCAGTCAGAAAATAGAAAAAATTACAAATTATTCCTACCTTCTGTATTATGAAATCTAAGATCTTATGTTTAAAAAAGATTCTTGATAAAAAAATTAATTTATATGCTCAATTGAGATATGGTAGAGCTTCAAATGCAGAAATAGTTTTCTTTGGTTGATGCTTTTTTACCCTCAGAGGTGTGGTGATGAGGGAGGCTTGTAAGCAGGTTGAAAGCAAAGAAATATTTCCCAATCCTTCTAGTGGTTATATGCCACAAATTTCTGCTAGAAGGAGATGTCTGCTGAGCACATGGGACAGAGTTTAGACTCAAAACTGTAGAAATCAGATGTGAATCAAAACTAATTAATGATGCTACATAACCACAATTCAAATTAATTCCTATTTGATTTGAGCTAATCAGTCCTCACACTTGTTGCAAAATATAGGTAAGGATGTGCCCTTTGTAAAAAATAAAAAAACTACTTCATTTAAAGATTGTTTTAAACACAATTGTAGTACACACACACACACAATGCAGTAAAGCAGACCCACATACAACTCTGGTGTTGGAATTAATAACGAGAGCAAAAAGATGTTAAAATAAATATTGTAAATATATTCAAGAAATAAGATAAAATGGAGAAATGTATAAAAGTGTTGAACTCATCATATGTAAATCCAAAGATTATAAAGTTATTCCAGAATTTAGAAATACACTGTCTGCAATAAAGGATTAGATGAGTGAATTAATAAAATACAAACTTGAAGATATGCCAACATAAACTAGTCATGTGTACAACATCAAATGGTCTAATATACATTTGATAAGATTTCCAAGAGGACAGGAAATGAAAATAGGGAAGAAGCGCACTGGAATAGTTGTTGGATGAAAATTTTCTAAAATTCATAAAAGACATGATCTCACAAAATAAATAGCTCAGTGAATTGATGACAGTATAAATACAAACTAAATCACATATAGGCACATCATAATTGTAACTGCTGAAAATCAAAGATGAAGACAAAGTTCTTATAATTAGAATCCTAAGATGGCTACACAAGGTTTTTGGTTACTTGTAGACAAACACCTTATCCTAATTACTCAATTCAACACCAATGTAAGAATTGCTATGAAGGAATTTTGCAGATGTAATTAAAGCTCCAAATCAGTTGACCACAAAATTTCAATTACTGACAGGAATATGTAGGGGTCCAAATGTCAAGAAACTGGATAGACTCTAAAGGTTGAGTGGCTCCCAGTCAACACCCTGCCGGAAAATGGGCATCTAAGTTCCACAATCATAAACATCTAAACTCTGACAACATCCTAAAAGAGCTTGGAAGAAGACTCCAAGCTCAGAAAAGTTTATAGCTCTCACCAAGTCCTTGATTTAAGCAATAAAAACCCTAAGGGCTGAACCATCCATACCATTCAAGACACAAAATTTTGAAATGTTTTCATGTCGTAACCCATTAAGTTAAAGTTGTGCTAACTTATTACACAGCAATAGAAATTAACACTAAAGTTAAAGGAGACCAATGGGGGAGGGGGGACAACAGGAACACTCCAAACAACAGACACTAGAAAACCCTAAAACAATACCTGAAAAGTATTGAAGATTAAAGAAAAATGGAGCTGTCAACAAAACATGATACACCCGAAAAAATATATTCCCTTCAAGGGAGTAAAATAAAGACAAAACTAACACTCTGTCACCAATAGATTCACAAGAAATATTAAGAAAACTTATTCAGAAAAACCAGAAGAATCTCAGAGAAAAGTGCCAGCAGGCAAGGAAAAACCAGAAAGGATTTGAAACAAGGATATCCATTCCCACCTTTTTTTTTTTTAAAACTGAAGGCCATATCCAGTAAAATAACTCAAGAAAAAGTAATAGGAGCTATGACACATGGACTGTAGCCTGCCAGGCTCCTCTGTCCATAGGATTTCCCAGGCAAGAATACTGGAGTGGGTTGCCATTTCCTTTTCCAAGGGATCTTCCTGATCCAGGGATCAAACTCAGGTCTCCTGTATGGCATGCAGATTCTTTACCAACTGAGTTACAAGGGAATCCCACAAGACTGGACAAGAAATAATTAAACAAAATCTTCTGTGTGCCAATCCAGCCTCCCCCTTCCCACCCTCATGTGCAATGTGTGTCTGCTTTACACATTAACCTGAATTCCTCAAAGATGGGAGTATCTGCTGACCACAAAGATCATTTCCTTTTCCTTTCTGCAGACACTAGCAATGTAACTTCTTGTAACCACCATTCTTTCCCAACTCTGTGGTCAGTCATGGTGACTTGCTACTCACTTTGTACCTGCTAACCTTCACTATGCATCCTCGGTGAACTTTATGTAATATCAGCGTGTCATGTTGATGCACAATCCTTTGTCTCAAAAATGTATGTAACTGAGCCTTTGTTTTCTAACAGCAGAACAGTGTTCAGAGGTTCCTGAAAATCTGTCTCCTGGGTGATAATCCTCAGTTTGCCTCAAATAAAATTTCCTTTCTACTGCTTAACTTGAGTGTTCATTGACCTTTTTTTTTTTTTAGCTTTTCACAGCTGTTATTTCTGACCTAGAATACAGAGTGTAAAAGAAGCTATATAAGAGTTGGATGAAAGAATGAATCATTAAGTAAGAAGAACAGTTGAAACTTAGACCATTTTGCCTCAATGTATTGTGCTTCAACTCTTCTTTGCCTCCACTAAAATCCACTAAACAGAAAAAAACAACTTATCAAATGCAGAATCTAGCTTATCTATAAAAATAGAACACAAAAAGACACAGTGTGCTTTTACAATGATTAAATGAAACCATTGAGTGATAAAATAATCTTTCATTGAACTTGCTGACAAGCATCAAGTTTGAAAACAAGAAAGAAAGCTTTTTTTTTTCCTGGTGATGCATTAATACTCACATAAAATCCAGAAGAATATATCTTTGGGAATGCAAATTTGTAAGATTGCTGAATAAAATATAAATATTATATTTTCACAAAAAATTGGAATATATATTTTAAAAATATTTAAATTCTACTTGGTTTTTGGCCAAAATAGATTAGTAGGACACATCTACTCTCTCATAACTCACATCCCCACCCAATTTGAAAATATATGAAACAACAGTTTGCAAGACATTGAGCATCAAGAAAATAAGAGTAATTTTAAAAGATGAGAAATATGATTTCCCTAGCTTACTGCATTAAGAGTTGTCTGTGGACCTTTTCTGGCTCTAACAAATCTTAAAAGCAAGATATGAATTAATCAGATTATTTAAAACAAAAATATTCAGCACACAGAAAGGTAAGATTTACAATTTCTGACAACAAATAAAAATAGCCCATCATGTAAATATGCAGAAAGAAACTCTATAACGAATAAATGAGTCAATGAATCAAAACTGAACAGCCTAGCACAAATATCAGAATTAGTAGAAAAAGACACTAAAGCATACCGAAATATTCTATAGGTTATGTAAACACATGGAAGATACAGTGGTTCAGTTCAGTTCCATTCAGTCGCTCAGGCGTGTCTGACTCTTTGCAGCCTCATGGACTGTAGACACCAGGTTTCCATGTCCATCACCAACTCCCAGAGCCTGCTTCAGTGGTTCCCATCATCAGAGTTTTTTCCAATGAGTCAGTTGTTCACATCAGGAGGCCAAAGTATTGGAGCTTCAGCTTCAGCATCAGTTCTTCCAATGAATATTCAGGACTGATTTCCTTTAGGAAATCACTTTCTTTTGGTAAGGAATATTTTTATAACTCAGAATAATCTTCAAAAATTCATTTTACAAATTTATGGGAAATTGGGGTTCTCAGTCTTGATTCCAGGTTGTGCTTCATCCAGCCTGGCATTTCACATGATATACTCTGCATAGAAGTTAAATAAGCAGGGTGACAATATGCAGCCTTGACATACACCTTTCCCAATTTGGAACCAGTCCATTGTTCCACATACGGTTCTAACTGTTGCTTCTTGACCTACATACAGATTTCTCAGGAGGCAGGTCAGGTGGTCTGGTATTCCCATCTCTTTCAGAATTTGCTATAGTTTGTGTTGATCCACACATTCAAAGGCTTTAGCATAGTCAATGAAGTAGAAGTAGATGCTTTTCTGGAATTCTCTTGCTTTTTCTATGATCCAATGGATGTTGGCAATTTGATCTCTGGTTCCTCTGCCTTTTCTATACCCAGCTTGAACATCTGGATGTTTTTGGCTCAAATACTATTGAAGCCTAACTTGGAGAATTTTGAACATTACTTTGCTAGCATGTGAAATGAGTGCAATTGTGCAGTGAACATTCCTCAGCACTGACTTTCTTCGGGATTGGAATGAACCTGACCTTTTCCAGTCCTATGGCCACTGCTGAGTTTTCCAAATATGCGGATGTATTGAGTGCAACACTTTAATAGCATCACCTTTTAGGATTTGAAATACCTCAGCTGGAATTCTATCACCTCCACTAGCTTTCTTCACAGTGATGCTTCCTAAGGCCCACTTGACTTCACATTCTGGGATGTCTGGCTCTAGGTGAGTGATGACAGCATCGTGGTTATCTGGGTCATTACGATTGGCTTCAGGCTCCCAGGCTCTGCTCTGGGAGGGACATGGATTTCTCATGTATGAAGTGGATTCTTTATCTAGGTCCATTTAAGTCCTAGTGCCAAGAGTCACCAGTTCACCACTTAAGCAGGAACTCACTCAGTCATGGCCCAACTTTGCCCAAGTTCCAGTGCAAGTAGTGATCAAGAACCACATCTTCAAAAGCTTCCACAGTAACTTGGAAGATACACTCAGAAACTTTACCAATTTACCAAGATGGAATCTTAACAAAAATATTTTAGTGTAAGCTTCAACATGCAAAGAACTTGGAAGTCATCACACTGTCTTCATAAAAAGATAAATTCCAAATAATTATAAAATTAATAGCTTTCTTCTTTGTTTCATCAGCAAATTGAGGTCACAGGGCAAAGAAACTCCCCATATCTAGAAATATAGGCATATACAAAGAATCACAGCCAAGGTAAGATTACCTGAAGTATAAGATACCAAAACAAGGAAGTGACAGAAAGGCTTCAAAGATAATTTTTGCAAGTAGCTGGATGCCCAGTGTGGATAAAGTGTTAGTGGCTCAGTCGTGTCCCTTTGCAACCCCATGGACTGTAGCCTGCCAGGCTTCATCTGTCCATGCGATTCTTCAGGCAAGAATACTGGACTGGGTTGCCATTTCCTTTTCCAGGGGATCTTCCCAACCCAGAGATTGAACCCAGGTCTCCTGCACTGCAGGCAGCTTCTTTACCATCTAAGCCACCACAGTGTGAATAAGTTTGAGGGTTAAAATCCCCATGGGGACCCAGAGATAAGAGATTCCCAACACTTTCTTGGGTGCTACATCCAGGAACTCCACTAGGGAGGTATCATAGTGAACAGTGGAAAAAAAAAAAAAAAAATTCCTTCATATCTTGAATGAGGAGAGAAAAAAAGAAAACATTTTAAATGTTCCCAGATGACTCTTCAAAAAAAAGGCTTTGGTTTTCAGTGAAAAAGCCTTATCGCACCTGAAGAAAGAGCAATTAGATTTGCCAACCCCGCCTCTTTCTGATTATCCTATCTCACTTGAAGTGCAAAGAGAAAAAGAAGGAAAAACTAAGAAATTTCTCTAAAAGTTGCACTCAGAGACTCAGATACACACACACACACACACACACACACAAAAAAAAAAAAAAAAAAAACTACATTATAAAGAGATAAAACAAGCACCAGAACCTGACTCAGATATGATACTGATTTTAGAAATATCAATTAGGGAATTTGAAACAACTATGAGCAGTCTATCAGCCTTTGATGGAAGAGTAGGCAACATGTAAGAGCAGATGGGTGTGATATAAACAGAGAAATAGAAACACCAAGAGAGAATACAAAGGAAATTCAAGAAATCAACAACAATGTAAGAGAAACAAAGACTGCTTTGATGGGCTTGAAAGGGACAAAGAAACAAAGTAAGTGATTAAGTAGTTAATCCCACTAGGGGATTGTACATAGAAAAAATATGGGAGATGCCTATAAGTTAATGGCTACTCAAGAAAGCAGGTTTGCTTAACCATAAAAACAAGCAGGCTTGCTTAGCAACAAAACCATGCAAGAGAAGCACAAAACATGCCCCCAAACAATAAAACAATGGTGACATGAGACCCACATCCTGCCAGTGATCTCAGTAAGTTAATGATCCCTAGGACATAATCTTTGCACACATAAAAAGGTAATAATAATTTGTGGACCTAACTTGACCACACAAGAACGAGAAAACTCCCCTGCTCAACATGGAGGAGGAGCTGATGATGCAAACATGAGGTCTACTCAAGAATGACAAAGAAGGTCTTTTCCCTCTGGCCACTTTTCCTTTGATTATAAAACTGTAGCTCAGCAAGTTCTCAAGGTGCAGCATCCTCTCACCCACCTGCTTTTTAGCCTCACAAAAGCCCAATTCTCATAAATCACTTCTTATCTATCATGGCTGAGACACAAAGCACTGAGGTACTGGGAGCTCTTTGGAGCCCCACAAAAGGACACCAGATGGTTTCAGGTGCATTAGCAGAGTGAACATAACCAAAATAAGAATCAATAAGTTCAAAAATACTGTAAAATTAAAAGTTCCCAAAATAAAATTCAAAGAAAAAAAAATTTTTTTAATGAGATAGAATGTCTAGCACATGTGGAATAATTCCAAAAGTTAGAACACATGTCTAACGGGAATACAAAGAGGAAAAAAAAAAAAAAAAGGCAAAAGAAATATTTGAATGGCCGGGAATTTTCCAAAATGAACAGACACAAAAACATACATCCAGGAACCTCAGTGAACACCAAGCAGGAAATATACCAAGAAATCTATTTAAAAAATAAATACTGAAAGAAGCCAAAGGGTAACACATCTTCCAAAGGGGAAGAAGGATTAGAATTATATCAGACTTTTCTTCAGAAGTGAACTGAAGAGATGAATAGTTATTCCACGTTATATGTATGCAGAGAGGTAAAAGGTAGCACATTCTTGGCAGAAAAACCAAAAGGTATGTGAAAAATTGGATTTGGTTGCCTAATGCTTGAGAGCAGAAAAGAACACTAGAAGATAAGCCTGGAGACAAAGACAGGCTCCAGAAACCTCATTTAGGAATACAGGCTTTACTCTGAGGGATGTGGGGACATGATACACGCTACATAGGGTGACCATACGTTCCTCTTGCCTGAGGCAGTCACAGATTATTCCCCTCTTTATTTAAAATGATCTTGGTTTGTACAGTAAATTATTAGATCATCCACCTATGAAAGTTTTTCGAGGTAACCACGTCTGCCCTCTAGTCATTAATCTGACAGGGAAGAGGTATTGGAAAGACACCCAAACACTCAGAAGATCTGATGATCCTGAGTGGTGTGTAAGGGGAACTCTGGCAGAGGATGCAATATGAGGCGGCTTCCTTTTCCTTCATACACTTAAAACCAGAAGGTAGAGATTCACAAACTAAGCTCCCTGATCCATTCACCTTGACCTTTAACTTGAACTGTAGACTCACACTCTAATATTTCAGCAAGAAGGAAAAACAATAAAAATTGAAGCCCAACACAAAGCAAAGTGGCCAATAGCACTTACCCTGAGGAAAAAATCTATTTGGTCTACTACTGAGTCTGGAAAGAGGAGGGGTCAGCTCCGTCTTTCTCTAAAATTAGCATAGGCTGCCTAAGGGACCAGGATAGCACCTGGGGCCTAGTCAGGGAGACCTAAAAGTGGTTCAGATTCTTCAGGTGCCCTCCATCCCGTTTTCTGCACCTCCTCTTTCACTCACCTTCAAAGGTCTGGATTCCCGCAGGGACCACCCCTTTCAGAGCTTCCCTTTCTCGCAGTGTTGCCTAAATCACCTCTCTTAGTCAAAACCTCCTTTCTTTCAGAATAGTTGATTTGATCTCTTATGACATTAATAACAGTAACTAAAAGTTAAAATTGACTGAACACACACATGTGTCAGGAAAGTTGTTATACTCTTATTAAATAATCATAATCATCATTTAACACATCTCATATCCTTTGCAGATGATTAAGCCTCAAATGAGATCTCCCTTGGTGGCTAGGTGGTAAAGAATCTGCCTGCCAATGCAGGGTACGCAGGTTCAATCACTGGATTGGAAATATCCCCTGGAGAATAAAGTGGCAAACCCTTCCAGTATTCTTGCTGGGATATCCCACATACAGAAGAACCTGGTGGGCTATAGTCCATGGGGTCTTAAAGAGTTAGACACAACTTGGCCACTAAACAACAACAAAGCTCAAAACTCTGATATCTTATTTTTAATGCAGTTCCGCCTCTAACTGCTAATTTTTACTATTGTTGCTTTAACCATATCCTCTAAGCTCTTTAACTGGCTCATCCATCCCTATGTACCTACAGCCATAATTCACCTGGCGAATTGTTCTTGTAGTTTGAAGACGAGAAAATTTTATTTTCACTTTTTCCTTCTTTCTGCTACAGAAAAAAATGTACTTTAATTAAAAAACAGTAAGTTGCTTAGGAGATCTTTCTAAATAATCTGTATATCTCTCAAGTTTATTTGGGTCTAGGCTTTTATGGTCTTTGAAATGTTTTTCAACTGCACATTGCCTGCATTAACTGTTCATCATCTTGAGTGCTTATTTTTGTAACTTTTTTAAAAACTGCAGTATAATTGCTTCACAATGCTATGTTAATTTCTGCTATACAATGAAGTGAATCAACTATATGTCTATGTCTATCTCACCCATCTTGAGTCTCCCTCCTAACACCCCATCCCACCCCTCTATATCATCACAGAGCACCAAGCTGATCTCCCACCGCTATAGAGCAGTTGCCCACTAGCTGTCTATTTTACACATGGCCCTGGATATTTTTTCATTATATTGATCTTTTGGATTCTCTCTGTGTTTTTTTTGTTTTGTTTTGTTTTGTTTGCTTAAGGAATCTATTTTAAAAATAGATTTAAAATCTATTAATAGATTAAATCTATTTAAAATATATATATATTCATTTTATTTAAAGGAATGTTTACTTAAACTAACTTTTAAATTAATTTTTATTGGAGTATAGTTGATTTACAGTGTTGCATTTGTGCTGAGCAGCAAACTGATTCAGTTATATGTATATGTACATCCTCTCTTTTTTAGATTCTTTTCCCGTATAGGTCATTACAGACTATTTAGTACCATTCCCTGTACTTTACAGTACATTCTTATCCGTTCACTATTCTATATGTAATAGTGTGTATAAGTCAAGCCCAATCTCCCGATTTATCCCTCTCCCCTTTTTCTCTCTCAGCGACCTTAAGTTTGTCTGTAACATCTGTGAGCCTACTTCTATTTTGTAAATCAGTTCATTGTACTATTTTTTTAGGTTCTAATATAAGAGATATCACATAATATTTGCCTTTCTCTACTTTACTTCATTCACTCAGTATGACAATACCTAGGTCCACCCTGTCACTCCAAAATGACATTATTTTGTTTTTTTTCAATGGCTGAGTAGTATTCCACTATATAGAGGCAGCATATCATCTTTATCATTTCTCTCCCCATGAATATTTAGGTTGCTTCCATGGCCTGGCTATTTAAATAGTGCCTCAATGAATATCGGGGTGCATGCATTCTTTCAAAATGCAGCTTTCTTCAGAAATATGCCTAGGAGTAAGATTACTGGTAGCCCTATTTTTAGGTCTTCAAGGAACCTCCATAATGTTCTCCATCATGACTGCACCAATTTACAGTCCCACCAACAGAGCTTTAAGACTGTCCTCTTTTCTCCACACTGTCTCCAGCATTTATTGTTTGAAGAAATTTAATGATGATTAAATCCTGAAAGATGATGCTGTGAAAGTGCTGCACTCAATATGCCAGCAAATTTGGAAAACTCAGCAGTGGCCACAGGACTGGAAAAGGTCAGTTTTCATTCCAATCCCAAAGAAAGGCAATGCCAAAAAATGCTCAAACTACTGCACAATTGCACTCATCTCACACGCTAGTAAAGTAATGCTCAAAATTCTCCAAGAGAGGTTTCAGCAATACATGAACCAAGAACTTCCAGATGTTCAAGCTGGTTTTAGCAAAGGCAGAGGAACCAGAGATCAAATTGCCAACAACCTCTGGATCATCGAAAAAGCAAGAGAGTTCCAGAAAAACACCTATTTCTGCTTTATTGACTATGCCAAAGCCTTTGACTGTGTGGACCACAACAAACTGTGGAAAATTCTGAAAGAGATGGTAATACCAGACCACCTGACCTGCCTCTTGAGAAACCTATATGCAGGTCAGGAAGCAACAGTTAGGATTGGACATGGAACAACAGACTGGTTCTAAATAGGAAAAGGAGTATGTCAAGGCTGTATATTGTCACCCTGCTTATTTAACTTCTATGCAGAGTGCATCATGAGAAACGCTAGGCTGGAAGATGCACAAACTAGAATCAAGATTGCCGGAAGAAATATCAATAACCTCAGATATGCAGATGACACCACTCTTATGGCAGAAAGTGAAGAGGAACTAAAAAGCCTTTGACTGTGTGGACCACAACAAACTGTGGAAAATTCTGAAAGAGATGGTAATACCAGACCACCTGACCTGCCTCTTGAGAAACCTATATGCAGGTCAGGAAGCAACAGTTAGGATTGGACATGGAACAACAGACTGGTTCTAAATAGGAAAAGGAGTATGTCAAGGCTGTATATTGTCACCCTGCTTATTTAACTTATATGCAGAAAACAGCATGAGAAATGCTGGGCTGGAAGAAGCACAAGCTGGAATCAAGATTGCTGGGAGAAATATCAATAACCTCAGATATGCAGTTGACACCGCACTTATGGCAGAAAGTGAAGAAGAACTAAAAAGCTTCTTGATGAAAGTGAAAGAGGAGAGTGAAAAAGTTGACTTAAAGCTCAACATTCAGAAAATTAAGATCATGGCATCTGGTCCCATCACCTCATGGGAAATAGATGGGGAAACAGTGGAAACAGTGTCAGACTTTATTTTAGGGGGCTCCAAAAAATCACTGCAGATGGTGATTGCAGCTATGAAATTAAAAGATGCTTATTCCTTGGAAGGAAAGTTATGACCAACCTAGATAGCATATTAAAAAGCAGAGACATTACTTTGCCAACAAATGTCCGTCTAGTCAAGGCTATGGTTTTTCCAGTGGTCATGTATGGATGTGAAAGTTGGACTGTGAAGAAAGCTGAGCACCGAAAAATTGATGCTTTTGAACTGTGGTGTTGGAGAAGACTCTTGAGAGTCCCTTGGACTGCAAGGATATCCAACCAGTCCATCATAAAGGAAATCAGTCCTGAATATTCATTGGAAGGACTGATGCTAAAGCTGAAACTCCAATACTTTGACCAACTGATTGGAAGAGTTGACTCATTGGTAAAGACCCTGATGCTGGGAACGACTGGGGGCAGGATGAGAAGGGGACGACAGAGGATGACATGGCTGGATGATGGACAGGGAGGCCTGGCATGATGCAATTCATGGGGTCGCAAAGAGTCGGACACGACTGAGCGACTGAACTGAACTGAACTGAAGATTAGGGAAATTACTTTTTTCTAAGATGCACAGTAATTTTGCTTTGATTTAAACCTTGGTTGATCAAAGCTAAAATCATATTGTCACTTAAATTCACATATCTCAAAATATAGCCCTTTGACTATAATGATGATTAGCTAGTTACATGTACTATTTATAGATTTTCCTCTAGCCAATTAATATACTTATCTTTTATTCTAATGCCTAACTGTAAGTAAATTGGTGAAGCCATGAATGATAAAGTTCCACGGATTCCATCCTCCATATGATCATGAGAAACTTTACCTTCAACATTTTGAAGTTGTGAGACATATATAAATCCATCATCTCTTAGAACATCATGTTGACAGTTGAGGAAGTAGTTAAGGGCAAATTTTGCAGCTGGGAATCATTGACTGCCAACGGTGATAACCTACTATCCAAAAGTGTTGAATATGGAGAATTATGTCTTCCAAGACGTGATTCAGTATATACATAGTTCTTCTTGTATTCCTCAGGAAGGAAGGTGCTCCAGTTAACCAGCTTGAACAGATGCCTTGACCCATGAGGCATGTGTTGATTTTTTATTATTGCCTGGGGGAGTGCTTTATCCTGGGTCAAATATAGGCATGCAAGTTTGATTACCAGTTTCTTTGACAGAAATAGACCATGTTCACTTCCTTAGTAAGATGGCATAGAGGTATCAATAACCTGTAAGCTAGGGTAAATTACAGCTTGTGTTTTCAGTTTATTTTTGAATTCTGGATCATTCTGTATCTGAAAAAAACATATAATAAAATGTGAATCTGTTAAAGGCTTCAAAACTATAGGAGTGGCAGCTTTTATTCCAATCAAATCAGCTGTTATGATGTAAATAATTATGAAAATGGTATAATTTCTAATAATTATTTTCATTATATTTGAATTTTAAGGGCATCAAAATGGTCATCCCAGTTTCATCAGTAATGATTCACACATACATACATACATTTATTCACATATAACCACCAAATTAAAAAAATTACATGATTCCTAGAAAAGATGAAATACTATCCTCATTGAAAAATCATTTTTGACCTACCATGACCTAAGTGAGAAGAAAGAATGAATAGAGTAATAGGATGTCAATCTCCAAACTCACATATTATCTAAATTGAAAAGGAATTTGACCAAATTAAAGGAAATATTTCTAATGTACATCTCGTTTTCATGGAGCACGTATTTAGAGCTTCCCTTTCTTATAGAGATAAGCGGTGTCCTAAGATCTCAGCTGTGGCGTGAGAAGGGCCAGAGTACATTTCCCTTTCCCTTTGTTTTACTCGTACACTCTACAGGAGAAAACCTACAACTAACCTCCGAGGAACAATTACCTAGCCACAGACTGACGTCCTCAACAATGACAGCTGTAGAAATGAATATACCAGCTGCCACTGCACATGAAAATCTCAGTCCCTAAAGGATATTTCTTAACGTTAACCCCTCAGTGAAGTAGCTGACAGGCTAAGAGAAGTTGAAAGTGTTAGTCAGCCAGTCGTGTCTGACTCTTTGAGACCCCATGGACGGTAGCCCTCCAGGCTCCTCTATCCATGGAATCCTAAAGAGAGAATTAACTGAAGCCCCAGTGGAACCTCACAAGAGACACGTTAGCCAACCAACTGCAAACTGCACAATCAATGTGTAGTGGGTGCCTCAATTCCACAAAGAATATGAGGAAAGACAGATTTCTCTAATATAATCTCTCTAATGCCCATGATCCCACCAAGTGCCTTCAGACAGGTACTTATAAACCAGTGGATCATCTCAAAAAGAGTGTAAGAAACAACACCACACACATAAATAAAAGTGAGACAGAGACTCAGCTAATACCTTCTCAGGCTAGTAGCAAAAGCGGTCCTACAAAAGGAGTTAGCAAATCCTGCTGGCTTTAAATTCCTCTGCTTATTGTTTTGTTCCCAAAAAAGTTGGTTTTGGGGGTAAGAATTATGTATTGTACTAAATTTGTTTTTCAAGTTTATTAGTTATTGTGGACAGCTATTATTAAGGGCACACAGCTAGTGTTTTAACAATGGCCATTGTCCTTTTTTTTTTTAAACAGCAACAATTCTTCCATGCAAGCATGCTATATGGCTCAAATGTTATCTGCTAACATTCCATTGAAATACATGAACTACAGTAATCCCAAGTGCTTGGTAGACCTTACAATTTACCTAATGAGAACACTAAATCTCTTGTCATATTAAATAGTGGTTCCTAGACATTGTTCTATTTCCCTCAAAATGGGTGACTAATCAAGAGCCTTCTTTACAATTATATTTCAATTCTCTCAATGCTCTAAAGCCACCTTGTCTTAAGGAAAAATTATGTAAAAGGACAGTAAGGTTTTTTGTTTTTTTTTTTTTTCCATTTAACAGCTTAAATATAAGACCAATAAAAATATCCTAACAAAGAAAATGATACTTTTGTGTTAGAGTTACAGTATGTGTGCATGTGTTATAAATATGTATACTATACAACACATAAAACATACCATTTGAGTCATTCTTGCTGCAATTAAACCCCCAGAACCATCACCTGAAATACAGACTCTAGTGGGATCAAATCCATATTTTGCAAGAATTTAATCTTGTAGAAAGAATTTGACCACATAAATGACATCTTCATGGGCAACAGGA
This sequence comes from Dama dama, assembly GCF_033118175.1. Lineage (NCBI taxonomy): Eukaryota > Metazoa > Chordata > Mammalia > Artiodactyla > Cervidae > Dama > Dama dama. The sequence continues at coordinate 5,780,653 of NC_083699.1, read as the reverse complement.
AATGGATATTGAGGAGCTAATCTATAGCTTCAGACAGAAAAAAAAAGAGAGAGAGAGAGAGAAAGAAACAAAAGCATATATGATTAAACTTCAATTGTATATATCCAGGTATCTCTCAATTTAACCAGGAGGTCCAAAGAACAAAATAAGTCATACTTTGAATCTTTAGTTTCACCAATCATACTTTCACTTACTACTAACATTTTTTTTTTTAGTAGATTCTGGTATAACATTTTTAAAATGTTGGGTCCCGTGAGATGAGAGAGTTAAAGTTTATATGTTTATGCTCATAAAATTGTGTGTAAACTTTTTGGCAAAAGTGCGATCAAGGGGAGATGCTCTACAGCATTTATCAGATTCTCTATGGAGTTGGTGACACATATTTTCACAATCATTGTTAGGAGTGCACACTAGATTTTAAAAGCAGCAAATCTGAGACCAATTGATTTGTAGGTGTCTTATATTAGAAATTTATGTAGGTAAAAATTCTACAAAATAGACTTAATTGATAGAAAATATAAGGGAAAAATTCATTGGAAAAGACATACAGAGAAGCTTTGAGTAGAACATAAAGTACTGGATATTTCCAAGTCTTTTCAGTATATCATTGGGAATTTGGGCAAAAGTCATTAGTGCTTCAGTTCTCTTATGTTGAGAATGACTTAAAATTCTCAGATGGTCACAACATTTGCAACTGATATTCCAACAATTAAGAATATCTATATAGTCGATATCTTCTAATAACCTATAATGGAAAATAAACTGAAAATATATGTACATATACATGTACATGTGTAACTGAGTCACTCTGCTCGAAAATAACACAACTAAACTATACTTGAAACTAACACAATACTGTAAATCAATAGTTCAATTTAAAGAAAGAATATCTATAAAATTGATCTTTTATCACCAGTTCAAGCAAATACAGCATCCCAATTGTATAATGCATAATTAAGGTCCTACATGTACATTAAGGTACATTTCTAGAAGTACCACAGCCAATGTTGTCAGAGATGTTCAGCCTGTGTTGTCTCTCAAAGATCTCTCCAATGACAGAGGTTAAAGAGAAACTAGGCCTCTTTGAGGAAGAGTGGATAACGTAATGATAATGAAATAACATAAATCAAAACTTCCTAGGATCTCGGTCCTTTTGAAGTCATAGATGTCTTCTTTGGAAATCAAAATTGTTTATCACAAGGGCAAGAATCAATATTTTTAAAAAAACTCCACAAATATAATGCTCTTACTCCACTCCCACAACCACAGCAACAAGTTTGTGTGCCATCCATCCATTCAGAAGATCCACCGATGTATACTCTGTATACACAAAAAAATTTATGTGGAAGTCTATTCTGTAAAGAGGAGCAGTGGAAGACTACCTACATGGGTGAAATGTGATAGAAATATGATTAATTGGTGAATCCCTACATTCTCACTTTTCCTGTTTCCATATGGAGTGATTCAAAGACTTCAGGTTTGACAGCTGCCAATAAATGGGGAAGGTCATCGCAGCAAAAAAAATATATGTTAAGAAAAAAGAGCCATGACAATACATAAAAGGCTCAGGGAATTAACTGTTAAGCACAACTGAAAAAAAAGTGTTGAAAGAGAAGTAGGGGTATAAAGTGAAACCACGCAGGAAAAGAGGGATACAGGTGTCAGTACTTGGATCCTACACTAAAGATTTCTTTGTCCGTAGGCGGTAGATATCACCAAGGAATTTAGTTATAAATCATATGACCAGAAAAAGGTATTTAGGAAGAAAGGCGGACAGAATTGGTTATTAAATGTAGATGCTAAGAAACAATAAGTAATTGGCTGTAATTTGCCCCTTATTAATAGAATGCAGCTGAGAGCATGTCTATGTTCTCTCCTTGCTGAAGTTGAAGTTTTCTCTCAACTTATTGAAGTTAATGTCACTGTCTCTGAACTTGTTGAAGTTGCTGTTTACTTGGGTTTCTTTCTTTCTGAGAATATTGGGAGATACACAGGATATGTTCTATTTGGTAATCTTCAGTTTGGATTACTGTGATTCTTCCAGATATACTGGCAAGCTCTGCAGTTGTATATATTGATCTTTAGGACTATGGTTATAGCTCGAAATAGAGTTTTGGAAATCAGCAGCGTGGGTGTGGGAGATAGAGCTGAAAGTGTAAAGAATGTGAAGAGTCCAAAACTAAACAAAGGAATACTGAGGAACACAAACACTTATCAAACATAAAGAGAGGCCTATATTTGTTTATATTTGTTTTATTTTAAAGAAGGAGAAGCACCTGAAGATTAAACCGGAGAGGCAAAAGGAAGTTAAAAGAAACATGTGTCATAGAAATCAAGGGAACAGTAGTTTCCGTGAAGGGGGAGTGGTCACTGTCAGTTTACACAGCTTAGATTATTCTTCAAAGGGGGAAAATGGATTCCACAGTGTATAAAAATGAGCCTGAGAAGAGTGACAGGTGACTACCTAGACAGAGATATTCAGAAACAAGGAAGATCAAGATAGAAGAGGCTGTAACATTTAGGAGTCAATAAAATGGACCCATTTATACACAGAAGAGGAATACTAATTAAAATCCAAATAATATGAGGGAATACGACCCCAGGCAAAGAAGAGATTATACTTTGCCAAAAGATAAAAAAGCACACTTCTAGGATATAAGTTGAAAGAAATAAAATTAATATAGTGCTAATAATTTTTAAAGACATATGACATACTCAAGGGGTGGGGGTGCTGAATTTGCACAGACATCCCTGATAGATGACGGAGGATGAACTGAGAGACTTGAAAGAGCACTGAGGGTTTGGAAGTGACGTTGACAAGAAGGATAGGAATTAAATACACACAAGAGACATCTTTGAGACAACCTTGAGGGTTGGTAGGATGAGGCTGCTCCCTAGTGGTGAGAGGCTTAAGCCTGTGAATCCTAATGTGAGGCCTAGATTTGGCTACTGGTTCCACCACTTGCTAATAGTAGGGGAGCCGTTCTGTAGCTATTATCTGTAAATTTTGACAGAGATACCCATCCTAAGATGTGATTGCCAATCAATTAAAAATGGACCATGCACCCAACTAATGTAGCATTTGTGGTTGTTTTGAAATGTTCAGTTCAGTTCAGTCACTCAGTTGTGTTCGATCTTTATGACCCCAGAGACTGCAGCACGCCAGGCCTCTCTGTTTATCACCAACTCCCAGAGTATACTCAAACTCATGTCCATTGAGACAGTGATGCCATCCAACCATCTCAGCCCCTGTCATCCCCTTCTCCGACTTTCAATCTTTCCCAACATCAGGGTCTTCTCAAATGAGTCACTTCTTCTAATGAGGTAGACAAAGTATTGGAGTTTCAGCTTTAGCATCAGTCCTTCCAATGAATATTCAGGACTGATTTCCTTTATGATGGACTGGTTGGATATCCTTGCAGTCCAAGGGACTCTCAAGAGTCTTCTCCAACACCACAGTTGAAAAGCATCAATTCTTCTGAGCTTAGCTTTCTTTATAGTCCAACTCTCATATCCATACAAGACCACTGGAAAAAATATAGCTTTGACTAGAAGGACATTTGTTGGCAAAGCAATGTCTCTGCTTTTCAGTATGCTGTCTAGGTTGGTCATCACTTTTCTTCCAAGGAGCAGGCATATTTTAATTTGATGGCTGCAGTCAATATCTGCAGTGATTTTGGACCCCCCCCCCCCCCCCCGCCGCCGCCCCCCAAATAAAATCTGTCACTGTTTCCACTGTTTCCCCATCTATTTGCCATGAAGTGATGGGACCGGATGCCATGATCTTAGTTTTCTGAATGTTGAGCTTTAACCAACTGTTTCACTTTCCTCTTTCACTTTCATCAAGAGGCTCTTTAGGTCTTCACTTTCTGCCATAAGTGTGGTGTCACCTGCATATCAGAGGTCATTGATATTTCTCCCAGCAATCTTGATTCCAGCTTGTGCTTCATCTAGCCCAGAATTTCTCATGATGTACTCTGCATAGAAGTTAAATAACCAGGGTGACAATATACAGCCTTGACGTACTCCTTTCCCTATTTGGAACCAGTCTGTTTTCCATGTCCAGTTCTAACTGTTGCTTCTTGGCCTGCATACAGATTTCATAAGAGGCAGGGCAGGTGGTCTGGTATTCCCATCTCTTAGAATTTTTCAGTTTGTTGTGATCCACACAGTCAAAGGCTTTGGCATAGTCAATAAAGCAGAAATAGATGTTTTTCTGGAACTATCTTGGTTTTCCAATTATCCAATGGATGTTGGCAGTTTGATCTCTGTTTCCTCTGCCTTTTCTAAAACCAGCTTGGACATCTGGAAGTTCACAGTCCACGTATCGTTGAAGCCTGGCTTGGAGAATTTTGAGCATTACTTTGCTAGTGTGTGAGTGCAATTGTGTGAAAGTTTGAGCGTTTTTTGGCATTTCCTTTCTTAGGGATTGGAATGAAAACTAACCTTTTCTTGTGGCCACTGCGGAGTTTGCCAAATTTGCTGGCATATTGGATGCAACACTTTCATAGCATTATCTTTTAAGATTTGAAATAGCGCAACTGGAATGCCATCACCTCCACTAGCTTTGTTTGTAGTGAGGCCTACTGAGGCCCACTTGACTTCCATTCCAGGTTGTCTGGCTCTAGGTGAGTGATCATACCATTGTGGTTATCTGGGTCATGAAGATCTTTTTTGTACAGTTCTGTCTATTCTTGTCACCTCTTCCTAATATCTTCTGCTTCTGTTAGGTCCCTACCATTTCTGTCCTTTATTGAGCCCATCTTTGCATGAAATATTCTATTGGTATCTCTAATTTTCTTGAAGAGATCTCTAGTCTTTCCATTCTATTGTTTTCCTCTATTTCTTTGCACTGATCACTGAGGAAGGCTTTCTTATCTTTCCTTGCTATTCATTGGAACTCTGCATTCAAATGGGTATGTCTTTCCTTTTCTCCTTTCCCTTTCACTTTTCTTTTGATAGCTGTTTGTAAGGCATTCTTAGACAACCATTTTGCCTTTTTGCATTTCTTTTTCTTGGGGATGGTCTTGATCCCTGCCTTCTGTACAATGTCATGAACCTTCATCCATAGATCTTGAGGCACTCTTATCAGATCTAATCCCTTGAATCTGTTTGTCACTTCTACTGTATAGTTGTAAGGAATTTACAACTATGATTTAGGTCATACCTGAATGGTCTAGTGGTTTTCCCTACTTTCTTCAATTTAAGTCTGAATTTGGCAATAAGGAATTCGTGGTCTGAGCCACAGTCTGCTCCTGGTCTTCTTTTTGCTGACTGTATAGAGCTTCTCCATCTTTGGCTGCAAAGAATATAATCAATCTGATTTAGGTATTGACCGTCTGGTGATGCCCATGTGTAGAGTCTTCTCTTGTGTTATTGAAAGAGGGTGTTTGCTGTGACCAGTGTGTTCTCTTGGCAAAACTCTATTAGCCTTTGCCCTGCTTCATTCTGTACTCCAAGACCAAATTTTCCTGTTACTCCAGGTGTTTCTTAACCTCCTACTTTTGCATTCCAGTCACCAATAATGAAAGGACATCTTTTTGGGGGGTGTTAGTTCTAGAAGGCCTTGTAGAACTTCATAGAACCCCTTCGACTTCAGCTTCTTCAGCATTACTGGTCAGGGCATCACCTTGGATTACAGTGGTGTTGAATGGTTTGCCTTGGAAAGAACAGAGATCACTCTGTCGTTTTTGAGATTGCATCCAAGTACTGCATTTCAGACTCTTTTGTTGACTATGATGGCTACTCCATATCTTCTAAGGGATTCTGGCACACAGTATTAGATATAATGGTCATCTGAGTTAAATTCACCCATTCTGGTCCATTTTAGTTCACTGATTACTAAAATGTCGATGTTCAGTCTTGCTATCTCTGTTTGACCACTTCCAATTTGCCATGATTCATGCACATAACATTCCAGGTTCCTATGCAATATTGCTCTTTACAGCATCGGACTTTACTTCCATCACCAGTCACATCCACAACTGGGTGTTGTTTTTGCTTTGGCTCCGTCTCTTCACTCTTTCTGTAGTTATTTCTCCACTGATCTCCAGTAGCATATTGGGTACCTAGTAACCTGGGAAGTTCATCCTTCAATGTCCTATCTTTTTGCCTTTTCATATTGTTCATGGGGCTCTCAAAGCAAGAATACTGAAATAGTTTGCCATTCCTTCCTCCAGTGGACCATATTTTGTGAGTACTCTCCATCATGACCGGTCCATCTTGGGTGGCCCTACACAGCATGGCTCATAGTTTCATTGAGTTAGACAAGGCTGTAGTCAATGTAATCAGATTGGTTAGTTTTCTGTGATTGTGGTTTTCAGTCTGTCTGCCCTCTGATGGAGAAAGATAAGAGGCTTATGGAAGCTTCCTGATGGGAGAGACTGACTAAGGGGAAAACTGGGTCTTGTCCTGATGGGTAGGGCCATTCTCTGTAAATCTTTAATCCAATTTTATGTTGATGAATGGGGCTGTGTTCACTCGCTGTTATTTACCTGGGGCCAAACAATGGTGGAGGTGATGAAGATAATGGTGATGTGCTTCAGAAGGTCCCATGCATGCACTGCTGCACTCAGAGTCCCCAACCCTGCAGCAGACCACCACCGACCCACGCCTCCCATGGAGACTCCCGGACACGCACAGGCAAGTCTGGGTCATCTCTTGTGGGCTCACTGCCCCTTTCTCCTGGGTCCTGGTGCACAGGGTTCTGTTTGTGCCGCCAAGAGTGTTTCCCAGTCCTGTGTAAGTTCTGGCAGCTCTATGGTGGGTTAATGGTGACCTTCTCCAAGAGGGCTTATGCCAAACCCAAGTCTGCATCCAGAGCCCCTGCCCCTGCGGCAGTCCACTGCTGAACTGGGCCTCCACAGGAGACGCTCAAACACAGTTCTGTCTCAGTCTCTGTGGGGTTTCTGGGTCCTGGTACACACAAGTTTTGTTTGAGCCCTCTGAGCATTTCTAAACACAGCTTTCACTTTCAATTTTTGGGGCTTCCTTTGTGGCTCAGCTGGTAAAGAATCTGCCTGCAATATGGGAGATCTGGGTTCAATCGCTGGGTTGGGAAGATCCCCTGGAGAAGGGAAACGCTACCCACTCCAGTATTTTGACCTGGAGAATTCCATGGGCTGTATAGTCCATGGGGTTGCAAAGACTCAGAAAGGACTGAGTGACTTTCACTTTGAAACATTAACAGATCACAGAGTCAAAATTCTGGATATAATGACTCAGGCTGTAGGCTCTTTGAGAAAAAGAGTCTTCTCATTTGCTTTTTACATTTTGGAGTGCCTTTAAAACAATATCCTTTGTGTTCTGTGCTGTATGGTAAGTCAATAATATCAACAGTCTAAAAGCAACTGTGTGTGTATCTCTGTGTGTGAGTTTGAACATATTTAAGCATGTTTGAGTTTGTATCTATGGGAATGTGTTCGAGTGTGTGTCTTAGCTATTCCATTTCACCTCTTGGAATCATCTCCAAACAAATGGAATAGACTTTAAGGAGAAGCTGATTACTCAGTTCTATTTTATTTTTTCTATTGAAGTTCAAAATTATGCCTTAGATGCCTAACCTCAACATGAAAAGTATTGATGCATCACTGCCTATGATAAGAACATGTATCTGCTACCTGGAAGCTGCAAATAATATCAATTGTGATCCAACATTTAAAACATCTTATTCACTTCTATTTTTCTGAATCTAACATCAGGTCCCATGGTAATTTCAAACTTAAGTTTAAATACTTGAATTATCAATTTTTCATTCTCAGTGTAACTTCATTTGCTAGTAACTTTTTTGAAAGCCAACATCTCACTTGATAATTTTATGATTTATTTGCCAAGAAGTATATGAAGACATATATATGAATGAGAGTCTATCTCTCTGCCAAGATATATATACATGTTTATAAACATAAACATTATACCAACAAAAGTTCTTCCAATTATGTATATACAGCACTGTATTTTAATATAAATACATATAATGTGTAACACACATACTTATACATATTTACTTATATAAAAAGCAGTTACAGTAACTTCCCAAAAGAAAGGCACCACCAGGAAAAAAAATTACAGTTGGTCTCTGGCTTTCTGACTTCCTCTTTGGCAAGTACAAACAGACTGGAATATCACTAAAGGTTGTATCCATCACCACAACATTTTCATCTGAAATTGGTTGCATGTAGTCCAATTTCAGTATTATGGGAAACAACTCATCAAATCTTTTAAGACCTAATTTTTCCAATAAAGTAGCCTGTCAAAACAAAACAAATACATTAAAACATGAAACATTTTGATTTTTAATATCATCAAGTGCTTATAAGTATGCAATCAAAGATGAAGAATTAAAATGTAATAATATTTTAGAGGTTTTATTGTACATACTAACACATATAAGATAGTGCTTCTAAATAAATATCAAATATGCAGTGTTTTTACTATAAGAGTATTTTCACTTAACTGTCACCAGTTTACTTGCAGCTTATTTTATATTGGTCTAGTTATTTATCAAATGTAAGTTATAAACTTTTATTTGAGAAAGAAGATTTTATAGTTTCTTGTATGCATATTTTAAATATTTTTATTTTATTTCTTTGGTCATTCAGTTTGTTTAAAATTTCAGAAAGTATGTAATTGTAAGTTTACTTATAAAACTATTCCCATTTTTTTAACTACAACTACATTCCTTCTTTAAGAGAAGACTTGGAGGAAAATAAGCTCTACTTTTAAATTGTGTGCCATTGGAGTAATGCTCTCTTTACCATTTTTGGTAAGATTTATAATACTTTTGTAATATCTTCCAATGAATAGTTCACAAAAAAAGGAATTCTGAAATACTGTCGGGGAACAGAACATTGATGGTGTTTTCTGTCTGTCGCTAAGTCATGTCTGACTATGCAGCCCTATGGATTGCAGCACACAAAACTCCACTGTCTCCGGAGTTTGCTCAGGTTCATATTTATTAATGGATTTGGTGATGCTACTTAATCATCTCATCCTGTGCAAACAATACATTTTACCCTCTCCTTTTGCCTTCAATCTTTCCCAATATCAGGATCTTTTCCAATGATGTGACTCTTCCACAACAGGTGGCCAAAGTATTGGCCCTTCAGCATCAGTCCTTCTAATAAATATTCAGGGTTGATTTCCTTTAGGGTTGACTGGTTTGATCTCCTTGCAGTCCAAAGGACTCTTAAGTCTTCTGCAGCACCACAATTCGAAAGCATCAATTCTTCAATGCTCAGCTTTCTTTATGGTCAAACTCTCACATCCATACATGACTACTAGAGAAACCATAGCTTTGACTACATGAACCATTGTCCTCAAAGTAATGTCTCTGCTTTTTAATACACTGTCTAGGTTTGCCATAGCTTTCCTTCCAAGGAGCAAGTGTCTTTTAATTTTATGGCTGCAGTCATCATTCACAGTGATTTTGGAGTCTAAGAAAAGAAAATCTGTCAGTCCTTCTACTTTTTCCCCTTCAATTTGCCACGAAGTGATGGGACCGGACGCTGTGATCTTAGTTTTTTGAATGTTGAGTTTCAAGCCAACTTTTTCACTCTCCTTTTTTCACCCTCATCAAGAGTCTCTTAGCTCCTCTTCACTTTCTGCCATTAGAATGGTATTATCTGCATATCTGAGGTTTTGATATTTCTCTTGGCAATCTTGATTACAGTTTGCAATTCATCCAGCCCTGCATCTCACATGATGTACTCTGCATAGAAGTTAGATAAGCAGGGCGATAACATACTGCCTTGTCACACTCCTTTCCCAATTTTGACTCAGTCCATTGTTCCTTGTCTGGTTCTAACTGTTGCTTCTTGACCCACATACAGGTTTCTCAGGAGATAGGTAAGGAGGTCTGATATTCCCATCTCTTTAAGAATTTTCCACAGTTTGTTGTGGTGAACATAGCCAAAGGCTTTCGTGTAATCAATGAAGTAGAAATAGATGTTTTCCTGGAATTCCTGCCTTCTCCATGACCCAACAAATGTTGGCAATTTGATCTCTGGTTCCTCTGCCTCTTTAAAACCCATCTTGCACACCTGGAAGTTCCTTATTCATATACTGTGAGGCCTATATAGAAGGATTTTGAGCATAACCTTGCTAGCATGTGAAATGAGCACAGTTGTATGGTAACTTGAACGTTATAAATAGAGCATTACATAGCATTTATTATTATAGCTATATGAGGTGACTAAAATTTTACAAGGACTTTAAAAATCATATAACCCATCTGCTTTAACAATGAGAATACTGAGAACAAGAAAGTTCCTGTTTTTGACACAAGTTAATTGGCTAGTAATTGACAAGATGTAAACCCAGTTTTCTAAGCCAGTATTTACAGAAACTATTTGTACTCCTGTACATATTACTAATTGCTAAGTTATGTTTTTTAAAAGAGCCTATAAAAATGGAAGCAAAGTAAGTGTATTAAATGCTAGGACAATTAAAAATGATGCTGTGATAGAAATAATGTAAATTTGAACTTAAAAAAGATCATTACATAAGGAATAATGAATGAGAAGTGGCATGCTGGTCAACAGGGTACAGTCTTGAAGCAGTCGTTTTGACCATTAACACTTTTAAGTAACTCTAAAGTATGATTAAGATTTCAACTAAAAACACATGTACACACATATATTGGAATGATATAGAAATATAAACTTAAAACACATACACCCATATATACATTGCATTTGTACACAGCATTTGTAAAACAACCACACCCAGTCTGTAAAATATACTTACCTTTTGGCCTTAGAAAGAAGCTAGATCAGAGAAAGGATATAATTTTTTTGTTGTGGATAGCTCCTGCATTTAAAAGCTAAGCAGACCTAAATATTCCTTCTTTTGGTAACAATGTCCTGGTTCACTTTAGGGAACTACCATATCCTGTTAGCTGAAATCTTTGATGAGGAAGTTGATCAAGGGAACAATCACTCACCAGTTAAGAGGTAAGAAAATAAATTTAAGGTAGATTTAGTGCACTATCCTTGGATATTGATACTTAAACAGAGACCCTAAGAATGAGAACACTCAGTGATAACTTATCACCACAATGGAATCCTGAAGAGGTTTGTTCCTGGATACTGACATCTCTGGTGCTGCCAACTTTTCTGAAGACTAGAATTTCAACTTCAAATTCTGTGAGCTTCCAAAATCTTATAAAACTTTCTCACTTGGTTATTGGTTGTTTTTATTATTACTATAGTCATTGTTAGTATTTTCTAGAATTAGCCATGGACACATCACTTTCTTTTGCTCACTTACTAGCAAAACAAAACACATGAAGAAACAAATGAAAAAACAACTCCATGTTTCTCGCTCAGGTCTGGGGGAAGGCTGAGACTCAGAGAAGGGCTCAGTGGTAAACAGAGGTCCTCTGTTCGTGTTACTGAGTAATGAAAGATTCTCATTTCAACACAAAAGTGATGCTGTGTTTTATCTGGGATATTAGTGTCAAAAGGGAGAAGCAAGTGGCAAACCACTCCAGTACTCTTGCCTGGACAATCCCATGGACAGATGAGCCTGGTAGGCTACAGTCCACGGGGTCGCGCAGAGTCGGACACGACTGATCGACTTAGCAGCAGCGGCAGCAATGCCAAAAGAGGTTAAGTATTATCAAAGTGAACTGTCATTCAAAATGCCTTACTTTATAAATAACGTAGCACCTCTTCATATTCTTGTTAACCCTATATAGATCTTTGGAGAGACATCTGTTTAGGTACCTTGCACATTAAAAAAAAAAACAAACAAAAAAAACCTGTTTGTTTTTTTTTTAACTATAGGCTTGTATGAGTTTCTTATGTTTATTGGATATTAACCCCTTATCAAACAGATAGTTTGCAAATATTGTTTTCTGTACTGTAGGTTGCCTTTTCATTTTCATTTTGGTGATGATTTGATTTGTTGTGCAGAAGTTTGTTTTTTTTTTTTCATTAGATATAGCCTCATTCCTCTCTTTTTACTTTTGTTACTTGTGCTATTGGTGTCATAGCCACAAAAAAAAAAAAAAAAAAAAAAATCATTGCCAAGGGCAACGCAAAGGAACGCTTCCATCATGCTTTTTAATAGGAGTTTTTAGGGTTTCAGGGCCTACCTTAAAACCTTTAATCTACCCTGAGTTGACTTTTGCGTATGGTGCAAGATAGGGGTATAATTTATTTCATTTGTATATGCATTTCCAGGTTCTCCAATACCATTTATTGAAAACCATCCTTTTCCCATTGTGTATTTTTGATACCTTGTAAAATTAGTATACTGTATATACTTGAGATTATTTTGGGGCTCTCTAATCTGTTCCATTTCCATATACGTCTGTTTTTATGCCAATACTGCACTGCTTTGCTTATTATAACTAAAAAATATTCACCAAATATAAACCTAAAAAATATTCACAACCTAGTAGAGAGTTATGTCTTATTCAGTGGAAATTTTTAGGACTTTAGCCCAGGAGGCAGCATCTCAAATAACCTAAAAGAACCACTCTGAAGAGGTGGGGGAGGAGTCAGGTTATATAGAAATTTTGCAACAAAGGACAGGTAGTCTGAACACCAAATGATTTTTGTTAATTCAAGAAAACCAGATATAACAGTCAGAGAATTTAGTGCTTTTCTTTGTATGGAAAGATGCATGAGTCTGGACTCATTGAAATCATTCCTTTCATATGCATCTCATCTATCTGGGGCCAGTATTCTCTTTTCATGGAGACAGGGAGCAAGACCATTCCCAAAAAAAGAAATGCAAAAAAGCAAAATGGCTGTCTGAGGAGTTCTTACAAATAGCTGTGAAAAGAAGGGAAGTGAAAAGCAAAGGAGAAAAGGAAAGATATACCCACTTAAATGCAGAGTTCCAAAGAATAGCAAGGAGAGATAAGAAAGCCTTCCTCAGTGACCAGTACAAAGACATAGAGGAAAACAACAGAATGGGAAAGACTACAGATCTTTTCAAGAAAATTAGAGATACCAATGGAATATTTCATGCAAAGACAGGCTCTATAAAGGACCGAAATGGTATGGACCTAACAGAAGCAGAAGATATTAAGAAGAGGTGGCAGGAAAACACAGAAGAATTGTACAAAAAATATCTTCACGAGCCAGATGATCACAATGGTGTGATCACTCACCTAGAGCCAGACATCCTGGAATGTGAAGTCAAGTGGGCCTTAGGAAGCATCACTACAAAGCTAGTGAAGGTGACAGAATTCCAGTTGAGCTATTTCAAATCCTAAAAGATGATGCTGTGATAGTGTTGTACTCAATAAGCCAGCAAATTTGGAAAACTCAGCAGTGGCCACAGGACTGGAAAAGGTCAGTTTTCATTCCAATCCCTAAGAAAGGCGATCCCAAAGAATACTCAAACTACCATACAATTGTACTCATCTCACACACTAACAAAGTAATGCTCAAAATTCTCCAAGACAGGCTTCAACGATACATGAACTGTGAACTTCCAGATGTTCAAGCTGGTTTTAGAAAAGGCAGAGAAACCAGAGACCAAATTGCTAACATCCACTGGATAATTGAAAAAGCAATAACATTCAATAAAATCATCTATTTCTGCTTTATTTACTATGCCAAAACCTTTGACTGTGTGGATCACAATAAACTGTGGAAAATTCTGAAAGAGATGGGAATACCAGATCACCTGACCTGCCTCTTGAGAAATCTGTATGCAGGCCAGGAAGCAACAGTTAGAACTGGACAGGTAACAACAGACTGGTTCCAAACAGAAAAAGGAGTACGTCAAGGCTGTATATTGCCACCCTGCTTATTTAACTTACATGCAGAGTACATCAAGCAGAATGCTGGGCTGGATGAAGCACAAACTGGAATCAAGATTGCTGGGAGAAATATCAATAACCTCAGATATGCAGATGACACCACACTTATGGCAGAAAGCGAAGAAGACCTAAAGAGTCTCTTGATGAAAGTGAAAGAGGAGAGTGAAAAAGTTGGCTTAAAGCTCAACATTAAGAAAGCAAAGATCATGGCATCCAGTCCCATCACTTCATGGCAGATAGATGGGGAGACAGTTGAAACAGTGACTGACTTTATTTTGGGGAGCTCCAAAATCACTGTAGATGGTGACTGCAGCCATGAAATTAAAAGACACTTACTCCTTGGAAGGAAAGTTATGACCAACCTAGACAGCATATTATAAAGCAGACACATTACCAACAAAGGTCTGTCTAGTCAAGGCTATGATTTTTCCAGTGGTCAAGTATGGATGTGAGAGTTGGACTATAAAAAAACTCAGCGCAGAAGAATTGATGCTTTTGAACTGTGGTGTTGGAGAAGACTCTTGAGAGTCCCTTGGACTGCAAGGAGATCCAACCAGTCCATCCTGAAGGAGATCAGTCCTGGGTGTTCATTGGAAGGACTGATGCTGAAGCTGAAACCCCAATACTTTGGCCACCTGATGCAAAGAGCTGACTCATTTGAAAAGACCCTGATGCTGGGAAAGATTGAGGGCAGGAGGAGAAGGGAAGGACAGAGGATGAGATGGTTGGATGGCGTTACTGACCCAATGGACATGAGTTTGGGTAAACCTCGGGAGTTGGTGGTGGGCAGGGAGGCCTGGCGTGCCCCAGTCCATGGGGTTGCAAAGAGCCGGACACGACTGAGCGACTGAACTGAACTGAACTGACCCGTTTTCATGCCCTGAGCTTCCTTTTCCCGGAGCTCACTGCAGGAAGTGAGTGCAGTCTGATGGCTGGTAGATGGTAGATATTCTTCTCGTGCTCCCTTAGGGCTCAGCAACTGATGTTGGAGGGCTGCAATCACTCATAATCTGTGACATCTTTGTTTACTGATATGGCAGGAAATATTCCATTTCTCATAACTTTTAAGATAATTTCAAATCAGGACGTGTAATTTCTTCAGGTTTGGTTTTCTTTTTCAAGATTGCCTTGGCTATCTAGGATCTATTGTTTCCTTTGAATTTCAGAATTATTTGTTCTCTTTCTGAGAAAAATTTCATTGGAATTTTGATAGGGACTGCCTTGAATCTGTATATTGCTTTGTGTAGTTTGGACTTTTTCACATTATTGATTTTTCCAATCCATAACACAGGATATCTTTCCATTTATTGTGCTCCATTTCTTTCATAAGTATTTTATGAATTTCAGTATAAATATTGCTAGCTTATGTGTCACAGGGATTCCCTGATAGCTCAATTGGTAAAGAATCCACCTGCAATGCAGGAGACCCCAGTTTGATCCCTGCGTTGGGAAGATCCACTGGAGAAGGGAAAGGCTACCCACTCCAGTATTCTGGCCTGGAGAATTCCATGGACTGTATAGTCCATGGGGTCACAAAGAGTCAGACACAACTGAGTGACTTTCACTTTATGTGTCACAGACAAGTCCTCTGGGGAAATTAGAGTATGAAAATACAAACACAAATATCCAAATTTGTGGTATGTAGCTAAAGAGCTGTTACAGGTAAATTTATAAAATTAAATTATCATATTAGAAATTAAGAAAGGTCTCAAAATGATATTCAAAGCTTTCATATTAAAAAACTAGAAAGAAGAGCAAAGAAAATTCAAAGAATGCAAAGCAGTAGAAATAATAAAGATAGGATCATAATTCAATAAAATTGAAAGAAAACAAAAATAAAGAAAAATGACACAAAATCAGTTCTTTTCAAATAATAAAACTGACAAATCTGTACAAAGAGTAACCAAGAAGAAGACCAAAAATACCAATACAAAGGATGAAAGAAAGGATATCAGTACTGATTTCATAAAGATTAAGATAACAAAAAAGGAATACAAAAAAAAGTCTATAATCTGCAATTTAGTTTAAATATACAAAGTAAATTAAATCACAATTTACTTAAAAAGAAATAGATAATATGAATTGTCTATATATCCTTTACAGATTGAATCTGCAATTTGAAAACTTCAGAAAACTTGATGCTCTGTTTGTTTTACTAGCAAATTCTTCTAAACATCAAGGAAAAAACTATGATAATTTTACAAAAGTGAAAACAAAGCACAAGAGAATACTTCTTGATTCACTTTGCAAGGCTGGCATTATCCTGTTAGGAAAATGAAAAAGACATTAGAAGGAAAGAAAATCATAAGTCAATATTGAAGCAAAAACCCTTCATGAAGTATTAAATCACATTCACTGATATTTAAAAAATGATAATTCATTCTCATCAATTGATTTTTATCCCAGAAATGTAAGATCAATACTGTCGACTTAAAAAAAGAACAGAACATGAGAGCTTGAGTTAAGTTTTATTTGGGGCAAATATGAAGACTGCAGCCAGAGAGACAGCATCTCACATAGCTCTGAGAGGCTGCTCCGAAGAGGAAGAAGGGAAAGGAGAGTATATATGTGATTATATTTATAAAGGGGAGTTCATGCAAGTAAGCACGTATTTTTTTGTAGAAAGATTCAGCTGGTTTCCTGAAGCTTCTGCTGGTCACAAGAAACAATTGTCACCATGAAAGATTTTAGTGCTTCTCTAGATGTGAGGAGACATAAGATGTGGGCTCATACAATCAGCTGCTGTATATATCTATCTAAAGACCTGTCCTGCCAGTTTCCTGGAGCACAGAGTGCCTTGTTTCTGCTTCCCATCATGAACTCCTCCATGGGGTGTTGGAAGTCAGCAGCTGCACATGATTTAATCCTTGTAGGGGTAGATGGCAAGAACCCACAGCAAGTGCCAGTTTGTGGCTGACACTACACTATTTGAATATCAGTATAATTCAGGATACTAACAGAGATGGGAAATTATATGTTCATCCTAACAGATGCAGAAAAACAGTTAGACTTAACTCATCACCTTTTCATGATAAAAATTCTCCACAAACTTAGGATAGAAACTTCCTTAATCTGATAAAGGGCATGTACCAAAAAAAAAAAAAAAATCATTCAATGGTGAAAGACTGAATGCTTTCTCCTAAGAGCAAGAAATGGCAAGAATGTCTGCCCTCTATTCAACATAATTCTGGAAGTCCCAGTCAGGGCATTCAGGCATGGGAAGAAAAAGCAACACAGACTGAAAAGAAAGGAGTACCAGTCTATTTCTCTGTTTCTAGCCACAATGTCATCTAAGAAGCAAATATTATGAGATCTAAAAAAATTTCCATAAAACGAATAAGCATATTTGGTCAGATCAAAGTATACAAAGTCAATTATTTAAAAAAAAAATTATTTCAAAAAAAATTATTTCAAATTTAGCCATGAATAAATGGAAATCAAAATTTTAAGAGTATCAATTACAACACACCAAAATTGAAGTTCTTAGTCATAAATATAAGAAAATATATTCAGTATTCATCTGCTGAATACTATAAAACATTGAAGGAAGAATTCAAAGACCTAATTAAACTGAGAAATATATATAAACAGGTGAGAAGACAATATTGTTAAAATGTCAGTTCTTTCTAAATTGGTTCACAGAATTAACCTAATCTCAGGCAAAATCTCATTAGAATATTTAGTCATCCATAAGCTAAACTTAAACTTGTACATGGAAAAAATGATTAATTATAATAGTCAAAGCAAACCTGATAAAGAAGAACAAGGTTGATAGATTCATAAAACCTTGTTCCAAGACTACTGAGAAGCTAGAGTAATAAATAGAGGGTAGTATTGGTGAAAGGCTGGACTCACAGATCAAGGGAAGAGAAAGGAGTCAGTTCAGAAATAAACCAATACAAATATGTCCAATTTACTTTTGACACAGATACAAGGCAATGCAATGGAGAAAGGTAAGTGTTTCAACAATAGTGTTGAAGCAATTGGACATGAAAATGCAAAAAACATGTCCCTGGACTCATTCCTCACAACTTTTATAAAAATTGGGCTTCCCTGGTTCAGTGCAGTTCAGTCGCTCAGTCGTGTCCAACTCTTTGCGACCCTATGAATCGCAGCACGCCAGGCCTCCCTGTCCATCACCAACTCCCAGAGTTTACACAAACCCATGTCCATTGAGTCGGTGATGCCATCCAGCCATCTCATCCTCTGTCTGCCCTTCTTCTCCTGCCCCCAATCCCTCCCAGCATCAGGGTCTTTTCCAATGAGTCAACTCTTCGCATCAGGTGGCCAAAGTATTGGAGTTTCAGCTTCAGCATCAGTCCTTCCAATGAACACCCAGGACTGATCTCCTTCAGGATGGACTGGTTGGATCTCCTTGCAGTCCAAGGGACTCTCAAGAGTCTTCTCCAACACCACAGTTCAGAAGCATCATTTCTTCGGCACTCAGCTTTCTTCACAGTCCAACTCTCACATCCATACATGACCACTGGAAAAACCATAGCCTTGACCAGACAGACCTTTGTTGGTAATGTGTCTGCTTTATAATATGCTGTCTAGGTTGCTCATAACTTTCCTTCCAAGGAGTAAGCATCTTTTAATTTCATGGCTGCAGTCACCATCAGCAGTGATTTTGGAGCCCCCCAAAATAAAATCTGACACTGTTTCCACTGTCTCCCCATCTATTTCCCATGAAGTGATGGGACCAGATGCCATGATCTTAGTTTTCTGAATGTTAAGCTTTAAGCCTAGCTCAGCTGGTAAAGAATATGCCTGCAATGCAGGACACCTCAGTTTAGTTCCAGGGTTGGGAAGATCCCCTGGAGAAGAGATAGGCTACCCATTCCCATAGGCTTCCCTGGTGACTCAGCTGGTAAAGAATCCACCTGCAATATGGGAAACCTAGGTTCAATCCCTGGGTTGGGAAGATTCCCTGGAGAAGGGTACAGCTACCTACTCCAGTACTCTGGCATGGAGAATTCTATGGACTGTATAGTCAATGGGTTTGCAAGGAGTCAGACACCTTATATAGAAATTAACTCAATAATGGATCCAATACCTAAATGGAAAATGTAAAACTACAAACCCCTTAGATTAGAAGACATCATAGGAAAAAATCTTGTGTTAGATTAAAAGTTCCTAGATATTATATCAAAAAAGAAAAACTTTTATTTTTTAAAAGATAAACTGGACTTCAACAAAATATAAATGTTTTTGCTCTGTAACTTAAGACAACAAAAAGAGAAGCCCAGACTGGGAGAAAATATTTTCAAATTAAGTATCTGCTAAATGATTGGCATCTCAGGTAGGAAGAACTTAGAATAATCAACAAGCAAAACAAACAAACAAACAAAAATAATATTTTCAAGTTGTTGCAGTGAAAAGGAAAAAAAGAAAAAGAAATGAGTTTTTCTTTGTTTTTCAGAGAACAAAGAAGATGGAAAGAACAGTGAGCAGAACTGATCACTCCTGGTTTTTACTTTAACTGTTCCTAATCTGCAGTCTGTGACTAAGTTTGCTTTTCTGCCCCCAACTCTGCATGCTTTTTCAGGGGTTAACAGACTGGTTCCAAATCGCAAAAGGAGTATGTCATGGCTGTATATTATCACCCTGCTTATTTAACTTATATGCAGAGTACATCATGAGAAATGCCAGGCTGGATGAAGAATAAGCTGGAATCAAGATTGCTGGGAGAAATATCAAAAACCTCAGATATGAAGATGACACCACACTTATGGCAGAAAGTGAAGAGCTAAAGAGCCTCTTGATGAAAGTGAAAGAGGAGAGTGAAAAAGTTGGTTTAAAACTCAACATTCAGAAAACTAAGATTATGGCATCCGGCCCCATCACTTCATGCAAATAGATGGGGAAACAGTGGAAACAGTGACAGACTTTACTGTTTTGGGCTCCAAAATCACTGCAGATGGTGACTTCAGCCATAAAATTTAAAGATGCTTGCTGAGTTTATCAGTAGAAAACCTGAAAGAATTTGACCATTTCTTTTTCAAACTGAAAAGAAAGACTCAACATTCAAAAAATGAAGATCATGGCATCTGGTCCCATCAGTCCAGTTCAGGTCAGTCGCTCAGTCATGCCTGACTCTTTGTGACCCATCACTTCATGGCAAGGTGGGGGGGGGGGGGGGGGAGTAGAAGCAGTGACAGATTTTTTTTTTTCCTTTGGCTCTTAAATCACTGTGGATGGTGACTGCAGCTTTGCCAACAAAGGTTTGTACAGTCAAAACTATGGTTTTTCCAGTAGCCCTGTGTGGATGTGAGAGTTAGACCATAAAAAAGTCTGAGCACCGAAGAACTGATGCTTTCAAATTGTGGTGCTGGAGAAGACTCTTGAGCCTCCCTTGGACAGCAAGGAGATCACACTTATCTATCCTAAAGGAACTCAACCTTGAATGTTCACTGGGAGGACTGATGCTGAAGCTGAAACTCCAATACTTTGCGGCCACCTGATGCAAAGAGCTGATTCATTGGTAAAGACCTTCATGCTGGGAAAGATTGAGGGCAGGAGGAAAAGGGGACAACAGAGGATGAGATGGTTGGATGGTATCACTGACTCAATGGGACATGAGTTTGAGCAAGCTCCAGGAGATAGTGAAAGACAGGGAAGCCTGGCGTGCTGCAATCCATGGGGTCACAAAGAGTTGGACATGGCCTAGTGACTGAAGGACAGCAACAGGGGTACAGGACTGCTAGACCCAATTACCTGACTACCTGACATCAGCCTATGACTGTTTTTGAAAGGATGCAAGAGGAAGAATATAAGATTCTTATAACCTTTGTTCCTCGTCGCCTACCCCAGACTGTAAGCCTTCATCTTATATAGGCCCCTAGGACTTCCCTGGTAGCTGAGCTAGTAAAGAATTTGCCTGCAAAGCAAGAGACCCTGGTTCGATTCCTGAGTTGAGACGATCCCCTGGAAAGGGGATAGACTACCCACTCCAGTATTCATGGGCTTCCCTGGTGGCTCAGATGGTAAAGAATCTGGCTGCAATGGAGGAGACCTGTGTTCGATTCCTAGGTTGTGAAGATCCCCAGGAGAAGGGCATGGCCACCCACTACAGTCTTCTTGCCTGGAGAATCCCGTGGACAGAGGAGCCAGGCGGGCTACCGTCCATGGGCTCGCAAGAGTTGGACATGACTGAGCGACTAAGCGCAGCACAGCACAGACTTTTTATTCACGGAAGAGGGGGCACAGTTCTTGAGGCATGGGCCTACAGTGCTCTCCCCTCATCCCGTTGAAGATTCAAGCCAACTTTCAATTTCCTCCAAACTCTGTCTCCGTACTCTTCATTCAGCTTCAGTGAGCAGAGACGGACAAGATTTTGGCTGCAACAAAATAGAGAAAAGATTAAACATACCTTTCACCTCACCTCACACACACAAAAACATGTAATAGCAAATAAATACATGCAAAGATAACACAATACCCGTAATCATTAAGGAAATTCAAGTGAATACCTCAATCAGATGTTTCTACAAATTTATTAGAATGTTTTTAAAGAAAAACTGAAAATATTAAATGTTAGTAAGGGCACAGTACAGTTAAAACTTTCCTGTACTTCTGGACTGAATGCAAAATGGTACAGCCTATTTGGAAAACAATTTGACAGTTTCCTATACATTTAAAGTATATAAAGTATACATTTATAATAACCCCGTGTATCTAGTTTTATGTACTCAACAGAAATTAAAATTTTGTCTATAAAAAAGCCTCTATATGAGTGCTTTAGCAGCTTTATCCATATTCACGCTAAAGTGGGAAGAATCCAAATATTTTTCAACTGTTTATTGTGGGCAAACTGTAACACATACATGTAACTGAATACTACACAGCTTTGGAAGGGATTTAACTTGAGATTCAGCATGGTTTATTCTCAAATGCTTAGTGAAATGCATTAAGCTGGACTCAAAATCCAAATGCAGTATGAACCATTCATACGATATTATGAAAAGGGAAAACTATGCAGACATTACAGTGATCCGTTATTACCAGGAATTTAGGGTGGGGAAGTGTTTACCATAACAAACAGGGCAGCAAAAGTGAGTTTGAGGGGTAATATTTTCAGATCTTGATTATGGTGGTAGTTTCATGAACCTCTACCCATATTAAACTACATAGGACTATATAACCAAAAGAATGAATTTTAACTGTATGCAAAGTTAAATATAAAATTTGGCAAAATGATAAAAAAAAAATTAAAGTCTGAACATAGGCTGGGTTTGACTCCCATTTCTAAAATTTATTAACTGTCTGCCTTTGGTTAGCTTATCCCTTGTGCCTTATTTTCCTCATGTATAAAATAAGGGTAACAAAAGTGACTTTTTCAAAGCACAGTTGTTAAGTATTAAGTGATACATTTAAGGAAATTAAAGTAGGGAGAGCACATCATAAGAACTCAATAAATTTTAGCTTTTCTCATCAAAAATATATACAGAAAATATTCTTAAATATTTTCTTAGCTGAGTGAAAAAAAATCATATTGTAAGTAATTTCAATTCAGCAGCTATATCACTTTAAAAATCAATGTTTTTTAGACTTTTGGCCATGCATCTCTCATAACTTCTATCATGGAGTGGACACTGATTAGTGATCTAATCACTATTAGATTAGATCACTATTGAACAAACACCAGCTACCATTCCAGACATCACGACATCCTTTCTACTATCCTCAGAGTAATGCTGAGATGTGCTTTAGACTTCTCATTTTGCAGTTTAAGAAACTGAGCCAGAAAAGGATGAAGTAGACTCCTTTAAGATCTAATTGGACTTTAAGTTCATGCTCTTTCTTCAACCTTATGCTGCCAATAATTTGAATGTGTAACTCTATAGTCTTAAATTTTTCCACATGATTTCATGAAAACCTGTGATGTTTGCTTTCTTGGCATATGTTTTAAAATTCACTGATAACAGTAACAAAATGATGTGCACAATTATGTCTGACTCTTTGCAACCCCATGGACTGTAGCCCACCAGGCTCCCCTGTCCATGGACTTTTCCAGGTGAGAATACTGGAGCAGGTTGCCATTTCCTACTCCAGGGAATTTTCCCAACCCAGGGATTGAACCCATGTTTCTTGAGTCTCCTGCATTGGTAGGGAGATGCTCTACCAGTGTGCCACCTGGGAAGCCCATAATAAAGTGATTTTCACCCAAATAAGCAGAAACTGATCAATTACTAGTGCAATTCACACACAAATATACAATGCATATATAAGCAAATGTGTAAAGTCAGTTTTATTTTACATGTGCAAAACCTTAATTACGTTTTGCATTTGACAAACTAAAAGTTGAATTCTACAGTTGCATGTTTTAAGAATGTGTTAATTTTGATGAGGCACATTAGTAAATATGCATAAGTGAGAGGATATATGAGCTGTTGATAAGATAACATGGCAGTTTCTCTGTAGGGCTTGCACTTGCTCATTTTTCTCTAAAATCCACTGAATGAAAAGAAGAAGAATTCACCATAAAAGGGGACACTGAGGGCAACAGGTGATTCAGCCTACTTTGGACTTTGGGAAGGGGGTATTATATACCTTAGGTATATAGATATATTAGATACCTTGGGTATCTAGTTTGACAGAGTTGTCATGTCTTCTGTCATCTCAACTGTCTAGCATACTAGACAGCTGCTTCCCAGATACTGTGCACTGCTCTCTGTTCTTTGATCACTTATTGTCCGTTGATGCATTCTCCCTCAAACTTTCTATGACCTATGTCATCCAGAAGGCCTCCAGGTAGCAGCATGTTTTGACAGGAGAGCATGATATTTTCAGTGAGGTAGATCTTTGTGCAAATTCTGGCATTGTCACAAAAAATCTAAAATCCAATAATTTAGGATTGAAGGTAGACAAAAGCAGTGGTTTTCAAAGTACAGTCCTGGAATTCTTGTGGGTCTCAGAGGTATTCAGGGAATGTGCATAATACTGTGACAATTCCTATGTTTTTTTAAAGTTGAATTTCCTTGTGAGTATTCAGTGGAGTTTTCTAGAAGCTACGTGACACCTGATATTGCAATAGATTAAATGCAAAAGCAGATAAAGAATCAGTATCTTCCATAGTCTAAGACATTAACAAGATTTACAAAAATAGAAAATAAATCACTTATTTATTTTAATTTCTAATAGATTTATTATTATCATCATCAATATCAAGTACATTGGTTTCTAATGAAGTCAGTTCTTAATGCAGAAAATATTAATAAACATAACCCTTATGGAAAAACTCTTTGAGTCTCAATAACTTAAGTTCAAAAACAATAACTTATAGAGTTCCTAAGACCAAAAACTTTGAAAACCACTAAGAAAGAGACAGACAGTAAAACAGCACAAGTACTAAATATACATCAAAATATAAAAACATAATCAATGTACATGTGTAAGTTTTAAGAAATTGTGTAAGACTAGGTTTTCAGAGATTCATATATAAGTAGCTTTAAAATCCCCCCAATTTCCACTTAAACAATAACATTTCTTTTTGTCCCCATATATTTGGTATCTATCTTATCAACAGAATTTTATGTCCCCATGTTTTATACAGATTCAAATAGGTTTGATACTGATTTATTAAAGTAAACAGATTAATGATATTTGGCTGATTTATCCTAAAAGAAAACTGAAGTCTATTTCTAAATGCTAACTGAAAGAAAGTTTACATGTTCTTGTAACAGGCATTCCAATTTCCTGGAAAAAGACTTACCATTAGTGAAGTCATTTTTATAGCAGTATCCACTGTCCTTACCTTCCATGGTTCTTCAATGTTTTCCTGTATTAGTGTATAAATATAATAAATAAAGAGGATACAAGTCAGTCCAAAGCACAGAGTTTTGTAACCCATGATATTCTTTTCACAACCTCTGTGTAGTGATGATATAATGTCACCCTACATATACTAAAATCCTCAGAAGTGGGACAAAGGTAGATAACAGAATCCTTCAAGTATTATGACCATGTTAGCATTATTGATCTAATATTCAGTTTTAAAATTAATAGTTCCTGTTGTAACTCATTCAAGAGTTAAACATTCTATTTGAAAGACATATCACAATATCTCATCAAATATGCAGACAGAATAGAAAATAATTTTAAATGGTGACAAAAACTCTTTTACCTAGTGACACCATCACCGACTCAGCACAGATGTGATTATGCGTCTAAGCAGAGCACAAGATAAATCATGACGTCTGTTTCTCCTACCAATATTTTGCAAAGAGTACTGTAAAGAGCTGTTACAAAAGCCTGTCAAGTATTATTAAGTCACCCTCAAGGCTAAGGGTGAATCTTTTATCAGAGGCTTTCATCATAGGCTGAATGCTTTCACCATAGGCTATTACAAAATTAAAACCCACCTTGGTCAACTCTCCTTTAAACCAGAAGATTAAAACCTGGTATTTCTAAACAAGTTCCAGAATTTATTCATTCAGTCCAGAAATATTTCTGAAGTATTCATTTACATTAATAGTACAGATTTTTAATCTATATAGTTGGATGGTCATGCAAAAAGTAAGTATTCATTAACAAATGTTTATCCTGTGTCTTATATGTGATAAACTCAATATTGGGTGAAATGGTAAGAAATTTGAGAAAAACCTAGAACTTTCATTCCTTTGTGGAGCTCTTACAAATTATCTTTCTGATTTCCATTTTTCTTAAGACTGTTTTTTAGGGAGTTTTTTCATGGGATAATTTATTTGGTGTCTCTCCTGTTTCTCCATTTATTTTGCAACAGAAGTTATTACTCTTACTGTAATTGCTATACTAACTCCATACCATAATTTCTTACCAGAAGCCTGCTTTATTTTCTATCTAAGCACCAGACTGAAAGGAATTGAGATCATTATTTTAAAACAACTGAGGAATAAGAACCACACAGATGGAAGAGGCTAAGAAGGCTGTAAATAAGTTAAATATGAACAATCCAACATGTGGAAAAGCATAATGAAAAAGTCAACATTTTGAAATATCAGTCTAATTTTGTACACTCTTTCTTCCCCATCTTCTTTACTTTACATGGAACCTTATTGGCCTTGCCTGTCTCCCCATGGCTAGCTCTTTTTCTATTAATGTCTAAATGTTGTAATATGCTATCAGGAAATTGAAAAAAAAATTAATTTCTTACTACTGTCTGTATTTCAAAACCTAAGCTCTTTTGCTAATAAAAGAGACTCGATAAAGATATGAATTTATACACTTGTCTGAGATATGAAAGAGCTTCAGTGCAAAAAGCTTACCTTGGTTGATGAGTTTTCTCTTATGGGTGTCATGGTAAGGGAGACTAGTAAGCAGGTTAAAAACAGAAATATTTCCCAATGTTTCTGGTAGTTATATGGCACATTTCTGTTGGGAAGAAGGTGTCCTCCAAGGACATGGGACAAAGCTTAATCTCAAAATTGTGAAAATCAGATGTTAATTGAAACTAATTAATGATGCTACATTCTCAACTCAGATCAATTCTTGATTGGTTTGAAGTAATTAGTCCTCATACTTGCTACAAAGTATAGGTAAGGGTATGACTTTTCTTAGTAAGAAATAAAAATTATTTTATTTTCCAAGATTCCTTTGTCTAGTACAGAATGTCTAGTACACACACATGCACACCCACACCCACAAAATGCAATAAAGCAAACCCACACACAACTCTGAGCTTGAAATTAACAACAGCAGCAAAAAGATGCTAAAATAACTATTTAAAATATGTTAAAGAATTAGATAAAGAATTAGATAAAATAGAGAAATGTGTAAAACATTGACTATTCAAGCTAAATGCAAATAATATAAACAATCATTCTAGTATTACTAGATAAAATGTCTGAAATTAAGGATTAATTGAAAGGACTAAGAAAAACAGATAAACTTGAAGATATGCTAGAATAAATTAGGCATGTGTACAACTTCAAATTGTCTAATATATGTTTGATAATATTCCCAAGTGAATGGGGGATCAAAATAGGGAAGAAGCATGCTGGAGGAGTTATTAGAGTGTTAGAGGAGAAATTTCTAAAATTCATAAAACACACGAGTTCACAATTCAAACAGCTCAGTGAGTTGAAAATAGTATAAATACAAAGAAAATCAGATATAGTACATCATAGTTATAACTCCTGCAAATCAAAGATGAAGACAAAAATTTTGTAATTCGAATTCTAATTACAACCCAAAGTTTTTGGTTACTAGTGGACGAACACCTTATCCTAGTTATTCAAACACCAATTCAAATATTACTTTATTACTTGGAAGGAATTATACAGATGTAATAAGGCTCCAAATCATTCAACATCAAGCTTTCAATTGCTGACATGAATATGCAGAAGTCTAAATGTCAAGGATTGTGGTCAGACTCAAGTTGAGTGGTTCCCTGTCTATAAGAAACTGGGCACCTAAGCCCTACACACAAAATGAACTAAATTCTGGCAACAATCTAAGAGGCTGGAGTAAGACTTCAAGCTCAGAAAAGCTTATAGTTCTTACCAAGGCCTTGATTTAAACACTAAAAATCCTGAGGGCTTAACCATCCATACACTACAAGACTCACAAAATTCTGAAATATTTGCATTGTCTTAACCCGTTAAATTGTGGTAACTTGGGCTCCCCTGGTGGCTCAGACAGTTAAGAATCTACCTGCGCTGCAGGAGACCCAGGTTCAATCCCTGGGTCAGAAAAATTCCCCTGGAGAAGGGAATGGCCACCCACTCAAGTATTCTGGCCTGGAGGATTCCATGAACAGTGGAGCCTGGTGGGCTATAGTCCATGGGGTCTCAAAGAGTTGGACCTGACTGAGCGACTAACATGTTTACACAGCAGTAGAAACTAACACAAATATTAAAGAAAATCAATTGGGGTTGGGGGGCGGGGAACACGTCATATCACTGAAGGAAAGAACAGAAGTATGGGTGATATAAATACCAAGCAACCAACACCAGAAGACAATAAAACAAAATCTTAAAAGTACAGAAGATAAAAAAGGAGCTGCCAATATAAAATTCTACACACACACACACACACACACACACAAACTTATCCTTAAAGGGGATAAAATAAAGACAGAGCTAAGGCACTAAGACACTTTATCACCAATGAGAAAACAGAAAGAGAAATTAAGGAAACAATTCCATTCACCATTGCAATGAAAAGAATAAGATACGTAGGAATAAATCTACTGAAAGAAACAAAAGACCTATATATAGAAAACTATAAAACACTGATGAAAGACATCAAAGATCATACAAAGAGATGGAGAAATATACCATACTCATAGATTGGAAGAATCAATATAGCGAAAATGAGTATACTACCCAAAGCAATTTATAGATTCAATGCACTCCCTATCAAGCTACCAATGGTATTTTACACAGAACTAGAATAAGTAATTTCACAATGTGTATGGAAATACAAAAAACCTCAAATAGCCAAAGCAATCTTGAGAAAGAAGAAAGGAACTGGAGGAATCAACCTGCCTGACTTCAGACTATACTACAGAGCTACAGACATCAAGACAGTATGGTACTGGCACAAAGACAGAAATATAGATTAATGGAACAAAACAGAAAACTCAGAGATAAACCCACGCACCTATGGACACCTTATCTTTGACAAAGGAGGCAAGAATATACAATGGAGAAAAGACAATCCCTTTAACAAGTGGTGCAGGGAAAATTGGTCAACCACTTGTAAAAGAATGAAAATAGAACACTTTTTAAGACCATACACAAAAATAAATTCAAAATGAATTAAAGATCTAAATGTAAGACCAGAAACTATAAAAATCCTAGAGGAAAACATAGTCAAAACACTCTCTGACATAAATCACAGCAGGGTCCTCTAGGACCCACCTCCCAGAGTAATGGAAATAAAAGCAAAAATAAACAAATGGGACCTAATTAAACTTAAAAGCTTTTGCATAACAAAAGAAGCTATAAGCAAAGTGAAAAGACAGCCTTTGTAGTGGGAAAAAATAATAGCAAATGAAGCAACTGACAAAGAATCTCAAAAATATACAAGCAGCTCATACAGCTCAATACCAGAAAAATTAACAACCCAATCAAAACATGGGCCAAAGAACTAAACAGACATTTCTCCAAAGAAGACATACAGATGGCTGACAAACACATGAAAAGATGCTCAACATCACTCATTATCAGAGAAATGCAAATCAAAACCACAGTGAGGTATCATCTCATACCAGTCAGAAAGGCTGCTATCCAAAAGTCTACAAACAATAAGTGCTGGAGAGGGTGTGGAGAAAAGAGAACTCTCTTACACTGTTGGTGGGAATGCAAACTAGTACAGCCACTATGGAGAACAGTGTAGAGATTCCTTAAAAAACTAGAAATAGAACTGCCATATGACCCAGCAACCCCACTGCTAGGCATACACACTGAGGAAACCAGAATTGAAAGAGACACGTGTACCCCAATGTTCATCACAGCACTGTTTATAATAGCCAGGACATGGAAGCAACCTAGATGCCCATCAGCAGACGAATGGATAAGAAAGCTGTAGTACATATACACAATCTAATACTACTCAGCCATTTAAAAAGAATACATTTGAATCAGTTCTAGTGAGGTGAATGAAACTGGAGCCTATTATACAGAGTGAAGTAAGTCAGAAAGTAAAACACCTATACAGTACACTAATGCATTATATATGGAATTTAGAAAGATGGCAATGATGACCCTGTATGCAAGACAGAAAAAGAGACTCGGATGTATAGAACAGTCTTTTGGACTCTGTGGGAGAAGGCGAGGGTGGGATGATTTGAGAGAATAGCATTGAAACATGTATATTATCATATGTAAAACAAATCGCCAGTCCAGGTTTGATGCATGAGACAGGGTGCTCAGGGCTGGTGCACTGGGATGACCCTGAGGGATGGGATGGGGAGGGAGGTGGGAGGGGGGTTCAGGATGGGGAACACATGTAAATCCATGGCTGATTCATGTCAATGTATGGCAAAAGCCACTACAATATTGTAATTAGCCTCCAATTAAAATAAATTAATTTTTAAAAAAAGAAATACTAATAAAACTTCTTCAGAGAAAAAGCAAAACAAAACAAAGTAATCCCAGAGAGAAAAGTCAGCAGACAAGAAGAAACCAGAAAGGATTTGAAACAAGATTTGTATTGGCCAAAAACTTCATTCCAGTTTTTCGGTATTCATTCCCACCACTTCTTTTACTAAAGAACTTAGCAAGTGTAAAAGTCAAGAATATGCAGCATGATTAAATAAAGTTTGTATTTTAAGGCAAAACAAAAAATTAAACAAAATACTCTCTGGGTGTCCATCTGGGCCTCTTCCTTTCCACGTTTGTGTGCAGCGCAGTGTGCAAACATTAACCAACCCTCCTCAAAGACGGGAGTACCTGCTGACCATAAAGATCAGGAGTTGTTTTGTTTTGTTTTGCTTTCTTTTATTTTCCTTTCTTTCTTTTGACACTAGCAATGTAATTTCTTAAAAGAATAACTTTCTTTCCCAACTCTCAGAGGGGGTCATAGGGACTTGCTGCTCCCTTTGTACCTGCTTACCAGCACTATGTATCCTCAATGAACTTTATGTTAAATACCAGTATGTCATTTGATGCATGATGCTTTTTTTCAAAAATGTGTATGACAGTGCCTTCGACTTCTAACAGACAGAACAGTTCTTGGAGGTTTCTGAGAGTCTGTCTCTTAGCATATAATCCCGAGCTTGGCCTGAATAAAATTTTCTCTTTTCTTCTTTGACTGTTCACAGAACTTCTGTTGACAGGCACAAAGATGGAAACAAGGAAGAATATCTGTGTGTTTTGTTTGTTTGTTTGTTTTTCAGGAGATGCATTAGTACCCATAGAAAATTTAGAATAGTATTCTGGAAATAACTCCTCTCACACACTAGCAAAGTAATCCTCAAAATTCTCCAAGCCAGGCTTCAATAGTACGTGAATCATGAGCTTCCAGATGTTCAAGCTGGATTTAGAAAAGGCAGAGGAACCAGAGATCAATTTGTCAACATCCGTTGGATCATAGAAAAAGCAAGAGTTCCAGAAAAACATCTACTTCTGCTTTATAGACTAGACTATGCCAAAGCCTTTGACTGTGTGGATCACAACAAACTGTGGAAAATTCTTCTACAGATGGGAATACCAGACCACCTAACCTGCCTCTTGAGAAATCTGCATACAGGCCAAGAAGCAACAGTTAGAACTGGACATGTAACAATGGACTAGTTCCAAATAGGGAAGGGAGTACGTCAAGGCTGTATATTGTCACCCTGCTTATTTAACTTATATGCAGAGTACATCATGAGAAATGCTGGGCTGGATGAAGCACAAGCTGGAATCAAGATTGCCAGGAGAAATATCAATAACTTCAGATACCCAGATGACACCACACTTATGGCAGAAAGTGAAGAAGAACTAAAGAGTCTCTTGATGAAAGTGAAAGAGGAGAGTGGAAAAGTTGGCTTAAAACTCAACATTAAGAAAACTAAGATTATGGTATCCGGTCCCATCACTTCAATGCAAATAGATGGGGAAACAATGGAAACAGTGACAGACTTTATTTTGGGGGACTTCAAAATCACTGCAGATGGTGATTGCAGCTATGAAATTAAAAGGCGCTTACTCCTTGGAAGAGAAGTTATGACCAACCTAGACAGCATATTAAAAAGTAGACACATTACTTTGCCAACAAATGTCCATCTAGTCAAAGCTACGGTTTTTCCAGTAGTCATGTATGGATGTGAGAGATGGACTACAAAGAAAGCTGAGTGCCAAAGAATTGATGCTTTTAAACTGTGGTGTTGGAGAAGACTCTTGAGTGTCCCTTGGACTGCAGGGAGATCAAACCAGTCCATCCTAAAGGAAATCAGTCTGAATATTCATTGGAAGGACTGATGCTGAAGCTGAAACTCCAATATTTTGGCTACCTGATGCAAAGAAGTGACTCATTTGAAAAGCCCCTGATGCTGGGAAAGATTGAAAGCGGGTGGAGGAAGGGATGACAGGGGATGAGATGGTTGGATGGCATTACCAACTCAATGGACTTGAGTTTGGGTAAGCTGCAGGAGTTGGTGATGGACAGGGAAGCCTTGCCTGCCACAGTCCATGGGGTTGCAAAGAGTTGGACACAACTGAGAGACTGAACTGAACTGAATTCATTTTGGAAATGCAAATTTACCAAGATTGTTGAATAAAATATATATACTATGTGTATTACAAATCAAATACATGTTCCTAAAAAATTACAATATAAATTTTTAAAACATTTAAAATTCTATTGTTTTCTGAGCAAAACAGATTAGTAGGACAGATCTACTATCCCCCCAACCCACCATCTCCAGATTTGAAAATACATGAAACAATAGTTTACAAGGCACTGAAAATCAGGAAAAGGAAACTAATTCCTAAATGATGAGAAATATGATTGCCTCCGCTTTGGGAGGTTTTTCTGTAGCATGGAGAAGGGAAACCAGCAGAAGCCTGGTGATTTCCTAAGATGACACAGAGGGAGGGGCCCTTAAACACCAAGATGCCTTGAGTTCACAGGAGGAAAAAACCATAGCTGAGAGCACTGCACAGTAAAAGAACCTCAGACATCTGCAGTAGGGCTTGCTTGAATACTAGCTGGCATTAGCACATGGAGATCATACTTAGGGCACAGGGAAAAGCCATCAGAAACAATTAGAGTCATGAGTGACCAGTGCTCACAGAAGGTCAAGGATCACAATCTGTTCTAAAAGCCATACTGAAAAATTTCAAGATTCACGGGGCATTAGGTAAGAGGATTGGGGAATAATTAGTCCTAGACTAAACACTTCTCTGGTTCTGTCTAACAAATCTTAAAAACAAAATCTGAAAGAATCAGACTGTTTAAAACAAAAATATTCAGAATACAGAAAGGTAAGATTTACAATTTTTTGCCATCAAATAAAATATAACCCAGCACGGGCTTCCTAGGTGGCTCAGTGGTAAACAACCTGCTTGCCAATACAGGAGATGCAGAAGAGGGGTTCAACCCATGGGGCTGGGAAGATCTCCTGGAGGAAGAAATGGCAACCCACTCCAATATTGTGCCCAAAAAATCACATGGACAGAGGAGCCTGGTGGCTACAGTTCATGGGGTGGCAGAGAGTTGGACACAGCCGAGCAAGCATGATGTAAATATGTAGGAAGGAAACTCCACCATGAATGAATAAATCAATCACAACGGAAAAGCCTAGCACAAATATGCAAATTAGCAGAAAAAGACATCAAAAGATACCAAAATGTTCTATAGGTTATATAGAAACATAAAGATATAAACTTAAGTCACAGTACTGTGGTCATTTTTTTTTTTTTTTGGTAAGAAATATTTTTATGACTGAGCAAATCTCTAAAAATTCACTTTTACAAACAGGGGAAACTGAGGTTCCTGGGATGGGGGCTTCAGGCTCCCAGGCTGCGCTCTGGAAGAGACATAGGTCTCTCATGTATAAAATCAGTCCTCCATCTAGGTCCTATGGCTGAGAGGCACCACTCACCCCCAAAGAGGAAATTCATTCAATCATGACCCATCTTTTCTTGGTTCCAAGGCAAGAGCTAATCGAGAACCACATCTTCATAGACTTTCACAGCAACCTGGAAGATACACTCAAAAACTTTATCAATTTATCAAGATGGAATGTTAACAAAAATCTTTTAAAGCAAGCTCCAACATGCAAATAGCTGGTAAAATTCGAAACAATTACAAAGACAATAAGTTTTTTTCTTTACTCCATCAAACAGCTGAGGTCACAAGGCAAAGAAATTCCCCATAACTGGAGAGACAGGCAAATATGAAGAAGCACAGCCAAGAACAGATTACCTGAAGCAGAAGTTACTGAAACTAGGAACTGATAGAAAGATTTCAATGATAATTTCAGGAAATGGCTGGATGCCCAGTTTTGATAAGCTTGAGTGTTACATTCTCCTGGGGACCCAGAGATAAAAGTTTCCCAACATTTCTTTTATATCCAGGAATTCTACCAGGAGGTGTCATAAGAACAGTGGAGAAAATTTCTTCCTGTCTTGAGAAGCGAGAGAAAAAATGAAAACATTTTTAAATGTTCCCAAATGATTCTTCATAACATCAGCTTCCTTTTCATTGAAAAAACCTTCTCTCACCTGGGGAAAGAGCAATTAAACAACTCTAGTCCACTTTGATCTTCCTGTCTCATGTGAAGTGCAAAGGGAAAAAGAAGAAAGGCTAAGGATTGTCTTAAAATAAATGGTCACAGCCCAGAGAGTCAAAGTCACTATAAGGAAAACCGCAGTCTGAAGAGACCAAACAAGCATTATAATCTGATTGAGATATGATACCAATTTTGGAAATATCAGTTAGAGAATTTGAAACAACTATGAGCAACATATTAGCCTTTAACGGAAGAGCAGACAATCTGCAAGTAAGGTGGGTGATATAAGCAGAGAAATGGAAACACCAAGAGAGAATCCAAAAGAAATTCAAGAAATCAACAACACCATAAAAGAAATAAAGATGGCATTGATTGGCACATTAGCAGAGTGAGCATGGCCAAGGAAAGAATCAGTGAGTTCAAAAATACTGTGACAGTTTTCAAACAAAAATTAAAGACAAAAAAAAAATTTTTTTTTAAGAAATAGAATAAGACTTGTTGAAATACTCCAGAAGTCAGAACATACGCCTAATGAAAAAACAAAGAGAAGAAAAGAGAAAAAAGCAAAAGAAATATTTGAATGCCTTAGAATTTTCCAAAATTAACAGTGCACACAAAACACACATCAAGAAAGCTCAGTGAACATCAAACAGGAAAAAAAGAAATGTATTTAATAAATATTGAAAGACCTAGAGGGGGGAAAGCACCTTGCTAAGGGGAACAAGGATTAAAATTACATTCAATTTCTGTTAAGAAGTGAATTGAGAGCTGAATAGCCCAACTATGTGTTGTTTGTGTGGACAGAGGTAAGAGGTAGCACAGTCTTGGTAGAAAGGCTGAGAGGTATGTGAAATTTTGGGTTTGGTTGCCTAATGATAGAAAACATCCAAAAACACAGAGAGATAAGCCTGGAGACAAACACAGGCCCTATAAGCCACACGTAGAAATCTGGGCTTTACCCTGGGGGATGTGGGGATATGCTGCATGCTACCCATGGTGACCATATGTTCCTCTTGCCTGAGGCAGTCACAGGTTATTCCTTCTTATTCACAATGATCTTGGCTTGTACAGTACATTATTTGGTAATCCATCTATAAATGTTTTTCAGGGTAACCATGTCTGAACTCTAGTGCTTAGGTTAGCAAGGAAAATGCTTTTGGAAAGACACCCAAACGCCCACCAAAGAGCTTGTGACCCTGAGTTGTGTGTGAGGGAAACACTGGCCAAGAATGCAATATGAAGTGCCTTCCTGATGCTTCATCAATGTAAAACCAGAAGGTAGAAATTCACAAACAAAGCTCTCTTTAACCTTCAACTTTTACTTGAACTGTAGACTCACGTCCTAATATTTCAGCAAGAAAGAGAAACAATAAAAGCTGAAGTCCAGCACAAAGCAAAGTGGCCAAGAGCCTTTGCTCTTAAGAAAAATGCTCACATCTACTGAGTCTGGAAGGAGGAGGGCTCAGCTCTGTATTTCTCTAAAATTAGCATAGCCTGCATAAGGGACCAGGATATCACATAAGGCTTAGTCAGGGAGAGCTAAAAATGGGTCAGATTCTTCAGGTGCAATCCCATTTTCTGCATCTTCTCTTTCACTCACCCTCAAAGCTCTGAATTTCCCCAGGGACCGCCCCTTTCAGATCTTCCCTTTCGCACAGTGCCCTTACCTAAATCACCTCTATTAATCAAAATCTCCTTTCTTTTAGTTGGTTTGATAATATTAATAATAACAGTAACTAAAAAAAAATTACCTGAACACATATGTGTGTCATGTAAATTTGTATGTTCTGGTTAAAATAATCATAATCAGCACTTCACACATCTCATATCATTTAAAATAACAGATGATTAAGCTTCAAAATCCTGATATCTTATTTTTAATGTACTCATTTCTGATTATAATTCTTGTTATTGTTGCTTTAACCATATCTTCTAATGTTCTTTAATTGGCGCATCCATCCATCTCTATATTCCTACAGATATGTCACCCAGCAAATTGTTCTTGTGATTAGAAGAGTAGACAAGTTTATCTTCACCTTGTCTTTCCTGTCACTATAGAAAAAAAAAAAGTGTAATTTTAAAACATGTATGCTGCCTAGAAGATCTCTCTAGGTCATCTGTGTAATTCTCTAGGTTACTTGTATCTAGACTTTAATGGTCTTTAAAATGTTTCACAACTATGATTGCCTACATTAAGCACACCCCTTACTGTTCATTGTCTTTGAGCTCTTATTATTATATTGGTCCTTTGGGCTTCCTCTCTTTCTCATTTTTTCCCTTAAGCCATCCATTCACTTATATATTTATTCACATTTGTTTCAAGAAATGTTTACTTATAACTAATTTTTAATTAATTTTTATTGTAGTATAGTTGATTTACAGTGTTGTGTTTTAGGTGTACAGCAAAGTGAATCAATTATATATATAATATAAGCACTTTTTTTTCAAATTCCTATCCAATATATGTCACTTAAGAGCTCCCTGTGCTACACAGAAAGTTCCTATTAGTTAAATGTTTTTTATATATAGTATATATATGTCAAGCCCAATCTTCCAATTTATCCTTCTCCCTTCTTTCCCCTTTGGTAACCATAAATTTTTTTCCTACTTGTATGGCTCTATTACCCTTTTGTAAATGTAGGTTCATTTGTAATATTTTTTAGATTCCACATATAAGCTATATCATATGATATTTGGTTTTCAATTTCTGACTTACTTCACTCAGTATGACAATCTCTAGATCCACCTGTGTCACTGCAAATGACTTTGTTTCGTTCCTTTTTATGGCTGAGCAGTATTTCATTGTTTATATATATATACCACATCAGCTTTATGAATTCCTCTGCTGATGGACATTTGGTTACTTCCACATCCTGACTGTGGTAAATACTGCTGCTGTGAACATTGGAGTGCATATATTTTTTAAAATTATTGTTTTATTTGGATATATGCCCAGGAGTAAAATTGCTAGATCATACAGTAACTCCATTTTTAGTTTTTAAAAGAATCTCCATACAGTTCTCCATCATGGTTGCACCAAGTTACATTTCTACCAACAGTGTAGGAAGGTCCCCATTTCTCCACATCCTGCTCAGCATTTATTGCTAGTAGATTTTTTTTTTTTTTAATTATGGCTATTTTGACTGCTCTGAAGTGATATCTCATTATAGTTTTGACTTGCATTTCTCTAATAATTAATGGTGTTGAACATCTTTTCGTGTGTTTTTTGGCCATCTGTATCTCTTCTTTGGAGAAGTTTCTATTTAGGTCTCATGCCTATTTTTTGATTGGGCTTTGTGTTTTTTTGATATTGAGTTGCATGAGCTATTGTATATTATGGAGATTAATCCCTTGTCAGCTGCTTCATTTGCAAATATATTCTCCCATTCTAAGGGTTGTCTTTTTGTGTGTTTATGGTTTCCTTGGAGAAGGAAATAGCAACCCCCTCCAGTATTCTTGCCTGGCAAATCCCATGGACAGAGGAGTCTGGTGGACTACAGTCCACGGGGTTGCAAAGAGTCAGACACAACTGAGTGACTTCACTTCACTCACACTTTGTGGTGTAAAAGCTTTGAAGTTTAATTAGATCTCCTTTATTTATTTTCATTTTATTTTTTTTTTTCCCCAATTATTTTTATTAGTTGGAGGCTAATTACTTTATAATATTGTAGTGGGTTTTGCCATACATTGACATGAATCAGCCATGGATTTACATGTATTCCCCATCCCGATGCCCCCTCCCACCTCCCTCCCCATCCCATCCCTCTGGGTCATTCCAGTGCACCAGTCCTGAGCACCTGTCTCATGCATCCAACCTGGACTGGCGATCTGTTTCACACTTGATAATATACATGTTTCAATGCTATTCTCTCAGATCATCCCATCCTTGCCTTCTCCCTTAGAGTCCAAAAGTCTATTCCATACATCTGTGTCTCTTTTTCTGTCTTGCATACAAGGTTATCATTACCATCTTTCTAAATTCCATATATATGTGTTAGTATACTGTATTGGTGTTCTTCTTTCTGGCTTACTTCACTCTGTATAATGGGCTCCAGTTTCATCCACCTCATTAGAATTGATTCAAATGAGTTCTTTTTAATGGCTGAGTAATATTCCATGGTGTATATGTATCATAGCTTTCTTATCCATTCGTCTGCTGATGGGCATCTAGGTTGCTTCCATGTCCTGGCTATTATAAACAGTGCTGTGATGAACATTGGGGTGCACGTGTCTCTCTCAGATCTGGTTTCCTCGGTGTGTATGCCCAGGAGTGGGATTGCTGGGTCATATGGCAACTCTACTTCCAGTTTTATTTTTGTTTTTTATTTTCATCATTCTAGGAGGTGGATCAAAAAAAAATCTTGCTGAGAAACTATTGTATAGCGTATGGAACTCTGTTCATTGTTATGCGGCAGCCGGGATGGCAGGAGAGCTTGTGGGACAATGGATACATGTGTACGTATGGCTGAGTTCCTTTGCCGTTCACCTGAAACTATCACAACATGGTTATCGGCTATACCCCAGTACAAAATAAAAAGTTAAAAAAAATACAACATAAAAGAAATCTTGCCACAATGTATGCCAGAGAGTGTTATGCCCATATTTTCCCCTAAGACTTCTATAGCATCTGGCCTTGAATTTAGGTCTTTAATCCATTGTGAGTTTATCTTTATGTGTGGTGTGAGGCAGTGTTCTAATTTTATACTTGGACTTGAAGCTGTCTAGTTTTCCCAGCACCATTTATTGAAGAGGAAATCTTTACTTCACTGTATATTCTTGCCTCTTTTTTCATATCTGGGGTAACCATATGTGCATAGGTTTATCTCTGGACTTTCAATCCAGTTCCATTGATCTACTTTCTATTTTTGTTCGAGTACCATACTGTTTGGATGACTGCAGCTTTGTAGCATTGTCTGAAATCAGGGAGCCTGATTTCTCCAGCTTCATTTTTCTTTCTCAAGGTTGATTTCACTATTCAGAGTCTTTTGTGTTCCCATAACAATTGTAAAATATTTTGTTCTAATACTATGAAAAATGCCATTGCTAATTTGATAGGGATTGCATTGACTCTGTAGATTACTTTGCATATAGCACAGTCATTTTGACAATATTAATTCTTCCTATCCAAGAACATGATCTATCTCTCAATCTGTTTGTGTCACTTCAGGTTCTATTTTGAAGAAGTTTTAACAGCAACCTGTTTTTCTCACTGAATGAATTAAAATATAGTGTTTAACATATATTCATTTTTATACCTGCTTGTGAGTCATAATTTTTTGATAGCCTGATAAGTATCCTCAATAGCACACACCTTTCCTCAATAATCACTTTCCAATTACTATAGCATTAATTTTTACACATCAACTTGTTATTTTGTAATATTAATAGCTATAGTGCTTTATATTAAGTTTTGTAATTAATAAAATTAATGATTACAAAACAAGCACAAACTGCCTACTCACATGATTCTAATGATTATTGATTGATTCAGGCAAACAAATTTTTGTCAAGTCTGGTTTATGATGATACTTTTGAACAATGTCTCTCTCTTTTTATAAAAGACACAAACACGATTATTGAATAGGATGTTATCTCAAACATACAAGACAAGTAATACCAAAGAAAACATATTAATTATCACTTTGGGAACCTGATGTAATAATTCAATGTTTGGATTTCAGAGAAGATCCTAATTTGGTGGGTTGTGCTGAAAGATGAGAAAACAGATTATGTGTTGAGATGACCAAAAGGCAAACAGTAAAGCTGTAGACTCCAGCAATGTGTTTAGGGATTAGATTATCAATCAAATGAATGAAACACAATTACACTTACCCAGCACCAAATTTACTCAGTTTCCAAAACTGACACAGAACAGAGAAAACAACATGCAAAGAACAGCATCACAAGGATCTCAGAATATTACACACTACTTAAGATGTCCCCCCCCCCCCGTTTTTTGTTTTTTTTTTTTTTTGCATGAAATGTTCCCTTGGTATCTCTAATTTTCTTGAAGTAATCTCTAGTCTTTCCCATTCTGTTGTTTTCCTCTATTTCTTTGCATTGATCGCTGAGGAAGGCTTTCTTATCTCTCCTGGCTATTCTTTGAAACTCTGCATTCAAATGGGAATATCTTTCCTTTTCTCCTTTGCTTTTTGTTTCTCTTCTTTTCACAGCTATTTGTAAGGCCTCCTCAGACAACCATTTTGCCTTTTTGCATTTCTTTTCCATGGGGATGGTCTTGATCCCTGTCTCCTGTACAATGTCACGAACCTCCGTCCATAGTTCATCAGGCTCTCTGTCTATCAGATCTAGCCTCTTAAATTTACTTCTCACTTCCACTGTATATTCATAAGGGATTTGATTTAGGCATTTCATGCAAAAATGGGCTCAATAAAGGACAGAAATGGTATGGACCTAACAGAAGCAGAAGATATTAAGAAGAGGCAGCAAGGATGCACAGAAGAACTGTACAAAAAAAGATCTTCATGACCCAGACAATCATAATGGTGTGATCACTCACCTAGAGCCAGACATCCTGGAATGTGAAGTCAAGTGAGCCTTAGAAAGCATCACTATGAACAAAGCTAGTGGAGGTGATGGAATTCCAGTTGAGATATTTCAAATCCTGAAAGATGATGCTGTCAAAGTGCTGCACTCAATATGTCAGCAAATTTGGAAAACTCAGCAGTGACCACAGGACTGGAAAAGGTCAGTTTTCATTCCAATCTCTAAGAAAGGCAATCCCAAAGAATGCTCAAACTACCACACAATTTCACTCATCTCACATGCTAGTAAAGTAATGCTCAAAATTCTCCAAGACAGGCTTCAGCAATACATGAACCGAGAACTTCCAGATGTTCAAGCTGGTTTTAGAAAAGGCAGAGGAACCAGAGATCAAATTGCCAATATCTGCTGGATCATCGAAAAAGCAAGAGAGTTCCAGAAAAACACCTATTTCTGCTTTATTGACTATGCCAAAGCCTTCAGCTATGTGGATCACAATAAACTGTGGAAAATTCTGAAAGAGATGGGAATACCAGACCACCTGACCTGCCTCTTGAGAAACCTGTATGCAGATCAAGGAGCAACAGTTAGAACTGAACATGGAACAACAGACTGGTTCCAAATAGGAAAAGGAGTATGTCAAGGCTGTATATTGTCACCCTGCTTATTTAACTTATATGCAGAGTACATCATGAGAAACGCTGGACTGGAAGAAGCACAAGATGGAATCAAGATTGCCGGGAGAAATATCAATAACCTCAGATATGCAGATGACACCACCCTTATGGCAGAAAGCGAAGAAGAACTAAGGAGCCTCTTGATGACAGTGAAAGAGGAGAGTGAAAAAGTTGGCTAAAAGCTTAACACTCAGAAAACTAAGATCATGGCATCCGGTCCCATCACTTCATGGGAAATAGATGGGGGAACAGTGGAAACAGTGCCAGACTTTATTTTTGGGGGCTCCAAAATCACTGCAGATGGTGATTGCAGCCATGAAATTAAAAGACGCTTACTCCTTGGAAGGAAAGTTATGACCAACCTAGACAGCATATTAAAAAGCAGAGACATTACTTTGCCAACAAAGGTCTGTCTAGTCAAGGCTGTGGTTTTTTCAGTGGTCGTGTATGGATTTGAGAGTTGGACTGTGAAGAAAGCTGAGTGCCGAAGAATTGATGCTTTTGAACCATGGTGTTGGAGAACTCTTGAGAATCCTTGGACTGCAAGGAGATACAACCAGTCCATCCTAAGGGAGATCAGTCCTGGGTGTTCATTGGAAGGACTGATGCTGAAGCTGAAACTCCCATACTTTGGCCACCTCATGCGAAGAGTAGACTAATTGGAAAAACCCTGATGCTGGGAGGGATTGGGGGCAGGAGGAGAAGGGCCAACAGAGGATGAGATGGCTGGATGGCATCACTGACTCAGTGGACATGAGTTTGAGTAAACTCCAGGAGGTGGTGATGGACAGGGAGACCTGACGTGCTGTGATTCATGGAGTTGCAAGGAGTCGGACACGACTGAGCGACTGAACTGAACTGACTGAAATAAGAATTAAATATTTAACTTTAGATGCAGATGTTGGCCTTTTATATAGCAATATGCCTGAAAGCCCCTTTCTTGGATCACAGCCTTGTCATGGCAAAGGGTCTTGCATAACTCACTGACACTATGAGCCATGCCATGCAGGACCATCCAAAACAGATGAGTCATAAAGAAGAGTTCTGACAAAATGTGGTCCACTGGAGGAGGGAATGGCAAGCAACTCCTGTATTCTTGCTCTGAGAACCCCATGAACAGCATAAAAAGATGAAAAGGTATGACACCAGAATTTGACCCACCCCACCCCACCAAGGTCAGAGGGTATCCAGTGTGCCACTGGGGAAGAGTGGAGGGCAATTACTAATAGCTACTGAAAGGAAGAAGCAGTTGGGCAAAAGCAGAAATGACAGGCAGTTGTGGACGTGTCTCATAATAAAAGTGAAACCCAATGCTGTAAGAAACAATATCACATAGGAACTTGGATTGTCAGGCCCACGAATCATGGTAAGTTGAACATGGTCAAGCAGGAGATGGCAAGAATGAACATCAACATCTTAGGAATCAGTGAACTAAAATGGACAGGTATGGGAAATTTTAATTCAGAATATCATTATATCTACTTTTGTGTGCAAGAATCCCATAGAAGAAATGGAGTAGCCTTCATAGTCAACAAGAGCCCAAAATGCAGTACTTGGGTGCAGTCTCTAAAATGACAGAATGATCTGTTAGTTTCCAAGACAAACCATTCAGCATCACAGTAATCCAAGTCTATACCTAGTCACTGATGCCAAAGAAGATGAAGTTGAATGGCTCTATGAAGACCTAAAAGACCTTCTAGAACTAATACCAAAAAAAAAAGATGTCCTTTTCTTCATGGGGATTTGGGATGTAAAAGTAGGAAGTCAAGAGATACCTGGAGTAACAGGCAAGTTTGGCCTTGGAGTACAAAATGAAGCAGGACAAAGGCTAACAGAGTTTTCTCAAGAGAAAACACTAGTCATAGCAAACACCCTTTTCCAGTAACAAAAGATAACTCTACACATAGACATCCCACATAGTCAATACTGAAGTCAGATTGATCATAATTTTTATAGCAGAAAATGGACAAGCTCTTTACAGTCAGTAAAAACAAGCCCTAGAGCTGATTGTGGCTCAGATCATCAGTTCCTTATTGCAAAATTCAGGCTTAAATTGAAGAAAGTAGGGATCATATGAAAAGCAAGGGAATTTCAGAAAAACATCTACTTCTATTTCATTGACTATGCCAAAGCCTTTGACTGTGTGGCTCACGAAAAAACTGGAAAATTCTTGAAGAGATGGGAATATCAGACCTCTTTACCTGTCTCCTAAGAAAATCCGTATGCAGGTCAAGAAGCAAGAATTAGAACGTTACATGGAACAACTAGCTGATTCAAATTGGGAAAGGAGTATGACAAGGCTGTATATTGTCACTGTGCTTATCAAACTTATATGCAGTGCACATTATTCAAAATGTCAAGCTGGGTGAATCAGAAGCTGAAATCAAGATTGCTGGGAGGAATATCAACAACTTTGGATATATAGATGATACCACTCGAATGGCAGAAAGTGAAAAGGAAATAAAGAGCTTCTTGATGAAGATGAAAGAGGAGAGTTTAAAATGCAACATTCAAAAAACTAAAATCAAGGCACCTGTGCGGGGAGCCGGCCTGACTGCTCAGGCCCCTTCTCGGCCCTGAGAGAGATCAAAAGGTCCCTCTCTGTCCCGCCACCCCTGATTTGTTAAAGTGCAAATTGGCCTTTCTCACCTCCCTCAAGGAAATCGCTGCAGCCACCATTTGCCCATTTTCCTGACTCTGATAAGATTATCGGGCTCCTGTGAATGGCTTATGTCTAGGTAGTCTTTACCTGATTG
Source organism: Dama dama (assembly GCF_033118175.1). Lineage (NCBI taxonomy): Eukaryota > Metazoa > Chordata > Mammalia > Artiodactyla > Cervidae > Dama > Dama dama. Next base: position 5,736,793 of record NC_083699.1, on the reverse strand, counting down.
TAAGGCGCTGGTGCCATGCTCTGCTGGAGTTAAGATAAAACTCCTGAGCTAAAACTAGTGTCTGCAGTCCTGCACGTATGCAAGTCTTTGATCTAAAATTTGGTGAATCCTGTTAGTATATATATGTATGTTACCCCTCAATAAAGTCGTCGGAATCAGTCACAAGCTGACTCCGTCCCTCTCAACCCCATCTTTCTTAGTCTTTTATTTCTCAGGTGCTATGGTGATTGCGTCCTCGACCTGTTCATCTAGCCGGCAGGCCCGGCACACCTGGTCCCATTACTTCATGGCAAATAAAAGGGGGTGAAAGTAGAGGCAGTGACAGATTTTTTTTCTTGGGCTCCAAAATCACTGCAGATGGTAACTGCAGCCATGAAATTAGAAGATTCTTGCTCCTCAGGAGAAAAGTTATGACCAACCTAGACAGTGTATTAAAAAGATATCCTTTGCCAACAAAGGTTCATATAACCAAAGCTATGGCTTTTCCAGTAGTGATGTACAAATGTGAGAGTTGGACCACAAAGAAGGCTGAGTGCTGAAGAGTTATGCTTTCAAACTGTGATGCTGGAGAAGACTCTTGGGAGTCCCTTGGACTGCAAGGAGGTCAAACCAGACAAAACTAAAGGAAATCCATCCTGAATGTTCATTGAAAGGACTGATTCACTGAAGCTGAAACTCCAATACTTTGGCCACCTGATGTGATGAGCTGACTTATAGGAAATGTCCCAGATGCTGGAAAAGATTGAAGGCAAAAAGAGAAGGCGGGAGAGGATAAGTAGGTTAGATAACATCACCAACTCAATGGACATAAACTGTGGGCGGTTGTGAAGGACAGGGAAACCTGGCTTTCCGCAGTACATGGGATGGCAAAAAGTCGGACATGAGTTAGCACCTGAACAACAATAACATGCCTGAAAGCAGACTTGTATATTAAATGAATGAAAGAAAACTAACAGTTTACAGAGTGCATAAAATTAATGTATGAATGATTAATTGACAAAATGACTTGAAGATAGCAACCCTATCTAAAGAAAACTACCTAAAGAAAACTGCAAGTTTTTGTTTTTCTTAAAACTTATCCTCACTTACCACTATCATTCCTGTCACTGTCTTGAAACTATTGTGTATATTTTGCCTATAATCATACTTTGTTTTTATACTTTACTATGATTGGTGAATATTTGCCATGTGTCAGGGAGAATAAATGATATATATTAGGATAAATATAGTAGAAGTCTTCACTGTAGCAGGATTTAAGATTAGGTAAACTAATTTTTTCCAAGATACATAGTTATTTTGCTTTGATTTAAACCTAAATTTATCCAAAGCTAAAATCATGATATTGTCCCTTAAACTCACAAATCTCAAAATATATCCTTTATACTATAACTGATTAGCGAGCTATATGTATTATTTATAGATTTTCTTCTAGCCAATTAATATACTTATCTTTTATTCTAATGCCTAGCTGTAAATTAATTGGTGAAGCCATGAATGATAAAGCTCCATGGATTCCATCCTCCATATGGTCATGAGAAACTTTAACTCCAACATTTTGAAGTCGTGAGACATACATAAGTCCATCATCTCTTATAAGATCATATTGACAGGTGAGGATGTAAGTTAAGGGCAAATTTTGCAACTGGGAATCATTGACTGCCAAGGGTGATAACCTACTATCCAAAAGTGCTGAATGCAAAGGATTAAGTCTTCCAAGAATTGGTTCTGTATATACATGGTTCTTCTTATACTTCTCAGGAAGGAAGATACTCCAGTTAACCAGCTTGAACAGATGCCTTGAACCATGAGGCATGTGTTGATTTTTCATCATTGCCTGGGGGAGTGCTTTATCCTGAGTCAAATACAGGCATGCAAGTTCTATTTCCAGTTTCTTTGACAGAATTAGACCATGTTCATTTTCTTTTTGAGAAGGAATGGTGATATCAATGACCTGTAAGCTGGGGTAAATTAAAGCTTGTGCTTTCAGCTTATTTTTGAATTCTGGATCATTCTGTATCTGAAAAATATATATAATAAAATGTGAATGAATCAAAGGCTTCAAAACTACAGGAGTAGAAGCTTTCATTCCAATCATATCAGCTGTGATGATGTAAATAATTATAAAAATGATATAGTTCCTAGTAATTATTTTCATCATATTTATACTTTACAGGGCATTAAAATGTGTCATCCCACTTTCATCACTAAAGTAATGATTCACACATATACACACATGTATTTATTCATATATGTAAGGTAAAGTTAGTCACTCAGTCATGTCTGACTCTTTGTGACCCCAAGGACTGTAGCCCATCAGGCTCTTCTGTCCATGGAATTCTCCAGGCAAGAATGCTGGAGTGGGTTGTCATTTCCTTCTCCAGGAGACATTCCCAACCCAGGGATTGAACTGAGGTGTCCCAATTGCAGGCAGACTCTTTACCAACTGAGTCACCAGGGAACCACCAAACAAAAAATTAATTATGTGATTCCTAGGAAAGAGGAAAAGCTATCTATATTGAAAACCATTTTTGACCTAAAGTGACCTAAGCGAGAAGAAAAAATGAATACAGCAACAGGATATCAATATCCAAATTCACATTATCTAAATTCAAAAGGAATTCTATCAAGTTAAAGGAAATATTCCTAATATACAACTCGCCTTCATGCAGCATGTATTTGGAGATTCTCTTTCTTACAGAGATAAGAGAGCCTGAGATTTCAGCTATGGGGTGAGAAGAGCTATCATAAATTTCTCTTACCCTTTCTTTTACTCCTATGCTCTCTAGAAGAAAACCTACAATTAACCTCTGAGGAGCAACTACCTAGACACAGATCAACCTTCTTAACAATGATATCAATAGAAGTAAATACACCAGCTGCCACTCCACATGAAAATTTCAATATCTGGAGGGTCTTTCTTAAAGTTAGCCCCTCACCAAAGTCGCTGACATACCAAATGAGAGAATTAATTGAAAATAATCCCAGTGGAACCTCACAAGGGGACATGTTAGCCAACCAACTGAAACTGCACACCCAAGGCATAGTGGGTGCCACAATTCCAAAGCAGAAAATGAGGAAAGACAAATTTCTCTAACATAATCTCTCGTATGCTCTTGATCACACCCCTTTGCCCTCAGATGGATTATTTCCTAAACCAGCTGGCTCATCTCATAAGCAGAATAGAAGAACAACTGCACACACATAAACAAAAATGAGACGGAGAGACCAATACCTTCCCAGGCTAGTAGCAAAAGTGATCCTACAAGAGGAGTTAGAAGATCCTGCTGGTTTTAGAGATAGGTATCCCTCTTACTGGAGAGGGCAATGGCAACCCACTCCAGTACTCTTGCCTGGAAAATCCCATGGGCAGAGGAGCCTGGTGGGCTGCAGTCCATGGGGTCGTGAAGAGTCGGACACGACTGAACGACTTCACTTTCACTTTTCACTTTCATGCATTGGAGAAGGAAATGGCAACCCACTCCAGTGTTCTTGCCTGGAGAATCCCAGGGACGGGGGAGCCTGGTGGGCTGCCATCTATGCGGTCACAAAGAGTCGGACACGACTGAAATGACTTAGCAGCAGCATCCCTCTTATTATGTCAGTTTTGTTCCAAAAAATTGGCTTTGGAAGTAATAAGTATATATTCTACTGAATTCCTTTTTCAAATGTATTAGTTATTGTGGACTGCTATTATTTAATTGCACATAGCAAGGATTTTTTCATAAAGAAGGCAAAGCACCAAATCATTGATGTTTTCCAACTGTGGTGCTGGAGAAGCCTCTTGAGAGTCCCTTGGACAGCAAGAAGATCAAATCAGTCAATCCCAAAGGAAATCAACCCTAAATACTGAAGCTTCAATACTTTGGCCACATGATATAAACAGCCAACACATTGGCAAAAAACCTGATGCTGGCAAAGACTGAAGGCAGAAGAAGAGGGTGACAGAGGATGAGATGGTTGGATGGCATCACTGATGCAATGGACATGAATTTGGGCAAACTCTGGTACATAGTGAGGGACAAGAAGGCTTGGTGTACTGCAGGCCATGGGGTCAAGAAGGGTCAGAGATGATTTGGTAACTGAACAACGAACTGCAGCAAGGGTTTGAACGTTGTAAAAATGGCCATTTTTCTTTTTTATTACTATAGTGATTCTTCCATGCAAGCATGACATGTGGCCCAAATGTTACCTGCTCACATTCCACTGAAATACATGAACTACAGTAATCCCAAGTGCTTGGTAGACTTTACAGTTTACTTGAAGAGAACAATGGGCTTCCCTGGTAGCTCAGTGATAAAGAATTTGCTTGCAATGCAGGAGACCGGAGTTCAACCCCTGGGTCTGGAAGATCCCCTGGAGGAGGGTATAGCAACCCATTCAAGCACTTTTGCCTAGAGAATCCCACAGACAGAGGAGCCTGGAGGGTGATGGTCCACAGGGTCGCCAAGAGTCGAACACAACTGAAGCGACAAACAGCAAGGAGAACTGTCAGGAAGCATTTAACAAAAGGCTTCCTGTGTGCTGTTTTTGGATCTGTCAGGAACCCTCTGGCCCTTACTGATTCCTGAATATTCAGGAATTAAGAGGAGAGGCACGCCTTTCCCAGGGCTGAGGAATCCAGGCATTTCTCATTACAGTGATAAGTACCCTCTTCCTTCTTATGAAAAGGTGATTGTTTGCAACTCTGTCTTTGATAGGGATCTTCTTATGTTTTGTAAGCCTGGAATTTTAATCTTTATCTTTGCTGAGAATAACTACCTTGTAAGACAGTGTATATATCCACGCCATGTTGATTAAAACACCTTTGCTCCATCAGAGCTTGGGTCCCCATGTCTTTCTATTCTTTCTGTCTTTCTCTCTCTCTCTCTCTCTCTCTCTCTATTTCTGTCTAATTCCTTGGAGCGCGGAGGCCCGCTGAGCTCACTTGCTTGCCCGGGCTTCTAACACCCTCTCCAGAAGGCGCACTGTGCCTTCACCCACTCGAGAGGGCGCCTGGTGCCTACGTGCAGCAGCGCGAACCCTAAGAATACGACTCTATTGACTTTCAGTGTAAACCAGGGGATATCAGCCTCTTTCTCTCCGTTACTTTCTTATTATCGACTCCGGACCACCAGGTTCCGGTCCATTAAAGGACCAACAGAGAACAAATCTGTTTATCACGTTAGAAATGGTTCCTAGACATTGTTTTATTTCCCTCAAAATTGGTGATTAAATTAGGAGGCTTATTTATAAGGATTTTTTTTTTCCTTCAATGCTTTTAGAGCCACATTGTCTAAAGGTAAAGTCCTGTAAAAGGACAGGTTTCTTTGTTGTTGGTTTTTCCATTTAGCAGTTTAAAATATAAGTCCGTTAAAAGCATTCCAACAAAAAGAAAACGATACTTTGTGATGGAGTTGTAGCACGTGTATGCATCATAAATAAGTATAACACATAAGACATAAGACGTACCAGCTGAGCCACTGTCGCTGCGATTAAACCCCCAGCACTATCACCTGAAATACAGACTCGAGTGGGGTCCACTCCATATTTTGCAAGAATCTTATCTTGTAGAAAGAATTTGACCACAGAAACGACATCTTCATGGGCAACAGGAAATTGATACTGATGACCTAATCTGTAACTTCAGACAAAGGAAAAAAAAAAAAGAAAGAAAGAAAAGCAGACATGATTAAACTTCAGTTGCATATATTGAGGTATCTCTCAATACAATCAATAGGTCCAGAGAAGAAAATTGACCCTGTTTTGAATCTTTCATTTCCTTTACTTTCAGCAATCATATCTAGATTTACTACTAACTTGTTTTTCAAATAAAATGTAGATTTTTGGATGAAGTTTTTTTCAAATGTCCTATTCTATGGGGACTTGAGAGAGATAAAGATTATGTCTTCATCGTCAGAACACTGTATATAGATTTTTCAGCAAATGTGCAATCAATAGGGGAGATGATCTCTCTGTAGCATTTATTAGATTCTCAAATGCAGTTGGTAGCAAATATTTTCACAACCATGTTAAGAGTGCACACTAGATTTTCAAAGCAGCAAATCTGAGAATGAATGATTTGTAGAGGTCTTATGTTCAAAATTTATTTAGGTAAAAATTCTATAAAATATCATGTTCTGTTATCAAAACTTATGTCATAAGGTGAATACATGAGTATGAGCTTACATATGACCTGCAAACATAATTCAAAAGAAAAGTTTTGAAATTTGATATTGAAGTACAGTAAGTGATCTTGTGTAACAACTGTCAAAATCATTTTAAGGCAAATTATTAGAGCATCTGTTAATGTGAACAACTATATGTATATCTCTCTATAGTTTATTCATCTAATATTGGGGCAAATTCTATTGGGTTGTCTTACTTTTTTTTATTTCTACTTACACTGGTAATCATACTATAAATTTGAATTGGTAAGTTAATAATATCAACATTAACCATTACATTCTGGACAGATAACCCTTGCAATTTTGCCCGACTGTAATCTATCTTACCAGAAGTTGGTAAAGGACAAGAAGGCCTGGAATGCTGCAGTCCATGGGGTCGCAACTGGGTCAGATGCGACTGGAAGACTGAACAACAACAATCTACATCTAAAATATCTGAAATATATTTTAAATATAGTATAAACTAAAGAACATATCAAAATACACTGCTACTTTAAAAGCTCTTCAGGATTAAAAAAATAAATATCAGAAATAACTGATGGAATTCTTAAGATAGGTACAATACATATCACCATTTAAAAGTACCTAAGATAATAAAGAGTTGACTCATTGGGAAAGACCCTGATGCTGGGAGGGATTAGGGGCAGGAGGAGAAGGGGATGACAGAGGATGAGATGGCTGGATGGCATCACCAACTCGACGGACATGAGTTTGAGTAAACTCCAGGAGTTGGTGATGGACAGGGAGGCCTGGCATGCTGCAATTCATGGGGTTACAAAGAGTCGGACATGACTGAGCGACTGAACTGAACTGAAGATAATAAAATGGTACATTAGGTTAAAATCATTGAGTGAAAGGGAGAATATTCTAATTATTATAGAAGTGTCTCTGAAAACATCTAGGTTTCCTGTTGCTCTAAGGTAGCAATGATGAGCAGGACAGCACTGGTTTCACTTGTATGTTATATTCAATCTACTTAAGTTCTTACATACCAAGAAATTCCACCATATTCTCTATTCACTATTGGGCTAGAAGTCTCTAAGAAAATTTCTGTACTACTTAATTGATGGGGAAAATGGGGGGAAAATTCATCCTGAAGATGGAGTACAGAGAATGTCTAAATAGGCCATAAAGGATGGGACATTTCCTAGTCTTTGCTGCATATTGTTGGAAATTTGGGCAAAAATCATGAGCACTTATGTTCTCTCATTTTGAGCATGACTATAAACTCCCAGATGGTTCCAACATTTTCATCTGATGCTCCTCCAAAAGAATATCTATATAACCAACATCTTATAATAACCTATAATGGAAAATAATCTGAAAAACTGCTCATAACTAATCACTCTGCTGTAGCCCACCAGACTCCTCTGTCCATGGGATCCTCCAGGCAAGAATACTGGAGTGGGTTGCCATGCCCTTCTCTGAAATCAACTGCAGTTCAATTTTAAAAATGAATATTTATAAAATTTATTTTTTATCACCAACTCAAAAAAACAAAAAACCCCTCAGCATCCCAAATGTGTAATGAATAATTAAGCACCTAGGCATTTCTAGAAAATATCATAGTGGTATTGCCAAAAATGTTCAGCCTGTGGTGCCTTCCAGAGGTCTCTCTAATGACAGAGGTTAAAGGGAAACTAGGCCCCTTTGCTGGAGAAGGAAATGGCAACCCACTCCAATGTTCTTGCCTGGAGAATCCCAGGGACGGCGGAGCCTGGTGGGCTGCTGTCTATGCGGTCGCACAGAGTTGGACACGACTGAAGCGACTTAGCAGCAGCAGCAGCAGCAGACCCCTTTGTATAATTCCCTGGTGGCTCAGATGGTAAAGCAGCTGCCTACAGTCCTACAATGCAGGAGACCTGGGTTCAATCCCTGGGTCAGGAAGGTCTCCTGGAGAAGGAAATGGCAACCCACTCCAGTATTCTTGCCTGGAAAATCCCATGGACGGAGGACCCTGGTAGGCTACAGTCCATGGGGTCACAAAGAGTTGGACACAATTGAATGCTTTCACTTTCACTTTCAGGCCCCTTTGGGGAAGAGTGGATAATGTAACACTAATAAAAGTTACTAACATAAACCAAAAAATCCCTAAGATCCCTGTCCTTTCGGAGGCTCAGGTGCCTTCTTTTAAAACTATGTCATAAAGGCAAAAGATCATAAAAAAAAAAAAATGTATATCATGCTCTTACTCCACTCCCACAACGACAGCACCAAGATTCTTTGCCGTCTGTCTATTCAGGAGGTCCAAAGCTGCTAATTCTGAAATGAAAAAAAATAATTTGAAAGTGTACTCTGTAAATAAAGAGCAATGGAAAACCACCTACGTGTGTGAAATGTGATAGAAATGTACTTATGATTAGAGAGTTTCAGTGAAAAAAGAGGAGTGGTCATTCTCAAGTTACACAGTGTAAGGAATTATTGAGAAGGGGAAAATGGATTCCACACTGTATAAAAGTGAGCCTGAGAAATATAAAGAGAGTGATAGAGGACTACGAAGAGAGAGAGAGATTCCAGAGCAAGGAAGATCAAGGTAGAAGAGGTTGAAACATGCTTAGGTGTCACTGGAGAGGACACATTTCTAGACAAAGGAAAGAGAAATATGGATTAAACGCCAAACAATATGAGAAAATATGATCCCAGACAAAAATAGAGATTACATTTTACCAAAAGATTAAAGTGCATCTCGTAGGATATAAGTAGAGAGAAGTGAAATTAAAGATTAAAACAGTGCTAATAATTTTTAAGGACACATAAGGTACTTATGGAGAGGAGGAGTGGAACATTCTGAATTTGGATAGACATCCTTGATAATTGAGAGAGGATGAACTGAGAGACTTGAAAGAGCACCGAGTGTTTGGAAGTGACATTGACATGAAGGATAGAAACTAAATACACACAAGAAACAGCATCTTTAAGCCACCTTGACGGTTGGTAGAATGGGGCTGCTCACCAGTGATGTGAGGGTTAAGCCTGTGGATCCTGCTGATAGGCCTAGATGTGGCCACAAGTTCTACCACTTGCTAATAATAGGGCTTGGAACAAGTTACTGAACCATTCTAGCTACCTTCTCTGTAAAACTGTGACAGTGTTAGCCACCCTAAGAATGTGATTACCAATCAAATAAAGGTGGACCTCCCACCCGACGAGAGTAGCATCTGTGGTTGTTTTGAAACGTTAAACAGATCACAAAGTCAAAATCCTGGGTATAATGACTTAGGCTATAGGCTTTTTGAGGAAAGGAGTCATTATTTGTGTCTTACATTCTGAATTGCCTTAATACAATATCCTCTGTATTCTATGTTATGTGGTGAGTCAATAATATCAAGAGTATAAAAGCAACTGTGTGTATATGTGTGTATGTGAACTCTATGTGATATGTCTGAGCATGTTTGAGTTTGTGCCTGTGAGAATGTGTATGACTATAATTTTCTTAGCTATTCCATTGTACTTCTTAGAATCATTTGCAAACATCAGATGGGAATAGACTTGATGGGAGGATCTAATTCCTCGGTTGTATTTTATTTTTCCATTTGAAGTTCAAAATGAATTTCCCATTTTACATTGTCAGTGTAACTTTATTTGATAATAATTTTTATAATAATCTTATATTTTTAAGATTTGCCAAGAAGTATATGAAGACCTATATATGAACCACGAATGATACATATACATACTTACAAACTTATCAACACTCTGCTAATTATATATATACCACAATGTATTCTAATATAAATACATGTAATGTGCAATACACACAAACACACATGCTCACTCATATTTGCTTATATAAAAAGCACTTACTACAACTTCCCAAAACAAAGGCACCACCATGAACAAAAATTACAGCTGGTCTCTGGCTTGCTGACTTCCTCTTAGGCAAGTACAAACGTACTGGAATATCACTAAAGGTTATATCCATCACTGTAACGTTTTCATCTGAAATTGGTTGTGTGTAGTCCAGTTTCATTAACATGGAAAACAATTCATCAAATCTTTTAAGACCTATTTTTTCCAATAATGTAGCCTGTCAAAACAAACAAAAACAAATTAAAACACTAAACATTTTGATTTTTAGTACCATCAAATGCAAATAAATATGTACTCAAAAAAGAAGAAAAAAATATAATAATACTTTAGAGGTCTTATTGTACATCCTAATACATAAACTAGAGTTGCTCCAAATAAATCTCAAGTATGTAGTGTTTTTAAACTAAGAGTAGTCTCATTCATTTAACTTTTATCAGTTTACATGCAACTTATTTTGGTCTACCTGTTTCTTAAATGTAAGTTGTAAAATTTTATCATAAAAATTAACTGAGTAACAAGATTTTACACTTCTCTGTATGCAAATTCTAAATATTTTAATTTCATTTCATTACTTATTCATTTAAAATTTCAGAGAGTTTATAATCTCTGGCAAAATTTCATCAGAATTTTTAGTCACCAATAAGCTAAATTTAAACTTGCACATGGAAAGGATCATTTATTATATAGTCAAAGCAATTTGGATATTGAAGAATAAGATTGGTGGACTCATAAAACCTTATTCCAAGACTCCTGAGAAGATAGAATAGATAATACGTGTATTATTGGTGAAAGACTGGACTCATAAATTAAGGGAAGAACACAGAGTCAGTTCAGAAATAAACATACAAATATGTCCAGTATATTTCTGACACAGACACAAAGCAATTCAATGAAGAAAGATGTTTCAACAAATGGTGTTGGAGCAATTGGACATCCATATGCAAAAAAATGTACCTTCATCAATTCCTCACACTTTACATAGAAATTAACTCATAAAGGATCCAATACCTAAATGCAAAAAAAGTAAAACGACAAACCTCTTAGAAGATATCATAGGAGAAAATCTTTGTGATTTTATGCTAGGTTAAAAAGTTCTTAAGAGGCTTAAAGACTTCCCAGGTGGGCCAGTGATAAAAAATCCACCTGCCAACTCAGGAGATGCAGGAGAGGCGGGTTCCGTTTCTGGATTGGAAAGGTCCTCTGGAGGAGGAAATGGCAACCAACTCTGGTATTCTTGCCTGGAAAATTCCATGGACAGAGGAGTCTGGCAGGCTACAGTCCACGGGGTTGCAAAGGGTTAGACACAACTGGTCTCACACACACACACAGACAATATCAGAAAACAAAAGATTTTTGTAGAAAAAGATAAAAAGGACTTCAACAAAATATAAAGGCTTTTGCTGTATAACTCAAGAAAACAAAATGAGAAGTCCAAGATTGGGAGAAAATATTTGCAAATTAAGTATCTGTTAAATGACTTCATCCCAAATGCAAAGAATTCACAATAATCAACAATAGCAAAATGAAGAACCTTTTTTTTCAAATGGAGAAAAGATTAAACACAGATGTCACCACAAAAAAACATGGAATAACAAATAAATACATGAAAAGTTACCCAATACCTGTAATCTCTAAGGAAGTGAAAATATATGCTACAATCAGATATTTTGACACACTTATTAGAATGGTTTTTAAAGAAAAACTTAAAATATTAAATGCTAGTAAGGACTTAGACCAAGTAAAACTTTCATATATTGCTGGTCTGAATGCAAAGTTGTATAGCTTCTTTGGAAAAAAAAAATTGGGGCAATTTCCTATAAATTTAAGTATACATTTAAAATATGACCCAGCACATCTAGCTCTAGATACTGACTCAACAGAAATTAAAATTTTTGTTCATATTACCTCCAAAGTGGGAACAACCTAAATATCTTTCAACTGTTTATTGAGAACAAATCATGATATACCCACATAATGGAGTACTACACAGCTTTAGAAAGGATTGAACTTATGATACTCAGTGAGTGGATTACTCTCAAATGCATTATGCTCAGTGAAATGCATTAAGCTGGCTTCAAAATCCACATGTAGTATGAACTCATTTATATGATATTATGGAAAAGGCAAAGTATACAGACTTATAGTGATCTGTGGTTACCTTGAATTTAGGGTGGGGAAGAGTTTACTGCAGATTCTTCACCACAGAGCCAGCAGGGAAGCCCAGAAAGGGCAGCACAAGCGTGATTTGGGGGATTATGTTTTCATGTCTTGATTAGCTTAGTGGTTGCATGAATCTCTACCTATATTAAACTACATGCTGCTGCTGCTGCTGCTAAGTCGCTTCAGTCGTGTCCGGCTCTGTGCGACCCCATAGACGGCAGCCGACCAGGCTCCCCCATCCCTGGGATTCTCCAGGCAAGAACACTGGAGTGGGTTGCCATTTCCTTCTCCAATGCCTGAAAGTGAAAAGTGAAAGTGAAGTTTCCCAGTCGTGTCTGACTCTCAGCGACCCCATGGACTGCAGCCCACCAGGCTCCTCCGGCCATGGGGTTTTCCAGGCAAGAGTACTGGAGTGGGGTGCCATTGCCTTCTCCATTAAACTACATAGGACTATATAATCAAAAGACTGAAATTTAACTGCATGGAAAGTTAAAAGTTGGCAAAATGATAAAAAGAGGTAGAGTATGAATATAGATTGCCTGGGTTTGATCTCCAATTCTAAAATTTATTAACTCTATGTCTTTGGATTACTTATTTCTTATGTATTGCTTTCCTCATTGTAAAGTAAGGGTAAAAATTATTGACTTGTTCAAAGCACAGTTTTAAGTGTTAAGTCATACTTTTAATGAAATTAAAGTAGGGTAGGCTACACCACAAGTGCTCAATAATTCTTAGCTTTTTTCATTAACAACATGTACAGAAAATATTCTCAAATATTTTCACAGCTGGATGAAGATAATCACAGTGAAGATAATTTCAATTTAGCAGATATATCACTTTAAAATCAACTTTTTTTTTACTTTTGGCCCCTCATTTCTCATAGATCCTATCTTGGAGTAGATACTGACTAGAACTCTATTGAATAAAAAACAGTTATTCATGTTAATACCATTTTAGATATCACTGCAAGCTATCTTGGAACACCTGCTCCCTTACTCTCGTAGTAACTCTGAAATGTGCTTATAGACTTCTCACTTTGCAATTGAAAAAAACTGAGCCATAAAAGGATGAAGTAGATTCTTTCAAGGAATGATCGGCTGCTTTTAAAATTAATGCTCTCTCTTTCTTCTCCTGCTGTCAATAAAATGAATGTGTAACTTATATTTTTCCATATCTTTTATCAAGAACTGTGATGTTTGCTTTCACGACATATGTTAAAAATCTCAGTCATGGCAGTAACAAAATGATTATTACACAAATAAGTAGAAACTGATGAATTGCTAGCATAGTTCACACATATACATGTAAAATGCACCTATAAGCAAATACAAATGTTGGTTCTACTTTGGATGAACAATAGTTTAATTCTGTTTTGCATTTGATAATTAAAAGTGGAATTTTAAAGTTGCATGTTTTCAGGATATACTAACATTGATGAGCCAGAGTAATAAACTCTGTAGTAGTAACTCTGAAGTTAAGATATATAAGCTTTCAGAAAATAACATGGCAGTTTCTCCATAGGGCTGGCACTTACTTGTTTTTCTCTAATACCCACCGAAAGAAAAGGTGAAGCCTTTGCAATGAAAGGAAGCATTAAGGCCAAGGGGTGATTTGGCATACTTTGGACTTTGGGCAGGAGATACCTTGGGATCTAGTTTGACAGATCTGACATCTCCTCTGGGTAGCACAATAGATAGCCACTTCCCAGGTACCATGCACTGCTCTGGTTATTTTTTATCTGTTGATGCATTTTCCCTCAGACTTTCTACTGTTCATATCATTTATAAGGCCTCCAGGTAGCAGCATGATTTGAGAGGAGAGTGTGATATTTTCAGTGGGGTAGAACTTAGTTCAAATTCTGGCACTGTCACAAAAAAATCTGAAAACCAGCAATTTAAGATTGAAGGTAGACAAGAGAGTGGTTTTCAAAGTATGGTCTTGGAATTCTTGTGGTCATCTTGTTTATTTTATAAGCAGAAATTTTACTTCCCCAAGTTTTGTACAGATTCAAACGGGCTTCATAATGATTTATTCAATTAAACAGATTAATAATATTTGGCTCATTTATCCCAAAAGAAAACTGAAGTCTCTTTCAAAATGCTAATTGAAAGAAAGCTTACATGTTCTTGTAACAAGGCATCCCAATCACCTGGAAAAGAAAAACTTACCATAAGTGAAGTTATTTTTATAGCAGCATCAATGGTCCTTACTTTCCAGGGTTCTTCAATGTTTTCTGGTATTGGTGTATAAATATAATAAGCAAAGAGGATACAAGTCAGCCCAAAGCACAGAGTTTTGTACCCCATAATGATATTCTTTTCACAACCCCTCTGCAGTAATAATATAATGTGGCCCTATATATACTAAAATGCTTGGTAGGTGGACAAAGATACTTGACAGGCTCCTGCTAACGTGATCATATTACTTGAAATGTAATCAGTTGCAAGATTAACAGTGATGATAGTAACTAGTTCAACAGTTACTCTATCTGAAATACAGTTCACAATATCTTTCATCAAATCTGTAGACAGAGTAGCAAAGATTTTTAAATGCTGGTAGAAGCTCTTTCACCCTGTGACACCATCATTGACTCAGCACAACAAATTTTACTATGAGTTTAAACAGAACACATGATAAACCATGAGGTCTGTTTCTTCTATTAATATTTTGTAAAGATTACTGTGAAGAGTTTAATCAAAAACAATGTCAGGCAATATTTAGTTACTCTCAAGGCTAATGCCTTTGTCATAGATTACTACAAAACTAAAATCCATTTTGGTCTACTGATCCTTAGACAAGAAGATAAGAACATGGTATTCTTAAGCAAGTTCCAGAATTAATTCAACAAGCTCAGAAATATTTATAAAGTGCATGCTTACATTAAGAATGCAAATTTTCAACCTATTTAGTTGGGCAATCATGCAAAAAGGAGATATTCATTTAACCAAATATTTATTATGTGTTTATATTTGCTAAACTCTGTATTGGGCGAAATGGTAAGAAAACTGAGCAAATTCTTGCATATGTCCATTCCTCGGTGGAGCTTATGCAAACTTCCTGATTTCCATTTTTCCTAAGACCATGTTTTGGGAATTTTGTCACAGACTAGTTTATTTGGGGTCTCCCCTGTTTCTTCATTCACTTTGCAGCAGAAGTCATCACTTTTACTATAATTGCTGCATTATCCCTATGCCATCATTTCTCAATACAACCCTGCTTTATTATCTATCTAAGCACCAGACTGAAAGGAATTAAGATTATTATTCTAAAAAAGTTGAGGAATAAGAACCACATGGGTGGCAAATTATAAGAAGGCTGGAAGGAAGCTATATATGAACAATCCAACATACAGAAAAGCATAATGGAAAAGTCAACATTTTGAAGTATCAGTCTAATTTTGTACAGTCTTCCTTCCCCATCTTCTCTACCTTACTTGAAACCTCATTGGCCTTGCCTTCTCCCCATGGCTAGCTCTTTTTCTCTTAATTTCTAAATGATAGAACATGCTGTCAGAAAATGGAAAATATTATAATTTCTTCTACTGTCTGCATTTTGGAACCTAAAGTAAAAGTGAAAATCGCTCAGTCATGTCCAACCCTTTGGGTCCATAGAATTTTCTAGGTCAGAATACTGGAGTGGGTATCCTTTCCCTTCTCCAGGGGATCTTCCCAACCCAGAGATAGAATCCAGGTCTCCCGCATTGCAGGTGGATTCATTACCAGTTGAGCTACAAGAGAAGCCCAAGAATACTGAAGTGGGTAGCCTATCCCTTCTCTCTCCCGCTTTGCAGGCAGATTCTTCACCAGTTGAGCTCTAAGAGAAGCCCAAGAACACTGGAGTGGGTACCCTATCCCTTTTCCAGGGGATCTTCCCGAACCCATGAATTGAACCGGGGTCTCCTGCATTGCACACAGATTCTTTACTAATTGAGCTATCAGGGAAACCCTTGGAACCTAAGCTCTTACACTAATAAAAGGGACTCTTGATAAAGACATGAATTTATATGTTTGATTGATATATGAAAGAGCTTCAATGAAGAAATAGTTTTCTTTGGTTGTTGGTTTCCCCCTCATTTGTGTGGTGGTGAGAGAGGGTGGTAAGCAGACTGAAAACAGACATATTTCGCAGCATCTCTCGGGGTCATATGCCAAATTTTGACTGGAAGGAGGTGTCTGCCAAGCACACGGAACAAAGCTGAGCTTCAAGCTGTAGAAATCAGATGTGAACTGAAATGAATTAAACATGCCACATAGCCATAGCTCAAATCAACTTCTGATTGGTTTGAAGTAATCAGCCCTCCCACTTGCTACAAAATATGGGTAAGGGTGTGTCCTTTCTTTTTTTAAAAAATAAAAAATCACTTCAATTTCAAAGATTCTTTTAAATGCAATGACTAGTATACACACACAATGCAGTAAAGAAGACCCACAGACAACTCTGATTTTAGAATTAAAAACAACAAATAGAGGTTAAAATAACTTTTAAATATGTTAAAGAAATTAGATAAAATGGAGGAATGGAGAAAGGTGTTGAATTCATCATAGGTAAACCTAAAGAATCTAAAATGTCATTCCACTATAAAAAATACAATGTCTGAAATTAAGGATCAATTGAGTAGACTAAGAAAAGAACCTAGAGATATGCCAGTATAAATTAGGCATGTGTACAATATCAAATGGTCCAATATAAGTGTAATAAGGACTGGAAATAAAAATGGGGAAGAAGCAAACTGGAAAATATGTTGGATGAAAAATTTCTAAAATTCATGAAAGTCATGAGCCCACAAGTCAAAAAGCTCAGTGAACTGAACAATATAAATATAAAAGAAATGACATATAGGCACTCTATAGTTGTCATTGCTGAAAATCAAAGAGGAAGACAAAATTCTTATAACTGGGACTCTAAGACGGCTATCTAAGGTTTTTGGTTACTGGTGAACAAACACCTTACCTCAGTTATGCAATCAAACAACTCTCCAAGTATTGCTATGAAGAAATTTTTGCAGATGTAATGAAGGCTCCAAATCAGTTCACCTCAAACTTTCAATTCCTGACATGAGTATGGTGTGTGTTAGTCACTCAGTCGTGTCCAACTCTGCGATCCTGTGGACTGTAGCCTGCCAGGCTCCTCTGTCCATGGACTTCTCCAGGCAAGAATACTGGAGTGGGTATCCCTTTTCCAAGGGATTTTCCTGACCCAGTGATCAAACCCAGGTTCCCTGCATTGCAGGCAGAATCTTAACCAGCTGAGGCACCAGGGAAGCCTGAAGCCCAAATGTTAAGCAATGTGGGCAGACTAAAAACTGAGTGGCTCCCAGCCAAACCACCTGCATGAAATCAGGTTTCTAAGTCCTATAACCATGAAGAACTAAATTCTAGAATTTAGAACCTAAGACATCCTGGAAGAAGGCTCCAAGCTTGAAAAGCTAATAGCGCTCATCAAGATGTTGATTTAAGCAATAAAACTCTAAGGGCTGAACCAATCCTTACCTTGTAAGACCCACGAAATTTTGAAATATTTCCACTGCCTTAACCCATTAAATTTGTGGGAAGAAATAGCAATAGAAATTTCACAAATATTAAAGGAAACCAATGCCAGGGGTAGGGGGACACATCATATTATTAAGGAAAACAACAGGAATAATGGATATTATATACCACGTAACAGACACCAGAAGACAAATAAAACAGTAGTGAAAAGTGTGTGCATGCTCAGTAGCCAAGTCGTCTCCAGCTGTTTGAGATCCCAAACACTCCTCTCTCCACGGATTTCCCTGGGCAAGAATATTGGAGTGGATTGCCATTTCCTTCTACAGGGGATCTTACTGACCCAGGAATCAAACCCCCGACTCCTGCCTTAGCAGGTAGATTCTTCACCACTGAGCCTCCTGGGAAGCCTTTTTGGTACCTGAAAAGTACTGTAGATAAAAAACAATATAAAATTCTATACATGAAATAAAATATGCTTAAAGGGGCTAAAATAAAGACAGAGCCAAGATAGTTTGTCACCAGTAGATTCGTAAGAAACATTAAGAAACTTTCTTCCAAAAAGCCAAAATAATCCCTGAAAGAAGTGCCAGCAGGTAAAAAGAAACCAGAAAGGATTTGAAACAAGGATATTTATTCCTATCACATTTTTTTTTTAACTGAAGGACTTAAACAGTGAAGTAACTCAAGAAAAAGTAATGTGAGGCATAATGAAATAAAATTATTGGATTTTAAAGGCAAGACAGGAAAAATTAAACAAATTATCTCTCTGGATTCACTCGGGCCTCCTTTCTCTCCTCCTCGTGTCCAGTGTGTGTCTTCATTACTCATTAATGGAAACTCCTCAAAGATGGGAATACCTGCTGACCATAAAGACCATTTCTTTTTCTTTCTGCTGACACTAGTAACCTCTGAAAAGAAGAGCATTCTTTCCCAACCCTGTAGGGGTCACGGTGATTTCCTGCTCTCTTTGTACTTGCTTACTATGTTGCTTGGTGAACTTTATGTAAAATATCTGTATGTCATTTTGATGTATAATCCTTTGTCTCTAAAATGTATATGACTGTGCCTTCGACTTCTAACAGACATAACAGGGCGCAGAGGTTTCAGAGAGTCTCTCTCGTGGGTTATAATCTTCAGTTTGGCTCAAATAAAATTTTCTCTTTTCTTCTTAACTTGACTAATTTTTGAACTTTTA
This sequence comes from Dama dama, assembly GCF_033118175.1. Lineage (NCBI taxonomy): Eukaryota > Metazoa > Chordata > Mammalia > Artiodactyla > Cervidae > Dama > Dama dama. Next base: position 5,717,975 of record NC_083699.1, on the reverse strand, counting down.
TTGACAGCCACCAAGATTGAAAACAAGGAAGAAAAATCTCTCTCTTTGTTTTTGTTTCTTTTTTTTTTTTTTAGGCAATGCATGAATACTCTCAGAAAATCCAGAAGTATATATCTTCTGGAAATGCAAGTTTAGTAAGATTGCTTAATAAAACACAAATATTAAAAACATTATAAATATTGCAAGTCAAACACATGTTCACAAAATATTGGAATATGTATTTTAAAAACATTTAAAATTCTATTTGTTTTCTGGGCTAAGCAAATTAATAGGACATGATATACTCTCCCTCCTAACTCATGCTGCACTGCTTAATTTGCAAATATAGGAAACAGTAGTTTGCAAGACACTGAACAGCAGGAAAAGGAGAATATTCCTAAAAGATAAGACATATGATTGCCCTAGATTACTGCCTTGGGAGAATTTTCTGTAGCAGAGAGGAAGGAAACCAGGAGAAGCCTGGTGATTCCCTAACATGAAGAAACAGAGAGAGACGTCTTTAGACACAAAGGTGGCTTAAGTTCACAGGACAGAAAACCATAGCTGAGAGCACCACACAGAATAAGAACCCCAGAGATGCAGCAGGGCTTCCTTGAATACTGACTGGTACAATGCACGTGGGGATCTGCCAGGGTCCAGCCTCAGAAGGATCCAGGGGTAACCTCAGGATGAACGGCATCGGCGAGAAAGAAAAAGAGAGAGAGAGAGAGAGACCAGACTGGGGTGTGCAGCAAGGTCTGGCAATGCTTTATTTTTCACTGTAGCCTTTTATACCCTAAGTTAGTACATTTTTAAGGGGAAGTGAAAGATAAGAATAAAGAGTTAGTTTAACATTACATCAGTTTGCCCTTTATGAGACCAGGATGTTTTCTGCATATTTCTTTGCTTATGAGAGTCTTTTTCCATAGTAGATTTTTGTGCATTATCTTCTGGCCTTGGGGCCCATTGCCATTTTATGACCGAGGTGAATGCAAGGCTGTTTTCCATAGTCTATTTTTTATTGTTCTATTTTGCCTTGAGCTTAGCAGAAAACAGAAAAGTGGCAGTCTCATGGTACAGCAGGTTGCAACATAGTAGAGATACGATCCTGTTAACACAAAAGTCAGCCTTTTTGCAGAAGTTCTCAGCTAAATTTATCTAAAAAGTTTACCACACAAAGACTCTGTGGCTCCGGTGAGGCAGCCTCTGCTTAGCACTCTTGGTTAAAATTAACAATTATCTTATTGTTTCCACACTAGGGCTAAACTCTTATTTTTCTAAATCTTTAACTATAACCACTTTTAGAATAATATTTTTATGTTCTCTAATAGGGCTTCCTCACCCCCAAAGGGCTCTGTGGCTATTAGGGCCTTTTGTGTGATCAGGTTCTTTATGCTGTTTATGATTAAGGTGCTGTGAGCAGTCATATGCATTAGTATGCATTTGCCAAGCAGGCTAGAATGCCAGTAAAGGGGTCTAAATTGAAACACTCTTTTCATCCTGGATAATCTTATATGATACCACCATCCGGGGGACATATTTAGTAAAATTCTAAGTTGATTCTATTTGGAAAGAGATTGGGGAAGGCCTTCTACCTGTGTCACAGAAATTAGGGAGTAATCTAATATAGTTAGCATCAGAAAGACAGATATCATCATTAAGGTGAACGCCAGGGCAGCTTTTCGAAATCCCTGAAGTCCTGATCTGCCTTGCCTGTCAGGTCTTCTTCTCACGACCTTGTCATGGGTGGGATCTCGTGTGCTGGCTCCCAGCAGGGATCACACTTGCGGCAGAGGAAAAAGCTACTAGAAATGATTAAAGAGTGACTAGTGCTCACAGAGGGTCAGGAGCCTTGTCTGTGGTAAGAGTCCCATTGGAAAATTTCAAGATTCATGGGGCATTCAGTAGAAGACATAGAGGGCCTTACCTCAAAATCAGTGACTGATTAGTCCTAGACTGAATACTTCTCTGGTTCTGTCTAACAGATCTTAAAAGCAACAACTGAAAGAATCAAATTATTTTAAAAAATTTACTTGCACACAGAAAAGTAAGATTTACAATTTTGGCATCCAATAAAAAATAATGCAGCATGTGAACACTGGAAAACACCCTGACACTGGGAAAGGTTGAAGGCAGGAGGAGAAGGGGACGACAGAGGATGAGATGGTTGGATGGCATCACTGACTTGATGGACATGAATTCGAGCAAGCTCTGGGAGTTGGTGATGGACAGGGAAGCTTGGCATGCTGCAGTCCATGGGGTCACAAAGAGTCTGACACGACTGAGTGACTGAACTGAACTGTGAATATTCAAGGGAAAGAAACCACATCATTTATAAATAAATCAAAGAATCAAAGTTGAACAGCCTAGCACAAATGTTAGAAAAAAATATTAAAACAGTATTCATAACTGTACACCAAAATGTCCGTAAGTTACATAGAAACACACAAAATGAGCCACAATGGTATGGTCATTCGGAGGGGGGTTGGTCAGGAATATTTTTATGACTCAGAAAAACCTCCAAAATTTCATTTTTAACAAATGTAGGGTAAACTGAGTTTCCTGGGATGGGGCTGCAGGCTCCTAGGCTGCGCTCTGGAAGAGGAATGGATTTCTCATGTATGAAAACAGTCCTCCATCTAGGTTATATGGCCAAGAGGCACTAGTTCACCCTCCAAGGGGAAACTCATTCAATCATGGCCCATCTTATCCCTGGTTCCAGCACAACAACTAATGGAGAACCACATCTTCAAACTCTTCCAGAGCAACCTGGAAGACCCTCTAAAAACTTTATCAATTTATCAAGATGAAATCTTATCAAAAACCTTTTAGTGTAAGTTCCAATATGGAAAGGGCTTATAAGTCATCACACTGTCTTTATAAATAGACAAACTTCAAACAACTACAAAAGCAGAAACTGTTTTCTTTGCACCAACAGAGAATTGAGGTCACAGGGCTAAGAACTCACCACAATCTGGAGAGATAGGCAAATACAAAGAATCGCAGCCAAGATCAGGTTCCCTGAAGCAGAAGACACTGAAATCAGGTCCTAATTATTTCAGTGATAATTTCAGCCAATGACTAGAAGCCCAGGGTAAGTCTGAGAGTTAAATCCTCTGGAGGACTCAGAGATAAGAGGTTCCCAACACTTCCTTGGGTGTTACATCCAGGAACTCCACTATGAGTTGTCAGAGTGAACTGGAGAAAATTCCTTCCTGTCTTGACTAGGGAGAGAAAACAAACATCATTTTAAAATGTTCCCAGATTATTCTTCATAACACCGTCTTCTTTGAAAGAGCCTCATCTCATCTGGGGAAAGAGCAAACAGCCAACTCCAACCCCTTCTGATCTTCCTGTCTCATGGGAAGCATAAAGGGAGAAAGAAGAAAAGGCTAAGAAATGTCTTAAAAGATCACAGCTCAGAGTCAAATTCACTAAAAGAATAACTGCAGTCTAAAGAGATAAAGCAAGCATCAAAACCTGATTCAGATATGATACTGCTTTTGGAAATTTCAATTAGGGAATTTCAAACAACTGTAAGCAATGTATTGGTTTCCCTGGGGGCTCACACTGTAAAGCGCCTGCCTGCAATGTGGGAGACCCAGGTTTGATCCCTGGGTCAGGAAGATCCTCTAGAGAAGGAAATGGCAACCCAGTCCAGTACCCTTGCCTGGAAAATCCCATGGACAGAGGCACCTGGTATGCTACACTCCATGGGGTCGCAAAGAGTTGGACATGACTGAACAACTTCACTTTCCTTTATAAGCAATATATTAGACTTTAATGGACAAGTAGGCAATATGCAAGGAGATCCAACCAGTCCATCCTAAAGGCAATCAGTCCTGGGTCTGGGTGTTCATTGGAAGGACTGATGCTGAAGCTGAAACTCCAATACTTTGGCCACCTCATGCAAAGAGTTGACTCATTGGAAAAGACCCTGATGCTGGGAGGGATTAGGGGCAGGAGGAGAAGGGGACGACATGATGAGATGGCTGGATGGCATCACCGACTCGATGGGCATGAGTTTGAGTAAACTCCGGGAGTTGGTGATGGACAGGGAAGCCTGGCGTGCTGTGATTCATGGGGTTGCAAAGAGTCAGACATTACTGAGCAACTGAACTGAACTGAAATGAACTGAACTGAACTGAGGCAATATGCAAGAATAGATGGGTGAAATAGCAGAGAAAAGGAAACATCAAGAGAGAATCCAAGGGAAATTCAAGAAATCAGCAACAATGTAACAGAAATGAAGACTGCATTGATGGACTCATTAGAAGAGTGAATATGGCCAAGGAAAGAATCTGTAAGTTTGAAAATATGGTGATAGAGAGTTCCCAAACTAAAATTCACAGACAAAAGGAATAGAATAGCTAAGACCTACAGAACAATTACAAAATTAGAAGCGATGCCTCATGGACATACAAAGAAAAGGAAAGAGAAAAAAGCAAAAGAAATATTTAAATGGCTAAAAATTTTCCAAAATTAATAGCAGATACTAAAACCACATCCAGAAAGCTCAGTGAACACCAAGCAGGAAAAAAAAGTGAAATAAATATTTAAAGAAGCCAGAGGGAACAACATCTTACAAATGGGAATGAAGGTTAGAATGACATCAGACTTTACATCCATGCAATCAATAAGAGTTGTGCAAAAATATTTAAAGTGTTGAAAGAAAGAAAACAAAAACCCCAGTGAATCAGAACTGCATATTTTGAAAAATTATAATGCTAAAGTAAAGGAGAATTTAAAGCTTTTTCAAACATACAAAACCTGAAGAAATGTACCATATAGAGACTTTTTCTGCAAGAAATTTTTTCAAGTTTTCCAGAGATAAGAAATATTATATAGGTGACGTACATAAAGAAATGAAGAGTATCAGAGAAAGAATAAATGAAGATAAAATCAAACTTTTTTCTTCTTTTTCTTAGTGATATAATAACTGTTCAAATTAATAAGAGCAAAAAGTATTGCATCAATGTATAATGTGCATAAGTGAAATGAATCCATTATTTTACCAGGGATAGAAGGGAGGAATGGAGAACACACTGTTGTAAAGTACCTATGCAAAGAGTGAAGTGGTATAGTGTTATTAGAAAATAGACATACGTAGTTGTAAATATATACTTCAAACTCTAGGGCAATCCAAGAAAATGATGTATAATTGATATGCTAATGAAAGATAGAAAAATAATATTAAATGTTCAATCAAAATCAGACGAGGTTAAAAAAAGGTGGAAGGGGAGAAAAAAGAAGAAGTACAATGAATGACAAATAATTACAAAGTAGCTATTAATACCACTATAGCAGTAATCACCTTAAATGTAAATGGTCTAAATAAAAAAGCAAAAAACAGAGATGTCAGAGTGGATAAACCAAGAATTCTCAATTATATGCTCTCTGCAAGAATTCACTACAAATAAAAAGCATAAATAGACTCAAAGTAAATGGATCAAGATATACCATGCTAACACTGATCCAAAGAAACACGGATTCACTATGTTAATGTTAGACAAAGCAGAATTCAGAACAAGGAAACTTACCAGAGATAAAGAGAGGCATCATATTATGATAAAGGGGTCAGTTTTCAAGAAGATATCATAATCTTGAACAGGTATGGGCCTAAGAACAGAGCAAGCATCAAAACACATGATGGAAAAAAAAAAAAAGATAGAATTGTAAGGTGAAATAAACACATCAATTGTTGTAATTAAAGACCTCAGTACATCTCTGTCTGTACTTGACCGTCCTGCAGGCAGAAAACCAGTAAGGATAGTCTCTCATCTACAAAGTTGGTTAAGGAGACTTTATGTCTGCTGCTGCTGCTGCTAAGTCGCTTCAGTCGTGTCCAACTCTGTGTGACCCCATAGATGGCAGCCCACCAGGCTCCCCCATCCCTGGGATTCTCCAGGCAAGAACACTGGAGTGGGTTTCCATTTCCTTCTCCAATGCATGAAAGTGGAAAGTGAAAGTGAAGTCACTCAGTCGTGTCAGACTCTTAGCGACCCATGAACTGCAGCCCACCAGGCCTCTCCATCCATGGGATTTTCCAAGCAAGAGTACTGGAGTGGGTTGCCATTGCCTTCTCCAGACTTTATGTCTAACCTTGTGCAATTAGGCTAACAGGGAAAAGGTATTGGAAAGAGAAACACCTGCAGAAGATCTGATGATACTTAATTGTGTGTAAGGGAAACCCTGGTAGAAAATGCATCTCCTGTTGCCTTATCAACTTAAAACCAGAAGACAGAAATTCACAAACCAAGGTCCCAGATCCATTAACCCTAATCTTTTATTTGAACTGTAGACTCACACCCTGATATTGAAGTAAGAAGGAGAAATTGTAAAAGCTGAAATCCAACACAAAGAAAATGGCTAACAGCTCATGTCCATAGGAAAAACATACTCATACCTACTTAGTCTAGAATGAGGATGGGTCTTTCTCTAAAATTAGCATAGGCTGCCTGAAAGACCAGGATAGCAAGTAGGGCTGAGCCAGAGAGAGCTGAAAGTGCATAGGATTATTCAGGTAACTTTTATCCCATTTTCTGCACACACACATCCTCCACTGACCTTCAAAGGTCTGAATTCCCCCTAGTGACCACCACCCTTTTCAGATCTTCCCTTTACATGGTGCTTAGATACTGCCTAAATAACATCTACTTCTCTCTTTCTAATCAAAACCTACTTTCCTTTCAATAAGTTGATTTCATCTATTATGGTAACATTAGTAACAGCAATAACAAACTAAAATGGACTAAACATGTCCATGTATCAGGCAAACTGGCATGTTCAGGTTAATCACAATCATCACTTCCCACAGCTCTCCTCCTTCTAAGTATCAGATTATTTAAACCCAAAAACATGATTTCCTACCTCTGAAATAGTTCACACCTCTGCATACCATTCCTCTGGCAGAGGAACCAGAGATCAAATTGCCAACATCTGTTGTATCACAGAAAAGGCAAGCAGATTCCAGAAAAACATCTCCTTCTGCTTCACTGACTACACTAAAGCCTTTGACTGTGTGGGTCACAACAAACTCGGAAAATTCTTAAAGAGATGGGAATACCAGACCACGTTACCACCTCCTGAGAAACCTGTATGCAAGTCAAGAAGCAACAGTTAGAACCACAGGGAACAACAGATTGGGTCTATATTGGGCAAGGAGTATGGCAAGGCTGTATATTATCACCCTGCTTATTTAACTTCTATGCAGAATACATCATGCAAAATGCCAGAGGAGAAATATCAATAACCTCAGATATGCAGAGGACAACACCCTTATGGCAGAAAGTGAAGAAGAATTAAATAGCCTCTTGATGAAGGTGAAAGAAGACAGTGAAAAAGCTGGCTTAAAACTCAACATTCGAAAAAATGAAGATCATTGCATCTGTTCCCATCACTTCATGGCAAACAGATGGGGAAGCAATGGAAACAGTGGCTGACTTTATTTTTCTGGGCTCCAAAATCATTGCAGATGGTGATTGCAGCCATGAAATTAAAAGACGCTTGCTCCTTGGAAGAAAAGTTATAACCAACGTAGACAACATATTAAAAAGCAGAGAAATTACTTTGCCGACAAAGGTCTGTATAGTTAAAGCTATGGTTTTCCAGTAGTCATGTATGGATGTGAGAGTTGGACCATAAAGAAGGCTGCGCACCAAAGCATTGATGCTTTTGAACTGTGGTGTTGGAGAAGACTCTTGAGAGTCTCTTGGACTGCAAAGAGATCAAACCAGTCAATCATAAAGGAAATCAGTTCTGAATATTCATTGGAAGGACTGATGCTGAAGCTGAAGCTCCAATACTTTGGCCACTGATTCAAAGAGCCAGCTCATTAGAAAAGACCAGACGCTGGGAAAGATTGAAGGCACGAGGAGTAAGGAACAACAGAGGACGAGATGGTTGGAAGGCATCACTGACTCACTGGACATGAGTTTGAGCAAGCTCCAGGAGATGGTGAAGGACAGGGAACCCTGGCATACTGCAACCCACAGGGTCCAAAGAGTCAGACACAACTGAGTGACCGAACAACAAAAAAACATGATTTTCTACCTCTGAAACAGTACACACCTCTGTATACAATCTCTGCCAAAGTAAACTTCAAAACTGATTTTGAAGGACTTTGCCTCCAGATGCTGACAGCACAGGACAATAAAAGAGCCTGACATCTGTGAAGGTAAGACATGATTACTGAGGAGTACCACCATTGAGTCCTACTGAGTACACCTTCAAGGATTTCATTTCAGCTAAGTCATCAAAGCACTACAATTCATTTCTATGTTTTTACATACCAATATAGGACTTCCCTGGTAGCTCAGCTGGTGAAGAATCTGCCTCCAATGCTGGAGACCCAGATTGGATTCCTGGGTCGGCAAGATCCTCTGCAGAAGGGATAGGCTACCCACTCCAGTATTTTGGGACTTCCCTAGTGCCTCACATGATAAAAGAATCTGCCTGCAAAGCCTGAGACCTGGGTTCGACCCCTGAGTTGGGAAGATCCCTTGGAGGAGAGCATAGCAACCCATTCCAATATTCTTGCCTGGAGAATCCCTATAGACAGAGGTGCCTGAAGAGCTACAGTCCACGGGGTCACAAAGAGTCAGACACAACTGAGCAACTCAGCATAGCACATATACCAATATAGCCAATCAGCAAAAATCTGTGCCACAGATTTCTAATATTCATAATTTATAATTTACCACATAAACTATAATACACTTACCACATAAAATAATACATGATTTATAAGTATATCCTTTATTTCTAAAATTATGATTCTTAAAACATTTCTTCCCGACACATAAAATTTTCATACATTTCAAGAAAAAAACCTCACCCTAATTGAAACTGTACTACTAAACTTCAATGTGCAAATAAACCAGTGTCACCAAACTGAAAAAAGGAAAAAAAAAAAAAAACAAGGAAACATACTGCTGTGTTGGGTATATAGTTTTACCACAAATAACAACAACATGTGTCTTACACAGTGATAATATACATATTCTTGTTTCAGTTCTCAATCATTGTCAGAACCATTCACAGGTAGGAAAACCAACACATCATCGAAAACATGCCCAAATGCTCTTAGATGATATACCCCATACATCATCACATACATCTGATTACTCGTCAGCCCATTAAAAGTAATAGCCATATCTGAACAACATCCTTCCACCACCTGGTTGGGATGGTTAGTCATTGCCTCTTTAATAAAAATCCCAACAGATTTGGTATTAAACACATCTTTTCCTTTAGAATCTTCTGCATTTTCTGCAAACACTCCAGCATATTTCAGGCAGACCGCAAGCTGCTTATCTTCAGATACCTCCCAAACCATCCTTCCCTTTTCAGGACACTTTTCAGGAATACTGGGAAGGCTGTTAAGTCTTTTAATTGACTCTATACTTAAGACAATTCCTCCTCCCACACTCACATATTCAAGATCTCCAGATTTTTCAGTGTGGCCTAGATAGAAAGGTTGTGATGAATTCTTTTTTAGCAGAAAGTACTTTAAGTTTTCAATAACAGCAAACGTAGTGGGGCGTGCAAGGAAGAACCAGTTGTATTGGTCTCTGTATTTATCAAAGGCGTGTTTGTAAGCTTTTCTCATCATTAACCACATGTCATTAGTTCCCATGTTCACTGACTCAAACACTTTAACATTTTCAGAACTGAAGAACTCTGCTTTGTCACAGTGTTTGGTCCACGTCTCCTTCACGGCAGCCCAGAGGCGCACATCCTTCGGTTTCACGAGGATGATACAGTATACCCGAAAGCTTTTACGGAGGTCCAGGCGTTCACCCTCTGCAAGTGTCAAGATCTCTTCTTTAGGAGCTTGTAGGTGGCGATGCTCAGAGTGCCGCCTTCTCTTCCCATAATCCATCCTAATGTGTCCTAGCACAGTCATCAAGACGCAAAAAATGCTTCCGAGCAGGACCCCCTTCAAAAACAAACTGCTTTCAGAAAGCATTTTCCCCCACGTCCGGTATGGCGCACCCGGCTCTCCTCTCACTTTGGAGCACCCTCCGATACGTTCCAGGCTGCTCTAGACGCAGGCGGTGTCCTCGTTGGTTCGGCTGAAGGTGGAGGACGGCAAGAACCAACCTGCAGGCCCCTGGGAGGGGGCCAAGGAGCCCTGGGCAGGCAGGCGGAGCCGCCCTCTGCATGTAAAAGAAAGAGTTTCCACTTAGAGCTTGGATCATATCTAATTAGGATACTGTATTTCACTATCACTGGATCTAACCAGCCAGGATGGTTAAACCCTGCCCACTGGTCCACCCTAGAACCCTATCGAAGATTTTACACTGAACAATAAACAATAAAACTCATTTTAACCAATCAAAAACAGACTTCTAGATTCATGTCACCCTATCCGGGGTGCAAATTTTTCAAACCATAATTAACATAACAGTAAGATACATTGTCTTCCTAACAAAATTATTGGAATTTACTTCTCGTTGTTGTAGCAAGTGTGTGGTTTTTTGTTTTTGTTTTTTCTGTTTTGTTTTGTTTTGGTTTGGCTTTACCTAACAAGTAAATAAGTTCAGCACTTGTTTACTTAATCATTGCTATATTTACACATTAACATATTGAATTGGTGTTTTGATTATGTTTTATGTTAAGTTGAATTAACCTTGGGCTTCCTTGGTGGCTCAGTGGTAAAGAATTCACCTCCAAAGCAGGAGACATGGGTTCAGGGCCTGGGTTGGGAAGATCTGCTAGAGGACGAAAGGGCCATCTACTCCAGTACTCTTGGCTGAGAAATCTCAGGGACAGAGGAGTCTGGTTGGCGGTCCTGATGTGGCAAAAGAGTCAGTCAGACACAACTTAGGGATTAAATGAACAAGTTTGAATTAACCATAGCACTTTAAAGAGGTTCATTAATTCTTACTTAGTCTTAGCCTTGGAACTGTGAATTCCTATTAGTCAAGTCGGCTACTAAATTAAACCTGAAAGTGCTCGCTTCGGCAGCACATATACTAAATTAAACCTGAAAAATTATGGTAGTTGCATTCAAAATGTTTAATGAATAGTAAACATTTTCCTTCTATGGGAGGGGAAAATGCCAACCTTAAAAAAAAGAAACCAACCCCACTCTACTTGCTGAAAACGATTTCTCATTGAGTACTCACACACCTTTGGGTACATTATTACCCATGAAGACATAAGTGTGAAAATAATAGGTCAATAAATGTATTTCGTACTTTCAAAATTCTCCAAGCCAGGCTTAAGCAATACGTGAACCATGAACTTCCAGATGTTCAAGCTGGTTTTAGAAAAGGCAGAACCAGAGGTCAAATTGCCAACATCTACTGGATCATCGAAAATGCAAGAGAGTTCCAGAAAAACATTTATTTCTGGTTTACTAACTATGCCAAAGCCTTTGACTATGTGGATCACAATAAACTGTGGAAAATTCTGAAAGAGATGGGAATACCAGACCACCTGACCTGCCTCTTGAGAAATCTGTACGAAGGTCAGGAAGCAGCAGTTAGAACTGGACATGGAACAACAGACTGGTTCCAAACAGGAAAAGGAGTATGTCAAGGCTGTATATTGTCACCCTGCTTATTTAACTTGTATGCAGAAAACAGCATGAGAAACACTGGGCTGGAGGAAGCACAAACTGGAATCAAGATTGTCGGGAGAAATACCAATAACCTCAGATATGCAGATGACACCACACTTATGGCAGAGAGTGAAGAAGCAAAGAGTCTCTTGATGAAAGTGAAAGAGAAGAGTGAAAAAGTTGGCTTAAAGCTCAACATTCAGAAAACTAAGATCATGGCATCTGGTCCCATCACTTCATGGGAGATAGAAGGGGAAACAGTGGAAACAGTGGCTGACTTTATTTTTCTGGGCTCCAAAATCATTGCAGATGGTGACTGAAGCCATGAAATTAAAAGGTGCTTACTCCTTGGAAGGAAAGTTATGACCAACGTAGACAGCATATTAAAAAGCAGAGAAATTACTTTGCCAACAAAGGTCCATCTGGTCAAGGCTATTGTTTTTCCAGTGGTCATGTATAGATGGGAGAGTTGGACTGTAAAGAAAGCTGAGTGCTGAAGAACTGATGCTTTTGAACTGTGCTGTTGGAGAAGACTCTTGAGAGTCCCTTGGACTGCAAGGAGATCCAACCAGTCCATCCTAAAGGAGATCAGTCCTGGGTGTTCATTGGAAGGACTGATGTTGAAGCTGAAACTCCAATACTTTGGCTACCTGATGCGAAGAGCTGACTCATTTGAAAAGACCCTGATGCTGGGAAAGATTGAGGGCAGGAGGAGAAGGGGACGACAGGGGATGAGATGGCTGGATGGCATCACTGACTCAATGGACATGAGATTGGGTAAACTTCAGGAGTTGGTGATGGACAGGGAGGCCTGGCGTGCTGCAGTCCATGGGGTTGCAAAGAGTCAGACACGACTGAGCAACTGAACTGAACTGAACTTTCAAAACAGTTTCTACAGGTAGAATATAACCACTGGTTATGAATCTGAACAAACTCCAGAGAACTGGCTCTGGGGAAGCATCTCTCTGACTTCAGGAGAAACAAGTCTCACATTAAGATTTCTGTCCTTTGCTCTCTACAATGAACATGACTAAAGAGATGAAGAAATGGAACATATCAAATCCACCAACTGTAAAATTGCAATGATGTTTGGAATTGAAGCTAGGAGAAGTCCATGATGAGAAGGGCCTGGACACGAGGTTTAGGAGAGATGATGACAAACAAAATCTCCTAGCTTTAAACTACCTCAAAAATAAAGGGAGAGGGAAAGAGTAATTTTATGAGGCTAAATTACAGATGTAGGTATGTAGAGATGAAAGGGACAATCTATATAGTTATAGTTAAGTGTAGGTGTCTAGAAACTTTCAAAACCAGAAAGACATCATACAGTTAAAGCTTGTTCTCTCAAATAAACCACTGTGGTAGGTAGACAAATGACCCTTCACAGATGTTCATGTCCTACATGGAAAGTGAGAATTAAGGTTAAGGATGGAATTAAGCTTGCTAATCAGCTCACCTAAAATAGGGAGATTATTCTGGAATATCTTGAATCACAAAGGTCTCTAAAAGATGAAAGACAGAGGCCAAAGAATTATTATCAAAGTGACGCAATATGAAAAAAATCTTGACTGGATTGGCTCAGATGATGGAAAGGGGCCACAATTCAAGAACACAGGCAGCTTCTAGAAACTTGAAAAGGCAAGAAAACAGATTCTCCCCTGGGAACTCCTGTAAGGAATGCAACTATGCCAACACTGATTTTAGCCCAGTGAGACCCGTTTCAGATTTCTTACCTACAGAGCTATAAGAGAATAAATCTGTGCTATTTTAAGCCACTAAGTTTGTGGTAATTTGTTAAGACAATCACAAATAAACCAGCAGGCATAACAGCAACTAGATTATAACAAATAAATCCATCTGCAGTTATAAAACATTACCATCATAATATGTTCTCATTTCTACCCTAAAAAGTAAGAAAGATGTGAAAATACATGTGACATGATGACTGGTTTATTCTAATCAGATCATGGGTGTTTGCCTGGCACAGAGTAAATCACTCAGGAGCTGTTATTTGTTGCTATTGGAAATATGGTCATTTATTATGTGCTTAGTCACTAAGTTGTATCTTACTCTTTGTGACCCCACGGACTGGGATTTTCCAGGCAAGAATGCTGGAGTGGGTTGCCTTTTCCTTCTCCAGAGGATCTTCTCGACTCAGGGATTGAATCTTCAGCTCCTGCATCTCCTGCATCGGAGGCTGGATTCTTTACTGTCGAGCCACCTGGGAAACCCCATTTATTATAATGACATTAAAAAATAAGAAACTTGGGAGTATGGGGGCAATTCATGAGGTTCAGGTCTTAGGAGATAATCAGTGCGGGGACTTCAAATCTCCAGAAAGCAGCCTAAGGGCACAAGAGCTGGAGAAGCAGCTGGGGTGAGAACCAACAGAGAATGCACAAAAATCCTGTTCCACTTTGCACTTGGACCCTAACGTGTGTCTGGAAAAATCTCTTATTCTGGCAATGACATATGTCCTTCTGGTCATTAGTGTTAAGTTTAAGGGGAGAACTAGCCAGTTGTCTGAAATGAAGAACCAATGAAATTGACCCCATCCTCTTCTAAACCATTTCCTAGGAGCTGTCAACAGTGTTGCTCTGTGGACAGATTTTGACTTTATCTTGTTACTCAGTGGAGTGAGAGAAGAATAAGATTTTCAGAAGCTGGATCCTCAGTGTCACTTTTTGACTTTTGACGATGGTTATCTTTGATGATCTTCCAGTTTTTCTCATTTGGAGGCTGGTATTTACCTAGGTCCTCACTCCATCACTCCATCATTTTTCTCCTTCACTTTAAAACAATTTTTTCCTTAATTTTGGAGTTTTAGGTTTAGAAAATCTGCAATTACTGAGAGTTCTCATATACCCCACACCCAGTTATCCCTTTTATTAACAGCTTCTGTTAATATTGAAATACTATTATTAACTAAAGTTCATACTTTATTCAAATTTTCTTATCTTTCACTGAATACTTCTTTTTTGTTCCAGGATCCTACACAGGATTCCACCTTCTATTTTCTAGTAATGTCTCCTTAGGCTTTTCTGGGCTGTGACAGTTTTTCAGACTTTCCTTGTTTTTGATAATCTTGACAGTTTTAAGAAATATTGCTCAGGTATTTTGAAGTATGTCCCTCAATTAATGTTTTCTGGTGTCTGCCAGAGGGCAGTCTAAGGGTACTAGCACTTTGGGTGCTGAGAAGAGAGATGAAGAGACAGCTAGAAAATATGCAAAAATGTTGTCTCTTTTGGTAATTCTCTAAACTCAAGTCTCATGTCTGTAGAGATCTTTTGTTCTGGTAATGATGCATGTCCCTACAAATACCTTTCTTAGAAACCGAGGGAAGAAAGATTACATGCCTAACTTATAGAAGGTTTAAAACTGACCCCCGCCCTCTCCCAGACCCGAGAAAGGTAGACAATTCCTTATCAGCTAAGCTTCCAGCATTTTTTTTTTCCAGTTTTCCCACTGAGTTTTACTTGGGCAGACACAGGGTCAGTGAGGGCCTGCACCTAAAAGAAGGTATTGGGCCTCTTGGTGGTGAAGCATGGCTTGTGCTGGCTATGGAGAACCCAGTGGGGCAGCGGGAACTTGATTTTGGAGTCCTGAAACTGCTTGATCGCTGGTCAGCAGTACTTGCTGGCTGCTATCTCCTCCACCTTCATGATCTGGATTGAGTGGGCCCCAGGCACAGTGCCAGGTGCTCATGTCTCAGTAGCCCTGGGTGATGGTGCCAGCTGTGGTCAGGTCCCAGTACTCCAGGTCCCAGTAATCCAGGTCCCAGTAATCTAGGTCCCAGTACTCCTGGTCCCAGGACTCCAGGTCCCAGTACTCCTGGCCCCAGTACTACAGGTCCTAGTACTCCAGGTCCCAGTACTCCTGGTCCCAGTACTCCCTGCTGCTGTGGGAGTCATAGCAAAACCAGATGCCTAAGTTCTTCACCCATAGTGGAGATTACCTGTCCACAGGAGACAATTTCGCCCAGGACTTCTTCACCTTTCTCAGCTGAGACCTGAGACATGAAGTACCAGAAGCTGGACTAGCCAACCACATGATTAGGCACCAAAATTCTCATGTGATAAAGGGGCTCTGCAAGGTGCTTGGGGGTGAGCAAGCAGCATTCACCACCTAATACTCTCCAAGTGTCCCTGAGGCCTTCATGGCGCGCTATCCACGATCACCCCCACCCTCGAAAAGGCCAGCGTTGCTGTTCTGGGCTATATTTAAACTTCCATTTGTTTTTCTCACTGAAAATGAGAAGGGCAAGAATTTTCTAGAACAAATAGACAGCTTTTTACTTTTGGTTTGCGAGGTAACGAAGCAACATGAAACCATTCAGGGCAAAATGTGCTTATTACAGCTTTTCCAAGAGGTTTCTTTTATATAGGAGCTGTGTCAAACAAATATCTGTGGTCATCTGAACACTCTTCAGACACAGACATGGGTTCCCAAGTATACCCCACCTCAAACAAGTTGATAATAAGTGATATTTCCTCCATTTTCCACATAAATACAGATACTTCACAGGATTATAACATATAAATGTAGGTTCAACAATTGTAATAAATGTACCACTCTTGGGTGGGTATTATTAATGAGAAGGCCATGTTTGTGTAGGGGTAGGGGATGTACCGGAATATCCCTTATTCCTCTTTGAGAGTATTAGGTGGTGAGTGCTGCTTGCTTACCCCCAAATGCCTTACAGAGTCCCTTTATCACATGAGAATTTTTGCGCCTAATCATTGCTGTAAAACTACTCTAAAAAGCAAAAGCTTTTAAAATTTTTAAAAATAAACATCAATCACTCTAAAGATTGAGTGATTATCTGATTTTATGATTGACTTGTGGCAAAATTTAGTAGAAGAGGTTAAAAAAAATCCACCTACCAATAATCCAGTCAACTTCAGGCTAACACCATGAAAATGAGACATTAAC
Organism: Dama dama; assembly: GCF_033118175.1. Taxonomy (NCBI): domain Eukaryota; kingdom Metazoa; phylum Chordata; class Mammalia; order Artiodactyla; family Cervidae; genus Dama; species Dama dama. Next base: position 5,701,495 of record NC_083699.1, on the reverse strand, counting down.
AGTCAAAAACCACTGTGTAGTGTAGTGAACTGGGCTTTGGGCAAGAAAATAGAGAATTCATTATTATCCAAGCTCCATCATTCATTCATTCAACCAAAAAGTATTTATCTGATGCTTACCATATGCTGAATATGCAATCCAACTTGCAGTTTAACCATATGAAAATCATTTATTGTATAAGCAAATATTACATGTTTACTTTGTACTTAGTCATGTATTAGTCAAAGGATTACAAAATGAGCTAAAGCTGTCACAGTCCATGTATTCCTGGAATTCAGTATGCCTGTCTTTCTAAGGAGTTTCTAGGAGTTTTTCTAGGAGTTTCACTTTCCTAAGGTTGGTTTTGGAGTTCTTAATCCTATAATTATTTAAGTAATGCTGCTCCTAGGTTGTCCTACTACTTTTGTCTAGTAACCTATAGGCCTGAATATACCTCATAGCTCAGATCCACCTCCAGGAGTCCAATCTCATTCATGTACCATGTAGCTAGGAAAGCAGACATGATGAATAGACCTGATGACATAGAACTTAAATAAAATATTGTTTCTGCATATGAAGGGCACTTGAAAAAGGCAAATGAACAAGGTATTAAGCTGATGATTGTCGTTACAGGAAAAACACCAAAGTGCCATCTAATTTACATCTTTTTTTTTATCTTAATATGAGGAAAATCAGATCTTCCTATTTGAATCACCAGCTATGGAAGCTACCCAGGATAGTTTTCATAACTTTCTTGCCAGCTGATATAACTTATTTATTTATTTTTAATATTTTTTTATGTGGATGATTTTTTAAGTCTCTATTGAATTTGTTCCTGGTGACTCAGTGGTAAATAATCCACCTGCAATGCAAGACTTGGGTTTGATCCCTAGGTCAGAAAGATCCCCTGGAGAAGAAAATGGTGACCTACTCCAGTATTCTTGTCTGGAAAATCTCATGAGTAGCCTGACAGGCTACAGTCCATGGGGTTGCAAATAGTCATACCTGACTGAGCAACTAAACAACAATGACAATTTGCTATAATATTGCTAATGTTGTATGTTTTGGGTTGTTGTTGTTTTTCCAGCTGCGAGGCATGTGGGATGTTAGCTCTCTGACCATGAATTGAACTCATACCCCTTGCATTGGAAGACAAAGTCTTAACTCCTGGACCTCCAGGGAAGTCCCTTACTTTTTAAAAAACCTCTTTTCCCAATGCCCTAGATGTTTGCTAATGTACTCTGTGCAGGTTTCCAGTTTAAAACCTCATGCATGGAGATGTGCACTGGCCAAAGAATGACCTCCTGCCACCAGCTGACTCTGCTCCTTTGATGGCACCAGCGCATTCAGAAGATCACCACATCAAAGAATATGGTGGTCAAGAGAGGCCAGTTATCCGCTGCCACCTACCCACCCACAGGACTCTGGAAGATCTAAGGACTCTAGAAATCCAGGCAGAGGGGTTACTAATGAGGAATCATTGAAGACTTTCTGCTACAAGTGAGCTCAGAGAAGTTGCAGTGATGAATCCAGAAGATGTGTATATTCCCACGTTGATTTAAATCAGTGGTTTATTGAGTCTTGCTCAAACAGTATTGTCATGGATTCAAGGACACATCATCACCCTATGGCCCTAAGCACTTTTGTCCTGACTTTCTTACTGATTATCCAAACTCAAATTAGGGAAAAGGTGGGAGGATGGACAGTGTAGACTACTGCTTAAATCTTAACAGTGACCACTTAGTTTGGGGGACAATCTGGAAGAGAATAAAGAAAAAAGGAATAAATTTAAAACTGCTGTGTCAGCTGCTTAGTTGCAACTCGTCACTGAAAGAAGCAATTTCTATTCTGAATAACCCATGAAGGAAAGGAAAGCAGAGAAAACATGTAATTATTGCAAGGAAATGAACACGGGAACAAGAAAGGCCAGAGGCTAGGAAATAATTGACAAGTTGATTAGAATTGACAAGTTCACGGATCTCAGAAGCAAAAAACTAGTGAAATGGTCATAGTGGTGCTACTTAATTTGCAATTTCCTTGAGAATTTCTCACTTCTTTTTGGTGATAAATCAATGTAAGATACTGGTGAATTGGATCCACCATGTTTCTCTTCCTCCGAGGTTTCCATAAAAATGGGTCTTCTGAATGAAGTTCAGATTTTCTTACTTTCTCCTGATCTCCTAGGAAGACATCTGCTGTGCACGTTAAAAGCCAGCATATTCTATACTCTGGTAGAATGTCTGCAGAGCTCTAAGGAGGAAAAGGCATGTGATTTGGCCACTGTGTGCTGTCTGAAAGAAAAGGGATACTGCAAAGAGTGGCAGGGTGGCCCTATGTGGGACAAATACTCTGAGCTGGAATAGGTTGATGCATCACTTTGAGCTCTAGAACCAGTTATAACAGAATCAGAAAAATAAGGGGTAGCTTAAAAAATGCTCATTCTAAATGAAATGAAAAAATAAAAATGCTCATTCTGTAATACTCCCATGCCTCCAATAAAGAAGGAAGGTTAATTTTATATCAATGGTCAGTGACTTTAAAGCTTTCTACAAAATTTCAAAGAAGTAAATATATGTGTTGTTCCATTATCTGTGTGGTTCCTAACCCTGCAACTGTTCTGATTTCAATATCATTGTTTGCAAAGTTTTTCATTGTAGTTGATCTATGCTCTGCATTTCTCACAGATAAATCTAAATTAGTATTGCTTTAGCTTATATCAGAATCTAGTATCCCATATCTATGGCAAAGGATTCCCAAAGGCTTTGGGGACTCCATTTTTAAAAATCATTTATAAAACAAAAAGTGAGAGAGAGATTTGTCCCACCCATGGAGGGATCTGTAATCATTCAATGTAGATGATTTGCTGGTAGTATCAGCAATTAGAGTGCATGAAAGATTTGTAATTTGGCTTTGCCACAATTCTTTCCTTCACAGGGGAATAAGGCCTTACAGACAAATTGCATAAATGCTTGAGGCATCTGTTATCAGCTATATGTCACAGAGTTTTATAGTCTGTGCTCATGGGTTCAGTCGCTCAGTCATGTCCAAGTCTTTGAAATCCTATGGACAGTAGCCCACCAGGCTCCTCTGTCCATGGGATTTTCCAGACAAGAGTACTGGAGTGGGTTTCTATTTCCTACTCCAGGGGCTTTTCCTGACCCAGAGATCAAACCCACATCTCTTGCATCTCCTGCATCGGCAGGTGGATTCTTACCACTTTCCATCTAGGAATCAGTAAAACATCTTACCACACATACACACACACGCACACATACACACACACAAAAGTCATTTGTGGGACTAATACAGAATTGTACAAAACAGAGCCCAACATTTGCAGATTAGACAAAACATCTGCTGGAAAAAACTGCATGATAATTCTCCAAGATAATTCATCCTCTGGTTTGGGATGAAGAGCCTTTGAACAATTGAAATTGGTTTTGTTGCCATATTATGGTGACTTCTTTGAAATTTGGAAGCTTGGGGGGTTTTGGGGGTGGGGTGGGGTACTTGTTTTGTGTTTTGGTCTGGAATTAAATCAGCACAAGCAGCTAGGGTAATAGCAGTTACACGAGAACTATAATTGTGTTTTGCACTTACAAGGAATATGTGTACTATTAATAAATATATGTCTGATGTTTGCCATGCAACAGGAGAAATTTTTTAAAGGCTCCCCAGGTGCTGCAGTCCCTTGGGGCAATTGATGGCTGGAAGGAAGCCTGTGGTACATAGCCTGGTCTGCTCGGTGGAGGGCCCTCCCAGGGTCGCGGGGGCCCCTCACAGGCACTGAGGTCGCTGTAGCTGGCACCTCAGGGACACTGCCTCTGCCACCACACCACTGTGCTCCAAGGTTCCAGGTAAATTTCTTGAAGGGAGAATTTTTCCTATCAATTGGAACTTAGATAACCCATAGAAAAGTGATGGCTGTTTTATCAGAGGCTTTACAACTGCCTACTCAGGTGTCAGTGATGTACTGGAGGACTCACATAGACCCGAAGGACAAAATTTCTAAGGGCGATAAATGCGCTGACAGAGTTTCAAAAGCAACTATTAACCTATGGCAGTCTCCAAATTTAGAAGCCCCACTTTTAATATTGTAAGAAACTTCATTTTCAAAAATATACATTGTTAAATAAAACAGAGAAATTGACTATAAAAGGAGCTAAAAGAAATATGACTGGACTATGAGAATTACCTAACAGTCCATATTTGTCCATATTCATATACCACAGTCCAGATTTGTTTGGTAAGTACTGCTGTGTCATCATCTAGCTAAAAAAGGGATTTCTTTTTATTTTTTAAAACTTTTTCTCCTCTAACACTTATGGATACTACAAATTCTGTTTCCTCACTTTTTATTAATTTTAGTGAGTTGTAATTTGAGGAAACTAGCAAAGTCTTGTAAAATTCTTCATATCTTGAGTTTTCACGTATGTATGTAAGACTAACTTGGTTGTTGTAAGTCAAATATGTGAAGGTAGATTTAGGTGACTTAGTGTACACTCAGTAATCACAGGCAGGAAGAAAAAGGTGACAGAATTATTGGAAGGCCAAGAACTGTTCTAAAAAGAGGGATTTTTAGAGGAACTAGACTTTTACTATTTGTAATGAAAAGATGAAATTATTTAAACTATGAAAGAGCTGTGCTGCTTCTCAGTAGAATTCTTTGAAGCCACTTCCAAAATAAATGCAGGAAGCTTTCCCTAATCAACTTTCCAGGAACCTGACATCAGTTGAATTTCAGAGTTAAAAGGCCCGAAAGAAGTTTAAAAGGTGAAAGTTAAAAGATGCTGTCTAGTTATGGTGGGTGTGATGTTTAAATGGCCCCGGCAGCAATAAAGCCTCTCTTAACGTAATTGAGCACAGAGGACAGCTCTTAGAAGGCACCTGTTGCTGCGTGCCATTACTCTGCCTCCTGTTACCTAGCAACGGGTCCTACTCAGCCGTTGGTCGGCATCACAGTGGGTCCCTCCCACAAGCAACCAACAGTCAATGAGCAAGCCTTAGAGAAGGATTCAGCCAATAGTTGGGGAGAGTGGTAGCTGTCAAGCTCAGAGTGAGCTAAGAGGCAGATCCTGGACTTCTCCTCAGGGGCCCTCCAAAACTCATGGGCCCTCAGGCCAGCCGAGGGACCAGACTGAGACCTCTGTCCTGCGGGGCTCCTGAGCCCTCGCCGGGGGCACCCACTGGCCATAGCCCAGGCCTTGAGGCAGCAGTGAACCTCTCCCTCAACCCTGTCTCTGCAACTTAATGGCAGCGGCCTTCTACCTGGGATGCAGTCTGAGGAACTTACCCTTCCCCATCCCCCACCCCGTCGCTCCCTCCGCGTTGATGACGGCAGAGTCCGGGGAACTTGGCCCTGAGGGGGCCACCAGCCGAGATCTGCCTCCTCTTAGCCAGAACCTTGACCTCAAAGGGAAGAAGTTGTGCCTAGGATCCTTGCCCTTCAGAGAATAACACTGTTTGATAGAGATTTACAGGAAGATCATGATCTGACCGCGACCTTGTTACTGAGCCCAAGCTCATTCTGCTCGCCACATGACAGGTCAATAAATTGGGAGATGTGCTGCTGGAGCAAGAAATGATGACTTTAATTGGAAGGCCAGCAGACCCAGGAGATGGCAGACTAGCGTCTCCAACAGCCTGCTCGCCTCAGTCAGGATTCAGGGTCCTTTTATATACAATAGAGAGGGGGCGGGGCGTTCAGTGCCACTGACCAATGACAGAGCAGGGCATTAGCTGGTTGCTGGTTGACAGTTGCTCGCTTGGTTGGGAGGAGGGGCCCACCAGGATGCCCAACCAAAGGCTGAGTAGGACTGTCATAGCTGCTGCCTGTCTCACAGAGCATGCAGGCTGGTGCTATAGGGAGGGAAAGGCCCCTTTGTGCCTTGCTTCCCATCTGGGACTGCCACTACAACCGGACCTCACAAGCAAGGGATCTGACACCAAGAAGTCTGCAACAACTAACCACACCCCTCTCTCACCTTTCCTATAAAAAGGCTTTTCTGAAAACTTCTGGGACGTTTGGGGATTTTTAGGGCATGAGCCATTCATCTCCTTGCACGGCCCTCAATAAACCATTCTGTGTTCCAAACTGTGATGTTTTGGTATTGTTTGGCCTCACCATGTGTCGGGCGCACAGACTTGCAACTTGGTGACATTAATACACATAATTTCTACTTTGGATACATCAAAATTTATTAGATATAGAAGTCATTTATTTCTACTGTTGTCTGGGAATTACACAAATGCCTCACTCCCGCACACAAGAAGGCTGAATGAATAAAACTCTAAAAAAATACTCATGGGGAAATATTTTACAACTTCTTATGTTTAAAAGGCCTAGAGCTTTACTGGCAGCTTTACTGAAAATTAGAGGGACCCCTACAAGCAAGCACAGACTCTCTCTATTGGAATTTATAATTGCCATGCTTATGAATTTGTGTCTGAAATTATGTCCTGTGACTGATTTAACTGAGTCCTGTCATAATCATGTCCAACATTTAAAAGAGCTTCTCTCTTTCCTAGAAACCCTGATGCATAAAGTCATAAGGACCTGGAAGGACCCTGTGGAAAAAGTCTGCCACCTTACTGACCAGGATATCTCGCCTACATGAAGCTATTCCAGAGGAAATATGGGCTGTCAGTGCTCCAAGAAGGATCCACTCAGGTCAACACTGATCACTCATGGATATCAAAGTAACAAAAATTCAGTTGGATCTGTGCTTCCCATGGGAAGCATTTCCATAAACATCTTCAAACTTAAGTTTTTTATGTTGATATTGGTACTGAATTCAATTGAAAGGAGATGTTCTAGCAAACACTACTACTCTCATGGACTACCTTGATGAGCTATTCACAATAGGGTTATTTCAGATACTTTAACATCACATTTCCTAGAAAACAAACACGCTATTTGTTACACGACTTTTTCTTTGGTACCCCCAGTAATGATGCCTGTAATCTCAATCAGTTCTAAATTGTATTTTCAGTATAAACAAGCCCTGGACTTATAAATTCAACAATCTGATTATTGATAGAGTAAAAGTAAAATCTGGTAGTAGTTTTTATAATGACAAGGTAAAAGTAACTAATATGCACCAAGATGCTCACATCCTAAATTTGACATGAAAATGTTTTGATAACTGGTTTAATTGGAAGGATGCTGTAGAAAAGAACATCACTGATTTAATAGACACATCTGACATTTATAAATAGGAACCTGAAATCAAAATCATTCTATTAACATTGGGATGCAAGTTGTCTCTAGTACATCCAGATAAACTAAAGTAAATGCCTATCATTAATGCATACATAGTTGACTACTATAAGAGTATAATTATGGGTTTAGACCCAGTGCAGGGGGGTAGAAAGGGACTTACAGCATGAGTTTTTCATGTACATTAAACATTTGAAGTTCAATCTGTACTTTTCAGTGGTGCCTCATAGTGAGATTTTGATACTTGATGATGACCATGGGTGTCTTTGTGTTTCATATCCAGGTAAAATTATTTGAGAACATATGAATTGGCTAATAGTTAAATCAGATTCTTGATTGGCAATTCACACAATTTTTTCTTGGCTGTACAAGAAACAAAGATGTCTTTGATGCTTGTATTTTCAAATGATCAATTAAGTACTTGGCAGTTTCTTTTGAAGTCTCAGATGGTAAAGAATCTGCCTGCGATGCAGGAAACCCAGGTTCAATCCCTGGTCGGGAAGATCCCCTGGAGGAAGACATGGCAAATCACTCCAGTATTTTTGCCTGGAGAATTCCATGGACAGGAGAGCCTGATGAGCTACCATTCATGGGGTTGCAAAGAGTCGGACACAACTGAGTGAAACTAACATGTCTGGTAACACTATGATGTCTTACCCAATCCAAGCCTGAAGTGAAGTGAAGTGAAGTCGCTCAGTCGTGTCCGACTCTTTGTGACCCCGTGGACTATAACCCACCAGGCTCCTCCCTCCATGGGATTCTCCAGGCAAGAATACTGGAGTGGGCTGCCATTTCCTTCTCCAGGGGATCTTCCCAACCGAGGGATAGAACCCGGGTCTCCACACTGTAGGCAGACGCATTAACCTCTGAGCCACCAGGGAAGCCCATAATCCAAGCCTAAAAAGGTAGCTTAACCCTAGAGAAAAAACATCTAAATTTGTAATTAACTGGTTTTCTTGCAAAGCCCAATAAATTTCTCCTGCATTTCAGTCAATTACATACATAGCATCATATTCATATAAAAATTTAAGCTTTTTAGTCATTGTACTAAACTAGTCATTGTACTATATTTATATTCCCAAATAATTAAGCTTCTAGGACTAATAAAATGTGGGGAAATGACTAAACAATATAAGAGGGGAAATAACAAAGGGTAAGGGTTACTATTTTAGGTTGGTTATGCAGTTATCTCCCTGCAGACTTATTTCCAGTGGTAAGAGTGCTCTCCTCTTCCAATGCAAAGAGGGCAGTTTTCTAATGGCATATGTTTTCCCATGATAACATCAGATGGGGGAGGGCAGAGAGCCCTTCCTGTATCTGCTGTTTCGAAATTACCTTCAGCTCAAAATAATCCTTATGCCAAAGTGGCATATTTTCGGGTGACAAGTTGTATTCCCCTTCATTTGTAGCCCCAAGTTTCTGCTTCCTGTTCAGTTGTCTTCTGCTTTGAACTTTCTATATGATGTCATCTAGCTCTTTGTTATTAATAATGAATTATATGCTGATTGCTCTTCCAAAGACCCAGATTTTTTTATGGCAGAAGTAAATTTACTGTCACAAGGCTCAAATATTTAAAAAAATCTCTCTTTGCTATAATAAAATGTCACTTAGCTCTTGTTCTTGCATAATTGTTCATAAGGGGAAGTTTTACTTTTGTTAATTCAGTGCATGCATGCTAAGTCGCTTCAGTTGTGTCTGACTCTTTGTGACACTATGGACCATAACCCACCTGGCTCCTCAGTTCATGGGATTTTCCAGGCAAGAATACTGGAGTGGGTTGCCATTTCCTTCTCCAGGGGATCTTCCCAGCCCAGGGATCAAACCCACATCTCTTATGTCTCCTTCATTGGCAGGCGGGTTCTCTACCACTAGTGCTACCTGGGAAGAGTCCCAGGTAAACTCAACTATTTACACTTTAAAATTCATCTGGGAGGTGAGGTAGTTGCTCAGTCACTTACGATTCTCCTTCTCTGGTTTTTTCTTTCCTCATCACCATGTAACATTCCTTGTTCTGTGTTAGATGATAGAGGCGGAAATAACTGGTCCCTGGCTGCCTTTTGATGATATTTATCTATTTCTAATCTACTGAAATCTAATCTACTGATTCTCAGTACCAAAAAGTGCACTTGATAAATAATTACTCGGTGCATTTTCTTTTTTTCCTGGTCCTTTTCCACAACATCTTGTTTCTTCACATTTCTTATAGTGAATTTTTAAAGACTTAAGATTATCCTTTCAACATAGTGCCTGTTAAGTCTACTTTAGGACTTAAAATCATTGACGTCTTGAGTAAATTATGCCTCTAAGATCAGAAGTCAGTATAAGACATTTCTCTAAAACCTTAATCAGACATCACACCATGGATCCTTACCCAATATAGAGTAACCCCACAGATTTTTGAAACCTGTTTTTTTTTTTTCCACTTTGTCACTATTTTTGGCATTATATCTTTCAGCAGACTATAAAATTGCACTATAAAAAGGAGAACTAGTTGACAGTTTTGACTATTCAACCCATCAACAAATGCTTGGTAATGTTAAGGGGACAAAAATGAAGTATTCACTTTTTTATAGTGAATGATAAACTCCTTGACGACTGAAACCAAATTTTGTCTGTCTTTCTAGAAGTTCCTGGCTTCTAGAAATATTTACATCAAAGTTGAATTAAGCCATCTTAACAGGCAGGGCTCTCAAGGTGAACTGATTTATAGGATTTACTGTCGGGATGCTTCCCTGGTAGCTCAGTTGGTAAAGAATCTGCCTGCAATGCAGGAGATCTGGGGTTAAATCCCTGAGTTTGAAAGATCCACTGGTGAATGAAAAGGCAAGCCACTCCAGTATTCTTGCCTGGGAAATCCCATGGACAGAGGAGCCTGGCAGGTTATAGTCCATGTGGCTTCAGGAATCAGACATGACTTGGCAAATAAATCACCATCACCACTGTCAGGATGTCAAAATATGTATCAAAAAAAAAAACAACTTAGTAATGCCTGGACTCAGGACAATGAGTATTCAGGGAGGAGATTTTCCATGTTAACCACGCCCTCTACTCAGCCTGACTTGACCATCTTCTTCACAGCATATCAGTGCCTATTTTACCTGTAACCTCCTTCATTCCTGCTTCAGGGAAAGGAGACTACAAAACTCTTTCTACAAAATATCATGGCTTCTGGTGTTCAATCAGTGAGGATATATATACACACATAGTGCAAGATAATTTACATTACCGTTATTCTCAGGAATTCATTGAGGTAAAAAATACTGAAAAATCAATTACTGTAAATTTTAGATTAGCAGTGGCCAAGGACTGGAAAAGGTCAGTTTTTATTCCAACCCCAAAGTAAGGCAATGCCAAAGAATGTTCAAACTATCACACAGTTGCACTCATCTCACACACTAGCAAGTAATGCTCAAAATTCTTCAAGTCAGGCTTCAACAGTACATGAACCATGAACTTCCAGATGTTCAAGATGGATTTAGAAGGGACAGAGGAACCAGAAATCAAAATGCCAACATCTACTGGATCATTAAAAAAGCAAGAGAGTTCCAGAAAAACATCTACTTCTGCTTTATTGTCTATGCCAAAGCTTTTGTGTGGATAACAACAAACTGGAAAATTCTTAAAGAGATGGGAATACCAGACCACCTTACCACCTTCTAAGAAACCTGTATGCAGGTCAAGAAGCAACAGTTAGAACCACATGGAACAACAGACTGGTTCCAAACTGGGAAAGGAGTAGGTCAAGGCTGTATATTGTCACCCTGCTTATTTAACTTATATGCAGAGTACATCATGAGACATGCCAGACTAGATGAAGCACAAGCTGGAATCAAGATTGCCAGGAGAAACAGCAATAACATCAGATACACAGATGACACCACCCTTATGGCAGAAATCGAAGAAAAATTAGACAGCCTCTTAATTAAAGTGAAAGAAGAGAGTCAAAAAGCTGGCTTAAAACACAACATTCAGAAAACTAAGATCATGGCATCTTGTCCCATCACTTCATTGCAAATAGATGGGGAAGCAATGGAAACAGTGACAAACTTTATTTTTCTGGGCTCAAAAATCACTGCAGATGGTGACTGCAGCCATGAAATTAAAAGACATTTGCTCCTTGGAAGAAATGCTATGACCTACCTAGACAGCAGAGACATTCCTTCACCAACAAAGGTGCATCTAGTCAAAGCTATGGTTTTTTCCAGTAGTCATGCATGGATGTGAGAGTTGGACAATAAAGAAAGCTGAGTACTGAAGAATCAATGCTTTTGAACTGTGGTGTTGGAGAAGACTCTTGAGAGTCCCTTGGACCACAAGGAGATCTAACCAGTCAATCCTAAAGAAAATCAGTCCTGAATATTCATTGGAAGGACTGGTGCTGAAGCTGAAACTCCAATACTTTGGCTACCTGATGCAAAGAATTGACTCATTTTAAAAGACCCTGATGCTGGGAAAGATTGAAGGCGGGAGGAGAAGGGGATGATGGAGGATGAGATGGTTGGATGGCATCACTGACTTGATGGACATAAGTTTGAGTAAGCTCTGGGAGTTGGTGATGGACAGGGAAGCCTGGCATGCTGCAGTCCATGGAGTCACAAGGAGTCGGACATGACTGAGCAACTGAACAGAACTGAACTTAGATTTTTTATTTTATAAAACATTTTTTCATTGAGGAAAATATTAGATGAACCACTGAGAGGCAGTGTAGTCCCCCAGATTATCCTTTCTTCCCATGAAGAGATAGTTTTAATTTTCCTTTTGAACCCAGAACATACTAATACTACTTTCAAAGATTTTAGTACATAAGGGATTAAGAATCATTGGCAACCTCTCATTTTTCTTACTGGCTATTTTTCTATACAACTGGAAATCAAGCTATTTTGGAATCACATCCTGGAAAATTGAAAACTGTCTTTAAAAAAATCTTTCCCAGAAGGATCACAAAGTGTATATTGTCATCCTTGGAACAAGAATGGATCCAACATTTGTTAAGGATCTTATTCAAACTGAGCAACTATTTTTAGCAAGTAATTTTACTGAGACAAATTCAGTGAAAAGATGCAGAAATAAAGAGTAAATGATCTACTGTGAATATGTTAAGCAGATTTATAAAACTAAACTAGACAAACTCACAGTAAAACATTTCAGTTGAACCACTAGAAATTTTTTGGTTCCTGCTCCATATCATCTCTGGGGAAAGAAAACCCAGAGGGACACAAGCTTTTAAAAATATTTTCCCCCTCTGGCAATGTTTTACAAAAATGACTTCAGAATAACCAGCTATCAAAAGAAAGCCAAACACACAGAGAAAGTAAAAACCAAAAACAAACAAACATAAATATTACCACAGTTATAGGTCTTCTGTTCCAGGTGGGGAAAACAGCAGTTTGCTCACTTGATTTTTATATCTGCCAGGGCTAAAGGTCATTGTGTATCTCCAGTCATCAGTATTTCAAAAGTCAGGGAGATAGCAACTTAGCAAAAGGGCTCATGGTTTTACTTACTTAGAAAATGCTCTAAAAGAATGTTCCGGCTTTAAATTTATCCTTTTAAGAGGATATGAATTCCCTTTTTTCTAACTGTTATATGATGTGCTTGATAAAAAAGGCAGCAGAGCAAGGATCTATTTTGCACTCTCAGCCCCTGTTTCTGGTCAAATATCATTCCCACCTAAGTGGAGCTTTGACCAAAGATGTTTGTATAGCTAGTTCTAATTCAGTGTCAATAATGTGATGCTTTGTCTGTCGCTGGTTTTATTTTATTGTAATTAATAACTAAAAATGTTCTTATTAATGTGATTAATGTGAACCATATGAAACTAGAGTGTGATATTTAATTTCTCTCTGAAGGGTTTGTAAAGAACTGAGGGCCAAAAATTAATCACTTATTACAAGGCTTGCCTTCAGAAAACAACCAGTGTATCCCTACTAAGTTCTGCCTGCAGTGCTTATAAATGTAGACAAATTTCTTTTTCTCTAAGATCTCCAAGATTCCTGTCCTGTAGGAAAGTGGCATTCTTTCCTATCTGACAGTCTGGGAATCTATAAGTCACAGACCGAAACCAAGGGGTATATTGTGGCAACATTTCCATATGAGAAAAATATTCTTTGTTCCTCAATTGACTTATCATGCTTTAGTAAATAAGATTCTTATTGAAACTATGCAAATAATTAATTATAATAAAAAGTCACAGAACACACAAAAGGCATTTTTCCTAATATTTAACCATTGTTCTGAGCAGTTCTGCCCATAGGAACCAATAATGTACCTTTGAATTAAACAAAATCATCTTCTTAACATTTTTCAAATTATGTTTACTTTGTATATTAAGGGCTTAAATAAGAAACCATTTAAAGAATTTTACAGTTTGTAATAGGATAGCCTGTTAAGGTTGATAGATCAAGAAGAAAACTAAATATTCTCCTACTTAGTAAAAAAAAAAAAAAAATTAAGCACAATTAAATTTTCTCTTTAGAGTTATTCAGTCTGAAGAAATTGCTTTTTATTTGATTTGGAATTTTGGGGAAGTCTATTATCGCATAGTTAAATGCATATATACCAGGAATGCTACAAGTCCTTTCTGCTCCTGGGAGCTGTATGCTAAAGGCTGTTCCTTATAGAATCAGTAGTTAAGAGTGTGTGATCAATTCCTTTACTGAAGTCATCATTTTTTTTTAATGTTTCTTTAGGAGGGGCCTTTAGGCAAGTGTGAATGAAAAACAAAAATCACTTTTTTGATTATAGTATTGAAAATAAGAACAGAGAAGCCACCTATTAAAGATAACTTGATATTTTAGCAATTTAGTAAAAGATCACCCTGAGAATAAATACATATTAATGAATGACTTTAGTGTGTTCTATGACCTTTTATTATATTATTTGCATAGTTTCAATAAAAATCTTATTTAGGCATGATAAGTCAATTGAGGAACAAAGAATATTTTTCTCATATGGAAGTGTTGCCACAATATACTCCTTGGTTTCTGTCTATGACTTATAGATTCCCAGACTATCAGATAGAAAAGAATGTCACTTTCTTACATGACAGGAATCTTGGAGATCTTAAGAGAAAAAGAAATATGTCTACATTTAAAAGCATTAATATTAATGACAGTGAGATCATTGACAAGTCTCCAGGATCTTTTAATTTATCCTCAAATTGTGTGTTAATAATTGTGTGACCTTTGAAATCACAGCAAGTGAAATACACTGAAATAATCAAATATATTTAGAAGGGTTAAGAAAACTTTGGAAGTGAAAGTTTCAAAATTGCTATTTACAGACTCTGTACTTTGTTAGCTAGCCATAATTTATCTTTAAAATATCCCATAGTACTGTTAAGTTTAAAGAGGGGGGAGAGAAAAGGGGATATAATAATTAATTTGATACAGTTGGACATGACCTATACATTTTGATTCCTATCCATCCCACAACACCACAAGTATATATTTTACTATAAAAATATGCCTGGTAGCTTCAACAAATCATTCAAAGTAGCCTGAAAGTGAAAGTGAAGTCACTCAGTTGTGTCCAACTCTTTGCGACCCCGTGGACTGTAGCCTACCATGTTCCTCCATCCATGGGATTCTCCAGGCAAGAATACTGGAGAGGGTTGCCATTTCCTTCTCCAGGGGATCTTCCCGACCCAGGGATCGAACCCAGGTCTCCCACATTGTAGGCAGATGCTTTAACCTCTATAGCCTAGGTTTTGTCAAAAATTAAAGTATACACGTCACCAGTTAATGGTAATTTTTAGGATTTTAACATTCCTTGGGTGAAAAATGAAAGAGTAGGAGCTTAACCATAGATGTTTTTGCAAGGGTAATTTTTCTATAGAGGAGCCCACTTACTGTGACTTGTTTTAAAAAGAAATCTTGAAGTGGTGCCCATCCAAAAAAAAAAAAAAACTGAATATTTTTAATGGAAAAAAAGAATGGTTTTCTTTCTCATTTGTTATTAATTACCAGATTAGAACTTGGGCAAATAGAAACAAATTGCTTCACTTCATGAACCATTTTCTAAATAAACATACAACTCCAAGAAAAAAAAAAAGAATTCAAATTAAATACCTCATGTATTTGAGGCAGGCCTGGGCCAAAGTATATTTCTTCCACCAAAAGAAGTACCAAAAAAAAATCTGAGTGACATCAAGAATATGGTAGGATAGGAAGTTCTAGCTCTAATATAGTAACACCAACTCTATAACTGTCCACAGAAGAAAATACCTTCATGAGATTTCTGGACTCCAGGTGAGAAGTAACAGTACTGAGTGGAGCACTGAAACGAAAAAAAAGATTGGAAAGAGTAGGAAAGAGGAAGAGTAGCTTCACTTTACCTGCATCACTTATCAGAGCGCAATGCCAAGAGCGATCCCTTTGGCCCACAAATCTCCCATGGTGGAAGGGAGAGTGAAATGAGCAAGGGACTTTGCTGCAGACCCTTGAACACTGGTGAACCTCATCAGCCAGCCCACACAGAATCTTTGTTTAGACTGGCTGGTAAAGGACTTTCCCTGCAAAGACTGGAAGAAGTGCTGCTTCTTCAAATGCGTAGACATCAACAAAGGCAACAAGGAAAACAAAGAAGCAGGGAAGCTTGACACAACCAAAGGAACTAAAATAGAACCCCAGTAACTGCCCTAAAGAAATAGAGATACTTCTACCTAACAAAGAATTAAAAATAATTGTCTTAAAGAAGTTTGGTGAGCTATCAGTGAACATAAATAACCAAGTGACATCAGGAAAATAACACATGAGAAGAACTTTACATAAAAAAGCATGTTCCTTGTAGATGAGGATCATCTGTGCTGCTCAAAAGACTTTGTTTTTCATTCCATTATCTTACATATAAATTATTGTACATATACATTATTGTACATGTATAAAGTCATGTTTTCAAAGACTATATATAGCTATTTTTGAGACACTCCTAAATCAGAGGCCCTGTATAGGAAATACATTCAGACACTTTTGAATAAAATAATTAAATATTAAGTGGTAAAATAAATGCACAATTTTTGGATTCCCAGCAATATTAATTATTTTAAATTCTAATTTAAGTGAAAATAGTTTTACTATTGTACAGATGGGTGCAGGAGCCAACTTGAAGGGGTTCCCACTGACCAAATATGGAACAATTCAAATTTTACTATAGAGAAGAAATGCATTGGATTAAATTCTATAAAAAATGTTTAAATATGTAAGTTTATAATAATATATTTAAAGTAAACCAATAAGCTAGGTATCTTCTGAAAAAGACAGTGAAAACTGTTTGTCATCTTGAAAACTGTATGTAAGGGAAAGGATCAAGAATTTATCCTGGGCTTCCCTGGTATCTCCAGTGATAAAGAACCCACCTGCCAATGCAGAAGACTCGGGTTCAATCCCTGATCCAGTAATATGCCACATGCCTCAGAGGAACAAAACCCATGCACCACAGCTACTGAGCCTGTGCTCTGGAGCCCAGGAGCTGCAACTACTGAACCCACATGCCACAACTACTGAACCCACATGCCACAACTACTGAACCCACATGCCACAACTACTGAACCCACATGCCACAACTACTGAACCCACATGCCACAACTACTGAACCCACACACACGAGGGCCCATGCTCTGCACCAGGAGAAGCCACTGCAATGATGAGCTCATGCACCGCAACTAGAGAGTAGCTCCGGCTCACCACAACTAGAGAAAAAGCCAGGGAAGCAATGAAGACCCAGCACAGTCAAAAGTGAATTAAATTAAATGAAGAATTTATCCTGACTTTCCCATATAAAATACTAACGGTCAACCTAGGAGTAGGTAAGAGGTAAGAGGCTTTTTACTAAAATCATTACAGCTAATGAATGAAAAAGAAGTAATACAATTAGAATATCACCTTTTTTCAAACCCAACTGAGGTTAAAAGTTTTAGATACTAAGCATCAATGGTTAATAACAACAAAAAAGAGCAAAAACCAAACAGCATGTGTTTTCTGAAGGGAGAACACAGCCTCACCTACAGAATGGCCAAAGAGATGGATCCTGAGCCTGATAAGTACTTTTAAACCAGCTTCCAACTAGCATAAAAATACTGAAAACAGAGCATCATTTTGAACTATGCCATAAGTGGGCAAGATGAATATATAAAAATCCATTGTATTTCTATACACTAGCAATGAACAATTTAAAATTAAGAAAACAGTTCTGTGTACAACAATATGAAAAAGAATGAAATACTTAGGAATGAGTTACCAAAAGAAGTCCAGAACATGTTCTCTAAAAACTACAAAATATTATTTAAAGAAATTAAAGAATACCCAAATAAATATAAAGATATGCTCTGTTCATACATCTTTTCTCCCTCACAGCTTAGTCAATAAAGTGCAAAATCTGTTCCTTATCTTTGAAAATATCCTCTAGCATAAGAGATTAAATAGAAAATAACAAAGAGTTCATTCCTCATTACAGCCTCCACAAATAAAAATGAAAGTTCTAAGATCAATAGATATACAAGCAGATAAAAATTTAAATGAGGTAAAACATATTACCTATTTTTGAGGAGGACCCAAGAATTCCCATTGCTAATTTGAATGCAAATTAGTACAATATTTTTGGTGAAAATGATTGCATCAAGAGGCTGACAAATATTTTTATTCTTGGATTAAGTAATTTACATGTTCTTCTTGGTCTTATTAAATACAGAGAAGGCTTTAAATACAAAGAAAAGTATTGTGTGTAATTTTCATCATATAGCCATATTTATAAGATAGGAGAATTGGAAACAGTTCAATAACAGGGGGATGCAAAAGCAAAACACAGTACAGCTATGCAATATAGTACTAGGTAACCACTAAAACTATTTCAAAGTTTAGCAATGGGAAAAAGTATTTATGTTAAATATTAACTAAAAATAATCAGAATGAAAATCTCTATATAGAGTCTCAATGGTATAAATGTACGTGAAAAAAAACACAGGGAAATGTTAAATTATTAATAATTGTTACCTTTGCATGATTGTAAGAAATCCATGTGATCATTTTTCTTCTTTCCAACATAAACACTTTTATATAATGACTATATACTAACTATAAAGAAACACATGTAACAGGATTTCCATGACTAGGAATCGGACCCTCACCCCATGCATTGGAAGTGTGTAGTATTAACCACTGGACTGCCAGGGAGGTCCCACAGAGCATTTTAAAGAAAACAAATGGCATGAAAAATAACCTGCTAAGTCAAAAAATCGGCATAGTATTTTTTTAAATAGAATTTGCTTGACTAGTTATTGGCTGACTTGTTGCTTATATAAATATAAAGGGATTGTTTTTCTCCAAGTTAATTTCCTTAACTTTATGCTAAAAGTGACCTTTGGTTTACAACTCTGAGAACCTAAGGAAATAAACTTTCTTTACCAAATATGACCATTAAAGGAATATTAAAGGAATTCTTATGCATAGCTCTAGAAATGATTACTAAAATTCAAAATGTGTTTTAGGCAACATTCCATTTTTTAATAATCATATGCAACTTAAAAAAAATCAAATCCAAATGTTACTGATTCATTTACACTTACATCATCAAATAACTGAATCCACTTTTGGCAAGATTAGTGATTTAGAAGCATTTAAGTCTATTTCACGAGCTTATATTTTCCTTTTAGTATTGTTGTACTATCTCAAACTATCAGCCTACTTTCTATCTAGTAGTTACAAAGAATTTGATTTATAGCTAAGCAATCCCCTCTCAAAGCATAATTTTCATTGTTCAATTTTAATTTATCTCAATGAAAAAGAAAAGGCAAAGATCAAAGAGTAGAAATGGTATACTGATATATTGGTTGATTTATATTATAAAAGATAAATATATAATTAACTGCATTTTGATTAAAATCTCTCAGAGCTTGAGAGAGACACAACCTTTTCCTTTTAGTTGAGACTACTAATATTTGGGGGTTTCCCTGGTGGCTCAGAAGTAAAGAGTCTGCCAGCAAATGCAGGACACCTGGGTTCAATCCCTGGGTTGGGAAGATCCCCAGGAGAAGGAAAAAGCAACGCACTCCAGTATTCTTGCCTGTAGAATCCCCTGGTCCTAGGAGCCTGGCAGGCTACAGTCCATAGGGTCGCAGAGTCAGACACAATTGAGCAAACTAACACTTTGACTTTTCACTATTATTTTGATAAATGAAGATGTGCCCAAACATGTCTATAAAAACTGGACTTTCTTTAAAATGTTTACATTTAACACAAAATTATAACATAATTATGCTATTCTCAAGATAATTAGGAGCTTAATGAAAACATTAATTTGACACATGAGAAGCACAATATGGTTCATAATGGACACAAAGATAATGAAGGCATCTTCTTTCACACTGTCAGAACATCTATAGAACTATGTGTAAAACTTAATTACATGTAAACCTTTAACCCAGGATTTCTGATTCTAAGGCAGTCGCACTTTTCACCGATGATGCAGAAGATTTTCAGGCAGTAAAGCTCCTTGATCAACACTAACATTGAAAATGACACACAGACTCTTCATCAACTAGTCTAATAGCTGGAAAGGCAACAGGTACTACAAGGTCCAAGACTTCCAAGAAGACAAAAAACAAAGACACCACAGAATAATGTGATAAGGAAGTAATTGAAGTAGACTAAAATAGGAGTGCTGGCACTTTCCAAGACCAGTGGATCTCCAGGAAATGCCAAAGGATGACCTTACACATCAAGTCCTGGTCAGGATTCCATAAATTTATTTAGATAAAAGAAGAAAGCTTCAAAAGATACAGTAGAATTTTGTGGACTTCTTACATCTCAGCTCAGATGTTGCCCCTGCAAGAAGATCTTCTTTACAGAAAACACTAGAGAGGTACAATGCATCATTTGAAACCAAACAAACAATACAAGCGACAATTTTAACTCGAGAGAAACCTGAAGTGGACAACATCAGTACTTTGCTATGGATACTGTACTTTTCAGATCAGGATGGACATCACCAGTGAGTCTATAGAATTCCAAAATATAGGTCACCCCAGACCTACTGAATCATATTTTGCATTTTAACAAGATCATTGGTTAATTCATAATTCCACTTGCCAGAAGCAGAAACTGTACTAGACAGATACTCTTTCACCTTGTTTAATGGGTAGATGAATGGAATAATATAGACAAAAAGAATATTATCCTTTTATCTAAAATATTAAGGATTATTTTAGTCTCAGAACTTCAGACCAAGGTGATCAATATTTTATTTGCTTCTTTAACCTACAACTTGAAACAGTCTAATTGAACATTTTCATAGGAAATAATTACTTGAGTTACTAAAATTCAAATAATGTAGAT
This sequence comes from Dama dama, assembly GCF_033118175.1. Taxonomy (NCBI): domain Eukaryota; kingdom Metazoa; phylum Chordata; class Mammalia; order Artiodactyla; family Cervidae; genus Dama; species Dama dama. The sequence continues at coordinate 5,680,969 of NC_083699.1, read as the reverse complement.
ATAAAACTATAAAAAAGTTATATTTATTGAAAGTCTGTAAGCATTGTAAGCATAACATATGCTAAATGTTGTAGAAAATATTTAAAAAGAAGTTTGACACCTCAAAAATATGATCAGAAGGTTGCAGATACCTAGGATAAAAACATTCTGTATAAATACAGACATAAAATAAATATACTTGAACATTTGAGGGTAATAAAACCACCTTGAATCAGAAAAATGGAAATATATGGGGGGGAAAGTGAGAGAAATAAAAGAAGAGTTGCTTGAACTCAGGAAAGCAATGGGAAAAAAAGACAAAATTATCTCAGAAATGTAAACTATAAGATGCTTAAGGCAGAATCATGTCAAATAAGAAAGTAACAGAGGGCCCTGGAAAAAGGCAGGAAAGTGACCACGAGACTGAAAATAACATGAAGTAAAAATTGCAGAAATGGAAGACAGGCAAACTAGGATAATATTCATATTACCAGAGTCATTGGAAAAGAAAAAAAGAGGCAATGGAACAGAAATAATATATAAAATAAAGCCTAAGAAAAAGTTTCAGAAATTTTAAAAAGATCACCTAAATCTACACCTTGGAAACGTTTACTGGGTAACCAGAAAAATGATGAAGTCATTCTCTTAGTAAAATAATTAGATTTCAAAGATAAATTTAAAATCTTCAAGATCTCCAAGCAGATAATTCAGATAGTTTACCAAATCAATATTATTAAAGACTTCAAAACCAAATACAATTATGAATCAATCTTTATAAAAATGTCCAGCAAAAGAAAATGTAAAAACATAAAGAATTTTATATCCAAACAAGCCATCCATCCTTTAAATATCAAGCATAGTAAATTCATTTCTAACATATAAGAACATAGGAGATTCTTCATTCAGCAGCCCTTCTCGAGGAATTAACTATCAAACGAATTTCAATCAAGTAATGATTGGGAAACCTTAAACAAAAGGATCAATAATAAGTGTATTAAAATACATAAATGTACATGTAAGACTAGAACAATATGGGATAAAAGTGGAAGACTAAGATACAAATGTTACATGCTATGACATAGTAGAAATTAAAGGGCTCATTGCTGTTTAGGCAATAAGGGAGCACTAAAAAATGTTGAAAACATAGTATAAACTGGATAGTAAATGATTAGATAAGAAAACATGGAACTAAATATATTTTTATAGAAATAAATACAAAGGTAACTACAAGAATAAAAATACAAACCCTCCTAAATACAAATAATAAGTGAACAAAGAACATAAAGAATATACATCTCATAGATGGAGACACATAGCAAATACAACAAAATATTCATAATTACGAAATATTTTGTGACAATTGAAACCAAACGTATCAGTCATATCAATAAAAGTGAAAGAATTTAACTCACTTATTTAATAAAAAACAAATATTCAATTTGGCTCAAAAAACAAGACCCAAATGGATGCTGTAAACAAGAGATAACCCTAAGTCAAAGTAACTCAGAGAGGCTAAAAATTAAATGGACTTCAACCTACAGGAAAAGGGAACAGACACAGTTTTCCCTAAGTACAACTATTGTCCTGGACTAAGTAAAAGTAAAAGTCCTGAACACTGTACATAAAAGGAACACAAAAAGTCTCTGATTGGTGGGAAGAAGGCAGACGGGCTAGAGAGCCCCAAACCTAAGGAACAAATCTTAAGTTCCTTAGGTTTTCTTTTTTGGCTCACGAGTTCTAAACTTGGAATTGAAAAAAGCAGCCCCCTGGAAAAACCAAGGAACACAGACAAAAACCTACTCTAACAAAGGATTAGGAAAGGGGCAGCTTAATTAGCGCAACATAAATATATAGATAATAACCACTCTACTCCAGTCAAAAAACAGAAAAAACCATGGCTCACCCAGACGGCCAAGTAAGCAGCCTAGACTTCCACCATCATGCTTGCTTTCCACATGGCAAAGACTATAAAAGAAGAGCGATTGGCCTGTCATAAATACAGGAGACAAGAGACAGGGGTTCAATCCCTGAGTCAGGAAGATGCCCTGGAGAAGGAAATGGCAACCTACTCCAGTATTCTTGCCTGGAAAATTCCATGAACAGAGGAGCCTGGCGGCCTCAGTAGCAAAGAGTACCATGGGTAGCAAAGAGTCCGACACAATTGAGCGTGCACACACAAGTACACACACACACACACACACACACACAACATAATTCACTCTTTTTTTGTCAATAGTTTGCTATTGTGCCTCCAACGTTCTAGACTTCCATCTACATGTACCTCTGCCCACCTCATGAAATCAGCCTTCGAGTTAGATTTGTGAGATATGACATCCACTCTTCGGACTGACCTTGATGCCCTCTATATTCCAAAATTACACACAAAACTATAGTCTCTAAATGGATTTGGCTTCTTATTCCCCAATTGTTTTTAAAGTTGTTGAAACAATACTGTTTTCACTAGACTACTTGTTGAAAGAGAAAAAAACATGGAAAAGTAATAAAAGCTAATATTCAACACATGTTAAAAATCACTACCACTAAATATTTGAGAGTTATTTGCTTATGTAAGGGGAAACTTCACCCAAGCTACTGCAGAAGATTTTCAAATGATATTGCATAATATTACCAAAAATCGGGAATTAGAATAAAATGCTATTTTCTGATTACTTGAAATTCTCAAATAGATCCAGACACAGTGCAATGTCTTTTCAAAAAAGATTGTATTAGAAAGTACTTTTAAAGTTCTCGAAAGAATCAGTCATGTTTTACATCAAATATTTCTTGAATTTGAAAGATAATATTATATTTGTATTATCTGCTCAACTATAAGATGACTTTGGCAAAATATCTTTATGAAAAGATAAAAACTATTACTATATTATTTCTCCAGTAGGACACCAAAGGTGTAGGCCATAAGAGAAAAAATAAACAAATTGGACTTCGTGAAACTTCTAAAATTTGTGAACCAATTGATAATGTCAACAGAGAAATAGGCAACCCACTGCATGGGAGAAAATATTTGCAAATCATATATCTAATAAAAGATTAATATGCAGAATACACAGAGAATTCTTACAATTCAAAAATTAACAAAATAACTTTATTCAAAAATAGGCAATGAATTTGGACAGGCATTTCTCCAGAGAAGATACATAAATGGCCAATAATCACACATAAAGATTTTTAACATCAAAACTTTAACAAGATACCATCTCATACCAATTAGGATGGCTACTAAAAAAAACAGAAAGAAAATATCAGGGATTGGCACAGAGGTGAAGAAATTGGGACATTTTAAACTATTGGTGGGAATTGAAAGCAGGGTCTCAAAGAGATATGTATAACAATATTCATAGCAACATTATTAACTGTATGTATAACAATACTCATAGCAGCATAGCTAATAGCTATTTATATGGAAGCAACCAAGAGTTAGTTCATGGATACACAAATGGATAAGCAAAATGTACGTGTGCATACAATGGACTGTCATTTGACCCTCAAAAGGAAGGAATTTCTGACGTTCATCACAACATGGGTGAAACTTAGGGACATTATACTAAGTAAAATAAGTCAGCCACACACACACACACAAACATACTATATGATTCCACTTATAAAAGATAATACTTACAGTACTCAAAATCATAGAGACATAAAGTATCTATGGGATATCCAGAAAGCAATTAGATGTCAGATTGTCAGTGAAATGGACTGGGATAGAAATGAACTTTAAACTCAATGAAAATGTTAGTCGCTCAGTCATGACTGACTTTGCAACCCCACGAACTATAACCTGCCAGGCTCCTCTGTCCATGGAATTCTCCAGGCAAAACAGTACTGGAGTGGGTTGCCATTCCCTTCTGCAAAGGATTTTCCTGACTCGGGGATAGGTCCCTAAATAATTAATTCCTCCCCCAACTTATTCCTATACTTATTTTTTCTATCTTGATGTTAGTATCTTATCCAATTTATCTTCCAAGACCACAGCTCTACTTCTTTCCCTTCCCCAAACCTGACTGATTCCCCCATATAATTGTACATCAGTAGCTTCTCTTCTTTCTAACTCTCACTCAGCCTAAATTCTCTCTCCTGGGTTCCTGCAGTGCTTCCTCAGGGGGGCTTCTTGTCTCGTTTCTCTTGCCCCCTCCTCATCTGTCCTCCAAACTGCTTTCAGCATCATCTTTAAAAAACATTTTTCTGTTGTTTCTCACCGAGTTGGTGTCATTAGTGATTCTTTATCACTATCAGGATAAAAATCTATTTCTTAGCATGATCCTGTTTCCTTTTCTAGACTTATCTGTTGCTACCTTCCACTCTTAAGGAACATTTGTTTCTCATAAGATGAAATGTGGTAAAAGCAGACACTAAATATTTTTCAAGTGAAAGAGTAAAGAAGGCATATTTCCCTTAACAAACAATATTGTTTTATGCTCCTTAGTCTCCTGCACAAGTCTAGAAAATCTTTACACTCCCGTACCACACTGCTGCTCTCCACTGTCTTTATCTCGGAGAAGGCAATGGAGCCCCACTCCAGTACTCTTGCCTGGAAAATCCCATGGACAGAGGAGCCTGGTGGGCTACAGTCCATGGGGTGGCCAGGAGTCGGACACGACTGAGCGACTTCACTTTCACTTCTCACTTTCATGCATTGGAGAAGGAAATGGCAACCCACTCCAGTTTTCTTGCCTGGAGAATCCCGGGGTCCGGGAAGCCTGGTGGGCTGCCGTCTCTGGGGTCGAACAGAGTCGGACACGACTGAAGTGACTTAGCAGCAGCAGCAGCACCCCTACCTAATAATAATAAAGTAAATTAATTTCTCCTGTTCGTGACCTTATCACTGTGATACTATTCCAACTAGCAACAAGCAATTATACTTAATCTGTTTAACATATATTCTTTCTTAACAGGCTTGAGGATAATATTTCAATCAATTCATACATTCCCAAGGTGTGGCATAGAAATTAGTAAGCAGTAACATAGAAAGGGTACAACAAATGATTTCTCAAAGAGTAAAGAAATAAAAGTGTAAATGAAAATATAAGAAATTTGGTAAGGGAGATGTACAACATGTATCATTATAGTAGAGCTAGTATCTATTAGAGTATATATTTTCAGATGTTCTAACTATTCACATAGGTGTATTCTTGATGTGTTATGCTGCACTTTCAAGAAATAAAGAATAATTAATGATCAGTAATCTTCCAACCCTAGGATTTTTGAAAAATGGTCTGAAAACCTAGAACTAATCACAAGAAGAGTGACACAAAAGAAAAGAATAAAACAAATAGGAAAAAGAGACATTTCTCTGATAAAAACAGAAAGTCTAACTTTATCCAAAAATAGAATCGAAACACATTCTTCAAATTCAAAAATCTTGGTTTTGACTTCTATTGCTTATTTTTCTAAATCTCTCTCGTCTTACAACAGAAGTCTCAGCGTAATATTTCATGGTATAAACACTAAAATAGCCTGACCAATTTCTAGACCAAACACACTTTGCTCAGCTTTTTATATCAGGATGCAAATGCTTGCCCAAAAGTAGCTCTTAACTGCTCATCCATCACAAAACAGTGGGTGAGAAGTATCTGGGATCTGGGTATGCATAAGCTTTGCTCTGAGGAGCCAAGATTGATTTTAAACAGGACACATTCGTTCAGTGGTAAGTCAGAATGTTCAAATGAGAAAGGAGAGAAGGATATTTGTAAGATTAAGAGGAAAAGAATATAACAACAGTGTCTGGTATATAGTAGATGGTGGATAAATGTTTGTTAAATAGGTCTGTTGATTATTTGTGATTGAATAAAATAGAATATATTTGTTAATTCCTATTTACTATCCTTTATGTAGCAGAAGATTTGAAAAGCAATCCTTACGTTTAAAAAAGTGTCTTTTCCTTACAGAATGACTCAGTAGTAATTCCTTCTCTGAGAAATGGACACTTTGAAATTATTCTTATGAGAATAAATTGTTGCATGTGAAATCTATAAAGTTAAAGGTTACTTGAATTATTGTTACTTGAGTTACCCAACACACACACACACACACACACACACACACACAGTATTCCATATATAATTAGTACGTTTACCCCTCAAATGTTAAGGAGAAAGTGAGAGTTGAGATAGTACTTACAAGGGAGTAAAAAGAGTATATTAAGAGCTCAAGGAAGAATGTTTTTGAGGAGACTCCGTGAACAAGCAGGGAAGAGAGGGCTCCTATGGTGGGGAGGTTCCTACCCAGCTGGAACAAATATCTGAGGCAACTTTCACTGTATCTCATGGCTTTGCCTAATTTAGAAGACAAGATCACACCCTCCCCCAGCTCTCAACCTTGCCTGTCTTAAGATGAAGTGGCTTTCTATGGATCCCTTTCACTTCACAATTTTCTGAAGACCACACCTTATGAAGCTCCAGGGAGCCCCTTAGACTTGTAATCCCAGGGCATTTATTTCTCAGTTACCTCTCTATGAACTTAATGCCAAAAAGGAGTAATTAATCCATTCTACCCTTCTATCTTCTGTTTTCTATTTTCCCATTACGGGAAGAATGAGAAATCTAAAACATCATTTAGAATCCCTTCTGTAATTTTTAGTTTACCTGTAAATACCCTTAGGAAAAAATGATCTGCTAGAAGGAAAATCTAAGGACATATCAATGGCTATTTGACATCCAAATAAAAGAGTCTGCTTATAGCTTTCCAGTGCTTAGGAGACAAGCTCCAAGAAGAGACAAGGATGGCTTTTCAAAAATCCCCGTAACAGACAAATAACTTCCCCTCAACCTGCACCTGATCACCAGTGAATGTGAAGGTCCTTCTTTTGTCCCTTAAGATGTTGAGTGCTCTTATTCTATGATTAATTGAAATATTTTGTTCCATGATTTGTTGAGGGCTTACTGAGTAAAGACCAGATGCCAAGACATAAGTAATATATGTTATTTCCCCTGTTTTGCAGGAAAATTTTTAAATGAAGTCCTTCCATATCTAGGCCAAAGCTTTTCTTCATATTTATAGTGCTACCACTCAATGAAAATTGTACAAAGCATTTTAAATGTGTTTATTCCACCTTTGGGACTTCCCAGGTGGCTCAATGGGTCAAGAATCCCCAGCAACGCAGGAGATACGGGTTTGATCCCTGGGTCAAGATGATTCCCTGGAGGGGGCACGGCAACCCACTCCAGTATTCTTGCCTGGAGAATCCCATGGACAGAGGAGCTTGGCAGGCTATAGTCCATGGGGTCACAAAGCGTTGTACATGCCTGAAGTAACTGAGCATGTGTTTACATGCATTCCACCTTTATGAATCAAGATTATTTTTCTGTCTACTACTATACTAGTTTAACCCATCTTTGGAACATCCACAAACAGATCATAAAAAATTATCACCAGAAGAAAGGATTAAAAATTTTAAACCAGAAAACAACCAAGGCTTGATCTAAACTTTATCTTGGTTATTAACAAGTTTATATTTCAGTGCCAAGATGACTGGTAGGGAGGGTATGGAGGAAAAAAAAAGTAAATGATGGTGTATGTTTTCTTTTTGTTTTTGATCATTTTAATTCTATTCCTCAAATAGCTCCAAAAGCACATTCCCCCTTTATCTTGCCTTTCTTTTACATTTTATTTATTGTCCCTCCTTGTAGCCTTCATTTTCCATTTCTGCCTACAAATGTTTGAGTTGATACGGAGAGTAGTAAAATGAGGCTTAGGAAAGCTTAATAATGAGGGGAAAAAAATGATTTCAAAGCTATTAGTTTAGTTTTGCCCATGCAAAAGCCGACTCCAAATGTTATTTGGGTTTCTACAAAGCCAGTTTTATTTAGCCATGAGAAAGCTTTTATTAAATAAAAATAAGGTTTTTTAATCATCAAAATGATGAAATCATCAAAATGGCTGTATGAGTTTTCTACCATCTTTTTCCCCAGAAAAAATAGATTTTTAACAATTGTCCATGGATGAGAGAGCATTTGTGGATTTCCAGAGTTCAGTGGAGAAGATCCAGTATATCAAAGGAGCAAAAAAAGCCTGAGATTGGATACAATGAAGAGGTCAAAAGGAGCAGTTTTGCTTTACGCGTGTCACTTTCCCCAGGGCGCACAAACTGCCAAGAGAGACCTTGTTGGCCCCTGGATTTCTGCCAAAGAGAAACTAAGAACATATGAGTGAGCCCCTGGTTTTCCCAGCTGTGCGTGTCCCTGCCATTTCTTTCCTGCCCACCCATAGTACTGCTTTATAAGCTGCACAACTGAGGGGCAGTGAGTGGCTGGGAGGACAGCTATGAGTGAAACACACTGAAGAAATGCAGATCCTAGTAACCGCTTTACAGACGCCATCAGGAAGGCCACCCATGAGCCTCTGGAGCTGCTTCACCTGCAGATCATCCCAGATAGCCCATGGGTTCCTCCAACACTCCACATACCTCACTCCCACCACCTCTCCCACACACACCCCAAGCTAGCTCCCTATGTGCACCCCTAAGAGCAATGAAAGTGAGCCTTTGCAGACAGCTAGCGAACGTACGCAGAAAGAGGCTCAACTCTGTAGGTTTGGGGAAAAGTACACAAACCCAAGCAATCAGCACCACCCTAGAGAAAGCAAATAAGACACAGTGAGCACCTGTCCTGGCTTACAGCATCCAGAGAAGGCATATAATCTTGAGAATTCCTCAAGAGGGCACAAGAAGTGTAGGGCAGGTATATCCACAAAAAAAGTCTGAGAAAGCCTTAGAATCCTTAATAAAGAAGTATAAAAGAGTGAGATCAAAGTTAAGTTGCTATCATCTTAAAACAGACTGTTTTAGCTATAAGCTGTTGTGAACCCCATGGTAATCACAAAGTAAAATCCTACAGCAGATACACAGGGGATAAAGAGAAGCGAATCAAAGCATACCATTACAGAAAGTCATTAAGTTACAAGAGGGAGCAAGGGAGGGAGAAAGAAAGAGGGGAACTACTTAAAGTCAAAAAACAGTAAAATGTCATTAGTAAGTTCTTAAATATCAAGAATTTCTTCAAATGTAAATAGATTAAATTGTCCAATCAAAAGGTACAGAATGGCTACATGGATTTAAAAAATAAAACACAACTATATGCTGCCTACAATAGACTCATTTTGGCAGGATACACATAGTTTCCACATGGGAGAATGGAAAATAGTATCTAATGCAAACAGAAACCAAAGAGGACAGGGGTAGCTGATCTTATATCAGACGAAATAGATTTTAAGGCAAAAACTGTAACAAGAAACTAAAATGTCATTATGTAATGATAAAGGGCCAACTTATCAAGAGAATATAACAATTCTAAATAAATATGCACCCAATATCAGAACACCTACATACACTAAATACAATAATCAAATACTAACAAATCTAAAGGGAGAAATAGACAATAATACAATAATAATAGGGGACTTCAGTACTCCACTTCCAACAGATTATCCATACAGAAAATTAATAAGGAAACATTGGACTTTACACTTTAGACCTAATAAACCTAGCAGATATATACAGAATATTTCATCCAACAATGGCAGAATGTTTATTCTTCTCAAGCACACAAGGATCATTCTCCAGAATATATCATATGTTAGACCACAAAACAAGATTTAGCAAATTTAAGAAGACTGAAATCATACTAAGTATCTTTTCTGACTATAGCAATATGAAAATAGAAATCAATAATAGAAGGAAAATAGGAAAGTTTCTCAAATATGTGGTGATTAAGCAATATGCTATTGATTAGTCAGTATATCAAAGCACTCAAAAGAGAAATCAAAATTATCTGAAAATAAATGAAAATAGCATACAAACACTTATGGGATGCAGGGGGAAAAAGCAGTTCTAAGAGGGAAGTTTATAGTGATAAATATCCACATTAAGTAAAAAGAAAGATGACAAATAAATTACTTAACTTTATCCTCAACAAACCAGAAAAACATTGTCCAAAGTTAAGAGAAAGAAAGAAATAACAAAATTAGAGCAGAAATAAATGAAATAGAGACCAAAAAAATAGCATAAAAGATCAAAAAACTAAAACTGATAAGGTAAATAAAATTGGCAAGTTAAGGTAAATAAAATTTCAAAAGGTAAATAAAATTGACAAACATTTAGCTAGACTAATGAAAAAAAGATTAAAAAAAATTTTTCTCTAGGATCAAAAATAAGACAGAGATGTCTATTCTTATCCCTTTTATTTAACACAGTATTGGAAGTCCTGACCAGAGCAGTTAGGCAAGAAAAATAAAAGTTATCGAAATCAGCAAATAAAAAAAATTCAAATTGTCTCTGTTTCAAGATGACATGATGTTATATACAGAAAACCCTAAAAATTTAGCAAAAAACTGCTAAAATTAAAGAGCAAATTCAAGAAGTTTGTAGAATAAAAATAAACATACAAATACCTGTTGCACTTCTATATGCCAACAACAACAACAAAAATACTCAAAAAAGAAAACCATGTCATTTACAGTAGCATTAAAACAATTTTTAAAAGCCTTTGGAATACATTTAATCAAGAGGGTGAAAAATCTGTACACTGAAACATGAAGACACAGATGAAAGAAATTGAAGACACAAATCAAAATTTCATCTTGTGAGCAGAAAGAATTAATATTGCTAATGTCCATACTGCTCAAAGCCCTCTATAGATTAAATACTATCTCTATAAAAATTCTAATGTCATTTTTCATGGAACTAGAACAAACAATTCTAAAATCTGTATGAAAGCACAAAAGACCCATTATAGCCAACACATTCTGAAAAAGGAAAATAAAGCTATGGGCATCACACTTCCTGGTTTCAAACTATATTACAAAGTTACAATAACCCAAACTGTGTGGTTCTATCATAAAGACAAACTCATTGATAAATGGAGCAGAATTGAGAAGCCAGAAATAAACCTATGCATTTACAATCAACTAATACTTTATAAAGGAATCAAGAATGCTCAATAGAGAAAGGGTAACTCTTCAATAAATGATGCTAGAAAAACTGGATATTCACATGCAAAAGGATGAAACTGGACTCTTAACACTGCTCACAAAAATTAAATGGATTAAAGGCTCAAATGTAAGACTTGAAACTCTAAAACTCTTAGAAGAAAACATAGGGGAAAATCTCCTTGACATTGGTCTTGCCAACAATTTTTTGGATATGACACCAAAAGCACAAGCATGTGTACTAAGTCACTTCAGTCATGTCTGACTCTTTGTGACCCTATGGACTGCAGCCCAACAGGCTCCTCTGTCCCAGAGATTCTCCAGGCAAGAATACTGCAGTGTGTAGCCATGCCCTTCTCCAGATGATCTTCCCAACCCAGGGATCAGACCTGCTTCTCCTGCACCTCCTGCACTGAAGGCAGCTTCTTTCACCACTGAGCCACCAAAGTGAAGTCGCTCAGTCATGTCTGACTCTTCGCGACCCCATGGACGGTAGCCTATCCGGCGCCATGGTCCATGGGATTTTCCAGGCAAGACTACTGGAGCTGGCTGCCATTTCCTTCTCCAGGGGATCTTCCCAACCCAGGGATTGAACCCAGGTCTCCTGCATTGCAGACAGACGCTTTACCGTCTGAGCCACTAGGGAAGCCCAAGCCACCAAAGAAGTCCCCAAAACATAAGCAACAACAGCAAAATTCAACAAGCTTGACTATATCAAACTAAAACACTTCTACACAGCAAAAGAAACAGTCAACAAGATGAAAGGACAACAAATGGATCCAGAGAAAATATTTGTAAATATGCCCTCTGGTAAGGGGTTAATATCCAACATATATAAGAAACACATATGACTCAATAGCAAAAAAAAAAAAAAAAATTAAAAACTGGGCAGGAGAACTAAATATACATTTGTTCAAAGAAGATATACAAATGATCAACAGGTACATGAAAAGGGGCTCAGCCCCACAAATCATCAGAGAAACGCAAGTCAAAAACACCATGAGATATCATTTTACACTTGTTAGGATGGCTATTTTCAAAAAGACAAGAGATAACATGTTGACAAAGATGTGGCAAAATGGGAACCCTCGTGTCTTGGTGGGGATGTAAATTGGCACAGCCACCGTAGATAGTAGTATGAAGAAATAGAATTAGGATAGAAATAGAATTACCATATGATCCAGCAATCCTACTTCTGGGTATATGTCCAAAGAATGAAAACAATAACTTGAAAAAATTATCTGCACACCCCTACTCATTGTAGCATTATTCACAATAGCTAGAACATAGAAACAACCTAAGTGTCAGTCCTGAATATTCATTGGAAGGACTGATGCTGAAGCTGAAACTCCAGTACTTTGGCCACCTGATGTGAAGAACTGACTCATTTGAAAAGACCCTGATGCTGGGAAAGATTGAAGACGGGAGGAGAAGGGGATGACAGAGGATGAGATGGTTGGATGGCATCACCAACTCAATGGACATGTGTTTGAGTAGGCTTTGGGAGTTGGTGATGGACAGGGAAGCCTGGCGTGCTTCAGTCCATGGGGTTACTAAGAGTCAGACATGACTGAAGTGACTGAATTGACTGACTGACTGAAGTGTCTGTCAACAGATAAATGGATTAGAAAATGTGAGATTTATATGAATATTATTCAGCCACAAAAAGAAGGAAATCTAGCCATTTTTGACAATATGAATTGATCTTGAGAGCATTATGCTGAGTGGGATTAAGACAGAGACAGGCAAGTACTGTGTGATATCCCTTATATGTGGCATCTGAAAAGTCAGCTCACAAAGAGAATAGAATAATGATTTCCAGAAGCTGGGGGTGGGGAAATGATGAACATTAGTCAGAGAGTGCAAACTTCCAGTTAGAAGATGAATAAATTCTGGAAATCTAATTTACAACATGGTGACTAAAGTTAGTAATATTGTATTATGTACTTAAAAGTTGATAAGTGAGAATATCTTTAATGTTTTTACTACATTACACACTCAAAAATGTAATTTTAGGAGGTTATGGATGTGTTAACCAAGATTATTATGGCAATCACAGTATTTACATATATCAAATCATCACATTGTATACCTTAAACTTATATAGTATTATATATTAATTACATCTCAATAAAGTTGGGGGGGAAGAAATGCAAATATAGTTTCTTTTCATCAAAAGAAACATATTAGGATTTTTAAAGTAATAGTCACTACCAGGTAAAGGGCACACTAGAATTCTGTACAATCTTTGCAATTTCCTATGAATCTAATTCAAAATAAAAAGTTTAAAAAATAATAAGCAAGAGAAAGCAGTATGCAAAATATTAATTCTTACTGAATTTAATAATGGTTATTAAATATAGGTAAAATGGGTAATATATATATATATAATTTAAATATTAAATATAGATATAGGTGTTCATTGTGTTATTCTTTTTACTCATCTATATATTTGGAAATTTTCATAATAAAATTTTGAAAATAAAAAGAAAGTTTTTATTTAAAAGAAGTAAAAAATTATTACTCAACCCTGGAATTCATTCATTTTAATTGTGTTTACATATCTATTCTGTTATAAACTGATTTGCATCCATTTAGCTCCTGCATATATACCATGTTTGTCTAAATGGATGTTGATGGACAATTAATACTCAGGAAAAAATTTAAAGAAAAATTATGAGAGAAAAAAATGCACATAAGTCAATTTAAGTCTTCAAAATTCACTTTAAAATGTCTTTCTTAGGGCTATTTTATGAAATGAGTTTCCTACTTATTCCCTTTCTATGTGTAATTTTCAGTACTTGATCCCATTTTTTTTTTTTTTTTTTTTTTTTTTTACCATTTTCAAGGCTTCAGAACACTAAATCCAAGTGGATTTAGTTTGGCTTTAGTTAGAAATTTCAGGCTAAAGTTTGCATCCTGCTAAGCTTTATTTTTTTTTCTTTCATCTCTTCTCTCCTCCCTCTCCTTATAAGAATTAACATTTTACTCTAACCGCTAATCTCTAACAACTAGAAAAAGACTTGACTTTCATTTCTGTCTTAAAATGATACTTTGAAGGTAATGACAAGCAACTCGGGATTAGTTCATTACAGAAAAAGAACATATATGAATGTTAAATTACTCAGCAAAGTATACCAAGATGATATCAATATACTTAGAGGGGCCTGATACAGAGGCTATCTAAAACTTCCAAAAGATGCTAAAGTCCTTTAAAAACCTAAAGCATCCAAACTATGTGCAACAATCTCACTTGCCACACAGAAGACTGATAAAGAAGACTTTGAGATCGAAAATCAATAAACAAAGATAAAAAGTACACTCAGAAGAGTCTGGAAATAATCAGTTTTCCTGTATCTTCATAAATAAACCTTGTCTGAAAAAACCCAGATTAATTTCAACTCCCACTAGTTGAATCACTTCTCAAATTCTCTCAACATCTATGAAAAAATCATTCAATCCATAACACAAAAGACCTACTTGACTTTTAACAAACAACACTTCCCATATGCAAATAATATTTTTAAAAACATCACTATAAAAGGGTAACACGTGTCAAGGAAAATGAAAACATTTAATTAAAATATAGAGAAAGTGCAACAGGGTAGTCCCAGGAACGCAAAATACTTCTGTTTATTTTCTATGGGTCCCTGTTAGGTTTGCCTTGCTGTTTCCAGTAGTTTGAACAACTAAGGGTTCAATAATATATTAATGATTTCTCTTCTGGTCTGAGTTAAAATTCCTGCATGCCCTGCGATTTAGCATTTTATCTATAGAGTTGTTGTCAGTCTCTCCCCTTGAAAGCAAGAATAATAATTTTTAAGGGCTTTAGGATAGGAAAAAATAGGTGCAGATATCAGAGCATGTATTGCTGAATAGGAAATTATGCAATTGATTTTTTTTAAAAAGCCATGTTTAAAGAGAAACTTTTTAAAAGCTGTTCTAATACAGCAAAACCTGTACCAAAGCAAGCTGAGTGACCTGGATTTCCTTTTCTTTTCCACATATAATTTGTCAATAAAAAAAATTCCACAATTTTTTTTTTTATTCCATTGTTATAAAGAAATGAAGACAAATTCTCAGAGCATAAAACCAACACACTGATGAAAAATAACCTCTCAGGAAGAGAAAATTAACAGAGTCTGTGCCCGAGCCCTGATTTATATCAATGTCGTATTATTAGTGTTTCCCTTTATGAGAGGGAGGGAAGGAGGGAGGGAGGAAATAAGGAACTAGAAAGAAAGAAGTGACACACTGTTATGACTGTAACCCAGAGTTTCATACATATATTTAATGTTCAGAAAAATATGGATTCCCAATTTTACAGCTATCTCTATCTTCATTGATCAATGAAGGAGGAAAAAGACAGACAATCTCCACCTTGAAAGCAGGACTCCATCTTGGGCCGGACTGTGGACTTTGAGCTCTATGCCCAGTATCTATGGAAATGACATACCAACTGGAAAACGAGGCCCCTGGAAGGAAGAGTCCCAGGGCTCATACCTAGACTCTCCGTCGCCTAAAAGAATACCCTTATTAACTGTGTAACCAAATAGAATCAAACATTCTATTATGCTTATTGGGCTATGATCACAGGCCTGTTGATAATTGTCCACTGTTAACTACCTAGGCTTAAGGCATATGAATCACGGGTTCACTTTGATTATATCTTTCTTTTCTTTTGTTCAGACTAGTTTCAGGGAATTTGGGGGGGTGGGTTTTGGCGTGTACACTTAGGGTATATAAGTTTTTCACAAAAACCGGTCAGGGTCCCTGGCTAAGAGGAGACTCTGCTTTGGGCCCACCGGTGTAATAAACTGCACTCCACTCTCTGCATTGTCCTTCTGAGTGAGTTTGTTTTCCTGGAACGCGTGGCTACAACATCAACCAGCTAGGACTCAGTATTTTTAGCTGATCTTTTCCTGTCCTGGGTAGGACTGAAAATTACTTACAAAGCTATGTAAAATGCAGATCTCAAAACCCATTCCAAGATTAATGAATCTCCAAAGATAAGAAACAAGAATTTATATATATTTGTGTGTGTGCATATATATATATATGTTTTATTTTTTGTTTACTTTAACTTTTTAACTGAACTGTAGTTGATTTATAATGTTTCAGGTGTACAACAAAGTGATTCAGAAATATATAATTCTTTTTCAGATTCCTTTCCTTTCTAAGTTATTACAAGATACTGAATATAGTTCCCTGTGCTACATGGTATGTCCTTGTTCATCTATTTTACTTATAGTAATGTATATCTGTTAATCCCAAATTCCTAATTTATCACTCCCCAACCTCTTTCCTTTGATAACCACAAGTTTGTTTTACATGTCTATTGCATATATTTTTAAAAAGAAAAGGTAAATCACAAGGGATTCAGATTACATCTTGGTTAAAAACCTAGTGCTACTAAAAATCCAGAGAACCAAATGAAAAGATAAAAGAATCCAGCAAGATAAGTGAATATAAAATTAATGTATAGAAATTTTTAAAACTTCATGCATCTTTAAGATATATTGTCACAAGTAAAATAAGCAAATAAAATAACAACAAAAATATAAAACATCTAGGAATATAATTAAATAGAAACCTTCAAGATTTCTCTGGAAGAAACTTTAAAATTCTCCTGCAGGACACAAAATAAGACAGAAACAAATAGAAAGTCCATGTCCTCTGGAAGGAAGATTCTACACCATGGAAACACCCAGCAAGATAAACAAGCTGATTCTAAAGTTCATATGGAAAAGTAGCAAAGAGAAATCACTAGGGAAACTCAAGAGTATTAAGTGATTATCAGCTTTTCAGAAGTAAAAGCATATTAAAAAACTATAATAATTAAGCCAGTACATGAATGTCATAAAGCTATAATTAAAAGCATATAATTTGCTATAATAATAGAAAACTAAGAGTGGGAAAAGGAAATCCAGTAATAGGTGAAACACACAAAGAGACATTGTATATTAAATACAATAAAAGCAACATTTCAAATCAATGAAGAAAAAGCAGTTTATTCATAAATGCTGTCATCAACAATAAAAAGTATAAATTTACTAGATGAAAATATGGAAGGAGCATATAAAATAAACTTGGAGTGAAAATTTTGTAAATGTAACACAAAACTGAGAAGCCAAATAAAAGATTGATAACTTCAACTACCAAAAATTTTATCAAGGTCAAAAAGAAAATGTATAGAAGGCAAAATAAAATTAGGAAAATTATCTATAATTCATATCACAATGTGAAGTCCTCAAATAACTCTTAACCACATGCAGCTACAGATCTTTTCCTCTTGTCAGATTGGCAAATATCATAAACTGTTGTTTAAAAAAAAATGTCTGGCCAAAGTGTGGTAAAAACAGACATTTCCATATATTACCAGAGGGAGTATAAATTTAAGCAGTCATTGAGAAGGGTGATTTAACAATGGCAATTCAAATAAAAAATGTGCGTATCCTTTGACCCAGAAAAACTACTTCTATAAATATAATGTGATTTATATTTGGAACTTATATATGCACAAGTTATCCATTTTAGCATTTCTTATAAGATCAGAAGGTTGAAAACAAACTAAATCTCTATTACTGAGGATCCAGCTAAATAAATTGTAGGGACACTTTTATGCAATGAAATAGCCAGTATTTAAAAGAATACGGTGTATCTATGTCAACTGTTATGGTGGAAAATCAAGGTGCCAAGAACTGTATTTATTCTGTTATTTCCATGCAGCATATATATTTTTTTGTGAAATAGAATATCTCCAAAGTATACACAAAATTGGTACTAGTGTTTTCTTCTTGGGAGGAAGGTTAAGTGACTTCAGAAAAAGAATGGGAGGAAATTTTACTGTTCATTGTATATGGTTTTGAATATTTTTATAATATTTATTCATTGAAAAAAATGAATCAGAACGCGTTAACCAGCTTGTTTTTCAGACACAGCCTCTTTAAACAGAAGAGACAACACTCAAGGCAGAGCTGTCCAGGAAATGCCAAATTGGTCTGTTGAAACGGCGATCTCGAGTTACACATTCTCAGCTACTGTGCCTGCCTGGCTCCATTCCCGGCTGGCCTTCTTTCAGCTCTCCTGGCTGAAATGACTGCCCTTGCTCCTGCTTCTGGATTGCTTTAAGCTGGCTTGTCTGAGGTCTGTAAGTCAGCTTGTTTACTCCCTCCAGCGACAGCTTGATTCTCATCTGCATTCTTGAAACACACAAGCAGTGCTTTATCCCATCGTCTACCTTGGATTACTCATCACAGTCCCTTTGACCTGGCCCCAGCTCAGTTTCCCACCTTCCATTCTTATGTCTACAGAATAGCTGGGCATTTGAGCAGGCAGTCCCCTTCTCACTCCAATTGCCAGTTTAGTTACTAGCCTTCCCTCAGCCTCCTCTTCCCTAGGGATAGATGTCTTCTTTGTTCAGAGGAGAAGAATTTCATGCAGGGCAGTGACACGTGTGCTGGTATGTACAGTATGGACAGTGAATCACAAAGATCAGGTGTGGGAGCTACAAGAGGAGGTGGTAAAGTCCGTTAGAATTCTTCTTCTATGATCCAGAGAACAGCAAACAAGAACTCGGCCAGAGAGTTGAAGGAGAAAATGAAGAGTGAGTGAATTTCTAAATTTTTTAGACTGAGAGAAGTTACTGATATCTAGAATACCAGGGGCAACTATCGAGGAGAACTATGATCCTTGGCTTCCGGCTTGATAACAACAAGGAAGTTGGTGCTTTCCTGATGTGGGAAAAAGCAAGGCACCAAAGGTCAGAGGGACACCCAGAGTTTGAGATGCTTCGATAAAACCTGGCAGGGACGTAGGGTAGGTGTTTGGGTATAATAGCCAGTAGTTATTGATGACTTAACTGCACTCTAGATCTAAGTGGGTTTATATATATATAAGAGGTTTATATATCGTTATGGACTGTCCATTTGTTTATGTCACCCCCAAAATTCATATGCTGAAGTCCTAACCCCGCATATAATGGTGAGCCCTCAGTCATGTCTGACTCTCTACAATGCCATGGGCTGTAGCCTGCAGGCTCATCTGTCCATGGAACTTAACAGGCAAGAATACTGGAGTGGGTAGCCATTTCCTACTCCAGGGATTGAACCTGTATCTCCTGCGTCGGCAGGCAGATTCTTTACCATTGTGCCACTTGAGAAGCCCAGATATAATGGTATAAAGAGGTAAAACCCTTGTGAGGTAATTAGACCATGAGGGTGAAGTTCTCATTAATGAGGTTAGTGCCCTTATAAGAGACACACGAGCTTGCCTTCCCTTTCTGTTCTGGAAGATACAGAAGACAGCCATCTGCAAGCCAGGAAGGCGTCCCTCATCAGGCAGTGGATTTGCTGGTATCTTAATCTTGGAATTTCCAACCTCCATAAAGCATACCTTTCACCAGTACTGTAAGAAAGAAGTGTTTGTCGCTTACTCATCCTGTGGTTTTGTATCATAGCAGCACAATCTAAGATGTAAGTAATTCAGGCTACATAACTCCTGGTGTTATATATTATTATTAAGCCAACTTTTCTGCCCTAACTCATCTAATCCTCAAAACAAATGTACAAGTTTTGTACTATTATTGAACACATGAAAAAACTAGAACATACAGAGGTCAAGAAATTTGTCCAAGTTCATCACGTAGCTGAAGAGGGGCAGAGCCAGGGTTTAAATTTGGGTGGTTCCTAAATTGAGCTCAGAGAAGAGGTCCCATACAGAGAAATCCATAGTGGAGTCAGTCAATAAATGGTATTTATAACTATGAAAATGGATTGACACAGTTTAAGAAGAGCATGTTGTTAAAGAAGAATGCAAGCCCTGTGGAAAGCTAATGATTTAAGGGTAATTTGAGAAGGAATATTTAGAAAAGGTGAAGGAAAAAAGACCAAAAATGTAGGAAGAAAACTCAGGGATCTGATGCCCTGCCAATGTCATTGTGTGTTCACAATGGTCAGCTTTGTTTAAAGGAGAAAGACAAGGAACAGAGGAGAGTGGGGGGAAAAAGGAAAGGCAAAGGAAAGAAATGTATAAAAATATCAAATCAAACATGCATATAATACGTCAGAGGGCAAGGGGTAGAATCTTAAGTCTCAGGTAACAAGTCAGAGTCTCATTTCTAAGATGAAAAGCTGTATGTTTAACTTAGATTTAGTAATCATAGTTTCCAAAATATATAGTTGAATTTATGGGACAACTAAATTGAAGGGTATTCCAAAAACTCCAAAGCACAGTGTCCATAACCACATGAGGCATATGAGTATAGGCTCCCTCAAGGAAGAAGTTTCCCTTTACTTCCCAAACCTGGGACACAGTAGACATTCAAAAATGACTTGATAATATTGGACATAGCACAGAAAGATTCATTTATAAGATAAGTAATTTTGAGGAAAATAATGTTGCTTTACTAATTTCTTTTTATTTTCAATGTCACCAGATTTGCAAAGTTTGCAGTCTCAGTATTAGACTAGTTTCATAAAGTTTTCCTTACTTTGTTTTTTCCCAATCCCATACCAGTCAAATAAAATAAATCTTCAGTTCTGCTAACATAGCTTGAATTATGAATTTAGGTCTTATTTACAGAGCAGAGTTCAACTTTTGAAAGAGTTTTACTACCAAATCATAAAGTAACAAGTGTTCAGTAATGTTTGACATTTCGAAAGCTAGTACATAGAACTGTAAATTTCAGATTTATAAGGGGAATATGTAGATTTTTAATCACAGCAATTTCATTAACTTCAAGATGTATACTCAACCACACAGAAACATTTCTTTCTTACAGTTATTTGGGAACCAAAGAAATACATGTGCATCACCACAATCTTCTTTAAATGGAAATTTCAAGTCTCTCAGAGACAAAATGCCATCTCTTATGTTTTTAAGTATAGAAACATTTCACTGATTTTCCAGAAAACGTTTTCATTAGAGTCAGGGAGATCTTGGATTTTTAACCTGTCTTCTTTCAAAAGGAGATGGAAAAAATGTTTAATGTGTGACTACTAAGAATTTTGTGAAAGACTTTCACACTAATGTTTAAAGAATTCCCAAATGTCATTTATTTGATACATTTTTTTCTTTGACATGGGAAAAAAGGAAGTAGCAGATTCAAAAAAACTATTGAAAACAAATAGACTGACCCAAGCTTAGCTTGTCTCCATGTGGTCAGGTTGAGATGAAAGCCCCAACAGAGTCCGCGAGAATCCTATGTCTGCATGGGTTCTCAGTACAATACATGTGCCCAAGAGAAGAAAAAGAAAACTGAGGAAGAAGTAGAAAAAAATGTGTAATGGGTAATTTTTTTTCTTCTGATGAAGACAGCAAATAAAGGTGTTGTCCTTCACTCCTCCTCTTGAGGCCAGCTGAATGGATCAAAACAGCAAAAAAAAAAAAAAAAAAAAAAAAACAGGGAAGGAAATATCATCTTCAACAGGTCAGGGAAATGGCCATGTTTTCAATGCATGGGTCAGGACACATGTGCTAAACTGTGAAGGATAATAAAAGAAAATGCGTGCTCCGTCAGGCTTGGGGGAGGATAGAGTTCCCTCTCAAAGTGGATGTCAGGACCCAGCTTATCCGATAATTTCCAGAATTCATAGGAAAATGAGTGATAAAGGCACGATCAGGTCACAGGGACCGAAAGAGTCACAGGTCGATACCACAGAACACGGAGCAGAGACGAAGGAGAAACCAAGCTGACATAACCATTTTTGTTCTTTCTAGATGGGCCTCCCAGCTGGGGAAGACGGGCAGAGGGAAAGCAGGGCAGCATGGAATGAGGCACGAAGACACACGCAGAGGGCAGTAGTGGTGAGGAACCCGCCTGCCAACGCAGACAGACACAAGACACACAGGTTCAGTCCCTGTTGTGAGCAGATCCCCTGGGAAAGGGCACAGAAACCCATTCTAGTATTCTTGCCCGGAGGATCCCATGAAGAGAGGAGCCTGGCAGGCTACGGCCCATCAGGTCGCACAGAGTCAGACACAACTGAAGCGACTTAGCAGGCGTGCATGCAAGAGGACAAAGAGCGTGCAACTTTGTTGTGAGAATGCCATACTCTCAAATGGAGAACAGCAGAAAGGAAGTAAAATGTTTGAAGAAAGGGTGCTTGCTGCCACACATCTAACTGGTAACGAAGACCCAGTTTTTGTACGTTTTAACAAAAGCTTAAACAGATTTAGTTTTATTTGCGTTTTTATTTTATATTGGAGTAGAGTCAGTTAATGATGTTGTGATAGTTTCGGGAGGACAGCAAAGGGGATCAGCCATCCATATACATGTATCCATTTTCCCCTAAACTCCCCTCCCATCCAGCCACATAATGTTGAACAGAGTTCCCTGTGCCAAACAGTAGGATCTTGTTGATTATCCATTTCATTAACAAATACAGCAGCAGGTACCTGTGGATCCCAAACTCCCTAACTATCCCTTCCTCCCATCCTTCCCCTCAGCAACAGTAAGTTTATTCTCTAAGTCTGTGACTCTGTTTCTACTTTGTAAATAAATTCATTTGTATTATTTCTTTTTAGATTCCACATATAAGGGATGTCATATGATATTTCTCTTTGGCTTACTTCACTCACCATGACAATCTCTAGGTCCATTGATGTTGCTACAAATGGCATTGTTTCATTCCTGTTAATGGCTGAGTAATATTCCATTGTATATATGTACACATCTTCTTTATCCATTCCTCTGTCTGATATCTATGTGGCCTCCATGTCTTGGCTCTTGTAAACAGAGATGCAATGAACAACGGAGTGCCTGTGTCCTTCTGGACTACCTTTTTCTCTGGATAAATGGCCAGAACTGGGATTGCTGGATCATATGGTTCAGTCAGTTCAGTTCACCCAGTCTTGTCCGACTCTTTGTGACCCCATGGACCACAGCACACCAGGCTTCCTGTCCATCACCAACTCCCAGAGCTTGCTCAGACTCATGTCCTTCAAGTCGGTGATGCCATCCATCCATCTCATCCTGTCTTCCCTCCTCCTGTCCTCAATCTTTCCCAGCATTAGGGTCTTTTCCAATGAGTCAGTTCTTTGCATCAGGTGGCCAAAGTATTGGAGTTTAAGCTTCAGCATCAGTCCTTCCAATGAATACTCAGGACTGATCTCCCTTAGGATTTCCCCTAGGAGCATATGGTGACTCTGCTTTAAGGGGCCTCTGCACTGCTCTCCATAGTGGCTGCGCCAATTTACAATCCCACCAACAGTGTAGGAGGGTTCCCTTTTCTCTGCACCCTCCCCAGCACTGTTTGTGGACTGTTTCATGAGAGTCATTTTGACTGGTGTGAAGTGTTTGCAGATTTAAAATTGCCTACTCCACAGGAGAACAGGTTACTTGTGACAGGCACTTGGAAAGGGCTGCTTTTTAAGGTTATGAGAATATTTTTCTGATGTAAGTGAGTTTGGGATAACTGGGAGGGACAAGACATAAATACAGGGCCAGCACAGCTTGGTTTCCCCAGGACTATCCAGGTTCCAGCATGGACAGTCCTGCATTCTGAGAAACCTCTCAGTCCTGGGCAAATGAAGATGGTTGGTCAGCCAAGGGAGGAGCCACAATTCCGCCAAGATTCCTCAGCAAAAAGGATCCTAAAGGTAGTATTCTGAATTCAGCTTGGGAATTGCATTAGAAAAGTGTAATCAATCAGGAATGTGAGTGGGGAAGAGATGGGGCCCAGGTAAATGATGGAAAACATCAAGGCTACACAAGTCTGTCACAACATTGGGCCCTTCAATTTACCCAAAGGTAGGTGTTCGGATCCTGAGAAACCTCATGCTTGTAATAAAATGATTAGTTGGCTTCTAAGCAGTTTAAAATATCATCCTGTTGCTGGAAAGCAGTAAGAAAGACACAAGGAAGCAAAGAAGACTGAAGTTCAAATTCCAGGAAGGCTGCTGCCACATCCCTGCGTGGCGGCAGAGGGAATTTTGGCAGTGAGAGCAGTGAGTTTTATTAAAATGTCCAAAAATATTATGCCTTTTGTGACTAATTTTATTGTCCCATTAGCTGACTTCCTAGAACTCTCCTCTGGAGAAGTATTAGTCATCATTAAATAAATACAGCCCCGCTGCTCCTCCCCTGTAGCTCATGACACGGAGCAGCTCACGTGACTGACAATCCATGTCTGCACTTATGCACTAATAGGGGTTCAGTCAAAATTATAAATCACAGACTTGTGATGACACCAGTTGAGCCCAGATATGTAGTTTCTTCAAAACATGTCAATCCGAGGAGAAAGGATTGCTGGGTGGGTCACAGTGATGGTGAGAAGTGTTTCACAAGTTACTGGGAATGAGATTAAAATGATTGACTACAGGGCCCCAGCTGGGGAGGAAAGGACATGAGGGAACTGAGTAAATGAAATGCAGGTAGCAAGACCACCATGCAATGGAAGAGCAAATGGGCTAAATGGAGTTTTGACCAAAGGATGGAATGTGAAAATACAAGGTTCCAGAGATAAAAAGCCATTAAAATTGATGAAAGCTCCAGAGTACTGGCATGAAAGTGCCTTGCTAAAATTGAAGAAAAATGTCCTTGAAGTATGATTGAAGGAATTCCTAAGGGATTGGATGCGTCCTTGTGGGTGCTGAATTTTTCCAGATTTATGTCAAAAGGCACATTGAGCCATGAGCTCCATGGATCAAGGCAATTCTATCTCTGTCACTAATTCTCAATGTGGTTGACAGTGAAATTCTCATTAGAGCAACTCTTGATTAGTTCTAGTGCCCAGTCCTGTCTGACGCTTTGCATCCCCATGGACTCTAGTTCATGACCCCATGGACTGTAGCCTGCCACACTCCTCGGTCCATGGGATTTTTCCAGGAAAGAATACCAGAGTGGGTTGCCATTTCCTCCTCCAGGGGATCTTCCTGACCCAGTGATCGAACTTGTATCTCTTGCGGCTCCTGCTTTGGTGGGTTCTTTACAACTGTTCTATCTGGGAAGCCCTCCTTAATTTTGTGTTAGGGGAAAAGAAAAAGATGATACATACTAGAAACCTAAACTTCAGGGGCTAATTTAGCCTACCTATTACTATACACAGTGCTCAGAAAACTGCATTAAATATCCAATGCTGAAATAATTACACTCGATGTGCAAGATTTCCTGACTTTGGAATGGTTGAACAGTGGCCTCAATGATAGGACAGCCAAAGAATTACTTAACTGCTTAAATATCAACAAACCTGATCTTAAAGTGAAGCCAGTCACTTCAACCACAGGATAAAAGAAAGTTTATGGAAAAAATGACTAAATGATCACCATATGAACAGCTTGGATGCAAAAGGCAGAGTATCATCTTGTGTGTGTATGTGTGTGTGTGTGCACGCAAATGTGGTTGTTATTCTGAAGCTGTCAACATCAGTTAGCAGAGGGAAGAGAGGCATATTCACTTTATTTAGACTTGGATCTTTCAACTTCTCTGCCGAGTCATGCCTGGATGTACATGAGGCTGATCATCCTCAGGTCTTATACCTCTTAGCTCATTTCATGCAGTTTCTTCAGATCCTTCATTATGCCCTCAGTGTAAACATTAACAAGACTTGCTTACATTAAAACAGGACTTTTCCCAGAAACTGAGAATCACTATAATTTCTTCAAGAGCATTGTCTTACCAAAGAATAACACATATGTACTGTGTGCCAACCTCTAAGTATTTCGTATTGATAAATTTATCTAATTCTCACAGTGATCTTATGAAGTAGATACAATCATTACCCTCATTATATCAATATGGAAACCAGGCATAGACAGAGAAGTAAACTGCCGAAGCTGAAGCCTTGATCTGAACCGGGCAGTCTGGCTCCAGGGTACGTGTTCTTAACCACTAAACCAGTGGTCTTCACAGGATGGTCCCCAGACCAGCAACAGCAGCCTTCTCTGGGAACTTGTTAGAAATTTAAATTCCTGGACATCACATCATATCTACTGAAACTGTGGAGGTGGGGCCTAGGAATATGTGTTTTAACAAGGTCTTTAGGAGACCCTTTACCAAGGATCGGCTTTACCAAGCATTTTCCAAGCAGGCTCAGTTTGAGAAACACAGCAACACGCCACCATGCTCAAAAGCAACAATGCGGTAACAGATACACATAGACTTTGGAAAGGCTATGCTGACAAATTTCTACCCGTACCTGGGACTTGGGATAACTGCCGTTTCAAAATTTTTGTATTAAATTTTTAGCCTCAGGTCCTGAATTCTACTGAAAGGAATTCACTTAAAACCCCACAACAGGGTAATGTTCTTGGCATAAGCTGTCAGTATGTGGCTTGGAGTAGAAAAATACAATTATTTCTTGTCCAGCATGGTTTCCACATCTGCCCACTTGAAATTTCAGTTGGAATGGTTTTGGCCAACAAGAAGTGTGTTTTGAATCACAGAGTCTGGTCCAGGTAAAAAGCCACCCAACTTTTTCAGAGTGGCAACTATGAAATCCATCTGCCAGAACATCTGCCTTGTAATCCCAGGCAACACCCGGCCAGATCTATCGTTATGAAAAAGTGACGCTGGGTCATTTTCAGGGTTTCAACCATGTGTTCCCAAATCATATGAAGAGATAAAATGTCATTGCCTTTGGCCAAGATCCTATATATTTTTAAACTATTCTTTCTGCTCAAATAATATATCTGCATAAAAAGTCTGAGAAGTAAACCAGCAGTTAACAGTGTCTGCTTCTAGCAAGTGGAATTATGGGAGTATTTTTCTTCTTACATTTTTGTATCTCCAGACTCAAATACCTAATTGTCCACTCAACATCTATTTATATGTCTGATAAGCAACTCAAATGTTAATGTAAAAATACAACCACTTAATTTCTAGACCCCCTCAACAGTCATTTAGGCCCCTTTCTTTCTCATCTTACCAATAGGCAAATGCTTGGACCAAAATCTTATCTTCATTTTTATTCCCTTTCTCTTATAAGTTATATCCAATCTGTCTGAAATCCTACTCAACCAAATATATCCAGAATAGGACAACTTTTCATCAACATCACAAAACCACCCTGTTCCAACCTACCACCCCTTCTCACCTAGATTACCACCCCGTTCCAACCTACTGCCTCTTCTCACCTGGATTACTGTGGCTGTCTCCTTGAAGGTCTCCGTTTTCACCCTGGCCCTATAAGCATACAGTCTATGGGGTAGTCAGAGTGACCATTTTAAAACATGAGTCACGTCATGTCATTCTATTGATCAAAACTTTCCAATGGCCGCCAAAAACTGTGAAGAATTTAAGATCTTATTTTTCTTACTTACAAGCTGATAAATTAGCCTATTACTATTTTATGGATGTTAACAGAAAACACAAGGCTCCTGGGTCCAAAAGGATTTTATTACTCACAGACTGGCAAGCAGCATAAGTAACAGCATATTTGCAACAGTTCCTCATATGCTCCAAGTTCCAAGAGGGCAGGCAATACAATGGGTCTAAATGATTATGTGCATAGATAATGGATCTCTTTGTAGAAGAGGAACATTGAGGTCAAAAAGTCCATCATTTTGTAGGAAGTACTGAGCAAGACTGATCTTTGTTCTGGTGGAAGATGTCACATCATTCCTCAAGGTTGCTAATTACAAACACAACCCTGAGAGACGGCTTGCATAAAGAGTGGTCAGGACCGTGCATTCTTGGCATACTTGGCAAGACAAGTAGGAGTGCAAGAAATTCATGAAAGAATACTTTCTCCCAACAGTAGCTCCCCATGTTAATCAGAATAAGTTGTTAGTCAGTCACGTCCATCCCATGGACCATAGCCCACCAGGCTCCTCTCTTCATGAAATTCACCAGGCAAGAATACTGGAGCACGTTGCCATTTCCTTCCTCAGGGGATCTTCCTGACCCAGGGTTCAAACCCAGGTCTCCAGCACTGCAGGTGGGTTCTTTCTTTACCTGAGTCACCAGGAAAGCCCCAGAATAAAAGCCAACGCCTTTCTTAAGACCTACAAGGCCCTACACTATCTGCATTCCTCTATTTCCATGTCTTTCTTTCTTTGCAAATTATCTCTACCAATCATTCTACCTTAGTCATACTGGGCTCCATGCTATTCCTCACACACACCAGGTACAATCTTGCTCAGAACTCTTGGACTTACTGTTGGTCTGCCTGGAATGCTTTTTCTCCAAGATGTTTTCAGGAGCTTGCTCAAATGTTACCTTCTTAGTGAAGCCTTTCTTGACCATCATATTTATAACTGCTACTTCTGAACCTCTTGGCATTTCATGTCCCTCTATCCAGCATTTTTTACTTCATATGTATCACCATCTGACTTTACGATATGCTGTATATAATTTGTGTGTGTGTACATAAATGTATACACATAACTTGCTTATGTCTATTTTTTTATGTGTCTCTCCTCTAAGAGGTGGCTTTCCTGGTGGCTCAGATGGTAAAGAATCTTCCTGCAATGGGGGAGACCTGGATTTGATCCCTGGGTTGGTAAGATCCCCTGGAGAAGGGAATGGCAACTCACTCCAGTATTCTTGCCTGGAGAATTCCAAGAACAGAAGAGCCTGGCGAGCTACATCCATGAGGTGGCAGAGAGTCAGACATGGCTGAGCAACTAACACTTTCCTCTAAGAGGAGAAGGACTTTATTTGTTCTCTGTGGGATTTGTTCACAGTGGGATTGCCAGTGTCTAAAAGCAGCACTACAGCTCACAGTAGATGCTTAATAAGTATCTGTTGAATAAATTAATGTTTTTGCATATTTTTCAGATTTTCTAAAATAATCATTTGTATACCCAGGAAAAACATTATTTTCTATATACAAGAATTTCCTAAATAACAGCCAGTTGTTTCTATACTCAAACAACTTAGTTTGACCCTAGCCATGCCCCTTGTCAAGGAAGAATTGCTAGTAATAGTCAATTTTACTAAACACTTTCCATATTTGGGCCACTTTATAAATTAGTTCATATAGTTTTCACATCTTTGTAAGGCATTATCCCCATTTTACCTATGATAAAACAGGCTCAGCTGAGTAACTTTTCTAAGATCACAGAGTTTGTAAGCAATGGAATTGGGACTATGAACCTGGGCAGATACAAGAAAGGAAGACCACTGCTTGAGTCTCTGTGATTTTTGAGGTAGGCTTGCCTCCATCAAAATGGACTTGACTTCCTCTCAAGTGTGTGGGACAAATTGGGTTCTGCACTGCTGTCTGGGCAAAACGCCCTGAGTCTGGGTGGAGAACCACATGGATCCTGAACCTATTTCTTCTCTTCCAAGTGCTCTCCAACTCTCTACCTTACATTGGGATCAACTAGATCTTGAGGATCTTCGAAACTGACACCTATGGGTAAAAAGAGACTGGCCCAAACGTGGGTTCCAGGACAGTGGCTGGACAAGTGAACCGCTCCTTCTGGCTTTCCTTGGCGCTCATGAGACTAGACCGCAAGAATGGCAGACTCGAGGGACTCTTACCCCACTCCCAGGCCACGTCCCGAGCTCAGGGCTACTAGGTCCACTGCTGACAATTGGTCTTGAGCCACATTTGAGTCCTTACATCATCGTTTGCCTGTTTGTTTCAACCATGGTTTCACTTAACTGCTTACAGCACCTGAGGATGGTGGGGGCAGTGGTCTTTTAGGTACCCACCCTGTGTGCCCACACCCCTTCCTCAGTATTTGCATCCCACACCCGGCGGTATCAAAAAAGTGCTAATGGAAGAAAATCAGCTGTCACATACAACTCTGCTAAAAGTAGCTGCATGCATTTGCTATGATGTTACAATACGAATCTATGCACATGTTGCCCTGCAGCCTGAATACCTCTTGTACTCTTGTTTAATTTCCATGTCCTCCTCATAATACCTTTTAGGAAAGCCTTCCCTGATTCCTCCTGCATTTCCCTCCAGAAGCCTAGGCCCCTTTGGAGTCACCCTTTATTTATACCTCTTTTGATAGTGACGATGACTCTGTATTTCTAATTATTATTTCATAAGACTGTCTTGCCCTCCAAACTATGAAGTTCTTCAAAGCTATCTTTATATCTCCAACAATTTATCACCATACTTGATCCATACTAAGTCCTGAATAAATATTTGTTGAGTTAATGAATGAAGAAGAAAACCAAGAAGTACAGACCCAAGTGATTTTGCAAAATTTTTAAATGAGTAACTTCAAATCATCTAAACACTACTTCAGGATGAAAAATGTTATTTGAATCTACCCCAAATTTTATTGATTTCTTTATGCAAAATATGTGCTATGTTCAAAGTCAAAGGGGCTTTAAGGGCTTTAAGTCAGATCCTCCATCAAAATCCTTTGGAAGTAACACTGACAAGGAGGAGATGGTAAATGCTATATTATAAATAAGGCTTAAAAATGTATGCCCGATGTCATTTAGCACTGGGTCTTTCAAGATCCAAAGGTAGCCATGTGTGGCATTTAAACTTAACATTTGCTCTTTCAACCTGTTCGGCTGGGCTATTTGTGAAATGTTCTCATTTATTTCTTCAAACAAAGGGAGTGGGAGTAAGATTCCTTTGTTAAGAGCATTTTTGTTAAACCCTAGAGGTGAGGTTGTCAGTGGAAATCTGATGAACGATGGTGGCACTGGAGGAACCACAGAGAGATGGAGAGGATAACTTGGTTCCCTGTGACGTTGCCTTACACTGACCTTCGTTCTCCTGAGCTGAGAGCTTCTGGCATAGCTTCTGGTCCTCCCTCCCCAAACAGCTCCTTCTTACTTGCTAGTCCAGTCCCTTCCTAAGCCTCACCGCAGCAGCTATTTTAACTGAGGGAGGAGAATTTTTCTTTTAGGCATCCTAAAAATGAAGATGCTCTTCTAAACAAAACTTCCTCCAAGAAACCATCAAGGAAAAAATACTAAATCAAAAGACACACCAAAAACTTAAAACAACTGGAATTTTTTCCACATTGAATTAACTGTTTCTCAATTATCTTCTAAATTACATATTTTCTTCAGAGAAGTTGAGATCATCATCTTCCAGGGTCAAGGCAAACTTTGGCAAGAATCCTGACACTGGGTCTAAAGAAATTCTCCTTCAGCTAACTCCTTCATGGCATCAGTTCAGTTCAGTTCAGTTGCTCAGTCGTGTCGAACTCTTTGTGACCCCATGAGCCGCAGCAAGCCAGGCCTCCCTGTCCATCACCAACTCCTGGAGTTTACCCAAATTCATGTCCAAGTCAGTGATGCCATCCAGCCATCCCATCCTCTGTTGTCCCCTTCTCCTCCTGCCCCCAATCCCTCCCAGCATCAGAGTCTTTTCCACTGAGTCAACTCTTCGCATCAGGTGGCCAAAGTATTGGAGTTTCAGCTTCAAAATCAGTCCTTCCAATGAATGCTCAGGACAGGTTTCCTTTAGGATGGACTGGTTGGATCTCCTTGCAGTCCAAGGGACTCTCAAGAGTCTTCTCCAACAACACAGTTCAAAAGCATTAATTTTTCGGTGCTCAGCTTTCTTCACAGTCCAACTCTCACATCCATACATGACCACTGGAAAAACTATAGCCTTGATTAGACGGACCTTTGTTGGCAAAGTAATGTCTCTGCTTTTTAATATGCTATCTAGGTTGGTCATAACTTTCCTTCCTTCCAAGGAGTAAGCATCTTTTAATTCATGGCTGCAATCACCATCTGCAGTGATTTTGGAGCCCAGAAAAATAAAGTCTGACACTGTTTCCCCATCTATTTGACATGAAGTGATGGGACCAGATGTCATGATCTTGGTTTTCTGAATGTTGAGCTTTAAGCCAACTTTTTCACTCTCCTCTTTCACTTTCATCAAGAGGCTCTTTAGTTCCTCTTCACTTTCTGCCATAATGGTGGTGTCATCTATATATCTGAGGTTATTGATATTTCTCCCGGCAATCTTGATTCCAGCTTGTGCTTCCTCCAGTCCAGTGTTTCTCATGATGTACCCTGCATAGAAGTTAAATAAGCAGGGTGACAATATACAGCCTTGACGTACTCCTTTTCCTATCTGGAACTAGTCTGCTATTCCATGTCCAGTTCTAACTGTTGCTTCCTGACCTGCATACAGGTTTCTCAAGAGCCAGGTCAGGTGGTCTGGTATTCCCACCTCTTTCAGAATTTTCCACAGTTTATTGTGATCCAAACAGTCAAAGGTTTGGCACAGTCTATAAAGCAGAAATAGATGTCATTCTGGAACTCTCTTGCTTTTTCGATGATCCAGCAGATGTTGGCAATTTGATCTCTGGTTCCTCTGCCTTTTCTAAAACCAACTTGAACATCTGGAAGTTCATGGTTCACATATTGCTGAAGCCTGGCTTGGAGAATTTTGAGGATTACTTTCCTAGCATGTGAGATGAGTGCAATTGTGTGATAGTTTGAGCATTCCTTGGGATTGCCTCTACATTCCACAATTAGATGTTTATTTATAGGCTTAAACTATTGCAGACTTTTTGTCTGTGTAAAAATCTGTAGTAGTGTTACAACTAACAGAGATACCTCAGAGTGAAGAGATTTGTTACATCTGTTTCTGAGACCAAAAGACAGGGGGCTGATAGCAGGGGGTTGAATAGAAGATGGGGGAGAAAAAGGAATATGACAGACTATCTGGACTGCTGGGAGTGAGGGAATCAGGAAAAATCCTCAGGCCAGTTTCTTTTAGCTCACAATTTCTCCCAGTCCATTCCTACCATTTGTGAAAATAAAGCACAGGTTTTCAACATATGTTCTTTGATTCCCTTTGCTAGAAATATTAATAGCCTCCCCCCAAAAATTTACAATGTTTTCATATTCTTTAAGGTGTTAATGCACTTTAAAGATAATTTTAACTGTAGCACATGAATCCCTGTTGAGACAGAGACCTAAAGTCATGATGATCATTCTCCAAAGATGCAGAATAAGATTGACTAACCAACAACAACAAAGATGGGAGAAAGAAAAACATACGTTGATCATTTCACAAGCTGTACACTGCTACATGTTTTCCCACAGAAATGAATTCTACTAATCATTATGTGTCCACAAGCAGAGAAGGGAGGCATGAGTCAGAGATTCATTTTTATCAAATTATTAATAGTTTGACCAAAAGCCCCAACAAGGTTCAATTATCTACACTTCCCTATTCCTAATATGAGAAATGCATTCAGCAAATTAAGGTCTTGAAAATGTATTTGCTGCCCCCCTAAAATCTTTCCATTCTTCCTCTCCTCTCTTCCAACCCTCTGATCCTGCCCTAAATTCTTTCCTTCTATTTATTACTAGGGCTAGTGCTTTAATGTTCTTTATTATCTGTGAATTATCTGACCAAAAAAACTGGATATGGTTAAAATTAAGTTGCTCTGAAACAGCTTTAAAATACTGACATAGAATTTAACTACCAACTCAATGGACATGGGTTTGGGTAGACTCCGGGAGCTGGTGATGGACAGGGAGGCCTGGTGTTGCATGGGGTTGCAAAGAGTCGGACACGACTGAGTGACTGAAATGAACTGAACTGAACTAAATAAATACTTGGGATATCTACCATCTTTAAGATATTACAACTGAAGATAATGGTCTAGTGGAGGAACTTATGGTCTAGTGAGGAATTTATAATCTAGAAGGAAATGAAAACCTAGAGAGAGGCGAAGACAAAGCAGTGTAACTTTGCAGTGGACAAGGAATACAGCTCAGTAGGAGCACCAAGGAGGGAGGTGCTGTTTCTGTCAAAAAGAAGGGAAGTCCTCCTAAAGCAGGGGGATGATGCTAATTGATCATCATCAATTATATGGTTACACACTGGTTTGAAAACTACTGCTTTGAATAATAATTTTAGAAAGTATTTATGACCTAGATTCTTCTCTATAAATAAGTTTTAATGAAACATTAAATGTCAGGGAGGGAGGTTATCTAAACTACTAAAGGAAGACTAATTTATTTTTGCTCTTAAATCAATAACAGCACTTTTCTGAAAGACTGCATCCAAGCTAAATCCCTGTAGAATGTGAACTAAAGAGTAATTCAAACCTTGTAGACTTATACAACATCAACATCTTTGAAAACTGTTTCAGTGTCAAAGTTAAGTGCCAAGGCTGAGAGGTAAACAGGTGTCCTTGCTTTGCCAATGGGGGGAACTGAGTTCAAATCCCAGCTCTGCCGCTTGTTAGTCCTGTGATCTTTGATTCAGGTACTCTAATGTTTCATCAAGAGTTTTAGTTCTTGTCTCCTAATAGAGAATTGTTATATAGATTTCACTATTGTACACACCTGGATGCTTTTTTCCTTCTTTCTTCCTTTTTTAAAACTTTTGCTTAATGTTTTAGTTTATTAAAAAAGTATAAAATACACTTTTATATAGTACAAAATATACTTCAAAAAAACTATTTTGGGGTATAGTTGATTAACAATGTTGTGATAGTTTCAGGGGTACAGCGAAGTGATTCAGTTAAACACACGCATGTATCTATTTTTCAAATTATTTGCCCATTTAAGTGTTACATAATACTGAGCAGAGTTCCCTGTACTATACAGTATGTCCTTGTTGGTTACTCATTTTAAATATAGTGATGTGTACATGTCAACGCCTAACTACCCCTCCCCCACCATTCTCCCTGGCAACCTCAAGTTCCTTGTCTAAGTCTGTGACTGTTTCTGTTTTGTAAGTTCATTTGTATCACTTCCTTTTAGATTTCACTTATAGCCAATATCATACAATACTTCTCGCTCTCTGACTTACATCACTCAGTTTGGCAATCTCTAGGTCCATCCATGTTGCAGTAAATGGCATCATTTCGTTCTTTTTAATGACTGGGTAATATTCCATTGTATATGTGTGCGACATCTTCTTTATCCATTCCTGTTGATGGACATGTAGGTTCTTCCATGTCTTGGCTATTGTAAGCAGTGCTGCGATGAACATTGTAGTGCATGTATCCTGGAAATGTGGATTTCAAGTTTCTCTCTGCTAGTGTTCTTGATTTGTACACCTGTTTGCCTCTTCAAGTGTTTTCATATTTATAATCACACTTATGACACCACAATGAATCTGAGCAATAATTATTATTACTCACCTAGCACTCAAATCCAACCACTCACAGCAATCCAATTACTCACAGTAATCCAATTACTCATAGCAAACTAAATCCAACCTAGGCTGCTTGTTTCTCTAGCACCAAACTCACTAGTAGAAGAGCCCCATCTTAACCTAGATTTCATAATTCCAATTGCTAGACACTCTTATCTTCAAGCTTGTGAGGTTTCCCTCCTCCTTACCTTTCCCAATGGCAACATCATCCACTTTGTTGTGGACATAATGCCAAGGGCTTTACATGCAGTCTCTTGAATAACTTGAACCTCACTGCAAGTTAGAAAGGAGGATACTTTGGAACGAAATCTACAAATTCCCTCTCCTCCCTACCCACCATTCCACTGGAAAGTCCTAAAGACCAGTGGTTGGCTTACTCTACTTTTGGTACCATTCTGAGTGCTGTAACATCTCAGATATAGTTTTAAGTCAGTAGCACTACCCTTCAGAAAGCCATCCCAAAGAAATGAAAGTTAAGCCTATGACTCCAGCACTTCACTCGCTGAAAATCAGTAAATGACAGGATGCATCTGAATTAGTCAGATGTTTGCTTTCACAGGAAGCAAATAGGTAGCCTCCTTTTTTTATTTGCTACTGAAATGAGAGAAGGTGATGACTTCTACTTCCTTTGGTGCTCATTCTTATCAATTTTGAGGTTGGCCTTTCACTTACAGAAGCAAGACCTAGTATGACTAGTACAGCAGAAACTTCTAGATGGTGTTATCTTTTTACTCTTAATTATTTGATAAAGAATATCAAAGTAACTCATGGTTTCAAAACTTGTTTATTACCTTCATCACATCAGTTCAGTCTCTTCTGTAGCTCTAAGGGAAATTCTGGTTAGTGCAGATTTCTTTCTGGATTTAATCTCCATCTGCTTTTCTTCCTTTAGTGTTCATAGGTATCTACTCTTCTCCCTGGAAGCTCAGAGTAAGAGTACCAAAGCTTCAGAGATGGCAAAAGTTTGAATATCCATTTTCAATGGGAGGAAATAAACCCATGTTAACAGAGTATCCTCTTCCTTCATTGGTCAAATATATTTGAGAATGTATACAAATTTGTCTCAAATTCTTCATCCTTAAGCATCAAAAATTTAGGGTGAGCTTTTTGATGAGCTGACATTTGGGCTATGATTCACTGTCTCAGACAAGCAGACCATCAAAATGAATTTTTAATCTACATTAAATAAAAATGATGGGGCCTGAAAATCTGGAGAAACATTTAGCACTGCTGTTCCTTAAATGTTAGGATATGCCCAATTCCTCTCTCTGAGGTGGTGAAATACTACAGGTGAAAACTCCATCAGTGATTTGTTCATGTCTGCCTCAGTGCCAGGATATATAAGCACTCATTCATTTGGACAATTCTCTTAGGAAGAAGGAAATTAAATTCAAACGGTTTGGTAATCACCTCAAAAACATATTTGTCAAAGGGAATCAGGCTAGAGGTTTAGAGAAATATCTGCTGTTGTTGTTTTGTTCAATAAGCAGAACCTTTTCCCCCTCAGAAATCTGACAGCCTGGTTGCCTCACATCCTTCAAGCCCCTCCTAAAAATCACCTTCCCAATGACACTTTACCCCCAACCCTATTTCAAACTGTAACCCTTCTCCAACCACCATATGCTTTTTTTTTTACCTGCTTTTCTCAAATGTACTTAATACCACCTGACAAACTACAAATTTCACTATTTTATAGCTTGTCTGATTTTCTCAGTTAAAATGCAAGCTCCACGAGGGCAGGATTTTTTTTTTCCTGCTATATCCCCATAACTAGAATAGTTACTTTGGCAGATATAGGCACTCAATAAGTATTTGAGTGAATGTGTTAGTGAGCCAATAAACTAGGCTTGGAGTCTAATTAAAAGTGAAGCCATAAATCCAGAGATGTCAGGCAATAATAGCTCTTCCTATAATTTTTATAGGCCAGAACCTTATCTTAAATTAAAACCACAGATTGCTCTTTTTTAAACGTATATGCCTACAGTTCACCCACTTGGGGAGCTGTGAACAAAGGAGAATGTTTTGGAAGTGAAAACATAACTTAAGAAATTTATCCTTTCTTTATTATTCTCTCTCAAGTAGTTGCTGGAGGTGACAACTTGAGTATTCAAATACATGGTACCTTCTATGCTGGAGCTTAGGAAGAGTAGTTTTGTGTGGAAATGTAGGAAAAACACCGTAGGATGGAGAGAAAGTCACTCTAAAATTTTGCGCCCGAGTTTCTTAAGTTGTAAAACTTTTTTCTCTGGAAAGGGGTTGCTATGAGAGTAAAAGTACAGGGAAAAAATAAAATCAATTGGAAAAATATAAACGAGATATTATTGCTGCTAATTTTATACTTATTGTTAATAAAGTTATGTACTTAGGCACTATGTTAACATCTAACACTTAATTTAGGAATACATTGGCCCATATTGAATATTATCCAGTGTTTGAAAACACTTGGATAGATATGCTTCCATTGACTTCATTTGAAGAGAAGATGGAGAAAGGCAGTTTTCGCTTTCCTATGACTCGATCTTATGAAAACAATTTATCCATAAATATAAAAATAATTTAAGATGTCTTCAGTTCAGTTCAGTCGCTCAGTCGTGTCCAACTCTTTGCGACCCCATGAATCGCAGCACACCAGGCCTCCCTGTCCATCACCAACTCCCAGAGTTCACACAAACCCATGTCCATCGAGTCGGTGATGCCATCCAGCCACCTCATCCTCAGTCGTCCCCTTTTCCTCCTGCCTTCAATCCCTCCCAGCATCAGGGTCTTTTCAAATGAGTCAGCTCTTCACATCAGGTGGCCAAAGTTTCAGCTTCAACATCAGTCCTTCCAATGAACACCCAGAGCTGATTTCCTTTAGGATGGACTGGTTGGATCTCCTTGCAGTCCAAGGGACTCTCAAGAGTCTTCTCCAACACCACAGTTCAAAAGCATCAATTCTTCAGTGCTCTGCTTTCTTTATAGTCCAACTCTCACATCCATACATGACCACTGGAAAAGCCATAGCCTTGACTAGACAGACCTTTGTTGACAAAGTAATGTCTCTGCTTTTTAAGATGCTATCTAGGTTGGTCATAACTTGCCTTCCAAGGAGTAAGCATCTTTTAATTCATGGCTGCAGTCACCATCTGCAGTGATTTTGGAGCCCAGAAAAATAAAGTCAGCCCCTGTTTCCACTGTTTCCCCATCTACTTGACATGAAGTGATGGGACTGGATGCCATGATCTTAGTTTTCTGAATGTTGAGCTTTAAGCCAACTTTTTCACTCTCCTCTTTCACTTTCATCAAGAGGCTCTTTAGTTCTTCTTCACTCTCTGCCATAAGTGTGGTGTCATCTGCATATCTGAGGTTATTGATATTTCTCCCAGCAATCTTGATTCCAGCTTGTGCTTCCCCCATCCCAGCGTTTCTCATGATGTACTCAGCATAGAAGTTAAATAAGCAGGGTGACAATATACAGCCTTGACATGCTCCTTTTCCTATTTGGAACCAGTCTGTTGTTCCATGTCCAGTTCTAACTGTTGCTTCCTGACCTGCATACAGGTTTCTCAAGAGGCAGGTCAGGTGGTCTGGTATTCCCATCTCTTTCAGAATTCAGGTTTATTGTGATCCACACAGTCAAAGGCTTTGGCATAGTCAATAAAGCAGAAATAGATGTTTTTCTGGAACTCTCTTGCTTTTTTGATGATCCAGCGGATGTTGGCAATTCTATCTCTGGTTCCTCTGCCTTTTCTAAAACCAGCTTGAACATCTGGAAGTTCATGGTTCACATATTGCTGAAGCCTGGCTTGGAGAATTTTGAGCATT
This sequence comes from Dama dama, assembly GCF_033118175.1. Classification (NCBI taxonomy): domain Eukaryota; kingdom Metazoa; phylum Chordata; class Mammalia; order Artiodactyla; family Cervidae; genus Dama; species Dama dama. The sequence goes on along the minus strand of NC_083699.1, from coordinate 5,642,243 downwards.
ACTTTACTAACATGTGAGATGAGTGCAATTGTGTGGTAGTTTGAGCATTCTTTGGCATTGCCTTTCTTTGGGATTGGAATGAAAACTGACCTTGTCCAGTCCTGTGGCCACTGCTGAGTTTTCCAAATTTGCTGGCATATTGAGTGCAGCACTTTCACAGCGTCATCTTTCAGGATTTGAAATAGCTCAAATGGAATTCCATCACCTCCACTAGCTAACATGTCTTAAGTACCATCAAAATAAAGTTAGCTATCAGTTTAAGATTTAGTCCACTATTTCAACTTGTTCATAATCAAATTATATCGCTCAGATTTTTTTCTATGATAGTTCTAAATATAATAGGGATCTATCTATATACCTGTCCCTCAATAAAAATGACCCTAGAATTATAAATTATAGTACATCTATATCAAGAAATATGAGAACTGACTATTCTAATAAATATATTCACTGTCTCCACACCATGGTGGAAAGTTTAGCTGACTCTGGAAGACAAATATTTGGGTTTCCTGTCTTCAGTTGAATGACTGACTCTGAGAAACATCAAAATGTGCTGGGGAATTAAGACCCCTGCCTTCCATACTGGTTCTGCTACAAAAAATCTGCTGCATGTAGTCTTGGCCAATCTGCATTCTTTGGGACTAAGATTTTGTTTATATAAAAGGAAACATGAATTCTATTGTCACAGGAGCATCAGAGAATGTTAGAACTAAAGGAGATTTGGGACTCATTTAGTCTAACATGTTTACATTATAGAAGAAACAAATTCTGAATGGCCTGAATCTCTTGAATGTGCTAATTCTATTGCTAATCTTTCCAGTCAGATTTTTATAGTAACTTCTCACTCCTTCCTCCAAAATGAAATGAAATTAAGCTTTCTATTTAAAAAACATCCCAAAAGATATTAGCCAAAATAAGAAAAATTATCAAGAGTAGATTTATGACCTATGACTATCAATGCTATTCTTAATCAATCCCCCAATTGGAAATATTTTCTCTTGCCTAAGAATGTGAAATGGGCATATGTTCAAATGAAATTATATATCATATGCACTCTAATTAATACTTCTTGAGGAGTAAGGATTGATGATAAATTTTTGAACCTCTACTATTTGAGAAGCATTTTACATTTATTTTTTTGTTTCAGTCCTTTAGTCTGTGGTATCTATCATCATTTTTATTTCATAATTTAGTATCATGGGAAATAAATTATTTGTCCTAAAAGAGATTACCGAGAAGATGAATGTCAAAGCTGGGATTCAATATAAAGTCTTGCTGGCCTCAAAGTTTAGGAACAATTCACTATTCTACATGATCTGACTAAAGAGAAAATTTTGTCTCAAAATTTTGGGGTAGTTTAGAGTTATCCACTTTTGGATAAAAGCCAGTTAATAACTCAATGACTTGACAACCCACAAGAGCAGAATGCCTGGGTCAACATGAAGGAGTTCCCCATCTGGACCTCTCTTTGCCACTAAAATAGAAATAAGGGATAGGACTTCCCAGGTGGTTCAGGGGATAGCAGTTGCCTGCAGTGCAGGGGACCTGTGCACAACCCCTGTTCTGGAAGATTCCACATGCCACAGAGCAACTAAGGCTGTGTGCCACAACTACTGAGCCTGTGCGCTGCAAAGGCTGAATCCCATGTACCCAGAGCCCTTGCTCTGCAACAAGAAAAGCCAGAGCGATGAGAAGCCCACACACTGCAGTGAAGAGTTAGCCCCCACTCGCCGCAACTAGAGAAAGCCTGCATGTAGCAACGAAGACCCAGCACAACCAAAAATTAATTAATTAATTAAAAAAAGAAATAAGGGGTAAAATAGTTAAGTGTTAAAAGGTATAGAAAGTGAAAGTCGCTCAGTCATGTCCGACTCTTTGCGACCCCATGGCCTATATAGCCCATGGGATTCTCCAGGCCAGAATACTGGAGTGGGTAGCCTTTCCCTTCTCCAGGGAATCTTCCCAACACAGGGATCAAACACAGGTCTCCCGCATTGCAGGCAGATTCTTTACCATCTGAGCCACCAGGAAAGCCCAAGAATACTAAAGTGGGTAGCCTATCCCTTCCCCAGGTTATCTTCCCAAACCAGGAATCAAACCAAGGTCTCCTGCATTGCAGGCAGCTTCTTTACCAATTGAGCTATCGGGGAAGCCCAAAAGGTATAAGACTACAACTCAAAAATAGAAAGTGAAAATCTTTATGTTGCAGAAGCAGGGGGAGCCCAGAGCAATAGCAGAGATTAAAGTATTACAACCCACGTGGAGGTATAACCGTATGTATGTATTAGAGACAATACTTTAGGAACTGTCGGTACAGAAGTCAAATCTGCCACGCACATGGCAGGGAGCAGGAAATGGCAACAGCTGTGAGCCCAGGAAGCAGAACACTACTGCCTGCCTATTTAAAGAGCTGAAATAGCTCTACCCACTCACATACTTACAGTTAGAGACTTTCCATTTGAGTACAGAAAGACTGCATGAGATCTGTACCCATGCTTCTGAATAACTGCCATAGTTGCTGGAACAAAATTTGATAAAATGTAATATCTATCCTGGGTTAAAAACCATTCATGAAATAGCAGATGGATATTTTCTAGTTATTTGTGTTACAAAATCCATCAGCAAGCTCAATAGGAAAACACTAGAAGATGAAAACTGGCTTCTAGCTAACACACTTAGACAAAGAAGAGAGACAGAAAAGAAAGTAATTCATGTTGGAAAACTTGGAGTAAAAGGTAAAATTAGCATTGCTTGCACATGATACCATTGCAATACAGAAAAGGCTATGAGATTCAAAATCAAAACTATTACAAGCTATGTGAAGTTTTAGGTACAAATATAATCTTCAGTAAAAAACACAAAGTTTCAACAAAGATAGTATACTTACATGATGATTAGCAAGAAAAGTGAAAAACTAAGAAGAAAACTTTAGAGTGCTCCTGAGAGACAAAAAAACACTGGGTCAAAAAAAAAACCTACTTATCCTTACACAAGTTTCATAGCATAAAGTTACTAATTTTCCTAAAATTAGTCAGCCGGTCTAAAGCATCCCAACAAAATAAGAACCTATTTTCTTTGGAAATAAACAGGCTGATTCAAAAGTTCACATGAAGAAATAAACAAACAGAAACAGTCACTGAATCATGATATTCATGTAATAGAATTAACTGTGTCCTCCCAAATTCATGTTCATGGGGTTGAAGCCCTAAGCCACAGTTTAGTAACCTTCCATAAGGATAGGTCTGGTTCTAGAATTGGTCCTCAGTTCAAAGTCATCAAAAACCCAACATATTCACATCCTCTTATTCAGCCATCTTCAGTTTTCAGGCTTTTTGGTGCTTATGTTGCACCTACTGTAACCTCCACGACACAACTCAGCGATCAGAGCTTCAGATATGACTTTATCACATTAGCAGCACAGACCACAAGGAAGAAGGGGAGAGCACATCTCATAGGGCTGTCTTCTTAATGCATAAGGAAAAGCTTTCCCCCAACTCCCTGGTTGACTTTCTTTCATGCTTGGTAATATTAATGTGATATACACATGCATCCATTCTTTCCACACAAAATTACTGCATATAAGTATCAGGCAAATATTCATATGAGCCATTATTAATAATAACTGATGTTATTAATAATCTGGCTCTGCATATTGGGAACAATCATAAGCTGCAGAGCTGAGGAGAGCTTGAGTTACTACAGGAATCACCCAAGTGTCTCTACCCACTGAAAATCCTGTTAAAACAACAGCAATTTGCTAAACTGGTTAAAGTAAATAATTCAACCCACAATATTTTCCCTCTTAGGCTTCTCAGAGAAGATTCCCCATATATAAATAAATCAGAGTATTTATTGTACAATCTCTAGATATAGATTTAGGTGACATGAGGGATATAAAAAAAAAAAAAAAAAAAACTTTCCATGAACAAGATGCTTTTAGATTTATTAGGGAAATAAGATCTATATTCGAAAGAAAATGTGACCAAGAATGACATTTCTCTATAAAAGTAGTACTTATGCTGTGCTCTGCTAAGTCACTCCGGTCATGTCCATCTCTCTGTGACCCTGTGGACTGTAGCCCACCAGACTCTTCTGTCCATGGGAATTCCCCAGCAAGAATACTGGAGTGGGTTGCCATGCCCTCTTCCAGGCAGGGGATCTTCCCAACCCAGTGATTGAACTTGCATCTCTTATGTCTATACATGTTTTAAATTTTCATTCTGTTTAGTTCACAGTTCCCCAAACTTCCACTCCTTTCCTTTAATCTACAATTTCCTTCCTTTCTCTCCTTCTATTCCTCCTCATTCTCTGAAACTCAGATGAAGGGTGAGCTCCCGCATAAAACTCTGTCCCACCAATGACATCCTCTTTGTGTACCCTCTGCAAAATGTTTCAACAGCACAAGATGTCAATTCTTGCATGTATTTGTTTGCATGCTTGTCTCATCCATGATTTCATTCAACTTTATGTACCTGACACCGAACACAACATTGAAAATAAAAGAGGTCAAGCAAATAAGTGAATAAACAATGGGAGTCTGACTATTTAAAAAGGAGGCAGAATACACTATTGCAAGACCAAGAGAACTAGAGAAGCAGGAGTCATTTTCGAGCCCTTCATGCTGAAGGAATGAGTGAACTAGATCTAGAGGCATGCTTACTCTAGAAGACAAAGATCTGACTGTGTACAGTCTTTGAATTGATTTTAAGTAAATTGCAGTGAGAAATAAGGGCTTCCCTGGTAGCTCAGCTGGTAAAGAATCCACCTGCAACACAGGAGACCCCAGTTCAATTCCGGGGTCTGGAAGATCCCCTGGAGGAGGACATGGCAACCGACTCCAGCATTCTTGCCTGGCAAATCTCCATGGACAGAGGAGCCAGGCAGGCTGTATTCCATGGGGTCAGACACGGCTGAGCGGCCAAGCACACAGGAATAAAATCATACTTGACTGCTCCCGGGCTAAAAACTTGGAAGACAAATATATTTTCCTGTTTCTGTGCTAAACAAAACTGGGATTGGGCAAAAGCAATTTAGCAGCTTGCTACAGCAAATGTTTGCTGGAAGATAAATCTGTGAACCAACCAAAATAGCTTACTTACAAAGACTCAGCTCACTTCAAGACCTTCACCTTTCCGTGTCCACCAAACCAAAGCTATTTTGTTATAAATCCTGCCAATCCCATTTTCCTCCCTTGCAACATCTGCCTTAAAATTTACCTGAGGTTCTGTATAATTTCCACTTTCAGAGACCTGGCCAAAAATATATCACACTGATGTTCTCTCTTACCCTAAACAAACTCAAATTTGCTTGATCAACATGTGTTTCTAGGGGTCTTTTGGGTCGAACTAAAAGTCAATAGTAACCTTAAAATGAATTTGACATATACCCAGCTTTGAAGAACAGTAGATCTGAGGTAGGAAAGCTATTTTTGTGTCATTTACCTTAAACTTTATTCTTCTCCTCAAATATGAGGAGGTCTGAGTAATTTATAAAAAATATTTTTCTTCATTTTTAAAATAACAGCTAAAGTTATCAATTTTTTCACTTCTTCTGATAAGAATCATTTACTTATATTTTCATACTGAACTTTAATGACTGGTATTACCTTAAAAATAACCATTTATTTATTTTTAACAGCTTTATTAGGACCCAAGTATTTTTTACATGAAATGTACATTTCCTGTGAAAGAATTCCCAAGACATAAAACCATTGCCTCCTTTGGAAATCTTTTAACCTAATGAATGTCCGTGAAAAAGAAAATACACTGTTACCACTCTATTACAAGATGTTGTTTATAGAAATTTTACATATTTCAGTTGCTTTACTATATCAAATTATGACTAGTTGTTATCATCTCTGAAACCTGTAATCTGTGCTGAATGAATTAAACAAAATGAAAAAAAAACTATAGTAAAATAGATGTTTGGTAAATAAATAAGTGGATAAGTGAGTGGTTATAAATTGATATAAAGCCAGGAAGCCACAGTTGCTTAAATGAGTATTTTGCCATTTTAAGAATTACTGCCTGCCAGTATTTCTTTATTTTTTATTCTTCAAAACATTCATCTCCATCCACCTTTCTGTTCTGTTTTAATCATTCTCTTTTTGTAGCCCATAAGTTTTATTTGCCATTTTCCTCTGTTGTTTCCTTTTGGCATTACTTATTTGCTTTTCTTTGTAGTTTATTTGATCCATAAAGATCTTATAAAATATTTTAATTAATTCCACATTGCTATGATCTCATTAAGCTTATTTCATATGCTTAGCATAACATCGGCTTCTATTTACCCCTTAATGCAAATTTCTTCACTTTCTTGGCATTTAAAAAAAAATGGTAGAAGAATTAAATTCAGCACGTAAAAATAAGAAAAAAAGTATTATTTTCAGAAACTACTTGTAAGAAGTGATAAAGAAATTTTTAAAAAATTATTTCCACATAGAGATGAGATAAAGATAAAAATTTTAAAGGAAAGATACTAAAGAAGAAAGTAATACCTATAGTAAAGACATGGGAAAGGTTCCATTTAGGTGAATTTTCATTGCTTTCAATCACAAGACAAAATTTGACACCCGATCTTCTAAATAAAGTGGTTTTAGTTATATATCTAAAGCAAATGTCACATAGGAGACCAGAACACTGTGTGGCTAACAGTAGAGGCTCAATGCATATGTTTCCTCAAATATGTCTGAATAAATTTACAAAAAATTGTGGTGTTAAAATTTTCTGTCCTCAGCAAATGTTAATAGCTTGCAGAAGGCCACAGACTTTGGGAGTAATGAATCATTGAGAGAGGGCTTCCTAGGTGAGTCAAAAGTAAAGAACCCACTGGCCAGTGCAGGAGATTCAGGAGACGTGGGTCCAAGCTCTGGGTTGGAAAGTTCCCCTGGAGAATGAAATGGCAATCACTCCAATAATCTTGCCTGGGAAATCCTATGGACCGAGAAGCCTGGTGGGCGACAGTCCATAAAATTGCAAAGAATCAGACACAAGTGAGCACACACACACACAACAAGGGAACACCTCAGACTATTTTTAGTCAGGTGTCTTTTCCAATGATGTAACCAAAATTATTAGGTTATAGGTTTTGCAATACTCGATATCAGCCTATTCATTTTCACTGTTAAGAGCAAACTTTTTAAAAGTGTCCTTTCTCTGGAACCATCAAAGATTATGACTTAGACAGTCTACCCCTAACTGTTAAGGCCATTTGGAAAGCTGATATGTCTCAAAACCTCAGAAGGAATGCTCCCATAAATAATGGACTTTATTCAAAGAAGTCTTATTTCAATTCAGTCCAATAATCATTTGCCAGCTGTGTTGTATGCATAGCTTTGGACCAGTCATTGAGGGACTATGGAGACCAGAAGACACACAGGATGATCTCAAGGAACTTGCTTTCAAGGAGCTAGATTTCAAGTAAAGTGAAAGTTGCTCAGTTGTGTCCAGCTCTTTCCGACCCCATGGACTATACAGTCCATGGAATTCTCCAGGCCAGAGTACTGGAGTGGGTAGCCTTTCCCTTCTCCAGGGGATCTTCCCAACCCAGGGATCAAAGCCAGGTCTCCTGCATTGCAGGCTGATTCTTTACCAGCTGAGGCACAAGGGAAGTCCAAGAATACTGGAGTGGGTAGCCTATCCCTTCTCCAGCAGATCTTCCCGACCCAGGGGTCGAACCAGGGTCTCCTGCATTGCAGGCAGATTCTTTACCAACTGAGCTATCAGGGAAGCCTAGACTTCAAGTAAAAGAAGTACAAATAACTAATTCAGACTAAAATGTCATATTTGTACGAATGGAGATAAAAGAAATACGATAGGAGACACGAGAAGTTATGATCTCCAAAAGTGAGAGTAGGAAAACCTTCAGGATTTTCTAGTTGCTGATTAAGTATTATGTCAAATATAGTTAGAGGAAGAAAGAGAAGATAGTTTAGGCTAAACAGAGACAAAGATATCTGCAAATGTGTGGCCCTGTCAGTGATGGTGAAGATTATGGAACATAAAAGGAAATAAGGAGTGGAAAGATGTGAGGGACCAGACTGTGAAGGCCTTGAATATCATAGTAAGGAGTTTGTATTTACAACCTCTGGCCCATATACATGTTCCAACAGTAGCTGAGATCTTAGCTGTACCAGAATTGCATCAGGAAGATCATACTCTCAAAGACTCATTTACTCCTTGATGCATTTTCAGAGTATTGATTCTTGGTTGCTTCCTCATGCTCTCAGGTTAAAACAAGCAAAAACTCTTGTATTGAGCTCATTTTTAATATTCTGCATTCTTAATGAATTGTAACTAAGCTTTTCTCCCACTTATTGAGTCACTGGCAATACAGTCTAGCTGACAATTACCCCATCTCAGTCCTGCGCAAGAAATCTACATGTTTCTCATGAAAGCTATGTGCAAGAAATCTACGTGTTTCTCATGAGAGCTATGTGGCAACAGCGCCTCACATTTGTATACTGCTTTGTTATTTGCAACCTGTTTTCAGGCACACTGTGCCTCTGTCACATTGGGCAACACATTGTGTCCTTGTCATTTGATAGACACTAGGCCAAGCTCTTTATATTCAATCCCATTTAGAAATGCGAATACTGAGGCTTATAAACATTAAGAGACTTCACAAGACCATAGAACTAATAACCAGAAATAAGATCAGGGCTGAGTCTAGAATTTCCACCTTAACCATCATGCTACATCATTTCTGTTATAAACACACACACCCCAAAACTATTACATTTTCAACAGGAAGCAAAATATTTTTAAGTCAGTGACTTTCTAGACTTTGTTCCTCTAAATTCTTAATTCATTTCAGACTAATATTCAATTTATCTTACTTGTTCAATGCATCCAAAATTATCAAAAATGTATCATGTAATCTTTTTTAACATGGACTACCCCAGCCAAGAGAGCAATGCATTTGAAGTTGTATGCCAAAGCTTATGCATTAAAATATATTCAGTACAGTTCAGTTGCTCAGTCGTGTCTGACTCTTTGCAACCCCATGGACTACAGTACGCCACGCTTTCCCATCCATCACCAACTCCTAGAGCTTACTCTAACTCATGTCCATCGAGTCGGTGATGCCATCCAACCATCTCATCATCTGTCGTCCCCTTCTCCTCTCACCTTCAATCTTTCCCACCATCAGGGTCTTTTCAAATGAGTCACCTCTTCACATCAGGTGGCCAAAGTATTGGAGTTTCAGCTTCAGCATCAGTCCTTCCAATGTATATTCAGGACTGATTTCCTTTAGGATGGACTGGTTGGATCTCCCTGCAGCCCAAGGGACTCTCAAGAGTCTTCTCCAACACCACAGTTCAAAAGCATCAATTCTTCAGCACTCAGCTTTCTTTATAGTCCAACATCCATACATGACCACTAGAAAAACCATAACTTTTAGACAGACCTTTGTTGGCAAAGTAATGTCTCTGCTTTTCAATATGCTGTCTAGGTTGATCATAGCTTTCCTTCTAAGGAGCAAGCGTCTTTTCATTTCATGACTGCAGCCACCATATGCAGTGATTTTGGAGCCCCAAAATATAGTCTGTCGCTGTTTCCATTGTTTCCCCATCTACTTCCATGAAGTGATGGGACTGGATGCTGTGATTTTAGTTTTCTGAGTGTTGAACTTTAAGCCAACTTTTTCACTCTCCTCTTTCACTTTCATCAAGAGGCTCTTTATTTCCTCTTCACTTTCTGCCATAAGGGTAGTGTCATCTGCATATCTGAGGTTATTGATATTTCTCCTGGCAATCTTGATTCCAGCTTGTGCTTCCTCCAGTCCAGTGTTTCTCATGATGTACTCTGCATATAAGTTAAATAAGCAGGGTGACAATATACAGCCTTTACGTACTCCTTTTCCTATTTGGAACCAGTCTGTTTTCCATGTCCAGTTCTAACTGTTGCTTCCTGACCTGCATACAGGTTTCTCAGGAGGCAGGTCAGGTGGTCTGGTATTCCCACCTCTTTCACAGACTTTGTTGTGATCCACACAGTCAAAGGATTTGGTGTAATCAATACAGCAGAAGAGAATATTTTTCTGGAACTCTCTTGCCTTTCTCAATGATCCAATGGATGTTAGCAATTTGATCTCTGGCTCCTCTCTTTTCTAAATCCAAGTTGAGCATATGGAGGTTCACAGTTCATGTACTGTTGAAGCCAGGCTTGGAGAATTTTGAGCATTACTTTACCAGTGTGTGAGATGAGTGTAATTGTGCGGTAGTTTGAGCGTTCTTTGGCATTGCCTTTCGTTGGGATTGGAATGAAAACTGACCTTTTCCAGTCCTGTGGCCACTGCTGAGTTTTCCAAATTTGCTGGCATATTGAGTGCAGCACTTTCACAGCATCATCTTTCAGGATTTGAAATAGCTCACCTGGAATTCCATCACCTCCACTAGCTTTGTTCGTAGTGATGCTTCCTAAGGCCCACTTGACTTCACATTCCAGGATGTCTGGCTCTAGGTGAGTGATCACACCATCGTGATTATCTGGGTTATGAAGATCTTTTTTGTACAGTTCTGTGTTTTCCTACCACCTCTTCTTAATATCTTCTGCTTCTGTTAGGTCCATACCATCTCTGTCCTTTATTGTGCCCATCTTTGCATGAAATATTCCCTTAGTGTCTCTAATTTTCTTGAAGAGATCTCTAGCGTTTCCCATTCTATTGTTTTCCTCTATTTCTTTACATTGATCACTGAGGAAGGCTTTCTTATCTCTCCTGGCTATTCTTTAGAACTCTGCATTCAGATGGGAATATCTTTCCTTTTCTCCTTTGCCTGTTGTTTCTCTTCTTTTCTCAGCTCTTTGTGAGGCCTCCTCAGACAGCCATTTTGCCTTTTTGTATTTCTTTTTCTTGGAGATGGTCTTGATCACTGCCTGCTGTACAGGGTCATGAACCTCCATCCATAGTTCATCAGGCGCACTGTCTATCAGATCTAATCCCTTGAATCTATTTCTCACTTCCACTGCATAATTATAATAATAAAGTATATTATTAATGGAAAAATGGTTGTAAAATACACCAATGGTAAGACAACCATTTTGAAATCTAAATATATTTCACTACTTTAGATTTTAGAATTCTAAATATATTTCATTATTCTAATACAAAACAAATTTCTTAAGAGAAAGTTGAAATGTTATGTTTCTGAAGTCAAAGTCAGAATAAACATACAATCTCCCAAGTAGTATACTAGTCACTATTTCCTTTTGTTTTTAATTTTTTAATTGAAGGATAATTGTGTTGGTTTCTTGAAAACATCAACATGAATCAGCCATATGGTTCACTATTTCAAATCTGTATCTCCTCGAAGTTATAACTGTGGCCTTGAGGGACCTTTATTCTTACATGAGTAGGAGGGTTCTTAGCCATCACTGTACTTCCATTCCTGTCCAACCAGCAGCACCATCTAGGTTTCCCATCTCTTTACTGTCCCAAATGTAGCAACACTTTCCTGTTTGAATTCATTCTTACCTCTCCTTAAGAAAGTCACTGCCAGCAGAAGAAAAAAATGAAGTCTAATGAAAACCACAGGAGTATTATTAAATTGGATTTAAATGAACAACTTTATTAGAGAAAAATAAAAGTTCTGATCCCTATCTGTTAAAGAAATACCATTTTGATGTTATACCTAACAGAGCTAAGCAAGAAATTATAGCCCCAGAAGCAAATTGCTAGCCTAGTATGGTTCTATCAGAGAAAAGAGGAAAATGTCCTTTTAAAGAAGCTTTATCATCAAAGTAATTCTTAAAATCTCATAGCTAAGAGGCATTCACTGATAGCTGAAAGTTTGAAAAACTATCCAGGAAGGAAAACCAAGTAATAATAGCTTTGTATTGATTAAATATCATTTGTTCAAATATCATTTGTAAATATATGTACAAGTGCCCAGCTCCTACTTAGCAGAACTCCTAAAAGAAAAAATACTTGCAGCCACGAAATAATCAAAGAGAACTGAAGAAGAGAAAAATATATTACATGTAAATTATTTTTATTCTGGAGACAGATAAAAGTAGTTTCTCTAAACAGATTACATGAGCCAAAATAAACTTTAATGGCCATTTGGGAAAACATGATTGACCAAGCAGCAGAATGAAACATGTTCTCCAGAGAACAGAACAGGCCTTAGGAACTCCATAAGTACAAATGTGTAATGATCATGATGACAACTTATCTGCATTTTTTATTACCTTAAGAATCCAATAAAGAAAATAAATGTGTTCTCTCACAAGAAAGAATTTACCTCAAAAACTTATTTGGTATCCCTTAAATAAACCACATTTATATTTTATAGGCATGTATATTAAATCTAATATTAGTATGAAAATCCAAGCAATATAATTTGAGAAATCTATTCACTTTATTTACAGTTAGCACTAGGGAAATTAAAAGGCTATGTTTCTGATAAAAATGACTGATTTACATTTTGTTAATATAAAAATGATAAATGATAGCTTTATTGATTCTGTATTTTGAACTGTTCACTTATGAAAATATAAAAATAGGAATTTCCCTGGTGATCCAGTGGTTAAGACTCTGTACTTCCAGCACAGGGGGAATGGGTTTGTGGCAAAAAAAAAATAAAAAATTAGTATCCTTATCTTTCATTATTTAACACCCTTTCAAGATTCTCCTCTTCTCGTCTAAATGTTCTATTTCTGCCTTTTTTTCTTCCCTCCACTCCTTTACTATTATTCATGCAGCTTCACAGGAGGATGACAGTGAGAAACCTATGAATACCAATAGCAAACCCACAGCACTGAAGTCCTCATAATAATGCGCCGGGCTCTTTATATTTTAATCCTCATTTACTTGTCCTTTTGATCCCTGAGGAAAAATCTCACACTTCATTGTGGTTTACATAACTTCCTTCCAGAAAAGAAGCCATTTGATTGAACTTATTTTATATCTTTTTCTCTATCAGCCTAAGTTCCTTGAGCCCAGGACCCTCTAAGCATCTTCGTGTCTCCAGGAACCAACTCAATGCCCAAAACCGAACAAGTGGTGTTAACTCAACCTGTGCTGTCAACCTGTTTCTTCAACGGCCAGTAGTAAATATTTCAGACTTTTGAGGGCCATCCAGTCTCTGTCACAACTACTCAACTCTGCCACTGTAGTAGGAAATTAGCCATAGATAAAATGGTTTTTTTTTTTTTTTTTTTAATGAGCATGACTTTCATTCAATAAAATTTTATTTACAGAAAGGTGGACAATTCTGTATTTCAATAAAACTTTATTCACAGAAAAAGTTGGCTGCCCACAGTGCCATTAATTTACCAGCCCCTGCTACAGGAGGGTAGGCATAAACACAAGAGTGAAGGCTAAGGGGTGAGTTTAAAAACTGTAGCTTAGGTGAAAATCACTTACACCTCATGCCATGTGTTCCTAAATAAAATACGGCTGTCTTCAGGTTTTTAAACTTTATATAAATGGTATCATAGAACAAACGGCTCCTATATTTTGCTTTTTGAGCAATGCACAAGTGTCAACAAGTGCATCACATGTTGACACTTGTGGCCTCTAGTTCATTATGTTTGACAATTGCATAATATTCTATTCTATCAGTAGACCACAGTTTTCCCTTGCTCTTGATGATAAATGTTAAAACAACACAAATCTTTTATATCACAGTTAATTTTTTTTTTTCCAGTGGGTTTTGTCATACATTGACATGAATCAGCAATAGATTTACACGTATTCCCCATCCCGATCCCCCCTCCCCCCTCCCACCTCCCTCTCCACCCGATTCCTCTGGGTCCTCCCAGTGCACCAGGCCCGAGCACTTGTCTCATGCATCCCACCTGGGCTGGTGATCTGTTTCACCATAGATAATATACATGCTGTACAGTTAATTTTTAACTACCGAAAATGCTGCAACTATCTTATATAAATTCTTTTGAAAATGTACCAAATTTTCTGAAGGGACTCTGCCTAGAAATGAAGCCACAAGGTCATTAGACATAAAAAATTCAGTTTTAATAGATAGTTCCTCCCTGGTGGCTCAGACGGTAAAGCGTCTGCCTGCAATGCGGGAGACCCGGGTTCAATCCCTGGGTCAGGAAGATCCTCTGGAGAAGGAAATGGCAACCCACTCCAGTAGTCTTGCCTGGAAAATCCCATGGGTGAAGGAGCCTGGTAGGCTACAGTCCATGGGGTCACAAAGAGTCGGACATGACTGAGAGCCTTCACTTTCCTATTGTAGGCAGAATAATAGTTCCTCAAAGATGTCCACATCTTAATCCCCAGAATTTGTGAATATGTTTGTTTACATGGCAAAAGGAAATTAAGGTTGCTAACCAACTGACCTTGAGATGAGATTATTCAGATAGACCCAGTGTCCTCACAAGGGTCCTTATAAGTACAAGAAGGAAGAAAAAAGTGAAAGGAAGAACCAGAGAGATGGTAGTGTGAGGACTCAGCTCAATGTTTCTGACATGAAGATGGAGGGAATGTAGATGGCCTCTAGATGCTAGAAAAAAACAAGGAAGCAGAATCCTAGAGTTTCCAGAAAGGAATACAACCCTGCTGACCCATTTTAGTCCAGAGAGACCCATTTCAGACTTCTGACCTCCAGTACTGTGAGATAATAGTCTTGTGTTGATTTAAGTTACTTGATTTATTATTAATAAAACACGAATAGAAAATTAATACATGTCTATATTGCCATACAAGTGTTAGCTCATGCTAATTTATAAGCTTACTAGCAGTATATAATACCTAGAGTTATCGTTTGTGTATGGTTTTAGGAAGGGATATAACTATGTTTTTCAATATTAGCTACTCAATACAATTTATTGTATCATTTTACTAATAAGTAATACCAATTTCATTATTATATCAAATTCAAATTTTTATATTTAGTAGATCTATTTCTTAGTTTTTTTTTTTATTATATTTGATTGGTCCCTTTATCTAGCCTGCTTCAATACCATATTACACTGATTATCATTATTCTGTAACTTTTGTCATTTATAATCTACTATTGTTTCATAATTTTACCTTATTTTTCTTCAAAGTTGTTTTAGCGACTCTTGGCATTTTGTTCTTTCATATAAAGACTTCTAGAAATTCTCTCAATTATATTGCTTCTCTGATATTCTCTCATTTTTCTCTTATATCTCTTCTAGAAACCTTTCTAATTTCCTTCTCTTATGACTGCTCTATTATTTCTTCTTCTTTTAATTAATTGACCTATGCTTTGCTCTGGCATTTAGCACTCTTATGATTAATTTGTTTTCTTTCTACAGTTCCTCTCATTGCATGACTTACAGAAGGTAAGGAGAAAAGAAGTCTCCAGAATGCCCAGTTGGCACTTAAGTTCATTTTTCCAGAAAGCAGTATTGTACAAGATAGTTTTTTCCTTAATGGTGTTGGTATCCATGGACACTTCAGAAATCGTGAGAGGTGGTGTGGGAGTCTAGCCACTATACAGAACATTTAATTCTCAGGGAAAATGTACCTGCACTCTAAGCAATGGAATGAGTTTTTAAAATACAATCAGTTTGTAAGGTAGAAATTGCCTTTATAAACACACACTCACATAAATACCGGATGGATTTTGTTTGTATGTGCTCCACAATCCCATCTCCCTCCACTTACAAATAGACTTTAATGGCCTCCAAAATCATCTATTAACTTAATGACATCGAGGAAAGTTTAGTTCTCTAAGAGCCAGGTCTGAAGTTTAGATATTTTTTTCAGCATTGAAATATTATAATACTAAAGAATGCAAATAGCCAGAAGTCATACTGAAGAGAACTACCTAAACAATTTTATAAGAATTTTTGTGGATATTCCCTTAATCACTGAGCCAGTGAACACCAAATCAACTGTACATCCCTTCCAGGAGACCATTAGCTGTTCCACATGACAAAATTTTAATATTATATCATTGGCTCTTAAAGAAGCATACTGAGAATATACTCAAAAATACTATGGTATATTCCTTCCCACAGGGATGCTCAAGAAAAAAACTATAAATTGAAGATTGTCTTTGGAGTCTGTTCACTGTGATATTTTCTGATACTTCTTTCCTTCTAGACAATATCCTTTTCCAACTCAAATATCAACCACTTTTTAAGAAGTATTGTGCCCTTCTATATTCCAACAGAATTTCTTCAATGCTCTAAATAACTGCATTCCTACTTAAATTAGATTCACATTTCCACCATAATTTCATGGCAAAGTAGTTACTATTTGAGAAACTAAATCTTCAAGAGTATTACCTATCATTATTGAAAACAAAATGAGCTACTTTTCTTAGGAGTATGTGCATTATAAACAGACATTTTTGAGAAAGTGTCTCAAAACAAAGGAATCTATAACAATGGACTATCTAAGAGTATTATAGATAATGGACAGTAAACTTATTTCCCCACCAAATTAAGAATCATGTTTGCAAAATTTAACCTTGTGTCCATGAGCACTTCATTGAAAATTAAATATTCTCTGCCTCTCTGAAAGTGAAAGTGTTAGTCGGTCAGTCATGTTCTACTATTTGTGACCCCATGGGCTGTAGCCCACCAGGCTCCTCTGTCCATGAGATTCTCCAGGCAAGAATGCTGAGTGGACTGCCATTTTCTTCTCCAAGGGATCTTTCCAACCCAGAGATTGAACCTGGGTCTCCTACATTGCGGGCAGACTCTTTACTGACTGAACCAACAGGGAAGGGTTTGCCTCTGTGAGTTTGCCTAATTTAGATACTTCATAAGTGGGATCATGCCATATTTCCTCTTCTTTGACACTTGTTTCACTTATATAATGTCCTCCAAGTTCCTCTATGTTGTGGCAAATGGCAGGATTTCTTTCTTTTTAAAGGCTGAATTATACTCTATGTATATACATTTTCTGTATCTATTCATCAGTGATGGACATTTGGATTATTTCCATATCTTAGCTATCATTGAATAGTACTACAATGAATATGGAAATGTAGACATCTCTTCAAGATTGATTTTACCTCTTTTGAATATATACCCAGAAGTAGGACTGCTGAATCATATGATAGTTCTATTTTTAATTTTTTAAGGAACCTTCATTATTTTTCTTAACTGCATTATTTTACATTCTCATCAACAGTGTGTAAGAGTTCATTTCTCCACATCCTTGCCACTTGTTATCTCTGGGTTTTTTTTTTATAATAGTAATCCTAACCTTGTAGCTCAGTCGGTAAAGAATCTGCCTGCAGTGCAGGGGACCCAGGTTCGATCTCTGGGTTGGGAAGATCCCCTGGAATAGGAAATGGCAACCCACTCCAGTATCCTTGCCTGGAAAATCTCATGGACAGAGAAGCCTGGTGAGCTGCAGTCCATAGAGTCACAAACAGTCGGACATGACTGAGCAACTTACACTAACCAATGTAAGATGATATCTTATTGTATTTTTAATTTGCATTTCCCAATAATTAATGATGCTAGGCATCTTTCCACAAAAAAAGGATGTAGATCTCTTAAAAAAAAAAAAAAAAAAAAAAACTTGGAGCAAAACTATGACCCAACAACCCCACTACTGGGTATATACCCTGAGGAAACCATAACTGAAAAAGACACATGTACCCTAGTGTTTATTGCAGCACTATTTATAATACCTAGAACATGGAGGCAACCTAGATATCCATCAACAGATGAATGAATAAAGAAGTATAGTACATATATGCAATGGAATATTACTCAACCATAAAAAGGAATGCATTTGAGTCAGTTTTAATGAGGTGGATGAACCTAGAGCCTATCATAGAGAGTGAAGAAAGTCAGAAAGAGAAAAACAAGTATCATATATTAACACATACATGTGGAATCTAGAAAGATGGTACTGATAAACTTACTTTCAGGGAAGCAATGGAGATTATACATAGAGAACAGATTTGTGGACACAGTGGGGGAAAGGAGAGGGTGGGACAAATTGAGAGAGTAGCATTGAAATATATACGTTACCATAAGTAACATAAATAGCCAGTGGGAATTTGCTCTATGATGCAGGGAGCTCAAATGGAGGCTCAGTGACAACCTCAAGGGGTGAGATGGGGTGAGAAATGGGAGGAAGGTTCAGAGGGAGGGGACTTATGTACACCCATGGCTGAAATATGTATACCTATGTTAATGTATGGCAGAAACCAACACAGTATTGGAAGGCAATTATCCTCCAATTGAAAATAAATTTAAAAAAAAAAGAAAGACAGAAAACAGAGGACACAAGGAAACTTTGTGAGGTGTTAGGTACGCCTTTTACCTTGTCACGATGATATCACAGGTGTTTGCATATGTTCAAGCTCAAATTATACATGTTAAATATGTACAGTTCCTTACTGCAATAAATCTGCTTTAAAATGCAAATTAAACAGTTTTATGGAGAGAAACAATATCCTAAATTGAATACATGCACAAATAATTTGAAATTACACAAAGAATGGTAAATCAAGTATGGAAATTGTTTTTTCTATGTTGGCAACCTGGGACAATCGTGGCTCTTATGTCATAACACTTTGAGTCATTCATGTCATGTGTAATTCACCCAAACAAAAATAATTGCTAGACCCTTTCTGTGAGGGGTGCTGTGTGTTGAGATTGCTCAACTTCATACCAAAGTGTACTAGCAAATTCAATTGAGATTTATCTGGTACACAGTAATTATCTTTAGCAATTTATAATTGGATCATAGAATTTAGATATTAAAAAAAAAAAGAAAAAAGATTAGCCAAGAATGTCTGAACTCAAAACTCAGGAATGGACTATATACATGTAACCCAAGTTTTACCAAGACCCAAAGACTGCATTATCAACTCAAATTACACTGGCTCTTGCTTGCATTTTCCACAATAATATCCATCTTCTGCTGAGTAACTTGCAACTATTTCTGTGAAAACCCAGAATGCTTAATTTTCAAGTGCTTAAACTCCTTTGATAATCTCTACAACCACTTCCATTCACTCTTGTCCTCCAATAATTCCAGGACAGGCACTGGCATAGCCCCCTCTCACCAGATACTGCAGCCACTATGAAAACTATGGAGTAAAATGAAGAATGGCAGTCTCTTAAAAACCTCTAAAAAGTAGAAAAGTTAAGAACAGATTTTTTTCTAGAGTCTGGAGAATGGAGCCCTAAATTCCTTCCAATACTTGATTTTAGCCAAGCAAGACCCATTTCTGACGTCTGACCTCCAGAACTGTAGGATAAATTTGTATTGTTTTAAGCCACTAGATGTGTGATAATTTTTATACCAGCAATAGGAAACTAATGTGAAAGAGAAACTAATCTATCTTTCTTGGTTCAATTCAAGTTCTCACTCCTTTTTTGTTGGTTGGATGTGACTTCCTAATCCTCTATTATATTCTGCACTGGTATTGATTCATAGATCTAACAAGGTCTATTCTAGAATTTGTTTCCTTATATCAAATCTTTAACACTCATTGAAGAGAATTTTAGGTCTTTTCCTTATAGGTCTTAGAGCCTATATGCCCATATTTCTAATTGTTTTTGTTTCTGTATATCCTTCAATTGAATTATTAGCAAAGCATTGAGTGCAAATAATTGTTATTTGGGAACGGCTTATTTTGGGAGTGGGGGAATCCTTCTTTTCTACTTTTTACACTCTTGTGTTGCTCTTTCCTTCTGGGTCATTCTGGAAGAGAAAAACTTGAAGGTTAGCTGCCACCTGAAAAAGCATTTCCCAAGATGCTAAAGTCACTGGCTCTGTGGTATGTGAGTATCACACAAGCAGATATCTTCTGTGAGTAGAACAGCCTAGGATTGTGCTATGAAAACATATTCACACTGTGTGTGGGCCACATCCAAGGGAATTAAATGAGAAAGAAAATGCTTACCAATGCATTTCCAGGGCTTTTCTGGGGGTGCTGAGATTTCAGAAAGTTTATGAAAGAGAAAAAAGATGCCTCGAGAACTTGATAAGAATCACATACTTGATACAGGAGCAAACAAAAAAAAAAAAAATGGAAGATGCAGCTTGGAACAAAAGATCTATAAGACATTCATTTGGAGACAGGAAAAGAAGTCTGAAGGAGAGAGGATAATAAAGGAAATAGTTCTAGGATCAATGCTGTTGCTTTCTCTACTGTATCAATATTTTTTCAAAGCATCTGAGCTTTCATAACTTTTCACATCCAACCAATGTTCCTATTCACTAGCAGAATTATCTTAAAGGTTAGTGGCTCAGCCTAGAAGGGAATTCCTGCATAGTTTTTTGCTAACTACTTAATAGTCCTTCTCCAATACAGTATCTCGTATAGTTATTCAAGTAATAAATCTTAATTAGAAAAGAAAGGAATGCGGAATTCAGGTTAAAATACAAGTGGCAAAATGTACATATGATTTAAGCTGCTTTTCTACATGCAGCTGAAATTTTAGAGGTAGAGTTTGTTATTGTTGGACTAACACAGCATGTCAGGAGGTCTTAATAATTTTGGCAAGCAAGAAAGCTGTTGGAAAGTTTCTCTGCCTAACTAAAATCCTTTTGAAGGACTCATGGGAGGTATTCATTACAGAGAGTTGAGAAATCCATGAGGAAAGGGAAACATTAAAAGACACTATTTTTGTTCTGGCACGCAAGTTTTCCCTTTCCCTTTTTATAGAAGCAAAATCAAGTTCTTACTTTACAGGTCAATGAATCAAGATATTGGATCTGTTTGGGCTCAAAATGTATGTTTTGCCCATTTGGTCACAGGCAAACATAACAGACTTTACATTTAACATGTATAAATAATAAATGCAATGACTGAATACTTAAAGTTTGGGGAACTTAAGGTAAACATTTAGTGAATTTTCATTGAAAACATTAAAGTACTTCTTCCAGGTGTTACTTTTTCATTAGAAATTTGAGAAATGTTTACAACAATTTTATAGGGATATTCTCAATTACAATGTTTCTTTAAACTCTGCAAATTTTTGCACAGGACAAGCTACATAAGAAAATATGTATTCCTAGTTGTTTTTCTAAAACTTGATTTATGACAATCTAACAAAAATCATAACAGTGTCTTCCTCCTTTATAACCAACCTATTATATGCTTTTTTTTTAAGACAAAATGAGTTTAGCTGGCCAGCCTGAGGCCAGCAGAATAGAAACTCAATTTTAAAAAAATTTTGGCCTTGAAAATATGCATGTCTTACCTAAGTTTAATTAAAACACATTTACACATACCTTTGAGAAGTTCACCATTTTCATAATTTATACATTTGATCATTATGTCATTCACTAATGACAAATCTGTAAGAAATTATCATTAAGGGGGAATCTAAGAAAGACTGAGTAACTATTATACCTATAACCCTCTCAAAATAAAGCTCTGCCATCTGTATGAATTAACTTGCTTTGTCCCATATAAGCCATGGGCCATGACTCATTAGAGCTCCAGATACTAAGACAACCATCTATTAATGGACGCAAGGAAAACTAGTAGCCTATAAGGTGGCATGATGTTCTGCAATGGAAATGGAGTGGGTTTGTCAACTAAGTGACTCACTGCTCAGATTTCCTTTCTTAGGGAATGGATAATAGATGCATAGCAAGTCCCACCAGTTCCTCTTCTAAAATATTCTCCATGTTCATGCACTCCGTCCACTCCATTGCCACCACATTATCCAAGAGACCATCTTCTTGATTGGGCTGAAGTCATGGTCTCCTTACCTGGTCTCTCTGCAACAATCACCCCTTAAAATCTATCTTCCATATAACAGCCAGGGTGTTCTTTTAGAAAATCCTTAAGATCATGTCACTCACCTGATTAAAATTCTCCAGTGATCTCATTTCATTTAAATGTCAAACATATAAAATATATAAAATTCCAACTATAGCATGAACTGTTGTCTACCTGCTTCTACACACATCCACTCTCTCTCTCTCCTACTGTGCTCCAGCTCTGCGACACTCCATTCTCTTCCTGGGACACGCCAAAGTCTGTCCCTCCTCAGGTCCTTGCAACTGCTCTTTTCTCTCTGAAGCAATCTCTTGTCCACTCCAGCAGGCTGACTTCTTCTTCCTTCAGGTCTCAGCTCAAACATCTTCTTTAAGAGATCTTCCTCTAAAATAGTAGTTCTCAATCCTTACCATATATCAAAATTACCCAGGAAGCTTATAAAAACTTCAGCTGATGCGGTCCCATTCCTAAGAATTAATCTGAGTAGGACCATGGCATCAGAATTAAAACAAACCAGCCAACTTGCTGATTCTAATTGCAGCCAACTTGCGAATCAGCAATAAAGAATCTCATCATCTCCTCCCCCATCATATCCACCTATTAGTGTGCTTCTTGGTATGTATCCTATGTAATTCTTATTTACTTGTTTTCCTGTCAGTTGTCTTTTTCTTTCACTAAAATGTTAATTCCATGAGGGCAGGGAAATTCCTGCTGTATTCCCACTGCCCAACATATATAGTAGATCAATAAAGGAAGGATTGAATATCCATCCTTCAAGTCAGTAGAGAAGTTTTAAGCACATGAAAGACAGTACAATATGGAGAATCTGATAAGTAGAGAGGATACAGAATGAGAGTAAGAATGAAAAGATGAAGAAACCAAAGAGAAGCTGAGTGATATAAATGAAAGATGAGCATAAACCATGGACTAGAGAAAGCTCTCTTGGGCCACTGTCTTCTCCAATGAAACCTGAAGGTAAACTGACTCACTTCCACACAAACTCAGTTCCATGCAAACACTGCTTACTTTGTTAACACACTGAGATCAAGGCTATCTCATTTTTTATTTTTAACACAGAAAAGTCTTATCTTAGATCTGAAGCTTTCTCTTTTTATTCAAACTATTTTACTAGAAGCCTTCTTTAAAATATATTACATTTACTTACCTTTCTAAAAAAATATATGAAGGAAATTTACATTGTCTATATCCAGGATTTTCAAAGTCAGATATTTTGCCATCTATATTACCTTGATAGTCTTATGAAATCTTTAAACATATAAGCCATATAACCATTTTAAAAGATTTTGAAACAGGGAAATGTTATGGCTCTTGAGTTTTTTTAAGTTTTTTATTTTCTAAGTTTTCAGCTCAACTTTTACCTACATGCCCTCATTTCTTATCTTGCTTATACTCAGCTGTGACCTTTTAAAGTTAATCATATTCATTTTAAACAAATACAAATGCACAGTGGTTTCCAATCTGTGATTGTAATTACCTGGAGAGCTTTAACACCCACAAATGCCTGCCTACCTGCCTCCCTCTTCAAACTACAGAATTTATTATTTAATTGGTCAAGAGTGAGACCAGAGCATTAGTTGTGTTTTGGCTTTGATTCTGTGTTTTGGTTCCCATGTGATTCTAATATGTACCTCGTTGAAAACCCTGTGCAAAACCTTAATAAAGAAATTTGAAACAACCAAACTTTCTACTTTTAGGGGTAATTGTTCAAGCCACATTGACTCTTCCTCTTAGCTTGGTTTTCTCTTTAGGGTCCATCACGTGAACTCTGCTGCCCCCACCCAAACAGCCCCAAGGTTATGAGGCTCCCATTTAAAATTCCAGACCAAGAATGGGCAACTTCCATTTTCTTGGTTTTCCAAATGGCAATCCACTCTAGTATTCTCACCTGGGAAATCCCATGGACAGAGGAGCTGGGAAAGCTACAGTCCATGGGGTCACAAAGAGTCAGACATGACTTGAGCAACTAAATAACAACAATAGAGCTGGAAGAGCTCTTTAAAAAATAACCTAAATTAACTCTCCTCTATTTACAAGTGACAGATTTGAGGTAGGAGAGTGATGTCCCTGAAATCATGCAACTAGTTCTTCCCAGAGGTGGCACAGCTATTTCTCCATTCCTTGCCAATTGCAACACTGTCCCTGAGGAAAGGTGGTGCTCTAGGAAGAGTATGTCTGTAGCAAGCTTGTTAGGGAAACACTGACTGAAATCACCCATCTTGGCCAGGCTTCATAGTAAACACCTGCATGCGTTATTTTACAACAGGACATTCCAGTAAATAACACGGACCCAACAAGCCATCACCAACCAGAAGAATTTGGGAAAGGTCAAAAGGAGACACCAGGCCATATGGCCTCCCAACCTCCCAGAATCCTCCTCACTGGAATCCATCTTGACTGAGAAATATATGTGCTACCAGGAAGGACCCTGAGTCAGAATGATTGGCCAGAGACAACCCAGAAACTAATCCCATCACCCTTAAACCTGAGATTCCGAGTGATGTGGCAGAGCAGTTCTCTTGGTTTCCTAACTGTTGCTCTCTACCCAGGAGCCCCAAACCAGTCAAGTTTCTTGCTTTGTCAGTACATGTGTTTCCTCGGACAATTTTTTTCCAAGTGTTAGATGAGAGCCCACTCTGTGGCCCTTGCTGCAACAAACTCTAAAGTTATTTTAGAGGGGACAACCAAAAACCTATTCAAAAATGAGAGTCTCAGAATCAGGAGCATCTTACAAATTTCCAATCAAACCTCCTTAGGAGGTGGAACCTGCAATTGGAAAAGCGGCGAGAACCCACTTATTCTCTGACCCTATGTGTGGGTGTGTGTGTCTCCAGGCCACTATTCCCCCTCACTTTGCACATGAAGGTAAGCAACTGACCCCCTGCTCCTGCATATAAATGTCCTTCAGTTTCTAGAGCTAAACGAACCTAGCAAATACGTCTGTTTCAAAGTCTCAGGAGCAGGAACCTGATCAGCCCTCTTAGGCATCTACCCATTTCCCTTTCAGGAGTGAGCAGAGAGCAAAATCAGGTTGTAGAAACAAACATGGGTACAGGATTACCTTACTGCTGGTGGAGAAATTCTCAGAAATAGGACACGTGATATCTACTAACAGAATCCTAAACAGTCTTACCTTCTCTTAGTAGGACAATGGAACTTGCAAAATTTGCATAATAAAATCAACTGTTTTTCTTTGACTCATTTTATGTCATGAGATTAATAGCAGTAGTTCTTGCCCAGTCCCATATTGAAAGCTCTATTCCAGAAACTGATTTTTTTGTTACTTTCAAAAGAGTTTAAAAAATTTAACAGCTGAAAGCTGAACGTCATCAAGGGTACATTCACAGAGAAAATAGTTCCACATGCGTGCTTAGGCCGGTGGCAGAAGTTAATAAAAACACAGCAAGTTCAACCTGTGTTCTTCCACCAGCCTCACCAAGACAGGTTGCCCAGTGAAACCGGTTCAAGTACCAAAGTGAAAACAATCTCCAATCAGTAGCGTCAGCATTACCTAGGAACTTAAAAATTCGCAGGCTCCAACCAAGACCTATGGAATCAGAAACTCTGTGGGGAGGGGGGAGGACCCAGAAATCTGTGTTTCAAAGAGCCTTCTTGTTGATTCTAACTATTTTGAACTTTGGAAGCACTAGACCAGAAAGTTATTGAGGCCATGGCCACTAATTTGACCTGGCATAAGCTGGTCAACGTTTCATACAAAGGTAAAGAAATGACCATGGGGTATGTCTTGGAAACCTAGCTACGTCCTGGTGTCATCTTTACTAGAAGGATTATGACCTTAAACAGGTCACCCAGCCTGTCCAGCCCTTAGTTCTTTTCGTCTTTGAAATAGAAAATAAGGTTTTTGGAAATCAAATTTGGAGCAATTCATGATACCTTTGTGATCAAAAATTTTTAAATAATTGTACCATAATTTTCATACTGTAGACTATACCCATTCTCAATGGTGAAGAATAAAATCTAGAAATACAGAGCTAATAGTGTTCCTGGTTCTTAGGCCTCTGAACTCGGACTGGAACTAAACTTGTCAATCAGTGTTTCTGGGCCTGCCGTTTGCGGACTCACCCTACGGATCTTGGGACTTGCCAGCCTCCGTAATCAGGCGAGCCAATCATTACATACATACCGGTTCTGTTTCTCTTGTGAACTCAGACTAATAAAAAGGAAAAGTGGAAATTATACAAATAATGATAAGAATTAAAGAGAGAAACGTCTAGGAAAAAAAGAAAAGTGGGTACAGAAACCTGGAAGCAGAAGGTATAGCATCTTAAAATAATTTAAATAAAAATTACATCAACAAATAATTAGTATTTACTGGATGTCAGACCTTAAGTTCCCTTCGTGTGGTACCTCATTTAATCCTCACAACAACCTTATGAAGTAGGTTCAGTTATTATCTCAAAGTGCTCATGAGAAAATTGGAGCACAGAGAAGTTACATAACTTGCTCAAGGTCACAGAGGTGGAACAGGAAGACCAAGGTACCGTGGGCAAACGTTCTATCTCCAGAGTCCAAGCTCTTAACTGTGACTCCTTCACTTCTCTCTGGGGCTGGGGAGAACAGGAAGTGAAATGAGAACAGGTAAAGAGAAATGCCAGGTCATAGGGAAACTTGGAAGCCCTGAGCTTTTTCCTAAAGGCAATGGGAACCACAGAAAGGAAGGTTTAAAGCAGAAGAGTGACAGATCAGACTTTAGCAGACGGGAAATAATCCCAGGGAGCAAATGGAATGGAGGAGGTGGCAGGACGGGTGATTGATTTGTTTACTGTCTTTGTGCTGGCTCTTTGCTGCCGCTGCGCTCCGGCTTTGTCTAATTGTGGTGAGCAGGTGCCACTCGTTAATTGTGATTCTCCGGCGTCTCGTGGTGGTGGCTTCTCTTGTTGCAGAGCACAGGCTCTGGGCTGTGTATGCTTCAGAAGTTGTAGCACATGAGCCCAGTAGTTGCGGCTCTCAGGCTATAATGCGTGGCAGGCTTGGTAGTTGCGATGTGCAGGCTTACTTACCCTGAGGAATGTGGACTCTTCCTGGACCAGGGATCAAAGCTGTGTCCGTTGCATCGGCAGGTTCTTAACCACTGGCCCACCAGGGAAGTCCAAGGTGATTTTTCTTTGATACAAGATTTTCTCTTTTAATCACTTTTAATTGAACTTTTAAAAATAGTTTAAATTATTCCTGAAAATCCATAGTAAGGGATTAGATGAAATCGTGTGTGTAAAACTTTCAAAAATTGTACACATTATAGAATTTAAATAATTTTTTATTCAATAAAAAATTACTCCAGAAAACATCAAAAGCAGAAACTCATACAATATAAAAATCTTGAATATCGTGTCTTCTTAAAAGGGTAATTATGATACCACTCCCTTCAGTTACCTCAGGGTACTGTCCCAAGAATGTTCAGAAGTTCCTGGTCACTCAAAAGAGCAAAGATGAGGCAAAATGATGTATGAAGGTATGTGAGGAAGACAAGAGATATGCAGGAGAGTGTCAGGGGACAAACTTGATCAAGAGTAGCAGGTCAGAGGATGATGAAGGATGAAGAAAAAAGAAACAGGAAATCATAAAAGGAAACTTGCATAAATGTATGAGCCAACTAATATCGATCTCTTATTTAGAAATTTAAATATAATTTAAATTTGATAGAATTTCATTGCTGTCTACAGCTGATCCAGAAATGTTCCAAAGGCCACACATGTAGCATTGGGCCATTTGGAATAGCAATTTTCCAAGGAAAAGTTTAGCTTCTTAGATTCAACATACAGTGATTAAGCTCAGGATACCTAATAATGGATTGAAGTCAAATTTTACATGAACATCAAATATAAACCATTAAAGGAGTCTCAACAGATACGTTTTTTACTTTAAAATGCATATTGGATTTTATTTTAAAATCCAATAAATTCTCCATATGTAGTTAGTGGTAACAAATGTTCTATCATGGGAAAAATACCAGAGTAGCCAGTCCTATTCTTCTTTTTTTTTCATTTATTTTTATTAGTTGGAGGCTAATTACTTTACAATATTGTAGTGGTTTTTGCCATACATTGACGTGAATCAGCCATGGATTTACGTGTGCTCCCCATCCTGAATCCCCCTCCCTAGCCAGTCCTATTCTTAAGTCTAAACATCAAAGTCCACAGCAAAGCTTGCCTTAGAAAAAGTCACAATAAATATGCCCCTAGGCTGTTTCCAGTTTTATTTTCATTTTTAAGGATTGCTAGTTAAATACCACTGATAAAAGTAGGAAATTCTTGGCAAGGCTTCAACTTGATTTATAGCAATGTTCCTTGACTAATAACATGTGTTTGACATCCATGATCCCTCAAAAGAGATACCCGAGAAGGTATTTAGCTGCCTTTTTCTGTAGGAAGAAAGTTTCTGAAGACTGTGACTAACTGCCCTGAGGGGACATATGTCGGAGCTTGGATTCAGCTTTCCTTAAGTGTCCTTTTCATAGAAACACAGAATCTAGAGCAGTTAGTTCAATGCCCTTGCGTTCTTGTGTGTCCATTACTGGTTCTGTGTCTATGGACATACGTGTGTAGATTTTCAACAACTTACAGAGGCACTAGGGTACTGAGCGCAGACTCACGCCTCTGAGGACCTTTACTTTGGATGTTAGCCTATGTGTTAAACCTCGTGAAATTTTATATATGGGCAGAGAACACAAGAACACAAGAAAAACAGTCTGATCAGTAAGCCTCTCTTTCCTTTAAAACAAGTTTTTTGAGCCAAAGCAACAGCTTTTTATTTGGTAAGCATCTTTTTCTAATGCAATATGAGACACAACTTTAAAATTTACTCAAATAAAAATGTGTATTTTATTCCAAATTTCATCCTCCTTTCAAATGTAGTTTTTGCATAATTTTAAGATATTCTGCATGAATTAAAATTGGCTGTTTTTTCCTTCTCTTCTGATTGCTATTCCAGTCCTCTTGGGATTGGCTTAGTTACATTAAAAGGATTTTACTTTATTTTTTCTTTACCCTAGATCTGCATCTCTGAACTTGTTCATTTACACCTTGAGTCAATGACATTATTCAATAGGGAAGTAAGGTCACAAAAAATATTGATTATAGATCACATAGATTTGTGTGACTCTCAAGGATGTTGTGTAAAAGTGAGCTAAGTGGGACAATTCTTGTTTTCTGGTAAAGTAGTTGAAATCTTTGAACTGTAAGGCTTTCTCTTTTCCATCTGTGAAACTTGGTTTGACTAGGATTTCTTTCCTTGACAAAGTCCTTTCAAGAATTATTTTATTTTTAAAACAGAACATAATCCCAATAGAACAATAAGCCAAAAATATGACCAGGCAATTCAAAGAAAAGGAAATGACCTTTAAAAACATGAAAAGATGTTCAAGTTCATGATCATAGGAGAAATGTACTTAAATATTATAATGGAATGCCTCATTTTTTAATCTATCAGTCTGGAAAAGATTTACAAGTTTAGCTATTACTTTATTTTGAGAAAGAGATAGAACATACACTATGATATATAGTTGGGATGGTATAAATTAGTGAAACTTTGGAAAGTCAATTTAACAATATTCATCAGTTTAATATGCAAATGTTCACGGCACTGAAATTCTGCTCCTAGAAATTTTTCTTCTAGAAACTCTGTCATGCACATATAGAGATGTTTGTACACAGTTGCTTGTTATAGCATCTATGTGTTGGAATACTATGGAGCTATTAATAAGGGAAAGCTATAGAAATTGATATGAAATCAATTCCAAATTATATTAACTAGCAAAAGTAAGATAGAGTGCAGTTTGTAGAGTGCGTTGCTATGTGAGTGAAAGAAAATGGTGCTATATACATACACATGTTACGTATGTGTGGATGTGAAGTATAATGAACTGGTAAAAAAAAATCCACCTCTCGAGTGGACTGCCAAATTGAGAAGCTAGGAGACTAAAGTGAATGGAAACTCACTTTTTAGTGTGTATCTTTTTCTCCTGTTCAGATTTTTTTAAAAAACCATTAGCACTATACTTATATTTTTTTTGAATAGCATTAAAAAAAGTAAAAACTTATACCCTTAACTACATGATGGTGTATAAAATAAAAACAAAAAATGCCAATACTTATTTACCTGCTTTAATTTGATAAGGGTGATATAAAACCCTTTGAAAATGCATATTAATGATCTTCAGTTATACCTCATGATACTACAACAGATAAAAAATGACTTAGACAACTTACTGCTTTGTCTGCATGGCAAAAACATGTTCGTTACACCCCTGTGTTTTCCACATCCATGCATAGTCAGGAAATTCACATCCTCCTGCAGGGATTCACACCAGGATAGGCCTGACCACCTGGTCTGTTTCCTCCAGCCCTTTCATTCTCTTCTCATTATTACCCATGTGGATCAGTACCTGGCTAGCTTTTTCTGTGAAGAACCAGAAATCAAACACTCTAGGCTTTGTGGGCCAAGAGGAAAAATTGAGGATATTATCTATGTGTTTATTCTACAAAACAGAAACAAATTCCTCTCCTTTTTTATTGAATAAATTAAAAATATAATAATTGAGAAAAAAATTGTACTGTAGGTCTACTAACGAGAAAAATAGAATTCTTTTCAGGGAGATGAATTTTGCTTAATTGGAGTTCAAGGCTAGTGTTCCCTATCAAGTTGATTGAAAATGTTTATTTATAAAAACCTGTCTTATCTCCTGAGTCAAATAAAAAGAGGTAGTAAGTCAGTTTGGGCCCAAGGGCTGTAGTTTTCCACTCCTAATTTTAAGACCAGTGTCTTCACCTACCAATCTACCTTCCTGTTGCTAGCATTTTGACAAGTGGATCCAATCTGCCTCAGTGATATACTAACCTCTAGTGTGACCACCCACTCTTCTGCTGAAATATTGCAATGATTTCCCACCACTCAGACTAGAGAACAAAGCTTGAGCCCTTTGGCCCATCATGCTAGGTCCTCCCAGCACACTCCTTGCCTAAACTCACCCTCATCTTCTTCCTTTTCAGCCATCAGCCCTGCTCTCATCCCAGACATACCAACACATTTTGATAACTCTGAACTACTTTCCAGCACATTGCACGCTATTTTACCACCTCATACTTGCTGCTTCACTGCCTGGAGTCTTCCCATCCTTCCCTTGATGGGCTCCCAGCCACAGAGTGCTCACCACTCACCCCTCTGGGAAGATTGGCTGCTCCTCTCTCCACCCTATCCACAGCAAAATAACAATTTCACTACTTCTGTAGTTTGCCTGAACTTCCATCTTGAATGGATAAATTTATTGTTTTTATTAGTGGTAGATTTCTACTGCCTTTCCTATCTCTGATTTATCATCGCTAGCCTCTAGAATATGCCTAGGACACAATAGTTACTCAATAATTTTTGGTAAACTGAGCTATTATCAATTACAAAGCAATTATGGTGGTGAATACAACTGACAATACAACCTCCATCTACTCACTTGTTCAGTTGCTAAGTTGTGTCCAACTCTTTGCAATCCCATGAACTGAAGCACAGCAGGCTTCCCTGTCCTTCACTGTCTCCCAGCTTGCTCAGACTCATGTCCATTGAATATGTGATGCCATCCAACCATCTCATCCTCTGTCATCCCCTTCTCCTGCTGCCCACAATCTTTCCCAGAATCAGGGTCTTTTCCAATGAGTCGTTTCTTTGTGTCAGGTAGTCAAAGTACTAGAGCTTCAGCATCAGTCCTTCCAATGAATATTCAGGACTGATTTTCCTTAGGATGGGCTTGTTGGATCTCCTTGCTGTCCAAGGGATTCTCAAGAGTCTTGTCTAGCACCACAGTGTGAAAGCATCAATTCTTCAGCACTTAGCATTTTTTTATGGTCCAACTGTCACATCCGTACGTGACTATTGAAAAAAACCATAGTTTTGACTATTGTTGGAAAAGTGATGTCACTGTTTTTTTATATGCTATCTAGGTTTGTCATAGCTTTTTCTTCCAAGGAGCAAGCATCTTTTAATTGCATGGCTGCCATCACTGTTTGCAGTGATTTTGGAGCCCAAGAGGAAAAAAAAAAATCTGTCACTGCTTCCACAGAAAAATATCCCAAGCTCCCTCTAGGAGAGCACATGTCATGGCAGTATGGCCATCCAGAGCATACAGGGATCACCCAATGTATCCAAGTAGCTCTCAATCCTCTAAACACTAAGCCAATGAATCATTAAATCAACCAGATCTTTGCATGACACTCCTCGAATCTGTGCTCACTGATAGCACCATCCAAAGTCCCTGATTTTGTTCTCTGTATCTGTGATTTTGATTTTGTTTTGATTTGTTATTTTAGATTCCATGTATGAGTGAGACTATCCATCCAGTGTTTGTCTTTTTCTGTATGACTTATTTCACTTAGTGTAATTCCCCCAAGGTACACCCATGCTGTTGTGAATGGTGTGATTTCATTCTTTCTACGGCTTTTCATATATATGTGAATATATGAGATATATACATATGTAGGTATATAGGACAAGTTCTTTATCCATTCATCCATTGATGGACACTTTGGTTCTTTCTTTATCTTGGTTATTGTAAATAATACTGCAATGAACATAGGTGTGCATATATATTTCTAAATTAGTGTTTTAGTTTTCTTCAGGTAAAAATCCAGAAGTGGAATTGCTGGGTCATATGATAATTCTATTTTTAATGTTTTGAGGAATCTCCCTACTGTTTTCCATAGTGGCTGCACCAATTTACATTCCCACCAACAGTGCACAAGTGTCCCCTTTTCCCACATCCTTGCTAGTATTTGTTATTATCTTTTGATAATAGCCCTTCTAACAGGTATGAGATATTTCATTGTGGTTTTCATATGCATTTCTCTATTAATTAGTGATGGTGAACATACTTACATGTGTCTATTGGTCACCCGTATGTCTTCTTTAGAAAAATGCCTCTTCGGATCCTCAGCCCACTTTTTCATCAGATGTTTGCCTTATGTTGTTCAGTTGTATGAGTTCTTTATATGTTTTGGATATATAACAGATATATAACTTGCAAATATTTTTCCCACTCAGTAGATTGTCTTTTCATTTGTTTCATTTTGTTGATAGTTCTTTTTGCTGTATAGAACCTTTTTAGTTTGATGTAGTCTCACTTGTTTATTTTTGTTTTTGTTACCTTTGCTTTTGGAGCCAGATTCAAAACTTCATCGCTGAGACTGATGTCGAGTGGCTTACCACCTATGTTTTCTTCTAGGAGTTTTATAGTGTTAGGCCTTACATTCAATACTTTATTGCATTAGGGATTAATTGTTGTGTATGGTGTAAGACTGTGGTCTAATTTCATTCTTTTGTGAAAAGTCTTTTTAAAGTGGTAAAGAATTCATCCACACTCAAAAAAAGAATCACTACTCATTTGCACAAGTTAAATTTTCTGTCATTGCTATTGTTCTAGCGGTTCCAGGAAGAGCTTTTCATCAAAATATTTTAGTCTGTGTTTTCATATAGATAGTCACTACTGTGTATAATTTGGGGGACTATGGTATTCCAAAGTATTTCCCATCAGTTACGGGTTTCTATGTTCCATCCTACAATAAAATAGCATGCAATAAAAATTTCCGAGTGATTATATTTTCTGATCATTACTGTTAAGGAGTTCCATGGCCTTTGCCAAAGCTGGACCTTGTGCCTTGGATGTTCTTCCTAATCCTCATGATTTTAAATCTTACTCACAGTTTCAAATTTTACTTATGGTTTCAAAATCCCCATCTTATCTGGCTTGCATGTCATGGAATCCATACCAGTCCTCACTTTAATATGTCCATTTAGTTTTCATGTTTAATGTTATTTCACTGTCAGCTTCTCAGAGGTCCATTTCTGTTCTTGAAAGTGAAAGAAAACCTGTTGTAGTTCTGGTCTAGACAGATGTGGCCTGAGGGAAGAGTAATACAAGGTACCCTGAAGGTTGTGAATGTATGCCTTCTAAGATGCTAACGTGAGAGAGGATATAGATGCCTGAGAAATGCATAGGCAATTGTAGGCATGTGTAGAAAACACACGCACACATGTGCACACGCAATTTCTTTATTTTAAATTAATTTAGTCTGGGTCTCATTATACAAAAAACATTTTTTGTTCATCATTTTGCCTTTTGTTTATTCCTCAGTCTATCAAGAGTGCAGATTGTATCCAAAAAATAAGTAAACAAATATAATAAGAAAATATCACATATTGGGGCTACTAAAGTGAAAGTGAAGTCACTCAGTTCTGTCTGACTCTTTGCAACCCCATGGACTGCTATCAGGCTCCTCCATCCATGGGATTTTCCAGGCAAGAGTACTGGAGTGGGCTGCCATTCCCTTCTCCAGGGGATCTTCCCAACCCAGGGATCGAGCCCGGGTCTCCTACATTGCAGACAGATGCTTTACCATCCGAGTCACATAAGTAGGTATTCAATGGCATACCCACTTCCATAAAAACATTGTTTTGTCTATTGATTCATGGCACTGTTTTTAAAAACTGACTATAGCAAGCTCATTGGCACTCATGCCTCAGCTAATTAAAGCAGAATGGCACTAAAAAGAAAACTGAAAAAAAACAAGTACTGAGTAAAAGCCTTTGAACCATGGATGTAACCCCATGGTTTGCACGTTCAATTCTTTAGTTTGGTGCTCTTAAGACCTCTCAAGTGTACTCCAAGAAACAGCAAATGGAGTTTTTTACTTAGTTACATAATGGAACCTTAGAAACCCAACTCAGTTCCCTTAAAAAAATAATCTGTGTGACATTACACTCATGGACTGTCTCCTGTATGGTTCAGCCAGCAAGACAGACTCAATCTGGACACATTTCTTCTCAGGATTTTGAGTTCCAGTACAAGGCTTCCAAACAGTGTTATTAATGATGAGTCAGTTCAAAATAGAAGTGGTACAAACCGCATATGAATAGAAGCCACTTAAATTTAACAGCAGGAAAGAACTGAAACCAGAGAGCAGACTGGAGGCAAAGTATAGCTGACCCAGTTTGAAGGTAGCCTGCAATAAAAGTCTCTTCTGATCTACCCCATCAATTCCTTCAACCTATTCCTCAGTCTTTTTTTTTTTCCTGAGATTAAATCTATCCAGAATTTCTATTTATTGTTAATACTATCAATTTTTTCATTGAAGTTTGTACAAATACACTGCTTTTCCCTTCCTCTTTTGATTTTCTTTACAAAAACTAAGTTCACCCTAAGAAGCATTTTAATAGTCTTTCAGTTAAAGTTTTTAACTTTTAGATGTCTTCTCTATTAATATTTCCCTTATATCATCCCTTTCTTGGATTTAATGGCTGTAACAACATTCCAAAATTCTGCCTTTACCAATATTATGTAATACTTGCTATTTTTTTCCTATGTCTTTCCTCTATCCTAAGTGGTCTCTCACTTTTTTCTTTCCGAGTATTTGTTGGAAATGTCTTTGTCCTATTGTCAGAAATTTTAATTTTTTCCTTATAATTTTCCACATATACATATGTGCTGGCATTTGTGAAATAGTACAAAAATCTAAAGTCCTAAGCAACACAATAATCAAAAGAAAAAAAAAACCCAGACATGGGTTGCTGTGCATAAACGGTAGTGACAGCCCCTCACTCCCTCACAGAGAACTATCATAACATTACTTAGGATCACTTTTACATTTTAATTGCTATACTTTGGGTTAATTAATAAAATATTGACAGTGTTTAAACTTCTGTCAAAACGACCTGTGGACCCAAAGCAGTTAAGTGCTACTGATCAGAAACAAAATTTCAAATTTCTCCAAATTTATCTCCGAGAAATATCTGTTAGTATAAACATACTTCTCTGTGGCTCTTTTTACCTGAATATATACTAAACATTGGGCTTCCCAGGTGGCTCAGCGGTAAAGAATCCAGCTGTCAGTGCAGAAGCCATAGGAGATGCAAGTTCAGTCCTTGGATCAGGAAGATCCCCTAGAGGAGGGAATGGCTACCCACTCCAATATTCTTGCCTGGAGAATCCCATGGACAGAGGAGCCTAATGGGCTACAATCCATGGGCTCACAAAGAGTCAGACAGGACTGAACACACACTCATTGAGTCTATTTTAAATTATTTTTATTAAAACATAGCTGATTTACAATGTGTAGTTTCAGATAACTAGCACAGTGACTCAATTATGTATATATTTCCCTGTGCTGTACATAGGTCCTTATTGTTTACTCAAGAGTTTTTAATATGCAAACAGCACTGTTCTTAATTGTTTATACAGTTGAGAGAGAGAATCCTTCAAGAGTTTCTCACGCCTTTATATGTCTTGCTAGGGATGTTAATAATGCAAGGTCTTAATAGCCCATTTGTTTGTTGTTTAGTCACTAAGTCACATCTGACTCTTTTCTGACACCAGGGACTGTGGCCCGCCAGGCTGCACTGTCCATGGGATTTCCCAGGCAAGATACTGGAGTGAGTTGGCATCTCCTTCTCCAGGGGATCTTCTTGACCCAAGGACTGAACCTGTGTCTCCTGCATTGGCAGGGAGATTCTTTACCACTGACCCACCTAGGAAACCCTAATAACCCATTATGCAAGCCATTTCTCAGGGTTGTATTTACAGCAAGGAATGCCAAGAAGGGAATGGCAACCCATTTCAGTATTAATGTGTTGAGAACCCCATGAAGAGTATGAAAAGGCAAAAATTTAGGACACTGAAAGATGAACTCCCCAGGTCGGTAGGTGCTCAATATGCTACTGGATATCAGTGGAGAAAAAACTCCAGAAAGAATGAAGGAACAGAACCAAAGCAAAAACAACACCCAATTGTGGATGCGACTGGTGATAGAAGCAAGGTCCAATGCTGTAAAGAGCAGTATTGCATAGGAATCTGGAATGTTAGGTCCATGAATCAAGGCAAATTGGAAGTGGTCAAAAAGGAGATGACAAGAGTGAATGTTGACATTCTAGGAATCAGCAAACTAAGATGGACTGGAATGGGTGAATTTAACTCAGATGACCATTATATCTACTACTGTGGGCAGGAATCCCTTAGAAGAAATGGAGTAGCCATCATGGTCAACAAAATGGTCCAAAATGCAGTACTTGGATGCAATCTCAAAAACGACTAATGATCTCTGTTCATTTCCAAGGCAAACCATTCAATATCATGGTAATCCAAGCCTATGCCCCAACCAGTAACACTGGAAGAAGCTGAAGTTGAACGGTTCTATGAAGACCTACAAGACCTTTAGAACTAACACCCCAAAAAGATGTTCTTTTCATTATAGGGGACTGGAATGCAAAAGTAGGAAGTCAAGAAACACCTGGAGTAACAGGAAAATTTGGCCTTGGAGTACAGAATGAAGCAGGGCAAAGACTAACAGAGTTTTGCCAAAAGAACGCACTGTTCATAGCAAACCCCCTCTTCCAACAACACTAGAGAAGACTTTACATGTGGACGTCACCAGATGCTCAACACCGAAATCAGACTGATTATATTCTTTGCAGCCAAAGATGGAGAAGCTCTATACAGTCAGCAAAAACAAGACCGGGAGCTGAGTGTGGCTCAGATCATGAACTCCTTATTCCCAAATTCAGACATAAATTGAAGAGTGTAGGGAAAACCACTAGACCATTCAGGTATGACCTAAATCAAATTCCTTAGGATTATACAGTGGAAGGGAGAAATAGATTTAAGGGACTAGATCTGATAGACAGAGTGCCTGATGAACTATGGATGGAGGTTTGTGACATTGTACAGGAGACAGGAATCAAGACCATCCCCAAGAAAAAGAACCACAAAAAAGTAAAATGGCTATCTGAGGAGGCCTTGCAAATAGCTGGGAAAAGAAGAGAAGTGAAAAGCAAAGGAGAAAAGGAAGGATATACCCACTTGAATGCAGAGTTCCAAAGAGTAGCAAGGAGAGATAAGAAAGCCTTCCTCAGCAATCAATGCAAAGAAATAGAGGAAAATAATAGAATGGGAATGACTAGCAATCTCTTCAAGAAAATTAGAGATACCCAGGGAATATTTCATGCAAAGATGGGCTCAATAAAGGAATGAAATGGTATGGACATAACAGAAGAAGAAGATAGTAAGAAGAGGTGGCAAGAATACACAGAAGAACTGTACAAAAAAGATCTTCATAACCCAGATAATCACGATGGTGTGATCACTCTCCTAGAGCCAAACATCCTAGAATGTGAAGTCAAGTGGGCCTTAGGAAGCATCGCTACAAACAAAGCTAGTGGAGGTGATGGAATTCCAATTGATCTATTTCAAATCCTAAAAGATGATGCTGTGAAAGGGCTGCACTCAAAATGTCAGCAAATTTGGAAACTCAGCAGTGGCCACAGGACTGGAAAAGGTCAATTTTCATTCCAATCCCAAAGAAAGTCAATCCCAAAGAATGCTCAGACTACTGCACAATTGCACTCATCTCACACACTCGTAAAGTAATACTCAAAATTCTCCAAGCCAGGCTTCAGCAATATGTGAACCATGAACTTCCAGATGTTCAAGCTGGTTTTAGAAAAGGCAGAGGAACCAAAGATCAAATTGCCAACATCTGCTGGATCATTGAAAAAGCAAGAGAGTTCCAGAAAAACATCTATTTTTGCCTTATTGACTATGCCAAACCTTTGACTGTGTGGATCACAATAAACTGTGGAAAATTCTGAAAGAGATGGGAATACCAGACCACCTGACCTGCCTCTTGAGAAACCTGTATGCAGGTCAGGAAGCAAAAGTTAGAACTGGACATGCAACAACAGACTGGTTCCAAATAGGAAAAGGAGTACATCAAGGCTGTATATTGTCACTCTGCTTATTTAACTTATCTGCAGAGTACATCATGAGAAATGCTGGGCTGGAAGAAGCACAAGCTGGAATCAAGATTGCCGGGAGAAATATCAATAACCTCAGATACGCAGATGACACCACCCTTACGGCAGAAAGCGAAGAAGAACTAAAGAGCCTCTTGATGAAAGTGAAACAGGAGAGTGACAAAGTTGGCTTAAAGCTCAGCATCCAGAGAACTAAGATTATGGCATCTGGTCCCATCACCTCATGGGAAATAGATGGGGAAACAGGGACTGACTTTATTTTGGGGGGCTCAAAAATCACTAGATGGTGTTTACAGCCATGCAATAAAAAGACACTTACTCCTTGGAAGGAGAGTTATGACCAACTTAGATAGCGTATAAAAAGCAGAGACATTACTTTGTCAACAAAGGTCCGTCTAGTCAAGGCTATGTTTTTTCTGGTAGTCATGTATGGATGTAAAAGTTGAACTATAGAAAAAGCTGAGTGCCAAAGAATTGATGCTTTTGAACTGTGGTGTTGGAGAAGACTCTTGAGAGTCCCTTGGACTGCAAGGAGATCCAGCCAGTCCATCCTAAAGGAAACCAGTCCTGGGTGTTCATTGGAAGGACTGATGCTGAAGCAGAAGCTCCAATACTTTGGCCACCTGATGGGAAGAACTGACTCCTTTGAAAAGACCCTGATGCTGGGAAAGATTGAGGGCAGGAGGAGAAGGGGAAGACAGAGGATAAGATGGTTGGATGGCATCGCTTACTCAATGGACATGGGTTTGGGTAAACTCTGGGAGTTGGCAATGGACGGGGAGTGTGCTGCGGTTCATGGGGTCGCAAAGAGTCGGACACGACTGAGCAACTGAACTGAACTGAATGCCGAAAAATGAGATGATGTCTCCCATTGGTACCAAGAGCAGGCCAACTTACTGGCCATTATAAAAGAGGAGCATTCCACAAGCTTAGGGCTCCCGGGCTACAACACAAACCTCCCGTGTGTAATGTCTTCCTGGATCCTTTACATACAAACCTGATACTCTTGCTGCCTGCTGACCATCAACAGTGCAATCCTTTGTCTCCAGCACAGACGTTATATATGTTTTGCTAATATCCATGAAAAAATAACAGTGTAATTTATTAGCTTTTAAGCAGGGTAAAATAAAATTCCAGCCCCTTATATATAAATGTGTGTATGTGTGTAATTTTATCTCAAAATATTTTACAAGGTAAACACTACTCTAGCCCCGTTTTTATAGACAGGGAAACTAAAACATACATAAGAAATTCAATCACCTACCCTAAATCACATGGCTGGTAAGGGCTGGAACATGGATTTAAACCCAGGCCTTTTGTCTCCAGAGTTCATGTCTTTACCTCTATGTTTTTTATACCACTTTAAGGAGACATATTAATTCATTTATCATTTATGTTTTAAAAGACTTTTAATTACTTTTTCTTAGCAGTAAAAGCTACTAAAGCTTAACTAAAAATTTGTATCTTAAAGTAGTATTCTCAATGTAATGAAACAGAATGACACACTTGTACAGTCAAAAAAAAAAAGAAAAGCTTTTTTCCCATGCCAAAATGTTACCAGAATTTGTGTATCTTTTACCAAACAGTAATGAAAAGAATAACACAAAGTGATATTCTTCCTCTCTCCAGACCTTCATGGTATCTCACACATTCTCCCAGGCCAAGCTCGAGTGCCATTTCTCAACAAATTTTGCCTAAATAGCTGCATATGATCTCTCTGTCCCATTTCCATTTTCTGTCTGGCTGGAACTTAGCACCTTAGCCTATGCATTCTCCTTATTCAGTGTTGGTCACTTCCCCTTCTAGACGGTTAGTTCCTTCATGGCAATTTCTACTTGTGATTCACCATTTCTCCTTCACAACTTTGACTGTGATGCTTTGCATCTGTTGAAAAATGATACAAAGTACTAGTTAAGAAATGATAAAAAAAAATAAAATCCAACAAGGAATTTTAAATGTTTTTTTAACAAAGAATATTTGGAGCAAAGCAGGATATTCAGATTTTCTAAATCTCTGCTATGATTGCCTGACAACAAAATTAATGTTTTCTCACTGTAAATGATAGAAAAACATACTGAATTTATATCCACTGATGTATTATTCATATATATACAAATACAGACAGAGACACACGTATATATTTGCTTTCAGTTGAATGCTCTGATATTTTGAGGGTAAGAAGTGTGTATTTTCATCTTGTTTTCCCACATGATAGCCATCACGAGGAAGATAACAATCACTTCGCATCTCTTCTGCCTTTAAAGCCCACAGTGAAACCGATGGTGTCATTTCAGGGGTGCTCCAAAGAGCCCTGGTACCATAGTCCTTTATGTCTCGGTACAGAGAAAAATTCAGTAAAAGCAAAGTGATAGATAAGAAGTGAGTCATTAAAATAGGATGCTTGTGAGGCTTACAAGTGAATGGGTGAGAAATGCCACAGCCTGAGATCTTAGTGGTCTACAGTTTTATAATCAAAGGAAAAGGAGGAGAAGACCTTCTTTTTCTTGATTAGACGTCATGTTTTTATCATCAGCTCCTCCTCCAGGTTGAGCAGGAGAGTTTTCCTGTCCCTACATGGTCAAGCTAGATCCACAAATTGTTTCTGCTGTGTGCAGAGGGCATGTCCTAGGGACCATTAACTTACTGAGCTCCCTTGGCAGGATGTGGGTCTTGTGCCACTGTTGTTTCAGGGTGTGTCCCATGCTTTTGTTCCCTGGTTTTGTTGCTAAACAAGTCTGCTTTGATTTGCGGTTAAGAAAACCTGTTTTCTCAAGTAATTATTAACTTACAGGGGTTTCCTATGTTTTTCTACTTACAATCCCCTAGTGGGATTAACTATTGAATCACCTATTGTGTCCCTTCCTTCGGTCCCTATCAACACCTGACCTCCTCTCCAGTCTCCCGCACTCTCCAACCTATTCCACTACTAGATGGGTCTTCTTAATATTCTAATTTCTCTACACTGTGATTCTACTCAAAACCTTCAGTGACTCTCTGTTGACCATAATATAAAGCAGAACTCCTTGAGAGCATGGCACTTCAGTCCAGATTTAACATGAGTGACACCTATTGCCTGGAAACATTACTTCTATCAAATTGACCTACTCATTAAATCACACATGTCCCTTGCATTTCCCTGCTTCTTTTCTCATCCATGGGATAGAATATATCTAAATCTTACACATTCTTCAAGGGCAAAATCAAAGCCATGCTTTTCTTAAGACTCTGGTCAAGAATTTTGCCCCTATTCTCACATTTTTCCCTGTGGTGTCATGCTAGATTTACTTTATTCCATGTTATTCTTCTTACCTGGGGTGTGATTGTGATGTGTATTGAAATTTTTGCACTCCACTAAATGTCATCTCTCAAAGATTTCCCTCAGGAACTATTCCAATAATCCTCACATTATTTGAAATATTTCAAGGGCTCTTTCCTGGTAATAGCAGCACCAGCTTTGTTAGAGACCTAACCATTTTATTTTACAAGCTCTCCTGGTTTCTGTAAAAAGAAAAAATATGGCCCAACCTGAGCATCCATCCTTTTTCTCAAAATCAATTTCCAATGATTTTTTGTTCCCTTTTTAAAAAATACTTTCTTTCAGGGGGAAG
The DNA here is from genome assembly GCF_033118175.1 of Dama dama. Classification (NCBI taxonomy): domain Eukaryota; kingdom Metazoa; phylum Chordata; class Mammalia; order Artiodactyla; family Cervidae; genus Dama; species Dama dama. The sequence continues at coordinate 5,600,168 of NC_083699.1, read as the reverse complement.
AAATTGACCACAATTGAGGACATCCTTAAAAATGCACCATGGGTTGTAAAAGCATATACTCCTTGCCATGATTAAAAAAGAAAATCTTTTCCTTAGATTAATTGATAGAAATAAACAAAGGTCAGGTCTATGAGCATTTACTTTAGTAACCAGAAGTTCCAGTCACCCTGTAGAGTCCTTTAGGGTTCATTTACATCACTTTTGGCAGTGACTTAGGCAGTGGTTTTCCCATTAAAACTTTTTTCCAGCTGGCATGACATGAAAAGTTGAAATATTTTGTCATATTTCAGACTGTAATAATAAGAGAGCATACTCCATTGCCTGAAATTGCAGACAAATGTGCTTGCAAGTTCTTTCTCTGTGGCCAGAAAAGCAATGGAGACTTTTACCATGGAGAGATTGACTATGAATTTCCTCAGTATTTCTGCCACTTCCAAAGGCATCAGCTGAGTTAAATATATTAATCTTTTACATCTGTGTATATGTGGGTGTAAGATCATTGTCAAGTACATCTTCAGACAGAAAATTAGTGATGGTACATCTGCATTAAATAAAACCTAACTACATTGCCTTTCTCAGAAAGTCTGTGGGAAGATAATATGCTTCTACCACCATTTCCATTTGGTTTCATTTGTGGAAATGAGTGTTTTCCAGCTTTTAGATGATCTCTAACACTACAGAAGCCAAAAGTACAATAAGTTTAGAAGATTTTCAGCAAGAACTCACTGAATTTTCCAAGAAATTTTACTGAATAAAATCTAACAAAAATTCTTTTTTTGGTTACTTCTGATTTTTCAAAGAAAATATCTTAATTTTATCCATCATTTTTTTAAATCTATTTAAGTAACCATCAAAAGAGCTTTAATGAAATCTTTTATGACTCCTGCATCCTATATTCCCAATATTATTGATATAAAGAAATTATAACAAGAGTTTAGGAAATTGTTTAAAAATCATAAAAGAAATGCAAAATTTTGTATGTTTTGCTTTGATATGTTTTTCTTCATAGCATGCTGTCACTCTTTACCCTCCTGAAAGTGAAGTTGCTCAGGCATGTCCGACTCTTTGCAATCCCATGGACCCTCCATCCATGGAATTTTCTAGGCGAGAATACTGGAGTAGGCTGCCATTTCCTTCTCCAGGGCGTCTTCCCAACCCAGGGAATGAACCAGGGTCTCCAGCATTGCAAGCAGACGATTTTCCCGCCACCAGGGAAGCCCCTTTACCCTCTTACCATATGTTATTTCTTCACTACACTTACTGACCTGATTTTATATTCTTTTGTTCTATCTGCTGAGAGTCATGTATTATCTAGTTATCTACTAACCTGATTTTACACTCTTTAGTTCTATCTGCTGATCGTTATCTGTTATCTACTTATCTATGTCTCACTAGGATATAAGGAAGCTCTATGAGTGCAGGGAGTTTCTCTTATTATGATATTTCTGGCACCAAGAGCAGTCTATGTAGGTCCTCACTAAATATTTCCTAAATGTAGAGATGATTTAATTTTCAGTAAGTCCTAACTGACATAAATTTGTACATCATATCAGAAACTGGGCTGTAGCCTTGTAATAGGGGCTCATGCCTGGGTATCCCTAAATTTATACAGCAACATTTGTATACATGCATTTCGTGATTTGCCATAACATTCTCTCAACAGATCATAAACCCCCAAGGGACAGAGGATTGTTGTTATAGAGGGGGAAAATGAGAAATTATCAGTTATGCCAGGAAACATCTGGAATTGAGACAATGGAGAGAACCAACCATGGAGCTACAAGACATAGGAAAGAGCCATTTTGCATTCTGTTTGAATATTCCCCCAGTGACGTTTTTCTGGAGATTCAGGACCAGAACAGAAAACACCGTCATGATGGAGACACATAGATCTGAATTATAAAATGCTAGAAGATAGTTTTATATGCTCAAATGAGTTCCCTGTATTTATCTGTCTCTGACATGCTCCCTGAAATACTGACAACAGCTGATATATTGTCATCTGGAGCCCCAAATCCTCAACTTTTAGAATCTTGAAGATTAGTTTACATTAACTATTTATCTATTTCATACCACACTATAATTCATTTAGTGTTTTCTGGGACTTTTGACCTTACATCTTTAAAGGTTGACATTTGTTTGGGCCAGTATGCTACTGGAGGAGTTTGGCAAATGTTAACAAGAAAAATAAATCACAAGGTGTTAGTTTGAAAATGAATCTGTAATCCTATGCAAGCAATAAAAACTGGGGAAAAAAATATGATTCAGCACCCAGAAGAGACATTACTCATTCAAGCAGTGCAAGTAGTGAAATTTAGCTATTCTTTTTAAGCAAATTAAAACATCATCTTAGTTAAATTCAAACCAAAAATTACACATTCTTAACAAGATTACACATTCTTTCAAAAACTACAAGCAACTCCTGAAGCTCGATTCCAGAAAAATAAATGACCCAATCAAAAAATGGGCCAAAGAACTAAACAGACATTTCTCCAAAGAAGACTTACAGATGGCTAACAAACACATGAAAAGATGCTCAACATCACTCATTATTAGAGAAATGCAAATCAAAACCACAATGAGGTACCATTACACGCCAGTCAGGATGGCTGCTATCCAAAAGTCTACAAGCAATAAATGCTGGAGAGGGTGTGGAGAGAAGGGAACCCTCTTACACTGTTGGTGGGAATGCAAACTAGTACAGCCACTATGGAGAACAGTGTGGAGATTCCTTAAAAAACTGGAAATAGAACTGCCATATGACCCAGCAATCCCACTTCTGGGCATACACACTGAGGAAACCAGATCTGAAAGAGACACGTGCACCCCAATGTTCATCGCAGCACTGTTTATAATAGCCAGGACATGGAAGCAACCTAGATGCCCATCAGCAGATGAATGGATAAGGAAGCTGTGGTGCATATACACCATGGAATATTACTCAGCCATTAAAAAGAATTCATTTGAATCAGTCCTAATGAGATGGATGAAACTGGAGCCCATTATACAGAGTGAAGTAAGCCAGAAAGATAAAGAACATTACAGCATACTAACACATGTATATGGAATCTAGAAAGATGGTAACAATAACCCTATATGCAAAACAGAAAAAGAGACACAGAAATACAGAACAGACTTTTGAACTCTGTGGGAGAAGGTGAGGGTGGGATGTTTCAAAAGAACAGCATGTATACTATCTATGGTGAAACAGATCACCAGCCCAGGTGGGATGCATGAGACAAGTGCTCGGGCCTGGTGCACTGGGAAGATCCAGAGGAATCAGGTGGAGAGGGAGGTGGGAGGGGGGATCGGGATGGGGAATACGTGTAAATCTATGGCTGATTCATATCAATGTATGACAAAACCCACTAGGAAAAAAAAAAAAATCTAGGTATTCTTAAGATGATTACAAATAATCACCCTTCAAGTACATTTTATAAAAAATTAACATTTGTTGAGTGAAAAAAAAATAAAGTTTCTTTGAAAAAAAAAACTACACACTCTCAAAAATTACACATTCTCTCAAAAATTACGTATTCTCAACAAGAATCCAAACTTACATATTAGTTCATAAAGCAAGATGTTAATCCAGTGCAACCACAGTATGGCTTTTAGCACTCACTATAAATTACTACTCACTATAAGTTACCTTGGTGCACACTGAACCCTGGCTTGGGGAGACTAGGGTTTGTTAGATTTATTCAAGTATTATCTCATTTCCTTTGCCAGTAGTTTACTGGATTTACTTTTTTTTTTAAGTGGGTTTACTTCCTTCTGTTTGTTTTTTCTCTTTCCCTTGTAATGTCATTTCATTGGATATTTGGGCTAGTAACAGAAGACCCTTCAATCAGCTTTAAAGAACAAAAGCATCTTTCATTTCACCTTTTAATTACCTAATAAGTAAGGCAATCTTTCATGCTTGGTTGATTAAGTACTTGGATAGTATTGTCAAGGACCCAGGTATTTTCTATCTTTCTATAGGGAGATCATCAGTGTTGGCTTAGCAAGATACCCAGGGTAATTACAAATGCTGTATGCAAGCATGACAATTTCTAGAAGAGATAAGAATACTCTGAAGAGAAACTTCCCAGATTACCAATAGCAGGTTTATCCTTGTATTTTTGATGCCCTGATTAAGTCGTATTTCTGATCTAACTACACACTCCATCTTCTCCTGGTTATGATAGTTATTTTCCTTATTGTTAGTTTTTGTTTTCTCATATAGTTTTGATATCTTAATTAGTATTAATAAAATCGTAGCACTTAGCCTTCAAACTGCAGACCTTTAAATCTTTCTAATGTTTGTGAGGAAATACCAGCAAGGTTTAAAAAATATATAGCCTCTCTCAGCACAGCTATTATTTTGCATTATAATGTCCATGTTAAATTTGATTCTAATAAGGAAACTTTTTACAATAGCTGAACTTCAACAATGGTTGTATATTATTGAAAAAAACCTTTAACCTCTAAAGTGCTTGTAATTCTGATTGGCTTATTTCATGTTGTCCAGATAACGGTATCAAATTGACATCACCGTATTCTAAAATGTATAAAAGTTCCTGAGTTTATTAGGCCACAAGAGAATTAATTGACATTTTCTGGCTTTCCATGTGGTGCTAGTGATGAACCCACCTGCCAAGGCAGCAGATGTAAGAGGCCTGGGTAAGGACGATCGACCCCTGGGTAGGGACGATTCCCCTGGAGAAGGGTGAAAGGTTGTTGCTAAACCATGAAAGACACCAGGATTCTTGCCCTCTGGAGGAAAATTCAATCCAGGGCCAGAGACGAGGCTTGATCGCTCAGAGCTTTTGTGTAATAGAGTTTTATTACAGTATAAAAGGGATAGAGAAAGCGTCTGACATCGACATCAGAAGGGAGCAGAAAGAGTACACCCTGCTAGTGTTAGCGGTGGAATTATATACCTTTTAATTAGTTATTACAATGAATTAAAAGAATGTCTCAAGTTTGTGAAAATTTTACCAGACCCATTCCCTCAATTTACATTTTAGGGTAACAAGATTAGAATTTAAAGAAAGATCCTACCAGACCCACTCCCATAATATACATTCTAAAATATCAGGATTATTCAGAAGGGTTTCAGGAAGGAGAAGCTGTCCTCCAGCAGAATACATTGTTGTTGTGTCATCCCCTAGTGCAGTGTTTAAACTGAGTTGTGTAATTGTCTAAGACTGAGGAATGTAGAGGGGAAAAAAACGTTTGTCCTTTTCTCCTCCTTGAGAATTCCAGACCCCTCTCTCCTTGGGGACCCCCAGACTTCTTGTCAACCTACCTAGGAATTCACCCTCTCAAGGGTATGGCAACCCACTCCAGTATTCTTGCCTGGAGAATCCCACGGACACAGAGCCTGGCAGGCTACAGCCCATAGGGTCTCAAAGAGCCAGATATGACTGAAGAGACTTAGCACACAAAAACAAATAAAAGATGAGCTTTTGTGTATCTGATTTAAGGCAGAAAAATTATTTCCAAACAAACAAAAACTGAGAGAGTTTGTCAGCAACAAAGCCCATATAAAGTAAATATTAAAAGGTGTTCTTCAGGCAAAAGAAACATCATCCTAGAAGGAATAAGGTAATGCAGAAGGAATGGAGAACAATGGAAAGATAAATTAAAATGGGGCCAAATAGAAATAAATATTGACCATATAAAAATTAATAATGATACACTTGGGGGTTAAGAAATATATATAATTTTAAATGCATGCAACAATAACAAATGTGAGAGTGAGTCAAAGGATGGTATGGTTGTAGTATTATTTGGGAAGTAGGCAAAACATTAGTTTATATCCGACAGAGTTGTCCCATTGAAATATTATGTCATGCAAGCCATTAATGTAATTTTTAATTTTCTAGGTAGTCACATTAGGAAAAGTAAAATCAGTAACATCTGTTTTAATGTATTTTTATCTAAGTAACATTAAGAAACTTTCAATATATAATTTTTTAAATATTGAGATATTTTACATTCATTTTTGTACTAAATTTTCAATGTTCGGTGTTTTAAACTTACAGCAAATCTCAACTCAGACTAAACATAAGTGCTCAATAGCCACATGCAGTGACCACTATGTTACATGAAACAATATCAGGCCCTAATAAATCAAGGATATATCTTGAAATCTTTACATTTATCACTAAAAGTACTAAAAGTAGAAGAATATATGGTCCCCAAGTATGAGAATAGGGAAAAATGGGATATTAAGTAGAATTACTAGAGTAATAAGGACTAATAGTGCCCTGCCTCCCTCCACTCCAACTGTTCTGAGTGTTTGCTGCTTCTGGCTCACAGCCTCCCTCATCTGAAGAACTGCCCTTCACCGAAGGGGAACCAGCACCCCTGGGGATTATGTTCCTGACCCCCAGCAGGAAGGCAAAGGCAATGACTGACAGACACAGGGCAAAAAGACCTGGAACCCTTGGCAAAAGGGTAGACCAAAGGAACATAAAACAAGTGAGACAAATAAATACAGTAGATATAAACTCAAATATATCAGCAACGAAATTAAGATGTATATGGTCTGAGTATTATAGTTAAAAGATAAATACTATCAGATGATATATGTTTTTTAAAAGCCTAACTATATATGTGCTCCTTATGAAAAATAAACATATATATAAATGGACTCAGAAAGATATACTCTACAAACTCATACCAAAAGAAAACTGATTTTGCTATACCAATATCACATAAGATCTACTTTAAAGCAAGAAATATTCCTAGATGTGAAATAAATCTTTAATGATAATAAAAGTGTCCATCTACTAGGAAGATATAAAAATTCTTTTGTATACACCTACTAATACAATTTCACAGTATGTAAAGCATAATTGACAGGCTTAAAAAGAGGAATATACAAATCCACAGAGAGGCAGAATTTAACACATCTTTTGGATAAGTTTCAAAATGAACATCCAGAAAAGTAGTGAAGCTATAGTAAATCTGAACAACACTATTAATAAAATAATAACATTGTTTCATTAAAATGCAGAAAAGAATGACACCATACACAATTTTGGCTAGTATATATATAGAACATTTACAAAATAGACCATATTTGGGGCCAAAAAGCCAAACTCAAAAAATTTAAAAGGACTTGAACAAATTAAATGTATTATTTGATCATAGTAGAATAAAAGTAGAAATCAATAACTAAAAGATAAATAAAATCCTCAAACATCTAGAAGTTAAACAATATGCTTCTATGTAACTAATGAGTTGATGATGAAATTATAATGTAATGGTAAAATACCTGAAGTGAATAATGACTGAAATAAAATATTTTGAGACATCTAGTTGAGCTATCACTGAACTTAAAGAGAAATCTATAACTTAAATTCATGTCTGAGAAAAGTAAAAAGTCTGAATATCAATTGTTTAGATATTCCTCTCAAGAAATAAAAGATACCAAATTAAACTCAAAAAAGAGGAAAAAAGGAAAAATAAATATAAGAGTAAGGATAAATAATAATAAAAATAATAAAAAATAAAGGACAAAAATAAACATAGATGCAAGAAAAAAATCAATAAGTCAAAAGTTGATTCTTGGAAAGACTAATAAATTGATGATTTCCTAGCAAGACTAAATAATGAATAAATATATGAATGAATAATGAATGAACAAATAAATGAATAAATAATGAATAAATATATTGTGATATATATCTTCTTACAAGAGGTGTAAGAAGTAAAAAAAAAAGGTAAGACCATGGAGGGTGGCAGAAATAAACCTCTAGGCAAGCTAGGAATAAAAAGATTTTCTATAATAAAAAAAATTACTGAAAAATGTGAATCAATAACAGGGAATTATCTTAAACTAACAGAATATTTATTGAATATTTTTAAATTGTCACAAAATTATACTTCAGTATGAAATATTGAAAACTGACCTCTAATTTTGGAATGGATGGGAAAATGTTGTCCACTATCAGCATTTGTATTTGACATTGTACTGCAAATAATATCCAGAATCAGAAATAGATTATTGTTTGATAAGCATCAATAGTTGAATGGATGACTAAGTGATGATATATATTCACACCCCAGAGAAGAGAATGGCAACCCACTCCAGTATTCTTGCCTGGGGAATCCCATGGACAGAGGATCCTGGCTGGCCACGGTCCATGGGGTTGCAAAGAGTCAGACACGACTGAGTAACACACACATATAATCATACAGTGGAATACTGTGCTGCAATGAAAAATAATAAACTATGGCTACACTAAGCAATATGAATAAATCTCAAAAATAAGGTGATGAACTAAAGAAACCAGACAAAGACAGGTGTACACTGTATAATTTCATTTATATAAAGGTAAAAATTACGTGAAAATAAATTGGTGGTAAATAGAAATAAATATAATAGTTAACTGGGTGGCGATAATCACTAGGAAGGAGAAAACTGGGACTTCTGGGCTACTTCATTGGTGCTGTTTCTTGATCTGAGTATTGATTACATGGGTTTGCACTTATAATTTGTGCTCCTTCTCTCTCTGTATCTCTCTGATATTTTTAAAGAAAGATTTATTTAGAAACAAAAATGCTTAATACTTATTAGGTGTTCTTGTTTCTTTCTGGTGTGTGTGTTTGTGTGCATGCGTATGCATGTGTGCATACTTACTCGATCAGTCATGTCCAACTCTCTTGGCCCCATGGACTGTGGCCCACCAGGCTCCTCCATCCATGGGATTTCCCAGGCAAGAGTACTGGAGTGGGTTGCCATTTCCTACTCCAGGGGATCTTCTCAACAGGGATTGAACCTGTGTCTCTTGCATCTCCTGTATTGGTAGGAAGATTCTTTACCACTAGTGCCACTTGAAAGCCCATGAAAATACGTTTGTTGAAGAAGGCAGATTAAATTTTGTGAGACAACCTATTGAGTTATCATTTGCTTTATATACCTTTTATAATTACATTTTAGAAAGAACATTTCATGTTGATTATTGTCCATATACAATTACCATTTAATAACAGCTGAAATATAGAATGACCAACCTAGAGAGCATATTAAAAAGCAGAAACATTACTTTGCCAACAAAGATCTGTCTAGTCAAGGCTATGGTTTTTCCAGTGGTCATGTATGGATGTGAGAGTTGGACTATAAAGAAAGCTGAGCACTGAAGAATTGATGCTTTTGAACTGTGGTGTTGGAGAAGACTCTTGAGAGTCCCTTGGACTGCAAGGAGATCCAACCAGTCCATCCTAGAGGAGATCAGTCCTGAGTGTTGGAAAGACTGATGTTAAAGCTGAAACTCCAATACTTTGGCCACCTGATGCAAAGAGCTGACTCATTTGAAAAGACCCTGATGCTGGGAAAGATTGAGGGCAGGAGGAGAAGGGGACAACAGAGGATGAGATGGTTGGATGGCATCACTGACTCAATGAACATGAGTTTGGGTAGGCTCTGAGAGTTGGTGATGGACAGGGAGGCCTGGCATGCTGCAGTTCATGGGGTCACAAAGAGTTGGACACGACTGAGTGACTGAAGTGAAATATAGAAAATAGAGAAAAACTATAAATTGTGTTACAAATGATGTTAAATAACCTTTTAAGTTTTCATTATTACTTCTCACACTAAGAGTCTGGCCTTTAAAATATGCTAGAAAGGACTTTTTCTAGTAGTGAGAAGAAAAGATGTAAAGTTTAGATCCATTATCTGGTGGAGGCAACAGAAATCTTTGAAGTATGAATAAGGTGAGCTAAGTCATTCGCCTAATGAGAACCTCAGCACTGTTTCAGTAATCTCATTTTATCCTTTTTTTTAAAGCAGCATACTCTATCATGTGTATATTTATGAAGCTGATGCATGATCTTTTATATATTATAGGTGTACAGTACAGTGATTCACAATTTTTAAAGGTTGTATACCAAAGAGCACAATGAAATAACAGTCCTCTAGACACTGTCTAGTTATGGTAGTGAGCACTCTTATTTTTTTTTAAATAAATAGAATTGTTAAAATATCTTCTTTCTCTCTACTTTTCTATTTTGATGGAGATCCGTGTAGGTTATGGAAAGTCTGTGGAGGTTTGTGGGATGAGTAGAAAGCGTGAGAACTGCTGATTTCTGTTGAAGCAGTTGAGGTCTTAAGATGAATGGGGTTTCTGATCTACCGCATTACATCACTTCTGGTTGTATCAAATTTACATACACTAAGCAGCACGCAATTTTTGTGGCAGACTTCTTTTGCCCACAGCCTAACACAAGAACATATGAAAATTGAGTTAAATATTTTATTTAACTCAAAGCATAATACACACAGGAAAATGAAGCATGAACATGTATATAAAAATATGAGCTTTTTTCACAAATCTGTTTCTACTCAGAAGAAAAACATCTTATAATAAAATATTTTTGTGCTATAATAAAAGACTTCCTCTCTCTTGGCTTTTCTCTCCTCCAGTTTCTCCCTCTTTCTCAGTCTCTCTTGTACACACCCAAACAAAATCTGATTTTACAAAAAGCAGAAATGCAATTTAGATGGCCTGGGAAAACAATAGACACATGAGATCATAAATTCAGAGAATGCTATTGGGAAAATGTCTGGTATAAACAAATAGGGAAGCTGCAATGTATCAAATTAGGCAATTAAGCTCTTTCTTCTCTAAAGGAAAGGGATATCAGAGGAAAAAAACAGTAAGTTCTCCTTGGAAATTGAACCACAATAAACATCATCCATAAATATTCATACCATAAGTTCCCTTTTAGACAAAAATTTTAGAATTTAAACAGAATTTTAAAGTGAACTTGTTTTTAATGCTAAAACCTTTGGAGAGTTTTTGTTGGATGGTCAATGGGTGGTTGAGTAAGTAATACAATAAATAATAGTCTTGAGTCACAAAAAACCTTTATAGGCTTTCTCATTAAAATCATTAAAATGATTTCAATAAACATTTATATGTTGTATACCTATGGAATATTATTTATTTTTTCTTTAGTCAATTATCTTTTAGTGTAATCAACATAAGAAAAATAAATTGTATATTTACTTTCATTTTACCATTTCCCTTATTTTTTTTTCTTTGTATAGATACAGGTTTCTATATGATAACATATTCCTTCTACTTAAAATAGTTTTTAACATTTCTTATAGTGAAAGTTTGCTGATAATGAATTCTTTTGTCTTTGCTTGTCTATAAATCTTTATTTCTCTTTCATTTTTCAGTGATAGGTTAACTGGGCACTGATTTCTGAGGTAATTGTTTTTTTCTCTTTCAGTGCTATAAAGATGCTCCTCCATCATTTTCAGGCTTAGATAGCTTCTAATAAGTTTATTATAACTCTTAGCTTTGTCCTCCTTGTGAATCTTTTTTGCACTGCTTGCTGTCTAGATTTTATCTTAGTCTTTAGTATTGGTGTGTCTAGGTGTTTTCTTCCTTTCTCTTATGCACTTGTCCTCCCTTCCTCACCCTCCTTCCTTTCTTTCTTCCTTTTCAGTATTTCTTCTATGGGTGTTCTATGAGCTTTTCAGGTCTGTGGTTTAATATCTTTCACTATTTGAGAGGAATATTTAGCCATTATATTTTCAAATATGTCTTCTCCCTTTCTCTCTTTTTATTTTGGAATTTCAGTTGCTCATATTTTAGACTGTTTGACATTGTCCCACAGTTCTTGGACCTACTGGCCTTTTTTTCCTTCTTTGTGTTTTCTTTGAATTTTTTATTTTCGACTGATCTTTATCTTTGTTATTATATCTTTATTTCTGGCATTTCCATTTCATACTTTCTTAGTTTCCATTGTTATGCTAAAATTTTCTATATGTTCTTGTATGTTATCCTTCTTTTCTACTAGAACCTTTAATACATTACTCAAAGTTTTCTCTTTTAAATATCATGCCTAAATATCTCCCACCTCTGGATTCTGCAGATTGTATTGTCTCTTGGTAACTTTATCTTGAATTTTTGTGAATCACATCATTTTTGGTTGAAAGCTGGATGTCACATTTAGACCAGTAAAGACTGAGTTTGATATAGATTATAGATATATGCCTAGAATTGGGCACACGTCTTCTACTATACGATGGAGAGTTGAGTCAACCTAGTCAAAAGTTGAGTAGACTTTCGGTTTTGTTAGCTCAGTGTTTACCTTCTGCACACTATTGACTTCAGATTCCTCTAGAATCACCTTGTACTTAACGGGAAGGTTGAGTTCCCAGAGAATAATTTTTAATGTTCCATTTCCACTCTCAAGTTTAGTCTTCTTCTGCGAATGTAACCTCAAAGACAGTTTCTCATTTCTTGCTGCTCCCCCAGTGATAGACTGCTGTTACTTGTTATTCGGTGTTAGCAAGCCTGGTGGTGGAGGGTGGGAGTATTCTCTATTTCTTCCTCTATCCTCTCTTAGGCAAGACCTCTTCTCACAGGACTTCTCACAGGTGACTCAGATGGTAAAGCATCTGTCTACAATGCAGGAGACCTGGGTTCGATCCCTGGGTCAGGAAGATTCCCTGGAGAAGGAAATGGCAACCCACTCCAGTACTCTTGCCTAGAAAATCCCATGGATGGAGAAGCCTGGTGTCCATGGGGTCGCAAAGAGTCAGACAGGACTAAGTGACTTCAGTTTCACTTTTCTTCTCACAGAAAAGGATTTTTTGGTGATTATGCCCCTTGGGTACTTGTAGTTGACCTCTAATAGTCTGGGCCAAGGCGAATTCCTTCCCTTCCTTCAGGAGTTGAAGGGTTTTTTTGTTGTTGATGGTGGTTTTTTTCTGTTCCCTCCCCTATTTCCAATGGGTCTCCAATTATGTCTGGGAAAGACAGTATTTGCTGCTGGTCCCCCAGAGGCTTAAAGTTTTTATACCATAGAAAAAATGATCCAGGCATAGGTTTCTATTACCCCTCACTGCTGTTCCCCTACGTGAGTCCTGCTTTGCCAGGGGTCTCTTTCTGGTCTACTGCCCCATGCTCAATCTATCTCATGAGAAACCAGTGAAGACCGTGGAAAAGAGTCTGGAAGTGGGTACAAAATGCCTTTGTGTCTGTCATTTCAGGTAGTCTACATTAAGACCCAGAAAACTGGTTTGTGGGCTAATCATCTGTTTTTATAAATAAATATTTAATGGCGTGTAGTCATACCCAATCATTTGCATAATGTCTGTAGTTGCTTTTGTGTTATAAACAGAGAGTTGAGCAGTTGCAGCAGATACTGTATGGCCCACAAAGCCTAAAATACTTATTATTTGACCTTTATATACAAGTTTTCCAATCCCTGTTCTATGCTCCTACACTAAGTTAAAGTTAGCCTTTAGTAATTCATTTAAAATTTAGGTAATTTCTACTTACCTACTTTTTGATAGCGCCATTTTCTTTCCATGCTCTATCCCAAGTAAACTCACTTCCCCATATTTTAATAAAGCCACCTATCTTTTCTTAGTTTTCAGGTTGCTTATTAGCCTATGAAACTCAATTCTCTGGTTGAAGAAATGTTATAACTTTGTCAAAGTGCTGGTGTTTTATGGATATATTTTTTTTTTTTTTTTAGGTTTCTCTTACTGTTATGTTGGAAGTGATGCTTCTTTCAGTTTTTTTTTTTTTTTTAACATTCTAGCTGAAGCCCCTCAATGAAATTTTAGTTTAGTAGGCTATATGTATTTTTTTCCAGTCCTGTGGAAGTTCTGGCAGCTCCATGGTGGGGGTAAAGACGACCTCCTCCAAAAAGGCTTATGCCATCCCCCAGTGTGCTGCACGCAGAGCCACGTCCCTGTGGCAGCCCACTGCTGACACATACCACCACAGGAAATGCTCAGACACAATTCTGTCTCAGTCTCTATGGGGTCCCTGGCTCCTGGTGCACACACAGTTTATTTGAGCCTAATTAGCATCTCTGGCAGGAATGGGGTTTGAGTCTAAAGGTGAATTCGCCCCTCCTACCATCTTTCTGGGCCTTCTCTGTTGGCCTTGGATGTGGGGTACCTTCTCAGAGCCAGTGAAGCAAAGCGCAGCCGCCGCTCCTGACCTTGGACATGGGGTATCTCCTCTTGGCTGCTCACCCCTCCAGCGCCACACAGCCACCACTTGATGCTCTCGGAGGGCACAAACAGAACCTTATGCACCAGGACCAAGCAGAAAGGAGCAGTGACCCCACAAGAGACTGGCCCAGACTTGCCCATGAGTGCCCAGGAGTCTCCAGCGGAGGCGTGGGTCGGTGGTGGCCTGCTGCAGGGCTGGGGCACTGAGTGTATCAGTGCATGTATAGGATGTTTGAGGGAGGTCGCCATTATCTTCATGACCTCCACCATGGTTTGGCCCCACATAAACAGCAGCGAGGGACACAGCCCCACCCATCAACAGAGAATTGGATTAAAGATGTACTGAGCATGCCCCCCCCCCATCAGAACAAGACCCAGTTTCCCCCTCAGTTAGGCTCTCCCACCAGGAAGCTTCCATAAGCCTCTTATCCTTCTCCATCAGAGGGCACACAGACTGGAAACCACAATCGCATAACCAATCTAATCACATGAACCTCAGCCTTGTCTAACTCAATGAAACTATGAGCCATGCCATGTAGGGCCATGCAAGACAGACAGGTCACAGTGGAGAGTTTTGACAAAATGTGATCCACTGGAGAAGGGAATGGCATACCACTTCAGTATTCTTGCCTTGAGAACCCCATGAACAGTATAAAAAGACAAAAAGATAGGACACTGAAAGATAAACTCCCCAGGTCGGTAGGTGCCCAATATGCTAGTGCAGATCAGTGTAGAAATAACTCAAAAAAGAATGAAGAGATGGAGCCAAAGCAAAAACAACACCCAGTTGTGGATATGACTGGTGATAGAAGCAAGGTCCAATGCTGTAAAGAGCAATATTGCATAGGAACCTGGAATGTTAGGTCCATGAATCAAGGCAAATTGGAAGTGGTCAAACAGGAGATGGCAAGAGTGAAGGTTGACATTTTAGGAATCAGCAAACTAAAATGGACTGGAATAGGTGAATTTAACTCAGATGACCATTATACCTACTACTGTGGGCAAGAATCCCTTAGAAGAAATGGAGTAACAATCATGGTCAATAAAAGAGTCCAAAATGCAGTACTTGGATGCAATTTCAAAAATGACAGAATGATCTCTGTTCATTTCCAAGGCAAACCTTTCAATATCATGGTAATCCAAGTCTATGCCCCAATCAGTAATGCTGAAAAGCTGAAGTTGAATGGTTCTATGAAGACCTACAAGACCTTTTAGAACTAACACCCAAAAAGGATGTCCTTTTCATTATAGGGGACTTGAATGCAAAATAGGAAGTCAAGAAACACCTGGAGTAACAGGAAAATTTGGCCCTGGAGTAAAGAATGAAGCAGAGCAAAGGCTAATAGACTTTTGCCAAGAGAATGCACTGGTCATAGCAAACACCCTCTTCCAATAACACTAGAAAAGACTCTACACATGGATGTTACCAGATGGTCAACCCCAAAATCAGATTGATTATATTCTTTGCAGCCAAAGATGGAAAGCTCTGTACAGTCTCAAAAACAAGATTGTGGCTTGTGGCTGACTGTGGCTCAGATCATGAACTCCTTATTCCCAAATTCAGACATAAATTGAAGAAAGTGGGGAAAACCACTAAAACTTTCAGGTATGACCTAAATCAAATCCTTTAGGATTGTACAGGGGAAGGGAGAAATAGATTAAAGGGGCTAGATCTGATACACACAGTGCCTGATGAACTGTGGATGGAGGTTAGTGACACTGTACAGGAGACAGAGATCAAGCCCATCCCCAAGAAAAAGAAATGCAAAAAAGTAAAATGGCTGTCTGAGGAGGCCTTACAAGTAGCTGTGAAAAGAAGAGAAGTAAAAAGCAAAAGAGAAAAGGAAAGATATACCCACTTGAATGCAGAGTTCCAAAGAGTAGCAAGGAGAGATGAAAGAGCCTTCCTCAGCAATCAATGCAAAGAAATAGAGGGAAACAATAGAATGGGAAAGACTAGAGATCTCTTCAAGAAAATTAGAGATACCAAGGGAACATTTCATGCAAAGATGGGCTTGATAAAGGACAGAAATGGTATGGACCTAACAGAAGCAGAAGATATTAAGAAGAGGTGGCAAGAATACACAAAAGAACTGTACAAAAAAAGATCTTCATGACCCAGATAATCACAATGGTGTGATCACTCGCCTAGAGCCAGACAACCTGAAATGCGAAGTCAAGAGGACCTTAGGAGGCATCTCTATGATCAAAGCTAGTGGAGGTGATGGAATTCCAGTTGAGCTATTTTGAATCTTAAAAGATGATGCTGTGAAGGTGCTGTACTCAGTATCTATCAGCAAATTTAGAAAACTCAGCAGTGGCCACAGAACTGGAAAAGTCAGCTTTCATTCCAATCCCAAAGAAAGGCAATGCCAAAGAATGCTCAAACTACTGCACAATTGCACTCATCTCACACACTAGCAAAGTAATGCTCAAAATTCTCCAAGCCAGGCTTTAGCAATACTTGAACCGTGAACTTTCAGATGTTCAAGCTGGTTTTAGAAAAGGCAGAGGAACCAGAGATCAAATTGCCAACATCTGCTGGATCATTGAAAAAGCAAGAGAGTTCCAGAAAAACATCTATTTCTGCTTTATTGACTATGCCAAAGCCTTTGACTGTGTGGATCACAATAAACTGGAGAATTCTGAAAGAGATGGGAATACCAGACCTGACCTGCCTCTTGAGAAACCTGTATGCAGGTCAGGAAGCAACAGTTAGAACTGGACATGGAACAACAGACTGGTTCCAAATAGGAAAAGGAGTACATCAAGGCTGTATATTGTCACCCTGCTCATTTAACTTATCTTCAGAGTACATCATGAGAAACGCTGGGCTGGAGGAAGCACAAACTGGAATCAAGATTGTTGGGAGAAATACCAATAACCTCAGATATGCAGATGACACCACACTTATGGCAGAAAGTAAAGAGGAACTAAAGAGCCTGTTGATGAAAGTGAAAGAGGAGACTGAAAAAGTTGGCTTAAAGCTCAACATTCAGAAAACTAAGATCATGGCATCCAGCCCCATCACTTCATGTCAAGTAGATGGGGAAACAGTGGAAACAGTGGCTGACTTTATTTTGGGGGGCTCCAAAATCACTGCAGATGGTGATTGCAGCCATGAAATTAAAAGATGCTTACTCCTTGGAAGGAAAGTTATGACCAACCTAGACAGCATCTTAAAAAGCAGAGACATTACTTTGTCAGCAAAGGTCCATCTAGTCAAGGCTATGGTTTTTCCGGTGGTCACGTATGGATGTGAGAGTTGGACTGTGAAGAAAGCAGAGCACTGAAGAATTGATGCTTTTGAACTGTGGTGTTGGAGAAGACTCTTGAGAGTCCCTTGGACTGCAAGAAGATCCAACCAGTCCATCCTAAAGGAGATTACTCCTGAGTGTTCATTGGAAGGACTGATTTTGATGCAGAAACTCCAATACTTTGGCCACCTGTTGCGAAGAGCTGACTCATTTGAAAAGATCCTGATGCTGGGAAAGATTGAGGGCAGGAGGAGAAGGGGACGACAGAGGGTGAAATGGTTGGATGGCATCACCGACTCAATGGACATTGGTTTGGGTGGACTCTGTGAGTTGGTGATGGACAGGGAATCCTGGCCTACTGCAGTTCATGGGGTAGCAAAGACTCAGACACAACTGAGCGACTGGACTGAACTGAAAGACAAAACCAAAAACAAATTATAAGGAAATAAAACCTTAGACCAATATCTCTTATGAACATACTTGCAAAAAACATTAACAAATTTTAAGAAGTTGAATTCAACAATATATGAAAAGAATTATACCCCACAATCAAGTTGGACTTATTCCAGGTCTGCAATCTTGCTTCATCATTCAAATATCAACATAATCCACCACAATAACAGACTAAAAATAATACATCAATAGATACAGAAAAATATTTGACAAACTCAAACACCCATGTGTGAAAAAAAACTCTCAGTAACCTAGAATATAGAGGAAATTCCTCACCTTATTAAAACATAGCTACAAAAACCTACAGCTAATATTGCACTTAAAAATGAGAAATTGAAAGCTTTCTCTCTAATATCTTATACATAACAAGGATGTCTTCTCTTACCACTCCTTTTCAATATGTTGCTGAAAGTTCTATCCAAAGCAATGAGATAATAAAAGGAAATTATTTGTATGCAGATTTAGAATGAAAAAATGAAGCTCTTTGTTGATAGATGCCATAGTCACCTTTGTAGAGAATCCAAAAAGTTGACCCCCCCCCCAAAAAAAAAAATTCTTTGAGCTAATAAGTAATTATAGCAAGGTTGCAGGCTACAAGGTTAATACACAAAAGTCAACTGCTTCCCTATATACTAGCAGCGGGTGAGTGGAATTTCACATTAAAAGTATGGTATCATTTACTTTAGCACCTAAATGGCAAAACACTTCAGTACTCTTGCCTTGAGAACCCCATGAACAGTATGAAAAGGCAAAAAGATATGACACTGAAAGATGAACTCCACCTCCCCCAGGTCAGTGGGTGTCTGATATGCAACCAGGGAGGATTGGAGAAATAACTGGTGATGCCCAGTTGTGGATGTGTCTGGTGGTGAAAGTAAAGTCTAATGCTGTAAAGAACAGTGTTGCCTAGGAACCTGTAATGTTAGGTCCATGAATCAAAACAAATACTTTGGTATCAGTCAGTTCAGTTCAGTGGCTCAGTGGTGTCTGACTCTTTGCAACTTCATGAACTGCATCACACCAGGCTTCCCTGTCCATCAGCAACTCACAAAGGCTTGCTCAAACTCATGTCCATCAAGTCGGTGATCCTCTCCAAACATCTCATCCTCTGTCGTCCCCTTCTCCTCCTACCTTCAATCTTTCCTAGCATCGAGGTCTTTTCCAAGGAGTCAATTATTCTCATCAGGTGACCAAAGTATTGGAATTTCAGCTTCAACATCATTCCTTCCAATGAACCTTCAGGACTGATTCCCTTTAGGATAGACTGGTTGGATCTCTTTGCTGTCCAAGGAACTCTCAAGAGTCTTCTCCAACACCACAATTCAAAGGCATTAATTCTTCGGTGCTCAGCTTTCTTTATAGTCCAACTCTTACATCCATACATGACTCCTGGAAAAACTATAGCTTTGACAAGACAGACCTTTGTTGATAAAGTAATGTCTCTGCTTTTTAATATGCTGTCTAGCTTTTCTTCCAAGGAACAAGCGTCTTTTAATTTTATGGCTGCGGTCACCATCTGCACCATCTGCAGTGATTTTGGAGCCCCCCAAAATAAAGTCTGTCACTGTTTCCATTGTTTCCCCTAATGGGGAACTGGATGCCATAATCTTAGTTTTTGAACATTGAGTTTTATGCCAACTTTTTCACTCTCCTTTTTCACTTTCATCAAGAAGCTCTTTAGTTCTTCTCCACTTTCTGCCATGAGGGGTGGTATCATCTGCCTATCTGAGGTTATTGATATTTCCTCCAGCAATCTTGATTCCAGCTTGTGCCTCATCCAGCCTGGAATTTTGCAAGATATACTCTGCATATAAGTAGGTATGCAGAGTGTACTTAGATATAGACCCAACAAAATATGAACAAAATCTATTCAAAGAAAGCTATAAAACTGGTTAACAAAATCAGGGAACTAATAAATTGAAAGATATGTCATGTTTAGGGATAGAAAGACTCAATATTGTCAAGATTTTTTCTTTCAATTTGATTTATAGATTCAATGTAATCCTAATAAAATTTCCCAGCAAGTTTGTAGATATTGACAAACAGGTTCTAAATTTTATAGAAGAAGCAAAAGATCTAGGATAGCCTATACAGTATTGAAGGAGAAGGACAAGGTTAGAGGACTGACATTACCCAACTGCAAGACTTACTATTAATATAAAGCTGCAATAGTCAAAACAGTGTAATATTAATTTAAAAAAGACAAATAAATCAATATAAGCCTAGAAATAACAACTTGGTATACACAAGCAAAAAAAAAAAAAAAAAGAATCTAGACACAGATACACCCTTCACAAAAATTGTCTCAAAATAGATCACAGACCAAAATATAAAAACTCCTAGAAAATAACATAGAAGGCATAGATGCCCTTGTATATGGTGGCCCTTTTTAAATATATAGCACCAAGCATAATGGGTAAGATGGACTTATCAAAATTTAAAACTTCCTTTCTTAAAAAACAATGTCAGAGAAAAGAAGATGAGTCACATATTGGGAAAAAAATAGCTGCAAAAGACAGCTGATAAAGAACCAAAGCTATACGAAATATACAAAACTTAAAGCTTAGAAATAAGAAAACAAGCAACCTAATTAAATAATAGCCTAACGACCTTAAGAGACATGTCACCAAAGAAACATAGATGGCGAATAAGCATGTGAAAAGATGTTCCACATCATACGTAACAAGGGAAATGCAAAGTAAAATAACAATGAGATATCACTATAAATCTATTAGAGTGGTTTTGGCCAACAAAGGTTTTGGACAACACCAATGCGGACCAGGAATGGGAGCAACAGGAACTCTCATTCATTGTTGAGGGAGTGTAAAATGCTACATTGAAAGACAATTCGGTGGTTTCTTACAAAATTAAGGCTATGGTTTTTCCAGTGGTCATGTATGGATGTGAGAGTTGGACTGGGAAGAAAGCTGAGTGCTGAAAAATTGATGCTTTGAACTGTGGTGTTGGAGAAGACCCTTGAGGGTCCCTTGGACTGCAAGGAGATCCAGCCAGTCCATCCTGAAGGAGATCAGTCCTGGGTGTTCGTTGGAAGGACTGATGCTGAAGCTGAAACTCCAATGCTTTGGCCACCTCAAGCGAAGAGTTGACTCATTGGAAAAGACCCTGATGCTGGGAGGGATTGGGGGCAGGAGGAGAAGGGGACAACAGAGGATGAGATGGCTGGATGGCATCACTGACTCGATGGGCATGAGTTTGAGTACACTCCGAGAGCTGGTGATGAACAGGGAGGCCTGGCATGCTGCGATTCATGGGGTCACAAAGAGTTGGACACAACTGAGCAACTGAACTGAACTGAAATATGTTCTTACCATACCAGCCTTGGTATTTACCTTGGCATTTACCCAAGGGAGTTAAAAACTTCCTGTATTTCCAAACAAAATCCTGCACATGAGTGTTTATAATAGCTTTATTCATAACTACCAAAACTTGGAAGGAACCAAGATAATCTTCAATAGGCAAATGGATAAATCAAGGTGTTGTACATCCAGATAATGGAATATTATTTAGCACACACAGAAAAGATATCAAGCCATGAAGAGACATGGAGGAAGCTTAAATCCATTTTACCAAATGAAGAAGTCAATCTGAGAAAGCATCATATGTATGAAACATATACGGAAACATATGCATAGCATAAATAAAACAAAAATAACATGATTAAACTGAGCCAAAGGTATTGGTTATTTAATTAAATGTAAATAAGATATCATGAAAATTTCATATTGGCAGTCAAAACAAAGTACAACTTTTCCCAAAAAAAACTCAGAAAGATGATGCTGTAGATTGGATGATGGCAAAAAAAAAAATGTACATGCATACATAAATAAACAGAAGGAATCAGAATCTTGATTTCAAATAAGGTGTAATTTAGCCTCCAAAATATAAAATGAGACCAAAAAAGTATACTTTATACTTTTTTCATTATGCTAAGGATGAAAATGCATAATGAAAATGTTATTCATATTTATACATAAAATAGCATAGTAGCTACTTTATAGAGCAGAAACTAAAGGAGATAAAGAGAGAAAAACTAATAGACTAATATATATAACTGTCTTAAACTTAGCCAAATCAAGTGGGAAAAATTAGAAAAAGTGTCAGAGTTCTAAATAACACCATAGAGTAGAAATATGGAAAAATCCATATTAAACTCTGTGCCACAATGAAAGAGAACATCCTTTTTATTCAAATGGACATGCAACATTTGTGATACCTAAATCTACAACAAAGCCTATTTTAAATTTTTAAAAATAGGTGTAGTATCATCATTTCAAAACATATTCACAAATTCTTTCATATTCCTAATATTCAGGGATAGAGTCTATATACCCTACCCCTGAACCAGAGCAGGCCTTTGTGACTGCATTTGAAATTGTTAGGCCTTTAGACACAGCCTTTGTGTCTGGATGATAAGGCATTGTAATGTCCTGATAAAAGTGGGACAAACCGTTTTAGCACTCAGCATCACTTCTGTGCCTTTTATACTGTCCCGGGGGTCATAGGACTAGAAGCTTGGGAATGACATTTCCCATGGTGCCTTCCCATTAGAATTTATTAAAGTTGGCAAATGAGAGGCAATGGTGACACTCAATAGGTTATTCTTGCTACAGAAATGCCGTGGTCGACCAGCAGTCATTTGCTGAAGCTACCGCAGACTACACATATTTCTTTCATCTTCTTTCATCTGTCGGCTATGAGGTGGCTGTGGCTTCATATTAGCTTCCTGTACTCCTTCCCTATGATCTCTCTTTTGCCCCGTCCCTATGATTTCTTAAGTGCTGATATTAAATTTCTTTCTACTTGAAACATTTAAAGTAGTTTTGTTTTCATGACTATACCCTGACAAATACACCTGAAGGCAATCATGAGGGTTCCTTACCTAGCATATCAATCTTGTATAGTCCATTCTTCTTGAGCCAGAAAGAACTAATTCAGCATCTGGGAACCCAACTTCTGAGATACACTTTTCTATTTTATACCAACACTAAGTGAGGAAATAAAGAAAATATTGCTGTCCTAAACTCTCCCCTGTCTTGAGTTTCTGGAACTAAAAGGAGGTAAATACTTTCAACAAATTCTATATGTGATTGAATGCCAGGTCATTACAAACAGAAGCAAAGCCATGAGTTTATAGAGAGAGGAGAATTGTGCCATGAGTCTCCCCTAGAGAGAGATGTCAAAATCATGATTCAAGCATTTCCATGTCCCCTAGCCAAATGCTATCTAGGGGTGTCCCAGACTTCATTTAAAACCCTAGCGAGAGGATTTTAATATCAGTAATTTAATTCTCACAGAGTTGAGATCATTGTTTTGTTGTCATAATAAAAGAATGGTAGTTGTCAGTGTTCGGACTAAAAGAGGAGGGATATATCTGTGTATTTCTAAGTTCTGTGCAAGAGAGAGCATGCCTGTGACAATTGGTATTGATTTTCTACATAAAAATATGCTTAGAGGGAAGGATGATTCATTATAATGATACTGTAAATTTAAGGGAGGAAAGCATATTTCCTTTACCTTTTCTGTGCACTTAGCTTACAATTTGAATATCTGAATGGACCACCTACCAGAACAGAGGGCCATTACTCTTCAGACAAATAAATCAATAGGTAACCTAAGGTGGAGGCCCGGAAGAAAACACACTTCTCTTGTGTGGTAAAACAAGCAGAAATGACCATCGTGAAGGATGAAGATTTATACTCACAGATCCCTAGAAGCAGGAGATGCAGCACACCATATTCAAGGGAGCCACCTGAGGAAGCACCAGAGTCAATCCAGCATCTAAGGACATGAGCAGAAAGCAGGGGCAGAATCGTTTGCTGTGGCTTTTGTGAGAAGGAAGAGGCAAGGCAGGGGAAGCCAGGATAAGCAGGTTTAAAATTGCATCGTGTGCTCTGAATAATTTTAGCAGGCGCTGGAGTGTAGGGGCTGTCTGAGTTGTTGGCCACCTTCCCTGGGGTGATTAAGGCAGAGGAACATTGGTCTGGAGTGTAAGATGTACGTATAAGAGTCTGACACAAGAAGGTTTGGGGTGGGTGGGGGGAGGCCTCTGGGCTGGTTGTTTGCATTCAAAAGATGTACTCCCAGGCAAGATGTTTGCTGTCTAGGAACTGAGTAACCTGGGAACCATAATCTCATCAAAGTCAGTGAGGCCCCAGATGCCAGAGCATCAGGATTACAGAAAATAAGAAAATCAGTAGAAGTTCACAGTGAGATTCTTTTCCATCAGTCCACAGCCATACACCCCAGCATTAATTCTAGAATTTCTACATAGATCTGACGTAGACCAGGGATGACAATCTAGGTAGAGACAGAGTAACTCAGGTTCTCCATTCTTACGGATAAACAAGTGGCTCAAATGAGGACTTATTAAAAGGCTATAAAGCAACCTCACAGAAATGAAGTTGGGCTTCATGGGGGCAGGAGCTGGGATCTAGGAACCACTGAAGATGCAAAAAGTTTCTCTTGCACTCTCTCTTTCTCTAAGAGTGCTCTCTCTCTTTCTCTAAGAATCAAGAATTTCTAGTTACTCTTGTCATCCCTGATCTATGCCAGATCTATGCAGAAACTCTGGAACTCTTTAGAACCAAATATAATCCTGTATCCCATTTATTCCACTCATCTTCCCTGATGTTTGCCTACACTGCCCAATTTTCTCATAGATTTATTTAGAACTGTGATCCTGCCTGAAAATGCCTGCCATAGGCCCAACTCTATAGAAACTACATTCACAGACCCCCTCACTATTTTGATTATAAACTCTGTGACTCAGAAAATATGTTTGGTGACAGGCTAGCCGGCAGATGGGCATCCAATAGGTGTCAGTCCCTTGTTCAGATTGTCATGGGGAAAGGTGATGACATGTACAAATATGACCAGAGAGACCCGTCTCTTCAGCAAGGGGTGAGCATGGAGCACAGCGTCCAGAGAAGGGAAGAGGAAACAGGCACCCTGAAACTGCCAACCACAATCATATATCCTACTGTCAAGAGTTTCTCAATTATCTCCACTGTCTAAGGGGATTAGTTTTTCTTGGCATTCAAGAAGTTGCTGAAACTCTGATAGGACTTCTGGCTATTTATTCAGGGAGAAAAATGGTAGCAATGAATTCTGCTCGCTGAATATTTCCAACACTCTGCCTTCTAGGCACAGGGCATGTTACCTCTTTCTGGCTCCCATTGGTTGGTTGAGGACATGTAATCATTCTGGCCTAAAAGTGCAGACAATGTGTGCCACTTTCTGGCTGAACATGAGTTTCTTGGCGTGATATCCTCGGAGCTCTCTTCTGTCCCTTTCATGACAGCATGTTCCTGATAGTAACTACTCTATCAGCCTGGGTCCCATATGGGCTCATAACATGGGCTATAGCAAGAGCAAGAACAATATTCACTCCAACACTTTAGAACAGAGCTAACTGGGGCTTCCCTGGTGGTCCAGTGGTTAGGGTTCTGCGCTTCCACTGCAGGGGACACAGTGTTCAGTCCCTGGTCAGGGAACTAAGACTCTGCAAACTGGCGCTGTGGTCAAAAAATACATACATAAAACAATATAGAGCTAAACTGTCCAAGTGAATTTTCTGTTTTTGGCAATGACTCCACAGCACATGGGTGTATTCTAGCAGAAAAGCAGGTTGTTGTTGAGAGCATGTGTGTATTTGAGTAATTAGACTTGATGGCTGCTGAGGTCTCTTTCAGGTTTAAAAGTGGCCTTCATCTTACTCAGCAATGAAACTCGTAGAGAAAACTGAGCTCTCTCCCCAGAGTCTCTTGCAGACACAGGGCTTTCTAAAGTTTACATGCAGACCATTTAAGAAGGGCTGAGTTTTATGGTTTCATTCCTCTAGTTAATTCCTGCCCAAAAGCTCAGTGGGGTGTCCTGTGACCCGAGAGGCAGAGGCATGAGCCTTCAGGAGCAGTACCAGGGAGAAGGAACGAACAGAGGGGAAGTTCATTCTTAAGGCCAAAGTTGTTCATTCTTTCTCCTGGACCGCAGGGTGAAGAATATGTCCTTAGAATTAACAAGCCTAGGCCTCTAGTCAGGACTTTGGTTCTAACAACTAGTTAGCCCTGGGCAAGTATCTTCCACTCTGAGTCCTGCACCTCAGCCATGAAGTGGGGCAGCTTGACCCAATTCTCAAGGTCCCTGGGATAGTCTCTGTCCCCTTTCTACTAGAGGATGAGCATAGGACAGGGCTTAAAGTCTTGTGTTTACAGCAGAGGAAGGTCAAAGCTGCACATGTGGGTTACATTTTCAGTGATTTATTTGTTTAATTTAAATAAAAAATATCATCATGTGCTTAAATACTTGAACAGTACAAAAAATTGCATCATAATGATAAAAAAATTGTTCTTCCTACTCTGCCTTCCCCATACCCTGGATTCTTTCCCAGAGGCCATTAGAGATATGCACATATTATGATATCGCACCCTTTTTTTAACCACAAATGGTAGCAAGATATAGGCATTAATATGCTCCTTGCTTAAACAATGAGTATCTTGGAATAAATTCCAGATCAGTACACGTTCATCTTCTTCATTCTCTTTAAAAGTCACATACTATTAATATTCTATTATGTAGATATAAACAATAAAACTATCCTGCTATTAATGGATACTTGCATTTATATTTACATATATATATTTGCATTTATATATATATGTATATATAAAGTAACCAGCCTTCTGCAACCATAATCAATGCTTTGTACTGATGAACCGTGTAGGGGGAGGAAAATATTTGGTTTTCTAGGGATTCTTAGATTCTTCATAAAACAGGTAAAAAGAAGTAGCCTGTTTTTGTCTAAAAGAGTAGATTAAATTCTCATTTAGAGAACTATTTAATCTATGTGCCTAGGACAATGAGATTTTTCTCGCTTTAGGGAAAAAAAAAACAAAAAAAGAACCCATGATTTATCATAAATTTTTAAAGGTCATAACATGTTTCCAAAACTCTCTTTGGGAAGCTCCTTGTCTGTCATTGGTGGGCTGTTGGCAGCAAAATCATACAAACATGTTTGACAGAAAGCAAATAACAGACAGATTCTTCCAAAAATGTTAACCAGACTTTATAAAAGAATGTATATCCTCAGGATATCTCAGCTTGAAAGATGTTGGCTTATTTTATAGAGAAAACAAGAATTTTCATCATTTTTTCCCTTGGAACAACTACAACAAATATTTTTGTTAATCCTAAACACTTTCCAACAAATAAACTAAGACTCAGAAGCTCATTTTAAACTGTGTTGGGCCAAGAAGCCAACGTGGTTAATAGCCCATGTGAGTCATTTTTTTTTCCTTCTGATTACTTGGTTTATAGCATCTTGTAGCTTAATCAAACAACATACCACAAAGGCTAAAATTTCAAGAGATGGTGTCAATACAAAGTAATACACAGCATAGCTTGTTTCCTTTGCTTAAGAGACTGGGGTAGGGAACAGAAGGAAGAGCATTGCATTGTTTGTTATAGATCTGTAACTTGAATAGTCCCAGACCTTACCAGTTCGTGTTTATAAATGGGGTCACATTTACATATTCATTGACTGTAGCCCTTCTTGCATAAAACACATATTTCATGAATCATGTCCACCCCCAATGAAACTCCTGCCCCCAAGCTCAGAAAAATGGCCTTGAATTCTCAGGGAATGCCTTAAATGTATTCGGATGTGTCCTTCTCTAGCCTACTGTCATTGTTTATACTGCCTGGGAAGAACTGGCTAGGCTGCAGCAGAGGGCATGGCTGTTCTAATCCCTAGATCTGTACATACCACTGCCAAAAACCCAAGCAAACGCTTCAAGAATCCAAGTTCTCAGATACCCCAATCATGCCACGTTCACACAGAAATTCCTGCAAAACTCTCACTGAGCTCCGAGTTAGAGTTGGGTCATCTGGGCGTTACATCATCTCCTCAAACACTGACTTAACAACCTTTACCTGGACCTCTGTTTTCTCTAACTCATATGACCAACTGGAGCATCCAATACAGACAGATACCAAGCTGTCTCCCCCACCCTACCCCACCACTCATTGGAGCTGCTCCATTTACTAATCACACATGCAGTCTTATTCCTCCACCAAATGCCTTCTGTGACAGCAATTCATCAACCCTGTTCAAAGCAGTCTGAATCCTAGTTTAGAATAGGCTGAGACCACCCCCACCCCACCTCCACCACACACATACTTCTACAACCCACCCTTCCAAATCTTTTCAGCCATCACATAATACATCAAATGACTTTATTTCAGTCTTAGAATTACTTTGGTCCAATAAAGCATTTTCCCTTGTTTCTGCAATAAGTTAAGAAATGTTTCTAAATGCCCAAAGTTATCCATACAACAAAAATCATTGACTTCTAGAATTTTCAGGTTTTTCCTAGAATTTTCATGTATCAGGTATTCTCCCAGTAGTTGTTTTCTAGCACACTAGTCCCTTTAGTCATGAACTCCAGGTTCTTATAGCATTTTTATTCTAAACTCTCAGCGATCAAATATTTTGTTTGGTGGATTCTCAATGTGCATGTGATACCATGGTCTGGAGGAACATCACTGTGGGTCTATCAGTCACCATTGACTGAAAACATTCTGCCTTCAGCTACATGTTTACAGTTTCATGTATGTTGGCAAAATACATTGATTAGTAGTTTTGTTTTTCCTTCTTTGATCATCCTTCTAGCCAGCCTAGAAGTCTCCTTCTATCTTGTGACTGTAATTAGCCCAAAGAATCTAGAAGTTGAATTGTTTAAATTACCTGACTTATTCTTCTTAGCAGAATAGAAGCTATCTTTTTCCATTGGACTGGGTTCCTGTAAATGAAGCCTTAAGGCTTTTCTCATGCCTCATATCATTTTTAAATGACACTGGGCCAACAGTGACTTCAGCATTGCATTCCTAAAATTCAGGAGGCTAGAAACATGGGATTATATATAAAGACTGTACATGAAAAATAGAATCTGTCCCCTGCAATTCTCCAAAACTCTTCCTAACAGACTCATTCTGTCTCAGAATGACATCACATGGGTCATGGGACAGAAAGACACTCTACCGGAGATGACACATCTTCTGGGTTCTGCCAGAGCATGCCAAACATTGTCACTGGCAAACTCTAGGATCTCATGACCTGCCCAGGCCATTTTCTGCCTCAAGTGGCAGGAAAATTATTTATTCATGTGATCTGTTTTCAAGGTAATGTGACAGCAATTATTAAACCCCGGAAGTATAGAAAGAATATGTAGTTGGCAGCCTCTTGGGTGGGCATTACCTACATGTGTAACATTTCATTCTATTTTTTCCTGTCAAGGCTGGTAATTCTATAGAAGCCTTCCTTATGCAAGATTATAAATCACTGAAGTCTGTCTCTCTGTCTCTCTCTTACTCTGTCTCTGTCTTTGGCTCCTTCTCTTAATCTACTGAAATTGAGTAGCAGCAAATAATAAAATATAGTTCATGGAAAACTATAACTTAGGGAGGGAGGAAGAGAGGAAGAAAGAAAGAGAAGTGAAGAAAGAAAAGCTATAGTCTAACCATTAAATAGGTCTCTAAAATGCAAATAATATACTGAAGAGGTATTAATATTAAACTCAGGGGGGAATGTTTAAACTTAGTAATATAGAGAGTAGCTTTAGCAAGCAAAGATCTCAATCTAGGGGAGTGTCACTATTTTCATACAGGGAAAGTAAGCAATCCACTCACTCTTCATGGGTTAGAATTCCTTCAGAAACAGGATAAATATAGGCTTTAGATGAATTCTTTCCAGAGAGATCTGAGTCTGTCCAGAAAGAGATTAATAAAACCCTTAAAGCCAGCTAGCTAATGTTTCTTTATCTTGCATGTTAAGGAACCTGAGTCACCCCAAGAACTTAAGATCCTCTCTTCATCCTTCCTCTCCCCTCATCCTACCATTGTATTGGCCTCATTCATTTACACATTAAACAAATATGTGTTTTCTCCCCAAATCCTCACTCTTCCCCTCTCTCTAAAAGCATTTCCAGTGCCATTTGTGTAAGATGACTGTAGAATTTATTGTCCTAACTGAGATATTTTAGCCAGGACAAATGGCAAACCAAAGGAGATCCCAGGGCATTAAGTGTAAATCATGACTAGTCCATGAAATTGCTAGGTATTTTGAGAGAGAGACCACATTCACATAACTTTCATTACAGTATAGTGTTATAATTGTTTTATTTTATTTTGGGGAGTGGTGGTTTAGTCACTATACCATGTCCAATTCTTTGTGACCCTATGGACTGAAGCCTGCCAGGCTCCTTTGAATTTTCCAGGCAAGAATACTGGAGTGGGTTGCCATTTCCTTCTCCAGGGGATCTTCCTGACCTAGAGGTTGAACCTGTATCTCCTGCATTGGCAGCAAAACTTTTTACTGCTGAGTCACCTGGGAAGACCTTATTTTATTATTAGCTGTTGTTCATCTCTTACTGTGCCTAATTTATAAATGAAACTTTATCACAGGCATGTATGTATAGGAGAAAACATAGTGTACATAGGGTTCAGTACTATCTGCTGTTTCAGATATTTATTGAGGGTCTTGGAATATATCCCCTGTGGATAAGGAGAGACTACTGTAGTTTTTAAGAACCTGTGATAGGGATTTGTCATAACTGACATTACAGTGTTTTAACATGATGTGGAAAATTCTTAGTTCAATTTTTCAATTATCAAGAGAAAACCTAACAATGAAAATGACACAATACAGGCATGATCTTATATAGAGAGATAAGCATAGCAGCAAATATACTAGGTAAAAGAGAAGAAACAAAATGAAAATGAAAAGAAAATTACATCTCTTTGTCATTGACTTCTTAGAAAACACTAAAAGTAAAATGGATAAGAATAATTTCCAAAATAATTACTGCAAATTTTATGTAGATACAAGGCTATACCCAAGAAAATGTAGTTTCTTTCCTCTCATCTTAATCCAACTTACCAAAACTGATCATACCTTTGAAGGAAAACCTCAGAGTCATGAAAACAGAAAAACAAGGGAAGCTCTGACCCACAGCAGTGTCCTCACACAGAAATGCCGTGTGATTCTGCAGCATTTCTAGCAATATAGGCATGGGGGTGGGGAAAAGCTGATTGGATTGATACAGGGCAAGAGTCCACAGAGAAGGTGCATTATAGAGAACAGGTTTCATTTCTCTTTAAATCAAACCTATTTCACATATCATTTATAATTATTCCTCCCCCCACCAAAAAAAAAAATCTTTGAAAAGAACTACAAGTTGTTGTTTAGTTGCTCATCCATGTCTGACTCTTTGCCACCCCATGGACTACAGCACCCCAGGCTTCACTGTCCTTCACCATCTCCTGGAACTTGCTCAAACTCATGTCCATTGAGTCGGTGATGCCATCCAACCATCTCATCCTCTGTTGTTCCCTTCTCCTCCTGCTTTCAATCTTTCCCAGCATTAGGGTCTTTTCCAATGAGTCGGCTCTTCTTATCAGGTGGTCAAAGTATTGGAGATTCAGCTACAGCATCAGTCCTTCCAATGAATATTATGGACTGATTTTCTTTAGGATTGACTGGTTTGATCTCTTTGCAGTTCAAAGGACTCTCAAGAGTGTTCTCCAACACCACAGTTCAAAAGCATCAATTCTTCAGTTCTCAAACTTCTTAATGGTCCAGCTCTCACATCCATACATGACTACTAGAAAACCATAGGTTTGACTAGATGAATCTTTGTTGGCAAAGTAATGTCTCTGCTTTTTAATAAGCTGTCTAGTTTGGTCATAGCTTTTCTTCCAAGGAGCAAGCGTCTTTTAATTTCATGGGCAAGACACCATCCACAGTGATTTTGGAGCCCAAGAAAATAAAGTCTGTCACTGTTTCCATTGTTTCCCCATCTATTTGCCATGAAGTAATGGGACTGGATGCCATGATCTTGCTTTTTTTAATGTTGAGTTTGAACTTTAAACAAGAGGATGATTAAAATTGTAGAAGTAGTAGATAACAAAGAATATTATAGAGGAGAATAATTTTGGGATGGAGATATCCAAGCAATTGAAAGACATAAACAGTGCCCTCATTGCTAATTGACTTAGCAGAGTGGAAATTCTGAAATCTTTGCACTTGCAGAGGAGGATGCTCATGAATTGTGAGTGAGTTTTCACAGCATTCCAGGAGAGAACAGGGTTAGGTTCCAAGGGGCAGTGTGAAAAACAAAGATGACAGTGGCCCTGCTCAAGGGTCTTAGTAAGGAACAATTGGACCCACAGATCTCCTATCTCAGCTAATATGTTCTAATTATTGCATCTCATATACCCCATGTGTTAGACACAGATATATGCTCCCCAGATCCTCCTTCAGTGAAGCACTTTTGATCCCCACTATTGGGAGGACTTAGTGGACAGCTTCAAGCTCTCAGTAACTTAAGGGTTAGCCTCAGCTGCAAAGAGAGTCCTCAAATAAGGCATGCTTCTCCCAAAAAAGACCATATTCAGTGATAAACTGAGGGAATAAATGTCAGATATTGATGCAAGTCCATCAAGAGATACCAACCCCAGGATCACATGCAGGGATGAGGAATCATATTAAAATTGCACATATACTCTAATGCATGATTAGTACATGACTCTATGTCATGAATTTAAAAATCATGGATTCTAGCACTAAAGGCTACAAATAGGAGTGGTCTGTCTTTCCAACACACCCAGTGATCCCCTTGAATAATGTGTATGTTTGTTCCCTTTTCATCTGGGCTTTGTGGGTTTGGAGCCTGTGATTCCTACAGGTGAGTGTACACACAAGAAGACACAGTGAAAGTCCCAGTTAACTACAAGTTCAGCTCCACTGGGTCACTTGACATGACAAGAGAACAAAAAAGAGAGAAGTCACCAAACTGGCAAGAACAATTCAATCTGATGAGATAAACATGCTTTTTTGTAGTAGAGACAGGAAATTTTGTGGTTGATCTCCATGGAGTCCAGTGGTGCATCTCCTCTGTTTAATTTGGATAATAAGGAAACAGACTGAACCACCAGCTATGAGAAAGGCATTGTGACTGAGCTCAGATACCTGAGGGGTAGATAAGCCACTTAGACCAGCCCAGGTGCTCAACAAAGTTGAAGCAGATCTAGACTCGCTGGTGGAAGAGGAGTATGATTAGCATTGGTTACATCCTTGAGAATAACCTGCTCCAGAAATGAACCATGCTTTCACAAGGAACGAGTTTAATCAGCCAGCAGGCCTCAGCTGTGTTCCACTGTAAGCCTAGCCCTTGGATATGAGATTGCCCAAGTTTATTAACTCTTACCCAAGCAGCCTTTATTCAATAACTGACTCATGCAGTTATGAAGTACCATGTCATTTACCTTCTCACTAAAGAACACCTTTAACTATTATGGGAACCAAAATAGTTCCCATAATTATTGTTTATCTGACAAAGTTTTTATTTCCCCTTTTGAGGAATAATTTCAAAAGGGACAAAATTCTAGGTTCACGTACTTCTTTTCCCAACATTTTATCTCATTCCACTCTCTTCTTGTTTGCATGGCTTCTGAAGAGAAGTCTGATGTACCTCTTATCTTTGCCTCACTGTAGATAATGTGGGTTTTTTCCCCTCTAGTTTCTTTCAAGATGTTTTTCTTTATTTGATAAAATGCCTAGTGTTGTTTTTCTTTGGAATTTATACTGCTTGACGTTTTCTGAACTTCCTGGATGAGTGGTTTGGTGTCTGACATTAATTTAGGAAAATTCTGTTATTATTGTTTCAAGTATTTCTTCTGTACCTTTCTCTCTCTCCTTCTGGTAGTGCCTTACACTTCTGTTACACTTTTTGAGATTGTCCTTGGATATTCTGTTTGGGTTTGTGGGGGTGGGGATTTGTTGTTGTTTTGGGGGGTTTTGTTTTTTCAGTCTTTGTTCTGTTTACTTTTCAGTTTGGGGGGTTTCTATTGAGATACCTTCAAACTGAGAAATTCTTTCCTCAGCCATGTCCAGTCTACTAATAAGCCCATCAAAGGCATTCTTTATTTCTTTTACAGTATTTTTTTAAATCTCTAGCCTCTTTGTGCTTTTTGTAGAGTTTTCTGCTCTCTGTTTACATTGCCCTGATCCGTCTTTGTACATTTTATTCATTAGAGCCCTTAACACAGTAATCATAGTTGTTTTATATTCCTACCGTGATAATTCCAACATCCCTGCTGTATTTGAGTCTGGTTCTGATGCTTGACCTTTGTCTTTAAGTTGTGTGTTTCACCTTTAGTGTGCCTTATAATTTTATTTTGGTAGCTAGACATAATGTGCTGAATAAAAGACACTGTTGTTAAGTAGGCCTTTAGTAATGTGCTAAGGGAAAGGAAAGTACTCTATAGTCCTATAACTAGGTCTCAGTCTTTTAGGGAGGCTGTACCTCTGGACTCTGAGCTCCACACTTGCTTATTAGTTACTGCAGAGCCCTTAGATGGGACAGGATGTCTATAGCAGGCTAGAGTTTGGTATTTCCTTTCCTGTGCCTAGAAGGCTAGCACCAGCTGGAGTTGCATCTCTCCCTTCCCCCAGGTCAGTTAGGCTCTGATAAAATCCCAGCAGATTAGGCTCTGGTTAGTTTCTCCTGGGGACAAACCTTGTTAAGCACAGAATGTTCCAGTGTGTTTTGAAGTGGTTCCTTTTCCCCTCCCCCTGTCTGAGGCAAAGAGGGATTTTTTTCCCCAATATTTACTGTGAGAACTCACTTGAGATCCTGGAGGTAAAACTTATAAAACTGTGAGGGGCTCCTGATGACCAAGCCCCCTTGGAATTTTAATCTCTCGTTTTTTTCTTCGATAAGCCTCCAGCAACTTGTCAGTTACAGTTCATTTTATTTTACTGCAATACCACCTCCAAAGATATTTCAGCTCATGAGCCTCTGCTCCAGGAAATTGTAATTCTCCATATTTGCCTGGCAGTCACTTCAATTTGGGAGGCAGTGGTTTGCCCTATGACCTCACTTCACTTTCATATGGAAGAGTTGTTGATTGTTCAGGTTTTAACTTGTCATTAGAATGGAGTGGCAACTTCCAAGTTTCTTATATACAGGACTGGACTCTGCTTTAGTTCATTTTTTTATTCATTTTTCATTTAACAACACATGTTTCAAGCCCCAGCTCCATCCAAAGCCTTGTGCTGGAATATGTAAGGAGGAGAGATCATTAAGATAAAGCCCACACCCTCTGGTCTGAGTAGTAGAGAGGATCAGTAAAAGGAAAGCCTACTAATGATACAACATTGACTGTGTTAGAGGCCATTAAAGAGGTAAATCCAAGTGCCCTTTGAGGATGGGTCATTTGTACTCTTATTTCCAGAGTAATCAGAAGCATTCAGTTTTTAATTTGACGTTGCAGGGAGTGTGTGCTAAGTCACTTCAGTGGTGTCTGACTCTTTACGACCCTATGGACTGTAGCCCACCAGGCCCCTCTGTCCATGGAATTGTCCAGGCAAGAATACTGGAGTGGGTTGTCCTGCCCTCCTCCAGAGGATCATCCCAACTCAGGGATCGAACTGGCATCTCTTATATCTGCTGCATTGGCAGGCAGGTTCTTTACCACTAGCGCCACCTGGAGGAAGCCCATGAGCAGAGGCGCAGAGATGAAAAGGTCTGCTCTGTGACCGAGGATGGCAAGAGCCATGGTCCGCGAGGGGAAGGGTGTCCTGGGGTAGTGGAAGAAGAGCAGACTGCAAAGGTGAGCCCCATGCCCCCTCTAGGGAGCAAGCTGGATGTTATTCGGTAGGCAGTGAAGACTTAGAACGGGGCTTCCCTGGTGGTTCAGCAGGAAACAATCCACTTGCCTATGGAGGAGACACGGGTTCAATCCCTGGGTCCGGAAGATCCCCTGGCATTGGCAATAACAAACCACTCCAGTATTTTTGCCTGGAAAATTCCATGGACAGAGGAGCCTGGTGGGCTACAGCCTATGGGGTCACAAAGAGTCAGACACGACTGAGCACGCACAGGCCCAGTAGGAAGATCAGAGCCTGCCCAGAAAATTTTGACTGGCTGATGAGTATACAGTATTACCATTTTAAAAGACCTGTAGAAAATAAATAAATAAAAGACCTGTAGGAGTTTCCTCAACTAAAACAACTGGTTTGAATTTACCTTTCTGTGGCCACAGGTTTATCCTCAAGCTTCAAATCTCCTTTTTGATTTAGCTAAAAGTTCATTTCACAGAAAAAAACTAGATGCTTTTTCCCCAGATTTAATATCAGGAGCGGAGGAACAGCAGCTCCAGCCTATTGATCATG
This sequence comes from Dama dama, assembly GCF_033118175.1. Lineage (NCBI taxonomy): Eukaryota > Metazoa > Chordata > Mammalia > Artiodactyla > Cervidae > Dama > Dama dama. The sequence continues at coordinate 5,564,227 of NC_083699.1, read as the reverse complement.
TGGGGCAGCTTCCATACAATATGCAGTCTTTCTTTGCTCTCATCCTTTATGTTCCAGGTCAATTCCTATTTTTAGTTTTCATTTTTTACTCTAAGTAATACTTTGAGAATTTTGACAGTTTTAGTAACTACTGCTTCAGCATCATAAGGTTTACCTAAATTAGAATTAATAATAGTTTAATAATAAAAACTCAAGAAAGATTGTCTTCTTTAGCATTAATTTTGTTAGAATTCAGATTATATGAGTTTTGATAATAATTGGATGCATGAGACAAGTGCTCGGGCCTGGTGCACTAGGAAGACCCAGAGGAATCGGGTGGAGAGGGAGGTGGGAGGGGGGATCGGGATGGGGAATACATGTAACTCCATGGCTGATTCATATCAATGTATGACAAAACCCACTTCAATACTGTAAAGTAATTAGCCTCCAACTAATAAAAATAAATGAAAAAAAAAAACATAAAGTAAACTTGCTGAAATAAAGACAAGTGAATTTAATAAAATAGAATTGAATTTTTATACTTGTCTTTATTTTATTCATAGTAAAATTACTGATGGAAGAGACAATGGCACCCCACTCCAGTCCTCTTGCCTGGAAAATCCCATGGACAGAGGAGCCTGGTAGGCTGCAGTCCATGGGGTTGCTAAGAGTCGGACACGACTGAGCGACTTCACTTTCACTTTTCACTTTTCACTTTCATGCATTGGAGAAGGAAATGGCAACCCACTCCAGTGTTCTTGCCTGGAGAATCCCAGGGAAGGGGGAGTTGCCATCTATGGGGTCCTACAGGGTCGGACACAACTGAAGCGACTTAGCAGCAGCAGCAGCAGCAGCAAAATTACTGAATCTTCAACAAAACACTTAGACATGTAACCTTAATAATTTATTTTTCTTATATCTATTTTTTTAATTGACGTACAGTTGATTTATAATGCTTTAGTTTCAGGTATATAGCAAAGTGATTCATTAATATACATATATATGTCTTTTCATATTCTTTTCCCTTAAAGGCTATTATAAAACTTCGAGTACACTTCCCTGTACCATACAGTAGGTGCTTGTTGACTGTCTCTTTTATACATAGCAGTGTGTTTGTGTCAATCCCAAAGTCCTAATCTACCCCCCTACCCCCCAGTAACCTTCAGCTTGTCCTCTATGTCTGTGGGTCTATTTTGTTCTGTGTATAAGTTCATCTGCATGATCTTTTCTTGTTAGATTCCTCATATAAGTGCTATCATCCAATATTTTTCTCTGGGTTACGTCACTCAATATGATAATCTCTAGGCTCATCCTTGTTTCTAAAAATTGTGTTATTTCATTCCTTTTTATGGACGAATAATATTCCATTGTATAAATGTATCACATATTCTTTATTCATTATTCAGTTGATGAACGTTTAATTTGCTTTCATGTCTTAGTTATTGTAAATAGTGCTGCAATGAACATTGGGAGGCATGTATTTTTTCAAATTATAATTTTCTCCAGATATATGCCTAGGAGGAAGATTGCAGGATAATATGGTAGCTCTACTTTTAGTTTCTTAGGGAGTCTCCATAGTGTTCTCCATAGAGGCTGTACAAATTTACACTTCCACCAACAATATTCTTGTTGTTGTTCAGTCACTAAGTCCTGTCCAACTCTTTGCAACCCCAAAGACTGTAGCACACCAGGCTCCTCTGTCCTCCACTATCTCCCAGAGTTTGCTCAAGTTCACATACATCGAGTCAGTGATGCTATCTAACCATCTCATCCTCTGCCTCTCACTTCTCCTTTGCCTTCAATCTTTTTCAGCATCAGGGTCTTTTCCAATGAGTTAGCATTTCACATCAGGTGGCCAAAGTATTGGAGCTTCATATTAAACATTCGTCCTTCCAATGAATACTCAGGGTTGATTTTCTTTAGGATTGATTGTTTTGATCTTGCTGTCCAGGGGACCCCAAGAGTCTTCTCCATCACCACAATTCAAAAACATCAATTCTCTAGTAATTTTCTGGTAGAGTCTTTAGGGTTTTCTATGTAGAGGATCATGTCATCTGCAAACAGTGAGAGTTTCACTTCTTCTTTTCCTATCTGGATTCCTTTTACTTCTTTTTCTGCTCTGATTGCTGTGGCCAAAACTTCCAACACTATGTTGAATAGTAGTGGTGAGAGTGGGCATCCTTGTCTTGTTCCTGATTTCAGGGGAAATGCTTTCAATTTTTCACCATTGAGGGTGATGCTTGCTGTGGGTTTGTCATATATAGCTTTTATTATGTTGAGGTATGTTCCTTCTATTCCTGCTTTTTGGAGAGTTTTAATCATAAATGAGTGTTGAATTTTGTCAAAGGCTTTCTCTGCATCTATTGAGATAATCATATGGTTTTTATCTTTCAATTTGTTAATGTGGTGTATTACATTGATTGATTTGCGGATATTGAAGAATCCTTGCATTCCTGGGATAAAGCCCACTTGGTCGTGGTGTATGATTTTTTTAATATGTTGTTGGATTCTGTTTGCTAGAATTTTGTTAAGGATTTTTGCATCTATGTTCATCAGTGATATTGGCCTGTAGTTTTCTTTTTTTGTGGCATCTTTGTCTGGTTTTGGAATTAGGGTGATGGTGGCCTCATAGAATGAGTTTGGAAGTTTACCTTCTTCTGCAATTTTCTGGAAGAGTTTGAGTAAGATAGGTGTTAGCTCTTCTCTAAATTTTTGGTAGAATTCAGCTGTGAAGCCATCTGGTCCTGGGCTTTTGTTTGCTGGAAGATTTTTTATTACAGTTTTGATTTCCTTGCCTGTGATGGGTCTGTTAAGATCTTCTATTTCTTCCTGGTTCAGTTTTGGAAAGTTATACTTTTCTAAGAATTTGTCCATTTCATCCAAGTTGTCCATTTTATTGGCATAGAGCTGCTGGTACCTAGATGCCCATCAGCAGATGAATGGATAAGGAAGCTGTGGTACATATACACCATGGAATATTACTCAGCCATTAAAAAGAATTCATTTGAACCAGTCCTAATGAGATGGATGAAGCTGGAGCCCCTTATACAGAGTGAAGTAAGCCAGAAAGATAAAGAACATTACAGCATACTAACACATATATATGGAATTTAGAAAGATGGTAACGATAACCCTATATGCAAAACAGAAAAAGAGACACAGAAATACAGAACAGACTTTTGAACTCTGTGGGAGAAGGCGAGGGTGGGATGTTTCGAGAGGAATCGGGTGGAGAGGGAGGTGGGAGCGGGGATTGGGATGGGGAAGACGTGTAAATCCATGGCTGATTCATATCAATGTATGACAAAACCCACTGAAATGTTGTGAAGTAATTAGCCTCCAACTAATAAAAAAATTAAAAAAAAAAAAAAAAAACATCAATTCTTTGGTGCTCAGCCTTCTTTATGGTCCAAGTCTCTCATCCATTCCCTCATGGCTCAGTTGGTAAAGAATCCACCTGCAATGCAGGAGACACTGGTTCAATTCCTGGGTCGGGAAGACCTGCTGGAAAAGGGATAGGCTACCCACTCCAGTATTCTTGGGCTTCCCTTGTGGCTCAGCTGGTAAAGAACCTGCCTGCAATGTGGGAGACCTGAGTTTGATCCCTACCCACTCCAGTATTCTGACCCGGAGAATTCCATGGACTATACAGTCCATGGGGTCGCAAAGAGTCAGTGAGTGAGCAACTTTCACTTTCTCTCATTCATACACGACTACTGGGAAAATCATACCTTTGACTATATGGATGTTTGTTGGCAAAATGATGTCTCTACTTTTTAATATGCTGTCTAGGTTTGTCATAGCTTTCCTTCCAAGGAGCAAGCAGCTTTTAATTTCATGGCTGCAGTCAACATCTGCAGTGATTTTGGAGCCCAAGAAAAGAGAATCTGTCACTACTTCCACTATTTCCCTTTTGATTTGCCATGAAGTGATGGGACCAGATGCCATAATCTTGGTTTTTTGAATGTTGAGTTTTAAGCCAGCTTTTTCACTCTCCTCTCTCACCCTCATCAAGATGCTCTTTAGTTCCTCTTTGCTTTCTGCCGTGAGGGTGGTGTCATCTGCATATCTGAGGTTATTTATTGATATTTCTCCTGGAAAACTTGATTTGAGCTTATGATTCATCCAGTCCAGCATTTTGCATGATATACTATGCACTTAGTTAAATAAGCAAAGTGACAATATATAGGCTTGTCATACTCCTTTCCTAATTTTGAAGAAGTCCCTTGTTTCCTGTCTAGTTCTAACTGTTGCTTCTTGACCTGCATACAGGTTTCTGGTTCTTTTCTCTTCACACCCTCTCTAGCATTTATTATTTGTAGACTTTTTGATAATGGCCATTCTGACCAGGGTAAGGTGATACCTCATTGTACTTTTGATTGCATTTCTCTGATAATTCGCAAAGTTGAACTTCTTTTCATATGTCTTTTGGTCATCTGTATGTCTTCTTTGCAGAAATGTCTATTTAGATCTTCTGCCCAGTTTTTGCTTAGCTTGTTTGTTTTTATATTGAGCTGTATGAGCTGTTCATATGTTTTGGAGATTAATCCCTTGTCAGTTGTATCATTTGAAATATTTTCCCTCATTCTGTAGGCTGTCTTTTCATTTTGCTTATGGTTTCCTTTGCTGTGCAAAAACCTGTAAGTTTAATTAAGTCCCACTTATTCATTCATTATTTCCATTGCTCGAGGAGAGCTGTGATTTATGTCAGAGTGCTCTGCCTCTGTTCTTCTGTAGGAGTTTTATAGTATCTTGTCTTACATTTAGGTCTCTAATACATTTTGAGTTTATTTTTACATATGGTATTAGGGAATGTTCTAATTTCATTCTTTTACATGTAGTGGTCCAGTTTTCCTAGTGCTACCTATTGAAGAGACCGCCTTTTCTCCATTGCATATTCTTGCTACCTTTGTGATAGATTAGTTAACCATAAGTATGTGGGTTCATTTCTAGACTGTCTATCCTGTTCCACTGATCTGCACATCAGTTTTTATGCCAGTACCATGCTGTTTGGCTTCCCTAACGGCTCAGTGGCAGTTTGCCTGCAAAGTGGGAGATCTGGGTTCAATCCCTGGGTTGGGATGATCCCCTGGAAGAGGGCATGGCCACCCACTCCAGCATTCTTGCCTGGAGAATCCCCATGGGTAGAGGAGCCTGGTGGGAAAGAGGTGGACATGACTGCGTGACTCAGCACAGCACCACACTGTTTTGATTACTATAGCTTTGCAGTATAGTCTGAATCAGGAAGCCTGAGTTTCTCCTGTTGTTTTTCTATCTCAAGATTGCTTTGGCTAAGTCATCCCTAATATGTTGCTAATTTCATTTATGTATAAACTATATATTTATACATAATTTTCTGTTTTGTCTGATGAAGGTATATTTATAATACTTTCATTATATGTTCAGTCACATGAAAATTATAGCTTTGCACACATTTTATAAGATTATGGCTATGAAAGTATACTTATTTCTCATAAATTAGGGCTGGAATAGGAGCTGGAGATAAAGCTTAAGAAGCCATCAGTGGGAGTCATAGATCTGGATGAATCATAAAACTGAGGGACTGTTTAGAAAGTACATGGTTTAAATTTCCTCTTAGTAATTATGCCAGATAGAATTATCACCTTGTCAAAAATCATCGCAACTTGTTTGAATCACAGCTAAAACTAAAATTCCCAGTTTTTTCAGGTAATTAGATGTTTAAATATAGGCTCCAGTTTTATAACTTCAATTCAGTTCAGTTCAGTCACTCAGTTGCGTCCGACTCTTTGCGATCCCATGAATTGCAGCACACCAGGCCTCCCTGTCCATCACCAACTCCCGGAGTTTACTCAAACTCATGCCCATCAAGTCAGTGATGCCATCCAGCCATCTCATCCTCTGTCACCCCCTTCTCCTCCTGCCCCCAATCCCTCCCAGCATCAGGGTCTTTTCCAATGAGTCAGCTCTTCGCATGAGGTGGCCAAAGTACTGGAGTTAACTTGACTATCGTTAAATTACAAGAAGGCGGCTTCATAAATATTTAAATAGTAAATGTAAAATCCCCTAGTTATACACTTTTTTCATGAGAAATGAATATCTCATGAACAAATATGCCTTCAGATTTCATCTAAAAAGGACAATTTTCCAGAGACCAGCAAAATGGCTAAAATAAGAGCAAGCAAACCCTATAAAAATTTTCTTTGTACTGTCCAGTTCCCTCTAAATTGTGTGTGTGCATGTGTGTGTGTGTGTTTGTGTGTGTAGACGGCCCTGCTCTAAGACATTTTTATATCTTTATATTAAGATATTAATAATACTAAGATTGAAATTAGTTATTTTCCTTGATAAATGATGTTTCCTCAAGCTAAAATAATTCATTCCCAAAGAAAATACAATATAATGAGATATTTCTGAGAGTTGTGGCCAAGATGGCAGAGCAGGAAGCCCTGAAGCTCACCTCCTCCTGCAGGCCCACAAAAATTGCCACTACTTACAGAAGAGCTATGACCAACCTAGATAGCATATTAAAAAGCAGAGACATTACTTTGCCAACAAAGGTCCATCTAGTCAAGGCTATGGTTTTTCCAGTAGTCATTTATATGTGAGAGTTGGACCATAAAGAAAGTTGAACTCTGAAGAATTGATGCTTTTGAACCATGGTATTGGAAAAGACTCTTTAGAGTCCCTTAGACTGCAAGGTGATCAAACTAGTCAATCCTAAAGGAAATCAGTTCTGAATATTCATTGGAAGGGCTGATGCTGAAGCTGAATCTCCAATACTTTGACCACCTGATGCAAAGAACTGACTCATTGGAAAAGACCCTGATGCTGGGAAAGATTGAAGGCAGGAGGAAAAGAGGACAACAGATGGTTGGACGGCATCACTGACTCAATGGACATGAGTTTGAGCAAGCTCCAGGAATTGGTGAAGGACAGGGAAGCTTGGCATGCTGCAGTCCATGGCTCACAAAGAGTCAGACATGACTGAGTGACTGAACTGAATTGAACTGATAGAACAACTATTTATAAGGACAACCTGAAGACTGGCAGAAAAGGTTTTTCACAGATAATGGTATAAAGAAGAAACCACAACAAAATAGGTAGGAAGGATAGAGATGGTATGATCAACACCCATACCCCTGGGTCAGCAAGCAACAAACAGGAGGAGTATCACAATTGTAGAGGTTCTTCCCAAGGAGCAAAGAGCCTGAGCCCCACCCCACATTACACTTCCTAGCTTGAAGGCTCTAGAGCAGGAAGATGAGCGCTAGGACGTCTGGCTTTGAAAATGAGCAAGGCCTTATGTTTGTGAGAACTGAAAGGCAATAAGAAACAGGCTTTACTTTTTAAAGGCATGCACAAAATCTCACATGCTGTGAGTCCCAGCACAGAGGTAAGAGTTTGACAGAAAACTGGGTCAGACCTGCTTGCTGATATTGGAGAGCCTCCTGCAAAGGCAGGAGGCAGTTGGGAACCCCCTTGCATATGGAGATGCTAGCTGCTATTTGGGAAGCTCAGTACCTCAATGACACAGTCACTGACAAGCATCATTTTAGAATTCTCCCTCTATCTTATTGGCATTGAAGGCTTGCCCTACCCAATAGCAAGTCTGAAGCAGCCGCACATCCCCAGGCCAAACAGCCAGCCACATGGGGACCCAACCCACTACTGGGGCCCATGGCTACCACAAGCAAGGACTTCATATCCAGCTGACTCAGGGTGCAGCCTCACCTACCAGCATGCCCACAGTAGTCACCCCTGCCACAACAGAAGGGAGAATGCAACCCACAACCCACAAATCATACAGCTCTGGTGACATAGAGGAATGTGCTGCTGGGCCCCACAGGATGTCTATTTACAAAAGACCACTTCTCCAAGACCAGAGATGTAACTGACCTTCCTAATACATAGAAATAAAGATAGAGAATTAGGCAAAATGAGAAGATAGAGGCATATGATCCCTGAAAAAGGACAAGACCAAAATCTCAAGAAAAGAAGTAAATAGAGATAAGCAATCTACCTAATAAAGGGTTCAAAGTAATGATCATAAGATACTAACCAAACTGGGAAGTAGAATGGAAGAACACAATGAAAATTTTAAGAGTTAGAGAACATAAAAAGAACCAAACAAAACTAGAAAAACACAACAAAAGATTAAAAATATAGAAAGCATCAACAGTAGATTGGAAGATACAGAGGAATGAATCAGTGATCTGGAAGACAAAGTAGTGGAAATTACCCAAATTGAACCAAAACAAAATTTGTGATGGGGATAGTTTAAGAGACCTCTGAGACAATATCATTTGCATTATACATGGTCCCAGAAGAACAGAAAGGAAAAGGGGCGGAGAAATTATTTGACACAATAATAGCTGGAAATTTCCCTAACCTGGGGAAGAAAATAAACATTCAGGTATAGGAAGCACAGAGTCCAAAGCAAGAGCAAACCAAAGAGCTCTACACTAAGACACACTGCAATTTTAATGGTAAAAATTAAAGGGGGATCTTAAAAGCAGCAAAGGAAGAACAACTAGTTACACACAAGGGAATTCCCATAAGGCTATTAGATAACTTTGCAACAGAAATTTTGCAGTCTAGAAGAGAGGGGCACAATATATGCAAAGGTCTGAAAGGGAAAAACAGACCTAAAACCAAGAATATTCTTTTCAACAAGGCTATCATTCACATTGAAAATAGAGACAGAATTTCGCAGAAAAGCAAAAGCTAAAAGAGTTCAGCACTGAACTGGTATTATAAGAAATATCAAAGGGTCTTTTCTAAGTGGAAACGAAAAGGCCACAACTAGAAATACAAAGTTATCAAAGGAAAAAAATATCTCGTTAGTAAATGCAAACATAACAGTAAAGACAGTGGATCAACCATACATGTATGCTGCTGCATATATGAGACTCATTTCACATCTAAAGAGACACAGACTGAAAGTAAGTGTATAGAAAAAGGCATTTCATGAAAGTAGAAAAAAAAAGAAAGTCAAGGGAACATACTTAGAAAAAACTGACTTTAAAACAAAGTCTGTATAAGGGACAAAGACATCGAATAATGATAATAAATCCATTTAATAAGGAGATATAGTGATTGCAAAAATATATGTACCCACTATATGAACACCTAAATACATAAAAAAGCAAACATTAACAAATATAAAGGGTGAAATTGATAGTGATGCAATAATAGTAGGGGACTTTAATGCCCCACTTATGTCAATTCTCAGATCAGACAGAAAATCAATAAGGAAATTCTGACCTTAAGTGACACATTAGACCAGATAAAATTGATAAATAGATACAGTACATTCCATCCAAAACCAGCAGAACTTTTAAAGTGCAAATGAAATATTCTCCACAGTGGATCAGATGCTAGGCACAATAAATTTAAGATGTCTGAAATCATATCAAATATCTCTTCCAACCACAAAGGCAAGCGATTAGAAACAACTACAAGAAAAAATTTTGAAAAACAAAAACATGTGGTTGCTAAACAATAGGATACTAAACAACCAATGGGTCTTTGAAGAAATCAAAGAGGAAAAGGAAAATTGCCTGGAGATAGAGGAAAACAAAGGCACAACAATCCAACATTTGTGGGATACAGCAAAAGCAGTTCTAAGAGAAAAATTTATAGCTTCACCAGCCTGCCTCAGGAAATAAGGAAAACCTCAAATAAACTCTCTAACCTTGTACTTCAGGAACTAGAAAAAGAACAAACAACAGCCAAAGGTAGCAGAAGGAAGAAAATAGCAAAGATCAATGGAGATAAATGAAATAGAAAATAAAAAATAGACAATATCAGTGAAACTAAGATCTGGTTCTTGAAGATATAAATAAAATTAATAAATCTTTAGCCAGACTCATCAAGTGAAGTATCATACTAAGTGAAGTAAGTCAGAAAGAGACAAATATCATATGATATAGCTTATATGCAGAATCTTTAAAAAGGGATACAAATGAACTTAATTACAGAATAAACAGACGCACAGACTTAGGTTGGGTTGTGGGCAGGGATAGATTGGGAATTTGGAACTGACATGTACACACTGATATATTTAAAATATATAACCAACAAGGACCTACTGTATGGCACGTGGAACTCTGCTTAGTATTCTGTAACAACCTAAATGGAAAAATAATTCAAAAAGGAATAGACACATGTATATGTATAGCTGCATCACTTTGCTGTACATCTGAAACTAACACATTATTAATCAACTATGCTCCAATATAAAATTAAAATTTAAAAAATATAGAATAAAGGAGAGCAGGCCCCTTGCCAAAATAAAATGAGAAAGAAAAGTTACAACCAATGCCACAGAAATACAAAGGATCATAAGATATTAACAAAATTATACCCCCCAAAAAATTAAACAATCTAGAAGAAGGAAACAAATTCCTAGAAACATGCCATATCCCAAAAATGAATTAGGAAGAAATAGAAAATATGGACAGACCAATTACCAGTAATGAAATTGATTCAGTATTTTTTAAATTACCAATAAGCAGAAGTCCATGACCAGATGGCTTCAAAAATGGATTCTACCAAACATTTAACAATTAATACCTATTCTTGTCAAACTAAGATAAGCTTCTAAACTCATTCTATAAGACCAGCATCATCCTAATTCCAAAACCAGACAAAGACACCACAAAATAAATACTAAAATAATAGGCCAGTATCACTGAAGAAAAGAGAGGCAAAAATACTCAACAAAATATCAGCAAATTATATTTAATAATACATTTAAAAGATCATGCACATGATCGGGTGGGATTCATCCCAGGGATGTAAGGATGGTTCAATATCCACAAATCAAACAATGTGATATGTCACATTGATAAATTAAAAAATTAAAACCTATGATTATCTTAATAGATGCAGAAAAAGCTTTAGAGAAAAATCAACATAGATTAATGATAAGAACTCTCAACAAAGTAGGTATAGAAGGAATGTATCTCAACATAGTACAGACTATATTTGACAAACAAATAGCCAACATCATACTCTACCGTGAAATAGTGGAAACATATCTTTTAAGATCAGGAGCAAGACAAGGATGCCAACTCTTGCTGTTTTAGTCAACATAACATTGCAAGTCCTAGCCATAGCAATCAGACAAGAAAAATAATGCATACTAGAAAGGAGGAAGAGGTAAAAATGTCATAGTTTGCATATGACATGATACTTTATATAGAAAATCCTAAAGATGCCACCAAAACCTATTAGAGTTAATAAGTGAATTCAGTGGTATACAAAGTTAATATGCAGAATCTGTTGTGTTTCTAGGCATTAATAAAAACTATCAGAAAGAGAAATTGAGATAACTATTCTTACAATTATATCAGAAAGAATAAATTACCTAGGAGTAAATCTAACCAAGGAGATAAAAGAGGTATATCCTGAAAATAAGACATAGATGAAATAAACTGAAGATACAATGGAAATAAATACAATGAAAACAAAAGCAAAAATAAACTAATGGGACGATAAAAATCTAAAAAGCTTTTGCACAGCGAAAGAAACTATCAACAAAATGAATAGGTAGCCTAGTGAGTGGGAGAAGATATTTTCAAATGACGTATCTCATAAGGGGTTAATATTCAAAATATACAAAGAACTCATGCAGCTCAGCAATGAAAAGCAAACAAACCAACTAGAAAATGAGCAAAAGATCTGAAAAAAATTTTTTTCCAGAGAAGACATACAGATGGCCAACAGACACATGAAAAGATTCTCAGCATGACTAACCATCAAGAAAATGCATGTCCAAACCATAATGAGATATCATTTCACACCAGTCAAAATGGATCTAATCAAAATAACAACAAACAATTGTTGACAAGGAAGTGGAGAAAAAGGAGGCCTCATGCAATGTTGGTAGGAATGTAAATTGGTACAGCCACTGTGGAAAACAGTATGAAGTTACATCAAAAAATTAAAATTAGAACTGTCATATTATCTAGCAGTTTCACTTCTGAGTATTAACCTGAAGAAACAAAAACACTAATTTGAAAAGATTATGCACTTTAATTTTCATAGCAGTATTATTTATAATAGCCAGTGGAATAACCTAAGTGTCCATCATAGATGAATGAATTAAAAAGATGTGGTATAAACATATAATAGAATATTAGTCATAAAAATAAAATCTTGCATTGACATAGAAAGACGAAGAGAGTACTACACTAAGTGAAAAAGTAAGAGAAAGATAAATACCAAAACAAAATGAAAACAGATCATAGATACAGAGAACAGACAAGTGTTATCAGAAAGGAGAAGGATAGAAGGCTGGACAAAATAGATAAAAGGATTAAAAGGTAGAAACCTCCAGTTATAAAATAAATAAGCCACAGGGATGTAATGGCATAAGGAATATGATCAATAATGTAATAAGTTGGTGTGGGGACCAATGATTGATAGACTTATCATGGGATCACTTTGTAATGTATGCAAATGTCAAATCACTGGGTAGTACACCTGAAACTAACATAATAAGTCAACTATATTTTAATAAACATAAATAGTTTCAGTATTAAAAAAATAAGATACCACTCAGCTCATCACAGGCTCATAATTATGCATAAAAGGTAGCTAACTTTTGTGTTTAAAGGAATAAAAGAGATGTTATCCATTACACAGCAAATTACTCTGCTATCCAACAAACTATCCTTAATCTGTGATTGCTGGTGTGATGTGAGTTTGTATGACAGGACCTAGTTAAACCTGGTAACACACAAGCAAAGCGGGCAATCTTGGGTCTAGGTTTGAGGGACCAGACTGAGTCATGCAGGGCTATTAGCTGAAGGGCATAGGCAAGTCTATTCCAAGAAGAAGTCAAGTGTAAGCACAAAAGGTGCAGCAACAGACCTGAGATTTAAGGGGCCTTGTAGCTCAGTCAGTAAAGAGCCTGCCTGCAATGCAGGAGACCTGGGTTTGATTCCTGGATCAGGAAGGTCCCCTGGAGAAGGAAATGTCAACCCACTCCAGTATTCTTGCCTGGAGAGTCCCATGGACAGAGGAGCCTGGCGGGCTACAGTCTATGGGGTCGTAAGAGTCAGACATGACTAAGCACACAGCACATGAAATGAGATAGCAGACGAGGCAAGAGGTCAAGAACCAAGAACAGGAACCAATCAGGAAATAGACTACCCCAGAAAGGAAAAAAGTGATAGGATCAACTCTAGGGTCCACGGCTACTACTATATTTGGTGCTGGCCATATGAAACCAGAGATATTAGATTGGCTGAGTTAATGGCTCAGGGCATGGTCAGACAGTAGAAATGTCAACAAACACATAAAGCAAAATCTAAAAGCTTCCCTTTTAAGAAATCAGGTTTCTTACTATATCTAGGAAAAGATTTAGTTGGCAGCCATATGGCCCATCCCCTTTCTCAACGATCACCCCCTGAAAAAAGGAACATTTTAAGCAGTCATTATGAAACTAAATCCTCTAAGAATTATCTTCGCCAAGTTGGACACTTTCCCTCACCATATCCCAAGGAAACCTCATATGCCCTCTTTCTTGTACAACAAAGTTCTTGGAATTTGTTCTTTTATATTGGCATGTGAACAATAACACTTTAAAATTCTCAATTAAAGATTATCAAAGATACTCTAGAAACATTAAGTGTCCTAATTTCAACTCTTTAATGGCAAATAGAAATGAAATCCAAATGTTTGACCACATAAAATTCAGGATAAAAATGTTCACTATGCCTGAGAAGTTAATAAAGAAATCAAATGGAACATGATTTTATTTGACCTGAGGTAAAACTTTAAGGTTTGTATAATTCCATGAGTATTCATTTTTCTCTTACTATTTAGTAAGGCCAAAATATAAGGCAAATGGTTAATGAGGTACTACAAAATCACTTTTTCTCTTCACTTTACTGCTAACTTTTTTCTTAATTTTATTTTTATATTTAATTATTACAGTTTCTCAATTCAAAGATTTCTAGTATTTTCTACTTTGGCTTTTCTGAAATCAGATTCTTTCTTAAAATCCACATGAATATTTATTGCAAATATTCTTTTTCCCTAGAAGCTGTTACTAATTTGAAATTGCTTCTTAGAATTGAATTAAGAAACTACAGCATTAAAAAACTATAATAGTCTTATAAAAAAGAAACTTAAGAAGACATATCTAGGTTAGTGAATAAATCCTAAATTTTGCTACAGAGAATCTGCTGATGTGCAACTTTAGGTAGTTGTTTGGATAGTAGATGAAGTACATACATTTATTTTCTCTGCCTCCCTGGATTTCATTAAAATCATATCAAAGTGAAAAAAAAACCCTTCTCCAGGGGATCTTCCTGACTCAAGTATCAAACCTGGGTGTCCTGTATTGCAGGCAGATTCTTTACCTTCTGAACCACCAGGGAATCCCTCTAAGAAGCATATCAAATCGTTTCTTGACCTCTTGGCTCAGATCAAGTGTAAAAAGCATATCACCCAAGGACAAAGGGAAAAGGAAAAAAAAAAATGCCAATCACAAAATTTCAGAAGCTATAAAAGAGATGGATAAGTAATAATTGACTTAGCAGTAGCAAAATTAAATCATAAAAGCTAACTCTTAAGCCAGGTAGGAAAAATAAAGAAAATTCACATTGCAAAACCTTAAAAGCACAGGAATTGAAGACATCATCAGGTTCTTTTAGAGGAAAACAATAGGGTAAAACTGAAGGGTGATTGAGTTAAAGAGGAAAAAAGCAAACAAACAAGCAAGCAAAAAAATGGTTTCTAATATACTAGCACAGATAAGAGAAATTACAGACATTTTATAAAAGAAAAAACAATAGGATGCCTGAAAAAAATGTCTTGGAAATCGAAACCTTGATAAGTATAGGGAAAACAAAGTTTAGGAAGTATCCCACAAGTTAAAACAGAAAGATTAAGAGCTGGAAACTAAGATAAAATAAGTGAGAAAAGTAGAAGATTAGCCCAGATGGTCTGACATCTAAATAATAGGAGCTTCAGTAAAAGAGACAATAGAGGGAAAATATTATGGCTAAAGCAATTCAAGAAAATTCTAAGAAGTGTAAAGTAAAGTGAAGTCACTCAGTTGCATCTGACTCTTTGTGAAACCATGGACTGTATTGTGTCCCCATGGACTGTAGCCTGCCAGGCTCCTCTGTCCATGGGGTTTTCCAGGCAAGAATGCTGGAGTGAGCTGCCATACTGAATGATAAAAACTTTTTTCAGATTGAAAGTACACACATAGTGCCTTATATAATGAGTAAAGTGATCATCATAAACTTTCAGAACACTAAAACGAAATATAAAACCCTAAAATCTTCCAGAAAAAAATTGAAAAATCACATATTCTTCCAGTTACTGGTGTCATGCAACAAATTCTCCCAAAGCTTGGTGACTTAAACAACAATGTTATTATGCACTTTGATTTTGTAGGTCAGTAAATTGGACAGGGTACAATAGAAATGACTGTTTCTTTTCTGCAACATCTGCAACTTCAGCCGGAAAGGCTCACAGATAACCCAACAGATGGATGGAATCATCTGAAGTCTCATTCACTCACATATTTAGCATTTGATGCTGTCAGCAGGAACCTAGCTGGGGCTCTTGACAGAGGCACTCCCGGTGGCCTCTCTCTTTGCCCTGATTTCCTTAGAGATAAGTGTCTAGAGTATTCAGACTCTTGTTTTTTTACATTTTTTATTTTTTAAAAATTTATTGAGGTATAGTCAGTGTACAATATAGCATGTGTGTGGTAGTGTGTAAAAGAGAATGACATCCTTTTTCCATGGTGGAAGTTAATTAAAAAAATGCATAAAGTTGAAAAATTCTGAAGAAGCAATTTAAGCATGTTATTTAGAATGTGAAGAGAAGAATCAGCCAAAAAACTTATAGGAACTGTTTCTGCAGAATGGGAAAGGGGAGACAGAGGATTTCTGCTTTTGTAATAAAACTTCAGGAACAATTTATATGCACATATAATATTGCCAAAAACAAATAAGAAGGGGCTTAGAAATTTCTCAGTTAAATTTGTCTCTGAGGGTTTTCAGAGTCTTTACATTTGTATTGTTGCTGGCAGCTGTGGTGGGGTTTTGCTGTGTTGGGTGATAGTTGTGTAGTGTTTTTCAGCAGGGGGACTTTTCATACTAGCCTGGCTAAATGTTAGAATCACTCCATTTTTGAGGCTCACCCCTAGATATTTTGGCTAATGATCCAGAGTGGGAGATAGTCCTAGGAATGTTTCTAAAGCTTCCGGGTTGAGAACTACTGCATTTGAAGTGGGTCTGCAAGATTTTTCTGGGAAGAGCCAGGTAATTTTAGACTTTGGCCACATATGGCCTCTATCACATGTTCCTCTATGTTTTTGGTTTTGTTTTTTGTTTGTTTGTTTGTTTGTTTGTTTGTTTTGCTTTACAACCCTTTAAAAATGTAAAAACCAGGCTTAGCTCATGGGCCATACAAAAACAGGCCCTGGGTCAAATTTAGCCAGCAGGCAGTAATTTGCTAACCATGGTGCAAGAGATCCCTGCCTAGTTATCCTTCAGCGCCTAGTACTCTGCTTCCTCCATGTTCATGGCTATTTCAATTAAATATTATATATTCTCCACATGAGTTTGTTTCCTTTCCCTCAGGAAACCTTGTGACAGAGTCAAGTATCTGAAAAGGTACAAACATAAAGGCAGAGGTGAGACAGGTGAGGTGATGACAGCAGATGAGGAATGTCAGTGAACCACTGGGGAAGAACAACTAGCAAATTGTTGGAAGCTGGCACCTGACCAAGCAAAGCGGGGGAAACTAACATGTGGGCCCCTCACTAAAGGGATCCCAAGTGTGAATCAGCCAAAATGCCCTCTGGAAATGTATTACAGCCTCAGAATCGGAAGGCACAGCAGAAAACGGGCTAAAGCCACAGCTATGGTGAAAGAGAGCCTATCCCTAACTCCCTCATAGCCCCAGGGCAGAGGATTATAGGGTTTTTCACTGTGAAACTGAACAGCTCAAGAGAATGTACTTCATATTTCCTGTGATAAGACCACCTTCTTGCCTTTTATCTATCCTACAGTGAAGTCTGCTAGCCGACTGTGCTTGCACTGCATCATTCCATTTGCTTCTCAGTATCTCCTTCTAAATATGAGTCAGGAGCCAAACATTGCCATATACTTGAGGAAAGTCTCTAATACAAGAACAGGCCAAAAATAGCAGGGATGGAAGCCAGAAGAAAACAAAGCATATGCAAAGAACACATGAAAACTTCCAAAAATAGATCACTAATCTCAAAAAATTAGAGAATGTATTTCAATCATGAAACAATAACAGTTTATTTAAAAGGAATCAAGTAAGAACTTTAAAACAGTTAAACACAGAATAACTAAAATAAAAATTCAGTAGGAAATTGGGAAGATAAAGTTGTAGAAATTTCTAAGAAAACTAGACTAAAAAGACAGAAGGAAAATTGTTTTTAAAGTTAAGAAGCTTGGAGGATTAGTATAGAAGGCCCAACACCTCACATAATAGAAGTTCAAGAATGAAACTCAAAGAAAATAAAGAGAAAAATCATTACAGAAGTGTTTAATAATATGACTGTTTCCAGGGGGGAGGAGCCAAGATGGCGGAGGAGGAGGACGGGGAGACCACTTTCTCTCCTACAAATTCATCAAAAGAATAACTGAACGCAGAGCAAACTTCACAAAACAACTTCTGATCACTAGCTGAGGTCATCAGGCGCCCAGAAAAGCAGCCCATTGTCTTCGAAAGGAGGTAGGACAAAATATAAAAGATAAAAAGTGAGACAAAAGAGCTAAGGACGGAGATCTGTCCGGGGAAGGGAGTCTTAGGTGGCATTGCTTGGGGTAGGGTCCGGGCCTGAGTGCCCTGAGGACAATCGGAGGGAGCTTCTGTGAGTTGCCAACATGAACTGTGGGAGACCAAAAGAGAGAGAGAAAATTAACCGGCCCGAACACACTGCCGGCCGTTCGCAGAACAAAGAGACCGAGAGGGTCCAGAGAGGAGCTCGCAGGCTGCGGACCGGCCCAGCCCCGCCGGAGGCAGGAGGCAGGGGGGAGGGGAAGGTCGCGGTGAGACACAGGGCGCAGGCACCCGACCGGCGCGGGCGGGGACTGGGGCTGGGGACGCGGAGGGCAGAAGGCGCGCGCACCCGACTGGCGCCGGCGGAAACTGAGACTGGGTCCGCGGAAGGGAGGGGGCGCGCCACACCTGGGGAGAGTGCGCCCACCAAGCCCCTGGCTGCCTGGACCGCTCTGACGGGGAAGGCACAGAGAGCAGGCGCAGCTTTTCCTTCCGCGCTTTTGTGGAACACCCGAGGGCTGGAACCTCGCGCAGCGCGGGGCGCGCTCCATATAGAGCAGCAGGAAGCCTGAGCGGCGCAGAAGGAGAGGGCAGCGTCGGCCCCTCCCCGCAGCGTCAGCCCCTCCCAGCAGCGCCAGCCCCTCCCCGCGGAGCGACGGAACTAGCTACCTGAATAAGAGTCCACGTCCGCCCGCCTGTGTCAGGGCGGAAATGAGGCTCTGAAGAGACCGGCAAACAGAAGCCAAATAAACAAAGGGAACCGCTTCAGAAGGGACCGGTGCAACAGATTAAAATCCCTGTAGAAAACACCAACTACACCGGAAGGGGCCTGTAGATATCGAGAAGCGTAAGCTGGAACGAGGAGCTATCTGAAACTGAGCCGAACCCACACAGACCGCAACAGCTCCAGAGAAATTCCTAGATATATTTTTACTTTTTTTTTTTTTTTATTAGTTGGAGGTTAATTACTTCACAACATTTCAGTGGGTTTTGTCATACATTGATATGAATCAGCCATAGATTTACACATATTTTTTTATTTTTTCTTTTTTCTCTTTTATTTTCCTTTAAAATCCCCTATTACTCCCCCATTACTCCTTAATTTTCATTTCCATAGAGTTCTACGATTTTTTTAATTAGGGGAAAAAAATTTTTTTTTCTTTCTTTTTTTTTTCTTTTTTTTTTCTTCTTTTTTTTCTTTCCTTTTTCTCTTCTATTTTCTATTTTTCTTTTTCTCTTATTTCTTTTAAAGTCCTCTAGTACTCCTCTACTACTCCTTAATTTTCATTTTCAATACACTATAACCTTACAAAAAAAAAGAAGAAGAAGAGAAGCCCTATTTTTAAACCGAAATTCAGTTCCCATTTTTATTCAGGAGTGTATTGTTTATTCTCTCCCAATCTTGACTCTCTGTTTTCTACCTCAGAACACCTCTATTTCCTCCTTTCCCCTTCTCCTCCCAATCCAGTTCTGTGAATCTCTGTAGGTGTCTGGGCTACGGAGAACACTCTGGGAACAGACAACTGTGTAGATCTGTCTCTCTCCTCTTGAGTCCCCCTTCTTCTCCTCCTGCTCATCTCTATCTCCCTCCTCCCTCTCCTCTTCTTCATGTAACTCTGTGAACCTCTCTGGGTGTCCCTAACAGGGGAGAATCTTTCGCCATTAACCTAGAAGTTTTATTAACAGTGCTGTATAGTTGGAGAAGTCCTGAGACTACAGGAAGAATAAAACTGAAATCCAGAGGCAGGAGACTTAAGCCCAAAACCTGAGAACACCAGAAAACTCCTGACTACATGGAACTTTAAGTAATAAGTGACCGTCCAAAAGCCTCCATACCTACACTGAAACCAACCACCACCCAAGAGCCAATAAGTTTTAGAGCAAGACATACCACGCAAATTCTCCAGCAACGCAGGAGCATAGCCCTGAACGTCAACATACAGGCTGCCCAAGGTCACACCTAACACGTAGACCCATCTCAAAACTCATTACTGGGCACTCCATTGCTCTCCAAAGAGAAGAAATCAAGTTCCACGCACCAGAACACTGACGCAAGCTTCCCTAACCAGGAAACCTTGACAAGCCAATCGTCTAACCCCACCCACTGGGTAAATCCTCCACAATAAAAAGGAACCACAGACCTCCAGAATACAGAAAGCCCACTCCAGACACAGCAATCTAAACAAGATGAAAAGGCAAAGAAATGCCCAACACGTAAAGGAACATGAAAAATGCCCACCAAGTCAAACAAAAGAGGAGGAGATAGGGAATCTACCTGAAAAAGAATTTAGAATAATGATAATAAAAATGACCCAAAATCTTGAAAACAAAATGGAGTTACAGATAAATAGCCTGGAAGCAAAGATTGAAAAGATGCAAGAAATGTTTAATAAAGACCTAGAAGAAATAAAAAAGAGTCAATTAAAAATGAATAATGCAATGAATGAGATCAAAAACACTTTGGAGGGAACCAAGAGTAGAATAATGGAGGCAGAAGATAGGATAAGTGAGGTAGAAGATAAAATGGTGGAAATAAATGAAGCAGAGAGGAAAAAAGAAAAAAGGATCAAAAGAAATGAGGACAACCTCAGGGACCTCTGGGACAATGTGAAACGCCCCAACATTCGAATCATAGGAGTCCCAGAAGAAGAAGACAAAAAGAAAGGCCATGAGAAAATACTCGAGGAGATAATAACTGAAAACTTCCCTAAAATGGGGAAGGAAATAGCCACCCAAGTCCAAGAAACCCAGAGAGTCCCAAACAGGATAAACCCAAGGCGAAACACCCCAAGACACATATTAATCAAATTAACAAAGATCAAACACAAAGAACAAATATTAAAAGCAGCAAGGGAGAAACAACAAATAACACACAAAGGGATTCCCATAAGGATAACAGCTGATCTATCAATAGAAACCCTCCAGGCCAGAAGGGAATGGCAGGACGTAGTGAAAGTAATGAAAGAGAATAACCTACAACCTAGATTACTGTACCCAGCAAGGATCTCATTCAGATATGAAGGAGAATTCAAAAGCTTTACAGATAAGCAAAAGCTGAGAGAATTCAGCACCACCAAACCAGCTCTTCAACAAATGCTAAAGGATCTTCTCTAGACAGGAAATGCAGAGAGGTTGTATAAACGTGCACCCAAAACAACAAAGTAAATGGCAACGGGACCACACCTATCAATAATTACCCTAAATGTAAATGGGTTGAATGCCCCAACCAAAAGACAAAGATTGGCTGAATGGATACAAAAACAAGACCCCTATATATGCTGTCTACAAGAGACCCACCTCAAAACAAGAGACACATACAGACTAAAAGTGAAGGGCTGGAAAAAAAAATATTTCATGCAAATGGAGACCAAAAGAAAGCAGGAGTCGCAATACTCATATCAGATAAAATAGACTTTCAAATAAAGGATGTGAAAAGAGACAAAGAAGGACACTACATAATGATCAAAGGATCAATCCAAGAAGAAGATATAACAATTATATATGCACCCAACATAGGAGCACCGCAATATGTACGGCAAACACTAACGAGTATGAAAGAGGAAATTAATAGTACCACAATAATAGTGGGAGACTTTAATACCCCACTCACGACTATGGGTAGATCAACTAAACAGAAAATTAACAAGGAAACACAAACCTTAAATGACACAATGGACCAGCTAGACCTAATTGATATCTATAGGACATTTCACCCCAAAACAATCAACTTCACCTTTTTCTCAAGTGCACACGGAACCTTCTCCAGAATAGATCACATCCTGGGCCATAAATCTGGTCTTGGAAAATTCAAAAAAATTGAAATCCTTCCAGTAATCTTTTCTGACCACAGTGCAGTAAGATTAGATCTCAATTACAGGAAAAAAAAATTGTTAAAAATTCGAACATATGGAGGCTAAATAACACGCTTCTGAATAACCAACAAATCATAGAAGAAATCAAAAAAGAAATCAAAATATGTATAGAAATGAATGAAAATGAAAACACAACAACCCAAAACCTATGGGACGCTGTAAAAGCAGTGCTAGGGGAAGGTTCATAGCATTACAGGCTTACATCAAGAAACAAGAAAAAAGCCAAATAAATAACCTAACTCTACACCTACAGCAATTAGAGAAGGAAGAAATGAAGAACCCCAGGGTTAGCAGAAGGAAAGAAATATTAAAAATCAGGGCAGAAATAAATGCAATAGAAACTAAAGAGACCATAGCAAAAATCAACAAAGCTAAAAGCTGGTTTTTTGAAAAAATAAACAAAATTGACAAACCATTAGCAAGACTCATTAAGAAACAAAGAGAGAGGAACCAAATTAACAAAATTAGAAATGAAAATGGAGAGATCACAACAGACAACACTGAAATACAAAGGATCATAAGAGACTACTACCAGCAGCTCTGTGCCAATAAAATGGACAACTTGGATGAAATGGACAAATTCTTAGAAAAGTATAACTTTCCAAAACTGAACCAGGAAGAAACAGAAGATCTTAACAGACCCATCACAAGCAAGGAAATCGAAACTGTAATCAAAAATCTTCCAGCAAACAAAAGCCCAGGACCAGATGGCTTCACAGCTGAATTCTACCAAAAATTTAGAGAAGAGCTAACACCTATCTTACTCAAACTCTTCCAGAAAATTGCAGATGAAGGTAAGCTTCCAAACTCATTCTATGAGGCCACCATCACCCTAATTCCAAAACCAGACAAAGATGCCACAAAAAGAAGAAAACTACAGGCCAATATCACTGATGAACATAGATGCAAAAATCCTTAACAAAATTCTAGCAAACAGAATCCAACAACATATTAAAAAAATCATACACCATGACCAAGTGGGCTTTATCCCAGGAATGCAAGGATTCTTTAATATCCGCAAATCAATCAATGTAATACACCACATTAACAAATTGAAAGATAAAAACCATATGATTATCTCAATAGATGCAGAGAAAGACTTTGACAAAATTCAACACTCATTTATGATTAAAACTCTGCAAAAAGCAGGAATAGAAGGAACATACCTCAACATAATAAAAGCTATGTACGACAAACCCACAGCAAGCATCACCCTCAATGGTGAAAAATTGAAATCATTTCCCCTGAAATCAGGAACAAGACTAGGTTGCCCACTCTCACCACTACTATTCAACATAGTGTTGGAAGTTTTGGCCACAGCAATCAGATTAGAAAAAGAAGTAAAAGGAATCCACATAGGAAAAGAAGAAGTGAAACTCTCACTGTTTGCAGATGACATGATCCTCTACATAGAAAACCCTAAAGACTCTACCAGAAAATTACTAGAGCTAATCAATGAATATAGTAAAGTTGCAGGATATAAAATTAACACACAGAAATCCCTTGCATTCCTATATACTAACAATGAAAAAACAGAAAGAGAAATTAAGGAAACAATACCATTCACCATTGCAACAAAAAGAATAAAATACTTAGGAGTATATCTACCTAAAGAAACAAAAGACCTATACATAGAAAACTATAAAACACTGATGAAAGAAATCAAAGAGGACACAAACAGATGGAGAAACATACCGTGTTCATGGATTGGAAGAATCAATATTGTCAAAATGGCTATTCTACCCAAAGCAATCTATAGATTCAATGCAATCCCTATCAAGCTACCAACGGTATTTTTCACAGAACTAGACCAAAGAATTTCACAATTTGTATGGAAATACAAAAAACCTCGAGTAGCCAAAGTAATCTTGAGAAAGAAGAGTGGAACTGGAGGAATCAACCTGCCTGACTTCAGACTCTACTACAAAGCCACAGTCATCAAGACAGTATGGTACTGGCACAAAGACAGAAATATAGATCAATGGAACAGAATAGAAAGCCCAGAGATAAATCCACGAACCTATGGACACCTTATCTTTGACAAAGGAGGCAAGGATATACAATGGACAAAAGACAACCTCTTTAACAAGTGGTGCTGGGAAAACTGGTCAACCACTTGTAAAATAATGAAACTAGAACACTTTCTAACACCATACACAAAAATAAACTCAAAATGGATTAAAGATCTAAATGTAAGACCAGAAACTATAAAACTCCTGGAGGAGAACATAGGCAAAACACTCTCCGACATAAATCACAGCAAGATCCTCTATGACCCACCTCCCAGAATATTGGAAATAAAAGCAAAACTAAACAAATGGGACCTAATGAAACTTAAAAGCTTTTGCACTACAAAGGAAACTATAAGTAAGGTGAAAAGACAGCCCTCAGATTGGGAGAAAATAATAGCAAATGAAGAAACAGACAAAGGATTAATCTCAAAAATATACAAGCAACTCCTGCAGCTCAATTCCAGAAAAATAAATGACCCAATCAAAAAATGGGCCAAAGAACTAAACAGACGTTTCTCCAAAGAAGACTTACAGATGGCTACCAAACACATGAAAAGATGCTCAACATCACTCATTATTAGAGAAATGCAAATCAAAACCACAATGAGGTACCATTACACGCCAGTCAGGATGGCTGCTATCCAAAAGTCTACAAGCAATAAATGCTGGAGAGGGTGTGGAGAAAAGGGAACCCTCTTACACTGTTGGTGGGAATGCAAACTAGTACAGCCACTATGGAAAACAGTGTGGAGATTTCTTGAAAAACTGGAAATAGAACTGCCATATGACCCAGCAATCCCACTTCTGGGCATACACACTGAGGAAACCAGATCTGAAAGAGACACGTGCACCCCAATGTTCATCGCAGCACTGTTTATAATAGCCAGGACATGGAAGCAACCTAGATGCCCATCAGCAGATGAATGGATAAGGAAGCTGTGGTACATATACACCATGGAATATTACTCAGCCATTAAAAAGAATTCATTTGAACCAGTCCTAATGAGATGGATGAAACTGGAGCCCATTATACAGAGTGAAGTAAGCCAGAAAGATAAAGAACATTACAGCATACTAACACATATATATGGAATCTAGAAAGATGGTAACGATAACCCTATATGCAAAACAGAAAAAGAGACACAGAAATACAGAACAGACTTTTGAACTCTGTGGGAGAAGGTGAGGGTGGGATGTTTCGAAAAAACAGCATGTATACTATCTATGGTGAAACAGATCACCAGCCCAGGTGGGATGCATGAGACAAGTGCTCAGGCCTGGTGCACTGGGAAGACCCAGAGGAATCGGGTGGAGAGGGAGGTGGGAGGGGGGATCGGGATGGGGAATACGTGTAAATCTATGGCTGATTCATATCAATGTATGACAAAACCCACTGAAATGTTGTGAAGTAATTAGCCTCCAACTAATAAAAATAAATAAATAAATAAATGAAAGACTGTTTCCAGAATCAAGGGACAAAAACCTCCAGATGGGGAAGGGTTTATCTCACATGTAGTGCATATAGTACATATATCATCATATGTGAATCGTACACAACACAGTGAAATTTTAGAACCTCAGGATATAAGACAAAGAGCCCCTCCCCATGCCCGACCCCATACCAAACCTTTTAGGAAGAGAAAACAGCTCATTGAATAGAGGAATGGAAAATCAAATAGCAAGACTTTGCACAGCAAGACTAAAATTTAGGGAAAGGGACTATACAGAGCCATGCATTTTAAATTCTCTGTGAAAAAATGGTTTTTGATTTTAAAGTTTTACTACACCAGATTGTTGGGAGTTGATGCTGTATCTTTAATACTGAAAGGAGCCTCTTATAAGTAGGATATACAGGGATCTTTGTTTTTTAATCCAATCAGCCATCTAGACTGAGCACATTTGATTCAAGTATTCGGTCCATTGACTTACAAAGTGGTTATTGGTAGGTTTGTCCTTATTGCCATTTTGTTATTCCTTTTCTGGTTGTTTCCGTAACTCTTCTCTGTTCACTTCTGCTTTTACTCCCTTATGGGTTGATGGTTTTTCTTTAGTAGTAAGCTTGTGCTCCTGTCGCTCTAGTTTTTGTGTATCTACTGTAGGTTTCTGATTTGTGGTTACCATGGAATTTATATATGTTGACCTATAACTATGTCTACTTGTTTTAAATTTATAGTCATTTAAATTCAAACACATAATAAAAGATCTATAATGTTTACTTCCCTCCCCTTTATTTTGTGTTTTTGATGTCATATTTTACATCTTGTTTATTCCTTTACTGATAATTATAGCTATAGTTGATTTTCCATTTTTTGTCTTTTAATTTTCATAATAGCTTATTTCCATGGTTGATTCTCAGTCTTTACTATAAATCTGCCTTCACTAGTGGCATTTTTCTATAGATACTTACTTCTTGTCATAGCC
The DNA here is from genome assembly GCF_033118175.1 of Dama dama. NCBI lineage: Eukaryota > Metazoa > Chordata > Mammalia > Artiodactyla > Cervidae > Dama > Dama dama. The sequence continues at coordinate 5,538,171 of NC_083699.1, read as the reverse complement.
TTTTCTTTCCCATTTAGAGAAGATCTTTCAGCATTTCTTTTAGGATCAGTTTACTATTGATGAGCTCTTTCGATATTTGCTTATATGACAGGTTCTTTGTATCTCTTCAATTATAAATAATAATGTTGCTTGTAAGAGTGTCTCATGTCTCAACACTTTGAATATATCATGCCACTCTTTTCTGGCCTACAAAGTTTCTGCAGAAAAATCAGCTGATTAATATTACATGTTACTTGTATATGACTATTTTTCTCTTGCTACCATTAGAATTATCTGTCTTTAATTTTTATCATTTTAATTATGAAATATCTTGGCATAGATCTGTTTGTGTTCATCTTTTTTAGGACCCTCAGTGCTTCCTATACCTAAATATCTGTTTCCTTCTTCTGGTTTGGAAAGTTTCAGCCATAATTTTATTAAATACATTTTTTACCCCCTTCTCTCTCTTCTTCTGTTTCTGGGACCCCCATAACGCATTGGTATGGAGGTCCCTTGAACTATTTGCAGTTTTCAATTTGTTTTTCTTTTTTGCTGCCCTAATTGGACGATTTCCATTATTAGAGCTTCCAAATCTTTATGACTTACTCTGCTGTTCATTTCTTCTAGTGTATCTTTCATTTCAGTTATTTTATTCTTCAGTTCTGACTAGTTCCTTTTTTATATTTTCTAGTTCCTTGTTAAAATTTTCAGACTGTCGTCCTTAATTTTCCCTTAATAACATTTTTATTACTAGTATTTTAAACTCTTTTTCTGGTAAATTATTTCTGTTTTGTCCATTATTTTTTCAGGTTTTCCTCGCTCTTTCAGTTGAAACAAATTCCTCTGATTCTCATTTCACTCATCTTTTTCTATCTATAAAATTCATGAAACAGCTTTCTGTGCAGTCTTGAAGGATTTTCTTGCGCGGGAGTGTCCCTGCAGAGTCTGTCTGTGCCCTATGGCTTCGGTCGGAGAGCTGGATCTGACATCAACACAAGTCACGTCTTTCCCAGGGTGTGCTGGCAACTCTCCACGTGGAGGGAGATGGGGCTTGAGATGGAGAGGGCAGGGCCAGAGCCAGCTGTGAGCTAGGGCTTGTCCTCAGTGGCTTCGTTGTTCAGTCTGGTGTGGGAGCAGGTTTCAAGTTTCTGGAGCAAAAGATCTGAGGGTGAGGTTTGAGATGCCCTTTGAGTGTGTGTTCGCCCCTCTCGCTGTACTGGTATCCTCTCCCAGAGGCGAGCAATGCTGGGGTAAGAGGGGCTGGTGCAGGCCCTCGGGGTGAGTCTGGGCACAGGCTGCCTCGGCGTCGGCTTTAGGCAGCGACTAGAACCACTTCTGATGTGCTGGCTCGTAGGACCAGGAGTGGCCAGGTCAGTCACCTCCGCGCCTCGCAGCCAAGCTCTTCCCTGGCACCGCAGCAGCCCTCACCGCCGCGTGGCGCTGGGACGTGGGCCAGAGGCAGCCAGAGCAGTCTAGGCTCGGGGACCACTGCAAGCAGACTGCTCATGGGAAACAGATGTCGGTCAGCATTAGACATCGTCTCAGTACACTTTTTCTGCCTGTTTCAGGAGTAAACTGGCCTGTGTGCACTCCTCACAAATGGAGTCCAAGCTTCTCACGGTTCTCCTGTTAGTCCCACCAGTCCTCTGATCAAAGATATTCATCTTCCCAGTGTCAGACCCCAGGGCTGGGATGCCCAGTATGTAGCTCAAAGCGCTCACTCCCTAGAGAGGATCTCTACCTATGTAATTTCTTTCCTCTTTTAAGTCCCGTCCCAGGGCACACATCTTGACCTAATCACTTTTCTTCCCTTCCTATCTGGATCTTTCTTACAGCCTTGGTTGTAAAGAATCTTTCTGCCAGTGTCCAGTTAGTTTTCAATGAGAATTGTTCCACATATTGATGTGTTCACTGGGGAAGATGAGTTCCGCAATCCTCCTGCTCCACCATCTTGATCTCTTCCGTCTTAATCAAAATTCGTATATAATTAAACTGGAAGATTGCAGTAGGGGAATTAGTAGAAGAGGGACTGTGTAAAATGAGGTTAACCATTGCTTTTTAACAAACACAGCATCAGTAGATGATGTCTAGGATTGGTGACGGAGAAGGCAATGGCACCCCACTCCAGTACTCTTGCCTGGAAAATCCCATGGACGGAGGAGCCTGGCAGGCTGCAGTCCATGGGGTCGCAAAGAGTCGGACACGACTGAGCGACTTCACTTTCACTTTCATGCATTGGAGAAGGAAATGGCAGCCTACTCCAGTGTTCTTGCCTGGAGAATCCCAGGGACGGCGGAGCCTGGTGGGCTGCCGTCTATGGGGTCGCACAGAGTCGGACACGACTGAAGTGACTTAGCAGCAGCAGCAGCAGCAGCAGCAGGATTGGTGAAATAAAATGTAATTTTAAGATGAGCATATTGTTTGGAAATAGAGTGGTACATACGTTAAAAATTAGCTAAAAATGTAAAAATATATGGATTCTAGACAGTAAGGGAAAATGTGCATAAGTATCTTCATAAAAATTATTATTTTAGCAAGTATATAATACAAATTTCAAATCACTAGTAGCTTAAAGTACTTTCTCCTTAAAAGAATATAAATCCATGGCTGATTCACGTCAATGTATGGCAAAAACCACTACAATATTATAAAGTAATTAGCCTCCAACTAATAAAAATAAATGGAAAAAAAAGGATATGTTTTAACAGGATTAAAGTAGAATTAGTTTTAAGAACCCAAATGAGAAAACTATAGCCAGTTTCTCTTGTGTAAATCCTAACTATTTCTGTGCTTATTTTATTTTTAAATATTCAAGTTATTTTGTTAGCAAAAAAAGCAAGGAAAAGGAATATGCTCAAATGATTCCCAAACTTTTAGAAGAATATAATGCAGGCTATATATTTTAAGAAAGCTATGCATGCATATAAATTTATATGAAGGATAACTTTGCAAGGATGCAGCTGATATTGGGAATGATGGTTACCTATGAGGAAGAGAAATGTAGTCTGGAGATCAGAAATGAGAGGAAGATTTGCTTTTATCTACATAAATTTTTGTATTTCTTATTTTAAAATATCCTTCTGAATGAATTTGATTATATTAGAGGAAGGGAGATTTTTACCATGATGAAAAAACTCAGCAAATTAATTACACTGTGTGCATTTTATATCATGTTAAATATTATATATAAATAAAACAAATATTTGCATGCATTTCATCATTCTGACATAAGATATACAAGAAAAGGAGAAGTTTGCAGCGTGGAAATGTAAAATGTGGGTTTCTTTTGGAATTTGCTGAGTTTAGTGCCAATGTGATACCCAGAATCTGGAGTTCATTTGAGCCATTTGAGCTAAAGGTAGTGCTTTGAAAGCCATAAGATTATCCAGGGAACATCTAAAGAATGAAAGGAGTTGGTCAAAGCAATAGTAATTTAAAGGACGGCACAGGAAAAGAGATTGAGATGAAGCCAAAGAACGTGTTAAGAATGTCAGTCACAGTCGCTTTCACATACCCTGCCCTTTCTAAGGAAGCTGCCCTGCTTAACGGACTCTCATAAATAATAGCGCTTAATTCTCATTGGCCTCCAGTTCCTTTCCTCTCCACAGCTGATTGGTTCAACATGGGCACCAGACTTGCATCCATCCATCCAACCATCCATTCACACACACACACACACACACACACACACACACACACACACACACACACACACGCGTATTCTAGTTTCTATAAATGTTAGAGAGGTGAGAGGAGGAAACAGCCATGGATTTCAGAAGAGGGTATGAGGAGATATTAGAAACATGAAGTAATAAGGAAATATAAGCACTTTGAAAAACAGAACTAAGACATACACACAGAGAGAAAAAAGTCAATTAGTAAAAATAGAAAACATAAAATCAGAAATATCCTCCTCCTTAAAGAAGTGTCAACTTTAATGAATGCACAACTGTGGGGAAATCTCCAAAAGTACTCACATAATGTGTTTAAATCCCTTCTATATTGTTATAAGAAACCTGACTTTATGACCTAGTAAATAAAGAACTTTGGTGAGCTAGCTAATCTCATTGACATGAAGTTCTAACGTAGGATTATATATGACTCAACTCAGTTTTGTATCATTGCAGATGTTTTTTAGCCTCCCATTCACTGTAAAGACATTCTGTCTAAAAGTTGTTCTGCTCTAGCAGATATGTCTGACTTTCTGATGTGAGGTTCATAAAACATATTTTGAATAATTTTAGAAAATCCAAAATGTGACTAATATTAGAGAACTGACAGTTTGTGAATGTTAATCACTGCTTACCCATCTGTGCTGTGCTTAGTCACTCACCCATGTCCGACTCTTTGCAGCCCATGGACTGCAGCCGCCCGGCTCCTCTGCCCCTGGGGATTCTGCAGGCAAGAATACTGGAGTGGGTTGCCATGCCCTCCTCCAGGGAATCTTCCCAACCCAGGGATTGAACCCAGGTCTCCCACATTGCAGGCAGATTCTTTACCGCCTGAGCCACCAGGGAAGCTTATTGTGTCAGATATAAATAGTTTTAAAATGTACCCCAGGTGTTCTGAGGGTCTAGGTGTTTGTTTTTTCAGTCTTAAACTGAATCATTTCTTCCGTACACATTATAAAAAACTGCAGCATGACTCCCACTGTCTGGAACCAGAATCCCTCTGCTGTCTCCCCTCTGCACTGGTTCAAATCATTTTTTCTGATAATCAAACTTAAAATGTAGAGTGTTGGTCCAGATTTTAAGAGTAAAGAACTGAGAAGATCCTCTGAAAGAAACGGAATTAATAGTGAATTTTCAGTATAGATCTGCAAAGTTTTTTTGCCACAAAACATAGCATATTTACATGTTGTTGGGATTAAGCTGGACATTTTGGGAGCCTATGGCAACAGTTTGTGAGGATGTGAAGCAACTGGAAGTCTCATATATTGCTATGGAAGTGTAAATTAGTACACATTGTGGGCAATGTCTAGCACCTATGAATGCCAAACAGTTGCCTGCCTCTGAGCCAGCAATAACACTCTAGATATAGACCCAGGAGAAGTAAGTACATTTGTCCACCAAAAGATTGAATAAGAATGTTCATATCAGTACTATTCATAGTAATTCCAAATTGTAAAATACCCAGAAGCTATCAAAAGTAAAACAGATAACTAAAGCAAGTGTATTCACACAATGAAGCACAATACACTAATGAGAATGCATGATCTACAAATACACATAATACCCCAGATACATATCACAAAAATAATGTTATGCAAAAGAAGCCAGACACAAGAATACATACTGTATGATCCCATTCATAAAAAAGTTGAAAAATTAATATATTCTCTTAATTCAGATGATCAGAAGAGAACAAAGGATCAGAAGTGATGGTAATGTTCTATTTTTTGATCTCGTGTTGGTTACACACATATTCAATTTCTGAAAATCTATTGAGCTGATTTTTTATAGGAGAAATACAGTTCTGTGTGTTTATATTTCTGTTAAAAAAATTTAAACTATGCTGCCTTATTGGTACAGATGGGATTTCTTTGTAAAAATTCATTGAATGCTATGCTTATGATGTGTACATTTATTTTTAAAAAGTCTTCCTCACTTCCATCCCCACTTCCATCCCAAATAATGATACTAGAGACACACAGTATAGGAAGGGGAGACTTATCATTTGTGTCTCTGGGTCTGGGGCTAACAGGTTCTGCCAGAGGCTCCTCACTCCAAGTTCCCTCACTGTCCCTCTCCACCCATAGATAGCTGTGAGCTAGATAAGTTGCTCAGTCACATCCGACTCTTTGTGACCGTATGGAGTGTAGCCCACCAGGCCCCTCTGACCATGGGGATTCTCCAGGCAAGATTACTGGAGTGGGTTTTGCCACATCCTCCTCCAGGGGAGCTTCCCAACCTGGGGATCAAACCCGCGTCTCTTATGTCTCCTGCACTGGCAGGCAGGTTCTTCACCACTAGTACCACCTGGGAGGCCCTCATTCAGTTCAGTTCAGTTTGGTCACTCAGTCATGTCTGATCTTTGCAACCCCATGGACTGCAGCACACCAGGCCTCCCTGTCCATCACCAATTCCCGGAGCTTACTGAAATTAATGTCCATCAAGTCGGTGATGCCATCCAACCATCTAATTCTCTGTTGTTCCCTTCTCCTCCTGCCTTCAGTCTTTCCCAGCATCAGGGTCTTTTATAGTGAGTCAGTTCTTCACATCAGGTGGACAAATATTGGAATTTCAGCTTCAGCATCAGTCCTTCCAGTGAATAGTAAGGACTGATTTCCTTTAGGATAGACTGGTTGTCTCTCCTTGCAATCCAAGGGACTCTCAAGAGTCTTCTCCAACACCACAGTTCAAAAGCATCAATTCTTTAGCACTCAGCATTCTTTACAGTCCAACTCTCACATCCATACATGACTACTGGAAAAACCATAGCTTTGACTATGCAGACCTTTGCTGGCAAAGCAATGTCTCTGCTTATTAATATGCTGTCTAGGTTGGTCATAGCTTTCCTTCCAAGGAACAAGCGTCTTTTCATTTCATGGCTGCAGTCACTATCTGCAGTGATTTTGGAGCCCCCAAAAATAGTCTATCACTGTTTCCATTGTTTCCGCTTCTATTTGCCATGAAGTGATGGGACTGGATGCCATGATCTTAGTTTTCTGAATCTTGAGTTTTAAGGCAATTTTTTCACTCTTCTCTTTCACTTTCATCAAGAGGCTCTTTTTTTCTTTTTTGCTTCCTGCCTTAAAGGTGGTATCATCTGCACATCTGAGGTTATTGATATTTCTCCTGGCAATCTTGATTCCATCTTGTGTTTCATCCAGCTCGACATTTCTCATGATGTACTCTGCATATAAGTAAATAAGCAGGGTGACAATATGCAGCCTTGACATACTCCTTTCCAGTTTTGGAACCAGTCTGTTGTTCTATATCCAATTCTAACTGTTGCTTCCAGACCTGCACACAGATTTCTCAGGAGGCAGGTTAGGTGGTCTGGTATTCCCAGCTCTTGAAGAAGTTTCCACAGTTTATTGTGATCCACACAGTCAAAGGCTTTGGCATAGTCAATAAAGCAGAAATAGATGTTTTTCTGGAACTCTCTTGCTTTTTCGATGATCCAGTGGATGTAGATCTCTGGTTCCTCTGCCTTTTCTAAATCCAGCTTGAACATCTGGAAGTTCACAGTTCACGGACTGTTGAAGCCCGGCTTGGAGAATTTTGAGCATTTCTTTGCTAGTATATGAGATGAGTACAATTGTGCAGTAGTTTGAACAGTCTTTGGCATTGCGTTTCTTTGGGATTGGAATGAAAACTGACCTTTTTCAGTCCTGTGGCCACTGCTGAGTTTTCCAAATTTGCTGGCATATTGAGTGCAGCACTTTCACAGCATCATCTTTTAGGATTTGAAATAGATCAACTGGAATTCCATCACCTCCACTAGCTTTGTTCATAGTGATGCTTCCTAAGGCCCACTTGACTTCACATTCCAGGATGTCTGGCTCTAGGTGAATGATCATACCATCATGGTTATCTGGGTCATGATGATCTTTTTTGTATAGTTCTGTGTATTCTTGCCACCTCTTCTTAATATCTTCTGCTTCTGTTAGGTCCATACCATTTCTGTCCTTTATTGAGCCCATCTTTGCATGAAATATACCCTTGGTATTTTCTTGAAGAGCTCTCTAGTCTTTCCCATTCTTTTATTTTCCTCTGTTTCTTTGTACTGATCACTGAAGAAGGCTCTTTTATATCTCCTTGCTATTCTTTGGAATTCTGCATTCAAATAGGTGTATCTTTCCTTTTCTCCTTGCCTTTCACTTCTCTTATATTCATAGCTATTTGTAAGGCCTCCTCAGACAACCATTTTGCCTTTTTGCATTTCTTTTTTTGGGGGATGGTCTTGATCCCTGCCTCCTGTACAATGTCACAAACCTCTATCCCTAGTTCTTCAGGCACTCTATCAGATCTAATCCTTTGAATCTATTTGTCACTTCCACTGTATAATCATAAGGAATTTGATTTAGGTGATACCTAAGTGGTCTGGTGGTTTCCCCTACTGTCTTCAATTTAAGTCTGAATTTGGCAATAAGGAATTCATGATCTGAGCCACAGTAAGCTCCCAGTCTTGCTTTTGCTGACTATATAGAGCTTCTCCATCTGCAGCTACAAAGAATATAATCAATCTGATTTTGGTATTGACCATCTGGTGATGTCCGTGTGTAGCGTCTTCTCTTGTGTTGTTGGAAGAGGGTGTTTACTATGACCAGTGCATTCTCTTGGCAAAACTCTGTTAGCCTTTGCCCGGCTTCGTTTTTCACTCCAAGGCCAAATTTTCCTATTACTTCAGGTATCTCTTGACTTCCTACTTTTGTATTCCATCCCCTATAATGAAAAGGACATCTTTTGGGGGTGTTAGTTTTAAAAGGTCTTGTAGGTCTTCATAGAACCACTCAACTTCAGCTTCTTCAGCATTACTGGTCAGGGCATAGACTTGGATTACTGTGATTGTGAATGGTTTGCCTTGGAAATGAACAGAGATCATCCTGTTGTTTTTGAGATTGCATCCAAGTACTGCATTTCAGACTCTGTTGTTGACTATGATGGCTGCTCCATTTCTTCTAAGGAATTTTTGCCCACAGTAGTAGATATAATGGTCATATGAGTTAAATTCACCTATTCCAATCCATTTTAATTCACTGATTCCTAAAATATTGATGTTCACTCTTGCCATCTCCTGTTTGACTACTTACAATTTACTTTGATTCATGTACCTAACATTCCAGATTCCTATGCAATATTGCTCTTTACACCATGGACTTTACTTCCATCACCAGTCCATAGTTACATGATAAGTAGATAAAAGGCTGTTGAAATCAACTTAGTTGAAAGGATTACAACCTGAGAATCATCAAGAACTTCTCATTATCTAAGTACTGGAGAAACTACCAGTTAGGTATTGGGGGAGGATGGGTGTTAGATTATGATTCATTTTGATGAAATTAGTTTCAAGTGATTGTTATACATTATTACTGCATCTCAATTTCTTTAATTACAAAAATAGGGATAATATGTGCCCTGCTTACCATCTAGACTTTGGAAAGGAGTTGACTATGTAAACACATTCTAAGCCAAAAAGTGTTAAAATACTCTAGAGCAAAAACAACTTTTGATTCTCTGATTTTTCAGGAAGAGGGATTTTTCTAAGCAGCAGTCTCATGCTCCATCTTTAGCATGATAACTTCCAGGTGGAGTGAATTTACCTAGTTGAAGAGCTCAAAATAAAGTGTCAGGCAGGCCACTCCCCTTCTTTTGAGAGCAGGCATGAGGAGGTTCACATTCTGAATCTCCTTCAAGGTTACAGGAGCAAGTCTCCATGCAAAGGCCTGCAGTTTTGAAGACGGCTTATGACTTCTGTAGTCTCATATGAACTCAGCTGGGAAAAGGTAGGAGTTAAGTCCCTAATTCTGTGGCTCTGTACCAGCAGACACACAATTATGTCCCTTTCTAATAGCTAAGAAGCTGGGTTTTACCTTGTATCTGGCTGAAACGTTTGCTTCTATCCCACCTTTTTAAAGAACACTGGGAGAAAAAAAAAAATTTACTCTTTATTTGCCCCTTCAAATGCTAATAAAAGCTAAATATTGTTTTTTGCAACATTATTTCCATTTGTTGCTATTACAGTCTGTATCTGTGTTCAGTCATAATCCCTTCTCTTTCCTTGAATCATTGCTATCTGTGAAATAACTATAATTGTTTTCAGAGTCCAAGATTTAACTTGCATTTTTTTTTTTATCATGTGGCATATAAACTCAATTAAGCAAACATTTTTATGTGGCTACTAAGTGTCTGACAAGCATTCGACTTGGGGAGTCAAAAGAATAGTGCTCTTAAAACAATGCTTGTATCCTGGTTGTTTTTTATCAAATTTTCTTTGTGGGAACTCATTTTATGTTCTGATGTCAGCAATGTTAATGGGGAAAATACAGCATCAAAGGCCTGCTGATTGTGTTTGTTTAATATAAAAACTAGGTATTCTTTTCTTGCTGCAAAAAGCTTTATGGTTTCCATTTGGTCCAAGACTCAGGAGAGTGCTCCAAGGTGGTTAAAAAGCTGCCAAGTGGCTGCAGAGAGGGGGCTTCAGGCAGAAGTCGTTACACCAGAGGGACTCCTCAAAGGCCCCTGGGCTCCAAGCCCCCGAGTTGTGGTTGTGGGTGAGGCTTTAGAAGAGATTCTTGCCCAGCCTGCAGAGGTTAGTCAGGTGGTCACGCATCTTCTGGGTGAGTTTCACCTCCTCACCTAGGACGCGGCTCTCCAGGAAGCCACAGAGGTGGGCGTCTGTACGGGCAGAACTCAGGCCACGCAGATCCCAAAGGGACTGCTTCAGGTTCTTCTCCAAGAGAAGAGAGGCTTCCATACGTCCTGTGTTTTACCCCACTCTTCTTGAGACGGCTTCGGCGTGTCATGGGGCAGGGTGCGGCCGCTGTGCTGGTTTTGCATTTCCAAGAGACACTGGGTGCCCTCATGCTCCTCCTCGTCCAATTCATGGAAAAAGTGGCCCACGCCCTACACAGCCACGTTGTCAAGGTTGAAATAGAAGCCCAAAGGGAGGGAGGTGTAGGAGGCCTGCAGATGCATGTTGACCAGGCAGTTATGACAGTGGCCTCTACCTTGGTGTAATAATTCTAATGAATCTGGGGGCTCATGGTTGGTCAGTAATAAGGATTTAAGCTCAAAAAATGGTGTTGACTTGTCCCGGTGATTGAGAACAGCTGAGTGGCTGATTCTGAAATTTGCGACTAAAGGAAAAATTGAAGAATAATTGGAGGCTGGAGTGAGGGGTGTCCCTGGGTATGTTCCATCCAAGTGTTGTCAAAGCAAGAGACAGATCCACAGGACCTCTGAGTGCATTGTCTCTTTTTTCACCTTCATAGTCCAGTGTATCATCCAAAGATTTAGATTTCTCATTCCAATTAGGCTGTAATCTTAAAGTTTCTTTTACTATTAGTTGCTTGTGAAAAGAGATATCTAATCATTAGTAATCATTATAACATCAATGTTTAAGTGAGAGAGAATAAAGACAAAATGAAATAAACAAGCAAACAAAAACAGTTCAGGTTATTTTCATTAAGAAAATGGCATCAGGCGGCCTTTTAATTTTGACAGCACTACATGTCACATGGGATCTTAGTTCCCCAATCAGGGATTGAACCCACAGTCCCTTCAGTGGAGGCATGGAGTCTTAACCACTGGACCACCAGGGCTTTTTTCTTTTCTTAAATGATAGATGTAATTGACATGTATCATTATATTAGGCTCAAGTGTACAACATTCAATATTTGTGTAATATTGTGAAATGACCACCACAACAAGTCTAGTTAATGTATGTCCATCACTACATATAGTTACAAATTTCTTTCTTTTTTGTGATGAGAATTTTAAAAATTTATTCTTAGCATACCAACTTTCAAATGTGCAATACAGTGTCATTAACTACAGTAACCATGCTGTAAATTACATCTCCAGAATATTTTATAACTGGAAGTGTGTACCTTTTGACTCCCTTCACCCATTCCACCCACCCTTCACCCACCACTTAATGGCAACCACCAGTCCCTTCTTTGAATCTATAAACTTTTCATTATTGTCTGTTTTTAAGATTTCACACATGAGAACATACAGTATTCGTCTTTCTCTGACTTATTTCACTTGTCATAATGCCTTTAATTTCCATTGATGTTATTGCAAATGGCAAGATTTCATTCTATTTATTGCTGCATAATATTGCACTGTGCATATATGTATACCACATCTTTATCCATTTATGTATGTGTATACATATATATAAATATTTGATTTCTCATTCCAAAAACACACTCACACTATACATATATGGCCTGTCCAGGTGGCTCAGTGGTAAAGAATCCACTTGCTACACAGGAGATGCAGGTTTGATCCCTGGATCAGGAAGATCTCCTGGAGAAGGAAATGGCAACCCACTCCAGTATTCTTGCCTGGGAGATCCCAGGGAGAGAGGAGCCTGGTGGGCTATAGTACATGGGGTTGCAAAAGAATTGGACATGATTTAGCAACTAAACAACTATACACACACACACACACACACACATATCTTCTTTATCCATCAGTGGACACTTAAATTTTTCTGTATCTTGGCTCTACTGCAATGAACATGAAAGTGTAGATAAGTTTTCCAGCTAATGTTTTTATTTTCTTTGGATAAATACCCCGATGTGGAATTGCTGGATTGTACGGTAGTTCTAATTTTAATTTTTTGAGGAACCTCAATACTCTTCTCCATAGTGGCTACACCAGTTTGTATTCCCACCAACAGTGCATGGGAGTTGCCTTTTCTACACATTCTTACCAACACTTAACATTTCTTACCCTTTTTATAATAGCCTTTCTCGTGTGTAAGGTGATATCTCATTGTGGTTTTTGATTTGCATTTCTCTAAACTCTGGGAACTAGTGATGGACAGGGAGGCCTGGCGTGCTGTGATTCATGGGGTTGCAAAGAGTCAGACACAACTGAGTGACTGGACTAAACTGAACTGAATGATTAGTGATGTTGAACATCTTTTTATGTACCTGTTGGCCATCTGTATGTCCTCTTTGGAAAAAATGTCTATTCAGATCCTCTTCAGATTGTTTGGGATTTTTTGCCAATGAGTTATGTGAGTTCTTTATATAGTAAATAGTTGACCTAAGAAGCCCTTATCTGATACATGATTTGCAGATATTTTCTCCCATTTCTAGCTTTGCCTTTTAGTTTTGTTGATAGTTTGCTTTGCTGTGCAGGGGCATCTTAGTTTCTTGCAGCTGCACTTGCTTATTTTTATTTTTGCTGTCTTTGTTTTTGGTGCCAAATCCAAAAAAATCATCATCAAGACCAATGTCATGTGGTTCACTGCCTTGTTTTCTCCTGGAAGTTTTATGATTTCATGGTTTACATTCAAGTCTCTAATCCCTTGAGTTACTTTTTGTGTATGGTGTAAAATATCGTCTAGTTTCATTCTTTGACAGATAGCTGTCTGGTTTTCCCAGCACTATTTATTGAAGAGGCTTTCTGCCCATTTTATATTCTTGCCTCCTTTGTCATACATAAATTGCTCATAAATATGCAGGTTTATTTATGGGCTATTTTCTTTCATTGATCTGTGTGTCTGTTTTTATGCCAATATCACTCTGTTTTGATTACTATAGTCTGTAACAGTATCAGAAATCAGGGAGCATGATACGTCCAGTTTTGTTTTTTCTCAAGATTTCTTCAGTTATTGGGGGACCTTTTTTGGCTCAAAGCAAATTTTAGAATTGTGTGTTCTATTTCTGTGAAAAATGCCATTGAAATTTTGATAAGGATTGTGTTAAAATCTGTAGGTTACTTTGGTTAGTATGGACATTTGAACAGTGTTCTTCCAACCAATGATCATGGAATCTTTTCACTTATTTGTGTCCTCTCTAATTTCTTTCATTAATATTTTGTAGTTTTCAGTGTATAGGTCTTTCACCTTTTCAGTTAATTTCATGCCTAGGTATTTTATCCTTTATAAGGCAATGTAAATGAGATTAATTTCTTAATTTCTCTTTTCAATAGATCATTCTCAGTTTATTCAACTGATTTTTGTATTCTGCAATGTTACTGAGTTCACTTATTCTAATAGTTTTTTGGTGGAGTTTTTAGGGTTTTCTATAATTTGTCATCCAAAAATAGTGATGATTTTACTTTTCCTTTCCAATTTGAGTGACTTTTCTTTTTCTTGTCTGATTTATGTGGCTAGGATTTCCAATACTATGTTGAAAAAGAGTGATAAGAGGGAGCATCCTTGACTTGTTACTGATGTTAGAGGAAAAGATTTCAGCTTATCACTGTCTAGTATATTACTAGCTGTGGTCCTGTCATATATGGCCTTTATTCTATTGAGGTACATCCCCTCTTTACCCAGTTTGTTGAAGTTTTGATTATAAATAGATGCAAATTTTGTAAAACTATTTTTCTGGATCTGTTGAGATAACCGTGTGATTTTTTATCATACATTTTGTTAATGTGGCGTATCATGTTGATTTTGTGGGTATGGAGCCATTACTGCATCCCTAGAATAAATCTCAGTTGACCATGGGGTATGATCCTTTTAATGTTTTGTTGAATTTTGTCTGCTAATATTTTGTGGAGCATGTTTCAGTTCAGTTCAGTCGTTCAGTCATGTCCGACTCTTAGCGACCCCATGGACTGCAGCACTCCAGACCTCCTTGTCCAGCTCCAACTCCCGAAGTTTCCCAAACTCGTGTCCATCAAGTCAGTGATGCCATCCAACCATCTCATTCTTTGTCGTCCCTTCTCCTACTGCCTTCAATCTTTCCCAGCATCGGGGTCTTTTCAAATGAGTCAGCTCTTTGCATCAGGTGGCCAAAGTATTGGAGTTTCAGCTTCAGCATTAGTCCTTCCAACAAACACCCAGGACTGATCTCCTTCAGGATGGACTGGTTGGATCTCCTTGAAGTCCAAGGGACTCTCAAGAGTCTTCTCCAATATCACAGTTCAAAAGCATCAATTCTTCAGTGCTCTGCTTTCTTCACAGTCCAACTCTCACGTCCATATGTGACCACTGGAAAAACCATAGCTTTGACTAGATGGACCTTTGTTGACAAAGTAATGTCTCTGCTTTTTAATACACTGTCTAGGTTGGTCATAACTTTCCTTCCAAGGAGCAAGCGTCTTTTAATTTCATGGCTGCAATCACCATCTGCAGTGATTTTGGAGCCCCAAAAAATAAAGTCAGCCACTGTTTCCACTGTTTCCCCATCTATTTGCCATGAAGTGATGGGACCAGATGCCATGAAGTTAGTTTTCTGAATGTTGAGCTTTAAGCCAACTTTTTCAGTCTCCTCTTTCACTTTCATCAAGAGCCTCTTTAGTTCTTCTTCACTTTCTGCATAAGAATGGTGTCATCTGCATATCAGAGGTTATTGATATTTCTCCTGGCAATCTTCATTCCAGCTTGTGCTTCATCCATCCCAGGGTCCTCATGATGTACTCTGCATATAAGTTAAATAAACAGGGTGACAATATACAGCCTTGATGTACTCCTTTTCCTATTTGGAACCAGTCTGTTGTTCCATGTCCAGTTCTAACTGTTGCTTCCTGACCTGCTTATAGGTTTCTCAAGAGCTGGGTCACGTGGCCTGGTATTCCCATCTCTTTCAGAATTCTCCACAGTTTATTGTGATCCACACAGTCAAAGGCTTTGGCATAGTCAATAAAGCAGAAATAGATGTTTTTCTGGAACTTTCTTGCTTTTTCAATGATCCAGCAGATGTTGGCAATTAGATCTCTGGTTCCTCTGCCTTTTCTAAAACCAGCTTGAACATCTGGAAGTTCACATATTGCTGAAACCTGGCTTGGAGAATTTTGAGCATTTTTTTTACTAGTGAGTGAGATGACTGCAGTTGTGCGGTAGTTTGAGCATTCTTTGGCGTTGCCTTTCTTTGGGATTGGAATGAAAACTGACCTTTTTCAGTCCTGTGGCCACTGCTGAGTTTTCCAAATTTGCTGGCATACTGAGAGCAACACTTTCACAGCATCATCTTTTAAGATTTGAAATAGCTCAACTGGAATTCCATCACCTCCACTAGCTTTGTTCATAGTGATGCTTCGTAAGGCCCACTTGACTTCACATTCCAGGATGTCTGGCTCTAGGTGAGTGATGACACCATTGTGATTATCTGGGTCATGAAGATCTTTTTTGTACAGTTCTTCTGGGTATTCTTGCCACCTCTTCTTAATATCTTCTGCTTCTGTTAGGTCCATACCATTTCTGTCCTTTATCGAACCCATCTTTGCATGAAATGTTCCCTGGGTATCTCTAATTTCCTTGAAGAGATCTCTAGTCTTTCCCATTCTATTGTTTTCCTCTGTTTCTTTGCACTGATCACTGAGGAAGGCTTCTTATCTCTCCTTGCTATTCTTTGGAACCCTGCATTCAAATGGGTATATCTTTCCTTTTCTCCTTTGCTTTTCACTTCTCTTCTTTTCACAGCTGTTTGTAAGGCCTCCTCAGACAACCATTTTGCTTTTTGCATTTCTTTTTCTTGGGGATGGTCTCGATCCCTGTCTCCTGTACAATGTCATGTACAATGTCCTAGTTCATCAGGCTCTCTGTCTATCAGATCTAGTCCCTTAAATCTATTTGTCATTTCCACTGTATGATCTTAAGGGATTTAATTTAGATCATACCTGAATGGTCTAGTGGCTTTTCCCCCCTTTCTTCAATTTAAGTCTGAATTTGGCAATAAGGAATTCATGATCTCAGCCACAGTCAGCTCCCAGTATTGTTTTTGCTGACTGTATAGAGCTTCTCCATCTTTGGCTGCAAAGAATATAATCAATCTGATTTCAGTGTTGACCGTCTGGTGATGTCCATGTGTAGAGTCTCCTCTTGCGTTGTTGGAAGAGGGTGTTTGCTATGACCAGTGCGTTCTCTTGGCAAAACTCTGTTAGCCTTTGCCCTGCTTCATTCCGTACTCCAAGGCCAAATTTGCCTGTTACTCCAGGTGTTTCTTGACTTCCTCCTTTTGCATTGAAGTCCCCTATAATGAAAAGGACATCTTTTTTGGGTGTTAGTTCTAAAAGGTCTTGTACGTCTTCATAGAACCGTTCAACTTCAACTTCTTCAGTGTTACTGGTTGGGGCATAGGCTTGGATTACCATGATAGTGAACGGTTTGCCTTGGAAATGAACAGAGATCATTCTTTTGTTTTTGAGATTGCATCCAAGTACTGCATTTCAGACTCTTTTGTTGACCATTATGGCTACTCCATTTCTTCTAAGGGATTCTTGCCCACAGTAGTAGATATAATAGTCATCTGAGTTAAATTCACCCATTCCAGTCCATCTTAGTTCACCGATTCCTAGAATGTCGATGTTCATTCTAGCTGTCTCCTGTATGACCACTTCCAATTTGCCTTGATTCGTGGACCTAACATTCCTGGTTACTATGCAATAATGCTCTTTAAAGTGTGTTTATATCTATGTTAATCAGGGATATTGACCAGCAACTTTCTTTTCTTTTGGGGTCCTTTTCTGGTTTTGGTATCTGAGTGATGTTGGCCTCCTAAAATTAGTTTTAGATTGGCTCATTCTTTTCTATTTTTTGAAAGAACTTGAGAAGAATTAGTATTAATTTTTCTTTAAATATTTGTTAGAATTCACCAGTGAAGCCATCATGTCGTGGATATTTGTTGAGAGATTTTTTTGACTACTGATTCAGTATCCTTACTAGAAATTGGTTTATTTAAACTTTCTATATTTCATGATTCTGTTTGGTAAGTTGTATGTTTCTAGGCTATTTTTAAAATTTTTTCTTCTAAGTTGTCCAGTTTGTTGGCATATAGTTGTTCATGGTAACATTTTATGATCCTTTATAGATCCTGTGTAGTATCAGGGGTAATGTCCCCTCTTTCACTTTGGTTTTATGAGTCCTGCCTCTGTTTCTCAGTGAATCTAGCTAAGGTTTGTCTATTTTGTTTAGCTTTTTAAACAGCCAGTTCTTAATTTTATTGATATATTTTATTGTGTTTTTAGTCTCTTTCATTATTTTCGCTCCACCTTTGTTTTCTTTTTTACTAACTTTTAGACTTAGTTTTTCTTTTTCTAGTTCCTTGAGGTGTGAAGTTATGTGTTTATCTGAGATGTTTCTTGATGTAGGCATTTGTCACTAGAAATTTTCCTGTTAAACTGCTTTTGATGCATCCCTTAATTTTGGTATATCATATTTTCATTTGTCTCAAGTTATGTTTTTATTTCTTTTTTTATTTTTCTTTGACCCATTGGTTATTCACTAGCATGTTGTATAATCTTCACATATTTGCGAATTTTTCCGTTTTCTCCTGGTAATTATTTTTGTTTTGTAATGTTGTGATCAAAAAAGATTATGATTTTAAATCTATTAAGATGTATTTTGTGGACTAATATATAATTTATCCTGGAGAATGTACTATATACTCTTGAGAAGATGTATATTCTGTTGCTTTTGAACAGAATTTTTTGTATATGTCTTTTAAGTGTATCTGGTATAACATGTTATTAAGGCCAATATTTTCTTATTGATTTTTTTTTTTTTTTTGGTCTACATGATCTATTCATTGAAAAAAGATGGAATTTTAAATCCCTTAATGTTGTATTATTGTCTATTTCTCTTCTTGTTGTTGTTCAGTCACCCAGTCGTGTCTGACTCTTTGAGACCCCATGGACTGCAGCACAACAGGCCTCCCTGTCCATCACCACCTCCTGAAGTTTGCCCAGGTTCATGTCCTTTGCATCTGTGATGCCATCCAGCCATCTCATCCTCTGACATTGTCTTCTCCTTCTACCCTCAATCCTTCCCAGCATCAGGCCCTTTAAAAATGACTCAGCTGTTGGCATCATTTCTCCCTTTAGGTCTGTTAATTCTTGCTTTATATCTTTAAGTGTTCCAATTTTAGGTGTATAAATATTTACAAATCCTACAGCTTCTTGTTCAATTGACCTATTTATTATTGAGTAAAGGCTTTTATTACAGTCTTTGCCCTAAAGACTTATGCATTAGATAAAACAACCACTTCTTCCAGCCTTGAAGGAGTAGCCTCATACAGGTGATCAGCCTTGTCCTAGCTCTTGATTGTCTCTCAAAGCTCTGATTACCCAAGGAGCCAGCTTCATTCCTAGTGGCTTCCCATAGTTGAAGGTGTGCTAAGACCTGTCAGTGTCCCCATGGGGAGGAGTTCAGTTGGCACCTAGATTCAAGCTGACTAGAAACCAGACTCTCGTCGAGCAGGTTTTAAAGTATGCAAATATAGCTTTAAGAGGAAAACCATGGGATGGCATGACCGTCTCTTCCCACTGCATTGAGCTCTAGAGTAACAGTTAAGGATTGTTTTATTGTTTGTTACCATCCTGTAGAATCTGAGAACACATAGTCCTACTAGCCACCAAATCTAGGCTGTCAAGGGATGTGTCTTCTAGGTGGAAGCCACAAAAACCAGGACCCCAGATACGTACACAAGCTTCTTTCTCAGAGACACCAGCACCTTGGGTCAGGGCAAAGGGGGAGCACAGAGATAACACCCATCTGTCTCCCTAGTCTCTGGAGAGGATAGTACTAAGTCCTTAGGTCTGTGTTTAATTATAAACCATCAGGCCACATCTAGAAAGATAAGCATTCACAGAAAGATTCTGAGTTTATTTTAGTCTACTATCTCTGTGCTCTGCTTAAAAACTGTTTCTCCACTTGCTACAGTGCTCTGGGACTTGCAAACATAGACCCTGCTGGCCACCAGAGCCAGGTGACCAACAGATGTTCCCTGGGTGGAAGCTGCAAAAAGGGGGCACCAGATGTGTATACAAATTCCTTTCCGAGACATACTGGTGACTGGCAGTGAGGCAGAGAAAGAAGATGAAGATATTACCTACTACCCAAAGTCTTTGGAGAAGGTTATAGGCGGTCCTTACATGTATTTTTAGTTACAAGTCTGCTCTCAGGTCACAGTTATGAAGATAAGTAAACAGGACTCTTTCACAGGAAGACAGAGCATTTTTCAATCAGCTGCCTCAGCTCTGGACCTTGGGAATAGCCAAATAAGTCTGTGCAAGCCCTCAAAGAGTTCTTTCTCACTAGAGTCTTGTGGGGCTTGTGGACACATTGGTTTTCAAAGCTAGACCTTTTGGGGACTCATCTGTTAAGATCAGGTCTTAAAAGTTGCGATGCCTGATACAGAGTTCAAATCAGTAGCTCCTCAGGGAGAAACAGAGACTTCCCTGATAGCTCAGTTGGTAAAGAATCCTCCTGCAATGTAGGCGAGCCCGGTTCAATTCCTAGGTCAGGAAGATCCTCTGGAGAAGGGGTAGGTTATCCACTCCAGTACTCTTGGGCTTTCCTTGTGGCTCAGCTGGTAAAGAATCTGCCTGCAATTTGGGAGACCTGGGTTTGATCCCTGGGTTGGGAAGATCCCCTGGAGAAGGGAAAGGCTACCCACTCCAGTATTCTGTCCTGAAAAATTCCATGGACTGTATAGTCACAGTCACAAAGAGTCAGACACAACTGAATGACTTTCACTTCCACTTTCTTTTCAGAGAAACACTAAGACTTGTGTGTTCCCTTCCACTTGTAGGTCTCCATGCCAGGGGTGGGGATTACAATGAGATTGTGTCTCTGCCTCTCCTACTTATTTCAGTGTGAGGGTTTCTCATTTACGCAATGTGTAGGAATTGCCCACCTAGTTTTCAGGTTTCTTTCAGAGGAAATTATTCTACATGTAGCTGTAGAAGTGGCGTGTCAGTGAAAGAAGGTCAGTTTAGGATACTCCTACATGACCATCTTGAACTAGAACTGCTGGCCCAGGCTTTTTAAGCTTTATGTCATGATTATTAAATAAATACACTCAAGAAACAGTAAAACAAGCAATAATAGACTTCCATGGTCTTTATGCTTCTGGTGGTCACAGAAGAGAAACATCATAGTTGTGAGCAACTTCTAAGAGTATAAAATATTTTTTATTAGATGTGTCTCAGAATGAGCCTTTGACTCTGCCTCTGAAGATTAGATGCAGGTCCTTCCAAAGACCTGGAATTAAATGTAAACTTTGGCCACTATTAAAGATCTCATAAGCATCTGTCTCTGCTAACTCATGGGATCAGGAAAAGTGGGGAGTAAATATTAGAGTGATTTGAAACCTAGGAAGCAGGAGAAACCATGAGAGAGATTCTAGTTGCTCTGGTTATTTCAAATCCCTTGGCCTGGCTAAACTACATCTCAGGCAGGCTACATAGAGAATGTATGGCTGTAATTACTGAATCACTGTGGGTAATCATTGGGAAACCATGGAAAACAGGAGAGGTGCCCGGAGACTGAAGAATGGAAAGTGTTGCTCCAGTTTTCAGAAGAGGAAGTTAGATTTATTGAACTACAGATCACAGGGCTGACAAAAATCCTAGAAGGGTTACATTTTTAAAAAGAATACTTGAACATTTAGAAAAGGAAGCATGAAGACCAGAATTAGAATGGCTTCATCAAGAACAGGTCACTGCAGACTAACCCAACTTTTTACCCCCCACCAAACTCTTTTACCCCAAAAATATCTTTTAACCACCCAAAAATCTTCCCTTAGGGGCTCTCCATATTAAATGCATTGAAATAGACCCAATCAAGTCCTGTCATTGAAAATAGTAAATGCTAGAAGAGAAAATAAATTCCTCTAGTTTCTTTGTTCTCTGAAATTTTACATTTTTTTCACTAGTTATTTTTTTAAATTTATTTATTTATTGAAGAATAATTGCTTTACAGAATTTTGCTGTTTTCTGTCAAGCCTCAATATGAATCAGCCATAGGTATACATAATATCCCCTCCCTTTTGAACCTCTCTCCCATCTCCCTCCCCCATCGCACCCCTCCAGGTTGATACAGACCCCCTGTTTGAGTTTCCTGAGCCATACAGCAAATTCTTGTTGGCCATCTATTTTATATATGGGAATGTAAGTTTCCATGTTACTGTTTCCATACATCTCACCCTCTCCTCTCCTCTCCCCATGTCCATGAGTCTATTCTCTATGTCTGCTTCTCCACTGTTGCCCTGTAAATAAATTCTTCAGTACCATTTTTCTGTATTCCATATATATGCATTAGAATATGGTATTTATCTTTCTTTTTCTGACTCACTTCACTCTGTCTAATAGGTTCATCCACCTCATTAGAATGGACTCAAATATGTTCCTTTTTATGGTTGAGTAATTGATGCTGACGCTGAAGCTGAAACTCCAATACTTTGGCCACCTCATGCGAAGAGTTGACTCATTGGAAAAGACCCTGATGCTCAGAGGGATTGGGGGCAGGAGGAGAAGGGGACAACAGAGGATGAGATAACTTGTTGGCATCACCAACTCGATGGACATGAGTTTGAGTAAACTCCAGGAGTTGGTGATGGACAGGGAGGCCTGGCGTGCTGCAATTCATGGGGTTGCAAAGAGTCAGATATGACTGAGCAACTGAACTGAACTGAATATTCCATTGTGTACATGTACCACAACTTCTTTATCCATTCTCTGTCGATGGACATTTACATTGCTCGATGTTCTACTATTGTAAATAGTGGTGCAATGAACAATGGGATACATGTTTCTCTTTCAATTTTGGTTTCCTCAGGGTATATGCCTAAGAGTGGGATTGCTGGGTCATATGGTGGTTTTATTTCCAGTTTTTTGAGGAATCTTCATACCATCTTCCATAGAGGCTGTATCAATTTACATTCCTACCAACAGTGCAAGAGCATTCCCTTTTCTCCACACCCTCCCCAGCATTTATTGTTTGTAGACTTTTTGATGAGGGCCATTCTGACCAGTGTAAGGTGATATCTCACTGTAGTTTTGACTTGCATTTCTCTAATAATGAGTGATATTGAGCATCTTTTCATGTGTGTGTTAGCCATCTGTATGTCTTCTTTGGAGAAATGTCTGTTTAGGCCTTTTTCCCACTTTTTGATTGGGTTGTTTGCTTTTCTGGCATTGAGTTGTATGAGCTGCTTGTATATTTTGGAAATTAATCCTTTGTCAGTTGTTTCATTTGCTATTATTTTCTCCCATTCTGAGGATTGCCTTTTCACCTTGTTTATAGTTTCCTTTGCTGTGCAAAAGCTCTTAAGTTTAATCAGGTCTCACTTGTTTACTTTTGTTTTCATTTCTATTACTCTAGAAGGTGGGTCATAGAGGGTCTTGCTTTGATTTATGTCATCGAGTGTTCTGCCTATGTTTTTCTCTAAGAGTTTTATAGTTTCTGGCCTTACATTTAGGTCTTTAATCCATCTTCAGTTTATCTTGGTGTGTGGCATTAGAAAGTATTCTAATTTCATTATTTTACATGTAGTTGTCCAGTTTTTCCAGCACCATTTATTGAAGAGGCTGTCTTTGCCCCATTGTATATTCTTGCCTCCTTTGTCAAAAATAAGGTACCCATAGGTGCATGGGTTTATTTCTGGGCCTTCTATCTTGTTCCATTGATCTGTATTTCTGTTTTTGTGCCAGTACCATACTGTCTTGATGACTGTAGTTTTGTAGTATAATCTGAAGTCAGGAAGGTTGATTCCTCCAGCTCCATTCTTCTTTCTCAAGACTTCTTTGGCTATTTGGGGTCTTTTGTGTTTCCATATGAATTTTGAAATTTTTTGTTCTAGTTCTGTGAAAAATGCCATTGGTAATTTGATAGGGATTGCATTAAATCTGTAGATCTCATTTGGTGGTATAGTCATTTTCACAATATTGATTCTTCCTACGCAGTAACATGGAATATCTCTCCATCTGTTTATGTCATCTTTTCTTTCTTTCATGAATGTCTTATAATTTTCTGTGTACAGTTCTTTTGTTGCAATTGTGAATGGGATTGATTCCTTAATTTCTCTTTCTGATTTTTCATTGTTATTATATAGAAATGCAAGTGATTTCTGTGTATTGATTTTGTATCCTGCAACTTTGCTAAATTCACTGATGAACTCTAGTAATTTTCTGATATTATCTTTAGGGTTTTCTATGTACAGTATTATGTCATCTGCAAACAGTCAGAGCTTTACTTCTTCTTTTCCAATCTCGATTCCTTTTATTTCTTTTCCTTCTCTGATTGCTGAAGCTAGGACCTCCAAAACTATGTTGAATAATAGTGGTGAAAGTGGACACCCTTGTCTTGTTCCTGATCTTAGGGGGAAGCTTTCATTTTTTCACCACTGAGAATAATGTTTGCTGCAGGCTTATCATATATGGCCTTTACCATTTGAGGTAGCTTCCATCTATGCCCATTTTTTGAAGAGTTTTAATCATAAATGGGTGGGTGCTGAATTTTGCCAAAGGCCTTTTCTGCTTCTGTTGAGATTATCATATGGTTTTTATCTTTCAATTTGTTAATATGGTGTATCACATTGATTGATTTCTGTATATTGAAGAATCCTTGCATCCCTGGAATAAACCCAACTTGATCATGGTGTTTGAGCTTTTTGATTTGTTGCTGAATTCTGTTTGCTAAAATTTTGTTGAGGGTTTTTGCATCTATGTTCACCAGTGATGTTGGCCTGTAGTTTTCTCTTTTGGTGTTGTCTTTGTCTGGTTTTGGTATCAGAGTAATGGTGGCCCCATAGAATGAGTTTGGAAGTGTTCCTTCCTCTGAGACTTTTTGAAAGAGTTTTAAAGAGCATGAGCTCTTCTCTAAATATTTGATAGAATTCTCCTGTGAAGCCATCTGGTCCTGGGCTTTTGTTTCTTGGGAGATTTTTTATCACAGCTTCAATTTCAGTGCTTGTAACTGGGTTGTTCATAATTTCTATTTCTTCCTGGTTCAGTCTTGGAAGATGAACTTTTCTAAGGTTATCTATTTTATTGCCAAATAGTTGTTCATTAATAGTCTCTTATACTCATTTGTATTTCTGCATTGTCTGTTGTAACCTCTCCTTTTTAGTTTCTAATTTTGTTGATTTGATTCTTCTTTTTTCTTGATGAGTCTGGCTAAGGGTTTGTCAATTTTGTTTGTCTTCTCAAAGAATCATTTTTTAGTTTTATTAATCTTTACTATTGTTTCTTTCATTTCTTTTTCATTTCTTTCTGCTCAGATCTTTATGATTTCTTTCCTTCCACTAATTTTGAGGGGTTTTTCTTGTTCTTCTTTTTCCAATTACTTTCAGTGTAAAGTTAGATTGTCTATTCAACGTTTTTCTTGTTTCTTGAGGTAGGATTGTATTGCTATAAGCTCCCCTCTTAGAACTCCTTTTGCTGCATCCCATAGGTTTTGAGTTGTGTTTTCATTGTCACTTGTTTCTAGAAATTTTTTTATTTCCCTTTTCATTTCTCCAGTAACCTGTTGGTTAGAAATGTGTTGTTTAATTTCCATGTGTTTGTGTTTCTTACAGGTTTTTTTTCTTGTAATTGATATTAGTGTCATAGTTGTGGTCAGAGGAAATGCTTGATATGATTTCAATTTTCTTAAATTTACTAAGGTGTGATTTGTGATCCAAGATGTAGTCTATGCTATAGAATGTTCCATGTGCACTTGAGAAGAAGGTGTATTCTTCTGCATTTGGATGGAATGTCCTGAAGATATCAAGAGATCCATCTCATCTAATGTATCATTTAAGACTTGTGTTTCCTTAGTAATTTTCTGATGGGTGAGGTGGTAATCCTGTCTGCTGATGACTGGGTTTGTGTTTTTGTTTTGTTTCCTGTTTAGATGAGGCATCTACACAGGGTGTTACTGATGGTTGGGTGATGCCAGGTCTTGTATTCAAGTGGTTTCTTTTGTATGAGGTCTCACTGTTTGATACTCCCTAGGGTTAGTTCTCTGGTAGTCTAGGGTCTTGGAGTCAGTGCTCCCACTCCAAAGGCTCAGGGCTTGGTCTCTGGTTAGAAATAGAGAGTCCACAAGTGGTTTGTTATGGCATTGAGATTAAAACAAATATCCAAAAATGAGAAACCAAAGATGAATCCCAGACAAATGGCAGTTACAAAATTAGGCAAATAATAATTAAAATAATGGAATATACACATATACACATATACCCATGAGCAAAGTGAAAACAGTCCAACAAAAATAAAGTATAATAGATTTATCTGGCAAACAAAGGAAATAAAAAATTATATTTACCAGTTAAGAACAAAACTAACTTAAGCACAAACTGGAAAACAAAACTAAAGCAAGGTGCCAAGTTGTAAATAAAGCAATGAAAGCAAAACTAACAAATATTTTGAGAGGAAAGGAAAGAAGAAAGAATAGATATACAAAATTAAATAGAGGTAGATGAAGAAGATTTATGTACATTAAAGATTAACTGCAAGGGGAAAAGAACAGTAGGAAAGGCAAACAAAGGAATAAATGTAGAAAAATAGGTTTTAAAAAATTAAAATTATAAAACAGAAAAGAGAAAAAAGAGGAAGAAGAACAAAAAAAAAGGGTACAGTTATTTTATTTTAATTCTCATTTTCATAAGCAATGACATTTTATACAAACAGCTATGTACCTTCTTCTTATATAAGAATTATTTTTTCTCCTCAGGTGGTTTAGTACATCGCACACTTGTTTCTCTTATGTCCTGAAGCAGGCCATAAGAGAGAGAGAAAAGCTGATAAACCACAACTAGTACTAAACATAATTCTTAACTATATCTTACATAAATGAAATACATGGATTTTTGCTTTTAAGTGTTGAACTTTATTGTGTTTATTTTTTAGCTTTATTGGGGTATAATTGACAAAATTGTAACATATTTAAAGGGTGCAATGTGATAGTTTAATATATGTATACATTGTGAAATGAGTCCCATAATCAAAGAATAAATTTAATTTCTGTAGTTTTGCAATCTAGCCCTTACTAGGCCTGATGTTTTACAAAAGCAGTAGGACCCAGAAAGACAGTTCTTACAATCTTCAACAATGAACATGATTTGCCTGTGTTGTGATGTTAAAGAGGCTGACTAACCATAACTTAAGGATTAGACAAAACTAGAGGGATAGTTACTGTAATGTATTATAGAACTAAGACTTGAAATAGTCAATAGGTTGGAATAATGAGCCAAACTGAACAAAATAAATTTGAAAGGGGAAAATAAAAAAATAAAAATCTTTTTGAGCATCTATTCAAATTGGGTTCTTTGGATTCAACATCTCATTTAACAGGAACAAATGTTAAGCTTTACATTAGAATCAGACAGCAGATTTAAAATGGGGCTGGTGAAACTTCAGTTTGGGGGCATCTTATCTTCATGGACTCTTTCCAAGGCTGCCTTGTAGGGCCACAATGTTAGTGTTGCCAAATCAATACAGGGTGTCCAGTTAAGTTTGAATTTCAGATAAATAGTGAATAACTTTTTGATTTGTCCCAAATATTGCATGCATTCTATATTTTTATTGGGTTGGCCAAAAAGTTCATTTGGGGTTTTTTTGAAATATCCAATCTTTGCTAGTTAAATCCTACACAGGGAAGAATAACTACCCTAGATTGGAGAATCATCCTCTCTGCCCTATTGGTAGTCTTAGATCCACAGAGGAGGTTTACAAGTTACCAGGTCTACCTCCGCATCTTCCAGGACACAGTGATAATCCTGTCCCAGAAGGACCTCAAAGAGTTGTTTGGGCTCTCTGATGCCAAGGAAAAGGACATGAATGAAATTCTGCCCTGATCCTCACTCGAAGCTTGTTGATAGACTTTATGAGATCATGAAGGTACACCACCACCTCCCCTGCCCACAACAGGATTAGTGGAAGAGGTGCAACAGGAAACAGCAGTGGCTAGGACTTGGAGAACCTAGAAACCGAAGCTGCCAATGACATCCAGATTGAGAGCAAATGCTCCAATCATCTGAGGATCTCCCCCATTAAGTAGTGCCATCTCAGGGAAATTGGAGCGGGAGTTCCATGGGTGGCATTATCAGTCATGAGCTCTAAAGCTGAAAGAAACTTCACTAAACCATCAATACTTTAAAAATAAACTTGACTGACCATCCTAAGGAAAGACTGGATTAATTTTTTATTCTCTCCTTTGAAAACATTATGAAACTGCTGTGATAGGAGATAGCAACTGAAGAATATACAACCAAAAAAGAAAAAAGTAGTTCAGAAGTATGTCAGGAGTTAATTTATTAAAATTATAATTAATTTTCTGGATTTGTGATATTTCTAAGGTTTTTCCATCATTTATGTATTTGTAGTTTATTATAATTTTTAAAATTTAAATATAATTTTCAAATTAATATGTCTCTAATTTTTATTCACAATGTCATATGCTTTCCTCTTAAAAGGCCTTCAAAATTGTATAAGATTTAAACCCCACAAAAGTTGGGTCAGTCCTTGAATAGACTAAATTAACAGAGTAAAGCTAAATACTACAGCTAAAGGAGAGAATGCTGCCGCTGCTGCTAAGCCGCTTCAGTCGTGTCCGACTCTGTGCGACCCCATAGACGGCAGCCCTCCAGGCTCCCCCGTCCCTGGGATTCTCCAGGCAAGAGCACTGGAGTGGGTTGCCATTTCCTTCTCCAATGCATGAAAGTGAGAAGTGAAAGTGAAGTTGCTCAGTCGTGTCTGACTCTTTGCAACCCCATGGACTGCAGCTCACCAGGCTCCTCTGTCCATGGGATTTTCCAGGCAAGAGTACGGGAGTGGGGTGCCATTGCCTAAAGGAGAGAATGAACAGAGTGAAAATGGATAACCAGCATCTGAGAGTCTATTACTATGTTTCAAGTTCCTTGCTAATAATGCTAACTGATGAGCGCTTTCTATGTGCAAGTACTATGTAAAGAGCTTAACTCACGGCATTTTTGCATTTCATCAGCATGATACTGGGAGAAAAGCAGTCTGTAAGTACAGTCTCCAAGGTGGAGAGAAACTGAGGCTTAAAAATCAAGTAATTTGCTCAGGTTACACATCTATTCATTGCTGGAGATAAAATCCAAAGTGAGGTTACCAAAATGATACTCTTTCTTCTTCTCATTCACCTTCCTTTCTTTTACACCAGAAAAAAAAAAAAAACAACTTTTTGAGCAATTAATGCTGGGACTTCAATGTTCACGTGCTCCTTTATCAGTTAGCATTTCTATTGAGTATGTACAGTGTAAAGTAACTCAGAAGTTACCTTAAACTCCAAAGTATTTATAGGGACCTTGAAATATCTTTTCTTTTACTTGTATATAGAAAAGCCATTCGTCACTCTTCAAAAATGTATTGTCCCAGGAGAAATTCTGGGGTTTTGTTTTTTCACTGGGCATGGACTGCCTTATAGCCATCTTTGCTGAGAGAATTGCCTGTCTGAGGATGGAAGCAGTGTGGTGATTAAGTGAGCCAGAAGAGGGGTGCGTCCAGCTCCCAGTGGCGTCCTCTGGGCCATTCAAGCTAAGTGAGATGAAAATATTCCTATTTGCCTGATCCAGGTTGGAAGGGATTTTCTGTCACTTACATCTAGAAGAATTCTGATAGATACAAGTTTCCAAAGAGGAAAATGACTATTCTGGAATCAGTAGTGGTTTTTGCAGCCAGTGGAATAGAGTGATGTTAGCTGTTTTTGTCTTTAAATCTTTTCTACAAATTTTAAAACTTAGATCTGTACGCTTTAGGTCAGGTCAACAAAAGCAAATTCAGTGACTTAATACTGGTCACTCACTTGCTGTCACCTTCACACATGCTTGGATGGAGATGACAGCAGGAAAGCACGCGCATCTTCAATGAAGCATCTGATGCAAAAGTAGGAGGAAGGGCTTTCAGTAGGGAGTGGGTGATGGGGAGGAAGCATAATCTCATTAGAGACAGGCGGAATGATGAGAAGGAAAGGAAGGAAAGGAAGAAGACTGAACTAAATCTGGAAGCAAATATTTCTGAAAAGGGGAAACCACATGAGATAGATTACGAGCATCAAGGAAAGAAATGACACTTTTTTGTTTTAGTAGTGGAGGACCTAGAAGACCCTAAAGAACTTATACAGGGGAAAAAACAAAAATTAACTGATAAACCATAGATCAGAAATTACAGGAAGAGGCTAACCTTCAATTGACAATAAAAACTTTGCAGTAATTATAAAATCTATGAAGTAGATGCTATGAAGGATCTTGAAGACTTCAGGGTTTTAAAAGATACTAAACAATTAAAAATAACACAATATGGGGGTTTCCCTGGTGGCTCACAGATAAAATATCCACCAGCCAATGCAGGAGACGTGGATTCCATTCATGATCAG
Source organism: Dama dama (assembly GCF_033118175.1). Lineage (NCBI taxonomy): Eukaryota > Metazoa > Chordata > Mammalia > Artiodactyla > Cervidae > Dama > Dama dama. The sequence continues at coordinate 5,508,453 of NC_083699.1, read as the reverse complement.
GGAAGATCCCACATGCCTCGGAGCAGCTGACCCTGTGTGCCCAACTATGGAGCCTGTACTCTGGAGTCCAGGAACCACAGCTACTGGGCCCACGTGCTGCAACTACTGAAGCCGGAGCACCTAGAGCCCATGCTCAGCTGCATGAGAAACCTGCGCGTTGCAACTAGAGAGTGGCCCCCCATTCCCACAATTAAAGAAAGCCCATGCACAGCAGTGAAGACCCAGCATAGACAAAAATTAAATAAAAATTTAAAAAATAACAACATGAAGCATATCTACATTATATCAAGATTGTTTGAAGAATTAGTTTGAAATAATTGTATTTCAGTCTAAATTGAGAATTGCATGAAAATTACCTGGCTCAGAGGTCCAGAATATGCCTGCCAATACAGGAGATGCAGGTTCGATTCCTGGGTTGGTAAGATCCCCTGGAGAAGAAAATGGCAACCCACTCCAGTATTCTTGCCTGGAAAATCCAATGGACAGAGGAGCCTGTGGGCTTTAGCTCATGGGGTTGCAAAAGAGTCAGACATTATTTAGTGACTAAGCAATCAAACAAACAAAAACCCAGTTCATTGACAGGGTTACATGAGTTGGGAAAAAGAAACAAGAAAGGCATGGATTGCAGAGCAAGGGGTTAGTGGCTGGTCAAGTGTTTGGGGCCAGATAATCTGAAAGACCAAGGATTTCTTGAAAAAGAACAAGATTTGCAGACATTTCATCTTTTAATGCCTTCACTCTGTTGTCTAATCCCTTCAGCATGTAGCTTAAATTTTTCCTTTGAGTTTTGCCAAATGTTACACTCAAAAGTATTGTGATCAAATGCTAGACATTTTATTCCTTAACACTAAAGTGCTCAAGTGACAAGGGGTCTTGGAGCAACAAAGGGTTAAGTTGACGTTGCAGGAAGAATGTTGTGATCCCAAGATATCTTCCCCCAGCTGTGTATGCTCTGTATCATCTGCTTCCCTGGTGGCTTGGTGGTAACGAATCAGCCTGCCAATGCAGAAGACAGAGAAGCGGAGATGTGGGTTTGATACCTGATCTGGGAGTAGGAAATGGCAACCCACTCCAGTATTCTTGCCTGCAGAATTCCATGGACAGAGGATCCTGGTGGGCCCCAGTCTATGGGGTTACAAAGAGTCAGACTTGACTGAGCAACTAACACAAACTCATCCCTTTTTCTTGAGTCAGTGAGACAGTGGCTATGACTGAAACAGCTATAATCTGGCTACTTTATATTTAAAAAGATGAGAGAGATTTTGCAGATATAATCAAATCCCAAATCAGTTTGAGTTCTTTAACAGGGAGATTATCTTTGGTAGGTTTGACCTAATCAGACGAGCTTTTAAAAAGGTTGGGTTCTTCCTGAAGAAGTGTGAGAGAGTCACGTGGCATCTCAGCGTGTGGAGGGAGCCTCGTGGCGGGGACATGAGGACAGCACCTAGGAGCTGAGAGGTCCCCAGTCAACAGCCAGCAAGAAAACTGAGTCTTGAGTCCTACAACTTCAAAGAACTAAGTTCTGCCAGCCATCTGAATGGTGTTGGAAGCAGATGTCTTCCCGAGTCAGCTTCTGCATGAGAATGCAGCTGACTGACACCTTGATTCCAGACCTTATGAGGCCCTTGTGAGCATCTGGCTAAAATGTGCCAGACTGCTCCTGACCAAAGAATTGTGAAACAATAGATTTGTGTTATTGTTCTTAAGCAGCTGAGTTTGTGGTAATTTCTTTCACAGCTACAGAAAACAGATACAATTAGGAAATTTGGCTGCTACTGTACTTTTTTTAAAATCTTGTTTTACTTGTGGTTATCTGTAGCTGCTGGGGTTACTAAATTGGAACTCAAACATATAATATGGATGTATATGAGCCATGTTCTCTAGTGGAGTCTTAGATGTCCCTCTCTGAACTACATAAAAATATGCCAGGAAAAGCTGTATATAATAAGCATATGTGATGTGCTCCTAGAAATGCAATTTGTTTTGTTTTTGTTCAGTTGCTGAGTCTTGTCCAACTCTTTGTAACTCCAAGGACTGCAGCACACCAGGCTTTTCTGTAATTCACCATCCCCCCGAGTTTGCTCAAATTCATGTCCATTGATTTGGTCATGCCATCCAACCATCTCATCCTCTGTCATCCTATCTCATCCTCTCATCCTTCTCCTGCTTGCAATCTTCCAGCATCAGGGTCTTTTCCAGTGAGCCAGATCTTTGCACCAGGTGGCCAAATATTTGCACTTCAGCTTCAGCAGTATTCAGGATTGATTTCCTTTAGAATTGACTGGTTTGATCTCCTTGCAGTCCAAGGGGCTCTCAAAAGTCTTCTCTAGCACCACAATTCGAAAGTATCAATTCTTCAATTCTCAGCCTTCTTTAGGGCCCAACTCTCACATCTATATATGACTACTGAAAAAACTGTAGCTTTGACTATATGAACATCAGCAAAGTGATCTGTGTGCTTTTTAATACACTATCTAGGGTTGTCACAGCTTTCCCTCCAAGGAGCAAGCATCTTTTAATTTCATGGTTGTAGTCAGTGTCCACAGTGATTTTAGAATCAAGAAAAGAAAACCTGTCACTGCTTCTAGTTTTTCCCCCATCTATTTGCCATGAAGTGATGGGACCACATGCCATCATCTCAGTCTTTTGAATGTTGATTTTTAAGCCAGCTTTTTCCTCTCCTCTTTCACCCTCATCAAAAGGATCCTTAGTGTCTCTTCACTTTCTGCCATTAGAGTGGTATCATCTACCTATCTGAGGTTGTTGATATTTCTCCTAACCTTCTTGATTCCAGCTTGGGATTCATCCAGCCTGGCATTTCACATGATGCAATCTGCATAGAAATTAAATAAGCAGGGTGTCAATATACAGCCTTGCTATACTCTTTTCCCAATTTGGAACCAGTGTATTGTTCCACATCTGGTTCTAACTGTTGCTTCTTGACCTGCATACAGGTTTCTCAGGAGGCAGGTAAGATGGTCTGGTATTCCATCTCTGTAAGAATTTCCCACAGTTTGTTGGAAACATAGTCAAAGGCTTTAGTGTAGTCAATGAAGCAGAATTGACTGCTTCTTTATTTCAGTTTTTATGGAATTCCCTTGCTTTTTCTATGATCCAACAGATGGTGGCAATTTGATCTCTGGTTCCTCTTCCTTTTCTAAATCCAATTTGTACACCTGGAAGTTCTCAGTTCATGTACTGTTGAAGCCTAGCTTGAAGGATTTTGCACATTACATTGCTAGCATGTGAAATGAACACAACTGTACCATAGTTTGACCATTCTTTGGGATTGCCTTTCTTTGGAATTGAAAGGAAAGCTGACATTTTCCAGTCCTGTAGCCACTGCTGAGTTTTCCAAATTTGCTGGCATCTTGAGCGCAGCACTTTCACAGCATCATCTTTTAGGATTTGAAATAGCTCATCTGGAATTCCATCACCTCCATTAGCTTTGTTTGTAGTTATATTTCCTAAGGCCCACTTGACTTCACACTCCAGGATGTCTGGCTCTAGGTGAGTGACCACACCATCATGGTTACCTGGGTCATTAAGACCTTTTTTGTACAGTTCTTCCATGTATTCTTGCCACCTCTTCTTAATCCCTTCTGCTTCTGTTAGGTTCTTACCATTTCTGACCTTTATGTGCCCATCTTAGAATGATATGTTCCCTTGGTATCTCTAATTTTCTTAAGAGATCTCTAGTCTCCCATTCTATTGCTTTTTGACAATGAGGGCTACTCCATTTCTTCTAAGGGAGTCTTGCCACAATAGTAGACATAATGGTCATCTGAATTGTATTCACTGAATGCTGTCCATTTTAGTTCACTTGATTTCAAAAATGTCAATGTTCACTCTTACCATCTCCTGGTTGACCATATCCAGTTTACCTTGACACAAGGACCTAATATTCCAGGTTCCTATGCAATATTGTTCTTTACAGCATCAGACTTCACTTGCACCACTAGACTCATCCACAACTGGGTGTCATTTCTGCTTTGACTCAGCCTCATCATTCTTTCTGGAGCTTTTTCTCCACTCTTCCCCAGTAGCATATTGAACACCTGCCCACCTGGTGGGGAGGCTCATCTTCCAGTGTCCTATCTGTTTGCCTTTTCATACTGTTCATGGGGTTCTCAAGGCAAGAATACTGAAGTGGTTTGCCATTCCCTTCTGCAGTGGACCACGTTTTGTCAGAACTCTCTACCTTGATGCCTCCATCTTGGATGGCCCTGAACGGCGTGGCTCATAGTTTCACTGAGTTACACAAGGCTGTGATCCATGTGATCATTTTGGTTAGTCCCTTTGACTGTGATTTTCATTCTGTCTGCCCTCTGATGGATGAGAGTAAGAGGCTTGTGGAAGCTTCCTGAAGGGATTGGCTGTTGGGAAAGTGGGTGAGGCCATGCTTAGTAAACTTTAATCCAGTTTTTTTGCTCTGCTCCCTCCCTGCAGTTTGGCCTGAGGTGGCCCATCCCTTGAGTCTGCAGTCTCCATGGTAGTGCTAATGGCACCTCCTGCAAGAGGACTTAGGCCAACATGCCACACCTCCCAGGACTGCCGCTACTGGTGCCCCTGACCCTAGAGCAGGCCACTGTCGGCCCACACCTCTGCAGGAGACCCCAGACACTCAGAGGCAGGTCAGCTCAGCCTCTTGTGGGATCGCTTCTCCTTTTTCTTGGGTCCTGAGTGCACAAGGCTTTGTTTGTGCCTTCCAAGAGTCCCTGTTTCCCCCAGCGCTGCGGAAGTTCTGTAATCAAACATGCGACCTTCAAACCTGGAGATTCCCAGTCCCTTTACCAGATCCCCAGGTTGGGAAGTCTAAAATGGGGCCTAGAACCTTCACAACAATGCTTTGGTATAATTCTTCTCCAGTTTGTTGGTCACCCACCCAGCGGCTCTGTGGTATGGCTCCAGGATCAGTGGTAGGGCTAATGGTGACCTCCTCCAAGAGGACTTATGCCAACACACCGTACCTCTCAAGAGGGTTGCTACCAGTGCCCCTGTCCCCATGGCAGGCCACTGCTGACCCGTGCCTCCACGGGAGACCCTTAAACACTACAGGCATTTCTGGCTCAGTCTCTTGGGGGAGAATGCTCATTTCCCTCAGCTCCTAGTGTGCACAAGGCCTTGTTTGTACCCTCCAAGGGTATTGCATTTGACTTTAACATGATTGCACCCCTCCTATCACCTCGTTGTGGCTTCTCCTTTGTCCTTCAAAGTGGGGTATCTTTTTTTTTTTTTTTTCCGCTGGGTTCCAACATCCTCCTGTCAATTGTTGTTCAGCAGCTAGTTGCGAGTTTGGTATTCTTTCAGGAGAAGATGAGTGCACGTCTTCTACTCTGCCATAGTGAAGCAGGATTGGAAGGGTTTCATCTTAAAGTGGAATAAAAGAATTTAAAAGATGCATTACAAAAATCATTTATTTCAGAGTGAAAATACTACAGCTGAAAGGGTCATTTTACTTGAAGAGGAAATAATGAAAGAGGAAAAGAAGGGAGTGGGAAGGAAGGAAAAATATCAAAATCTACTAAATTAAGCCCGAAACTTGCCATTTCTATGTATCTCAAGCCAGTATGTGGAATCTCTTGAATGTAAAAATACTATAGTTTTCTTTATTAGAACATTTCTGTGAATGCAGCTTTTCATCAGAGGAAGGAAATTCTTGATCCATTTTATTTGCCTGTTTTATACATCTGAGAAGCGTTTTCTCTTTCATTCCCCTAAACTGCATTAGAAGTACTTTCACAATATAGGTATTAACTTTCCTATCCAAGACATGCTTAACAAACTAAACCACTTACATATACTTTGGCAAACTGTGTCAGAAGTTGTGACCTCTGCACTGTTTTATGAAACATTGCATGAAGTCCTTGTTCTAAGACAAAAGCTTGGTCAGGATTAGCTGGTAACTACAAAATAAAATCCTGAATATCTAAAAAAGGTACATAACAATGTGTTATTGTAACCTACCATTTTTTATGAAGTCAAGAGCTCTATGGAAGTACAGTTGTCCCTTAAATAATGTGTGTTTGAACTGCAGGGGTCCACTTATACATGCCTACTTTTCAACAGTAAATACCACAATCTACATGACCCATGGCTGGTTGAATTCAAAGATGTGGGGGAACCATAGATATGGAAGGTTGACTGTAAGTTATATGCAGATTAACCCTCATGTCATTCAAAGGTCAACTGTATATACAAGGATATCCCTGGAAGGATACAAAATTCTAAAAGGAAAAATAAAATGTTGGGGGGAGAATCTTGTGGACTGAAATCCATGGTAAAAGAACAAATTGAACAAATGAAAGTTTAACGGTGGTTACACTACTGGGGTGTCCTGATCCAACATTAAAGTCATAAACCTTACTGTCAATCTAAACTCTAAAATAAGATTTTGCTGTTATCCCTAGGGTAACTTGTTCTGTTGATTAATTTCTTGGGTCAATAAGTGACAATGTGATTTGACTGGTAGCTCTAGGTTTTAAAAATCACTCAGAGGATTTTTTTTCTCCAAGGGTACCCCAACCAAAATTATTAACCCAGTAAAAGTTTTGTTATTCCTTGGTGGCTTAATTTTGGGGTTTTTTTGGGGGGTGGGGGGGGAGGTTAATTAATTAAAGCTCCATAGGGTCCTCTCATCTTATTAATTTATTCCTACCTCTTCATGGGAAGGTCAGTTTCACTGACTGGAAGTAGGAGACAGTAAAATTCTTGTGTGGCCATTCATACAAGTCTTTATTTAAAGAATAAATGATTATGTTACCTTTGCATGGGCAGGATATCATGACTATTTAACGATTGTCACTGCGTAGGCAGTGTCTCTAATACCAGTGATGCTAGGTGTGATGCTTTTGGTAAACAGGCTGGGTTTGTGTTTGTAAAGTTCCTTTTACTTCATTTAATCTTCCCCTGAGTGCATGCCTGTGTTGGGTTAACAGTACAATTACTAAATGATTTTAATGTTAGGTTATTTTTATTTAGTGTTAACTGTCAGAATAATATTAGTTGCTAACATAAACTTATACAAGGAGAAATGTTTCTTGTTACTCATATTAACATCATTGCTTCTATTATTTAATAGATTAGTCCAGTAGTGGGTCTAGGAGTTGATTACTTGTTATTGGAATTAAGGCATTTTTGTTGTTGAAACTTAATGCTTTCTTAATTGATAGCTGCTTTTAGGCCAACTATGATATTGCTTGTTTTCACTCTCTAGTAAAGATTGTACCCATTTCTAAAAGGCTGTATCTTTTTAGACTAATTTTAAAAATACAGTGTGACTTATGGAGATTTTTGCATTTTTTTAAAGTTGAACTAAAATTCATTATCTGGGCAACCAGCTATTACCAGACTCGTTAGGCTTGTCACCTCTGCTTACAAATCTTCTCACTATTTTGCCACATAGGTGAGTTAGTTCCAGATCAATGTTTTTAAGTCTCGTCTGGTTTCAGGTTATTTAAGTTCTCTTTGTTAAATTTTTGCTAGTTAACTCATTATACAAAAGGCACAAAGGGTAGTCTTTGCTTTTTAGTAATTTTTTCTTTCATTGTTTCCTTGTGGTACTTTTCTCTATAGCACCATGGATTCTTTAAATTTCTGTCTCCTATACTTTAAATAGTTTAGTAAATGCTTTACTTGATTCGACTGTGTTAGTGTAACAGGGAAAATAGTGGGCTAGTTTTGGTTCAAGGCATTCACAAATCACGAAATCTTCTAGGTGTGAACTAGATGTTTTGTTTAAGTTGTGCTTTGACTCGTCCAAGCACACTTTCCAGTATGCTCACCTTGTTCTGACTTGTCTCTTCTCACATAGTTAATATTTGTAAAGAATTTTAAGCATTTTATTTGAGGAGGGTGATGGGTGGTATGTGCATGCTTCGTGGCCTTATTCAATTAAGCATTCTACTTTTAACTTACCATTAAATCCACCTTTAGTGCTTAATTTTCATAAGAATTTTTGTATGAAGTTTTCTTAACATAGAAAATGTAGCCCGTTCCTTTCCATCCCATAGGTTACACCTTGATCTCATGTTTTTGTGTACCACGATTATGCTTGTATTCCTTTTGAGGGTTTGCTGAAGATAGCGGTATCTAGACTTAATTAGCAAAAGGGTTGGTGAGGTTTATAGGGGTTTATCAATTATAGAACAGGTTTCTCTAGAAGGGTGTGAAGTACTGCCAAGTGTTTTGAGTTGTAAGCCGTTGCTCTTAGTACTCTGGTGAATAATATTTTTCGTGTAATTATTTGTGTTTAGGGCTGAGCATAGTGGGGTATCTAATCCCAGTTTGGGTCTTAGCTGTCATGTGGCAATACTATTAAAGTTACTTTCATCATGTAGTTTTGTTATAATTATGGCTTTTTGTGGCTTAAGTAAAATTTAACTTTATTTTTGTAAAATCTCTTTAACATGCTTCACTCCATGTCTCTATTAATTTGGGTTAATTATATGACTGCGATGGCTTGCACAAAATTTACCAACTCTGTTTGGTATAACTGAGTCAAACTTTCATTCATAGGCTTAATTTTTATCACTGCTCTTTCCCATGGAGGTGTGGTTAAGCAAGGCATTATGAGCTACTATGCTAGTGGGCTTGATACCTGCTCCTTTTAATCTTAGTGATGTAGAGGGCATTCTCAATGGGATGTGGATGCTTGCATATATAATTTTTATTAAAAATTAATAGAAATGCTGGGACTAAGCCTATATGTTTATGGAGTTGACATACTCATCTAGGCATTTTCAGTGCCTTGCTTTAGTACTTAAGCAACATTAGCAGTCTATGTTACTGAATAGCTGTGAAAATACTTATATAAATATTTTGTGTAATTCTTGTATCTAGTTTTAAGGTTTTGATAAATTGGTTTGTGGATTGAGGGGGATGGTTGTCCATGCAGGTTGTGAATACCTAAGGCAGGGGGAGATAAAGGAAAATAATGGAGTATCATTTAGTATATGAAATAATATTATGTCCTGAGTCCATTGACAGAAAATCACCTGCCTCTCATTATGCTGATAGTTAGTGTCCAGTTAAGTCCAGCTACAATCAATGTACCAGGTCAGCGCCTCAGATGAGCATGACTGAGTCCAGGCATTCCCCCAAATTAAAAAATACCAAATGCGGGTTACCACAGTTGTGTGAACAGGGGCTGGTTAGTCATCAGTCCATCAAGAGGTCTTATTTAAAAGGAACAAGTGGGTGATTTTCGGTAAGATGGTCCTGAAGAAACAGATGTCTGATAAAGTTCTGTCAATAGAAATCCCCACAAGTTATGTGCCCAGAGTGAGGAGAGGTGTCCCTGCCGTGGTTAGTGGTTTGACGTGGCCTGGTGACTTAGCTCATGATCTAATGGACAGGATGTATGTTGAAAAGGACTCATTTGATGTACTGTACTATGTATGGTCAATAATTATATGTACCATGTGATATTAATAATGCTACATACATGCTTATATGGAGAAGAAAAGGGCAACCCTCTCCAGTATGCTTGCCTGGAAAATCCCATGGAGAGAGGAGCCTGGCGAGCTACAGTCCATATGGTCACAGAGTCAGACATGACTGAAGCAAATTTACACACACACACACACACACACACACACACACACACACATGCTTATGTGCTTGGGGTAAATAAATTAATGTACGATTATACATATAATGTATTATGTACTAGTAGCATATATATGTGGGTATGTGGACACGCAGGTATGCGCAAAGCACATAGAAGGAATTTTTAAATAACTGAATAATTTTAATACTGACATAGTATTTAAAAGTCTTAGAAATGTATTATAATAAAAAAATTTCATGGATTTTAAGTAGAATTTCAGCTTTGGGTGTTAATGGTGGGGCTTTAGCCTCTTCCTTGAGTCTTAAGGAGATTTAGTGTTCTCATTTTCTGGTTTACAAGACCAGGGTAATGAATATACCATGAAGACTCTTCATTTTAGGAGATTGTCTTCAATAATGCTAGTTACTGGCATTAATACTGGGATGAGGAAAAAGTATATAATAGATGCTAGTTGTCCAATAATAATTAAGGGGTGCTCTACTGGTTGACCCCCAATTCATGTGTTAGGAGGTCTGCTACTAGAATTCAGAACAGACATTAGCTGAATGGTCAGAATACCATGCTTCATTGTTTAGATGTATGAAGTAGTGGTATTAATACCAAGATTAGGATAGAAAAGATTAGAGCTAAAACTCCACCTAGTTTGTTAGGGATTGGTCTAGGATTGCATATGCGAATAGGAAGTATCATTCTGGCTTGATGTGGGAGATGTATTGAGAGGGTTTGCTGGAGTGTAGTTACCTGGGTCTCTAATAGGTCAGGTGAAAATAGGACTAGTATCATTAGCACAAGAACTAGGAACAAAGCTCCTAAGAGGTCTTTAATTGTTTAACATGGATGAAATGGGACCTTGTCTATGTCAGATGAAATTCCTGTTGGGTTGTTGGATCCTGTTTTGTGGGGGAATAGTAAATGGACTATGGCAAATTCTTCAAAAATCATGACAGAATGAAGGGGAAGGTAAAGAACTGTGTGAGGGTTGCTTTGTCTCCTGAGAAGCCCCTCAGATTCATTCAGCTGGGTTTGTCTGATACACATGGGGTTGCTAAGGGTAAGTTAGTAATTTCTGTTGCCCTTCAAAATGGTGTTTGTTCCCAGGGTAATGCACAGCCTATGAATGCTGTGGTTATTACTGTGAATAACATGATAACTCTGATATTTTATGTTCCTAGAAGTGTGTATAGTCCATAATACAGGCCACATCCTACATGTATGCTGCTGCTGCTGCTAAGTCACTTCAGTCGTGTCCAACTCTGTGTGACCCCGTAGATGGCAGCCCACCAGGTTCCCCCATCCCTGGGATTCTCCAGGCAAGAATGCTGGAGTGGGTTGCCATTTCCTTCTCCAATGCATGAAAGTGAAAAGTGAAAGTGAAGCCACTCAGTCATGTCCGACTTTTTGCGACCCCATGGACCTCAGCCCACCAGGCTCCTCTGTCCATGGGATTTTCCAGGCAAGAGTACTGGAGTGGGGTGCCATTGCCTTCTCCGTGTATGTATTGGATAATTCAGGCTTTCACAGTGGCTCAGACGGTAAAGAATCTGCCTGCAATGCAGGAGACCTGGATTTGATCCCTGGGTTGGGAAGATCCCCTGGAGAAGGACATGGCAACCCACTCCAGTATTCTTGCCTGGGGAATCCCCAAGGAGCGAGGAGCCTGGCGGGCTATAGTCCATGGGGTTGCAAAGAGTCAGACATGACTGAGCGACTAAGCACACAGCACAGATCAGATAATTCACACATAATTCACGTCTCAGCAAATGTGTGTGACTGATGATAAGGCTGTTATTGTGTCTGATGTGTGATGTATTGCTAAAAATAGGCCCGTTAAGATTTGTAAGATTGGGAGGGAGATTCAAGACGGAGGGGACATAGGTATACCTATGGCTGATTCATGTTGATGTTTGGCAGAAACCAACATAATATCGTAAAGCAACTATCCTTCAATTAAAAATAAATAAATTTTTATACATGTTTCGATGCTGTTCTCTCAAATCATCCCACCCTTGCCTTCTCCCATAGAGACCAAAAGTCTGTTCTGTACATCTGTGTCTCTTTTTCTGTCTTGCATATAGGGTTATCATTACCATCTTTCTAAATTCAAGTGTGAAACAGATCGCCAGTCCAGGTCTGATGCATGAGACAAGTGCTCGGGGCTGGCACACTGGGATGACCCAGAGGGATGGGATGGGGAGGGAGGTGGGAGGGGGGTTCAGGATGGGGAATACATGTAAATCTATGGCTGATTCATGTCAATGTATGACAAAAACCACTACAATATTGTAAAGTAATTAGCCTCCAACTAATAAAAATAAATGGGAAATAAATAAAAAATAAAATTTTAAAAATAAATAAATAAATAAAATTTTAAAAAGATTTGTAAGATTAAGTAAATGCCTAATAAAGAACCAAAGTTTCATCATGATGAGTTGTTTGATGGGGCTGGGAAATCAATGAATGTGTGGTTAAAAATTTTTATTAATGGGTGTGATTTTCAAATGTTGGTCATTAGGGTTCTTGTAGTTGAATAACAATGATGGTTTTCATATCATTAGTCGTGGTTAAATTCCATGAAAGAATAATGATAACATCCATTGTATTTAGTTTAAGTACTATTTTTGTGATTGGTTTTGTAGGGTTTTCTTCAAAACCTTCACCTGTTTATGGAGGGCTTGGGTTAACTGTAAGTGGTGGTGTTGGTTGTGATATTGTACTGAATTTTGGTGAGTCTTTTTTAGGATTAATGGTATTCCTGGTTTATTTAGGTGGGATGTTAATGATATTTGGTTATACAATGATTATGTCTACTGAGCAATATCCTGAGGTTTGGGTTTCTAAGAAGACTGTCTTAGGAATATTTCTTTCCGGCTTAATTATGGAATTTCCAATGGCTTTTCTACACATTGAAGGATGAAGAAGTAGAGGTTGTATTTAAATTTAATGGTCAAGGAGACTGAGTAATGTATGATACAGGAGATTTTGGGTTTTTTAGTGAGGAGGCCATGGGGATTGTGGCATTGAATAGCTATGGTACTTGATTAGTGATTGTGACTGGTTGATCATTATTGATCAGTGTTGAGGTTATTATGGAAGTTACTTGTGGAAATTAAATAAGATTATGTGATGAGCCAAGTAATGAGGAAAGAAAGTATTGATTAATTAACTGATTAATCCTTTTTAGTCTGATACTAATGTATGTTTTTATCTGAATGAGGGAGGTGGTTTTTAGCAAATGTTCTTTAACCAGACTAAGTCTAAGAGAGAAGAAGCTGAGTTTTGGCTTGTTGTTAAGTTTAAATAAGGGGCTAGGTGGAGTGTAATAGTGGGAAATATCCTAGGAGGTTGGAGAACTTGAGTGTTTGATGAACAGTTGGACTTCACGTTCTGTGCCATGTCACTAATTTTGAGTGCCAGGATAAAGCTTAGTGTAATTACAGCTAGGGTGGTTGGTTTGAGGTGAGAGGGTATAGTTATTTGGGGGATTGTTGTTTGGGGAATATTGTTCGAGATAATAAAACCAGCAAAAATACTTCAATTAGTAGATGTTTAATAGAATTAACTAGGAGGGCGTTGTTTTTAAAAATGATTGATGTAGAAAATCAAGGCTGTCCTTGAGGACATAAATAATACGGCTTTGAAAAAGGTGTGAGTATAGATATGGAGGAATGCTAGGTAAGGTTGGTTGATGCCAGTTGTTACTGTCATTAGGCCTAATTGACTGGAGGTAGAGAAAGCAATGATTTTCTTTATATCATTTTGGATGGAGGCACATATTGCTGTGAATAATGTAGTGATAGATCCTAGGCACAATATAACTGAATAAATTTATTATTTTTTGTTGAAGGATAGAAGCAAATGAGTAGGATGATGCTGGCTAATACTATTGTGCTTGACTGGAGTAGAGCAGAGATGGGTGTGGGGCTTTCTATTGCTGAGGGCAGTCAGGGGTGTAGACCAAATTGGGCAAATTTTCTGGCTGTGGCTAGTACAAGACCCAGTAAAAGTAAGTTTGAATTATCTACATGGAGTATAAAGATTTGTTGACGTCTCAAGCATTAAAGTTGAGTAAGAAGCATGCTATTATTATAATAAAACCAATATCACCAACATAGCCATATAAGATTGCTTATAGGGCTGCTCTGTTTGCATCTGCCTGTCCATATCCTCACCCAATAAGTAGGAAGGATATCATTCTTACTCCTTCTCAGTAAATTAATCATTGGAAGAGGTTATTAGTGATGACAGGAACTAGTATTGTGGTGAGAAAAAGGAGTAACTATTTAAAAAATCAGTTAATATTGGGATCTAAGTGCATGTATCACACTGAGAATTCTATAACTGATCATGTGACAAGTAGCACTACTGTACACATATCATTGAGAAACAGTCTATTTTGAAACTGATCGTTTGAGAGTTTGAACTGTATTCAGTGCAAGTCTGAGATAATTATTTCTAGTCATATATAAATGAATATTATTGTGTAGTAAACTCATGAAGGCATATGAAAAAGTTTTAACATGTGGTTTTGTAGCTGTTAGTGTCTCCTATTATAATAGGTATTGTTAGTATAAGTAGGGGGGCTAGGGTGAAAGAGGAGAATAAGTTTATTGGTTTTATTTAGAGTTGCACCGATTTCTTTGGTTCCTAAGAGCGATGGATAACTACTATCCTTAAAAGTTTGAAAAAGACATGTTCTTAGTCATGGGAACATAGAATTAACAGTTCTTGCATAATTTTTTGATAAAGTACAGTCTTCTGTTACTAGATTCACGATCTAGTGTTATTTCTAAACTATATTTAAGGTAAAAAAGACCTAGAATGATTTTTGAGTTTAAGGATAGGAGTAGAAGGGGTAAAATGTGTGATGATACGAGGGCATTTTCTTGTGTAAAAGACGGAAAGGTATTGTTAATATGGTATGTGTGTTTTGCTCACTGTGTTGTAATTAGTATATATTAAGACAATAGGGCACTGACTACTATATTAACTCCTATTAAAATTGTTGTAATGTTTGATCATGAGAAAGATAATATTACTCCAAATAGTTCTCCAATTAAGTTAATAGTTGGGAGTAGGACTAGGTTTGTAAAGCTTGATACAGTGGAAGAGACAGATTGAAGGGACTAGATCTGATAAACGGAGTGCCTGAAGAACTTTGGACAGAGTTTCATTACACTATGTAGGAGGCTCTAACCAAAACCATCCCCAACAAAAAGAAATGCACAAAGGCAAAATGATTGTCTGAGGAGGCCTTACAAATAGCTGAGAAAAGAAGAGACTCGAAAGGAAAAGGAGAAAAGAAAAGATATACCCACCTGAATTCTGAATTCCAAAGAATAGCATGGAGAGATAAGAAAGCCTTGATCAATGCAAAGAAATAGAGGAAAACAATATAATGGAGAAGACTAGAGTTCTCTTCAAGAAAATTAGATACCAAGGGAACATTTCATGCAAAGATGAGCACAATAAAGGACAGAAACAGTAAGGACCTAATAAAGCAGAAGATATTAAGAGGTGGCAAGAATACACAGAAGAACTATAAAAAAAGATCTTCACGACCCAGATAATCACAATGGTGTGATCACTCACCTAGAGCCAGACATCCTGGAATGCAAAGTCAAGTGGGCCTTAGGAAGCATCTCTACGAACAAAGCTAGTGGAGGTGATGGAATTCCAGTTGAGCTATTTCAAATCCTAAAAGATGATGCTGTGAAAGTGCTACACTCAATATGCCAGCAAATTTGGAAAACTTAGCAGTGCTGACAAGATGGGAAAAGGTCAGTTTTCATTCCAATCCCAAAGAATGTTCAAACTACCACAGGTTGAACTCATTTCACATTCTAGCAAGGTAGTGCTCAAATTCCTTCAAGTTAGGCTCCAACAGTACATGAACCAAGAACTTCCAGATGTACAAACTGAACTTAGCAAAGTCAGAGGAATAAGAGATCATATTGCCAACATCCACTGGATCATAGAAAAAGCAAGGGAATTCCAGAAAAACATCTACTTCTGTTTCATTGAATGTGCCAAAGCCTGTGACTGTGTAGATCAAAACAAACTGTGGAAAATTCTTCAAGAGATGGGGATACCAGACCACCTTACCTGCTGCCTGAGAAGCCTATATTCAGGTCAAGAAACAACAGTTAGAACTGGATATGGAACAACAGACTGGTTCCAAATCGGGAAAGCAGTACATCAAGGCTATATATTGTCACCCTGCTTATTTAACTTATATACAGAGTACGTCATGAGAAACACTGGGCTGGAAGAAGCACAAGCTGGAATCAAGATTGCTGGGAGAAATATCAATAACCTCAGATATGCAGATGACACCACCCTAATGGCAGAAAGTGAAGAGGAACTAAAAAGCCTCTAAATGAGGGTGAAAGAGGAGAGTGAAAAAGCTGGCTTGAAACACAACATTCAAAAAACTAAGATTGTAGCATATGGTCCCATCACTTCATGGCAAATAGATGGCAAAAAAAATGGAAAGAGTGACAGACTTTATTTTCTTGGGCTCCAAAATCAGTGCAGATGGTGACTGCAGCCATGAAATTAAAACATGCTTGCTCCTTGGAAGGAAAGCTATGATGAACTTATCATATTAAAAAGCAGAGATGTTACTTTGTCAACAAAGGTCTGTATAGTCAAAGCTATGGTTTTTCTAGTAGCCCTGTATGGGTGTGAGAGTTGGACCATAAAGAAAGCTCAGCACCAAAGAATTGATGCTTTCGAACTGTGGTGTTGAAGAAGACTCTTGAGAGTCCCTTGGATGTAAGGAGATCAAACCAGTCAGTCCTAAAGGAAATCAACCCTGAATACCCATTGGAAGGACTGCTGTTGAAGTTGAAGCTCCAGTACTTTGGCCACCTGATGTGAAGAACTGACACATTGGAAAAGACCCTGATGCTCGGGATGATTGAGGGCAGGAGGAGAAGGGGACGACAGAGGATGAGATTGTTGGGTTGTATCAGAGACTCAATGGACATGAATTTGAGCAAGCTCTGGGAGATAGTGAAGGACAGAGAAGGCGAGCTGTAGTCCATGGGATCACAAAGATTCACAAACAACTTGAGTGACTGAACAGCAAGCAGAGTCATCAGATTGCTGTTAGTGAAAGAAACGTTGGTAGGCCTCAAGCTAGAATTATTGTTCAGCTGTGGATTCACATGTAGTTTGAATTTTCCAGGCAAAATAATATAGATGATGTAAGGCCATGGGCAATTATTAGGGCAGTGTCTCCTATATAGCTTCAGGGTGTTTGGATAAGAATAGCTATAATGACAAGTGCTATATGGCTGACAGAGAATATGCAATGAGTGATTTTAGGTCTGCCTGACATAAGCAAATTGAGATAGAATTATGCCCCATAAGGACAGTATAATGAACGGATATCCTGTGAAGTCTGTTTGTGAGCTTAGAATTATTTTAATCCATCATATACCATAGTCTCCAAGTTTTAGCAATATTGCTGCAAGTACTGTGGAACCTGCAATAGGGGCTTCTACATGTGCTTTAGGTAATCAAAGGTAGAGGCCATAAAACAGTAGTTTTACCCTCGAGGCCATTGTGCATGCTAGACATGGATGTTGGTTGAGCTGGATATTGGTTGAGCTCAGAATTGGAGTATTAGGAAATTTAAGGATCCTACTGAATTTTTAATATAATCTAGTGTCGCTAAGAGAAGGAGAGACCCTGTTAGTATATAAAATAAGGTGAGGTCTGCATTAAGGTGTTCTGTTTGGGTCCCCATCGAATAATGATAAAGAGCATTGGAATTAGTGTGTTTCAAATAGGATATAGAAGAGAATTAATTCTATGGTGGTAAGTGTTATAATTAAAAATTTTTGTAATGTAGCTAATATGTGTTAGTCACTCAGTCGTGTCTAACTCTGAGACTGTGTGGACTGCAGCCCGCCAGGCTCCTCTGTCCATGGAATTCTCCAGGAAGAATACTGGAATGGGTTGCCATTTCCTTTTCCAGGAGATCTTCCTGACCCAGGAATTAAACCCTGGTCTCCGGCATTGCAGGCAGACTCTTTACTGACTGAGCCATGAGCAAAGCACATAACTAATAAAAATTTGGGACGGTGGGGGGGAGGCTAGGGATTCTTTCAGTAAATGGTGTTGGCTTGCCATTAGCATAAGGGGTAGTAATTATGTAGTTAAAATCAACAGTGGAGTTGGCAGGGAGTCAGAGGGAAAAAGCTAATGAGAAATTGAGGTTATTGTCATTGAACGGATTGAGAAGAAGTCATGTGATTCTAATTAGTAAGCTGTGAGTGGTGGTGTTGGTCCAGATTATGTTATTTTCTGATAATAAGTTAGGGATATTAGTACAATTATAGGAGTAATAATTTTTAGCATTGGAGTAGATTGAGACTGTGTGTATAATCAGTGCCATACATGTTTGATACTATTAATTACTAGTAGAGACAATCTGAGCACTGCTTTGCAGGCTACGAATACTAATAGCACAATAAGCATTATGTTAGCTAGGGCGAAATGTGTGTTGAGGATTACTAGGGTTGCCATTTAAATAAGGGTAACATTATTCTTTCTAATCATAGTAAGGATGATATTAAATAGAATTGATACATTAGCCTATAAGGGGTACTGTGAATACTAAAGACACTTGGTAATTATGAATTTAATGACAATCTAATGAGTCAAAACCATTTGTTTTAAACTAAATACCATGTTCAGTTCTCTCTAATCCTTATTGGGTTCATTCATAGGCCAGGCTTGCCTCTAATAATAAAATTAGAAAAAAGGCTGTAATAAGTATGGTATTTAAGTTATTTGTGATGCTCAGGGAAGTGGCAGGAGGAGTGCAATTTCTAGATCAAAAAGAAGGAATATAGTGCCTACTAGAAAAAATTTTATGGCGAAGGGAAGATGGGCTGATCCCATGGGGTCAAATCTGCACCCACTAAGGGCTTGTTTTTCCTGAGTAGACATTTAATTGGGGGAGCCAAAATGCAGTGATGACAAGTAGTGTGGCTCGAATTAGATTTGTTAGTAGTGTCAGTATTAGGTTTATTACTCTTTTTTTGGCTATGCTAAAACTAACTGATTGGAAGTCAGTTGTGCTACTTAATACTAAAAGAACATGAGCCTCAGCAATAGATAGATACATGCTACATTTATGAAGTGTCAGTACCATGCAGTGGCTTGAAAGCCAAAGTGATGATTGGATGTAAAAGGAAAACTTAATTAACATAAAAAATAAACAACAAGGAAAGTTGACCCATTAATTACATGTAATCCATGAAATCCTGTGGCTACAAAGAAAGTTGAGCCACAGACTCCATCTGATACGGTAAACGATATCTTGCAGCACTCTGAGGCTTGTAAGTGTGTGAAATAAATGCCCAGGGCAATTGTGATAAAAAGAGCTTGAAGTATGTGGTTTTGATTTCCTTCTGTGAGGCTGTGATGGGCTCAGGTGATTGATACTCTAGAGGCTAGTAGTACAGAGGTATTCAAGAGCGGGACTTCTAAGGATTGAGAGGACAAATGCTTGTAGTAGGTCAGCATCCACCCAGCTCAGGTGCTGGTGTGAGACTTGAGTGATAAAAAGCTCAAAAGAAACCGACAAGAAATAAGACCTCTGAGATGATTAAAAAAAAAAAAATTCACAGCAAAGTCCTTTTTGAACAGTTGGTGTGTAGTGATGTTGAAAGGCACTTTCTTGACTATCTCATCATCATTGATAATATTGTAAGGGTATTTGTTAATAAGCCAAGTAGAAGTAGTGTTGTTGAGTTAAAATGGAATAATATAATTAGACCAGATGTTATTAAAAGGACTGAGAGTGGTCAGGGGCTAGGGTTTACTACATGGTAGGCATGGGTTTGGTAGGTCTCACACACACACACACACACACACACACACTTTTATGAGTCATCATGTAAATAAAGGCTTACTAATAAGAGTTGGTGATGGACAGGGGGCCTGGTGTGCTGCGATTCATGGGGTTGCCAAGAGTCAGACACGACTGAGCGACTGAACTGAACTGAACTGAACTGAATAGTGTGAATACATAGGCTTGAATTATGGCCATGGCAAATTCAAGAATGGTGAGTAAAATTAGGACAAAAAATGTAAAAGGGCTGTGGTGGTGCCGATGCTTCTTAATGCCAGGGTGGCTCCTCCAGTGAAGTGAGTTAGCAAGTGTCCTGCTGTGATGCTGCCATTAGCCTACAGCTACAGCTACTGGTTGAATAAAAAGGCTGATAGTTTCGATAACAGCTAGTATAGGGATTAGAGGGACGGGTGTCACTTGTAGAAAATGGGCTGATGATGCTTCAGTTTTATTGCAGAAACCTGTAATTACGGTTCCTGCTCATAGAGGGATTGCTATACCAAGATTTATTGATAGTTGTGTGGCTGATGTAAATGAGTGTGGCAATAATCCTAATAAATTTGTTGACCCAATAGATAGAATAAGTAATATTAGTGTTCAAGTTTGTCCTTTACTGTTATGAATGCTTATTATTTCATTGTTCATTGTTCATATTTTCATTGATGATTGTTTTGGTGAGTTGGACCAATCATTGTTGAAGAGAGATTAAACAATTATTAACCAGTTGGTCACATGTTGGAAATAGTATGCTCTGGAATATAATAATAAGGATGACAATAGGGAGTCCTAGAATTGTTGGGGTAATGAAAGAGGCAAATAAATTTTCATTCATTTTAGTGCTCAAGGGGTGTTTTGTTTTTGTATTTTAGTAGATGCTGGTTCTGGATTTTAACAGTAATTATATTTTGAAATTTTTAGTTGAAATATAATAAGATAAAAACATTGATAAAATATTAATAAATCATGTTGATGTGTATAGCTGTGGCATATCATTAAGGGGAATTTAACTTCCAATCTCCAACTCAAAAGGCTAGTGCTAGCTTAGCTTAATGAATCTATAGTATTGATACAAATCATTTTTCAAAGTATTCTAGTGGTACCAACTTGACAGACAATTGGTATAAAACTGTAATTTGATCCACAAATTTCTGAGCATTGTCCATAGGATAAGCCGGGTCATGTTGATAGGGTTGTTTGGTTTGGGCACCCTGGTTTAGGTACAGGTCTTGAAAGTAGTACATCTTCTAAGGAAATTAACTTTCAGATAGTTATTTCCATAGGCAACACAACCTTATTATCTATTTTCAATAGTCACAACTCTCCTGGTTTTAACTCTATTGTTAGGATTTTGTAGGCATCAAAATTCAAGTCTTCATAATCTGTATATTCAAAACTTTAGTACCATTAGTATCCTATAGTTTTTACTGTAAGAGATGGATTGCTGATTTTGCCTCTTATGTATAGAATTCATAGTGATGGAAGGGCAGTTAAGATTAAGATAATAACCAGTAAGATTGTTCAAATAGTCTCTACTTCTTATGCATCTATTGTGCAAGTGTAAGTTTTGTTAATATAAGTGAAATAATATATAGAACCAGCAAGCTAATTTTAAAAAATGATCATTAATGTGTGATCTTGAAAATGTAATAATTATTCTATAATGGGTGTTGTTGCATCTTAAAAGCCTAGTTGCAGAGGATATGCCAATGAGATATACAGGCTTTTCACCTACAACTTCAACAAAATTATTTAATATTTTACTAATACCTTGTTAATTGAGAAAGACATAATGGCTATGATGTTGGCTTGAAACCAGTAGTCGGGGGGTTTGATTCCTTTCTTTCTTATCTATTTTAAATTGACATATGTAGGTTCTTCAAATGTGTGATATGGTGGAAGACATCCATTTAATCATTCTAGGCATGTAGTAGTTAAGTCTACTGTCAAGCCTTCTTGTTTTGTTGCAAATACTTCTCAGATAGTAAAAACTATTACTATTACTGCTGTTAAGGAAATGAATGAACCTATAGATGAAATAGTATTTCAATAGAGATATTGGCCTGTAATTTTCATTTCTTCTAGTATCTTTGGTACCAGCAAGATGCTGGCCTTCAAAAATAAGTTTGGTAGTGTTCCCTCCTTTTAGTTTTTTAGGCAAGTATGAGAAGAATTGACATTAATTCTTTAAATATTTGATAGAATTCACCAGTAAGACAGTTTAATCCTGGGCTTTCTGTGTTGAGAGGATTTTGAGTATTGACTCAATCTCCTTACTTGTTATCAACCTGTTTAAATTTTCTACTTATTCATGATAAGATCTTAATATGTCATATGTATCTAGGAACTTGCCAGTTTTTTCTAGGCGATCCAATTTGTTGGCATATAATTTTTCATAGTAGTCTCTCATCCTTTGTACTTCTATGGTACCAGTTGTAATGTCTCCTCTTTCATTTTTGAGTTTATTTGGGTCCTCTCCTTTTATTAATTAATCCAAATAAAGGTTTATCAACTTTGCTTATCTTTTCAAAGAACCAGCTCTGAGTTTTGTTGATATCCTCTATTATTTGTCTGGTCTCTTTTTCTTTTATTTCTGCTCTGATCCTCATTATTTCCTTCTTTCTGGTAGGCTGAGTTCTTTGAGGTTGTAAAATGAGATTATTTGAGATCTTTCTTATTTCCTACTATAAGAAGACTATAAGAAAACATACTTATCACTATAAGCTTGCATCTTAGAGCTGATTTTGCTGCATCCCATAGGTTTTGATATATTGTGCTTTCTTTTGTTTCATGATATTTTTTTATATCCTGTTTGACTTCTTTGACCCATTGGTGTTCAGGGGTATGTTGTTCAATCACCACACATTGTGAATTTTCTAGCTTTCTTCCTAACTGATTTCTACTTTCAGACTGTTGTGGTTGGAAAAGATATTTGGTGTTATTTCAGCCTTCTTAAATTTGCTAATACATGTTTCATGACATATTGTGTGATCTATCCTGGGGAAGGTTCTATGTGCCCGTGAATGCATATTCTACTGCTATTGAATGGAATGCACTGTATATGTCTGTTAGGTTCATTTAAAGTGTCATTCAAGTCCATTATTTCCTTACTGATTATCTCTCTGAATTACATTTCTCTCTGGATTATACTGTTGAAATTCCCCTAATATTATTGCATTGTTGGCATTTCTCCCCTCATATTTGTTAATAATTACTTCATATACTCAGGTGCTGCAAAACTGGTAGTATGTATATCTGTAATTATTGTATCTTCTTGATGAATTGACCCCTTTATCTTTATATGATGACCTTCTTTATCTCATCCCTGATGGCTCAAATGGCAAAGAATCTGCCTGCAATGCAGAGACACAGGTTCAGTCCCTGGTTCATGAAGATCCCCTGGAGAAGGGAATGGCAACCCATTCCAGCATTCTTACCTGGAGAATCCCATGGACAGAGGAGCCTGGTGGGCTACCGTCCACGAGGTCACAAACAGATACGACTGAACGACTGACACTTTCACTTTTTCTTCATATCTATAATTGTATCTTCTTAATGAGCTGATCCCTTTATCATTATATGATGACTTTCCTTGCCTCATGTTATAATTTTTTACTCAGAGTATATTTTGTTTGATATAAATATAGCTATCCCTGTTCTCTTTTGGTTTCCATTTGCTTGAAATAATTTTTCCATTCATTTACTTTCTAAGAGTGTCTCTAATGTTTCAGTGAGAATTGTAGGAAGTATATAGATAGGTCTTATTTTTTATTCATCAACCACTCTGTGTCTTTTAGTTGGCAAATTTAAACTATTTACACTAAAAATAATTGATAGGTAAAGACTTACTATTGACATTTTGTTCACTGTTGCCTCATTGTTTTGTGGCTCCTTAATTCCTTTCTTATTGTCTTTTGTGTGTGTGAATTGACGATTTCTTGTAGTGGCTCGTTTTGATTATTTTTTCTTTATCATTTATGTATCTATTACAGATTTTTGCTCTGAGGTTACCATGTGGTTCTCATAACACACCATGTAGTTAGAATTGTCTGCTTTCAGTTGATAACAACTTAACTTCAACTGCATAAGAAAGATCTACCCATTTGCTTGCCCCCTACTTATGTTGACTTCCTAACTTACATCTTTTTAAATGTTGTGTCTATTAATATAATTTTATAGTTATTTTCAACATTTTTATCTCTGTATCTTAGATTTCAAAGAAATTTACATACCACCATGCAGTATTAGATTGTATATTTACTTTTATATATTATATATTTACCTTTACCAGTGAATTTTATATTTTCATATGTTCATATGTTAATAATTAGTGTCATTCATTTTAGCTTAAAGAACTCCTTTTAGCATTTTCTGTAGGGCAGGTCTAGTGGTGATAAATTCCCTTCATTTTTGTTTGTCTGGGAAAGTCTTACTTCACCTATGAATGGCAGCTTTGCTGGGTTAACTATTCCTGGTTGGCGTGTTTTTTTTTTTTTCTTTGAGCATGTTGAATATATCATCCCACTCTCTCCTGGCCCACAAGGTTTCTGCTGAGAAGTCTGTTGATTACTTTATCAAGATTTCTTTGTATGTAATTATCCTTTTTTTTTATGGTCTTTTTTATTTATTTTTTTCTTTTTTTTATATTGTAGTGATTTTTGTCATACATGGACATGAATCAGCCATGGATTTACATGTATTCCCCATCCCGATCCCCCCTCCAACCTCCCTCTCTACCTGATCCCTCTGGGTCTTCCCAGTGCACCAGGCCCGAGCACTTGTCTCATGCATTCAACCTATGCTGGTGATCTGTTTCACCATAGATAATATACATGTTTTGATGCTGTTCTCTCGAAACATCCCACCCTCACCTTCTCCCACAGAGTCCAAAAGTCTGTTCTGTATATCTGTGTCTCTTTTTCTGTTTTGCATATAGGGTTATCATTACCATCTTTCTAAATTCCATATATATGTGTGTTAGTATACTGTAATGGTCTTTATCTTTCTGGCTTACTTCACTCTGTATAATGGGCATTATATAGTGTAATGATCCTTTTTTTCTCTTACTGCTTTCAAGATCTCTCTTTGATTTTTGAGAGCTTGATATAATGTATCTCAGTGAAGATCTCTTTGAGTTGAATCTGTTTGGCAATCTTTCAGCTTCCTATGCCTGGATGGTCACATCTCTCCCCAGTTTGGGGACATTTTTAGTCATTATTTTTTTAAATAAGGTTTCTATCCCTTTTTCCCTCTCTTCTCCTTTTGGAACTCTCATAATGTGAATATTTTTTCTTTTAATCATGTCCTAGTTCACTTAGGCTTTTGTTAATTATAATTTTAATTTAATTCCCTTTTAATTCTAGCTTTATTTTCCTCTGATTGGATAATATCAAGAGATCTATCTTCAAGCTAACAAGTTTGTTCTTCTACCTGATTAAGGCAGCTGCTGAAGCTGTCTATTGCATTTTTCGTTTTATCATTGTAGTCTTCATCTCTAAAATTTGTTTGGTTCTTTTGTATCATTTCTGTTTTTTATTAAATTTCTTGTTTTGTTCATTCTTCCTACGTTCATCATTTGTTTGTATGTGTTCTCTTTAATCTCACTGAGCTTTCTTATATTATTTTACATTATTTTTCAAATAACTTGCCTATCCATTTTTTTAGGGATGGTTACTGAAATATTATTATTGTCTTCCTTTGGTGTATCATGTTTCCTTGTTTTTTTTATGTTTCCGATAGGTTTGCATTGTTTTCTATGCATTTGAGGACACAGTTATCTGACTTTTTTCAGATTGGCTTCAGTAAGGAAAGATTTTCACCTTGAAATGGCTGTAAAGGTGCCAACCAGGTGGAATGCAGCATCTTTGGCTCCTGGAAAGGCACCGTGGTCCAGTCTCATGCGCTCCATTGCTTGGGGCTAACATTAGCCAGACTCTGAGGGTCGGGTGTGAATGTGTGCGGGTTTCCCATGGAACTAGTAATGCCCGGGTCTCAGGGGCTCACCACTGTGACTCCAGCTGACAGATGAGGGTAAGAGGTGGTATGAATGCAGCAATGGTCCAGGTCCTGAGATGAAAATGTGCAGCAGAGACTTGGACTCAGCAGACAAGACGCGACAGTAGTAGAGCCTCGGGAAGGTGGGTTAGAGTCTCAGCTCTAGCCCCAGTGGGCGTGCGGTCACAGTAGTATGGCTGCTGGCAGTCTATTTATGCCATATGTGAGGACCTGGGCTCAGAGCAGTGACTGCACAACCCTGACCATGACTGGTCAGAGCTGTGATGTGGGAAGTGGGATTCAGTCTCACTCAGGAGCACAGTCCCAGCACTGATGCATAAAAGATAAGATCTTCATCTAGGGACCGGGATCAGGGCAACAGCAACCTGCTCCTAGCAATGATGGACCAGAGCCACAGCTGAGATGAGGGTGGGGTGGGGCTCAGGGCAGCATTAGCATCTCTGGAACTGATGGGCCAGGGCCATGATGTGGAAGAACCCAGGAGGTAGGATGAAGGGCAGCAGGAGGGCAGTCTCAGAAATGATGGTTCAAATACTAGAATTAGGATGGGGGGCTGGGTCTCAGAGCAGCATTAGTGCCTCTGGAAATGGCTATTCAGAGCTGCAACCTGGAACCTGGTGAGTGGGACTCAAGGGGAGGCAACATCATCAGGTAATGATAGTCAAAGAGAGACTTTGGACTCTGGGGGCATGGCTCAGGGCAGTGGAGATTGGTCACGGTGGGATGAAGCCCTAGCCTGGGGTCAGGGGTGGGCCCAGAGCAATGGCAGCTCCAGACAGGTATATGGTGAGGTCCTATGGCACCTTACCAACAGCAAAGGGAGAGTGGGGCCAACAGCAAAGGGAGCCCCTGAAGGCAAGTCTCGCCTTAGCAACAGCTCTAGCCTCTGAAAGGAGGAGGAGGAGGAGGCCCTCCCGGCTATTATATTAGCTAGGATCAGCATCTGCGGAGACTGAGGGACCTCTGTAGCAAAAGCTGCAAATGTCCACAATTGTGAAGCTTCCTGGGCTTCGCCTGTTCTCCAAGTGGTCAAAATTCCTCTGAGGGGACCCCTCTTAGTGTCGAGCAGCTCCAGACTGACAGAACAGAGTGATGTAGGGAAAATACTTCTGGGACTTTTTTGTGGCCATCCTTAATTTTTAAGCTCCATGGGTCTTTTTGCTGCTACTTTATCATCTAAAATTCTCCCTGAACTGTTTTCTTGAGTTTTTAGTTGCTTATTTATTCTTGCTTATATGTCAGGCAGATAAGTGTTGGCATCTTCTAGCCCTCCATCCTGCTGACATTCCAACATATCTCTTCAGATATTATATTTGCCTTCTCTCTCTCTCTGGAACTTCTAGAATTCTGATTAAATATGTTAGACCTTCTCATTCCCAACTCCACATCACAGATTCTCTTTTCTGTTTCTATCTATCTTTTTGTCTCTTTATGCTGCATTCTGTACCATTTCTTCCAGTCTCCTAGTATATTAATTCTTTGTGTCCAATCTATCTTAATTTTTATTATATAGAAGTTCTATTTGGATTGGTTTGAAATCTATGTCACTTTGTATTGCTTGCTGTTCCTGCCAATATCTTTATGCTTGTGTTTTATTTTTAATTATTTAAAGGTAATAATAATTGTAGTTTGTTTATTGTCTGTGACTGGTATTTTTAACATCTGAAGATCTTATGGGTCTGCCGATGTTCATTCTGCTTGTGTGTTTTTTTTTTTTTTTTTGAAAAAGCATTTTATTTTATTACTATTTTCCCAATTAAACATGTAGAATTATATTTTAACTTTTAAAATATTATTCTGAAGATATATTTTATGGTTTAAAATGTCAGGACTATAAATAAAGAGAAATAATAGATGCTAATATCTGGAAAGGAAACACAGTTTAAACATCATAACATCTTATATATATGTTTCAGTTATTCTGTAAACAAAATTTTTATTATGAATTCAGCTAAGTAAAATAGTTCTCAGATAAGTATTTCATAGTTAAAATACATCATAAGCAATGAATAGTAGCTTACAGAAAACCACAGCAGACAAAAAGTTATAATTGAGTGGTGTATTTAGGTAATATAATTTGCATTATGGCAAAATTATTGCCTTCTTAGCTGTGTAGTCACATCCATGATGCCTAATTCCTGGTCTTAATTAGATTCTTGAAATGATATTGCAACTTGAAGGGAAACTAACAGGTTATCCAGTTAAACTGTCATTGACTGAAAGACTCTTTACCATGGTAACTTGAATTTCCAGTATCATTTTGTATACTTTTAGTGCAAGCAGATTCACTGCCTGGAAATACGTATAGTCTGCTTCAAGAGTCCCAATTAATGTATTCCTTTTATTGGATCAAAATTAGGGGATTAGGATTGACAAGACTATACAATACCTTGTCAATGTATCAGTTCAGTTCAGAACAGTCGCTCAGTCATGTCCAACTCTTTCCAGCCCCGTGAACCGCAGCACGCCAGGCCTCCCTGTCCATCACCAACTCCTGGAGTCCACCCAAACCCATGTCCATCCAGTTGGTGATGCCATCCAACCATCTCATCCTCTGTCATCCCCATCTCCTCCTGCCCTCCATCTTTCCCAGTATCAGGGGCTTTTCAAATGAGTCAGCTCTTCGATTCAGGTGGCCAAAGTATTGGAGTTTCAGCTTCAAAATCAGTCCTTCCAATGAACACCCAGGACTGATCTCCTTTAGGATGGACTGGCTGGATCTCCTTGCAGTTCAAGGGACTCTCAAGAGTCTTCTCCAACACCACAGCTTAGAAGCATCAATTCTTCGGTGATCAGTTTTCTATATAGTCCAACTCTCACATCCATACATGACCACTGGAAAAACCATAGCCTTGACTAAATGGACTTTTGTTAACAAAGTAATGCTTCTGCTTTCTAATATGCTGTCTAGGTTGGTCACAACTTTCCTTCCAAGGAATAAGCATCTTTTAATTTCATGGCTGCAATCACCATCTGCATGATTTTAGAGCCCAGAAAAAAAATTGAGCCACTGTTTCCACTGTTTCCCCATCTATTTGCCATGAAGTGATGGGACCAGATGCCATGATCTTAGTTTTCTGAATGTTGAGCTTTAAGCCAACTTTTTCACTCTCCTATTTCACTTTCATCAAGAGGCTCTTTAGTTCCTCTTCAGTTTCTGCCATAAGGGTGGTGTCATCTGCATATCTGAGGTTATTGATATTTCTCCCGGCAATCTTGATTCCAGCTTGTGCTTCTTCCAGCCCAGCATTTCTCATGATGTACTCTGCATATAAGTTAAATAAGCAGGGAGACAATATACAGCCTTGATGTACTCCTTTTCCTGTTTGGAACCAGTCTGTTGTTCCTTGTCCACTTCTAACTGTTGCTTCCTGACCTGCATACAGGTTTCTCAAGAGGTGGGTCAGGTGGTCTGGTATTCCCATCTCTTTCAGAATTCTGCACAGTTTATTGCAATCTACACAGTCAAAGGCTTTGGCATAGTCAATAAAGCAGAAATAGATGTTTTAAGGGAACTCTCTTGCTTTTTCGATGATCCAGAGGATGTTGGCAATTTGATCTCTGGTTCCTCTGCCTTTTCTAAAACCAACTTGAACATCTGGAAGTTCACGGTTCACATTTTGCTGAAGCCTTGCTTGGAGAATTTTGAGTATTACTTTAGTAGTGTGTGAAATGAGTGCAATTGTGTGGGAGTTTGAGCATTCTTTGGCATTGTGTTTCTTTGGGATTGGAATGAAAACTGACACTGTTGAGTTTTCTAAATTTGCTGGCATATTGAGTGCAGCACTTTCACAGCATCATCTTCCAGGATTTGAAATAGCTTAACTGTAATTCCATCACCTCCACTAGCTTTGTTCATAGTGATGCTTCCTAAGGTCCATTGGACTTCACATTCCAGGATGTCTGGCTCTATGTGAGTGATGACACCATCGTGATTATCTGGGTCATGAAGATCTTTTTTGTACAGTTCTGTGTATTCTTGCCACCTCTTCTTAATATCTTCTGCTTCTGTTAGGTCCCTACCATTTCTGTCCTTTATTGAGTCCATCTTTGCATGAAATGTTCCCTTAGTATCTCTAATTTTCTTGAAGTGATCTCTTGTCTTTCCCATTCTATTGTTTTCCTGCATATCTTTGCACTGATCACTGAGGAAGCCTTTCTTATCTCTCCTGGCTATTCTTTGGAACTCTGCATTCAAATGGGTATGTCTTTCCTTTTCTCCTTTGCTTTTCACTTCCCTTCTTTTCACAGGTATCTGTAAGGCCTCCTCAGACAGTGTATACTTTTATATATTTTACATAGATAGATAGCTAGTGGGAACCTGCTCTATCGCAATGGAGCACACCTCAGTGCTCTGTGATGACCCAGAAGGATGGGACAGGGGGATGGAGTGGGAGTGAGGTCTGAGAGGGAGGGGATATATGTAAACATATAGCAGATTCATATTGTTGTACAGCAGAAACTAATACAATATTATAAAGCACCTATATCTCAATTTTTAAAACAGTGGCCTCTTCCTGACTTCGTTTCAGAATGCATATGCATACTTAAATCACAAAGAATAAGTTTTATCCATCTTCCATATATGTTCCCTATTTAAATAGATATTTAAGGGAGCCAAGATGGCGGAGGAGTAGGACGGGGAAACCACTTTCTCTCCTACAAATTCATCAAAAGAATAACTGAACGCAGAGCAAACTTCGCAAAACAACTTCTGATCGCTAGCTGAGGTCATCAGGCGCCCAGAAAAGCAGCCCATTGTCTTCGAAAGGAGTGCTGTATAGTTGAAGAAGTCCTGAGACTACAGGAAGAATAAAACTGAAATCCAGAGGCAGGAGACTTAAGCCCAAAACCTGAGAACACCAGAAAACTCCTGACTACATGGAACTTTAAGTAATAAGTGACCGTCCAAAAGCCTCCATACCTACACTGAAACCAACCACCACCCAAGAGCCAATAAGTTTTAGAGCAAGACATACCACGCAAATTCTCCAGCAACGCAGGAGCATAGCCCTGAACGTCAACATACAGGCTGCCCAAGGTCACACCTAACACGTAGACCCATCTCAAAACTCATTACTGGGCACTCCATTGCTCTCCAAAGAGAAGAAATCAAGTTCCACGCACCAGAACACTGACGCAAGCTTCCCTAACCAGGAAACCTTGACAAGCCAATCGTCTAACCCCACCCACTGGGTAAATCCTCCACAATAAAAAGGAACCACAGACCTCCAGAATACAGAAAGCCCACTCCAGACACAGCAATCTAAACAAGATGAAAAGGCAAAGAAATGCCCAACACGTAAAGGAACATGAAAAATGCCCACCAAGTCAAACAAAAGAGGAGGAGATAGGGAATCTACCTGAAAAAGAATTTAGAATAATGATAATAAAAATGACCCAAAATCTTGAAAACAAAATGGAGTTACAGATAAATAGCCTGGAAGCAAAGATTGAAAAGATACAAGAAATGTTTAATAAAGACCTAGAAGAAATAAAAAAGAGTCAATTAAAAATGAATAATGCAATGAATGAGATCGAAAACACTTTGGAGGGAACCAAGAGTAGAATAACGGAGGCAGAAGATAGGATAAGTGAGGTAGAAGATAAAATGGTGGAAATAAATGAAGCAGAGAGGAAAAAAGAAAAAAGGATCAAAAGAAATGAGGACAACCTCAGGGACCTCTGGGACACTGTGAAACGCCCCAACATTCGAATCATAGGAGTTCCAGAAGAAGAAGACAAAAAGAAAGGCCATGAGAAAATACTCGAGGAGATAATAGCTGAAAACTTCCCTAAAATGGGGAAGGAAATAGCCACCCAAGTCCAGGAAACCCAGAGAGTCCCAAACAGGATAAACCCAAGGCGAAACACCCCAAGACACATATTAATCAAATTAACAAAGATCAAACACAAAGAACAAATATTAAAAGCAGCAAGGGAAAAACAACAAATAACACACAAAGGGATTCCCATAAGGATAACAGCTGATCCATCAATAGAAACCCTCCAGACCACAAGGGAATGGCAGGATGTACTGAAAGTAATGAAAGAGAATAACCTACAACCTAGATTACTGTATCCAGCAAGGATCTCATTCAGATATGAAGGAGAATTCAAAAGCTTTACAGATAAGCAAAAGCTGAGAGAATTCAGCACCACCAAACCAGCTCTTCAACAAATGCTAAAGGATCTTCTCTAGACAGGAAATGCAGAAAGGTTGTATAAACGTGAACCCAAAACAACAAAGTAAATGGCAACGGGACCACACCTATCAATAATTACCCTAAATGTAAATGGGTTGAATGCCCCAACCAAAAGACAAAGATTGGCTGAATGGATACAAAAACAAGACCCCTATATATGCTGTCTACAAGAGACCCACCTCAAAACAAGAGACACATACAGACTAAAAGTGAAGGGCTGGAAAAAAATATTTCACGCAAATGGAGACCAAAAGAAAGCAGGAGTCACAATACTCATATCAGATAAAATAGACTTTCAAATAAAGGATGTGAAAAGAGACAAAGAAGGACACTACACAATGATCAAAGGATTAATGCAAGAAGAAGATATAACAATTATAAATATATATGCACCCAACATAGGAGCACCGCAATATGTACGGCAAACACTAACGAGTATGAAAGAGGAAATTAATAGTAACACAATAATAGTGGGAGACTTTAATACCCCACTCACGACTATGGATAGATCAACTAAACAGAAAATTAACAAGGAAACACAAACCTTAAATGACACAATGGACCAGCTAGACCTAATTGATATCTATAGGACATTTCACCCCAAAACAATCAACTTCACCTTTTTCTCAAGTGCACACGGCACCTTCTCCAGAATAGATCACATCCTGGGCCATAAATCTGGTCTTGGAAAATTCAAAAAAATTTAAATCCTTCCAGTCATCTTTTCTGATCACAGTGCAGTAAGATTAGATCTCAATTACAGGAAAAAAATTGTTAAAAATTCAAACATATGGAGGCTAAATAACACGCTTCTGAATAACCAACAAATCATAGAAGAAATCAAAATATGTATAGAAATGAATGAAAATGAAAACACAACAACCCAAAACCTATGGGACACTGTAAAAGCAGTGCTAAGGGGAAGGTTCATAGCATTACAGGCTTACATCAAGAAACAAGGAAAAAACCAAATAAATAACCTAACTCTACACCTAAAGCAATTAGAGAAGGAAGAAATGAAGAACCCTAGGGTTAGCAGAAGGAAAGAAAAATCAGGGCAGAAATAAATGCAAAAGAAACTAAAGAGACCACAGCAAAAATCAACAAAGCTAAAAGCTGGTTTTTTGAAAAAATAAACAAAATTGACAAACCATTAGCAAGACTCATTAAGAAACAAAGAGAGAAGAACCAAATTAACAAACTTAGAAATGAAAATGGAGAGATCACAACAGACAACACTGAAATACAAAGGATCATAAGAGACTACTACCAGCAGCTCTATGCCAATAAAATGGACAACTTGGATGAAATGGACAAATTCTTAGAAAAGTATAACTTTCCAAAACTGAACCAGGAAGAAATAGAAGATCTTAACAGACCCATCACAAGCAAGGAAATCGAAACTGTAATCAAAAATCTTCCAGCAAACAAAAGCCCAGGACCAGATGGCTTCACAGCTGAATTCTACCAAAAATTTAGAGAAGAGCTAACACCTATCTTACTCAAACTCTTCCAGAAAATTGCAGATGAAGGTAAGCTTCCAAACTCATTCTATGAGGCCACCATCACCCTAATTCCAAAACCAGACAAAGATGCCACAAAAAGAAGAAAACTACAGGCCAATATCACTGATGAACATAGATGCAAAAATCCTTAACAAAATTCTAGCAAACAGAATCCAACAACATATTAAAAAAATCATACACCATGACCAAGTGGGCTTTATCCCAGGAATGCAAGGATTCTTTAATATCCACAAATCAATCAATGTAATACACCACATTAACAAATTGAAAGATAAAAACCATATGATTATCTCAATAGATGCAGAGAAAGCCTTTGACAAAATTCAACACTCATTTATGACTAAAACTCTCCAGAAAGCAGGAATAGAAGGAACATACCTCAACATAATAAAAGCTATATATGACAAACCCACAGCAAGCATCACCCTCAATGGTGAAAAATTGAAAGCATTTCCCCTGAAATCAGGAACAAGACTAGGGTGCCCACTCTCACCACTACTATTCAACATAGTGTTGGAAGTTTTGGCCACAGCAATCAGAGTAGAAAAAGAAGTAAAAGGAATCCACATAGGAAAAGAAGAAGTGAAACTCTCACTGTTTGCAGATGACATGATCCTCTACATAGAAAACCCTAAAGACTCTACCAGAAAATTACTAGAGCTAATCAATGAATATAGTAAAGTTGCAGGATATAAAATTAACACACAGAAATCCCTTGCATTCCTATATACTAACAATGAAAAAACAGAGAAATTAAGGAAACAATACCATTCACCATTGCAACAAAAAGAATAAAATACTTAGGAGTATATCTACCTAAAGAAACAAAAGACCTATACATAAAAAACTATAAAACACTGATGAAAGAAATCAAAGAGGACACAAACAGATGGAGAAACATACCGTGTTCATGGATTGGAAGAATCAATATTGTCAAAATGGCTATTCTACCCAAAGCAATCTATAGATTCAATGCAATCCCTATCAAGCTACCAACGGTATTTTTCACAGAACTAGACCAAAGAATTTCACAATTTGTATGGAAATACAAAAAACCTCGAATAGCCAAAGTAATCTTGAGAAAGAAGAATGGAACTGGAGGAATCAACCTGCCTGACTTCAGACTCTACTACAAAGCCACAGTCATCAAGACAGTATGGTACTGGCACAAAGACAGAAATATAGATCAATGGAACAGAATAGAAAGCCCAGAGATAAATCCACGAACCTATGGACACCTTATCTTTGACAAAGGAGGCAAGGATATACAATGGACAAAAGACAACCTCTTTAACAAGTGGTGCTGGGAAAACTGGTCAACCACTTGTAAAATAATGAAACTAGAACACTTTCTAACACCATACACAAAAATAAACTCAAAATGGATTAAAGATCTAAATGTAAGACCAGAAATTATAAAACTCCTAGAGGAGAACATAGGCAAAACACTCTCCGACATAAATCACAGCAAGATCCTCTATGACCCACCTCCCAGAATATTGGAAATAAAAGCAAAACTAAACAAATGGGACCTAATGAAACTTAAAAGCTTTTGCACTACAAAGGAAACTATAAGTAAGGTGAAAAGACAGCCCTCAGATTGGGAGAAAATAATAGCAAATGAAGAAACAGACAAAGGATTAATCTCAAAAATATACAAGCAACTCCTGAAGCTCAATTCCAGAAAAATAAATGACCCAATCAAAAAATGGGCCAAAGAACTAAACAGACGTTTCTCCAAAGAAGACATACAGATGGCTACCAAACACATGAAAAGATGCTCAACATCACTCATTATTAGAGAAATTCAAATCAAAACCACAATGAGGTACCATTACACGCCAGTCAGGATGGCTGCTATCCAAAAGTCTACAAGCAATAAATGCTGGAGAGGGTGTGGAGAAAAGGGAACCCTCTTACACTGTTGGTGGGAATGCAAACTAGTATAGCCGCTATGGAGAACAGTGTGGAGATTTCTTGAAAAACTGGAAATAGAACTGCCATATGACCCAGCAATCCCACTTCTGGGCATACACACTGAGGAAACCAGATCTGAAAGAGACACGTGCACCCCAATGTTCATCGCAGCACTGTTTATAATAGCCAGGACATGGAAGCAACCTAGATGCCCATCAGCAGATGAATGGATAAGGAAGCTGTGGTACATATACACCATGGAATATTACTCAGCCATTAAAAAGAATTCATTTGAACCAGTCCTAATGAGATGGATGAAACTGGAGCCCCTTATACAGAGTGAAGTAAGCCAGAAAGATAAAGAACATTACAGCATACTAACACATATATATGGAATTTAGAAAGATGGTAATGATAACCCTATATGCAAAACAGAAAAAGAGACACAGAAATACAGAACAGACTTTTGAACTCTGTGGGAGAAGGTGAGGGTGGGATATTTCAAAAGAACAGCATGTATATTATCTATGGTGAAACAGATCACCAGCCCAGGTGGGATGCATGAAACAAGTGCTCAGGCCTGGTGCACTGGGAAGACCCAGAGGAATCGGGTGGAGAGGGAGGTGGGAGGGGGGATCGGGATGGGGAATACGTGTAAATCTATGGCTGATTCATATCAATATATGACAAAACCCACTGAAATGTTGTGAAGTAATTAGCCTCCAACTAATAAAAAAATAAATAAATAGCTATTTAAATATTTAAATAGCTACTTACCTATTTGAGTTACACAAGGCTGTGGTCCATGTGAGCAGACTGGTTAGTTTTCTGTGATTGTGATTTTCAGTCTGTCTGCTCTCTGATGGAGAAGGATAAGAGGCTTACAGTAGCTTTCTGATGGGACAGGCTGCTGCTGCTGCTGCTGCTGAGTTGCTTCAGTCGTGTCCAACTCTGTTCGACCCCATAGACGGCAGCCCACCTGGCTCCCCCATCCCTGGGATTCTCCAAGCAGGAATACTGGAGTGGGTTGCCATTTCCTTCTCCAGTGCATGAAAGTGAAAAGTGAAAGGGAAGTCGCTCAGTCGTGTCCAACTCTCAGTGACCCCATGGACTGCAGCCTACCAGGCTCCTCCATCCATGGGATTCTCCAGGCAAGAGTACTGGTGTGGGATGCAATTGCCTTCTCCAGGGAGAGACTGACTGAGGGGGAAACTGGGTCTTGTTCTGATGGGTGGAGCCATGCTTAGTAAATCTTTAATCCAATTTTCTGTTGATGGGTGGGGCTGTGTTCCTTCCCTGTTATTTGACCTGAGGCCAAACTGTAGAGGAGGTAATGAAGATAATGGCCTCCTTCAAAGGTCCCACGCACACACTGCTACACTCAGTGCCCCCAACCTTCTGCCGACCCACACCTCCACTGGAGACTCCCGGACATGCACAGGCAAGCCTGGGTCAGTCTCTTGTGGGGTCACGGCCCCTTTCTCCTGGGTCCTGGTGCACGAGGTTCTGTTTGTGCCGCCAAGAGTCTGTTTCCCCAGTCCTATGTAAGTGCTGGCGGCTCTAGGGTGGGGTTAATGGCGACCTCCTCCAAGAGGGCTTATGCCATACCCACGTCTACTACACCCAGAGCCCCTGCCCCTGCAGAAGTCCACTGCTGACACATACTTCCACAGGAGACTCTCAAACACAGTCTGTCTCAGTCTCAATGGGGTCTCTGGGTCCTGGTGTGCACAAGATATGTTTGAACCCTCTGAGCGTCTCCAAGATGGACGGGTCATGGTGGAGAGTTCTGACGAAATGTGGTGCACTGGAGAAGGGAATGGCAAACCACTTCAGTATTCTGGCCTTGAGAACCCCATGAACAGTATGAAAAGGCAAAAAGACAGGACATTGAAAGATGAACTCCCCAGGTGGGTAGGTGCCCAATAGGCTACTGGAGATTACTAGAGAAATAACTCCAGAAAGAATGAAGAGACAGAGCCAAAGAATAAACAACACTCAGTTGTGGATGTGACCGGTAGTGGAAGTCCGTACTGTAAAGAGTAATATTGCATAGGAACCTGGATGTTATCCATGAATCTAGGCAAATTGGAAGTGATCAAACAGGAGATGGCAAGAGTGATTATCGACATTTTAGGAATCGGCGAACTAAAATAGACTGGAGTGGGTGAATTTAACTCAACTCATCAAAGTTTATCTTTCAGTGTCCTATCTTTTTGCCTTTTCATACTGTTCATGGGATTCTCAAGGCAAGAAAACTGAAGTGGTTTGCCATTCCCTTCTCTAGTGGACCATGTTTTGTCAGAACTGTCCACCATGACCTGTCCATTTTGGAGAATCTCAGAGGGTTCAAACATACCTTGTGCACACCAGGACCCAGAGACCCCACAGAGACTGAGACAGACTGTGTTTGAGCGTCTCCTGTGGAGGGTACGGGTCGGCAGTGGACTGCTAGTGACCATTATATCTGCTACTGTGGGCAGGAATCCCTTAGAAGAAATGGAGTAGCATAGTCAACAGAAGAGTCTGAAATGCAATACTTGGATGCAATCTGAAAAACGACAGAATGATCTGTTCGTTTCCAAGGTAAACCATTCAATATCACAGTAATCCAATTCTATGCCCTGACCAGTAATGCTGAAGAAGTTGAAGTTGAAGGGTTCTATGAAGACCTACAAGACTTTTAGAACTAACACCCAAAAAAAGATGTCCTTTTCATTATAGGGGACTGGAATACAAAAGTAGGAAGTCAAGAAACACCTGGAGTAACAGGCAGATTTGGCCTTGGAGTCCAGAATGAAGCAGGGCAAAGGCTAATAGAGTGTTGGCAAGAGAATGCACTGGTCATAGCAAACACCCTCTTCCAACAACACAAGAGAAGACTCGACACATGGACATCACCAGATGGTCAATATCGAAATCAGACTGATGATATTCTTTGCAGCCAAAGATGGAGAAGCTCTATACAGTCAACAAAAACAAGACTGGGAGCTGATTGTGGCTCAGATCATGAACTCCTTATTGGCAAATTCAGACTGAAATTGAAGAAAGTAGGTAAAACCACTAGACCATTCAGGTATGCTGCTAAGTCATTTTAGTCGTGTCTGACTCTGTGTGACCCCATAGACGGCAGCCCACCAAGCTCCCCCGTCCCTGGGATTCTCCAGGCAAGAACACTGGAGTGGGTTGCCATTTCCTTCTCCAGTGCATGAAAGTGAAAAGTAAAAGTGAAGTCGGTCAGTCGTGTCTGCCTCTTAGCAACGCCATGGACTGTAGCCTACCATGCTCCTCTGTCCATGGGATTTTCCAGGCAAGAGAACTGGAGTGGGGTGCCATTGCCTTCTCCGATTCAGGTATGACCTTAAATCAAATCCCTTACAGTGGAAGTGACAAATAGATTCAAGGGATTAGATTTGATAGACAGAGTGCCTGAAGAACTATGGATGGAGGTTCATGACATTGTTCAGGATGTCAAGACCATCTCCAAGAAAAAAATGCAAAAAAGCAAAATGGTTGCCTGAGATGGCCTTACAAATAGCTCAGAAAAGAAGAGAAGCAAAAGGCAAAGGAGAAAAAGAAAGGTATACCTATTTGAATGCAGAGTTCCAAAGAAAAACAAGGAGATATAAGAAAGCCTTCCTCAGTGATCAATACAAAGAAATAGAGGGAAACAATAGAATGGAGAAGACTAGAGATCCCTTCAAGAAGATTAGAGATACCAAGGGAAAATTTCATGCAAAGATATGCACAATAAAGGAGAAATGGTAGGGACCTAACAGAAGCAGAAGATATTAGGAAGAGGTGGCAAGAATACACAGAAGAACTATAAAAAAAGATCTTCCCGACCCAGATAATCACGATGGTGTCATCACTCACCTAGAGCCAGACATCCTGGAATGTGAAGTCAAGTGGGCCTTAGAAAGCATCACTACGAACAAAGCTAATGGAGGTGATGGAATTCCAGTTGAGCTATTTCAAATCCTGGAAGATGATGCTGTGAAAGTGCTGCACTCAATATGCCAGCAAATTTGGAAAACTCAGCAGTGGCCACAGGGCTGGAAAAGGTCAGTTTTCATTCCAATCCTAAAGAAAGGCAATGCCACAAAATGCTCAAACTACTGAACAATTGTACTAATCTCACACACTAGCAAAGTGATGCTTAAAATTCTCCAAACCAGGCTTCAACAGTACATGAACCGTTAACTTCCAGATGTTCAAGTTGGTTTTAGAAAAGGCAGAGGAACCAGAGATCAAATTGCCAACATCCGCTGGATCATCAAAAAAGCGAGAGAGTTTACTTGTTTCAGTGGTATTCTCTCAGAACATCAAGGGTGAAACAAATCACCAGCCCAGGTTGGATGCATGAGACAAGTGCTCAGGGCTGGTGCACTGGGAAGACCCAGAGGGATCAGACGGGGAGGGAAGTGGGGGGAGAGGGGGATTGGGATGGGGAACACATGTAAATCCTTGGCTGATTCATGTCAATGTATGGCAAAAACCACTACAATATTGTAATTAGCCTCCAACTAATAAAAATAAATGAAAAAAAAAAAAAAAAGAAAGTTCCAGAAAAACATCTATTTCTGCTTTATTGACTATGCCAAAGCCTTTGACTGTAAAATTCTTCGAGATGGGAATACTAGACCACCTTACCTGCCTCCTGAGAAATCTGTGTGCAGGTCAGGAAGCAGCAGTTAGAACTGGACATGGAACAACAGACTGGTTCCAAATCAGGAAAGGAGTATGTCAAGGCTGTATGTTGTCACCCTGCTTATTTAACTTATATGCAGAGTACATCATGAGAAATGCTGGGCTGGATGAAGCATAAGCTGGAATCAAGATTGCCAGGATAAATATCTGTAACCTCAGATATGCAGATGACACCATATTTATGGCAGAAAGCAAAGAAGAACTAAAGAGCCTCTTAATGAAAGTGAAATAGGAGAGTGGAAAAGTTGGCTTAAAACTCAACACTCAGAAAACTAAGATCATGGCATCCAGTCCCATCACTTCATGGCAAATAGATGGGAAAACAGTGGAAACAGTGAGAGAGTTTATTTTCTTGGGCTCCAAAATCGCTGCAGATGGTGACTGCAGCAATGAAATTAAAATGTTCTTGCCCTTTGGAAGAAACCTTATGACCAATCTAGACAGTATATTAAAAAGCAGAGACATTACTTTGCCAATAAAGTCCATCTAGTCAAAGCTATGGTTTTTTTCCAGTGGTCATGTATGGATGTAAGAGTTGGACTATAAAGAAAGGTGAGCACCAAAGAATTGACACCATAAACTGTGGTGTTGTGGAAGACTCTTGAGAGACCCTTGGACTTCAAGGAGATCCAACCAGTCCATCCTAAAGAAAATCAGTCCTGAATATTCTTTGGAAGGACTTATGCTGAAGCTGAAACTCCAATACTTTGGCCACCTGATGCGGAGAAGTGACTCATTTGAAAAATCCTGATGCTGGGAAAGATTGAAAGTGGGAGGAGAAGGGGACAAGAGAGGATGAGATGGTTGGATGGCATCACCGACTCAATGGACATGAGTTCAAGTGAACTCCGGGAGTTGATGATGGACAGGGAGGCCTGGCATGCTGCAGTCCATGGGGTCGCGAAGAGTCTGGCACGACTGGGCGACTGAACTGAACTGAACTGATTTAGCTATTCCGATAGCTGGGGCAGTTGTTTACACAAGCTGTTTGTTTTTACTCCTGCTGTGTTTCTTCCTACTGAGCCGGATTATCTTTGACTGCATATTTCTCACTGTACTTGAAAATGTATTTAAGGATTATTTGGAGGCTTACTATAAAGATTTATTTCTCCAGAGACGACTTGCCTTTGCATCGTAACTATCAGTCCTGACCCTTTATTTTATGTTCAGGGTTAGAAATTTATTCCGTTGTAATACGATCTCAGGTTTCAAGGGCTTCTGAGGGCTTTTCTACTTCAGATTTATTCTGAGTGATCCTGGAGTCCCAGTTTATTTTGGAGACAGTCTGCAGTTGGATTCCCTTTTCAACCAGACATGAGCATATAATTTCTGTTCCTCTTACTAAAGAGGTTTCAAAATGAAAGTTCAGATTTGCTAAGTCACAAAAGGCTTCAGGATAAAAGCAATTCCCAGGCTTCCTTC
This sequence comes from Dama dama, assembly GCF_033118175.1. Lineage (NCBI taxonomy): Eukaryota > Metazoa > Chordata > Mammalia > Artiodactyla > Cervidae > Dama > Dama dama. The sequence continues at coordinate 5,467,221 of NC_083699.1, read as the reverse complement.
TCTCTCTCTAGGGTCCTGTTTTTGTTTCAGTTTTTGGTCAGGACTTCCTTCCTGTATTGTCAGCTCTTTATATTTTTTAAGAAGGATTGTTTTTTTAACAATTTGTTTGAGCTTGTTAGCTCTTTTCAGCAAGAGGGTAGGTCCAGATAACCAAGCCTACCAATATTGGAAGCTGAAGTCTTCCCATTTCAAGTCTCAAATATTTTAAAGCAGTTTGGTAATGCTAATATATAACTTTAGAATAATCAAAATGGAGAATTGGGGCATTACATAAAACTAAATTGAAATAAACACCCTATGCTCTGGGTTTTTCTTTACTAGGGTTTAGCTGAAAAGAGGAGGTAGGGGGACTTCCCTGGCGGTCCATCGGTTAAAACTGCATATTTCCACTGGGGATGACTAAAGTTCAGTCCCTCACTGGGGAACTGAGATCCTGATCCTGCATGCTGTTTCCCAAGGACAAAAAAAAAAAAAAAAAACAGCAGTGGGTGTGGCAAAAGTGATAGAGACTGCTTTTGTTTATTTGTTTTTTAGTGGAGTTAAGGTCCTGTGAATACCATGCCAAAATACCAGGCAAAGATTGCCTGAAATACATGTTACTCCATCGATTCGTCTCCCTACCCACCTTCCCTTATACTTGAATTCATGGCTGTGTCTAAACTCCTAGACAGTTTCTATTTTTAGATAAAAGTTTACTTACAGAATGTTATTTTTTCTCCTGAGTTTGTTTTTGTTGTTGCTATGAAAAACCTTCTGGCCAAGTCTACATACTCACACAATAAAAAAACAAAACAAGACAAAACAAAATCTGATAAAACTTGTTGTTTGAAACTTTACAGATAAAAAAATTTTTTTTCTGAACTTTTGGCTCCATGAAACATGGCTGTGAAGAGTCCTAAGTGTCATATGAACACTTAGATAAGGCAGACAGCCACACATGCAGTCCTGCGGCTGGATCCATGAGGCACAGAGGAGGATCTGTTAAGTAATTTCCCATTATCTTAGCAGTGTCTGGATTCATCACTGTTTATAGTTCTAATCTGGGACTCTTTGATATAAAGAAGAGAAGAACTAAAGAGAAATATGTTGAGAAATAAATGCTAAGATGTTACATAACTTTACTGGCAAGAGCAAAAGAGTTCTTTGACTGTTTGCTTTTCCAAAAACAATGTTAAAATGATATTTTTAAATTTATGTGAAAAGTTTGAATAAGCAGAAGTTTGTGAATCTGTACTTTCCAGATTGTTGTACCTACACACTCAGTGTTCTGATGAGGGCTTGACTGACCGTTGTTGAGACATAGATCTGTTGATTACCATTTTGTGTTTGTTTTTCTAAAATTCCATCCATCTACCTACATCCTACACCTTTCTGTCAAACCACTAACTCAGCATTTCTTAAAGGGATCTGTAGAGGTATTGTTATGACATTCTTAGATTTCAAATTTGAGGGATATTTTATTTGCTGATCATTTGTGGTAGTTCCTTGTACCATTATTTAAAAATAACAAGCGTTATACAAAGTGCATTACTTCAATATATCTAATCCTGGAAAGTAGGTATGACAAGGATCCCTCTTTTACAGATGGATTTTAAAAATGGCTCAGAGAGGCTGATAGGTTGTGTCAGCTCATGAGTGAGCTGGAATTCAAAACCCAACCTACATAACAGAAGTGCAGAAGACAGAGAAGCGTCAGATAAAGCTAAGAAGAAAACAGGAAGAATAGAAAACCTCAAACTGCCTCATGGATCATCTCCATGGCTGTTAGCAGCCCTTGCATTTTTGGACAGTGACCTTTTTATTTTTCTCTTAGCCACAAGCTTGTGATCAGATCAGCTCTTGTTGTTATGGTGGGAAATTGTTCAGTTCAGTTCAGTCGCTCAGTTGTGCCCAGCTCTTTGTATTCTTTTTCAAAATATCCATTCCCCTTTTTGAGGTGCCCATCTCAAACAGTCAGACACAACTGAGCATGCATGCATGGTCATTGGCTCCGTGGGAAGATTTTATATCTGTGCTTCCTTGAAACCAGCTTGGCTACATGACTTTTCTTCACCAGTGATAATGAGCGAAAGTGTCAGAGACAGTGTTTAAGAGGTGACTCAAGATCTACTGGGATGTTTTTATCACTGCCATGAGTCTGGCCACAACCCTGATAGGGGTTGCTCCATAAGGCTGAGTAACAGGATACAGATGATGGCAAGTATACCTGCAGATGTGTTATGGACAAGCAGTGTCAGTGAGAGAGAATTCTTTGTTGAAACCGCAAAGCTTTGGCGCCAATTATTATCACTTTTCAGAGAAGGCAATGGCACCCCACTCCAGTACTCTTGCCTGGAAAATCCCATGGGTGGAGGAGCCTGGTAGGCTGCGGTCCATGGGGTCGCCAAGAGTCGGACACGACTGAGCGACTTCACTTTCACTTCTTGCTTTCACACGTTGGAGAAGGAAATGGCAACCCACTCCAGTGTTCTTGCCTGGAGAATCCCAGGGACGGGGGAGCCTGGTGGGCTGCCGTCTATGGGGTCACACAGAGTCGGACACGACTGAAGTGACTTAGCAGCAGCAGCAGCATTATCACTTTTGCTTTTCTGAGTTTTGATTACTTCATCTGTTAAATGGATTAATAATATCAATTTGTAGATATTATGAACAATGGGAGAATTACCTAAGAAAATGGATTTAAAGAGCTAGACATATTGGCACATGCAATAGCTGGTAGTTATTATTCCCCACTCTGGTGTTGAATGCTGCTGCTGCTGCTGGACTACAGCCTACCAGGCTTCTCCATCCATGGAATTTTCCAGGCAAGAGTACTGGAATGGGGTGGTTGAATGCTATATTTATCTAAAAAAGTAATCAGCTGTACCTGAACTTTCTTATTTCTGGAGTGGACTGCCCTCTAACAAAATGAAGATAACATCCCCATGTAAAATTTGACAGCAAAAATTTCTTTGCAAGTCAAAATAATAAGAGCAAGATATACTAGTTCATTCTCCAGATATTAACTATCAGGGACTGTGTTTAGTACTTGGAGGATACACACACACAGATTCAGTTTTTTTCCTAAAGGGAAGGTAATCTAGTGGATTTATTAAACTTTGGTAAGATAAAGCTTTACATATTGAGGGATAAACTAGGTGTTAGGATTAGATGTCTTATTTTAATACAGTTATATTACCATCTAGAAGAATAAATCAAACCATCAAGGTAGTACTCCTAAGTAGATACTTGATTGGATCTGCTACAGTGGATAAGTAGAATTTATTAGTAATGAATAACAGCAGTAATATTAAAAAATAATGCTAAGATTTTTAAATAATCATTTTCAAAAAGATAATCTAGTTCACATTTTACTTGCACTACAGATTTCTTCCATTCAAAGTAAAAAGATGGAATTTCAACCAGATCTAAAGACTCTAAGGTCTTCATCAATAAATTAGGAATTGATTATCAGTTCATTTCAGTCGCTCAGTCGTGTCCGACTCTTTACGACCCCATGAATCACAGCACGCCAGGCCTCCCTGTCCATCACCAACTCCCGGAGTTTACTCAAACTCATGTCCATTGAGCCAGTGATGCCATCCAGCCATCTCATCCTCCTCCTGCCCCCAATCCCTCCCAGCATCAGGGTCTTTTCCAGTGAGTCAACTCTTCACATGAGGTGGCCAAAGTATTGGAGTTTCAGCTTCAGCATCAGTCATTCCTACGAACACCCAGGACTGATCTCCTCTAGGATGGACTGGTTGGATCTCCTTGCAGTCCAAGGGACTCTCAAGAGTCTTCTCCAACACCACAGTTCAAAAGCATCAATTTTTTGGCACTCAGCTTTCTTCACAGTCCAACTTTCACATCCATACATGACCACTGGAAAAACCATAGCCTTGACTAGACGGACCTTTATTAACAAAGTAATGTCTCTGCTTTTTAATATGTTATCTAGGTAGGTCATAACTTTCCTCCCAAGGAGTAAGCATCTTTTAATTTCATGGCTGCAGTCACCATCTGCAGTGATTTTGGAGTGCAAAAAAGTAAAGTCAGCCACTGTTTCCTCTGTTTCCCCATCTATTTGACATGAAGTGATGGGACCAGATGCCATGATCTTAGTTTTCTGAATGTTCAGCTTTAAGCCAATTTTTTCACTCTCCTCTTTCACTTTTCATCAAGAGGCTTTTTAGTTCCTCTTCAGTTTCTGCCATAAGGGTGGTGTCATCTGCATATCTGAGGTTATTGATGTTTCTCCCGGCAATCTTGATTCCAGTTTGTGCTTCCTCCAGCCCGGCGTTTCTCATGATATACTCTGCATAGAAGTTAAATAAGCAGGGTGACAATATACAGCCTTGATGTACTCCTTTCCCTATTTGGAACCAGTCTGTTTTTCCATGTCTAGTTCTAACTGTTGCTTCCTGACCTGCATACAGGTTTCTCAAGAGGCAGGTCAGGTGGTCTGGTATTCCCATCTCTTTCAGAATTTTCCACAGTTTATTGTGAAAAGAAATGCAAAAAAGCAAAATGGCTATCTGAGGAGGCCTTACAAATAGCTATGAAAAGAAGAGAAGTGAAAAGCAAAGGAGAAAAGGAAAGATATTCCCATTTGAATGCAGAGTTCCAAAGAATAGCAAGGAGAGATTAAAAAAAAAAAAAAAAAACCTTCCTCAGCGATCAATGCAAACAAATAGAGGAAAACAACAGAATGGGAAAGACTAGAGATCTCATCAAGAAAATTAGAGATACCAAGGGAACATTTCATGCAAAGATGGGCTCGATAAAGGACAGAAATGGTAGGGACCTAACAGAAGCAGAAGATATTAGGAAGAGGTGGCAAGAATACATAGAAGAACTGTACAAAAAAGATCTTCACAATCCAGATAATCACGATGGTGTCATCACTCACCTAGAACCAGACACCTGGAATGTGAAGTCAGGTGGTCCTTAGAAAGCATCACTATGAACAAAGCTAGTGGAGGTGACAGAATTTCAGCTGAGCTATTTCAAATCCTGAAAGATGATGCTGTGAAAGTGCTGCACTCAATATGCCAGCAAATTTGGAAAACTCAGCAGTGGCCACAGGGCTGGAAAAGGTCAGTTTTCATTCCAATCCCAAAGAAACACAATGCCAAAGAATGCTCAAACTCCCATACAATTACACTCATCTCACACACTAGTAAAGTAATGCTCAAAATTCTCCAAGCCAGGCTTCAGCAATACATGAACCGTGAACTTCCAGATGTTCAACCTGGTTTTAGAAAAGGAACGATTCTAACTTGCTGTTAAAAATAACATGGCAGTGAGCACACCTATCAAGCCCTTAGAAGTACATTCCTTTGCATGCAGGCTTCATTTTTTATTCTTTGGTTTCACACCTCAGACACATGACAACATGAGCCCCATCAGAAGTCATAGACTTGCAGTGAATGAGGCACTCTAACTCTGTAGGCTGGACCACTTGGGTGCAACGCACAGAGATAAGAGAATCACCAGTGGGACCTGGGAGCCCAGATATAGCATTTCATCTCTGTGGTTTTCAAGGAACCAAAATTTATTTATTAAAATAAAAAATATTAATCAGGCATTTACTATGAACACAACACCCTGGTTTGTAGGGAGCTTCTAGAGTGCCACAGATCCTGAAAGCACATTCTCTGACCTCCAAGAAGGTCACCAACTTAGTTCAACTGCATAAACTCTATTGTAATTCTTAATTGCTGTTACTGAGAATTGGGTGGGAAGAAGTGAAATCATTTCTCTAGATCCTTGGAAAGAATTACCATGTATTGCCACATGTTTTCTATTGCAGAACACAATACACACAGTTCTCTGCCAGTGGCAAACTGACATCATTTAATTAAGTATTCTAAATGTATTCCTTCGCTCAGTTCTCTGTCAGCATTACCTTTTAGGAAAAGATCTACTGTGAGCACTGGCAAGCTTTTTGAAGTCAAATAAAATGAAGGAATTGTTCTGAGTATGTTTTGCTGCCAGACTTTCAACAAGATTAATAATTCAAGTGAAATACATAGCCAAAGGAATTGTACGCTTTCTCTTATTTGAACAAATGTTTAACTAATGATCTACAGATGTGCAAGAAAGCCTGTATAATCAGGGCCGGTGCACTGGGAAGACCCAGAGGGAGGGGATGGGAAGGGAGGCAGGAGGGGGGATCGGGATGGGGAACACATGTAAATCCATGGCTGATTCATGTCAATGTATGGCAAAAACCACTACAATATTGTAAAGTAATTAGCCTCCAATGAATAAAAATAAATGAAAAAAAAAAAGACATTTATGGAGGCTTGGGATGGAGATTGAGTGATATATTCAAGACACTTTGCTGTTATGTGGCTTCTTTGGGTCCCCTTCTAATATTAATCGATATGAATAAAATGCCCAGTTGAACTGTTCAGTTCAGTTCAGTCGCTCAAAAAAAAAGAAAAGAAAGCCTGTATAAAAGTAAAATGTATAACTTGCTACCACTTTAAATGTAAATACATCCTATGGCTCCCTTTTGCATATTAAGGAATTTTTAAAGTAAACATTTGAGTGAAACATCTCTCCAAATAAAATACTACTTAAATAATATGGAGCCAAAACATCCTTTTTAGTAGCCCATTCCTAAACCACTATTAGCCTCAATTGAGGATAGCTGAGCTATTGAAATTGAAATAATCAGGATGTTCAGGTCTAAGTAGACTTTTTGAAACTGTACAAAAGCAATAGTGAAGCATTTGGTCCATTGTGAGGGGAAAGTTTCACTTCCTTTTCTTCTACCATGACCTGCTTATTCCATTTATGAACCAGCTACCTGGGCTTCCCTGGTGGCCCACGCAGTAAAGAATCTGGTGGCAGTGGGCGAGATCTGGCTTCAGTTTGGGTCAGGAAGATCCCCTGGAGAAGGGAATGACAACACACCCGCTCATTCTCGCCTGGAGAATTCCACGGACAGAGGAGCCTGGTGGGCTACAGCCATGGAGTCGCAAAGAGTTGGACACGACTGAGCGACTTTCACTTTCACCTGCTTTTTAGCTCCTTTCCCATCAAAACCTAAACTATGCCTGAATTTTTAATTTGAATGCTTACTTTTATAGCTTTATGTCCTAAACATTATGTGGCTAACTTGACTTCAGAGCCGCTGATGAGCCGTGTGAACTTCAGGTAATATCTACCTTGCTGAAAGCATGCACGCAAACCAGCAAGGAATTTGTTCTGTCTTTCAGGGGCAAGGATGGCTTCTATACTATCCAAATAATCAAAGTATTTCATAAGTTCTTTACTATTATGGCATCATATAGATTTTGACACCTGCGTCAGACTAAAACTTAAATCATAGACCAATACTGGCCAGTGGTATTATAGATGTAAGCAAAAATGGTAATAATCCACCAAACCTCAATACAAAGAAACTTTAAGGTCAGAAGTAGAAGGTGAAACTTTGGTCCTAATCAGCCTAGTGTAGATGTGGTAAGAAATGTTAATACATATATACACATGCATACATGTACACACACAGTAAGAAATGTCTAAATACAGTTTACTCATTTCCAGAAAATTACATGATTTGGTGGTTAAATATTCAAATTGTGAGTAATCCACCACCCTTGACTTGTGTCCCCTTCTTTTCTGTCTAGATGTCTTTTGACCATTTCACTCCTCAAGAATATTTTCAGCTGTGAGCAGTCAGGGGGAATAAAAAAGGTGAATATCAAACAAGTCATTTGGCCAGCTTGTCATTAGCTGTGAGGAAGGTCTCTTGGGGAGAACAGTGAAAATTACATTTGCAAGTTGTCAGCCTCAATAATATTTTCATTTTACTTCTGATTTTTCATGGGCATTGTAGAACTGGGCTCAAATACCACAAGTTCCAAGCTTGACTCATTTACATTGAGTAAGTCATGAATATTCATTGATACTCACGGTCAGTCATATTCTTCGTCATAACAGGTTTCATTCCAAAGGTCCTGTTTAGTTTTTACATAATTGCATTGGTGCTGTTTTCATTTTGCAACTGACCTTCTGTATTATACAGGAATGTGTTTAGGGTTTGGTATTGACAGAGTCACTTCCTAGGCAGATTGATAAGAAGTCCAGGGGTCCCCAAGGAGAGAGGGGTCTGGAATTCTCAAAGAGCAAGAAAGGACAAACTTTTTTTGTCCCTCTACATTCCTTAGGATTATATAACAATAATGTATCCTGCTTGAGGACAGTCTCTAAAAAAACCTTCTGGCTAATCCTGTTATCTTAAGGTGTAAATTATGGGAGTAGGTCTAGTGAGGTCTTTACAACCTCCGACATTCTTTTGATTCACTGTATTAACTAATTAGAGAGTATATAATTCCATGGCTAACACTAGCAAGGGGGTACTCTTTCTGCCCCCTTCTGATGCCTATGTCAGAAGCTTTCTGTATTTCCTTTATACTTTAATAAAGCTTTATTACACAAAAGCTCTGAGCAATCAAGCCTCGTCTCTGGCCCTGGATTGAATTCTTCTCCTCTGGAGGCCAAGAATCCTGGCGTCTTTGCATGTTCAGCAACAACCTTTCAGTATTTTGACCACAGAAACTTTTTCGTTCTGCAACTTCTAAATTGCAGAGGCAGCAATTTTGGAGTAGCCTGTACTAAAACTATTATACTTGAGAATAAGTTTTACTTGAAAGAAAGAAAAAGAACACTTATGTATGTCTTAAACTGTGATGGAAAGTATGCCATTTCCATTTTCCAAGCAGACTTCAACATATGCACTGGTGTTTTTCACTCATATAATAGTGAGTAGCCAGACCAAGAGAATGTTCTTCCTCACAGTACACTGAGTGTGCTCTCAAATGATTTTTTCTGTGCTTCTCAAAAACTTTGATATTGAATTACTAAAAGTACTAAGCCCTTTCCAGATAGCTGTTGAGAAACATGTGGAATATTTTACCTTGAAATGTGGTTGTAATTTAATGGCACTGCATTAAAGAAAATACAATTGTTTAACTCTGCTGATTGTTTTGTTTTGCCAGCAAATACTGGCACATGTGTTTTACAGAGGTGTGATATAATTCATTACCATTGAGGGCCAAGAGAGCTGCCATTAATGTAAGCTGTATTTTGGACTGAATATCTGAGCAAAGGGTAAACTTTCCAGTATTTCTAATATTAAGGGATTATTATCTTGTGAGCATTAACCAAATGTAGTTACAGTCAAAATTTGATTATTAAATACTGAACTAAAGTAAAAAGATTTGTATTCTTGAATTATGTTTATTTGTTCATAAAATCACCCCCTCTTTTCCATAAAAAAAAAAAGCCATCACTAAATAATACAGAGGAGGGGAAAAGTACAAGTTTTTGGTTACTTGAATTAGTAAGACTGCCTTTATGATTATTTTTTATACAGTTAATGTTATAATAGGAATCTGTAGCATTCTCATTCAAGATTTGCCTAAGGTTTTTGAACATATCCACTTTCCTTCCTTCCACCCCATCTTCCTCCCTAACTGGATAGAAAATTCTAATTAAATCATTATTTCTTCTTCCTCTTTTTTTATTTCATAGAATATAGCATTTTAGAGTTAAACTAGTGTTATATCAACCAAAATAACACTCTTGAGAATCTGGAATTCTGGGTCTTTTTCCAAGGAACAAAACTTTATAAGGTACTTTGGAGAAGGTGAGTTATAGTTGTGGTAACTTAAAGACACTAAACCAGAAAATTCTGTGTTTTCTCTTTTCATAGTGTTTATTTATTAGACATTAGTAGTAACTTAGGCTTGGAGCTACAATATAAATTCTGTCTCTCTTCCGTTTTCTGTCTCTCTTCTTTATAATGCTCCCTTAACTATACTATGTCTTAGTCCTCTATTGCTGTGTAACAAGTTACCTCCCAAAAAGTAGTGGCTTGAAGCAGCACACATTTATCGTCTTAGTAGTTTCTGGGACTCAACTATTTGGAAGCCACATAGCTGGGAGGTTGACTCAGGGTCTCCCACTGGGTTGCAGTGAGTTGCTGAATGGAGCTCGTCGTTAAAGGAGGCAGCATCTGCCTGGTGTTGGAGGACCTGCTCCCAAGTTCACTCTTACAGCTGTTGACAAGAGATTTTTGTTTCCAGTTGCGAGAGACCTCAGTTCTCCACCATGGGAGTCTCCCCAAAGTGTTACTCGAATGTCCTTCTGAGGTGGCAAATGGCTTCCCAAAGAAACAGTCAAGGAAATCTCACTTTTTTTTTTCTCTTTTCCTTTTCTAGCTCAGCCTACAGGTAAGCCCCAGACAGCGATCTGCACCGCCGTAACACAAGTGGTGGCACAGACACCTACAATCCTGAGAGAGAATGCGTCACCCTGGTCAGGGAGCCCACGAAAGGGACCTCTATGGTAGGATGACCGTTGGGGGAAATCCTATTAGTTGTTCCTTCTAATTCACTGCTTTGCCCTGAGGGCAGCTAAAATCTCACAGAATCATATAACAGTGGGAGACGCCTGAAACTCAGAGAAAGCCGTTTTTCTTCTCAGAGAAATTGAGAAATGGGGCCTCTGGGATTTAGAAAATGAGGGGAAATCCATAAGAGGAGAGAGAGAGGCAGGTCCCAAAATTCTTTGTATGAACAGATGGAAGCCCCAGATTTAACACTATGAATTGGTTACTTGAGTATAGCACAGACACAAAAGCATAGCAAATGTTTCATAAACTCTAGTTATTGCACAAACTGTACTGTGTCCCAGACTAACCCCTGAGTGAAAGACCCAAACATTACAACCAAAAGTTTAAAAAACTAAATTCACATTGGAACCAACATCCACAGAAAGCAATGCAGAATTTGTTTGCAGTCTAAACCTATATGGCTAGATTACCTGTTAATCAAAACAATCAACATTCTTCCTGAGGATTATAATGAGGCTTCAGAACCTCACAACATATTTAAAGTTTCCATAACAACATTCATAATTATTTGACATAAAAATTTTGCAAACAGGATATCTGACCAATTCTCAAAGGAAAAACAAGTCAACAGACACAAACTCTGAGATCCTCAAATGTTGGAAGTATCAGATACACTTTGGGGTAACCATGAGGTAAATCTGAACACTCTGGAAGTAAATGGAAATATAAAACTTTCAGACATACAGATAGAGATAGAATAAATATTTTAAAAATTCTAACTGAAAATATGACACTAAAATTAAGATTTCCCTGGATATCTTGAATAGCAGAAAGGAGAAGACTGAAGAAAAGGTACTGAGTAGGCTTTAAACACAGTCACATAAAAATTACCCACTCTGAAGAACATAGTGACAAAAAGGTTGAAAAAATTAAGTTTCAGGGACTTGTAGGAAAATGAGAAATGTTTACAATTTGTGTCACTGGTTTCCCACAAGAGTAAAAACATAAACTGGTATGGGGAAAGAATGGCTAAAGACTTTCCAAATTTGATAAAAGACATAAGTTTTCAGATTCAAGAAGCTCGCCAAATTCTAAACATAATAAATTTAAAACCATACTCAGATATATCTTAATAAAACTACTAAAAACAAAAGAGAAAATAAAATGAAAGCAGCCAAATGTTATTACTTGTAAGGAAACAAAATTTCTCATCAAAAACAATAGAAGCTAGATGACAGTAGGAAAACATCATTAAATTGCTGGTAAAAGACTGTCAACAGTTTTAAATCAACTTCTATACCAAGAGAAAATATGATTCAAGAGTACAGACACTCTGAGAAGAAGGAAAACTAGGAATTATTTTACAACAGATTTTCTCCAAAAGAAATACTACCAGAAGTTCCTCAAACTGAAGGAAAATGAAAGTATCAAACTTAGAATTTCAAGAATGAAAGAAAAACAAAATGGTAAATATCAGGGTAAATAAAGTAGACTATTTTTCTCACATTTTTTTCAATTTAAATGACTATAGAAAGCAAAAATTATAACATTTGCTGGTGAGAGTTTTCAGTATATGTAGATGAAATACATATAACAATTATAACAAATGATTTTGATGCTTTTACATATTATTTAAAATTGAAAATTGTCACTTTAAGAAGGCTCTGAGGGATTTACATATAAAGGGCTTCCTCAGAGGCTCAGAGGTAAAGGAATCAGCCGGCAATGCAGGAGATGTAATAGACATGGGTTTGATTCCTGGATCGGGAAGATCCCCTGGAGGAGGCATGGCAACCCACTCCAGTATTCTTGCCTGGAGAATCCCATGGACAGAGGAGCCTGGTGGACTACAGTTCATAGGGTCACAAAGAGTTGGACAAGACTGAAGTGACTTCAAAAGCACGCATGCATATATATGTAAAATACTGTGTATGGTATAATCCATAGATAGACTGCTAAAAATGTAACAGAAAAGAAAGGCAAAAATCCAACAGATAAATTTAAACGAAATTAAAAATTAAAATAATCCAACAGAAGGCATGAAACGTGATAGAGAAACCAAAAAAATAAAGAGAAAAACAGAAAGCAAATAATACAATAGTGAATCTAATTATACCAATAACCACATTAAACATAAGTGGTCTAAATGTACTAAGTGAAAAAAATTGTCAGATTAGCTATATTTCATAACTTTACTTTAAATTGAATGATACAGGTAAATTAAAAACATAGAACTGATGTACTATGCAACACTAATCATAAGAAATCTATGGTGGCTGTATTAACATCAGACAAAGATTTCAGAGCAAAAAACAATTACCAGGGGTCGGGAGAAATATTAGATAGTGTTAAAAGGGTCAATTCACCAAAAAAGACATAGCAACCCTAAATATGCACATACCTAGCGCCAAGGTTGTGATAGGAACAATTCCAGGATGACCCTCCCTGGCACCCCCAGTCCTGTGTACACCCCTGTATAATTCCAACCTTCAAAGTGTGGGCAGAAACTGCAACTACACTAGGATATCACTTGTGGAATTAGGTTATATTACCTTGCAAAGATGAAGGGATTTAGCAGATATAATTAAGGTTCCCAAGTCAACGTTTTTCTTTAAGTTGGTCAAAAGGGAAGATTTCCTTTGTGGGTCTAATTTAGTCAGGAAAACCCTCCTTAAAGCAGTAATTGGTCTCTTCTTGGAGAAAGAAATTCACCCCATAGCTCTTGAAGAAGTATGCTGCCATATTGCTAAAGGGTCTGTGGAAGTGCTACAAGGAAGGAACTGTAGAAGTTTCTAGGAATTGAGAGTAAAGCCCAGTCAGTAGCCAGTAAGAAAACTGGGACCTCAGGTAGACAATATCAAGGAACTAAAATTATGCCAGTAACCTAAGTGATCTTGGAAGAGGAACTTGACCCTCAGGTGCTGACAAAGACTTGGCTCACATCTTGATTTCAGCATTAGGGAACCCTGAACAGAGGACATAACTAATCTGTATCTGGATATCTGACCCAGAGAAACTGGGAAACAATAAATAAATGTTATTTTATGTCCTGAAAGATGATGCTGTGAAGGTGCTGCACTCAATATGCCAGCAAATTTGGAAAACTCAGCAGTGGCCACAGGACTGGAAAGGTCAGTTTTCATTCCAATCCCAAAGAAAGGCAATGCCAAAGAATGCTCAAACTCCCACACAATTGCACTCATCTCACACGCTAGTAAAGTAATGCTCAAAATTCTCCAAGACAGGCTTCAGCAATACATGAACCATAAACTTCCAGATGTTCAAGCTGGTTTTAGAAAAGGCAGAGGAACCAGAGATCAAATTGCCAACATCCGCTGGATCATTGAAAAAGCAAGAGAGTTCCAGAAAAAACATCTATTTCTGCTTTATTGACTATGCCAAAGCCTTTGACTGTGTGGATCACAATAAACTGTGGAGAATTCTGAAAGAGATGGGAATACCAGACCACCTGACCTGCCTCTTGAGAAACCTGTATGCAGGTCAGGAAGCAACAGTTAGAACTGGACATGGAACAACAGACTAGTTCCAGATAGGAAAAGGAGTACGTCAAGGCTGTATATTGTCACCCTGCTTATTTAACTTATATGCAGCGTACATCATGAGAAACGCTGGGCTGGAAGAAGCACAAACTGGAATCAAGACTGCCGGGAGAAATACCAAAAAACTCAGATATGTAGATGATACCACCCTTATGGCAGAAAGTGAAGAAGAACTAAAGAGGCTCTTGATGAAAGTGAAAGAGGAGAGTGAAAAAGTTGGCTTAAAGCTCAACATTCAGAAAACTAAGATCATGGCATCTGGTCCCAACACTTCATGGCAAATAGATGGGTAAACAGTGGAAACAGTGAAAGACTTTATTTTTCTGGAATCCAAAATCACTGCAGATGGTGATTGCAGCCATGAAATTAAAAGATGCTTACTCCTTGGAAGGAAAGTTATGAGCAACCTAGATAGCATATTAAAAAGCAGAGACATTACTTTGTTAATAAAGGTCCGTCTAGTCAAGGCTATGGTTTTTCTAGTGGTCAAGTATGGATGTGAGAGTTGGACTATAAAGAAAGCTGAGTGAAGAAATGATGCTTTTGAACTATGTTGTTGGAGAAGACTCTTGAGAGTCCCTCGGACTGCAAGGAGATCCAACCAGTCCATCCTAAAGGAGATCAGTCCTGGGTGTTCATTGGAAGGACTGATGTTGAAGCTGAAACTCCAGTACTTTGGCCACCTTATGGGAAGAGTTGACTCATTGGAAAAGACCCTGATGCTGGGAGGGATTGGGGGCAGGAGGAGAAGGGGACAACAGAGGATGAGATGGCTGGATGGCATCACCAACTGGATGAACCTGAGTTTGAGTAAATTCCGGGTATTGGTGATGAACAGGGAAGACTGGTGTGCTGCAATTCATGGGGTCGCAAAGAGTCAGCAACTGAACTGAGCTGAACTGAATGGTCTGGGAGCGAGTGATGAGAATGAAAACAGAACACAAAATCTGGTGCAATGGGTCAGGGGACCTGCACCCTCTATTGGACTGAGGTGCAGAGTCCACTCTGAGTCCAGCTTTTAATCCTAATTGTAGACTACAAGACTTTTTTGATCTTATCTTTTCCAAGACACTACACCGACATAGTCGAGATTACCTTGTTTTTACCCCAGGCCATTCCCTTTTGGGCTAATCTCTGAAACAGTTGGCAAGTGCATAAGCAGCATTCATTCCTGAAACCCACCCCATGTTCCAAGGTCCATGCTTTCATGATGCTGATCATACTTCCTTCTGGGTCTGGCCTTGGGGTTTCTAACAAGGAGATTATTCTTAAGAAAAACATGGAAGATAATCATTAACACAGTTTCCTAATATATGCTGTTTTTTCAGGTGCTATTTTTGTGGAATTTCTCAAGGCTGTGAAAGTACATTATTAGGAATTCCCACTGCAATTTTAGGCTGCTAATTTTGTGATAATTTGTTGCATAACAGTAGAAAACTAATACAAGAGCTTCAAAATACACAAAGGGAAAGCTCATAAAAGTGGAAGCAAGAAGAGCAAATCCAAAATTATAGTTTGACATTTCAACACTCTGCTCTCAATAAACAATAAAAAAAGAAAAAGACACAAAATATTAGCAAGGATACAGAGGATCTGACACCATCAAAAACTATTTTACATTTATAGAAGGGCATTCCTCCCAACAATAGCAGAATATATGTTCTTTTCAACTGCACATTTGCCAAAAAAAATCTGGGCCATAAAAACTAATCTTAATACATTTAAAAGGCCTGGAATCATACAAAATATGTTCCATGACCATAGTGGAATTAAACTAGAAATCAAAAACAGATATCTTAGAAATTCCCAAAGATTTGGAAATGACCAATACTTATAACTCATGAATCAAAGAGGGAGATTCTCAAGGGAAATTAGAAAGTAGGTTTAGCAAAATGAAAATATAACTTACTAAAATTTTCAGAATATAGCTACAGTGTTTACAAGTAAATTTATAGTAGTAAAGGCTTATATTAGACCAAAAAGTCTCAAATCAATAACCGAAGTTTTAAGTAACAAATGAGCAAATTAAGCCCAAAGTTAGAAAGGAAATAATTGAGAACACAAATCAATGAAATTTAATATAAGAAGATAATATAGAAAATTGGTGAAACCAAAAGCTAGAAAAGATTAATGCAATTGATAAAATTTCACCCAAAATGAATAAGAGAAAAAGAAGACACAAATTACAAAAATCTAAAATGTAAGAGCCTCTTGATGAAAGTGAAAGAGAAGAGTGGAAAATTTGGCTTAAAGCTCAACATTCAGAAAACAAAGATCATGGCATCTGGTCCCATCACTTCATGGCAAATAGATGGGGAGACAGTGGCTGACTTTATTTTTGGGGGCTCCAAAATCACTGCTGATGGTAACTGCAACCATCAAATTAAAAGACTCTTTGGAAGAAAAGTTATGACCAACCTAGATAGCATATTGAAAAGCAGAGACATTACTTTGCCAACAAAGGTCCTTCTAGTCAAGGCTATGGTTTTTCCATTAGTCATGTGTGGGTGTGAGAGTTAGGCTATAAAGAAAGCTGAGCACCGAAGAATTGATGTTTTTGAACTGTGGTGTTGGAGAAGACTCTTGAGAGTCCCTTGGACTGTGAGGAGATCCAACCAATCGATCCTAAAGGAAATCAGTCCTGAATATTCATTGGAAGGACTGATGCTGAAGCTGAAACTCCAATACTTTTTCCACCTGATGCGAAGAACTGACTCATTTGAAAAGACTCTGATGCTGGGAAAAATTGAAGGCAGGAGCAGAAGGGGATGACAGAGGATGAGATGGCTAGATGACATCACCAACTCAATGGCCATGAGTTTGGGTACACTCCGGGAGTTGGTGATGGACAGGGAGGCCTGGCATGCTGCAGTCCATGGGGTCACAAAGAGTCGGACACAACTGAGCGACTGAACTGACTAAAAATGTAAGAGACATCGCTGCAGATTTAGACATTTAAAAAGCAATGAAAAAGCATCATGAACAACTCTTGCCCATAAACTTAATAACTTAGATGAAATGGACAAATTCCTTGAGATAAAATTTTGCCAATTCTATCCAAGCTCTTCCAGAAAATAGAAGGATAAACTTCCTAACTCATTTTTATGAAACCAGAATAACCCGGATACCAGACAAAGATAATAAAAGAAGGCTCCAAGCCAATAAACCACAAGAATATAGGCACAAAAATTCTGAAACCAATATTAATTAATTTAATGCAGCAGTAATTATAAATAATAAAACAATCACAACCAATTCAAATTTATACAGGGAATGAAAGTCTTGTTCAACGTTTGAAAGTCAACTCTATTAATTCACAGAAAAGGAAACCCCATAAGATTATATCAATAAAACAGAAGATGCATTTGGCAAAGTGCATTATTAATTCATGATTAAAAAACTCTTAGCAACCAAGAATAGGAAAGCTTTCCTAACTTGATAAAGGGCAACTATCAAAAAAAAAAAAAGGAAAAAGAAATCCTACAGCTAGCTTCATATTTAACCATGTTTAATAAGTTTTCATATTAGAATAGCTAAATTCAAGAAAATAATACAAGTTGTAATGAAGATGGACAGTAAGTAGAACTCAAATATTGCTGGTGAGAATGTAAAATGGTACAACCACCTTGGAGAACATTTTAGAAGTTTCTTGTAAAGTTAAAAACATACTTATCATATGATTCAACTATGGGACTCCTAGTATTTATCCAAGAAAAATAAAAAATTTTGTTTTCACAAGTACTTTTTATAAGTGTTTATAGCTTCTTTATTCATAATTTGAAGAAAATAAACATAAAAATAAGCTTCAATTGGAGAATAACTTAGTTCATTACACAATGGTTTATTATTCAACAATAAGAACAAACTACTGCTGAAATCAACAGCATGAATAATTCTTGAATTCATTACGATGGGTGAAAGAAGCCACACTCAGAAGACTATAATTTTGGAATGACTTTTTCGCACAGTGTTAAGTACAGGTCAAATTTTATATGTTTTCTTTTTCTTTTAACAGTTATCCTAGCCAGTTTATTGAAACATCTGTCAACACTATATATGTCATAAATCAAGTTTCCACACTGCTTGAGTCTATTATGGAAACCGTCTTCAGTTCAGTTCAGTCTCTCAGTCATGTCCGACTCTTTGCGAACCCATGAACCACAGCATGCCAGGCCTCCCTGTCATCACCAACTCCTGGAATTTACTCAAACTCATGTCCACTGAGTCGGTGATGCCATCCAACCATCTCATCCTCTGCCATCCCCTTCTCCTCCAGCCCTCAATCTTTCCCAGCATCAGGGTCGTTTCAAAAGAGTCAGCTCTTCGCATCAGGTGGCCAAAGTATTGGAGTTTCAGCTTCAACATCAGTCCTTCCAATGAACACCCAGGACTGATCTCCTTTAGGATGGACTGGTTGGATCTCCTTGCAATCCAAGGGACTCTCAAGAGTCTTTTCCAACACCACAGTTCAAATGCATCAATTCTTCAGTGCTCAGCTTTCTTCACAGTCCAACTTTCACATCCATACATGACCACTGGAAAAACCATAGCCTTGACCAGACGGACCTTTGTTAGCAAAGTAATGTTTCTGCTTTTTAATATGCTGTCTAGCTTGGTCATAACTTTCCTTCCAAGGAGTAAGCGTGTTTTAATTTCATGGTTGTAGTCACCATCTGCAATGATTTTGGAGCCCAAAAAACTGAAGTCTGACACTGTTTTCACTATTTCCCCATCTATTTCCCATGAAGTGATGGGACCAGATGCCATGAAGTTAGTTTTCTGAATGTTGAGCTTTAAGCCAACTTTTTCACTCTCCTCTTTCAGTTTCATCAACAGGTTCTTTAGTTCTTCTTCACTTTCTGCCATAAGGGTGGTGTCCTCTGCATATCTGAGGTTTTTAATATTTCTCCCAGCAATCTTGATTCCAGCTTGTGCTTCCTCCATCCCAGCATTTCTCATGATGTACTCTGCATAGAAGTTAAATAAGCAGGGTGACAATATACGGCCTTGACGTACTCCTTTCCTATCTGGAACCAGTCTGTTGTTCCATGTCCAGTTCTAACTGTTGCTTCCTGACCTGCATATAGGTTTCTCAAGAGGCACTCATCTCATACGCTAGTAAAGTAATGCTTAAAATTCTCCAAGCCAGGCTTCAGCAATACGTGAACCGGGAACTTCCAGATGTTCAAGCTGGTTTTAGAAAAGGCAGAGGAACCAGAAATCAAGTTGGCAACATCTGCTGGATCATTGAAAAAATAAGAGAGTTCCAGAAAAACATGTATTTCTGCTTTATTAACTATGCCAAAGACTGTGTGGATTACAATAAAGTGTGGAAAATTCTGAAAGAGATGGGAAACCCTATTAATTGCTACTAATTGAGTCTTCCGGAAACAGTATTTCACTGTCCTATTAAATATTTACTATCCTTCTATTTATTTATATTTTATTTATTATAATTCAGTTATTTCATAGATCTCTGAAGTTGTATACACCTTTGTTAAAATTTTTCTTTGATATTTTCATATTTTATCCATTACTTTTTTAAAATTACATTTTTTATTGATATTTAATTACATAGAGCAAAACTTTATTTTCTCATATTAATCTTGTGTCTAGCAAACTTGCTAGAAAATTCATTAATACTAATAATTTATTTGGGATCCCTTTGAATTTTTTGAGGTAGGCAATTTTATTACCTGAGATTAAAAGGTTTCGTTTTTCCTTTCCAAACGCTACGCCCTCACACACACACATATTTACAAATATATATATTTGCTTTTCTGCCCTAGCTAGAGATTGAGCAAAAGTGAGAGTAACAAACGTCTTGTTTTGTTCTTGATTTTAAAGGGATGGCTTAGCACTTCAGAAGTCCTCAAGTAAAGAGGTTTGCTTCAACATCGCCTTGTAAGATGTTTGCTGTTGGTTTTTGAAGACTGCTTCATGAAAGTAAAGAAGTTTCCTGTTATTCCTAGTTTGCTAATTTATTTTTTAAGTCATGATTGATTGTTGAATGTTTTCAAGCATTTTTTTTTTTTTTTTTTTTTTTTTGCTCCTGTATTGAGATGATTGGATTGCTTTACTACCTTCTTAAAATTTTTTTTTAATAACTTTATTGATGTATATTTGGCTGTGCCGGGACTCTGTCGCTATGCTGGCTTTCACTGGTTGCAGTGAGTGGGGCCTACGCTCTAGCTGCCTCGTGCAGGCTTCTCGTTCCAGTGGCTTCTCCTGCTTCAGCACACAGGCTCCAGGGCATGCAGGACTCAGTAGCTGAGGCTCACGGGCTCAGCAGTTGCATCTCCTGGGCTCTGGAGCACAGGCGCAGTATTGCGGTGCACGGGCTTTGTTGCTCCCCTGCATATGGCATTCTCCTGGATCAGAGATCAAACCCGTATCTCCTGCACTGGTAGGTGGAATCTTTACCACTGAGCCACCAGGGAAGCCCCGCTTTTCCCCTTGAACGCATTCATATTTTAATATGTTTATTGACTTAATTTTCTAATATTAAATTCAATTGAATTTGTAGGATAAATTAACTTAATCCTAGTGTATCAACTTTTTAATTATTATACATGACTTGATCCTGGTATTTATTTAATTTTGCATCATTTTTCATGAGAGATGATTGTTGAGGCAGACTAAGAGCAGGTTGGAAAAGAATTTCCAGACACAGGACATTTCTGAACAGAAGTGTTTATTAAGAACAAAGAGCAGAGATAAGTGGGCACTCCAAGCTCAGTGGGCCAGCCTCCTGAGAGACCAGGGAAAGCCAACCGTTTTTGTGAATTAATAGTCAATTTTTATAGCCTCAAGACAAAGAAAATTCCGGTTGGAAGGTTGTTCTGAGGTGATTGCTTGGGACGCCAAAGGGTGTTTACTGGAGTGGGCATCTTTGCCTAATTGGGAGTAAGGAAGCTTGTTAGTGATGATCAGGGGACTTTTAGCAATGCTTAAAAAGGGGTTCCATCAGCTTCAGAGGTGACCTTGATTCTGGGCTCTGCTTCTATTGCCTTGGGGGCAGGACTCAACAATGGTGACCTATAACTTTCTTATACAATCCTCATTGAGTTTGAGTCAAAGTTACATTAATTAACTACAAAATAGTGGATTTTTTCTCCTCTCTTTTCTATACTCTGTAATAGTTTACTTATGGTTGGAATACCTTTTCTTGGTAAAATCATCATGGTCTGTTTTCTTTGTGAGCAAATTGTTACAGTCAACTGTATATTTTAAATTGCTACATTATTTAGGCCTTCTATTTTAATTTGACTCCATTTTGATAAAGTATATATTTTCAATATGTAACTTGACATGTATAGTATATTTCTATCTTTATTTGCAATATATAAAAATTATTAGTGTCAAGATATTCAGCAAATACTGTTAATTTTCTTGGTTTACAATTTCATTTTAACTTTTTTTATAAAGTAAAATTGACTTTTCATGTTATATAGTTTTATGTTTTGACAGATAAATAGAGTTGTGTAACAACCACCACAATCTAGCTTCAGGACTCCACTACTCCAAAAAAAAATTCTTTATGCTGCTCCATTAAAGTCAAGTCCTTCCTACCAACCCTTAAAACAAGCAGCCTCTAATCTGTTCTTCATCACTACATTTTTGCTTTTTCCAAAATGTCATAAAAATTAATCATACATGACTTTGAGTTTGACTTCTATTACTAACTATAATACTTTTGAGATTCATCCATGTGGTTGTGTGTATCAGTAGTTCATTCCTTTGTGTTATTGAGGAGTCTTCCACTGTACAGATATTCCATAGTTTATCCACCCACCAGTTGAAGGATTTTTTTAATTATTTTCAGTTTGTTTGTTTTACACAGTCCAAATTCTTTAAGTTTTTTTATTTTTTGATCATTTTATATTTACAGAAAGTTGTAAAGATGTTACAGAGAGTTATCATATCCCTTATTTAATTTTAAAATTATTTTAATAATTATTTTTATTTTTTAATTGGAGGAAAATTGCTTTACAACGTTGTGTTGGTTTCTGCCATGCAACAACACAAATCCACCATGGTTATACTTTCATCATCTCCCTCTTGAGCCTCCCTCCCCTCCCCCCACCCCGCTCCCCTAGACCATCGCAGAACACCAAGCTGGGCTCCCTGTGTTATATAGTAACATCTCACCAGCTATCCATTCTACACATGGTAGTGTGTATGTCGATGTTACTTTCTCCATTCGTCCCACTCTTTCCTTCCCCGACAGTGTCCACAAGTCCTTTCTCTATATCTGTCTCCATTCCCTCCTTGCAAATAGGTTCATCAAACCATTTTTCTTGATTCCATATGTTAACTCATATTCTTTACCCAGCTTCCCTATATAACCGTGAGATACCCATCAACACTCAGTTTTTCTCAGTTAGTCTCTCAGTCGTGTCTGACTCTTTGTGAGAGTCTGACTCTTTGCGACCCATCAACACTAAGAATTGATAAATAATTTGTTTGGTTGTTTGTTCAGTCACCAAGTCATGTCCGACTCCTTTTGACCCTATGGACTGCAGCATGCCAGGATTTCTTGTTCCTCACCATCTCCTGGAGTTGGCCTACGTTCATGTCCATCAAATCAGTGATTCCATCCAACCATCTCATCCTCTGTCGCCGCCCTCTCCTTCTGCCTTCCATCTTTCCCAGCATCAGGGACTTTTCCAATGAGTCGGCTCTTCACATCAAGTGGCCAAAGTATTACAGCTTCAACTTTAGGATCAGTCCTTCCAGTGAATATTCAGGGTTGATCTCCTTTAGGATGGACTGGTTGGATCTCCTTGCAGTCCAAGGGACTCTCAAGAGTCTTCTCCAGCACCACACTTTGAAAGCATCAATTCTTCAGTGCTCTCCCTTCTTTATGGTCCAGCTCTCACCTCAGTACATGACCACTGGAAAGACCATAGCCTTGATACTATAGCCTTACTACTATAGATTATACTACAGACATTATTCAGATTTTCCCAGATTTTCTGTTAATGTCATTTTTCTGTTCCAAGTTCCTATCCAGGATACCAGCTTGCATTTAATGATTACATTTCCTTATCTCTAACCTATGGTAGTTTCTTGGTCTTTCCATGTCTCTTGGATCTTTTCATGCCTCTTGATGTGAGGACTTTTAAAGAGTATTAATCAGGTATTTTGTAGAAGGTCCCTCAGTTTGGACTTATCTAGTGTTTCCTCATTATTAGACTGAAGTGCTGGATCTTTGAGAAAAACATCAGTGAAGGCAAGCATTTCATTGTATCATATCAGGGAGTGCATACTCTCAGCATGGCATCCCTGGTGATATTAACACTGATCGTTTGATTATGGTGGTGTCCGTCAGGTTTCTCCACTGTAAAGTTATGACTTTTTTCTTTTCCATTCTCTATTCATCATAGTGAAAGAAAAGAAAGGAAAGTGAAGTCACTCAGTCGTGTCTGACTCTTTGCGACCCCATGGACTGTAGCCTGCCAGGCTCCTCTGTCCATGGGGTTTTCCAGGCAAGAATCCTGGAGTGGGGTGCCATTGCCTTCTCCAGACTTCATCATAGGTGTGTCCTTAAGTCCCACCCCCCTCAAGGGGAGAGGGATTAAGTTTTACCTCGGGGAGAGAGGAAAATCAAGGAATTTATGGAAATACGATAGAACCACTAGAGTATTTTAAAAATATATTTTCAGGAAAGTTTCTGGAGGCTATGCAAATATCCTTTTTTTCTTTAAATTTCATCCACTAATTTTAGCATTCATCAATGAAATTTGTTAGTTATTACCATGGTGTTCTAATGGGGATTTTTCTATTTCTCTTTCTTTCTATACTTATTAATTGAATTTCTCCTCTAAGAATAATCTGTCCCCTTTCCAGTGTTTGTTGATATTAGCATGAAGTCATGGACACTCATTTTATTCTTTGGATTATAACATAATGCTATAATTATTTATTTTGTTGTTCAAATTGTTCCAAATCTATTAAATGTGTGTCAGTTTGATTCCTAAGTCCTGTTGACATGCCTCCATTTTTTAAAAAATACTTTTCTTACTTCCTGGCATGAGATGATCCAGATTCATTTTCCTTTTCAAGCCCTGGAATCAGCTATTTCTCCAAAGAGCTTTTTTTCCTTTTATTGAAAAATGGTGTTTATAACCCAAAATCTGAGCAGTGACTCTGTCACTTCTTTTAGGACCTATCAATGAACATAAGAATGATACATTCTGTGTTCTTATTAATATAAAGTTCAAAAACAGAAAAACTATTCATAGAGGAGAAATTACTATTGGTTACCTTTGAGGAACAGAGAACTTGTACTCACAGCCAATAAGAGACAGACTTCTGGGATGCTGGTAATGTTCTTGATTTGGATGGCAGTATAATGGACACTTTCACTTCACTGAGTTGTATACTTATGAAATTTTACTATTTTTTCTTAATATAAAAATTTGTATTATATATGTATATTAAATGTATATGAAGTACTCATACACTCTTAATAGAACAGCTAAAGTTAAAAAAAGAAAAAAATAAACCTGAAAGTAATAGACTAAGGATAGCAAATCCTAAAGAGTATATGAAACATATTTACACTGTTTGGGGGAGTGTAAACCAGTGCGACAGCCTTGTTTGGCATTATCTACTAAAGCTGAACATATGCAAAGCCTATAATCCAGCAATGACACCTAAGAATAAACAGGAAGGAAGTGAGAAAGATATGTACACACAGTGTATAAGAATGTTCATAGCAACATCGTGATGACCTAAAACTGGGAACAACCCAAATACCCCTCAGTAGTATAATGGATAAATAAATTATGGTATAGCCATGCAATAGAATAACATTCTGTAATGAAAATGAACTAACTACAACTATCACAGCAACATGGATAAAACAATATAAAACGAAGAAGAAGAAAGTACAGAAGATAAGTGTGAATTATTTAAAGTTCAAGACAGGCATAAATAAACTATGGTTATAGAAAGCAAAGTAGTGGTTACATTTAGGGAGGATGGAAAAGTTTAGAAGAATGAGAGGATGTTAGTAATCTTTCTTGAGTCGATGGCGGTTATAAATGTTAGCTTTTTTGATAATCCATTGAGCGGCACACATTGGTTTGTACATGTATGAGTTGCCTAGGGCTGCTACAGAAATTTATTCTTAACTGTTGTAGAGGTTAAAAATCTGAAATCAAGGTGTTGGCAGATCTTCACTTCCTCCAGAGACCCTAGAGCAAAAATCATTTTGTCTTTTCCAGGATCTGGTGGCTACCAGCATTCTTTGGTTTAAGGCTGCATCAGTCCAATGTCTGCCTCCGTCTTCAGAGCACCATTCCTCTGTATATTCTAATCTTTCTTTGCCTCTCTCTCATGAAGATTGGAGAAGGAAATGGCAACCCACTCCACTATTCTTGCCTGGAAAATCCCATGGACTGAGAATCCTGGTAGGCTACAGTCCATGGGGTCGCAAAGAGTCGGACACGACTGAGCGACTTCACTTCACTTCACTTATGAAGATACCTCTGATGACATTTAAGTTTCACCTATACATTCCAGGATAATTTCATCTCAAGATCCATGATGTAATCATATATACAAAGACATTTTCCAAATAAGGTGACATTCAGAGGTTCTAGGTATTTAGATGTGGACATATTTTTAAGAAGAATTATATGGTTACCACAGTGTACTTTTCAGTTTGTGTGTCCTAGTTTAATTTTAAAATGTTTAAGGTAAAATAGTAAAAGATATTTAGCAAACTAGAAATAAAGGAGATTTTTTTGTGTTTTTCCCTTCTAGTTTTATTGAGATATAATTGACATATAGCACTATATAAATGTAAGGTATATAGCATAATGATTTCGCTTAAGTATATCATGAAATGATTCCCACACTGAGTTTAGTGAATATCCATCAACTCATATAGTTTGATACAACGTTAAAGAAAAAGAAAAAGTTACAAACCTGATCTCTTTTTCTATGAGTTCTTTTGTTTGGTTGGCTCATTGGTTGGTATTGAAATATAATTGAATTACAATAGTATATCAGTTCCTTTTAAACATCATAGTGATCAGTATTTCTGTACATTTCAAAATGACCACCACAGTAAGTCTAAGTATATCACCATACAAAAAGATGTTACCTAGTTATTGACTATGACCTACATACCGAAAATGTCATAGCCATGACTCTCTTACTTTGCAACTGGAAGTTTATATCTCTTAATCTTCCTCATCTATTAACTCTCCTGCCTCATCCCCCTCTCTTTTGGCAACTACCTGTTTGTTCTCTGTATCTATTAGTTTGCTTCTGTCTTGTTACATTTGTATTTTTAGATTCCACATATGAGTGAAATCATATCGTATTTGTCTTTCTCTGACTTATTTCTCCTGGCATAATACACTGTAGATCCATGTTGTTGCAAATGACAAGACTTAATTCTTTTTTATAGCTAAGTGTTATTCCATTGTGTGTTTATACCACATCTTCTTTATCACTTCATCTGTGGATGGGCACTTAGGCTGTTTCCATATCTTGACTACTGTAAATAATGCTGCAATGAACAAGGGGTCAATATATCTTTTCTAATCAGTGTTTTCATTTTTTCCAGACAAATATCTAGGACTAGATCTGATGGATCCTATGGAGGTTCTATTTTTAATTTTTTGAAGAATCTCCATATTGTTTTCTATAGTGCCTGCATCAATTTACATCTCTACCAACAGTGCATGACTGTTCTCTTTTCTCTATATCCTTGCCAACATTTCTTATTTTCATGTCGTTCTGATAATAACCGTTCTACAAGTTGTTGTTGTTCAGTCACTCAGTTGTGTCTGACTCTGAGACCCCATGGACTGCAGCACACCAGGCTTCCCTGTCCATCACCAACTCCCAGAGCTTGCTCAACTCATGTCCATCAAGTAGGTGATACCATCCAACCGTCTCATCATTTGTCATTCCCTTCTTCTCCTGCCTTCAATCTTTCCCAGTGTCAGGGTCTTTTCCAGTAACTCAGCTCTTCTTATCAGGTGGCCAGAGTATTGGAGCTTTAGCATCAGTCCTTCCAATGAACATTAAGGACTGATCTCCTTTAGGATGGACTGGTTTGCTCTCCTTGCTGTCCAAGGGACCCTCAAGAGTCTTCTCCAACACCACAGATTGAAGGCATCATTGTTCAGTGCTCAGCTTTTTCTAATGTCCATCCCTCACATCCATACATGACTACTAGAAAAACCATACCTTTGACTATACAGACTTTTGTTGGCAAATGTCTCTGCTTTTTAATATCCTATCTAGGTTGATCATAGCTTTGCTTCCAAGTAGCAAATGTCTTTTAATTTCATGACCAAGACACCATCCACAGTGATTTTGGAGCCCAAGAAAATAAAGTCTGTCACTGTTTCCATTGTTTCCCCATCTATTTGCCATGAAGTGATGGGACTGGGTGCCATGATCTTTTTTTGAATGTTGAGTTTTAAGCCAGCTTTTCACTCTCCTCTTTCATCTTCAAGAGGCTCTTTAATTCATCTTTGCTTTCTGCCACAAGAATGGTATCATCTGTATATCTGAGGTTATTGATATTTCGCTCAGCAATCTGATTCCAGCTTGAGCTTCATTCAGCCCAACATTTCACATGTACTCTTTATAAGTTAAATAAGCAGGGTGACAATATACAGCCTTGACGTACTCCTTTCCCAATTTTGAACCAGTTTGTTGTTCTATGTCTGGTTCTAACTGCTGCTTCTTGACTTGTATACAAGCTTCTCAGGAGGCAGGTAAGGTGGCCTGGTATTCCCATTTCTTTAAGAATCTTCCACTCTTTGTTGTGATCTACACATTCAAAGGCTTTCATGTAGTCAATAAAGCAGAATTAGATGTTTTTCTGGAATTCTTTAGCTTTTCCTGTGATCAAATGGATGTTGGCAGTTTGATCTCTGGTTCCTCTGTCTTTTCTAAATCTAGCTTGTACATCTGGAAGTTCTCAGTTCACATATCGTTGAAGCCTAGCTTGAAGGATTTTGAGCATTACTTTGCTAGTATGTGAAATGAGTGCAATTGTGTAGTAGTTTGAATATTCTTTGGCTTTGCCTTTCTTTGGGACTGGAATGAAACCTGACCTTTTCCAGTCCTGTGGCCACTGCTGAGTTTTCCAAATTTGCTGGCATATTGAGTGCAGCGCTTTAACAGCATCATCTTTTAAGATTTGAAATAGCTCAGCTGGAATTCCATCACCTCCACTAGCTTTGTAGCGATGCTTTCTAAGGCGCATTTGACTTCCCACCCCAGGATGTCTGGCTATAAGTGAGGGATCACACCATCGTGGCTATCCGGGTCATTAAGACCTTTTTGTATAGTTCTTCTGTGTATTATTGCCACTTCTTCATATCTTCTGCTTCTGTTAGCTCCATACCATTTCTGTCATTTATTGTGCCTTCTGTGCATGAAATGTTCCCTTAGTATCTCTAATTTTCTTGAAGAGATCTCATCTTTCCCTTTCTATTGTTTTCCTCTATTTCTTTGCATTGTTCACTTAAAAAGGCTTTCTTATCACTCCTTGCTGTTTTCGGAACTCTGCATTCAGATAGGTAGGTCTTTCCATTTCTTTTTTCACTTTGCTTCTTTTTTCAGCTATTTGTAAGGCCTCCCTAGTCAACCTTTTTGTCCTTTTGCATTTCTTTTTCTTGGGATGGTTTTGATCACTGCCTCCTGTGATCAATGCCTCCAGCCTGACATTTCACATGATGTACTGTGCATATAAGTTAAATAAGCAGAATGGCAATATACAGCCTTGACATACTCCTTTCCCAATTTGGAACCAGTCCGTTGTTCCATGTCTGGTTCTAACAGCTGCTTCTTGATTACAAACCTCCACCCATAGTCCTTCAGGAACTCTGTCTATCAGATGTAATCCCTTGAATCTATTTGTCACTTCCACTGTATAATCATAAGGGATTTGATTTAGGTCATACTTGAATGGTCAGGTGGTTTTCCCTATGTTCTTCAATTTAAGTCTGAATTTGGCAATAAGGAGTTCATTATCAGAGCCACAGTCCACTCCTGGTCTTATTTTTGCTCACTGTATAGAGCTTCTCCATCTTTGGCTACAAAAAACATAATCAATCTGATTTCAATATTGACCATCTGGTGATGTCAATGTGCAGAGTCATCTTTTGTGTTGTTGGAAGGGGGTGTTTGCCATAACCAGCACGTTCTCTTGGCAAAACTCTATTAGCCTTTGTCCTGCTTCATTTTGTACTCCAAGGCCAAATTTGCCTGTTACTCCAATTCACCTTGATTCATGGGCCTAACATTCCAGGTTCCTGTGTAATATTGTTCTTCAGAGCACTGGACTTTACTTTCACCACCAGACACATTCACAACTAGGCGTTGTTTCTGCTTTGGCTCAGCCTCTTCATTCCCTCTGGAGCTATTTC
Source organism: Dama dama (assembly GCF_033118175.1). Lineage (NCBI taxonomy): Eukaryota > Metazoa > Chordata > Mammalia > Artiodactyla > Cervidae > Dama > Dama dama. Next base: position 5,437,900 of record NC_083699.1, on the reverse strand, counting down.
TCCACTCTTCTCCGGTAGCCTATCAGACACCTACCTACCGGGGTGCTCATCTTTCAGTGCCACATCTGTTTTACTTTTCATACTGTTCATGGGGTTCTCAAGGCAAGAGTGCTGAAGTGGTTTGCCATTCCCTTCTCCAGTGGACCGCATTTTGCCAGAACTCTCCACCATGACCCATCCATCTTGGGTGGCCCTACACAGCATGGCTCATAGTTTCATTGAGTTAGACCACATTGTGGTCCATGTGATCAGTTTGGTTAGTTTTCTATGGTGCGTGGTTTCATTCTGTCTGCCGTCTGGTGGATGAGGTTAAGAGGCTTGTGGAAGCTTCCTGATGGGAGGGACTTGCTATGGGGAAAACTGTGTCTTGTTCTGGTGGCTAAAGCCAGGCTCAGTAAATCTTCAATCCAATTTTCTGCCGATAGGTGAGACTGTGTTCCCTCCCTGTAATTTGGCCTGAGGCCAAACTATGGTAGGTATAATGGTGGTGATGGTGACCTCCTTCAAAAGGACTTATGCCAGCGTGCTGACCCTCCCAGGACTGTTGTAGTCAGTGCCCCTGACCTTGCAGCAGGCCACTGTCAACCCACACCTCTGCCAGAGACTCCTGGACACTTAGAGGAAAGTCTGGTTAGATCTCTTGTGAGTTACTCCTCCTTTCTCCTGGGTCCTGGTACCCACAAAGTTTTGTTTGTGCCCTCCGAGAGTCTGTTTCCCCAGTCCTATGGAAGTTCTGTAACGAAATCCTGCTGACCTTCAAAGTCAGATTCCTTGGGGATACTGAGTCCCTTAGCCAGATCCCCAGGTCTTAATTTCATTCATTCATTTTCCTTTGTTTTCTGTGTAATAAAAATAGTCTCTTTCATTTATTTCTTCTCTGTTCTTTAGTATTTCTTTCATTCTAATAACATTCAGTTTCATTTGTTTTTCTTTTTCTAGTTCCTTTAGGTATAGGGTTAAGTTGTTTGAGATTTTTCTTGTTTCCTTAGGTAAGCTTCTATTGCTACAAACTTTCCTCTGAGAACTGGTTTTGCTGCATCTCATAGATTTTGAATTGTTTTGTTTCTGTCTTCATTTGTCTCCAGATGTATTTTGATTTCTTCAGGGATCCATGATTGTTTAATAGCATTTTGTTTAGCCTCCACATGCTTGTGTGTTTTGCAGGTTTTTTCTTATAATTGATTTCTAGTCACATATCCTTGTGGTCAGAAGAAGCAGCTTGATATGATTCCAATCTTCTTAAATTTACTGAGACTTGTGACTTAACCTGAAATCTATCCTGGAGAATTTTCCATGTGAACTTGAAAAGATTATGTATTCTGCTGCTTTTGGATGGAATGTTTCATGTATATTAAGTACATTTGATCTGATGTTTCATTTAAGGCCAGTGGTTCCTGATCGATTTTCTGTCTGGATGATCTGTCCATTGATGTAAGTGGAGTGTTTATGTCCATTATTGTTATTGTGTTATTGTAAATTTCTGTCCTTATGTCTGTTAATATCTTCCTCTTGGTTGTTCCCTTGATCATTATGTAATGTCCTCATCTGTCTCTTGTTACAGTCTTCTTTTAAATTTGATTTGGTCTGATATAAATATTGTGTACCCAACCTTTCTTTTCACTTCTATTTATATGGTATAACTTTTTCCATCCTTTCACTTTCAGTCTGTAAAATGCCTTTAGATCTAAAGTGAGTCTCTTGTAGATAGCATAATGAGTCTTTTTTTGTGTTCATTCATCCACTCTGTCTTTTGATTGGAGCATTTAGTTCATTTAAAGTAATTATTGATAGGTATGCACTTATTGCCATTTTGTTAATTTTTTACGGGTGTTTTGCAGTTCTTTTTTGTTCTTTTCTTCTTCTTTTACTCCCTTCCCTTGTGATTTGATGACCACTTTTAATGTTATGTTTGGATTCTTTCTCTTTTTTGTATGTATGTATTTTATATATTTTTGATTTATGGATACCATGAGGTTTATATACAACAATCTATACATATACATGATTATTTCAAGTTGCCTTATTCCTTAAGTTCAAACATAGTTTAAATATCCTGCATTTTTACTTCCCCCAACAAGAATTTAATATTTTTTAACATTGTATTTTGTATCTTTTAGTTTTGTTTATACCTTAATTACTTATTGTGGCTATAGATGATTTTACTACTTTTGTCTTTAACCTTTCACTAGCTTTATAGGTGGTTTGTTTACTTCCTTTACAGTATGTTTGACTCTACCAATGAGATGTTTCCTTTAATCAGTTTTATATTTCTAGCTGTGGCCTTTTCTAATTAGAAAAGTCAATTTAGCATTTCTTATAAAGCTGGATTCATGATACTGAACTCTTTTAGCTTTTTATTGTCTGTATAACTTTTGATTTCTCCTTCAAACCATAAGGAAAGCCTTGATAGATCATTCTTTTTCTTTCTTTTTTTTTTTTTTTTTTTTTGATAGATCATTCTTAATTGCAGGCTTCTTTCATCACTTTAACTATATCATCTTGGTACAGTCCCTTCTGACCTGTAGAATTTCTGATGATGAGTCAGCTAATTGTCTTAAGAGAGTTCCTTTACTCTTTACATACACTTTTTACATATAACTTGTTGCTTTTCCCTCACAAAAAATGTTCTCTCTTTATCTATAATTTTTGCCATTTTAATTACAATGTTCTTGGTGTGGTCCTCTTTGGGTTGATCCTGTTTGTGACTCTATGCTTCTGGAACTTAGATACTTGTTTCCTTTCCCAGATTAGGAAAGCTTTCTGCTATTATGTCTTCAAATAATTTCTCTGCTCTTTTCTCTCTCTCCTGTAATACAGATGATAGTATGTTTGATATTATTTCAGAGGTCTCTTCTTTTTATGGTAGGTCCCCTACATACCAATACGTTGCACTAAGAATATGTTGGTAAGTCCAGTTTGTTCATAAGTCCAACAAAGTTAGCCTAGGTACCTAACTAACAAAATTGGCTATACAGTGCTATACTGTAATAGGTTTATAATACTTCTTACACAAATAATACATAAAAACAAAACCCCAAAAATATTTTTAATCTTCCAGTACAGTACCCTAAAAAGTACAGTATTATCATCTACACCACCGCTGCTTTTATACTTGCTTTCAGACATCCTGGGCTTGAAATAAAGATATGGTACTAGGGTATTTTGTACAGTACTATACAGTAAAGTACACACATGCCCAGCCACTTGCAGAGAGTGCATATACATGACAGTGTGCACCAAACATGTGAACTAACTCACACGACTGAATATGTGAATGCACTTTCACATCTTTGAAAATCTGCAACTTGAAGGTTTGTATGTAGGGGACTTAACTGTATTCTCTTTTTTTCCTGTTCAGGTTCAGTGATTTCCACTGAACTTGTATCTTTTAGTTTGCTTACCCATTCTTCTTTATCATCTAGTCTACAGTTGATTCCTTCTAGGGTATTTTTAATTTCAGTTATATTCTTCAGCCCTGTTTGGTTCTTCTTTTTGTCTTCTAGCTCTTTGTACAGTTTCCACTGTGTTCATTCAATCGTTTCCTGAGGCCTTTGAGCATTTTTATGATTATTGCTTTGAATTCTTTGCTGGGTAGATTTTGTATTTCTACTTCATTTAGTTCTTTTAAGGTTTTATCTTGTTCCTTTGTTAGAAACATATTCCTCTATTGACTCATTTTACCTAATTCACTGTTTATATTTCTATGTAGTTGGTAGGTTGGTTCCACTTTCCAGTTTTGGAGAACTCTCCTTTTATAGGAGACGTGTGTCCCAGCAGTGTACGCCCCCCTAATCCCCAGAACTCTGTGCTCCAGGGGTAGCCCTATGCGGGGTCCATGGGTCTTTCTGATACAGGTGGTGACTCCCACGGGAAGCCCAGTTAGCATGTCTGCCCTCAGTCTGATTGGTGTCAGACCCTGCCCTGTGAAGAGGCTACTGGCCACTGGTAGTGAGTGGAGCTCTGTCCCAAAACAGCTGGTTCAGAGTTCCTGAGGCCGAGGGGTGGTGGGCAGAGTCAGGTCTTAGGATCGGTGATGTGGATCCAGGGGGCCTGATCTACTGTTGGCCTGTGATGAATGGGGTGGGTTTCCGACATAGCTGGCTGCAGCGTCTGGGTGTCTAAAAGCTGATTTTGGTGGGCTGGTGAGTGGGGCTGGATCCTGGCTGGATAATGATCCTAAGGTGTCTTATAGCTAGTATCAGTCTGCTAGTGGTGGGGGCGGGGTGGGGGTTAGGTCTTGGAAATAGTACTGGTCCTCTGGTGGGTGGAGCTGGGGCCTGGGGTCTTTGGTTTCAGGACCCAGGCATCTGGAGCTGATGATGACCCATAGGTGAGCGGGCCTGGATAGCCTCTGAGTCGCCCACTGGTGGGTGGAGCCAGGTCCCAATGTCTCGAGTTGCAGGGCCCTAGAGAGTGTGTGCCCACCCTCGCGTGAGTGAGGCTTGCTCCAGTGCTTGTATCAGCCAGTAGTGGGTGCAGCTGTGTTCCAAGGTTTCTGGCTGCAGGGTTATAGGGATCCTGAGGCTAGTGCGGGCTCACTATTGGGTGGAGCTGAATTCTGGGGTCTTTGGATGCAGGTACCTTGGGGCTCCAGAGTTGATTCCAGCCCACTAGTACCCAGGTCAAGTCCAAGGGCCCTTGGGCTGGTGCCAGCTCCCTGGGGAATGGAGCTGGATCTTATGGTCTCTGGCTACAGGGCCTGGGGGTTCCTGGAGATGGTTCTGGCTGCTGGTGAGTGGGCTAGTTCCTGATACGGCTGGCTGCAGGGTCCAGCGAAGCTGAAGCTGGTGTCAGCCTGTCAGCCCACTGTAGGTGGGGTCAGACCCTCGGGTACCAGCTGAGGGGCCCAAGATACCCCAGGGCTGATGCTGGCCTGCTACTGGGTGCGGCCAGGGCCTAGGTGGTCCTGGTGCTGGTGCTGGCACACGGGTGGGCAAGGCTGGGTCCTGGGCCTCTAAGAATGGGCCACATCCTGGTGGCAGCTGGGGGCCCAGGAGTTCTAACGCAGCTGGCCTGATGGCGGATGTGGCTGTGCCCCTGCCCAGCTAGCTGCGTGACCTAAGGCAGCCAAGTACTGGTTCTGTCATGTTGGGTGGGGCCAGGCCCCAGTGCTAATAAGCTAGAGGGACAACCTAAAATGGTGCTTGCCAGCATTAATGTCTTCGTGGTAGAATGAGCTCCCTACAATGCCCGCTGTTAGCATCTGTGTCCCCCAAAATGAGCTCTAGTTGCCTCTCTGGGAGTCTCCAAGATCAGCAAATGAGTCTGACCCATGGGCTTCTTTCAAATTTCTGCTTCTTGCCTGGGCTTGAGTGTATGACATTTTGTGTGCACCCTTTATGAGTGGAGTTTTGTATTTCCTCCAGTGCTATGGCTCTCCCCAAAGTAAGCCCTATTTGCCTTAAGAGCCAAATGTTCTGATGTTCATCTTCCCAGGGCAGGAAGCCCCAAGGTGGGGAGCCTAATGTGTGGCTTGGACTCCTCATTCCTTGGGGAGAACCTCTGCAACTGTAATTACCTCTTGACTATACTTGACTGTAAAGTATATATACTATCTTTATAGTCTTCTTACCTGTCTTGTTATTGTTCCTCCTTTTTATCTTTAATTGTGGATTATTTCTGCTAGTGTTTAGGTCGTTTTCATCAATAGTTGCTCTGTGAATAGTTGTGATTTTGCTGTGTCTATGAGAGGAGATGAGCTAGGGTCTTCCTACTCTACCATCCTGGCCACTTCCCTGAACAGGCATTTTTTTAAAAAACAAAGCAACAGTAAATATATGGCCATCTTCGTACATGGTCATTTAGGTGGACACTCCTCTACAGGTAAGTGTGATAAAGGTGATAATTGCTCCTTTGTCCTCTTCTCTTCATTGGATATTAACTCCTCAGAGCAAAGACTATGCTTCCTCATAATATAACTCTTTCTGTAGAGTGCATGGTATGTGGTGAATCACTGATGCAGGTAATGATGGCATTGAAGAGGAAGATGCAAAACACACTCCATAGAATAATCTACAGGTACTTCTCTTTCCGATTTCACCCTGTATGACTGTCTCTAGATCCATCCACACCTACAAATGACCCAGTTTTGTTCCTTTTCATGGCTAAGTAATATTTCACTGTATACATGTACCGCATCTTTATCGATGTGGTTCTCTGCTGGGGGACGTCTAGGTTGCTGCCATGTCCTAGCTATTGTAAGCAGTGCTACAGGGAACACGGGGGTGCACGTGTGTATTTTTTTTAACTGACATGTACATACTACCATGTGTGAAACACAGCTGGTGGGAACGTGTTACATATAGCACAGGTGCTAAGCTTAGCGCTCCGTGGTGACCTAGATGGGTGGGAGGTACGGGGAGTTGGAGGGAGATCCGAGAGGGAAGGGATGTATGTATATGGATAACTGATTCACTTCATCGGGCAGCATATATTAACACAATATTGTAAAGCAACTATACCCCAATAAAAAAAAATTTATAGGTAATGGACCTCTATCCATCTTCTGAAATCACTTCATAGGTGTGCTTTCCATGTTCCCTGGCATTGTTAGAAAGTGACATATTTACAAGCTATACATTTAGAGCTCTTAGAGCCCAGTAAAACCTCTTGGTCCTAACAAGGAAAGCTCTGTTCTGTGTTTTTGTTTTAATGGAGGATACGTTGAACCACTGTGCTAATCGGTGAACTGTTGTGTGTGCATGTCTGTAAAATTAGCCAGGAGTTTCCCATACTATATTATATCTATTAAGTGGAGACGTTAAACAGTGAGTCGTAAGTAGACGACTCAGTTATACTCCTCTTAGGGACAGATTTAAAACTATAAAAGAGTAGAAAATAAAGCTAGTTAAAAGACATTTAAACTTTCTGTTTTCATGTTAACCAGAAAGAACAACTGGTTTAGATATATGTAGGAGTCACCCAGTTTCTATTTTCCTCATCAAGACTTGCAGTGAATCTATCCCAGCTTATGAATGGCCAATATCCACTTTCCTTCCAGTATTGTATTTAATTTTTATACAGGAAAGAAAAATTTATCTATGTGAATGCTTTCAACTTCAGCTCTTTCAAGTCTTAGAAGTGCAGCAGCTAGGATTTCTTTGATCTGAACTATGTGATATGGAAAAGTCTCCCTGCTATAATTTACAGATGTAGCTTTCCTAACTTAGATTTAGCACAAAAATAAGATAAATGAAACTTTAAAGAGTATTTGCCTGAGAGTTCAGGTGTTGGGAGATATAGCAAATTAAATACCTCCTCTTGTGTATTTGATTAGCCTTACTCTTGATAGTTTTGGTTTAGGCTAACCTTCCCTGAACATATATCAGTGTAATTTAATTTGAAAGAGCTTTATCTCATCCAAAGCTGCCTCTATGACTTCATCCCATCACTTACATTTTTCCTCCCATAGCATACTCTTTTTCAGTCCCTAAGTGTGGGCCTTGGCTGTCCTTTTATCTTTTAGAATTTGTCCTTTTCAAATGCAAAATGGCTTATTCTTATACAGCATTGGAATTTAAGTCATCTCATAATGGTCAGAAGTAAATTCTCTCTTTCCTAAATACAGAATTCCAAGAAGAAAAGGGGCATTTACTTGTGAACTGTGGTTTTAAATTATGTCTAGTTAGGCATCCTGTTAAGTAATATGTCAGAATCTCAACAATGCTGGAATATGTCACTGCTGTATTCTGGCAAGATTAGCACAGAATATTGCATGAAGAAATTCCAAATTACAAAGCAGCTATGATCCATCCAGAAAGTAACTTTTGACTGCTGAAGATAAACCTCTTAAATCATGTTTGGCCATTTAATTCCAGACATTGAAGTGAAAGAAAACCCCCAAACCCTTCCCTTTTGTATTTGATAAGTTAGATCACAGTTTAATGTGACACAGAATGCTCGGATTCAGATCAGATCACCTCTCCACCACAGAGGACCCAGTGGGAACGCTTAGCACTAACGCAGAAGTAGGCAAGCTGGTCAAATCCAGCCCACTGCGTGTTTCTGTACAGTGTGTGAGTTAGGGATTTTTTTTTTTTTTAATGATTGAAACAAAATCAAAAGAGTAATAGCATTTTGGTATATCATTATAAAAATTATATGCAATTCAAACTTCAGTGGTTACAAATGAAATTTTATTGAAACACAGCCCTGCTTATTCATTTACATAATGTCTGCGGTTGCTTTCACTACAGTGACAGAATTGAGTACTTGTGATAGAAACTCTAAACCCAACAAAGCCTAACATACTGTCTTGCCCTTTGCAGAAAAAATTTTCTGACTCTTGCTCTAAAACCATAGACTTGCCTCTGCATTCTGTGGTTGTTCTCAGAGTGTGTTAATAAAATTCTCTATTGGAAGAAGTGAAAAAATAGAGTAACTGTGTGATGATTGTGGTCTTTGGAATCTTTTTTATTGAATCTTTCCACATAAATCTTTGTTCTTTCATAATGCCCTAACATGTCTGTAGCTTATTCCAAGAGAGTGTCTAATATGTTTTACAACTATGTTTAGTGACTTAAAATTATAGTGATGAATAAAAAGAAAAACTTCTATATTTTTTTGTGATTATGATGTGTGTAAAATAAATCTTAAAATTCCAAGACACCCATCCCCTTAGAAACTCCTTCACTTATCCTATCTATGCTTAATGGTGTAAAGTAGTTGAAAAGGCAGCCATGTATATGTGTGTATGCATGTCTGTATATATATATATATTTACACACCCACATATACGGCTTTATTACTTTTCCTTATCATTGGAGAGACTGGATCTGGAAAGTATTGCATTTGGTATCTGTGAAGAAAGGGCAAGATTCTAATAAAATACAGAATTAAGGCAAAGACTCAAACTGAGATAAGAGAACAGTAGAAGGGAGTAATAAGAATGTAAGTAATGTAGTCATTGGCTTTAAAAAATAATTTTTCAGGGACTTCCCTGGTGGTCCAGTAGTTAAGCCTTTACCTTCCCATGCAGGGGGTGAGCTCCCTGGTCAGGGAGCTAAGATCCTGCATGCCCTGTGGCCAAAAATGATAATAAAATATAAAACAGAAATGATACTGTAACAAATTCAATAAAGACAAAAATGGTCCACATCAAAAAAAAATCTTTAAAAAAAAATAATTTTTAAGGCATTGCCTGCCAAGGATGTGATGATTCTCTAGAACTCACTCCACCCAGAATCCCTACCATGTGTATCATGAAAACAAAACTTGAACACCAGAATACCTCAGTGAGAAGAAAGCTTCATACAGTGGCCAGTGGCTTAGTTAGACATTGTGCATGCCCTACCCATAATTACAGTTTTGTATTCCTCACTCCGCTTCCCAGTGGCTGACCTCAGAAACCACCTCAAGGCTGTTCATCCTCGAAAATCAACTCCTAGGGTTGTTAGTGAGATTGACTACAATGCTCTTGCGTTTTCCGTAACTACTGGCTCACACACTGTTTGCTCTTAGGAGACGCTTGTGGACTTCAACCAACGTTGTACCACCCTCTTTTCATACACACAGGACATTCACCTTTGGACAGCTTTTGAGATTTCATCTCACAGATGTGAGAATCCTTAGATGTATATCCTGCCCACCCCTAAGAAATCATGACAAACTGCAAATATCCACCAACGATGGCCTTTGATACAGGACCTGTTAGAAAAGCAACATGTAGCATTTAGTGATCAGTTTATAATGTCACAGTCAGTAAGGCTGCTCCATAGATGTCTGCTTCTAAAGTCTTGAGGACTGTGGATACTTGATCATTACAGTGCTCCCTCCTCTGTCTTGGTCTTCCCGCAGGTTCGCATCTGTGTGGGGCTCTCACTTTTATCTGCTTCAGCCCTAGTTTTCCCAGGATCCTTGGAAGTCAGCCAAGAAAAATGTTAAAATTCATCCATCATTTCTCTTTTATTTCTCCTTTATTCTCCCTTCATTTTCCATTATACATTCTTAACCATTCTGGTCCCTACATGCCTCCTATATCTAATATCTTTCTTTACTCTCAAAACCACTAATTTAATTTGTCATTTTGAGATAGTACTATCACAATTGCCTCCTAAGTAACTTTTGTATTTCCTATAATCTAGCCTATGGGCTCACAAGAGGACCATCCATTTCAAAATGCCTCTATATCTTCCAAAATTGTGCCCATACATATCTTTCTAAAGTCTAAATGGTTAGGAGCCTGAAATACTCATGGTTCATTGATAAATAAGTGCCTTAGGGTTTGCAGCTTAACTTCAGTTGGCTGAGATGCAATTGTATTGGGTCAGGGGGATACTGATTGACTTCAATCTCCTTTTTCTGCACTGTTTCTCTTCGTGGCACTTATCACTTGCTCTACTAGGCAAGTTCATAAAATTGCACAAAATAAGTGGCCAGGATTTTAGTCTACTTCACTGCTGTTGTATTCACTAAGCAGATGACTTGATTCTTTGGTTAACTGATTAGTTAATAAGAAAATTGTAGGGCTGGGAGCTAGTAATGATCAGTCCTAATTAAGAGATACAGTAATTTTAACATTATGTTTATCTGTTGAAATGCATATGTGTATGTGTGTGTTAGTCACTCAGTTGTGTCCGACTCTGCAACCCCATGGAGTGTAGCCCGCCAGGCTCCTCTGTCCATGGAATTCTCCAGGCAAGAATTCCATGGAGTGGGTTGCTATTTCTTTCTCCAGGGGATCTCCCCAATCCAGGGATCAAACCTGGGTCTCCTGCATTGCAGGTAAATTCTTGACCATCTGAGCCACCAGGGAAGCCCAAAATACATATGAGTGAGTTTTTAAAAAATACCTAAGTTCAGGAGTTCCCTGGTGGCCTAGTGGTTAGGATTCTGGGCTTTCACTGCCATGGCCTGGGTTTAGTCCCTGGTAGGGGATCTGAGATCCTGCAGGGCCTGGCCAAAAAACAAACAAACAAACAAACAAACAAAAGGAGTTTTTAAAATTGCCAGGTGCTATATGATGTAACATGTTAGACTTGATTTGTTGGTATCATTTGCTCTGAAATATTTGGGGGTGAAATGAAAAGTGGCACAGTTGATATATTAGAGATGAAGAATAAGAAGTTCATAAATACCAAAAATGATAACAAGTCAAGCAAATGACATAGAGATGGGGGAGATGTAAATTCCCAGGGGCTGATGTAAAGGGTAAAAAAGATGTATATTTATTGTCATGTTTACTAGAAAAAAAAATCAAACCTATGAATTTACTGATCTTACTGTTTAGTTAGGGGAAGACTTAAGGAGTGATTTAAAGAAAAATACTAGGTATAGTGGGAGGTAATTAAAATGGCAAACCATTCGGAAGGTGTAGGTGAAATACAGTCCATAGTCCAAAAAGTACAGGGTTAGGAGTTCAGATTAATATCAAATGCGAGCTCTTAGCAATTCATATACCTAGTCAACCTCAGTCTCTTCCTGTATAAAATGGAATTATTATGATTGAATTTTACTTATTTCTTGTAAACATTAAATGAAGCCATATTCAAGCATGAAATTGATCTATACACCTTAAGAATCCATAGAAACACTATAAAGTATGGTTAGAAAGGAGAATGGTCAAACTTTAATCCTTCATATGCTGTGGACCCTCCAAAATTTTCGATAGTATAAATATGAAGTGGAGGAAGCTGGGAAACATGGGTCTTAAGAATGGGGCCTTAGAGTTTTAAAATTAATTCAGCACTATATTCTGGCTCTGAATTATTTAGAATACCACCTGAAATTTGGTATAATTTTAATGCCTACCTCATGAAAATATTTCTGAGAATTAAACAACACATGGAAAGCCTCTGGCACATCCATGCTCTGACAATAATAGCAATGATTCTTACCACTATTGCTACTGTTGTTATTTAGGGCTTCCCAGGTGGCGATCGTGGTAAAGAACCTGTCTACCAGCGCAGGAGACTTAAGAGACCCAGTTTGATCCCTGGGTCGGGAGGATCCCCTGGAGAGGGGCATGGCAACCCACTCCAGTATTCTTGCCTGGAGAATCCCATGGACGGAGAAGCCTAGCAGGCTACAGTCCGCAGGGTTGCAAAGAGTCAGACAATGAGTTAGCACACAGCATGCATTATTAAATAGGGCAAGTTGAACTAGAATTAGTCCCAATATGCCTTCAAGTTTCTAATAATTCTGGCAGATTAAATAAAAGTAGAAAGTACATGGAGAACTCTTGACACAAAGCAGCTGTAGAAATATCTTATAACAACTCTTAAAAGAAGCAAACATTCCTAACAATAGTTCTTTTTTGAAACTGACAGCAAAACACAAAAACAAAAAATGACCCATGTAACCATCCTGGGAAAAGAGAGAGCTCTGTAACATGCCATGGTCATCTTTCTGCGATTCATCCTAGCAAGGGTCTGCAAGCCCAGACCTGCATTAGAAACTAACAAGAGAGTATGATGCCATGAGGTTGGTCACCAAGGAGCTTTGGAAGAAAAACTGGATGCCAAGAACCCACAAATATGCCATATTTCCCAAGCAAGTGTCTAAGTCTGGACATCACATGTGACTTTTTAACTTAACCATGTCAGCTCTGCAGATTTAAAAACCATGTTCATATCACATGTACTTCTATAGTTACTTCTGAGTTCCCGAGTCTATAATTCGACCATGGTCGCTGACTCACTTATTACTAACTATAAATCACTTAAACGTTTAGCTGCTGGATGTGGGGCATTCCCAATGTTTGGCTAAGTGGGCTAAGTGAGGCGGCTGAAGCTTTGTGGCTAACCGTTCAGGCTGGAGAGCCAGGCTGCCTGGGTTGGAATCAACTTTCTCTACTCACAAGCTGTGGTGAGTCATTTAAACTTTATATGCCTAACTTGTAAAATGACATGAACATTTTCCTTTTAGATTTTTTGGTGAAGTTTAAATGAGTTGGTATTTGTAAAATGCTTATAATAATATTGCCAGAGTAAACACTGTTGTCATTATAAGAAGTTATTTCCTTAAACCGGTAAAAATCCTCAAAATCTGTTGCATGGGAACAATCTGGAAGGCTTGTTAACACCCAGACCCCAGGCTCCATCCCTGCAGTTTCTGATTCTTTGGGTCTGGGATGGAGCCTAAGGATTTATGTTTTGTTAACAAGGTCTAGGATCATGCTGACGCTGCTGGTCCCAAAACCACAGCCTCAGAAGAAAAACAGCATTTAAACCCAGTGCACTGGAAATCCCTTTCAACAAGAGAGGTTTCTCCAAAATTGGCCCACGGAAATCAAACTGCAGGTATCATAGGTTATCATTGCTACCTCTCAGCCTTCAGACCTGACTCTGGGGACCCTCAGACTTGAGAAGAGCTCGCAGTGATTAAAGCCAAGTCCTTACACTCAACAGGTGGAGGAGATAAACTGGGTAAGGTTCCGCAGCTGAAACTGCCCGGAGCAACAGTCGGAATGCGCCTGAGAAATCCTGGGAATTGCAAAAAAGCGGAGGGAACGAGAAGCGAGCAGGCGTCCGTGCGTTCTCAGAAACAGAACTGGGTGGTCGTTTATTATCTGTCTGCGCCGCGGGGCCTCGGCTGGGTCCCAGACACGTGTCAGCGTCGCCCCGCCCGCCGTTCCTGCCCCGGCTCCGGACGGTCCCTGGCCGCGCGCCGCTGAACTCGGGAAATGCCAGCGGCGGGCGCCCCTGGGTCACCTGGGCGGAGAGGTGAGCGGCTCCGTCCGTCCTTTGCTGGGAAGAGGAGAGGACCGGCGCCCGCGCCGGCCAGGGACTCGGCCTGGGAATGCAGCTGGTCCTCTGCCCCAGTCCCGGCAGGGAGAGCCGCGAGGGAGGGGTGAGAGTCGGGAGGGGTGGAGCAAGGGCCGATGAGGGAAGGAATTAAAGCAAAAAAAAAAAAAAATCACCTCTTCAGTGACTGCTGCCGGACAGAAGGCACACTCTTAGTAAAGAGTCATCAGTAGGGAGAGACCCTGATTGTGGGCATTTGTGATAGATTTGCCCGTAAAGGCTACGGGAGGAGAAACTCCTGGGACTTGGGGGTAAGCTGGAGTGATGGGCATGGATACACCTACACTGGCAGCTTTAAGGGGGACTGAAGCGCGCTGCTGAGGGAGGAGAAAGAACACTTGGAAACCTCCACTTTGCGCTTTGTTTCTGTAACAGCAGCAGAAACACTTCTGACGGGCGGCTCTGGGTTCTGTACGCGGCAGCCGTCCCAGCGCCTCCAGGTCTCTCTGCAGAGCAGGGCCCCTGAGCGGTGATCAGAAAGGCGAGCCATTCGCCCACCTGAGCAGCAGGGCACGCGCCCTCACTCAGCGGCGGGCACAGTTCTCCGTTTCTTGGGAAGATTTTCAGGCTTCGCCTATGTCAGGAGGGGATTCAGAACGACGACAGAAGAGCTCAGGTACGGTCAATTTCTATTTCATTATATACATTTTCAGGTTTAAGTTTATGGGAATCCACTCCCATGTGTTCAGACTTTTGATTCTCTTTTCAGTAACGCTCAAGTGGGCAAACCCAGAACTTCTGTTTTTCTAGCTGAACGACAGAACTGCCTTCAACCTATTCTTTTCTCTGCTTACCTAATTATAAGAAGGTAGAAATGTTGTCTCCAGTCACATAACATTTATTTAAATATTTGGTAACAGTTACAATGACAAAAGTGGCCATCTGATTAAACCAGTATTAGGTTTTAATTTGGGCTAAATTCTAATTCCATGATATTTCTATCTATATGAAGATACAGCAATTCAGCATTCGTGTTATTTTAAATGTAGTTTATAGTTAAAGGATGGTTGCTGGTAGAATCTAAAAGAAACCATTCTATGAAGATCACTTTTCTTAGAAAAGCATAATAGAGATCTTATTATGTCTTTGAATGTTCTTCTGAATTGCAGGCAAAAATTTGGTTTGGATCCCTGGGCTTGCCTCACATGTGGGTACCAGATACCATTTTTTCCAACAAGCTAGGCATGTTTCTTCCCTGCTTATGCCCCCACCCCCTCTCCCACGGCAGATGTGAGGAGAAGGGACCAAGGGAAGAGGCAGAGGGATGTTCTAAGCAGAGCAAAAACAGCATCATGCCCGCGAGGGGTCAGCATGGTCCACTGTAGGGCAGGTATAAGGCTCAAGCCCTCTCAGCTGGTCAGTTACTATTCGCTATGGTCATCATTTGGCAGTGACATGTATAATTTGTCTTTTTTTGGCAAAGACTTAGGACGTTAGGAAGACATTTATTCATCCTTTCAGTGATTACAGCTCTAACTAAAAGTGTTTTTGAAGGTTTAAGAAAATGAAAAACCAAACATGCTCGGTGATAAAACATATATTATGAAACTTCACACACACGCACCCAATAAAGAAAAGGCTAGAAGGAATAGAACAAAATGTCATTGATTATATCTGGGTGGTGGGGAGTATAAGTAATTTTATTTTCTTTATTTGACTTATTTACAACTTCTAAATTTTCAGTGTTGCACACGTATTAGCTTTATAATAAAATTTTTTAAAGTCTAAAACTAATGTATACACAGGAAAGTAAACTTTATGTATTTCAGTTGTCACAATATCTCCATTATGCTTTCTATTTTCTTTTTTTAATGAATCCCTAAGTAAAAGGGATTCCTAAGAAGTAAAAATCTGTAAAGGAATTTTCACAATAAATACCCTGCTTGTCACCAGAGTCCAGATGAGGCCAGCACACACTATGGCTTTGTAGTTAGCTTTACCATAAAAGTTGCAAATGAAATTGGTCCCTAATAACCTTACAGGACGGTCTCCCAGATTACCAGTTACTGTGTGTTGTCTACTGGAACTCTGCTCAAACCATATTTATAACTGAGGTATGATGCTTTTTCAGGATGAAGCCGAAAGGCAGGGGAAGCACCAGCTTACTGCTCTCCTTCACTGCAGCCTGCCTGATAGCCCTCCCCAGGGGCAGGGCCTGTCCTCGCCGCTGCGCCTGTTACCTGCCTACAGAGGTGCACTGCACATTTCGGTACCTCACCTCCATCCCAGAGAGCATCCCACCCAACGTGGAACGTATCAATTTAGGGTGCGTGAGGGTGCTTGTCTTGCTTCCTTCTCAAGGAGGGACTGAGTACACTGGTGATGTCCCCCAAACAGCTGTAACTTTGGTAGATTAACCACAATTCTTTTAATAATACTTTCCTTCTGAAATGAGTGCCTGAGGATCTTAAGCTTTCTGGGGCAATGAGAAAATTTTCCCTGGTAAGCTTTTACTAGGGGAAAGTTTTTCTAGAACCCAAAGTCATTCATGGTAGACTGAGAGCCCCATGATTATAGAAAAGATTCATTTTGGCTCTATTTTTGCTGAGTATAATATAGCTCCTGCTAAGAATTAGAGTTATGATAATATCCGTAAGAGGGAAGTGTCCTCCTATATGTATGGAAAGTTAACTAGATCTTTTTTTTTTTAAGGCTTTTGGATTTTTTTTCCCATAGAAACTGACTTATTTAAAATACTTAAAAAATGCATAAGTAATTAAATCTGCTAAAAAGTGACTGTATTTTAAAGGTTGGTGAAAAAACGTGTGTGAATGAACGAAAAGGCAGACTTAACATCTTTTGACTAACTTAGTGAGCACCTGCTATGGACCAAACACAAGGATGGTACCAGGGATACAATGAAGAAGGATACATTATTCATGTGTAGAAACCAGTTAAAGTGAAAAGACAGATGTATAATCAGTACAATTCAATAAGAACTGTAATACAGCATACGATGTGTCTTGGAAACCATCACTACTGGTAACAACTAACATTAATTGTGTCCTGGCATTGAGCTAAGCACTCTTCATGAGTGCATTCATTTAATCCTCAAAACCTGTTTCAAGTAGGTTCTATTATTTGCATTTTATAGACAAGGAAACTGAGGCAAAGAAAGATTACAGACTTTTTTTTTTTAACCCAGCATTGGCCCTACTCCCAGGAGCCAGGTACCTGAGTTCATAATCATATCTAAATTTGACTTCAGAGCCCAGGCTTCTTAACCATTGTTTCATAATGATGAATTCCACCTGGGAGAATGAGGGGCAATGTCATTAGGGAATGGGCTGGGTCTTAACAGTGTTCACAAATAGAGAGGGCTGGAGTCAAGGGCATTCCAACCTGAAGAAACATAAGGTACAAAAGTTTGAAAATGAGCAGGGATGTAGCATGTTCCAGGAATGTGAGTAGGATCATTGTAACTGAGACTGCAAGGGCTGGGTGAAGGGGTTGACCTTCCATGGCACCTGATGAATTTCAGCATTTCAAGCATTGGGTTATCTCCTTAGAGCACAGGGAATCTTTAGTGGGGTGTGTATTTGTGTGTGTGAGGTGGGGAGTGAAATTCAGTTTTGTGTGTGCATTTGTTGGGTTTTGCTTTGACATTTGAAGTTTAATTGGCAGACTTATGTCTAGAATGATGTTCTTATTTCAGGTACAACAACTTGGTTAGATTAACGGAAGCAGATTTTTCTGGCCTGAACAAGTTGGAGTTACTAATGCTACACAGCAATGGAATTCACACAATCCCTGCTAAGACCTTCTCGGATTTGCAAGCATTGCAGGTGAGACTGATGTTGGGAAGGGGCAAGTTAAGTGCCTCCAAAAGCTACCTGTTCCTAGAGAACCCCAAAATTAACATTCTGTACATCAGACATAGACATCAAGGGAAAATGTCAAAGAACTGATTTCAAGTGGAATAGTATGTGGAAATTAGAATAAGAAAATTCTGATTTTCTTCTACCTTAGGCTCACAGAAAGAAGTATCAATGCCCAGGGTTTACTGAACCTTGAAAATATAATTCTTAAAGGCCACTTCTAGTCATGTTTTTCTGGAAATTGAATGTAGTTTATAAAATAATTGCTATCTTTACACAGAAGTTAGCTTTTTGTAAGCAATATATTTTTAAAACATCTTTTTGAGTATGTTTTTATTTTTAATTGGAGAACACTTGCTGTAGAATGTTATGCTAGTTCCTGCTATACAACGTGAAATGAAGTCGCTTAGTCGTGTCCAACTCTTTGCGACCCCAGGGACTGTAGCCTACCAGGCTCCTCAGTACATGGAATTTTCCAGGCAAGAGTCCTGGAGTGGGTTGCCATTTCATCACCTATAAATATCCATATATGTACACCCTCCCTCCCACCGCCACCCATCCCAGCCCTCTAGGTCATCCCAGAGCATCACTGAGCTACATGGCAGCTTCCCAAGGCTATGTTTTACACATGGTCGTGTATACACGTCAGTGCTACTGTCTTTTCCACCCTCTCCTTCCCCTGCTGCATCCACAAGGCCCTGCCCTGCACATAGATTCAGCAGTACCATTTTTCCAGATTCCATATATAAATGTGTTCATATATGGTATTTGTGTTTATCTTTCTGACTTCACTCTGTATGATAGACGCTAGGTTCATACCTCATTACAACTGACAATTTCATTCCTTTTGATGGCTGAGTAATATGCCACTGTATTTATGTACCCCATCTTCCTTGTCCGTGCATCTGTTGATGGACCTCTAGGTGGCTTCCATGTCCTGGCTATTGTAAATAGTGCTGAAATGAACATTGGGTTAGATGTGTCCTTTTGAATTATGGTTTTCTCAGGGTATGTGCCCAGTACTGGGATTGCTGGGGTACATGGTAGTTTTATTCCTGGCTGCTTAAGGAACCTCCATACTGCTTTCCATAGTGGTGGTAGAGCAATATATTTTGTAAGTTTCACTTTACTTTTGCATTGCTTTATTTAACAAAATTTTTTTAAGTTATGAGGACTTCTAAGTATGCATCAAATATTTTAAGAATTACTATTCCAGTAGGCAAGAAAGTAGAAAGTAGGAAGAACTCTTAGGAACAAGAACAAAGGGAATGCAGGAAAACATCAGGCATAAAGATTGGTATGTCTGCTGTAAGCAGGACTTGAGGCTTTAGAGAAGTTAATTCAATTTATGATGTCTGTTACTTTTTAAATAAATTAAAAAGTACAACTACTGTTCAGAAGTACAACCTGATTTTAAATTAGAAGTACACACCTGATTTTAAATTAGAAAAAGATGTCTCCCAAAGGTCCTCATAGATGAGATATAGTACAGTAAAGCAAATGGTCAGTTCTACCCTTAGAAAAGATAAATTGCCAGTGTACAGTGAATCTTTTCACACCACATCAAGGCTGTGTAAAGCCATAGATTTAAGTCTAGATAAGTGATTATGTTGATTTGGTTTAATCAGGCTTTATTTGCAATATATATCTTCAGCAGATTAGATGGAATTTCTTCATGGAACTCACACATGTTTTTCTTGACCAGGTTTTCAACAGATATTGATGAACACTGAGTTTGGTAATATTTGGGCCAAAAAGTTGTTCCATGTCGCCAAATTTTCTTTGCTTATTAGGAAACTTAGCGTTCCAGAAAAGCATTCTCAACAGAGATGACAGATTAGGTCAAATCAGGAAAATATGATAAGAAATCATTGCTTTTACTAGCATTTTTTTTTTTTTTCTTTTTGGGAGAAAGAGTATGCTCAGCTGGTAGCAGAGAAGGAATTGGAGAATACCTAAGCGCTACTGAAATATTGAAAAATTATCTTAACTTCAATTAAAATCACATTACTCTTAATAGCTAAAGACTAAACAAAAACAACCCCAAACGTCTGTCAGCTCATAAATGGATACACAAAACGTGTTACATGTATAAAGTGGGCTACTACTCAATAGTAAGAAGGAATAACTGAGTTACATGCTACAACAGTGCGAAGTCTTGAAAATAAGGCTAGTTGGAAAAAGGCAGGCACAAAAGACCACATATTGTATCACCCATTATTTTAAATGTTGAGAATAGGCAAAGCCAGAGAAACAAAGTAAATCAGTAGTTTTCGAGGAGGAGGGGGGAAATGACTTGTTTCACCCATATTTCCACCCCACTACTTTCCTACTTCATTGCATTATTTTGAAATAAATCTGAGATATCATGTTTAATCCATAAGTACTTACATATATATATATATATATATATATATATATATATAAAATAGTCTTTTAAAAATAAGTGTAAAATATTGTTTTACCTTAACATTATAGCATTAATTCATCAATATCATGAACTGTTCATGAGTGTTCTAATCTCCCTGGTATTTCCATATTTAATTTTCAGGTAGTTTGTAGAATTAGGATCCACACAAGGACTGGATAATCTCAGTGTATGTTTTATTATGAATATGCTTGTCCTTTTTGTGGTAATTCCTTTGACAAAATAAGGGTGTTCTTTGTGTCCTTAGGTCTTAAAAATGAGCTATAACAAAGTTCGCAAACTTCAGAAGGACACTTTTTATGGCCTCAGAAGCTTGACACGGTTGCATATGGACCACAACAGCATTGAGTTTATAAACCCAGAGGTTTTTTATGGACTCACCTCTCTCCGACTGGTGCACTTGGAAGGGAACCAACTCACTAAGCTTCATCCGGATACATTTGTCTCCTTGCGCTACCTCCGGATATTTAAAATATCTTTCATTAAGTACCTATACTTGTCTGATAACTTTCTGAGCTCCATCCCTCAAGAGATGGCCACCTACATGTCTGATCTGGAAAGCCTTTATCTTCATGGGAATCCTTGGATCTGCGACTGTCGACTGAAATGGCTGTCTGGCTGGTTACGGGAGAAGCCAGGTACCTAGACTACTTCTTTGTTATAATTCAATAGACGGAATCTGCCTGGAGGTGTTCTACTAGTGAGGGAGGTCAAAGCAAATTTAGCTGGAAAGAAAATGAAATCTCAATAATTCAGTGAGAATGAACTGTCTTAATTCATCAATGAATAATCTTTAATTCTGGTCAATTATCCAATTATCACTTCTGGCTTTTAGCAAGATTGGGAGCTAAGAAATGTATCATGTGTTACTCTTCCCTGCTTACCACAAGGCACAGAAACCCTTCCCTCTTCGTATTTTCCTTTCAGTCATTTGGTCAATCCATATTTTTTGGAGTTTTATCCAAGGCCTTGTGCTCAGTGAAGCAACCACCAAGAGCTCTGTGTCTGCCCTAACTACACTTCTGGTGGGGATACAGATAAGCAACCAGAATGTAAAACGTGCTTTGACAGCAAAGTAAGAGGCAAGATGCATCCAGTCAACAAGTAGTTACAAGAAGTCAGAGAGACCGTAGGGATGCAAAAGCGATTGTGGAGCTTACACTCTTTTTGAGAAAATGGGTTAACAACTAATCGCACTATTTCAATTAATCAAGTCTGTAGGGAATGACTGAAAGGAGCCCATTAGTTTTTGACATCTAAGTGGTGACTGATTGGCAAGAGCCAACGAGAGCTGGATTGTTATGCAGGGGCTGGGGAGACCGGGCTACAGTTGACCCTGGAGAGACCTGGCTTGAAGTGAGGGAGTAAGGGTGACCGCCAGATGGAAACATGCCATCACTCAGGACTCTCTGAGCATCAAACAGACATGAGCACATTTAAGCTAAGGAGAGATTTTTGGGAGAGAGAAGGTAGCAACATTGCAGAAAGAGCAGATCCTCAATTGAGCCAGTCCCCTGAACAGGCTGGATGGCAAGAGACCCAGCCATGGGTGGAAGGGTTTTCCTTCTTTGTTAAGTTGTAGGATAGGTGACTAAGGAGGGTGCTAGGAAGGGGTCAAGGTTGGAAGTCTGAGAAAAGTGGAAAAAGTCTGCAGTTGCTGTGGTGAAATATATAGATACATACATACATAGGTATGTGTAGATACAGTTAGTCAATATAATTAGTCAAAAAGTGAACTGCTTTAGGCCAAAAGACACCACCCTTGCGCTCCAGGAGTTTGCAAGCTTGCAGGTAAATATGCTCAACACATAAAAAGACAATAAGGCATGGGTGAAAAACGGCAGAATGTTTATACTGATAATTTAGTTCTATAGAAGCCAGAATCAGTAAGTTACTTCTGCCTTGAATAATATACCAAAAGAAAAGGAAGGAATAATAGGGAGTGAGCAGGAAGGTAATGTGTTTGACATTGTGCTCGATGCTTTCTATTTAATCCTCAATTTAGAGATGAAGAAATTGAGGCTAGAAAAGTTGGGTATCTTGGGCTAGTCATCTAGATTCTTACAGATCAGTTTTCTCACCTGTAACATAGGGATACCAGTAACTGAAAAAAATAATTAAAATAATACATATAAAGTGCTTAGCACAATGTGTGACATAACGTAAGCACTCAACAAACGTGATTACCATGATTTTCACCGTCACCCAGCTCACGTGGCTAGAAAGTAGAAAAGCAGAAACTCAAAGTCTAGTCCTTTTTCTATAATGTATTTGGGATGGAGAAACTGCTGTGTACATAAAAACAGGGTAAGGCTCATGAAGAGGGCAATACGTCGCCCAGCTTGCCTGGCATGGGGTAGTATAGGCTGGCATGGGGTTTTGTCTTTTGCTGTCTGACTTACTTCACTTAGTATGATAATCTCTAGGTCCACCCCTGTTGTTGCAAATAGCATTATTCCATTCTTTTTATGTCTGCATAATATTCCATTGTATATATACCACATTATTTTTACCCATTCATTTGTCAATGGACATGTCTTGGCCACTGTAAAAAGTGCTTCTATGAACACTGGGGCACATGGATCTTTTTGAATTAGAGTTTACTCTGGATATATGTCCAGGAGTACGATTTGCAGAATCGTATGTTAACTCTTTTTTTTTTTAAGGAACCTAGATAGTGTTCCACGTACTGGGTACATCATCTACAACAATGTAGGAGGGTTCCCTTTTCTCTTCCTCTCCAGTCACATCAGCTTCTGCTTTGACTTTTTTTTCATCTACTTCAAGAGACTGATAGTTCCTCATACCTTCAATTGTCTCATTTGGCAGTCCTTTTGTACCTATGTGGTCAGTAGTCAGAGGTAACACAGCTTCATCTGTTTACAGCTATCTTCCACTCCTGGGTTTCACAAAGCTCTAGGTGTTGTTTTTCTAGGAAATGTGGATTTGTGGCCTTTTCTCTGACAGTTATATCACAAATGTTAAATTTATGTCCTTTTATTGTTTCCAAGCCTTTCTATATGCATAATAACTTATTTTATGGCAAGCACAGTGTAATCTTTATGTAATACCAACAGTGCATGTAACTCAGTTGAAAACTACACATATAAGTGGCCATGGCAGCATTGGTGTGTGTGCCGGCAGTGGTAGCTATATCAAGGCTTCCACCTGGCCAGTCACGACTGTAGGACAACTTCAATTGTCAGACACATCTCAATTTATAAGCTAAAATGTGGGAGAAATGTGGTCTTAGAATTAGATTGCCCTTCCTTTCTCTACTCTTTCCATCCATTCGCCAGGGCTGGAGATAAACAGACAACTAGACAGGTCTTCCTACCAGTGGGTGATGAGGGCTAGGATAGAAGTGGAAGGTACCCCGAGAACATAAAGCAGGGAGCCCCCTGAGAAGGACTGCTCTTCCAGCTTGTTGACGAAGGAGGGAAGTAGTTGGGCAGTGACGGAAGACAGCCTATCAGACAGCAAGCGTGCTGCAAGTAGGACAGCGTATGCTAAAAACGTGACAGGCTATGGCAGAGCTGAGGACTAGCAGGCATTTCTGTGTGAATGGAATCTGGTGTGATGGAGAGAACGGAAATAATGTGATCAGATTTGCAACTGAGCTAAAATACTTGATGTCCAGGGCTGAGCAATAATCAAACCAAGATGTGACTATAATTCTATGATGAGGTCTACCTTTAAACCAGAAGTCTACCTTTTTTTTTTTTTTTTTGGCTATAGCAGGGTCTGAGCCCAGGCTACTGGGAAGTAGTAAAAGGTCACAGCTGGTTGATAAGTAGGTGGTTGATAAAAGCCTCTTTGACAAGCTTGCTAGCTACCTCCTCTGGGTAAGCTGGGGCTTTACAATTTGCTGAAGAATGCTGAGGAGCCAGATATATATGACAGTGCCCGTCACACTGAAGAGTTTGGAGTCAGAGAGGTTTATCTCAGGCCTTTGAGGAACTGCGCAATTACAGGAAGGTGATTTGACCCTGTGCAGTCACTTTGTCAAATGAGATCTTCTAACAGTGCTTCTTTTACATGCTGTGTCTAAATGCATGATATGGAACAGGACAGAAGTCCCTAGCTGTATTTTGTATAAGGTAAAACCCCGTATCTCTTATCAAGTATTGCTGTGACCAGCCATTTAAACAGGCTCACCAGAGTAGTAATTTTATTTTTTTGCAGAGAAGAAAGATTTAAATGACAAATTAGTATCAAAATGAGACTAATATTAAAGATACTTTAAACAAAAATCCCATGTATTTGGAAATTAAATGTCCACTTTTAAATGATAGGTGTATCTAAGATGCCATGACAAGGAAAATTAGAATAAAAATGAAAAGAGAACTTGCCAGAATTTGTTGCATGCAACTGAAGCTGCTCAATTAAATACAATGTGGAATCTTGAATAAGATATGAAAACAAATAATGGTCACTAGCGTAAAACTTTGTGAAATTTGAACAAAATCTGTACTTTAAATACTATATCACTTGTTAATTTCCTCTTTTGTGTGTTTTTTTTTAAACAGAGTATTTCTTTATATTCTCAGAATTGGATTAGAGCCTCACTCAAATTTTTTTTTTAAATCACTA
Source organism: Dama dama (assembly GCF_033118175.1). Classification (NCBI taxonomy): domain Eukaryota; kingdom Metazoa; phylum Chordata; class Mammalia; order Artiodactyla; family Cervidae; genus Dama; species Dama dama. Next base: position 5,413,319 of record NC_083699.1, on the reverse strand, counting down.
GTAAATTTTATAGACTTTTATCAGTAATACTCGATGCCAAAATACATGGAACTATATCAAAGTTTTCAGGTAATATAAATTAGAAATCTAATATTCTATTCATACTAAATGAAATGAGCAGAAATAAAACGCTTTTGAACGTACCTGTATATAGTATATATGTCAGACCTTTCACGGGCCGCCCACTGCTTGGGCACAGCTTTCCTCTCTCTGCATTAAACCTGATCCTCCTCACCTGAGTCTACCTCTGGTGCCAACATCATACCGAGTCTTTCTGCACTCTTCTTAATAACCGTCTTTGCTCAGCCACATCCTCACCTCTTTATTGATTGGTTCTACCGGCTTCATTATTTCCAGCATCCATCTTGTTCTCTCCATTCCTATTGAGACCAAGCTAGACCATGCCAAGGTACCTTGTAATTCATTCATCATTCTTTTTAGTAATGGAAAGAAACTTGGGTTTTTAATGATATCCAAGAATGTATAAATGGTAACTTATCAAACAAATTATCATTTAAAGGACACTGAAATTCCCTGAGCCTTAAAACATTAAATGGGGAAACAGAACTAAATAATAAGCTAATAAAAAGTGACAAACATAAGTGTATCATTTTGTTTTGCCAGATAAGGGAACTACTCAATTAATGCTGAGTACCAAATATGTACCCCAGGTGCTTTTTAGGCATGGAAAATATAGCTGTGAGCAAGAGAAACAAAATCCTTGTGCCTATGGATGTTAATATTGTGGCAGGGTATATAGACAATAACATTTTCAGAAATCAATCCAAAGACAAAAAAAAAGGAAACACTAAAATTTCCAAATTGTTTCAAATTCTAACAAAAGTTACTTATTCAAAAGGTTTAAATGTTAATTCGTGAAGAAGCCACAATGGGCAATAATTGTCATTTTTTTCTAGATATCATAAAATGCAAAAAAGACAGAAGTCCCTCCAGTCCTCAGCAGTGCCCGCTTTGCATGAACCCCAGGACCTCTAAAGGCAAGCCCTTGGTTATGGTCCCAGCGGCAGCCTTCCTGTGTGCCAAGCCCACCATTGACCCCTCTCTGAAGCTGAAGAGCCTGACTGTTCCGGAAGACAGTGGTTCTGTGTCGATCTCTCCCCAAGATTTCATGGCTCCCTTCGGCTCTCTGACTTTGAATATAACAGACCAGGCTGGAAATGAAGCTAACATGATCTGCAGTATCCAAAAGCCGGCAACGACCTCATCCATTGCATTCACTGCAGAAAATGACGACATCATGCTGAATGCTTCACTGTCAACATTTCTGGTGTGTGACATAGATGACAGCCACATTCAGCCAGTCTGGCAGGTTCTGGCTTTGTACGGTGACTCCCCTCTGATCCTAGAAAGGAGTCACGTGTTCACTGAAACCCCACAACCCTGCTACAAATATAAACAGGTGGTACTGAGGCCTGAAGACATCTTTACCAACATCGAGGCTGGTCTCGGAGCAGATCCCCCGTGGTTCATGCAAGACCGAATCTCCTTGCAGCTAAACAGAACTGCCACCACCCTCAGTACACTGCAGATCCAGTACTCCAGTGATGTCCACGTCACTCTACCAAGGTCAGAGAGACAGCCGGAGAGACACCGGTGGACCATGATTTCCAGAGATAACAATACTAAGCTGGAACGCACTGTTTTGGTGGGTGGGACCATTGACCTAGACTGCCCTGGCCAAGGAGAGCCTCCCCCACATCTGGAGTGGCTTCTGGCCGATGGAAGTAAAGTGAGAGCCCCTTATGTGAGTGAGGATGGACGAATCCTGATAGGCAAAAGTGGAAAACTGGGGCTCCAGATGGCTGCTGGCTCTGACACTGGCATATACCACTGCATAAGCACCAACGGCGTCGATGCAGACATCCTCACGTACAGGGTTACCGTGCTAGAGCCCCGCGTGGAAGCCTATCAGGAAAATGGGGCCCGTCACGCGGCTTCCGTCGGTGAAACGCTCGACCTTCCTTGCCGTTCTACCGGCGTCCCGGATGCCTCTGTTAGCTGGGTTCTCCCAGGAAACACTGTGCTGCAGCAGTCCTCAAGAGACAAGCAGATTCTTGACAACGGCACGTTAAGACTACTGCATGTCGCTCAAGACGACCAGGGTCACTATCGCTGTGTAGCAGCCAACCCAGCGGGGGTCGATTTTTTAGTCAACCAAGTTTTGGTCAAAATAAAAGGGGAAAAGTCAGCAGAGCGTAACGCAGAATCAGATGGATCGGGGTTTGATGAGCCCAATTCCATGGGTCGGCTTCAGGATCCACCGGCTGCACATCTCCCCACGTCTCCTCCCATGCGGGCTGAGGCTGGAACACACGTCGGGAGCCCAAGTAAGAATCCCAAACAGCGGGTATTAACATCCCAGAGGCGTGGAGCGTCAGCCAGCTGGCGTTCCAGGGAGCACAGGAGGCAGCTCCCTCCCTCTGCCCGGAGGATTGACCCACGGCGCTGGGCAGCGCTTTTGGAGAAAGCTAAAAAGAATGTCATGCCCGAAAAGCAAGAGAAGACCACAGGAAAGCCACCTCTGCCAGTCACCCCAGTCCCGGGTATACCCGGTGAGGAAGCAGACTCATCAGGCATGCTCCCTCCAGATGAGCAACCTGCGGTCCCAGCAACTAAAGCTCCAGCCGTTCTGACAAGGACAGTGGCTGCAGATTCCAGAATGTCACCTGGCGGCCCTGTGACAAGTAAAACTGTGGGCACCCCAGTCGCCCCACTTGTGAGTCCACAGACCCTATCACCTGAAGAACCAAGAGATTTCAGACCATCTACTACTATTAAAACTCAAGTCACACCAAAGAACATAAACCCAACCACATCAGGCGAAATGCAAGACACAACCAACCCAAATTTACCCACTGTGTTTCCTCTACTAACGGAAGCAACTCCATTTCAGGATGCTGACGACGTGGAGAAAAAAAAAGGGCCCTTGCAAACTGCATCCCCAGTAACAGTGGGGGCTACAGCGATCAAAGATATCCATATGCAAACGCTGAGTAATGCTGTCAGCAAAGCTGGTATATTTTCAGGGTCAGTAAACGCCACAAAGAGTCATCAGAGATCTATAACAGGAGTTGGTGAACCCAGGAGCCATCATGCTCCTCCTCACAGTACTCACAAACCTCGCACCACTAAGCTCCCTTCAGGCCCACACACTGCTGCTCCTTCTCCGTTACATATTCCAAGAAAGAGTACAATGAACGGTCCGCTGTCCAGGCGCTTTGGAAGACGGCGCAAAATTTGGAGCAGGGGGCGAATCATCAGCCCATACAGGACACCAGTTCTCCGACCGCACAGATTCAGCGTTGTACGGCCCACACCCAGAGGCTCTTCAGAAGAAAGCACCACTGCGTTTCCAGCCCCAGAGATCAGACTGGCGTGCCCATCCTGTTCTCCCAGAGAAAGACTCACCACTGATGAGGCAGCGCTGTCTTCTCCCAGCTTATCCCCCGTCACCCTCCCCAAAACTGAAATTGCCAGCGTCACAGCAGAAGAACCTACAACTCTAATTCACAACCCATCATTACTGCTTGAGAACAAACCAGACGCAGATGCTGAGAAGCCCACCCCCATGACAAAGTACTTCAGTGCTCAAAGTACCCACGTGACTCCAACCACTGCAGTTATGACTCAGGCAACAGGTACTAGCTACCCAAGTGGGTCTAAAGCCAATGAGACCACCAGATATTCTGTGATTGTATCACCACTTCCGGGTCCTACCATCAAGTCACCTGTGCCTACCACTCCAGCTATTACCAGATCTTCAAGGAGGAAAATCCCTTGGCATCAGATCTTTGTAAATAACCATATCCAAAGAGAAAAGCTAAAGAATCAGCATAAATTTGGCTTACAAAGCAGCACAGACAGGGTGCTTCCTAAAATATCTCCTGCTTTACCCACAGATAAAGTTTCTCCCTTCCATTTCACAACACGCTCAGCTAGTGTAATGAAAATCCCATCTGTAACACCAGCCACAACTCACCTCAGTCACACTAACACACGCAGCCTTGTAAGTCTCCCAACAATGAAGGAGCTGCCCTCCCTACCCATTTACCCTACACCTCCTAGTAGCTCAAGCAACGAATCAAGTACAAATTCCACATCAACGCAAACAGATGTACTGACGACCACGCCTACTGCCCCTGCATCTATCGTTATCAACAAAGCCCAAATAGACAGGCCCAGGGCGCAAAAAGAACCAAGAAAAAAGGAGCCTCAGAAGAATATGAGTGACCCAAGTATCTCTCCCACCCACTCCTCTGGCTTCATTACATCCACCACTGTGACACCTCCTGTTCTAGCAGCAGCGGAAACTTCAGCCAAGCCCAGTGTGTCTGCTTTCACTCATTCTCCTCCAGAGAACACAAATGAAATTTCAGGCACAACTGGTCTTCATCCAGGAAGCTTGAATCTGACAGCTGTACTTGAACAACCATCCCAGGAGGGCACTCGGGCTTTGAAGAATATGACTGCTTCTGAAACCACTTTGTCCACCAAACTGCAGAGTACCACTACCAGGAACACAATCAGAAACGCAACCAGGCCAACCTTCCTGAGCCCCAGGGCCACTCCAATGCCAATCCCTACCCCCCCTCCCCCGAGTAATCAAAGTGAGGTCGCTGATGATACGGCCACACCCACGTTCAGGATGATGACAGGTACCATGGTTGAGCCACATGAATCCTCAAAGCACAATGCTACTCCTCAGCCATTAGCAGCAACATCTCCCCAAACTCACCCAAATGCCAAATCTGCAGTTGGAACCATTCACTTCACCTACTCCAATCTGTTACCTTCTACTCCTATGCCAGCGCTAGTAACAGTTAAACCACAGGATTCTAAGCTGACTCCCTCTCCCTGGTCAGAAAACCACTTTTGGCACAAGTCACACCCAGAAATTGCTGAAAAAGGCAACAAGCCCGTAGTGAGTGTACTGCCCACCCCAGGCTTGCCAGAGGTCACCACTCATGCTTCCAACTGGGATATACGGAAGAATGCAAAGGAAAGTGGCTTTGATAAAACAGCAATTCAAAAAATAACAACTTCCGAATTCCTCCCCTTTGACGCTTTATCTAGGGATACATTTGAAAGGCCCAGAATAATTGGAGGAAAAGCAGCAAGTTTTACTGTTCCAGCTAACTCAGATGCCTTTCTTCCTTGTGAGGCTGCTGGAAATCCTGTGCCCACTATCCACTGGACCAGAGTCTCATCAGGTATTTGAAATGGTTTCTTTACACTTAGTCTTTAGTAACAAAACAAGGAAAATACTGTGTGACATTTCAGGGTTACATATTCAAAGAATCAACATGAAATTTCTCCAAGACACAGAAACTATTAATATCCTCACTTGATATATGCATGACTTTTTGCTCATTAGGTGGTTTTCAAACATATGTTAAGACCACTAAAAAAAAAAATACTTTTAAAGCAGACCTAGAAAAAGGTCATTGTGTTGAACCGTCTTTTACATTAAAATTAGGGTTTTGTTTTTTTTTTAATCCAGAAATAATTTTAGCAATCTGAAGACTAAGGATCTTAATTTTAAATTTATTTGTTCCCAGTAGCCTAACAAAAAAATAGCTCTCCTTTTGTGACTTCCACGTGAGCAATTTGTTTTCCGTCTAAACTGTGATGACCTATGACTATAAATTTCTTTCTTATCAGGACTTGATTTGTCTAAGAGGGAACTGAATAGCAGGTTCCAGGTGCTCTCCAATGGCACCCTGGCCATACAGAGGGTGGACATTCAGGACCGTGGACAGTACCTGTGCTCAGCGTCCAATCCATTTGGCACAGACCGCCTCCATGTCACCTTGTCTGTGGTTTCCTATCCCCCCTGGATCATGGAGAGACGTACTAAGGAGATCACAGTCCATTCTGGAAGCACAGTGGAGTTGACGTGCAGAGCTGATGGGAGGCCCAGCCCTACAATTTCCTGGATTCTTGCAAACCGAACGGTGATCTCTGAATCATCCAAGGGGAACAGACAGGCCCTGGTGACATCTGACGGAACTCTGGTCATCCACAATCTCAGCATTTATGACCGAGGCTTTTATAAATGCGTGGCCAGCAATTCAGTGGGCCAGGATGCACTGCTGGTTAAGATACAAGTCATTGCGGCCCCACCCGTGATTCTAGAGCAAAAGAGGCAAGTTATCGCAGGGACCTGGGGTGAAACTTTGAAACTGCCCTGTACTGCAAAAGGCACCCCTCAGCCCAGTGTTCACTGGGTCCTCTCGGATGGCACTGAAGTGAAACCATTAGAATTCGTCAATTCTAAGTTCTTGTTTTCAAATGGAACTCTGTTTATAAGAAATGTAGCCTCTTCAGACAGGGGCACTTATGAATGCATTGCTACCAGCTCCACTGGCTCAGAGAGAAGGGTGGTAATCATTACAGTGGAAGAACAAGAGACCATCCCCAGGATCGAATTTGCATCCCAGAAATGGACTGAGGTGAATCTGGGGGACAAACTACTGCTGAACTGCTCAGCCACTGGGGAGCCGAAACCGAAAATCATCTGGAGGCTCCCATCCAAGGCTGTCGTCGACCAGTGGCACAGGTAAACCGTTCCTTTCGGTTGAGGGTCTCTTCATCTGTTTAGCTTTACAACTTCTGAAATGGAGAGAGTGGTAGAGCGAGGCTTGCAGCAATGTTAGCGCACAGACTCTGCTCATAAAAGTAACTTGCTCTAAAGAGACCTAATCCTTTTGAGATGTATATAAAATAATATAAATTATGTAAAAAGAAAGTTTCTTACATGCTGTATCCTAAGGGCCAATTTCTTGTTGAGTTTATATAGTTAAAAAAAGATTTTTTTTAAAAATCTCATTTTCTTCCATACTTGTGACAGTTTTTTAAAACAGCAACTGTGTAAATGTTATTTATAATCTTTCTATCCAAAAATAAGAGGGAATTTTGTGATGCAAACAAGGTCTGAAGAGATGCACTTCATTAATTTACTCTTTAGAGTCTCCTAGTAAAGCATTTTCAAGTTTAGTGCAATCCATACTTCATTTATTCTACCTCAAAACTGCAAAGCACTTTATGAAGTTAAGGCTTCACAAAGTGAAACATATGCAGGACCTCCATCACTCTGATGGTGTCAGACAACATATATACACATACAGACTTCCTCTAGTATGTTCTGATTCAGGCATATTGATTTTTATCTGTTTTCTGTAGCAATTAAATCTCTTTGAAAAAATAATAATTTACTAGATTATTAATTTTTGCTATTTGCATGACTTCATGCAATGATTTTTCACAATATGACAGAAAAGATGGGCTGAACATTTCCATTTAATGTTTATGAATAGAAACTATCCATGCAAGTAAATTTATACATGAGTTTGTGTGTAAAATAGATTTTTTTTTCCTAGTGTCAAAGTATGAGTTGGTAATGGATATAGTTAAGGAATTTTACTTGTGATCTTTGATGCCAAAGTAAATGTTAATTTTCAAGCTTTTCAAATAAGTCATCAAAACTACCTAAATTTTACACTCATCCCAAGTATAAACAGCATCAGTAGTTTCTAAGGAACTAATTTGAGCTTATCTTCAGCTGAAGGAGTCATGGCTGTGAGTTTGATCTGATGCTAATAAGAATCTTGAAGGGACAAGAAAAACTCTTCACATGCCTCTGTCAGTCATTATCAGGCTCCTGTAAACCCGGCCCAAGATAATGCTCCTGGAAAACAAGTGATAACTTTGCATGACTCAGGAATGGGTAGTGGCTAAACTTTAGGGATATCTAACACAACAATAAGAATATAGACCGTATCTATAATTAATCATTGCAGAGATACCTTTGGTAAGTGTGGAGTGCAGAGTTTTATAATATGTTCATCAAATTAAACTTTTGTTCAAATCTCAAAAAAATTACCTGAATTTTAAATTGAAATTTAGATTTGAAATTTAAAAATGCTGAGTTATGAAATATAAACTTCGTAAGACACATGTTTATGTCTGTCATCTACTGTACATATACCCACTTGTGGCATCACATATATTCAACAGTTTACCAACTTTTATATTTAATTATATCAGCACACCTATTTCTTAATCACCCTGCAGCACATGAGGGTGTTTCTCAATTACCTAGAAACTGCTCATTATTCTTTGTAATCATGAACGCAGTTTCACTATCCATGAAGAAACCAACGTAAGAATAGCAGGCATCACACCTGTGATGGGCATTACAAATAAAGTTCAAATTTTAGGTTATAAAGACAATGTCCAAAATATTTACTAGACATTAAGTCGGTTTTTAAGAATGGAAGAGGTATGAAAAAAATGTAAGGGAATGTCTTAAAAAGTTAATCCAAAGGAATGTCTAAAACACATTAGCATCTCAGAGAATAAATCTCGACCTGAACAGTCCAACAAACCCTTCAGAGTTTAATAGCAAAGAAATCAGGTAGGCTGTTTTTATTTCATTTTGGGAAAGCACTTATGGAACAAGGAAAGACTGTTCACACTGTGGAAAAGCCAACAGAGGGTGTCAGATCACAGATGCTATCACAGGCCCACCAGAGGTACCTGCATTCTTTTATAAAGAACTACACAGCTTGTCTGCTAACTCTACACTTTTAGTGATTATTCTGCAACTAACCCATTCAAAAAGGCAAGAATGCTCTTTAGTTAGGTGCTTAAGATATCAACAGAAATAAAAAGGGCACTTTTGCTGTTAAATAGAGTCCTTGCTGTTCCCATTTCTTGGTTCTAGATTCTAAAAATGAAAATTTTCATCATAGCTACACTCACACAAGTCTACTCCAACATGACCAAAATAAGCAGAATGTTTTACTTTTTTAAAGCCTAGTTGTCAGCTGAACTAAGAAAGCCTTTTCTGAATTTTTTTTTTAACCATCTCAGACTTAGAACACTATAGGTCTACCTCCACGACTTTCAATAGGACTTACCTGACCTATGTTTCAGACAGAATTCTGTTTCCTCTGCTTCGGATCTTTGCTTCTCAAGGAATTTGTTACAAGAACAGAACATCGGGCCCCACCCCAGATGGGCAGAATCAGAATCTGCACTTTAAAAGTATCCCAGGTAGAGAATGAACACACATATATGTATGGCTGAGTCCCTTCGCTCAGTCTGAAACTACCACAACACTATTAGCTGGCTATACCCCAACACAAAATAAAAAGTTTAAAGTTTGGGGAAAAAAATATAGTTAGGATGGTAATATATCTGTTGTATAAAAGAGATACAAAAATATCATAGAACTAATTAAAAGTATTTTCATTAAATCAGCACGTGATCACTGAAGCATGTCATTTACTTGGACAAATAAATTCACCCAGGCTTCTTTAAAAAAATATATATCTCCCGGTGAATCTCATGCATTGTAAGGTCCAAGAAACACTGCTTTAAAAAGATTGCAAGTGCTTCATTGTCCATTAATCTTCATAAAAGAATTCCCTTTCTTTTACTCAAGGAAAACGTCCACTTTCCAAAGTCAGTTTTCTCTTAAAAACATCAGCTTGTAAAAGGAAACACAATTCTCTTTTATATATATATATATATATATATATATATATATATATATATATATAACAACTTCTAGAAGTATCAGATTTCGAGGTCAGGGAAGGTCATTTTAAGTCACTGGTTTTCAAAGGGTTGTCCCGCTACCAATAGCACTAGCATCACCTGAGAACTTGAACCTGATTCTCTATCAAAACATGCAATCTGTGTTCTTAAAAGCCGTCCAGGTGCACACTCAAATTTGAGACTGGTCTGCAAACATGTAACTGTTCATATCGTCTCGTGGGAAGCTTGTTAAACAGTGGGTTACCCAATCCGTGGCCAGATCTATTGGATCAGAATCTCTGAACAATGAAACCAGTAAATATGCATCTTAAATGAGACCCCATGTAACTCTGACGTAGGTGATGAGGGAGTTGCATTGAGGACAAAGATTTACAGCCGTGGTCCTCAGACTCTGCTGCACGTGAGAGTCATTTGGAAAACTGAGGCCAAGGTCACATTCCACACCACAAGTCAGAAATTCTGGAGGCGGGACCCAGGCGTCAGCACTATTTTATACAAATAATTTTAATGTGCACCCAAGCTCGAGAAACAGTGTTCTTAGCATCAGGAAAGAATGACAGCAGGTAGCAATGTAACATGGTGAAAAGGGCAAGTAACTACCTCTAAGTACTTTTTTTTCCCCCAGCTGTATGGTGAGGAACTACCTAAAGATTAAAAAATAAATGCAAAGACCCTTGTGGTTTCCACTCTTAAGTGCATCCATTATGATGACTTTCCCTTGCTTTACATGCCAGGTGAATTCTTTCCAGGCTTGAGAAAAGGAGAAAAAAAAAAAAAAAGACAGCAGCAGCTGTAAGTTGTCCTGCAATACTCTTCCTACTTAAGGTTTTTTGCTGGAAGATAAAAAATGACTTGAGGCTGTTGGACTTGTTTAGCGGTTATGCTGTGAAAGGTCATACACACTTTCACCGCCTTCTTGGCTCATGTTGCCAAAAAACTAGGAGAAACACATGTAATGAATATTTTCACCTATAGGTGTTTTTTATTGCGTTTTTAGCAGTTACTCAGCTGCCACTGGTCTTTCTGGAAAACTATGTTTAGTTTTTTCAGGGAAATTCTGCCATCTGGTGGTTCTGTGTGATAACAGCAGGCCGTGTAGTGCTTCGGAGAAAAGGGATGTTCATGCAGTTCAACATGAGGCAGAGACCAGAGTCACTGGACAGTTGCCTGCAGAGACAGATAACGCTTTAGTGTGCTTCTAAGGAATTTTACCTTTATAAAAAAAAAGTAAAATTTACTTTCTAACCAAATAACTGATTAATACTCTTTAAAAGGGAAAATCTGGTATCTTTTCTGAGCAAGTAGATTTGTACGAGAGTTGTTCTTTACTGACATATACCACAAAATGATCATCTGCCATGTAAAGTGGTCAGGACAGTCATGGGTCTAGGCAACTGGTATTTCTAACATTCTCATCATCATTAAAAACTTTTTAAATTGAAATGCAAAGGAGGTGCATTTGAAGTCCATCTAAGCAATACTACTTGTCTGCACAAAATTTATTTGTTAACTTCATCTTTCAGAACAGCTTAAAAGACAGTAAAGAAGTCGGTACTAATTTTAATTTCACTGCAACATGTAGCCCTGTGTCAGCTAATATAACTCTCTTACCCTTGCTAATAGCTGCACACCTCAGCCAGTCTCTTCTTTCCTCAGAATGGGCAGCCGAATCCATGTCTACCCAAATGGATCCTTGTTCGTTGGGTCAGTAACAGAGAAAGACGGCGGAGACTACTTGTGTGTGGCGAGAAACAACATGGGGGACGATCTGACCCTGATGCACGTGAGCCTAAGACGGAAACCGGCCAAGATTGACCACAAGCACCACTTTAAAAAGCAAGTGTTTCACGGGAAAGACTTTCAGGTCGACTGCAAGGCTTCCGGCTCACCAGTGCCCGAGATATCCTGGAGTTTGCCTGACGGGACGATGATCAACAGCGCCATGCAGGCCGACGACAGCGGCCGCAGGACCAGGAGGCTCACCCTCTTCCACAACGGAACCTTATACTTCAACAAGGTCGGGATGGCTGAGGAAGGGAACTACACCTGCTACGCCCAGAACACCCTCGGGAAGGACGAGATGCAAGTGCACCTCACAGTCATCACAGCCGCCCCGCGGATCCAGCAGACTTACAAGACCAACACGAGAATCACGGCCGGAGACACTGCTGTCCTCGACTGTGAGGTTGTTGGAGAACCCGAGCCAAAAATATTTTGGCTGCTGCCTTCCAATGACATGATTTCATTCTCCAAGGACAGGTACACGGTCCATGCGAATGGGTCTTTGTCCATCAGTGGAGTGAGACTGCTCGATTCTGGGCAGTACGTGTGTGTGGCCCGGAATCCCAGCGGGGACGACACCAAAGCCTACAAGCTGGATGTGGTCTCCAAGCCGCCGTTAATCAATGGTCTGTATGCAAACAAAACTGTCATTAAAGCCACAGCTGTGAGACATTCCAAAAGACACTTTGACTGCAGAGCGGAAGGGACACCGTCTCCTCAAATCATGTGGATCATGCCCGAGAATATTTTCCTCACGGCTCCATACTATGGCAGCAGAATCACCGTCCACAGAAATGGAACCCTGGAAATCAGGAACATGAGGCTTTCAGACTCCGCTGATTTCACCTGCGTGGCTCGGAATGAAGGAGGAGAGAGTGTGCTGGTGATACGGCTAGAGGTGGTGGAAATGCTGAGAAGGCCGACGTTCAGAAATCCCTTTAATGAAAAAGTAGTTGCCCAGCTTGGAAAGTCCACAGCACTGAATTGCTCTGTTGATGGAAACCCACCACCTGAAATAATCTGGATTTTACCAAATGGCACACAGTTCCCCAGTGGACCACACAATTCTCAGTATCTAATAGCTAGTAACGGTTCGTTCATCATTTACAAGACAACACGGGATGATGCAGGAAAATATCGGTGTGGCGCAAGAAATAAAGTTGGTTACATTGAGAAGTTGATTGTATTAGAAATTGGCCGGAAGCCGGTGATTCTAACTTACGAACCAGGGACACTGTACAGCTTCAGTGGGGACACTGTATCGATGCACTGTGTCTCCCTCGGAAGCCCTAAGCCACGTGTCCAATGGACTTTGCCAAGTGGCTACATAATAGACAGGCCTCAGATTGATGGAAAATACATCTTGCATGAAAATGGCACCTTAGTCATCAAAGAAGCAACAGCTTATGACAGAGGAAACTACATCTGTCAGGCTCAAAATAGTATCGGTCAGGCGTTGATCACCGTGCCAGTAATGGTTGTAGCCTACGCTCCCCGGATCACCAGTCGCCTGCCCAGGAGCGTCCGCACAAGGACAGGCATGGCCGTCCAGCTCCACTGTAAGGCTCTGGGGGTCCCCAAACCAGAAATCACATGGGAGGCGCCTGACCACTCCCTGCTCTCCGCGGCAAACAGGGGGAGGACACGGACAAACCGGCCTTTTCACCCACAAGGTACCCTAGTCATTCGGAATCCACAGACCTCGGATTCTGGGATATACAGATGCACAGCAAAGAATTCACTTGGAAGCGATTATGCAACAACTTACATTCAAGTAGTCTAACAGAACATAAAACTGCCTGAACAAAGTCAACATCTGGACAGAATTCAGTTTTTGGAAGAAGTTTAATCAAAGGCAGCCATAGGCATGTAAATGAATTTGAATACATTTACAATATTAAATTTATAATAGACATGCAAAAAAAAAGGGACTTATAAATAAATGCATTATGAATTGATACTGATTTTTTTTTAAATGGATCTCAAAACAAACTTTTAACTTAAGGCACTTTTATTTTGCCAACAAATAACAATGAACAGTAAGAGGAAACTCTTGACCATAAAGTAACAAATGTCTAATGTACCTGAATTCTTCATTAAAGAATGGACTTCTTTTTCTCTCACTCCTGTTTGCCTAGTGTCCACCTTCTAGCAATGTTACAAGCGTGGCACCGAGGGCAGGACACAATGGAAAAGACTAAATCTGCAGTCTTGACGTAAGTTTGCCATCCTAATGTATAAATATTGCAGTTGGTTTATAAATATTTTACTAAGACCCAGAGAAACTAAGCACTGAACTGTTCTATAATTCACCATTTTGTACATACTGAAAATTTTCATTGATGGGGAATACAAAAAAAAATGTTTTAATAACTGCATTTAAAAATAAATGCAGGCTGACTTTTCCTCTTGTAAAAAGCAACTTAACACCCACACATCAAAAATGTGAAAAGGGGGTTGATAACTTCTATCCCAAATAAAGCCATTGAAAAGCTTTTAAAATACATCGACACTTCTTTATAACTTCAAAATCTAGCTCAGGCACCCCTGGTTTGGAATTGTTCATAAGGAAAATCTTCTTAGGAGGAATCACTGCTTTATGAGCATTTATTTCATTAAGTGAGCATCCTTTACGTGGTGGGGAAATGTTCGGGGAAATCTGGATTGAATACATAGAGTGTCACTGTACTGAAAATCTGATCAACTCTACAAAATCTTGCTTTTTGTAATTCACTGAATTTATTTATATCACATGCTTAATTCAACCTGAATTAAGGACATTATGATTAATCTTTTCTAGAGGCTAGCATTTTCCAGTGTAATTTCTTCAGCATCTATTTAAATATCTGTCTATTATTTAAGAAGAATTATAGGAGCCTTAATAAATGAAAAATGAGAAAATGCCATCAGTCTTGCTCAAGTATCTCAGCACACAAAATTGAGAACTACGTTTGCCCCTGTGTATCATTTCAGAAAGATGGGGGGTGGGGGACACTTCACTTGTCGTCATCACACTGAGTTTCGGCATGCTCCACCTAAAGAGGTGACCTGTCTCCTACTGTCTCTGATTTTGGTATCCGGTGACCACAAGTGGTCAAAGGACACTCACTCTAACAGCGCTCTCATTCTACTTCCGGGCCCAGAGGGATCAACTGGAGGACAAATGGAACCCTCCTAGGGAGGGGCCGACAGTGTAAACAGGTGTATGGAAGGGCTTCCTGTGTCTAGCTCCGTTCTATTTCAAAGTCTTTAAGGGGGACGGGGGGCCACATTTTCCCCAAGATAACCTCCTCTCTCTCTCACCAAGCTAATTACCAAGGTTCTTCTAAAGGACAGGGTTATCCTTTGTGATCATTTCAAGACAAATTAATGCATATTCTAAAAAGAAAAGAAAACTCACGGGAGAGAGAATTAAGTGGGAGGAAATATAAGAATAGATTGAAAATTTTGGTTTCTCTCTGTATAGTACACAGGGGAAAACCGGTTCTAGGTGTTTCCTCGACTCTCTATAGCATCTTCAAATCATACGGCCTTACCATATCTTAGCTTTCCCACCTGAAAAATAGGAGACGACAACAAAAAGGTATGCCCTACAGCTTTCATGTGCAAAATGATTAATAAATTAATTTCAGTAACTTCTGCAAAATATAAAGTGCATACAAATGCTATGCAATTATAACACTCATTCTTGAAACAGTCTTACTGCTGTTTGCAATATTGAGCTACAAATATATATGGTTCAAACTGAAAAGTGGCATTTCAAACACCAGTAATTCTTGAAAAGAAGAAAAATAACAATCAGGACAGAACATGACTCCTACTCACTAGGCACGACATTCACATTTCGGTTGTTTTTGCCAAGGCAGTCGTTATATATTACTTTGAAGAAAAATAACTTTATGAACTCTGTCACTCTGAAAAGGGGAAAAAAAAACACAAGAAAACCAAACCTGATATACAAAACTAGCTGCAATGTCAAGATCCATCTGAAAGCAGATAGAACGTGTTAAATGAGTGGGAAGAATGGTCTTTAATGTTTTGGCAAAGCCTTTCCCAGCCCAGAGTAAACATGAAATGCGTGGGCTGGGGTGACATAGTTTCACAGTGTACAAAGCAGTTCACACGGACGCTGCCACAGCTAAGCGAGTGGACATGGGTTTGAGGTCATTTGCATGAGTCAGACTTTGCAGTGAGTAACTCACCTAGGAAGATATAAATTATTTATATAATGACTGGCAAAGGAAATGATCTACTGAAGTTGTACCAGCTACAGTTAAAAAAAGTAGTTCTACATGGTTTGCTCATTATAGACAAATCTATTCACAGTATGTGCGACTATATTACATGTAAATTCACATGGCAAAAGAAAATGAACTGACACAGAACATGGGAAAATACTCCCCCACATGTTTTAAAATGCCCTGCAATTTTTCACATTCAAAATTTTATGCATCTAAGTCTAAAAAAATATTATATGGAATACTCTTAAGTTACACAAACTGATAATAATTTACTGTATTTTTTACTCTAATAGGAGCAAATTACCACATACTTGAACAAAGTTAAAATAGTTACTATTTCTTTATAATAAATTTTATGTATAATTTACTTTACTTGTGCTTTTTGCACCAAGTTATAAATGCAGTATATGCAATACACAACCAAGACAGACACCAACATTAATAATTAAATTCAAAATAGCAAATACTTACCATATAAAATAAACAGCAAATACATCTCTTATGAAAACCAGAGCCCTCTGGACTTGGGGGCCATACTCTCTGGAAACCATGTCAAGTTTGAGCACTGTGGAATCTCAGGCCAGCTGAGAGATTTTTTTTTTTTTCCCTCAAGTTGGCATAAAGGTTCAGGAGAACCAAAACTGGACAGAGTCATTTTTGCCAAATCTGGCAAATAGTTGGATCAATTCCACTGTGGTTCATTCCCGCCTTTAGAATTTACATGCTGTACCTTCACAAAGACTCTGGTCAATGATCTTGCCATGGAAAAACTCAGTACAGCTACTTCTAATGGGTTTCCATGTACCTCGGAGTGGCTCTCACAGAAGCCTTGGGTTAAGTTCTTGATCTAAGAAGTTTAGGTTCTAAGCAACAATCTGTTTCAGCACCTTTTGACCACAACAAAAGCAAAGAAAAATCCTACATAAATAAGAACAAAGTTCATAAAGTGCTTATGAAATTACAAATATTTTAAATTAGAGCAATGCAAATAGATGTCCATTTCACCACCAAAGGTGACTGCGGAGTAAATGGATCACCTTCCTGTCAAGATCTGACATGCCTTTCAAATCAGTAGTTTGGTCCAGGACAGTTTGCAAAAAAAAAAAAAAAAAAAATCATCATCAATGAATACATAAATATTTTAAATCCACCATTATTCATTCTTTCTATAACTACGAGATTCAATAAGAGCACCAATTTTAAAAAGTCTGCTACCAAACTCTTCCTGCAGTAGGCCCACATGACCTACATTTTTAAACCTACTTTTCAAGTTGAATGAAACAAAACCAAACCAAACCCTTTCCTTCACTTTTTGTTTCAACACCTTTGTATGAAATGTGGCGTAAAATATAAGAAAACCTCAAAGAAATGAAAAAACAAACAGACATTTCTGAAGATGACTAATGCATTAAATGTGATTTTCTATTTTTCAGTGCAAACAAAAAAGTTTGTATCTTTGTCCTCTTCCAGACTCAGAAGTGTGAAGGATGCCCGTAGGGAGTCACTCCTTGCTGTGGCTGGTTACCTAACGAGAGAAAAGAAATTCAAACAAAATTGCAGATGCAAAATTATGCTACAGACAGACGGTATGCACGTGTCACTGCGTTCAGTACCAGCCTTGGGAACAGGAGAACAGACTGGCCCGGGAGCCTAACGCTAGTCAGACACTTGAGTGGCCAGGTCTTCACAGCACCCTTGAATTCATTCTGCAGAGGGGCCAGCCCTACATCACGGCCCTGCACCTGCCTGCAAAAGGCCTTGGGATGTGGGTCACTGGCCCATCAAAAGTCTCTATCCCTGAACCACCTAGACACTAACATTAAAAAGGACTGTTAAGTATCATAAAACATTAAAGGTTCTCTAAACTTCATAACAGCACATCAGAGGTTCTACTTTAACTGACATTGTAATAGTTGAAAGAGAAGTATCTTGAAGTGGGCAGTTTTCTGCAAATGGCCATAGATACATCAGAGAGAACCAAGCAAGAGTGTATGCACGTGAGAAGGCCGCGTGTGTGAGACGTGAGCATATGCCTACGCACGTATGTCTATGCACACAGACAAGAACCATGCACAGGTTCAAAGGAACGACACGGGCTTAGAAACAGCTGCTGCTCGCACAACTCTGGGGGGGCTGTTCACATCCAGAGGCCCCATGCATATAGACTACGTCAGAGACGGAGCCCTCTGGAGATGTGCAATGGGCAGCTCAGCTTCGCCGCCCTTATTCAACAAAGGAGACTGCTAATGTCGCAGCAGAATCTATCCCCTGGTTAAAAGGCGGCTCTGGAACGAGTCACTCTGAGTTTTAGTCCCAGCTGTTGGCTGAGGAACCTTGGGCAGACAAGTCAGTGTCCCTGTTCTCTAGATGTTTTCTCATCTGTAATATGGGAATAGCAATTAATACCTTATCGCAGGTAAAGAATCTGCCTGCAATGTGGGAGACCAAGGTCCAATCCCTGGGTTGAGAAGATCCCCTGGAGGAAGGCATGGCAACCCACTCTAGTATTCTTGCCTGGAGAATTTCATGGACAGAGGAGCCTGATGGTCTAAGGGGTCACAAAGTGTCGGATACAACTGAACGACATGAGGTGGTTTAGAAATTAAGTGAATTAACACGTGTAATGTCATAGTGCCGAACCTGCCCCCTAGTACACTTGAGGGCATCAGCCAAGATGCTCTCAGGGGCATCTAACTTTCCAAGAAAAGAACCTATTGTTTCCTGGGGTCCTCCAGATGGAAAGAAACATTCCTAGACTCAGATGGGAGCAAGAGGAAGACATCTTTGCTGAACTCAAGGAAAAGACTGGGGCTTTTGCAGGAAAAGAAGCCTTCAAATCAAGACTGAACACAGTAGGGACAGCCAGGACTAAAGCGAACAGGAAAGCGGTGAGGAAGACTGTGGCTTTTGAGGAGCGGCCAAGCGCATGTAGCTCCGCCTCCTGGAAGCCGTGTGTTTCCGAGGGAGCATACTTACTGGAAAGCTGCTTCTGGAGCTGCCGCACCAGGGCAGCCGTCTGCTGTTGCTGCTGGGTCTGCTGCAAGCCTTGCCTGGGGAACTGTCATCGGGAGAAAGGAGAGAGTCAGCGCCCACCAGAGGTAAGAACAGAAAGCCGGCAGCCACGCCTGGTCCACACCTGGCCTTCACCTGAAAGGGCCTGCTCCATTCCAAACCCATCTCCAGGTGGGGACGGAGTCTTTCCCGGAGGAGCCCCGAGGACGGAGTCCAGCGGTGCCCAGGGGGTCACATATCCTTGTTCCCTCACCCATCACCAGCTGATGAGTTGGTATCACTACATTACAAACCATTTGCAGCCGCAAATTGAAAGCTGCCTGGCGGGAGGATTGGGTCCAGTCCCACAGGCCTGGCCTTGGGTGAATGGAGACAAGAGCATGGGCGCAGAGGCCTGGACCCCACCGGGACTGCACCTTCCTGCTTGGTGGAGGAGGGAGGCTGGGTAGGGGTGAGACCAGGGAGGCATCGAGGAGGACCACACTTCGAGGAGGCGCCGGCTTCCAGAGTCCTGTGTGTGCAGAACAATCTGAGGGCCTGAGTGCCCTGGTTCCAGCCATTAAGTTGACACAAGAAAGTGTGGTAGTTACTCCAAAGAGGGAGGGGAAAAAACCCTATGTGGCAGAAGTAACATCACCTTTGATTAACGTCATTCATAGTGCTGACTGACTTTTTTCCTTAACCTTCAGATGTCAGAGTACCACTCCAGCCTTCCTTTTCTTTCCGCCTCTCCCCTGCTTCTTTCAGCCGGGCCTATGACCATCCTAACAAAGGATGCGTTCGGATGCAAGGTTACCTTAATCAGATGCACGTGGGAATTAGTTAATGTACCCCACAGGCCCGTCCCCCACCCACCTCGGGATGGAGTGCTGGCCCACTGACCTCCTGACCTCTCAGCGGGGGCAAGGCTCACCCTGGAGATGGCAGGGCAGAAGCAGAGTCAAATCTCTGGTATGTGTCCCTTTGCTTAGGAATAATGTGTTGGGTGTTTTGCTCCATTGCTGGGACATCCAACAAACGAGTTATCCAAATCCAGGTGCTTTTCTGGATTCCAGGACGCCAAAGGGAGCAAACACGGCCCTCGCCTCCTGACAGCTGTCCTGAGCCCTGTGACCCCACCATCAGTGAGCAAAGGGACACAGCACCAAGGCCACACTCAGCTCACACCCGCACCGCCGGCCGCCAGGCTCCGGACAGGCCTCCTCTGACCCACAGGACGCGGCCCTGCCTCTACCAGCTTCGGCAGAACAGACTGCAGCGCTGCCCAGGCCCCTCTTCCGAGCACGT
Organism: Dama dama; assembly: GCF_033118175.1. NCBI lineage: Eukaryota > Metazoa > Chordata > Mammalia > Artiodactyla > Cervidae > Dama > Dama dama. The sequence continues at coordinate 5,393,412 of NC_083699.1, read as the reverse complement.
GGACGGAACCACGTGTCCCGGATGGCAGACACAGAGAGGGCCAGCAGCCAGTGGATTTCAGAGTACTGAGCAGGTGTTCATTTGCAAGCTAACTAGCAACTTCCACTGAGCCTTTTTTTTTTTTCCAATCTGCACTAGTTTTTCTTCTCAGTGAAAAACAGAAACCAAAAGTATCAGTGCTGTCGCCGCAAATCTCCCAAGGACGCCTTCCCCACACCTCCTTCCGTAAATATGACTTCTCTTTTTCCTTCTGGTGGGGGCGGGGGGGGGGGCATGGATCCATATTCATACAAAGGAAGGCAATCTGGCTCAATAAGTTCCACGGACCCAATTTTTTTCACTTGAAAAGAAGAATAATATTATCTGGCTAATTTGGAGTTCCAGAGGCATTCTGAAAAATTTCTGACTGGAACATATGAACTCCTTGAGGAAAATTATATGACAATTCTACCCTTATCTTTGATTAAAAGTTAATGCAATTATTTAAGTATCTATTTCTGCCATTATGTGTATTTTTAAAAGCAAGTATTCAACACAGTATGATATCGACACAACAATCAGTTAATTTTAAAAGCCATCTTTCCAAAGCTTTCTGTTAGCATGTTTTCCTGGCCACCCAACTATGGCAACCTGATGAAAAGAAATTACAGAGCACGATAATGTAAACATTATTTTCTTAAAAGCTGGAAGCAACTTTAAAGAAAAAAATCACAGCCTGCTAACATAGTTAATTTAATCATAACAACTCATGAGCTTTAAAAGTATTTTCCAAGTCAATAACCATAATACAGACTAAAGCCTGAGATGCCAAATCTAATTCTTCAGCAAAGGCACCCACTCTCTTCCAGATGTTCTTCCTTCACAGAAGACAAGTGACTTAAGTAAGCAGATGACAACTCCCGATTTAAGTTGTAAGCATGGGCTTTTCTCATATTTTCTTTCTTAGAGGAAAGCTCTATTTTCTGATGATACTTTCTGAAAAAGCACTGGTTCTGTTGTAAGTCCGTTTTGACTCTTAGGTACACTTATAGAAATGACGAACCTGCCCACAGGGGTGTTGATGATGACTGTCTACATGACCCAGCTGCTGTTGTCAGCAAGGAGACAGCCTGTTAAGGAACCAGAAGTCAAAAGCAGTAAATCAAATACAAATGCATTTTGAGGTCCCCTGCATTCAACTTTCTCTTTCAAGGCTTCCCATACTTCTCCTACTCCTCTTGACCTCTGTTAGGGGTTGAATTATTTTCTCCCCAAAAGACTCACTTGCGTCCTAACTATCAGTACATCGGAAAGTGACTTCAGTTGGAAACAGAGCCTTTTTTTTTTTTTTTTAAAAAAGGGAAATTTGGACACAAACACAGGGAGAATATCATGAAAGGATGAAGGGGAAGATCGGGTGATGTGTGTGTGAGCCGAGGAATGCCCAAGATTGCCAGGAAACAATCAGAAGCTCAGAGAGAGGTGTGGCTCAGGCTCTCGGGAGAAACTGGCTCCACTGATTCGATGATCTTGCACTTCCAGCCTCTAGAACGGTGGGACCCTAAATTTCTGATTGTTCAAGCCACACCCTTGGCGGTATATCACTACAACAGCCCTGGCAAACAAACACAACCTCACCAGGCTTCCACCGCTTTCCAGGGGCCAGGCTGCCATCTAACAGCTTTCGACGATTCTAAGCCATTTGGTGGCAGAAAGCGAGCCTGGCACATCACCTCTGTGCTCCGAGACCTTAGGCACCGTGCTGGCCTCCACTGCACATCTGAGTATACACGTGTAGACTTGTGGATGTCACCAGACAGCAGGAGGGCAAGTCATGAGGAGGGTGGAGGCCACGTTAGCACCATCCCTTCTCCCCTGAGTCTGCGGCAAGGACAGCTGTGAGTGCCTCCGAGCTGGTGTCTCTCCAATGGCCAGTTTACCACTCTGTCACCAGGCAAGCAGACAAGCAGGGAAGGAAGAACACTAGCCAGGAGCAAGAACTGGATCTGCTAGAGACGATTATAATAAATACAATACATATAACTAATAAAAAAGGAACTATACCTAAAGATAAAAAGAAATAAATTGTGTTAATATTGCTGAGGCTTTGTGTCACGGCTCTTCTGAAAATATACAACTAGAACCTTTTTCTTATACTTCTATTTTCTTTCACTGTGAAGAGAAAGGAAAAAAAAGAGCAATGGGATATATAACAAAATATCCCCAGCATCACTAATGTGCAACTAGGAATGATCTAAATGTTCGCCAGTGGGTAGGGTGGTTAAACAAGTGATAGCAGGGCAATACAGTGGACTGACTTCTTCACAGCTACTCACACTGACAGACATGCTTTATATTAATAATAAGCTTAAGAGGGTATGTAAATAAGGGTGCTGTAATTAAGCATGCAAAAAAGAATTATACTGATGCAAAAGTCCGAGATCACTGGTCATCCCTATAACTTCTAATTTGGAAATTAACTGAAGTCTATCACTCTAAGTGATAAGTTTCTCAGTTCATCTTAAAACTTAGGATGTACAACACATCTGCCTTTAATGGCTGCTGACTAGATTATAATGAGTCGGGCTTCCCCGGAGGCTCAGTGGTAAAGAATCTGCCTGCAATGCAGGAGACCTGGGGTTGGGAAGACCCACTGGAGGAGGGCATGGCAGCCCACTGCAGTACTCTTGCTTGGAGAATCCCATGGACAGAGGAGCCTGGCGGGCCACAGTCCATGATGTCGCACAGAGTTGGACGCGACTGACTGAGCAGCAGCAGATAATGCATTGCTCTAAGTATCAAAATAAAACATGTGCTTCTCAAGGGAGCTTTTTAAAGCTTAAAAAAAAAAAGAAAAAGCCTACTGTGGATTTTACTTTCTATGTAGATGACTGTGAATGGAGGTCTTTGTTTCTCTGGAATTATTTTCCTTGGAATACACTGAAGAAGAATCACGAGCCTGACCTGACTGATCCACTCAGTCCCTGGGATGGAAGTGTCTTAAGCCAGTGAATGAAATACAACCTGCTGCATTAAAACATATCAATACTGACCTAGAAGTCAACGCTGAATGTGTGATACACGCTCTCTACACACAAAAAATTACTAAACATTTATGAAACTATTACAGGAGTAGAAAGGTACCAAATTTTGCTGTATGAGATATGCTTAATTCCAGTGCAATGTGGGACCTGGGTCTCCTCTCGGTTCTGTGTTAAGTGGAACTTCTGCCAACAATTATAATGGAAAGAGTTTGAAGTTAATTTCCACCCCAGTCATATAATTTTAACTCTGTGATAGAATCAATTTTTTTTTTTTTTCCCAGTCAGTTCAGTCACTCAGTCGTGTCCAAGTCTTTGCGACCCCATGGACTGCAGCACGCCAGGTTCCCTGTCCATCGCCAACTCCCAGAGCTTACTCAAACTCGTGTCCATCGCGTTGGTGATGACATCCAACCATCTCGTCCTCTGTCGTCCCCTTCTCCTCCCGCCTTCAATCTTTCCCCCAGCATCAGAGTCTCTCAAATGAGTCAGTTCTTCCCATCAGGTGGCCAAAGTATTAGAGTTTCAGTTTCAGCATCAGTCCTTCCAATGAATATTCAGGACCGATTTCCTTTAGGATAGACAGACTGGATCTCCTTGTAGTTCAAGGGATTCTCGAGTCTTCTCCAACACCACAGTTCAAAAGCATCAATTCTTTGGCACTCAGCTTTCTTTATAGTCCAACTCTCACATCTATACACGACTACTGGAAAAACCAAAGCTTTAACTAGATGGACGTTTGTTGGTAGACTAACGTCTCTGCTTTTTAATATGCTGTCTAGATTGGTCATAGCTTTTCTTCCAAGGAACAAGCGTCTTTTAATTTCATGGCTGCAGTCTACTACATTTCAAGGATTTCTTTAAAAACAAAGATCAACCTGGCCAATGCAGGGGTGTATTAAATTCCCTCAAGGTGTCCAATTTCCATCTTATGGGGGCATGATCAGCCCATCACCACCTAACTTCACTCTATCCCACCTAATATACTAGAGCCCTGGCCATACTGTTCCTTCTTACTAAAAACTGAGAAACCACACATATTTCAAATTCTGTCTTAGAAAAGAATCTACATCAGTGTTTCCCACAGTGTGAGAGGCATGCAGTCATACAGCCCATCTCAGGCATGTGCTCACTCACCCAACTCCTGTGGCTGAATTACACGCAGAGTAAGTACCTATTTTCACAGGCATTTCCAACACAGGACAAGGGATGTGCCCACTACCATTGATGGCAGTGATAAAACGCTTCTTTTTAGAGTATGTTCAAGGAAGTAGGAAAAGAGGCAATTTAAAGACAAATAGTAGGTAAATAATAAAGAAGGTATATGGCACTGGTAAAAGTAAAAACTATTGAGGTTTGGCACACGTTGCTTGATACTATGCATGACATTTCAGAATGTGGTTTACAAAGCCACAGAAGCAGATTATAAGATTACATGAAAAATTCACAAAATTATATGAAATGAATTCCATGAAAATTCTTGCAGCAAATGCCGACACAGGCTAAAAATTGGGAGTTTCTTTTACATCAATAAAGATGATACTTTAGAAAGTACTCTACTTAAAGGAAACTCAGAGCCAAGTATGATAATCTTCTAAGCATACCCATGGTAAGTTATCATTTTAACATTGTTTACAAAAAACTTGGTTTCTCAATATAAACATTTAGTCCATAGAATGAAGAGGTAAAATTATATGACCTATTGAACCCTAAATATTTATTTATACCTTCCATGAAAACAAATATACTGACTACAACAGTAACACAATCCTTCTCTGATAAAGTTCTAGGGAAGAAACTGGCAGGGTATATTTAGTTTTTTTTCAGTTCTTAACAATCTTATGGGACATGAAAAAACACAATCTGCCTTTGAAGAACTCCAGCAAAAAAGAAAAAAAGAAACCCGAATGTTTGGTTTTCAAATGCTAGGCCTTACCAGAGGCTGCTGGGGCTGCATTGTTTGGAGACCAAGGGTCTGACTCTGGGTCTGCGAGGACCCCTGAGGCTGGGGGGGCTGCTGGGGCTGCTGCATCTGGAAAGAAAGAAAAAGAATTACACAGCTAAAGTAGGAGGTTAATATCATTCCATGGAGAAGGAAATGGCAACCCACTCCAGTATTCTTGCCTGGAGAATCCCAAGGACAGAGGAGCCCGGCAGGCTACAGTCCACGGGGTCGCAGGAGTCAGACACGACTTAGTGACTAAACCACCGCCACAGTATCACTCCAGTTTCCTCCCCCAATATACCTTCTACCTGATTATTCTGTTCTAACAAAGATGACATGCACCTGCCTCCTCCATCTTTTTCTTGCCACACATCACTCATCCTTCAAGGGCAACACCCAAGTCTGCTCCTCCACACACTCTCAGACTACTCCAGCACTAAGGATCTCCGCCACTGGAGTCCCAGTGATCACAGTCTAAGCCACCTGACACCGTCCAGGGACATTCTTTGTACTTAACCATTTCCATTCGTGCCATTTGACTTTCCACATACTTTATCCCATCCTACGCTACCAGGTGAGACAAGGACTGCTCACTAGTTATCTTTTCATCCCTTACGACACCTAAAGGAACTCCTGAATTTATTTATTTTTTTTAAAAGAAGATTTAGATGTGAGAAGTCCTGGTGTAAATTACCAGCATAAAATTATAAGCTTATGTCCATGAACACTGGCTCAAATATATGGCTCTTGGGAAAAACCTCCAAGTCACAAAAGAATTATAAACTAGACATAAACTAGACACCCATCTGGTGGGACATGACGGAGCAGAAAATATTAGGAGGTAGTTTGTCTCGAACTTTAAAGTCTCCTCCACCCAAACACTTCATCCTGATGATGTTAGCACCAGACTTCTTTTCATCTTCTGCATTTTCCACTTGGTTGGCATACTCTCTCCCAATTTATCTTCTTTAGGGCAAGGTAATCAATGGCTATTGTCAGATGGCACTTTTCTCTAAGTGACAAGGGTCCTGGATTTGGAATCCGAGCTGAGGTCTGGGTGGGCCATTTCCACCATGAAAAATACAAGTTGGATCAGACATACAGCAACTGCAATAGGAAACCAATTCTCCATTGGGCTCTCTGCGAGCCTGTTCAGGAAAAGTCAACCCAACTTTGTAATTATTAATCTGTCTCTTTATGGAGGAAGCTAATCACCAAAAAAGGAAAAAGTGTAAACTGGATGCAGAAACAAATCATTTTTCCTAATTTCCAAGGAATGTGCTGGTAATGAAAAAATTATTAGATGGACATTATCATGTGAATTGGGTTAAAAAGTACACAGTAACCAATAAGAAAGATTCTCAAAATTTGCAGTAAAAAATACTAGTGGAAGACAGAAAGTGGTAAATAAATAATGGAACAACTTTCCTCCGTGATTTGGAAATGAGATATTTTTTAAAACAGAAGAAAATGTAAACACCAGTCATAGAAAGTTCTGAAACCTATTCTCAGAACTTGAGGAAAACTGTGATTCAAGAAAATAACACTACAAGTATTAACAGTCATATTAACGATAGTATTACCAAATAAGTGCTTTACTTGTATTTTCTTATTAGATTTTCACTATACATGTAAGAAGTGGGCACTATAATCATTTCCATTTTACTTATGATAAAGCTAAAGATTAGAGAGTTTCTGACCATGTTGGAGACTATGTGTATGCAGTGAGTGGTGTTGGCCATCTGTAGGCCACACTCCCTGAAATCAATTACCATATGCTTTCTCAATTTTCCACATGTTAAGAGGTGAAAACTGGATGTAATTCATAGCATCTTATAATTGTGAAGCGCAGTTTTGTTGAAGACTTGTGTTGGCTTCAGTTGTCCACCTGATGGCACCGCCAGCCAGAATTCGCTGGATCATACTGAATTCAGACCTGAAACCCATGTCAGCTAATGGTTCAAATATTTCCTCCCCACCATCAGTGTCAAGGTTGAGACATGAAGGTTCCTCTGCTGCCCCTTTCTGCACAACTGGTTTATTTCTCATCAACCTCACATGAAGACCATAACCCCCGATAACCCTTGGGGACCCCAGCTTTACTGGCGCGGCCATTCCTGGTGTTGCTCTCTTCTCCTTTCTTAGAAATGCATAAAAGGACGGTGCATCTTAAGCTGGATTGTTGATAAGGTTAGAGTCCACTGTATAGACTCATCAAGCAATTTCCAGTCCAATAACACAGGACAGGCTTGCTGATAATAAAGACAAATGGAACTGGCAAAACATAATAGCTTGCATTCCGTAAACAATGGAGGCAGAGGTCAGACTGTGCCGAGAGGAAGAGTTCTTTATTTAGGAGACTCAAATATTTATGATGAATAAGCAAAGGGACAAGTGTCTGGATACTATCAGAGACAAGATAAAATATCCCTTTGAAACATCCTCCTTACATCACTCCAACTTCACAGCCCGATCAGACTAGAGGTGTTAAACAGAACATTTACAGGCATTACAGGCCCCTCTAGGAATATGATGAAAACTCTGGATAGCTCAATTTTAAAAAAAAAGAAAAACACACACAAGAAATTCTGAACTCAAATCACATGGTCTGTAGTTTGAAACAGTGACTGGGGAAACTGAGGCTTACACTGTCAAGATAAAGGCATCCAGTTACCCTCCCGAACCTTCGTGAACAGCAAAGGGATGTCTACGTTATGTTCTCTCCTGCCCACAGCAACCTGGTGGATGCAGGGAGGGAGAAGACCCCTGCCAAACTGGAACTAAATGACACCAATTTAGCTCCTAGTGTCAAATACACAGGGTTCCTTGGAACTCGGAAATTATAGTCTGAAGCGTCTGTTATTTCTTAAGGCTGCGGAGGAGTCCACCCACGATTCGCTCACTCCCAGCCCCTACCTGGAGGAGCCGGGGCTGCTGTCGGACCTGTGGCTGTCTGGGTCTCAGCGGGTCCTGAGACAAGGGCCCTGAGGGAAGGGTTGGATGTGCGGAAGTCAGCACCGCGTCGATTCCTCCGCCCACCAGAGGGCTCTGCTGAAGCGACTGATGATTCAGCCTGGTGAGGAAGAAAGAACTTGTTTTCAGGCCCAAGTGTGCCGTCAAAGGTTTTAGTCACTGCCGTGGGAGCTGGACACATACTCACAAAGAAACAAAGAAACAATAATCACTTTGTACAGTTCAGATGCAACAAAGGCCAGCGGTTAAGGTCACCTAGATTCTCAGGTATCACTTGGCAAAGGACAGCAAGCATGCTTGCTACTTACAGTGAGATTGCAACACGCGTAAATTACTTGTTAAAAATGCTCCGATAGTTTCTAATAAGTGACATTAACCAAGCGTTTTACCTGGAGCAGTCGCTGTGGGAAAAATCTGAAATCTGTTATTTCGTTTACGACCCCCACAGCCCTCCTTCGCGCTCAGCAGTCTTGTGAGCCCTACTTTTAAAGTGAGAAAACAGCTGGAGAAGTACGTTACCAAAGGCAGCAAGACAGGCAGTGGCATGGCTGGCATTTAAACCCAGGACTCTGGGCTCTGAAGTTCGGTTTCTTAGGCAGTATGGTATGTTGCCACTTACCAGACAAATAATAAATACAATGCATGTTTTCTGAATTTATTCATGTTCCCAAATGTGCTGCCATCAACCGTGCCGGTTCTCCAAATGGCGATTACTTGGAGTCGACCTGCACGCGCTCTTTGACGCTAACACACAAGGGCAAAGCTGCTGTCCACGGGAGAGCCAACTCCGACATTCTGCAGGAACTCAGTTCCCCTGACCGACGCCACGCGGCACATCCCACGGCCACTGCGTCCGCGCTGTCCAGGGAGACAGCCACTGGCCGCCGGCTACACAGTTTCTGGGTCTCAGCGCAAAACAGAACGCAGGGCTCTCCGATCAGAGATGAGGAAGGCGCTCAAGTGAGTGACAGCGGAGCGGTCGCAGCGACCGCACGGGCCTCTCGAGACACACAGCCCTGCCTGACGCACAGACCACAGGTCTTCAAAGCCGGTCCCCTTGGCCACATGTGGTTAATGAACACTTGAGATGTGACTACCGTGACTGAGAGCTGAGGAACAACATTTTTAAACTCAACTTTGATTAGTCTAAATTAAAACAGCCCTCGTGGCTAGTAGCTACTCTGATGGACAGTTCAGTCATACACTATGTCTACAACTTCCAGTTAAGCGAGAACTGAGGAAGAGACATTCGTGGCCCTGTTTCGCCAGCCATTTCTGAAGTGGAAAAGGTAAAAACTGAGATATTTAACAGAACTGTTGTGCACACCACGTGTGATGAGAACTGTAATCACAGGCTTTAAGGTGCCAACCAACATATTCTAGTAAGGCATTGCTAGGGGTAAGCAACAATTTTTTACCAATTAAAAAAAGGTTTTAACAAATTAAAACCTTTTTATAAAAGGGAAGGAAAAAAGAACACTGGAGCTAACATAGTGTTATCACTGAAAAATATTACACAAGTACTAGGGAGGTGTGAGCCAAACAACAAGCCTTGAATGAAATAAACGGGGCATTGCTTCTCTCGAACCACAATCTGGATGCTGCTAAAAATGAGACGACAGAAAGAAAAGGATGTGAAAATAAGCAAGCTCACAAGAACAATCATAAAACACGATATCCTGAGGGAAGCGCAGTAAAGATGAGGATTTGAGTGGCCACCACTGTAACCATTTCCACATGCATCACCTCTGGGAGCCGGTCAGGGGCTGCAGGTATGGTGACGCCTGCTGCTGAACGTAGCCGCTCGGCGGCTGCTGCATCTGTCTGAGTCTCTCCATGAGCGCTGGGTTGGAGTGAGCGGCCGGATAGGTTCTGGAATTATAGGTAGGAGACAGGACCACGCTGCCAGCCTGCTGCTGAGGGGTCTGCTGCAAAGGCATCTGGGTTCCATACATTGTGTAGCCCTGGGGCATGGTCTGCAGGCAGGCACAAGGGGAGAAGTCAGCGTTTCCATTTACCAGCTTTCCTATCGCTAAGACACACAGGGCAAAAACAAAGCCAGGAGGAGCTCCCTGAGATGTGCTGTCCTCCAAGGCTCTTTTAACTCAAAATATGAGGAAGACTACTCTGGAGGCCAAGAGAAGAGTCAGAAAATTATAGGATGAACTTGTGTACTGATCCACCAAAAAGTTCCATTACAAAACATGAATCCTCATTTGGTTAAGCAATCAGGTTTAAGCTCAGATGCTTGTTTTCAGGAAAGGAAAGGCATGTTTCTGCACAGAAATAATCAGGCAAGCATGCATACCTCTAGTGCACATATGATATCAGTGTTCAACAGATTTCAAGCATCACTAATGCTGTTTCAGAAAAGCTACACATACTCAAGACAAATAAAAATAATGGAGTGCACGTTCCTAGTATGGTATGTAACTACACTTCCTTGGGTCTGATAAATTTGCCTATAGTAACTAGCCAGTTAACAAACAAGAAGAAAAATCAATTAACCAGAGAACGAGGGTGTCACTGAAAGTATTAGCTGCTCAGTCGTGTCTGACTCTTTGTGACCCTACGGACTGGAGCCCGCCAGGCTCCTCTGTCCATGGGATTTCCCAGGCAAGAATATTGGAGTGGGTTGCCATTCCCTCCTCCAGGGGATCTTCCCAACCCAGTGACTGAACCTGGGTCTCCTGCATTGCAGGCAGATGCTTTACCGGTAGTCTGAGCCACCATGAAAGCCCAATGAAGGTGTCATTAGTGACTATTTGATACCCTTGAGTTCTGGTTGGACAGTAGCCTGTTTCAGCACTCTATAATATCATCAGGATACTCAATTTCTCCATTCAACATTTTATAGTGGCTGTTTCTTCAAATCTTGACACCTGATGTAAATGAAAAGCTCTAGGTTCTGCTGGGTCACCATCTATAATATACAGAACAGAGTGCTGATTAAAATAGAAGAGGACCACTCTTTGGGTCCTCTAAGTACCACATTTCGAGGTAGCTGAACGGCTCTGACTTGGAAGATAGAGTGATGGACAATGACTTTCTTGCAGACAGCATGCAGGGATGCAGGCCATGGGGCTTGGTGCTCATGAAGGCCAATCTCAGCCTTCCTTTCAGCTGTGGACACGGTGTGAACTGCTGGCCCCAACTAGAGGTCCTGCCAACATCCCTGGCGTCCTGATTATGAGAGGGGTAGAGTAAAAGTATGTGGAGGAGAAATGACAAAACTATTGGCAAAAAATAGCTCAAGATTTGCATTATATTAAGGCAAACCTATCATTTGCTGAGTAACTACCGTGTACCTGGTGCTTCACTAGTTCTATAGGTGGTCTTGAATCTCCACACTGTTCACTTCTATTTTACAGAGACAGAAATCAAGACTCAGAGTAACTCTCACAATGTTACACAGCTTAGAGGTTGTCAGGAATTTTGTCAAGGCATGATGCCAAGGCCAGTCTTCTTCTTATTCTACCATGATTCCTCTTCGAAGCTATTTTTGAATATCATAAAACTCCATCAAAAATTACATCATTATGTATTACAATGTAAGTACTATAGGACTAATAACCATTTCAATATCTATCATTATTAACATAAAGTTATGAATTGATATTTCTAATTCTAACAATTTCCTAAAGTGTTTTATGCCCTTTAATCAATCCCCAGACTTGTTTGATAATCACCGGTAAAGATTTCTGTGAAATGTCAGTTATAATCTACATGCAGAAGACGAGACCAAGTTCCATACCCCATGAGGGAACTGATACCCTACTTACTTGGTTCCCACCTTCAAACAAAGAGCATTAGAGATCCCAGTAGCATCTACAAAGCAAACATGGGTACCTGTGCTTGCTGCAGTCCCGGATACTGGGGGAGCTGAGGGGAGGGCCGTGCCTGGGCAGCAAAGAGAGCAGCCTGGTCCCCTGGCTGGCCCTGGAAAACAAAGCCGAGGCGGCTCTTGATCATAACAGCAAGGTGTGATTCCAGCTCTTGGTTCATAACCCCAAGCACCCGTGACACCAAACCCGACGTCAGAACAGCGCGTGCAGGTTCTGAACGGTATTAAATACTATTTCTCATCAATTTCCTATTGACACTAGAGATTGTTGCACTTTTTATTTCTTCCAAAGACGACGACAGCTATCCCAGATGATAAGACATACATAAACACAAGCCAAAATATTCAATGGTCTGCTCATCAGAGAGAATCTGAGACAGCTCTCCTGTACACTCCAGGGTCACAAAGGCCCCTCTAGAGTAAAAGACATGAGCTTCTAAGTGTGAAATCTGAAACCACAGACTTGCCTCATCCTGTGCCCATCAATTAAGAGAACATGTGGTACATACAAGTGACAGGTAACAATCTTCATGACGTTTTAATGATACTTCTTCAGAGGGACCTAAAAACTGCCTTTTAAGCCACGTATGCAAGGGAAGAATTTGGTTATCTTTTATGACTCTAATAACCAATAGAACCAATTAAATTTTATAATGTGTTAATATCAAATGCAATTCTAACCAACGGCAATATAAAATAAAACCAATTAACATCTGTTCACCAGTCTTAATTTAATACATATTTTCGCCTGGGGAAACTATATTCCTAAAAGCAGCTATATGTATTGTGTGTTTTGGCAGCAGAGGCCATTTCACAGAAGTGTGTAGTATTAATCATAGAAAGAGGACCAGCTTCTGACCACCCCTTGGTTTTTTCCAGGCCTTACTAATTATAAAGAAATGGGATTTATTCTAGGATATTTTAGTATCATTTTATATTCTAGATGTTCTCATTTTTTTAAAGTGCTAAAATATAGCAATGTAAAACCAATTTTAATGTTCTTGGAAAGAAGCACAGATATTTCTGGCAGGAAAAAAGGTATAAACATTTAGCTTAAGAGGGAGAACACCAACACTTATTAGGCATCTATTATATGCCAGGGACTAGGCTTTTTATTCCTTTCTCCATTTTCTCACAGGAGCTCTGCAGGGAGGGAACTTGGTCCCCATTTTCTTCAGGCGGAAACGTCAGGCTCAGAGAGCCCAGGCAGCTTAGCAAACTCACCCGATTAAACCTGGCCAAGCCCTTAGCGCCCACGTGAGCCTGCCTCCACAGCCCAGGGTTTTTTCCATGACGATAAGATGCCTTCATATGTGATATCAAGAATGAAAATATTTAAAATTTCATCTGGCGCTTATTCCTTAGGGACATATAGCCTCTTAAATTCACCCCAATAAGAAAAGAATAATTTTTATTAAGACTTGTTAGTGAGATTCTGAAATGAATGCAGACATCAGCATTTTTCTCTGATCCCCACATATAAAGTCACTTGAGGGCATTTAAGAAACTTTGGCCTCTCTTAAGGTGACTGACCACACATACATGGACCAAACATAAATTTCTGAAAGTATCTACTATGGTATCTATACATAACAGCTTCAACAAGAATGTAACATTCCAGTGTAGGGTACCATGATGATACTCTGAGATTTTAGCTGAATTTACTAAGTGTAATTATATCTCTATTTGCTTGCTGTTGTTCAGTCGCTAAGTCGAGTCTGACTTTTTCAACACCGTGAACTGCAGCACGCCAGGCTTCCTTGTCTTTCACTGTCTTGTGGGGTTTGCTCAAACTCATGTCCGTTGTATCAATGATGCAATCCAACCATCTCATCCTCTGTTGTCCCCTTCTCCTTCTGCCCTCAGTCCTTCCCAACAACAGGGGCTTTTCCAATAAGTCAGTTTGTTGCATCAGCTGGCCAAAGTATTGGGAGCTTAAGCTTCAGCATCAGTCAGCCAGTGAATATTCAAGGTTGATTTCCTTTAGGACTGACTGGTTTGATCTCTTTTCTGTCCAAGGGACTCTCAAGAGTTTCCTCCAGCACCACAATTCAAAAACATCAACTCTTCGGCGTTCAACCTTCTTTATGGTCCAACTCTCACTTCCATACATGACTACTGGAAAAACTACAGCTTGGGCTAGATAGACCTTTGTTGGCAAAGTGATGTCTCTGCTTTATAATACGCTGTTGAGGTCTGTCACAACTTTTCTACCAAGGAGCAAGCATCTTTTAATTTCATGACTGCAGTCTCCGTGTGCAGTGATTCTGGAGCCCAAGGGAAAAAAAAATCTGTCACTGCTTCCACAGAAAAATATCCCATGCTCCCTCTAGGAGATCACATGTCATGGCAGTGTGGCCATCTGGAGCATACAAGGATCGCCCTGACCTATCCAAGCAGCGCTCAATCCTCCAGACACTAAGCCAGTGAGTCATTAAATCAACCAGATCTTTACATGACACTTCTCGAATTTGTGCTCGCTGACAGCATCATCCTAAGTCCCTGAAACATACTGCTGTGCTTCTTGGTGGGGACAATATATGTAAATTATGACTTTTACACAAGAAAAGAACAATGAATCATTTATGTGAGTTAGAACCCTGAGATCCCTAAGACCTAAGATCCCTAAGACCTGAGATCCCTGAGATCCATTTTAGACCTAAGTGGTCTAAAATGCCCATGCCCTTTTTTGGCTTGGAGGTAAACAAGATAAGATCTACAGATCTTTTCTGGCTCTTCACTCTTCCTTTGCTTCCTAAAGAATCTTATAGAAGAAACTGACTTATATGTTGGGGGACAGGAGGACCAAAAACACTAACAGGGTAAGTATCTGAGTTACTGGGCAACACACTTTTACTGACAAATAGTTGAGACTGTGGAAATTTAAGAAATATGTTTTGTAAACTATTTCCATTTTTAAAACCACAAAATTAACATTCAAGAAAAAGCATTATAACTTTGAAAACAAAGCAAGAAGGGGTAAAAAAATTTCTATAATTTCATGCATTCTTCAGTGAACCATTTTTAGTCCAAAGGTAAACTGCTTATTTATAAACAGACTGTGTTTCTTCCCAATGCTATGTTTTGCCCAACTCATTCCTTAAGTGCAGGAGGTCAGGGCTCTAACTTTCAATAGTTTCCCTGAGCAAATCACAAATAGCTCACATCAGCCAGCACTCCCTTAGGGCTTTATAGTCCTATTTGCCCTGAATGAAAAATATCCCTCTTTTCCCAAACTGAAATGACCTCCTGCTGTTATCTGGTTTTTCCCAGCATGATGCCAGGAACAAATTACTTCAATTTGTAGAGATATTCAATCTGTTGAGTAAAGAAGAGACGACCAAGAAGTTCTTTAGTAACTTTTGTTGTTTTTGTTGTTATTCAGCTGCTCAGCTGCATCTGACTCTTTGAGACCCCCAGACTGCAGCACGCCAGGCTTTCTTGTCCTTCACTATCTCTTGGAGTTTAACTTAAAAGATGCTGAAATGAGGACCAATCCTCCAATGTGGGAATAAGTAAGAGAACTAGAAACTGGAAGTTAGTAAAAGACTTAAGATATTAATAGGATGGTTTTGCTGCATTCAGGAAGGGACTACATAATGTATCATCCAAACTGAGACAGGCCAGGGGAACAGGGCAGAGACCACTCCTGGCAAATCATGACTCAGGGTCACCTCTGTCACATGTAACCTATTTATCTGCTATTTTCCGAAAACTATCTAGGCTTTATTTGATTAAAACAAAATCAGTTCCTAGCACTGTATCTGGCATATAGTAAGTGCTCAATAAATATCTATTGAGGAAATCTAAGATTTAATTTAGTTTATCTGCTGAAGAAGAGATCCAGAGGTAAATTGAGATGTATATCTCAGCATAAATTAGTTTACCAAAGCGCCTTCCAAGTGCCCCATGTTTTTGAGTATCATCTTTTGTTTTAAAAACTCACTTTTCAATTCAATTCTTAGCATCTGTCATTCTAATGATTTCTTCTTTCGCTTTATTAGTACCTAGAGAGTAGCTCAACTGCCCTCCCATTCCGCTTAACTGAAACAGTCAGAGGCAGCATTAAGCTCACGTTTTTGTGAGTGTAAAGGGCGGCTCAGGAGGCTGGCTTCTGATGGAGAATTTGGGTCCAGCCAGGTGCCACTCTGTGCTCTGGCTTCAGCTCCCCTGGCTCAGGTACCTGATTTAGGGAGTAGCAAACAGGTAACTGGGCAATTCTGACAGCTGCATGAACCCATCTCTACCCTGCGACCCAAGGCAAATTCCCACAAGATAAATTTACCTTGTAAATTCCTACAAGGTAAATTCCTACCATGCTTGATTTTAAACACTTTGCTTTAGGTTTGGCTCTGGATAAGAAATAGCAATCCATTTTCTTTTCTAAAATTTCCACTTCCTAAAAACTTTTAAAAAAGCTGTGATGTTCAGTAACGCCTCTTCTTCCTGGCCTTTATAAGAACAAGTCTCTCTCTCACTGCTTTATTTTTCATTAGACAAGAGAGTATCTGAGCTCAAACAGACATCGACTGAAAACCTCCTGCATGAAATGAATGGATGCAGTAGGTTTAAAACTTTTGATAAATCATCCTCAAAGACAATTTTCAATCTTCTGGGTCTTCTTCATTAGTTCACTCTCTGAGTCAACTACTGAGAGAATGAGAGGCTCTCTTTCTAAAGGAGAGCTGGTTATGACTCCAATGAGCAGACAGTAAGCATTACAATCAGCAGCACTTCAGGATCAGGAAACTTCTCTCCACGTTGTTCACTAGTAATGATATTTTCAAATTCCTATTTAGTCACTTGCCAATACTATTTAAGGGTTGTGAGGAGAGAGAAGTGTACCTGAAAAACCACAGCCAGATTTTGTGACTCTGGAAATGCTGTTTTGTGTTTCTGAAAATGCTGATTTAGGAATAATAATAAAGGTCACCCAACGAGAACCAGTGGGTAATGTTTCAAACCTCTTGTTTGGAAGGTACTGAGTGATGGTGTCCAAGATGAAACAACAAATGGTGTGGACTAGAAGCTTCGGCATCACATCACACGGGTGTATTCTGATTGCAGACAAAGATACACAGAAAATTCTTTAACTAGAAGAGGTCTTGCTGACCATCGTGCTTGATTCTTTCATAAAGCTTTCACATCAAATATAACTCGTCTGGTGATCAATTAGCAGTAACATTAACTACTGGGACAAACAGGTTCATTTTGAAATAAACACTTCAATAATAAACCTCAATAACAATAAACAACTGTTAAAGTGCTCACAAATGATGAATAAAGCATATTGATTAGTCGAATATATGCATTCATTAAATTTATAACATTGGAGACTATTAAAGAAAGATAAGAATAGTGAAAAGGACAGCAAAGATATACACAGACGTTTCCATTTATTTGAGTGAATATGTAGGTTATATATATTCCTTTAACTTTAAATACTTGAACAAAATATTCTGTCTATTTTTTAAAAAGTAAAATCAATGCTAAATGCAAATTATATTGTTTAAATTACATTATCATCTGAACAATAATTGCCCTACAGCAAACATAAACTATATGCAAGGTATTTTAAAATTTGATAGTTTAATTCAAGTTTTTAAACAAACAGAAACTTTGCTTGCTCTCTGTACACTACAAACATCAGGAAAAACTGATTAAAAAATTGATTGTTTTCAGAAAAGTCTGCAAACCTTCCTTTGCCTAAAGAACAATTAATGAAATTGCCTACATGGCAGTATTTCATCACCTAAATATTGTCAAAGTTGTATTTGCAGTTCAGGATATTTTCACCAAGGTACAGAAAATGTTACCCATTAAATTCATAGTGAAACAAGTTGACTTACATTCACATCTGAGATGTGTGCTCTGTTTTATTCTAACGCTTCTTGAGTTTATGTTGTGGGTTGGCTACCTGATATAGAAACCTATAAGTCATTTAATGCAAAACATGCATTCTTAGCTAGCCCAGGCAAAGCGGTAGAGATGAGGTCTTATGACATGCATGCACAAGACCTATGCTCAAAAGGGGAAAAAAAAAAAAAAAAAACTTCTCCATACCGGAAAGAAAACAGAGATGATAGGTTCTATTGAGAATTTAGGAAGAACCAGTGAGTGGGATGTGATGAGTGGGGCAATTTCATGACCACAGTTTTCATTATCTTGCATTGGCCTATGAGTCAGCATGCCATGCGTTCCTCCACTAATGATGTGAGTTACCACAGAGAGAAGGAATAGATGGGTTTGAAAGTGGGGCTGAGATGGTGGTGCACGAACTCGCCTATGTTCCCAAGTCCAGGCCACAAACGTTCACTGGTTTCTGTACCATACACGTATGTGATGGGAAGCACGAGGCAGTCAAAGGGGACCACTTCCAGAAATAAATTCTGTTGAAGTGAACATGGGCAATGCATTCATGATTTGTGTGTCACGGTCTCAAACGTAAACCAAGTGAGTAACAGTGAAATGAAGGCTGCAATTATTACCAGCTATAGAGGAATAACCTGCTTCTCATTTTGATGTTCAAAGAGTAATGCTATAAACGTTTACTTAATTAAAAAAAAAAAAAGACAGAAAGAAAAGAAAGTATGAGGGATGACAGCAGGGGTGTTACCATTATGTTGTCAAAGTCTTCCAGAAGGGAGACAGCAGAGTTACAGAAGTCCTACAGAAAGGGGACAGCGAGAAAACGGCAGACAACACAGATAAGATTCTTCAGCCTGACGATGTGGGCAGCCAAAACACGTGAGAATCAGTTCATCTTAAAACAGCGTTTCAGGGAGTCAAGACTTAAAACCCCAGGCCCTAAGACAGGTCATGTTCACTCATGTGCCAAACCATCTCGCCATAGGCTGGGGCACAGACAGGACAACAGTCACACAAAGGCGCAGTAGCGCCACCTGGAGGTTAAATGGGCACAGACAGGAAGCAGAGACGCGATCAGACCCAGATAACTTCCCAGAACAAAAAGCGTGCTGGGCCCCCCCGTGTGAGCCAAAGAGTGCCTGAGACCTTCCCAGCCCAGAATCGGGGCAGAAGAGCTCAGGACATTTGGGTCACACGAAACAGACAAGACATTAAGTGAACAATTCATATATTATTGGAAGAGGTCATTAGATTGCTCCATCGCCAGTAAATGCAAATGAAAACACAGCATCACTTTAACCATACATTCAATCAGCCAAAATAGACAAAAACTGTTTATAGTGCCACTAGTGTTTACATGCTAACAGGGAATCTGATTTATTAATAAAAAGGAAATTCCACACTGGGGAAAAAAAATTCCTCTTTTTCAATTCAATGATTTCCTTGCTTAATCATTTTTATAAATGGATTCCAAGTGACATTTTGTTTGAGATGTTAAAGTTTTTCTGTTCACTGAATTTTAGAAATAGCGATGACATAAAAAATTCACAACCTTAATTGAAAAAAAAAAGCAGTTTACTATAATAGGAACTAAAAATCATTTCCCAAGCAAATAATACCTATTCTCTTTTAGGGGTAAGTACATAATTCATTGTATCTATTCATCTGTCTTATATCCAACTTTATCACCTTTGTATGAGTGCTTCACTTTCTCACCCCTTACCCCTATCTTCTCTCCATTCATAAAAATCAAGCTGTGTACACTATCTTCAGGATCACTATATTTGCACAATCATAATTTCAGAAAATGACATGGGCACCTTCCTCATCATCCAAATAAATAGAGAAATACCAGCTATGAAGTAATAAGCAGAGCATCCACTTTCCTGGACACAGTTTCCACCCAAGGAACAAAGTGATAGGTGTTAGGACATATTTACTAGCTCAGTGGATTTTGTTCTCATAAGTTCATTTTTGTCACTGAGAGGTATAAAAATCATAGTCTCTGAGTAAATGCATGAAAGATTCTTATCAAAACTCAAGATTCGTTTCAATAAGACTGATCTGCATGCCTTTACCAAATAAGAACCAAATTATTTTGAAATATGTTCAAATTATACAATCTGGTAAATTGTAGAAGGGAAAATTTAAATAGCTAGTAGAATTATAAAACATGCCTAAATTAACAGGTAATCAGAAAGTGCAAATTAAAATGTCATAATACAGTACCATTTCACCAGATCTGAGTGAGAAAATTAAAAGGTTAATCAAAGTTTCGTGAAGATGTGGAGAAAGTAAAACACTCATTTATAACTGATGGGAATCACCACCACTTTGGAAATTAAATCTCCACTTTGACTTCCACATACATACCCTAAAACTCTGCACAAGCAGCAGAAGTATACAGAAATGTTTACTGCAGTATGGTTAACAGGAACAAAAAACTGGAAATAACTCAAATGGGCTCCATCAATCTGAGAGGCCATGCAACATTCAGGACGTTGCAGGGTCACTTCTGCCAGGGCGCTAACAACTCTGGAAGGCTCCGACTCACTCAGTGTTTTCATTAAAACCTTAGAAGCGTGTCAGCTGCCATTATTGCGGGGAGCCCCAGCCCCTTGCTGGCGACCCGGACTCCCTGCAGAGAGCGCTGCGCTGGTGCGGGGGCCTGCTGAATCCCTCTCTCCTCCACAGTTTCTGGGAGGGTCTCCAAGCCTTCTCTGAGCCCAGCCATGCTCGCTGGCAGGGACAGACGATGATAAGGCTTTCTGTAAGGCGCTGCACTCTTCAGTTCTCACCCAACACTAACAAGAGAACAAGCAAACCAAGCGCCAACTTCAGGATATCCAAGTAACCATGTGCTATAACTGAGACATCATTTCTGCCTGGCAGAAATCCTCCTCTTTAACGTCATGAATATCCTTGGGACTCATTATTTCTAGCCAGCAGTGAATTGCTTTCTTCCAAATCTGCTCAATCAAATTAAGATAAACATAACTTTTGCCTGTCTTTCACTGGACTCTCAAACTCTCTAGTATTATTCCAAAGAACACAGGATGATTGTGTGCCCTGAAAAGGAGGAATCAGGACTAGGTGATATCATAAATCAAGGCAGAAAATTGGGTCCTCTTCCTGTGTCAAAGCTTAAAGTTCCCTGCAAAGCCCCCTTCCCTAGAAGGTTGATGTGGTGGGGGTGGGGAAGGAAGGTATCTCCTATCCAAAGAAAAATATGAGAAATAATAAAATGGTAACTGGAAAACAATTTAAGCAGCATTTGGCATTATTATAACCAAAATTCGGGATTTTACAATAGTTCTCATGAGATATGTGGGAAATAAAATACAACAGTGATACCTTTAATAGTGAAACTGGAATCATCGTTTTAAAGTTTGTTATCACAGAATTTAGATGGTGAAAACATAATGCTCCAAGAAGCCAAAATGACTATTAGCAAAACTAAACAATGTTTCTTTCTCTTGGTCTCTTCTACTGGTGTCCACTAAGTACCAGTCATAATGGGACAATGAATGTAATTATGCAAGTAAAGCATTGGATGTACATTTATTTTTAGTCCTTAACATATTTAAGAAAACAAAGATCATTTATGGGGCAAGGATTTCCTCTGAAATAATACAACCATAAAATAATACTAACGAAACAGTAACAGGAAGTATGGGAGCCAACATTTTCTGAGAACACACTATAACGCAGCCACTGTTCTGAGGGCTGTTACACATGTTAAGTCATCAGTTTCACAAGAAGCCTATGAAGTAAGCATCACATTAGCTCCATTTTATAGATGAGCCTCTGGAGCAGAAAGATGGCAAAAATCATGACGCTGGGTCCCATTTCAATGAGGGACACTGAGTGAGGAATGGAGGGAGAGCATTTCTACTTTTCTGGATGAAGACTGTAACTGGGAAAAATAAAAACAAGTTTCCTCGCCAAAACATCTTCATGCACGTCAATATGCACTAAAGTCATAAGAAAATACACTTGATTATAATAAGTCATTCCATCAAATAATTTGATTAACAATACCTAACAATATCCATGCTATTTTATATTTAGCACCATTTTTTTGGCACTAGTGTTAATATACAACACTATTAATATATTCCTGAGGAAATATAAGATGGTTCATACCAGAAAACTGCATGTCCAACTGAAGCAGATATATTCAGCCTCTGAAGCAGAATCAGTTACTTTATAAAGGGACTCTAGTTTTCCTCATGCACCATCTAAGGCGAGAGATTCCATTATACATCAACTCTCTCCATTAGATGGAAAGAGGCTAGGATGACTCGGCCAGGTCTGAGACATATCTGCAATTCAAGAGCTTGGGCCTTCTCTGCCCCATCTATGTGTTCAAAACAAGCATAGCAGAGGTCACTGTTGGGAAGAGTTTCTGGAAGCACTCAAAGGAAGAGCTACAAGATGAATTTGTGGATAAAAATCACATTGCTAAGGATTAAGGTTGCTAAAGATGCTCCAGGGTTGGAATTCCCTGGTGGCCCAGTGGTTAAGAATCTACCTGCCAATATATGAGACATGGGTTCGATCCTTGGTCCAGAAAGACCCCACATGTCATGGAGCAACTAAGCCAGCACGCCACAGCTACTAAGCCCGCTCCCCCTAAAGCCTGTGCTCTGCAATGAGAGGCCACAGCACTGAGAGGCCAGTCCGCTGCAACTCGAGAGGAGCCTCTGCTCGCTGCAGCTGGAGAAAGCCTGCAAGCAGCAACAAAGACTCAGCACAGTCGACATAAATAAGTAAAGATTTGTTTCAGGGCTCTGGAAAGAGCTGCTCAAAACATGAATTCATTCAGTAAACCGTCTCATAGATTTCTACCCTCTGCTCAGGAAATGAAATGATACAAAGTATCATAAAGACCCAATGCTTGAGCTAAGAAGAGAGGGTCAGCTAGCAAGTGCGGGGTTGGGTGTCATTGTACAGCCAGCCAAAGGAGCAGTCACATCCAGGGTTCAGAGGAACAATTTAGTCTCTAAAAGGATCTGTCACAATACCAAGATCAATTTTGAAAGCTAAGATAATTTGAAATTCTCCATCAAGCTTGTTACATTTAAGAAATTGGATATCTGTAACTAGCTAAAAACTGAGAAAGAAAAAAACACAAGTTTTAAACAGCTAGAGAGAATCACATTTGGGGTATGCATTTAACTTGAGAAAATGTTGCTGCCAAAATCAGAATCAACTTTTCTTACTATGAAGCACAGGGGTCAGCAGTTACTAGAAAACAGCTAACTGTATCAAGAATAAAATATGAAAGCAATGTATCAATATCAACCTATATTCCTTATAATTCTACCTTGAGTTTTTAAAGATTACATGACAATTTGTTTTCTGCCACAATACCATATTTAGCTAGAGTCTATGTATATTAATCCATGATCTACTGGGAGAAAGGGAAGGCACTCACATTTCCCTCAGAACCTCCTTGGTGCAGGCACTCTAGAAATGCTACCTACGATCTCATCTGCTCTATGGAGGACCACTCCACCCTGTGTCTGCATCATGTATGCATTCCTCTTCCTTTAAAGAATGCTATTTCTCTTGATTAACCAACACTTAAATGAGGTAGGGGGAAAAAATGCCTGCTTCTGTTAAAAAAGAACATAGGAGAGGAGTAGAGATGACTACCGCACAGGCGCGCCTTGGGGTACTGTGGGCTTGGCTTTAGATCACAGCGATAAAGTGAATGCTGCGAAAAGCAGGGCCTCGCATGTGGCGCTGCTGGGAAAAGACCGGCCTGCCAATGCAGCAGACCCAAGAGATGTGGGTTCAATCCCCGGGTTGGGAAGATCCCCTGGATAAAGTGAATCATCTGAATTTTTTGATTTCCCTGTGCATCTAAAGGTTATATTTAAACTATACTATAGGACTTCCCTGGTGGCCCTGTGGTTAAGAATCCACTTGCCAATGCAGGGGACGTGGGTTCGATCCCTGGTCCAGGAAGATACCACATGCCGCAGGGCAGCTAAGCCTGTGAGCCACAACTACTGAAGCCGGCACACTCTCAGGCCCAGGCTCTGCAACAAGAGAAGCTCAAGGACCACAGCTAGAGAGTAGCCCCTGCTTGCCACAGCAAGAGAAAGCCCAGGTGCAGCAATGAAAACCCAGAGCAGTCAAAATTAAATCAATAAAAATTTAAAAAGTAAACCACACCATAAGCTAGTAAGTGAGCAACAGTACTGTGTCTTTTAAAAACTATGCTTTAATTAAGAAACAGTTTATTGCTAAAAAACTGTAACCATCTGAGCCTTCAGAGAGTCACAGAAATAACACAGATCACTGATCACAGATCACTGATCACAGATCACAGGTCACTGATCACAGATCACTGATCACAGATCACAGGTCACTGATCACAGATCACCGTGACAAATACAATAATAATGAAGGGTGAAGTATTGCAAGAACTCCAAAAATGTAACAGACATAAAGTGAGCAAATACTGCTGGAAAAACAGTCCTGAGACTTGCTCGACGCAGGGCTGTCAATCTGTGTTTACTACAAACCTTCCATTTGCAGTAAGTGCAGAATCTGTGAAGTACAACAAAGCAGAACGCAACGAGACAAGGCGTGCTGACAGTCACTGCCGTGCAGTGGAGCTTTTACTACGTGAAGAAATAACTCCCGACTTCTCAAGGGGAAAAAGAAAAGAGAAAAGAAAAGAGGTGTGATAAAATTACTACAAAAGAATCAGTTAACAAATTAGCAGTTAATTCCTGTTAGTAGAAGCTGTGCGACCTCAGATGGTATAAAAGAATGCCACGCTAAGTCGCTTCCATTGTGTCGACTCTGTGCGACCCTGTGGACCGTAGCCCACCAGGCCCCTCTGTCCATGTGAGTCTCCAGGCAAGAATACCAGAGTGGGTTGCCATTTCCTTCTCCAGGGGATCTTCCCGACCCAGGGATCGAACCTGTGTCTCTTTAGTCTCCTGCATTGGCAGCTGGATTTTTTTTTTTTTTTTAACCACTAGCGCCATCTGAGAAGCCCATAAAAGAATAGAGTAATAGGTATTTTTGAGTGGTGTGAATAATGGGGTCCTATAGGTACATTTTAGGTCATAAATCTACCTCCAAATATGCAAAGACATTTTTGAATACATGAAGATTTCTCTATTGAATTCCCTTTTTAAAAAATTCTTTTGCTTCAGGGAAAAACTGCTTCTCATGGCTGATACCAGGAAGTGAATTTTTGAGGATAGACGTTTCACCTATAACCAGGCTGGCAAGCTGATCCCCAGTGTTAAGAACCACTTAGAGAAATTCGAAACTGAACTCACCAGTAACAGTTTGAAAGTTGGCTATTAATAAGTCAAATAACACCTTGTGATAAAAAAGGTAGATAAGGAAAAAATAAACATACTTATTGGAAGGTAAATTTTACTTAGGCTTCTATTACTTTAAAAGGGGGCTGAATTTATTCTAGTAGAGTGATTATTCAGCTTCCAGTAAATTTTTTCTCCATGAGGATTGGAAACAGTGGTGTGACTATTTTTGTTCATCCTCAGAAAGAGCTAAAATCCCACTTGTTGCTTAGAGAAAAACCAAGGCTTTTTAAATATTTTCATCAAATTCTCATCATTTCTGTGTAAGAAGCAACTTGGGCCCATCTTTCCTAATACCCAGGGAGTCTGAACAATCAGATCTCCCTGGGAGGTCGGGGCAAACGAGCATACTGTGACTGCTGTTTACAATCTTGTGTGGTTCAAACTAGATTGCTCTCTCCTGTCCTTCTTAAAACAAGGGTTTAAAAGAAAATTTTTTTTAATGGAGCTCTGTTAAGACTACACACCTAACCCTACCACTCCCATCCCCCACATCACTAAGCGGACTGTAAGCTGCAAGCCGCACAATGCAGGCACGTCTACAAAGTTACTCCAAACACAAAGACTGCTTCTAAGAGCGCTGGCATCCCCTGCTGATTTGAAAACCTGTGGCTGTTCTTAGAGCAGGACGCACCTGTAGACTGGCTACTGCCTTTGTGGGTCATAAAGCACCTCACTCCTCGGACTGCGGTGAGATCTAAGATAATCAGTCCATGAAAGTGCAATGCTTACGAGTGTTGTGGCAAATAGTGAGTGCTCTCTTGGTGTTAGCAGCTATCATTAGCATCATCAAAGCACAATTTTCCTAAGAAAACTTGGAAAACACAAAATGAATACAGAAACCAGAAGAAAAAGCCATATTCGCACTTCCTTCTCTTTGCTTTAATGTGTTTGTGCAGATTTGTAGTTTCAGTCTGTACGATGTTTTGTGTGACTTCCACCAATGCTTTGTTAAACAATCACTATTATCCAGAGCGTTAAAAAAAAAATTGGGAAAAAAATAGAGATTATTTCTATTTTTATAGGACATAAAAATAGAAATAATACAAATCAGTAATTAAAGATATCCATATCCTGACTGTTACTTGTAGTCTACTCTTTGCCTTCTATAGATTTTAGCCAGAAGTATAAAGCCAGAGTCAGGGCAATGCAGGGCACTGTAGGAGAAAGCCTAAGGAACGTCAGTGCTTCAGAGATACGACCTCAAAGTAATACAGCAAATAATGAATGAATCATTTAAGCATAGCTCAGAGGTGCACAGAGTATGCTGATAATTATAACAGGGAGTGAGGGCTCAGATAAGGTCATGTCAAGGATAAAAATCTTGCCGCGTGTAAGTGATCAGAAAATGATCAGCTCTTCGTTTTGTTTTCAGGCATACTTTTAACCAACTTGAGACGTTTCAAGTTCTTTTCTGATCAACGATAATGGCAAAATACAAGGAGGGGAGAAGTATGCATAAACCTGTACATGAGAGATACGTGCACTCACAGAGGTAATCAGGGATGCCCGCGCAGGAGCAGTCAGTCACACGCCCACACCCACTCCTTGCTAGAGGAGCTAATGAAATGCGGGAGACACTGCTCATCTGGACAAACCTGTTGGAAAGGCCGCGTCTGGGCTTGCCTGAGAAGCCGCTGCTGCTGCTGCTGCTGCAGAAGCTTCATCTGGATTAACTGCTGCTGCGACGTGACGGCGTGCAGAGAGGGCGGCTGCATCATGGCCCCCGAGCGCCGCTGCAGCATGTTGGACAGGGCCTGCTTGGTGTTGGTGGGGACGAAGGAGCCAGCGGGGTCCAAGCGGGAGCCACCTAAACGCAAGCAGAAGGAAGGGCTTTCTGCGCGTGCCGCTGCGACTCTTCCTGATTTGATCAAAACACAGAAATCTCACCTTCTGAGCCTCCTTTTAGTGGCACGCTGGGAAGCAGAGCGCTGCCCCACCCTCTACGAATCTGAAAGACCAGTTATGCATCGCATAAATTCCAGACCATGGGGAGGGTGATGTCCAGTGAACGAGACTATTTGAATGTCTTCTCAGAGGGCCCACTTTGCTAAGTGAAACACCTGAGGTGCAGAATCCTTGGCACAATTTCAGAATCATGCGGGTTTACATTTATGAGGCCCCCAAGAGCATGTCGTGTTATGCTGCGCTAAGTCGCTTCAGGCCTGGCTGACTCTGTGATCCTAGGGACTATAGCCCACGAGGCTCCTCTGTCCGTGGGATCCTCCAGGCAAGAATACTGGAGGGAGCTGCCATGCCCCCCTCCAGGGGACCTTCCCGACTCAGGGACTGAGCCCGCGTCTCCTGCACTGGCAGGCAGGCCCTTTACCACCAGCACCAGCTGGGAAGCCCGGGAACACGTTACTTTCATAAGATGTGTTGCCTTTTGTGATGTATTTTGTCAAGTGTGCTAAGCTAGGCAGAGAGACCCTTTTGATGTTCATGATATTTAAGATTTTTTAACACAGCAAAGTAAAAATGCCTGTTCTGTGGTAGAGAGGCATGACAATACTCCAAAAACCTGAAATGCTTGGAAACTTCAAATAATACCATGATTCCAAAGGCAAAACACATCTTTTTTGAAGTGCATAACTAAAACAAATAAGAAACATCAATTATAGTGAGGCTAAAAAAAGCAAATGAAAACCTGAACACATTTACGTACATAATCTGTCAAATGCCTTTAAGAGGGGAAAAAAAATGACGAGATTTGCTGGTTTCAAATAGCTGCCAATCCTCAACTCATCATACAGTTTGTATTCTTTACTGTATGTAAGAAAACTTCTATATAAATACCTTACAAATATTATACCTTTTTTAAAAGCATGTGGTATGTGAAACAAACATTTTAACACTGATCACTGGAAAAGCCTACATTCTTTTAAAGACTCAGTATCAAAATGAGCAGTAAGGCTCATGAAGTCATTCAACAGCATCCAAAGAACATTTGGAAAAAAGTTAGAGGTCAATTTGAGTTATGTGGCAAGGTAACTTTTGTTGAAGCAAGAACTGAATGTACACTAAACACATATAAAGTTAAATGACTCATTTTATGCAGGACATACTTTTTCAAGATTAGACTATGGTCTACTCTCTTTGAATTTTCCTAACTTTCATATAATCTTATACCTCTGAATCACCTAAAGAAATAAGAACAAGTATGCTGAACTCTGCTTTATTTTCTTACATAACTTTCTCAACTCTCACCAAGTGGTGTTTATTATTCACATATGTTTCCTTATAAACTTTACCATCCTCATGTGTACACAGGAAAAAGAAAGAGATTGCTAAGATTCGTGTGTGTGTGTTGTGAAGAGCACCGTTTTGCATTATAAGAACGTGTGAATGGACTTCCCCGGTGGTCAGTGGTAAGGAGTCACCTGCCAATGCACGGGACAAGGGTTCAGGCTCCGGTCAGGGAAGATCCCACGTGCGGGGAGGCCTACGCGCACGCAGCACAGCCAGCGCGCCCGTGTGCCACGACCGCCGACGTCTGCGAGCCCTAGAACCATGCTCCACAACAAGAGGGTACCTCCACTCACCAGAACTGGAGAAAGCCCCCACGCAGCGACAAAGACCCGGTGTAATCAAAGTAAATTTTAAAAAATGTATGAGTGGAAGCGGGCTGTACACACTCTTCTTCAACTGCAGAGGATGCGTAACTTTATGAAAATCTATTAAATCACAAATGTAAAATCCCCACAATTAACTGCTTTCCTCAAATTTTTTCCTTACACATCGTAAAACATTAAGACTTCCCTAATACCTAAAGTCTCCCTACTTATGAACACCTTCTATAGTGTTCTGGGGTGAGGGGAAAGGGTATGTGCCTATATAAAATAATGAACCTTCAATTTAGAGACAGTCCTTGGGTTCGACTTCAATATCTAAAAAGTTTAAAAATGCTTAAATTCATAAGGACCTTGGAAGTAAGGAGAGAAAGTCAAAAGAGAGGATGAGCATGTATTATTTCCACACTTACTACTGCTTTGAGAGTTCGCTCTTGACAGTCCTTTGGACAGCAAGGAGATCACACCAGTCCATCCTAAAGAAAATCAACCCTGAATATTCATTGGAAGGACTGCTGCTGAAGCTGAAGCTCTAATACTTTGGTCACCTGATGCGAAGAGCCGACTCACTGGAAGAAGACCCTGATGCTGGGAAAGACTGAGGGCACGCGGAGAACGGGGCAGCAGAGGATGAGACGGTTGGATGGCATCACTGACTCAACGGACATGAGTCTGAGCAAACTCTGGGGGACAGCGAATGACAGCTAAGTCTGGTATGCTGCAGTTCATGGGTCACAAAGAGTCGGACACAACTTAGAGACTGAACAACAAAAGTCTGCTCTTTGTAGTCAACATTCACTCACCCAACAACCTACTTGTAAGGCCCCAGCCAGTCT
Source organism: Dama dama (assembly GCF_033118175.1). Taxonomy (NCBI): domain Eukaryota; kingdom Metazoa; phylum Chordata; class Mammalia; order Artiodactyla; family Cervidae; genus Dama; species Dama dama. The sequence goes on along the minus strand of NC_083699.1, from coordinate 5,364,002 downwards.
GGATGAAACACAAGCTAGAATCAAGATTGCAGGGAGAAACATCAATAACCTCAGATACACAGATGACACCACTCTTATGGGAGAAAGCGAAGAAGAACTAAAGAGCCTCTTGATGAAAATGAAAGAGGAGAGTGAAAAACTCAACATTCAAAAATCAAAGATCATGGCATCTGGTCCCATCACTTCACGGCAAATAGATGGGGAAACAATGGAAACAGTGAGAGACTTTATTTTTCAGGGCTCCAAAATCACTGCAGATAGTGACTAAAGCCATGAAATTAAAAGATGCTTGCTCCTTGAAAGAGACGTTATGACCAACCTAGACAGCATATTAAAAGCAGAGACATTACTTTGCCAACAAAGGTCCATCTAGTCAAGGCTACGGTTTTTCCAGTAGTCATGTATAGATGTGAGAGTTGGACCATAAAGAAATCTGATGGCTGAAGAATTGATGCTTTTGAACTGTGGTGTTGGAGAAGACTCTTGAGAGAGTCCCTTGGACTACAAGAAGATCAAACCAGTCAATCCTAAAGGAAATCAGTCCTGAATATTCATTGGAAGGACTGATGCTGAAGCTTAAGCTCCAGTACTTTGGCCACCTGATGTGAAGAGCTGACTCACTGGAAAAGACCCTGATGCTGGGAAAGATTGAGGGGAGGAGGAGAAGGGGATGACAGAGGATGACATGGTTGGATGGCATCACTGACTTAATGGACATGAGTTGGAGCAAGCTCCAGGAGAGGGTTTCTTCCTGAGGCCTCAAAATGTAATATTCAAAATACAATTTAAAGAATCACAATATAACACAGAATGAGGAAAAATATTATATGTTAAGAGTGGCACATTCTAACAAAATGCAGACTGAAATTTCAAAAGAAACTGTTTTGCAGAAACAGCAAACTTTCATTTAGAGAAAAAATTCATTTCTAACTAAGAGTTTTTTTTTTTTTTTTTAATTTAGAAAATCTGTATCTAAAGATTATTTGGGTTTAAATCAAAGCAATACTAACATTTACTGTGATTTAGGAAGGTTTTATTACTGATATCTAAATCTATCTGCTGCACCAAATTTCTGAGATCGTACATGGTATGAACAATTTAAAATTCATAACATGAGGAAACAATAAAAGACACTGAAATACTGTCTAATCTTTTAACATGTTGATAAGGATTATATCTGATAAAAGTGAATGAAATTTTCACAGCATAAAAGTTTTATCAGGTTTATATATTACACCTGAGATATTGATCAGTGGCTAATTTCCTTCTAACACTGGATGAAAATTCCAAAAGTGGCACATAAACTAGTCACTGAAACCTTATTTCAGAAGAAGGAAGAAACTGAGTGGAGAGAATTGCAGAAATGTCCTGAGCACCCACTCACTCCCTGAAATATGCAAGTTCTGTAAGAGTGAAGAGAACCCCAAGCTATTCCTTCCCCTCTTGGAGTCACCTGATGGTGACTTCGCTCTGTCCTCACTTACCTGGGGTGACGGGCTGGCTCTGAAGGAAGAAGCCGGGCTGCTGGGGCTGACCCATGAGGCTGTAGCCCCACAGGGTGGGCTGCGGGTGGTGCGTCACCTGGGAGGCGACGGGTGAGTAGTTGGGAGGCACTCGGTACATGCCGCTCTGCGGATACTCCTTCAACACAAAGTTAAAGACCAAAGTTACTCCACACAACACACAGGTGATTAATGCAAATTCCTCCTGCTGCTTTCTTTGAGAGAGCTCCTATCCCAGCAGACAAGGTTGTTTTGATAAAGTGGAAGAAGGAGGGCAAGAGTCTCAATATATTCTCTGCAAAACACCCCTTTAAGTTAAAACTCTTGCTCGACTGAAAATGGACCTGGCTGCAGTGGGGAGATCAAACCAGTCAATCTTGAAGGAAATCCACCCTGAATATTCATTGGTAGGGCTGATGCTGAAGCTGAAGCTCCAACACTTTGGCCACCTGATGCTAACAGCCAACTCATTGAAAAAGACCCTGATGCTGGGAAAGATTGAAGGAAAGAGGAGGAGGGGACAACAGAGGATGAGATGGTTGGATGGCATCATCGACTCAGTGGACTTGAGTCTGAACAAACTCCAGGAGATAATGAAGGACAGGGAAGCCTGGCATGCTGCAGTTCATGGGGTCGCAAAGAGTCAGATACAACTGAACCGAACAACAACAGTGGGGGAAGATGGAAAAGGATCATTTCAGAAATCTGTTTATAAATATTAAAAGTACATTTAAAACACCACTGCTGACCATCACCTAGAGTAGAAAACGCATCTTCAGTTGCTGAGTCTCCCGATAATTTCATCTCAGAAGGCTTCCCTGATACCTTGGACCTGGATGAGAATTAGCCAGAAATGCACAGGACTTTGAAACTAGTCTCCGGCCTAGACAGTGTCTTAGCTCCAGCTTTCAAGAAAGCACGGTAAAGAAGCAGCCTCCCCCGCTCCACCCCCCACATCTTGTCCCCTCTGCCCTTCGCCACACCTCCAGCCCAGGGCTTTCTCTTCCTCGGAGTAGGTGCAGAGACTCTAAGGATCACACCTGAATGTTTTCCCCACTGCTTCTCCTTCTCTAGCCATGAAGGATGAAGGAAAAATAGAAGCTCAGTTCCCTGCAAATATATATGACTGAAAAGAGGCAACTTCAGAAGTGTGGGAGAAAAGGACATGACCAGGACTCGCTTGGGGAATGAGATGAGCTTGATGTCTCTTAAAGCATCTGAAAAGAACAGAAATCCATCCATGTGGATAAACAGGTTAAGAGACCCAGACTGGCAGAAGTGGCAGTCTGGATCTTATTAAGCATCTTTTTCAAAATAGAGACACATTTGTTGGAAGGCTCCATGAGAAGAGGGCACTGACATTTAAGTTGGGATCCAAAAGGGAGGGTGGTCATTTCTAGAATAATACTAATCACCAAGCTATCAGCTGAGGAAAAATGTCTTGGTTTCGACTTAGGTGGACAATAAGAATAAGTAGTCATGATGACAGGTCAACAAACTGTGAATATTTCTTCCACTGCACCATAAGAACTCTTAAATCTTATAGAAAAACATCACAAATCCCTCTGGAGTATTTTTCGGGTGAATTTAAATGATAAGACACTTTGCACATTGATTCTATAAAATTATTTCTAAATTAACATCTCATAGATTTCTGAGGTTTTCAAGAAAAGGTTATTCTAGATAGGGAAGGCTATCAGGGAAACAAGAGCTAAAACTGCTTTAAATTATGTTCACTTTCTCTCTTATAAAATCTAAAAAATATGGTAAAGAAGTAGAAATATACAGGAGAGTACGATGAAATAGTAAACGATGAAACCTCAGAACCATCTTATTAGATATGTTAGATAGGATCCTATCTGAGGAAGACAGTTATTACGTTAGTTTACTACAGATATCAACTGCTCAAAATACAAAAAATATTTTAGACATACCTAATAATAAAAATACATACAAGGATGAGATTTTATTAGGTCAAAAATTTCAAGTGCTAAATTTGAGAAACTGTGAGACAGTGAAGAAGTAAATAAATATTATTCACGGGAAAAGCCTAAAATTAAAGTTATTTAAAAAGTAGAAGAGGTAAAATCAGAAACTATGATCCTGTTATTTGTGAAAAGTTTGCGTGCTGGTCTGTTAATTACACCTGAGCCCTCATGATAACTTCCAAACAGGCTTACACTGCATTTGGGAACGTTTCTTAGGGACGTAATCCGGGGACTAGTGAGTCTGCGAGATGCTAACGCACCCATGGTCTCTCTCTGCTTCCCACACTCACATCAGCCCTGGAGCTGGACTTCGTCTTGCGCTTCCTTCCCTTTGTCTTCTTCTCTTCATCTGTTGCGGTTTTTCCCTGATCTGACAGCTCAGCTGGTTTCCTCTCAGGCTCCTGAGAGATGGGAGATGTGGTTTCTTCCTCTTCCTCTTCGGGGGGCAGGGGCAGCGGCTCGAGGTAGTAACTGCGGGGCTTGGGCGTGGGGTGCGTGTGATACAGAAAGAGGTGATGTTGCTCCTCATACTTGATCACCTTCCGGTCCACTCGGACGGTCCCGAACCAGGCCCAGGACAGGGGAGCCGGGTTCTTCTGGCCCTCAAACAAATCCCACGGGGACACCTTCTGCTTCGTGGAGACCTGGAGACCCTGTGGCGAAATAAGGAGCTATGACCACATGCTCAGATCTTTTGCTGATATGGAGGCCAGGCTTGCTTAGGACACAGATTCAGAGACCATTCTGGCTCGAGGGGGCCTTAAAGAACTCCAGCACAGAGCCGTCGGGTTAACTAATGAGTCCAGGCTGATACTAGATCACTGAGGGCAGTGGCTACATTCCAGGCCAGTAAGTCCAGATCTACGGTCTGTTACACCACACGACCCTCTGCTGAGGCTGGGACACCAGACAGCCCAGTAACTTTTACTGTAAATGCCATTTTCTTCATTTAGGTTCTTTTCTTCCCCTAGCCAAAAAAAAAAGAAAGAAAAAAAAAAAAAACCAAACACTGCAAATTTGATATTACTGTACTAAAAACTTTTGGAATCTATTTACTGTTTTTGAGATAGAACAAAACTTAAGAGTCAAATTACATTCAACATCTAATTGGGCTCAAATTAACTTCCATCCAAACATGTATGGACTCGGTTCAACACAATCATCTTTCATGTACTTAATTAGGCAGTCTCTAAGTAGTTAAGTAATATTATTACGGAATTAACGTGTGCCAACAGGTACAAATAAAGCGCTTCAATTCAAGCTTATCTGCACTGAGCTGAGGAGAGGAAATGTTATTCTCTTTCTGAATCTACAAGTTTCTTATTTTGAACATGAGTTGGGGCTATCCCTTGGGCCTTTCCCTACCACGCCAAGTGGAAAATATTTTTCTCCAAAGTGACCCTAAAGATAACTGCTCAAGTCATCTTGAATAACTTGTGAATGCTCCTGTTCCCAGCCACACACACTCTTCCATGGGTGGCTTCATCCAAAACCACGGCTCGGTTAACCACCTGTATTTTGACTGTTTCCTAGTATCTGTCTTGACATTAGAGCTCTTTCCTGGGTGCCAAGACCACGCATCCAAACGGGTTCCAGATGTGTCGCCAGTGGGAAGGACAGAGGTGCAAGGTCAACCTGCGCCTGACTCTAGAGTCTTCTCCCTCCACAGCTGCGTGGGTATCCGTACAGGGCTCTCTGCTTTACTGAAGAGTTGCATTTTGCCTGTGAGCTACAGTCTCTCAGGCCTTTGCATAAACACTTCCCTTTGCCTGTACCACACTTTGCCTACCTCCTGGCTAACTCTTATTCATCCAAAAATGATATGTCAGTTTTCCTGAGGATCCTGCTCGGACTACCTATCCCTCATCTGAGTATGATGGGTCTTTCTCAGGGTCCTCTAACATTCTGCACCAAGACACACAAATCTCACAACATGGTGTGTGTTAGCCGTTTGGTCGTGGCCGACTCTTTGTGACCCCATGGATGGGACTGTAGCCCACACCAGGCTCCTCTGTCCTTGGAATTCTCCAGATAAGAACACCAGAGTGGGTCTCCATTTCCTTTTCCAGGGGATCTTTCCAACCCAGGGATCGAACCCGCATCTTTTGTGTCTCCTGCATTGGCAGGCAGGTTCTTTTACCACTGTGTCACGTGGGGAGCATGACACAGTAATTGTCTACCTACGTCCCCTTAAGGGTAGGAGCTCTGCCCTTCATCTCTGTTATCCTGGAACCCCACAGCTGTTCAATGATCACTGAAAGCATAACAGACAGTGTTCCTCGTGTTTTGGGCTTCCCAGGTGATGCAGTGGTAGAGAATCCGCAGGCCAGTGCAGAAGATGCAGGAGACTTGGGTTCAATCCCCAGGTTGGGAAGATCTCCTGCAGTAGGAAATGGCCACCCACTCCAGTTTTCTTGCCTAGAATACTCTAGTATTCTCCCACGGAAATCCCATGGACAGAGGAGCCTTGGGCTATAATCCATTGGGTTGCAAAGAGTCAGACATGACTGAGCAACTGAACTCAGTTTTAGAGCTTTAGACTGACTCAAGTTTTAGAGAACCATATTTAATATCTTATAGATCAAGTGTTCATTAAATGTTGTTCAGCTGATAGGAAAATAAAGTGCTATCACTTAAAAAAATTTTAAACAGCTTTAAATTTTAAAGCCATGTAAATTTTAAATTTTAAACTATATGGAGACTTTTATCAATACAAATTTTTTAATCTACCAAACATAGTCCTTTTTTTCTTTTTTTAAACAAGGTTTTACTTACTTTTCCCTTGATGGGCTTCAAAAATTCACTTAAATTCAGGAAAACATTTAAATGAAGATCTTCAACATCATTATCTGTATGATAATGCCAAAGACTACTGCATTTAAATGACAAGGATATGTTTTAAAAAATCAAGAAACAATAAAATTAAGATATTTCATATGCCCTATAGGAAGACAAGAAAGTATAAGTGTATGTATTTATATACATAAGGAACAAACATTTACTCTTGCCTGTTTTTTATCTATAGAATCAAATCCAGCAATTTTGTTTCCCTTTGTGTCAATCAAGGAGCCCATCGGTTCACAGGTAATGATGTCACATGTCTGTTTCGGCAAAGGTAACAGCTGTCGAACTTTGTCAATACTTTCTGACCGCTTGTCCCCCAGCTCTTTCTGAAAAAGAGAGACAGTGAGAGAGACAGAAGTGAGACAGAAATTGTTAACAAAGGAGGAAGTTCCCCTATGAAACATTTCCTTTTCATAGCTGGAATGTTCTTTAACCTTCAACAGGGTCTAGGGGGCAGCTCTCATCGACAGTGATGCATATGTTTCATTTCTTCTATTTAAGTAGAAAATAGAACACACATGAAGGCGCCCTTGTTACACAACAAACATCACAGTGCTGAAATGACAAAAACCCAGAGCCGTATTTGCAACCCGAGGACAGGAGCCGCGGCACGGAACACGTTCTCCAATCCACAGTCAGGCCGCAAGGTAACCATTGGCTGTTTTATTAGTAAGGTCATCTGATATATTAATTTTTTTCCTGCATTGTTCATTTGTAGCTTATTTTAAAAACTGTGTTAGGGGCCAGGCAAATGAATTGAATTTAGAAATAGCAATGCAAATGCTTAATATTCAACTGCATGTTGCCAGTGGGAGATGAAGTTTATCCTGAATCTAATGTTGGCATTTTGGTTACATATTTGATAACAGACTTCTACAGTCCCTTAAAAAATCAAATATGTTTTATGAGTTTAATTATTTTAAGAAAAATCTTCAAGCTATATATACTTCTAACTTCGGGGTACTGAGATGCTGAGGTAAAACTAACAGCAAAATAATCACCTGATATTAAGTTGAATGTGAAAAATAATGTCTGATTTAAGGAGTAATAAAATAACGTGCGCTAAATGACAAATCCAGAAACCACGTGAACTCCTAAGCAGAGGCCACAAACTTACTTTCAGTTTCTTGACTAAGTTCATGTATGCGCGTTTGTTCTCTTCAGATCCCCCTGGGGATGCATTCGACAGGTCAGAGGCCAAGGTCCCATTGATTAAAACACCCAGCATGTCAAGAACTGTTGTGAATAACTCACTAGGAGGAGAAAGAAAAGATAGGCACCTTAAAGCAAAACCAAGGTACTGCTGACTAACTGAGCAATTTTATTTAAGGCATAGAGCTGTTAATGGTAGCCTAAGAGTGTCTGATGTGGAAGAATCTGTGGCCAGGTTATGAACGCCTCCACTACACATCTATGAAACAGAGCCACTGGGAAATGATAAGAACCTACTTGTTAGTATGCATGTCAACGGTTCCAGAAGTGATGATCTGCAGGAGGAGAAGCGCCCAGTCTGTGGTCCACTGGGTGCTCCTCTGCACCGTGTCAAACATTCCTCCCACCTAGCACATAAGAAAATACGATGAGAAAAACCAGCATAGTGTTGCAAAAACCACCACCACCACTTTACACAAGGCTACGGGTTATCCTGTCTTCTCTGTCAACTAGCTATGTATTTGCCTGTCTTTTTGGTTCCGTTAGCACACGAGCTGGTCACTCAGGGGAAAGAAAGGAGGAGGTATAGAGTGTAGACACGTCATCAACAGGAATTAAAATTAGCTCTCTGTTGTTCCTAAAATTTCATGATATTCAGTTTCATTATGTAACTTTCATCCAATTAAATCTGAACAGACGCAAACTGCGTGACTCAGTATATACAAATTCTGTGTTGTAGTTACTACTGAATCTAAGCCTGTTGTCATAATTAACACCTGGAAAGAGCCAGTAACACAGAAGTGATGATGAGTGGAAGGCCTGGCCCTTAGGACTGCTCGTTCACGAGTGGGAATTAATATTAAGTATCAGGCAAGCCATCCTTCACAGTAGCTTTTATCTGGTCTTGTGCATTGAGAAAAGGAAGAGTCAAAAGAATCCGCCGGAGAAGGAAATGTTAAATTTCTATAAAGCTCGCCTATGGGATTTCTCTTTATGTTCAATTTGATGGAAAGTTTGATAACATTTTGACTTAAAGAACATTTTAATAGTTTTTAAGCAAGTAGAGTAGAAGCTAATGCTCACCTCAAGTCAGTACTTCCCTAAGACCTACGCTTGGCACAAACGGAAACAAGAGAGAGAGAGAGAGAGAGAGAGAGACACCGGGGGTGGGATGCAGAAGCCGAGACGACACCAAAAATATCCACTCTTATCTAGAAGCCAGACCAGACAGGAAGGACAGTGGCCAGGAAAACAGAAGGTCGGAGAGCCAAGGAAGCAGTAGAGAGAGCAAACAGTGGGCTTCACCTTGTAATGGAGACTGTGACCACGGCAGGAGTGGAAAGCCGGAGTTATTTTCACATGAAGATAAATTTAATGGAGGAAAGACACTGGAAGGGTCTCTTACCAAATTGAGGCGGAGCTGCAACGCCTCATGCATCATCTGCCGTGCTTTGATGTCATCCTGGTATCGTTCTTCTCTCCAGTTACTTAAAATCTAAACCAGAAAATAAATGAACACAAACCCCAATACTTGTTTTCCCTGTTAAATTTGACTTTTCTCGTATTTAAAGTTAAACTGAGTTTTTAAGTGATGAAGACAACTTCTTAGTTTAATAAATTAAAAAAAGGGGGGGCGGATAAAATTTTGCTTTCCTCCCCTTCCTCCACACAGATAGGAATATAGCTATTTTTTGTTTGTTATCTAATTATATATCCTGTTAAGAAAAATCTTATGTAATTACATACACTGTTGATAAGTCTTGGGAAATGCTTTAGAGGATCATAAAGTTAAGCATTAACAAAGATAAAGAATATTTTAAAAATACATCATTACATTGGTCTTATAAAGATAAGTGTAAAGATAAAGGGGCTTCCCAGGTGAGTTAGCAGTAAAGAATCTGCCTGCCAATGAAGGAGGTGTGGGTTCGATCCCTGGGTTGTGAAGATACCCTGGAGAAGGAAATAGCAACCCACTATTTCCAATATTTCTGCCTGGAAAATCCCATGGACAGAAGAGCCTGGCAGGCTACAGTCCATTGGGTCGCAAAAGAGTCAGACATGACTTGGTGACTACACCACCACCATAAAGATAAAGAGAAACAGAATTACATTTTATATCAGTCTTCTCTTATATTTCTAGGGACAGGCTGTGAATCCTAGCAAATACATTATTCTGATGTTTCATTGAAGGGGAGACTTGCTAGTCAATAAACTTGTCTTCCTTGATAAAGGTAATGTAACCAACTTTGAAAAATGTGACATCTTGGACATCAGCCGAGTTGCATACCAATTTATTAAATAAATGTTTCCTCACTTATTCAGACAAATGCTGGGGAAGAGACAGGTTGCTTAGGAAAGGCAAACCACAAGTGGGAAATTCCCGAATCAGATGTATAAGCAAAAAAGAAAAAAAAGTGCTCTGAAGTAGGGCATATACTGAGAATCATCTCAAAAGAGCTGAAATGAGTCATATGCAGAAGTAACTGAGTCCAAAAGACGATCTGTGAGTACGCCACATGGCAGATGTGGAGCGCTTCTCAGACCTCATCAAAAGATACGGAAGAATCTCCCCCAAGGCAGGTGAAGGCTGCAAGGCAGTTTAAAAAAGCCCACAAGCTGTCATGGAGCTGACATTCTGGTAGTAGGACAAATCAAAGTAAGCAGAGCAAGTGGTAAGAATCACGACAAGGTGACAGAGAACGACTGTGGTCCTTTTAGAGAGTGATGGGGGTGGAACTCAGGGAGGGGAGGGGACTAAGGCGGTGAGGGCTGAGCAGAGATCTGCTGAACTGAGGGATCGGGCCATGTCGATGCCTCCCAGGGAAGGGGAGAAAGGCTCTGCAACAAGAAGACGCTTGGCGAGATCAAGGAACAGCAACATGGTCACTGCGTACAGAATGGAGTGAGGAAGGCCAGGTCAGGCAAGAAGCGAGACAGAGGTGGGAGCAGGGACAAGTCATGGGGGTCACATAAGCCTCTACGGGGAAGTGTCATTCCAGGTATGGTCAGAAACAGGGGTTTCCCAGGTGGTGCTACTGGTAAAGAATGTGCCTGCCAATGCAGGGGACGAGAGGGACACAGGTTTGATCCCTGGGTTGCGAAGAGCCCCTGGAGAATCCCATGAACAGAGGAGCCTGGCAGGCTCCAGTCCACGAGGTCACAAAGAGCCACACACAATCGAGCACAAGCATGTGCACACACACACACAATAAGAAACACTGCAACATTTGGGCACCAGAAAAACATGTGGTTTACACTTTAAGAGGATCACTCTGGCTGTGGTGCAGAGATAAATCTCACATATCCAAAAGGTAGCAGATGATTAGAGAACCGAATAAGGGTCTTGTTCAGGTTCATCCAGTACCATTAACGAAGACACAGGGTCTAGAATCAGCAGCCCTGTGGGAGGCCTCCGTTAGGCACTGCTGTAGGATAAAACACCCCACAGAAGCAATCTACCCGCTCTTCCCCATTTTGTACTTTCAAATTCCAGTTTGATCACTCAGTTTCCTTATGGCACACAGAACATAAGTGTTTCAAATAGTGACCATGAGAATCACAGCTGGTGGAAAGGCAAAGTCCAAAGTCTTTGTAAATGAACTAAAAATGCCTTCTGATTTAGCAACGAGTATCTTGTGCCCTGGGACTCCCCAGGTGGGGTTCACGGTATAGAACCTGCCCGCCAACGCCTGAGACTCACGAGACGCAGGTTCAATCCCTGGGTTGGGAAGACCCCTGAGGTGGACAAGGCAGTCCACGCCAGTATTCTTGCCTAGAGAATCCCATGGACAGGGAAGCCTGATGGGTTACAGTCCATAGGGTTGCAAAGAGTCAGATACAACCAACGCGATGTAGCATGTGCAAGCATGCAGACATCCTGTGCCCTACACCAGCATCTCTCTGGTTCTGGCAGCTAAGCTGAGCTTTGAACCTACAGAGCTCACGCTGAGACCTTCCCTGCCATGTGGAAGCCCAGCAGAAGACCTGGGGAGCGGGCAGGCTCTCTGTTACTGACATGAGCCCTGCAACACGGACTGCTCCAGGACCTCACCTAAGAGGCAGAGTCCGGAGAAGGAGCAGGTATGACCAAGTTATGTGCAATCTGCAAAATGTGACTTTTATAGACATCTGTCCAATGCCTGACCTCAGGGTGGCCAGAAGGCCAGGTGGGAGAACAGGACGTGGGTGGTGCTTTCCTGCATCTCATCAAAACATGCTTTGCCCTTATTAGTTTAAGCTCAGTGTTTGAAAGGGAAACAAATGAATGCCATTAGGAAAATACTTGCCTAGCTCAATATTCTACTGTACTTTACCTGGTTAACTTGATTCTGCAGAGATGTTAGAAGGCCTTCTCGTTGTTCATCTTGTCCCTTAAGGCAGGTAAGGACCAGTGAGAGGAATGGTTGTTGACTCAAGAGAGACATACTACAAAGGAAGTGATAAGAGCAGATCGAGTTAGAAAGAACAGATTACTTCCTGCGCAGCACTGGCTTCCTGCCCTCGGGTCACCGGCTCTTATTTATTCTAATATTAGAAAAGCGAGGGAAGTAGTAAATAGCCAAGACTGCTTGAAAAGTTAAATCATATCTCTGACTAATAAGGTTTAAAACCACCGTAATACTTCTAAATAATTTAATATTGTTCTCTTGCCCTTGAAGGCATCTGCAGACGAGCATAAATTCATACTGCATCTCAGTGGGGGGTCAGGGGAGTGGGAAGGAAGCAGCGAATGCATGGTTTGTATCAGTAAACTGAACTTAAAGACACACAGCAGGAGGAATATCACTGTATACACAGAATAAAAAGAAAAACTTTTAAACTTCTCTCACACAGTATTTGTATTTTGTTGTTTAGTCACTAAAGTCACGTCTGATTCTTTGCAATCCCGTCTACTTTAGTCCACCAGGCTCCTCTGCCCATGAGATTTTCCAGGCAAGAATACTGGAATGGCTTGCCATTTCCTTTTTCAGGGGATCTTCTCGACCCAGGGAGCAAGCCTGTCTCCTGTCTGGCCGGCAGTCTTTACCCCTGAGCCACCAGCCGTCTTTCAGGGTCCAGGAAATGGGCCTGGTAGGACTGCAATGCTTGTGCTGTTTTTCAGCACGTTTCTCAAGACCAGTTAGACGGGCATTGAGTAGAACTGAGATGAGCACCGAGGTCTGAGGCCTCCAGAACCACTCTGCCTGCCAGAGGCCTAGCGCACAGCTCCACTCCACTCCACAGGCTGGACTTGCAAAAGAGTTTCAAGATACTTGATTTGCAAAATTTATTTTAAATTGGTATTTTAGTCTTATTTCTTACATGATCAGAAGCGGCTGACATGTTGATAAACTAATTTTGCTACAATGCAAAGAAAGATTTCTTAAAATGAGATCGAGGTCAAAATATTTCAATCCGCTTCATTTTACAGTAGCAGAGCTTAGAGAGACTGACTTATTTAGGAAGAGCCGTCTTCAATCTCTGCAACAGCATCTAGGATTCCTGTGGGAAGTGAGACAATGGACAGGCCATCGTTAGCCTATCAACTCTGAGAATTAAAACTGAGTTATCTGGTTGGTTAATAAATACTGGCAAAGGGGATGAAGCAACCAGATGCCAAGCAACACATGTGCAAAGCTAGGCCAATACCAGAATGTACTTTAGTTAAGAGCACAGACTCAGAGGCCAGACCACCTGGGTTTCAGCTTCACACCTCCTTAGCTGCGTGTCCTTGAGAAATGTATTTAACTTTCTAGTGCCTCAGTTTCTCCTTCTGTAAAAAGGACATAATGAAAGCACCTCAGTATGACTGCTGGGAGATTTTAAAAGTTCACAGACGTATGTAATGAGTCCTATACTGAGGCCAACATTTCATAAGGGCTTAGTAAATGGCAGCTACAGATTAGGGCATTAGAAATCATTATTGATTAGAGCATAAGAAACCCAAAATGTTCAGAATGCTCAGAATTTTTTATTTTTCAATGTCAGGAATTTCCTTTTACCTCTGAGGTGCTAAATTCATCATGGTTTTACATTAGAATGTGTTTATGTTCTTTTTCAGTAACATAATCATTTTTCTAATAGAACTACTTAAACCTTTTCCAGGCCATAAAACTTAAAAAAACATTCAACTTGGAGGATTCCACTTGGAGGATCCTATATATTAGGATCTAGCCTAATATATATAGGCTAAAATAAGAGCCCTAAATGTTAAAAATATTAGTAACTTATTTCAGGGTGCAGCATGACAGAAGTATAAATTATTCCATGAAATTTAAGCATAAGTACCTAAATAACAAGAAAAAAAACCCAAACAACTGTTGAATACAGGGACTGTGGATATATAGATCTGATTCAGCAGGTCTGAAGCAGAGCTGAGAAGTATTTTTAATAGTGCAGCAGTGATTAGGGAACACAGGCAGAACTGAATGCTAGTGTATTACAGATTATAATCTGGAAACTTTATGTAACAGGACTTGGCCTATCAGATTATTTTCAATTCCATACAAAGACGAAATTTCAGTGGACTCTCAGTACAATGACTGTAACACACCTAGATAGCGCAGTAAAAAGCAGAGACATCACTTTGCAGGCAAAGGTCCATATAGCCAAAGCTATGTTCTGTCCAGTAGTCGTGTATGAATGTGTGAGTTGGACCATAAAGAAGGCTGAGGGCAGAAGAATTGATGCCTTCAAATTGTGGTGCTAGAAAAAGACTCCTGAGAGTCCCCTGGAATGCAAGGAGATCAAACCAGTCAATCCTAAAGGAAATCAACTCTGAACGTTCATTGGAAGGACTGATGCTGAAGCTCCAATACTTCAGCCACCTGATACAAAGAGTCGACTCATTGGAAAAGACCCTGATGCTGGGAAAGATCGAGGGCTAGCCAAGTATGGGGTGGCAGAGGATGAGATGGTTAGATGGCATCACAGACAAAATGGACATGAATTTGAGCAAACTCCAGGAGACAGTGGAGGACAGAGGGGCCTGGCATGCTGTAGCCGACGGGGTCGCAGAGAGTCAGACATGATTAGCAACTCTTAATAACCACCAACAACAGAGTACAATGAGCACGTGCATTCTTTAACCTCTCACAAAGAAACAAATCTTCCAGCCATACCTTTTCTGCTTTTGTCTGTCTCTTTCCTTTTTGGAAGAAGAGCCCAAGTGCTGTCCTTTCTCCAGCTCCTCCCCAGCTGCTTTCAACACTCTCCCCTGCACAGAAGTCGGCAGCCTGGCAATGAGGGGCGCCACCAGCCACACTCCCCTGCGCTCGGAGGAACTAAAATTGGAAATAGGTGTTATACCCATGGGGGCATCCCTCTGCTCTGCTCTCAAGTTCTGGGAGAAACTCCAGAGCGAAACTTACATTCACAGGACACATGGGTTATTCTAACATTTGCCTTTTGCTTCTAGACTGTTTCCTCTCACCAAATACCAGACATTTCCACACACTCTTTGTGCTTATGGAAAGCACCAAAAGCTGGGATTCTGCGAGGGTACTATAGCTCAACTTTTTTTTTTAAGTCTGGAAAAGTGTTTTTCTATGATTCTGGCTTTCTGAACACTGACAGTCCTTTTGTCTAGCAAGCAATATGCCTTTCTGTCATGGCTAAAATATGAAATGTTCTGATCACATTTAAGCATATAAATAACCAATTTCTAAAGTTTCAAAATTCACCAGTTATACTTTACACCAAAAGGATGAAATAAAAGTCTATCTGCCTTTGGTAATTATCATTTTAGCAAAACTGCCAATTAAAAAAGATGGCAGAAAGAGTGTTTCCTCTATTAGGAATACCACGGAACAGGGCAGCCTCAAGGCACATGAAAGAAATTCACCCCTCTGGAACGTCACCCGCGGTTCCCAGGAGCCTGGGCCTGCTTAGCCGCATATGTAGAATGCTCAGCTTCCATGCAGCCCAGCAGCATGGTCCTTCAACATATTAAATCATGATAATGGATACTTACAAGCAATTATTTTCCTCACATTCCTGCAGCTTTATGAGGAAAAAGTCTGCATTATCCAAGTAAAATGTGCAGTTATATGTGAACAATGAATGACAGCTTTGTAGAAAAAAAAACCACAGGAAAAAAAAAGTACCTTAGAAATGTCTTTATTCCATTCTGTCTCGTGCCGCCTGTATCAGTACTTCCAATCCCGTTTGGGTTGAAGAGGCCCATGCCAGCGTTAGAAGCGTTATTGTTTAGGTCAGCCGACTGCTGGAATACCTCTATCGTTGCTTTGGCGATATTGTCCAGCAGGTTGTTCATTTCAGCCACCGAACCAGAGCCCTGGAGTCAGACATGAGAAAACAAGCACGCCTGTGTTTCACTTTATCCACAAGCATCGACTGTGTTGCTTTCCATAAAATGTCACGCACACTCGTGCTTTCATTAATATACTCACAGGGTCCTTCAAGCACTGCTTGATCATTAACTGCAGCTCCAGCCAGGACTGCCTCAGCGTCCACTGCTCAAGATTCTGGGGAAAATGGAGTCAGCACGTTAAGAATACCAAATATGTCTTAAAGTGTAAGAATCCCCTGCAGTATTCTCTTTCTCAAAACAAACAAGATCACACACAATAAAGGGATTCATACGACACAGAAGGCTTCCAAGTCTATTACATACGCTCATTATAGAGACAAGGGAAAAAACAGCGACATTAAAATAACGTGCCTTACTCAGCTGGGCATTGGAAATGAATACGACAATCATTTATTCTCCCAAAGTCTATCTAAAGAACTCCATTACAAAATGATTTTGATATTTTATGAATAACATCATGAAGACAGTCCTTCTACAAAGCTTATTTCTCATGTAAACACAATAAATATTGACACGAATTAACATATCTGCATTTATAGATACATAATGGCTGTAAACAACTTGCAGTTTGCGTATTTACCCAGCAATAAAGTGTGGCTGTTACACAAGATGGAAAATTGGGGGAATAAAAATCAGAATTAATTAAAGTTAAGAATTAGCTAGCAATGAATCAGCCATGGATTTACATGTGTTCATTCCCCTTCCCGATCCCCCCTCCCACCTCCGTCCCCATCCCATCCCTCTGGGTCTTCCCAGTTCACCAGCCCTGAGCACTTGTCTCACGCATCCAGCCTGGGCTGGTGATCTGTTTCACCCTTGATAGTATACTTGTTTCAATGCTCTTCTCTCAGAACATCCCACCCTCGCCTTCTCCCACAGAGTCTAAAAGTCTGTTCTGTATATCCGTGTCTCTTTTTCTGTTTTGCATATAGGGTTATCGTTACCATCTTTATGGCAAAAACCACTACAATATAAAATAAAAATAAAATAAAATTCAAAAAAAAAAAAAAAAAGAATTAGCTAGCAATGACAAAAAGAGAGTCAGTAACTCCTGTTACAAACACAAAGAATGTGTCAAAATGACAGAAACACAGTCTTTAGAGTATTTTCACTCACCTGAAGAATGCGTTTAATATGCTGTCTCTGGAGGTTCTCCCCCTCCGTACATTCCTTAATGCCATGAGGATAACAGATCAGCTGCAATAATTTCTGTGCTTGCATATTTGAGAGCACAGGGTCCAGAATAAGTTCTTTGTCTGTGCATAATCTCTCAGGTTCTTTTAAACAATGTTCTCCTACCCATTCCTAAAAATAAGATGGCAATTAGATTGTACTAAACTCATGGCCCATAACAGAAAGCGGACAGGGAATTTTCCATTTAGAAAATAATAGATGGAAAAAGTAGGAGGGAAAAGGCTTAGAAATTTTCCAGTATTTTGACTTCTTAAAAGTATAAAGCAGAATCTTGGTCACAAAATTTTTTTAAAAAAGGAATGCAAGAAAGAAATATGCAAAAAAAAAAAAAAAGGAGGTGTGGGAGAAAGCTCAGTATGCATGTTCAGTTGGAGAATGAAACTTTGCTCTAAGTACTGTTTCGTAATCATTTTTTTTTAACTTGCTAGTAACAGTAGTGATTCTATATTATAATATAGAACGGAATGCACTGTAATATACCCCCACTGAATAGATAGGACATAGTAATAACACTGAGAAAACTGTCTTCCTTTTTGATATCATTGTGAATAATGTTACCTTTCTAAATAGTTGTGCACATCTGTTCTCTGTACAATTATGTTCTTAGGATAATTTCTTACACGTATAATTGCTGAAAGAAGGATGATCTGGCTCCATATCACAGCAATTAATCAATCTCAGTAATGCTATCCAGACATCAGTAATTTCTTAAGCATCAAAATGTTTTTAAACTCTCCAGTGTGTACCCACAATTAGAAACCAATGCACAACTCAGCACACTCTCCACATATATATGACTAATAGTTAACTTTTACCATGATTACAGTATGCTTTAAGAAAAACAGGACTCTCTCAACATTATAACAACAGCAAAGTGAAAAAGAGCATATATGGTTATGCCTTTTTTTTAATAGGAAAGGAGAATTTAATAAAAACTGGAAAGATAAATCAGAAAATAATGAAACTGATTACCTGAGGCAGGGAGGAACAGAGTGTAGAAAAGATGAGGGAAAGAGATGCACATCTCTGAGCATGCCCTCTCGCTAGCAGACTGACCTTTGCAGTTGTTTAGCTGTTGCTATTGTTATTTAGCCACTAAGCTGTGTCCCACTCCTGGTGACCCCGCGGACTGGAGCCCACCAGGCTCCACTGTCCATGGGATTTCCCAGGCAAGAATACTGGAGTGGGCTGCCATTTCCTTCTCCAGGGGATCTTCCCCACCCAGGGATCAAACCCACATCTCCTGCATTGGAAGGCAGATTCTTTATTGCTGAGCCACCAGGGAACCCCAGTTGACCTTTGGGAGTATGTTATTCTAAAGACAGATATGGTAGGAAAGAAATCTAAACTGAACACAAGCAAAACAAAATGAAATCAATTCTATTTCAAGTGAGTAATATATCCATACTGAAGAAGAAAGGTCGAATAACTTTTTAACACAATACTGTAAAACCTTAGGGAAAAAAGAATTATAAAATAAGCAAATTCTCAACTCCTTTTAGGAGACTCATTTTTTCATAGTAGTATAGGTGTAGTAATTCTAAAACTACTTCAGGTATATTGTAGAATTCAACAAATCAGTAAATGATTGATGTTATTGGTATCCAGGACTCTTATTATGGAAGAGAGCACTTTCAACACAGTTTGAAGGGATGCTAACAAAAACTTGAGCTGTTTGATCAGAACTGGAGGTATCAGTATAAACTCATGATTATACATACACACATTTATGTATATGGATGCTTTTTTCCCCCAGTTCTGTCTGCTAAAACGGCCTAGAAGCAATAAACGCACATTGCCCACAGCAATAAGCACACACAGAACTCAGACCTTGATTTGTAAACACCATCTTCTTCTAAATAGAACCAAGCTTCCGTGAAAAGATGAGTAATTCTAGTCTGGGGCAGGAAAAATATAAGATAGGGCAGAAAGAAAGAAAATACTTGTTATTGAAAAAAGAGAGAGAGCGAGAGAGATGTGAAAATAACACAAGAGACAGCATGAAAAGGCTTCCACTTCTGGACAAACCTGCAACAGTCTGAACACGAAAAGAACTGAGGACAGCATACTGTGACTTGTGTGGATGACAGATAAGTGGAAGAAAGGAAGGGAAGGCAGAAAAGGCTGGGCTTTTCCTCAGAGGAGAATGCAAACTGATCAATGTGAACACAGCGGAGGAGCTGGGAAAAGCCGCCTTGCAACCATCATAGTCAAGACTGGTTTAGACAAGAATCAAAATGGATGCTCTGTGGGAGGTGAGGGAGTTTGATGAGAAGCAGAAAACCTGCACTGTCTCAGACAGTGTCCCCCAAACTGTCTACTAATTCCAAGGGGGAAAATGATAACCATACAACACAAAAATTATAAAAACCGTACAATGGAGACAGCCTGATCAAAACTACCACCACCAATGAGGTACAAATGGGCCTCAGGTGTCTTCGGATGTGATTACCTGAGAAGAATATAACATATTTCTACAGTATCATGGTGAGGAGTGCATAATCCGACACTAACCTACAGGAAACTTCAGACAAAGCCAAGATTGTTGGGACAACTGACAAAACTGGAATGTGGCCTAGAGGTGAGAAAAACTTAAGATACCAATGCTAAATTTCCTTCCTTTTAAAAACTGTATTTTAGTTATGTTGATAAATGCTGAAATATTAAAAAGTAAAAAAAGAACACTATTCTATCTCCTCTCAAATGCTTAAGTAAAAACATAAGAATTAAAAAGTATATGAGACCATACTCACACACACACACAAATAGAATTATAAAGCAAATACAGTAAAATATTAAAAAATTAGTGAATCTGTGTATAGGGTATACTAGACTTCTTTATAAATTATTACAACTTTTCAGAAAATCTGAAATTATTTCAAAATAAAGTGAGAGGGCAAAAGAGGACTATCTATTTACAAGTTTCCTACAGTATTGGGCCTTTCTCTCCAAAAGAACAGTAATACACTCAAAGTAAAAGGCAAATTAAATCTGAAAAATACCTGTTGACAGATGGTCCTCAGTACATATCGAGCATATTCTCTTAAATTGGCTGTTTCTATGGAAATGCTTTTCCCACAGGATTTTGAATTTTGTGAGGCAGTCCAGATATCCTCAGCATTCCCATCACGTCGTAAACCCCTCATGGTGAAGTCTTCATTTTTTAAAGAGCTGACATTGTTATTGCCAATTTTGGCATCTCCTACATAACAGAATCACAAAAGCAAAATCACAGAAATTCAAAATATTGCCAAATATTTGGGAAATAAATAAGGCAAGCATTCAGAGATTTAAAATACACGAATGGGATCATTATTGCAAAGTAAGTTGTTCAGCAACAAAGAGAAGGGATCAAGACAGTAAATGCTAGAACAGTGAGAAGTTCCATCAGACACGGGAAAAAAAAACAAGTTCAAGGCTCATTTTTTATTTCATTTATAGAATTATACTTTCACCAAACTTGGAAAAGGCCATTATGAATCACACGTAATAATCACAGAACATTGATTTCACCAGTATTTCAAGCACAAATGTATGCAAACTCATTTGACTTAATAGACAAGGAAAAATGGGTTACTCACCCTTCTAGGTGTCCCTTTTTCATTTCTTCTCTTACAATGAATGACTTATTTTCTATCCATAGGTCAAGAGAAAAGTTTTGCCTTAGCCCACCTTACTATCAACTTCTTGACAAGAGAGATTTATTTCCCTGGGAATGGAAAAGGGCAACGCATACTAAGGAGGCCCTGGAAAATAGGGCCTTCATTGAATAACCATGTCCTCCACTTTCCTCTTTGTAAACGTCCGAATTAGGAAACCTCACCTGGTCAACCTCTCATATACTCAGCAAAATGAAGCTCAGGAAAGTGTTTTCCTCACAACAAAGTTCCGGGGGGGGGGGGGGGGGGGGGGGGTGGAAACTGAGCAAAATTACTCAATAGCTGAAAATAAGAAATCTTCTCTAGCCATGAAAGACAAAAATTTGTCATATTTTAAAAGTGAAAAATTAATGTAAATTGGTTTAAAAAAAAAAAAAAAAGATTGCCAAACGGAAACAGAGCCTCCAAACTCTTGTCTATTTACTTACAAAGATCACAAGCATCGAACAGGAAAAATTCCTGTAACCAACAAATGAGTTTAGATAAGGCCCTCACTACTTCACTGTAAGGGAAACCAACCTCAGGTCAGTGCAAAAAGCCTTTTAAAACCCCTAAGTCAATCAAGAAAAACTTTTGAGTCTGTTGAATTTTAAAAATTAGAATCACTTAGTGAATGTTCACTTAAAAAATCTTAAGGGGTGGGGAGGAACACACAATACATTTTAACTCAGTATCTTATCACATATTATCAAACATTTTTCATTCAAATATTTAGGCAAAAAAGCACCAAGTTCACTTCACTCATAGGCATTCATTTAATTCAACAAAGCTCTTCAAAAGTTGGAACAAAGACTGAATTCTACATGTACCAACATTTGGCAGGCTATTTCCAACCTTAGATGATATAAACAACTATTGTTGCTATTGTTATTTAGTCACTCAGTCGTGTCCAACTCTTTACGACCCCATGGACTATAGCCCACCAGGCTCCACTCTCCATGGGATTTCCCCAGCAAGAATACTGGAGTGGGTTGCCATTAACTCCTCCAGGGGATCTTCACGACTCAGGGATTGAACCCGTGTCTCCTGCATCGTCAGGCAGATTCCTTACCACTGAGCCAGCAGGGAAGCCCATAAATATCATGGGCATGCGTGCTCGGTCATGTCTGACTCTTTGCAACCCCATGGACTGTAGCCTGCCAGGCTCCTCCATCTATGGAATTCTCTAGGCAAGTAACAATAGAGTGGGTTGTCATTTCCTATTCCAGGGAATCTTTCTGGCCCAGGGGTAGAACCCATGTCCCCTGAGTTGGCAGGAGTGTTCTTTACCACTGAGCCAGCAGGGAAGCCCTATAAACAACTATTTCCACACCTTAAACTACTAGAGAAATTAGAAATTGAATTCTATAAAACAGTCCTATCTCTCTAACTCAACACAGACCCCAGTGGACAGGAGTTGGGAGAACACTTTGATAAGGACACAGTGAGGCAAATGAACTGCAAAAGCAAGGAGGCAGACACCTCTGCCAGCCCAGTCTAGGAGATCCTTCTTCAGATTAGATGTTAGGGTGACTGAGAAGGTCAGGAAGGCTGTGCTAGGAGCTTCTGCAATGGGAGAGACAACAGAACAGACACAGTGTTCAGTGCCTGCCTGGTCCAAGGGTCTCTTGACTCTTCAACAAGCCTCATCCTGACTTCTCAGACCTGAAGAACCTTCTATCACTTAGGAAGGTGTAGAATCCACCAAGAACTGGGGCCACTTAAAAAGGTCAAGGTAAGGCCATGAGATAAAAACTAAACTGGTGATTAGGCACTGATATTAAAATATGTATACTTAAAGAGGTTGGCAAATTATGCTTGGGATTAAACCAGTCCCACAAATCAAGGGGATAATATAATGTCTCTATGGTACACATTTTGGTTTCTGCTATGAAAATGCCTATCACATATGCATTCACACTTTCAACATTAGCTTGTTGAAAATCTTTCCCTGATGGGCATTAGAAATACCACAGTAAAAAAAAGTCAGTCCCTGACTGCTTAGTCCCTATATTTATCTATTAAATAGAATTGACTGGCCAGCTTTCCTTTCAAACATATTAAAAGTAGAGAAATCTTCCTGAAATGAGCATTTCATGTTGGCAGTACAGTACCAGGAGCTCAGAGCAGAAGTGTGGCCCTCCATGTGGCTCTACCTTTCCATTTCAAATACAGAACCCCTGGGCATTTCAACAGGAGTGTGTGTGTGTGTGTGTGTGTGTGTGTCTCTGTGTGTGTGTGTGTCTGTGTTAAGGTGAACTTTTAAAAGCCTGTTTTATGAAAACTCTTGTTACCTACCCTCATCATCTCCAAACACTACTTAAGTGTTGTTTGTTCAGTCGTGTCTGACTCTTTGCAACCCCATGGACTGTAGCCCACCAGTCTTCTCCATCCATGGGAGAATTCTCCAGGCAAGAATACTGGAGTGGGCTGCCTTTTCCTTCTCCAGGGGATCTTCCCGGCCCAGGGATTGAACCTGGATCTCCTGCATTGCAGGCAGATTCGTTACCATCTGAGCCATCAGGGAAGCCCCAGCACTTCTTAGAGAGAGGTATAAAAGGGTCAGGATACATTCCAAAACATGTTTAAGACTCATCTAAAACACCTCTCAACTCAGCAAATTCAGTTCTTGCCAAAAGGAGTTCTTTTGGAACATAAGAGGTAATTTTTTTAAATTTTTGTTTAGTCAAGAGCAAAAGAGGGTACCTTAAGTTGAAATTAGGCAGTATGAATTCAAGAATCCCTCCCAATCCTTCAAATCCTGAATGGTTTACAGAATAAAAATGTTTTAAGGTACTACACTGCAAATGAACAGAAAAGATAGTACTACTATTCCTGGAGAACACATATCAATAAAGATACAGGGATGTCTTGAACATAAATTATAAATTAAATGAAAAAATCTATTATAAATTAAATGAAAAAAAGTATGATATCTAATACTGATTTATCAACAATATCTATATCATTGTAATTATCACCTGATACATGAAAAAACTAAGGCAGATGGACAGAAACTTTTTCAGGATCACAATGAAAAACTAAGATTAAAACCCAGATTTTCTTGTGTTCTAGTCCAGGAATATAACACAAAATGTAAACCTTTACGCAGATTACCAATTCAACCGAGTTCATCACAAAGTGTGACTTCAGCCAACAACTGAAATCCTAACAACCCCGTGGGCAGCTAAAATGCCACACAAAATAAGTATTTGAATTCCCCCAGAAATGTAAGAAAGGGACAGACTTCTTGGAGTCCAACTGAACATGAACTTGGATAAAGCCAACTAATTTTTCCAAGAGAATAAACAAACAAAAATGTATTTCTAATAATTTTAATGAGAGTTAAACCTGAATAGAAATTATTTTGCCTGTTTCTGGTGATTAACTAAGCTCAGTGCCAGGATAATCTTACCAAGCATCATAATTGCTTTTAAGACAGCAAACACGGCTCCCACTTCAATGCTATTGTGAGCAGCAGCTAAGAGGTGTCTATCACAAGATGATCTTATTCCAGGGAAAGGTTTGCCTATGAGAAAAACAACAAAGCTTTAACAGATTCATCATCATCATTAATCACTGTTTGTAACCATTTACAGTCAACAGGGCCTTTCATTGCTAGGCCGTGGACGCTTAATTGCTATTAGCTAGCTTTAATTGACGGTTCATGGATTCACCAAGAGACACTGCCAGTATCCAGTACTTTTTCTTTTTTTTTTTTTTTTAATAATTAAGACAATTGCTTTGCTCTTCAGAGAGATGTATTGAAAGAAAATCAGTAGCACTTTTATCCATTTCTGCTGATGTCACACACACATTTACATAGAAATGATCTTTAGGAACAGACTACACTAAATTCTAATGCCTAGAATTCTTACCTATTCCCTTCACCTTAGTAAAAGAATAAATGAAATGCCATTGCCCTAAGCTGCTAGGGTTTGGCTCATAACCAGCAGAGTATGTTGGAGGATCACACTGCCCACCAGCATGACTTGGACAAGGAGGAGAGGTATTTTTATTGTTTATTAACTGCTGATGTGAGTTTCTCAATATATCCTGATATTACGTAAAAGAAAGGTGCTGACAACCCCTTTCCTTCATCACCTTGAAACAAGCCCAGCAAAATCAGGAAGGAGATTACAGAATGGACAGCCTACTTGGTCAAGTTAAACCTAAAGCTCCAAATGAAAACATCATCAGATAAGATTTCAACTGTCATCTCACCGGTTGCTTGAGGTAACAGGCAGGCCTGGGGAGCTCGAAAGAGATGAAGCAGGAGGCGGCATGTCATTCTTGCCCCAGGCTCCGCATCCGCATCTCCGCAAGCTAGGAGAGAGGATTTTAAAAGCAAGTTTTGCGACACACTGAAGAACATATCTTCTGCACTTCTCGTAAGCTGAGGTTTCTGGAATAATCTAAATAAATGCTCCTTACGGTAAAAAGCAAAGCACTGGCTATTTCTTTTCTGAGAAACCCGAGTGCTCTCTTAAAAACAAGTATTAAAATAGCCGTTTCCAACCTGCTCCGTTGAAATCAGTGTGACTTTTGTTTGGAACAATGATTATAATTCTACCATCTCTACCCTGAGGGCGTACCACTGCCCAAGGCATGTCTGCTCAAATTCTGCTCCGCCCCTCCTCGGCACCGAGACGCCCGCCAGACCAGCAGGGCAGCTCCGGGGGCAGCCTTACCTGCGGCCAGCAGAGAGGGCAGCGCGACGTGCTGCACGACGTCCTCCAGGGAGAAACACTGTCGTGCTATCAGAATAGCAATGAAAGTAGCTAATGAATCATGGAATGAAAGGTCACTCACCTTCAAGAAAAACATTGACACGTTTTAATACCTAACACCCTTTGGAGTAACATCTTAAGATTCATATCTAAGAGCACGCAGGCAATACCAATAAGATCTCAAATCCCAAAAGGAACCAGTAGAGGGAAATCACTTATGAGCATTACCCTCCAGGCTTTTTTTCTATTTTTTAAGACAAAGAATGAGGTTCACCCACATCCCAGAGCTTTAAGATAATACTAAGCTGTACCTTGAGTATATATAACTGGGAAACCAAACAATAAAACAAAGCAAAATCAAGATATCTCTAAGTGATATAACATAAAAGTAAGTCTTTTTGGCAGAATGCAGTATAATCTGATATTGAAGGGTAAGATCATTAGGAAGCAATGGAAAACAAGTACGTTCTCCTAACTGAAAAACAAGCCTTGTGAGTGTTTTTGGTGTTTCTTTCAGGAATAACTAATCTTAATTTTGCAAGATAATTAAATTAGTTTTTAAAAGCAACTGTGAAAATTCTCACCGACTCCTAAATTTAAAGAAGAGTGAAGATGAGGGAGGGAGAAAAAGAAAGAAAGAGGAGAATCAGAGGAGGCAAAATCACTCCTTCAGAGTGAAATGTCTACCCTTTACAGATCTCACAAGACTTTGGCAGAAAAGAATAAGAAAAACAGCTGTAATGGCAGCCTCCACATTAAGTTGTCCTGTAAGTCAAAAACTATGGTGAGAGATTTACAGAGAAAGAACACAGTGCCGGGAGGTTCATACTATTAATTCCAACTTTACAGATGAGGGAACAGGCAGAGGTAAAGTGAAACAAAAACAACTGAAAGATTAAGGACCTGTGTTAAAGACAGACATGTGGGTCTTTGCTGTCTGGATATGAGTTTTACATCTTAGGTGCCCACAGGATAAAGTGGAATGCCCATGTGGTCTTGAGACACCAGAACCAGGAAATAAAACTTTAATTGAGAGGCAGTTTTTATAATGTATACAATTCTTCTATATATGAGATACACTAACATGTAACATGAATTACTGCAGGAAGTGACCGAAGTGACAGGCAGAAATAAAGAATCAAGATGGATTTTTAAGAAATTCACACACTGATGCACTGTGATAGTTGAGGAAATCTGTGATAACTTTGTAACGGACATCTCTTCAAAAACCTTCAGACACAGTCACTAAGAAAGACTGGACACCCCAATAATTCTGAGCCTGGACATCCTAATCCCACACAACAGAACCAATACTCGTAAGAGAGTTTTTCTCACCTTAAGAAAACAAACTGGCTGACTTCAGAATGCAAACTGCTTTAGTTAAGTTCTGCCCTGCCCCATGAAGGACCCAAGGCACTTAGTAAACATGAACAGACTACTCTGAGGAGACCACAGGCAAGAAGTCTCAGCTAACAAACAAGGAGACTCCTGGCATCTCCACTCTAAAGTAGGCTATTTTAGTTATTCTGTTGTTGTTTTTTTTTGTTTGTTTTTTTTTACATTTACTTATCCCTGGCAATCACACTCTGGTTTATCACTTCCACAGAGAGAGAGGAAAACAAATTTATAATATTTCAGTTAAGAGTTGACTCAACTAAAAAAAAATTACTAACTGAATATTTAGTTGCACAGCTGAGTTTTTAAATGAAACAGAACACTTACATCTACAGTGCAAAGTACGTCATTAAAGCCCCAGACGTGATTGGAAGAACAACAGAGGGCCTTGAGGACCCCCAGCCACTCTGAACTGAGAACGGTGCAGCAGGCCGTCAGCTCGGAGGAGAAGTTGGCTATGTCATTAATCCTACGAAGAAGAAGAGGAACACAGGAGAAGGTAGACAAAGACAAATACTCACACAGGATAAACTCAACCAACACACAGTCTCAGCATCAGCGAACATGGGCTTCATTTCTTAGATTCAAGGACATAATAAAAACCCACTTGACAAACTACCTACCAGAATACGGAACGGAAGAGACAGGAGATGTCTTCACATGCTTTCTAATATTTAATGCTGCCAAGCAACAAACAGTAACCAGCGTAGATATCAATTAACATGCTTTCAGTTCTGTGAACAAATCTGACCTATGAATTCATGCTTTTAAAAAACATGAAAAAAAAGGAAAAGGAAGACCTAAATCCAACGTTTCCAAAATTATGTGTATTTTTCATTGGTATTTTTGTCATATATGTTTTTGAAAACGGATCAGACAACTGAGAGACTGTATCTAGAGCATCTTACGTCAGATCAATAAGCCAGGTTAAGAAAAGCACCCGGTAACAGAGCTGAAGTAAACTCAGTAACAAAATAAGATTTAAAAAACAGAGCCAAATGTCTGAAATTAAAGATCTGAATTTCAAAGCAGCAACCATGCAACAATTGCGCGTGTAACCGTGGAGCCCGGCTCACCTCCCAGCGTCCTGATGGCCCATGCACACGTTCATGAGGGTGTTGCAGACGAAACTGTAGCGGTTGGCCGCGTTGTCACTGAGGATCTTGCCCAGCACAGAGTAGTTGATGCTACGGGCTGAGGGATTCTCAATAAAATCCATCATGAAGTCTGGATCCCATCGCAAGTTGGAATTTGCAGGAATCACATTATTATATATGGTTTGCTTTACTTTTGAACAGGCACTACTGAGGTTACAAGAAGAAGAGTTAAAAGACAAAACAAAACTATAATAACTAGAAAGTGACTTCATTTAAGGACAGATTAAATGGCAGCTATAAAGTATTCCTAAAGAAAGCTCACGTTATGGGTTCTTGATTCCAACTTCCTAATAATCAGCATTGGGCACAGTGCCTAGAATGTTCTAGTTCAATAAATAGTTACTAAGTGGGTAGAAGAACAAAACAAAAATAAGACATTCAGGTACTAATCTTAATTTCTAGGTCATTTCCACATTTTACATGCTTTAAAAATAAAATAATCTACTAAGACGTCCAACAACTTCTCTGAACAGTGAGTGTCGTAACTTAAGACTAATAAAAACGGACTGGCTTACACACCAGGAATAACTTGGTGTTTTTATCCTAATCATACATCCTGTAAAACTATTCCTCTCCATTTGGGATATCCAGGGAGGTTTATGTGCCATGCCTACCTGGGAAAGAGGGGTTCACTCCCTGCCTTCAAGGAGTTTAAATTCTAGTAGGCAGATACAGATAATATACAAATACAAATTCTATGAAAGTAAAGAAACCACTATACTGCTCCTAAAAATGTATCATGCTGTGCTTCTCCGCAGTATCTAGGGTGTTTTAAGAACCTGGTTTACAGTATTCAGAATTATACAGAATAATATACAGAATATTGTCTGAGTGTATAAAAGGGAGTTAGCAAGCATCCTCTCAAATCTCGCTCTGCAGCCGAAGGATGACCTGATTTCGGAGCTCAGACCCCACGTGCACTTTGCTGTCCTTGCCCACTTGCTATGGATAACTAGTCCATAAACAACACTTCACGTTCTCTATACAAGAGCACTCTTAAGCAACAGAAAGTCTTTTCCTTTTAAATTTCAGTAAATTTATTTCTGATCAAGGTGACATGCCCTAGTTTTATGCCTCCTGTATAAACAGTAGCCAGGAATGATTTCCTCACAAATGAAAAGATTTATAGACTCTTTACCCCAAACTGTTACCACTGACAGGTGCTTCCAGAAATCAGAGATTGCTCAGTTCAGTGTTTACCAAAATGTGACTTCAGGTTTTCTCCTTCACAATCACCTCTGGGAATTTATAAAAACTAAAAGACTTCTGGACCTCACTGTTAGGTGTATGGATTCTGTATGCTTAAAAAAAAAAAAAAAAAGAAAAGAAAAGAAACTGTCCCAGGTGAAACTAAGTCCCAGATATGCTTGGGAAGAACTGGGCCAAGAGGGAGGACTAAAGCCACCGTGTAAACGGCAGCAAACACAGCTTTCTACATGCTTTTTCTTGGCAGACAACTTATATAAAAGCTTGTCCGTGGTTGCTGAAGGACATAAGTTTGCAAGCTGAATTCATGACCTGATCAAAATGACAGTGCTTTTGTTCATTTCTTTAAACTTTGAAATCTTGTTCATTTACGGCCGTGCCGGGTCGTCGCTGCTGCGTGCAGGGTTTCCCTCACTGTGCCGAGCAGGGGCTCCTCAGGCTCCTCACTGTGGTGGCTTTTCTTGCTACAGAGCACAAGCTCTCGGCGTGCAGGCTTCAGGAGTTGCGTCTTGCATGGGCTGAGTGGCCTCACGTCATGTGGAATCTTTTCCTGACCAGGGACCAAACCCATGTCCACAGGATTCGAAGGTGGGTTCTTAACCCACGGACCACTAGACAAGTCCTCCAAGCACTTTTAAAATCTCCCTTTTCCCTGTCTTAACCCGTGCCATGCTTTCCACTCAACTTTTCATACATTCTCACTTAGCGATAGTTCTAAGTTTGTTTCACTTGCCCACTGAAAAGGAAATAAAAACCCATTTTTCTCTCTGCTGGCCCCCTTCCTAGCATCAGGCCCTGGATTCCTCCACCTCCCGGTATTCTGAGTGTTAAGGAAACAGAGTCCTGCAAATGGCAAAGCAGTATCTCTTTTTTTTCCAACTTCCCACTTAATTCTAACAATCTACCCAAGTCTGTCTTTAGAAAGCAAAAGAATTCTGCTTTTCTTTCTGCATTTTTTTTTATAAGTCAGCCTCATTTTTCTAGGGACTTCTTTCAAGTTGATGCCCTCCTGCCTCCTCTTATAATTTTCCTGAACTTTGTGGTTCATGGTGAGTCTCCTCACCCTTCATTTTGAGGCTTCCTGTTTCACTTATTACACTCTTTCCAGATGAGCTCTCGGTTTTAATGAAACATTAGCTGCCATCAACGTCACTGTCAAACTCTTAGCACACTCTGCTGCTGGTGCAAATAGAGTTAACAAGCAAATAAAAACACTCATTTCCTTCTGAAACTGCATGTATCAGAAAAACCAGAGAGAGTAATGAAAGCAACACATAGCTCAAGGCCAAAACGACGAATATTCAAATGTAGGCTTCATCCTTTATTAACTTATCATGAAGGACAATCGTTTACCAATAGGAAAAATTATTCCTGCTTCCTGGGGTTGTTAGGAGGATTAAAGATCTTGATGAAAATAACCCAGCCGCGCCCTTGGCACACAGCAGCAGCTCAGCCATAGTGAATGCTAGCTGCTCGGTTCACGCCTGACTCTCTTCGCCCTCTTAGACTGTAGCCCGCCAGGCTCCCCTGTTTATGGGATTCTCCAGGCAAGAATACTGGAGTGGGTTGCCATTCCCTTCTCCAGGGCATCTTCCTGATGCAGGGATCAAACCAATGTCTCCTGTGCTGCAGGCAGATTCTTTACTCACCTGAGCCGCCAGGGAAGCCTGCTCAGTCCTAAGTGGATGTGACTAGTGATCTATTTCCTTCAAATATTACACTTACACACATTACAGATGATGTTTCAGATCCAATCATTAAAACTGGTTTAGTAATATACTAATAGACATCTCTCTGCATATCTACCTTTTCTTCAACCATTTTCTTAATCCTAGACTACAAATAATGCTTGACTTGAAGGTTTTCCAAGAGAATTGCAGCTTGCTTCCATGTCTTTAATTGCTAATGCCAAGGAGCCCCTCAGTTCATTGTCGGTCTCCTAAGTTTCCACACAGCCCGTGTGCATTACTTGAATTAACTCACTTAACATGCTTTTCTACCCTGCAGGAGCATTCGGGGTCAAACACTGTGGCTTTCTTGAGAAACTTACAGGGCTGTTGCAAGAACCCAGTCATGTATGAGAAGGCTCTGTGAAAACTGTAAACTGAAAGCTCTTGGCAAAGTAACAGAAAAACATGGGGCATTTTTTTTTTTACCTTATTTCTGGGGAAAAATATTAATATTTCATAAGGGATTACCTTTAAACCTAATTCATTTCATAAAGACAAACTTTCACATTTTTTTCTTTATCAGTACCATTAAAAATATCACAGATATTGTTTTTGGTATAGATCATTCTTTAAACAGATTTTTTTTTTGCAGTGCCTAGTATGAGCCAGATACTCTTCAAGGTACTGGGATAGGGCAATGAAGAAAATATAAAGCTTCTGCTCTCAAGAAGCTTATATTCTAGAAAGGAGCCAGACCATAAATAAGTGTATAATGCACGTAACGGGGAGGGGGAATAATGATAAAACTCAGAGAATGACAGAGAGTGGGAGCAGGGGCCGTCCTATTTCAAAGGGGCTGATCAGGGAGGCAGAGCCCTGAGTGAACTGCGGGAGTGAGTGAATAACTGCGGGAAAACTTTACAAGAGCAGTAACCGCCAAGTCCAACAGCTCCAAGATGGGAGTGTGTTTAGAATGTTTGGAGACCGACAGGGAGGTCCATGTGGTTAATCTGAACAGAGAGAAAGAGAAGACAGAGCTGGATCCAGTAGATCCCGAAGGGTCGTGAATTCTATTCTGAGTAGATAAGAAGCCACTGGTATATGTCAAGTTATTCTTGTTTCAAAAGGATGACTTTTGAAGACATGTTGAGAATACTCTTAAGAGAATCAAGGATGCAAGGCAAGAAAGCAGTTAGAAGGAAACTGTGATGGTCCAACCAAGAGATGAGCATGCTGGGAGTGGCAAAACAAGAAAGAGTGGTCAGATTCTAGATGTACCTGGAAGACAGAGTTTCTCAGGTTTACAAACAAACTGGATGCAAAGGACAAGAGAGTGAAGAAAATCATAACTGACTATTCTTTTCTTGCCTGATTCTAGATTACAAATTTGTCAGCTATTACCATCTCCTTCCCTCCACCAACTTACAATTAATCATCTAAACTTCCTCAAACAACATTAAGTAAGTAAGGAGTTTCCAGCACCTGTCCACCTCTTGCGGGTACAAGTGCTAAACTGCAGAGAATGACAGGGAGCCGGAAACGCTCTTTCAAGTAGGAAGGTAAAAGAGTCAAAGAAACAAATGCAGGGAGAAAGTAAGTATGCAAACGGTGGGGTAATAGCAACTGCAAAATACAGAATGCTTTCTCTTCTACCAAAATCGCAATCAGAGTTAAACATGAACAGTAATTTGGAATAGGAGGTTACAGGTACAATGAGATGTAATTCAACAGGAATTCTGGCAGATATAATTAGGATTACTTCTCATTATTAAAAAGGATGACAATATTGGTTGGCCCACCAAAAAAAGGGGGGGGGGGAGGGGCATAAAGCTATTCTTATTCTTTTGACTTTCTTCTACCCACCTGAAGAGATCTCCAAATTTACTTCTGAGGTGGCTACATGACACGTAGAGATCATAGAGGTAGGCTAAGATGCATCTTTCAGGGGAAGAACATTCTGAGGGGTTCACAACATGCTTGACCACACCACACAATCTAAGGAGAAAAATATATGAGGACATGAGACACATACTTTGTCAACATATATGTCATTGCTTGAATCTTTTAGAGTGAGAATATGTTCCTGATTACTTTGAGTAAGAAAAAAAAGATATCAGACTGTCAACACTAATCATTATAGCAAGTAAATAACTGAATAAAATATCATTTTTCTATTATGATATTGAAACATTAAGTATTTTTAAAACTCCCGAAATGCCATTAACAATAAGAAATGAAAGAAATTCCTCCAGACAGAAGATGTATAGGGAGGGGTCCATCAATAAAGCTTCTGCACCAGGACACAAAAGTTTTGGTAGAGAATCTCCTCTTGAGTAAAAAGACTGATAAATTCAGGAAATGTGCAAAGGACCCCATGTCCACTGTGTAAAGGAGCCATTTCTTCATATCAGTAAGTCTGATAAGTTCAATTTTAAGACCATAAGCTGGTTCAGGCATGAAACACAAATTCCTGGTCTGAGGTCACATTCTCCTTGTTTATCCAAACTAGAAACAAATGTATTTTAGTTAATCTTAACTAAGAACTCCAAACCCCCTCTTTTTGGTGATATGACACTTGCAATTCAGAAGAAGCATTCACTACTCCAATTTCCCAGATCAGAAAGATGGCCTCTTGGGCCACCATTCACACAACACACCATTTCTCGTGACACAGGCAGACACACCAGTGGTCCCTCGACCCATCAGAGTCAGACTCCGCCGCCGTGCTGCATGTGATTACGGGGTTCAGTGCTACTACAACAGTGCCACAGGAGACTCAAGATGATTAAGGCTGAAAAGTGTTTCAGAAATCATCTGATTCACCTTCTTTATCTTACAAAGAAGGCTCTGAGGCTCAGAAAGGTAATGGAACTTGCCCACAAGGCAAAGAGCTAGTTTACTGCAGATTCAAAAAGAGAACTCAGGTCTCCAGAGGCCCAGTCTAGAACCTTCTCTGCTGTTGAGAAGGTGGGAGGCGGCCTGGGATGACAAGGCTGAGACGGACGCTGGAATCACAGGTGATACCACTGAGCATCCTTCCCAAGGCCTGTGACTCGAGGGCTCGCACAGACTTGGACTCGTTATTCCCGCCCTGGGATCCGCAGAACCCTGATAGCTTCGTTGTTCAGCCGGCAACAGCAGAGGAAGTGCAGTGTTCCCTGAAATGGGTCTGCCATGCTGTGGGCTTTTTCTTTGTGGGTGTAAATGAGAAATGCCTTTCAAAATAAGACAGAGAAGCGCCAACACCCAGAAAGAAATCCAGCCCAACATCAGAGGTGGGACCTCGCAAACCACGCAAAGAAATAACCATGTAGCATCCCACGGCTTCTGAATTGCCAGCAGCAGATGCAGGCAACTGAAAACAGCTGTCAGTCACATCAAAAGTGTCCCTCAGTTAAGAAGCAAACAGATGCTTCAATCAGCTGTTCCCTATATAAACCAAAATAGCTCCAGGTATACCTTGAAAAAGCAGAGAATTACTTTGTGATTAAAGAAAACAAACGTATTGAAAAATTGCCAGTCAGTGTTCCCTCCACCTCCTAGAAGTAACAAGACATTTTACATCAAGATCCAGTATGCTTATATAAGTGCAAAAAAAAAACACAAAACCCAACCCAGAATAACAGTTTTGGGAAAAGTACTTATCTTTACCATATATGATAAAAGACAAACATAAAGTGAATATCAAACATGATTTTATAAACATTTAAAATATCAAAATAAATGATAATGACATAAATTTCAAAATAAAGGGGGGAAAAAAAAGTACTTGTGAAAAACTATTATTTTAATTTCATGACCAGTTAGGGCATTTCCATTCACAGTTTAAAAAGTATGGTGTAAATCAAACAGCATGAATGAGCTGCGTGAATGATTGCTGATTGTCTCAGCAATCTGGCAGATTTATCAGCTATGAGATGCTGGGTGCAACGCTTCACCAACCACTCCAACTGACAGGCCTGGGTGTCAGTACCCTGGTACTAATTATTCAACTCCACTGGGTAGCTGAGGGCTGTGAAACAGTTCTGTATTTTCTGGATTCTAAGGTAGCTATTTTCTTACATTTAAGAGTATCACGGATGTTTCAGATGTCACTTAGGAATAATCTAAGTGTTTATTATCTGTGGCTTTTCTCTCATGTGAAGAGAAGACTTATGGTTCACTAAGGCTAACATATTTAACAACTGGCTCAACAGAGAAAAAAACTTCTGCTGACTCCGGTCACAGAGAAAAAACTGAAGAAAGAGGCCAGAATATGAAAGACAAGCTTGAAGGAAAGATTAAGAAGATATTAAACGAGGTGTCTTCAAGTGATAAGATAGTATTTGTTAGGTGAGGATGGCTGCAAATATAGAGGAGGCACAGAAATACTTATGTCAAGGTCAATGTTAACAAAAATCTGAAAGCAAAAATTCTACTTAAGCCTAAAATCTAGTCAAAAATGTACTTCAACTTTAAAGTAAAAATGTTTCATCTTGGGAAATGCAGTTAAAGAAAAGCACATGTAGTTAAGAGACAGCCTCTTATATGAACTGAATGTAGCAATAATTGGATTTACTTTGTTCTGGTTTTTTATTTATACGGTTATTACAGAAACATCGACTCCAAAGAATAGTTACAAATTTAAAAACCTATGTGTAGAATTAATGTGGTAGCATTTCCTCTTCCCTCCAAAAGCTGCTGTTAAATGGATGCCACTCTAGAACAGATAGACTACATGTGCTGGATTACCAAAAAAAAGACACTGTGAAACCAGAGAACTCCATCTTTGTCTTTTGAGCACAGGAGGAAAATTAAAAGAGAAAGAGGTTGCCTTTCTTTTATGTCTACATAAAGCCCGGAGAAAGAAGTCTGCAGTGGACAAAAGAGAGCTCAGAATAAGTGTTTTGACAGCTCATTATACTTCTCTGGTCCCAGGAATTTCAGCCTCTAATGGTAGTGATGTAATGACTTAGCGCAACTTCCCTAATAGTAATAGAGAAAACCTTAGCCTACAATTCATCCAAACGGAAAAAGACTAAGAATCAAAAAGTCATTTATTCTAGATTAACTCATCAAAATTTTCCTTTAATTTATAAAAGAAATGAAATTGAAAAGTTAAATCTGTAAGATGATATGTATTCAAAGCTTATTTGGAATTGGATCATCCAAATAGAAACTGAAATTACGTGAACAAAAAGCAACCACATATTCACCAATCATAATAATTCAGGATTCTGGTCGGCAGAGACGACAGTAACTAGGGAGAGAGAAGTAGGCAGGCAGGCTTTCTACGCTTTTATCACCTTTCTGGTAAACGCTTCCCGGCACAAGCATTCTTTAACTATGCATCTTTTTATGAAACAAACAGTACTATTTTTCGTTTAAAGCCACTATAAAACTTTATCACAAATACACATTCTATTGTTAAACCTGTGAAAAGGGCATATAGGAAGGCCTTTGTTCTTTCAAACTTGATATGAAGTTATTATTTCAAAATAAAGCTTCTTAAAAAAAGCCACATTACACATTCTAGGATATACCAACCCTTCGAACACCTGGGCTGTCTGATCGGGGTTCAGGATCAGGCAGCTGTGGTAGCGCCTGAGGACAGCCACAATGCAGACGCACAGCCCTGTCGTGTAGCTTCCTGCCAGGCTGGAGGACTTCAGGAGCAGTTCCGCTTCCACGACACTCAGCTCGTTCAGCAGCTGCAAAGGGCAAAAAGACCGAATAAGCATGCAGCTGCCACAACAAATAAGGAGACACGTGAACTTTTACAAACTCTGGACATACTGAGTCATCCTAAAACTGCCTGATCTCCTTCCTTGTTCTGCCGCGGGACTATACACAGATAAAACCACCATCGCAGAGCCTCAGGCAATTAAAAGGCTTTTACTTTCAATCCTTTACCAAATTACAGTTCTCCTTCTGTCTGGGCATCACGGTCCAGGCCATCAAGAGGGACTCAATACTGAAATAGCTGCCAAAATTTTATGGTGGGCCAAAGTTCTGGACTGGATAATTTCAGGAAAAAAACACCCCTAGCCTCTTGATTTTTTTCCATTTACACCTCATTTTCAATAAATGGAAGCTATTCATCAGTATTTTCTTATTATTAACAAAGCTAACACCTCCAACAGGATAAGTAAAAGATATGTTTTATTTCTACTCACTAACAACATACACTAACAAAAGAACTCAAGTATGTGTACAAGAAAAATAGTGGAACAAATCAATAATGTTTAATATTTTTTGCTCTTACCTAAAATATACTCTATTATAAATAGCAAACAAATTTTCACCTTTCCCTAAGCAAAATAACAAAAGACAAGTAAGAAATACAGTCAAAACTCTCACATTTTTTACTATTATATTTTAACACCAATTATATTTAATTGAAAATTATGGACACAGCTGCTAGTTGAAAATGCTAGTTAGATACTGTTGACTCAGAATGTCTCAACTATACAAAATTGCACGGGGTGGCTCCCTGTAAACTGCACAATGCCTAGTAGGTTTGCTTTGCTAAAAGGCAGGATGCCTTTGATACCTGTATTGCAAAGTCAATGAGTCCATTGATATTTAGTGCTGGCTCCATGAGATCAAAGATGAGCTGAATGTGGTGAGCCAATGGGAGATGGTATGATGTTCCTGATGCAAAGCTTGTGATTTGTTCTAGCACGTTATTAGAAATCTATGTGAAAAGAGTGAAAGCAATTAGAAGACCAATATTCCAAATACCTTTTATGTATTATTTTAATTTTGGGGGGTAAGAAATGTGAATTTATACATGATTCTACTTAGAAGTTGAAACATATTTCTATAGAAAACAAAATCAGGTACAAATCAAACAATATCCTTAAAACAAATATAATCTGAAGAAATAAGACAAGTTGTCATTAAGATCTTGACCTAACTCTCCTAAAGGTAGAACTATAAATGCTTAATTAATTTCCAGATATTCCTTTGACTACCTATGGATTTGGTTCCTTCCCAATTGCAAAGTACTTCGTTTCAGTCATCAACAGATTTTTCCCTTATCAATCAGCAATGTAGGACACAAAATGTAATAATGTAAGTATTGCATTAGAGAATACTTTATGTAGGGCTGATTGTGATCACAAGGTAAAAAATATTTCTAGGATAAACGTTAATCCTCAGAAAAGTAAACCAACACTTGAAACTGAACTACTTTACAGTTTTAAGACACTTCCAAATATATTTTAAAAATGCATTTATAAAACAACGAAGGCTGAAAACACACACTGCGGGAAAGAGCTTTAAGGAAACATCCCAGCTCCATAATAAATCAGCTTTAATGGCTACCTGAGATGTCACTTGATGCTGATCAAAGTATGAAAGGAGTTGAAGTTTTGTGAACACGGTCTCCAGGGTTGGAAATGCTTCCTGTTTGTTCTTCCTGGCTTTCTGTCCTTCATCTCCAACTAAATAAACGCACAGTGGATACATTATTTTTCATTTAATTGAAGCTCTTGACCTGTTTCAGGGATACTTTTTTTACTGAAGTATCACACACATACAGAACATGTACACAGACTCACTGAATTTCTACAAAAGAAATTAATTCATGTAATGGAACTCCAATCACAGAATCACAGACCAAAACCCTAGAAGCCCTCTCAGGTGCCCCGCAGTCACGTGCCCTGCCCAGAGAGCCAGGAGCCGGCCCTCGAGGGGCTCACATTAGTGCTGTTCACTCCATACAAACGGAATCACATGATATGTACTTTTCATATCTGTCATCTTCCACTCAGTACTATTCTTCTGAGATCGATCCATATTGATGAGGCAATCCTAATTATTTTCTAAACACTGACCATTCTCATTTATGTAATATACTTAAATTCTGGCTCTTAATGAGAAATGACAGTTGCTCACTTGTTTCTGACTCTGAGAGACGGGAGCCCTAGCCCCACCAGGCTTCTCTCTCCACGTAATTCTCCAGGTAAGAATACTGGATGGGCTGCCATTTCCTTCTCCAGGTTTAATAAGAAATCCCTCCTTAAATATTTCTTACTCACTGACTTTTAAAATATGATATCAATATTGAATGGGGAAAAAAATCACCCAGGTTCAAATGGATATAACAGAAAACTCCATTGGCATCTTGTTAGGAGACTCTAAAACAACTTAGTATGTAAAAAGGGAAATCTACACAATTCCTAACATTTTAGGGGATAGGAAAGAATTAACTCTGTCCACATTAATGGAAAAGTGCTAACTTTACCAATTTAACATAAAGAAGTTTGGAAAAAATAAAAGTAAGAAATACTACGAACATTGTTTATTCCAGAAGAACATTGCTCATTGTCTTGTTCTTAAGAGCTCTGAGGATAAGATCCAAAAATAATTAGGTCCTATTTTAAAATATCTTTAATATATGCATTTACAAACACAAATCTAAAAGCAAAAAAATGCTGTATTATATGATCTCAAGGATCTCTTCCAACACTATGATTCTAAGTAGTCAATGCTACTGAAACAAAAGCCTCCTCACACATCATCTTATTTGGGAAAGTTTAATTTCAGGGAACAAAGGTCATTTTACAGATTTTTCTGTTTAAGATACAAGAAAGATTTCACTAAACTAAACCACTAGACCATTCAGGTATGACCTAAATCAAATCCCTTATGACTATACAGTGAAAGTGAGAAATAGATTTAAGGGACTAGATCTGACAGAGTGCCTGATGAACTATGGACGGAGGTTTGTGACATTGTACAGGAGACAGGAATCAAGACCATCCCCAAGAAAAAGAAATGCAAAAAGGCAAAATGGCTATCTGAGGAGGCCTTACAAATAGCTGTGAAAAGAAGGGAAGTGAAAAGCAAAGGAGAAAAGGAAAGATATACCCATTTGAATGCAGAGTTCCAAAGAATAGCAAGGAGAGATAAGAAAGCCCTCCTCAGTGATCAATGCAAAGAAATAGAGGAAAACAACAGAATGGGAAAGACTAGAGATCTCTTCAAGATAATTTGAGATACCAAGGGAACATTTCAAGCAAAGATGGGCTCAAAAAAGGACAGAAATGGTAGGGACCAAACAGAAGCAGAAGATATCAAGAAGAGGTGGCAAGAACACTCAGAGGAACTGTACAAAAAAGATCTTCACAATCCAGATAATCACGATGGTGTCATCACTCACCTAGAGCCAGACATCCTGGAACGTGAAGTCAAGTGGGCCTTAGGGAGCATCACTACGAACAAAGCTAGTGGAGGTGATGGAATTCCAGTTGAGCTATTTCAAATCCTAAAAGATGATGCTGTGAAAGTGCTGCACTCAATATGCCAGCAAATTTGGAAAACTCAGCAGTGGCCACAAGACTGGAAAAGGTCAATTTTCATTCCAATCCCAAAGAAAGGCAATGCCAAAGAATGCTCAAACTACCGCACAATTGCACTCATCTTCCACGCCAGTAATGCTCAAAATTCTCCAAGCCAGGCTTCAGCAATACGTGAACCATGAACATCCAGATGTTCAAGATGGTTTTAGAAAAGGCAGAGGAACCAGAATCAAATTGCCAACATCCACTGAATCATCGAAAAAGCAAGAGAGTTCCAGAAAAACATCTATTTCTGCTTTATTGACTACGCCAAAGGTTTTGACTGTGTGGATCACAATAAACTGTGGAAAATTCTTCAAGAGATGGGAATACCAGACCACCTGACCTGCCTCTTGAGAAACCTGTATGCAGGTCAGGAAGCAACAGTTAGAACTGGACATGGAACAACAGACTGGTTCCAAATAGGGAAAGGAGTACATCAAGGCTGTATATTGTCTCCCTGCTTATTTAACTTATATGCAGAGTACATCATGGGAAACGCTGGGCTGGAAGAAGCCCAAGCTGGAATCAAGACTGCCGGGAGAAATATCAATAACCTCAGATATGCAGATGACACCACCCTTATGGCAGAAAGTGAAGAGGAACTAAAGAGCCTCTTGATGAAGGTGAAAGAGGAGAGTGAAAAAGTTGGCTTAAAGCTCAACATTCAGAAAACTAAGATCATGGCATCCAGTCCCATCACTTCATGGCAAATAGATGGGGAAACAGTGGCTAACTTTATTTTTTGGGGCTCCAAAATCACTGCAGATGGTGACTGCAGCCATGAAATTAAAAGATGCTTACTCCTTGGAAGGAAAGTTATGACCAACCTAGACAGCATATTAAAAAGCAGAAACATTACTTTCTTAATAAAGGTCCATCTGGTCAAGGCTATGGTTTTTCCAGTGGTCATGTATGGATGTGAGAGTTGGACTGTGAAGAAAGCTGAGTGCCAAAAAAATGATGCTTTTGAACTGTGGTGTTGGAGAAGACTCTTGAGAGTCCCTTGGACTGCAAGGAGATCCAACCAGTCCATCCAGAAGGAGATCAGTCCTGGGTGTTCATTGGAAGGACTGATGTTGAAGCTGAAACTCCAATATTTTGGCCACCTGATGGGAAGAGTTGACTCATTGGAAAAGACCCTGATGCTGGGAGGGATTGGGGGCAGGAGGAGAAGGGGACGACAGAGGATGAGATGGCTGGATGGCATCATTATGGACATGAGTTTGAGTAAACTCCGGGAGTTGGTGATGGACAGGGAGGCCTGGCGTTCTGTGATTCATGGGGTCGCAAAGAGTCGGACATGACTGAGCGACTGAACAGAACTGAAACGGCTTGCTAATGGCAAATGTAATAGCAAATGTTTTATAAAACAACATTAGGAAGAAAGGAGATTTCTCTTTCAACAACAAGCAAGTATGGTTTAGGGGCAAAAGACAAGCAAAAAACCCAGGCTGTTTTATTTCCTAAAACAAACAAACAGAATTTAAATGTGCTGAGTAACATAAGGTACAAGATTATGTGTAACTTTTGCCAAATAACAGCAAATATAATGCAAAGAATAAGAACAAAGAAGTTCATGAAACCTACTTGTTTTTCAGTATCTATTCTCAAAGGTACAAATGTGATATTTTGCCTTCCATATAGCTGCTCACAGGTCATAAGTGTGTTTAAAATATTCAAGTTTTGAATTTTCACTTACTAACATCATTGATCCAAGACCGAAAGCTTACACCAATAGTCTTGGGTGCCATGATCTTTGGAAGTGAAGTTAATATATTTATTCAGTTTTTCTTGGGACCAAAACCAAGTGTGTCATCAAGAAAAGTAACAGAATTGAGGATGAAGAGCCGGTATGAGAACTCAAAAAAGCCTCTTTATTGGTTTGTCTACATTAATAGGCTCTATTTACTTACGCATGGCTAAGTGAAAGAAAAAATTTAAGAAGTTACTGGTGGTTCTCAAAGGAATATTTTATTTTAATGACATTTACATAAGCAATAATATAATAGTAATTCATAGATTTTCATGTTTTATGTTCATTTGCTTTCAGAATACATATTATTGCTCTTCTGTGACTTAATTTTGGTTTTCCATTTTTTTATTTTTTTTTATTTTTATTATTATTATTATTATTTTTTTGTCATACATTGATATGAATCAGCCATAGATTTACACGTATTCCCCATCCCGATCCCCCCTCCCACCTCCCTCTCCACCCGATTCCTCTGGGTCTTCCCAGTGCACCAGGTCCGAGCACTTGTCTCATGCATCCCACCTGGGCTGGTGATCTGTTTCACCATAGATAATATACATGCTGTTCTTTTGAAATATCCCACCCTCACATTCTCCCACAGAGTTCAAAAGTCTGTTCTGTATTTCTGTGCCTTGGTTTTCCATTTTTTTTAAAACAACTC
Source organism: Dama dama (assembly GCF_033118175.1). NCBI lineage: Eukaryota > Metazoa > Chordata > Mammalia > Artiodactyla > Cervidae > Dama > Dama dama. The sequence continues at coordinate 5,321,472 of NC_083699.1, read as the reverse complement.
TAATCCTGGTGCTCACTTCAGCAGCACATATACTGAATCTCCAATCCTAGAAGCTTGGGCTTTTGTGTTATGATAAACTTCATTAATGGTTTGAAAATTCACACCCGAAGACAACCTGCCAATGTAAATATAGAGTGAGACTTGCCTGTGTTCCACTACAAATGTCATTTCAGCATTAGATTATGAACCCACCCCACCCTCCCAGGCAAAGTCTGACTGATCTGGGAGTATACCTAATGAGTTCCTCAAAGTCATGTTTTTATTTGTAACCAGAAATCAAACACATGCTAACACAACCTGTTTTCTATAGCCTCACCAGCATATCAATGCTAGTGTTTACACAGTGACTTAAACTTAAGACTCCTTAGCAGAAGGCAGTTTGCTATCCCCCCAAATTAAGAAACATATTTCTGACTGATGAGGAGTTTTATTTAGAATGTGGGAAAGACAAAATCCCCACTGAAGATGCCCCTCTCCTCAGCAGTGCCTCTGGTACTGAATATCTCAAAAATTAGCATGGGAGAGCAATTATCCCCTGGTGAGCTCACAAGCCAGGAACTGCCTATTTAAGAGACTAGTCCAAAGATAGGACAGACGACAGTGGAGCATTTAAAAAAAACGCTTCGTGAAGAAAGGAAGTGGACTCAGCAGAAAGGGACACCGCAGTGCTTCCTTCCTTGTCCCACCCCTCAGCCTTCCAATACCAAACATTCCACAGGATCTGCAAAGACCTGCTAAAATTAATTTAGGGAAAGCATGTATTACTGAACCTCCTAAAGAGATTGTGTCCATCCCATTCCCAAATATACAAAAAAGTAGTTTCGGATACAGTTTGCTAGCCAGCTGCTGAGCTTCGAAATTCAGCCTATTTCCTCTTTTCTTTACTAGAGAAAAGAGAAAAATAGCAGATCAACAGTTTTTTCAGAACAGTTCCTCCCCCTCCTCACAATCTCGATAATGGCAACAGGTTTCATTTCCCTTCTACAACCTCATGGAGTTCCTACAGCACTAGCTCCTTATGTGGCCAAAGAAGAGAGTTAGGGAATCTGATGTAAATAACATGCTGTCCCACTGAAATCTAATACATCAGGCGCCCAAAACACACTTAAAGACCGAAAAACATGCCACCCTCCTACCTTACTTCTGCATCTGCACCCTAAGGATGGAGAGGAAAGAGAGCTATTTGCATTGGTTATATCTGCACTTTTCTGTAGGAAAGATCTACTGTGGACAAGCTTCAGTATTTTGTTCAATTAAAGTCCTAAGACTGGATCCTCTGGGAAAAGGTTCATAAAACAGTATTTATTTTGTAGCGAACAGCAAAGTGGAATTCCTAGAGGTGATTTATGCCATGTGTAGGAAGTGTGCTATTTTCATAGGGAAAGTCCAAACTTTTTCCCACTGTATTACCGAAGTAAAAGAGAAATAAACACCACTGGTGGTGGTGGAGTATACAAAATGATATCACATTTTAAATCATATGACTATCTAATAAAATAAACTTTGGAAAGGGTAATTAGGCCAATGTGAAGTGGATAATTACAAAATTCCAATTGTGCAATAAGGTGACATAACACAACGGCATAACTTCACTGTAAAAACTATGTGAAAAGATTGAGGAAAGAGCATTCCAAGGAAAGGCGTTATGGAGCAAAGGCCCGACTTTCTTCTTAACAGAAATTGTTTGGAGATGCGAGTAGCCTCTACTACCTATTGCAATTATTCTTCTGAATGACGTAAGAAAAGATCAGCCACTACACTCTCACGAATTTAAATTATCATGTAAATATGATGAGGCTTCCCTGGTGGCTTAGTGGTAAGGAATCCACCTGCCAATGCAGGAGATGTGGGTTCTATGCCTGGGTCAGGAAGATCCCCTTGGAGGAGGACATGTCAACCTATTCCAGTATTCTTGCCTGGGGAAATCCCATGGACAAAGAAGCCTGGCGGGCTAAAGTCCATGAGGTTGCCAAGAGCCTGACACGACTGAGCAACTAAACAACAACAAAAATATGATGAGCCAACTCCAAGCTTGAGAAAAGGATGGAATTAGGGGAACAGACCTCTTCCAAACTAAGGGTTTTCTACTTTTTAATACTTTATCACGAATGCTTAGTCACTCAGTCATGTCCAACTCTTTGTGACCATTTGACTGTAGCCCACCAGGCTCCTCTGTCCGTGGGATTTTTCAGGCAAAAATACTGGAGTGGTTGCCATTTCCTTCTCCAGGGGATCTTTCCAACACAGAGACAGAACCCACATATCCTGTGTCTCCTGCATTGCAGGCAGATTCTTCACCTGCAGACCCACCAGGCAAGTTCTTTTAATACTTTATATATGACTACTGCATAAAATTTGGGAAATATGAAAAAAAAGAGGAACAAGTAAAAATTACCACTATCTATCCATGGAAGGCACTATTTTAAATGCAAGGATTACTATAAATGGAATCAAGGCCTTAAAATTTCAATGTGCTTATTCATATTTCAATGTAACAGTCATTTGGGAGAGGAAACACTGCTGACCATGCCACGTATGGCTGTGATAAAGCCTGCTAAGACAGAAGATGACAGAGAGCACAATGGGGGCAAAGGCATGAGGGCTCCTTACCCCCCGTCTCTGTGTTGCTCTTCTTATTCAGGATTTTCAAAATATCTTTGGTAATCTTCTTCAGCTGATGCCTGGCTTCATCCCGCTCTTTCCCCACTCCGTAAAGAAGGATTGTGCGCTGGTTACATTCATGACTTGAAGATTCATCCTGAGAAAGAGAAAACGCGTTTTGAAAGGCGTTTTAAAGGCGCTTTGAAAGGCCTGTTTAAAGGGCGGGGTTCGTGGACATGAAATGCGCTAACCACAGCATCTCCATGCTGGCTCGTGTGCTGGTGGCATCTGGCCCGCCTTTCAATTCACCTCAACCTCCACTGGCAACACCCTGGTTTTTCCAGTTTGGAACTTGCTAAAGTTTAAAAAAAAAAAAAAAAGTATCAACTGACCTGAAGTCTTAATAGAAGCAGTTGATGTGGGCGTACCTTACAGAGTAAGTTTTGACTCTTCATTGTTTAAAATTTAACATGGTATTAATGTCACATCCTAATTACATACTAGCTATATTTTTCCTTATGGAAAATGTTATTTCTTAGTAAGCTCGGTTTTCTACATTCACTAAACATTTTTAAACACTTTATATTTTGGCCAGGATCCTCAAGTACTTTTATTTAAAAAAAAAAAAAAAGTTCCGTTAACTTCCAACATGACTGTGTAAGACACAAGAATGTATATTTCTTTCCAAATGTTAACAAAAGACAGCATGGTCTTATTAGGTGTGAGAAAAATAGTTGGAAATGCAAACACATTCTGACACCACCTCCGGCCCCCACCCCACCCCCACCCCAGACACAGTGAATTCAAATCACTGTTTTTCCTACACAGGAGAGGAAATTACTAAGTCAGCGCATCATAAAAACACATTCCTCAACCAAAGTTAAATAATCCAAGACATGTCCTCTCTTATGCCTGGTTTTGAATTCTTCTCTGTCTTCTTTTCTCTTTGATCCTATATTCCTAAATTTTCTTGGTAAAATTCCCAGTTCTATCATTTAGCCCATCTCCTTTTCTTACTCGTGTGAGGTACTTACTATCACTAATAGTATCTATCCCTAAGAAGCTCACATGAGGAAAAGATTTGTCCCAGGGAAAACAAACTGGATTCTGTGCAAATAAACTAGCAGTGTCTGCAAAGAGGAGCAGAGTCCTTGTGACCTGAAGAACACTAATGTTCCATACGGAGTACACTCCATGCGTGTGCTCTGCACGAAGTCGCATTCTGCTTCTGCAGTCTTGAAGTCAGACCCTGTTTCCTCTCAGCTTCAGTCCCTCTTCGCTCAGTCTCTGTCATTCTGTCTTTCTCTCACCTGCCTGCATTCAAGGCACCACTTCTTGCATTGCTTCCTTCCTTATAACATTTTATCAGAAACATATATTTGCATAATCTGCCAATCTATTTTGCTACCACGTCCCCAAATGTTATTTTAAGTGCTCAAATGTGCATTCTTAAAAAAAAAAATAGCTAGCAGTGTTTTCTAGAAGTTGTTATTTAATATCCTGAGTTGCATAATCTCTTCCAAAGTCTCAACGGACAGACCTAGCTCCAGCATAAAGTCAACATAGACAGTGATTCCTATAGCTCTATAACCTGAGCTACTGCGCTAATCTCTGATTTTGTTGTTCCTCCACAGCATTACTGATATATTTACTTTTTGTCTGGTGGGATGTGTAAATATAAGCCCTACAAAGGGAACAGAAAGGCGATGAGGAAACTGCACAAAATTCAGATGCCAGTCATGTGCCCTGGTGATTGTTTTCAGCTTAAGTCACCTGTCAAGCGGTTCTGGTGTAAACTTGAGTGTGAGGGGCGATGGAAAGATGTTAGTAACAGCTGTTTAGAGAGTACCTACCTACAGCAAGCCAAGGTACTACGAACCCTGAAAAAACGCATGGATGAATGTCCCCTGATTAAGGACTACAGATCCAGTGTCATCCCGGCAGCATCTGCAGAGCTCGAAGCCCAAACAGGGAAGAGGAAGGAAGGTACCCTAGAAAGATCCATGTGTTCTATGGACATGGAGTACTAGGGCTCCACACTCGTCAAGTAACAGCCCCAGATCAGGGTAAGACAAGGCTGTGACTGCACCCAAGGTATGCCCTTCCCAACGCCATGGTCCAGAAAAACGAACCTTTTTGAGCCTCAGATTCTTCCTCTAAAAACTGATAACACCTCCTTTATTACAAGGCTTGGGTGAGAACTGAGATGTGTTTGGAAAAAGGCTTAGTGGCATGTCAGATACAGCACCCCCTGCTGCCCACTCGTATTACCGCACCTCCCCGGGGAAGCTCCCTACAACACTCCTCAGGACTTCCCAAAGGCGCTGAGCACTTCCTTCCTTTGCAGGTCTCCTCCTGCCACCTGAAGAGCTCTCAACATCCTCAACTGCACTTGTAGAAATGCTGTGTGGGATGACAGCATTCCTGTCACCCGAGTTTAGTGAAAACCCTCACTACAAGGGAAGGGATGGAGAGGAGAGACTTTGGAGCATTTACCACGGTGTATAGCACTTATTTTCTCAGCATCTGTTACATGTCTGTCTGCTCCACTAGACTGTCAGTTTTGCGAGGAAGAACCCAGCTCTATTTTATTCACATTTACATTCTCCTTAATGGCGCTTAATATTTGTTAAATATGTGAAACAAGGAATAATAGAGTAGATCAGTCAAAAAACTAAAAGAATGGGGCAGGGGTGAGGATAAGAACAAAACATTGTTTTATAGAGAAGTTGGCTTGATAACTAAGTGTTGAAAAACTGAAGATGAGAAATGAGAGGCAGAGAGAAAGACCAAAAAAGTTTGTAGGGTATAAAGTAGGTCTTAATGGTAGAAATAAAAAATAAGACGCAAAATCAAGAGGTACCTGAAAGAAGTTAGGAAAGGATTGGGAAGTTTCAAGGTGGACTCGCTAGATAAAATCTGCTGGTGGGTAAAGGAGCAGGTTATAAGGGTCGGGAGCTCATGAACCCACCATTAGGTGAGAGAAATCCAAGGGGTGGGTGGGAACATATTACAAACGTCTAGTAGGTGGTCTGACAGCAGGTATAGCGTAGAAGTGATAGCTTAGGGGAAAACGCAACATGTCACTAGAACGGACTCTAATCCCCCATGTTCTCTTTGGACGGGGTATGGGAGGGAAGAATGCTGAAACAGTGAAGGGGATAAATAAGTCATCAAATGATGGATATACACTCTCCATAATTAACAAGTAACCAAAGAAGTCAAGGTCACAGAAGTGAGGGAAGCAATAGTTAATAACGGGGACCATCAACAGTGTTGAAAACAGTTAAGAAATCACAGTGGATGCTGGCTTCCCTGACTTATTTCTTAAAACAAAACAAAACAAAAAAAACCAAAAAACGTGTGAACCTCAAAAGAGAAGTTTCTCTAGAGTGGTAGGGGCAGAGAGGAGGAAACAGGAGGTTGGATAAGAGTGATGGTGCAATGGTGACTGTGAGGGAAGTAGCCCACACCTACTAGCAGCTGAGTGAAAAGAAAAATAGCTTGAGAGGAAAGCGATCACTTTATTAGGATGACCAATGACATACTCTCGTTTCAAAGCTATGCTTCAAGTGAGTCTCCAGAAAGGAAATCTGGACTGGACGGCAGATAATACTGACAAAGGGGACAGGCAACAGTGACCTCTTGTCTGGATTTAACTTCAGAAGAAAGACGAGGACATCTTTCTACTTAACCACAGACAGAAATGAAAACTGGTGAAAATACAGGGAAATCTGGAGGTGAAGAAGTGAGACGCTTGAATCAGTTCACTGGCCCTATTATGCTCAGGGAATGGGCCAGAGGCAAAGTCATGAGGTAAGAGTCAGGGGATGGAATTAAAAAGACAAGAGAAGCCTGCAGCTAGCTGGCAGGGGGTGGAGGGGGCGGGAAGCCCAAAGCACTGGTCAGTCTGTATATGGGGCATGAAGACAGCCTTGCTGACATTTAACATTTTCTAGGGAAATCATGATAGCTGTTACTAGCTTTCAAGGAAGAAAGGCAACATTTTTAAAAGAAACTCGCTTTCAATAGCCTACAAGATTGGTTTACATCAATTTTTTGTGCATGTAGAAAATGTACAAGTCTTCAAATAGCAACATACACATGAGAATAAGGTCAATCTCAGAAAATGGACCACATAGTACCAAAGGTATCAGTTAAGTTCAGCTCTTTCAGTTAAGTATTAAAACACTCTGAAGTTGCATGGCTGTAAAAGCTCAATGCAAGAGTTAGTCACTCAGTCATAGCTGACTCTTTGAGACTGCATGGACTGGAGCCTGCCAGGCTCCTCTGCCCATGGAGTTCTCCAGGCAAAAGTACTGGAGTGGGTAGCCATTCCCTTCTCCAGGGGATATTTCCAGCCCTAGGGATCAAACCCAAGTCTCCTGCACTGCAGGCAGATTCTTTACTGTCTGAGCTACCAGGGAAGCCCAAAAGATCAGTAATTCTCTTGTTGATGCCCTGAAGGACACATCTGTCGGGCAGGAGAAAGAATCCAGGGGGCAGTCTATGGAAGCCTAGTCATCCCCTTTCATGCTAGCCCACTGCTGTCCTTGCGTTAAGAAGGTCACCTCCCTGTAAACTGAGTTCTGAACATCTTATCCTCCAGATCAATCAGTTTTCTTTCTTCAGATAATATCTCAAACTCACAAAGACTTAATTGATTTTAAGAGCAATTAGGAGGATACACATCCAAAAACTCTGGAAGGCGTGTTGCATTGATAGTATAGAAATTGAAAGATGTTCCTTAAGCCAAATGTTCTGAGAAGGGAAAACTGGATTTAACTGAAGTCTGATGTTAGTCATCTTCATTTCTTTAAAATAAGTGACTAGAAATGTTGCCAAAACTTGCGTGTGAGTTCATAAGGATGTGACCACAGTGGTGAGATTATTAGAGCTCTGAACTCTCCTTTCACCTCCAGTCATTATTTCTTTCAGTTGAAGCATTCAATGGACCATATTATTCTGTACAGAAGAGAATAAATTCAAATCAGTGTTACAGCAGGAAGAAGCCTTGGGCTGGTGGAGGAGAATGGGTGTGCACGCTGCGGGCAGGCTGGGCCAAAGGAGGAGGAAATTAGGAGCAGCTTCTCAGCAGTATGACGCCTGACCTGGAGTAATTTCTTCTAAATCAAGAGAATCAGGGGCTCCTATAATTAGATTTGTAAAGGAAAGCTTCATAAGATAATAGCTTATAGTCAAAAGTATGGCCAAAATGAGGCCTTCATCCAACAAACTCAGAGCATCCGAGGAGCATTATGGCTGTCAAGCGGATTAATTATAGACACCACCCCTCTGCTTTCAAGCAAAACACGCAGGACAAGGATGACAAATAACTGGATCACCAGAGATAGTATTCTTTTTTTGTTTTTTTGCTAAACATCACAATGCCCAATACTCCTTACTTTTGGAATTTATCTTATGTCTAACCTAAACTTCTACATTCTAACAGGTAAAGCCAAACTAGATGACATGAGAACCGCCTTAAAACACATGTGCCTCATCAAAACGTTCACTACTATCAACACAACTGCATTTCAAAACCATAAGACAAGAGAACTAAAATAGTATTAAGAGCTAATCCAAGGGCATCATTACCTCTTCATCTCCTCCCCAACCCAGTTTCACAAGGACCACAGGTTCCTACCATTTCAGGGCATGGCACTCTCCATTTCCCAGTAATCCTATTTGAAGCAAATATGTATTTTCGGAGAAACAGACTACCTTTAGCAGACTCGATAAAAAAAGAAACCAAGTAAGCCATGTGCATATAAAAATTCTAGGGTATACAGAATTAGTTCACTTTTCCAGTTGTCTTCCAACGACAGACAAAACACCATCAGAGAAGATTCACAGACAGGTGTGGCTGTGAGTTAGTCAGAGCAGAGATAAAGAGGAGAGATCAAGAACTGGAGCCTTTCATTTACCCCTCAACTCACTAGTCACAGCACTACAGAAATCTGGAAACATAAATGAGTTAAGTATACTGAAATAGTGTTCCTTTCGTGTGGCATATTAATTTGTTGAAAATAGGCAGGATTTCCCCCGCCCCCCAGCCTTGTTTCATCCTAAGGTCTTAGAAACACTTCACATACATTCCTTAAAGCTGAAAACCAATCTGGTGTAAAGGCAAGTATGACTCCTATTTTCCTAAAAGAAGTATAGCCATTCCATTCATGGCGTTCACCTCTCACTGCTGGGCCTCAGTGTGGGGGAAGGGTTGTGGAGACGGTAAGATGGGGAAGACTTTTGTACCCAGAGGTCACAGGTGCAGGCTCTAGAACTAGAGAGCATGAGCTGGAATCAGGTCTCTAACTTCGCTGCTCTGCGCCTTCGTTTTCATCATCCAGAGAATAGAAATAAGATGATTATCTACTTCACAGAATAGTTAATTCACAACAGTGTAAGAAACCAAAAGCGGGCTATTATTATTCTGAAGCGTATGTGGCATAAAAACTTTTTCCAAAAGTATGATCTCTCTCTAAACCAACAAATAAGTTAATTTTCCAAAACTATATCATCAAACCGATGTCTAGATGGTTAACAGATGGGGACCATGATGTGACTGACATTTCCAACTGAAATTACCCAAATCTGTAGCTTGATTTCAAATCCATAATGCCAACAAAATTCTCAGCTAGTTTAAATCAGTGGTCTTCAACCCTTAAGGTATAGAAGCATCACTCATACAGGAAACTACAGGTGAGGAAACTATAGATGAGGGCCGCATCCCTGAATTTCTGAACCACCGGGGCTAGAACAGTGCCCAAGAAAGTGCATTTCTCGTGACTCCTCAGGTGACACTGAGCCGCTCTTCTGTGCTTTAAAGACCGTCCTTGAAGGTCATCTAATCTACACTGAGACAGACGCACTAAAAACTCAGAAGAAATAAATAACCAAAAGATGTATTTACAACAAAGACACTTACCCAAGTGGATCTGCTGGTGACAGAAGGACATTATAGCTCGAGACAGTGTGTGAGTGTGTGCACAAGCGTGATTACCCACAATATTTATATAAAGGTGACACTGAGGCTCATCACTGAAAGATTGTTGTTAGTCGCTAAGTCGCATCCGACTCCTTTGCAACCCCATGGGCTGTAAGGATTTCCTAGGCGAGAATACTGGAATGGGTAGCTATTTCCTTCTCCAGGGGATCTTCCCAACTCAGGGATTGAACCCATGTCTCCTGCCTGGCAGGCAGATTCTTTACCACTGAGTCACCTGGAAAGCCCTCATTGAATTATATATTTCCCCAAAAAACAAAGGCAAAGTCAAAAGAAATCTGTTTAAACTCTACTCAAGACAGGCATAAAAGTCCTATATAATAAGCCTAGCAATGGATACAACTGTTTTTTTCTTTCTTAATGTAATTTTAGAATCTTCAATTTTATAATGGGAGGAAACTGTGTCGCCTACAAAGAGCTGATCAAATGCAGATTTAAAATAATGACATTATTAACCAGGAAAAAAAACAAAGAGCAAGAGACCTAACATCCCTAATGAGCACACATTACGAGTTAATGTGATTACTTGTTAAAAGGCAATAGATCACCAATGTTGGGCACAATATGTTTTCAGGTAAACAACCATCTGACAAAGCAAGTCTGCAGCCTTCTCCAGGAAGCAGACATCAGTAGGCTTGATCTCTTGGACTTATCATTTGCATGGGAAATAACCCCAAGAGCTCACAAAGCATCAACTCCACAGCAGGTTTCAGTAAAAAGCCACAGGATTTTAAATTGCTTTTTAAAAGATGACTTCTCACCCACCGTGCCCCATATTTCCCAAGGAAATAAAAGCAGAAGTCCTAAAAGCGGGCCAGACGGAAATACAGTGTCTGCACAGCCCTGGGTCCACGGCATCTGAAGGTAATTTCTGATTGTGAAGTCCTCTTCCTCTCTCCCCCTATTTCTCTCTAGAACACTCAAGACCTGACTGATGAAACCTCAGCAGATTCTCTATCAGAAAGAGTGTGAGCAGCTAAACTAAGACATTAAAAGGAAAATAACAGATGCCACTCTACAGCCTGTATTAACTACCACTTACTGGATACATTCAAATTCTTCAAGAATCAAGAGTAACCAGGTAATTTTATACCCAGAAGTATTTGAAAAGCATATGTATTTGCACTATGATGTGTGTGTGTATATTTTTTTTTCAAGTTTTCTTAAGTTGGAAACCTTTAATAGCAATATCAATGTGAGTACTTAAATGGAATATAAACTAAAATACAAGCTGCATTAATGACGCTGGAGATAACCAGCATTTTAAAAAGAAATTATACAGAACATGGAAAAAAAATTCAAATGGTCTTACTTATTTTATCTTGAGTATAAAATGAGATTTGCTAATAGTTAGGGGGAGCTGAAGTTCTTCATGTCAAGAATACTTGTTAAACAAGCAACAGTTTATGAATAATGAGCATTCTCAAAAATATAATTTCCAAAACTATCAGAGCATAAACAAAGAAAAATAGCAGTAGCAAGTAAGGTTAAGTTGGTTATCTTCTATCAAATTCTAGGGCTTATTTAGTCTTTTTTTTTAAAGTTAAACTGGTGAGGAGGTGTATGACATAAACCTCAATTTGTTTAACATTCAGTAATGAAAGGATGGAAAAAAGAATTCCATTGACATTTGGGGGAATTTAGAAGTTTTTTCTTGGTATTGAGGTATCTGTGCTTTAATATTACCACGTCTTATATTTAGGAATAATATTTTCTTTACAATCAATCCCATTGGTTTTTGATGAATTCAAATTTTACAAATTTCATTTTAAATTTCAAAACTTAGATGCCAAATAATGTATTCAAGTTAATATATTCAAGTCAAGTGTTAATTTCCTTTATAGCTGCCTGTTGTATAAAAACCTATGGATCCAGGCAGGGACATGATCTTGGTATTCTATTTTAGTTACCATTATACACGCTATAAACCTAGAAAGTATGCCTGGGGTATTTTGAGGAATGCCATCTAATGACTACATACAGAAATCATTTCCTCATTTTTTTTTTAACCATTTAAAAATTTTCCCTGAATGACAGTCAAGAAAACATGCGTGAAACCTTAAAATTTACTAAGCAAAGCTGGAAAAGAGATGCACATGGGTTAAAATATTTGCAGCCAAAGAATACTCTGTGAGGCTGGTTTTCAAACGGATGACAGAGCAATACAGAGGCAGAAATACATTCCAATTATAAAGGGAAAAATTTGTTTTCTGCTCTTTATTTAACAATAAATTTTATACAAGTGATTTTATACAAACTTCTTTTCACTATTACTTTAAAAGTCTACTATGCAATTATCAGTCATTTCTCCTTAGAACCCTTTAAAGGTACTAGAGAAAATGAAGTCCAGGAGTAAGGATTGCTATAGGAAAAGTGACTATGAATAAAAAGAACAAAGCCAGAAGGTAAGGAAATGAAACTGGAGAAGAATAAGGCATAGCCTAAGTATTTCTCTTCTAGTTTTTACATATATGCACTTTTGCCTAAGATCAAAAATGTTCTGTAAGAGGCAAACATGCAAAAAATAAGAAACACAAAGCAGCCACATCTTCATAAAATGTTCTTCAGACTATTTCACTATGCAAATAGAGTATCTGCCACTATGAAATATTTTGATTTGGTTTTTCTGTGTTCTTTACTAACTGCCCCATGAGGATCAGGCAGCTTAATTTTTCCGGAGCGGTCTCTCTGAAAACGTTGCCCACAGAACGAGGGCAGAATCGGGCAGCAGGGACCTGACGGTCATCTCCCCCTCCGCCCCCAGGTAGCGCCATGGCCAACCTCAGCTCCGTGGCGGGGAACAGCAGCCAGTGCAGCCGAGACTACAACATCACCCAGGCGCTCTTCCCGCTCCTCTACACCGTCCTGTTTCTCGTGGGGCTCGTCACTAACAGCCTGGCCATGAGGGTGTTCTTTCAGATCCGCAGTAAATCCAACTTCATTATTTTCCTTAAGAACACCGTCATCTCCGATCTCCTCATGATTCTGACTTTTCCATTCAAAATCCTCAGCGATACTAAGCTGGGAACAGGACCCCTGAGGGCCTTCGTGTGCCAAGTGACCTCCGTCGTGTTCTATTTCACGATGTACATTAGCATCTCATTCCTGGGGCTAATAACCATCGATCGCTACCAGAAGACCACCAGGCCCTTCAAGACGGCCAACCCCAACAATCTCCTGGGGGCTAAGGTCCTCTCGGTTGTCATCTGGGCGTTCATGTTCTTAATCTCCTTGCCTAACATGATTCTGACCAACAGGAGGCCGAGTGACAAGACTGTGAAGAAATGCTCATTTCTGAAGTCAGAGTTTGGTCTGGTCTGGCATGAAATAGTCAATTATGTCTGTCAAGTCATTTTCTGGATTAATTTTCTCATTGTCATTGTATGCTATACGCTCATTACCAAAGAACTGTACAAGTCATATGTGAGAACAAGGGGCGCTGGCAAAGTCCCCAAGAAAAAGGTCAACATCAAGGTTTTCATCATCATCGCTGTGTTTTTCATATGTTTTGTTCCGTTCCATTTTGCCCGAATCCCCTACACCCTGAGTCAAACCCGGGATGTCTTTGACTGCGCAGCTGAGAATACTCTGTTCTACGTGAAAGAGAGCACACTCTGGCTGACGTCCTTAAACGCGTGCCTGGATCCATTCATCTACTTTTTCCTTTGCAAATCCTTCAAAAATTCCTTGATGAGTATGCTGAGATGTTCCGGTTCTGCATCATCTCCAACCCATGATAAGAGGAAAAAAGGACAGGACGGCAGTGACCCAAGTGAAGAGACACCAATGTAAATAAGCTGAGGCGATACTTCAGCCTATTAGTGTATATGACTCCCCAAAGGCAAGCACTATGTGGAAAATATTAACACTGCCTAAGAAGTAGCTGGGTTAGTAACAATAACTCTTGAAACAAGTAACAAACAGAAGACTACGGAAGCAATTTTCATTTCCTTGTCCAATACTGAAAGCAATCTTAAGCAGCAGAGAAGTGACCTAACATGTAGCCATGTAGCAAAACTAACTTCGTCCAATCACCATGCCACACGCAGAACTACACACAGGCATGACATGTGGAGTTCTGACAAAAGGTGTAAACCACATAATAATGTATACTGTAATTAAAAAAAAATACATTGATCACAATCCTATTATGAATTTATTATAATAAGCTAAGAATGATAAATCTGATAAAATCACACCAATTATTATATACTAATATATGTACATATACATGCTCATATATATATATATATATATATTGCAGTCCCTTAACCAAATGCTGACCTATGTGATACTCTTTATAAAAATTTAAGTAATTGAGACATGCAAAGAACACTAACTACTAACTTTCGATTATGAGGAAAAACTTAAGGGATTTAAACTAATTGAAATGGTAACGGATCAGACTAAAAGGTTTTAAAACTACCTTCTCAAGAAAAACAGCAGAAATAGCAATGTTATTAAAACAGAGTTATTTTACAATGTTCAAATACCAGGAACTTATGAATATTTCCTTAACAGCACAGAAACTGGTTTACTCATATTTTGATAACTTTAGTAAATACAGTGCCATCCTTGATACCGATCTCTATTAACTAGCTTCTAAAAACTACCTGTGATTAGGGCTAATGAACATTTCCCCTATGAGAAAAGCAAATTAAATATGATCATGCAGTTGAACAGTATGAACATTAACAGGAAAGTGATGAAAATGTTGGGAGTTACCTGTTTGTCATTTGTGTATATAATAAATAATTTACATTAAACTCTAAAACATACTTTGTTGGAATTTCTTTGTTCAAAGTTATGAGATACTACAACTCATATTTTCTATACTCTCATATCAAATGAACCTATTTAAGAAAGGATAGTTGCCGATACTATCCTTTTTATTACATACTATTAGGCAAAATCTATTCTGAAGGTGATATCTCATGTTAATTAGTTCACTGCTGTTATCGCTGCTTAGTTGCTAAGTCACGTCCGACCCTTTACAATCCCATGGACTGCAGCACACCAGGCTCCTCTGTCCATGGGATTTCCCAGGCAAAAATACTGGAGTGGGTTGCCGTCTCCTTCTCCAGGGGATCTTTCCAACTGAGGAATCAAACCTGCTGCTCCTGCATTGGCAGGCAGGTTCTTTACCACTGAACCACCAGGGAATCCAATTAGTTCATTCGTAAATGAAAAAATAGGTCAAATTTATAATGTTGTCAGATTCCACAAAAGCCATATTGTTTTTTCAATGTAAACAAAACACACATCGCACTTGGAAATGGACATGGTTTATCAATTACTTATGATCCTGAGAGGTGATTCCCAAATATAAGGCATAGATACCAATATCTAAATATAATGTGAGAAGAAATAAAAAGGATTAGCTGTAGTAAAAGGAAGTTCACTGAATTCCAATATAATAGCTTCTATTCTACTAAGTTAAATCTCAGTACAAAGCTGAGCTCGTTTGACTCTCTAGATGTATCTGTTCTCAAGCAGCCACATTTCCTTCTCTGGCACTTCTGCAAGCGAGCACTGGATGTCAGTGGAGATACACAGAGACATGAATCAAAAAAGATGCACGTCCGACTCACTGCGAGGGCAAAGGCAGCAGGCATTTCTGCCAGACAGACCAACGCAAGGCACTCTAACGTCACACGAGCAAACGCGTTCTGTAAGAACACCGGGATATTTGAGCCGGAAAAGAAACAAGGATCAACAAATCTGACCACCTTACTGTGGATATGGGAAACATAAACGGCAGGTCTACTCCTCAATCCAGCCAAGTCAAGGGCAGACTGGCCACAGATTAGAGCTGGCTACGTCACACTGCCAGGGTCACATCAGGTGTCGGAAGACTTCAAGGCAGGCAGAGGTTTCCTGAATAATCAATCTTTCATCTGGGATTAAACTGATTCACTGAGATGATGATTTCAATAAGAGAAAGAACCAGAAAAGCTAATGGTGTTACAATACTTTTGCAAAACAAACAAACTTGTCAAATGTTTGGAATTATCTAGGTTATTATACATAATATGAAAAATTTATGATAACCTCTAAATCATACTTAGTTGAGAGTTTTTATTCAAATACATTAGAAGCATATATTCCTTTATCAAACAAACTGAACCCATTCAAGACAGGTTAAGATATCACTATTTATGGAGTACTCATTTTACACAGAACATGTCACTATCTCTAGCTTTAGGAATTTTAATATACACAATATCTCTCTCATTTCACAATAACTTCAAAAAGAGAGAGAGAGAGACGCCAAATTTTGTAGATACAGATTTAGAAGATGAGACAGACAAAACATAGTCTTGCCCATAAAAGTGGCTAAGAAGTCCTAATGATACTAGTTACTGGCATTTTCTCCCAGTGACTTCTTCTATAAATAGTCTAAAGCAGGTGTGACAAATTTTAGCCTGCAGGTCAAATCTAGCCCAACACCTATTTCATACGACCTGTGATTTAAGAATGGTTCTTACACTTTCAAATATTTGCAGGAGGAAAATTGGAAGAATAAAACTTCACACTGCATAAAGTTGTAGGACATTCAAATTTCAGTGTCTGTAAGGTTTTATTAGCACACAGCCACCCCCACCCAGGTTTTATCTATGGCTGATTTCCTGTTACAACGACGGGGCTGAGTAGTTGCGACAGACTGCGGGGCCACAAAACCTAAACATTTACTACCTGGCTGTTTAGAAGACTGACAGGCCTGCACTGGAACCCCAAAACTTCAGAGAAATGCCCTGCATAGAGCAAGAGCCCTCTCTTCGTGCATCTCAATGTTTCAGCAGCTTTGCACTGGAAACACTTGTGGGTTCCTTTGGCTGATCTGGGTCATAAGGGTTGGCTGGTAACATGCAAAGTGGAAAGTGGGATTACACTGATGCTGGTGGGAACAAAATATGCAGATATATTTACAAGTCAATAAGAGAAACAGCCTGACTTTAAAAAAATAAATAAATAGAAATGGGAAAGGGGCAAGAGAAATCAATTCCCAACAGAAATACAAATAAATATTAAAAAAATATGAAAAGATGTACACCCTCATTAACAAACAAGTTTAAGTTTACATGACATGACTTTTTTCACCTGTAAATTTAGAATTGATTTAAAAGATTTTTAACAATTTTGTTGGATAATCCCACTTGATGAGACAGAAAATAAATACAATCTTTCGGAAAACTTTTTAAACATATCATTCAACATTTCAATGCATATCCTTTGATCCAGAAATCCCACTTCTAGGAAACTTTCGATAAATATGTTAGAATAACTACATAAAAATACATGGAGTGGTATCTGCTCTACAGCATGTTTTTAATAGAGAAAAATTGGAGGGAAAAAAAAATCAAATGCCCAAAAGCAGCAGCTTATCTAAACTATGATAACTTTATATAGTATATCCTTTTTAAAAAGATTGTTAGTAAATCTTCATATACTAACATGGAATGAAACAAAGATCCAATATGTCAATAAATATAAATATATATATACACAATACACATATTTGCACACACATTGGTGCATATATTTAAGGGGGATTAACTTTCACTTTCTACTGTATATTAATATGTCAATAACTGAATTCTTCAAACTTCTTTTCCTTTTATAATAAAATTATGAAACTGGATGCTAATATAAATATTTCAGATAATAGTGTAAATTTATTGCTGCTTCCAGTTATATGTAGAGATTTTATAATACCAAATTTATTTATACACATGGATCACTACAGTAATGTTAAGCTGCATAATATATTTTAGATTACTACCACCTTGGGTTAGGGCTTCCCTGATAGCTCATTTGGTAAAGAATGCACCTGCAATGCAGGAGACCCTGGTTCGATTCCTGGGTCAGGAAGATCTGCCGGAGAAGGGATAGGCTACCCACCCCAGTATTCTTGGGGCTTCCCTGTGGCTCAGCTGGTAAAGAATCTGCCTGCAATGCGGGAGACGTGGGTTTGATCCCTGGGTTGGGAAGATCCCCTGGAGAAGAGAAAGGCTACCCACTCCAGTATTCTGGCCAGGAGAATTCCATGGAGTCCATGGGGTCGCAAAGAGTCAGACACAACTGAGCAACTTTCACTTCACTTTCATTTTGGGTTAATTCAGTGTGGGATTTTAAACACTTTCATATAATCTGGGAAAGTACCATGGCATCCTTCGATGGGAAGTAAAAGGCTCTTCTATGAGTTACAGGAGTTCCAACTTTGACTTTCATTTCAATTGAAAGTAAATACTTCCTCATCTTTTCAATTATTATTTATATGGTACTGGTTACATGGACAGGAACTTTATACTGTTGAGTTTGATCCAAAAGACAATCCCTAAGGAGACGACAAATTCTTCGTTTATTTCCATTTGGCAGGCTTCTAATTTCTACTACTTTTCCTTACATATTTAACTCTCTCCTGATCATACTGCTGTGAACCAATTTATGTTTTCAACTGAGTACCTCACTTTGAGACAAACAGTTTCACAAGTCCATGAAAGTGGATTATCCCTCCTCACTTAGCAGTAAGAAACACCCAGGCCAAAAACTCCAAAATTTGACAAGCAATCCCACACTCATCTTGTCTCTGGCAGTCAGAAGAGAGAGGGGCTGGTTCTAAGCGGGGGGCTCTGGAACCAAACTGTGTGGGTTCGCAGAGGGCTTCAATTGCAGGACTTTGGGCAACCTGCTTAATGCCTGCGATTCCATTTTCTCATCTGTAAAATGGGACGGATCTCTAAGCTTGTTGTAAGAATTCAGTTCAGTTCAGCTGCTCAGTCATGTCCAACTCTTTGTGACCCCACAGACTGCAGCAGGCTAGGCTTCCCTGTCCTTCACCACCTCCGGGAGCTTGCTCAAACTCATATTCGAGTCGGTGATGCCATCCAACCATCTCATCCTCTGTCATCCCCTTCTCCTCCTGCCTTCAATCCTTCTCATCATCAGGGTCTTTTCCAATGAGTCAGTTCTTCACATCAGGTGGCCAGAGTATTGGAACTTCACTTCAGCATCAGTCCTTGCAATTCAGCACTGATTTCCTTAAGACAGACCACATAATCACTTACAACAGTATAGCTAGTGTGATTTCATTGGTTTTGACTAAATTCCCTTTGAGCTTGATGAGATTTTAAATGTTTTGTTTAGGAACCTGCCAAATCAGAATAATTTCTAGGACCTTTCATGGTTATCTTCTTTGATTCACTCCTTTAGTGGGCTGAATATAGGTATAGAGGTATAGAGAATACTCTGTTTTCAATTTCACTTAACAAGAAACTTACTAACATGAACCATTTGACAAGCGTTATTCAAAGCACTTGGCAAACATTCAAACATTTTTGTCCCCTTAATAACCCAATGAAGCAAATGCTATTATTTATTTTCACTGTTATGAGGGGGCAATGGTTTTATAGAGAGCATAACTAACTTGACCAAGGTCACAAGAAAAGCAAGTTGGAATGTAAGGAAATGAACCCAGGCACTCTGGCTCCTGAGCGGTGCCCCTGTCCCACCACAGCCTCTCAGGAGCAGCATCAAAGGCAGAGCGCCGTCCCCCGGCGGGCCCCAGCACTGCTGCGAACCAAGAGACCACTGGCCAACATGTACCGAAGCACACAGGCATAAAGCAGTCTGCTGGATGTTTCCTGCGGTCAAACATTTTGAAACCTACATTCAAGAGCAGATACTTCTGTAACTCTAGAAATGCCACCGTAAATAAGTTCCTCTTTTGAGGTTTCCCACTCTTTGGCATTTTGAAATTTGACCAAAAAGTGATTTCCAGTTCTCATATTATGAAATTAACTTGTACAGCATTGCCCTTGTTTAAACTTAAACTATCCCAAACCTGCATCTAAATAATGGATTTGGAGCCATCGGGATATTTATACTTAATTACATAGGTCTATTCCCTCTACTTAAATTTTTGTAAGTTTGTTTTCACCCTCTACTGAAGCAAACAAAAGGATATATGTTTTAATTATGTTCCATTACATTAATAAAACTCAAAATCTGTATTTCCAAGAAACAATTTATCTACGTCAAACACCAATTTTTCTTTTTTTTTTTAATTACTTATTTTAATTGGAGGCTAATTACTTTACAATATTGGAGTGGTTTTTGCCATACATTCACATGAATCAGCCACAGGTGTACATGTGTCCCCCATCCTGACACATGTACAGGGAGGCTCCCCCCTCCCTCCCCATCCCATCCCTCAGGGTCATCCCAGTGCACCAGCCCGAGCACCCTGTCTCATGCATCGAACCTGGACTGGCGACCTATTTCACATGTGATAATATACATGTTTCAATGCTATTCTCTCAAATCATCCCACCCTCGCCTTCTCCCACAGAATCCAAAAGTCTGTTCTTTACATCTGTGTCTCTTCTGCTGTCTCGCATATAGGGTCATCGCTACCATCTTTCTAAATTCCATATATACTGCATTAATATACCATAGTGATGTTTTTCTTTCTGACTTACTTCACTCTGCGTAATAGGCTCCAGTTTCATCCACATCAGAAGAACCGATTCAAATGCATTCTTTTTAACACCTGAGTAATATTCCATCGTGTATATGGACCACAGCTTCCTTCTCCACCCGTCTGCCAAAACACCAATTTTTCAACTGTGCCACCACGATGGTGGTTCCAACCCAAATCATTAGGCATCCTATTCTCTCAGAAAAATGTCCAGTGGGATACTGAATTCTCAGAATTCACCGAAAATGCTCCATCAAGCCCACACAACAGTCTAGTCCAATCCTGTGGTAAAACTCACAGCAAGAAATATGAAGTGAAACTTACCATGGAGAACGCCACATTACCTCATAAGATCTGATTTCCTCCTTCACTTTATCTGGTGAGGAAACATTTCTTCATAGACAACTACTTTCTCTTTACAAAAGCAACAATTACATCCTTTCAGAAATTTTACAGAACTTGGCGCAAGGTTGATGAAATTCCTGAAATCTTTAGCACTAAGTCACAAATACAGGAAGAGAGTTCCAAAAATGGCCTTCTCGTAAGTAAAACAGTGTATGTCCGTTTAAATCTGCAGTTCGTTCACCAGGGCACTGAGTAGCTAACCTTTTTTTCATGCTTCACATGTAGTCAGCACTATTCTAGGCACTCATCTCAGTCTCTAAACACTGAAGCATGCGGTATTATTAAACCCATTGTACAGATGGGAGAAAATGAGGCATGAAGCTACTAACTCATTTGTCTATTATCTACCACCCAGTAATTGGTTAATCTGAAATTCTAACCCCCAAAATCTGGGTCTAATAGGCCTTACCTCTTAGAAAATATATCACTTCATCTCTCAAAGGTTGAAAGACCAAACAAAAGACTAAGATAAATGTCTATAGATATCATCAGGTCATCCCAACGAACACAGATTTCTGAAAAAAGCAGTCTACAAGGGTGCAGATGATGCTGTCTGATTTTAGAGTCAACACTTACTCTCCTATAATTTAAGGCTATCTTCTTCATATTTCTCCCTCCTGTTATTTTAAGGCATTAAAAATTTCATTGAACATGTAGAGAAGATAAACTGCAGGGAAGTTATTATACAAGAAAAATATAAAAATGACTGCAACTGAACTGATTTATTCAAACCATAGTACATTAACAGTACATAAGTTTAAAATAAAGAGGTTCCTTATTAGAGAACCCCCTCAAAGGATTACATGTGAAGAGGTTCTAATGGATGTCCCCGCACACGTGAAAATGAGGAAGGAAACTCAGTATAAGAAAGCAGAACAGCATTTGCTTCATACGCCTTTCATGGGCTGAACGAACGACTGCCTCGATCGATCGGAAGACAATGAGCTGAGTTTCCTTCCAAACAGAGGTGAATTTCAATTGTTATTATGAGTGGCTTGCTTATAAATGATAGAATATGTTCAAGAGGGAAAAATGCTTTAAGTTTAACATTCTATAAACCATAGACTATACGCACAGGAAATGACACGATGTAAGCAATCCAGCATGAATACTTTTACCTCTTAGGCAGTTTTATTTTACTGCCATGTTAAGTAAAAGTAGAACCTGGGAACGGGGTAGAATCTGTTATTTGAATTTCATAAGGGTATGAAAGCAATGGGACTATTAAATAAGTACCAAAACTGTACTATGGGCTTTAAAAATGCTAGCCAGAAGCAACATGTGCTTTCTCAACTGAGTTATTAAATGTGATGAATAAATTTAAGGTGTAAAAACGCTGCAAACCTAACGTCTATCTTTTCAAGAAGGAGCCTTTTGAAATCATGACATGCTTCTTGTTTTACTCTGTGTGTGTGTTTTTTGACAGCTGACACTGGAAACCATGAACGTGACAGTGGTGAAGGACTCCAATGGGTCTGAGCGGTGCCCCAGAGACCTGAAGACCGCACAGCTGGTGTTCCCGGCCGTCTACACCGTTGTTTTCTTCACGGGTATCCTGCTGAACACTTTGGCCCTGTGGGTGTTCGTCCACATTCCCAGCTCCTCCACCTTCGTTGTATACCTCAAGAACACTCTGGTGGCTGACTTGATAATGACGCTCACACTTCCATTTAAAATCCTCTCCGATGCGCGGCTCGGACCCTGGCAGCTCAGAGCCTTCGTGTGTCGTTTTTCTGCTGTTATCTTTTATGATACCATGTACGTGGGCATTACACTGCTGGGGCTCATAGCCTTTGACAGGTTCCTCAAGATCATCAGACCTTTCGGAAAATTCTTCGTACAAAAACCTGCTTTTGCCAAAGGGGTCTCAACCTTCATCTGGCTCTTTCTGTTCCTCCTCTCGCTGCCAAACATGATCTTGAGCAACAAGGAAGCAACACCATCTTCTGTGAAAAAGTGTGCCTCCTTAAAGGGTCCTCTGGGGCTGAAATGGCATGAAGCAGTGAATTACATTTCCCAGTTCATCTTCTGGACTGTTTTTGTCCTAATGCTTCTCTTCTATACGGTCATTGCAAAAAAGGTGTATGATTCTTACAGGAAGTCCAAGAGTAAGGACAGCAAGAACAACAAAAGGCTAGGAGGTAAAGTGTTTGTTGTCGTGGCTGTCTTCTTTCTGTGTTTCGCCCCGTTCCACTTCTCCAGAATCCCATATACTCACAGTCAAACCAACAGTAAGACTGACTGTCAACTGCAAAATCAATTGTTCCTAGCTAAGGAAACAACTCTCTTTCTGGCAGCAACTAACATTTGCATGGATCCCTTAATATATATATTCTTATGTAAAAGATTCACGGAGAGGATACCGTGCATGAAAGGGAGACAGACTGCAGCATTCACTCAGGAAAATCAGACAAGTCAGTCGGACAATATAACGCTAGGGTGATAACTCTATCATGGTTAACTATTTATTGATGAGACTTCAAATGACAATTTACTTGGGAATCAAACCTAGGCAATGAAAAAAAAATGGATTAGAACAAAAGTTTTGTTACTTTTTTACTATCCTGGTTTATAGAAAGGATCATGTCAACTTTAATTCCACTGCAATCTCTCCGTAGCAGAATAAAGCCTTAGTAGGAGGAAGCACAATAGGAAGCAAATGGTGGCCACCAGAGGTCACCTTTTCAAGAGCATTCACTTCCACTTTGGAAAAGGTGTATTATGGGGAAATGTATGTTTCTAAAAACACGTATTTTTTTAAGTATAAAAAAATATATTCCTTCACTCTAAAATGCCTCTTCACGTTCTTTTGCACATGTAATTCAAACAACCCTACTGCTTTTCTATCCCACTTGCCAATTTAAAAAACCAACAAGAAAAACAACCTGCAAGTCCTTTGGTGAAAACTGAAGCTGGAGGTTGAAACGGATGCTAGATGGAAAGCCTCTGGGGAGTAGGTCAGAAAGCCCTTTGACACCAGATGAAGGTGACTCTCCTTACAATTACAAACGACCTCTTCCCCAGTATGCCACCACACTATAGGATGGACAAGCAGCATTATTAAGTCATATAAAATACAGTAATACAGCCTAAGTGTGTACAATTCAGGAGCAAGAACACTGTATTCTTATTCTCTGGAATCTTCCCTCTGCCCAGCAGATACTCTAACGGTGGTTCAATATTCCACCTGTTCAGCAAAGCCTTCCAGCACCTCCATGCTCTTTCCTCACACCTCTGGTTGAAAACAACTACTTCTCCCGCATCTGGGCAGAATCTCAACGCAGATTTCCTACAGTTAGCGGTATTCCTGAAGGTATCCTCTAATGGGGGTCAGACTCTTTAAGAAAGGCAACATGTTTTAAAAACAGAAAATATGTCATGTTTTCTTGGTATCACCCATGATACTTTCAACAGATAATAAATTACTAATATTTTAAATATAATGTGTCATTATGCCATTTCTTGGTATGTTTATAGATAGAAATGTTGACCCACAATCAGAAATATCCATACTGGGAAATTTTTAGAGGATGATGACCTACTTGTACTTATATATCTCTGCATTTTCCCGAATACCTTTGTGGTTAAAAAAAAAAAAAAAAAAAACTCAAAGTATGTTCATCTGCAATGTGGGTGTTGATTTGTGCCTTCTAGATAAAATGTACAAAGGAGTACTCATGCTCTGCAGATATGCCAGTAGCTCCAACACAACCATCAGAATGTGAAGCCCACGTCTTCTTCCATGGCCCCGAGACCCTAGAACGTGCCCGACCTTTCTAGCCTTTTCTCCAAACTGTTCTTCCATCCCTGGAACTCTCTTATATATGTTTATAACTATCAGAAAATGCCATGTTCCTATTTTACCCCTGTGTCAATGAACTTGTAAATTTCCCTCTGACTCACCAAGAAAACGTTTACCTATCCATGGAACTCTAAGTTGCCATCACTCAGTCCATGAAATCTCATCTGGCTCACCTCCCAACATCGCCCCAAACCTGATCACGCCCTCATCTGTATGTTGTCATACCTCAAATATTGTAATGATCACACTGCTTTGTAATTACTGATTCACAGATGTATCTACTCTTTTAATAACCTATGTGCACTTCTGAGGGCAGAGAATGTAGCCCATTGTGCAAGCAATAAATATGTGATAAAATATACCAAACCAAACTACCTTTATTTTTATATACCAGAAAAGCAAAAGGGAAGCCAATTCTCACTGATGTTTTACTTTTCAAAACATGACATAAATTTCTTAAAAGCTCGAGCTCTTTTTAGTTGGTCTCCTATGCATGTACACAGAAGCCTGGGAAGAGGGGGCGTTCTTGGGTTCACTAGTGAATGACCAGGAAGGAAGGAGGATTACTGAACAGTACATGTATAGCTTGGGGGCTAATGTCTATCATCATTTCAGTTTTAGAGCCACTGACAAAATGCTTAAGCTATGCACTGTTGGTTTTGGTTAAACAAAATTTGTAACTGTAGCATATCATAATCAGCAAAACTCTTAGAAAGTACTTTGAGTGCCTGATTTTTATTTGCAAAAAGAATTAAGTCATAATGACTATCAAGAGATGCCACTAAATCCATGTTACCTTTACTGAGTACATTATGTGATCATGAGCAGACTCTAATAATGTATTATAAATAACTGCATTGAAGTCACCCATCCAACTAGGCTTGGTGATATAACCCATGTATATTTTACATCTAAATAGTTTCAGTATACACTGAATGGATAAAGACAAGAAATATATTTCAGAAATATCTTTCAAGATAAAATTTCAGTAGCAAATCTGTCCTCCAGAGTGATATTTATTTTATATATATATTCCATTACAGTAATATTACAGTTAAAAGCAGAGTACCTGAGGTATAGAACGAAATAATCTACCAAGAACTTAGAGAAGAGTCATCTTAAAATCATACTCACAAAATGAAAAGCAACTACCTGAGAAGAACTTTCCATCTAGCGATCACAAGTACTAAAATCTAGAAGACTCAGAGCGTGGGGCCCTAGACCCATGGTCATTAGTGACACAGAAGAAGACAGATGGGGGGAAATAGGAGCTTTGGTAAACTCCGTAAGCTCACAGCACAATTAAGGGCTTTCATAAAAATCTAAAACGTAAATATTTATACTGAATAAGGCCTTCCAAATACCCCTGATGCAGGGGAAGTAGGAGAGGGTATTACCCCGACACAGAATTATTCTTCGGAAACCAAGAGAGAGCACTGTAAGGGGGGAAGGGAGAGACAGAGAAGCGGCGTGAATTCCCAGCTCACAGGAGTAGCTGGCTGATAAAGTGATGGTGACATGAGAATACAGAATAACTGTTCAATTCAATCCTGTTAATCTCACCACTTCATACATTCCAGGTTCATTTAAATGCAGCTTGTTCCATGACTTTCTAAGGTCTCCTTTCTAAAATTCTCTCACCATCACCCTGGATAATCTGTATTCCTCCAGTAAGTGAACAGATCAAAGTTCACACCCACATAGATGTCAACCAGAACAAAACCTCCAAGCAGAGGAACCCACACCCAGCTGTGTGGAACAGCTTAGGAAGCACAGGTTGAAAAGCAGCCCTACTGAGGAAAAGCGTTGAATTTACACATCATTTGAAGTGGCTAAAAACAAAACACAACATTTTAAATTTTACATGGAAACCAAACATAGGTAATATGAATATAGTCCATGTGTGAAATCAGTAGTCAAACTGTAACAGGTACCAGAACCAGCTCTAAGAGTAGATCACTGGCCTGCCCCCAGAGTTTCTGATTCACTAGGTCTGGGCTGAAAACTGGGACAAAGTTTCCAGGAGAGGAGATGACGATGCCATCCATCTGGGACATGTGTTAAGAACCATAAAGCACAGTACTCCTGGACATGAATGCCCAGCGGCAGGATCTGTCACCAGGAACAAACACAACTGTTATTAAGGGAGCAGGACACACATAAGGTGACAGGCAGCGACATGAACTATGGCTACCTGGAGACTTCGTGTCTCACCTGGGGAGGGGACGGAGGGGGGCATCTACTACTCAGGGCCAACTGTTGGCACAGGAGGGAATTTGGGCCCAGAGTTGCTAGCTGGTAGCCACAGCAATAATAAAATCAGCACCAGCAACAACAAAAACAGCACACATTATCTACTATTTACGATGGACCAGGGAAGCGTGTCCAGATCTTCAAGTACACTGTTCCAATTAATAATCCCAGGAAGCCTATCAAGTACTATGTGTGCATGCTCAGTCACGTCCCACTCTGCAATCCCAGGGACTGTAGCCCACCAGGCTCCTCTGTCCATGAGATTTCCCAGGCAAGAATGCTGGAGTGGGTTGCCATTTCCTCCTCCAGGGGATCTTCCCGACCCAGGGATCGAACCTGCATCTCCTGCACTGCCCGTGGATTCTTCACCACTGAGCCACCTGGGAAGACCTATAGTTATTTCCAATTTAGATATAAAGACTGAGAAACAGGGAAGTTAAGCAACTTGCATGGGGTCGAACAGCTTGTAAGTAGCAAGGATAAGACTCATTCAGATGCTGGTTTCTGAGCTTAACCATCTATTCTTAACAACTACCTACCATAGATCTTCTAATGTTCTCGAGAGAAATCTTAAATCCAGTCTCTTCTGCCCTATTACTTGTTATTTTCAAAACTTCCATAGCCACTCCCACACTCCCCGGCCCCACAAAAACAACACATCCGTGTGTGGGCCCCAGCAGCCCACAGACAGCCGGCTAATTATCCTTGACCTCGAAGCTAACAGGCAGCTCCCAGGGCCTCAGCCTCCTTTACTATGTGTGCGGCACGTCGCGATGAATGACCTTACAAGGGTCATGGCCTCTCTCACTCTGTCCCAGGAGACTGTCCCCTTTGTCCCGAAGGGGACAAACCAGGAAAGGAAACTGAGGCACGGAGTGAACAGCTCCCTTGTGCTGGAGGCCCTGACCCCAGCCCAGAGCAGGGACGGAGCTGGACAGACGCCCAGCGGGGGCCTCCAGGCCACACCTGACACACACAGCAAGCCACACTCCGCCAGGGGTGACCTCAAGCCCCTGCTCTGACAGTGATGCGGAGGGGGCTCCCAAAGAGAGAGCTCTCAACACAAAAGCATCTCAACAACCTCAGCGGTATGACAGTTCCACCACGAGTCCACAGAGACCTGTGCGGCCCCTCCAGCTCTTAAGAGGGGTAACCTCACCAAGCATAGGATGGCTGATTCATTGAGCCAACCCTCCATCGGGAGCTTCATGCAGGGCCCCTGGCCTCTCTGGAGGCTGCACACAGACCACCATGAAGAAAAATGTGGTTCGTGGAATATGCTGAGTCACTCCGTCATGCCCGACTCTTTGCAACCTTTTGGGCAGTAGCCTGCCAGGTTTCTTTGTCCTTAAGATTTTTCAAGCAGGAGTACT
Source organism: Dama dama (assembly GCF_033118175.1). Lineage (NCBI taxonomy): Eukaryota > Metazoa > Chordata > Mammalia > Artiodactyla > Cervidae > Dama > Dama dama. The sequence continues at coordinate 5,293,552 of NC_083699.1, read as the reverse complement.
GGAGCGGATTGCCATTTCCTTCTCCAGGGGATTTTCCCCACCCAGGGATCGCACCCACGTCTTCTGTGTTTTGGGCATTGGAGTGCATTCTTCACCTGTTGGCCATCGGCTCCCAGAATAGGAGACAGAATTAGCTCACCAAAGCAGCTCAGGGAAAAAGACAGCTAATGCCGGATGGAGAAACTGAGGAAAGGCTCGGAGGATGGGGAAGTGTGAACTGGGCCCTGATGAAGAACCAGAGCCTTTGAAAGGGTACCCTGCAGCACTCAGAGCCTTCGGAGGACGGCGCAGGAGGCTGGTCCCTGAGCTGGGGTCCAGGGAGAGGGGCCACAGGGCCCGGGGGAGTGGGGGTGTCCAGACTGCTGAAGCACGCGTGGGGTGGGGACGAGCCTGAGAAGTGAGCATGGGCCCTGCGGCACAGCACTCAGGGATTGTCTGGAGTTCTCTGTGAGCCACTGCCGGTGGCTGAAGTGGAGACTATGTTCTCTGCGCTGTGCTTTAGGAAAATCAATTTGTCAGCAAGACAGTGATTCTGGATTAATAGAGCCACTGAGGCCAGGAGATCAATTAAAGAAGTCTTTCATCTATACAGTGTTAAGAGCCAAGTGGAAAGAAATCTGATATGGATCTCAGAGCCATTTTCAGAGAGAGAGAGAGGGTTTGAGTCCAACATCACAGGAGAGAAGGGGTTTCTATATAACACGTATGTGATGAATATGCAAAATGTATTCTCAATGGGGTCCATAGTACCCCCTGGACCCCATCCCAATCAAGAATCACTGCCCTGAGGAACATCAGCTTGGGTGATGTGCTGTGCTGTGATGGTGTGTTGAGTATGAAGTACCAGTGAGAGAGTCAAGGAGTCAAGGAGTCTACGTAGTGGGGGCAAAATATGGATCCCGGGCTCTCAAGACACAGCCAGATCAGAAGCTGTGGGAATCATCTTTCCCAAGAAAGGGGGAAAATAAGGAACGAGCTATGCACCTCAGAGGCCACGCTACCCAAGCCTCATGGACAGAAGAGACAGAAAAAGAGGAACGGTGCTCAGGACTGGATCGATGAACGACAGGGAGCAACAAGACGTTCCCTGGGAAACAAGGAACAAGAGAGATGCAAGGAGAAGTGATGGTCCACAGAATCACACACTCTGGGAGGTCGAATGTGATGAATGGACAACTGTGATGTCAGTGGTCACCCGAAGGAGGAGGTGGGTGGAGCCCCAGTTTGTAATGTCAAGGGAGGGATGACAAGCTACTCTTGCCATGAAGGACCAGTCAGATGACAAGAATTGCAAGGAGGAAGTAAGGACAGCTGTTACACTAGCTCAGCTTTTTCCACGCGTTCCCAAGAGGAGCCAGAGTCGCTCCTTCCTGTGTGTCTCATGCAGTGCAGAGTAAAGATGCTCCTCCCGAAAGAGGCAACGGGGCAGGGGCAAAAGTCACAGGACGGATGGAGCCACACGACCAAGAAAACCAGCTGTGGTCACAAAACGGGCATGCCAACGTTTCAAGCCCACGTGCCCAGGGTTTCTGAAGCCCAGCCCGCACCCACTGTAGGATAGAGTGCTTGCAGGGAGAAAGGGATTGAGGATCACCATGAAGCGAGAGGCATGTGAGCTGAGAACACGGGGAGGAGTGCTCAAAGAGAAAGGAAAACTGAAGGAGAAAGGAACTGAACTTGAGACTCACAGTAGGCAACTTGTGCTCAGCCACATCCGGCTCTTTGTGACCCTATGGACAGAAGCCCACCAGGATTCTCTGTCCATGGGACTCTCCAGGCACAAATACTGGAGTGGGTTGCCATCTCCACCTCCAAGGGATCTTCCCAACCCAGGGATCGAACTCACCATCTCCTGCATTGGCAGGCAGATTCTTTACCACTGAGCCACCTGGTAAGCCCCATGGTAGGTAAACCAATGATTTAAAAAACTCAGAGCTTCACTCAGCATGTGAACAGTCACCTCTTCTGTAATAAAACTTAATTGACAAATGTAACATTCTAAGGCATCAGTTCAGTTCAGTGTCCAACTCTTTGTGACGCCATGGACAGCAGTACGCCAGGCCTCCCTGTCCATCACCAACTCCCGGAGTTTACTCAAACTCATATCCATTGAGTCCATGATGCCATCCAACCATCTCATCCTCTGTTGTCCCCTTCTCCTCCTGCCCCCAATCCCTCCCAGCATCAGGGTCTTTTCCAATGAGTCAGCTCTTTGCATCAGGTGGCCAAAGTATTGGAGCTTCAGCTTCAGCATCAGTCCTCCCAATGAACACCCAGGACTGGTCTCCTTTAGGATTGACTGGTTGGATCTCCTTGCTGTCCAAGGGACTCTCAAGAGTCTTCTCCAACACCATAGTTCAAAAGCATCAATTCCTCGGCGCTCAGCTTTCTTCACAGTCCAACTCTCAAATCCATACATGACCACTGGAAAAACCACAGCCTTGACTAGATGGACCTTTGTTGGCAAAGTAATGTCTCTGCTTTTTAATATGCTGTCTAGGTTGGTCATAACTCTCCTTCCAAGGAGTAATCGTCTTTTAATTTCATGGCTGCAGTCACCATCTGCAGTGACTTTGGAGCCTAGAAAAATAAAGTCAGCCACTGTTTCCACTGTTCCACCATTTATTTGCCATGAAGTGATGGGACCAGATGCCATGATCTTAGTTTTCTGAATGTTGAGCTTTAAGCCAACTTTTTCACTCTCCTATTTCACTTTCATCAAGAGGCTCTTTAATTCTTCTTCACTTTCTGCCATAAGGGTGGTGTCATCTGCATATCTGAGGTTATTGATATTTCTCCTGGCAATCTTGATTCCAGCATATGCTTCTTCCAGCCCAGCGTTTCTCATGATGTACTCTGCATATAAGTTAAATAAGCAGGGTGACAATATACAGCCTTGACATACTCCTTTTCCTATCTGGAACCAGTCTGTTGTTCCATGTCCAGTTCTAACTGTTGCTTCCTGACCTGCATACAGGTTTCTCAAGAGGCAGGTCAGGTGGTCTGGTATTCCCATCTCTTGAAGAATTTTCCACAGTTTATTGTGATCCACACAGTCAAAGGCTTTGACATAGTCAATAAAGCAGAAATAGATGTTTTTCCTGGAACTCTCTTGTTTTTTTCGATGATCCAGCAAATGTTGGCAATTTGATCTCTGGTTCCTCTGCCTTTTCTAAAACTGGCTTGAAAATATGGAAGTTCATGGTTCACGAATTGCTAAAGCCTTGCTTTGAGAATTTTGAGCATTACTTTACTAGTGTGTGAGATGAATGCAATTGTGTAGTAGTTTGAGCATTCTGTAGCATTGTCTTCTTTGGGATTGGAATGAAAACTGACCTTTTCCAGTCCTGTGGCCACTGCTGAGTTTTCCTAATTTGCTGGCATATTGAGTGCAGCACTTTCACAGCATCATCGTTTAGGATTTGAAATCGCTCAACCAGAATTCCATCACCTCCACTAGCTTTGTTCATAGTGATGCTTCCTAAGGCCCACTTGACTTCACATTCCAGGATGTGTGACTCTAGGTGAGTGATCACACCATCGTGATTCTGGGTTGTGAAGATCTTTTTTGCACAGTTCTTCTGTGTATTCTTGCCACCTCTTCTTAACAAGCAAATTTGGCCTTGGAGTACAGAACGAAGCAGGGCTAAGGGTAATAGAGTTTTGCCAAGAGAACGCACTGGTCATAGCAAACACCCTCTTCCAACAACACAAGAGAAGACTCTACACATGGACATCCCCAGATGGCCAACACTGAAATCAGATTGATTTTATTCTTTGCACCCAAACATGGAGAAGCTCTATACAGTCAACAAAAACAAGACCGGGAGCTGAGTGTGGCTCAGACCATGAACTCCTAACTGCCAAATTCAGACTTAAATTGAAGAAAGTGAGGAAAACCACTAGACCATTCAGGTATGACCTAAATCAAATCCTTTATGATTATACAGTGGAAATGAGAAATAGATTTAAGGGACTAGATCTGATAGACAGAGTGCCTGATGAACTATGGACAGAGGTTCCTGACCTTGTACAGAAGACAGGGATCAAGAGCATCCCCAAGAAAAAGAAATGCAAAAAAGCAAAATGGCTGTCTGAGGAGGCCTTACAAATAGCTGTGAAAAGAAGAGAAGAGAAAAGGAAAGATATTCCCATTTGAATGCAGAGTGCCAAAGAATAGCAAGGAGAGATAAGAAAGCCTTCCTCAGTGATCAATGCAGAGAAATAGAGGAAAACAGTAGAATGGGAAAGACTAGAGATCTCTTCAAGAAAATTAGAGATACCAAAGGAACATTTCAGGCAAAGAAGGGCTCAATAAAGGACAGAAATTCTAAGGCATGGCAATAGAACATTCAACTTTATTTTTTAAATTCAACTTAAACATTATATGCCTGTATGTGATCATACTTAGTGGTATTCACTTAAAGAGTTTTATCTAATACATATCTGAATAGTTTCATAGTTATAAAAAATACTAGCTTTGTGCATTAAATTTATATCATATTACTCTATGCTTTTCATGCTTTTTATTCTATTTAGCTCTATCACTGAAATGTCCCATAGCGAAGGATGCCTGAACTCATGAGCGAAGCATTAATGCCATAACCCTGCGAAGACCACTCCTCTTCTTAACCCACATAGCCTGACCTCAGCTTTTACACCTTCCCACAGTATCCCAATCTGGAATAAGCTAGCCCTGATTTCCTCCTTTTCAGAAGAGAGAGCGATCAAGAAAGAATATAAAAAGTATTTCAAGCAATCACCATGTCATCACTAAAGGAAAACTAAGCGCTTTCTAAGGGCAACCAAAACATTATTAACTGACTTTGACTTTCTAGCTGGAATTTATAACCATTCCAACTTTACATTCAGAGAAATTACTGCTATTCATATTCATTTATATACTCTCGCTCTGTCCTCTGATCAAAAACAAAAGCAAGACAAAACAAACAAAAAATGATACTGTTTACTAAGCACCAACCAAGTTTCAAACACTGTAGGAATTATCCCATAGATTATCCCATTTACACTTTACACTCTTCTTTCAGAAGAAGAAACTGAAGCTCAGATGTAATAATGACTTGCCCCAAGTAAGAGAGCTCCTAAGTGGACAGGCTGAAGTTCACGACAGAATCTCAGGACCCCCAGTTACGGGACTCTCGTCAGTACTGATAGCATCCCTCACAACCAAGACTTTCAAAATGAGGAGCTGGATCAAACAGCAGAACACAGAAGAAAGCATCAATGTGAGGGCAGGAGTCAGATGCAGGCGTATCTCCAGATTTGCCTCCACACCATCCCTTCCCTTTAATTGACCATTACACATGAAGTTCTCATACCAGGAAAAGGTAAGCAGCTTTATTTAAAGCAGACCTAATAAATACAAATCATCTCAAATGACAGATTGAACACAGTAATTCAAACATAGGGACCTAAAGATACCAATCTCAGTGTGGACAACATTAAAGGGTTTGTAATGATTATACTCAGCACAAATCCCAGTTACTGACTACATGGTAAGCCACAATTACAGTGACTTTTGTACACAGAGATGGGACAGGAAGATCTGGTGATTTTAGTAAAATCCTTGTTGTATGTTCTGACTACATGTGAAAGACATATCATATGAACTATGTTTCAATTAGACCCCTGCTCATCTTTGTTTAGTAATAATGGGATCGAGTACTGGGAAGGATTTGGAGGCCCTTTATGTGTGTGCTTTCCTTTAAGAAGAAATGGATGCATCAAAGATTATAGAGACAGAGAAAATTAGGCAACAAGTTCTGTGCCTACCAACACTGGAGATGGGAACATTATGCCTGGGGCCAGGCCAATGCAGAGAAGTCAAATAAAGGGAGCAGAGAGGAAGCAACCTATGCAAGGGAGAGGTGACTACAAGACCAGGGCAAGCCTTAGCAATACACTGCAGATGGCTCAGGTTCAACCTCTGGGTCAGGAAGATCCCTGGAGAAGGGAATGGCTACCCACTCCAGGATTCTTGCCTGGATTTTCCATGGACAGAGAAGCCTGGCGGGCTATAGTCCACGGGGTCGCAAACAGTCAAGACACTCAGTGACTTTCACTTCACTCATACTAAAAAGTGAGGAAGCAGGAGTAGGGTAAAGAGTTTACTCCAGGATTTAGGAAGACTTATCAACACCACTACCTATTTTCATTCCTCTAAAGGTACTATAGAAACAGTCTCTCCTTGAGTCCTTCTGTCTCTTTAAGAACATATTTTGAAAGATGACACAGATTCTTTTCTAAAGTTCACTGAATGAATCCTAGTTTTGCAGAACAATGAAGTCAAGAAAATTTGAATCAACTGTCCAATATCCCAAAGCAAAAGTGATTTTGGAGTCATGAACCAGGTCTTTGTCCAAAACAAGAGTTATAGATATTCATATTTTACTTCAAGCTTTTAAACGCCAATGTAGATTTCAGATTAATATGTCCAAAAGGCCTCAGAAACATTTAAAAGTATTTCCATTTAAGTGTCCCATGGGCTGGACCTAGCAAATACAGAGCAAACCAATCTTTAAAAGCCAAGGAAATTAAGGAAAAAAACAAAGAAAGCAGATTGTTCTAAAGAACAAAAGAATAAACCAGTAAAAAAAATAAATAAAAATGAATGCAATGTAAAACTCATTAGTTTCACATCAAAAAATTATTAGGAATGTTACTGGGAAATAGAAAAATTCAGACTAAACATTTGAATTTATTATTGCTTCAGAAGTAATCGCTTGTTTGATAATAGTGCCGTGATTAGTAGGAAAATACCCTAGTTCTTAGGAAATACATGCTGAAGCAGTGAGGGCTGGGGACACTGGTCACAATGACTTCAACTTCAAATAGGTCTCCCTCAAAAACGTGTTGAAGGAGAGGGAAAGGGGAGGATGTGAAAACTACCAGTATGAAAGTTTAAAATTTGGCTGAACTATAATCTCAACTTACCTGTAAGCGTAACATATCTAAAAGTAATATTATTATAGAAAATAATGAAACAAAATTTTTTTTAAAAAAACACTGTACTGGTAGAGAAACACAAGCATATCCTAGGACGTCCGTGGTCCTGGATTCAAAATAAATTTGAGGTTTTCAATAGCTGAAGAAAATTATTAAAAGAGCTTCTCTGCATTTAATAGGATCTTCCAATGAAGCAGCAAGATAATTATGGTTATAAAGTCTCCTGTGGCTTTTATGAAATGTGAGACTTGCTATAAAAATCAGCAGAAAAAAATTATGCCGGTTAACCTTTCAGTGATTTGAATAATAATAAAGTTATGGGATATTTCTTAGCTGCTCTTTTCATCAAAGCATTACACTTTTTTTTTCTGACTAAACCTGTACTACTTCCCTTTCTGAATGCTAAGTAAGTATGACCAGCTTTTACAAGTCCCAACTTGAGATACGCATAATGGGCTTTAAGATGAATGCATAAAGGCTACCTCATGTTAACTTTCTCACTACTAAACCTACTTTGCATCACCAGTGAAAGAAGCTTTTAAATATACACAATCCCACTGTTATATGACCAGCTGTTTAGTCACTAAGCTGTGCCTGACTCTTTGCGAGCCCTTGGACTGTAGCCCGCCAGACCCCTCTGTCCATGGGATTCCCCAGGCAAGAATACCGGAGTCGGTAGCTGGAGCTGGTGTCAGTCCAGTAGGTGGTCCTCTTTTTCTCCTCCTGAGGGTGGCCGGGGCACGGCCTAATCTTTTCCAGACCTTAGCCACATACTTGGGCTTCCCTGGTGGTTCAGTGGTAAAGAATCCACCCGCCCATGCCGGAGATGCAGGTTTGATCCCTGGGTTGGGAAGATCCCCTGGAGAAGGAAATGGCAACCTACTACAGAATTCTGGCCTGGGAAATCCCATGCACAGAGGAGCCTGGTGGGCTACGGTCACAAGAGTTAGACATGGCTTAGTGACCAAACCACCACCAAACAAAAAGATCCTCATTTATAGCACATGAAACTATATCAGTAACCTGTGATAAACCATCATGGAAGAGAATTTGAAAAAATAATGTATGTATGGGTATAGCTGAGTCACTCAGCTATTCAGCAGAGACTGGCACAATATCATAAATCAACTATACTCCAATAAAAAAAAATGAGGCAGATAACAGAACTGCCTTTATTCCCCTCCACAGAAGCTTGGGAAATGTTTGTCCATACACGCCCCCTCACATGAATTCCTACCCACCACTGGAACTGAAGGATGATAATCCTCAGACTTTGCAGAGAAGGTCTTTGCCCAACATACTTTTAAGGAGACTACATGGGGTATGCTCCCTTGAATGGATGCTTTTAAGACTGGCAGTTGGTTATTCTGGCAGTGAGGTTTCCCATTTGGGCAGCACATCAGTTACTATTTGGGGGTCACAGTGACAAACCGCAAGAAGTTCAACTCACGAAAAACAAAGTCTCTCCAACTCAGGCCTGCATGGCATAACTTTCCCCCTCAGGATGCAGGGAAATGGCTTCAGCGATAAAGGGCAATCCCTGGAGAAGTACCAAAGGACAATCAGCAGAGTCCAACCTGAATGAAGTATGGCTGCTAAGTCTGATAAGTTCTTGTAAGACTGAACCACTATTAAGTTGGCTAATTTTTGTTCAGAGGCTTTCCCTAGGGCTAGCTACTCATCCACAACATACTTAGTCCACCCTGAACAGAATGGAATGGAAAACCATTAAATTTTAGTTGTCTGTTTTTGTTTGTTTAGAAAAAGGCAATAGAAGAAACAACTACTCAACTCTTGGTATTTACATTGAATACATTGAAAAAAAAAAATGAGTACATATACATTATCTCCTTAAGGCATAAGCAAATTACTAACTAAATACTTATTACTGATTTAACTAACTTCAAAAAATGTTCCACCTTCATTATTTTCATTTATCTTTCTCTTCATTCATGAAAATAACAAGTTTTGATTATATGTGATAAATTTTTTATCTTTTTACTTCTTTGTTTGAATGTTGCATTCAAGAAAACACTGGAGTCTTCGGGACATTTTTTGGAAGCTCTAAAATTAATTACAAATAGGAAAAAGTGATTTGATTACATAACTTTATCATTATGGGAAGATCTTTTAATAGAGAAAAAAGTTGTCTTGTAGATTTCAAGAGATTAGGAAAACTGGACACCTAAGTAATTTTATTTAAAATGTTCTGAACGTTTAGATTTATGTATAGGTGAAAACAAGTATATAGATTTCAACAGATTCTCAAAAGCAACACCACAGGTTTCCCAAGTTATCAATCACCAGTATCGACATATTTAATTCTGTTCTTAAATGTGTAGAATACTATCCTGAAACGTCTTTTATTAGAGATGGTCTGATCCGCTTTAACTCCAAATTTAATTAGTGGGAAGGTTAGTAAATGCGTATTTTCCAACTAGCAACAGGAAGTCTGTCCTCCCACCACCCCACCACCAGCAGCAAACCCCTCTCAGCACTGGGTCTGACTCGGCAAGGCCCAGCCTGAGACTGGACACCCTGCTCCCTAAACCGTCCTCCGGCATTCCGGGCTCCAGCCCTCTGTGTTCCCTGCAGGTGAATCACTGTCTCGTTCCTGCGGGTTCAGGAAGCGCTTTCCCCGGCTACACACCTCGCCTCCTCTCAGGTGTGAGTCATTTCCATCAGCAAGAGAGCCAGTTGCCCCAGTTGCTCCGGAGCAGGAGGGCTCGAAAGGGCCCCAAAGGACAGGCTTCAGGCAGGCAGGGGAGACCCACCTGCCCTGGCAGGGGAGCGGGAAAATGACTATTTTTTATGCTTTAACAAAAAGCGTACTTCCCTGCCAGCTTTAGTTTCAAGGCTTACTCTTAATTGACACTGGGAAACCTGTTTCGACTTGAAGACGCCTGTATGAGGTGAATGGACAGCCAGCCACAGCAATGAAAGGTAAATGAAATATTTTATTTTCTTAAAAGCCATGGTTGGTAGGACATAGCACTGATTAAGACTGTAATTATACCTCTGCTTAAATCTGAGATCTGAAGAGAAAGCAAGAGTTAGAAATCTAAGTGAATTAGAACCACGAGTCTTGTTTGGGAGGGAACAATTTCTGAAATGCGGGCCATTGTGCTTCACGGAATTTCACTGTTCCCAGCTCAGGCAGGCAGTTGTTAAGCAAACCGTGCGTTATGCCTTCAAATGTGGAAATGATGTTAAGGAAACCACTTCTATTAAGTGAATTTTTAAATCAGATTTGCTTTATTGGTTGAGTAAACCCCAAAGTTCATTATAATTGCTTCCCTAGACGCCATACTGAAATTTGTTTCATAATCCTTCATTCACTTTTCTTTTAAAAGGAGATCTAAAGAAAAGAAAAAAGAAAAAAAGATGGGTTTTCTCTCCCAACTGCTTCATTTTGATAAAAGAATCTCAATCTTTTCATTGTAACACAAAGAACACGGCAATCCTTGCCCTGATTCCTTAAGAGATCATGCTAGAACATGTTTGGGAAGGCACTGAGCAAACCGCCTAGCTAGTGGCGAATGGCTTAGGGACAGCTTGGGTCTGGTTCATGTTCAAAGTCACGGGGAGGCTTTTATTTCATTGAGGGAATCAAGAAGGAAATGTGAACTCTTCTAAGTTATAATAAGGATTTTTAAAGATAGGTGAGCATAAGGTAGGGAGATTTTTTCGATTTACTAGGTCAAGATTCATCTGCTACAGTATTTTGTATCATATTCTCAAAGGGGGTCTGGTTTCACATTAGGCATATTAACATTTTTAACATGAGTTTTCTTTCATAATTCTGATTAGAGACTCCAATTTACTAGCAAAATGAGCAACAAAAACTGTGGTTTTTCAAACAGAGCCAGAAACTTTTGATTTTATACTATCATCTTTTTATACTGCATTATTATTTCTGCCAGTTCAAGGTTGAAACTAGGAATCAAGGGGATGTATTCTCTGAGCGCTTCAGCAAAATCCTGTCCTGAGACTACTGTTCCTAACACCTATCTGAAAAGTGTTCTGAGTGTATGTGGGTGAAGGAGAAGACGCTGGAGGAGCAGTCAGATTGTTGAATACCATATTTAAGGATATAGCCTAGAAAAGAAAAAGTGTAATTAGTCAGAAAATCCTATTCCATGAAGAGACTGAGTCAAAAATTTCCTGGCAGACAGAATATTGAGATGGTTTATTGCACTCCAGGATATAAGTGGGAGATGGAAAACTAAATTAGAGTGGTTGTTTTTATTTAGCTGAGTGTTATCTGGCCCCTTCGGAGCCTGTCTGCTTTCCTTCCTTCTTTGATATCTTGGGGTTTCACTTCCTTTAAAAACAAAAAATATTCCACCCTTAGTCCTGTCCTCTGAGAAAATGCCACAGAAATTTAAGATAGAGGAGACATGAATGGCCATTCACTCTCTGCACTCCTATAAACTGAGGGAAAACTAGGAAAACACGCTCAGAGCCCAATAAGGGGGATGACGGTGAAGGCAGGAGAGAAGGGACGTGAAACCTACGTGAAATCACCCGGGAGCACCCCACCGTCTCCACAGGACTGCTACGTGCACGAGCGTGGGACAGGACTTGGGTTTAGAGCAGAAAGCCCAGCTGGAGAGTGGGGGCTGGCGACGCCAAGAGTTAGTGTGACTTGAGCAAGCCTCTTCTTTCCTCAGGAGCTCACTGCCCTCTCCCAAGTAAAATGAGGGGCTTCGACCAGAGGTCATGAGGGGCCCCCTGTGTGACTAGATTCCCCTGATCCAGGAGATGTACTGAGGCACTCCGGTTGGTTATCAAGAACCCAAGGCTTGAGTCAAAAGAAGATGCTAACGAGGAGGAGGAGGAAGACTGGTCCCGCCCGTTTCTGTCCCAGGCAGCTACGTGATGTCCATCCAATCCCAGCCTCGACACAGGTGACTACAGTCTCCTCTTGCTTCCTCTGCTGGAAGTTTTGCCTCCATAGGAAGGCAAGGGCCAGCTGGAATTCCTATAGCTGCTGACTTTCTAAAGAAGAGAGGAGAGAGCGGAGGCAACCAAGGCACTGTGGTTTAGAACTAGATGAGAAGAACACGTGGAAAACGTCAAGGTGAACAAGAAATAAGATGCGAACCTGCTGTTTCAGGCCAGTGATTGGAAGTCAAGCCCTTATACAACCTGGCAACAATTTCCAAACTTTCCAACTTCCTTACATGGCAAATATGGGCAGAATAGAATATTTATTTTTCATTTTGTATTGAAGTAGCACATCTTATCTTTCATTGACATTCTTATTAACCAATATGAAAAAACTTACACTAAAAATGCATCTGAAGAGCACTGATAAGCCATCACATGAAGTCATACATATCAGTGATTCCACAATTTCTCTTATAAGGCAATTTCTTTTTCTTTTTTAAAGGCAATTTCTAATAATAATTTCACACATTTCAGAAGAAGGTAACTCTTAAAATGACTTAGATAGAACCTTTACAACACAAAACTGTCCTTCTAAACTGTAATACTAAAACAACAATCATTAACATGCACTGGTAGCTTAACATATGTCTAAGACTACTGCATATTTTAACATAAATTATTGTTTTACAAGAAAAAACTTCACACGACCTTAAGATATACACTGCTGTTACCTCCATTTTACAGCTGAGCAAACTAAGGCTTCAGTGATAAACAAGTAGGAACCAGAGCTCTGAGCTTGACCCAAGTCTGCCTGCAGACAGCCATGCTCTGAGTCATCACTCTTTAGAGTTCTAAGTAAACTCTGTATTTGCTATCTGGGATCTCTTTCTCATCAGTAATTTAATAGGTGGGCTTCCCAGGTGGTGCTAGTGGTACAGAACCAGCCTGCCAATACAGGAGACCCAGGTTTGATCCCTGGGTTGGGAAGATCCCCTGGAGGATGACATGGCAGCCCGCTCCAGTATTCTTGCCTGGAGAACCCCATGGACAGAGGAGCCTGGTGGGCTACAGTCCACAGGATCACAAAGACTTGGACACAACTGAAGTGACTTAGCACGTACACACAATGTAATGGGTAAAAGCACATGGATTTGTAATTTATTTACCACGCTACTTGACTGCAGTAGGTAAGGGGCTGTCTTGGGCACATCACATCCTGCAATCAAGTTGGGGCTATTACCTAGTTTTCACAAAGGGGACATCAGACTATAATCATCACATGAACCCCCGGGGTTGTACAGAAGTAGAAGAAAAGAGGAGTTAAGCCCGTCACTCAGACCAACTTGTGTCCCCATGCAGGCTCTGCCCTCACCAGGCCTCTGACCAGGGCGAGCCACAGCAGCTGGTCTGTGCTGCAGGAACCGCTGCAAGCCTCAGTTTCATCAACTGGAAAAGGGGCAGACTATTCTTACTACCATTCGGAAAGCATCTGTATAATGAGTTCTTCCTAGATGCCAAGCTTCAATTAAAGATTTCGAAAGCTTGAAGGACATAATACTATGGTAATATCTCATTCAGTCCTCAAATCAATCCTATATTAATGTTTTGCAGAAGAGGAAACTGAAGTATGGAGTGATTAGACGACTTGCCCAAGTAAGTGGCAGGTCTGGAATTTGATTCCAATGTCTTTTTCACAAGTTATCTAGGGACTTCCCTGGTGGTCCGGTGGTTAAGACACTGCACTCCCAATGCAGGAACCGCGGGTTCAATGCCTGGTCAGGGAACTAAGATGGCACATGTCACAGCCAATTTTTTTTTAAAAAATTAATCTAAATAACTTAGAATAGTCTTAGGCACAAAATTACACAGGCAGTGCTTGCTGAACCCATACTCTGATCATCACTGTTGCCATTGTGAGTAAAAAGACAAAAACAGACCTTTCAGCTGCAGAGGATGCACTGCCTGTAGTCTGGACATGCTCTCAGGTTAGAAACAGTACTGGCTTTCAACACCAGTTTTTAAGTCTCAGAGTCTAAAGAGATCCTTTGCTAAAAAAAATATCAAGATTCTGGTTGCTTTCAGAGTGGAGGCCCGAGTCATGGGGGCGGCAGAAACAAAATAATCCATGGTCCCTGCACTGCAGGAGCTTGGGATCCAGCTGCAGAAAGAAGGATCAGAGCAGAAAACAGTGGGCTGCCGGCAGTCAGCTGCGTCTCACACGCTGGGGGCTGACAGGAGAGACCCAGGAAAGGAGTTCCCGGACACCAGCTGCCTCAAGACTGCAGGCATTTTAGGCCTGCCACTCTGCTTTTGGGGAGGATGACCTGCCTGTCCAAACTTGTTCCTCCTCATACCTGCCAAACCCAAAGGTGAGACGTGAAACTGAAAACAAATCATCAATGGGCTTCTCAAAACAACTTAGACAAACAGACTAAAAGCCAAGTTGGAATAACTGCAATTTACTGTTTACCGGTTTATTTTTAAAGAGAACGGTCCTTCCTATCATGACTGGGTACCTTGCAACTGCCCAGGGTGTCCAGTAACATGCAAACCTTAAATAAGCACAGCTGCACTGATTTTGAGTTGTTTAAACCAAGCATGTTTAAAATCCTGGAAAAGGAAGACTTTAAGCAGGACAAAATTTTGTACTGTGCCAAAACTGTTCATGTGGAACTCATATAACACAGCAAAATGAATGAATAAAAGAACAGTGGATCCCATTATAAAAGGTCACTATATCAATGGAATAAGCATATTGTGATCACCGTTCAATAGACACTATGGTTTTACCTCCTCAACATCAATATTTTCCTTTCCCTTTACCCTAAAAGATTCATTCTAATTTTGTGTTACAAATATAAAACAAATACACACACACACACACACACACACACACACACATATATAGACATATATTGTAGTATGAAAAAAAAAAACTATTCATACCATGTCTACAGACAACAGTACAACACCCCAAGTATCATCTCCATTTATCATCTTAAGCCCTCGAAACACTGAGTACCTGACTGGTACCCACTCAGGCGGCTCATGAGAGGCTCGGCGTGGACACTGTGAGAACCAGTTTACGATCTGTATGAAACTGCAAGCCATGCAGACACTAAACAAGTGGCCAAAGGAGAATGGAGTCTGAGAGGGCAAAGTGAAGGCACATGATAAATGAGTGCCAGGGCGCCCAACACTTGCCCGGATGGCCTCCCCGGTCCCTCCTCGATCCTGGAAGACACTCCCGGCAACACAGCTGTCTTGCAACCAGGGTGGCCAAGCCCAACATCTCTATGTTACATCTCTTTCCCCACGACACCCTCAAACGGAGATGGTGTATTTCCCATCCTCTGCCATGAATTACACCCCAGTTGACTTTACACCAGGCACGCACTCCCTCACATGGCTATTTATTTAGATCCTGCTTAATCCCCCAAAAGATCTGAGGTAGTGTGCAGAGACGCTCAATATCAAATAAGTTCAAATGAATGCTAACAAAAATGGAGCCTGGGGAACGCAATAGAGGGAAATCAAAGCCACGTGAGATTAGTTCACCAAATGCATCAATTCCTATCTCAACTCTAAAAGGAAAACAAGAAGGCGCAACGATGCAGTTCTGATAAATAATTAATAGTAGCAGGCCTAAAGGAACACTGGATTCCCACAGGGCGCTGGTCAAGGGGGGCTTCCCTGACAGCTCAGTTGGTAAAGAATCCGCCTGCAATTCAGGAGACCTGGGTTCGATCCCTGGGTTGGGAAGATCCCCTGGAGAAGAGAAAGACTACCCACTACAGTATTTTGGCCTGGAGAATTCCATGGACTGTACAGTCCATGGGGTCACAAAGAGTCGAACACGACTGAGTGACTTTCACTTTCAGTGGTCAAGAATCCGCAGGCCAATGCAGGAAACATGGGTTTGATCACTGGGTCGGGAAGATTTCCTGGAGTAGGAAACGGAAACCTGCTCCAGTATGCTTGCTGGGAAAATACATGGACAGAGGGGTCACAATGAGTCGGAAAAGGCTGAGCGACTAAGCACAAGCATCAAGGAACACTATTCTCAACATGCAGCCTAAAGAACTTTTCTCATGCGATGAGTCCTCACACAGAAAAACAAACTTGTGTTCAACACCCAAAGAACAGACACAGTGAAAATGGGGAACCGCACGGAGGTATCAACTCAAAGCTCGGTCAAAGCCATCCTACGGAGGCAGACAGGAGAACACAGTTTTACTACATTGCTGTTTCTCCGTAATTAATCTAGCAAAACCTCTCTGCCTTTCTCCCCAGTATTATTGTTGTTGTTGTTTAGTCCGACTCTTGCAATCCCATGGACTGTAGCCCGTCAGGCTCCTCTATCCACGGGGGATTTCCCAGGCAAGAATACTGGAGGTGCCATCTCCTTCTCCAAGGGATCTTCCTGACCCAGGGATTGAACCCAGGTTTCCTGCTTGGCAGGCAGATTTTTTTTTTTTTTCTTTTTTTTATCACTGAACCACATGGGAAGCCTGTTCTAATCATCAAAATTTCCCAAGCACTAGACATATTAAGTTAACCATATGAAAATGCCATTTGACCTATAAAAACACTTCCAAACAGTACAACTTAATTCATCAGCATCAAGGAAGACAAAACCTTAAAACCTTTGAAGAAGTATTCATCCCAAATTAACTACAATGCCATTAAGGTCTAAAACTGTAAACTACCTCAAAGCTTGACTTACATGCTCATCAATTTCACGTAAGAAGGAAATTATTCAATGAGGGGAAAATTACGAAAAATAAGGCTCAGGTTTGGAGCTGGCAGTGGGTACCAAGGCTCGAGGAACCCCAAGGTACTGGTAGGAACCCCATGGAGAGAGCTGGGGCAGCCCCACCTAGAAATTACATGTCACAAACTGCAGGCCACAGACAAGCTTTATTTGGTCTGTCTTAATAAAGCTAAGCCAGAATTTAAAATCCATGTAATTTTATACAAAAATCCATTTTTACAGTCTTGTGGCAGATGACCCACACACCCGCATGGCAACAACCCAGAGCCTGGCCACGGGGCAACACTGCCCTGTTCACCGCAGCCCCCAGCCACCCGGGCACTTCTCTTAACATGCTGTTAGCTCTATTTTATTGGCCTGCTGATACCAGTGATTATTTCTTCTTATACCTGGCTCACTTTCCTCAGTGACATCAGATATGGGGCTTTATGTGGATTTGCATTCCACTGCAACAGTCCCCTAACTTCACAATGGGTTGCTCAGAAATATCAGAGGACCAGCATCTGCTCAGCTATCCCCAGGTCTTTGGCCATGCCTTTCAGGTGATGAAAGTCAAAGTGTTAGCCACTCACTTATGTCCGACTCTTTGCAAACCCATGGATGGTAGGCCACCAGGCTCCTCTGTCCATGTTATTCTCCAGACAAGAATACTGAAGTAGGTAGCCGTTTCCTTTTCCAGGATATCTTCCCCACCCAGGAGATCAACTGCTAATTCCTATTCTCTCAGTTCTTCTCGGGTTGTATTGTGTTTAATTCATTCAAAAAGAAAAAAGTAATTAATGCCAGTGAAGTTGACAGCAGGAACTACTTTAAAGAAAATGTTGTGTGTGTGTGGGTATGTGGGTGTATATGTATTCACACACACGCACAGGGAGAATGAATTAAATGTGATGTCATAGCCTTTTACTACATATGGGGGTAGGGGGATTGGTTGATTTTTAAATTGAAGTATTGTTGAGTTACAATGTTTTGGGTATACAGCAAACTGATTCAGATAGAGATAATTTCCTTCAGATTCTTTTCCATTATAGATGATCACACAATACTGAATATAGTTCCCTACGATACACAGTAGTTGCCTGTTGTTTCTCTATTTTACATATAGTAGTGTGTATCTGTTAATCCCAAAATTCTAGTTCTTGTTTTTATGAGAGGAGAAAATGAGACACAGTGAGGATTTGATGCCGATGAGAACTGCACAATACCCGCTGGCATCGAAAATCTCACTAGAATCTCTACCACTGAAGGAGGGGTTGCAACAGAAGGCAGATGTGTCTGTTAGGTACCCGTCTCGTTTCCTTACTTTAAATAGCATTACAGTTTACTTAAACTGATTCAAAAAATTAGGCTAGCTAAACTTACACCCAATTCTATTGAGAGCGGCCTTGAGAACACCTACACCCTCAACCCACTGCCATACTGATGACAGTATAATGGTGACCATGACAACCACCATCATCACTGTCATCACAATGAAGAATAACTGTGACCCTTGAGTATAGTGCTTAAGCCATGGAATGACCCTCCAAACAACATCTCTGTAAGCCTGTGAAAAACACTCTCTTTGCTTAACAGGTTTATAAATGGTAATCAAACAGCTAAAGACTTTACCTGGGGTCTTAGATTTTGAGAATTTTTAAGGGACTTAAAGTTACTTGAAATGCAGTTTGGTTTAGAATATATTCATTCAATACCACACTCCTACTGGGAGTATAGCCCTTAACCTCTCTGACCAGTAAACTCATATTAATAATTCAGAATTTCCCTATGTATACATTAGACTTTGCCTAACCTAAACAGAACACAAAAACACACATTTCAACTTGGGAAATGATAAAATTTGACTATAGAGTAATAAGATTTTTATGAAGTGAAGTGACAGTTACTCAGTCATGTCCGACTCTGTGATCCCCTGGACTGTAGCCCATCAGGCTTCTCTGTCCATGGAATTCTTCAGGCAAGTATACTGGACTGGGTTGCCATTCCCTTCTCCAGGGATCTTTTTGACTCAGGGATTGAACCTGGGTCTCCCGTATTGCAGGCAGATTCTTTACCATATGAGGCACAGGGGAAGATTTTTTTATTATTAAGCAGAAAAAAATATTTGACATGAATTCCACTACTTTGCCATGAATTATATTACTGTAGCACTTATAGTATAAAATAGACTTGCACGTACTATCTCTTCAGATTCTCATAGCACCTTTGGGAGCCAGGCCACATATCTATTATTTTCCTCATTTCACAAACAGTGGGAAAGCTAAAACTCTGAGAGCTAAAATGCTTTGCCCAGGGTCACGGGGTCAAAGAGAGAGTCAACAGCTGACACCTGAGGTCCAGGACACTGTCTAGCCTACTTTTGAGGGGCTGCTGATCCAGCCAAGTAGCAGAGCAGAGAGGCAGCCTATTCTGGGGTCACAGAAACTGGACCCCATCTCCTGGCTTTGCCTTTCACTGTCTGTGTGACGTTGGGCTCCTCACCTGCACAATAACCAGGGCTGAGGTAAGGGAATAAGGAAGCACTAGACACAGACCCTGCCTTCAGGGAGTTTACAGCCCAGTTCATACCCCTCCTCCTCCACCGCCCTCCCTCAATCAATCAATAAGTAAAAAATTAATCAGAGGCCATCTGGAAAAAAGAATGCTAAATCTAAGTGTGAACCAAATTTTGCTTAATTGTAGGCTACAGACGTCAAGCGTAACTTTGTAAAAAGAACTTCAGGGTGGTACCTGAAAAACCAGAATGAAGGCTGTTTGCTTGGCATTCCAACACCTTTGGGTTACTGACTCCAAGCTTGCATTAATGAAGTGCCCTATGAATACAGTGACCTAATTCTATTACAAAAAGAAGTAAATTATAGCCAGTGAGGTAACATGTTTCTTTCCTAAGGCCTTCAGCAGAGCTCTATCTTAGCAGTACTGGAACACACACACACACACACACACACACACACACAGTCTTAGGTTTCAGGTGATTCCAAAATGCAAGGAACACACACACACACACACACACACATACATACACACACAGTCTTAGGTTACAGGTGATTCCAAAATGCAAGGAAGGCTGCACCTCTTACCAGAAGCTTCACATTAGATGGTTCTTGTGAACACTACACACAGGCAGCAGAAGAATGACACCGTCCCACTCATATTCAGGAATTACAGCAGTGTCCCCATTTAGTATCCACCTTTTAATACAGTTTTTCTGTAAGAAAGTCATAGAACACAAACAAAACCCCTCCGATCTGAAATTCCTGCAGCTCCAAACGTGATTCCAAATGTGAGCTTCTAAAGAAACACACAAGAAGTGGAGGGCAAATTAAACCACAGCTCTGCCATGCGAGAACCACCACCACCACCACCAAATGATCAGTCAAAAAACCGTGAGCAGCTGCATCTAGGGAGTGAGCATTTAACTGGCATTTGACCAGAAGCGCAGTGATGAGACCCTGGACAGCCAGGAGAGCAAAGGCACAGACAGCCGTAGCCTGGCGGGCATGCCCGCTGGCCCCGCCTGCTGCAGAGGGAGTTCCCAGCCTGGCACAGCAGCTCCCCACCCGAGCCAAGACCTAACCCGGGAAACACGGGAGCAAGGCTGGGTGCCCAAAGCAGCAGTTCTGGGGCCCCGGATGCTCAGCTTCCCAGCCTCCCCATCGCCCCTCCAGGGCACAGCAGACGCTTGCGCGTCCTACACACCTAGGTTCAAGCTGCTACACGGTGAGTAAACCTCTCCTTCCTGGAGACCCAGAACCTCAGTTTTCCCAACCATAAAAGCAGTCTGATATAACCAGTAGTGTTTTCACGAAAAGGCGTCAGCAGAGGGCTGCGCATGGTGAAAAGCTCAACTGTGACAATTAACTTGTTCTCAGGGGTGCCCTAAACAAGCTCACCTGCCACTATTCTTTCTGGCTTGCCGAGAGGTACCAGGAAAGTCATTTGTTATGAATCCTCAATGTTGGTCACTGAAGCAAGAAAGGGGGCAGACAGGGGGCAGAAGAAGAGGAAGAAAGGTATGTTTATAGTCAACATATAGTCAACATTATAGTCAAAACAGGCCACTGGATGATCCGTACAGGTCAAGTGTCATCACATAAGGATAAATGATAAATGAATCCAGAGTTGTGAAAGCCAGGGTCTATAGGACCAGGCAGGCAAAGCTCCTGAGTGAGGAGGCCCAGGGAAGTCAGGAGAGGTTGCTGTGAGCTGGTGACCCAGAGAGCAGGTTCCCAAAGGGAAGAGGCAGCAAACACTGCTGGACACTTCACATTCAGCTGTGGGCAGATCTTTCTCAAGGTGAGAGGGAAATTTCCCAATGCTTTCCACATGGTTCAGGTCAAACCAAACTATACCTCCAGGTTAGAAGATCAGCAGTTCCCTCTTGGCCTCAGCAGGGAAAACAAATGGTGCTTCTGCCTTATCTTCCCCCTCCCACTTCCCACCCTCCAATACCAGCTATGGAAAATTGCTCCGCACTGGGACTCTAGGGAAGGATAGTAGAAAGAAACATGGATACAGCTTCAATCAGATCTGGCAGGAATCCTGATCCCAACTATCACTAGCTCTGTCAGGGCATATTAATTCACATGTCTGAACCTCAGATCGTCCCGGCTGGGGAGGAAGAGAGGAACAAAACACGCCTAGGGCACGGGCCGCTATGAGGGCTGCAGGAGAAACCAAGCACCAAGTTCAAGGCCTAAGATCAAGAAGACACTGAGGACACATCCACCCTTTTCTAGGGCATCCTTTTCCAGATGGACATGTCCATCTATTTCATTTCATTCACTTAAAAAACCAGCTTACAGCTAACAACAGCGTAACACCATTATGAATAGTTAAGGGTTATGAAAACAATCAAATTATCAATGGCTGGCCAGATAAAAGCCAGAAGGTCTCTAAGCATCAATACTATCCAACCTCAGGAATGGCTGTGAAACCCAGACCTGCCACAGACACCACATTCTTGAGAGGTTTCATCACCTCTCAGCTTGGGGAGCCGTAGGTGGCAGGACGGGGCTCCCGCCCGACAGCAAGGCCCTGGACCCAAGCCCATAACCACGGCTGAAGCAATGTTCATTGCAACACCCTGCAGGCGCTGGGAGGTGCAACATCTGCACAGATGCTCTGCGATCAACTGCACAGGGGTGGGGGGTGGGGCGGGAAGGAATGTCGATGCTGCTGCTGAACAAAGACAGCCTGCAGATGAGGATCAGAGGCAACTGAAAGGAAGCTTCTGGAGCAAAGAGCTCAGTCAAAGGCCTCCTCACTGGGCAACTGAAACCACAAACCACCCAACAGGCTCAGCACAAACAAGGTGGCGAGACCTCCATTCACCCTGCGTCCAACCCATCAGCCAGCAACTGCATTCCACCGTGTGCCTGCGACAAGCGACAGGGGCTTGTGGGACTCAGATCTCACCCTGCACCACGGTGCCAGGCGCTGTGTGCATGTTCTCAGGTCAACCTTGGAGTCACCCCACAAAGGATGCATCAACGCACACACTGCACAGATGGAGAGGCGGAGACTCACAGAGCCTAGGCGGGCACCACACTGCCCCCTACTCGGCTCGTACTAGGGCCTAGGGTTGCTTCTCGCTTGTTTTTAAGCCAAGGGAGGAACATACTTTAAAATGTTAAGACATTAAGTGAGAAGCTTAGCAGAAATGTCCACCGTCCTGTATCTATCTCTACCTCCCACCCCTCCCACTCTCTTTTTCCCAGGGCAGACATGTTTTTCTTTTTTGAAAGAGTTGTCTCAGCCCTCTGTTATCAGCCCTCTGCCTCTGCCCCCCCACACTCACACACCATGACTTAGGCAGCTCTGGCAAAGACCAGCAGTGACCTCTCTGTTACTGAACTCCATCCAACAGCACTTTGCTGTCCTGGGCCTCTTGACTTCCCTGCAGGATAAAACTAGTTACAACTTCTTATTTCGTAACCTCAAGTCTCAGTTCACAGGACATGAATCTTGTCTGATAATCCTTCCAGTCCTCTGACCACTCCTCCAGGCGCTTCCCTTTCTGGAGAATTGCTCCTGAAAAACTTCAAAGGCAGCCCTCTCCTACTCTCAATGGGGCAGGGTCATGGTGGGCAATCGCACCCATTCCCATTGCTTTTTCTACCCCTGATCTTCTGCCAACTTTAAAAGCACACCACCAGCCAGGGCCACCTCCCCAGGCCCCAGACCTCAACTTCAGTTCCTCAGTAGACATCTCCACATGGATACTACACGGGCATCCTGAAATCCACAAAGGGAAATCTGAACTCTCCACCCCTTCTTCCACACGCCCCTCCTCTCACGGGCCCTACTGCCAGGGAGACAGACCAATACCCACTGCCTCACACTGGGAGGCCACGGGGCCTCCTCTTTTTGCATCAGCAGCCACTCATTCCTCAGTGTGCCCCAAAGCTGTCCCGTCCCTCTGCCACCTGAGGCCATCATCTCCCTAGCAGGTGACATTATCTTGGGCCATGCTGAACATTTCCACATGTTCCTTTCCCATCTCACATCCGGCAAACCAGCCACAACCCAGGCATCGAGGCGCCCATGGAACCTCCTTGACCTCTGCTGCTTTTCATCAGGGGACACCACCACAACTGGATTTCTACAGCATTCCCCCTTGGACTCTGTATTTTGTGGTCTATTTACTTCTGGATCCTCAACTAGATTCAAAATTCCTTGAGGGCAGAAACTTACCCTTCATCTTTATAATTCCCAGAGTGTGGAACATGTCTAAAAGTAGACTTTTAGACAATAACTTCACAGAAAAGGTCAGATTATGGTTAACACTGATGGGGAGGTAGAGACTCCCAAGACAGGGAAAGAGGAGAAGAAAGGAGGGGAAAGGAGGTCGTTCAAGAGCAGGAATCAGTATGAAGAAAGGCAGGGGGTTAAACGCAAGGCATGCCCCTGTGAGGCAACAGTCAGCATAAAGAATTCCTCATCAAATGAAAATGGTCTTGAATTTCATGTAGGCAAGGATTAATGGCAACAACACAAGCAAAAGCACGCAATTTATAAACATATATTTACAAAGCACGCAATTTATAAACATATATTTACAAAGCACGCAATTTATAAACATATATTCTAATTTAACCTCATGATGATTCTACAGAGGAGGTACAATTGCCATCAGATTCAGAGGATTAATTATAGAACAAGATTTCTCCTGAAGTTGAGAGCCACCTTTTAATTATCAGAAGCCAGCATCTTCCAGCTTCCACACTCCATAATCTCCAACACTAAGAAAATAACTCCTTATGTATTGTTCGTCACTGTAATTTGAGAAGTTCCCTATCAGACTGTACTTTGGGTGAGAGAACATGATGACATGGGTAACTTAGAAAGAAGAATCTAACAAAAAGCAGAAGAATCTGAGAGGAGAAAAGCAAGCAGCAGAAAGACCAGGGAGGAGGTCAGTACAGGGCCACACATGAAGCTCGGAGGGCCTTGGTCTGAGCAGCAGGGTGATGGCAGAAGTGAAGGAATGACATTATAACAGAAGAAGTAGCAAGACTAGACAAGTGACTGACCAAGGGAGAAGGATCCAATTCAGTACTGAGGTTTTAAACTCTCTCGACCGAGAGCTGAAGCAAATACTCATAAAGAGGGATGCAAGGAAAATGGCTTCTGGTGAAGAAAGGAAAAAAAGCTAAAGTTTAGAGATGCTGAGTCTGAGGAACACAGATGATATAATGAACAGAAGTTTAGGGTAGGAAGATTATGGAAGAGAGGTGATGGCTGAGCATCCAAGGAGACATGAACAGTCTTGAGAAAAACAAAAAGAAAAAATGAGGATCTATGACCCAAATTTGGGGGAGTAATTCATCTAGAGAAAGTGGTAAAAGAGAAGGAGGTGGCAAAAGGAAACTCTCACAAGCCACTTGAGGAGAATAAAGTACTTCCCAAACCTGGGAGACAAATTTGATTCCAGAAAATCCATGTATCATGCCTGAACTAATTAAGACCAAACTCATTCACATAATTTCAATGGGAATTAAGATAATGATATCCCCAAATTACAAATCGCCACCCACAGCTGGGGTCTCTAGATTCTGAACCAAATTCTAAAAGAAGAAACTCATACATGAATCATCCAGATCACTGAGCAATGTCCCACACCTACATCAAGGGGCGGAACTCCTGCTAAATATACTTTGCATTTCACTGTCTTCTTCAAGACATGATAAGGAATGTGCTCATAAGGTGCTTCCCCTTGGTCTATAAAACTCATACGATTGCACAGTGAATCGCTATCCTGTATCTATTTCTCTTCTGTGTACTCTTTGTTCCTTTTTAATTTTGTTCAGGTGTAAATTTACATACAATAATTCTCATCCATTTTAAAGGTACAATTCGATGATTTTTAATTAATTTATAGAGTTGTGAAACCACCATCATCATCCAGTTTTTCTCACCTTAATAAAATTCCTCACCCCCTTACAGTTAATCTCTCCACTCCTACCCTCAGCCCTAACCTACTTTCCACCTCTATAGGTATGCCTCTTCTGGGCATTTCATTGAAATATGGTATGTGGTCTTTTGTATCTGGCTTCTTTCCCTAGCAGAATGTTTTTTAATTCATCCATCTTATAGCTGAATTTCACTCCTCCTTATTGCTGAGTCGTATTCCATTCTTTGACCACACTACCTTTGCTTTAACCATTCTATGACTATATCAACTTTGGTTTACCCATTCTGTTGACTATACTATCTTTGGTTTATTCATTCATCAGCTGATATTTGGGTTGATTCAAATCTTCCACTTCTTAGCTATTATGAATAATGCTATTAAAGACATTTGCATATGTGTCTCTGCATAGGTCTATATTTCCATTAGTCTTGAGTAGATACCTACAAGTAGAATTATTGGGTAAGATAAATGTAGGTTAAACTTTCTAAGAATTTACCAAACTGTTGTTGAGGTGGCCATATCATTTCAAATTACCACCAGCAAAGTATGAGGTTGCGACAATATATACTTGGCGTTACTTGTTACCAGCTTTTTCATCTATAGCCACTCTATAGCCAGGTAGATGTAAAATAGTTATCTCATTGTGTGGGTGTTTTTTTTTAAAGAAATATTTATGTATTTATAAATACATACATAACTTATGAATATTATGTATGTATAAAAACTGAGATCACTCCAGGTCTCAGTTGCAGCACACAGGATCTTTAGTTGCAGCATGCAGGATCTAGTTCCCCGACCAGGGATAGAACCCGAGTCCCCTGCACTGGGAGTGTGGAATCTTAGCCTCTGGACCACCAGCAAAGCCCTCATTGTGGTTTTTATTTGAATCCCCCTAATGACGAAAGATACTGAGCATATTTTCATGTGTTCTTGATAAAATGTCTATACAAATCTTTAGACCACTTTTTAGTTGGGCTGTTTTCTTATTAGGAAGTTGTAAATGTTCTTTGTATATTCTGAATTTAATCCTTTATCAGAGATAAATATGATATGCAAATATTTTCTCCCAGAATCTTTTCAGTGTCCTCCTTAATGACTGTCTGTTATCTATTACTGCAACCGTGGCCCACCCACTAAATACTGCTTTTCCTCCAGTGGGGATAAGCCATAATGGATTTCTTGTTATCAAGTAAAGTTTAAGTGAAGTCAAGAAGAGAAAAACCACATAACTCTCCCACAGAGGAACATGAAATTGGAGATGTCTTTCATGGAAACTCCCTGAAACATTTCCATGAGAAGTTAGATTCAAGAAAATAAGGTGTACTGAAATCTAAGGGTCATTATTAAAAAGTTTAGAAAACTGCTTCAACCCCAGTAAACTTTAATAAAAGAAAGTAGGATTTCACCTCCTTGCCTTACTTTAAAAAGACTGCAACACTGGCACCCAAAAAGCAGGGTGTCTAAGAGGGTGTCTATTGTCTGTGATCCATAAAGCAATGAACACTTTTTGACTACTCACTATGTACCATATACCCTGATGATTCAAGGTGAGACATGGACAGGGCGTCTAAACTCTCAAGAGATGACTGGTAGTGGGGAGGAAATCACTCAACATTTGGACACCACTTTTTCCATCTACTACCAAATCCAGCATCCAAATGTCACGTGCCACTCGGGAACAGAAGACAAGGCCAGAATAACAGACAAAGAAATACGTGCCTCTCCACAGGCTGCCCAATTCTTCAATATGCTTTTGCTTTGAAAGTACCCTGAGCCTGCTGACCAGCAGACATAACTGCTTACGCAACCAGTAAATTACTTTGGACTTGGAGGGGATGAGGTTACTTGGGGTCTCTCTGCAGCTTTGTGGTATTTGTAAACAGTATTGCTGAGGGGGCATGACAGTCTCACACGGTTTCATTTCATGAGAAACAGCGTGACTTCCCCTAAAGTGAATTCTTCCCAAAAGACATCTGACTTCGGCAGCACACTTTGCAAATCAGTTCCCAGGATCTCTTCTCTCTTTGATCAACACCTGAGGGAGGTCAGAAAACGAGGAGCAGACAAGGAGCAGGCTGCCAAAGGAGAAGTGGGGGGACTGTCACCGTTTAACACGCACCCCGTGCACATGCGACCTTGGGCAATCGTGAGAAAAAAAGACTGTGAGGAATCTGAAGCTCAGAAAGATTTGAGGTTTCAGCCAAAATTTCAAAAACTAGTCACTCAAAGCCGATTTAATTATTCACTCCTAGCCAGACTCTGAGGTTGGATGGAAGACAGTTATCATAGAGAAATATAGGAACGTCAAGATAAAGGTTCAAGCAGTATTAAATTCTGAACGGAAACCTATGTTGGAGGAAAACATAGAAGCCAACAAAAACCTGAGTTCCATTGGGGATTTTTTTTTAAGACCCTTCAGTCCAGTTTGAAAAAGGTTAAGTGACATGATGAAGTCACTCAGCTAGTTAGTGTAAAGCCAGAACTAGAAGCCCAGAGATTATAAGACTGGGTACTGAAGGTAGTTGAGTTTATAAAACTCTAACATACATCGGTCCGAGATCTTTTAACTAACTTTTAACAATCTCCAATTGCATATAAGTCTCATCAGAGGTGCATTTAAATACACGTGCTGAGCTTCAGGTCGATGGGGTGGGGTAGGATGAAGTAGAAACGATATGGCCAGACACAGGCTAATGTGTCCTGAGAACACTTTTGGACCCAGGTTCCTATGGACTATGTCACATAATTCTGTTGTATGATTATTTCCACTCCCATGTGAGAGAGGAGAACACCAAGTCACAGAGATGTTAAGTAACTTTCCCAGGGCCACACAGCGGCATTCGGATGGAGAAGGCACACACAGAAATGTCCCATGCTCCCTGGCAGGTGGAAAGAGTACACAAAAATAGACAAATCTTATGTGGCACAGCTGTTCATAACAAAACAGTAGGCCTTTTCTGAATCAAGGGGCATTTAGTTTTTCTTTTCAAGTGAAGGTCAAAGTACTATGTATTCAAATTCCCACTCAACTGCTTTTTTTTTTTCTTTTTTCCCCTAGAAATCAAACCAGGAATAACCTATGCTGACCCCTTGACTGAATTGTCCCCGAGTGTTTCCTGACACAGATTTCTGCTTTCAGTCCCTGACAACTAAAGAATGGGGCTCAACTTGACACTTGCAAAATTACCAGGTAAGCTGTAGGGGAAAATGCAAAGAAAATCGTACTTGATCAATAACAGTTATTTACACCATGTGTCAGTTTAGGGGTTTTGGTGGTTGGCAAATCAGTTAACAAAATAAACTTGCATTTATCCTTGCCTTCATTAAATGTAAAACAGCAAACATGCAGGATGGCATTGCCGAGAGAACTCTAACTTGCCATCACTTTGTCTTAAGCTGTTTCACCTAGAGATGATCTCTAAAAGGACGGGAAGATTAAAGTAACAATTGGGGAAGTCTTTCACACTGAAACTAAAGCACATACCCCTTGCCGGATGGAACAGTCCAGACCAAAGACAACACCCACCTGCGCTACGGGGTAACCAGAACACAGCGTGCAGGGCAGCGGTACCCGGGCAGTGACGCCCGGCATCTGCACGACCTCGGGACTTCCTTCCCGCCCGGCAGGCAGAGCGGCGACACGGCGCTGATGCCTTCACATCCAGTGCCGAAGTGTGACATGCCCCCACGAGCAGCAGCGGGGCGTCTCCAGAGGCAAAAGGAGCGAGAGTCTTCATCACGCTTCATTCAGAACGTGACTGCTCCTCATGGCACAAATCCAAATCACGGCCTGGCGTTGAGAGAGACCACCTACTAAGTACGAGATGCTGCGCTTGAAACGTATGCAGAGCATTTTTAACTCTCAGAAGACCCAGCAAAATGGCTGCTATTTATTCCATTTCACAAAGCCAAGAGGTGACTGAACCAGCACTGTCAAAGAGGACTTTCTAAATGGTATAGATGACCTTATCTGCAAAGCAGAAATAGAGACACAGACACTGGGAACGCATACAGGATACCAAGCGGGAAGGCGATGGGGGAGGAACTGGGAGATGGGGATTCACACACACACACTACTGATGCTCTGTATAAAATGGGTAACTAACAAGAACATACTATACAGAGCAGGGAACTCTGCTTAACGCTCTGCGCTGACCTGGAAGGGAACGAAGGCCGGCAGGGAGGAGATACACACATGGCTGATTCCGTCTGCTCCACAGTGGAGACAGCCACAGCAGTGTAAAGCAACCATACTCCAAAAAACCGTAATTTGAAAAAAACATTAACAAACAGGACTGCAATGCCCTTGACCTCCACTGTCCACTCCAGGAGCCACGTAGGACTAATGAGCTATCTGACTACAAAATCCATGCATTTCTTCAGCCACACAGTACACACACAATCCCCCTTACACACACACACAGGCAACCACAGCCCCAGCACACACACCCCAACACCCCTCTCACACATACGCATGCAGGCTCAGTCGTGTCCAACTCTTTGCGACCCTATGGAGTGCAGCCTGCCAGGCTCCTCTGTCCGTGGGATTTCCCAGGCAAAAACACTGGAGTGGGTTGCCATTTCCTTCTCCAGGGGATCTTCCTAACCCAGAGATCGAATCTGCGTCTCCTGCATTAGCAAGGGGATTCTTTACCACTTTGGAACCTGGGAAGCCCCACCCTCAGACACACACTGGCACAAAATGATGATTCACTTTGGTACTAGTGTTATTAGGTCATTGCCTTTGCTAACTTAATTTAAAAGGAGTTGGAGGCAGGAGTGCAGGGGGAAAATAAGAAAGGAAATTTGACTGTCACTCTCCCTCTGTGATCAAGCTCTGAGCTAAATAACACTGGGAATAACATCCAAGGAAACAAGGAGTGTGTGAGATATAAGAAAATAGCCTTTATGCTGTAAAAACAGCTTCCAATTTTTACTAATTGAATCACTATCATACCTGTCATTAAAAATGTTTCCTAACTCAGCCAGGTTCCTTACTGACAGCAAAGAACCACATGATAAGACCACCTGGGTAAAGAAAGCCACTCACTTTAAATGGACATTGTTCCTGAGTGGGAACACTGCGGAGAACTGCTTCTGGGCATAGCCACAGGCGTTAGGAAACTGGGGGCAATGATACAGAAGAGAAGAAATGATGGGAGGTAGCTGGCAGGAAAGAATATGCCATAGTCTTAATTCTTTAAAAAAAAAAAAAAAAAATCAAGTGTCACAAGAAACTCTCTATATTCAGTCTTGAGCCTTCCAGAGCAGCCCAGAGATGACTGTTCCCTCGACCACCATATACTGTTTCATAGAATGACCCGTAACAGGTTTTAACCACTAGTTTGTTTAAGCTGCATCATAAATGTGAAATTTGCAAATGAAGTAATAACCAAGCCCAAGCCTATTCCACTGAAGTAAGAAGTCCTGTATTCCAAACTGTTAATCTCATACATAAAACTCAGGATGCAAATACTGTGAGGTGACAGGATCGGCAGACACTCTCAAAGCTACAAAACAGTGAAAAGAGGTCAGTCGGCCCTGCTATTATTTATGACTCAGAGTACATAGGACTATTTCTGACTTTCTGATTTAAGACTGACTTTAATAATAACCATAACTGATCAGTAAATTGTTATTTAATAAGAGTGCTTGTTCACACAATTAAAACTTGAAAGTATATAATGGACACAAAATTCCTAATCAACCCAGAGAAGTAGGGGTCCTTCTATTTCACAATGGACAGGCATAGCAGATCCAGGGAGCTGACACTAAGGGTTGAAATACTCCATGCCTAGTGTGTACGCTGGGCTTCCCCGATGGCTCTCCTGCAATGCAGGAGACACAGGAGACTCCGGTTCAGTCCCTGGGTCAGGAAGATTCCCCTGGAGAAGGGAATGGTAACCCACTCCAGCATTCTTGCCTAGAGAATCCCATGGACTGAGGAGCCTGGCGGGCTACACTCTAAGAGCTGCCTAGGACTGAGAGACCACACACGCAGTACGTGCCTGTGGCCAGGGAACCCTTCTGTTTGCACTCACCGTGGCTTTGAAAATCACTGTTACAGGCTATAGCCAGTGTTCCAGGAGATGGTATAGCCGCCGCTTTTCGGGCGGGGTCCCTCAGTTGGACCACTCACCCTGGTTAAAAGTTATTTGTCCTCCCCATGATTCCTTTAGGTGTCTACTCTGGGTTAGATGAAAGGGACTGCTGATAGTTTCATTGAAGAAATTAATTCAGGCAGGTACCTTAGCCCAGGTAAAACTGCATATCTTAAGAAGCTTCTAAGGTTATGCACGCTGATATGCATCTGCTGGCACAGAAGCAGCCAGGACCGAGACGTTTCATTAAGTCAAAATCGGCTTGAACAATATTTCAAGACGATGCTTATAACTGGCAACCGTGATACAGATGGCTGCTGAATCAGGCATTGTAAACTTATAAATACTGTGGGTCTCATCATAACAGGCTAGTCCAGGTATCAATTACCAGCCTGTTTAAGGATATTTAAGCCAGGGAAACCAATTTTTAAGAACACTTCTAGCAGAGAATAAAAGGAAAAGAATTAAAAAGAGGACAAGGTTACTTGGGAAGAGCCTACACACTTAAAATTTCAGGCAGCAATTTAAGGACCTGTTTTTGGATTAAAAATCATCAAAACTCATCCTTGGTTCACTTCTTCAAAGAAGGAAAACAAAGTACATACTACGCTGCCTGTCATGTAGGGAAAAGTCTAAAATCAGGCTCTTAGCCCCAAAACAAAACCATTCCAAAGCATAATTGTCATTATAGTAAACGTTATTAGTGAGACGTGAAAATTCAGAAATGACTTTTCTTGTAAAGTCACACCCCAAAAGTTCACTTGTAAACAGTTAGTTTCAGTTTTCAAAAAAAAAAAAAAAAAAAGGGCAGCAGCAGCAGATAAAAGTAGCCATGTGGCTTAAGGGGAATGCCCAGAGGGATTGCAGACAGGGATGCAGGTCCACCTCCTGTGGAGGAGAGAAGGGAGCAGGGAGCAAATAGGAAGATTCACATTTCTGTGTAGTTGGAAGAAGTTTTGACCAGACTGATGAGAAGTGCCCCAGCCAAAGTCATCATCAGAGGAAGCCCTGCTGCCCCAGGAGCAGGCCTGTCTTTATGCGCCTGCTGTGCCCCGTCACTGGCTAGGAGTGACCCACGGAAGCATGGCATCAGCAGGAAAACAGCGCTGGGCTCGGGGCACCGTGCTAGAGCTGCCCGTCAGTGACCTTCCCTGCAGCCGGAGATCTGAGGGGCCCCTTCTCGCGGCTGTCACGCAATCCAGTGCTCACAAACTGTTTCACTGATTACGTGATGCAATGGTAAGGCTCATGAACTCAAGATTTCAAAAGAGCAAAAGGTTCAAGATTTTCATATTCTTAGCAGAATCTAGCTTACAAATAAAAATAGGTACCAGGCGGCAATTATTTTTTAAAATTGCCCTCCTTGATAATGAATTTAAATACTAATGACAGTTGTCCCTTTTTGTCTTTCTTCCTAACAATGCTCCCTAAACTTTCTTAAGTATTACACCCCCCCCCAAAAAAAAGTCACTGGCAAGTAATTCAAAATGACCTGCTAGTTTTATTCTTTCTCATTTCAAATAGCTTAAAACTGAGAGAAAAAGAAATTTCAAAGAGCCTACCTACACTAAAATAACTGCATGCTACCCTTCTGTTGTACAAAATTTTAATTTGCTGCTCCCCAATTTATTCAATTTGTAATTATATCAAAACTGAAATAAAAGTTGAATCAAGATCATTTTCACTGGTATATTTATTTTCATCCAAATGATGAGCACAACCAACCAGAAATTCACATTTTACTCGAAGGACTTGGTGGGGAAAGTGGGATTCCGGGGTGAGGTCACGAACAGTTTTTAATGCTTTGAGTGTGTGTTTCTTCAGCGAATTACAGCTGATTCAAAATGTTGTGTCAGTTGCTGGCATACAGTGATAAAGTGATTCTGGTATATACAGCAGAATAAAACACATACTCTTTTTCATATTCTTTTCCATCATGTTCATTACAGGATCCTGAGGGTTGCTCTCTGTACTATAGAGTAGGACTGTGTTGTGTGAGGTCACCAATTCTTTAGCCACTCAAAACATTAACAGTGCACTAAACAGACTCTTTAAATTACTAAAGATGTTTTTTTAAACTAGCCTGAAACATCAGTAGTTCAGCCTGTAAGGAAGCCTGGCATGAGTAGGGCGTGTGTGCAAAACATGAACTGACATCTCCCCACTTCTCCCACAGATGATGAGCCGCATGGCCCAGGGAATCACACCCCAAGTAACACGAGCGACAGACTCGGAAAGAACGCCACCGTTCACAACGAATTCGACACTATCGTCTTGCCTGGGCTTTACCTCGTTATATTCGTGGCAAGCATCTTGCTGAATGGTCTAGCAGTATGGATCTTCTTTCACATTAGGAATAAAACCAGCTTCATATTTTATCTCAAAAACATAGTGGTGGCCGACCTCATGATGACGCTGACATTTCCGTTTCGCATCGTCCATGACGCGGGACTGGGACCGTGGTACTTCAGGTTCATCCTTTGCAGGTACTCCTCGGTTCTATTTTACGCCAACATGTATACTTCCATCGTGTTTCTGGGGCTGATCAGCATCGATCGCTACCTGAAGGTGGTAAAGCCGTTTGGCGACTCTCGCATGTACAGCGTAACCTTCACAAAGGTTCTGTCTGTCTGTGTCTGGGTGCTCATGGCTGTCCTGTCCTTGCCAAACATCATTCTGACCAACGTCCAGCCAACCAGGGAAAACATTCATGAGTGCACACAACTCAAGAGCCCTTTGGGAGTGAGATGGCATCACGCCATCACTTACGTCAACAGCTGCTTGTTCGTGGCCGTGCTGGTGATACTGATCGGGTGCTACATAGCCATTTCCAGGTATATCCACAAATCCAGCAGGCAATTCATAAGCCAGTCAAGCCGGAAGCGAAAGCACAACCAGAGCATCCGAGTGGTCGTGGCTGTGTTCTTCACCTGCTTTCTACCCTATCACTTGTGCAGGATTCCCTTCACCTTCAGTCACTTGGACAGACTTTTAGATGAGTCGGCACACAAGATCCTGTATTACTGCAAAGAAATGACGCTTTTCTTGTCTGCGTGCAACGTGTGCCTGGACCCCATCATCTACTTTTTCATGTGTCGCTCATTTTCAAGAAGGCTATTCAAAAAATCAAACATCAGAACAAGGAGTGAAAGCATCCGATCACTACAGAGTGTCAGAAGATCCGAGGTCCGCATATACTACGATTATACTGACGTGTAGGAATTCAAGGTCACGAAGCCCACTCCTGTTTGCCAGTATGTACAAAGTGTAAATAAACGTGTATTTTCACTATCCTTGCTTGAGCCCATCAAAATGTGGATGAAAAGAGAACTGAAATATTATGAATTTGGGGTATAATTTGGAAACTGAGGAAAACATTAAGGCATAATGAAGAAAGTGAAATTGGCGAGATGGCATATGGCTGAGCAGCGGGGATCATGACTCAAAGTTTAAGGAGCAGATTTCAGGGGCAGCCAAAGCCACAGCTATGCCAGCACACTGCAGTCATCTTCCAGAAAGTGCGGATGCTCTGAAGCCACTTTTGAGAGGACAGGAAGTAGAGAGAACTCTGTTTGACCTTGATCCTTAAGACTTGGGAAAGAAAATGCTGTTTTCAACACAGCTCATTTGTTGCAGATGTAACTCAGTAAACATGGATTGCTAGGTTTCTCTGTCGTCGTATCTCTGACCTGTCCACAACGTTAGCCACAGTCCCTTGTCTGTGTTTACGTTTTATGCACGTTAGGAAAACTTGCATAGTGCAAGTAGGCAAGGAGGTTTTTAAGCAATGCACTTGAAAGACTGGAGTCACTGAACTGATTTTAAATTTAGGTTATTTCAGAGAAGAAAAAAGTATGACTAAGTATTAAGACAAGTAGATTTTGATAAAACACTGACCTTACAGTGCTGTTATTATACCCCTATGCTGCATTTGAATCCTTATGTGCTAGGGGCAGAGAACAGAAGATGAAAAGCCTTCATTAACAGTCAAGTACATATCGTTTATTTAAAAGCCATTTAATACTCTTTATTTTATAAAAACTATAGTTTTAAATTATATCCTATCTCTAATAGGAATATCATTCATTTTAAACCTTCAGTTGTAGAGCTCAATGCATCAAGTCAAAAAGATTAAGGGTTAACTTAAAATCTTAGAATAATTTCTCCTTCTTCAATATAAACCTTTGAACCTTATGCTTTTTCAAAGCCTTTAGCTGCCTGACCACTGTCTAGGTTCCTAACATGGGGAGCAGCCAGGGGAGCATTAGAAGACCAGGAGAGAAGCCATGTTTGCTGATGAAAAGGTATCATATTGGTTAATGAAGACAAAGCAGATGTACAGGTGTAACACAGTGCAAGGCTTCATTTTATTTAAACTCGTACAAACGATCTGCAAAATTCCGAAAAGCTAAAGTGAGCAAAAACGAAGGAAGCAGGGCCCAAGAATAACTCAGCCCAACAGTGACTACCAAAGTTAGGTTCAAGAGCAGAAAGGGGGTCTAATAGGTGAGTCAGGTTTAACAGAAAGGATGGAAGCAAAGAGGTTAACAGAACTGTCTAAGGACCTTCATCAAAATATCTATTTCTCATCAAGATTCCAACTCCATAAACTCCAGGGGACCTGCAGTACATGAATTAACACACATCTCTCTTGGACACGTGCTGGCTACCGCCACCTGCTGCTCCTTGTGTTCACCAGCTGGGTTAAGACAGCCATGCTTACAGCAGGTACTTAGGAAGACAGTTTGAAAGGCTAATTCCTTTCTCCACTCTCCTCCGAACACCCAGGCTGAGGTACAGCTGCCCCATATAAAGAGGAGGGGCAACGCCGCAGCTGGGAAAACCCTCAGACAGCGTGTCCTAGACTCGCCTTCCTCTGCTTGTCTCTACATCACGGCTCACAAACAGTCCTTGTGCGTGTGTGTCTGTCAGTCTCTGTTCTGTTAAAGGCATGCTCACCTTAGAACATGCCTAAAAAATAAGAACCTGTCATCTTCTTCAAATGATTCCATTTGGTGTTCTGAAACTTAGCGAAGCTAACCCCCACACTGCATTTAATTCTCTAAACTTCAGGCCTCAATTCTAAGAGGTCCTTAAAATATTTCAATCCCATTTTAATGTTTCTAAAATTGTACTGCTGTAGAGTTAATGGGGACATTTAATATTGTGGTTTTATTCTCTGAAATCACATTATTAAATCAATGGGATAGCTTAAAACATTGACTTAGGGAAAAAATTTGAAAGTATTACCCCCATTTTTTTAAAGCCACATTACAAAAGCATCAAAATTATACTGCTTGTATTTTACACCAATACTCACACTGTGGTCACAACCAAGAATGAATCAGTCACATGACCAACATAATATCCACAGGAATAAGTTAAAATATTGTGTTGGTGTCATAAGTTAATATAAACTGCGGCACTAACATTGAAGAAAGCAGAAATTCTATTTGATTCGTTTTTAATTAATTGATAATTTGGAAATTATTTTAAATTTGAAATCTAAAATTTATTACATGGAACTTTTGGATTATATTCAGTATTTTAGGACCCACTTAAGGCAGCAATTTTAACATAGCTATTTTTATTTTATGCAAATGAGAAATATATTCAGATAATTTCAAAAAGAAATTTTCCTATTATTCATAAAAATTACATGCAGAGAAACTAACCTTGCAGAAAATCTTTTGAGTGTGCATATTACTAACTCTGTTATATTCATTATACCATTCATACCATTTTATTCTCACTTCCAAATAGTATATCAGTATTTTGTTTCTCAAAGTTTCAAAGGAATGATAACTTGGAAAATGCATAAGTTCAGACTAAGTCAAAATTGTGAATACACAGTACAATCTCAAACATAAATTTTATGATCCCTGTGGAGAAATGTGATATACAAGAAAAAAATAAAGTAAAAAAACAAGAGCAAAATAAAGCTCGAGGATCACTTAAATCTCGTAAATAGAGATTCTCTCTCAAACAGAATACCACAAGAAAACAGCTTATCAAATCAATAAATACTAGGAACATACTATGTTTAAAAAAAAAACACTATGGCTAAAACGATATTTACAATACTCTTTGGATATGTCTAAGTGAATTATAAAAGCATTAAGATCAAACATTTTCAAATTTAAACATAAACATCTGGTAGATGCTGAATGAGCTATGCTCCGCCCCCTAGCCTCTATCACCATCTAGTGGTAAAAGTCACAAAACAACTGAAAACGACTCCAGTCCTATTTACTGTTGTGACTTCACATTTCCATGGCCTAGGCCTTCCCTCTGGTCTTCCTTCAGCCAGGCATCTTTAGCGCTAACAAAAGGCAGTGTGTGTTTGGCGGGGGCGGAGGGGGTGCCGCTGTGCGGGGGACGGCACATCAGTCCTGGAGCTGCCTAGATAAATATAAGATGGAAATATTTGACAAAACATAAGACCTATAAGAAATTATGTTGTTCTTTAATTGCTAAGTCTTGTCCGACTCTTTTGCGACCCCACAGACTGTAGCCCATCAGGCTCCTCTGTCCACGGGATCTCCCAGGTAAGAATACAGCAGTGGGTTGCCATTTCCTTCTCCAGGTAAGTTACAGATGTGTCTTAAAAAAAAAAAAAAGAAAACTAAAAAGGCTGAAGTGTACATAGATTTCACAGGGAAACCGGAACAAATATTGACTGTGCTTTTTGACATACAAAAAAAATTTTATTTAAATATAATTTACTCTTTCAAAAATCATTTATTAGAATTGGACTAAGACTGTCAGTGTTAAAATGTCTAACTTATCAAGAAATGTATGGGGATTCAAATGGCAACTTTTATTTTGAATATTCTTAAATTTTTGTTATAAGCTACAATAATGAGATTTAAAAAATCATCTAAAATGATTTAAAGAAAATGGTGTAATGTGGCTATTAGACCACCTAGCCTTTCCTTGCCTCATTTGGAAACTCAAGATATGGAATTAAATCAGAAACTCCTTTCTTTCAAACACCTTCCTAGGCAAGCATTCTTAGTAAGTGTCCAGCTGCTCTTTGAATAATGCCAGAGAAATCTGTTGACTGCAGCAGCTCTCAGAAACAAGCCACCCATCAGATTAGATCACCTGGGTTATCAACAAGAGTCTAGAATAGTCGACCAGACTGGCCAAAGCTTCTAAGTCTCGCTTTAAACGTTACAAGCAAGACTTTCCAACAACACTCTAGACATGTTTACCGGGACACAGAAGTAAACACACAGTACTTATAACTAGGGCTAAGAGATTCAGTATACCAAAGATAACTCAGCTCCCTAACCTATGATAGCTTCCAGGTGGCGCTAGTGGTAAAGAACCCGCCTGCCGATGCAGGGGACATAAGAGACTCAGGTTTAATCTCTGGGTCAGGA
The DNA here is from genome assembly GCF_033118175.1 of Dama dama. Classification (NCBI taxonomy): domain Eukaryota; kingdom Metazoa; phylum Chordata; class Mammalia; order Artiodactyla; family Cervidae; genus Dama; species Dama dama. Next base: position 5,255,014 of record NC_083699.1, on the reverse strand, counting down.
AGATCCCCTAGAGAAGGAGCTGGCAACCCACTCCAGAGTTCTCGCCTGGAGAAATCCCATAGACAGAGGAGCCTGGAGGGCCACAGTCCACGGGGTTGCAAAGAGTTGGACACAACTGAAGCGACGGCTGCTGCTGCTGCTGAGTCACTTCAGTCGTGTCCAAGTCTGTGCGACCCCATAGACGGCAGCCCACCAGCCTCCTCTGTCCCTGGGATTCTTGAGCACACACAAAAATACACCTTAAAAATCACTTCCCATTCTTAAGATTCTTACTAGTATCCCACAGCAAAATACCTTCAGTAACAGTGAGGTCATCTGTCAATTACCAAAAATAAATTCTGTGTTTTTTCAAAATGCCATATCAACTGTATCTTTAGATTTTTATGTGCTATTTTATGCAGCTGGAGAAATGCCAACATTAAATACAATGGAAAAAACGAATGTGTAAGGAGATGAATACTGGGCCAGACACTTATGTGATATAAATTTGGAGTCACCTAGATCAGAGCTTCTCAACTCCATCGAACCCAATGTACTCTTTCTGTGAGATATGCTTCAACGTATTTTTAGTAGTAATAGCGTTAGGGCTTCCCAGATGGTAAAGAACCTGCCTGCCAATGCAGGAGAAATAAGAGACATGGGTTCGATCCCTGGGTCAGGAAGATCCCCTGGAGCAGAGCGTGGATTCTTGCCTGGAGAATCCCACAGAGAAGCCTGGCGGGCTGTGGCACACAGGGTCACAAGGAGTCAGACACGACTGAGAGTCTGAGCACAAATGAGCACAACCAGTGGTGCTAGTCATCAGTCACGTCCAGCTCTTTGCGACCCCCGTGGACTGTAGCCTGCCAGGTTCCTCTGTCCAAGGGATTCTCCAGGCAGGAATACTGGAGTGAGCTGCCATTCCCTTCTCCAGGGGATCTCCCCGACCCAGGGCTCAAACCCAGGTCTCTGTCCTACATTGCAGGCAGATTCTTTACCATCTGAGCCACTGGGGAAGTTCAATTTATTTTTAGTACATTTATAATATAATCTATCTATACATGCATACCTCACTTTGTATGGTAGTGTGGGACCATAAAAATGAGGACTGCATCACTTTATCGCATCCAAGGAGGCTCCGTACCCTTGGATTTGATTAACACCATCACCATCACCCAGGCGCCTGAATGGAAATGCAGAGTCATCCAGTGGCTCTTCCTTCCTTCCCCCCACTAAGCAGCCCTGCACCCAGGCCTGCAAGGCTGCCCTCACACGCGGGGCACACACTCGGCCTCCGCCCCGCACGGCCCAGGGTCAGGCCTCGCTCAGGCTGGAGGCGGCGGTGTGAGCTCCCGGGCCAGCGAGGACCTGGAGCACAAGAAAGCCTCGGCCCCGCCCCACTGTGTGCAGCTGAGAGGGGAAAGTGCGCCCACCTCACCCTGATGGTAAGCTGCCAGCACTTCTGCTAGGAGCCTCGAGTTTTCCATTCTGGCCTAGGCCCGCACACACGCCTTTCTAGAACTTCTAACACTACACAGTTATCTTCTAATGAAATAAAAATAGCTAACTTTTACTGGCATTCCCTACAAAGCGGGCATCATTGTGAGCTCCCGACCTGTATCAACTCCCTTCATGCCCTTGACAAACTCCAAGGAAGCACTGGCATTACCGTAACGTTCTCAGGGACACACAGGTCAGAGGGCTATTGCTGAGATCCAGACTTAGGCCACCTCGCTCCAGAAGCTCTGCTTTCAGTCAGGCTCAGAAATGATGTGAAGCACACGCCTTAAGGTGTTACTGATACGACCAAGAGCCTTGCAAATGCTTTACGTTACCAAATGCTAGACACAAGCCACTGCAAATAAGGTTGGGAATGACGCTAATCAGCACTCTTAGGCAAAGCCTCAATAATTCCTTTACTAAACCTGAAAGATTACACTCACTATTAAGAGAACATTAAGTCCATCAATCACACTTATTTGGTCATTTTACTCCCTCACAGTTCAGACGAGGGGGCTTCCTTCGTGGCTCAGCAGTAAAGGACCCACCTGCCGATGCAGGAGACCCGGGCTCAATCCCTGGGTCGGGAAGATCCCCCAGGGAAGGAAATGGCAACCCACTCCAGTATTTTGCCTGGAAAATCCCCCATGGACAGAGCAGCCCGGCAGGCTACAGTCCATATGGTTGCAAAGAGTCGGACATGACTTAGTCACTAAACAACAATTCAGATGAGCATATAATTCATGACCAAAACCCGGCTACTTCTGAGTGTGGAAGTGTCAATTACTGAGCTGGCACAGGTGTAAACTGAGACAGTGTAAACAAACCTGGACATATGGCCCCTGTGCTCACAGCACATCTGAAAAGTCACGTCTGTTAGGACTGCGTTACCCAGTTAAACAAGCCCTTTAGGACAAGGAAAAAGAGATCAAGAAACCCAGCCATTTCATCAGCTTGAAGCCCCACCGTGAAGTCTCCTCTGTCCAGTTTACCGGCACAAACTGTGAACCCCTGGGTGCTGGATTCACAACTATCCAACAAAAATCTCTAATGGAGGTTTCCTGGGAGTGTGGATAATGGTTTCTAGGTCAGTGCTCACTGCGAATGGCTTTGTTTAATAGCACGAGAAAGAACCCTGCTCACCAAATTTAGTACTTTTGCCTTGGCAAGCATACATAATCTAAATTTTAATTTACATTCTCTCTCTCCTCTGCAGCAAAACCATCACGAATCTGTCACATTGTTAACAACTAAGTACAAAATTTATGATTGGTGTGACTTCAACAGGATTTTAGAAGAGGAGGCTGCAGCATTCAGCCTTCCAAGGCATAGGCCTCTGCAGAGACAACTAAACAAACTGGTCAGATAACAAAGGGGTCAGGATATTGGGCCATAAGGGTACTGGTGTCAGGGAACTATTATACAACTAGGGTTAGATAATCGCCGCCTATGAGAAGTCTGCCAGGCTCCAGAAGAAACAGAACATGGGAACCCAATGAGCCTTCTGGTCATGATAAAGTCACACAAGTGGAACCACACATCCTCAATCAACCCGTCTGTGCCCGCCCTGGGAATCAGACAAGGGCAACGCGCACAGCTGCACCCTGAGCAGCCCATTCAAGAAGCAGACACAGAAGCGTGGCCCCACCGAGTCTTCCTTCTAATGACGCCAACTGGTCTGCGAAAAACAGCCCAGAGTTCACCACTGTGCTCCAAACGTTAACTGGACAGATATGTAGCTCTCTACAGCATGAATGGCCCAAAACCGCAGAAAACCTTCTCAGTCGCACCGCCAAGGAAACTAAATTGCCAAAGATGACCACACAACACTCACACAAACCAGAGGAATATACAAGTGTGCTCAGCTAATAGCAGCTGGCTAGACAGCGAAGACAACTGAGTCTGCAAATTTCAGGTATGGCTTACTCGTTGGGCAAAAAAATAAACAGGAAAAACAAAAAAAACAAAAACCCCCTGCATTCAGTTTAACCTCAGACAAGCTCCCTCAAGTCTCCCCACCACCAAACCTTCCCCTAAAGTTGCGAGTGCCTGCTCATCCCACACATCACACAGCTGAACAAGTGACATCTGTTTATCAGAAGAACTCTGGGAAAATTTATCGAGCTGATAAATGTTCGCACACGGAGGCATGGGAAAGTCTTCTGCCTTATATATGAGATATATATATATATGCCTTATATATGAGTTGACTTGAGTTCCGTGCTAGCAGAACCACCTGCTGGTGGCCTATCAAACATACACTGCACATCTGTTTGATTATTAAAGAAAAGGGCACGCTGACCAGAAGTAAACAATGTCCACATCAAAAATAAAGAGTAAATGCCTCTCTTCCTGGGACATCAATGCTGGTGTTCTGTTGATGATAAGACTCTCCTCCCAGGTGCCAAGTCCATACTGATTCGCTGTGTATGTGCGGATTTTTTTTCTTTTTTTTTTTGAAACCTTGAAGGAATGCATCCCTGGATTGTTTTATGTTCTTTGTTCTGACATCAAACTGCACTGAAAACCATGTTCCTTTGGAGCGATTCCTCAGAGTTATCTGACAGGCTGTGCCCCAGACTTTATTCCTCAGTTTGGCTCAAATAAAACTCTTTTCCATTCCTATTACAGGTTCTTTATTATTTTCCTCAACATAATCAAAATGAAGTATTTACTCTCGACATCCGTTAAGTCTCATTCTGACTGAAGCTTCTCTCAGTGGCTTCTGAAGACTCACTTTCCTAACTTGTTCAAATGATTTACTAAAAAGCTGAGCAGAGCGCTAAGCAAATAAATCGTCTCATAAAGCGGTGTACTATCGTCTAGCAGGAGTCCCGACCTCTGGGATCTAACCTCTGGGATCAGAGGTGGGGCTGATGTGAAAGTAACAGAAATAAAGTGTGCAATAAACGTCACGGGGCTGAATCGTCCCCAAGTCACCCCCGATGCCCAGTCCACGGGAAAGCTTTCTTTCAGGAGACTGGTCCCTGGTGCCGAAAAGGTCAGAGACTGCCGCTGCAAGGGACTCATCCTGTGTGTGCTCAGACGCCCAGTCATGTCAGACTCTGTGACCCCCGTGGACGACAGCCCGCCAGGCTCCTCTGTCCATGGACTTCCCCAGGCAAGAATACTGGAGTGGGTTGCCTGGGTTTCCTTATCCAGGGGATCTTCCCGACCCAGGGACTGAACCCACCATTCTTGCATCTCCTGCATTGCAGGTGGGTTCTTTACCAATGAGCCACCTGGAAAGCCCAGGGAGTCCATCGCATTTATCTTTACCCACAGGACCAGGTACAACAGTTGGGGGGACATTCCTTGCCTCTCTCCCATGTGGATAATACATATTCACTCAACAAACATTTCTCAGTGCCTGCTACAGGAGTGGGCACTGGGGAGACCAGAATAGGACAACAAAGATTGCCACTGCCCATTCTGGCTGGGATGGATATTAAAAAAAGGCGACATAGGAAGAATATGAACAACGCCAAGACACTAGAGACATGCCCGGAATTAGTGACAGGTGAGTCATAAGAGCAAATGGGAGCAGAATGAAATAAAGAGAAAGGATATTATTTTGGAGGCTCAGAGGGATAAAAGAAAATAGCCGCTTCTGCTTCATGGCCATCTTCTCAAAAAACTATGCCTACAGGAGGAAATACATGCACTGAGATTTTATTTTTGTGACAGTGAGTTCTCAATTTTGACTCTTTGCTAATATCACAGACTGAAATTCATTCAGTCTGATTCTTAAGGTTATATCTATTATTAGCAACTAAGAAAATTTTTTTGAGTAATTCAACTAACTAGGCATTCGACTCATGACTCAGTATTAGTGCCTATTTCAAAGTGAGGTTTTTGTTAGTCTACAAAACATGTAAATATTGCTCACATCAGTTCTTTTTAAAAACTGTCACTTCTGCCAATCTTCCAGTAGGGGGAGATACTGTAACAGACATTTGTGTCTCCAATTACAACTTTCCCATAAAGGGGAGCACACAACTGCCAATGAATTCCTGTGCCTGTTGCTCATTTCTAGAGTCTTTACAAAAAAAAAAAGAAAGCATTGTTTTACAAAATAGTGGGTAATTATGTCCTAAAGACATAAATCCTGCCACCCTCTTCCACTACCCTAAATCAATGCACTGACTTTGCCATCTTCAATTATTTTTACCAGAAAGCTCAAACATGTCACGGTATCACGAATTACGAACACCTCAGCATGATGATCAAAACGCTCACACTCTGTCCCACCCACCTCCGCTGACTTTCCTTCCCAGGCTGGTGCCTTTGGTCACACCATTCTCTCTATCCTGAAGGACTTTCTAGGCTCAGTCTAGACATCAAAGAGACATCCAACAAGAACCACTTGAGATACCAGCTCCTTCACAGATCCTTTAAGATGGCAACTTTCAAACTCACTTCCCCTTTTTGGGCCACACCGTGAGGCTTGCAGGATCTTAGCTCCCCGACCAGGAATTGAACCTGGCCCCAATAACGAAACACCAAGTCCTAACCACTGGACCGCCAGGGAACTCCCTAAACTCACTCCCTTTTAATTTCTCTATAGTTTCCTATAGTGTTTCTAATGGGTCTTGTACTAAAATTCTCTGTATTCGTAACCCAGTGTATTTCTCAATGTCTGGTAGAATCCTGTTGAAACCATGACTCCCCCCAACACAAACACACACACCGTAATAAATCACTTGCCAGAAAAGCCTTTTTAATTTTTTAAAAAATTATATAACCCAGTAAATAGCTCCTGCAGTTAAAATAGGTTCATCAAAAATCTTCATATAATGACTACATAAACTATGGGATACTACAAAGTCATCAGTTCAGTTCAGTTCAGTCGCTCAGTCGTGTCCGACTCTTTGCGACCCCATGAATCGCAGCACGCCAGAGAGAAATAAAAAACATAATTATACAGGGCTAACGTGAGTAAGTACCAAGACAGCAAGTGAGAAACAGCAAAATGTTCTGGTGTGGCTAACCGTCCAACAAAGTCAATGGGGAAAAAATTGGGGGATAAGGTTATAACAATAAAGTCACTTTTGTACTTACTTCGAAAAAGGATTTGGGGGCAAGGAACAAACTAAGACATTTATAGAAATAAGTAAACCGACTTTTACGGCAATCGTTGACAGGCTGGATGGAAACTGACTGGGAACAATAACAGACACTGGAGGATTCCATGCATTAGACTCACTCTATTTGAAGGACAAATACCCAAGGGATGTTTATATATAACCAGCCCCGGCACTGACGAGGCAGAGTCCGACCTGGAAATGATGCTGGGGAAAGGAAATGTGTGCGTGCGTGTGAGCATGGGGGTGGGCGAGGGGTGGCAATCACACTGGGGGTATGTGGAGGGTTTTGAGATTAACGGGGATGAAGTCCTATAGTATTTTAATCTTCAGAGTTCCACAGAGTGAAATGGGAATAAGTTGAGGGAACACAGAACTACTCAGCATAAAACAAAGCATCAAAAAAAAAAAAAAAAAAAAAAAAAATCAGAGACAAAACCAAAACAGAACATTTATTATCTTTTTATATTTTTTTTAAGAATCCTGGAAGAAGGAAATATGTCCTCTAGCCATTATACTACATCATCATTTATTATTTATTTAATATTGAAACTGGTGTCCAGTGTTGAATAAAGCCAAGTTATCTGTGTTGTTAACCATCATAACAAAATACTATCTTTTAAATACACAAAATATGATCAATAGTTTGTCAGGATAAAAAATTTTTGCAAATAATAATAAGATACATTATTTCCAACTCTAATAGGGAAAAATGTTTACAAGCTAATCATCACATTTAAGCATATCCACAAAATGACCAGCAAAAATCTCGAGGAAAATACAAAATGGTAATGCAAGGTGGACTTTACATCCTGCAATGCAATAGCTCTGAGTCACAAATATGCCCAGGTTTCCACAAGCTCCTCACTCTGGGACACCTGAGGCCAGTTTTCAAAATCTGATGGACACACAGGGTGAGGTGCATAAATAAAGGAAGTCTCCACTCTGAAAACTTCTCTGCTACAAAGGAATAACGATAGACAGTGTAAGAACAGATTTGTATCATTCACTGACATCCAATGCAGAAAAGCAGTGATAAGAGAAGACAGGCTGAAATAGAAACTTAAGGGCCCAGAAGTCAGACCTCACGGTTTTTGCTGCATGAGCCCCTGACGATATTCTCGCTTTTCCTCTTTGGGTTTTACCTGATCTCTGTAAGCTCTAGCTCTATCCTCTCTCTCTGTCTCTCTACGATCCTCTCCTCTCACTAATACCACCCTCCTAGTCCTCCGATCATCACAATTTCTGCTCTCGGGGCACAAGTCTACATACAACACAGTGTCCAAAGCTCCAACAGTGACTGATAAGGACCAGGAGGCAAGACATCTGGAGGGAGGATAGAAGTTCCTCCAAGTGTTGTCGGATCAGAGGCTCCAAAACAGCACGGCCAGGATGCTCCCCCCAGGCCACATTTCTGACACACCCTGACGCTTTTGACAGTAAGAGTTCTGAGCCAAAAACATGGATTGTGACCGGCTTGCTGAAGTAGGGTCTTAGAATCTGCATATAAAGCTCCCCAGGTGGTACTGATGGCCAGTCAAGTATACGAACAATGACCTGAAAGAGTCACAACTGCTTCCGAGTTCCCAGGTGACTGGAAGGGCAAGAAGGGCAACCCAGAAACACAGGGGAAAACAGGTGGCAGCTTCAGGTTTTCCTTAAAACCCTCTCAAACATTTTCTGAGAAACCACAAGGGACTTCCCTGGTGGCCCAGTGGCTAAGACTCTGAGTTCTCAACGCAGGCCCCGAGTTCAATCCCTGGTCATGCTGCAAATAAGAGTTCACATGCCGCAACTTAAGACCCAGGGCAGGCAAACAAATCAGTATTTTAAAATAAATAAATAAAAATAAAAAAACATAAGACGAGCCCTTGCCCCACTGGCAATAAGCTCCTACGGCCAAAAGTTCTACCAGCGCAGACACTCTGTGTTGAGATATGCAATCTCGAGAAGACAAGATAATCAGATAACTCACCAAGTTTTTCCTGGACACCTAGTTTTCATCTCCCCTAATTCCAAGACAAGCACAGCCTCTAACCACTAACTTTATCATTCTTCTTGGCATCTAGAATCATCATCACCTGCATCACTTAAATGCCTGCCATCTCCCTCTGTCAAAGTGTTAGCTGCTCAGTCATATCCAAAAATTCTTTGCAACCCCATGGACTGTAGCCTGCCAGGCTCCTCTGTCCATGGTATTCTCCAAGCAAGAATACCAGAGTGAGTTACCCTTCCCCAGGATACCTTTCCGACCCAGGGATAGAACCCGGCTCCTGCATTGCAAGCTGATTCTTTACCATCTGAGCCATCTCTACCTTGGATTAAAATGTGACATGGGCATGCAACCAGATTTCGTGATGAGAAAATATACTCTTCCTGTGTGCCCAACAAGGACTGTCTGATGCTTGATGAATTAATGAATCAGTGTTCACTGTTCATGGGGATGTAGGAAAGATCTGCTGAACCGGAGAAGGAATCCTAAACTCTTGAGTTTAAACTTCGGCTGCAAAGTCCTGTCCAGCTACCTCCTCACTTGAACAACTTGGTTAAATCCTCCCAAGCTCTCTTCTCTCGTCTGTAAATATAGAAACAGCTGGTCCTCAGATGGCCCCCAAGTAAACTGGGCGCAAAAGGGTCTGATACAAAGAGAGCCCTCCTCCGTCAAACGTCTGGGATGCTGTGTGCCTGAGCTTCAGTCCAGCCCTTGCTGGCGAGCACTGCTCTGAATCCCCCGGCTTCCTGCCTAGACAACTCACCACACAGCAGAGGTCACAAACCAGCCTTCCGCGAGCCAGCACAGTCAGGGTCTGTTTCAGCCCACAAGACATCAGGCCTACAGAAGCATCTGACTTAAGACGGCAACATGCAGACACAACAGTGCAGTTAAGAGGAGCCGGGGCTCCAGGAGAGGCTCCGTGGAGCGTCTCTGAGCCTTGGTTTTGCATCTATTAAGAAAGAGGTGGAACCAACCCAGCTCACGGAGCTCTTGTGAGAGCCCCATGAGTTAAAACACACAAACACAACAGGTGTTTAAAGTGATGCACAGAAACACCATTCGAGGTTCTGACAGCACTGACCTGTCCGCAGAGGAGGCAGCGAGGGGCGCCGACAAGATCGAGCTGAGGAGCAGCTGCCCACTTGGGTGGGCCATGCGCGCTACACTTCACGATTCCTGGCTCCCCGAGGGTCTCACACTTGTCTGGACTACCTGCTATCAGGGGACCACCCGTACGCAGGGCTATCCCTTTGGTTGGCCTTGGGCTTTGCAACTCCTGGTATTAAGAGGAAAACGAGCAGATCAAGTAAACTTTAATGTAATGATCATTTCCATCACAGTCATGCTCCACACACATGCGGAGCACCCCGTGGAGAAGGCAAGACGCCTAAGAGCACAAGGGGACGATGAGTGGGTGTTTCTGAGACTGTCAGAATAAGCAGAGCCTCCTGCAATAAACCAAGGAAGCCTCCAGAGCCAAACTGCCCATTTAATCAGCACAGTGACATCTGAAGGACTCTGCCATGAGCCCTGGTAATCATCCTTATATCCATTTGTACTTGTGTTTGCCCACCAGATCTGCCTACAGCTGAAGCTAGCGAGCCTCTGCAAACACACGGGGGCTCTTAGCCCCAGTGGTCAAAGCAGCAGGAAGGACTCTATATAGGCCCTGGGGAAGGATGGGGAATGGGTGCCCCCAGGCAGAGTCAAGTGAGAAGCTTTCCTAAACCAGCTCTGGGTCCCCAGGGGCCTCTGCTGAGCTTAATAAGGATCAATAGTGACTACTGCCGCCTGCAACACAAGAGACCCAGGTTCGATTCCGGGGTCAGGAAGATCCCATAGAGAAGGGAATGGCGACCCGCTCCAGTAGTCTTGCCTGGAGAATCCCCATGCACAGAGGAGCCTGGCAGGCTACAGTCCGTGGGGTTGCAAAGAGCTGGACATAACTGAGAGACTAACAGTTACTACTGAGTCTGTCTATAAGACGCAAAATAAGTAAACGCACTTCAGGAGGAAAGGGACTTGGGTCTGAGTTAGTCCCCACGTCATCCCCAGGCGCGGAATACTGCCTCCTACACAGCAGGTACATATAAAGCATCTGAAACAGCCTGGGGCACATCGTAAGTATATAAGTAAGCACTACTGACTACTATAACTGCAGACGCTTCTTACGGTTTCTAGATCCAATTAAATTTGACACATTACACTATGAGTCCACAGTGTGGGCACCTGAGTGAACACACCTGCAATGCAGCCGCCTAATAAACAGTCTCCCATCTGCTCAATGTTCTGTAAGGACCTAAATGGGAAAAGCATTCGAAAAAGCACAGATACACGTGCAGGTGTAACTAAATCACTCGCTGCATACCTGAGAGTATAACACAGCATCGTTAATTAACGACACCCCAACATAAACTAAAAATTAAAAGAGAGCCTTCCAGGGCACAGTTTCTTCTCTGTTTCTGAGTCACACACTTTGATGACGGATTTACAGCCGAATTCTGAGTACTTCCCCCTATTAACTGCACACTGTTTTTCAGGGGGAAAGACACTGGAGGCCTCCTTGGGACATGACAAGTGATAGTATAAGGCCTGCAAGGAACCAAAAATCAGAGAGGGCCCTGCCTCTCGCTTTCAAAACAGTAATATTAGCATCACACATTGAGCAAAAGATTAACACGTGATGAGATTACCGAGGTCCTACTGGTGACCTATTTGTCAGTAACGCTCAAATGTGGAAAAATTAATGTGGGAAAAAAACCTGTCAATAGCAGCACCTCTTATGTGACAGATGGGGTCGGGGATGCCAGAATGCTTCTTTGCTCAAATGCCAGGTTCACATTTCCGGGGCGCCCCAACCACCACCTGCTGGGGAACAGCTGTCCACACTGCATGGCTGCTGCTGACGGAAAGGGGGGCAGAATCTGCCAACCCCAGATGTGCGTCTCTGATCTGCCAGTTACTGTGAGCTGAAAGCAAGCCAGGCCCCAGAGACGCGGGAACCTCTGACCTTCCCCTAACTGCCTACAAGAATTTAGACGGAGGATCTCTTCCCTCAAGGGCGCTGCCGGTGCAGATACGCGCCGTGCAACAGGAACTAGCTGGGCAGACACAGAGGGACCCAGCACCGTTTGTTTGATCAAACGTCTCCTCCCCGTGACCCATTGTCTCTCTGCAGCAGCGCAAACATCAGTTCGGCAAACGCTTGCTCTTTTTCATCTTCCTGAGAATTTCCTTCCTCCCTCTTGAATTCCCAAAGCACTACCCCTAACATCTTCTGTCTTTAGCTGAAGATGGTGTGTGAGGTGCTGACTTCTGCCATTTTGGTGAGTTACTCAGTTTTCCTGGCCTCTCCCACATACACCTGCTGTTAAATTTTTTCTCCTGGTAATCAGTCTCATGCCTAGAAGGGCAGAGAGAAGGTCTGCGCCCCCCACAACAGCTTCCTCTTAGGAAGGTGCGGCAGAGGGAGCTGGTCCTCTCTTTCAGAGGTCGGCACCTCGAGCAGCCCTCCACCTCTTACATGCTGAATTTGGCAACAGCAAGGTATGAAAACAAAAAGCACGCAGGTTGTTGCCTGGCTGTTCATTTGCCAGATGACGTGGCAATGCTGGGGTGGGGTGGCGGGGGAAGGTAGTAGAAAATTTCAAGAAGGAAAAAGAAAAAAAAAAAGGCACCACACCTTTTTTTGGATCACTGAAAGAAAGGAACTAACGCGGAGGCTGGCCCAACACCACAGAGATCCGAACACCTCTCTCTTCCTGCTTGTTTCCATTTCCCAGCCTTGAGTGAGTTCTGACCAACCAGTTCGGCAGCGTGACAGACAGTCGACCTCCTATCTCGTGGTTTCTATCAAGTTCCTGATTCTCATCTGTTCCTGAAGACGAGCAAGAACCCTGAGTCTAACAGTCTCCACTTGGAGCGTCCGCTGAGACATTCTGAAATGGTTGTTGCTTGACTCACAGATGAAAGACTACAAACAGGTAAGGAAATAGCCTTTCCATGAAATGACTTCAGCATGTGTGAAAGGGGCATGAGAATGGAAAAGGAGATTTCTGGGCTTGGCAGTGACCCTGCTGAGTAGCATAGACTCTCTCCATCCTCAGGAAGCTACTTTGGGTTTGAGAACTATAACCAATTGATACAGTAACGTATTTGCTCACGCTGGTCTGAGGATCCAAATCTGAAATTTTACCACTGATGATTATTTAGGATTTCTGATTGTGGTTGTCAAATTACATCTGTGATGAGAAGCTATCAGAGAAAAAGCTTCAAAGGTATTCATCCAGGACAAACATTTCAAAAGCCTGTAGATGTATTATCGAAACTGCAAACTCAATTATGACAATAATACTTATAAGTCAGTGTGAATATGTTTTTGCTTACAATTTCATGTATGCATAGGTATACAGTCAGTATCTATTTGTACATATATTTATATAGATAAAAGCTTTTATCTTTGTTATTGGGATAAGTAACCCTATTAAAACCTAGTAACGTATATATTTACCTTCAAAGTGAATTATAAACATCTGGCCTATGCATAGCAAAACTTTAAGTTCATCTGTTACTTATAATGGTCTAGGACTAACCAGCTAAATTATTTTTAAAAACCTTAAACATTATAAATTTAAATTACACACAGGGGAATCATTATACATCCACACTGTCAGCAGAGTCAACCAATCTCATGCCAGAAATGTTCTTTTTTTTTTCAAACAAGAGAAAAATGAGCCAAAGGTCACACTGGTAAAACAGAAAGAAAGAAAGAAAGAAAGAAAGAAAACTATAGCTTGTACATTCATCTTCTTAAAATATACAGACTTGAAAACAGCTTTGGCAGCAGAAAAATCTAGGTAAGTTAAAAATAAATAAAACAATGTATTCACTCTAAAATATCAAAATAACATTTTATGATTTGTAAACATAAGTAAGTTTCATACTTCAATAAAATCTATAAACATACACATAAGAGGATGCACACATATACACAATTACACACTTACATATAAACTACATTGCCATTTTATAACATTCATGCCTGTTATGGCTGAGTAAGGAAGAAATGAAGGGTCACCAAGATACTCAGAGTGTGAAGACCCAGGAAGGGAGAGAGGGAAGGGCAGGGGAAAGAACTCCTGTTTCCTGAGATGCAAAAAGGGCCCATTTCACACTTGAGGAAGCAGGCCGACAGGATGTAACCACCCAACAAGGGTCACTCAGCTGGCCTCCCAGTGAGCCTGAGCCCCTGGTCACAAGGAAGGGCCTGGCATTCCATTTGGGGCAGGGGTCTGACCCCTACAGGTTTTCAGTCCGCCCAGCCTTCCCACGGCTACACTCCTGGCCCTGCCGCCCTGCCCGCCAGTCACCAGCCCTCCTCACTGAAGCGTGTCCTTCGATCCTCTTCAACCACTTTCATCCGCAGTCACGCACTTGTAGGATGGCATTTCTAATTCCCCGGGGAGAACAATGTTCAATCTAATGCTACACACACATACTGGAGAGAAAAATTATTCTAAAGAATAAGTTACAATCATCCCTGACATATTTAAATAGGATACAACAGGGTGAAGGAGAGAGGAGTAGAAAAAGTCTCTTAAAATCAGGAGAACGGGGGTGGGTGGGGGTGAGCGCGGAGTGGAGACACACATTAAACCAGCTAGGAGTATACCAGGGAGCAAAATACCAAGAAATCACCTCTAAGAGGCCAGTTATCACACTCCTGAGTCTCATTCCCCTATCTGTATGACAGTGATGGCATTAGCACGGAATTAAAATCAGACATTACTTGTAAAGTCGTCAACATAGTGATGTAGAAAATGTTCAGAAAATGTTGGTTAACATCATCACTGCTTTCACTATTCTTATAAAGACATTTGATCAAGGCAGATTGTGCATAATTATATATCAGACCATTGGAAAGCATAATTTAGACATTTCAGTACCTTTGTAGACCAAAATAGATAGATATGACATAGAACCATTTACAGAAACTTCCCTGGCAGTCTAGTGGTTAAAACTCCTAGCTTCCACTCCAGGGGGCACGGGTTCAATCCCTAGTCAGGGAACTAAGTGCCTGCATGCGGCACGGGGGCACGGCATCCCCCCCCCTCCAAAAACTTACTTACAACAGTGCCTGTCAAACATTGTTACACATCAGAATTACCCAGAGGGCTTGTGGAAACACATGTTCCTGGGCCCCACACCCCAAGGTTTCCATTTCATAAGTTGGGAGTGGGGTTTAAGAACCTGCATCTGAACAAAGTCCCGGGTGACAGTGACGCTGCCGACCTGGGGTCCACACTTTAAGAGCCACTGATCTGCGGTGACTCACCCTCACATCTGCCTTACTAATAAACCTATCAACATGTTTCTCATTCAATCCAGGTCAGTAAGAGAGAGGGGAAAATGCTGAACAAATGCTTAAAAAGCAAAGTGAAAGTCACTCAGTCGTGTCCGACTCTCTGGAACCCCCGTGGACTATGCAGTCCATGGAATTCTCCAGGCCAGAATACTGGAGTGGGTAGCCTGTCCCTTCTCCAGCGGATCTTCCCAACCCAGGAATAAAACCGGGGTCTCCTGCACTGCAGGCGGATTCTTTACCAACTGAGATATCAGGGAAGCCCTAAAAAAAAAAAAAAAAAAAAAAAAAGGCACCATATTATCCTCCCATTATCCTTGATTAAAAAAGGAAGAGAAACAGAGTCAAAATATTTCCCATCAGATCTAGGATGCTTCTAAAAATCAACTGCCGAATTGAAAAATACTGAGGGAAAAAGAAAAAAGGAAAAATACTGAGGGTTTTGTGCGTATGCTGCTTTTTTTTCTCCCCTCCAATGCTCAAAGAGCTAGCTTTGTTTCTGCAATAAGGTAGGAGTTCTGGATGATGCAATTACAGGAAGTTCATTTAGTCCAACATGACAAAAGCAATACTTTCGAGTACTGATGGTCAGCACTGCTGGCTCATGGTGAAGCTGTGTTTCTGGGTCAGGCTGCGCCACTGTGAGCAGATGAGCCAAGAACAGGAACCCCGACTGCGTTTTCTCGGAAGGCCCCAGCAGAGCTGCTGCTGCCCCGTTCCTGCTTTTACAGATGCAACAGCAAAGAGTGCAGGAATACTGCTGCTCATAAGGATGTTCAACCTATAAAATGTCTCTGGGATAGATTTAGGTGTTGAGGCTTCCCTACGCTGAAACCCCTGTGGTAAGAAACCAACGTCACATTTATTTCATTTGGTTTTCACATCTTTTTGAGAGTTGGGTTGGTACCAGGAGAGCCGTCTCTGGAAAATCAAGAATAGACAAGTCCACAGAGACATAGGTCAAAGCAAATCCAACACAAGTTTTTTTTGTCATCTTCTTCATGGATATCCTCACATGTAGAAGGTTAAGAAGGATTTAACACTAAGGAGAGTTTCTTTCAACTAAAAATTACATCATTAGCATAAGAGTGCCAAGCTGGTCTAGGGAGCACAGTAGTTCTGAAACTGCAGTCCCCAGATGAGCTGTAATACCACCACCAATGAACTTGTCAGACAGGCACAATTTTGATCCCAAAGCTACTGAATATAAAACTCTGGGAGTAGAGTCCAGCAACCTGTGTTTTAATAGCCTTCCGGGTGATGTTGCTGCAAGTTCCATTTCTGGTTCCATTGGGTAGTGTCACTCACTGAGTCCAGGGACAGCCCCAGTTTTCACTTTCTGACACAACTGTAAATAGTTTCCCCTTTCCACCTCAGAAGCGTCCTGGTTTGGACAATAAATTATGTGGTCATCCTTGCACTTCGGATTGGATGCCATAAAGGGGTTTCATTGGTTGGACTCTATTTACCACTAGGGATTTCAAATTCACTTCATAACTGCTGCTATATCCTGGTACTAAACCAACAGCCACCCTCAACACTGAAAGATGCTTCATGAAAGTCTAGGGAGTACAGCTGCTTCAGAAGAGGTATCCTGTCGTCTCCAAAAAAGTACCCACCAACAAACTATATAAAATCTGCCTTAAATTCCCAGCATGTGGTATCAAGTGTCTTTTATCAGGTCTTCAAAATCCTTTTTACTAAATCTTCTGGTTCCTCTATGGGGAGTTTCCTTTTCCCCACTAGTACCAGAGAAGAGTGAAAAGCTAGTAGGTAAACTGATAGTCTTATTTTTGCAGTAGTAACTTGGCAATATTAATTCACAGAAAAACCAAGTTCACCACAAAGCTTCTCATTCCACCTGTTCTTTTAAAGGTAAAGTGAAATATTGGTCATAGGCTTTTGGATCTTATCCATTTTCCATTCCTTTGAAATCTTTGTCTTCACTCAGCCTAAATTAAATTGTTGGCTTTTTATTCTTCACTGAAGTATTCCATCTGCTGTTTCTTAAAAGCATCAAAGGCCTCGGATACCCTGTCCTGACCCTTTATCTTTCAGATAAAAGTCAGAAACAGGTCAGTGGCTTCTACTCATTTATGTAACATCTGCTGTGGAAGTTAAGCTCTCAAAGGCAAACAGGAAGGTCAGCTATTTGGCATCTCACTCTTGGCCCATTGGAGATCGTACACTTTGGTGTGATCACTAGGAAAAAGAATCTGATTCTCAATCTTCTAGGATCACACACATGTTTTTATCACATGACTGACCCACACCAAGCTGGCCAGAAGTGTCTTAATCCTTCTTTTATCAAGGGAGGATCTTCCCAGCTAGTCCAGCCCTAAGGTCAAAGGTCGTTAAGAGAGCTCCCAGGAAGCTTCATCTAAAGAACATTTCCATCCTGCTACAGAGGATACATTCCTCTCATCCTAGAGCTTTTTCAGTCATTTATTCACTCAACAAATACTGATTCCTTACTGTGTGGCAGCCAAGATTCTATATACTAGAGATACTGTTTGTAAGAGGCCTTCAGTTCACGGAGCTCACGTTCTAATAGAAACAAACACAGACCTTTTCAATGTCAATCTTTCTCCTCTGGGAAATGATATTTACTCAGTATGACAACAATCTTTGGGCAGGTTTTAACTCATTAGGTTACATTTTGGAGGGGAAAAGGCAATCAACTTCAGTATTCTTGCCTGAAAAACCCCACGGACAGAGGAGCCTGGCAGGCCACAGTCCAAAGGGTCCCAAAGAGTCTGACACAACGGAGCAACTAATGAAACACGCAAGCAGGGTACACTCTCTTAACAGAGGTTCGGGGGGGACCCTGGTCTCTTCAGAAGCCAACCAGCATCTACTGACTTGATTCCCATCCCACACCTAACCCGAGTAGGCGCTGACAGCCCTGCACACACTGTGACAACCTGGAATATTGACAGCAGGACTGAATATTCTTACCTGTCCTAGAAGCTGCCCTCTACTGTTTCCTACTCTCTCTTTCCTGGCCCCGAAACTGCCAATTATGTTTCTGCACAAAGGATCTCACTACTTCTTTCCCTACTATAAATATCTCTGCAAATCTTTATAGAAGTGAAAAAAGGAAGGGAAAGGATATGTTCTAAGAGGAAAAGAAAACCTAAAATGTAAGATTTGCTGCATCTGTTATCACCAAGTCTTATAAAGAGTTTGAATACAAGTAGTCCTTGTCGCCAGGGTCCCTGAAGCAGGTGGCTGGTTAACCAAAAAACCAGACTAAGCAGCAATCGTGTTTGTTGTTCTTGTTTAGTTGCTAAGTCCTGTCTGCTTTTTGTGTCCCTGTGGGCTGTAGCCCACCAAGCTCTGCCCACTGGACTTCCCATGGAGAATATCAGAATGGGTTGCTATTCCCTTCTCCAGGGCATCTTCCTGACCCAGGGATCAAATCCCTGACTCCTGCTTGGCAGAAGTATTCTTTACCACTAGACCACTTGGAAAATCTCTTAATCACTTTTAGAAAAGGATAAATATTTCCTTTAAATACATTATTTTAACTTAAAATACATAATATATCTTTATTGCCTTATTTTTCGGTGTTGTGGCAAGATTTTTTTCTTGAATATGCTTCTGTTGATGAGAGTTCTGTAATTAATTTTCCTTCATAAATAACTGTAGCATATTGCCAGTCATGACCAGTTTCTTAGTTTAGTTCAAGTAGTATGAGAATTTTTAAATACTTGAGAAGCCACAAGAGTTAAAAAAAAAAAAAAAAAAACCCAGACCTAGACTCTTAAGCCCTCAACAGAATGGAATCTGTCTTAACCTAATAAGGAAAAGACACAGTAAAGTTTCTCCACAAACATTTTATGGATGAATGGCAATAAGGAGAACCTTAATCTAAGGAACTAACTAAATATGTCATGGAAACAACATTCTGCCTCAGTAGTTTTTATCTAAATCCATTCCTATTCCTACCCCACCCAAGGAAAAGTGCATGCCTTACTCTCACTGAGAGAGACTGCCAGTCCTTATGTTCACAAAGCCAAGCAGTAGAGCGTAACAATAAAGAGCAAAAACCGTGTATTCTGGAATCAGACCAATTCAAGCCTTGACTCCATACGGCTTACTCTGATATGATGACCCTGATAGAGTTACTTAATGACGATACGAATCACTTTCCCTCACTTCTTATGGCAGTCAAATGAATTAATACGTATAAAGTGCCCAAAGAGTGACTGGCGTGACATAAGAGTACAAGTGGTATCGACTCCTGCTGTCACTGACATAAACTTATTTGTCAGTAACACAAACACAGTGGTCTGATGACTTCCAGAACAGTGGAAGCCAAGGAAATATATTCACATTCCAGCCTGTTACTTAACCTGTGCCTCCTAAGTTTACTCCTCTGTATAAATAGAATAAAAATACCTAAGAAAAACTGTTGTAATGGTTATCATAATTCCTGATACATAGTTGACAGACAAAAAATTATAGCCATTAACACTCTTACACGTGTACATATAATGTAGCATATGTACACATAACACTGCATATAATACAGTGTTAATGGCACTCTTAATGTAGTAAATCTATTGTACATTCCAGTAGATGTTCTCTCCTGAACAGCTATCAAACCTGAATTCAAAACCCATACCTAACAGTTGATTGTGGACTCTGCCTTTCACTTAGGGCAGTAAAAGAAAAACCACCTTCCCCCAGAAAATACATTATGAGAAAATACACACTCAACGTGCAGGATATAACCTGGGAAAAGTTAGGGGCTATGCTGTGGAGTTAAAACAGGAGCTCAGAAATAGTAAAGAACACGGTGTGCTGGAGCGATGAACAGATGGAAGGAACAGAATTAGGCCAAGTCTTGAAAGAGGGTTTCCTTGGTGGCTCAGATGTTAAGAATCCACCTGCAATGCAGGAGACCTAGGTTCGATATCTGGGTTGGGAAGATCCCCTGGAGAAGGAAATGGCTACCCACTCCAGTATTCTGGCCTGGAGAATTCCATGGACAGAGGCGCCTGGCAGGCTACAGTCCATGGGGTTGCAAAGAGATGGACACGACTGAAGCGACTTCCACTTTCTTGAAAGAGGAAAGTGATAGATCAATAGAGGGCTGGGACATGAAAAGCTGAGTATGTGAACAGCTTCAATTCATACGCTGACTGACCTCAAGACATGTCTTTTTTTATTTTTATCCTGACCCTCTGTCCTGAGGCCCTAACCTTGTTTGGAATATTTTCCCATCAATCCTAATCTCTACTAACATATATTTCTGTCTTCAAACAACACAAACCACCTATGGCCCAGAGCACCTTTCCCATCTGGTCTGCTTTCTCCTCTGCAGTCACATGATGCATCCGTTGTGTATCTCTGCTATCCTAACATCTGTGTCATTTACACGTAGTTTACAACTGCATCCTATCTGCTCAATAGCCTTACTGCTCAGGGGCAAGTTTTACAGCTTTGATTTCTTCCCCCCTGAATTCAGGCTCCGGTATAAACTACCTACAATAAAATGGAAAGCATTTTAAATGTAAATTCAATGAGTCTGACACCAGGTAAACTCCTTTCCAGTCACAGGTGTCCATGTTCCTGATTTCTGTCCCTAGAGCTTCATTTTATCTGCAGTAGAACTGCATTTAAATAGAGTCACATAGTTCATACTCCTTTCTGACTTCTTTGGCTCAAAATATTGTTTTGAGATGTATTCATATTGTTGACAAGTATCATTTCTTTTGATAACTAAGTGATGGTCCCTAAGTGTATCATGATTTGTTTACTCATTTTAATCTGATGAACATTTGGGTCAGTCTCAGTTTTTTTATTATTATGAATAAAGCTCCTATGCACATTCCAGTAAGTCTTTTTTGTGGATATATGCTTTCATTTTTCTTAGGTGAACACCGAGGAGTTAAATTACTAGCTCATAAGTAGTTATATGTTTAACTTGATAAGAAGTTACCAAACTGTTTTCCCAAGTAGATTTTCTAGTTTACACTCCAAAAATGTATGAACTATTTACTGTTCCATTTTCTTGTCAATAGGTAGTGTTCTCAGCTTTTCTGTACTTATTTTATTTTTCCGCCATTCTTGAGGATAAAGTAGGATCTCATTTTAATTTGTGTTTCCCTGTTGACCAATGATGCTGAGCATCTTTTTATGTGTTCCTGGGTCGAGTATCTTTATGATTTTTTCATTTCAGTTTTGGGGGTATTTTTTTTTTTTTTTACAGTTCTTTGTCTTTTTTCTTAGAGAGTTATAGAGTTATTTAAGTAGTCTGAGTCCTTTAACAGAGATATAAATTGTGAATATTCCCTCTCAATCTATGGCTTGCCTTTCATTTTCTTAGTGCTATCTAAGGAAAAATGAAAGATTTAAAGTTTTATAAAGTCTCATTTATTAATTTTTTATTTTATGGTTTAGTGTTTTTTATATCCTAAGAAATCCTCCTCTATCCAACATCGGGAACATATTCTGTTTTCCTCTGGAAGCTGTATGGCTCCAGTTTTATACTGAGGCATACGAGCCATCCTGAATTGCTTCTTCAACTTCTCCCCTTCTTCTGATGATAGATCTTTACAGAGAACAAGTGCTCTATAAACATTGCTGATTCACTTATGTGTGCCCCACAGCTTAAGAGAAATGTATTTTGAAAGCCTGGTGGAGGGGCATTTGCTGAGGCTCAGGGACATTGTGGATGGAAAACCTACAGACAGGAATAAAGGCATGACTGTAGCCCAAAGGGGCAAACTGGAAACATCTGTTGAGAACTGTTGTTCTGGCCCTGTCTCAGGATAAGCTTCTGAGGAGGACAGGGATCATCCGCAGTTTGTATTTCTACACAAGTTAACCGTTTAACCCAGCACAGGAAAAAAAAGAAGGAGAGCACTGTGCTCACGACATTTTTCTTCTTGGTACACACATTACAACAACTGCTGTGTCATTAGTGTAGACCGAATTCTCTTTAATGAGTTAGGCTCCATAAAAACACTCAGTGATTCACAGCAGTTCTATTGAAACCTGACTCTACAGTGAGTAATAAATGTTAAAAAAAAAAAAAAAAAAAAAAAATTACTCTCAGGGGACATATTTTCTATAGTCTAAAACATTCTCATTGTTTTGTAGGATTTAGATGACTTTGAAAAATGTTTTACTAATACTTTACCTGGAAAACCTGTCAAATCAAAAAACAAAGACAAATGTTCCTGCTATTCACATAAAGTCTATTTGAGATTTTACTAAGAAAATGAAGAATCGAGAATAGTAAAAATATTCTTTCCCATTTAATTGGAGCTTGGGGAAATTAATAAATTAACTAGGATCACAGAGCATTTCATACGTACTTAGTAATACAGTCGATCTAGGTTGCCATTTTCCTCCTCCAAGGGATCGTCCTAACCCAGGGATTGAACCCATGTCTCTCGTGTCTCCTTCACTGGCAGGTAGATTCTTAACCATGAGCACCACCTGGGAATCTTAATAGCTTCCTTAATAGTTTTGAACCAAAATACACTCTTTGTTTAGCAACGCTCATTTCTTATTACTCTGCTTTAGCTTAAGTTTCCACACTACAACTGATGAAATGCCATAGGAAAACTACATCTAAACAAAAACTTAGGCACTCATTTGTAGCTTGCAAGTTTTCTATTTTTAATGATGGTTCAGCTTCACAAGCTAACAGCTCTTGGAAATAATCAACAGTGGTTACTTATAATTTAGGTTGAAAAGAAGAGAAAGTGCCATATAAACCTGGTATTCTTTCTTTTTAAAGAGAAAAGAAGGGTTTGTGTCTAGATATTTGAATTTGGTTAAGTTACGTATTTAAATTCCTTTTCTCATCAAGCAGTTCAATTACCATTATTTCCTTAACAGCACTCCATTATTTTTTATGCCTTCCTAAGTGTACGATCCTTTCTACAGCTGAAGGTCAAAAGGAATAAAGATAGCACACAAACTCCCAGTAAGACATATTGTCTTAAGTCAATATATTAACATTCCCTGAAATACTTAACGGTTCCAATAAGCAAAAATAAACTTTTCATGGAAAGAATGTAAGAAACTCTAATATGCAAGAAATACAGTCTAGAACGGGCTTCCCTCATAGCTAGATCCGCTGGAGAAGGGATAGGCTACCCACTCCACTATTCTCGGGCTTCCCTTGTGGCTCAGCTGGTAAAGAATCTGCCTGCAGTGCAGGAGACCTGGGTTTGATCCCTGGGTTGGGAAGATCCCCTGGAAAAGGGGAAGCCTACCCACTCCAGTATTCTGGCCTGGAGAATTCCACGGACTGTATAGTCCATGGGGTTGCAAAGAATCGGACATGACTGAGTGACTTTCACTTTCACTGTTCACAGCCTAGAATGAGCTGCCCACATCATTTAATTAGAACAGTTCTCCTGTACTTCGCAGCATTGATCCAACTCACCGTCAGCCATGAAGTTAAGTCCCAGCTTTCCCCAAGTGAAAGTGAAAGCCGCTCAGGCGGGTCCGACTCTTCGACTCCATGGACCACACAGTCCATGGAATTCTCCAAGCCATAATACTGGAATGGGTAGCCGTTCCCTTCTCCAGCGGATTTTCCGGAACCAGGAATTGAACTAGGGTCTCCTGCATTGCAGGCAGATTCTTTACCAGCCAAGCTACCAGGGAAGCCCAGCTTCCCCTCAAATCCCTATTAAACCACGCTGAAAGGATCCCACGAGAGGCTAGGCTGATTCAGTGAGGAAGGAGTTTATAGAAATGACAGAAACTTAGGGAGCTCCCTGGTGGTCCAGGGGTTAGGACTCTGTGCTCTCACTGTCCGGGTCCGATCTCTGGTCTGGAAACTAAGATCCCACCAGCTGCAAGGTGTGGTCAGCTGGCCATGAGGATGCCACTTTCTGACTGAGAGGTCACTTCTTCCTCACAAATGTCACATCTACTTTCTGTTCTGACCCGTACCGTTCTCCTTTCCGGACACCCAACTGTTTACATACTTCGTTTTCCCCTGTGCCAAGCCACCAAGTCTTAGAGCTTTTTTCCTATGGCTGGAGTTCCTTTCCACTGATTTGTTCATGTCACTTACTTATTCACTCCTTCATTTACTTCGAAGAGCTAGAATACAAAAGAATATTCAAGAAAAATCACATGCAGCACCCCCATCTCATAGAGCTAAGATAAATGTGGCAGTCAGAAATGCACACACACCACCACACTATTATACAAGTGCTTTTGTGCAAAGATAGCTGTGTCCAGAGTCGAGGCAACCTGTGCTTCATGCTAAGTTCATTCACTCAAGAACTAACTGCTTTCCCTCTTGGTGGGTACTGTGAATGTGAGCCCAGAAACTTCTTCTGTTTGGAATTTCCAGATACATTCAGTGATAAGCTCAAATACTTTACAAGTATGTTTACATTTTTACTTGGATGAGTTCATGTTCTCATTGTAATGGAGGATTTTAAAAGACTTGGAAATTGAGGGCATGCAGGAAAATCAAAAGATTTAACAGAAATCAGATGGGCCTTCCCCAAACGCACAGTGCCAGGAGCAACCGGTAGCATAAAACTTCCATAGCGATGTTGGCAGTGTTGCACCACAAATAGAAGCACTCAGGGGAAAGGAGGAACTGAAAAAAGACAAAGGACGGTGGCAGCGAAGCCAAGGGCACCTGTGTACACCACCCGCAGAGCCTCGGCCAGTGGCTCACAAACCCCTGTGATTAAGTTTAAGGCACAGACATCAATCAAACGTCTCCTTGGATCAGAACCAGGCAGAATCATCGAGAACAGGCCTCCCTTGCCTTTGCCTGCCACCTTCAATTCTCAGGGATACATGGCCCTCCCTGTTCCAAGTCTTCTCATTGTTCCCTGAAAAGGGAAGTGACATCTCAACATCAGAAGTGTTCTGATACTGTTTCATTCATGAGGCGCATCTTACTCAAACAAAGTCTTATAGGGAACACTCATACACTAGACAGATGGAAACAGAAAGGCTCTTAATGAGGTTAAGACAAGAACTCCAGCTCCCCTGAAAAGCCCTGGAGCCCAGCCCAGGAGCCAAGAAAAAGCTTGAAACCACTGCTCAGACCCCTCTTTAGAGACAGGAATGACTGTGGATGAGCCAGCCACATACTTCCTACGCCCCCGGAGAGAAGGCAGCCTGGGTATACTGTAAGACTGTCATCACTAATGCGAGGGGGGAAGAAGGGCAGGAGGGGAAGCACTCTGCAAGTGGGCATTTGAGAAAATGAGAACAAAGACTCAAAACCACTTTCATGACACAAGATATAAACACAAGAGGAAAATCAAAAAGCCAAGGACAGTTCTCAGAGGTGAGAAATCAAGCCACGGTATTTCTGTTTTTTGAAAATTGCTCAGCAACCATTACAAGCCCATGCTCTGAAAAATACACTGGAGGACAGCTTTTCTGAACTCTCTGAAAGGTCACGTGCTCTGCTCTTTGCTGCTGTCATCGCTATTCAGACTAAAGCCTCGAAACGCAGTATCATACATGAACGTCTACAAGCCCCGCTGCTGCCTTGATCCCTTCGTTAGTTCAAGCGGCTTTACTGAGTACTTCCATGGTGCCCGCTGTGCCGGCCACGGAGCCGTTCATCTGACAAAGTGCTTGACTTCAGGAGCTCAGAGTCCTGGGGAAGGAGCCGACAGACAGAACGGGCCGGGGCGGTACGGGACCTAACGGGGCATGCCGCGTGGATGAGGTGACCAGGTGTGGCCACAGTGAAGACGCCGGGGCCAGAACAGTGGACCTGAGCACAGTGAGGAAGACACGGGGAGGAAGCGCGTCTGCAAAGCTTTCCAGGTGGGGCTGACATGCTGGAGGGGGAGGACGGGGAGGAGGAGGCGCAGAGGCAGCAAGAAGGCTGATGCAGCTGCGACAGGAGTGCGGCTGAGAGCACAGGAAACAGCAAGAGACCCGGGCAAAGACCAGCCGGGTCAGAGAGGGCCTGGCAGGCCACAAGCAGATCTCAGTCACAATCTCTCCCCGTGGGTGCCACCAAAGGCATGCCCTGATGGGGTGTGGGCTCCGGCAGCTGGCCACAGAAGAGGCCGTGGGCGTTGGAGGGAGAAGGTGTGAAGCAGGAGGGGAGGCTTCCCAGCAGTGATCATGACCAGGAGGAAGTTTTTATACACACAAACTAAACTGCAGTATAAGGAGGAACAATTTCAGGCAAGAGGCATTTCATCGAATATAAATGAGAACCCTCTCCAGGCTGGCTTATGTGCACCTTCCACAATTACACACCAGCTCACGAGTTTAGGTTTGAGTTTCTGAGAGACGGGCCCTAAGAAGTTTTCAGTAAAGGCTCTTAGGCAGTTTCCTCTTCCTTATCTGAGAGAACTCATTCCTGCTGCCCTCAATTTTCCAATTTATAGGACTAGATGTCCAATAATTATTTAGTTTTATGCTAAATGAGCACAAATTCTGCCTGATACCCCATTGAACAAGTGTTTATAAAACAATGGAAATCATTATAGCAGTGGTACTGAGACCAATCTCAAAATACGACCTTCAGAGTTTTCAGGGGAATGTCGGAGGAGCGGGGAGTAAGAGTATGAGGTATTTATAATGATGGAAAAATACGAAATAATCCAAATAACCTTTAATGATTCTCTCCTTCAATGGGATGATGTGCAACGATTCAAAAGAGAAATGAGCTTTAAGAACTGACAGGGGCGAGGTCCAGAACCTGGTGGTCCTTGGTTGAGACCTCACCTTTTAATGCAGGGAGCGTGGGTTCCATCCCTGGTCGGCGAGCTAAGATCCCACAGGCCTTGTGGCCGAAAATCCAAAACATGAAACAGAAGCAATGTTGCAACAAAATCAATAAAGGCTTTAAAAATGGTCCACATGAAAAAAAAAAAAAAAAAAATCTTAAAAAAACACTGATATGGAAAAGCCATGGAGACATACTGCTAAGTGGGTGGGGAGCAATGGTAAGATAGCAACCTATGCTTTTCAAGGATTTAACAACTGCTCACATTTATTGCAGAGAAGGAAATGGCAACCCACTCCAGTATTCTTGCCTGGAGAATCCTGTGGACAGAGGAGCCTGGTGGGCTGCTGTCCATAGGGTCACACAGAGTTGGACACGACTGAAGTGACTTAGCATGCAAGCATGCATGAACATTTATTGAGGGCTTTCCACTCTTTCAATATCATACTGATGCTTCATGAGTAATGAGTGTTATCTCACTGAATTCTTACAACAATCCTATGGGATGCAGAGAGGCAGGAGTGTGGGTGGGTGTGTGGGGGTGAGCGGGTGTGTGATCAGAGGCTAACTCGAGCTCAGCTCTTCGGGATCCTATGGACTGTAGCACGCCAGGCTCTTCTGTCCTTCACCATCTCTGGATCGTGATATTCGTGTCCACTGAACTGGTTCTGTCATCTAACCATCTCTTCTCTGTGTTGCCCCCTCCTCTTTGTGCCCATCTTCCCAGCATCAGGGTCTCTTCCAATGAGTCAGCTATTTGTATCAGGAGGCCAAAGTATTGAGGCTTCAACATCAGTCCTTCCAACGAATATTCGGGGTTGATTTCCTTTAGGATTGACTATTTTGATCTCCTTGAAGTTCAAGGGACTCTCAAGAGTCTTCTCCAGCACCACAAGCCGAAAGCATCAATTCTTCAGCTCTCAGTCTTTCTCTGGTCCAACTCTCACATCCGCACATGACAAAACCATAGATACGACTATATGGGCCATTGTCAGCAAAGTGATGTCTTTGCTTTTTAATATCTAGGCTTGCGTCTCACTTTCCTGGCTGCAGTCATCATCTGCAGTGATTTTGGAGCCCAAGAAAACAAAACCCGTCACTGCCTCCACTTTTCCCCTTCTATTTGCCATGATGAGTTAAGTATTTTAGCCAGACTCAAAGAGCTGCTAAGTGAGGGATTTTAATCCAGGAATTTGGAATTTCAACCCTGTAGCCTGAGTTTTTAACCTCTACATTACTCATATCTCAGAGACAAGTCCTTATTCACTAAGTGTATTAGATAAATTTGCTCCTGGATTCTTTCTTTTAAATAACATTACAGAAAAAAATGTTAGTGTTTCTGGGAAATAATTTTAGGGAAAATTGTTATTAATTTTAATGATGAAACATCCAAAGTTCATGACTTTGTGGAAAGTCAGTATGACCCAAATTGGGGTTACCTTCAAGATCAAGTACAAGGCAACTTTACAAATAAATGTTACTCAAAGGCTCAGTGACCTACAGTAATTCTGTCAGCCCTCATTATATCGGTAATCTGTGAACACTACATTTGTATACTTCCTTCTAAGTCCAGCTATTTGTGAATGTTCAGCACGGGGGATGTCATGATACCCAGTTTAAAAATTAAACAGGAGTCCCTCATTTTAAGACAAGTTGAAAGATATCAATCAGCAGACATTCTCTCAACAGTTCCACTTGTTGATTACAAAGGAATGACAGATATTTCAAGGTGAGGCTGATGATCAGCCTAATTACTAAAGGGTACAAAGCATAGATCTGCGTGTACTCCTGAGTCACTGACCCATCTCTGCACAACCTGATCCACACAGAAACATCATAGTTCTCAACGCTCAGCCCCAACACACTCCCCTAAAGGGGTCTCCTCTCCTCCCCCTGCACCCCACCACCACCCAGCAGTGATTCACAGTGGTGTTTATTACCCTAGAAGACCAGAAGAGGGTACACATTTGAGACAGAGAATAAACGTCTCAAATTCTCAACTCAAATCTTTACCAGCAGTGTGACCTCGATCAAGATGCTTAACCACTCTGAGCTTTACTGCCCTTGCTATATTGGGGTAAAATGACAACACTTACTCATACATCAGCTATCAGGTTTTAATGAGTTACTGTAAATAGGGTGTGTAAACACAACGGTATCTGGAATGTTATAAAATTTCAACAAATGTTAGGTGTTATTACTACTATTTTTATTAAACTCGTGCATAACTAGAAAGCATAAAGTCCCCGAGTGACTATTCCTGTACTTTTCATTTTTACCATTTACAGAAAAATAACTGGTTACCCTGTCATCTTTTAACCCTTTTTTTATTCATCCATATTTCTAATTTGCCTATGCATTCCTTAGAAATGTTTAAAACTGTACTTGTTTCAGTAAATGCAATTCACTAAAAAATTAAAGCAAGTTAATTTTTAAAAGTAAGTTGTTTAAAGTAAAGGACATTCATTCAAGTCTCCTCCCACCCTCCCGGCTGGGTGGGGGCCCACCAGAAGAGTCTACACCACATCCAGTCTGTGGCTGAGAGAGCATGAGTCAGGACCACCCAGCAGGTACCATCTTGACATTCACCGCAGGGCCCAGGTTAACGCCTGGAGAAAATCTCAGGGTGTGAACTCTCCACGGAAAGGAAAATAAAAAAAACAACAGCTAGTGACAAACCACTAAACAGAACAATCACTGGTGTGTGACTTACTCTAATAATTCTTATAGGATTTATTCTGAAAACTAGAGTGCTTAGTTTATATCACAGGACTGAAACAGGGCTTCCCCAAAGCCCTGCTATTATATAAAATATAGATGTGCATTTTTCTAGCTTTCTGGCTTTCATCAAATTCTGAGAGGTCTTCACCACCTAAAGCTGCTACACATTGTCGATTTCATAGTAATTCTCAAACTTGAACACACTTTAAGAAGTTTGGAGTCACCATTAAATGATTAATAGTAATCAGCTACATCCATCAATACAGTGAGGACTCACTGTATCCCCAGCAGTAAGATGAATATGCTAGCTGACCCCAAACTAGAAAACGTCCTGAGCTCCCCACTTCAGATTACAGATCTGAAATATTTATCACATAACCAAAAAAGGTGGGGAGGCTGGGGAATTTGGCTCCAAATAACTTAGAATTAAAATGTTGGAATTACAGAAGGGAGAGACCAGGACAGATTAGCAGAGAGACATCAAGAAGGAATCAGAACAGAGAATAAACACAGCACAAAGAGAAGGCACTGGGGATAAACTGTAAGCCAGGACCCTTTAAACTTTTGTGTGGAAAAGCTACAAGCTCTTTTACGTAATTCATGAAAGAATCCTCCTGAATACTGGCACAGAGTACTTATACACAACAGATGGTCAATAAATGGACTCATCAATGCCAACCCTGCGTCACAGCAGCATTCACTACGAAGACAGACAAGGTAGCACCTGTCTGTCTTGAGGCTCATTTTAAGGCTTTAGGTAAGACCTGGGCTTTCAAAAGATTTGGGGACTTCGAAATTTCTCTTCTGACTCTCAACAGTGTACTTACCGTGGGGCAAACATATGTCCGATATGCCCATGACAGAACCAGTTCACTCCTGCAAGCCCCACTCTAATTATAATTAACACCCTTTTCTGCTCTCACAAGTGCCCCAGTTGGCATACTAAATTCTGAGGTCACCCTATTCAAACCTGTTTTGGTTAAACCTTTGGTAAGTGACGTCTCTTCTGAAGTATTTCCTGGAGCAAGGAAGCTCAGATCAAAAGGTCTCTCCTCAATCTTAAAGCTGAGATGAAAAATACATTACAGCTCAAAAGGAGATATTCATAGCATGTCACAGACAGCAACCTTCTCAAAGCGAGCTACGCGGCCACTGTCCTACAGCACCGTAATCAGATGCAAACAGAGCTCAAGGCTTCAAGTGAACCTTTTTTTCTTGCCATTCCATTCTAGAGCATCACCAAATGCTTTTTACAAGGGTGGGGGGGGTGTAAGTTTGATTAATGATAATAAATAATCATGTATTTAATATATACATAAGTACATGTACTTATCAGAATTAGAGAAATTAAGTTATCTTAAGCAAAAACAAAAACCTTAACTCACTTTAAGAAGAACATACACGTGCACACGCCAAATAAAAATGCAAAAGAGGAAGGCACTGTCACTCAAAGAAAAGGCAAATACCTTGGCGCCTATGTTACTATTGATCCCGTGGGGCTCCACGGCCCACGCGTGTCCCTGCAGGGCAGATAACTGTCCGGCCCCGTGGTCCTCTCTGTGTTCTAGGCCCATCTCGGAAAGGCCTGAAGTGCATATGGATACTGCAGCTACCACAAAAGGGGGACATGTTCAAACATAGCACGAATGAGAAGTTACTAGACAGTCCTGGTTTAAGACAAGCTGTTTCCATTTTAAACACTCTAGCCCCCAAAGACATCTGACCCAGAAAGCAGCTCACATTATCCCAGGAAGGGCCAGGGAGCTTGTGGTAAAGAGGCAAACCCCTACTGCTTGGTCCAGCACACAAGCTCAGACCTGCTGACCGCACACCAACGCAACCAGGTCTGGGAAGGGAGGAAACCCAAGCCTGAATTAATTGGTTATCTCACTGGAGTTTTGTGCGTCCTGATATTGTAACTTCCCAAAGACACCAGATTCAATTAGCAACCATCCCTTTGTTACCTCTTATCTCCATCGCAGCTTCTAAATGTCAATTCAGTGGTCTTGAACTACTAAAGTATCTCTGAAGCCCACCGCTGCAACTTGTGTGATAGACTTATTCTAGAACAAAAGTGTTTCACAGAATTCACTAGAATGGCACGGTTTTCAAACTGCATTTCTTAGCCACAGGAGATCACAGACGTAGCTTGGTGGGCAACTGGTAGGGACTGAGTAGGCAGGACAAGTCCTCGCTGCATCCCCATCAGCATTCAAAGGTATACTCTCACCTGTTTACATGGAACCAATCGAGTTCCATTTAAGGTTTCAGTAAGGAAAAAATGCATTCTACTGCTCTGCCCCTCAAAACAAAACCAGACATACACACCATACACACAAACCCCATTTGAGAACATGTTGCCAGAACCAGAGTCTGAGTCAACATCTTAAAACATACTACAACTGCCTGAAAAAGTCTGAAAAATCTAAGGAGGACTGAAAAATTTGAGAAGGAAAGGATCTTAGATAATCTTTCACGCAATTCACTCATTAAAACTGAGGAATTAAATGAGCCCGTGAGCCTCTAAGTAAAAAGCATATCCTTACAATATCATCTCCATCCCCACTTCCTGCCCATGTTTGTTCACACCTTTCCCCAAAGTTCCCCAAACCTCACCACTGACACGAAGCGTTGAGATCCTGTTTGCACAACCTCTAAGAGATGGTGCATCTATAGCATACAGGTGGACGCTCCAAGAATCAAAATGCTAAACCTGTTTCTAAGATATGCCTACTGAAGGGCATGCGGGGAGGAACAGAATACAATTATTATTATCATCATCATCTTGACTTGGAGAAATCAACAGAAATAACACTAACATTTATTAGTTCTACTTGGCGCCACACACTGCGTGCGTTCCATGGGCACTATTTCCCCTAATGCACACAGCAACTCAGCCAGGGAGGCAGCATTGTCAGCGCCATCCCCCGGGTGACAAAGGCCAAGCCTAGACAAGAGCGCCCACCTCCAGAGCAGCCTCACACCTGCCCCAGCCGGCAGAGACACAGCGCTGCCCGCAGGACCCTAAAAGGGCCCAAGCACATCAGCTTCTGATGGTCAATTTAAAGTGAACCCAGGTACAAAGGAAAAGCTCCCCACATTCCTCGGGATGTGTCACAAATCTGGTGATCCAACAGAGACTCTGAAAGTAGCTTAGACAGTGCCAGTTCTCCTGCTGCCAGGGGCACCGTGGAATTTACCCGAGGGCCAGTCCCAGACTACACTCCATTCATCACCTCGGTCTCCTTCCTCCTCCAAGAAGACATTAGGAAATTTTCTTTACCTGGTGTCTATGTGGCACTCATATTGGAACAGACCAAAATTTTTTTATGTCAGCAGCAAGTCAACAAAGAGAGTAGTGAAATTATATTAGAAGTAATAAGTGTGAGGGTCTGGAGTGTTTGATTATGCCTCTGAGCTAGCTACTAGGTAGCTTCCAGATCTTCCTAATCTACCACAAATAAGTAGTGTATGAACTAGATTTTGTGCCTCTGAATGAATCAGAATCACAAAGGTTGGCCTAGAGATATCTCAGCACCATAATGACCCACACATTGGAAGAATATGTTTATTGAGTCTGCACCTTCACTATTTTATTTTATAAAAAATAGAGCTCCATGCAAGAAAAATTGAACTTAAAGCCAAAACATACTGATTCTTATGTTGTCTTCAAACAAAATGTCTAAAATGAGTTAAAAAAAAAAAACAGTGGGAAAGGAAGCAGTAAATATGAATTACCATTCAAATGTCATCATATGTGGAGGAAACCTGTAATATAAAAATTTGTGAGAACCTCATCTACACCAAATGGTGCAAAGACACTTAGAAGATAGTCTGAACATAGGCCAGCGGAAAATTATAATAAAATACAGATCCATAAGTACTATATTTAAAGTGCCATTTCAAAATCATGTTTTCTCCAAGCAATCATTACCTTTGACAGATAAGAAACTCCCTACAATGCATTTCAAGTTTTTTTTTAATTCTCCAGTGCGGAATAAGACCTATGACAGGCAACATTCATTCTGCTCTTCATGTGCTTGGCAGGCATATAATGCTGTTGATCAGTCACTCAGTCATGTCCAACTCTTTGTGACCCCATGGACTGCAGCACACCAGGCTTCCCTTTCCTTCACTATGTCCCAGAGCTTGCTCAAACTCATGTCCATCGAGTCGGTGATGCCATCCAACCATCTCAACCTCTGTCGCCCCCTTCTCCTCCTGCCTCCAATCTATCCCAGCATCAGGGTCTTTTCCAATGGGTCAGTTCTTCACATCAGGTGGCCAAAGTACTGGAGCTTCGTTTCAGCAAAAGTCATTCCAATGAGTAGTGAGGGTTGATTTCCTTTAGGATTGACTGGTTGGATCTCCTTGCTGTCCAAGGGACTCTCAAGAGTCTTCTCCAGCACCACAGTTTGAAAGGATCAGTTTTTCGGTACTCAGCTTTCTTTATGGTCACAGAATATGCTGAGTTAAATATTTCCACTGCTTTTGCAGGGATCATCCCAAGGAAGAGACTGCTGAGACACAGAGAGGTTGAGTAATGCGCTCAAGGACCCACAGCCAGGAGAGCCTGAGCCGGTCTTATGAGGGCAAACACTCTGGGGCTCTCCCTCCCAATTAATCAGACATAATGCCTCTTACATCCTCTCGACCACATGTTAAGAAATGTCACAAATGCCTAAAAGATAAATACGCAGAGCTAAGATCCTATAAATATTTAGACTCACTAAAACACGCCAACTGGCGTTCAGTAAAACAAGGATTAAGCTGAAGTTGTAAAATTACAGCTACAGAGAAAGATTGTACATCAGATGCCTGCCAGGCAAGATCACTTAGAAACCATCCCAAATGACTGTGAGAAAACTTGACAGATTGAAAATGTCGACAATCTCTCATAATCGTTTCCTTTTTAAAACCATACCATCTCTTTTATTTCAGAAGCAGCTGCATCATGGTGCTGCTTTTTTGTTTTGTCTTTTGAAACAAAAGGCTTCCAACAGGGTGATAATAAGCATCTGAACTACACACAAATAGCAAATACTTCATACGTAGAGTTGATAAGTGATATTTGGTTTGGTAAATGGCAAGAGATTATTGAGCAAACTCAAACATTGTTTTTCCCCGCAATGGCCTATTAAAAAAAATAAAATAAAATAAGCCTCTGTCATTTCCCACAAAACACCAGAATAAATTAACAACCAGTCAGCTGAACTAAAAAAATATTTACAAAATATCCTGTCTGGGCTTTTGCTCTCCTTGCCTAAGGAAAAATAAATGTTTCCTGCCTTTACTATGAATTTGCTTCATCTCCTAGACCTTTAATAACAGAAACTCATCTAGACATTGCTAAATAATGCTATCTGCACAATAAGCTTTGGTCTTTCCTGCAGGGCAGTAGGCCGACGTGATTTCTGGCAATGGAGAGGTACTTTTAGACCACACGGTTTGTCTACATTAGGAACAAACAGTAGAACCATAACAACTTCTGGAGTTGGATACAGTCAAGAAAGAGGAAGCACACTCCATCCACACTCGCTGTGGAGATGGAGTGAAAGGAGGGATGGAACGAGGGGTAGGAAAGGGACTGGATGCCTGGCTTCCTCACCTAGGAGTCCGGGGAAGTGAAAACACTGAAGTACTCCATCAGATGAGATGTGCCATCTCTAAAGGCTTCCAGGCTCCTGCATATTGCTCATTCCCTTGTGAAATTATGTTTTCAGTTTGGAAGCATTTCTCTCAGAATTAAGTACGGCTAAGTTACAAAAAGGGGCTTCCCAGGTGGCTCCATGGTAAAGAATCCATCTGCCAAAGCAAGAGATGCAGGAGATGTAGGCTTGATCCCTGGATCAGGAAGATCCCCTGGAGAAGGAAATGGCAAGCCAGTCCAGTATTGTTGCCTGGGAAATCTAATGGACAGAGGAGCCTGGAGGGGTCCATGGGATTGCAAAGAGTTGGACATGACTGAACACACACACACACACACACACAAGTTATAAATGAGTTTTTCCATAACGATGGTTACTGAGCCAAAGTTTCTGTTCAAATGTGGATCTTTCCATAGAAATCAATGTTTATTAAAACTTCAAAGATAGCATTTTGTACCTCCCACATACTCAGTGATAACACAGCTTCAAGAAAATTATGAGGCAACAATTAGCCTTTGCTCATATTAATAAGAGCCCCTACCATTCACTGGTTACTTACTCTGGCTGAGAACAGCAATTAAGAAAATACACATTATTTCATTTAAACTTTCAAACAACTTGAATGAGGCAGGTGACACTAAGGGAAACAGGGATGCAGAGAGGATATAACTCGCCCACCATCCCCAGGCTGCTAAGAGGCAGAGCTTACTTTTGTACCCCAGGTTGACTCTGTGTTATATGCGATTAGCTCTAAAGAAATACAGATTAATCCCATCCTGACCCTTTCTCCACGATTGAGTAGACAACTTTGCTGGTGTTTATGGTTTTGTTTAGTTTTGCTTTTTCCTCCCTTCATTTTGTGCTGGATGAAACTCTAGCCAAAGACGGCCAGAGGTTTCATGTCAGGGGCGGACTCTAACAGATGGCTCAAGATCCCCTAGAGGAGGGCTGAAAGGCTACAGGAAAACGGGCTATGACGAGTCTGCAACAGACGCACCCCAGCACAGAGGTGCTGCTTCCGGCCCACATGTGTCTGCTCAGCAACAATTGCCTGCCGTGGACCTTCTCTTTCCTGGGTGCTCATCATTGAGACACCCTCCCCTTTTTGAACTATGACAAAGGTTTAGGTAGACATTTAAGTCACATTCTCACACTATGAGGGTTATCAATTAGCATGAATCCTCAAAGTAAGATTTTTTTTTTACAAACTAATGAAAGCCATAGAGTTCCTCTCACATCCCCACTATTCAGTTGTTAGCTCTCTTTGCAGATTGCTTATTTTTACATGAAACGGGTCTCCCGACAATCTCATCAACTCCACAGGACAACCCCCAGCCTGCCTATTTATGACTCAGACACTTTTACCTTTTAAGTGATTGTCTGTATTTTTAAATGAATAAAATCAAGGGCCTTGCTTATCAAGTATAATATAAGGCTTCTGGAGAAACTACAAAAGGCAAAGGATCACAATCTGATTTGGGCTTTTGGTGGCAGGTTACAAGAAAGAATGAAAAACACAGTTCTGGAAGCATTTATATATCGCGAATGGGACTTTTTCAAGATAGCAATAATTGCAAGCTGCCAAAAGCAAAATTCTAAAACGAATAAGCTGGAAGGGCTCTTCAGTGAAATATATCAGAAAACAATGAATAACAAGGATGTGTCAACAACACACATTTTCTCTGCCTGTTGAGGTATAATACTAAGAAGTATCCATCCAATAAAAGTCGTATTATGTAAACACACACCTGGACCTCATGCATTTTCTCTAAATGCAGCTGCTGGCAAAAGGACTTTCAGGCTTATTCATTTGCATATGGTTAAGAACTGGACTAAATTTGGTCTGGCTCAAACTGTAATATTAATGTGATAACAAGAGCTAACATTTATAGAGCTTCTTTACATATCATAACATTCTAAGTGGGAAAATGGGCAGCCTGGATGCACAGGGAAGCCTGCTTGCATTAGGCAAAAGGGTACAGTCTCTCCTGATGACAGAGACAGCTGGGGAATTATGATCCCTTTTAATGTAAGCGATGGGCCTCAGTTATAAACAATGCTGCCATGGTTTTAATCATTTGAATAAAGGTTACTGATTTATCAAAAAAAATATAGACATAATTATCTAGGTGAAGAGAAGCATGGAGAATAAAGGAACTGTATCTTCATTTTCCACATCAAGAGACACGCATGGAAGACAAGAACTCTCAGTTACAACAGGAACATAGGGATTGACACCCCAAAGTAGTAGCTAAAAAAGTGATCGAGGGAGGCACTGGGGCACACAAAAGGGGCAGGATTTTTTTATAAGTTTTATAAAATTGATTACTTAAAGTACATAAATGCATAACTTCAACAAAAAAACTTTTTAATTAGTTTAATTCGAATTACCAACAAAAAGAAATCAAAATTAAAAGGATGTTTATATTTCTTAGACTAGGAAAACAAAGAAGGGAGTACAAAAAAAAAAAAAAAAGAAGGGAGTCCAGTGGAGGTCCTCACCTTCATTTACAATCATGTCCTTGTCTCTGAAAGATCTTGCCTTCTCACTGAGATGGAGTCTTAGGAGAGAGGGTGCCCAAGAATTGCTAACAGGTAAGGTGCCAAGCCAAGGAAACCAACCTGGCCATGTAGGATGAGAGAGGCCACAGAAAAATATTGTGTCCTCCAGCCCAACAAGTCAGGTGACTGCATGAATGACAGACACAGGGAGCATAAGCGAAAGACTCTCCTTTCCCCAAAACAAGGAGATGGCCATTACTATCAGCAATTCAGTAGAAGGTTATATACACTGTCAAGAGTGGCCTAATCAAAACTCAAATTAAGCACCATGGGGATAACCATTCGTTCATTTTTAGGGGGAAGATAAAGAAAAGCTCCGCAGGTGGTGGAGTCTGGCCTGTGTTTTAAGAAATGCACAAGAGGTCAACAGGTAGAGATGGAAGGAAGGGGCCAATCCAGCAAATCTGAACAGAGTCAGTGGTGGAAGAAGAGATGATGTGTTTGGAAAAGGGACACGGTCAAAGCCACATCTCCTGTCGCTGTTGCCTCAGGGCAACCTGAGGGAGAGTGTGGTGAGTGTGCCTCCTGGGACAGACAGTTATTTCAGTGGTTACTGGGACAGTGCAGAACTACAGACACGATCAACTAAAATACTGTAAAAGGCTGTGTGCCTCTTAAATTATCTAGCTTACAGGACATCCTCCTGGTTTAAACTGTTCTATTTCACACTGGACACACCTGAATCCAAGGCACTGACATTTATCTCGTTGTTCAGGGATCCTGTCATACCTCCAGGTTTCCCCAAGGGCTCACCTTTGCTCTTCACTAATAATTTCCCAAAAGTGTGGAATTCATACGACTCAAGAGGTTTGAGTTTCAGGTACCTCCCGTTCTCCCTTCAGCTTAGAAAATAGAACCATTATAAAAGTACAAGTTCCTTTAAAAAAGAAATTCCCCCCTTTGGCATTCTCATGTAGCTCTTGTTAGTTTTAACACTGCGATCATTATCTAATCCCATAAAACTGGACCAGTTTTGATGTGCACAGCCCCAAGCACTGGTTTTGGTTATTAAAAAAATGCTCTTGGCTCAAGGTTTCATTGTAAGTGAGCTAGTTCTAGCAGTTACTGGATTACAAACAAACAAACCTATTCCTGCATGTCAAACTGAGTATTTTTAAAAGTCAGTTTATTTTTATATCATGGATCTCAAGCCTTCAAAACTAAAAGCGAACACATTAACTTTTACTCTGGCCTTTATCAATGTTTAGAAGTCGCCTTTATGAAACATACCAAACACTGTAAGTAAAACTT
Source organism: Dama dama (assembly GCF_033118175.1). Lineage (NCBI taxonomy): Eukaryota > Metazoa > Chordata > Mammalia > Artiodactyla > Cervidae > Dama > Dama dama. Next base: position 5,216,208 of record NC_083699.1, on the reverse strand, counting down.
GGAAGGAAAAAACAGCTTCCCAGAGGAAGGGTGACCAAACTGTGTCTGAACCTGGGTTCCCACAGGTCTGAGAAATACTCAGGAGGATCAAACTGAGACAAGTTTACTCAACTTGCAGTTGAGTAAAGTTTACTCAACTAGCTATGCATTTACTTTAATTAAAAGATTAAACACATAAAATCTGTAATTTCAAAGTCATTCTACTTAGAGGAAAGCTAAATATTTGATTTTTAAGGCGATGCCATGTCAATGCAAATCAGATATAATAAATAGAGCAGATGGTACACAAATAATAAAATTTCAGACATGAGTATCATCTCCACTTTTCAAAGCACCAAATGAAATTTGAAGACTTTTTTTTTTTAATAATAATCAAAAATACTGTTCAGCATTTGTTTTTCAAGGAGTCACTACAGAGGCAGCTCCCAGCCCTGAGCAGTGGGAGTGGCACCCCCAGCTCCATCCCCAGAACTACACTCAGCTTCTCAGCATGAAGATGTCAGAGCTGCGAACTGGGTCTGGGAGCATCTCTGCTTTATCTCAATTCATGTGCATCCGTTAGCAAGATCTGCTTCTACTCCAGACTTCCCTGGTGGCTCAGACAGTAAAAGCGTCTGTCTACAATGTGGAAGACCTGGGTTCGATCCCTGGGTTGGGAGGATCCCCTGGAGAAGGAAATGGCAACCCACTCCAGTACTCTTGCCTGGAAAATCCCATGGACTGATAGGCTACAGTCCATGGAGGTCACAGAGAGTGCTACTCCATTAGCAAAACAACTACTTCTACTTTGTTGACTACTCCAAAGCCTTTGACTAAGTGGATAACAAATAAACAGTAAGAAATTCTTCAAAAGATGCGAATACCAGACCACCTTACCTGTCTCCTGAGAAACCTGTATGCAGGTCATGAAGCAACAATTAGAACCAGACATGGAACAACAAACTGGTTCAAAACTGGGAAAAGAGTACATCAAGGCTGTATATTGCCACCCTGCTTATTTAATTTATATGCAGAGTACATCATGCAAAATGCCAGGCTAGATGAAGAACAAGCTGGAATCAAGACTGACTGCTGCGAGAAATATCAATAACCTCAGATATGCAGATGACACCATCCTTATGGCAGAAAGTGAAGAGGAACTAAAGAGTCTCTTGAAAGAGTGAAAAAGGAGAAAGTGAAAGAGGAGAGTGAAAAAGCTGGCTTAAAACTCAACACTCAAAAAATGAAGATCATGGCATCCATTCCCATCATTTCATGACAGACAGATGGGGAAACAATGGAAACAATGACAGACTTGATTTTCTTGGGCTCCAAAATCACTGCAGATGGTGACTGTAGCCATGAAATTAAAAGACACTTGCTCCTTGGAAGAAAAGCTATGACAAACCTAGACAGCATATTAAAAAGCAGAGACATTACTTGCCCAACAAAGGTCCATATAATGAAAGCTATGGCTTTCCCCAGTAGTAGTATATGGATATGAGAGTTGGATGATAAAAGAAAGCTGAGCGCCGAAGAATGGACACTTTTGAACTATGGTGTTAGAGAAGACTCTTAAGAGTCCCTTGGACTGCAAGGAGATCAAGTGAAGTGAAGTGAAGTGAAGTCATTCAGTCGTGTCTGACTCCATGGACTATAGCCTACCATGCTCCTCTGTCCATGGGATTTTTCAGGCAAGAATACTGGAGTAGGTTGCCATTTCCCCTCCAGGAGATCTTCCTGACCCAGAGATTGAACCCGGGTCTCCCGCATTGTAGGCAGACGCTTTAACGTCTGAGCCACCAGGGAAGTCCCAAGGAGATCAAACCAGCCATAGAGCACCAAGTCTGACGGATTAAATACCATGAATTTATCAGTGATAAGGAGCCACAAAAAGGACACGGCATGCTTGGGTTTTAGAAAGATCCTACTCACGGGTGACTGGACGGCAGCTATTATGGGTGGGGAAAAGACTGGAGGCAGGGAGTACGGGCCAAAAATGACTTTGAGTTTGGTGAGAATCATAGATAAGAAATATTTAGGTATTAAAAAAAAACAGATTTTAGTGATTGACTGGATAGTTATGAGACAGTGAATCAGAATTTAATGTTTTATAGCGCTTGAGTGATCCATGGATAATAGTACCAAATAAAAGGGACTTAAGGTCAATCAGGGCTTTCAGGGGTTTTGTTTCATTTTGATAATGATAATATACATATCTGATAATGAGCACGCTGTCTAAGGACAAAGGGAAAAGAAACTGGTAAAGTAAGTAAAGCTGATGATGTCGGTCCAGAACTGGCAGAGTATGGGAGATCCAGGCTCGTCCTCCAGGGAGACGTATCATGACTGCATTAAACCAGAGGACTACGTAAGAAAAGGAAAGGATCCCTGGCAACAACCTGTTAAAGAAGGCAACAGTCCAGAAATTAGCCACCTGGGTTTCCCAGGGGGCACTAGTGGTTAAAAACAAAATCTGCCTGCCAATGCAGGAGACACAAGAGAGCTGGGCTTGACCCCTGAGTTGGGAAGATGGTTGGAGGCGGCCATGGCAACCCACTCCAGTATTTTTGCCTGGAGAATCCCATGGACAGAGAAGCCTTTGCGAACCCTGGTCACAAAGAGTCAGACACAACTTAAGTGACTTAGCACTCAATGGCACTCAGAAATTAGAGACAAACAGCGTGCTCACCTGGAGAAAAATTAGGAGGCCCAACAGCACCAAGTCCAGGTTGGGGATGTGTAAGCCTAATTCCTGGAGTAGAATGGGAACCAGCAAGCCTCACGTCCTCGCCCCCCAGAACCGGGTGAGGCTAGACAGGAAAATCACTCAGGCTCAAAGGAGACAGCTTTGAGGTCCTTTCAATCTCTCATCTCATTTGATAATGATCTTGGCCTTTGCTGGTCAGGACACTCCAGTAAACACGCACTTACAGAGTCTCCTCACTCCTTCCCCCGGCACTCAAAGTGGGACATGTTCTGGTCTGCTTTTCTCTCAAATACTTTCTTAGTTTTCCAACACTCTTCAAGGAGTTAGTGAGGCCGTGTGAACTACAACTGGGAAATATGTCCCAATAAATACAGAAGCTATTCTTACAACAGCCTCACAGTCAAAGGTCACAGCCAGGCATGGGAAAGATCCTGCCTCCTGCTGCTAGCTGGAGCGCTCACTTACCAGATCGGTTGCACTCGCTCACGTTCACTCTTGCTCACTGGCTCTCACTCTCCCTGTCTCTGCATCTGTCTGTCTGTCCGTCTCTCTCGGTACCCAGTTTCATACCGGTTACTGTTTGGCCGAGCCTGGATCATTTGTCACCCTAAACGCAAATCAGACTGAACTCACACAAGCACAGAGGAGAGAGCTGGGCTCCGGAGAGCTCTGTGGTACTTGACGTTCAAGTCCTTGGCGAGATGTCAGCATTTCACAGAGCACTTTAAATGTTTCATTTGAGAGCTAATGCAGCATTCCCCACTGGTCAACAGCAGGAGTCCAGGCAGAAAGCAAAGCAGATTTCCCTCAACGTCAGATGTTACACCCAGTGGCTGAGCCAGTCTTGCCTTTAGAAACCACAAGAGACTGGATAAACTGGTAAGTAAAAAAGCCCATCCAAGGCGGAGTGTATTTAAAGAATATCTGTGATACCACTGTAAAATGGGCCTTTTGCACTTATGTCCTAGATTCCTTTTTATAATAGACAGAGTGACAGATTTACAGGTGAGATTTTACTTTTCCAGGTTCCAAGACTAAACTAGGTCCAATTAATTTTTCTCTGTAAATGTTCTTTTTAATTGCATGAAGCAGGATTTTCTTTCACGACCTTATGCACAGGCTTTCGTAAACTCCTGTTTTAGAAACTTTATCTTATTGCTTGTAAAATATAAGACAGTGTTGTGTGTCTGTGGATAGTGAGTTAAAATCAGTTTTGGAAATGGTAAAGAGCACAAATACAGCTGGGTTATGATGTAATCCTCAGAGCTGAGGGAATCCAGTAAAGAACTAAAATACTGGAGGGGGAAAAAACAGGTTTGGTGTAACAGCACAAAAGGCCACAACCCCACTGAAAACTGAAAGCAAAGATGAAATACTTCATGCAAGCGAGCATTTTAAGTCTTCTCTGAAGCGCTAAATGCCTGGGCTACCTGTGTGGATTGAAGGGTGAGTCCCATTTGATTTTCGGGAATTTTAAGAGCCTCAGTTGCTGTTTTAATTTTAGCTTGTACTATATGTCTCAGAAGTTTTCTGTTTTTTTTTTTTTTTTTTTTTTTTTAATGGAGTGTTTATTATAAGCTCTCATACATGAAATATTTTCTACTTTGAAACTCCTCACATTAATAATAATTTACATTCCCCAGCCAGTATTAATAGTGTTACACAGAATCCCCCAAAATAATTCAAATATTTCACTAATGACTTCCTTTCTAAAAATTTAAAGAAACTGAATTGCATAGATTCTTTCCTCACAACATCTGTTATTTGCCTTTCGGTATGAATTTCTCACACAAATCTCCTTTTATTTATTTTTCCTCTTTAATTAAATAAAGGGGAAAAAATATTTTTAATGGAGGATAACTACAATGTAGTGTTTGTTTCTGCTCTACAACAATTTGATTTAGTTACATGTATACACGTAACTCTCCTTCTTGAGTCTGCCTCCCAATACCCCCATCCCACCCATCTAAGTGGGAACAGAGCCCTGAGCTGAGATCCCTGTTATATAGCAGCTATATAGCAGCTTTCCACCAGCTATTTTACACACGATGGTGCATATATATGTCAACGCTATTCTCTCCATCTGTCCCACCCTCTCCTTCCCCTGCTGCATCCGCAAGTCCGTTCTCTATATCTATGTCTCTACTTCTTTCCTGCAAAAAGGTCATCAGTACCAGTTTTTCCAGATTCCATACATATGAGTTAATGTACGATACTTGTTTTCTCCTTCTGAATCTCACTACAACTGACTCAATTTCATTTCTTTTTTATGGCTAAGTAATATCCCATTGTAGGTATGTACCATTTCTTCTTTACCCTTTCATCTGTGGCTCAACATCTAGGTTCCTTCCATGTCCTGGCTATTATAAAATGTACTTCAGTAAACATTGGGATACATGTATCTTTATGAATTATCATTTTCTCAGGCTACATCTCTAGTGGAGAGTTTGCTGTTTCTTATGGTAGTTTTATTCCTCGTTTTTTAACTAGGAATACTTCTCATACCTTTTTAACTAGGAACACCCTTTAACTAGGAATAGTCACCATACTCTTCTCCCTAGGGGTTGCATCAATTTACATTCCCACCAACTCAGGGGAGATTCCTTTTCCACACATCCTTTCTAGCATTTATTGTTTGTAGACTTTTTGATGATGGCCATTCTGATCAGGGTGAGGTGATATCTCATTGTAGTTTTGATTTGAATTCCTCTAATAGTGAGTGATGGTGAGCATCTTTTCATGTTTCTATTGGCCACCTATATGTCTTCTTCAGAGAAATGTCTGTTTAGGTCTTCCACTTATTTTTTGATTGGGTTGTCTGTTTTCTGTTATTGAGCTGCATGAGTTGCTTGCACATTTTGGAGATTAATCCTTGGTTAGTTGCTTCATTTGCAATTATTTTCTCCTATTCTGAAGATTGTCTTCTCATCTTTATAGTTCCCTTTGCTATGCAAAAGCTTTTAAGCTTAATTAGGTCCCATTTGTTTATTTTTTGTTTTATTTCCATTACTTTAGGAGGTAGGTCAAAGAGGTTCTTGCTGCAATTTATGTTCAAAGAGTGTTCTGCCTATGTTTTCCTCTAGGAGTTTTATAGTTTCTGATCTTACATGTAAGTCTTTAGTTCATTTTGAGTTTCTTTTTGTGTATGGTGTTAGAAGTGTTCTAATTCATTATTTTAGATGTGGCTGTCCAGTTTTCCAAGCACCACTTACTGAAGAGACTGTCTTTTCTCCATTGTATATTCTCGCCTCCTCTGTCAAAGGTAAGGTGCCCACAGATGTGTGTGTTTATCTCTGGGCTTTCTATTTTGCTCCAATTACTTATATTTCTGTTTCTGTGCCCATACCATGCTGTCCTGATGACTGCAGCTTTGTAGTATAGTCTGAAGCCAAGAAGGTTAATTCCTCCAGCTCCATTCTTCTTTCTCAAGATTGCTCTGGCTAGTCAAGGTCTTTTTTGTTTCAATCCAAACAGTAAAACTTTTTGTTCTAGTTTTGTGAAAAATGTCACTGGTGATATGATAGGGATTGCACCAAATATGTAGAGTGCTTTAGGTAGTAGAGCCATTTTCACAATATTGATTCTCCCAATCCAAGAATATATTTCTCCATCTGTTTGTGTCATCTTTGATTTCTCTCATCAGTGTCTTATAGTTTTCTGCGTACAGATCTTTCGTCTCCTTAGGTTTATTCCTAGGTATTTTATTCTTTTTGTTGCAATGGTGAATGGGGTTGTTTCCTTAATTTCTCTGACTTTTCATTGTTAGCTATAACAATGCAAGGTATTTCTGTGCATTAATTTTGCATCCTGAAACTTTATTAAATTCGTTGATAAGCTCTATTAATTTTCTGGTGGCATCTTTAGGGTTTTCTACGTGTAGTATCATGTCATCTGCAAGCAGTGGTTGCTTTACTTCTTCTTTTCCAACCTGGATTCCTTAAATTTTTCTTCTCTGGTTGCCATGGCTAGGATCAAAACTATGCTGAACAACAAGGATGAGAGTAGGCATCCTTGTCTTGTTTCTGATCTTAAGAGGAAATACTTTGTTCTCACCACTGAAAATAACGTTTGTTGTAGGCCTGTTATACATGGCCTTTATTATATTGAGGCAGGTTCCTCCTATGCCACTTACTGGAGACTTTTAAATAGGTGTGGAAAACTATCAAAAAGCTTTGTCTGCATCTATTGAGATTATCGTATTTTTTTTTATCCTTCAATTAGTTAATACAGTGTATCACATGGATCAATTTGCATAAACTGAAGAATCCTTGCATCCCTGGATAAACCCCACTTGATCATAGTGTATGATCCTTTTAACATGTTGTTGGATTCTGTCTGCTAATATTGTGCTGAAGATTTTTGCATCTGTGTTCAGTGACACTGGCCTGTAATTATCTCTTTCTGTTGATATCTTTGTCTGGTTTTGCTAACAGGGTGATGGTGGCCACATAGAATGAGTTGCTAATCTGTCCCTATTCCCACATGTACTTGCCTCCGATGTCCACAGCTGCCAGAGTCAGGGCATTTTCTTTTGTGGGAACACACTGCCCTTTCACACAATCCACAGACACAGTCTACCAGCTGACCTTGTGGATTTAATCTGCAGCTCGTGCAGGTGATGGAAAGGCTTTTGATGCTCTTCCTCAGTCGTTCCGCCCCTGGAGCTCAATTGTGGTTTTATCCCCACCTCTATAGGTGGGCCACGCACAGGAGCCTGCTCCTGAGGCTGCCCTAGAGGACCCGAGTCTGCCGCAATGAGGGCCGAACAGGGAGGTGGCATGCCTGCTTGGATCGTGAGGGCCCCGGCAGCACCAGTTGCACAGGGAAGCCAGAAGCCATCGGCTCAAGGGATACAGCTCTATCAGGAGCTTTTTCTAGCCTCTAGCAGCAGGCACACGAGAGGCAACCGTGGGTGGTCCTTCCCTCCTGCTAGGCGGCCAACACGAGCCTGCAGGGAGGGAGCTTACGGTGATGGCTCCACCCCTTCGAGGGGCTCAGCAACAGTGCCCTGCCTCCAGGGCCGTCAAGTTTTCCTCCACAGGCATTCCCTATTGCGGATTTCCTTCCTCCCGTTCCCTCAGACCATCTCCCCACGATCAACAGCAGTCCTCACCCCAGGACTGCTCTCCACTCCCCACGCTCCAGCTCGAGCCCCCGCGTGCACTGGTGGACATGCGTCCAGAACGCGGTACACAGGCCTGTGGCAGATGGTCCATGTGGCTCTCTATGCAGACTATCACAGATCAGCTGCTTCACTCTCTGATCCTTCAAGTGCTTCCCTCTGTCCCAACCAATTTCCCTGGAACTCAGGAATCTCTCCCCTGCTTTAGCTTCCCACCCCCGGGGTGCAAGTCTGGTCCTGCTTGCTCTCCTCCTGCTTCTCACTTCTTTCATCCTACCCAGTCATGTGTGGATTCATACAGTCCTTCCTGGTGATTGAGGCTCCTGTGGTATTCAGCCAGTGTTCTGTGAGAACCACTGCATCTCTGAGTGCTGTCCAGGGCGTCTGTGGAGACAGATGCACTCCATGTCCACCTGCTCCTCTGCCAACTTAGACCCAGTTCCTAATGTCTTATGAGTTTTCATTTCCATCTTGATTGATTCTTCTGATTTCTTCCTCTGAGATTTCACATAACACTCTTAAGTATCAAGCACTGGTACCATTGTAAGCCTAATTCGTGGATGGAAAGAACAAAGTATGTAACTTGTGAAACTTATTCTATTGCTTGTTTTTCTAGAAAGTTGGGTAGTAAATTCCATAGAATCTAAATTAATAATTTAAAAACTTAGTTCATTTTTAACATCCATTCCAGTTTATTTCCCAGTCCAAAAAAAAAAAAAAAAACAATAAATACATCTTTTGCTAAGGAGCTCCATTTTCTGGAGAGATTGTAAGAATACTTCAACTGAAATAAGGCAGAGGTTTAGAGCATATTTTGCCAATGACAAACATTGCCATCAAAAACTTCAGAAATCACTAAATTTAATACTTGCTATAAGTTGTGACTTCCTTCTTCATAAATTACTCTCTAAAGGAGTCTTCCCTAATTCAGTTTTATACCTATCACTTCCCTGCCAGCTTTCTCCACTTAAAGAAAGCATTCACAAGAGAAAATCTATCCACTTATATATACAGACCTTTAGACATATGGGCAGATCTCACACTTAACACAATTAAAAAGAAGAGACTGGCTTTTGCAACTAATTCCTCCTTCCTCCGTTTGGGCCAACTGTCTGCAACAACTCATTCTGGGGAAAAATGCTCCGTGGCCTTCTGCGCTTCTTCAACAGAAAACATTTCACTGGCTACTAGGCAGCATTCACACGTGTCATCAGATAGTTTGAGAAAGAAAAGCCATAATAAAAGTTTAATTTGTAAAACATAACCAAGATCAAGGCTTACTGACTTTTGGTCCTATGCCCTTTTATGTAACTATATAGATTTTCACTGTTCATGTGTAATTTTACTATAAACTATTTTAAATAAATCTGCATTAGCCATATGAAATTGACATTTTTTGCACATAAAATATAGTTAAATGTTAGCAATTTTATATGACTCGATCTAATAAAAAAGAAAACAGTGTTAGAAGGTAGCCCCAGCAATCAAAGGGTGAGGGAAATATCACTATTAACAACCTACATAATTCAAAATCACTGAAGATTTTGAATGTGGATAACTTCATGGTTACTGCAGCCATGAAATTAAAGGGTACTTGCTCCTTGGAAGGAAAGCTATGACAAACCTAGACAACATATTACAAAGCAGAGACATTATTTTGCTGACAAAGGCCCATACAGTCAAAGCCATGGTTTTCCCAAGTAGTTTTTCACGTATGGTTTTGAGAGCTAGACCATAAAGAAGGCTGAGCACCAAACAACAGATGCCTCTGAATTGGGGTGGTGAAGACTCTTGAGAGTACCTTGAACTGCAAGGAGATCAAACCAGTCAATCCTAAAAGAAATCGTTGGAAAGACTGAATATTCATTGGAGGGACTGATGCTGAAGATCCAATACTTTGGCCACCTGATGCAAACAGCTAACTCGTTGGAAAAGACCCTGATGCTGGGAAAGATTAAAGGCAAAAGGAGAAGAGGGCAATAGAGGATGAGACGGTTAGATAGCATCACTGACTCAGTGGATTTGAGCATATTCCAGGAGACTGGTGGACAGAGGAGCCTGGCATGCTGCAGTTCGTGGGATCACAAAGACTCAGACACAACTTTGCGACTGAATAACAAACAACACCACATAACTCATATGCACTACTGAGATTTAGGACTTCTAATTATCCCTACAAGTACTCCTCTGTTTTTAAAGCCTCTGCACAGATTCTGTTATCAAAAGTGGGTATTTCCAGCAGCCAAATTACACTGAGAAAGAACTTCTGTCACTGGCTCTGTTTTACTGATTAGGAAACTAGAGTTCAGAGAGCTTTGGTGATTCAAACAGGATAGCACAACTAATAAAGTCCAAGGGTTGAACTTAAAAGGAAAAAGTCATCTGGCTTCAAATCAAATGCCCTGTTGCCTGCCCCATCCTGTCTCTGACCTAAGGAGGTAAACATATCCAATAAGAATTGTGATTTATACACAAATAAAAGCTGGAGGGAGATAACAAGAGTATGTGAGACTGCTCTGCACCTTAACTAGGTATTTACACAATAATGGCAATAATCACATTTTATAAAACAATCAATATTATTGGGACTCGGATTTTTAGAGAGGAAATTTTCCACTGTCGAAAAAGCAGGCACTTTTCAGACAAACAGCTGAATCTGAATCCACTGTGGGCTTGGGCGACATTTTGTTTTTTAGCTCCTTTGCCTCTGTGATCCACCTCTGCTCCATCACAATAAAACTATCACCCCAAAGAACTACTAAGACAATCAGACAGGTCAGTACCTGGTACCTTAGGAGCTACTCAGTAAAAACAGAACTCCTTCCTCTTCCTTGCTAGTATCTTACTAAGTTACAGGTAGTCCTGTCAAGAGTAAAATCCCACAGGAAATTTCTTGAATTGATTCGCACAGTCATCAGGCCAAGTAAGAAATCATAAAATAAGGGGAAATGAATAGTTCTCCCGATTTATCTCCTATCATTCCAACAGAAAACTGGACACTATGTCAGTATTTTAGTAGTGAGTACCTGTCAACAGGTCCACTGGCCACTAACTAACACCGGCGACCCCTGTAAACAAGTAGACCTGTCCCTCCAGCCCAGACCGGCAGGTCTGATGGCTGTGGGGTGTGGAGATCCAGGTCAGGGCCCATGAGCCCCGCAGGTGATGGTCCTACACAGAATGGGGTGGGAGGAACTAATGAGAGGTATTGTTTGCTTAATTCATGCTTGATGGATGGATGGACAACCAAACAAGTTAACAGCCATATCAAAAAAACTCAAAAAATAAAAAAAAAAAATTAAAGATTATCTGATGAGCAGGAGTTACAATGATAGGCAGAAGTTATATACATTTTTCATTTAGTCACTCTTCATAAAGATCTGGTGTCTTTTTTTGTTTTGGGATTTACAGACAGTCCATATATGGGATGGATTAAGAACTGACATAATAAAATAAGCTAACTAAACCCAAAAAATATTAGAAAATAGAGTAAAATATATTTTAGCCAAGAATTGTCAAACTTTGGTCTCAAGATCCCTTGAACACTATTGAGAAGCCCAAAGCTCTTACGTTGTTATACCCTGCCATGTTTACTATATTAGAAATTTTAATTATGAAATTCATAAAATATTTATTTTTAATTTGTTTTAAAGATAGCATTAAATGTTAACATTAAAAACACATTTCTGTTAAAAGTAATTATATTTCCCTAAAAGTTTTAGTGAGGAAAATGGCATGATTCTACATTTTTGCTCATCTCTTTAACATCTGGCCCAAGACAATTAAATTCTCACATCCACATCTGCATTGGATGAGTTTCAAAATGCAGTTTTAGTTAAAGTATACTGAAAAAATCTAGTTTCACATAGATATATTCTAAGAGGACAAGGAAGAAGCATTTTCGTGGCCTTCTGGATTTTCTTCTTTGGTGGTGTAGTTGCCACGTCGTGTCCGACTCTTCCGACCCCATGGACTGCAGCCCGCCAGGCTCCTGTCCATGGGGGTTCTCCAGGCAAGAATACTGGAGTGGGCTGCCATTTCTTTTTCCATCTTCTTTGGTACCACATCAAAACTCAAAACAGTGGCAGTTTCTTAAAGGTGGTTTATGAAGGAGAAACTAAATTTTTGTTACATTAAAATCCTTTAGTATAATTTAGTCTTTGAGGAAATCTTTTACCACTGCTAGATTTTATATCATATAATCGTTGGTCATTTGGAGAGGTACCTTCATCCAGAACTTTGAAGTATACTTTTCATTACACAGTATCAAAAAATAATTATCATAGTGGCACTGATCTCCAAGTACTAGAATGTACTGCTATTTTTTTTCCTTGACTTGATTTTGAGATTTTGAGAAAATGTCCACCAAATACCCAAGTACAAACTGCCAGAGTTTGTGGATCATTCTTTCCAGTAAAAATGGTGTTCCGTGAAAAAAGCACCTAATCTAGCTCGTAACTCACTCCCAAGTATTGTTCCTCTAGACCACCATCAGACATAGCAGAAGTGCTTTGCGAACTATTCTTATAATGCCACATGAAGTATTTAAATATTTGTCAAATGGACAATACATATCACGTCATCACAGTCATTCTAAAGTGAACTTAACCTTTTCTGTTTTGTAGGGTTTTTTGTTTTTTTTTTTTTAAGATTTATTCTTTTATTTTTTGGCTGCGCTGGGTCTTTGCTGCTGTGTGCAGACATTCTCCAGCTGCAGCGAGCAGGGGCTGCTCCTCATCGCGGTGTGTGGCTTCTCTTGTTGCGGAGCACAGGCTCAGACACGCAGGCTCCGGCAGCTGCGGCTTCCCAGCTCCAGAGCACAAGCTCACTGCGGGGTCACGGAGGCTCAGGTGCCCCACGGCAGGTAGGGTCTTCCTTCCTAGACCAGGAAGCTCCCTGCCTTGCACCGTGGATCCTTAACCACCAGACCACCGAGGAAGCCCCACGTGCTGCTGGCTTTCTGATTGTTTACTCAGGTTGCATGGCAGTAAGTTACAAAATGACTCCAGGACACACTTGGGTAATTGGCCTCAAGTGTGCCGAGGTATCGGCAGGTTTGCTTTACACACTGAGGCTTTCACACCATTAGCACAGGTGTCAGCACAGTGAACGGAACAGGCCAACACCCCGTCAGCACTCTTCTGAAAATGGGTGACCTCCTGATCCCCCTGAAAGCGCGTCAAGGCCTCCATGCCAAACCATTATCTAAGACTCTGACATGCCAATACTGTATTCTGATACTAACAGCATTAATTCAAAAAAGTGAGAATTTAAATATATTAAAGTAAGTAACTTGTTTATCAAAATGCACTTTTAAAGATGAAAGAACAAGTTACAACCTGAGAGATGATATTCACCATATATGAAACCAACAAAGCAGGGATCAGGAGTATCTGAAGGATTTCCACAAATCAGTAACAGCACAAACAACCCAAAAGAAAAATGAGCAATAGACATAACTAGACATTTCGTGGAAATAACCAATTATCATATGAGGATATGCCCCTAACACTATTACCACAGAAATGTAAATCAGACCACAATGGAGTAACATTTCTCAAGAGTAAATCTGAAAATAGGAAATGAGGATTGGTATCCACAGAGGATTTGCAATCACTCTGGGAAACAGTTTGGCATCACTGTCTATAGTTTAACCTTCATATACCTGTGATTCAACAATTAAATACCTAGATTTATGCACACAAGAAGCTCTTTCACATGTTCATCCAAAGACATGAAGGATATATACTGTGGCATGGTTCAAAAGGGCAAAACCCTGGAAACATGCTGAACACGGGAAGCTGAATGAATGAACCGTGGCATGGTCAGACAGTGGAATGTTGCAGTCACCAAAACAGATGATTTATAGCAACACTCAAATAACATGGGCAATGCATGGGGTGATATATTTAAACCACTAAATGATTGTGAATGTTTCCTAAAGATCACAATTTCATACACACACATAAGCATTCAACACACTTTTAGGAACACATACACATGAAACAAAACACAATAAAACTAAACTGAGTAAATGAAAAAAATGGGGCTCAGGGTACATGGTGGCCAGAGAGACAGCATGTGGGAAGAAAGAGAATTCAGTTCCACGTATTAATAGCTTATTATTGTCAGTCTTGGCTTTTGTTTTGGTTAACAAGTTTGAAGGAAATTAACAATGTGATTAAGAACACAAGATAAGAATTTTTTAAGTCAACCTTGCATGAACCTTGCATGATAAGAATATGCCATAAACCAAAGGCTATGGTTAATCTGATTTTATGCACCAATGATCTTAAAAGATATCTATACATTTTAACCTATTAAACACAGAAAATATAAAACTTTGAGGCCCTGAACAGACTCATCATCCAACAGTTGAGTCCTTTATTTGACCAAAGTTGTACAGATAGAGTCATTCATAAATTCAGTAAATATCTAATGAACTTCTACTATATGCCTGGCACTAATTTAACACTGAAGAAAAGAAATAAGTTCTATTTTCATGACAGCTACCTTTAAGAGGATGGCATAGTAGGAATAGGGAGATGGAGGGATGATGGAGAAAATAAATTGAAAAATAAGTATCACTTTAAATAATGAAGATGGCTCTGAAGAAAATAAAACTTGGTGAGAGGCTGGAGTGTGCTGGGTAGGTGCTCAGCTGTGTCAGGGGTCGTAAACCAGTAAGGCCTCCCTGAGAAACTGATGTTTTAACAGAGATCAGTATGAGGCAACCACAGTAAGACGCTGCAGACAGACAACCACAGGTGAGGTCAGGGCTCCGAGAACCTCTGCGTCATTGAGGTTCATCTTTATAGAACTGAACTTCAGCATCACCACGGAGACAGTGTGAAAGCAAATCTATCTGGATATTCCTGCTCCTCTTATGTGGTTCTTGACAAAATCTGGTGGGTCATGTTTGTAGACCCTTGCCAATGCCTCTCCCCCACTGCCCCCTCACCCCCAATTTACAAAGTAACAAAAGCTTTTCATGATTTATTTGAGACAGAGAAAAAAACATGTATCTGCTCAGAGCTTTTCCTGACACTGGATGGCAGGCAAGGAAAAGCTCAAGGGGATAGCTGGGCAGTTAAGCTTTTGCTTTTCTTTTCAATTCTTGTTCCACTCAGCCAAAAAAATTAAAGAGTGAAATACATTTTTTTATGACACATACTGGTTTACTTGCCAAAGGCAACAAATATCTGCAACCTTGCGTTCTCTACACCCCCACCCCATATGCACAAACTGCCTGCACTCTGCCACAAGCTGACCATGTCAGGGACATTCAAGAGACAGAAAGTTTGCTGACACTTTTGCTGCTGCAGGCTGGGCAGGTTCATATCATAAATTAAAAAAAAAAAAAAAAAAAGCCACATAGCTAAAGAAGGGCCTCTGCTGTCCACCAGGAGAGCAATTGTGGGACGTGGCTAAGGAATTCGGGGTAGTAATAATCCAAGTGATGCTGACATACACCTGCCAGGCATCCCTCAGCCATACACTGGGATGGGGCAGGGGATGAAACCAAGGACAGAGCATACAGGTAAGATGCTACAGTCCCTGAGGGCTTGAAAGGGCTGGGTTTGCAGGTGCTCTGGTTACCATCTCAGAACTCACTCCAGCTACTAAGCTCCCTTACATAGCATTCTTCCTATTTAAAGTAAGGATGTCTTCAGAAATTCATTCAACTCCTACTATGATCCATTTGTTGAGCTAGACGAAAATACAAAGCTCTCTCTCCGTTCAGTGAACAGACAAGCTAATAAAGCCAAGACTTTCCAACAAGAAACAATACTCCACAGTCATTAGAGCTTTAGAATAACACTCTCAGTTCTACAACATACTTGTTCTTACACCTTGGATAAGTTATTCAAGCTCTCTAAACCTCAGTTTCCTCAACTGTAATATGGGATTTCTCTTATCAGGAGGATTTAAAATAAGCACAGCTGTAGTTCATTCATTTTCACTGCTACACAAAATTCCACTGAAATGTTAAACCCACTCTCCTGTCAATAACCAGTTGCTATTTCTACACTTTGGCCATTACAAGCAATATTTCTGTGAGCATCCTTTCATGTGCATCTTCTTGTACATCCTTGGAATGCCTCTGGAAGAGATTCTTCTAGAGCATATACTTAGGAATTAAAATGCTCAGCCAAAGGATGAATGAATGTTCATCTTTTGCAACTACTTCCAAGCCTTTTCCAAAGATTTCAATTCCTTTAGAAACAATAATGCGGAGCTGGGGATAAAAAAAGAAGGAAAAAAAAAAAAAAGTCCTGGAAGACTACGCAAACCATGAACCACGAACAATTTTCTAATGGAATCTATGTTCATGTAGATTTAAATCAAGATGGGAAATAAAGGAGACAAAATTCAGGACAGAGTTCTCTCCCGTGGAGGAAGGCACAGCCCGGGGAGAATGAGGAGGGAAAGGCTGGCGTGCTCACGTCATACCGTAAGGCTCTGGCGCTCACATCTGCTGTGTTCTGTCTGTGCGCTTTAGCTTCTGTGCATAAATTCTTTTCAGAATATCAAATATTCCACTGACAAGAACAAGAATAAGACTCTTTACCGACTGAGCCACAAGGGAATCCCTTGAAAAGAATAAGTATTTTTAAAAAGAATTAGCATTGCCTGTGTCTGATACCTAGGTAAAGTTCCCAGCAACTGGCAGTTATTGCTGTAAAATGGGAAGCGAGTAGAAAGAGGTGATAAGACTGTTCCTAGATGACAACTCAGGACTGCAGGAAATGGAGGTGCTCAGCGCAGAGTGGGGTGAGGAGGCTGCTCAGATACCACAACCACCAAGACTCTGGGCACTAAGAGGGCAGGATCCCCAATACCAACAACACTGCCTCATACAAGGTGCCAAAAGCATTGTGTGATAGATGAAAGGAAAAGTCTGTCTTACAGATGACCGTCTTAAACAATATTCTAAACAAAGGTTACTTCAGCTTAGAAGAAGGGCGAGAATGTGAAAAGATGGCCAGGAACAGAGTAATAAACACCGATTTCAGGGCAGGCAGAGAAGCTCCCAAAGGTGACTGAGAAGAAAAGGTAAGGAAGGTAGAGACGTCTAAGAACTGCTCGCTTCCAGCCCATCCCGTCTGCTTTTCATGACACTAGTTTATCTAGAGGTTCTGAGCTGGCTCTTTTATAGAATGATCATGCTCTGAATCTGTCCAATTGTTTATCCATGATTAGTTTTTTAACAAGGTATGTTGTATACATCTGAGTTATATTGGGGGGGAAATATCAAATTATTCCATTTTTGGTAAGTTCAATTATTCAGTGACTGTCAGATATCCCTACTGAAAAAGTAGAATTTTTCCTTTGTTATTCTAAGTTATCTGAGAGTGACGCGTGTAGATTAGAACATCCTGTTCTCTTAGAAACTTTTGCTGACTTTTCACAAACATTGAAGATTGTTGCCTGAATCCGTCGTTATGCTGAGATTGAAAGCTGGTTTCTTTCTATCATTCCTTCTACCTTTTCTAGCTGACATTCTTCATTGAAGACATTCTCCTGCCTTCATCCTCCCTTTTTTATCTATATTTTTAATAGTACTAGCAACTCTTGAACCTGGTTTGCTTTCACAAGTGTTTATGGTACTGTTGTTCTGACTGATATGCAAACTGCTGAATTGAGCAGAGCCGCCAGGCCAGTTCTCACGCCCTTTCCCCCGAGACATCCCCGTTAGTCTGAGTACCCCTTGCTTTCTGCCCACAAGGTATCGACCCAACTCTCCTTGTGCCTACTTTGAAATCAGTCATTTCCCCAGGAGGCTTGGTCCCCTTTAATGGGCAGTTACACTCAGAAACAAGATAAGCTCATTGATATCGGGGCACGTTCTTTGCCACCTACAGAGGATTTCTACTTTTGTTATGTGAGGTTGGAAAAGGCCTGAGCAAGTTTATAGCTATGAGGGTGTCACGACTTCAAGAGAACTTCTGCAGGTTTATACCTTGAAAGAAAATAGTCTAAAGACAGAGACAGATCTTGAATACAAAAGAGGAAAGCAACAATATATGGATAAAGATTAGAAGTCAGGTAAGGCTGCATTTAAAAAAAAAACAAACACACACAAACAGTATGGAGTAAAATAAAACTGGTCCTTGTCCAAGTAGGTCATGAACATGAAATGCAATTCACGGTACAGATGGAATGGAACACTTCTAATTAGCAGATTTTGTACAGTTCAGACAACTACATCTGAGGCAGTGATGAAATGGCAACTCATAGCTCCCATAGGGTATGGCAAGATATAAGATAGCTCTCTCAAAACACGTAAGACTGATTCATATTGAAATCCATATGAAAAATTAAATAATCACTAATGGATTATTTAAAGAGGATATTTACATTCAACAATGGATCCCACCGGGAAGGGCCTAGGACTCAAAAAAGAAAAGGTCTTCATCCATATGCACTCTGAGCACTGTCTTTAAGCCGCATGAAAATGCATCTGTCACATTTAAGTCCTACTCATTCTCACGTGAATTATAGTTGTTCCACTGTCATATATTGTGTTTAACAAAATACAAATCCATTTAAAGAATTTCCCAATTCATAACAATACACTTTACTGAATCAAAATTTACTGATTTCCTCCCACAGTCAGGAAGTACATGAATTTTAGGCTTTAAAGTGTGTGACAATCACTTCTCTGTACTATTTCCATTCCCACATAGAGTCCTGGATTTTTATATTCCTTTCCTGTGGATATGTAAGCCTGAATCTTGAACAAACATAAAACATTCATCTCAGACGTGAAAGCAGCTGGTTTCTCAGAATTGAAAATCTGTTCCCCAGCCCCCGAGCAAAGGGGCATGTGTGAAGGCCCTAAGCCCCAAGGTCTGAAGACCTGAGCACAGCACGCCTGACTGAGAAACACCATCTCAGTGAAGCAGAAAGAGGTCAGAGATTCATCTCCTTGTCGGGCCCCCAGGGAACGGAAACACAGACTCCAAAACAATGCCGCAGAAGAACAGGCTGCGGGCGGAAGGGGGGCTGGCAGGGAGAGGCAGAGTCAGGAATCGTGACGGCTCCACTGAATTCCAGAGAAGGAATCAGTCCCCTGGACTCTGGAGACGGGAGCTTCACGGCTCCCATCACTCTCAGCAGAGACGCAGGCCTGCAGGGACTGCCAAGTAGGAGCGTGAAATGCTCTGGAGTGAAGGGAAACCCCTCCCTACTTAGGGTGCCACTTTCCATTACTAGAACCCAGGGACCACAGAGGCACAGCCTTCCCCAGCCCCCCCAGGCAAACACTGCTGGGCCAGACTCCCCGAAAAGGTGCGGCGCGCTCAGAAACGGATCTCAGGCGCCCCCTGCAGCCCTGCATCAGCGCAGAACCACCGCCTCACATGGATGTGGGGAAGCAGGGCACACGTGGGGCCCGGCCCGGGGGAAGTCCTGGCCCACTGCGAGTCCCAGACAGCCGACCCGATTCTGCTGTCCGCTGAGTCACCCACTCCCCGAATGCCCGCCAGTCGCTGAGTCACACTCTGCCGGGCACCAGGTCTTACAGGAATAGAAACCCTGCGCGGTAGCAACCACTGCCTCTCCTTTTAGACGTCAACACAGAAATCAGGAGGCACTCTGCAAAGAGGGCAGATTCTTCACCGTCTGAGCTGCCCAAGAAGCCCCAGATGATCGCCTACCACAGCTATTCAGACACTGAGCTGTACTTTTAACCAAGGTCCACTGCATCCATTTAATCGTTATGCTCCCCTGCCTGCCCATTATTCCAATAGGACAGTAAAGAAAACCTACTTCACATTCCAAGACCTAAACACATGAATCACATCCTGCTGCTGAGTTACTCAATGTGTAAAGTTTAGCATTAATTTACAGAGTTGATTACATTCTATTCCTGTATCAAAATGGTAAGAAATACAACTATCATTAAGGAGCTATTTCATGTCGTAAACCATGGCAGCTGCTGGCACCTAGCGGAGAGAGGCCGGAAATGCAGCCTTCTATGATGCATCAGCCCACTCACCCACAGAGAGTGAAGTCACTCAGCCATGTCTGACTCTTTGCAACCCCATGGACTGCAGCCTACCACGCTCCTCTGTCCATGGGATTTTCCAGGCAAGAGTACTGGAGTGGGTTGCCATTTCCCTCTCCAGGGGATCTTCCCCACCCAGGGATCAAACCCGGGTCTCCCGCATTGTAGGCAGACGCATTATGGTCTGAGCCATCTGGGAAATCTACAGAGAACTGCAATTCAAAACAATGTCTACAGTGCCAAGGATGAGAAATCCCGGGCACCCCCAAGACTGTAGGTGAAAAATCCCCCCAAATCCACCCTGACAAACCAGATGCAGTTACTGACACAGAGGCTGGGGGGGGGGGGGCATTTTTGTGGCCCCAGAAGGGCCTGTGCAGCACCTCACCCCTTCCCCCAGCTCCTAATTATCCACCTGCATCACCCGAAGATGTGAAGACAGACCCAGGGTCGAGGAGATGCCACTGGTGCACTTAGCTGCGAGTTCGGCTAAATGTATTTTAAGGAAGGTGGTTGGAATTAAACAGTAAAAACTATGTCTGCATGTTATCAGTCTACCTATTATTACATGGAATCAAAGAACAGCTGTTTGTGGCAGAAACTCACAGATGTTTAGTCTTCGTGATTTTGACAGTCTGTAAACAGGAGGGCCCAGGAAGGAGGCCTGAAGGTGTAAGGACAGAGCTGAGCTTATGCTTTGGTGGAAGAGGACGTTCTGAGGTGTCTGCAATTCAGCCTATGAAGAACATGCAGGTATTTCCAATGTGAGAATGAATTAGCACTGCTCCTCAATTAAAGGTCCGTAAGACCCTGATGCTGGGAAAGACTGAAGGCAGGAGGAGAAGAGGACGACAGAGGATGAGATGGTTGGATGGCATCATCGATTCAGTGGGCATGGGTTTGGGTGGACTCCAGGAGTTGGTGATGGACAGGGAAGCCTGGAGTGCTGCAGTCCATGGGGTTGCAAAGAGTCAGACACGACTGAGTGACTGAACTGAACTGATTGTCAAAGCTATGATTTTTCAGTAGTCATGTATAGATCTGAAAGTTGGACCATAAAGAAGACTGAGCACTGAAGAATTGATGCTTTTGAACTGTGGTGATGCAGAAAACTCTCAAGAGTCCCTGGGACAGCACAGAAGTCAAAACAGTCCACCCTAAGGGAAATCAACCCTGAAAACTCATTGAAAGGACTGCTGCTGAAGCCCCAGTACCTTGGCCACCTGATGCAGACGCTGACTCACTGGAAAAGGTCCTGACGCTGGAAAGACTGAAGGCAAAAGGAGAAGGCAGCGGCAGAAGATAAGATAGTTGGATAGCATCACTGATTGATCCAATGGACTTGAACTTGGGCAAACTCTGGGATATAGTGACGGACAGGGAAGCCTGGAGGGCTGCAGTCCATGGGGTTGCAAAGAGTTGGACACAACTTAGTGACTGAACAAAAAACAACTCAGAGACAACAACATCTGCCCACTTACAAGTGAAAGCACGTTTCTTGCTGACGTACATTCTGACCGAAGACGAGGTCACTGAGCCATGGTGGCCAGGAGTTTGAGGAGTCACGTTAGACCTCACGCCCATAGAGAGAAAACCGGCTGGAAGGGAGAGGCAGCAACAAGCAGGGTCCTCCTCTGTGCCTGGGATCCCAGCATCCAAACCGCAGCCGCAGACCTGGGTTTCCTGCAGCAACAGGGTCTCCACCACCAACTGATTAATGTCACTTAGTTTTAATCACTAATACACGTGGTCTGTTTCTAGTCAGAAAGGTGTTCATTTTTAAACACTTTCAGAAACTGGCAAATTAAATAGAGGTTCTGTATGCAGTGGCACCCGGAGGCTCACTGGAGAGGCTGAAGGCAGCCACATCTGGCAGAGTCTTAACCACGAGACCCCACTCTCACAGTCACATGTCCACCTCACCCCAAAGAACATACTTGACAAGTGGTTCCTAAAAACAACATTCTAGAACAATGCTGACGGGCCTGCAACACGTGTGCACACTCACAGACACACACCAAACATGCCTGCCTGAGTTACCACGGGAGCAGGGAAGACCTCGCTGGGGGATGAACACACAAGTTTTAACATGGTAGGATCGTGTATCATCTGCCCAGTTCACCTTTGATGAGTTACTCAACCATTTTCAGCATCAGCTTCCTCATTTGCAAAATGGTGGTGACAGTAACTGATTAACAAGGCTCTATCATGTTACTCACGAGCTTGCGCAAGCCACGGGACCCCTGCTGAGTTACCATCTCACGGGTCCTGGTGGATGTGCCTGGCAGCTCTCTCTGTCCGACACATTCTCCCTCCCCTTTGACTGGCTAAACCTAACGCATCTGTCCACCCTCACTGTCACATGACCCAAGAAGACGGCCTTAACGCCACCATTCCTGAAGCTGGAAGGTGCTGAGCGGCAGTTCTGCTCCTAGGCCTCCTCCTTCAGTGACAGCCCCTTGCTGCACCCAAAGCACCGCTGCGTTCCGTCTCCCCTGGACTGGGGACTTTCTGAGTGTGTGGCCAGTGTGGCCAGTGTCTCTCCACGCCTGCCTGCCTGCTGCGCTCAGTCATGTCGGACTCTTTGGGACCCCATCGACCCCACCAGGCTCCTCTGCCCACGAGATTTTCCAGGCAACGATACTAGAGTGGGTTGCCATTTCCTTCTCCAAAGAATCTTTCCGACCAGGGATCGAACCCACGAATCTCCTGCATTGGCAGGTGGATTCCCTAACCCTGAGCCACCTGGGAAGTCCCACTGTACCTCCATACTGCCTGGAAACATGCTCTGATGGATTTAGTAATCAAATGAAGGAAAGGGAGATCCAATATATACAGGAGTCAAAGGCTACAATGTAACTTATGAACAGAGGGTTTCAACAGGCGAAAATCAATACCATCAACTATTACAGGGAAGTCAGGAAACAGAAAGACAGAGAGAGGGACAATAAATTTAGAAATGAGGTCCCTGGCAGCCTTTGAGAAGTGTGGCAAGCACTTGACATTAATGCCATTAATGTTCATGGGGATGAAGAAAGATAAGGGAGGTGCTCACTCCTTCGGGTACACAAGAAAGTGAAGAGTCTCACTGAGCCTAGACAGAGTGCAGGCCAGAGAGAGGAGAGAGGGAGGGCAGAGAGGGGCCAGACAGCCACAGTCAGTGTCTGAGCAGCGGCCAAGTAGGAAATGGGGTAGGAAATGGCTTTCTGAGGCGCAAGGCAGGTGGTCAGTTACAGATTAAAACAGCAACTTCTATGAACTAAACTGAGGAGCCTATAATGACTTCCTTTTCAACAGGTGTACGACCTAGAAGCGGAGAAGGCCATGGCACCCACTCCAGTACTCTTGCTGGAAAATCCCAGGGACAGGGGAGCCTGGTGGGCTGCAGTCCGTGGGGTCGCTAAGAGTCAGACACGACTGAGCAACTTCACTTTCACTTTTCACTTTCATGCATTGGAGAAGGAAATGGCAACCCACTCCAGTGTTCTTGCCTGGAGAATCCCAGGGACGGCGGAGCCTGGTGGGCTGCCATCTATGGGATCACACAGAGTCAGACACAACTGAAGCGACTTAGCAGCAGCCGCAGCAGCATGACCTAGAAGAGAAAGACACTGTTTAGCCACTCCTCAGGAGTCACGGTGTTGGGAAAGAGAGGCAAGGCCAAGAGTCAGGATGAAGAAATTCTTAAATACTCAACCGACCATAGAATAAGATAGGTCAGAAGACTGATGACAGAATTAATTACTACTACTCAAAAGTATAAAATATTTTTAAAATAAAAGTATGCTGCTGAATATTTAATAACATAAAATATTATAAAATGTAACTACAAGTACATTTGGGCTGAGTAAGTAGCCCATACATAAATCCTCATTCTAGTCAACCCATTACAACTGCTCTGAAAACCATCTAGGATACAACATACTGGCATCCCAAGGAAAGAAAAAAAAGTCACACATTACAGCAAGGGAGATAGAAACAGCAACGCTCAGAAAACAGCTTTAGTAAGTTTGGACATGTACACAATGATTATACACATCTATACTCTTTTCTACTGTTAGAAGAATCATCTAGAAAACAAGCATATATCGCATATGAAAAGATCTTGGGGCACCTGGAATGAAAGCTTCTGATGTGTGAACTGTGAGTACAGAGGAGGAATTTTGAGCCTGTCGCTTGCTAAAACAGAACAAAGAAGAGGGAGGACGATGCTCATCATAGGTGTGCTGTGCTGAAGTCACTCAGTCGTGTCCGACTCTTTGCAACCCCGAAAAGGAGGAACTGCAGTCCAGCCAGGCTCCTCTGTCCATGGGATTCTCCAGGCAGGAATATTGGAGTAGGTTGCCACACCCTCCTCCAGGGGAACTTCCAAACCCAGGGAAGGTCTCCTGCATTGCAGGCGGACTCTTCACCAGCTGAACTACCACCGTCACTTGCTAAGAACAGAACAAAGAACAGTGAGCAAAATGCTCATCATAGGTGGGCAGTGATATAGGAGTGATTTGAAAGCAATTCATTTTCCATATACATTTTTTCCCTAATTATGAACTAATCCAAGTACACAAAAGTACAAAAACTAATGGTGGTAACACCAATATTGCTAATAACCGCCCAGTATTAATTCACAGTGACGTTAGGTACAGTAATGTTTACTTGCTTCAGAATTTAAGAGATGAACGACCACAAATACAGCTAAAGTCCAACCACCCTATGCCCCCCTTCCTTCTCCAAGAGTAAGCACTGCCCTAAAGTTAGATAGTATCATTCCTGCCCAGAACAAGCTCAGTATCACCCTGGATCAAATACAATATTTCACCACAGAGAACTACATCTCCTTGTTTATAAAGAGAACCTCATGACCTTTTAGGACTATCCTAGGTAAATATACGATGTTCTTTATCACTGGCTCTCTGTAAAATACATACTTATATATCCAGACCAGAAGGATGAGATTATGATGATGAAATCTGTAACAAGTAAACGCTCTAAGAAAAATTCTAGATTTCAGGCTCCCTTTAATGTAATTTTTTCCTACCCGAAGTCCCAACTACAGCAAAGAAAAAATTTTTTAAACCCTCCTCATCAAATATTTCTTAAAGTTTCCTGTATACAGAGTCAAAAGCTTGCTATTCAAAGGGTACTCCTTGTCATACCAACATCAACATTACAGCCACTTCAGACTTATGGTATGTGAGTCTTCACTTCAGCAGGAGCCCCAGGAAATCTGTACGCACGTTAAAGTCTGAGAAGGGTTAAAGAATCCCGAAAGGTGCCAACCCAGACCAAGGCAGAACTGAACCAATCACGTTCTGCCAAACCTGTCCTCTTCCTAACAAACATAAAGCTTTCAGGGGTTTTTTCGGTAAAGTCCATGTATGTCAACCAGGGGCAATCTGGCCCCCTAGAGGACATTTTGGTCACAACTCAGGACGAGAAAACTATTGGCACCTAACAGCTAGGAGGCAAGGGTGTTGATGCTTCACATCCTACAATCCTGAGGACAACGCTCACAACCAAGCATCTAACTCCAGAATGTCCGTGGTACAAAGGTTTAAAGAAAAAAAAAAAAAAAAAAAAACACAGGAAACTCTGCTGAAAGCCTGCTGATGATTTCCTGGCTGAAAGGGTCAACTGTCTGTTAACTTCAGTAATCTAAATGATCTGTTTTGAGCATCTAAACCCATAAAGAGGGGGAAAAAATAATAAACCAGTAACTAAAAACACGCAATTCTCAAGTAGAGTTTACAAGGTTCTCACCAGAGTTTACATCAAATCTATAATGGTCAACAGCGACAACCAACAAGAGGTTTGGTAAAGCAAAAAAAGCATGTGTTGAAATATTTCAAGTTATACAAGCTGTATTTAAAGAATAAGTACCCTGCTACCACACATACATCTTCAATAAAACATTCTGGTGTTTATTTAACGTAATTAAATCTTCATTTTTCTACTACAATACAGGATCACTGGTGAAGAAACACCTCGGCCACTTCAAGATGACAAGCGCTCACTGGGCTAAATTATTTCATTGAAAGGAAACCTCACACTGGACAAAATTTTTACAAAGGTAATTGAAGAAATACTTTAGCATTGTCGAGAGCTTTGTTAATTTCATCAAAATATTATGATGGAATAATTTCTCTTCTTCAGAAAAAGTAGAATCATAGCACACAATTAAAACATTGGAAGGTGGTCCGTTTTAAGAGAAAATTGGTTCACCGCATCAATCACACAGAGGATGAGCAATTACTCAACACACTTTTATTATGGTGAGTGAGCACTGCCTTGGGTGGCCCTGGATCAACTAGATTCTGCCCAAAGAGAGAGCCCTGAGGTTACGTGAAATACTCCAAAACCCAAAAACACGAACACGGCACACTCCAGAGACCTAACGTTTCACTCGGAACAAGTATACTCACTATCTAGATTAAAATTAAACTGCCAAAAAAGGAGAAAAGAAATAAAAAAATTAAACTTTGCCATGGATGTTCTAATTGTACAAGAAAAGATGAAAGAAATTCACAGGCTCCTACTACACATTAACAACTGGTCTTTTGGTCCCATAAATTCCATTTTACCATTATATGACCAGAGATCCAAAGTGACGCTTTATATAGACCAAAATGTTTCACGTCATTTCATTCTCCTTTACCGGGATTTGTGGAACAAGGAAGATTTCCACCTAACAATAGCTAATGCCTTATATTTTATTTTAATTGAAGTCTACTTGATTTATGGGCTTCTCTGGTGGCTCAGCGATAAAAGAACCCACCCGTAAATGCAGGAGATGCGGGTTTGATCCCTGGGTCAGGAAAACCCTCTGCAGAAAGAAATGGCAACCTACTCCAGTATTCTTGCCTGGGAAATCCCATGGACAAAGGAGGGTGGTGGGCTACAGCTTGTGGGGTCGCAGAGAGTTGGACGCGACTGAGCAACTAAACAACAACGAAGCTGATTTAAATGTTAATTTCTGCCACATAGCAAGTATAAATGGATGTGTGTGTGTGTGCGCACACATTCTTTTTCTATATATTCTTTTCCGTTATGGCTTATCTTAAAATCCTTCTTAAATGAAGGCTCAAGAATTCAGGGAGCTTTGTTTATGTCCCCTGAAGCCTCAAGGTGAACACTATGCCCACTTTCACTATAGACATTCAGAGAGAATCTTAGAAGTAACTTCCATGGGCAGGACTGGCTACACTTCCACAAACCGGCTCTCCAGAATGCCCCTTATTTCAGTAGATCATCATCCAGTGGTGCTTGTCCTTTTTCCTTCTCCCCCTTTGCCTGTCTCTCATCTTTAATGGGCCTCCCTAGTAGCTCAGACAGTAAAGCGTCCACCTACAATGAGGGAGACCCGGGTTCGATCCCTGGGTCGGGAAGATCCCCTGGAGAAGGAAATAGCAACCCACTCCAGTATTCGTGCCTTTAAAATCCCATGGACCGAGGAGCCTGCAGGGCTACAGTGCATGGGGTCGCAAAGAGTCAGACACTACTGAGTGACTTCACTTTCACCTTTAATGGGCTGGGACAAGCTGCTTAGAAACAGTAAATCAGCTGAGAGCCTGGGGCAGGGAAGGGAGTATTGTTGGGCCACACCGAGACCTTCTTTCTTTGTGATTTATTTGGTTATTTTTCACGTTATAGTATAAAATCAACATCCATGTGTGAGTATTTCCTCCATCTGTGACAGCGTTTGAAGTTTTATCAGGTCTCTTTATCAGGATACTAACTCACCTCTATACTTAAGATAAGGAGAGGAGACAGGACAGAAGTTACAAGGTCAAAGCAACACCTGTCTGTATTATCATCGTATCCTATTTTCCTCTCACATGTATTCCTGCCTTTTGATCTCCATGTCTTACTGGCCTCACCTGCTGCAGATACCTTAAGACAGTTCTTTGTCCACACATCTCTTGATCTATCACTGCAGAGAAGGCTGCCACACCCTGAGACACCAAGACCAAGGATGGCAAATTATGTACCAGGAGGTCACAACTCCCCGCCATCAACACTACTGTGTAAGAAACACAGACTTAAAAGCATGAAAGTTACTGCTAATGCTGCCTCGGATTTAGCTATAGCTCATGACCCGTTATGACCCTAAATGTGCCTCTGCTGTATGCAGACAGCAGCTCAGGCAGCAGCGATACCCTCTTTCCCCAGTCAACACATCTCACACGGAAAGATTCTGATCTGCCGTTGCTTCAAAATGCGCCAAAAGAGCAAGAAGATGTCATTTGGAGAAAAAGATCCAAGCAAGGATTCAGTACTCACTTCAGAAGGCACTCCTGCTCTAGCAGTTTGCCTGGGTCAGCGAGCCCCTTCCACCAACGTCAGATGAGGAAGGGAGGGGGCGTGAAATGCACCGCAAGGCGTATATGCTCGATTTCTGACACTGAGGGGCCGGAGCAGAACCAGAGCTCGTAGCGCCCCACCCCTGGCATCACGGTTGTTGTTGATGTTTGGTCGCTCAGTGCTGTCCAACCCTTTGCGACCCCACAGCCTGCAGCCCACCAGGCTCCTCCGTCCATGGGATTCTCCAGGCAAGACTACTGGAGTGGGTTGCCATTTCCTGCTCCAGGGGACTCTTCCAACCCAGTGATCGAACCCACAGCTCCTGCATTGGCAGACAGATTCTTTACCGCTGAGCCACCAAGGAAGACCCGGCATTAGGGTACACACAGAAATACTGTGTTTCAAATGGACATAAGTCACAAGACTCTGTGGAAAATGTCTTTATACACATTCCCAGAAGGAAAGGAAAGAAACGGTGGCTCTTACTAAATCATTTCTGAGAAATTCTTCACTATTACTCTGTATCAGTTCAGTTCATTCGCTCAGTCGTGTCCGACTCTTTGTGATCCCATGAACCGAAGCACACCAGGCCTCCCTGTCCATCACCAGCTCCCGGTGTTAACTCAAACTCATGTCCATCGAGTCGGTGATGCCATCTAACTATCTCATCCTGTCGTCCCCTTCTCCCGCCTTCAATCTTTCCCAAGAAGGTCTTTTCAAATGAGTCAGCTCTCGAATGAGGTGGCCAAAGTATTGGAGTTTCAGCTTCAACATCAGTCCTTCCAATGAACACCCAGGACTGATCTCCTTGAGGATGGACGGGTTGGATCTCCTTGCAGTCCAAGGAACTCTCAAGAGTCTCCTCCAACACCACAGTTCAAAAGCATCAATTCTTCAGTGCTCAGCTTTCTTCACAGTCCAACTCTCACATCCACACATGACCAATGGAAAAACCATAGCCTTGACAGACGGACCTTTGTTGGCAAAGTAATGTCTCTGCTTTTTAATATGCTGTCTAGGTTGGTCATAACTTTCCTTCCAAGGAATAAGCATATTTTAATTTCATGGCTGCAGTCACCATCTGCAGTGATTTTGGAGCCCAAAAAGACGTCAGCCACTGTTTCCTCATCTATTTACCATGAAGTGATGGGACCAGATGCCATGATCTTAGTTTTCTGAATGTTGAGCTTTATGCCAACTTTTTCACTCTCTTTCACTTTCAGCAAGAGGCTCTTTAGGTTCTTCTTCACTTTCTGCCATAAGGGTGCTGTCATCTGCGTATCTGAGGTTATTGATATTTCTCCCGGCAATCTTGATTCCAGCTTGTGCTTCATCCAGCCCAGTGTTTCTCATGATGTACTTTGCATAGAAGTTAAATAAGCAGGGTGATACAGCCTTGACGTACTCCTTTTCCTATTTGGAACCAGTCTGTTGTTCCATGTCCAGTTCTAACTGTTGCTTCTTGACCTGCATACAGGTTTCTCAAGAGGCAGGTCAGGTGGTCTGGTATTCCCATCTCTTGAAGAATTTTCCACAGTTTATTGTGATCCACACAGTCGAAGGCTTTGGCGTAGTCAATAAAGCAGAAATAGATGTTTCTCTGGAACTGTCTTGTTTTTTCAATGATCCAGCAAATGTTGGCAATTTGATCTCTGGTTCCTCTGCCTTTTCTAAATCCAGCTTGAACATCTGGAAGTTCACAGTTCACATACTGCTGAAGCCTGGCTTGGAGAATTTTGACTCTACTTTACTAGCGTGTGAGATGAGTGTAACTGTGTGGTAGTTTGAACATTCTTTGGCATTGCCTTTCTTTGGGATTGGAATGAAAACTGAGCTTTTCCAGTCCTGTGGCCACTGCTGAGTTTTCCAAATTTGCTGGCATATTGAGTGCAGCACTTTCACAGCATTATCTTGTAGGATTTGAAATAGCTCAACTGGGATTCCAACACCTCCACTAGCTTTGTTCATAGTGATGCTTCCTATGGCCCACTTGATTTCACATTCCAGGATGTCTGGCTCTAGGTGAGTGATCACACCATCGTGATTATCTGGGTCATGAAAATCTTTTTTGTACAGTTCTTTTGTGTATTCTTGCCACCTCTTCTTAATATCTTCTGCTTTTGTTAGGTCCATACCATTTCGTTCTTTATTGAGCACATCTTTGCATGAAATGTTCCCTTGGTATCTTGTAATTTTCTTGAAGAGATCTCGAGTCTTTCCCATTCTATTGTGTTCCTCTATATATTGGCTTCTATAAATCTTCTATAAAGAAAAAGTTGGCACTCATTAAATAATTTCTGGAAATTCTTCACTACTTCAGCATGTAATTACATATTAAATCGTTAATATTTCTCTCTACAATGTACTGGGGCTTCCCTGGTAGCTCAGATGTTAAAGAATCTGCTTGCAATGTAGGAGCCCCAGTTCGATTCCTGGGTAGGGAAGATCCCCTGGAGAAGGGACAGGCTACCCACTCCAGTATTTTTGCCTGGAGAATCCCCATGAACAGAGGAGCCTGGCGGGCTGCAGTCCGTGGGGGTCACAAAGAGTTGGGCATGACTGACCAATTAAGCACGAGATCTGCTTTTTTAAAAACTTTATATTTTAAACTGCGATGAATCCAACAGTTAGTGAACACACAAGCTGAGCCCTGCAGCACACTGGCCAGGTGGCATCTCTCAAGCTCTGTGGGACTGCTCTTAGGCTAAGCTGCATCTTAGTATCAGAGGACAATACCAATTATTTCCTAGATACAGACTCTCCCACAGTAAGCAGTTTACAATAGAAAACAAAGACCCTTCGCTCAGCATCTAAATATGAAACAACCCACAGAAGACCTACAGAGAAGCAAGTTAAGTACAAATCCATTATGATCAGATCGAAGTGAACAGGGCATTAGATTTCCCTCCGAAGGAAGTCCAAGGACGGGCAAAATCAAGTGGCTAGAAACGTTTCTAGTTTTGTCATGTGCTCATAGGAAGAGTCCACAGAAGCAAGACGCTCTTCTGTGAGAAACAGCACACAAAGGTTGCAAGTATGACTTTTATTTGCAAAGTGACTGGATTTCATATATTCCGCATTTCCAGATTTCACCTTCTCACACCTGCTTAAATTCACTGACCTAACCCTTCACTCACTATGTAAGCACCATACGTGGCACCAGAAATATAAAGATGAACAAGGTACATTCTGTATCCTCAAGGAACCCAGTGCCCTCCACAATCTTTCTTTCCCATGATCGCTGACTAGATGAAAATTTCTTAAGAGGGATGCATGTCTTGTATTCCCAGATTGCATATTCATTTATTTCACAAATATAAATATCTAATGTCCTAAATGTAATGCTAGGAATACAATGGTTAAAAAAAAAAGCCATGACCCCTTACACCCTGAAAAAGCGTACAGTAGCAGAGGAAACAAAGAACCAACAACACCCAGAGGGACGAGCGCTGAGAGAGAAGAAGGGCACAGAACCGTGAACACACAGGGGGCCTCATACTCCGTCCACCCAGCCAAGGCCCAAGGCGGCAAAGAGTCCTAAGCAAAGTCGCATCTTCCTCTAGCAAAGGATGACGAGAAGTCAGCCAACCAAGAGGGTACACAAGAGTCTTCCACACAAACGGAAGTTTGTGCAAATGTTCAAGGTGAGAGCAATCACGGTGCCTGCAAGGCAGGAGGAGTCAAAGCAGCAGCAGCTCACTGTTGGAGGTAGAATCAGGCGGGATCAGACCAAGAAGGGGCTTCTGGGAGCTCAGGGTTTAAGAGTTAAAGGACTTTATCCTGAGGGCAAGAACGAAGGGTTAAACAGGACGTTGCCATTACAGATAAGATGGGCAGCGGACATTCTCTTTGATACATCAAATAATCTTTCAAAAAACTCCTCACTCCTCATCTTCCTTGCCATGAATCATTATGTCCAACATCTGTGAAGACTACACAAGATTCCCTAACAAAAGAAGGTTCTGGGTAATACCCAGGACAGTGCTGCTCAATAAAAATATGATGAGACCCATATATGTAATTTTAAATTTTCTAGTAGCCATATTCTTTAAAATAAGTAAAATTAAGTGAAATTAAGATTAATAATATATTTTATTTAAGGGGATATTTCTAAAATATTACCTCAACATGTAATAAATATCAAAAATACTGAGATATTTTACATAATTTTTTTCATACTAAGTCTGCAAAATTCATTGTGCATTTTACATCATATTTCAATCTGGATTGGCCCCATTTTCAAGTCCTCTATAGCCACGCATGGCTAGTGTCTTCCATATTGGACTATACAGGCTAGAATGTACTTTGGGGAACATCTCTGAGAATGTTTAAGGTACTTCTATCATTTTTGTGTTTACTAATTTATAAAAGTACTGCAAATCAGCTTCTAAATGGGAAAAGACACAGAAAAATCTCAATTTTGAAAGGTACCCATAATCCTATACCAAAAATACCAGTTACGTGTGGCCGTGTATGCTTGTAAGACATGGTCCTGTGTTTAAAATACACATAGGGTGGGCTTTCTCAAAAGTAGGGTCTGTAACAACAGCTCTTAAACGTACTATGAAACAGACACTGTTTGTATAGCTTTATCATCTCAGAGGCTACACTTAAATAAGTCCTCCCAGAGCCCTGGAGTTTTGCAGGAACCCCCAGCATTTCAGGGAAACCCTGGTCTCCGTGGTCACCTCAGTTCTCAGGCTGTCCTGCTGCTTCTCTAACGCTTCTTTCCTGTTACCCGTCAACTCGATTCTTCCCTTTACTAAAGGAAGGAAGAGAAGGTGAAAGGGAGGAAGGGACGGGTACCTAACAAATACAGCACAAACTTAGCTTCCAGAATTTGCTGGGCTTGATTATATCCTTGCCTGGAAAATCTCATGGACAGAGGAGCCTGGCGGGCTGCAGTCCAAGGGGTCGCAAAGAGCCAGGCACGAAGGAGCGACGAACACTTTACTTCCGTGGTTATATCTATTGCCCTCTGCTTTTATTCCTCAGCAAACGACTCAGAGGTTTGTGTGTGCGCTTTGAGTGACTCTTCTCACATCACCTTGCAGGCCACGCCTTCGGAAGTTGCCAGACCATGAATGCCACCGCCGCCCCACCCGAGGAGGGGTCCTGCCCCTCGAACACCCTCATCACCGAGCAGGTCATCCCCGCGCTGTACTTCGTGATCTTCGTGGCCGGCATCCTGCTCAACGGCGTGTCGGGGTGGGTGTTCTTCTACGTGCCCAGCTCCAAGAGTTTCATCGTCTATCTCAAGAACATTGTCGTGGCCGACTTCCTGATGAGCCTGACTTTTCCTTTCAAGATCCTGGGGGACTCGGGCCTGGGCCCCGCGCAGCTGAACGTCTTCGTGTGCCGGGTCTCGGCCGTGCTCTTCTACATCAACATGTACGTCAGCGTCATGTTCTTCGGGCTCATCGGCTTCGACAGGTATTACAAGATCGTGAAGCCTCTCCTGACGTCTTTCATCCAGTCCGTAAGCTACAGCAAACTGCTGTCGGTGCTGGTGTGGGGCCTCACGCTGCTCATTGCCCTTCCCAACATGATCCTGACCAACCGGGGTGTGGCGGGGACCGCGCGCGTGAGATGCATGGACCTTAAGAGCGACCTGGGCCTCAAGTGGCACAAAGTCTCCAGCTACATCTTTGTGGGCATCTTCTGGATCGTGTTTCTCTCCCTAATCGTCTTCTACACTGCTATCACGAAGAAGATCTTTAAGTCCCATCTCAAGTCCAGAAAGA
Source organism: Dama dama (assembly GCF_033118175.1). Lineage (NCBI taxonomy): Eukaryota > Metazoa > Chordata > Mammalia > Artiodactyla > Cervidae > Dama > Dama dama. The sequence continues at coordinate 5,182,342 of NC_083699.1, read as the reverse complement.
ATTCCATATCGGTCAAGAAGAAATCTAGCCGCAACATATTCAGCATTATGTTCGTGTTTTTCATCTGCTTTGTGCCTTACCACATTGCCAGAATCCCCTACACAAAGAGCCAAACAGAAGCTCATTACAACTGCCAGGCAAAAGAAATCCTGCTCTATGTGAAAGAATTCTCTCTGCTACTGTCAGCTGCAAACGTATGCCTGGACCCCATTATTTATTTCTTTCTATGCCAGCCATTTAGAGAGGTCTTGTGTAAGAAATTGCATATCCCATTAAAAACTCAGCATGACTCGGACACTTCCAAAACCAAAAGGGAAAATACAATACGGGAAAGCACAGATACTTTGTGAGTTCCCACCTCCTTTCAAATTAAGCTCATGCATGCATACTGTAATCTTCAATTCCATAACAAAACAGAATGAATACTGAATACACGTGTCCACAATAGTATCATCTCTAGGCATCACTATTCAACTTAGTGGAATAATAAAGTTAATAGGTAAGTTTCCATGCTTCTTTTGTAACATCAAAGAGAAAAATAATACATTATTTAATCTTATCCCATCAAAATAGAAGGTTTAAACGTATAATCAGTAGCCTGGTCAGTTCATACACAACTTTAAACAGCAAATACATAGGAAGCAATAAAGACAATTCACAGGTGTGTCTTCTTCTAAAAACAAGAATTAAGTTACACAGTTTTTTTCAACAGGGTCATTAAAGACCAGTGTAAAAGCAGGCAGAGTTGATATGGACTTAAGAGGCCAGTTTGTAGTGAAAAAAGTCAAGTTTTCTCTGATTTGAAGAACCTGGGTAAGCAGACAATGAGAAAATTACTTAAGAAATCCCCAACTGATTTATTTCATCACATCTCAAAGGAAAGCAGATATAACTTCTGTACACCACAGCAAAAAATGTAATTTTTCTCTGATAGCATTTTGAGGATAAGGTAACTTTTAAATTCTTTATATGAAGGTTAGCTAAGCCACTTAATGAGCCTGGGGTTCTGGTCTTAGAATATGTTTAAGTGAACTCTACAGAGAGAAGCTAGGTAGTGGCATGTGTTGTGAGCAACTTCCTCTGCTCAATGGTATGGGAAAAAATATATATATATAGGCTGATTGGGGAAAAGGCATATGCACACAAATACCCCCCAGGCTGGCAACATACATTATTCCCTAGGAGCAGAAAGAAACAGATTCTGTAGAAAGCAACTGGACTTCATAAAAAAGAAAATCTAAAATTTATGAGTGATAAATTACACACAAAATGAAAATTTACATATCACATTTTATGAAAAACAAATTTCATATGTGCAGATATAGGATATGGTCGCTGGCTCTGCGAGTTATCAAAGCTAAATTCTTTCCTTGCTATTAACTTGCCTGAAGATATTTAGCCCAACTTTCAAATGTTCTTCTCAAACATTTTTGTATGTTTACATATATATATTTTTTCAAGCCCTATCATATATGTACTAATAAAAAAATATTTTTCATAGTGTCAATTTTTCCCTTAATAGTCAAGATATTAAAAAACAGTACCAGATTTCCTCAGTCAAGACATGGGTGGTTGCGTTAGTACACTCGGTCAGACAAGCTAATAAAAGGCAGAGAGAGCAGGCATAGGAAAACCCAAGCTAAGAGTTATATCGAGTACTTTTGAAATCCTATGTGCCACTGACTTTTCAAAACTAAATATTTCTATGTTCTAGGACCTCATCAGATTTTAGAGAACAGTGAGAAGGCACATTTTAAACTGAGGAAGATCTGGGAAGGTCTTCACACTCTGAATCCACCTTCCAGTCTCTGCTCCCAACTCTGGGTCAAATGTTCTCTTCCAAAAAGAACAAAATCACAATTCTATCATACGCATGCCCGGCAAAACTAAGTGTGCTATATAGCATTTGTCTGGCTAAACATATCTGCAAAAGAAAGTAGCTTGTTTGTATTCAGTTCCCATTGTTCAGGGCAAATTATTACATCCTGATGTTTTACATACCCCTACTACAGCACCAGAGGAGAAACTGAAAGTATAAAAGAAGACACGAACCAACCAGCAATGCGTCTGTAGCCACTGCGGCCAAGCAAACCGGAAATATGAAAGGCAGTATCTGTCAGGAAACAATATGCAATGCAAATAAGGACGGGTGAACCAAGAGGTGAACAGCTGCAACTGCGTATCAGAACTTGTGAAGCACAAGACCTATACTTGGAAAAGGGTGAGACACTGAAGAAGACACAAACAGATGGAAAGACGTCTGGTGCTCACAAACTGGCAGAATCAGTACTGCTAACATGATCACACCACCTAAGGCAACCTACAGGATCAATGCTATCCCTATGAAAATATTAGTGGCATTGTTTACAGAACTAGAACAAATAATTCTAAAGTTTATGTGAAAACACAAAGGCCTCTGAAAAGCCAAGATAAGCTTGAGAAAGGAGAACAAAGCTGGAGGTATCACACTGCCTGATTTAAAACTATACTGAAAAGCTATAGTAGCCAAAAGAGGATGGTACTGGCACAAACACAGACACATAGATCAACGGACTAGAACAAAGGGGCCCAAAATGAACCCTTACTTACACAATCAACTAATCTACAAAAAGGAGGCAAGAACATACAATGGAGAAAAGACAGCCTCCTCAGTCAACGGTGTTGCAAAAACTGGGCATCTATATGCAAAAGACAGAAACTGGACTATTTCCTAACACCATATACACAAATAAACTCAAATGGATAAAACACTGAAATCTAAGATTTGAAGGCATAAAACTTCTAGAAGAAAACACAGGCAGTACACTCTTTGACACTGGTGGAAGCAATTTTTCGGGATATGTTTCAAGCAAGGGAAACAAAAGCAAAAGTAAACAAACTACATCAAACTAAAAAACTTTTGTACAGCCAAGGAAATAAACAAGAAAGCAGAAAGGCCAGGAACCCTCACGCACGATCAGTGGTGATGTAAATGGGTAATGCCACCGTGGAAAACAGTACGGAAGGTCCTCAACAAAAATAAAAACAGAACTATCAGCAATTATACTTCTCAGTACTTTTCCCGAAAAAACCAAAAACACTTATTCTAAAAGATGTGTGCATCCCTATGCTCACTTCAGCATTATTTGCAATACTCAAGACATGGAAGCAACCTAAGTGCCCATCAATAGATGAATGCATAAAGATGATGTGAGATACACACAAACATATACATACACACAGACAGACATATATACCAAGCACAAACAGGGGGCAGTCAGAGGGGAGGAATCAGTGAAACAAGTCAGGGATCAAAGAAGCAACAAACTTCTAGTTATACAGTAAATAAATCATGGGATGTGAATGTAATGTACAACAGAGAATTTAATCAATAATATGGGCTTCCCTTGTGGCTCAGCTGGTAAATAATTGTCTGCAATGCAGGAGTCCTAGGTTCCATCCCTGGGTCAGGAAGATCACTTGGAGAAGTAAATGGCAACCCACTCCAGTACTCTTGCCTGGAAAAGTCCATGGACAGAGGAGCCTGGTAGGCTACAGTCCATGGGGTTGCAAAGAGTTGGACCCGACTGCACAACTTCACTTTCACTTTCTACTTTCACTGGTGACAGATGGAAACCAGACATATCAAGGTGATCCTCTTGTAATGTGTAAAAGTGATCACTGCTATGCACCTGAAACCAACAATACTATAAGACAGTCACCCTTCAATTTAAAACCTGAAGAAAAAAATTCAGATCAAGACTACAAACAAATCTTTGGATTTAACTTTTAAAGATCATTTAAGACTTTAGCGAGAGGAATTTCTGTAAGAAATTTATCAGAGTTAGAAGTCAGATCATAAGGAGTTTATTCAAATATTGAAAAGTTAGGTAAATAAAAGCAATGAGCATTTTTTTAAGAAAGAAACTTAAAGGTCCATGGCTACAATAAAAAATAGAAAAATAGAGCAACAGCAAAAGTGGATTAATCCAGAAACTTCTGAGATCATTATTAGTTTTTAAATTATTTTCTGTAATATGTTCTAGTTTATAAACAAGACTTGTAATACATATTTGCTGCAGCTAAAAAATACAACATTCCACACAAGCAGTGCTATGAAACAAAGCATTTTGAAAACCGGCTTATGACAAACACAAGCCACGTTTTGTTAAAGTGCTTCTTCCAGGAGTGAGAGGTTAACAGGCAGGAAGGCTAGGGGTCTTCAAAACAGAGAAAATAGGCTGCAAGTGTCAGACTTTAGTGGCAGGAGGAAACAAACTACAAGTGTCAGATTTTTTTCTCTTAAAATTCTCTGTTGCCAGGACGATACCTGGTTCCACCAGAACTTAACTTTTCTCAAAACTTGAACTAACCAATGCTTTTTTCTTATGGAAATATTTTTCTTAAGTCATGTTAATGAAACTATGTATTTGCTTTGGAATCTATCTTTCTTCAAACTGGTTCCACCTAAAATTAACTTTTGGCTGATAACAGCTCAACAAACCACTATTCATATCAGTTGTTTTATGGCTGGGGGACGACACACCTGTGCCATCCTATCTCAAAAATGCATATTGTGGGAGAGGGGGCAGGTCAGCCTTGAAGTGTCTCTCTTAATTGTTAATAGCTTTCTAACAGACATAAAACTAGCAAGGGGGGCCACTCTCCGTCCCCCTTCTGATGTCTATGTCAGAAGCTTTCTCTGTCCCATTTTATACTCTAATAAAACTCTGCTATACAGAAGCTCTTGACTGATCAAGCCTGGTCCCTGGTCCGGAAGTTAAATCTTCTTCGGAGATCACGAATCTGACACAGTTCACCGTGAGCTATCAGGAGGATGTCCTGTCATAAAGCGGTGATCCATACATCACTCGAATCTGGCAGAGAAGAGGTGGCCAAAAGGAAGTGGCAGCTTTTACTGTTGAAAACCACAGAGTATTAGGTCTTTCCTACCCCAGCACACAAACCCTCACAGCGCTGTTAACCCAAAGGAAATCCCATGTCCTTCTGGGCAGATGATCTGTTGTGTTTGTAATTTGTATGACATCTCTTGATGTCATGGATATTTTCTGTACTAATAAAGTTTATTTCTTCTCCATAGTCAAAACACGTAGGTAGCAGCAACAGGACAAAGTACAGAATAGAGAAATAATGGCACAAACTTCCTGTCATCTTAGGTGGAAACAAAGCTTAGTTTAAGGGTGTTTTCCAGAGTCTCTAGATTAATCCCTTAGACGACGCCAACGTGGAAAGGTTTTATCATTTCTAAGTGACCCCACTAAAAAACTACAATTAGGCTTGTGCCATATAAGAGACTTGCTGGCTGACAGACTTGAATGTCCACAGCTGTGGGCAGGGGTTCCGTTAAAGGCCAGGTGCAAGGGCTGCAGCTGACGGGACCAGGCCTGAGTTGGTCCTGTTTCACCAGTCACCTTCCATGGTGTGAGTTTTAACTAATAAAAGGAAGTTACCTGCTCTTCTTTTGTGGTAGCAAGATGAAAAGGGATAAAATAAGCAGCAAATTATGCTGTATCAGATAATGAGGTATCACTAAAAACACAGGACGTCGATAAACCAAACTTTTCCTACCTGCTAAGCCAGATTCTTTCCTCAGACTTCCCATCCCAGAACTAAGACCACAGCCTGCTTCCCGCCGGGCCCATTCCTCAGCGCCTTCACCTCCACAGTCGTTCCCAACTGGCCATCCCTTCTGGGCCAGTTCCAGATCCTCATTGCCTCTCGTCTAGAAAGATGGTGAGATCCCCACCCTGGATCTTGTCTTCCACTTTTCCTCAATCCAACCCCACGTCCTCCAATGCCCGCACTTGCCTGGTACTACTGAACTGACCTCTCCTCAGACAACTGTCCTGAGCGCTGCACTGCTTCCTAACCAAAGCATCCAAGATGGACCGCACGGCTCCAAGACGTGGCCCGGGCCTCTTCCTCACACAGACCCCACACACACACTCCGCAAGCCCAGGCTGAGAGGCGCCAGACGCCCTCCCCACACCACAGCCCAGGTGCGTGCACCCTCCCCGAGCCCACCTCCGCTCCCTCACGTCTCAGGAGCAGCTCTTCACCTCCTTTGGTCTTTAAAAGACCACTTCCTGGACCCCCACAGGCTCTGACAGCCCACAGTCCACCCGCAACCCCTCAGTCCTGCCTTGTCTTGCCCATGCCTTCTACGCTGCGACCTTCTAAAAGCAACGCTTTCTGGAGGATGGAAGTGAAGGAGGCAGCCTGTAGTCAAGAAGTAGTTATTTGAATTTGTCTTAACCACTTGACCAAAAAACAAAGATTCACGAGAAATTGATCATATCATACTCAAGCGGCGGGGGGCGGCAAGGGGGGAAAGGACAGGGACTTCAGTGACTAAAAAGACACAAGATAACCTTTAAAAGTTCTTTTTAAGGGACTTCCCCAGCTATTAATTATTTTATAAACATGAACCAAATAGCACAGCCACACCTCCCAACTGAAAGATGAGATGAATCATATATTGATCAGGTAACACTGTGCGGCCAATAAAAAGGCAGAAAATCGAAAAGCACCAGACAGGGGAGTGACTCCATACACTCAGCCACCCCTGCAATCAAATTCACATTTTAAGCAGATGCAAAACACCTCCGGCTTCAAAATATCCCCAAATTTTTACGCTTCACTTCACTCAAAAGGGAAAACTGAAGCAGAATATAAACAATGCGGAAAGAAACTGCAACCTGTTAGCAGCTCTGCATCTATATCTCACTTTAAAACTAGTCTGTCTAATCACATCTGTCACTGTCGGATCTGAAGCTGCCAATCTGAGAGTTAGGAAAGAATGTCTTTGGACTAATTCAGGTGGGAAAGGGGATTATCCACCTTTAAAAACACTTTCAAAATGCAAACCTAAAGCGCAATGACTCCAGAGAGAAGGGTGACCTGGAGCCACAGAAGCTGCTGGAGAAATGCTCCAGATATGGGCATTTGTTAACCAAGGAACAGCCTCCTGCCTGAAGATCATTTAAAACCTTCAGGATGCAAACTATTTTGAGCTGTCCACATCTCAAGTTGCAAACTCCGTGAGGAAAGTGCGGCTCAGCGGGGCCTGTCCCACTGCCCAGGGGCACTCAGGCTCAAACAACCGTAAACACTAAACGTGCGTGTTTGCAGGGGGCGGGGGGCGGGATACGACCGACCTGGCAGCCTCTCTCATAACCACATTTTCCATCCAACACTTCCGTTTGAACTAGAATAATTAAGTGCTGGGGAACACTGGGGTCTAACTGTGCAGCTCTGAGCAAGGCCTCAAATTCCCTCATGTCCTAGTTTCCCCATCTGTAAAAAGAAAAAGCACCTCTATTTTATGGATTTCTTCAAAGAAAATAAATTCTCAAACGTGTGTTCCTGGCTGTGGCAGTGGCTACCTACCCCAACAATCTTTTTTTTTTAACTTCCTTCCTTATTAATTCCAAAGGTTACCATGCTATGTTTGAAAAGCAAATTTTAAGAATGTTACACATTAAAAATGATGCGTCTATTGAAAGACAGTTGTTTGGTACTTGCATTCAACAAGATCAAAACTATTGTTTGTGTGGATAAAGGAGAGACTATAAAAAGATCTTTTTTTTGTCAATTCATGGGGCAATTTACTTTCAATTTTTAAACATACAAAATACTCATTTAAAGTAAACGCTTCATCATTTCTTAAATAAAAAGTATTGCCACAACCCAGGTAGGGGAAAACAACTTCCCCTCACTTCTTCCCACTTGGGTTTCTGAAATACTGGGTTAGTGATGACGTGCAATTTCCTAGAATGCTAAGAAAATACCCACTGACAAGCATTAGTCCTTAATGAAACAGAAAGAAGTGATTTATGGAAATTTAAATGGAACTAGTGTTAAAGACAAAAACAACAGTGGACAGCAGGCCAAAAAAAGAATGCTTCTTCCACTGTGAAGAAACTTCCACAAAACTCCAGGGTGCCTCAAGCTCACTGTCAGGAATGAGGAAGAACACACTCAGTTTCACTATTAAAAGACTGTGTGTTGTGTGAGTCACTTCGGTTTTGTCCGACTCTTTGTGACCCCATGGGCTGCAGCCCGCCAGGCTCCTCTGTCCATGGGATTCTCCAGGCAAGAACACTGGAGTGGGTTGCCATGCCCTTTTCCAGATTAAAAGACTGGTTTCTCATTATTCCCAAAAGGAAATAGAACATGAAGAACTAAGGGACTTCAGCTCTTTCATACTTGGCAACCCAGACACACACACACAAACTCAGAACAGTTCAATATATTTCTTAATTCTATCCATACCCCGAAGTGAAGAGGGAAATACACACGTAACTATGTCTAACTAAAAAAAAAGAAAAAGAAACTTTACCAAAAACCTTTGATGCCAATGTTCCTTCGTACCATATTTTAAATCCATTCACCACTCAGCTGGCAGCCACCTGCATCTCATCAAATTCTTTCCATCTCACCCTCTCCATCCCCCAGTGAGTGTAAGCCCTGATCATAACTGCTCATTTAACTTGACTACTACAAAATACAAGTGCATTATTCAGTGAGTCCTAGCCAGTAATGATGCACATATTAGTGTCTTAAAAGAGAGAGCATTTCCTATTATGATGAAAGTTAACACTGGTTCCTAACCCAAATCAAAGTTTGAGAAAGATTGGCACTTTTCCCCACTAATTTCTAAGTGAATATACGTAAAAATTATTCTTTTGCAAAATGATAATAACTACCTGAATCTGAAAGACCACCAGGGTATCTGAAACCAATGGACAGTGTCATCATAAGTGTCCTTATAGAAAACTGTTGTGTTCAAAAGTTCCCTAGATCCACCTTAAGTTCCCTCCAGCTTGACAGTTCCCCTTTAGTCTTTTAGAGGTTTTTCTTTTGAAGAGTGAATACCAAAGGAATGTATTTTAGACCCTAGCAAAGCTTCTTCTGACTATTATTTAGAAAACTAAGAATTACTAGGAGAAAAAGAGACAAAACCAAGGTACCCACTAGGCCAATGAAGCAACAGAAATCCAGACACCACCCCAAGTGGTCAGGCAATGATCTGCCCCGACACATCACCTCTGGACCACACTACTTACTCCCTCAAAGGAAGAACAAACATTTATCTGATTTGAATGTACACAAGAGGGTCCCTTTTCATACGTTATTAATTACTAAGTACCTGTCTCAATTCATTATGCCGTTATGGCCAGATTGACAAAAGAACATTGCAGGTTTACTCTCATAACTTAGAAAAACAGGCCCAATACATTTTTGAATAAAAAAAAATTCCCAGCTATAAAACAGTACGTACAACACAGCAACATTTTTATGCGGGCATGTTGTTGTTCGGTCACTAAGCCGTGTCCGACTCTTTGCAAGCCCGTGAGCTGCGGCACGCCAGGCTTCTCTGCCCTTCGTTATCCCTCTGAGTTTGCTCAAACTGAGGTCCCCTGAGTCAGTGATGCCATCCAACCATTTCATCCTCTGTGAGATGGTGTGAGATGATGTGAGCATACTCACAGGAAAATTTTAAAATATGTATCATCAGACATCACCACAGGTAGTCCAGTGATTAAGAATCCGCCTGCCAATGCAGGGGACATGGGTTCTATCCTTGGTTCAGGAAGTTTTCACATGCCGCAAGGTAATTAATAAACCCTGTGTGCCACAACTACTGAGCCCGCATGCTGCCGACTGCTGAAGCTGGCACGCCCTAGAGCCGGCGCTCCGCAACAAGAGAGACCACCCCAATAAGAAAGAAGCCCATGAACGGCGACGAGAAAACAGTCCCGTTCATAGCAACTACAGAAAGCATGCACACGGCAACCAAGACCCAGCACAGCTAGAAAAGGTTTTAAGTAATTAATTTAAATAAATAAACAAAACAAAAAATAATAATAAACAAAACAAAGCCAAAAAATGCATGCAGCAAAAACGTTAACCGTGATTATCTCTGTACGTGATGATTTTCCTCTTATATTTCCAGATTCTTCTAAAATATGAACAAAAAATGAAGATAAATTTAAAAAATACACTGTATCAGACTCTATTAAATCACATATTATCTGTATGTTAATAGATGTCTCACAGCAGTATTAAAATTGCAACCATTTTTAAAATTATAATTTTGAAAGCTGATGACTGTCAGTATATATACTAAAGAAATTCTGCTTAAACAGCTGGTATCTTTAACTCATAACACCATTCAAGACACAAAAACTGGCATTCTTTAAATTCATTATGATGAAAAACACAGCTTGGGTGATTTCAAAAAAAACACAGGTATTACAACAGATGAATAAAAATCTTTCCTCTAAAAGAACAAACAAATCTTAACTGTTGAAGACACCTTGTACAAAATTGAAAAGAACTTCTTCAGGAGGCTTTCATAAAGGTAAAATATGTGTTTAAAAAAAGAAAAGAAAAAAATACAGTTAAACTATCTGCAAACCACAGTCTCATCTACGTCAATACGCAACATTTTAAAACCACACAAAAAGGAAAGGAAATTTTTAGTGCAGCCGGCAGCCCTGCAGCGGGCCTACTGCCGCTGAAGCTAGCCAGACAGCTCACGTTTCTCTGAAGACTTGGAGCAAGGCCCGCTGAAGCACAGAGAATACACCTCCAGGTATGTCTTCCTAAATACTTAATATATTCAGTGTCTTTACGTGGCAGGGAAATCTATGATTTTCAGTGCTTAAACCATGCGAGCCGAAAATGCCAACATGTGATAAGGGTGCTGTGCAAGAAGGCACCAATGATTAAACTCCAAATAGATTCTCAGTGTGAGCTACACTGTAATTTTCTTCTACCTGAAGCCCTCATCCATCCCTTTCAGAAAGACGGCTTAATTCACACAACACTGAACACTGCTTCCTGATGGGTTGGCCTAACTAGTCAGTAGCTCGACTTTAAAACTGGGTGGATGCAGGCTGGGTCGTAGTTCTTCCCCGCAGGGCACAACACAGCTCTACAAACACTGTGAGAGGTAATTTCTAGAAAACTCTGCTGTGACTTCTGTAAAGAACAACTGATGAGTTATCTCACGAGGTTCTAAGCAATGGGCACTCTCAAACAAAGGCAACACTAGACATCTCTTCCTGATTTTGCTGGAATACACCGGGGCAACTCAGATTTCCATAGGCTAATAACTGGTTAAAACAATATATATTCATCAAGCACTTAGTGTTCAAATTCACAATGGAAAACACAGAATGCTATTACAGTGTAATTTAACAACTGTTAAATTTTTGATATGACCAAAAATTTCAAATGAGAAGTTTGGGCTTCACTGCAAGCTAGACAGAGGTTCAAGAAAAACAACTGGGAGGCCCTGCATGACTCTCAAGCATTATGGAATGAATAGTTACACAGTAATTATTTTTAAATAAATTACCCACGGTGGTCAGTTCCAGATACATAGTACGCTAACTGATCAAAACTAATTAATTCTCTAATCCTTCTCTTTACCACATAGTCACCTATAAAATGAGACTTTAGTGTATAATTGTATGAGCAACAGGGGCACTCAAAGAAATGCATTATATGTTACGATTATAATGTAACATCTGAAATACAAGCATCTAGGCCAAAATGCTAGCACCTCTGTAAAGGAACAATGAGCAAAGGCGGGAGGTGAGGGCTCGTCTATACCGACACTAGCTTTTGACCCAGAGGACAAAAGAGTGTTCAGAATAAATAGTTAATAATTAAATGGTTATTAGCCAAAGTCAAGTCATAAGGAAGTCAGTAAAGCATAGAGCAGACTTCAGATCTGAAGGTCTTCCTTTGGGCATTTAGGATAGGCAGGATGGGGGCTGGGAAGGATAGAGGCAGAGCCCCTAGAAAATGGCCAACAAGGTGGGACCCTAGTCTGCTCCACCAAGCCAGGGAAGCCTGGCCAACAGCCAGGCGCCAGACCTCTGTGTGATCAAACCCCGAGACTGGACCAAATGCTACCAACAAGGGATCCCTGCATCCTGGCAGTCCTGTGAGCCCCAAACCCTATCACAACAAAAAGTACACAGGAAGGAAGGAAGTGCTCCCAGAACAGCAGGGATCCCACCAACTAAACCACAGAGCTGGGGGGAAGACAGTGCAGACGGTATGGAGAGCCCACGGACAGGAATTCTGAAAGAGAAGCAGGTGGAGGCTTCAAACATACAACAGACGCTTGTTTTTTAAATGTATCTATGGTAAAAGGAAACATCAAAACACACAGAGCCTGAATGTCCTGCATTAGTATTTAGGGGGAAAATTTAAGAATGAATATTTTCTTTCTGCTCTTTGACATGAACATTTTTAGACTATAGTTCCTAACAGCAGTGAGCACTTAGAAAATGTTTGATATCATAATAAAAATAAGACAAGGTACCATAGGATACCACTCACATGTGGAATCTAAATGCAATGGTACAAATGAACCTCTTTATAAAACAGAGAGAGTCACAGACGTAGAAAACATACTTATGGTTACGAAGGATAGAGGGGGGAGGGGTACACTGGGGTTGATGCAAACGCACTGCTGTATATAAGACAGGTAACTAATAGGACCTACTGTAAGCACAGGGGACCCTACTCAGTACTCTGTAAGGACTTACACAGGGGAAAAAATCTAAAGAGAGTCGATGTATGTAGAACTGATTCACTTTGCTGCGCAACTAAACTCAGCACAACACTGTAGACCAATATACGCCAATAAAAGTTATTACTCAAAAAGTAACAACAGACACAGTTTCAAAGCGGTTTTGAACATGGCTTCTAAGATCAGACTGTCTGGCTGGGGATCCTGGCTCCATAGTTTACCAGCTGGACAACCTCAAGCTACTCAGCCTCGCGGCGCCTCAGCTTTTTCATCCATAAAACAGGGTATAAATGACCTATTTTCCTTCCTTTTTATAGCCAAGTAATACTCCATTGTGCACATGGACCACATTTTCTTTACCCATTCACCTGCCCACGGACATTTAGGCTGCTCCACATCTGGCTACCGTAAGCAATGCTGCCGTGAACAGCGGCGTGCATGTGTCTTTTTGAATCATGGTTTTCTCGGAGAATACACCCAACAGTGGGCTCACTGGATCATTCACTAGTTCTATTTTTAGTTTTATAAGGTACCTCCATACCCCAGTTTTAAAAGGGTAAGGGAGACAACATCTACATGATAGAAATAATAAAAGGTTAAATAAGTACATGTGAAGTATTTGGCCTGGTACCAGACACAAAGAATGTGTCTGATGACTTTCACTGAGTTTAGTACAGAATGATGTTATTGCTGGACTCTCAAGCCCTATCTCAAGTAGGGAAATGGGAAAAACATGTACTCTTTAAATGTCTCTTTAATTTACAAAGCTTTATATACATCTGCCTTATTCATCCACTTACATATTATTTCACCCCAAGATGTAACCAATGCATCATTAAATAATTAGGAGAATTAAGATTCAAAAAAGCTTCTAAAGTTTTGTTTTTTTAAAAGGATGTTTCAGAGAAGTGGCCTCCTTAGCCCCTAAAGTTACTGGTTGCTATTTTTAAAAGCTGCACACGAGTTTTTTCTTGCTAAAACACAAAACCAATCTTCTGATCGATAAATCAAAGGAAGGAAGTTGTTTGATATTCATGAAAAGGGTGCCACAGCCCTAAGAGCATGAGTTTATGAAGCCTAGTTTATTTAACTTACACTATAAATCATCCAATATTCCAGATTTGGAGAGAACATGACAACACTCCGTCACTATCAGTGATAATCACAATGGTTCCAAGGGCAGGACTTACACATCTGGCCTTGACTGCCTTGAAACCCACAATGAAAGAAGAAAGAAAAAACCCTCAAGTGCTAAAGTTAGATGTTTTGATACATCTATATATATAACTGAGCTTCTCTCCTGAGAACTTTGTAACCAACAATCATATACCCTTGCCCTAGAAGCCTTTAAAATATAATCTTGGTCAAACTTCTTGCCAACACTGACCAGGAAACATCTACGCAAGCACATATAAGAGACATATAAAGCAAACCACAAAGCTGCTTTAAAACTATCTTGCAGCTACACTGAAAAAAGCAAAAGCAGGAGAAATTAATTTTAATAATGTATTTAACTTAATGTATCAAAAATATCATTTCAGTATATGTTCAATATAAAAGTCACTGACACATTTTACTAACTCTTGCACTACGTGCATAAAATAGCACAATTTTACTCCTTAAGCCTTTGAAATGTGACCCGTCCAAACTGACTTGTGCTGTTAAGTGCAAAGTACACCCTGGGTTTTAAAAATTTAATGTAAAATATTGTAAGAATAGTGCAAGGAGTAACTACTCTTTATAATATTTCATACTAAATCTTTTTTAAGACCCAGTGTGTACTTTGCACTTACAACACAGGTCAGTTTGGACGGGTCACTTTTCAAGGAGTAAAAGTCATCTGTGGTTGTAGGTTACCAAACCAGGTCTATACCATCATAATCCAGAACATCAGGCAAAGACCAGATGCTGATCCTACAACTTCTTCTGCTAAAAGAAAAATGAAATTCTGATTGTAAAAATGTTCTGGTACACAACAAAAGGCCTATTATTTAAATAAAAATCTTCTAGATTTTAGTACAATTTTCTGCCCACTCTCACCTCCCCTCTCCACCTAGGTTTCTCCAGCATGAAGAGTTCTATCAACCTATGAAAACAAAAGCCAGGAAGCCTCATTGAGAGCAAGATTCAGGCTCAGCCGCAACCAAACTTTTTTGTTTCCTCTCTCTAATTCTCAGAAATGCAGTTCACTTATCTCCTCTACAAACTAACTTCCAACCCAACTGGTTACAAACAAGCTATCAGGATGCACAAGTGTGAAGTCAAAAATATCGCTTCTAGCAGCAACCTACACGGGATTTCCCAAAATCACAAAATCAGACCATGGAAACTCCAGGCTTCCTTCCTCATAATCGAAGGTGTTCCCACCAATCCACACATCAAGTAACTTCCCCAATAAAATTCTAAGAAGCAGAGTGACTGCAACCATGGTTTTGGGAATGCAATTGTGTTTGAAGAAAACAATTTCTAATTTGAATTACTAACCTCCCTTCCCTCTCATTCTTTTTTTTTTTTTTAACAGATTCTTTGCAGCTTTTTGTCTTTGTTTTGTTCTTTCTGGACGGTCATCCCTACTGTCCTTGAAGATGACCAACAGTTCTACCCTCTGTCCAGTTTACAGAGACCTGGAGCCATTCACATATTTCTTTTATTTAGTTTTCCTCGTTGGAATTATTGGAAGTTGTTTTGCAACCTGGGCTTTCATACAGAAAAACACTAATCACAGGTGTGTGAGCATATACTTAATTAATTTGCTTACAGCTGATTTCCTGCTCACTCTGGCATTACCGGTGAAAATCACTGTTGACTTGGGCGTCGCACCCTGGAAGCTGAGAATATTCCACTGCCAAGTGACAGCCTGCCTCATCTACATTAATATGTACTTATCAATAATCTTCTTAGCATTCGTTAGCATTGATCGCTGTCTTCAGTTGACATACAGCTGCAAGATTTATCGAATACAAGAACCTGGGTTTGCTAAAATGATATCAGCTGTTGTGTGGCTAATGGTCCTTCTTATAATGGTGCCAAACATGATCATTCCCATCAAAGACATCAAGGAAAAGCCTAACGTGGGCTGTATGGAATTCAAAAAGGAGTTTGGAAGAAACTGGCATTTGCTGACAAATTTCATAAGTGTAGCAATATTCCTCAATTTCTCAGCCATCATCTTAATATCTAACTGCCTTGTAATTCGACAACTCTACAGAAACAAAGATAATGAGAACTATCCAAACGTGAAGAGAGCTCTCGTCAGTATACTTCTGGTGACTACAGGCTACATCATCTGTTTTGTTCCTTATCACGCTGTCCGAATCCCATACACTCTCAGCCAGACAGAGGTCATATCTGACTGTTCCACCAGGATTTCACTTTTCAAAGCAAAAGAGGCCACACTGCTCCTGGCTGTGTCCAACCTGTGTTTCGATCCAATCCTGTACTATCATCTCTCAAAGGCTTTCCGATTAAAGATCACTGAGACGTTTGCTTCCCATAAGGAGTCCAAGGCTCAAAAAGAAAAATCAAGGCCTGAAAACAATGCATAAAATACGGGATTTTTTTCATGCTATAATTTCTTGCCTCACTAGACAATTAAGTGTACAAACTCCTGGGAAGGAGGGGAAAAAGAGCCTCCGTAAGTAAAAATACAGGCAGAAGGCAAATGCGGCTTGGTTTACTGACAAACTGTTTCTGAACACAAGTCCAACTGTACTCTTGCGGTTGTTGATGCTCCTTAACACAAATGTTTGTACAAAAAAACAAAAAGCTATAAAGTCTTCTTGAACCAATATAAACCCTGCAATATCCTTAAAACCTAAATGAGTTCTATGACACAGAGTCTGAAATATTCATTAGGTATTCACTTAAAGGCCTGGAGCTGACTTCTGATAGAAATATGCAAAATACTCTCTATGTGAGTTGCCAGAAAGCCCTTTAGCAACACAGTTTAAAGCCCTTTAGATCACTTTAAAAAAAAAAGGGCAGGTGATTTCTTACCTGAAACCACATGAGCCTGATTGATTTTTAATCCATCCCTTCAAAAACATTAACTTTTTGACTCAATGCTCCAATTTTTAACATCTAAGTGTGTCCTGCCACAATAGCCTACAATTTTTTACTTATAAAAAGGTTTGGAAAAACATGGTTTTTGAATGTACTATATATCCTTATTTCTACCTATAGGTTATAAATAAAGATATTTCTACTGTTAGTAATGACAAATCCAGTGATTTCTTATTTTTAGTTTGTAGCAGTAAATACCATACCCCATAATATCTTCAAGTGGGGGGGTCCTTAAATTATACTAACTGCTAAAACTACTGTTTTGGGACTCACATCCAAAGTATGGAAAACTAGCACCAAATAGTGTTAAAATAGACACGTCGGCTCCGCATCGCAAGGACTTGTTAGAAAGAGATGCGGCATGAGCTTAGCTGAAGTGTGCCTCCCAGGTCCTGAAGGGGAGTCTGACCCCAGGGGCGGCCAGCCACGCAATGTATGTGTGACCTCACTCTCAGGGTCACAGCCCACTGGTCAAATTCTCTCAGATGCGAGTAAAGCATAAAGGACTCAGTAGATGGTATTAAATGAAGACTTATTTAGGGAAGGAAGACTAAAACATTTAGATAAGCACATACAAGACTTTGTATTTTTTGTTTGTTTCATTTATAAAAGCCCACATCAAAACCAGTAATGCAATTGCATTAGCTGCAATGATTAAGAAACGGTGTTGTTTGAGCAAAAGCACGCAGACACAAGAGAACAGAGTATGGTCAGCAGAGGAGAAGGATGACATGGGTAATGGGGATCAGCTGCTTGGTGACAAAGGGAAGCTAAGTTTCAGGTGGTGAGCATGCTGCAGGGGATACCGCAGTAGAAATAAAATGTTTACACATGAAATACCTCTAATGTTATAAATCAACATTACCTCAATAAAAATAAATGATCTCAAAGGATAGGAGGGAGGGTAGGAGGGAATAAAGAAGGGAGCGAGAAAGACAGAAAGAAAAATAAGGAAAGAGGGAAGAAAAGAAACGAAGGAAGGAAAAAGAAATGGTGTTCCTGGAAAGTGACAAGTTTGAATTCCAGGCTCATTTTTTAGCTCTGTGCTGCAAACTATTTTCTGACCGCTGAACCTTGGACAACTCCTGCCCACAGTGTTACTACGCATTCTCTGAGGATGTACAGTCTGAGGAGAACAGTAAATGAGAAAATGCACCCAAAAAAGTGCCCATTACACCTCTAATGTGGTAGGCACTGCACCAACCCCAGCTGCCCAGTGGTAACAACAGGAAGCCCTGTTGGTATCACACGTCTGACACAGAGAGGGTCTAGATGACCCTGGGTGACCTGTGGCAGAGGCTGGCAGAATGCCCAGGCACTAGAACCTGGGCTTGGTGGCCCACTGAGAGCAGAGTCTTACTGATGAGCAGATTAGGACGTCATTCACACAAAAGCATATATGCAACTAGCTTACTTTTCTGAATCTTTTTTTAGTCAAGCTGCCTTTTAGTCTTCTCTCCTTGGCCTTCACTCACTAGAGCCACACTTTAGAGACAAAGTGGGGGCGGGGGCGGTAAAAAACGAACTTTTTATTTTTAAATCATATTCTTGTATTCTCCTCATGTGCATAATAGGCTAGTCAGACTCACTACAGCATCCACAATGGCATAGTTTTACTAGCATATGCTTTTATTTCCCCTTTTCTGATGGTTTAGTCTAAATCACACTCACAGTAAAGGTGCTTCTAGACAACTGGTAATAGAAGGCCATTAAAAAACTCTATCCTATAATGTCAAATTTCTAGCAGTTCTTTTATGATTTCGCATCACAGCTGAATTATGTCATAACCCATCAGGAGACTTACTCACTGGGAATCATTCATGCTCTTTCCTCTAAGGAAGAGGACAGCCTTGAGAACGTTAAGTGCTGGGAACAGCTGTGTCACCACGGGTCACATGAATTCACACACGTGACAGAAGGAAGAAGCGCATGCTCACGCAGCCCCCTGCTCTCACACACCCACACACACCCACAGGGAGGCCTACAGAGCGCTGCTCGCCCAAGAGAAGCGAGCAGAACCCTCAACCAGCCTGAACCCTTTTCACGTTTCTGCCATATCTCCTTCCTTTCCCCTATTTTTTCCAAATACACATTTGGGGATAATTTAAAATTTACAGATAAAGTAAAAAGATAGTGCAGGCAGTTCCCGTATATTCTTCATCTAGTTTACCCTAGAGCTAAAGCCTTATGTACCATGATATATTTGTCAAAACCAGGACACTAACACCAGCACATTAACATTAACTCAACTCTAGACTTCAGTACAGAATCTTTTTGGCTAGTTCAAAACAAATCAGACATCATGATCGTTCACCCATGAATTCTTCCAGATATATCTCTAAAATATCAAGCTACTCTTCCTGCTGCCCTAAATACACTGTGAAGTTGTTCCAATATGTGGAAAATGAGTGATGCTCACAGGTAGCAGATGAAAAATACTGGTATATTCAACCAGTGATGAAAAAGACACAATTTTAGTTACTTTCAATATAGTCCTGAACACAGGATAATTAACAAGGGGTTCTTAATTGTTAACAAGAAGAAAATATATGTGGGTGTAGTGATTTTGAAAGTCATTTCAGAGGATGTTCAAAAATAACCAAAAAATAAACAAATTTAAGAAACCATTTAGCCTAGAGAGCAAAACTCCTCAAAGGTATCCAGGAAATAATATAATATGCACCTCACAAATACATTTTTTAAAAGAATAGTAGTAATAATAGTCTTCTATTTAAAAAAATGACTGAAATAAGTTAAAATAAAATTCCATGAAAAAGGATAGTGAACCTAAGAATTTAAAAAAATTTTTTTATAAATTGTGACCCAATTTTCATTTTCCCTTCAAAATAAAGCACATCACTTGTTATGACTCAAACACCAAATTTCCCAGCAACCATTTTCCATGTGCTATCATCTGGTTCTTAAAGTCAACAGGTAGAAATCCAAGTCCACCACGTATATGACCTCTTCTACGGAGCATGAGTCGACTTTTCAGCCAGACGTTTTGCCCTCCTCCCGTCTTTATTCTTTCAGAGTAGCAGAAGCGCTCTGGGAAGGCCAAGCGGCTCCCTTTTCAGTGGACACTTGGGTTTTTACTCAAGTTATTTCACTTATTCTCGGGCTTGTCATTTCACAGACATTTGTCTCCCTGTCTTTTTCATCTTTTCTGTGCTCAAAAGTTCTTACTCATCTGTATAATGCCAAAAGTACCTACCACAATACAGTGCACGTAAAAGCTACTTAGTTTCAGACTGAAGTAGGAAAATACATTCGGACATCATTTGCAGTGACTCAGATGCTCTTAGTACAAGTATACTAAAATGGAAATTTTTGCTAAACCTAGCCAGTCAGTAGTGCGACACCACGAATGTAGGCTACAGGAGCAGACAGGCCACATGGTGAGAACCTTGACAGACAAAGAAGGCAGTGAACACAAAAACTCACCTCTTTCACATGCAGGACTCAGGCAAGCAGCTGAATAACCAACGACCCTACAATGAAAGGATCAGCTTGCCGGCTGACACGCGACTTACCAGAGGTATGGGAAAATGGGTTGCATACTGCAGGTGTCGTAGGAGGTCATAATTAGATGGAAAAATCAACTCCCTTGGTTTTTCTCTCTTCAACAGCTTCTCACCATTAACTGACATTCTTCTGCCCAGAGAAGGGTTGGCATTCTCACAGGACTCTCCAGGCATGGGAGAAAAAATCTAAGTCATGTAAAACAAATGTTGGAGACTGTAAATGAAAGAGCAAAACCAAAGCGCACAACTTCAAACACACAAGACACTCATAATACCATATCTTTTCCTTATTTAACCATTAGCAAAACAATGAACTGTGTGAATTTCCACAAATTTCATATTCAGATCGGGAGCATCATCCCCCACTCCTAAGATGAGAGAGTGGCAACCACACATACAGGTCAGAAATGTGCACGGCTCCACTCCCCAGAGGACCAGAGACAAAACTAGACTCATAACTAAGTGTCTTCCTCATAGGGCTACATTCCTACAAAAACACATACAAAGAAATAATTCACTTACAAAGCTCATGAACAACAGATGCAAAAGTTTTAGTCTGTACCCCAACCAACATGGGTTTTCATAAAGAGTCAGTTACACCCTGAGATCCCTGAGGAAGAACACGTTGTAATTATACCAAGATAAAGTAGAAGAATGTACAACAAGTCCAGAGCCAGGAAAGCTGTTATTTAGAAGTTGAACACGCATCCAGCAAACCAACATGGCCTGTCCTGATGAAATGATATTCATGGATTTCTGAGAGATAATGAGCTCTAAACAAAGGAGTCACGATCAGCCACGGAGGATGAGAGTGTTTTAATTTACCAGAGGAGGCAATGCAGCCAAAATTGAGGATGAACTGAAATGAGACAGCTGCGTGAGATGATGAACTGTGGCCTGGGGTGGAATTCATCCCAGAGAAAGACATTCACATCACAAGTACAAAGGTCATGCCAATACACAAGGCAGGGGGCAGGAGGAGGAGACAGTTGGGGATAGAGGAGGGGGAAGGAGGGGTTCATGGTCAATAAGAATTCGAAAGTTGAACCTACTGGAAATTCCGAACCAAAGTCAGTTTTAAAGTCATTCTTGTCTACTTCATCAAAAATATTAGGAGTTCCTGAGTCAATGCCCATATGCGCCATAATAGTCTGTTCCTGATAATTGCCAGAGAAAGAAAGTCACATTATAAATTTTGTAGTTCATTAAGAAGCTGAAGCTAAAACATAACAGTGACATTAAGTCATCTTTTGTCTCTTTTCCCCTCAGTGTGTTTCTCCTCAATAAAAGAAAAGGAAGTTAAGATACACGCTGCTTTACAAAGTCACGTTCTTCGTCCTCATGATAAAGAAGACTTAACTTCCGTGCTATTTCAAGGAAAAATTACACAAACTTCCTGACTAAAAACAAACTGACCGTAATTTCCTTCTTGGGGCTATTCCCAGTCACATGCTCACCAACTCGCCTTAGTAAGAAAAATCTAAGAGTATATTTAATATATAAGACACCCTGATGTCCAAAAACAGGAAACAAAAGAGAGAGAGAGAGAGAAACATGGAAAAAGCATAAACAGGTAAACTAATTTTATGTTTCACTCCAACTTTTTTACTGTGGACAAATTTAGAAACAAAAGTATTCATATTAAAAAAGTAATTTTCAAAAATTTTTCTGAGTATAAACTATAAATCCACGTGTGCAATTTTAAAGGCACATTTTTAAATTACAAAGATAGCCATTATTGTAAAACATCGTAACAGCATATGCTGGAACTCTCACAGGACCAAGAGGAGGCTTTATTTTTCAGAAACCATCATAATCTCTAACAATTTTCTATTATTTCCCATCACCAACTTCATGTTTTTGGCCTTGAAAAGTCCTATAAGTGTCTGAAACAACATCCAAAATATCAGAAAATTGGCAGAAAATGATAAAGTCATACTCACAGCATTAAGTAAATTGCTGAAAAGAGCAATTCTACATTTGAAAGATAGATTAAATCTGCAATTAATTGAAATGAAAATATGATGTGTTATGACTAAAACATACACATAGAAGAGCAGTATAAGTATAAAAGAGCGATATAAGTAATGAGACATTGGGGGAAAGACGCTACTTAGAATAACAGCAGTCATGACGTCAGGGCCAAAACAAGTCCAAATTTGAGGCTAAACATTAAAGTAAAACTGGAGATTAGAAATATATACAACTGGAAGCACATAATTCCAATTCACGGAAAAATGTGATGGCCTATCAAATCTTTTCAGTTTCAGCATACCCGAAAGAAAATTCTAGAAGGTATAAATTATAGTCCCAATTTCTTGTGTCAGTGAGAAGCAGCGATAAATGAGCTTTGAAACCAGAGAGCACAACTCGAAAGCCATCCCCCTCCCACCAGCACGTGCTCAGACCCGAGGGGTGGCCCTCCCCCAGGACCTACCTCCATCTTCCTGTCGTGCTCCTTTGGGTAGTGCTCATCTGGATTCTCCCCGGCTGGCGAGCGCGGGCGCGTGGAGGCGCTGACAGCCAGGTCTCCCCGGGAGATGAGCGTGCACATGTAGGCGTCGTGGGAGAAGACGTCGTGCCGGATGAACTCACAGAACAGCAGCACCAGGTTCACGAACTCCACCTTCTCACACTCGCTGTTTGGGTCCGCTGCGAGGGGACAGAGCCGGTCAAGAGTTCAGGGTCCTTGACTGAGGGGCCGGGGGCGGAGAGTAAAGACAATGACTGAGGCTTAACATGTTCGCTATTCTTCCTACTTTCTTTTTTTTTAATAAAGGATTTACTGGAAAATGTGCTAATGGTTCGAGCTTTCAGCGCAGAACCAGTACACCAGTTCTGTTCCCACTGTAACTGCAAAACACTCTCCAGCGTTCTAAGCACCATCTCAAAATTAAAGGTAGTGGTCCCTGGCGAATGAACGGCCATTTATGTAATCATGTAAACACACAAAATTTCAAGTAAGGAAAAAAAAAAAAACGAGGGCTAGATTACTCTCCTCTGATTTACTAACTGTTATGATTCATGATTCATAACTGTCTGTTCTACTTTGAGCGTCTGTATACTGGGGGGGAGGCGGGTGGTGGGGGTGAGAGTGGTGCACGTTTTCAAAGGAGACTTCACAACAGAACCATAATTCAGATGGTGTTTGAAAAAAGCCAGGGAGTGGAATCCACTGAAAAGGACAAGGAACAATGCAATAAAAAGGGCCCCAAGAGGAAGCTCTGCCATCTTTTAAAATTCATAAGTAAGCTATTTAACTTATGACTTTTAGTATTGCAACTGCACTCTCAAACTCTGTATCTGTACCTTTGAGATAAGGTCTAAAATGATTAAACTGCTAAGACTAAACCTACAAAGCTCAGGCCCTGGAACCATCAAGCTTAAACACTGAGAAAGATGAGAGATGGGCCCAGGGAACAATAAACTCAGTGCCCTAAATCTTAAGCCTGTATGTTTGTTCTTGCCCACCTCCAAACTCAATGGTGAGAGTAAACTCTTCAGAGAAGCAGAAGAGCTTCCCCTGACAGAGCAATAAACAGAATCCAGAGCAAGTCAGGAACAGGAGGAAGAACTTTTTCCCAAAGAAAGAACAGGAATGGGGATGGGATGACGGGAGCAAAGACCAACTGTCTGTCTCCCCCAGGACACAAGGTACTCGAGAGTCCCTTGGACTGCAAGGAGATCCAACCAGTCCATCCTAAAGGAGATCGATCAGTCCTGGGTGTTCATTGGAAGGACTGATGTTGAAGCTGAAACTCTAATTCTTTGGCCACCTGATGCAAAGAGCTGACTCATTGGAAAAGACCCTGATGCTGGGAGGGACTGGGGGCAGGAGGAGAAGGGGATGACAGAGGATGAGATGGTTGGATGGCATCACCGACTCGATGGACGTGGGTTTGGGTGGACCCCAGGAGCTGGTGATGGACAGGGAGGCCTGGCGTGCTGCGGTTCATGGGGACACAAAGAGTCAGATGTGACTGAGCGACTGAACTGAACTGAAGATAAGATACTCCCTGCTGTACGTTGTCACATGAAAACCTCAGAATAAGATTAAGCCAACTGAGCTTATACAAATGATTTTTTTTTTAAGTTTCCACCCACAGTATAAACCCACTGGTAGTTGTTTATTCCCCACCCCCACCCGACTCCCCACCAGCGATGGAATAATAAAGACACAAAAAAAAACATGATAGAACATCAACAACTAAGACAGCATAGACAAGCAGTCAACCATCTTCACAAACTATTTCCTTATGTCAGAAACCTGCTTATAAGGTACCTTTGTTTTATCTTTGCCCCCTTTCAACATTAGAAGTTAGAAAATCGGAAACTTAGAAAACAGGGAAAGAAGAGAAGTTCATAATCACAATAAATGTAGTGAGCATCACAGGACCTTAATGTCGCTCTTCTGATAAGAAAGATCTAGAAAGGGAAAATTAATCCATCAGATACAAGAGAATGAACTGACCTATTGTTTTAACTACTAAAACTCCAGAAATGTTCAAGTCTTTGAAGACTGTCATAAAAGTATCCACTGAAAATAGGCTACAAAATTTTGTTCAGTAAAATGTGCAGCATATTCAGTGCAAAGTACATTGATAACATTACAGATAAGGGGAAAAAATGATCAGTTCCCAAAAAAGGTCACTCCCCTTGTTTAAGATCTAGAAGCAAAGATCTTTACTTACACAACGAGGGGGCCTGTGTATCTAAAAACCTTAGAAGAACATTCTGGAAAACAGGTAAACTAGATCCAGCGAGGGAGGCTGAGGAAATGGACTCCTTCTCATCTAAGACTTCTGATTCACCACATCTCTGAGATTAAAAACAAATAAGCAAAGTTAATTATTGAAGACAAGTACAGTCAAAATGGGTCAAGAAATATGTTGGTTTTTCATTAACACTTACATTCTTTGATAAAACATGCAAAATTGAGATTTCTATACTTATTTGAAGACCATGCATCAAAAGTGAATATAATTTCTGAAAGTTAAGCGAAAGTGAAAGAAAGTGAAAAGTCGCTCAGTCGTGTCCAACCCTTTGAGACCCCATCCACGGACTACACAGTACATGGAATTCTCCAGGGCAGAACACTAGAGTGGGTAACCTTTCCCTTCTCCAGGGGATCTTTCCAACCCAGGGATCGAACCCAGGTCTTCTGTATTGTAGGCAGATTCTTTACCAACTGAACAGTCAGGGAAGCAACTGCCCCAAAATAACTCAAACAATTTCAAAGAACTCCTGTGAAAAACATTATCTGTGTGAATTATAAATGCTACACAGCACGGTATAAATAACCACTGAATGCACAACACAGTACAATGCAATAAACTACTCATTACTCCTGTAAAACCACAAAAATATAAACTGAGGCTGTCTTCACTTGTCAATAGTTCATTTTAACGGTATGCCCTCCAAGAAATATTTGGGCATGTGTTATTGAGTTTGACTGTTCTGTGCTTGCTTTTGTCAGGCGGTGAATTTACGAGTATGTTGGGAAGTAATGGGTCAAATGTTCCTCGAACAAGATTCTTTCCCTCATCACACTTCACCAATTAGCTTTCTCAGAAACTCCCGGAATCTCCACAGTTCAGGGAACAAACACGTCTAGAGGAGCTGTTTAACTTCTACAATCTGAAGGTCAGAACTTACTAGAAGACCAGCAAAGGAACAGTTTAGAAGCAATCAGAACCTCATTTTCTATTCTTTTTGCTATTCCTTTGTTTCTTCCCATTTTCATTATCCATTTCAGCATCAAAACAGTATTAGATATGATTTCTTCAATCCATCCTCTTTATAAGGGTCAAATTTTGAATATGGCGTTTAATAGAAATCAATTATCTTAAACATCTCTAAAAGAATACATTTTTAGAGATGGATACATTTATACCTATAAAATTACAGTCATCTGTGTGTGAACCTCTTCTGAATATGTCTGTGTGTGTGTGTGTGTGTGTGTGTGTGTGTGTGTATTCTGGGACACACACAGAGGGAAGGGAAGACAGAATAAAAATTATCCAGTGGGAGCAATGAAATCTGAGGAATCAACTTTAGTTACTAAAGTTTAACCACTGCATTTCTCTTTAGAATACAGTCCATTCATAAATATGTAGGAAAAAAGCAATAAAACGCTTTTCTTAATTTGGCCATTATAAAAGGGGCTATGTGGTTTACACCTTAGCGTCAATATCTTTAAGCCCCAATTGCAACAACATGACCCTCTGTATTTGGCGAAAGGTGCTTTCCCAACAAAAGGAGATGTCTATGAAAATATTCTTCCTATTTCGTTTTTGTTAATACTGTCGTAAGAAGCAGGTGTATCATCAGCAATGCAGCACTGCACGGGGTGAGCAAAGCCCCTGTTGGCAAGCTCGCACTCACAGGCGCTGAAAAAGAAGGCAATGAGGACCGCAGACCAGGACGGCCCGCGGAGGACAGGCCGAAGGCCGGGTGCCGTAAGCGTGGATGAGGTGGCGGGGAAGGCGTCTCCCGAGGAGGTGACACGTGCTAGACAGGGATGCTAGACAAGGAAGTGACACCTCCTAAAACGGGAACGGCCGTGTGAAAGGGGGAACGGAACGTGTCACCCAGAGGGGACAACAGGAGCAAAGGCCCCCAGAGGAACGTGAGTGTGGTGTGGACAGGAAGGCCAGGGCGGCCGGAGCCGTGAGCGACCCACGGGAGCGGGGGACGGGGTGGGAAGGGCAGCTGGGCGGCTCAGGCGAGGCTCTGGGAGTCTTGAGAAGGAGCCACCAGCTGTTTCAGGAAGAGGACAGTGTGATCCGTTTCCACTGTGAAAAGTCGGCTCTGGAGGCTGCGGGGCAGGTGCTGGGGAGTGGGGGGAGAGACGGAGGCAGGAGGCCCCCCCAGTCTCCCAGCTGAGAGGCCTTCTCCACCCCAGAAGGGAAGAAAGGAGGGCTCATTCTGACGCTCCCCTTCAACAAAGCTGTGCTGACAACGTTAGCTTTACTGGTTCCTTTTCGATCGACGGCAGAGGCTTTAACCGCTCTCTCTGGGGCCAGAACACGGTCTCAAAGATGAACACAAATTGGCATCTGTAATCTCACAGTTACAATGGCCTCAAGAAAGTATTTCCATATTCACTAAAGACACGTGTGCACATCTACATAAAAGGTGTATAACACCAAACGTACAGACATAGATGTATGTGTGCATGTCTTAACCTCACAGAGGGAGATTTCCATTCTAAGTCAGATATTTAAGTTTTATTTCAAATTAGTCCAGAATATAAATTACGGGATTCATCAGCTTAGAGTGGTCATGCTATGAAGCCCTTATGTGAATTTGTACATTCTTCCTTTTTTCTTTTAGAAAGAAAAAAAAAAAAAAAAAGCACAATGAAAGTAAGAAGCAGAATCCCGTTCACAGCAGTATCAGTAATAAGCAGCAGCAAGAAGGCCAAGCCTACCTCCGCCTCGATGTCCGCCTGCCTCTTCTCCAGGAGTTTCGCCACCGCCATCGCCCTGTGCTTGCCCGACCGCTTACAGCTCACGGCCCACTCACACAGCAGGGTCACCACAGCTTCATCGTTGGGGGCGACCTACGGACCAAGAGAAACGGGTACCAGCCGTGTCCCACGAAGCATCCACCTGATGGATGAGCCTCAGGATGCGGGCAGCAGAATATTTAAACTGTTGAAGCGCTCTTCTATCTTATTACAGTCATTTCAGAAAGTGTTCCCAGATCTATTTCAGTTGAGGTTTAAAGAGTAAAACTTTAGTCACAAGGACGGAAATCACTTAGAACAGCTGAGTCTGTGGCAATTCCAAGAGAATTAAGAGTTTCCTTGTATATGCCTTCACTTGCACAGACCGTAACCCAGCCCCATCAAGCCTCCAGAAGTCAACGGAAGCAGAAAGGGAAATTGACTACTGAATATCAAAAACACATGTAAACCCATGGCTGATTCATATGGTTTTGTATGGCAAAAACCACTACAATAATGTAATTAGCCTCCAACTAAAATAAATAAAAAATAGAAATAATAATAATTAAAAAAACACAAATAAATATAAACCTCAAAAAAAAATTTAAAAAAAGAACAGCTGGTGCAAAGCCCACGTACCAGCTTCACTCCCCTGCTGACCCCTTCGGGCCCTTACTCACACGGCCCAAATCAACACATAACCCCAACAAGCCAGGCGAGCGAGTCACCCAGTCCAAGCAGGAACTGCAAGGAACAAACTGGAGGGGAGGCTGGGACGAGGATCAAAACCTGCTGCCTTGGAAACAACAACAGGCACAGGAAGGAGCCAGAGTTACAAGCAGACCCAGTTAACAAAAGCTGGGAGCCCAGACCTGTGCAGGGCCCAGCACTGCAGCCGGAACGACCGGCTATAACTGCCGGGGCCTAGACGTGAGGCCACACACCGAGGAAGAGAGAAGTCAGGGCGCAGGGCCCCAAGTGACGGCTCCGGGGGGGCGCGGGGTCGGGGGGGGGGGGGGCGTACAGCAAGAAGGGGGGCTGTCCTTCTGGGCAATCTCACCTTCCTTGTGGAGGATCTATGCCTCCAGACACAGAACATCAACTGCACATTTTTAACATTCATCCAGTGGCGTAAACACTATGCCAAAAGGGCCAGACAATCACAGTACTAGCATTTATATGCTATGTGAGAAGTTCTTAACTTTTCAGAATTCATAAGTTCAATTAAGACTATGACAGCTATGGGCACAGGCCCAAGAAAAACATACATATACACACACATACTTTAGCACAACATTTCAGATGGCTTGTGGACTCTGAGAAGACATTCAAGAATAATCCCACGATAAGAACCCCTAACCAGCTTTTAGGTACCTGCAGACAATTCAGACCCTGAAAATCAGTTTATTCCAAGATTTTTACTCTTCCTATCCTAAATTCAGTCAAGTTCTTTATCTTAAAACAAAGAAATGTTAAGTTATCTAGGGCAGATATCTCAAAAAGAGCTCTGAATCTATTAATGTAAAACAAGAGAAGTATTTCAATTACAAAGTATAAAGACTGAACATAACATTTTTAAAAAGAAAGCAAACTGGGTGGAATGCCTTCCTGGATTCAATCTAATCCCAGGAAAAGCAAAAATATAAATGTAAATGCAGTGATGCACTGCACGCTTAGCTTTATAATATTAAAAAGAATAAAAGAACTTACTTTAAAAACAAAGCCAACAGTTTTAAATAAATTCGTCAGCAATGTGCATCATGTCTAAATTTACGAAGTTTTTTATTTTCCCTCTGCATCAAACAAAATGAAAATGTGCTACCAAAGAATAACTGACTCACTCAACTTAAGTAACAGGCTCTGCTTGACCTGGAAATGCACAGAAAAGAAACTATGAAGGAAAAGACTTCTTTTTAACACATACAGAAACCACGGGTTTGGGGCAGGAATATGCTAGAAAATCAGTCTTAAGAAAGAGAGAATTCATTTCCAAGAACACTTATTAAGCACCCAGGATATGCCAGTCTTTGAGGAAACCAAAATTTTAAAGATCTGGCCCTTGTTCTCAAAAAGTTTACCCTCTAGAGGGAAAAGCAGAAAAGGGAACTCACTGTAAAGCAGCAAACAGCTCTGAAGGTGGGGGCGGGAAGTGACCGAGGCCAGGCACCTGCGCTTCCACATCGCATGGGCGACAGAGCCCAGGCCTCCCGCACCGCGAGCGGGTTCTTCACCAGCTGAGACACAAGGGAAGCCCAAGAATGCGGGAGTGGGTAGCCTATCCCTTCTCCAGCGGATCTTCTCAAGCCAGGAACTGAACCCAGGTCTCCTGCCTTGCAGGTGGATTTTTTTTTTTTTTTTTTTTTTACCAGTTGAGCTACCAGGGAAGCCCCTCATAAGCGATGAGCATCCATCTATGATAGTTTATAGACACCAAGATACAAACATGAAGAAACAGGCCTGCAGTCTACTCACTGCAGCAAGTGGCCTCAAAACATAATCATTAGGAATTAAGAAAATCAGGGAGAAATGCTGCTAAAAGATGAGTTTTAAAATATAAAATTTTAATCGGCTTGTGCCCATAAAAAGTTATACATCTCAAAATCTATTTTACCAATAAGTATTTCCCAACACTGGCCAGATTCCAAAAAGTCCACTCCTTTCTGAATATCAAACAGCCTGCCAAATAGTGCCACTCTTTCCTTAGGATGTTGCAGTGGAGGAATAAGAGGCAGGCTCAGTAGGTGCCAATTTTAAAAGAAAACAGTAAGACATTAAAAAAAGTTTAATGACTAACTTAGAAGAAGATCATATTGGAAAATCAGGTGATATTATACCAACCTGCAGAGAAAGGAAACTATCTCTGCAATATGAATAATTACATATATATTTATATATTTGAGTCATAAAGCATTTTGTTCTTTACTACTGAAAAATTGTTATAACATGAATTTTTAAAATTTAGCATTACTTTCCAAGGTAACTTCCCATTCAAACATCCTCCTACCCCCATATTTACAGAAAATTTTGATTTACATTTTAAGTGGTTTTAGCAAGAGGTCTTTTCTAGATTCTGCTTCTTATCAAAAATAAGGAGGAGCTCCTGCTTATTTGACTCTGAACACCAGCCCCAGGGTACACCCCACCAGACATGTTCAAGAGGCACACAGACAGACACCCACGTACAGATACCCATCACCCCCAGCCCCAGCAATGCTCTGCTCTAAAGAATTTTTAGAAAATTATTAGAGGACGGCTTCAATTTGCCTGCCTGATGCTATATTACAAGTTAATTTGAGTAACTGTCAATAGGACATCATGACTTCAAATAGGGGAAGTTGAAATGCATTTTTATCCTGTAAACAAATGTCTAAAAATATGAAGCACCTCTTCTTTAAAACAATCAATAAGTAAAATGAAATTTAGTAAATACTATTTTAAAACAAAATAACTTCAAGGCAAAATTTTGAGTTAATTTAGCAGCTCAAGATAAGAACTAAACCTGTGTTCAATGACATGGCACCTAAGTGGGACAGTCATACACATATATAAATAATTTGGATGCATTAAAAAAAGAAAATAAAAATCATCTCAGAAAGCCAAAAACATTTAACAGAAGCAGAGAGAAAAGATGGAAGGAAATCATTAGTTGTTCGTTTCAGAAAGTGGTTTTCAAGAAAAGGCTTGAGGAATGAGTTAAATTTCAAAACCAAGATGAAGAGCAGTGGTCCAGGGGTTAGGACTCTGTGTTTTCATTGATGGGACCCAGTTTCGGGTTCAATCCCTGGCTGGGGAACTAGAATTCTTTAAGTCGAGTGGCAAGTCAAAAAAAAAAAGAGAGAGAGAAGGAAAAAAAATGGAATTTAAAAAACTGAGAAGAACAAAAGGAGAAATAAGTATATGGTAGCAGAATAATCCTCTACCCTAAAGATGTGCATGTCCCAAGCTCAGGATGTGTGAGCATGTTACTGTAAATGAAAAAAAGGGATTGTGTAATAGCTGTAATTGAGATAAGAGCCTAGGAAGAAGGGATTCCCCCAGAAGACGTGGGCGGACCCAAGGTAAT
The DNA here is from genome assembly GCF_033118175.1 of Dama dama. NCBI lineage: Eukaryota > Metazoa > Chordata > Mammalia > Artiodactyla > Cervidae > Dama > Dama dama. The sequence goes on along the minus strand of NC_083699.1, from coordinate 5,150,687 downwards.
CACAGGGGAGCTTCTAAAGGAAACGGGAAAGCAGGAGAGTCAGTCAGACATGCGACAACGGAAACAGGACTCAGAGGCAGGGGGAGATGTGAAGGGGCCACTTTGTTGATTCTGCAGATGGAGCAAGGTGACGCAGGCTAAGGAATGTTGGTGATCTCTGGAGACTGGAGAACAGAAGGAAACGGTTTCTCCCAAAAGCCCATATAAGGAACACAAGACGGCGAACCCCTTGACTAGAGCCCAGTAAGATCATCATCGAGCTTCCCTTGTGGCTCAGCTGGGAAAGAATCCACCTGCAATGCAAGAGACCTGGGTTGGGAAGATCCCCTGGAGAAAGGGAAGGCTACCCACTCCAGTGTTCTGGCCTGCAGAATTCCATGGACTGTACAGTCCATGGTGTCACAAAGAGTCAGACACGACTGAGCTACTAACACTTTCTTTCAAGATCTTAACCTCCAGAACCACAAAAGGGTAAATTTGTGCTGATTTAAGCCACTAGACTTTTGATAACTTCTTAGAGCAGTAGCATTGGGGCGAACACTGGGGTGCGTGTTTTTTCCAATTATGTGTTTCTCTGGATGATCTTATTCGCAAAGCAGAAATAGAGACACAGACACAGAGAACAAACATAATGAACACCAAGGGGACTGGGTGAATTGAGAGGCTAGCATTGACTTGTACGTAGAGCACGGACACTATGTATAAAATAGATTAACTAATGAGGATCTACTCAAAGCACAGAGAAATCTATGCAAAGTGATGTTCCGTGGTGACTGAAATGGGACGGACACCCAGAAAGGGGGGTACAGCTACTCACTTTGCTGTACAGTGGAAACACCCCATTGTAAAGCGACTGTAAGTCCTTTTTTTCCAAAGTAATGTGGAGCTTTGAAGAATTACAGGGGCAGAGGACTGCTGGTTAAATGGCAATTATAGGAAGGCTACAATAAAAAAGATTAAAAACCTAAGAAAAAGAGTTTAATGATAACTCACCAAAGAGAACCACAAAATAGGTAGTAGGCTCACTAATTCATTTACTTACTAACTCATCAATAAATACGTATTGCCACCAGGACTTTTAGGCACCAGATATAGACAGTCTCATATATTACTTTGTATGAATAAAAACTGGTTATTTTCTTTTTGGACTTAATTTCTACAATAAAACAAGAGTCTTTAAAATGTTCATATTATTTGCTGCAATCAGTCAATCTCAAGAATACAGCCCAAGGAAATTATCTTAAAGTAAAAACGTTTGAGTCTTCCAGACAACCATGAAGCATGATACCAAGACACTCGCCCTCCCAGCTCCCAAAATTGACAAACTTTCCCTCCAGAGTTTGAAAGAGGCACCTAATGGATCAGATCAGAGAAAGCAGGCGATCTGCCAGGAAGAGAAAGGTCCACACAGATGACTCAGAGGTCAGAGCACCTGCTTTCAGCAGAGGAACTAGCGGAAATTTTGTGATGTCTGCTTTGTTTTTATTTTTCTGCGGCAAAGAGTAATATTTCAATATCTATGTAAAGATGCATAAATAGGAAAGGCAGATAAGACAGGCTTGCAACGGAACACAGGAAAGGGGAAGTCAGAGGTACACGACTACTAGCAAAGCTCACATCCTCCCAAGAAGGGAAGTTCTCAACCTCAGACAAAGTGTCAGCTCGGCCGACCCACCATTTCTCCCCGTTGCCTGGGATCAGCACTCCTACTTCTTCTGGGGGTACTGCTCCGTCTCCTGCCCCACGTGGTTCAAGGAACGGGTTATTAATTGGAGTGCCCCACCCTCTCATCTTCAGTGTGACGTTCTGGATGTGGGTCTTTGATGGGCAGTGAAGACTTGGGGCAATTCTTTCAACACAAGGAAAAAAAAAATCACTCTACCAGGGACTTACTACATGCACTGCTCTCTGCTCAGTCTTGTGAAACATTTTGGAGGATAAAAGGCCTCAGCACAGTTCAGTTCAGTCGCCCAGTCATGTCCAACTCCTTGCAACCCCATGGACTGCAGCACGCCAGGCCTCCCTGTCCATCACCAACTCCCAGAGTTTACTCAAACTCATGTCCATTGAGTCGGTGATGCCATCCAACCATCTCATCCTCTGTCGTCCCCTTCTCCTCCCGGCTTCAATCTTTCCCAGCATCAGGGTCTTTCAAATGAGTCAGCTCTTCTCATCAGGTGGCCAAAGTATTGGAGTTATAGCTTCAGCATCAGTCCTTCCAATGAATATTCAGGACTGATTTCCTTTAGGATGGACTGGTTGGATTTCCTTGCTGTCCAAGGGACTCTCAAGAGTCTTCTCCAACACAACAGTTCCAAAGCATCAATTCTTTGGCACTGAGCTTTCGTTATCATCCAACTCTCACACCCATACTTGACCACTGGAAAAACCATAGCCTTGACCAGATGGACCTTTGTTGACAAAGTATTGTCTCTGCTTTTTAATATGCTGTCTAGGTTGGTCATAACTTTTCTTCCAAGGAGCAAGCATCTTTTAATTTCATGGCTGCAGGTAGATATACTCCTAAGTATTTTATTCTTTTTGTTGCAATGGTGAATGGTATTGTTTCCTTAATTTCTCTGTCTGTTTTTTCATTGTTAGTATATAGGAATGCAAGGGATTTCTGTGTGTTAATTTTATATCCTGCAACTTTACTATATTCATTGATTAGCTCTAGTAATTTTCTGGTAGAGTCTTTAGGGTTTTCTATGTAGAGGATCATGTCATCTGCAAACAGTGAGAGTTTTACTTCTTCTTTTCCTATCTGGATTCCTTTTACTTCTTTTTCTGCTCTGATTGCTGTGGCCAGAACTTCCAACACTATGTTGAATAGTAGTGGTGAGAGTGGGCACCCTTGTCTTGTTCCTGATTTCAGGGGAAATGCCTTCAATTTTTCGCCATTGACGGTGATGCTTGCTGTGGGTTTGTCATATATAGCTTTTATTATGTTGAGGTATGTTCCTTCTATTCCTGCTTTTTGGAGAGTTTTAATCATAAATGAGTGTTGAATTTTGTCAAAGGCTTTCTCTGCATCTATTGAGATAATCATATGGTTTTTATCTTTCAATTTGTTAATGTGGTGTATTACATTGATTGATTTGCGGATATTAAAGAATCCTTGCATTCCTGGGATAAAGCCCACTTGGTCATGGTGTATGATTTTTTTAATATGTTGTTGGATTCTGTTTGCTAGAATTTTGTTAAGGATTTTTGCATCTATGTTCATCAGTGATATTGTCCTGTAGTTTTCTTTTTTTGTGGCATCTTTGTCTGGTTTTGGAATTAGGGTGATGGTGGCCTCATAGAATGAGTTTGGAAGCTTACCTTCTTCTGCAATTTTCTGGAAGAGTTTGAGTAAGATAGGTGTTAGCTCTTCTCTAAATTTTTGGTAGAATTCAGCTGTGAAGCCATCTGGTCAAAGGACCTATACATAGAAAACTATAAAACACTGATGAAAGAAATCAAAGAGGACACAAACAGATGGAGAAACATACCGTGTTCATGGATTGGAAGAATTAATATTGTCAAAATGGCTATTCTACCCAAAGCAGTCTATAGATTCAATGCAATCCCTATCAAGCTACCAACGGTATTTTTCACAGAACTAGACCAAAGAATTTCACAATTTGTATGGAAATACAAAAAACCTCAAATAGCCAAAGTAATCTTGAGAAAGAAGAATGGAGCTGGAGGAATCAACCTGCCTGACTTCAGACTCTACTACAAAGCCACAGTCATCAAGACAGTATGGTACTGGCACAAAGACAGAAATATAGATCAATGGAACAGAATAGAAAGCCCAGAGATAAATCCACGAACCTATGGACACCTTATCTTTGACAAAGGAGGCAAGGATATACAATGGAAAAAAGACAACCTCTTTAACAAGTGGTGCTGGGAAAACTGGTCAACCACTTGTAAAAGAATGAAACTAGAACACTTTCTAACACCATACACAAAAATAAACTCAAAATGGATTAAAGATCTAAATGTAAGACCAGAAACTATAAAACTCCTAGAGGAGAACATAGGCAAAACACTCTCCGACATAAATCAAAGCAAGATCCTCTATGACCCACCTCCCAGAATATTGGAAATAAAAGCAAAACTAAACAAATGGGACCTAATGAAACTTAAAAGCTTTTGCACTACAAAGGAAACTATAAGTAAGGTGAAAAGACAGCCCTCAGATTGGGAGAAAATAATAGCAAATGAAGCAACAGACAAAGGATTAATCTCAAAAATATACAAGCAACTCCTGCAGCTCAATTCCAGAAAAATAAATGACCCAATCAAAAAATGGGCCAAAGAACTAAACAGACATTTCTCCAAAGAAGACATACAGATGGCTAACAAACACATGAAAAGATGCTCAACATCACTCATTATTAGAGAAATGCAAATCAAAACCACAATGAGGTACCATTACACGCCAGTCAGGATGGCTGCTATCCAAAAGTCTACAAGCAATAAATGCTGGAGAGGGTGTGGAGAAAAGGGAACCCTCTTACACTGTTGGTGGGAATGCAAACTAGTACAGCCGCTATGGAAAACAGTGTGGAGATTTCTTAAAAAACTGGAAATAGAACTGCCATATGACCCAGCAATCCCACTTCTGGGCATACACACTGAGGAAACCAGATCTGAAAGAGACACGTGCACCCCAATGTTCATCGCAGCACTGTTTATAATAGCCAGGACATGGAAGCAACCTAGATGCCCATCAGCAGATGAATGGATAAGGAAGCTGTGGTACATATACACCATGGAATATTACTCAGCCATTAAAAAGAATTCATTTGAACCAGTCCTAATGAGATGGATGAAGCTGGAGCCCATTATACAGAGTGAAGTAAGCCAGAAAGATAAAGAACATTACAGCATACTGACACATGTATATGGAATTTAGAAAGGTGATAACGATAACCCTATATGCAGAACAGAAAAAGAGACACAGAAATACAGAACAGACTTTTGAACTTTGTGGGAGAATGTGAGGGTGGGATATTTCAAAAGAACAGCATGTATGCTATCTATGGTGAAACAGATCACCAGCCCAGGTGGGATGCACGAGACAAGTGCTCCGGCCTGGTGCACTGGGAAGACCCAGAGGAATTGGGTGGAGAGGGAGGTGGGAGGGGGGATCGGGATTGGGAATACATGTAAATCCATGGCTGATTCATATCAATGTATGACAAAACCCACTGGAAAAAAAAAAATAAAAAAAATAAAATTTCATGGCTGCAATCACCATCTGCAGTGATTCTGGAGCCCAAGAAAATAAAGTCTGTCACTGTTTCCATTGTTTCCCCATCTATTTCCCATGAAGTGATGGGACCGGATGCCATGATCTTAGTTTTCTGAATGTTGAGCTTTAAGCCAACTTTTTCACTCTCCTCTCACTTTCATCAGGAATCTCTCTAGTTCTTCTTCGCTTTCTGCCATAAGGGTGGTGTCATCCGCATATCTGAGGTTATCTCGACTCGTTTCAATCGAGTCCAGCTCTTTTCAACCCTATGGACTGTAGCCAACCAGGCTCCTCTGTTCATGGAATTCTCCAGGCAAGAATACTAGAGTGGGTTGCCATGCCCTCCTCCAGGGGATCTTCCCAACCCAGAGATCGAACCTGCATCTCTTCTGTCTTCTGCATTGGCAGACAGATCCTATACCACTGAGTCACCAGAGAAGCCCAATAAACTACTGGGTTGGCCAAAAACATCATTCGGGTTCTTCCATCACGCCGTTAAGTAGAACACCACTGTGTTAAAAGAACCTGGAAGGTCATCCCGACCCACCCCCAGGAGCGCAATGGCTCCGAGCTTCTCTGGGCTCTCCCGCCCATACTCTTAGTGCTTCCAGCATCACAGTATTCTGCTGCCCTGGGCAAAAATACTTATTTCCATGTGATACATATCTTTCACAACACAGCTTCACGGCTACTGGCTTTAAATACCCGTTAGCAGAGAAAAACACACCTCCGCACCATTCAAGAAAAGTACTTCATCATCCCAATCACCGTAAGCCAGAGTTGGAGTCTTCAAAGACAGCAACAAATAACTTTTCACAATGGTACTTTGACAGTTAGTATGAAGATGACAAAATCCACAGCACGTACCTCCTAGCCTATCACTACTGCTGCTGCTGCTAAGTCACTTTAGTCGTGTCCAGCTCTGTGCGACCTGGTAGACGGCAGCCCACCAGGCTCCGCCGTCCCTGGGATTCTCCAGGCAAGAACACTGGAGTGGGTTGCCATTTCCTTCTCCGATGCATAAAAGTGAAAAGTGAAAGTGAAGTCGCTCAGTCATGTCTGACTCTTCAAGACCCCATGGACTGCAGCCTATGAGGCTCCTCCATCCATGGGATTTTCCAGGCAAGAGTACTGGAGTGGGGTGCCATTGCCTTCTCCGAACCTATCACTACACACAGGCAAACGGGATACACCAGACCGGGAGAGACACAAAGAAAATGAGCCCTGACTCACAAAGTCACAGTCGGAGAAAGAACACCAAACTACGGGGTCGAGAGGCCTTTCCTGGAGTCTCAGTGGTGAAGACTCCACCTGCTGATGTAGGAGATGTGGGTTCAATCCCTGGGTCAGGAAGATCCCTTCAAGAAGTACATGGCAACCAACCCCAGTACTCTTGCCTAGGAAATCCCAGGGACAGAGAAGCCTGGTGGGCTACAGTCCACAGGTAGCAAGAGAGTCAGACATGACTTACTAAACCACCACCAAGGGTCAGGAATGTGGGACCTAGCCCTGATCCCAATGAAAACATGACCATGGCAAAAGAATATTAACAACTGTAACCTCCCAACCACAGTGACAGCAGTAGTAATAACTGAGCACATTTACTCAGCAGATACTGGGTGTTTGACAGACAGCATTCCAACCTTAAAAACAAACTCTGAAGCAGGTGTTGCAGTTCCTATTTTACTGATAAGAAAGCCAAGGTTGAGATCAAAAGTAGCAGAACTGGGGATCTAATTCTGCTGCTCCCAAAATGGGTGAGCCTAGATCAGAGGAAGCACAAGGAGCATCATGTTTACAAGGAAATCTCCCAAGGGGCTCACATGCACCCCAGGGAGCCTGCCTCCCAGCCCACTCCACTGTTCCAGCCCTGACCTCCATCTCTCTAGGGACGAGTCAGACCTGTAATGTAACAGACATGCAGAAACTAAAACCACAGGAATGAATTACCAAAGATTTCATTCCTTCTCTAACACATGCTAGATGAGATGATTATACAAGGCAGGGATCTGTCTTTTCCATTTTCAGTATCTACTGCAGCCCCTGGCACACAGCAGATTCAATAGGTATTGTCAATCAAAGAGCAAAAGCAAGGCAGGCTTCCCTGGCAGCTCAGATGGTAAAGAATGCGCCTGCAGTGCGGGAGGCCTGGGTTCAATCCCTGGGTTGGAAAGATCTCCCGGAGACGGGAATGGCTACCGACACTCCAGTATTCTTGCCTGGAGAATTCCATGGATGTAGGAGCCTGGCGGGCTACAGTCCAAAGGGTCGCAGAGTCAGGCAAGCAATATGTTATATGAAACCAAGGATAAAAACAAGGTGGATTGGGCAGGGTGGGGTGAGTGGGGTTTATGTTTTTTTCCCCTCCCCTGACAAACACATGCAATTACTTAATATGAAAAAATAACTGATTCAATCTAACACTTGCTTAAGTGTAAGACACGAGAAACACTCCCATTCCTAACTTAATCAGTCAAGGATGCTGGCCACAAAACCATCACCATCATTCTAAAAGACTGAACCGATGGAAAGAAACATAAACACTTGAATGGATATGACGAGATTACTACAATGTGCATAAAATGATTATCCCCCCTCCCACCAACCCAGAGAATTGGAAAACATCATGAATAGAAGAAAATAAACAACAAAAAAAGTGATGAATATTAAGCAGTCATGAGAAGGAAAAAAAAAAAGCAACCCTATACTTTGTAGAAAGCAATCCCATTTATGTCCCCCTAACCTACTGTACTTAACTGCTCATATACAAGCACATAAATGTAAAGCAAAGTATCCAAAGGATATGGACCGATAAACATGGCTGTTTCAGCTTCCGTATGTAACAAGTATTTGTCATACAGTCTGCTCTGCTCTGACACTTTCACAACAACCCTATGATTGTTGAGTAAACCAAGGCCAAAGGTTAAGTAACTTGTTAAATGACTTAAAGATGCTATTAATAGGTCACAGACCTAAGAGTCAAATCTAAGCTATCTGTCTCCACAGTGGGGACACATGCCAAAATGCCCCCATTCTGGGCAGAAGAGTGGGACAAGGATCTGAGCTGTGGGCTGAAAGGGACTTCTTGATATCAAGAATGTCTTCAGGTATTATCTGTGTAGAAATCACAAGAAGAAATAACTTTCATAAAGAAAACAAATGAGAGAGGATTGACCCAAAATTCCAAAATCAGTAAGATCCTTACCCAACTGAATGCAGAGTTCCAAAGAAGAGCAAAGAGAAATAAGAAAACCTTCTCACGTGAACAATGAAAAGAAATACAGGAAAACAGTAAAATGGGAAAGACTAGAGATCGCTTCAAGAAGATTGGAGATACCAAGGGAAGATTTCATGTAAGGACGGGCACGATAAAGAACAGAAACGGATAAGGATGTAACAGAAGCAGAAGAGATTAAAAAGAGATGGCAAGTATACACAGAAGAAAGTATACAGGAAAGGTCTTCATGACCCCGATAACCACGATGGTGTGGCCACGCACCCAGAGCCAGACATCCTGGAGTGCGAAGTCAAGTGGGCCTGAGGAAGCATCACTACCAACAAAGCTAGTGGGGGTGACAGAATTCTAGCTGAGCTATTTCAAATTCTAAAAGATGCTGCTGTTAAAAGTGCTGCACGCAGTAGGTCAGCAAATTTGGAAAACTCCACAGTGGCCACAGGACGGGAAAAGGTCCGTTTTCATTCCAATCCAAACGAAAGACAATACCAAAGAATGTTCAAACTACTGTATAATTTTGTTCATTTCATATGCTAGCAAAGTAATGCTCAAAATCCTTTAAGCTAGGCTTCCACAGGACATAAACCGAGAAATTCCAGATGTATAAGCTGGATTTACAAAAGGCAGGAAAACCAGGGCTCAAACTGCCAACATCCACTGGATCATAGAGAAAGCAAGAGAGTTCCAGAAAAACATCTATTTCTGCTCTATTAACTACACTAAAGCCTTTGACTGTGTGGATCACAACAACCTGTGGAAAATTCACTAAAAAAGAGATGGCACTACCAGACCACTTCACCTGCCTTCTGAGAAATCTGTATGCAGGTCAAGAAGCAACAGTTAGAACCAGACGTGGAACAACAGATTGGTTCAAAATTGGAAAAGGAGTATGTCAAGGCCATATGTTGTCACCCTGCTTATTTAACTTATATGCAGAGTACATCATGCAAAATGCCAAGCTGGATGAAGCACAAGCTGGAATTGAGATTGCTGGGAGAAATATCAACAGCCGAAGGTATGCAAAGGATACCACTCTAATGGCAGAAAGTGAAGAGGAACTAAAGAGCCTCTTGATGAGGGTGAAAGAGGAGAGTGAAAAGCTGGCTTAAAACTCAACATTCAAAAAACGAAGATCATGGCATCAGGTCCCATCACTTTGTGGCAACTAGATGAATAAAAGGTGGAAACAGTGACAGATTTTATTTTCTTGGTCTCCAAAATCACTATGGACAGTGACTACAGCCATGAAATTAAATAACAGCTGTTCCTTGGAAGAAAAGCTATGACAAACCTAGACAGCATATTAAAAAGCAGAGACAATACTTTGCCAACAAAGGTCTGTATAGTCAAAGCTATGATTTTTCCAGTAGTCATGTATGGTTGTGAGAGCTGGACCATAAAGAAGGCTGAGCACCAAAGAATTGATGCTTTCGAATTGTGGTGCTAAAGAAGACTCTTGAGAGTTCGTTGGACAGCAAGAAGATCAAACCTGTCAACTCTAAAGGAAATCAATTCTGAATATTCATTGAAAGGACTGATGCTGAAGCTCCAATCTGATGCAAAGAGCTAACTCATTGGAAAAGACTCTGATGCTGGGAAAGATTGAGGGCAACAGAAGAAGGGGACAACAGAGGATGAGATGGTTGGACAGCATCACCGAATCAAATGGACATGAGTCTGAGCAAACTCTGGGAGATGGTGAAGGACAGGGAAGCCTGGCATGTTGCAGTCCATGGGGTCACAGAGAGTCAAACATGATTTAGCAGCTGAACAACAAGAAGATCCTTCAACTACCAGCATTGTCCATCTGGCCTCATAAGCACGGGACCCACTCTTAGGGGTGAAACACTAAAATTTAGGAACTTCCCTGGTGGTCTAGTGGTTAAGAATCCACCTGTCAATGTAAGGGACACAGGTTCGATCCCTAGTCCCACAGCCACAGGGCAACTAAGCCCATGCACTGCAACTACCAAGGTCCAGAGAACCCAGAGCCGAAATTCTGCCACAGGAGAAGCCCCCACACGAGAAGCTCACACTCCCCCAACGAGGGAACAGCCCCTGCTCGTCAAAAGAGAAAAAGACGGTACAAAGCCACGAAGACCTGGTGCAGCCATAAATAAGGAAACTAAAATCATTATTAATTTTGCTGCAGCCATCATCATTAATGGCGTTACCTACATCTGTAATAAAGACACTCCAAAGGCAGAGAGAGATTCTCGTCATAAGGGGGACTTGATACATTTTTTTCTTTCCTAGGAGAGGGTGGACACAGACTAAATAGGTTAAGTTTAATTCACTTCTTATTCAATCACTCAATAATCTAATAATCTCTGGAAACTAACCACAGGTCTATTCTTTAACAAAAAATGAAAAAACTGGCAACTACATCTGAGAAGCAGGCTTCCTTTAGTAATTACAAGGTACCTGGTAAGACTATTTTAAAACAAAAAAAATCTCTTAATATACTACATTATAAAACAGTACCATAAAAAGGACAGGAAAAATCAATGACTCGTTACTGTAAGCAACAGCAAACCAAAAGCACTTGAGATCAGATACTGAACAAAGCTCTTTAGTAGCTTTTTAATCTGAGACTAAAAGGGCATGCTGATAAATATAATTAATCACTCTTAGTCAACATTAAACAAAATGGTCATCTCTGGACAAAGACATCGTTCACATTACAGCACCAATGAATAACATGGTACGTAATGATAACAACACATAATGATGGAGATCCGGATGAATTTCAAGAGTTACGCGAGGTAAAAACTGGTCTCGGCTGCTAACAGAACGTAAGCCTGTCGCACACACAGTCACAAGCGGCATTTCCAACAGAGCCACCACACACTCAGATTATCAACCACACCCTCAGAAGATGTGTTACTGAAATATAAGTAGTATTCATTCTTTTAAAAATCTTTCTGTATCTGAGCATTTCCATATGTACTCTTCCAAAAGATATTTGGGACAGCTGATTTTTGAGCAGAAAAAGTAGTTTTTCCTTGGTTTCACATCCTTAGAATCAGTGTTGATAGTCTTTAGGTCCTGTGACATCTAAGAAAAACAACATACACCACAAAAGCAAAAAAAAAAAAGACTTCCCTTTGTTTTCTTTCAAGCAGCAGTTAAAAATAGTACTACTCCAAGTTCTGAGAAGACAGGAGGTAGATAAGAAAATTAAAACAATTGCTCTGAGTATTTAAGTCAACTGTCATTAATTTGCACTCTTCCAAAAAAATTAATTTCCTATCCCTCAGTTAAATCATCATCATTTAAATAACAAAATGAATTAAGAAAACAGTTCTGGGAAATACAAAATTACACAGTAACAGCAATCATTTGAGATCCATTAGAATCACAAAGTAGATCACTCCAGGTCCTTGAAAAGTGCCACATCTCTCAAACTGAAAATAACTGAAACAGGAGGCTTTTTCCAAAAGTTGTCACCATATGGTACAACAAACTTTACTGCTTGCCTCTTATGAAAGAAACCTACAGTTAAGAAGGGAAATGTAAATTTCTAAAACACAGTGCTAGGTTCAAGTCACTTGACAACCAAAGCTGCCCAGCTAAGAACGTAACAAGTGGCGTTTCCTAAGTGCTTACCACGTGCCACCATGAGAAGTGGACTCATTACTAAGGCCACCGCACAAAGAGAATGATCGCTGGCTGTGTGCCAAGTCACGTCAGTCGTGACCAACTCTTTGCAACCCTATGGACTGTAGCCTGACAGGCTCCAGGCGAGAATACTGGAGTGGGCTGCCCAGTAACCAGGCTGGGGCCATCCAACCACTCCACTGCAGAGCCCGGACCCACGTCCACATCTGAACTGGCCTCAGAGTTGTGACGCCCTACAAAGGCCAAATTTTTCAACTTGAGGATTGTCTAAGGTAAATACGACGTTACAATTGCCAAGCTTTTAAAATCAGTTAGAGGATATTCCCATAAACCAATATGCCCGTATCAATATGGAGACCTGTTCATGACAGTTACACAAGTTGTTCCCTCCTTTTCCCAAAATTACATCTGACACGTGCGTGTTCAGCTAGTTACCTGACATCAAATGGGTTTTTTAAAAGCAGCAGCACTCAAACTTTCTTGGTGGTCCAGTGGTTGGGAGGCCACCTGTCCCTGCAGGGGACACAGGTTCAAACCCTGGTTTGGGAAGATCCCACACGCGGCAGAGCAACCAAGCCCATGCGCCAGAGCTACAGAGCCTGCAAGCAGCAGCTACCAAAGCCCGCACACCCTAGAGCCTGTCCTCCGCAACGAGAGGCCCCTGCAATGAGCCTGGGTGCCCCAGCTAGGGAAAGCCTGCACGCAGCAACAAAGACCCAGTGCATCCAAAAAATACACAATTTAAAAAAAAAGACAACACAAATAAAGAGAAACAGCGTAAGAAACAGACGCACTGGTTAAGAATGCTGTTCGGAACCATCGAGGGCGCCCACCCCTGTCCACCCACCAGCGAGCTGGGTGCACGCTCAGACTGTTTACTCATCCTCATAAGCTTCGGTTCCTGCACCTGTAAAGTAGGGAATTAAAGAACAAACAAACACTGTTTAACAGGTGTCTCACTGGCCAGGGAAAATTTCTTATGGCGGTGCCTAGTGCCAAAAGAGTATCCGAGAAAAGTTTGAAGAAAAATGGAAAACAAACCAGAGGCCCAGCCCAGCCTAATCAGATTCAATAACAGCAAAGTCTAAGTGTCTGGCCACACCCCTTTCTCCCCTAAGTACGTTATGCCCGTTACCTAATAGATTTAATTTAAGGAAGAAGAAAACGGCAGCTGTCAAACATCAGCAATGCTTCCATTGGGCATCAGTAGGGAGATGGCTCACTCTGAGGCTCAACAAGCTCCGGCTGAGCCATTACAGCGCTGACAAGTGTCCGAACAGCTCGGCACGGGGCACCTTAATCGGAGCCAGACTTGAGGTATTTTCCGGGTTCGCTTGACTTTTGCCTCATTTGACCTCTTTGAGTCCAGGGCTTCCCAGGTGGTACAATGGTAAAGAATCTACCTGTCAGTGCGGGAGATCCCTGGGTCAGGAAGATCCCTGTAGAAGGAAATGACAATCCACCCTCGAATTCTTGCCTGGAGAATCCCATGGACCGAGGAGCCTGCTTGGCTACATAAAGTCCATAGAGTCGCAGAGTCAGATACAAGTGAGCAAGTTAAGTTGCACACATAAGTCTTGATTCCTGGTCTTTAAAAGGTGACTTCTTCTTCAACAACATTTAAAAAAAAAAAAAAAAAACAACCCTAAGCACTGAAATGAGCATGACCTCTCTTATAACACGGTACTCAGACACAGTGTCTGGGGAGGCGAGCTGATTCTGTCCACCTGCTTCCCTACAGAGGGTCAAGCCTCTGTGAGAATCCAGGAACGTGAAAAAGGCTGATAGGTCTAGGCTGTGCTTTATGGACTGGTGGATTGTGAGATGGGCAGAGGTGTGTGTGTGCAAGTGTGCATAAGATGGGCAGAAGGCTGTGTGTGTGAGAGAGATGGGCAGAGGGGCATGTGTGTGCACGCATGAGATGGGTAGAGAGGGGTGTGTGTGTGTGCACGTGTGAGACGGGTAGAGGGGTATGTGTGTGTGTGAGAGAGATGAGTGGGTGTGGGTGGTGTGTGTGTGTGTGAGAGATGAGTGGGGGTGTGTGTGTGCATGAGATGGGTAGAAGGGTGCGCGTGTGTGTGCGTGCGCATGCATGCACACCTACAGAGGTCCCAAGGGATCACACTGCTTCCATCTCACTGCCTCCCTAAACCCATCAGTCAGGACAGCAGCTGGCATTTATTGAGTACCTGTCTACCAGCTATAAAATATTGAAATGTTTCATCCCTACAGTTTTGTGCAATTTTCCCATCAGCAGACAGAATACCCATTTCACAAACACAGAACTGAGACTCATCAAGGCAGGCGAGCTGTCTGCGACGCCATCCAGGAAAGGCACGCACTCCGCCTCGCCGGCGGAGAGCTGTCCTGTCGGCACCCTGCCGCCGGCACCGCTGCGGAGCCTCTCGCGCCTGAACCCCGGTGAACCCGACACGCTGCACGGGTCTCGGCTGCCCTCACACCCACAAGCCGAAGCCTTCAGAGGGGTGGCTGCTTCCCATTCGTGGTCCCAGCAGCTTTTCTACAAGCACCCGAGACACCGACTCAGTAAATGTCTCGCAAGGGCTTTCCGGGCCCCGGCGCGGCGCTCATGGCTGATGATGTGCTGCTGAGCAGGAGCAACGCTGCCCTGGGCCTGCAGGGCCCCGCGCTTGCAGGAGGAGACACGGAACAAGCAGAGCTGGGACAGAAGAGAAACGGGGCTGAGGCCTTGCGGACCGTGCGGGCAGAGTCCTGCGGCCACACGGATGCACAGCCGGACTGGCCCCGGAGGCCTGGACCAGAGCTGAAGGAAGGCCTGCTCTGGATTCTCCATTCAAAAACACCTGTGTGAACTCATCACACCTGCCCAGGGAGCGCTCTGTGAACAGCCTGGATAGAAAATAAATAGAAACACGAAATACATCGGTTTGGTTTTCACAGCAGAGAAGAGGAAGCGTGCGTCCGCCAGCAGCGCCGGCCACCGCAGCTGGTCCGGCCTTCGCATCACTCAGGGGAGAGGCGGCTTCCTCCAGCCCCGGGGAGAGAAGCCAAAGGCCGCTCCTCCTGCCTCCTTTTGACTTTCCCTTCTATCCGTGTCCTCGGGGCACCCGGAGACACAGCTGCTTACCCCCACACACACCACACCCAGCACAAACCAGGGGAGAAGTCACACAAAAGGAAGTGATCGGGGGCCCTCCCTCCCCGCGGCTCAGGGGAGAGGTCAGCAACGTGACTCTGCCTGCGGGTCACGTGTGACAGGCTGTGACGGCCTGGAGCCCTAGGAGGCCCCCACGGCCCCTACGGCAACGCCTCGTGGGGGCCAGTCTTCTCTGCACGCGGCAGGCAGAGCAGAAGCAGTTCTGAAATGCTGAACAAGCAAGGACGTGAGTAAGTGTACAAAACGCAGAGCAGGGCCTGGAAGGGGGCAGGCATCTGAGCAAACACGGCCCCCACCCACACAGATGCCGAAGCCATACTGTAAATTCTTATATATATATTTCAGAAGGACCTGTCCAGTGACTCTTTCTGACAGATTACTAAGAAAAGGTGACCAATCTGAATTAAGGACTTAAAACGTAGTTTTCGTCTTACTCATGAAATAGCATCGTAACCACAAAGACACCCTGCTTGGCTGGCAGAGAGATTTATGATTGGGAGAGCTCACGTACAAATTCTCACATCCAGGTTCTCCTGACAGGCTGGGTGATCAGGCGACAGTGGGTCTGTAAAACCAAGCAGAAGCTGAGACAGGGCGCCCTCCTCAGAAAGTGGGGCCCCTTCCCGGTCACCCTGGCCCCATCCTCTGGGTGCCCTGTCCACGGCAGCCCACAAACCCTCACACTGCAGTGAAGGCAGAGCCAAGCAGCATCCCTCTAGAGTAAGTAAACGTCAAGGATTCTGGGTGCTGTGTTTCCACCTAGGCCCTCACTCGGAAGCAGCAGCTGGGCCGCTGGGCCAACGAGGCAACTGGGGGACGGTGGGGGGCGGCTGTGTAAGGGAATAATGCTCTCCACGGCCTGACCCGGCCCCCACGGGACACTGTCCTCCTCTCGTTCTGAGACCCCAGTTCAACCACAGGGGCGGGACTAAGGCCTCGAACACCTTCATCCCATGCATTACTGCTCTCAATGGACGTTCACGGAATACCGAGACCGAGGACACACAGGTCTGAACCTCAAACCCCGTGTGTCATCTGGACAAATGGCCCCACCCCACCCTGCCCAACGCAAGAGGAAGAGAACTGAATTTCCCATATCAGCAGTTCCAGAGAAAAGAGAATCCATGGGGTAAAGTTCAAGTTTCCCAAAGAGATGTGGGGAAGCGGTTCTGCAGTCAGGGGCCAAGGCGCCCCTACCTACGCATGGCTTGGGCAAGAGCGAACCTCAGCCTGCCTGCAACGGCAGAGGTTGCTCAGCTGTTCTGTCACCTACCATGTTGTCTAAGTCCTAAAACAAATTATGAAAGCAGCAAAGGGGAAGTGTATTTTAAAGAAGTGAGCTGTGTTTCTGAATCCTAACCAGACCACTGTACAGAAAGACCACTCATCAGAGAATTATAGCTTCATCACATTGGTTCTTCCAATATAATACTGATAATGACTGTTACATTACTAGCGTTAACAGTAACAACTTTTTAAGGCAAAGGGCTCATGTCTTCTTAGAGACAGACAGAGCAAGGACGTATTCGAGCCAAGGCAAGAAAGTGCATTAAGTAACTTGCCTGTTAGCAACTTGCTCAGAGTCACATAGCTGACCAGGGGTCAAAACAGCTCTGCAGCTCACATATGAATTTCAGAAATAAATAAAATTCAGAAGTCAAGAACACAGTAAACCCTAGTGAAGAGGAAACACAGAGATGAGCCACTGTCATTTACAGGCATATAAACACGTACCTTCATATACACACACAAACAGATGCCAAAGTCATATTGCAAAAATTCTTGTTATAAATATTTCAGAAGGATCTGTCCAGTTAACTCTTTCTGGTAGATTATTAAGAAAAGGTGACCAGTCTGAATCACAGATTTAAAATTCAGTTTTCGTCTTACTCATAAAACAGCTCAGTAACCACAAAGTAACCACTCACACATCAAATTTGTCTGGAGTTGAGTCAACATTCAATATCATCGCTCTTGAATGGGTAGCATGGACGTTCCTCCCAACCAAGTCTGTGACTCCAGCGGAGCCCCGGGCACATGGCGCCCTCTAGTGGCACACGCCTCCCCACAGCCGACCTGGAAACGGTCCCTCCTTACAAGAGCTGAGAGCAGCGACCTCCTAACAACTCGCACAGGGCCGCTCAGCTCAGCTGGATTTTCTTTCGTTTCGCTTTTTTAATAAATGCTCGCCATATACACATATTTATTCATAATTTTTATACGTTCGCTATAAAACTTAAACCAGAGCTGCTTACAGTGTAAACTCTTTTTAAATGTCATTTCTTCTCACACACAACCCTATCCCAGCAGCTCATCTCAACGACCCACTCTGGAGGCAACCATGTGTGAGACAGAACCCAGAACCTTACAGTGTGACTACTCAAAAACATCAGACCTCATTTCTGTCCTCGGTAAGACCCTCCACATTTTCTCCCTGAGAGGCTGGCTCGGTTGGGTGAATGAGGCATGTAATCCTGCAGTGGGTCAGCTCATTCATTAGCAAGTTACATGTCAGGCCAACCACAAAGCTTAAGTGGCTCTGGAGGATCTGGTGAAATTCCCTCCAAGGAGCCATACCGTCTTGGCTCCACACTTCGTGCAGGAAGCTCAGCAATCTAAAAGGACACCTTGAAGGTCGGGTGTCCCTACTGTCCCTGCAGATAGCTCACCTCTGTGAATTAACAAGTGGCGCGAGTGGTAAAGAACCCGCCTGACAGTGCAGGAGACGTAAGAGATGCAAGTTCAATCCCTGGGTCGGGGAGATCCCCTGGAGAAGGACATGGCAACCAACTCCAGCCTTCTTCCCTAGAGGATCCCATGGACAGAGGAGTCTTGTGGGCTACAGTCCACAGCGTCACCGAGAGTCAGACTGGACTGAAGGGACTTAGCGTGCATGTGTATTAAAAAATCTTAGCACTCTTAAAGCCTTTAATCTAATAAAAAGTCTCTATTGCAAAGAGAGAGACTTTCAGGTCGCCACACCAAAAGAACACAGCGATACTCTAACTGCGTCCACAGGCAGAATCAGGCAGACGCACCAGCAGTGTGCCCTACAGGAATACTGAGGAGTTCCTACCGAGACTCTCTCATGATGAATCCAAAACACACCTGGCCTAGACCTCACTCCCAACATCCTGACTTGGCATCACAGTCAAGAACCTTATTTTTGAGAAGCAAGGCACTGACTTGCAAATTACCTTAAAAAAAAAAAAGAATGGTAGGGCATGTGTATGTGCTCAGCTATACCTGACTCTGTGCAACCCCATGGACTATAGCCCAGCAGGCTCCTCTGTCCATGGAATTCTCCAGGCAAGAATATTGGAGTGGGCTGCTATCTCCTTCTCCAGGGGATCTTCCCAACCCAGGGATCAAACCCATGTGTCCTGTGTTTCTTGCATTGACAGGCAGATTCTTTACCACTGAGCCACCTGGGAAGGTATAAAAAGAGTAACCTGGAACAAATTCACATCACATGTAGGATAAAGGTTAACATAAATGTAGGATAAAGAGAAGTTTTTGGTTGTTCTTTTACCCCTTCTCCCCACCTATGCATTTTCAAAGCCTAGTATGAAAATCAAAGATCAGTTAACTATAATGTTCCTTCGTATATAGCACAGGGAAACACAGCCATTATTTTTTAATTACTTTAAATGGAGTATAACGTAAAAATACTGAATCACAAAAAAAAAAAAAAAATACTGAATCACTATGCTGCATACCTGAATCTAACTATAAATCAACTGTATTTCAATCAAATTAAATTGAATGTTCCTTCGAGGTGGGTACCATGTGCTAAAACTGCATTCCTAGTGCTTCCACAACTTGGATATGCTACACATGCTTTACATGCATGTAGAAGCAGAGAAAACTTCTACTTCTCCCAAAATAAGGTTAAGAAAATATTACTGAAAATTCTATGTTACTAGAGGAGTTCAATAATGAGACACTGATAGGAAAGCGTAAGATAAAAATTACCTGTGATGGCTAATTTCATGTGTCAACTTGCCTAAGTTATGGTTGCCAATTTCCTGGTCAAACTCCAGTCTAAATAGTGCTGTGATGGTGTATTTTTTTTTTTTTTTAGTGAATAAATCAGTAAACTCTGAATAAAGCAGATTATCCTCCATAATGAGGGTGGAACTCATCCTATCAGTTGAAGGCTTTAAGAGAAAAGAAAAGAAACAGCTTCCCTGTGCCTCCAGCCTGCTGGCCTGCCCCACACATTTCAGACTTCTTAACCCCTACAAACAGGTGAGTCAATACATTAAAACAAACATCTCTCTCGCCTTTATATTTTTACATATATACATATACACACACACACACACACACACACACACATATAATTTCCTCTATTGGTTCTGTTTCTGTAGAGAATCCTGTCTAAAAACTGTCTACAGATTTTTCAAAGACGATGAACACAAATATTAATTCACTGCTCTCTGATATGCCAAATATTAAAACATATTCCCCCTAAATTACAGCCAAACCATTATATCATGTACAATCAGATGAAGGATATTCCACTAACACCAAAATGGTAAGTGTGATGATAAAAGGGCTAAGAAAAAAATCTTCCCAACCAATATACTCAGACCAGCCCAATGGACATTTCATTTTAATAGTGGTAGGGAATTTTAGTCCAAAAGAATGATTTCACAGTGCAGATGTCTTGCAGGATATTACATACACTTCATAGAAAAGTGTAATTCAGTTAATTGCCAGAATTAACTGAATAAAAAAGAAGAAAATATGCTAAGAAAATTAAAGGTGAAAAGAAGAAAAAAATATTAGCTACCTCTTGGTTGTCTTTGTTTTGGTTTGCCCAGAAAATCTTATGATAAAGCGTCTCCATTGAATTGCTGGAATCAGTTCGGTCAAAACAGTGTCGATCCAATACCTCCAACGTGTGCAAAACCCGACTAATGGTCACCCCTAGATGCAGAAAGCAAGCAAGCAGTTAAGAACGGCCAAACAGAACCAGAGCAGCATACTACAGAATCACCGTCAGGTGCGACAAGAGGAATTTTAAGACATTACTACTCTCCGCATAAAAGAATCGCCAACAAAATCAAACCTGACGTTCTAAACAGCCCGTATCTAAAGGGCACAGACCAAAGAACGTCCCAAAACTCAGCAGGGAACTCTGTCCAAAGCATCCTTGTTCAGACCGAGGGCGGAGTACCCAGAATCAGAGACACAGTGTAAAACCCAACCAACCCCCTGCCGGGCTCTGTACCTGCTGTTGACTCTTGGCACTTGTCAAAAGACCACCGGACTTCCACTGCACGGCCTCTCTGCTTTATCTGCTGTTCTACCTCATAAATCCTTGCCCGAACCTGAAAGATAATCACTTCTCATTAACCTGTGCTTAGAAAGCCACGGCAGCTGTCTAAATCATGTCAGGGTTTTCCACGGAGGCAGAGCATCCCACAGTGAACCACAGTCTTGACTGCATTGTAGGAAATGCAGGCGGCTGCCCGAGAAGCGCATTTTAAAATTTACAAGTGCTGACTCTATGCCAGTGTTCAATGCTAAATGCTCACAAAAATAAATGCTGACCCAAAAAAATCTTTACAAGTGAAACATTTTCAGGACATCATAGAGAAAGGTCAAAGTTCTAAAAATACCATCTTTGAACCACTCTTCTATGTCTGAAAGCAACTAACCATGTTTTATTAAGAAAACTGCTTGGTTTAAAAAGAAAAAAACAGAACTTTTATTTTAAATATTTGTCCCAGTCCTGTGGTTCAAGTTTCTTCAGTCTTTGAACCAAATAACCCAGCCCTAATAAAAATATATAATAGTTACTAAATACCCAGACTTCTAGCTCTGTAGTATATGACTCTACTAGCACATAGACTCTGATACATTAATATTAACCCTGAGTGTCGTGATCATTTATACCAGAACTACCACCATAATTACCATCTGGGGGGCAGAAGTCTCTGCAAGAACAGCCCAGCAAGACGTTCAGAAGAAAAGGAACAGCATGATGAACTTCTGCTGCTCCCAGAGGCTGTGGCCTTCCCTCTTCACCCAGAGGGATGGAGATAGCGACGAGAAGGCACCCAAGAACCCAAGGCTGCTGCAACCAGGCTTGACCCACCGCACTGTGATGCTGCTCAAGAGTGAAAACACCCCTCAGACCACCGTAACAGCAAGTCTACCTGCTGGTTGAAAGCCGTGTTTCCGCCCGGCATGGGGAGGCTGGAGGGGGCCACCTGCAGCAGATCTAGCGGCGACCCCGGGTTCGCGCTCCTGCTGTCATTCGTGGAGTAATTCCACACCAAGGCACTTGGGCAACAGAGAGTAACAGTCTGGAAATAAAGTGGTAAAAGTCAGAGGAAAAAAGTATCACAAATGCTTAAGAGCTTTAAAAAAAAAAAAAGTCATGTTACAGTTTCCAACGAGTGTGCTTAAAACATGAACATCTTTTCTTAACCCGTTCTCAACTTTTCAAATGGTGAGACAAAAAAATTATGACAGAATTATTCATTTCAATAGGTAAAAATACACCTGTTGAGAAATTAAGGAACGTCATAATCTGTAAGCTAAATTCTGGCACAGCAAACCTAGGAAATTTAATAAAGATGCAATAAATTTTAAAATTGTCTCCTCAAACAATGTTTTTCATCCAATTAAAATATGTAATTTCTAAGGCTGTAAAATCTAAAAAGATTTTTATTTTTTTTTACCTCTCAAATAACGGTGTGATATGGAGCCTCATAAACGCTGGGCAGGCAGCAACCCCGGACGGGGCCTGGGCAACACACTTTTTCTATAAAAGCCAGTTAGCAAATGTTTTTTAAGGCTTTCGGGCCACCTAAGGTCCCTGTTACCTACGCTTCCTTTTGGCTTAAAGCAGTTTGTGTGACCAACTTACTCACACATCACAACCACCCCAGCGGTAGGAAGCGGTATCTCCCAACTGTTCCAAAGAGGAACGGAAGCCACAGAGGGGCTAAGTGGCCAGCCCAAGGGGGTTTCAGGCCTGGAATCACTACACGCACTAATCCTAACTGTGGACCAAATATTATAGTTCTCATTAAACTGAGCAGACACTCTGTGCTGAACACTGTCGGGGAAGCAGCAGGGTAAGAGCTCTCACCAGCCCCCATCCACACGTGGGAAACAGAGGCTCAACGTGAAAGCTGCCACCCGGCCGAGCAGAGGCTACGATCCGGGCAGTGATGACTCTGGAAGGCGTCTTCCCCACCATGCTCTTGTGCCTCTCAGCTACACCAGCTCAGAGGATGAATGCAGTCTTTCTCTTCTAGAATGCAAAGTTAATTATTGAAAAACTAGACTCTGAGGCCCAGGAGACATCGTCATGGAAACCAGATGAAACTCAGGCCCTGAAGCCCCCCGGCAGGGGCACCGGTCTTCACTGGCCCACACCCCACGGCCTTCCTCTTCTCGTCTCCTGTCCACAGGGAACTAGTTCCCTGCGTTCTTAATTCCAAAGCCCCCGGTATCCAGGGCACCGGTCCATCCAACAATCCTCCGCTCCTAGCCTCAGACTCCCTCCACCAGTGTATCCTTAGCTTAGGAATAC
Organism: Dama dama; assembly: GCF_033118175.1. Lineage (NCBI taxonomy): Eukaryota > Metazoa > Chordata > Mammalia > Artiodactyla > Cervidae > Dama > Dama dama. Next base: position 5,127,886 of record NC_083699.1, on the reverse strand, counting down.
ATTCAGGCTTGCCCATCAAAAAGCAAAAAAAAATTTTTTTTTAAATCTCCACTCACCTAGCATCAAACTCTCTTCCCTTCACAGGAATGATTCTCAAATCTCCAGCGGTCCTCGGCCCACACCTTCACATGACTCCTCACTATCATTCACTGACCATCTCAGCCACCGCACTGTCAGACATCTCCTCATCAGACCTCTCCAATCACCTGGGCACTGAGCCCCACTCACTCCCCTTGAAACCTCCCGCAGCGCCCACAGAGGCGGTCCCACGTGGTGGTTACGAGTGTGGACTCTGGGTCCCCATTGGGTGCGATTTCCAGCTTCGCCTCTTACCTGCTGCGTGACCTATGCCACCATCTCATCATTCCTGTTACAGGAATGACATTGGCTCCTTTCTCATAGGATGATTCTGAGGGCTAAATGATGCAATACACCTACATCTCAGAAGAGTGCCTAGAACATGACAAACGCTACTGTGTTTATCATTTCAACTGAATTATAACTGATGAGACCATAACAGTCTCATCATCTTTGTTTCTGTAACAATACTCTCCCACCTCAATCTTCTCTCTCCAGCCTGGCCAAACCTCCCTGGTCACCTCTGGGACCTTCCCCCCTGCTATCTCCTACCTACTTGTTCCCTCAGGGCCACAGATCATCCCTCACTACTAATTCTTCAGGAGATTGCTCCCTCTCCAGGTCTTGACCAGCCAAGTGGCCCAAATCCTAAGTGGCCCTAAGTGGCCCAGTCTGTGGTCTGCCCCTGTCTTCAGAATCAGACAAGCAACCATCTCTTGAACATATCAATTGGAGGTAAGACAGTCCAAAACTGAACTTACACAGACTCATCCAAACTGATTTTTCCCTTGTCGTTCTCTCCCCTAGCCTCCCCACTCCCAAAGACCTTCCCTCTACTGCGGCCAAAACAATCTAACAAACCACACACTGACCATAAAACTCCCTGCATAAAACCTCCCAATGACATCCTAATTACAAGGCACTCAGGGGGTATTCTATCCCTGACCCCCAACACATCGCACACTTTATGTTCCAAGAAAGCCAACCTGCCCACAAGATGACTCATCAACCCTCCAGGCCTTTCTCCACACTGTACCCTCTGCCAAGAACAGTCTGCACCTTGTTTGGTTGGGTTTTTTTTAAACCAATATGGTAAGTGCTAGCCCGGACCATTTCCTTCAGAAAAGCTCCCTGAATTCTAGGTTGAACCAGAAGTCCCACTTCTCAAATCAGTCCCCTGAGCATCCCTCCACCAACCTTCCCTCATCTCAGCACGTGGAATCTCAAAGCCCTTTACTAAGGAGCATGACACATTAGGAGCCTAAGAAATGTGACCTGAACACTGACCTGTGAGCTCCCAGGTCTAGGACAGGGCTGTATCTCACTCTTGGTAGCACTGGCCCAACGGCTGACATGCTCCCGGACCACACAGCAATGATGCTGGGCAGCTAAACAGAGTCTGAGAAAACTATTCAGATCTTAAACAGAGAGAGAAGGCAACCATCTCAAGCTGCGGACTGAGGAAGCTACATAATGCTGCAGGGAGAAGCTGTCTTCCCCAAAGAACAGTAACACAGCTGACTTATTCCACGGGTTCCCTGAACAATTTTTTCATCATAGAACATCCCCAATAAAGAACTATGATAGCCATCGAGACAGAAGCAATGAATCCTCTCACATTGTGATCCAACACAGGGATACAAGAACAGGAAACTTCCATCTATCAGTTATTTAGACCAGGATAAAACTAGAGTTGTGACGTGGGGGGTGAAGCATCACCCCAAGTCCGCTGTCTGCTGCACCGAATGTGGAGACAAAGCAGGAAGGGCCGAGGACTTACCTGCAGCATACAGCTAAGCCCATACACCAGGGGGCCGTGCTGCGCGCAGGAAACAAAGTCGGAGAAGGCCAGCTGCACGGGGCTCACGCCGGGGCCGGGGGGCCCGGGGCTGGGGGCCCCGAGGCTCGAGCCGTTTGGGCCTATCATCACATGGGGCGAGTGGGCGGCAAGGAGGCCGGGGCTGTCGCTCAGCAGCAACGCCAGGCGCCGGGCACAGAAATAGGCGAGACGACGGGACAGGTAGGCCGACTGGACAAACTCATCTGAATACTGAGGAACACAAGGACACCAGCCTTCAGTCACGTCTCCAGCTGCTCGGTGAGATAACCATTACCATCCAGGCTTCTCATCATTACAGACAAAATCAAAAGCTTTCAGAAGGACTAATACAGACCCGTGCTGTCCAACAGAAATATAATGCAAGCCACACATGTAATTTTAAATTTTCTAGTATCCACTGGTGGGGGGGTGGGGGGGGAACACACACAAAGATAAAATTAAAAGAAAGATGTATTTTATTTGGCTCACTATACCTAAATCTAAAATGCTATCATTTCCACATGTTATCAACACAAAAGTATTAGCGAGATATTATATACCCCTTTTTCCATACCAGGTCTGAGCCTGGTGGGCACTTTAAACAAAGAACACATCGCAATGTGAACTTGTCACAGTTCAAGGGCGCACACGTCACAGCTGGCTAGCAGCTACTAGAGCGGACAGCACAGGTACAGACATCTCGGGGAAGACAGATCACTAGCATGGTGTGGTCTCTGGAAGGGACTGGCTACTTTTCACTGGACACTCTTTCACATGGCCTGAATGGTCAAATACATGAATTACTTTTCCAGGAATTTTTCTTTAAATAAATTTCATCCAGATAGCCTAAATTTTAACACATCTTCGGACAGTCATGAAAATAGGATGTTCCCACCCCCAGGGGCTCAAAGAATATTAAAAGAATGTAGAAGACCCTCTGTATCCCTAAACAGAGATTAATGGGGTTTGTTCTCACAGAGATCTATGTGAAGGAGACAGTATTTAAAGAGCTGTTTGCTCAGCTCAGGGACAAGGGAAATTCATGTGAGTGAGAATACTTGAAAGGAACACGTGGCTAGTACAAGTGACCTTCACAACTTACACGAAAGCCTCTTATCACTTCGAGTGTTGTAACATCAAGATCATTCCTCCTTCCATTTCAAAAAAGCCACCTCTACTTACCTCTTCATTCTTAGCAGACTCATTCCTAGCCCATAAAATCAATTGGCTCATGATTACATGTACTATACCTGCAGCATTAGTGGTAATAAGAGCTTAAGAAGATCATCATCCATTGGTCTGATCTTTTCTAACACATCCAAGATCCATGTCAAATATTCGTGCTTTTCCAGCATTCCTTCCTTAGATGAACAAAGAAAAATTACACTGATAATGTTAAAGCAAAGCCAACTAAAATTCAAAAAAAAAAAAAAAAACTACACACTCTTATCTTTATGTGTAAGTGTAATTTTACTATTGTTTTCCTTGTTGCAAAGCAGTCTCATTGATGAAAGTTCAAATTCTGAAGATAGAAAGTAACTGGTGTTATTTTGCACAGTTGGTTTGGAGTTTGGTTTTTTTTTGGTTGTTTCTGCATACCTGCCTCATTCTAAATTGATAAAAATTAATTCCTACAAGAAAGAAAATTTGGAAGCATTCAGATTCCCAGGGCATGTCATGTGCCTGGCTAGATTTCAGTGTCCTAAGAACCCACGGTACACTGCGTGCTGCAGGCCACGGGACCCAAAAGCCAGACACGACTGAGCGACCGAACTGAACCGATGAACTCGTCCGCGCAGGAGGAGACTCGGCCGACGCTGATCATTACAAAGCACAAAAGCGCCTATCACACCACCGTCTCCAGGAGAGGCTGAAACCCCTCAGAGCCAAGGCCGCTTGGGGCCGCTTTCCCTGCCCTAAGAGGAATTTCAGACACCATAACCCACCTACAAAATATGACTTTAAAAACCAACATAATGGCCTACAAAAAGTGAGAGGAATTTATAATAAAATGGCATATAAACTTCTGACATAACTACACTAGAAACAACACGCCCACAGATTTCCAAAATGTTCCACAGGGGTGGTATAGCCCCCTTAAGATAAGCACTACTAACGTTTCCATCTACTGCCTTCATACACACACACACACACATAAATATACACTTCGTTATGACATTCCATGTACACATATATTTAATGGCATATTATAGCTTTATATTATGATTCACATCCTAAAAGAGTCAAGACAGAAACAAGTGAGCTAAACGGGAAATAAATCCAAAAAAGAGAGATATATATATTTGTGTGTGCATGTGTGTATGTATGTGTCTGTGTGTGTATATGCGCATGTGTGTGTTGTATGTGTGTCTGTGTGTATGTTTGTGTTTATGTGTATGTGTGTGTGTCTGTGTATGTCTCTGTGTCTGGTGTGTGTGTGTGTGTGTATCTGTGTGTGTGCATGTGTGTGTTGTCTCTGTGTGTGTGTGTATCTGTGTGCCTGTGTATGTGTGTGGTGTGTGTGTGGGGGGGGTGTGCATGTGTGTGTTGTCTCTGTGTGTATGTTTATGTGTATGTGTGTGTGTGTGGTGTGTGTATGTCTCTGTGTGTGTGGGGGGGGGTGTGTGTGTATGTGTGTGCGTGTGTGTGTATGTATGTGTCTGTGAGTGTGTATATGTGGGGGGGTGTGCATGTGTGTGTGCATGTGTGTGTTGTCTCTGTGTGTATGTATCTGTGTGTCTGTGTATGTGTGTGGTGTGTGTATGTCTCTGTGTGTGGGGGGGGGGTGTGTATGTGTGTGTGTGTGTGTGTGTATGTATGTGTCTGTGAGTGTGTATATGTGGGGGGTGTGCATGTGTGTGTTGTCTCTGTGTATGTATCTGTGTGTCTGTGTATGTGTGTGGTGTGTGTATGTCTCTGTGTGTGTGTTGGGGGGGGTGTGTATGTGTGTGCGTGTGTGTGTATGTATGTGTCTGTGAGTGTGTATATGTGGGGGGGTGTGCATGTGTGTGTTGTCTCTGTGTATGTATCTGTGTGTCTGTGTATGTGTGTGGTGTGTGTATGTCTCTGTGTGTGGGGGGGGTGTGTATGTGTGTGCGTGTGTGTGTATGCATGTGTCTGTGTGTATGTGTGTGCGTGTGTGTGTATGTATGTGTCTGTGAGTGTGTATATGTGGGGGGGTGTGCATGTGTGTGTGCATGTGTGTTGTCTGTGTGTATGTATCTGTGTGTCTGTGTATGTGTGTGGTGTGTGTATGTCTCTGTGTGTGTGTTGGGGGGGTGTGTATGTGTGTGCGTGTGTGTGTATGTATGTGTCTGTGAGTGTGTATATGTGGGGGGGTGTGCATGTGTGTGTTGTCTCTGTGTATGTATCTGTGTGTCTGTGTATGTGTGTGGTGTGTGTATGTCTCTGTGTGTGGGGGGGGTGTGTATGTGTGTGCATGTGTGTGTATGCATGTGTCTGTGTGTATGTGTGTGCGTGTGTGTGTATGTATGTGTCTGTGAGTGTGTATATGTGGGGGGGTGTGCATGTGTGTGTGCATGTGTGTTGTCTGTGTGTATGTATCTGTGTGTCTGTGTATGTGTGTGGTGTGTGTATGTCTCTGTGTGTGTGGGGGGGTGTATGTGTGTGCGTGTGTGTGTGTATGTGTCTGTGAGTGTGTATATGTGGGGGGGTGTGCATGTGTGTGTTGTCTGTGTGTCTCTGTGTGTATGTTTATGTGTATGTGTGTGTGCATGTGTGTGTGTGTGGTGTGTGTGTGTGTGTGTGGGGTGTGTGTGTGTGTGTGTCTGTGTGTGTGTCTGTGTGGTGTCTGTGTGGTGTGTGTGTGTGGTGTGTGTGGGGTGTGTGTGTGTATGTGAGAAGCTGATTCACTTGCTGGACTGTAGAAACACAACACTGTAAAGAATTAGACTCCAATAAAACGCAAGACAAACAAAGATAGAAACACAAAGTTACGTCTTCTGGGAAGGTCACTGAAGCGTCCATGGTCACTCTGGTAGCAATCTCAGTGGTCAGAATGAAGCCCCACTTTGTTCCCAGCAGCTCTGATATATCTATGGACCATGTAACCAGCGGTCCACCACCATGATGATCGACAATTCATTTAAAAATACACTGCTAAGTTATTGTTTCTATATTTAAAACATAACACTGACACCACATTCACATCAAAGTATTCACTTATTGTTAATTTCTTTTCTTTTTTGTCTGCACCAAGGGATCTTAGTTCCCCAACCAGGAATCAAACTTGGGTCCTGGCAGTGAAAGAGGGAGTCCTACCCACTGGACCACCAGAGAATTCCCCTTACGGATGATTTTTTAAATGTTTCAGCTAACAGTTTAGCTACAGGAAAAAGTACAATTTAAAATTATCAGACCAATAAAGTAAACTTCATGTTAAAGAGATAAATAAAATGGAACTTTGCATTAAGGATTAAGAGATGCTGAATGCAAGGTTCAAAAAAAGAATCTTCATAAGCATGACTTCCAAGGATGACATAATGTTCATCCTCAAGATGCTTCTGTTATGCACCTGTACCCTTATTTCTGCACACAAATGTCTGCACACATATACACTCCAGTCAGTTTCACATTTCAGATTACAATGAATTAAAATAAAATGAACTTTTAAATGTTAACATTAAAGTTAGATTCATCAGTTTATAACCTAACTGCTTCCTATAAAGGAGATACTGATTTCCATGTTCCTAAAAAATAATCATTCAAAAATACTAAGCGTGCTTAGAGACACTTTTTCAAAGATGCAGGCTGAATCCGCAGCTCAATAAAAGCTCAGAGCAGGCAGCGAAGGAGTCCTCTGCTAAATGAAATTAGGATTTGTAAGCATTTTTTTTTCTTAACTGATTTAAAACTAACAAAGCTACCTCCCAAAAGACCAGGCTGTTTCCTACTTTGAGCTCTTTGAAAAAGTTGCTTACCACCTGGAAATTATAATTAAAGTTCTAAGGGTTGAAATATAGAAAGCACACATCCTTTCTACCCACCCACCCCATCACAACAACAGGTCATAGAAGTCTATGCTGACAAGACAACTGCAGCTGAATACATCCTTCCTCCCTTCTCACCAAGAGCAAAGACTGAGGCAGACAACAGCGCAGGTGACACCTTCTGGCCAGTATGGTGCACGTCAGGGTCTCAGGGAGGGAGTTTCAATCAGTCCTCAACGTCTTACCATCCTCCCAACCACATTTTAAACTGCAGCCAAACAAAATTAAGATGACCCTTCCACAGAATAACTAAGCTCTAAAGAAAATCTACGATAAGACAGGAGGCATCAGCATAAAAAATTCTTTGAATAAATATCTCCAATTTCTGCAAAATTACATGGCTTGGGAGGATTACATTTAATAGTGCCATTATAAGCCAATTAATGGCATTAAAAGAGCTGACATCACTGAATGTTGGCGATCAATACGTATAATAGGAAGCTGTCATCTCGGGGCAAAGATGTTACCTTTAATACAAATTCAGAGTTATGCTGGATGGCTTTCTTTGAATGCACTAGTTCATATGATGATAAAATGTATCGCACCCCCCCAAAAACCAAAGTGTAAGGAACTTGCTCTCAGTCTTGAGTTCCGTAGGAGGCTTACCTGGAACATGTGGAATGCCAACTTTTCATTGTACTCCCACTGCCTCATGGCCTGCTCCACGTCGGGCGGCACGGGCACAGGGCCGTCGCCCGCGCTGGAAGCCAGGTGGTAGAAGTCGGAAATCTTGGCCAACTGCTCGCGAAGGTACCTGGTAGATATCTGCGTCCACTCTGCATTTTTTTTTTAAAAAAAAAAAAGAAGCCATTTCCAGATACAGTGAATGTAAGATCTACTTTTCCTCCCTCGTTCTGGTTATCTTAACAGTATACTTAGAAAACAAAAATCTATTACACAAAAATGGCTTTGGCAAACATATATAAGCGCTGCTCAGAAAAGCACGCCTGTGCAGAGCCCTTGGGCAGTGTGAGCTAGTGTAACGCGGCTGCCCGTCGGCCAGCTCGCCCCGCCTGCCTCTGTGACCCCAGGCCTAGGAGAAGAGGTGTCCACATCGAAGTTAAAAACATCAGAGGCACAAACAGGAAGTACAACAGTGGAGGTGAGTGATTCAAGAATCACAATTCAGGACTCAGACAAGAGACTTGTGGCTGCCAAGCGGGGGAGGGGGTGGGTGCGGAAGGGATGTATTAGCAGTTTGGGATTAGCAGATGCAAACTACTATATATACAGAATGGATAAACAAGGTCTTACTGTATAGTACAGGGAACTGTATTCAATATCCTGTGATAAACCATAAGGGAAAAGAATGTGTGTGTGTGTATGTAGGGGTGGGGGAGCTTTCCCAGTAGCTCAGACAGTAAAGAATCCACCTGCAATGCAGGCGACCTGGGTTCAATTCCTGGGTCGGGAGAAGGGCATCGCAACCCACTCCAGTATTCTTGCCTGAAGCATTCATGGACAGAGGAGCCTGGCGGGCTACAGTCCATGGGGTCGCAGCGTCACACACAACTGACTGATTAACACTTCATATATAAATAACTGAGTCACTATGTTGTACGCAGAAATTAACAACATTGTAAATCAAACTATCCTTCGATAAAACTTTTTTAAAACAAATTGTTTTTAAAAAATCACAGTACTCCTCCCAAAAAATTCAAAATTCCCCAAATGCAGTTCTCTTGGGGTACAGTTTTCGGGCCCCAGGGCACAGTTCCAACGTGCCTAATTAAGGGGTGTTCTGTGTCTGCCCGTCTCTAGGAGGACTGGCCGCCCCACAGGCCAGCACTCCCACCTGCACTGCCCAGGCTCCACCCCTGCCAGGGACACCAGAGGGACACCCCGGACAACCATCTGGGCCTCCAGTCATTCTGCGCTCCCCAACCAACACAAGATGCCTCAGGACTCAGCCAGAAAGAGCAGTGGGCGACAAAAGGCAGGAGACTGGGAAGGAAACAGAAAATGTAGCATAAAAAAAAAAAAAAAAAATCACTAAATCACTCAAAAGTATCTGCCACAGGGGCACAAATTAAATCAATGCGTTGCCTTTGGCGACCATGAGGGACATGGTGCCAACTCTAGCCCTTCTGTGGATAAAAATGTAATAATTGCGCGCTCACAGCCAAATTTCCCCAAGGATTAGTGAAACAGCATTTCGCAAGAAATCCGCCTCCTGAAACATCACCACACAATGCTGTTTTCTCATTATTTCAGCAATAGGTTCTCCAACCTTCTCAATTTTAAAGGAACCTATTCTAACAAAAGTAAGAGTAGAAATAAACATCTGTTAGAAATTGAGTGTTTTGTTTTTATTTTTTAAGCACTACTAAAATTACTTGACAACAGAACCGGGAGATAACTACTGTCAGGTTTTGGTTGAAACTACTTATTCTAATTGTGTCTTATTTAAAATTGAAATTCAAATGCACACGTTAAGTAAAAATTGCTTCAGTAATCAGCCAATGCTAAAAGATGAACAGACACTAGGTCAATATTCTGTTCCTAGTATAATCATTTGTCAGAAAGCACCATCAATAACAGATATTATCGTTAAAATTACGCCATCATCATTAAAAAAAAACAAACAATAAATTACTAGTGTCATCATTTTCTGGTGCCCCTGTTATGGACTAATCATCTCACGACTCTCACTTGTTCAACAAAGCAAAATGCCAACCATCAGATGAGACAAGTTTAGCTTAGCTATAATAAGCAAAAACAAAAATAACAAGGATCCGAATCCTAGCTTTTGTGTGCCAAGCCTTGCTATTAACTCACTCTCAGCATAGTCCTATTCTCAATACTCAGAATAGTTTAGCCTCAAGAGCTAAGAATAACACACACATTCACACACCCCCTACTTCGTCTCGGGTACATTTTCCTTTCAAGATTGTTTTTATTAAAATATGGAAGAAACACACGCTCACTATAGAAGATTTTTAATGTGAATATGCCTAGAAAAAAAATCTCATTTAATAGCTTTATGTCTTTTCAGGCTTTTTCCTTCTTGTGTGCTTGACTGTTTATATTAAACATAAATGCATCTTTTTAGAAAACTGCTGAAGATATTACTCCACAATTTGAATACCTTTAAAAATGCAAACAGAATTCAAATATAGATCTCTGGGTCATATATTTTAACTTCACCGTATTTAACTGATGTTAAGCTATCTTATCAATGAGACGGATTTGGAGATCTGGGCCCTAAGACAGTCTAGTGTGAACTAGTATAAAAATTAGGATGCACGCAAAATTTTCATTAAAAATTAAAAATAAAAAATGGCCACAAGTACCGTACTTTTCAAAATTATTCAGATTCACTAACCCCTCTCAAGCTGAGTTAGGACTGGTCGTTAAAAGAAAGAAATGAGGGCAGCAGTGGCAAGAAAGGGAGACTCTCAGGCCTGCAGGCAGACGCCATCCCCGGGGGCGGGCGTGGCGGCTTTCACCAAAGGCCAGTATCTTCAGCCCCGTCCCATCAGATGCTGGCTCAACTGGTCTGCAGTGGGGACTCAGTTCTAAGTGATAGCTAAGAAAACAGGAATGGCTAGAGATCTTAAGGAAGATGGTTGGGGGAGGGAGGTGGGGAGGTTTCAAAGGTACAAAGGATGCAGAGAGTGATGAAGGAAGCTGCTTTGATTGGGAATACATGTAAATCCATGGCTGATTCATATCAATGTATGACAAAACCCACTGGAAAAAAAAAATAATAATAATAAAAAAAAAAAAAAAAAGAAAGTGCACCCATTCTAAAACCCTGAGGCTACGGCCACATCTCTAGTTCGCTGATATCAAGTAGAGCTCAAGGCCACAAAGTCAGATTATTAGAAAGTTTACGAACATGAATGTTACTGAGAGTGGGGTCAGGGGTTAGTATTAAAAAGAATGACCGACTCATCCTTCTGACGCTGCCCTCCCTAGCATCCTGTAGCCACTGATTTTTGCTGATGCCTCACCCCCAAACAGGAGGGGTCTCAGAGGCCACGCAGTTCACCCTGCAGGAGCCTATCGTCCAACCAAGCCAGGAGCTGTAGGCACAATTCAAGGTCACAAAGGTTAAGTAGAAGAACACAGGTGTGAGATGCTCCACTCCAGTACCTGAAAATATGCAAATTGATAAGTACAATACATAATAGGGGAGAACAGAGAGATGTCAAGTTACATTAAAAATGACCCCCGAGGGCCTAAACACTTGCAGTATTCCTGAGAGAACTGGGAGCTCAGCAGAGGACAAGCATTCACCCTGGGGGCAAACACAGAGGACCCCAAACGCAACAACGCTGGTGCAGAAGTGTCTTGGCAGCGTGACCCTGCAGAGGAGCAACAGAGGGCCACAACAAGGGTTACCAGCAGAGTGACCTTTGGCAGGGGTCGGCCTGGGTCCACACGCTAGCTCCACCCTTGAGCCATGAGCAAGGCACCTGGCCTCCACCCAGTCTCAACCTCAGCTCTACAACAGAGCCCAATAATACACCCAGGTCAGTAACTGTCCAGACGAGTCACTTCACACAGTGCATGCATCACAGAAGTTGATCAATAAGTGGCCGCCATCATCATCATCATCAGTACCCATCATTACTGGGATGAAAAGTTTTTAGAAAGGAAACTAAAGGTTAGGCCGTAACTGTTGCTGTCAGGCCCTGCTTCTACCTCAGCTGAGCTGCAATGCCTAACCTAACACTCTGGGTAAGTGTTTATGGACTCAATCAATGTCAATTTCATGGTTCCAAAGCCTTCAGTGGATCTGCAATCCTTAAAGAATTAAGGTCAAACTCCTTAGCTGGGAATTAAAATCATTTCAAATACTATCCAACATGATCTGCTCTGCGGGATCAAGGTGCTTCTCTGAGACGTCTGTGATGCTCTGTTGACAGGACCTTCCCCAGTCACCTGTGACCGTCTGTGGGCCCAGTTCAAATGTCACAACTCTCACGCAGCCTTCTCAAAGTCTCTGGACACCACGCCACCGCCTGGCAGGGATCACCCTGTAACTGATGTTGTAGAATTCCCTCCATCTTTCATCCCCATGCCTTACATACTCAAGACCTAAGTACTGACTTCAATCAACACACTATAAGGTCCTCTCAAAATTAAGCTACTAAACCAAGCTCCTTCCCCATCATTCTGTCTCCCAAATCTTCATAAAAACATCTCCATCTTCTAGTTTAAACCTATCAAGGCAGACCTAGAAGGTTTCAAACACCACTGTGGGGAATATGCCAAGTTCCCTCTCTAGCACACTTGGTCTTTATGCATCTGTTAGTCGGCATGCTACAAAAGGCCCATGCAAATACACAACTTTTCATTCTTTTTAATGAACTTCCATTAAGTATAGTATAAATATAAAACATACACATACACCCCAATAAATACATACATATAAAAATATTATATATGTCCTTTAATTTTGTGAAAGTTTCTTTTCCTTACTACATTCTTTCCTTTTATCAGAATGAGTGGGAATCCACTATGTAAAGCAGATTTGTAAAAACTTCAGCCAAGTCCAGAGATGAAGGTGCACATCTTTAAAGTGACCCACTGGAATTCGGACTTAACGTCAAAGATGACAGGCTCAATGGAAAAAACCTATATCCTCAAACCTTCTCCCTGAAGCTGCCCCACTACTATAAAAGGTTCTTGCTCACCCACGGGAGGAAAAGACTGCTTCTCAACACTGCAGGGTGCAGAGGATTTAACTAGCCCAACTTAGGTGCAAACCTGCCTGGTACAGACCGATGGGAGAGTGGGGAGGGGGTTGAGATGGGGAGGAAAGAAGTTCAATACATACAAGACGGCGCACAGCCCACTTGAAAGAAAGATAGCGCTAAGTCGTGTCCGACTCCTGCGACCCCATGGACTGTAGACTGCCAGGCTCTCTGTCAATGGGATTCTCCCATGAACACTGGAGTGGGTTGCCATTTTCTTCTCCAGGGCATCTTCCCGACCCAGGAATCAAAAACCACATCTCCCACATTGCAGGCGGATTCTTTACCGACTGAGCTACTATACACAGGGAAGCCCTATACACACACTCGTGAACTCCCAATAAAAGACTGAAAGATTTTTTTCACTTTCTGTTGTTAAAATGCTTTCTTGATCAAAGGATACCATCAACAAATACTCATAAATGGGAAGAAAACGTCTGCAAATCATTTATCTGATAAAGGACTTGGATCAAGAGTATATAATAAATGATTACAACTCAATAATAAAGCAATTACTAATCCATTTTTTTGAATGGGTAAAGGAGCTAAATAGACATTTCTCCAAAGAATATAGACAAATGATCGATAAGCTCATGAAAATATGCTCAACATCATTAGCCACCAGAGAAATGCAAATCAAAACGACAATAAGGCACCATCGGGACACTTACAGAGGCCGCCCAGGCGGCGCGACTGTAAAGAATCTGTCTGCCAGGGCGGGAGGTGCAAGCGACGTGGGACGTGGGTTTGGTCCCTGGGTCAGAAAGATCCCCTGGAGTAGGAAATGGCAGCCCACCCCAGTATTCTGGCCTGGTGGGGCAGTAAGAGTCCGACACAATTCAGTGACTAAACAACAGGATAGTACAAGGTCAACAATACCAACTTTTTGGTGAGGATGTGTTGAAACTAGGCTCCTCACACACTGCTGGTGGGAATGTAAAACGATGTAGCTACTGTGGAAAATGGTTCAGCAATTTCTCAAAGGACTGGACACAGAGTTATCATGTAACCCAAAGTCCACAAGTAGTCATAAACCCAAGAGAAATGAAAACACATGTCCACACAAAGACCTGTACACATTCGTAGCAGCACGGCTCATATGAGCCAAAAAGTGAAAGCAACTCAAATGTCCATCAACTGGTAAGTAAATTTTGTTGCTGTTCAGTCACTAAGCTGTGTCCAACTTTGTAATTCCATGGACTACAGCGTACCAGGCTTCCCTGGCCCTCAGTATCTCCAGGAGCTTGCTCAAACTCACGTCCATGGAGTCAGTGATGCCATCCAAGCATCTCATCCTGTTACCCCCTTCTCCTTTTGCGCTCAATCTTTCCCAACATCAGGGTCTGTTCTAATGAGTCACCTCTTCGCTTTAAGCGGCCGAAGTATTGGAGAGTCAGCTTCAGCATCAGTCCTTCCAACGAATATTCAGGGTTGATTTCCTTTAGGATTGACTGGTTTGATTTCCTTGCTGTCCAAGGAACTCTCAAGAGTCTTCTCCAGCACCACAGTAGGAAAGCATGAATTTTTCAGCTCTCAGCCTTCTTTATGGTCCAACTCTCACATTCGAAAAATAAAATATCTTCTATGCACAGAATGGAATACCACTCAGCTATATAAGGTCATGAACTACTGAAACACACTACAACATGCATGAACATAATACTGCATAACTGACAGAAACCTGTTTCAAAGAACCACATAAGTTATGACTCCAGTTAGATGAAATGTCCAGAACAGGCACATCTACAGGGCTGAGGGGAGTTGAGGGGAAATGCGGAGTGACTGCTGATGGTTACAAGATTCCTTCCAGGGTGATAAAAGAATTCAAAAAGGTAATGATGGTTTCACAACTCTGTAAACACATGAAAAACTTCTAAATTGTACATTTTAAATGAACTGCAAAATAGTAAAAATTACATCAATAAAGCTATTATAGAATTCTTAATGTTTTCTTGAAATACTTTACTACAAATAAAAATCCAGCGTTTCATGAAGTACCAAAAAAAAAAAAAAAAAAAGACGACTATTCCACACTGATAAAAAGCAATCTACTATGGGACTTCCCTGGTGGTGCAATGGATAAAAACTCACCTGCCAATGCATGGGACACAGGTTCAATCCCTGGTCTGGGAAGATTCCACACGCTGCGGAGCAACTAAAATGCATACACCACAAGTGCTGAGCCTATGTGTACAACTGCTGACGTCTGTGGGCCAAGAGCCTGCACTCTGCAACCAAAGTAGCCCCCACTCACAACTAGAGAAAGTCCACACAGAGCAATAAAGACCCAGTGCAACCAAAAACAGATTTAAAAAAAAAAAAAAACTTTTAAAAGTGGCCCACTCTGATCTGATATGGCTTTAAGGGGGCAGGGGAGCGGGCTGGGAAGGAGAATAAGGGTAGAAGTAACAGTGACCAAGAGTGAAGGTGGTCTGGAATTCCCATCTCTTGTTGAATTTTCCAGTTTGTTGTAATCCATAAGTCAAAGGCTTTAGCGCAGTCAATGAAGCAAAAGTGGATGTTTTTCTGGAATTCTCTTGAGCCAAGGGATTTGGCAATCTGATCTCTGGTTCCTCTGCCTTTTTTAAATCCAGCCTGAACATCTGGAAGTTCACGGTTCACATACTGTTGAAACCTGGCTTGGAGAATTTTGAGCATTACTTTACTAGCGTGTGAGATGAGTGCAATTGTGAGGTAGTTTGAACATTCCTTGGCATTGCCTTTCTTTGGGATTGGAATGAAAACTGACCTTTTCCAGTCCCGTGGCCACTGCTGTTTTCCAAATTTGTTGGCATATTGAGTGCAGCACATTCACATCACCATCTTTTAGAATTTGAAAGAGCTCAGCTGGAATTCTATCACCTCCACTGGCTTTGATCGAAGTGATGTTTCCTAAGGCCCCCTTGACTTCGAACTCCAAGATGTCTGGCTCTGGGTGAGTGATCACACCATCATGGTTATTTGGGTCATGAAGATCTTTTTTGTATAGTTCTTCTATATATTCTTGCCACCTCTTCTTAATATCTTCTGCTTCTGTTAGGTCCATACAGTTTCTGTCCTTTATTGTGCCCATTTTTGCATGAAATGTTCCCTTGGTAACTCTAATTTTCTTGAGGAGATCTCTGGTCTTTCCCATTCTATTGTTTTCCTCTATTTCTCTACTCTATTCACTTTGGAAGGGTTTCTTATCTCTCCTTGCTATTCTTTGGAACTCTGCTTTCAGATGGATACATCTTTCCTTTTCTCCTTTGCTTCTGGCTTCTCCCCTTCTCTCAGCTATTTGTAAGGCCTCTTCAGACAACCGTTTTGCCTTTTCATATATCTTTTCCTTGGGGATGGTTTTGATCACTGCCTCCTGTACAATGTTATGAACCTCCGTCCATAGTTCTTCAAGCACTCTGTCTATCAGATCTAATACCTTGAATCTATTTGTCACTTCCACTATATTATCACACGGGATTTGATTTAGGTCATACCAGAATGGCCTAGTGGTTATTTTCCCTGCTGTCTTCTATTTAAGTCTGAATTTTGCAAGGAGTTCATGATCTGAGCCACAGTCAGCTCCCAGTCTTGTTTTCACTGGGAGATGGGAACACCTTACCTGCCTCCTGAGAAATTTGTATGCAGGTCAAGAAGCAACAATTAGAATCAGACACAGAACAACAGACTGGTTCCAAATCGGGAGTGGAGTAAATCAAGGCTGTATGTTGTCACCCTGCTTATTTAACTTTTATGCAAAGTTCAGTTCAGTTCAGTCACTCAGTCGTGTTTGACTCTTTGCAACCCCACAGACTGCAGCATGCCAGGCCTCCCTGTCCATCACAAACTCCCGGAGTTTACCCAAATTCATGTCCATTGAGTCAGTGATGCCATCCAACCATCTCATCCTCTGCTGCCCCCTTCTCCTCCCGCCTTCAATCTTTCCCAGCATCAGAGTCTTTTCAAATGAGTCAGCTCTTCGCATCAGGAGGCCAAAGCATTGGAGTTTCAGTTTTAACATCAGTCCTTTCAATTCAGGACTGATTTCCTTTAGAATGGACTGGTTGCATCTCCTTGCCGTCCAAGGGACTCTCCAGAGTCTTCTCCAACACCACAGTTCAAAAGCATCAATTCTTTGGCGCTCAGCTTTCTTTATAGTCCCACTCTCACATCCATACATGACCACTGGAAAAACCATAGCCTTGACTAGACACACCTTTGTTGGCAAAGTAATGCCTCTGCTTTTTAATATGCTGTCTAGGTTGGTCATAACTTTTCAAGGAGTAAGCATCTTTTAATTTCATAGCTGCAGTCACCATCTGCAGTGATTTTGGAGTCCCCCCAAAATAAAATCTGCCACTGTTTCCACTGTTACCCCATCTATTTGCCATGAAGTGATGGGACCAGATGCCATGATTTTAGTTTTCTGAATGTTGAGCTTTAAGCCAAGTTTTTCACTCTCCTCTTTCACTTTCATCAAGAGGCTCTTTAGTTCTTCACTTTCTGTCATAAGGGTGGTATCGTCTGCATATCTGGGGTTATTGATATTTCTCCCGGCAATCTTGATTCCAGCTTGTGCTTCATCCAGCCCAGCGTTTCTCATGATGTACTCTGCATAGAAGTTAAATAAGCAAGGTGATAATATACAGCCTTGACATACTCCTTTTCCTATTTGGAACCGGTCTGTTGTTCCATGTCCAGTTCTAACTGTTGCTTCCTGACCTGCATACAGGTTTCTCAGGAGGCAGGTCAGGTGGTCTGGTATTCCCATCTCTTTCAGAATTTTCCACAGTTTATTGTGATCCACACAGTCAAAGGCTTTGGCATAGTCAATAAAGCAGAAATAGATGTTTTTCTGGAACTCTCTTGCTTTTTCGATGATCCACCGGATGGTTGGCAATTTGATCTCTGGTTCCTCTGCCTTTTTTAAACCCAGCTTGAACATCTGGAAGTTCATGGTTCATGTATTGCTGAGGCCTGGCTTGGAGAATTTTGAGCATTACTGGCGTGGAAGATGAGTGCAATTGTGCGGGAGTTTGAGCATTCTTTGCCATTGCCTTTCTTTGGGAGTGGAATGAAAACTGATCTTTTCCAGTCCTGTGGCCACTGCCGAGTTTTCCAAATTTGCTGGCATATTGAGTGCAGCACTTTCACAGCATTATCAGAGTTAGGCATCATCAGCATTATGCAGAGTACATCATGAGAAACGGCTGGCTGCATGAATCACACACTGGAAGCAAGATTGCCAGGAGAAATATCAATAACCTCAGATATGCAGATAACACCATCCTTAAGGCAGAAAGCAAAGAGGAACTAAAGAGCCTCTTGATGAAAAGTGCAAGAGGAGAGTGAAAAAGCTGGCTTAAAACTCAACATGCAAGAAAGGAAGATCATGGCATCTAGTCTCATCATTTCATGACAAATAGATGTGGAAACAATGGAAACAGTGACAGCCTTTATTCTCTTGGGCTGAAAAATTACTGCAGATGGTGCTTGCAGTCATAAAATTAGGACGCTTGCTCCTTGGAAGAAAAGCTATAACAAACCTAGACAGCGTATTAAAAAGCAGAGACATTACTTTGCAAACAAAGGTCCGTCTAGGCAAAGTTATGGCTTTTCCAGTAGTCATGTATGGTAGTGACAGTTGGACCCTAAAGAAGGCTGAGCACCAAAGAACTGATGCTTTTGAACTGTGGTGTTGGAGAAGACTCTTGAGAGTCCCTTGGACTGCAAGGAGATCCAACCAGTCCATCCTAAAGGAGATCAGTCCTGGGTGTTCATTGGAAGGACTGATGCTGAAGCTGCAGTACGTTAGCCACCTGATGCAAAGAGCTGACTCATTTGAAAACACCCTGATGCTGAGAAACACTGAAGGCAGGAGGAGAAGGGGATGACAGACCAAGATGGTCGGACGGCACCACTGACTCAATGGACCTAAGTCTGCACAAGTTCCAGGGGATGGTGAAGGACAGGGGAAGCCTGGAGTGCTGCAGCCCATGGGGTCACAAAGAGTCAGACACGGCTGAGCGGCTGAACAACAGTAGAGTGAAGGGGTAAACCTGGGCGACGGTTAGTAGGGACTTTATTACATCCTCCTATATTTTTCTACGTTCGAAATGCCCACAACAAAAGCCTTTAAAAAGTTAATCAGTTGAATTCTATAAAATGACTCACAGAAAACCCAAAATCCCCCATTCAGCCACTGCTTACTTGGGGAATGAAAGGGGAAATCAGCGTGCTGATCAGCAGCCTGGATAAAGAATAGCCTCAGTGAAAACTGCTGCCTCAGGCTGACGTGTGAGCAAAGGAGAGTCAGCCCACTGGCTGGAATGCTGGTTCTGCTGAACGGTCCGCTAGTGAACGGAGAAGCAGGGGAATGGGGTGGCCGCGGGGGGTGGCAGATGACATGCTCTGGTGCAGTAAGTTACCGGAACTTTTTTTTGGTCACCAGGTTTTTTTCTTGGTTTTTGTGTTCTTGCTGTCGTTAGTCGAACTGTGAGGCTTGTGGGACCTCGGTTCCTCAACCAGGGACGGCGCCTGGGGCCCTGGCAGAGACAGCCCCCAGTCTCAGCCACTGGACCGCCAGGGAAGTCCCTGAAACTTTTTCTTGTGCTTCAAAAGCTTTTCCTTTCGCTCAGAACTACCTGTAGGACACTGGTGCTGAGTGGCAAATAGTGAATATCTGTTTTTGTCTGGATGAGTAATTTTACCGTGTTATTTTTAACGGGCTATTTCTCTCTGGGTTTATTTACTGGCAATGACACCAAGTACTGTTACTTGGTGATGAAGGTGACAACTCAAAATAAAGTAAAAATCACGGGGGATTTCACAGGTGGTCCAGTGGTTAAGACTCTGTGCTTCCACTGCAGGCGGCAGTTAGGGAGTTCCATCCCTAATCAGGGAACTAAGATCCCATATGCCACACCGTGTGGCAAAAATATATATATATATATATATATATATATGGGCATGTGGCAGCAAACATTAGATGCCTACTAAGGGCCAGAAGCTCCCCTGGGGTCTGGAGCTATAAAGCTGAGATGAAAGCAGTCCCTACCTCAGGTGATTCATCCTTGAGGTAGAAACACAAGGTCCCAGACACGGACAGCAATGAGCTAAGTGGCCTGACATGCCGTGGGACAACGGTAAGCAAACACAGGGATGTTTCGGCCCAGTCCTGAGGGAATGTGGGGCTTCCCAGGTGGCGCTCTAAAGTGTCAGCTACTCAGTCGTGCCCGACTCTTTGGAAGCCCGTGGACTGCAGCCCGCCAGGCTCCTCTGTCCATGGAATTTTCCAGGCCGGAACACTGGAGTGGTTGCCATTCCCTTCTCCAGGGGATCTTCCCAACCTGGGTCTCCTGCATTGCATTCTTTACCTAAAGACTCTGCCTGCCAATTCAGGAGATGCAAGAGATGTTGAGTTCGATCCCTGGATCAGGACGATCCCCTGGAGTAGGAAATGGCACCTACTCTAGCATTCTAGCCTGGAAAATTCCATGGGCAGAGGATCAGTCAATCCTAAAGGAAATCAATCCTGAAAATTCATTGGAAGGATTGATGCTGAAGCTCTAATACTTTGGCCACCTGACACAAAGAGCCAACCAGCTGGAAAAGACCCTGATTCGGGAAAAGATTGAGGACAGGAGGAGAAGGGGACGACAGAGGATGAGACGATTGGATAACACCAACTCAGTGGACATCACAAGTTCGAGCAAACTCCAGGAGACAGTGAAGGACAGGGAAGACTGGCATGCTGCAGTCCGTGGGGCGCAGAGAGTCGGACACGACTGAGCAACTGAACTTCTGAGGAAAGTTACGAAGCGGTTCCACAGGCAGAAGCAGCAGTGTGTGATTCGCAGGTCCTGCAGGGGGACCCTGGCAGAGGACGCAAGGCAGACGGAGAAAGGGGCACCTCTGAGGTGAAGCTGGTGGCCCACGGTGGTCCTCAAATGCGAGTGCACTGAACGATCACCAGAGGGCGCTGGTTCGTTAAACATACAGATTCAGCCTCAACAGAGATTTTTTACCCTTTAAGGTTCGACTGGAGCCCAGAAACCTGCAGTTATAACCTGCTTGTCCCCAGGCAGGGACAAGCTACACAGTCTGATCTTTCACCGCAAGTGACTCAAAGACACTGAAGAATTTTAAGCAAAGGAATGAGGAAATCAGATATGTAAATTAAGATTCTCCGAAGTTGCAGGGGAGACAAAATAAAAAGGAGACTGCAGAGCCAGTGGACAGGTAACTGAGGAGGGAACAAAAGAGGAGGGCGGTACTGTACTCACCTGATAATGGAGAAGAAACCTGCGTCTCCTGCATGGTGGTAAAGCCGCCGCCTGCCCAGGCAGGAGACACAAGCTCGATCCCTGGGTCGTGTTTATCCCCTGGAGAAGGAAGAGGCAACCCACTCCAGTATTCTTGCCTGGGAAATCCCACAGACAGAGGAGCCTTGTGGGCTACAGTCCATGGGGTCGCAAAGGGTCCAGACGTGATTGAGCCCATGAGTAGAGAAGAAAAGATGCAGGTAACCGCAAGATTCGCCAGTGGGGTGAGCTAAGCAGATCATGGTGCCATAGAACGAGATGTGGAACAGACGGCAAGAGGGGAGGAGGGTGAGGGAGCTAAACTGAATATGTTTGCTTTCCTTATCTTGTTCTAATTAAACTTTGAGACAATCAGAGTCAGAAGCAGTTGTTAAGAAATAATAGAGATCCCATGTACCTTTATACCTCTGTGTGTGTGTGTGTTCACGCTCAGACATGTCCAGCTCTTTGTGATCCCGTGGACTATAACCCACCAGGCTCCTCTGTCCATGGAGTTCTCCAGGCAAGAATACTGGAGTGGGTAGCCATTTCCTACTCCAGGGCATCTTCCCGACCCAGGGACTGAACCCACATCTCTTGACTCACCTGCATTGGCAGGCGGGTTCTTTACCACTGTGCCACTTGGAAGTTCTGACTTTTCCCAAATGTTAATATCCGGCAAAACTAAAGGACAAGATCATAACCAGGATATCGACATGGACACAATCCACCCATCTTATTCAGGTTTCCCGGTTCTACGTTCAGTTTTGAATACCTGAATTTGCGATGTCAAGATATTCATGGGAAAAGATGTCCAGCGGCAAGTGGGTAACAGGTCAGAAGGGTCAGGGTGAAGACATGGATTAGGAACCTTTATCATATGCGGGTTCAATGCGTTAAACAATGAGATTATGACAATAGAAGAACCCAGCAGGCACGGGTTTAAGAAGGTTTACCCTGCAGAGTGAAAACATGGGTTGTGCAGTCACTCAGCCCTATCCTGAGCCTTCAGCGTAGGTTAACCCGCTTGGTGGTGAAGAGCATGGGTTCAGGGGTCGGGTGGCCTGACTTGTCCAGGCTCCAGTCACTTGGCAGGTTCGGAGCCCTGGGCAAGTCACTCACCCATGCCTCAGTCACGTGCCTACAAAACAGGGCTGGTAAGTGGACTTCGCCTGTACGGTTATTTTGAGAATAAAGTGGGATAGAAGATGCTTACAACTGTGACATGTTGTTCGAAAGGAAGCAAACTTAGATACCTTACGGGACCAGGCAGCCAGGAGCCCCGAGATGCAAAGGAAACAAACTTGGCCGGAAGCAGGAACTCTCTGGCCAAGACAGGCAGACAGGTGAGGACCAGCCGCTGCAGGAAAGTCTGTACGGGGGTCCGACGGGGTGGGAGCAAGCAGGCGGCTGAGCAGTGGGGGGAGTCTGCCCCTCTCTGAAGTTCAAGAGACGGGTGCAGGCAGGGGAGGGAGCCTGGAGACAGATGAAGCCCGACGAGCCTCTGTGAGGGGGGAGGGACAACACCCCCAAAGGATAAGGGCCCTGACACAGCGATGGAGAAGTAACCGCACCACTGCGAGGCTGACAGTTAATGCCGGAGGAGCTCAGCGTAAAAAGGAGGCCAGCGGCCAACCAAGGGAACGGGAGGTCTCAGGCAGGGAGAGGAGAAAGGAGGGCTGGTGGAGAGGGAGCAAGAGGGACCTGAGTCCCAAGGCGGCCAGGAAACTGCCTGTCCATCTGCCTTCGAGGTGCGGATACCTGGGGACGGCACTTGGCACTTGTTCAGTTTTCCCTTCTCGCCATCAGGTCTCTGATTCCTGTTCCCAGGCCAATGCAGACAAGTGCTAACTGTTACTCTTAGGGTCCTTGTTATCGCTCAATCCCGTCAATGCATCAAAGCCGAGACTCCTGGCAACTACGGAATCCGATTCTAGCCCCTGGAATGAGAATCTCTTATCCCCCGCCCATCAGCCTCACCACTAGCTTCTCACCTCAGCACAGCCTGCAGGATTCCTCCTGACGGAGGGGTGCATAAGAAACTCCTGCCCCCAAGGACCCAACCCCTGCTGGGGGGGCGGGGGGCCCAAGGTGGTTGTTGGAGTTAATGTTACAGTTATCAGCGGGGAAGGAAAGGGCAGCCCACTCCAGTGTTCTTGCCTGGAGAACCCCAGGGACGGCGGAGCCTGGTGGGCTGCCGTCTCTGGGGTCGCAGAGAGTCGGACACGCCGCAGCAGCAGCAGCAGCTATCGGAGGGTAAGTCCCTCAAGTTTTTCCTGACTTCTGATTATACCCGAGTGAGTCATGGCCTTGGCCTCACTGAGATCGATATCCCTCTCACGGAATAAAAGGGAAGTTCCTTCTCCAAATACTAAACTGTGCGTTTCATTAACCGCTCAGGACACGCTCCCACCGCCTTCCCTTCCCTGTCAGGAGACCAGGCCGAGGGTTTCATGGCCCCAGGAGAGGAGAGCCACAGCAAGAGGCCCGGGGAGGAGACAGAGGAGCCCACCTCTGTGCACTCCTGAGTAAAAGGGGGCCCCTCCTGAGGACACGTGAGGAGGAGACACAGGAGCAGTGCTGGTCGGAGGTCCCCTGCGACCCCACGGGACACCCCAGGGCTGCTGAAGTCAGCAGATCAGACACACAATCACCCTCACCCTTCCCCCAGCTTCTGCCATGGAGGAGGCAGCAGAAAACCCCCATCATTCGCAGAGCAAAAACAAACTACACTTGCCTCTCTTTTTTCTTTCCTGTTTGCATTTGTGTTGAAATTTAATTCCACGATCCGTTGTGCTCTGAGTAAAAGTTCCTACGGAAAGAGCAGCACCGTGTTGACTACTTAACATCCTGAACGCAGTTGCTGTCAGGTTCGTAATCCTGAACAAGTATCTTTCAGAGGAACATGAGTACAAATACTACAGGCATCATATCGCCAGATAACCATGCCATGCAGCTAAGGCTTTAAAGTATAAAATGACTACACAGACTGTGCAGACCCATCCCCTTAGTCATCTCCTCCAGCATCACCTGTTTCTTTGGGTTGTTTTTTTCTGGAGACCCAAGACTGGCGTATGATACATTTATTTCCATCTGTGTCACTCTCAGGGCTTCCCAGCTGGCTTGGTGGTAAAGAATCCGTCTGCCACACAGGAGACTCAGGTTCAAACCCTGGGTCAGGAAGATCCCCTGGAGAGGGGAATAGCAATCCATTCCAGTATTCTTGCCTGGAGAATCCCATGGACAAGAGGAGCCTGGCAGGCTTCAGTCCATGGTGTCACAAAGGGTCATATAAGACTTAGCTACTAAACAACAAGAACGTTACTCTCACAAAGACGTTCCAACTGACCATTTACGGATCCTTAATGTGTTTTCTATCCGACAAATATAGTCTATTGGGTTGGCTAGAAAGTTCGCTGGAGCTAGTCTGTAACACTGTACAGAAAAAACACATGAACTTTTTGGCCAACCCAATATATATTCCTCAACTCCAAAATCATGGTGAATTGAAACAGGCCTAAGATTATTACAGATTTCATTTGGAAGATTATACACACTTTGTCTGAAAATGACTCTGAAACTCAAGAGTATATCTTTTTTAATTTAAAAAAAAAAAAGGCGACGCGAGATGCCAGCCACCACGGGCTCGGACAATTTATGAAAACCGAATATACAGCCTTAAAATAGAGTGTGGACTTAAATACCCAGAAGCACCCCCCTTTGTAAGATTTGTAACAAAAATTAATATGAATGGAGTTAATAGTTCTAATGGAGTGGTGGACCCAAGAGCCATATCAGGGCTAGCAAAATGGCAGAATTCGTATAGCATCAAAGTTGACCTGCAAGAGCTTCGGCGCCTAATGATGTCTAAAGAAAATATGAAACTCCCTCAGCCACCTGAAGGACAGTGTTACAGCAATTAATCAAAAAGAAAAACCACAGGCCCTCCCCTGCCCCCCATTCAGTTTAAGCAGTCTTCATTTTCCACAGTAGTAAATTTTCTAGATTCGTCTTGTAGACCTTAAAGTACTGGAAAGAAAGCTCCCATTCAAAGGCAGTTTATCTTAAGAAACTGTAAATGATACTAATTTTTTTGTCCATTTGAAATATATAAATTGTGCTATAAAAAAAAAAAGCTTTCTATTCATCAAGGAATTAACATTCCAGTACAAATTACAGAAAGGAAAGATCCAGCTTTTCTAAGTCATTACAAAGTTAGTAGCGTAGAGCCCCTTACAAGAACAAGGTTCTCTGGGCACAGCATGAAACAAGCACAAATTTTCTGAAACGAGCATAAAAACATGCACATAAAAACACATTTCAGAAGATACAAAATAAACGTAATAGCAGTTCCTTCTGAGGTACATGTTGAGGGGTCTGGGAGACCACAGGAGGAGACAGGGAAGTGAGATTTCACTACGTTCTTCTGAGTACTTTACTGTGGTCTTCTACCATGAATATCTGTGATCTACTTCCAAAACAAAGTTGTCAGTCATGCAAGCAGCTGTCTTTCCTCAAAATCCTGCTTATGCTTTAAGCAACAGATCTACAAGATGCACAACCAGTGAAAACCTCACTGAATATTGAGCTTCTTGAAACACCTTTCACACCTCTCGCCAACATCACTCCCCTGCCCCCGACTCAGTCACCCCTCTGATACGAGCCACTTGGAAACTGCAGAGGACAGAGACCCAGAAATGAAAGTCCAGGAGCCAACTCTCTGTTCTCCCACTTTTCATGGATTTTTCTCAACCCACTTAATAAATGGAGACACCCAGATACCTCGGAGGGATTCTGTGAGGACATGCCCAAAGGACAATATACAAAACCAGGCTGCAAACTACAAAGACTCCTTACAGGCAGACTCACACGTATGTACTAATAATTCATAAAGAGCAAAGAGCTAAATTTTCATTAAACTGGGATGCTGCTCAGTATTTTATTATAGATGATTAATTTGACCAGGAGTCAGTATTAAAAGTGACTAGAAAACAGAGAAAGTGTTGAGTGGCAATGGGTTCTGAACAGGAAATAAAAGACCAAGTGATTCACCCAAACCAAGACCAGAAGTGGCAGTGGTAAAGACCAAGGCAAATACAGTGCATGTAACAGAACGATAAACATAACTCGTTTGCTCTCAGTTTGCCAGAGAGGAAGACAATTAGATAATTTAGGATCAAGAAATACTTTTTTAAAATGCAAAAGCAAAACAAAAATTTCCCAATTTTTATTTAAAGGCTAGATTTCTTCAGGGCCCAGCTCATACTTAATTCTCTCAGAAAACCTCCCCTAACTTTTCCAGTCTCCCATCACTTCTTATAGGATTACAGGTAATTATGTTCTGACTATGGCTGTGTGTTTTCGGTATGCATCTTGTTTCCACAAAAATCCTTTAAGGCAGCCCCCTTGAAGGCAAAGAGCACAGCCTCCTTTTGGTTAAAATTCTTCACAGCATCTATTCCAATGCAGAGAATCTTAATATACCTTAAAAAAATAATAATAGATCACTCTTTACTCAAGTGAAACATAACAAGCTCTCTGAAAACATTTTCCTGAGAAATTCAGAAGCAATCATGAGCAGACATTACCTCTGACTTTATCAAAAATTTAACTGATCATAAATACACACACACCCACCACTACCACATACCAGCATACCAGCATGGAACAGGCTGCAAAATTTTTACTTTAGAAAAAGCTGAAATATGTTTCCATAGGGTGGAAATGTGGAATGCAGAGTTACACCGCAGCATATTAAACTTGATGAGAACTTTTAAAGGTTATAAACTTTTGAAGATATAAATCAGGAAAGTATAATGGCGTTTGACAGAGATTAGGGGAGGGGAGAAAGGGGAAGGAGGAGTTTATTTAATGAGTATAGAGCTTCAATTTTGCAAGGTAAAAAGTTCTGGAGACCAGCTGCCCAACAACGTTCAGACAGTTAAAGACGACTGTACTATACACAGAAAACGGTTAAGATGATAAATCGGATGTGTTTTTTACCACAACTTTTAAGTCTCTGTAAGCCTTACATAGCCAATTAACTGAACAGCTACACACCTGGAAGAATACAAAATTCTTCCCATTTTTGTTTCAGTCTTAAGCAGAAAGTAGCTGGCAGAATGAAGAATAAGCTCCTGAAATATCATTTAAGAAGAACTAAAACTGTACTACATTACCTGAGCTTCCTTCAAATCTTTTGCACAAAACACTTTTTTTTACAGCAAGATATCTTCCAGAAAAGGCATTAACAATGCAAAAACAGAGAGCAATAATTTGAGACTGAGATTAGGCTTGGCTGACTTTTTATTCATTAACATTTCAAAGTTACACCTGCACATGTCTTAAAGTCCAATAGCTGCATATGATGTTGTGAAAAACAGCAGCCTACAGTCCATAAACTCCCCCATTTTCCATTCTCCAAAAGCAGTTATGTTCAACTCTTTTATTCACTGTGCTTCTTTTGTTTACCGCTTTATCTCTAAATAACGGACTTGCTGCTGTATTTCCTGATTTTAACCATTATCTACTGGCCTCCTCCTATAGAAGACGGTGGGATAGTAAGCTCTCTTCCACCTCCCACCAAGATGTTATGTACTCACACGTTGCCTTTCTCCCATCAAATAGATTTCAATTCTGAAGCCAGTGTATGTTTGCAGCAGGGAAACCAAATAAGTAACCAGGTCCTTGTTACTAAAAATCATTTCATTGTCCATGTAACAGATACGAGATCAATGTGAAATCAATAATAATCTCTAATGTTAAAGGGAAACATTAGAGATAAACTGGAAATAGAAATAAAAACTCCCATATGCATGCACAACACGTCTGTGCACACACACACACACAGACATGTATGTATCCATCCATCCACTGACATGGCTTAGATGCCATTGCACACCTCATGGCAATGATCTCTTCAGCATTCAGATCTGGCTTTCTAAACACCATTCCCCACTAGAAGGAAGTAGAGTTCCACACAGAAATGGCTGATTGCAGGCCTGAGGCAGAAAAAAGTACAAGATGAGCCTGGAAGACTTTCTGTGCCCAAAAAGGAGGTGCGCTAAGTCAAATGGTATCATGTCAAAGGATTTACAAAAGAGCCTGAAGCATCTTCCACTGGTCACCTCTGGACTAAACACTAAAATGAACAAGTATAACTGGTTGTAAAATGCTGAATGAATAAGTATCAGTAACCCCATAAAAATGACCAAATATAAATATTTTAAAATCAGAAAAAAAATTAGAGAAACTCATTTATTGAAAAGCTAAACATGCAATTGCAACAATTCTTACTCTGAGAAGTGATAATCATAGGAAAAGAATTTAGTGTTTACTCTGCCTTTTCAGAAAAGAATTATGATTTATCACAGGTGATGAGGGATAGCCCATTCTTACAGAAGAATGTCAATATCTAGCCATTGCCAATGAAATGATGGTTTTGAACTTGATTCATCAATGGATGCTAAACTTTCAGGTGAAAAATTACTGAGGAATGGGCAGGATGCAGGTGCCAAAGTTGCACCCATAGGTCCTGTTCCTCCTATTGGAGAGTGACTTTCAACAGACAGCCAGAGTTACGTCACCAATTACAACCTATCTTTCATGCCTAGGTAAAGTATGAGTTTAAATTATGCTTATACAGGCACATCTGTACAGGCTTTACGGTTATTTTCATAGTAAACAAGGTGGATAGCTCCTTACAAATAAAAGACAAGCCACACAAGAAAATGTGGAAGCAGTCTTGACTTGAAACTCAAAGCTTGTCCCTGGAATCAGAAAAAGCATGCACCATCTTTAAGGACCCGAACTGAAAGTAAGCTGGTTGGCTTAGATAAGAAACCAGACTGTCAATTATGTGTTTAGCAGGGCTTATTTTTCCAGTCCAAATGGCTCAGTGAGTATGTCACAAATTAATTACCCAGTGAGCAAGGCGGGGAGCTGTTTCTTCTCTGCTTTGGGGGGATGATAAGGACAGTGGTTCCTAGAGTACAGTCAACCAAGAGAAGTCTCTCATCCAACCCAAACACCCAACCCAACAAAACCTCAGGGGTAGAGAGGAAATGACTGGGGGTAAACAGAGCACTCCCATGGGCAGTTTAACCATGAAAAATTTTAATCTTCTAATCTGTTTCCCCCAAAAAAGGGCCTCATGTCCAAGATATGTCTTGTCACTTTTCACCATATCGAAGGCCCAACATTTCCCAGCCAGAATTAGAGCTGCCCATCTTGCAAAGCAATTTCATCTCTCTGTCACCGCTTGAGCAGCCTGGGCTTTGCTCCGCTCTGCCTGCTCCCAGTGGCGTTCACGGGAACAACAGCGTCCTGGCCGCTCTGATGCTGACCACAGCCACGGAGCCCTGCAGCCTGGGGTCTGCCTACCTTTCTCCTTAGCAACACTTCTTGGCCCCTGGGGCCCAGAACTACAGCATCCACACAATCCCTCCTGTGCCCAACAACCCTTAGGCCACAGCGGGAAGGAAAGAGCAAACACTTTCCAGTAGGTCCACTCCGTCTGTGCCAGCACGTTACTTAACTTCTGAGGCTCGGCTCCCTCATACACAGTACGAAATAATAAAACCTACATTGCAAGCGTGTTACGATGATTACAAATCACGTCTGAAACATTCCCAGGATAACATATAAAAATAATTAATAGAGACTGGCTAGTAATAACTGGGGTCCTAGTGCAGACTAGTTACACTCTATATTCACCGGCCACTCACTACGTGGTGGACACTGTTCTAAACGCCATAGAGGTACTGACTCATTTCATCCAGAAGATGCTATCAGTTATGCCCACTTACAGACATCAGAAGCAAGGAGGGAGGGTTATAACAGTAACAGTGATAAACAGTCCTTCCGCGGGTCCCCACCACCCCGCTCCAGCAAACACGCATGCCAGCCTTTCATCCCAGCCCCATGGGTAACCCACGCGCCGGGTGAACGTAAACCCTGGCGGTTCTGCATCAGACCTCCTCCTCTGCTTATCTCATTCTTCAGCCAGAAATGCCCTTCTTTGCACAACAGCCCCCAAGCCTGCCTCCCCACCATCCCCATCCCAGAAAATCCTGCTTCTTCCAAAACTGCACTCAAATGTCACTTTCCCTGTGGCCTCCCTGGGCTTCCCAAGTCCTCTGGGACTCCGTCTGCATTTCATTTGCGTCACTGTCTCCTTGCCGTCCTCCACTGTCCGGACTCTTTGGCTATGTGTCCACTCCCCCTGCTGTGAACACCGAGGGGGCAGGGACCACGCTCTCCCCTCCGTCCCCACTGACCAGGCACAGCGCCCACCCAGCAAAAGCCTCAGGGCAGAGTCAGGACACGTGTGCTGAGGGGCTCCGTGCAGCCAACACATCGGGGTGCACATCTGTGAGCTGGGGGTGAAGCACCTCTCTCACAGGGCTCCGGAATAGTAAACAAGAGCTGGGACAGAGGAAACACACAGCCGGAGCAATGTTTGCGAAGAGATGGGGAAGACCGCATCACCGCCACCCGAGCTGCCCCACGGAGGACCGACTGCTCTCACACGACAGGGAACACCATCCCGGGGCCTGACCGCAAGAAGGGGAGCAATCCCGAGGCTGGAAAGCTCACTTTCCCAGCACAAGTTGGGAACACCAAAGTCCTGCTTAACACAGGGTTGAGAGCGGTTCCACAATCGTTCCAGAGATGCTGTTTCAGAAACAGACTTAGAGCAAGCTTTTGGTACCAGGGGGAAGGGTGGGAGAAGGAACAGCTGGGGAGTTTGGGATGGACACGCACACGCTGGTGTGTTTAAAACGGATAGCCAACAAGGACCTACTCTACGTGTAGCACAGGGAACTCGGCTCACTGTCTGTGGCAGCCTGGATGGGAGGGGCGGTTTAGGGGGAACAGATGCATGTGTGTGTACGGCCGAGTCCCTCTCCTGTTCCCCTAAAACTACCACAACGCTGTGAGCTGGCTATACCCCAATACAAAATAGAAAGTTTAAGTGGGGGGGAGATGCTGTTAACAGTAATAATGATGGTAAACACTAGATTTATACGATGCATTCATAACTCAGTAACTCAGCAACAGTGAGACCCCTCCTTATAGCAGGGGAGATGCCTACACACGAACAGACAAGGTTTGCGTCACTCACTGTGAAGTCACATCCCCAGTCTGCTCGAAGATTTTAATCAGTAACTGTGTAGAGTGTCACTTTTTTATGTACTAGCTTACCATTTTAAATGCTTTTCTCTGGTGAGCCCAAAATATTAAAGACAGGTATACTTGACTGGGGGCAGGAGGAGAAGGGGACGACAGAGGAGGAGATGGCTGGATGGCATCACCGACTCCGTGGACATGAGTTTGAATCAACTCTGGCAGCTGGCGATGGACAGGGAGGCCTGGCGTGCTGCGATTCATGGGGTCGCAAAGAGTCAGACACGACTGAGCGACTGAACTGAACGGATATTTGTTTTAAACACAAAACTCCATTCAATTCTAAAACATCTCTAAAATCAAATATGTGTCACGCCTAGTGCTTTCCCTCAAGTCTGTTAACACTAATATCTACTGGACAGCATTTTCTAAACATCGTGTCCACCTGTAATGTCTTATTTTTTCAGGCCTTGTAAAGGAGAACTAGTTTCTTCTCCCA
Source organism: Dama dama (assembly GCF_033118175.1). Lineage (NCBI taxonomy): Eukaryota > Metazoa > Chordata > Mammalia > Artiodactyla > Cervidae > Dama > Dama dama. The sequence goes on along the minus strand of NC_083699.1, from coordinate 5,096,366 downwards.
AGCTTACCTAAATCACTTCTCTTTTAAAATCCCGGTCCCACATGGTGCTGGTGTAAAGAATCCGCCTGTCAATGCAGGTGACGTAAGAGATTAAAGTTCAAGCCCTGAACTGGGAAGATCCCCTGGAGGAGAGTATAGCAACCCACTCCAATATGCTTGCCTGGAAAATCCCATGGACAGAAATGCCTGGTGGGCTACAGTCCATAGGGCCCCAAAGAGTTGGACATGAAGTGACTTAGCACGCATGTCCACTCTGATGTTAGGATTTGTCCTAAATGCAGTTTTAACCACGAAGCATTTTAATCTTCTAATCTGTTTCCCAAAAAAAGGGCCTCACGTCCATGACACAACCTTTGAGCCCCTTGAAATTACACATGAAACCTCACCCAGAAACCCAAGGCCCCTCTCACTCCCTGTTACTTTGGGTACACACTACACTGGATACCTCTTTGCCCCCTGCAAGTCTCCCCAGGGCAGAAACTCACTTCATCTACATCTGAGATCTGTAACTCTGCATAATGACAGTGAAGATTTCTGCATTGCCACGTTTAAAGAATTTACACAACAGGTCTGCTCCCTTGTTGCTGTTAGCCCACTTAACTTTAGGAAAAACTCTCTTCAATAAAATCAAACAGCAGTGCTTTATAGCTCTGTTCCAGCGCTGAATGTAGGAACTGAAAATAAAACATATGTTTCTATTACAAAGGAATAAAGGCCATTTCTACAGAAAACACTTTACAAATCCTAAGCACGATCATCAAGACAACAGAAGCCATAAAACCAATGCCAGAAAAGGGTGACACCTGACTGTCAATCTTGCCCCAAATGTGCTGAACGGTTCTTCTCACCATAGCAGCCAGAACACAGACACTATTACTGCAAGTTAATCTTCTGAAGTGCATGCAATTTAATCCAACCCAACACATATATGTGTGTGTATACTTGCTTGGCTGTACAGCTTGCTAAGAGTGTGAAAGTTGCTACATTGCGGCTATGTCTACACAGCCAAATGCTTCCAAATACACTGTGTCATTTGCTTATAGAAGCTGAAGGAGGTGCTGAAGACAAAGCATAAAGTGAGACGTACCAGGTGCAACAGAGGGGTGGCAAATCGAGATCAGATATTTGAAACTGTGAGCTCCTTTCTTATAGTGTAGCATAGATAGTACACTACTTAAACACAGGTAAGAATAAAGAAAGAGCAATTGGATGTTTACCTAAATTACTTCTTGATTTCAAAGGATAAGACAGCAAGTTTTCAGGGGAGAAATCTGGGAGACACCATCTCAAGGTTATCACCACCGGTCCCGGGACAATGTGCTGGGAGGAGCTGAGACACTCACAGCAACGCCTCTGAGACGTTCCCACCAAACGTGCACACCATGGATCTGATCACCAGTAACCGTACAAATACAAACCAGGGGACGTCTGACAAAACAACCGGCCTATCCCCTTCAAACATGTTAAGGTCACAAACAAGAAAGGCTGAAGACCGTGACGATGAAAGGCTATGGGGACTGGATCAGGGTGGGGGCACCTACAGCTGAAGAGACTCAGGACTCGACTTGCAGTCACCCAGCCACACAGCAGGGCCAGGACGACTACAGCCCACAGCTCTTTCTGAGATGGTTTGCGGTGGACTCCTAAAATTCATGCATTTTTAAAATACTTTTAGCCTTAAATGCTTACTTTTAAGATCAAAACTTTTATACTCTACCATGAGAAAAGGACAGTGGGCAAGTGACTTTCACAGATTTAACATTCACACTTTTTAGCACACATAACTAGTCAAAAAGACTATGCAATGCTTTGTAAATAAACTGAAGTGAAAAACAGAATCATGTGTGTTATGTGGTTTATGAAAAATGAGAAAACACAGCTAGTGGGTGAAAGGTGAACCTAGTCAACTATCTGTTGTGGTTGTGCAAACAAAAGGAAGTTTAGCTCGGGGGGGGGGGGGCAGCGCAGTTTAGAAAATAATCCCCACCCCAAACCAACTGGTTATGCTGGTAAGGATATTAATAATAACAGTAATGAATCTGGGGCTTCTTTAGTGGTTCAGTGGCTAAGACTCCAACCTCCCAAAGCAAGGGGCCAGGGTTCAATCTCTGGTCAGGGAACTAAGATACGACATGCCATAGCTAAGAGTTCACATGTCACAACTAAAGCATCCAATGAAGACATGGTGGAGCCAAATAAATAAATAAGTAAAAAGGTAACAAATCCAATAAGAAGTCCTTGATGTTCTGAGCTAGACACTGGAGCCAGGCATTCCTCCATTTGGCAGCAGAAACCATCCATCCAGGTGATCCATTTATATCTGGGACCCCTAAAAACTCTCAACCATACATTCCTCACAAAAGGTGGGAGTCTATCAGATTTTAATTTATCCTAAAGTTGTTTTACGGTTCATCTGAATCATTCCTGCAAAACCCTTTTTTTTTTTTTTTTTTTTGGTTTTGGTTTTTTTTTTTTCCTTTGTGATTGTGACAGTTAAAATCAGGAAAACAGGAACAAGTTATCAAAAAATATGAAGAGCATCTAAGGAATGACAGAGGATTCTCTCCGTGATAGCCAGTGATGCTGAAAATTTCAAGAATTACAAACTGGGGCAAACTAGAGAAAAGAAACCATGTACGCACTATCCAGCCCTCATCCCCCCACACACACACATGCCTCCAGCCTAATTATCCATTTATTCTTCTTAAGCACTGCTGAGCATCTTCTGTGTGCCGGGTACTGCCCTAAGACACCGAGCGCAAAACATATCTGACAAAATAGCTCAGGAAGGAACAGTACAGTTCAGAGTCAGAAGAAGTAGGTGATCAATGAATTAGAATATAACAAGAGCTATGAAGAAAAATGAAGCAGGACAGACAAAGTGACAGGAAGATGACATTCTGGCTGCAGAGGTCTGAGAAGGCTTCTCAGAAGTGTCCTCTGAGCGAGGCTGGGAGCAGCGGATGGAGCAGACCCGGGGACCACTGCGGGCGGGAGGGAGCGTGGTACCCACAGGTCAGTGCCTGAGGCCACGCCGGGCACGCAGGCTGCTGCTGCGGACCGAGGCGCACGTCTGGGAGGACGCTGAGCACCGGTGTGGGCCGTGATTTATGTCCTAGCAGGACCACTCTGGCTACAAGTAGGAAGTTGTCATTAGAGGACCAAGAACAAAACCAGATCAGCTACAGGCCCTGCAAGAAACAGGGCAGGCGTGGGGCAGGGGAGGCGGGCGGTGCTTTGGGCCGGGGCAGACGCAGTGGAAAGAGGAATACATAGTTGGACTCTGGCTGTAGTTTAAAAGTCAACAGGATTGCGGAGGGAGTGAATGCCGAATTCTGAAAGATAAAAGCCCAGAAGGACTATGTCTTTTACCCTATCCACCCGGTGACTATGTATAACATTTACTGAGGAGGAGAAGTCGGCAGAAGGAGTAAATTTAGGCATGGTAGGAAATTAAGACTTTCACTTGACATACATCAGGTTTTAGATGCTAGTCATCAAAATAGAAGTGATGCATAATCAACTAGATATCCAAGCTGTAGGGAGAAATATTAGCAAATGCAATAGATACATGCAGAGACAGAGAGACAGAGAGAAAGGGTAGATAGAGAAGGAGAGAGAGAGAGAAAGAAGAACTGCACATACGTGTTTGTGTCTGAATGAAGAAAAGTTCAAGAAAACATGGAAAATGAGAAAAGAAACAAACACGGTACTATATCTGCTTCAGCACCATTTGAAAATGCTGTAATGAGAAGGTACTATTTTAGTAATTAAAGAGGGGGGGGGCATTTCTTCAGTTTCCCCCAGTAAAATAATAAGCTAATGAAAAAAAAAAAAAAAATTAGGTCTTCTCTCGTAGCTCAGTCAGTAAAGAAATCTACCTGTAATGCAGGAATCGGCCTGCAGTGCAGGAGACCCAGGTTCAATTCCTGAGTCCAGAAGATCCCCTGGAGAAGGAATGGGCAACCCACTCCAGTATTCTTGCCTGCCAAAACCCCATGGACAAAGGAGCCTGGCGGGCTACGGTCCATGGGGTCGCAAGAGTCGGACATGACAGACACGACTTAGCGACTAACTCACCAATGAAAAAAATTAAGATACAGAATGAGTGAAAGAATACCGTGAAAACAACACCCTGAGACCACCGTTGGTAACTTGGTGAATTATTTCCCCCCATTGTTTTCTTGACATCTACCCACGGACACACAGACAACAGTCTGGTTTGGCTTTCTAGGTACAGTTCGTGTTTGCTCGTTATTTTGACAGACATGAGATAATGCTACTCCATGAAATCAGGCCGTTTTTTTTTGCTTTGCTTTGAAGCTAAGTTTCCATGCTTTCAGGGTTCACCAGGGCTCCCTCCGCCTCTCCAAACACCTCATGCCCTAACTCACTCACCTGGGAGCCCTGGCATCGGAAGACATCTGAACTTCCCATTCCTGCTCCTCCTCAGAGCTCTGCAGCCAGGGTGGGGGTGGGGTGTCTGTCTTATGAAACCATAAGCACATCTCCATTTCATTAAGAATTATTTGTAAGCCTAATCTCTCAGTGGGATCTGTATGTGTCATCCTCTGCGCACATTTCTAATGCAGCATCACATCTTCTATGAAGCAGGTTTTAGCACTGCCTCAAGGAGTCACTGTAGTCAGCCAAAGAGTGGAAACTCTGACTGAAAACAGCTTCCCTTCAGTTCATTCAACAAATGCCCACCACAGCGCGTGTGCACACGTGCACGCGGGTGTGAGGGGGTGACAGACACAACGTCTTAAAAGACAGTTTCAGACAGAGAAACACGCTGAGAGTAAACAGCAACACGTGAGGACGGAACTGGAGGAAGGTGGGAGAGAGAGGGGATGCCGTTTATCGGGGCGCCCCAGGAGAACCTCCTGGGGAAAGGACACTCGAGCAGAGGCCTCGGGGAGAGAGCGAGGCTGCGGACCCTGGAGAGGAACCACCCAGGCGTGTGACGAGCTGCTCCCGCCGCCTCGGGCTCTCCGACCCCTTGAACTGTAGCCCGCCACTCTCCTTTCCCTGAGGTTCTCCAGGCAAAACCACTGGAGTGGGCTGCCATGCCCTCCTCCAGGGGAATCTTCCCAACCCAGGGATCGAACCCGCGTCTCCATCGGCTCCTGCAAGCAGGCAGATTCTTTACCGCTGAGCCACCAGGGAAGCCCCACAATCCAAGCACCGGGGAGGAGGAGGACAGAGGCCCTGGGAAAGGGAGGAGCCTGCACACCGGAGGAACAGACGGAAGGCTGTGTGGCTGAAACGTCGCGCAAGAGGGGGCCAGATCACGGATGGCCCTGCGGGGGAGAATCGGGGTCTTTATTCTTATTGTGATGAAAAACTACCCTAAAGTTATAAACAGGAACATGAAATGGGATGATTTAGGCTGAGCAGACAGCATGGCGGCTGCAGAGAGACTAGAATGTCCGGAGCAAAGATAAAGGCAGGGGGACCAGTTAGCAGACTGTGACCATTCTCCAGCCAAGAAACGGGGTGGCTGGAAGCACAAGTCAGTCACAGCGGTGGTGAAGTGTTCAGGACACACTTTGCAGCTAAGAACAACCGGACGTGCTGAGAGAACTGGGAATCTGTGCCTGAGGAAACAGAACCAGCCCCCATCTACACCACTAGTGACTTAGCTTCACCAACGGACCTTCTCAGTACTCAGCTCGCAGCACTGATTTACAGGATAATTTAAAATGCATCACACTGTCTCACTTACCCAAATTCGGATCAGTGGCCGGACGTTTCTTAATTTTTGCTTCAGAAATGGCAGAATAATAGGCACACGTCATCTTGATCAGCCATGTTGCTCGAACCATTGGCACTGAATACTTCGCTAAATATGCAAAAACATCTTCTTTTTTACTAAGGATGGGAACCTAGGAAGAAATAACATATTTATAATCGTCCCATATTATGTTCATCACTAGGCCAGCCTAAAGAAAGGGGAAGTGAAAGAAAGAGGCTCTAAGTCCATGCTGCCTCTGAGAAAGTTAATCCTGATGGATTTTCAAACGGCACATGTGGTTTTTAAAAAATAATAAAACATTTCAAGCAAACTTCAAGAAAAAAGAATTGACACTATGTTTAGCACACTGGCGGTCGAGTTTTATCAGTTGTGCTTTCTTATTTATAAAAACAAATTATTTTCAAGCTCTCAGATGCTGAAAGCTACTCCTCGCGTCAACAATAGAGGGAAATCATTTCATGACAGTCCTCCAAGGAGTTTAATCTCGAAATTGGAAAGGACAGATCATGAGAAAAGCTATCCCCACTCTATATCTTATTGAAGGGCATTTTTGTTAAAGCTTTCCAACTGTACCATTTCATAAGAATGAAAATTTCCAGAAAGCTTCTAAAAGAGCCTTTAGCCAAAATTTTAAATAGAGGCTAAAATGATGGCTCAGTGAATCTGCCTAATAAACACAGCGCTAGAAATAGCTGGGTAATTAATTCACTGGTTCAAAGTGGGCACTTGAGGCAGTTAATTATTTCTTCCAGACCACAAAGGTACTATTTAGCAAATTAGGATCCCAATGTACTGCTGAATGGCTTGCAAGAGTTAATCCGGTCTTGTAGAATTCCTCATAAATACCCTAGGAAGAGCCCATTCATCTATACATATCTATCCAATTTATGAATACAGGGTAACACGGTGGACAAAGGGCACGTTGGCTACAACGCAGCACTCTGGGAAAAGTGAGCTGGAGAAGCAGGCGTCGTCCCCGCCCCAGCCCCCAACTGCAGTGAGGACCGCTGTGTCTCATTCCTGGCCCTGGTCTGTGCGATTAAACCCATCACGCCCAGGCTCTTCACGTATGAATGAGATAAACTGATCCTGTCCACTTCTCAGCAGGGTGAGGAGGATAAAGCAAAAAAATGACATTTATCAAAATTATGACAACTTTCGTTGTTGCCAGTTCCAAAGATTTCTCCATGCCCCCCAAAATATTCTCAAGCCACGGACTCTACCCTGTCCTAAGAAAATTCTGGAAACCACAATTGTGAACATCACTAGCCCTGGTTTCTATGCCCCAAAGTCTTGCTCGATTTTGTCTTGAAAAATCAAAGCTTCCAACCAGCTAACTGATTCATAAGGCACGGCATTTAGCCAGTGGCTTAGACAGTGGATTTTTTTGCATTATACATTTGTGACAAACTTGACAACTCACAATCTTGGTACAGTGTAATCCTAGAATTAAAAAGTGGTTTTTGTACATAGCCCTTCAAAACAGGATACCTTTTGCCTCCGGTTCTTCCCAAAGAAACGTCAAGCTGCTCCAATGATGAAGGAAAGCTGCCTGGTCGGACCCTGAGATGCAGTGTGTCCATACACTCTATTTTACGGTCAACGTAACAGACTTCTGACCATGTGCTATCCCTGCTGAGGTTGCTGATGTTAGAACGTAATTCCCATGACAGAGGCGACTACCTCGCTCACCACAAAACTAAAACGGGGCTGAAAGTGACGCAGCCTAAAGCTGGAAAACGTCCTCTCTGTGGATCACATTTTAACAAGAAAACTTCCTGAACATTCAGCTTACAAGACCCATCTTTCAGGGAGCACAGGCTTGGGTTCACTATCGTTCAGGCGGGGAAAAGGAAAAGCACGAGGCCAGACTGCTGGATTTTTCACGAGGACGTACAGTACAGTATCAGGGAGTTAAATTTTAGCTGTCAAGGTCAGGTTCCCTGCTGGGTAAGATGTACCAAAAGACTATGTATTATATACAAAATCAAGGCCCAAAAATGAGGCAGATGCAAAAAGTAAAGTTAGCATCTCCACAGAAGTATTACTAATAGTATCTTTATAGAAGCCTAAAGGATGTCTTCTGAGCAGCAACGGACAAGAAGGATATCCCCAGAAGCAAGGGGTACATTTTGATCATGCGAAACGTTTAGATGAAATAGCGGGCAAAGCTGAGTCTCCCATGAACAGCACAAGGCAGACCTGTAGCTCACTGCCCTTGCTGGCAGAACCCTAAGAAAAACGGTTGGCTCAAATCAAGGGCTTTGGAATTCAGAAGAACATATGTGAAGAAAGTTATTTAATTAAGGAAGAAAACACATTTTGATGGTTTTGTCAAATTTACAGTTTGGGCCAACTCAGGAAGGAAAATATGTTTACACTGACTGAAGTATGACTTCCTACAGAGATGGATTCCATTTTCAGCCAAGAAACCATCTGACTTCAACTGGTAGCTGAACCCAGGCAGTCACCGGGCAGCCGTTTGGTTTCTAAATCAAGCTGGAATTGCATCTAGGTACCAAAAGAAAAGTTAGACATCTGGCATGTGGTGGTCTTCCACCGGCCAAAGGGCCACCCCGATATCACCTTTCTCCTCGCAAGCTCCTTACCATCAGCATCCCCTGATGAGAGGCCATTACACCCCTAAAGCAAGGGCATCAATTCCTCACCAGTACTTGCCTGCAGGAAATATCCCCCAAAAATGCATTCTGAAAGCTTACAAAAAAGGCTGGGCAGTGATAGAGGCAAACAGAAATTCCTGGACCACAGTAATCAAAGTCACCGGAAGTGAAACATCATTCCTAGTGAGCTGTTCCAAAGGCTAGCAGGATCTCCCCAGAAGCAAGAAGTCTCCTTTTCCAAATCTAGCTATGACCATGATGGAATCAAGAGGCCTTTTATAAGTCTCTGAAGACCTCTCTGAGGCTAAACACCTGGGGTGCTGTGGAGCTTTACAGTAGCAGAAAACCAGGTCCGGAAACTGGATGCCGCCCCATACAGGAAACTATTTTGAACTCTAGATCAGAGTTGGAAGATGACTCAGGATCTTAACAGGAAAATGAAGGTCTTCTGTACCAAGCCACCTCACAGATAAATATCAGAAATTAAACAAGATGTATTTAAACTTCCTAATATGAAGGAACATGTGGAGAATGCCATTTTCTACCCAATTCTACAGAACCGTCACCATCTCAGGAGGATGAAATGCTGAGGAAGGGATGGGAAGGAATGGCTCTTGAAATGCCCAAGAAATGAATAAGTCAAAGTATATTCAATGGTTTTACAAAGAAAATATATTTTAACTTTGCAAAGAGAATTAATGTCGGAGCTTACCTGAGGGACACCTGACTTGGCCAGAGGCAGCTCCTAATAAAGAGAGAAGAACAGTGGCTAATACACTGCACCGCAATTCATCGCCCTCCATAAAGATGAGAGGCCATTACACCCCTAAAGCAAGGGCATCAATTCCTCACCAGTACTTGCCTGCAGGAAATATCCCCCAAAAATGCATTCTGAAAGCTTACAAAAAAGGCAAACCTAAAAAGAAAGACATCAGGCTAGCTACAGAGGAGTGGAAGGTACTAACCCCACATGGAGGGTATGAACTATTGGCAGAAATACATCAAGTCTTGAAGGATGGCCTTTGACTTCTGTGGCCTTCAGATACAATTCACACGCCCCCGTGGGCCCACATGGTAAATGTTGAACAGTGGAAAAGAAATGCTATGTGGTTCAGCCTGGGTTGAGACAGGCGCTCTCTGGGTAGCAAGAGGGGGTTACGCTGATGATTGTGCTCTGCAAGGACTTCAGCTGCCTTGGGGCACTACCGTCTATGAGAGGCAACGTGATGCTCTGACACTAGAGCAAAATGAAGCCAACGGCAGCGACAGGCACTATTTTCAAAGAGCTGCTTTAGAAAACAAACAAGTCAATACGCAAAGGAGCTCTCCTCTCACCTGAGCCTGCACCAAGCCATTCGTGAACATTTAAGAATGGAAGATGGGCTCTCCTGAAACTAAAGGGTTTCAGGGGAGATGAGAAAGACCTGGGAATTATTTGAAAGGTATGTAAGAAGTCAGAGATCAAGACTAAGAGGGAGGTTTCTGGTTCTCATCTAAATTTCAAAGGACGTTTTATATTATTGGGACTGTAAGATTGTTGAACGTGTGCAGTATTTCCCATTTGAGGAAAATGATCAAAGGCAAAGATCCTAAAAGAAGCCTCCCTTCCCTCCCTCCACTCCCCCCTCCTCCAAAAAGCTGGGAACTATGAATAAAACTGCCCCATTTTGTTCTGAAACTTTTTCAAAGATGTTCTTCACGCACACACAGAATCACTATCTTTTATCTCACTTGTTCAGAAAGAGACTTAGGTTAAAAATTTGGAAGGACGCTTTTCAAGACAAGGAAATAATATTAAAGCAAGGATTTCTATTCAATGCATTTTGGGTACCACGGCCTAAGAAAACTGCGCATGTAACAGGAATAAATGAAGTCTCACTGCCTGTTCTTGATTTTAAAACCCTGTCTACCGTATCAACAGCTTCCTGTGTGGCTTGCTCAGGTCTCCAGATGTCCCTGGCACCACATGCCACCAAAATGCAGGGCCAACAGCCTGTAAGCAGCACACACACACCTGCCACTGAAACTCTGAGCTGTGGAGAACTGGGGAAAAGAAACGCACACTTCAACGTTATCCCCAACAGCTTCATTTCTATAAGGCCACAAGGAAAACAATGCAAGAAATACTTAAATACCTTTTTTGCCAAAATAGCAAGTGGTTTATTTCCTGCTAAGTCAGAGAACCAGCTGTGAATCGCACTCTGGGATCGCGCGGTAACCAGCCAATAGTTATCTTTAGCGTTAACTTGTGGTTTCTTCTTTCCGGTGTCCTGGAAAGTGTTAAGCTTTAGTTTCTCAGCTAATATGCTGCTAAAATAAGCTCCGATCTGTGGAAGGGAAAAAAGGAAAAAGTTTAAAGATAAAAAGCAAGAATGTTAGTAATGTACATATTAGTATTTTATTTGTATTAAGTGCAAATCTTCAAAGAGCCAATCAGAAAATAAAAGAGGAATTTGAGACCTTGAAGCCAAGAGATGTAATTTCCTTACACTAACGTAACGCAGAAGCTCCCAGAGCACCTTTGTTTCACTACTCACAAGCAGTTCAAGGGGGAAAAAAGCACCTTTGAAAATCTCTGCAAGATAAAATTAATTACATACTGAATAAATTTCAAGAGAAGGGGTTCTGCTTTAATCTTCAGCTCTATGTCTTTTTCATAATACACACCCGTTTGGAGAGAATCTTTTTCCTGTGAGGTGTAGCATACAACAGCAGAACCCAGTAATCACACAGTAATCATTCTTTTCCTTGTTTTATCTTAATAGCATGTATTTTTGGAAAGGAAACTCTGTATTTACACTCAGTGCCTTTTAAAAAAAAACGAGTCTAGAGAAATCTAATTTATTTAAATGGCAAATTACAAAAGGTTCAATTAAATTAAATATTCAACGTTTTTGATTGAGCTGCCAATTTCATGAGTACAGGAGTTTCAAGAGAAAGCTAATGTTACTTGCTCTGAATGGAACAAAGTAACAAAGGGAGCTCTGTGAGTGACTAGCGTTTTCAGATTAACCACATCAGATTAACCAGTTTAAAGAGGACAGAGGAGGAGACAGGGACAAGAGGGGAGGGGGCTGAGGAATATCGAAAAACTCAACCAATTCACAGAAAACCTGCTGGAATTTCCAAGAATCCTATCACAGCATCACACTGTGTCCTCTGGAAATTCTTTAGTACCAGGATGTGGACAATAATTTCTAATAAACACCTTCAATACGGTTAGCAGACAGCGGCAACCATGATTAAAACAAAACGCCTACCATGCTGCAGCAGGGTAAGAACCACTGCCTTGGTTAACGCTCACGACTCGATGAACCATTCGTCTACAGGCTGGAGCACAGTTGGAAACAATTAGCCAAGTCTACCTACCAGGGTGAATAACTGGTACAACTATTCTAATGTGAACTGGCATCTCCTGTTCCTTGAGATTGATATACAATGAAAAAGTTTGTTTTGCCAAGTTGATGTAATATGGCAATAAAAATTATAGTAATTAGAAAAAAAAGAAGTCTGAACTTTATTTTTCTTAAATTCATAGCATGGTTTTATTTTTTAAGCAAAGTGTGCAGAATATCCAGAGAATAAATTAAATGCAAAAATTCAGCAAAAAACAGTTGTTTGAAAATAAGCAAGTTTCTCAAGCAGTATTTGGTCTTTGCACCAGAGACATGAAACACCTACCTATGTAGATTGTTTTATATTTAAAAGATTCCTTATTTGCAATTACATATGAGCAGTTTAATCAAAATAAAGGCATAAAACAATTTTAAACTAGTCTGAGAACTATCAAGAATATCCACAGCGATCTGAAGAGACTATTCAATTAAACCAAGCCAATCATTAAAGAGCTTTGCAAAAATTGTATTTTTAAAAAGTCTGGGCAATCTCTTGCAATATTACTCTTTTCTACGTATTTAATAATAGCAATGGAACACAGGGACTGTATATATGTTTTCATTCCTAACAAACTTTATGAACAATTTAATAACTGTAAGCAAAGTCAACTTCCCAAAAAAAAAAAAGCTCAGAGAAAATTCATAACAGAACTCAAAAATAAATAAATAAAAACATGACCATACATTTAATTTTATTCTAACAGCGATATACTCACATTATTCCAAAATAAAAAAAGTTAAGAGCCTCATCCCCAGCTCCCAATGCCTGCCTCCAAGTAATCACCTTGATTAGTTTCTTATGCCTTTCCAGTGTTTCTTCATGTGTGAATACACACAAACACACACAGATATATTTTTCTCTTGTCTATACCTCATTATGTACACTGAATAAATCTGAGAACCTTCCTTCCATACTTGCATATGGAGCGCGTCCTCATTCATTTTCACAGATACATAATAATGTCCTGTGTGGATACCCACATTGTATCTAACAAGGCCCTGCTGATGGACATTTAGAGTGTTTCAAACTTTTGCTATTACAAATCACATTGAGGTGAAGAGCCTTCCTACTGAATATTTCAGTTGCCAGTTAAGCAAATTACATATGCTCGTGTATACATCTGTGCATATAAAGAGATCTGATATAATACACAAATTTTTAACAATGCTTATCTCTGGTTAAAACTCAGAAAGGATGAAAAACCAAACCTTAAAAGAATACAAACAGAAACAGATAAACCTATCTATATATCTAATTGTTAAAATAATCACAAAGAAAAAAGACTTAATTTAAGAAGAATTTTTAACACAACACTGACTACATTTTCTTAATGAAAATTAAAGTTAGTCTAAAGACAAAAAGGTAGAGGAATTGTAGACGTTACAAATTAATATTGCTGTTGGAATGACACTGGTATAATTTATTCTGGAACTTCTTACGGATAACTGGACTCAGTGAGGACTTCCCTGGTGGCTCAGACGGTAAAGTGTCTGCCTACAATATGGGAGACCCGGGTTCGATCCCTGGGTTGGGAAGATGCTCTGGAGAAGGCAATGGCAACTCACTCCAGTACTCTTGCCTGGGAAAATCCCATGGATGAAGGAGTGTGGTAGGCTATAGTCCACACGACTGAGCAACTTCACTTTTTATATGTATATTGTAAGACAGAGTAAATGAACAAACATGTCGATATTGCTGGGATCCAGGGTTCTCGCTTTGAGAGAACGGAGATACAGCGATGGAAAGGGGACAAGTAAGGGAAAAACTCTGTGGTACCTGAGTTAGAATGGACAGATGGAAAGGAGGGAGGAAGGGAAGGAAGAAGGAAAGAAATCTAAATGCATCTGTCATCTCTGTCCACTGAAAGGCCCTAGACGTTGCAACACCAGTGGCCTTGAGCAACCCAGGCACCAGATCTGGGCCGGGGCAGGAAAAGAACAAGACGGTCCTGGACAGTGCTATTTTGTCAAAAGTGAGGAAATGACGACACGGCAGAGATGTGTCAAAAAGGCCCAAAAACTAGGCTAAAGTTGCCCCCACTGGCCAAATGGGAGACAATGTGAGCACCAAAAAGAAAACTGAAGATAATACAACTGATTTTAAAAAGAATTCAGGGGTTCAAGGTGAACCCCTTAAAATGCAGTGTCCTTTACAAAAGAATGCCAGCTATTAAACATACAAGGAAGAACAACGACAAAACCAGCATTTTTGCTTTTGCAACTATCAGCAAAATAAATCATTCGGCAGGAATCATCAATTGATGCTAAAATCACGGCATAAAATTTTATTGCAGAATAGGATATTCATATGGTCTCAAAGCAGCACCCCTGTGGAGACCCCTACGAGGAAAAGATGACAACTTTTGCAATGAAAAGAGATGGCAGACACCACCTTAAGTGATCAAACAGGATACCCAATAATCGGCAAACTAACACTGCACATCTCCTGATACGCAGTGTAGTCTTCTTACTAACAACACATAACCTGAATCTTGTCATGAGGAAATAATCAAACAAATCTAGACTACAGTCCTAGCCAATAAGAGAAATAACTGGACTCAGTGAGGGAAGCTGGGGAGCAGTACTGCTCTAAATGCAGACAGGGTTAGGAGGCACGCCAGCCAAAAGCAAAGCCTGATCCCTGACGGGACCCCGGGGCAGGACACCATGAAGGGTGCCCGGGGGAACTGTGAATGTGGATCATGGCTTAAACAACACAAATGCATCAACATTAGTTGCCAAGGGTCTCACATACACATTTCAGAAGTTTTAGGAAACAATGAGCATTACCTTTGATGGGTTAATTACAATATTTCTAGCTGAGCCATGTTCATCTCCAGTAAAGGCTGGCTGATTGTTGAAGCCTTGCTTCACGTTCACTGCGGTAAGTTCATCCTGTTGGGGAAAAGGTACTGATTAGTCCCAGGAATGTAAAAGCCCCAACTGAAGCCAGTCTCCTGCAGCCTGAGGAACAAACTCCACGATACTCTGTGGAAGAGAGTTGCTGAACACTCACCAAGGAATGCAGAAGTAGGGGCTAAATATCAACACGTAAATGTGCAGAGAGAGAGAAAGCAAAGATGGCAAAACGTTAACAACCGCTGCCTGCAGATAAAAATTTTTCACTAACAAATTGGAGAAAAAAAAACAAAGCAACCCCTCCCCCACAAACATAAAATCATAGACTCTAAATCAGAACTGCTTCCAGAAAGCCCACAGTCTGACTCCCCATCCATTGCCAGCCCCTACGCGTATCTCTGTTCAATATCCCAGAAAACTGGCTCACTCAAGTACCCAACACCCCATAGTGAGTTCAAGACAGAAATGAAGGGTTCCTAGGCACAAGGCTTGTGCTAACCACACAACACCACCGTCCTGCAACTGAAGGAAAGTTTAGAGCTTGCCAAGTTCTTTCATATATTTTGGTTCACTTCATCTTTACCAAATTTGAGGTGGACGGGAGGTGTGTGTCTTCATGCCCATTTTACAGATGAGACGAGTGAGGCTACGCTAGCATAGTAACTGGACAAAGCCAGCGCTGAAAGGCCATCTTTTCGATCCTAGACGAGGAAGAGAAATTTCCGTGACACTGTGCACCGGAGTACACATGCCACATGAAAATGTGGTCTAAAAATACACAGCTACAATTCTTACCCTTCTTTTTTTTTTTTTATTTATTTTTTATTATTATTATTATTATTTTTTCCAGTGGGTTTTGTCATACATTGATATGAATCAGCCATGGATTTACCACTTGTAAAAGAATGAAACTAGAACACTTTCTAACACCATACACAAAAATAAACTCAAAATGGATTAAAGATCTAAATGTAAGACCAGAAACTATAAAACTCCTAGAGGAGAACATAGGCAAAACACTCTCCGACATAAATCACAGCAAGATCCTCTATGACCCACCTCCCAGAATATTGGAAATAAAAGCAAAACTAAACAAATGGGACCTAATGAAACTTAAAAGCTTTTGCACTACAAAGGAAACTATAAGTAAGGTGAAAAGACAGCCCTCAGATTGGGAGAAAATAATAGCAAATGAAGCAACAGACAAAGGATTAATCTCAAAAATATACAAGCAACTCCTGCAGCTCAATTCCAGAAAAATAAATGACCCAATCAAAAAATGGGCCAAAGAACTAAACAGACATTTCTCCAAAGAAGACATACAGATGGCTAACAAACACATGAAAAGATGCTCAACATCACTCATTATTAGAGAAATGCAAATCAAAACCACAATGAGGTACCATTACACGCCAGTCAGGATGGCTGCTATCCAAAAGTCTACAAGCAATAAATGCTGGAGAGGGTGTGGAGAAAAGGGAACCCTCTTACACTGTTGGTGGGAATGCAAACTAGTACAGCCGCTATGGAAAACAGTGTGGAGATTTCTTAAAAAACTGGAAATGAGGGTGGGATATTTCAAAAGAACAGCATGTATGCTATCTATGGTGAAACAGATCACCAGCCCAGGTGGGATGCACGAGACAAGTGCTCCGGCCTGGTGCACTGGGAAGACCCAGAGGAATCGGGTGGAGAGGGAGGTGGGAGGGGGGATCGGGATTGGGAATACATGTAAATCCATGGCTGATTCATATCAATGTATGACAAAACCCACTGGAAAAAAATAAATAAATAAATAATTTAAAAAAAAAAAAAAAAACTGGAAATAGAACTGCCATATGACCCAGCAATCCCTCTTACCCTTCTTAAAAAGGTCTCCTACGAGATAGACATAGGAAAACTTTCCTTACCAAGGTCACAACACATCAAAAATGGCCCAAGGCATTTAAAAACAAAAAAAAGACGACCTTCCCCTGCCCATATCACTGTTACCGAACTAAATCAGAGTTCCCAGTACAGACCTGAAAGAACAAGAGAGAAAAGATGGAGTACGTGAAGCTACCTTTTGCTCCTCTCACTTCAGGCCAAGAAACAGCCTCTGTGCCAGCTGGGTTAATGATATAGCCACAACCCAAGAATGAAATATACACTTAATTCTTCCCAAATAATTGTTTCGTGTGTAAAATTACAACAAACATCAACAAAACTGATCAGATCACTGCTATGATTAGGCAGGAAGCCTTAGGTCAAAATCATTAGTGACAAACAGCTCCCGCAAGGTCACCTCGGGTGAGAACTGGGGTCTCCTGGAGTCCTGCCATGTCACCTGACTTAACTGCGTGAGCTCTGCCTAATACCTCGGCCAGCCCCAGTTTTGGGGGGCTTTCAGAAGACCCCACCAGAGGAAACTGAGCTCTCAGGTAATCAAGTCTCCTTCCAGCACAAAGGTAGCTGGAATCAGGATCTGCACAGAAAATGAACTGCATGTTCGTATCAGAAGACATCTTAAACTGCTCCTGCATTTCCAAATTAATTATTTGGAAATCTAGGGGAAAACCACATAATGCAAATTTTAAGTCAGAAAGGCGTCAGTCAACTGAAATAAAGCAAACACGCGAATGGGATTTCTGCAGTCTCGGAGTCTAAAGAAGAAGGGGGACACATCGGGTCGTGAGGAGAACAGGACAAGGAAATTGAATTCTTATCTTTGCTTTACCATCAGAGTAACACAAGAAACACTAATTGAATAATAGCATATGTTTTCACGAAAGATACGTCCTGGCTTAATTAGGAGGAAATGTGTGAGGCTTTCAGGACCAACTAGCTCCATTTAGTGCCACTTCACTTTCTATGCTAAACTAACCCCGACTCAATGGACATGAATCTGAGCGAACTCCAGGAGACGATGAAGGACAGGGAAGCCTGGCATGCTGCGGCCCGTGGGACTGCCAAGACTGAGCAACAAGCAGCCCCTGCTCAGCTAGCTGCCTGCTGTGACTGACTGCTAACCACTGGCCTGGACAGCCACGTCTGTCTGTCTGTCTGTCTGTCTGTCTCTCTCTCTCTCTCTCTCTCTCTCACACACATACACACGTAATCCTCAGAAGGAAGAACATGGAACCGTGGTAACATGTCTGTCAGCCACATCAGATTCTCCTCAAACTCAGACCCAGATCCGGGAAGCGTGAGTGCTGAGAATTTTCCAAGCCTGCATTCAGAACTTCACAAAATGCGTCCAGGATCCAGCCACTCCTCACCACCATCGCGGCCTTCCCCGGGTCAGCGGCACCATCAGCTCAGGCTTGAACGCCGCAGTGGCTCCTAACTGGCCTCCTTGCTTCTCCTCTTGTTCCCTGAAGGCCACATTCCACACAGCAGCCACGGGGAGCTTTGCAAAACTTGAGTGAGATGGGTGACCCTCCTCCTCAACATATGCGATAACGCCGCACCTCAGACCCAGCACCTCTCAGACCTCACCCCTGATCATCCGCCCCCTGCACGCTCCTCTCCAGGCACACATCTGCCCACCCCCCACTCCCGGCCAGCTCCTCAAGGCTGCCACTGGACGTCCTGCAGCCTCAGGGCCTTGCGCCGATTCTCCCTGGGTCTTCTCCCTCCCTCTTCTCCCTCTGTCTCCTTCCCCTGGTTTCCACGTGGCCGACTCCCTGACCACCTCAGTTCTCAATGAGAAATGTGATGACTCTATTTGAAAGTGGAACTGCTCACCCCGTTCCCTTCACCCTAGCACTCCTAATCTTCCGACAGTCCACAGCACTTACCACCTAAAATCCCTGTCCTGTCACCCCCGCCAGCGAGTTAGACCTGTGAGGACAGAGGTCTTTATGTTGTTCATAAATAATCATGCCAAAGAAGCAAAGAATCATGCCAAGGACCCAGCGCAGTGGCTGGCACAGGGCACCCAAAGGCACTCAATACAGGTTTGTTGATAGAAAAAATAAGTGTATGATAACCTGCTTTGAACAATTAATATAAGCATACTGTGACTCACTACCCCATGAACTTGGGGTCCCTAATTCCGTTTGAATTTATAACTAGAGTCACCTCACCTCCCAGAGCAGTGGCTTCTCCCTATCAAGCCCAAGGCACTATCCTAAAGGCAAGTAGTTTTAAACGCCCCTTTCCCCCAAGTCTGAAATGAAATTCATAGACAGTAACTTAACTTTTTTTTTTAATCAATGTAATGCCCTCATTCTAAGAAAAAAATTTTTAATGAAAGTAAGTTATAACAACATAGGTACTTGAATAGAAAACCCTGAGGCATGCACCACGGGACCTCCACCACCCAAGAAGCGTGGCCCGTGGGCCGCTGTGCTGGCCTCACCTGGGCCCTCCCTCAATCGACTCCACAGATTCTCCAGGCAGTTCATTTGGAGAAGCAGGCCTTGGGAGACATGAAGAGTTAGTAAATGTTTGTTCCTATACCCAGAATCAACCTAATGCGGCCACCACAAAATGCAGACTGATACAGATGGACTGCACTGCCAGATCAAACTATTAGGAACAGCGTGGCGTAAACTTTCTGAAACGGAGAAAACACCCAGTAAAAGTTTCAAACTAACAAAATAAACTCTTCTCCCAATATATTACAAATGCAATAGTTATACTCCTCAGAGATTCAGTACATACTGAGGTATAGATCCCCTGGAGGAGGAAATGGCAACCCACTCCAGTATTCCGGCCTAGAGAATCCCTTGGACAGAGCAGCCTGGTGGGCCACAGTCCATGGGGTCGCAAAGAGGCGGACACGACTAAGCAGGCATGCACGCAAGGGGAATGTGTACTATAATCAAGCAAAAAAGGTCACACGCACATTCCCACCCGGGAGAGCGACTCTGGAGGTTTGCTGGTAATCTGAGAGTCCAATGCGGTGACGGACAATTCTTCACTGAGCCCGACTGCCCACACTGCGGACGCCTGGCCCACCCTTAAATGGCAATGACCCCCCATCACAGTGACAGTCAACACCTGCCTCCAGAGTGCCGCGACGCCCCGGCTGAAAACCCGAGTGTACTGACAGGGACTGCTTTTAGCTGTTAAAGCCCTGCCTCTGAAAAGAGGAATCCAGATTTCAGAACCTCGGAGCTTCACACAGGCCCCGCCCCAGCTACACCACCACAAGATTGACAACTGGACATCCAGATCCAGCCACTGCAGCCCCCGTGGCCCCCAGATGTGTTACAGGTGAAGGCCGTGCTGACCTCGGGGCAAGGATGACCGAATGCAAACACACCGAATGGAAATGCCCTCAGACTGTCTGAATCTGAACCTCCAACTCCAGTTAGAGTGACTCAATCCAGTGCTCTGTGAAAACCCAAAGGGGCGTGTGGGGTGGGAGGTGGAAAGAGATTCAAGAGTGAGGGGACATACATATATATACCTAGAGCTGATTCATGTTGATGTATGGCAGAAACCAACACAAAATTGTAAGGCAATTATCCTCCAATTAAAAATAAATTTTAATTTTAAAAAATATATATAAAACCTGAAAAATAAAAGTGACTCAAAGCAAGCTTTGGAACTGTTTCTGGGCCTCAGTTTCCTCGACTGTGAAACAGGGATAGTAGTGGTTTCCACTACTATTACCTCCATATCCCTGCTGAGGAAATAAGAAAGATCATATCGTTGTTTAGAACTCGAAAGAATCCATGTTCCCAACCACTGTGAATGGCCAGCAATTAGTATTACTGCTGTTTTCGTGTCCCATTTCTGCTTCAGGGAAGTGATAACCTGACGCTCCAGTCAAGCACTAAGGAATGCAAAAGGTTTTGCTTCAGAAATTACAAGGACCCTGGCCTTGAGCAGTGAACGGTTCTCAGACTTCTGCAAGCATCAGAATCCTAATGGGTTTGTTAAACAACAGCCACTGCTTGGGCCCCTCCCTGAGGCTCCCCAGTTCAGGAGCTGGGGGCTGCGGAGGGAAGAGGTGCCCAAGAATCTGAATTTCTAATAGCTTCCTAGGTCCGTCATGCGGGTCCAGGGACCACTCTTTGAGAACCACTGATGTAAAGATTTGGAGTTCATGGCTTTCTAGAAAACCAGGGCCCCCATGTCCAGCAGCCGGGCTGCACTCAACCACTGGGGAGCGCCTGGGTGCTCCCTCTTAGTTCAGGAGCAGGAGGTCCCTGGTCCAAACTCTCTGCCACACACAAAGCCACACACACACACACTCACACACACTCACAGACACACTCTCACACACACACACTCACACACACACTCACCCAGGAAGAAAACCAGTCAGGAGGCTTTCTCTCACTCCTTTAGCTTCTCACAGACCCACGAATGCAAACACCAGGCCTGCAGAGCGCTCAGTTGCACCAGGAGGCGCGCAGAGCTAAAAACACAAGCCCGGCGGGCACGTCTGTTCAAGTTTAGTCACACAAAACTTCAGGTCAGCTTCCCAGAGAAACTAAGGGAAACGGGTGAACACCACAGTGTCACAACCAGAACAGGCTCCATGACGCTTTTTCTCCCAAAGTTTCTGAAGAGTGAAAGTTGATGGCAGGAATCCAAACAACCAGCTCAGAGTAAGATTCGAATTCCAGAGTGTTTACTATTGTTGTTTGCACAGCGTTTCTCAAACCCCAGTAACGCAGCAAGGTACCCCCTTTAAAGGAAAAACATTCTCTCTGACCCCAGGACGCGTGAAGAACCCAATTTGGGAAAATGAGGTAGGACCTGGATACTTAATGGCCTTAAGGCAGCACTGAGAGATTCAGAACAAGATGTAACATGTGTTATGTGAACTCAAACTACAAACTTTTATGACACTTTGCTCTGAAGATGTTTGCCAAATCTAATCAAGTAAAAATAGAAGGGAGAGAGTCCAGATTTTAAAACAGCATGCTTATAAAATCCCCAAGCCAGGGAACACAAATAGCTTCCTCTTGCACTAGCCTTGACCCTCTTCAAAGATTTCTCTAAATAAAAACGGATAACTGCCAAAGTCCTTACCATGGTCCTTACAGAGATTGAAACTTGTTTTACTGCACCTAGTCAACAATTCTCAAAAAAAAAAAAAAAAAAACAGAACCACCAGCTACTGCTTTGCCTATTTGCAAAACTGAGACAACTAAAGCCCCCAGCCCTTGAGGACACACCCAACCACTAATCAGGGTCTTAGTGGCAAACCACTTTCAGTAAATGAACTCTTGCTGTTGTTGTTCAGTCGCTAAGTTGTGAATGACTCTTTGCGACCCCATGGACTGCAGCACACCAGACTCCTCTGTCCTCCACTATCTCCCAAAGTTTGCTCAAATTCATGTCCATTGAATCGGTGATGCTACCTAACCGTCTCATCCTCTGTCGCCTCCTTCCCCTTTTGCCTTCCATCTTTCCCAGCATCAGGGTCTTTTCCAATGACCCAGCTCTACTGGAGGTTAAATTTTCCCACTATACAATGTGGGGGATAAAAAATAAAGTGCCAACCATGAACTCTGAGTTCTAAATGTTTTTATCATGAACTGTGGTGCTGCAGAAGATTTTTGAGTGTCCCTTGTACTGCAAGGAGATCAAATCAGTCAATCCTAAAAGAAACCAACCCTGAACATTCACTGAAAGAACTGATGTTGAAGCTGAAACTCCAATACTTTGGCCACCTGATGTGAAGAACCGATTCACTGGAAACGACCCTGGTGCTGGGAAAGATTGAGGGCAGGAGGAGAAGGGGACGACAGAGGATGAGATGGCTGGATGGCATCACCGACTCGATGGACATGAGTTTGGGTGGACTCCAGGAGTGGGTGATGGACAGGGAGGCCTGGCGTGCTGCAGTTCATGGGGTCGCAGAGACTCGGACACGGCGGGCGCCTGAAGAGCAGCAGCAGGGGCAAACACTGAACACACACGCGTGAGCCCGAACATCACTCAGCCAGGAGCCGGCTGAGGACACGTACTCACAGTCCAGCCTGGTGGCCCAGGGCAGGGGTGCACCAGGCCAGGCTGCGGACGGCTCCAGCTGAAACCATCTTTAAAACAGAAGCGGTCCACAGGTAACCTCAACATGGAGAAAGGATGACTCATCCGCCTCATCACTGACTTCAACTAAAATGATAAGCCTTAGACAGACTGAAATGAAATTCAAGTTCTGCTTGCTTGGAAATTTTTATTTCCCTTTTATCATAAACTGGACACTAATTTTTGCATTAAAAAATGAGTGAGATGGGACGGGAGGTGGGAGGCAGGTACACGAGGATGGGTGTATACACAGTATACCTGTGGCTGATTTCATGCTGACATATGGCAGAAACCAATACGATACTGAAGAGCAATTATCCTACAATTAAAAATAAATTTTTTAAAACGAGAGGTGGAGGTTTTCAAGAATGTCACATTTTTCTATGTGTACACAGAAAAGAATGTGTAATCAACATCTAACACCATAAAAATAAATTTTATCTAAATTTAAAAATAAATAAAAGGATAGGTATAAAGAAGTTTTAGGGAAACAAGTACCCAGACACAAACAGTAACAAAAGCCTAGAAACTGGCCCATGTTCACACAGAAGGCCAGCGTTCACTGTGCAGTTTTGTATTTGACACTGATAAAAAATAAAAATCAGACCTTCAATACTTTGGGTGAACTACAAAGGCACCCATAAATCTTGGGCATTTATCTTGAACTTCAGAGAGTGATGTTATTTTTTGGATCAATTTCAGAGCAATCTTTTAATTTCAGTAAGTGTTTCATCAGGAAAGTGAATACATTTTGAGTCTAGTTTGGAAATTGGCTAAGTTCTTTCTCACTCAAAGTGGGGAAAAGTCAGTTTAGCACACTTGTCAATGACCATCATAAAAGCAGATAATAAATGGACACACACAGGTGTGCACACACAGTTAACCTCCTTCAGACTTCTCATCCACAGCACAGAACATGTGCAGAGACACACAATTGCCTCCATCACCTACTCGCATCTAACAAACTAACTCAGTGACTGTCAGTGAAATGCCGCCATGGACGACGATGCCGCAGAGATAGGAAAATGTGCCTCTGCGCACTAGTCAGACAGGCTGTGCTTGGCCAGGGTCTTACTTCAAACAAACAAAATTTTTAGAAACAGCTTTATGGGACTTCCCTGCAGTGGTCCAGTGGCTAAGACTGCGCTCCCAATGCAGGGGGCCTGGGTTTGATCCCTGCTCAGGGAACTAGATAGAGCCCATATGCTGCAACTGAAGATCAACTAAAGATCTTGGCATCTGCAACTACAGATGCCAAATAATTTTTTTTTTTTTTAAATACCTCTTTGATTATTTTCCCTAGCTTTGTCCGCCTCTCTCCCAGAAGAGCATTCTCTGTCTGCAGGTCCCATTTGAACAGTAAGGCTATGATAACACCCATCACAGCCCAGATTCAGTCTTCAGGCAACGCTTTCTGTTGTTAGCAGATACAGATGACCCAAGAGATGAGGAACACTCTTTCTCTCCTCACACCTCATCATTAGCCACTTTGAGGCACACTTCTACCAGAACACACCTCACATCTAGCCCTTCCTTTACGAGAACACAGCCCTCTCTCTGACCGCGGCCACTGGCATAGCAGGCCAGGCCACTGCCCTCGGGCCTCATACCTCCCACCCCCACCCTGGTCCAGGCCTTGCCCGAGCTCAGCCTGCCCCATGGCCCGGATGAATCTTTCTGAAACAGGCTGCCTTTTCTGCACTCCCCTTTCTCAACAGCCTCAGAGGCTTTCCTTTTCCTCCCCCTGGGAAGAAGCTAACGAATGGAAACATCTGGCCCCACCCTCTATACACCCTCAGTAACATTCGTGGGCCTTCTCTGCACCTAACTCCAGCCAGGACTCACACACACAAGCCCCTAGGATGGGCATAGACGCCTCGAACCATCGAGCTCCGCTCCCCACTCTCGCCTCCGTTCTGAGTGGTGAATCACAGAGGTCTGAGTTTGAATGCAGAGCCCTTACCTATCACAGACAGCAAGATAAACTGACCTCTCTGCACCTCGGTCACCTCAATCAAAGATAAGAATAACTCACAGTGCTGAGGTTACATAAGATAAAATGTAGAGTTTAGCACACTGCCTGGCCCCATATTGAGTGCTCTATAAATGGTGGTTACTGGTATTTAAAAAAAAAAAAAAAAACTAGAGCTTTTTCTTCATATTTTAACTTTCATGTAACCTACTTGACTATTATATTCCTTGCCACACACATTGTCTTTTCCACCTCTGAGCCTCGCCTAATGCCATTCCTATCCCCTGGAGTACATTACGCAATCTTTCGCCTTCTCTGAACCACAACCCAGGGCTGCCCTGCATTTAATCACTGAGTATACAGTAGTGTGATCAGCACTGGGGATTCCATCGTGAGCAAACTGCAACTGTGATCAAGGACCCAAGGAGAAGCACCACCTGCTCAGAGCCCAATCGATAGGGGCTCACCCTAACCTGAAAAGTCAGGAAAAAACTCCCTGAAGAAACCCCCTTTGCGTTTCGCCTCGGAATGCGAGACGCGCTAACCAAGTTAAGAGGAGGACTCTCACAACAACAAGGCTGACACTGTGCGGGAAGTGATACAATAACAACTCTGCAAAGACCCTGAGGAGTTAAGAGATGTATACTGTGATTCCTAGAGCAATCGCTATAAAATAAAATGTGAAGCGGTAAGCCAAAATGTCAATAGGTGAATTTAAATTATTTTTCAAAAGAGTTTAATAATCCAGAAGTAAAATGGCAAATAAACCCAAACATGTCAATAATTACATTAAATGCTAATGAAATGTTAACAGGCTATGATTCCAATTAAAAGGCAGGGATTGTCGGGATAGATAAGGAAATCAAACCCTGTCGCATGCTGCACCTTAAATACATTAAGACAGATAAGGTGACAGTAAACACATGGGAAAAGATGAGCAACATGCAAACGATGAACCGAAGAGGGCTAGGGAGGCTGTATGAATACTGGACCAAATAAACTTCAAGATAGAAAGCATTATCAAAGATAAAAAGGCACATATCGTAATGATAAAAGGGTCAGTTCATCAGGAAGACACAACAATCACTAGCATTGTGTGTCCATCAAGGGCAGAGGCAGGAGAAGCCTGCGTGAGGTCTGCAGGCCTAGGACAGTGGGAGAGAGAACGGTGTCACAGCAAGGGCAGAGGGCGCCAGGTGTGAGCTGAGACAGCAGCGGGCGTGGGCAGCACACGCAGGGTGCTGTGGGCCCGGGGAAGGGCTTCCACCTTTAAAGAACAGCACGGGGCTTTTACCCGCACAGGCTGTGTGGGCCGAGGCGCTCAGTCGTGTCCGGCTCTCTGCGACCCTGTGGACTCTGGCCTGCCAGGCTCCTCTGTCCATGGGGATTCTCCAGGCAAGAATACTGGAGTGGGCTGCCATGCCCTCCTCTTTAACCCACATACCTACAGTCAATTCATCTTTGACAGAAGTGAGCGTATACAATGGGGAAAAGACAGCCTCTTCAGCAAGTGGCATTGGGAGAGTCGCATATAAATAAATCAACAAAGTCAGAACACAGCCTCACACCATACACAAAAATAAGCTCGCAATGGCTTAAAGGCTTCAACATTAAGATATGACACCATAAAACTCCTACAAGAGATCACAGGCAAAATATTCACTAACATAAACCGAACCAACACTCTCTTAGGTCAGTCTTGGGCAACAGAAATAAAAAACAAACAAATGGCATCTAAATCAAACTCATAAGCTTTTGCACAGCAAAAGAAACTGTAAACAAAAGAAAATGACAACCTCACAAGGGGAGAGAGCATCTGCAAACAGCGCAGAAGGCGAGCGCCTCACCTGCAATATACACAAACGGCTAATACGACTCAGTGACAACCACCACCCACCCAAAAAATTGGGCAGAAGACCTAAATAGACATTTCTCCAAAGAAGACTTAGATGGCCAACAGACACACACAGAGAGGCTCATCAGTGCTAAATACTAGAGAAACCCAAACTCCAATGAGGTACCATCTCACACTGGTCAGAACGGCCCTCATTAAAAAGTCTACAAATGCATGCTGGAGACGGTGTGGAGAAAAGGGAACCCTCCTACACTGTTGGCGGGAATGTAAATGGGTGCAGCCACTATGGGGAAGAATATTGCAGTTTCTCAAACAACTAAAAACAGTTTCCATTAGAGCCAGCAATCCCACTCCAGAACATATATTCAGACAAAATTATAATTCAAAAAGATACATTCAACTAACACAACACTGTTATCGACTATCTTCCAATATAAAATAAATTTTATAAAAAATATACACTCACCCCTATGTTCATAGCAGCACTGTTCACAATAACCAAGACACAGAAGCAACCTAAACATCCCATGACAGAGGAATGGACACAGAAGATACGGTGTGTGTGCACAAAGGACTGTTACTCACCCATAGAGAAGAATGAAATAATGCCGTCTGCAGCGACATGGATGAACCTAGAGATTACCACACCAAGTGAAGTAAGTCTGAAAGACAAGTACCACGTGGTATCATTTATGTGTGGAATCTAAAACATGACAAATGAATTTATATATGAAACAGAGAGCACAGATCTGTGGCTGCTAAGGGGAAGAGGAGCGGGGGAAGGGATGGATTGGGAGTTGGGATTAGCAGATGCAAACAATTACCTGTAGAATGGATAAAAACAAGGTCTTAGTGTATAGCACAGTATGTATCAATATATATATATATATATATAGCAATATATCACAGTATATATCAATAAACAATAATGAAAAACAATGCATGTCTATATATAATATGCATAACTGAATCACTTTGCTGTATAGAAATTCACACCACATTGTAAATCAACTAACCAGACCCGAATGAATTTTTTAAAAAATAGCATAAAGGGTTGTATGCAGTGGGTTGACATCATCCAAACTAAATAGATCCACAGTGCAGACAACAGTTTAGAGTTTGTCAGACCAAATAGCAGGCCTGGGGGCAAGGCGACTGGGACCAGTTAGAGGCTCCCTTAAGAGTCAAGACATGAGATGATGGGAGCTAGGACCAAGATGGCAGTATCAGCGATGGACATAAGGGGAAGGATCTTTATGGGGCTACTCAACAGGACTTTTGGTGACATGGCAGATGGAATGACAAAGAGTGAGGCTATCTATCAAGGACGTCTCCTGGATTTCTAGGATAGCAAGAGAACTTAAGACATAATACAGCAATGACAGGGGTTTTCTGGAGGAAGAGGAGCAGATCACAAGTTCAGTTTTAAATGGAACTTTGAGGTATCAGGCTGTTGCGGTCTCTTACAGACCAGGACCTGGGGACTGGAGTTGTCGAAAAGAGAGAGAGAAAAAGCAGTATCCTTTGGGTTACATGGAAAACCAATAAAGTCCATACACAGGACTTGTACCACTCACGAAGGCACAGAGCGTCCTCTCAA
Organism: Dama dama; assembly: GCF_033118175.1. Taxonomy (NCBI): domain Eukaryota; kingdom Metazoa; phylum Chordata; class Mammalia; order Artiodactyla; family Cervidae; genus Dama; species Dama dama. Next base: position 5,068,329 of record NC_083699.1, on the reverse strand, counting down.
GGAGATCTTGAAAGCCCGGGCGAGAAAGTGAGCTCGGTAGGTTTCCACGCTCTGAAGCATTAGCCGGAGACAGAAAGAAGGACGCGGGGGACCCAAGTCTCTAGTGGAACAAGGGTATTTTATTAGCAGAAATGCATGCTTATGTATCTTCAGTAAAATGATTACTCAGCCATTAAAAAGAATGAAATTCCACCAGCTGCAACAAAATGGATAGTCGATTAAGTACAAGGTCGCTGAAGAGAGTCACTGAAGGCAGTCACCTGAAGGGAATCCAAGCAGGTGCTCCCTCCCATGATCTCAGTCCTGAGAGCTGCACGCAGCTCTACTTCCTGTATTCCAGGAACTGACACTGATGAGGAACAGAGAGTCCTTGAGAAATGGCACACAAAGGAAAAAAACGCAACATATCGGATCCCTTAAAGTTGAACGTCCCCTGACATCAGGCCAAAGAAGATGCTTCTTACAGCCACTTAGAAGCCTATAGATTGCGGAGGGGTCTTTGCTGGAGTCGTCAAGGTGTGAGTTGTCTTCATTAGGTAGTAACTGAAGCCTGGGGTGGCCAAGATCGTCCAAAGAGAGGGTGAGTGAGAAGAGACGACAGCCTAGAACAGACCCCAGGGAACACGCAATTGGACTGCGTGGCCAGGTGGAGGAGGGAGAGCCTTCAAAGGAGACTGCGATGGTGCGGCCAGGGAAGAGAGAAGGAAAACCAGGAGTGCTTCAGCTCAGAGCTGAGGAAAGGGCCCTCCCTGACGGTCCAGGGGTTAGGAATCTGCCTGCCAGTGTGGGGGACATGGTTTGATCGCTGGTCCAGGATGAGTCCACATGCCATGGGGCAACTAAACCCCTATGCCACAACCACTGGAGCCCACACTCCACCGGAGAAGCCACCAGAATGGAGAAGAGTCCTCGCAACTAGAGAATGCTCACGCCGCAAAGGAGACCCAGCGCAGCCAAAATAAACAAAGTTTAAAAAAAAGAGCTGAGGGAAGACGCGGCTCGGCCAGGCGAGGGAACGACAGGCACCATGTGGCCGCTGGGGCCCGGGGAGAGGGGTCTCTGGGAAAGGAGGGCAGAAGCCCAGCAAAAAGGAGCGGAGGAAGAAGCGGGAGGTGAAGAAGACATGAACACACAGGATGCTGTGCGCAAGGTTTGGAGAAAGAGGTGGAGAGAAATGGGAAGATGGGGTGACGGGGCAGAGCGGGGGTGAAGATGACAGAGGCACGTGCATGTTTTGACGGCACAGAGAGAATCCAGCGGAGGGAGAAATTGAAAGTAACAGGAGATAAGCGAGGTGGTGAGACAGTTGGAAGTTGTTGATGAAACAGGAGGGGACCCAGAAGGAAAGGTCCAGCACCAGACCACCCGGGGACGAGTGCAGGAGGGGTCAGAGACAGGCCCTGCAGGCACTGAACTGTGTACCCCGCAAAGACAGGTCAAAGGCCTAACCCCCATACCTGTGACCTATTTGGAAATAGGGTCTGTGCAGATAAAATCAAGTTAAAGTCACACTGAATTAGGGTCCTGATCCAAACGCACATGGCCAGTGTCCTCACAAAAGACACAGAAGGAAGATTGATGGAGGTGGAGTTTGGAATTATGCTGCCACAAACCATGGAAAACGGGGCGACCAAAGCTGGGGGCTTTCCAGGTGGCAGAGTGATAAACAATCTTCCTGACAATGCAGGACACACGAGAGACACGGGTTCAATCACGGGGCCAGGAAGACCCCCTGGAAGAGGACATGACAACCCACGAGCCAATCTTCTCGCCTGGAGAATCCCACGGGCGGAGGAGCTGGTGGGCTACAGTCCGGGGGGGTCTCGAACAGTGAGACACGACTGGGTGACCCAGCACACACAAGCACCTGAAGCCGGGAGAGGACAGGAGAAGCCCTCCTCTGGGTGTGGGCCTCCCTCCAGGGCTGCGAGAGAGTGAATCCCCGCGGTTTTACGTCATCCAGTTTAGGGCAGCAGCAGCCAGAGCCTCCAAGGCAGTCCCCGTGGCCGAGGAAAGCAGCATCAGCCGGCTGTGTGTCGGGGACGCCCCAGCCCCTGGCATTATGGCAACGGGGACCGACTCCTGTTGGATCTCCTCTGACTGACTTGATAGCTGTTTGAGAAGTTTAGGGGGAAAAGGTGGGGGTGGGGGAGGGAGCGAGAAGGGTATGTGGTCTGTTTCCCCAACTCAGCCAGAATGTTCCTGAGAGAAGGCACGACCACCAGCCTCCTGAACAGAGAGCCAAGGAAGGGGGGGAGGGGGAGGCAGGACTCCCCTGAGTCAACCCAGCATCTTCCCCGCCCCTACCCACATCTCTGACACCTGGGCCACATTTGCATCAAGGCCACATCTGAAACTCAGCTTTTTACACATCCACCCTCGTCTACCCAGCTATTAATATTCACCCCTACCCAAAACTCCAACTGCCAGCCGTTGATCACTGACGGTGGGCACCCAGATGAACCCCAGAGGTGTGAGCTCCACACGAAGAAGGCGGTCCGATCTTCACACCAGTGCTGAGCAGCGGGCAAAAGAGAAGAGAAAATCACGACCACAGTAATACTCCCTGGCCTCTTACCAGAATGTTCACACCCATCTTCCTCAGAGTCAAAGGGTTCAGGCAGGATGAGCGCCCATTTACAGGCTGAGAGGCTGACGAGTGACGTGCTTCGGTGACCACGTGAGAACCAGGCCCCCGACAGGCCCAACGGGCTCTCCAAGACCGCGAGGCCTTGAGGGAGACTGGTACGATTTCAGCCAAGCTCTACTAGAATCCGAGCTCCCTCCTTGTCTGTGAAATGGAGATACCTCCATACCCCTCACATGCCTATTGTAAAGGATAGGAGGAAAACCGTATGTGAGGCCCTCGAAATGGTCCCAGGTACACACTAGGCACTTTCAGAAAGGCTTATGGGAGTTCCCTTGCCGTACAGAGGTTAGGATTTGGCGCTTTCACTGCCGTGGCCTGGGTTCAGTCCCTGATTGGGGATGGTGCGGCCAAAACATATCCATATATAAGCTCATCACAGTCATTGCCATTATGGTTTTTGACCAACCAGCACATCCAGGGACTCAGTAACTTTCCAACGAAGCAAATGGAAACATCCACCAAGGATGATGTGCTGAGACTCTTGGGGACCCGACTCCCCACCAAAACCTCCCTCGCCCTTAACCATGAGACAGGCAGGCCCTCCCCCTCCAATGGAAGTGAGAGAGACTCTGATTCAAATTACATCCAAATACACTCGGCATTTATTCCACTCTTATCTAAGTAGCTGTAGCCTATTAATTCATATTCAAATCACCCTCAAATGCATGTCACCCTCGGATATCAAACACCTGGATGTGGCTCTCAGGAAAACTCCCAGAGAAAAATACTTGACCTCTCAGACTTGCAGAATGTGGGAAAGGGCACTTACGGTGTCCGTAGTTGATCCTGCCCAGAACTGTACATAAGGCAGCCTCAGAAGACAGCTTCCTCTTTGGAGCTCCCAGAGGTCAGGTAAGTCACCGTCCCACACGACTCATGTGATGCAATCGCATCTTAATGAAGAATCCTCCTGCAAATCATACTTTTCACGTAGTACTAAATCTGCTTCCCGCTGGGCTAGGTGATCCGAAGGCAGAAAAAAGCTAATCCAAGCCACGGTTTCTGACCTCTGAAGTTAACTGTCCATACAGCGCCTCACTGTGCCCCCATCCTGGCTCTTTCTACCCCGGGCCTAAGTGCACCCCTGACCCCACACTGCGTGCCCACCAGGAGGAAGCTGTCGGTGACTGCCACCAAACGAACTGCAAATTCACAAAAAGGGAAACTTGATGGGTGACAGAGACGAGAAGCATGCAGGAAAAAATCAAGTAAAACTTCAGGACATCCTTCTTCCTGCCTGGGAGAGAGGACAGAGGTTGGGAATGTCTCTCTCTTTTTTTTAATCCATTATTTAATTAATGTACCATATTCAACGGGCTTTCCTGGTGGTTCATCTGGTAAAGAATCCACCTGCAATGTAAGAGACCTGGGTTCGATCCCTGGGTTGGGAAGATTCCCTGGAGAAGGGAAAGGCTACCATTCCAGTATTCTGGCCTGGAGAATTCCATGGACTGTATAGTCCATGGGGTCGCAAAGAGTCAGACTCGACTGAGCAACTTTCACTTTCCTTTCACCATGTTTGACAATTAAAAAAAATCCACTGAATTTACAAAATTCTAAAAATATTAAGAGATACTAAAATGATGTGAGAATTATTTAGATTTTCTGATGATTTCAGAAGTACTTGAGGTCTCTGCTAGGTTTCAAAAACATCACTGTGACTGTCATTCAAATACTACTTCAAATTATGGTTATTTAGATTTCATAACTATTTGATTTTTACTATTTTTTTAAGATTTTTTTTTTTTAATGTGGACTATTTTTTTTAATCGGGGTATAACTGCTCCACAATGATGAGTTAGCTGGGAATGTCTCTTTTTTGTTGTTAGTGGGGATGGTGATGCTGTTCATTTGCATACTCGAAAACAGATGCTAAACCTAGAATTGAGCCAAGAAAGCCAATGTCTGCGAGTCCAGCTCCGAAAGTGCAGCCTGAAAGTCAGCCTCTGTTAACACCTCTCAGCCTCCACCCTTTTTATTTTCAGGAGGCTTGCTCACTCCCACCTCTTCCACGGAGCTAAGCCAACCTTCCAAGCAATTCGGGATGTTTACCACCATCAAAGCAGCCTGTGGGGGACTGAATAACAGGTATTGAAGGTGAGGTTTAAAGCAGGGGACAAGTGGTATAAACCAAAGCCCTCTGAGTCATCAGACCTTCAACTAAACCAGTTCATGCCACAGGGTGAGGGAGGTGGGTAAGAAGGGGTGTCCGAATATTCACTCCATTCCAGCAATCAGGTAACTCTCTAAAGACTGAGCACAAATATGTGTCCACCCGGAGATCCTCAAGCAACAGGATCTACTACCATCCCAGCTGAACTGTGCCCAAGGAATGGACGCATTTTCCACATCCTCTCTCCTTCGTTTCCTTTGACCAATTTGTCACCAACTGCCAATCCTTCTCTAGTCCCGTTTAAAGCCCTCATCAGTCTTTTTCCTTCGTGCTTCGGTTACTACAGCCGCTTCCCTCGCAGCCTCCCCAACTCCACTCTCTCCCTGTCCGGATTTATTAAGCATGAGCTAGTGAGATAAATCTGACAGCAGGGCCCGGTGAGCTCATCACCGCCCCCCACAGCAGCCGGCCAGGACGCCAGGACTCCAAGCTTGATCTCAGAGGCTCCGTCCTCTCCCCCGTGGCACCTCACTCACCCCACCTGCAGCTCTTTCTTAGGAAAGATAGGGTGCAACCTGTCCCCCCTCACTCGCATCCTGACCCTCACACCTACATCCTCCAGTGAGACCTCCAAGGATTCCAACCCCCTCTTTTCTGAACTCACACAGCATTTTTAGCCTCCCTATATATAGAGCAGGGTGGTTTACAGCCCAGTCTCAGACGTCCAACTTCAACTCCATCACCATACAGCTAATGGAGCCTGGGAAAGTAAAGCTGACCCCTGTGATTCCTCCCCGTGCCTCAGTTTCTTCACTCGTAAAAAGGAGATAATAGTATCCACCCAAGAGGTGTTTGTGAGGCTGGCATAAAACCAAACATGTAAAGCCTTCAGCATAACCCACACAATCAACATGGGCTCTCCTGATGGAACGCGGCACTTCATACACTGTGAAGTCAAAGTGTCGGTCACTCAGTCGTGTCAGACTCTTTGCAACCCCACGGACTGGCCCACCAGGCTCCTCTGTCCATGGGGTTCTCCCGGCAAGAACAGTGCAGTGGGCTGCCCTTTTCTTCTCCAGGGACTCTTCCCGACCCAGGGATGGCAGGCAGATTCTTTACTATCTGAGCCACCTGGGAAGCCCTTCCACACCGTACTGAATATGTTATTCAGTACTGAATATGAGGAATATGTTACTCCTCAGTTTTAAAATAAACAAAAGCCAATGCATGAGTCATTTTTTCCCATTGTTTTCTGTGCATCAGTGAGCCAGGTGTTCATTTCTAGAGCTGTGCTACTCAAGAGTGTGGTCTGAAACTGCTACCGGTCCTCAACAAGAATAACATGCAAAAACCCAGAAGCGCTTGGAAACTTTCACAGCAACTTGATACTGCCAGTACATTCAATCCGCATTTCATTTTTCTAGTGATTCATTTTTATCATACATCTATATCGGTCTGCAACAGATTGAAAATTAATTTTTAAAAAAAAAACTGGCCCTTCACCACAGATATTTTGAGAAGCACTGTTCTAGAGGGGACAGAAGCAGACTTCTATTTCTTTCCTACACCCCCACATCACGGAGTGCAGTGGGAAGTACGTATCAAGTACTAAGTAAATGAAAATATAACTTCAAACGCATTTCAATTATTTAATGGGGACTTAAAAGCAGATCTCGAGTAGTCAAGATGTAAATAGGGTCTCCAGTTCACAATCTTCCTTTTTCAAGCAGCAGTTGACATTTAGTCTACAACTGACCAAAGAGTAAAAACAGCTCTAACCCCAAAAATATTTTCCATACTGTCTACAGAAGCACTGTGCAGAGCTTTAAAAAAAGAAAGAAAGAAAGGAGAAAAAAAAAAAAAAAAAAACCCTAAGCAATGTCAATATTAACCTCCTTGCAGAACTCGGGAAAAATATAAATTATTTAGCACTGCGTTGGACATAGTTTTGATGGTGCTTCTATACCTTTATGTAAACCAGCACCTTAGCAAAAAAGAAAAAGAAAAAAAATTCCAATGACACTTAAGACAAAATACGTTTGTCTTAGCTCTTCCCTGCTGCCAGTCCCTTAAATGGTCCTAATCTCAATAACCCTGTGAGATTAATCCATGAATGAAATGGCTGGAAAAGGAAAGCAGCAAATTCCACCAAATTTTAATTGACAACAAGGCAGCATTTGCATATCTGAGCTGGGGCACGTTGGATGTGGGTTGAAGGCTGAGTTAATTCTTGCCGAGGAAAATCTCTACACGTTCGGAATGACTCTGGAAATGCTTGTAGAAAATTAAAAGTAAACAGGGAGATCTGTGTACGTTGGGCCTCCCGCCCTTTCTCGGAGGTGGCCACGTGAAACGCTACACGTAAGGGGTCGCTCCCAGTAGGACCTTGGTCCCCTGGTCCCAGGACCAAGTCAGGCTTGCTCCAGCAGTCGCTCTTCTCTCTCCAGCAGTTTTATTTTTTATTTATAATTTTACTTACTTGTCTTGGGCTGTGCTGGGTCTTCGCTGCTGCGAGGATTTCTCTCTAGTTGCGGTGAGTGGAGGCTACTCCAGTCGCAGCGCGTGGGCTTCTCACTGCAGTGGTTCTCTTGTTGGGGAGCACAGATTTTCGGGCGCACGAGCTTCAGCATTTGCAGCTCCTGGGCTCTAGAGCACAGGCTCAGCGGTCGTGGCTTAGTTGCTCGGGGCATGTGAGATGCCCCCAGATCAGGGATCAAACCTTCATTGGGCAAGAGTCTCCTTCATTGGCAAGCAGATTCTTTACCACTGAATCACCAGGGAAGCCCCCTCCAGCAGTTTTAATCTCCTCCTCTCAACTGCTCCCAAATCTAAAGACATGTTCAAGTTTAGGATTCAAGGATACACTCTTGCTTTACTGAACTACATCCAATTCCTCCGAAGATCACATACATCCATTTCCCATCTCAGTGCCTTAGCTCACACCCCCTGTCCAGAAGGCTTTGAAAACATCCATATTTCTGAAGACGTCTCTAATTTTCAAAAAGCTGACCCCTTCCTCATCAGTTCCTACCACAAAGGGCTGCTAATCTTCCATACAGAGTTCTTCAATGGCAGGAACCATGTCTTATATTTCCCAGCATCACCGTGCCCTATACAGGGCTTCTAAGAACCGTTTGTTAATAATGACTGCCCCAGTTACTAGATCCAACCAACAAATATTTATTTAACCCCAACCATATCCCACACCCTCTCTCTGCCTCTGGTTATCAATGGGGGATAAAAAAGGACATGGTTTTTGTTTCATGAAACTTATACTGGTAGGAGGACAGAACAAATAAGAAAAACATAAACAGTACTAAGCACTGACCATCAGCAGCAGTGATGAAGAGAAGACAGCCACGTGCAAAGGCCCTAAAGAGGGAAACTGCCAAACCAAGAGGAGGCTGACGGCGACGCCAGCTCTCCCTCTGGACCACTCGTCACCCCCAGCAACTCCCCTCCTTGGAGGCGCTGCGGCGGGGGGCCACAGTCTGCCTGGTCCTGTATTTCTCTGCCCACTCTGATCAGGCGATCAGTGCCAGGATTTCAACACAAAAAAAAAAAAAAATCACACCAAAATCCACATTTGTACTACTTCTATACAGGGCAACCTGGATTCCCCAGAGGCATCTCCAATCGAAAATATTAAACAATGAACTGGGTCGCTCTACTCCCCTCCCCAACCTTCCCACCCTTGGGAAAAAAATTTAACAAGTTCTTTGGTTTCACTTGAGGACTACCATCAATCAGCTACCCACCCAAGTGTATAAGCCAGTGTTCTCCATTTCAAAGACCTCTGGGGTCCCAAGAACTTTCCAGCTACGTATTGGTGAGACCAGATTTTCTTCATATCCCTCAATCAAAGCAACATATTGTAACAGAGTAAGTGGAGAACTAGATAGGAGAATCCAGTCTACGGCCATACCACCCTGAATGCGCCCGATCTCGTCTGATCTTGGAAGCTAAGCAGGGTCGGGCCTGGTTAGTACTTGGATGGGAGAATCCAGACACTAAACAGATTCACAAAAATGTAAAAAATGCCACTTTTTCCAATATTGTTTTTGTTTGGAAAAATATTGCTCATAAAAACATTTTAAATATGAAATTGGTTTATCATTAGTTTTAAATGAATTACTATATACTTCTAATATTTCTCAGGTCTAATTTCTAATACCCTAAGTACTGAGATATAAAAGCTCTAAGGCATCCTAATCAAGGTTTATTACAAAGGGGTCCTAAAAATCAGAAAATTTGGGAATCACTGCTCTAAGCTAAAAATATTGGTATATCCTCGTACTCGCCCCTCTAACCTTACACATCCACTTTTGCCAACTCTACCACCTCAATAACCTTTCTCCTAAATCCTCGTTACTCTTTCTTCCCAAGCCCCATAGGCCAAGAGGACCCACAAGAGTATCCTATCAAATCCTGGAACCTGGGAGTGTCACTCACTTGGAAAAAGGATCTTCACAGAGGTAATTAAGTTAAAGATCTCAAGATGAGTTCATCCTGGATTATTCCAGTGGGCCCCAAATCCAATAACAAGTGTCCTTACGAGGCACACCCAGAGAACGACAGACACACGGAGAAAACAGTCATGTGAAGGTGGAGGCAGAAATGAGACAGATGCATGTGGGCCACAAAGAGGCCAAGGGATGTCTGGCGCCACCAAAGGCTGAGTGAGGAGAGGAAACTCTCCCCAAGGGCTCCAGCCGGAGTCCAGCCCCAGCAATGCCCTCTCCAGACGGCTGGCCTCCAGAGCTGCGAGAGACTAAACCTCCATTGTGTGAGGCCACCTGACTTGCAGCGACTTGTTATGGCAGCCATGGAAACCTACCAGACCCGGGCCCGGGCCTGCGAGGTCAGCGACCATCCAGCCAGTTGGTCATTTTGCCCCAATGTGACCCTCAGAAGCACTGTCCCCTCAAACTGCGACCCTCAGTCATCTTAAATCCCATTCCCTTAACACCCTTGAACGACCACCTCATGGGCTCGACCGTAACGTCCAGACACCTCCACACAGCACGCCAAGGACCCCATACACTGATCCCAACCTTCTCTCCCACTCCAGCCCAGCTCCCCACTGCACGCGCACACCACACCTCGCCCCGTCCACCCCTACACGTCCTCCAAGTTCGGGGCTCGAAGCCTCCTCCTTTACTAGGTCCTGCCCAAAGCTGGGTCGCTCCCAACCATCTCCACAGCACTTTGTACATCCCTCTCAAAGAATATCCAAGCTAGTTTCTAAGGATCATGTCTGCGAGTCAGGATTCCCGATCCAGAGACAATGGCCCCGATGGGATGGAACCCGAAGGCGTCATCGAGAGTAACTGGAATGAGACTGTCGACAGCTTTGATGACATGAACCTCTCAGAGTCACTCCTCCATGGCATATATGCCTATGGTTTTGAGAAGCCCTCTGCCATCCAGCAGCGAGCCATTCTTCCTTGTATCAAGGGTTATGATGTGATTGCTCAAGCCCAATCTGGGACTAGGAAAACAGCCACATTTGCCATATCAATTCTGCAACAGATTGAATTAGATCTAAAGGCCACCCAGGCCTTGGTCCTGGCACCCACTAGAGAGTTGGCCCAGCAGATACAGAAGGTAGTTATGGCCTTAGGAGATTACATGGGTGCCTCGTGCCATGCCTGCATTGGGGGTACCAATGTACGTGCTGAGGTGCAGAAGCTGCAGATGGAAGCCCCTCATATCATCATGGGTACCCCAGGCCGTGTGTTCGACATGCTTAACCGGAGATACTTGTCTCCCAAATACATCAAGATGTTTGTACTGGATGAAGCTGATGAAATGTTAAGCCGTGGATTCAAGGACCAGATATATGACATATTCCAGAAGCTCAACAGCAACACCCAGGTGGTTTTGCTGTCAGCTACAATGCCTTCTGATGTGCTTGAGGTGACCAAGAAGTTCATGAGGGACCCAATTAGAATTCTTGTCAAGAAGGAAGAGTTGACGCTGGAGGGTATCCGTCAATTCTACATCAATGTGGAACGAGAGGAGTGGAAGCTGGACACACTGTGCGATTTGTATGAAACCCTGACCATTACCCAGGCAGTCATCTTCATCAACACCCGGAGGAAGGTGGACTGGCTCACCGAGAAGATGCATGCCCGAGACTTCACGGTCTCTGCCATGCACGGACACATGGACCAAAAAGAACGAGACGTTATCATGAGGGAGTTCCGCTCTGGCTCTAGCAGAGTATTGATTACCACTGACCTACTGGCCAGAGGCATTGATGTACAGCAAGTTTCCTTAGTCATCAACTATGACCTCCCCACCAATAGGGAAAACTATATCCACAGAATCGGTCGTGGTGGACGTTTTGGCCGTAAGGGTGTGGCTATTAACATGGTGACAGAAGAAGACAAGAGGACTCTTCGAGACATCGAGACCTTCTACAACACCTCCATTGAGGAAATGCCCCTCAATGTTGCTGACCTCATCTGAGGGGGGCTGTTGTGCTACCTAGCACCAGCCAGGGATAAAACCTTGGAGGGGGCTGAGGAGCAGCAGGAGGGGGGAGGGAAGGGAGCCAAGGGATGGACATCTTGTCATTTTTTTCTTTTTTTTTTTTCTTTGACTCTTTGAATAAATGTCACTTTTTGAGGCAAAAGAAGGAACCGTGAACATTTTAGACACCCTTTTCTTTGGGGTAGGCGAAGTCTTCTTCTCCCAAAAACACTAATCCATTTCCCTAACCTAGTCAACCTCCAAACCCTAGAGGCTCTCCCACCCCAGCTGAATTCCTCTGAAAACATTCATTCAGTAGGGGCTACAATTTTGCTCCACCTCATCTGCTGGGCCAAATCTGGAGGGCGAACCCCTGAGCTAGGTAGCCCAGGAGATTGTCCCCAGGTGGGGGGAGCAGGGGAGAGAAAATGGTAGCCATTTTTACATTGTTTTGTATAGTATTTATTGATTCAGGAAACAAACACAAAATTCTGAATAAAATGACTTGGAAACTGAAAAAAAAAAAAAGAATATCCAAAACACTGCATCCCTTACTTGCAGATATGTCACTCCCTCCAGACCAGGTTTTCTCAATCTGGGAACCACTGATATTTGAGGCCAGAGAAGCCTTTGTTGTGGGGGGCTGTCTGGAGGACCAGAGAATGTAAGCATCGTCCCCTGGCTTCTGCCTACTCAATGGCAGCAGCTAATACACACACACAGAGTTGTAACAACCCCAAACATCTTCAAACACTGCCCGTGTCCCTAGGGGGATCACCCCAGATGAAAAGCGCTGCTCTGGATTGAAGTCTTCAGGGACCCGTCTCCAACATGCTCAGCACTCACACACACTCCCATTCACGAAAGGCATTTTGAGCCCGAGGCGTGGGCCAGGCACTGTGCTCCAAGCCAGGGACATGGCAGGAAATACAAGTCTTAGGCCCTGTCCTCATGAAGCCACAGCAGGCAAAGTGCCCACAAGGTACTCATTAATAATGACTGAACGACAGGGTCTGCTTGGCACGCACATACAGAGTCCTACTTCCCTTGGAGGGTGGAAAATAAAACCCGGGAGCTAAAATTTTTCTCCTCTTCTCAGGCCCTAGCACTTCATGACTATACAAAAGAGGGACCCCTTTATACAGAACACCCTGTATTAATAAACGCTGCTCCCTGAAAGCGGGCAAACGGTACACCGTGTGTGTTTGTAACTCCAACGAAGCTACCCACAAATAAAGGAGAATCTCAACCAGGAAAATGAAAGCTAGATGGGATTAATCCCCAACACACTCCACAAAGGCCTGTGACCGAGCTAGCTAGCTGCCCCAGAGGCTCCAGACAGGGCTAAGAGCCTTCCACCAAGAAAGAGCAAGATGAGAGTGCCTGAGCTTCCAGAGTATTCCTCCCTCTGCCCAGGAGACACCACTCAAGGTTCTGGCAAGCTCCGAGATCAGACACGTGGCTGAACCGCCCCCAGCTCTCACAGAGGCGCTGGGTGCCCTCAAACGCAGAGTAGGGCAACACGAGGGTGCTTACCAGCGATGGAGGCTGTGTGCCAAGGGGAGGGCAATGAAGTTGTAGGGACAGGTCAGGGCACCCAAGTGCTGCGCCCAGATCTGCCTTAAAGAGGCGCCTTAACCTCTGTGGGGCTCGGCGTCTGCTGGCATTGCATGAGGAAGTCAGAGCAACCCATCCAGCTCCACACATACCCGGCTTCCCCCCAAAATGGAACAGACTCACAGGATCCCCCTCTCTGGACAGAGAAGAGGAGGGCTCTCCTCCTCTTCCCACCACCACGCGTTCCACCAGAAATGGAAATGAAGGAGCCCCCGAGCACACCCTCCGCGTCTGAGCGGCTCTGCGCAGAATCAACCATCAGACAGACAGGACGCAGTGACCTCTGTCTCCCGCTGTACTCGGAGGAGAGTTCTGGGAAGGTGTGCTCTCTGGGATTCTCTGTCTCTGATGACTTGAGGGGCACAGGATATAAACGGGAAGCACCATGACAACGCTGGGCTTCCCTGGCGGTGCTCGTGGTAAAGAACCCGCCTGCCAATGCAGGAGATGTGAGAGACATGGGTCCAATCCCTGGGTCGGGAAGATCCTCCAGAGTATGAAATGACAACCCACTCCAGCATTCTTGCCTGGAAAATCCCACGGACAGAGGAGCCTGGCAGGCTACAGCCCATGGGGTGGCCAAGAGTCGGACACGACTGAGCAGGCAAGTATGCACATCACGACAACATCAGACACGTTCAAGAGACCGACAACTGGTTCAAAGATGGTTTAAACCATGTGGGCAGCTCCTGTTTCCTTCTCAAGAAGCCCATGGAGAGATGGTCCCACCATCAGTTCAGTAGCTTTACAATTTCATAAAGCCATTCCGTCATCTCCACTTTCATCCACAGGCTCACTGCCTCATGGTCACAAGACAGGTGCCCTAGCTCCCACGACCACCCCCTCTTATTAATTTTCCCAAGATAGAAGCTCTCAGGGCATTAAAAGAGGGCACTGTCTCCCATGTCTGTACTTTTTTCTTCCCCAGCAGTCAGCCACAAAGCAGGTTTCCATTAAATCTATCTAGCCAGAATTCAGTCATATCAAGCTGCAGGAGAGGCAAAGAAAGTGAGGATCTGGCTTTGGGGGGAAAAAATTTTTTTTGTGGGAAGTCGGCATAGGTAGGGGAAATGGGGATAAGACTGATGGTGAAGTAGCCAACAAGGCACCTGGTACACACTGGGTTGGCCAAAAAGTTTTTTTGGTTTTTGGCACAACATCTTACAGAAAAATACAATACAACCATATCCAGCACCGTGCTGGTAAATGCTTCACAGCCAGCTCCTGAAAAAACTAAAAACAAAACCCCCAAATTTATAGCATTTGCCAGCTTCCTTGGTGTAAATACTCCCTTGGTGCCAAAATTGAAGCCACCAGCATGATATTAACCAGCTCACAAAATTCCTGAAATTTTAATGATCAGCTGCTATAAGCCTGCTCTGGCAGGCCACTGGATTGATACCTCAACATGTGGTAACAAATAAGTTTACAGCGCTCCTTCCCACACTCTAGAGGATGAGGTATCAGCCTCTCCAGCTCATAGGTGAGGAAAATCACACAGCACCCCAAATCACACAGCTTAAGTGATAGAGCTGGAAGGCTCACATAACAGCCCCTAACCCAGCCTCATCACAGCTTTGACAGGTCACAAGTGCCTACACCCACACCCCCGAGATCCCTCTGCCTAAACCTCAGCTAAAGAGACTCTAGCTTGGTTTGGAACCCACAACAAAGCTGCACTCCTGTAAACTCAATCAGTCACCTAGTAATTGTTCTTTAAGTTGTGTCCTCCAATAACAATGGTAGTTCACATCAACTGTTACAACATAGAATACAGATTAGTAACCAAAACAAAATAATCATCACCCCTAACGCCATTCCTAGTGGCAGAGTGGTAAAAACTCAGCCTGCCAATGCAGGAGACACAAGAGACGCGGGTTCAGTCCTTGGGTGGGGAACACCCCCTGGAGGAGGAAATGGCAACCCACTCCAGTATTCTTGCCTGGGAAATCCCATGGACAGAGGAGCCTGGCAGGCTATACAGTCCATGGGGTCGCACAGAGTCGGGCGTAACTTAGCAACTGAACAACAAACCCATTCTCAAGAGACAGCAATTGTCTACATGTGGGTTATAATTCTTCCAGGTTATGTAGGCATCATAGTTTTAAAGTAGAAATCATTTTATTGTGTAACATAAGACTTTTTTTTAATGTAAATTTTCCAAAACAGAGAAACAGGATAGTATAATGAACTCCCTTGTCGCCATCATCCAACTTCAGAAATCATCTAAAGATGATGAACAGTCCAAGTGTTTCCATGCTCCCTTCTCAGAGGGGAATCTGTAGGAGGCAAGCGCCTCCCTCCACATTCCCCCTGGACTCCTCCCCCGACCTGGCGTTCCCAGATCAGACCTGAGGTCAGCCCTTCTCCAGGTTAAGTCCACCAGCTCCTCCCATCACTGCTCAGGGAACACTGGGAAAGGAAACCTTCAATCATGTTCACTCTCCTTACGGATCCCTCCACCTGCTCTAAGTCCTGTCTAGTCTGTCAAGAAGTCTCACAATTGGGGTTCAGAACCTCATTAAAAGAGCATTCAGAACAAGCATTGGGTTGGCCAAAAAGTTTGTTCGGGTTTTTCCTACAACATCGATGGAAAAACACGAACAAACTTCTTGGCCAACCCAATACATCACAATTCTTTTGAATTTCCACTTAGTCCATGCTCCTACCCCTGCTGTTTTCACCTGCGAGGACACACAGCCAGGAGAGGCACTGCTAACTGGCTCAACTAAAACCCCAGGGCTCCATTCATCCTCCTCTTCTCCCACTTCATGCTCACTCAAGGCACTTTGCATTCCGGACCTCACTTCTTGGTCTTCCATCTTCCGAAGGAGTCACATTTTATATCTACAGGTGCCAGCCTAACTGAGAGATCCACCAGGCTGAAGAATGGTGGCTGCTCACCAAATGAACAGCCTTACAAATATTCCCCAAAAGCCTAGCTGGAAGCCGAGGCCCATGATCAAACATAAAATTCTGTAGTCTCCAATATGTTCAAAGAACATGCTCATGGACAGAGCAAGAACTGAAACACTGAGTGGCTTAGCCAAGTGCACACAAAAGGGAGCTGTGACCATCTCAAGCCTGAGGCGTGGGATTCTAGTCTGCCATAACCACACACAGCTGATGGAAAACAAGCCTATGCTGGGAACCATGAGTATCAGAAAAGAACTTCAGGGGGGAAAGCAGCTAAATGCATTTGCATTATACTAACACTTCGAATGACATATTTATCTAAAGACTCCAACACCTCAAATAGCAGGGAGCAGGTAGGATTAAGGGGGAGTTTGGCTTATAATAGTCTCTACAAGTAAAGACACAAACTAAAGAAGTGGTTTTCAAAACTTCGTATGTTTAGGAATCACCTAGAAAGCATGTTTAAAATGCAAATTCCTCAATGTCCTTCCCAGAAATTCTGACTCAGCAGGTCTGGGGTGGAGGCAGGGCATTACGGCAGCATTTTTAAGGAGCATCTTTGACAATAGGCTCCTGCAGGCGATGACAGCCCCTGGGAAATGACAACCGCGTGAGTTCCTCTGCCTGGGGTGGCAACACTCCTGTGAGCAGCAGGAGAATCTGACCCAGTGCCTGTTACACTGATCCTGGCCTAAGGGTCTCAGGCCAGAATTTCCACGTAAGTTAAATACAGACATCCCTCCCAAACACCGGTATCGAGGTAGGTAAATGATGGGGCCCTGGCGGTGGTGGTTAAAGTCACTAAGTCGCGTTCAACACCTGTGACCCAGGCTCCTCTGTCCATGGAATTTCCCAGGCAAGAATCCTGGAGTGGGTTGCCATTTCCTTCTCCATCACGGGGCCCTGGGGCCAGTCAATTCATCTCAGGAGTAAGTTTTCTCTGAAACCATCTTTGCCTTTTATTCCCCCCCGGGGAACTGGTCAACTTGTCGCTCATCCAGAACAACTTCATCAACATCCTCCCTCTCAAAGATCCTTGAGAAACAAATTTTCCCTCCCCTCCCCTCCACTTCCCCAGCTGTGACTAAAATAAGCATTTAATGTTTTAAGGGTTTTAGATGCTAACAAGAAAACAGGCGTTACCAAAATAAAACAAGCATTGGGACAGTCAAGTTATAAATACTCACAATTGCTCATTAAGAGTTCTTTCTGCGTTTTATTCATTTCCTCGAGAACTATTTACTGAGCACCTAGTCTCATCCCAACTGTGAACGCCACTGACAAGCCCCTGCTCCCATGCAGCTGACATCCTGGTGTGCAAGGAAGACAAGGGAGAGGATACGGACCCTAATGATGGAATTTCAGACAGTGACAAGCAGTACAAAACGTACTAACAGGCTTCCCTGGTGGCTCAGCGGAGAAGAATCCGCCTGCCAATGCAGGAGACATGAGTTCGATCCCGGGTCCACAACCACAGGGCCGGCGCTCCAGAGTCGGGGAGCACAGCTCCTGAAGCTCACGCACCCCAGAGCCTGTGCTTCACAAGAGTCCCACAGCAACGAGAAGCCTGCGTACCGCAGCTGGAGCATCCGCCACGCAGCACTCCCGGCAACGAGAGGAAAGCCCGAGAGGCAAGAGACCCAGCGGAGCCAAAAATACAAACAAGTAAAATCATAACAACAAAAACAAAAATTAACACAAAACAATGAACTAACAAGGATGAGAGAAGATGGGGCACAGCAAGGCCTCCTGGCCGGGGATCTTCTGTAAGTAAACGACAAGAGACGTGACCGCAGGAGCAACGAGGGACAAGAACCCAGACCCAAGGAGCTGGGCCTGTGAGCAGAGAGGTGGTCCCAGCACACGGCCCAGAGGAGGCTGAGAGAGTCACGAAGGAGCCAGCCCTCCAAGGGCAGAGTCCTGTGCGTGCTATTAGAAGGACAAGGAAGCCCCGGGACCATTTAATGAGGGAAGGGTCACACTAAAAGCAGCCAGACTATACTCAGCGCCATCTGTGTGCCAGGCACTGGTCAGATCTAATTTTATCTGTAGGAACAGGTGAGAATCCCATCCCACAGGTCAGATCTGAGCCCAACAGGCAGTAAGTGATGGAGCCAAGAGGCTAACTACAGGCAGAGGTTGTGGAGCTGAGCAAGGGCAGATTGGTAGGGCCTTGAAGGCCTAACTTGCTAAGGAGTTTGAGTGTTATTCCAAGTGTGATGGAAAGATATAGGAGGGGGCTAAGACATCTCATTCCCTTAGAGCTAAGGGAGGGGACGCCTTCTGGGGAAAGCCTACCATGCCCTGGATGAGCTGTGAGACTAAACTGCTGCAACCTCAGCCACATATATTGACATATCTAATCCTGCCCTGCCTGCAATGGAAAAAGCTCTCCAGCCCCTGTAGAACTGGATCCCATCTTCTCTCTAGGTCACTGCCTTAAAGTGGAGCCCGGGACCAGCAGCTCAATCACCTTGATCTTGTTAGCAATGCAAGTGAGGTGGAGCCCCCTCTCAGCCCCACTCAATTTGAAAATCCCAGCCATCTGTTTTTAACAGGCCCCACAGGAGTATCCCCACGCAGCCATTCCCACCATACCCCTTCCCAAACCTCGCTCCCTGCACACCAGGCAATCCTCCGCCAGGACCCTGCTGATGGGCTTCTATGGCTCCTGATGCCTAGAAATCTCACTGTCGCCCCAACCTATTTAACTACTTTGATTTCCTAAAAACATTTACTATTATTCAGTTGTTGAGGCCTCTTCTACCCCCAAAGTAAAAACTCTTCCTTCATAATTCTGTAGTTTCACTCTGCTTTCAGCCTTGTAGCCTCCAAAGTAGATGGCAAGGAGGCTGCCTTAACCTAGACTTTCCCCAACACCCCACCCCTCAGTTACCAGATTTCTCTTCATCCATTCCCACTTCATGCCTACAAGTACCGATGCCCTGGGCATCCTAGGAACTAACTGCAGGAGGGGCCGGGTACTCCCGTGATTCCTAAAAGGCTCTCCTCCCTGCCCTGGAGAAACGGCAGGGGGCAACATGCAAATAAATACAAAATTACAAATTACATACTTAGCCCAGCAGCCTCCTCAGAGGCCTGTCTAGCCTGAGACCTGAATGATGAAGCAGCAGCCCAACGGGGGTTTAGAACAACCAACACTTGGGTGTGGAAACCATGCCTTACTCTGCTCTCTGTGTTTTATGTTTATTATCCACATAACCTTCCAACAGTCCTACGGAGAAGGAAGTATTCTCACTCCCAATCTGCAAGAGGGGACACTGAGGCGCAGAGAGCATAAGGGAGTATATGTGAACAGCAGAGCCGGGATTCAAACCCAAGCATACTGGCTCCAAAGCTTACCCTCCTAACCACAGGCTTGGGTGAGAACAGCGAGGTGAAATGGTGCAGTGAGGGTGGAAAGGCAGACGGGATCCAGGTGGCAGGTGCCCCGGGGCAGAGAAGAGTCAGCCTGAAGCAGAAAAGAAGTCAAACACATTTGGTGAAGCTGGAGAGCGGCCGGGTGGATTGGAAACATACTTGGGAAATGGACTGGACGAGATGATGTGAACATCATGGGGTCTAAGAGAGGAGGGGGAGGAATCAAGAAGCCCGTGCAGTTTTCGAAGGCCCTGTTTTCAAGGCCTGAGGGCAGAGGATAAAGCATTGCAACACAAGATACACTCAAGTCCTGTGGAGCACTGAGGCCCAGCGAGCTCTGAAATGAATAGAATCCATCGATGGAGCAAGTTAAAGCTTCCAGTTCCCACCCCAGCCCTCCCCTACACTCCTCTGCAGGGGGTCTTCACGCAAAGGTCCATCCTGTCCCCCGGGAACACTATTAGCACCGGCTAACAACAATAAAAGCTGCAGTTACAGGAATAAGAATAGCTTTAGCAAGAGGAGGGTTTTTCCTCACAAAATGTAATAGGTTTAGAACCAGAGTGCTTCAAGTTTTCTGAATAGCACGACGTTACTAATTTACAAATGAGGAGTTATACAGCTTGCCCCCAGGCCACACAAACGCAAAGAGATTGAACCAGAATCCAAATCCCGGTCTGCCTACATGGGAAGCTCACACTTCCATTAAAGTCAGCATTTCCCACAATCTGGGGCAAGTCTCTCTGAGGACTACACCAATGGTTTCCACTGAACTTTTTAAAGTTTTAACATTTATGGTCTTGTTTCAGGACAAATAATCATACGTAATATCGAATAAATAAAAATTTTAAATGGGATATAGACATGACTTCATATGAATTTTTACCTATCACATCAAATCCATGACGTCTTGTGAATTACTGCTTAGGAAACAGAAGAAGTTTCCTAAAAGGAAAAGAAAAAATTAGAAGTACAGGTGATGGAGGGAGGAGAGAGCTCTTGAGGCAACACATAAATAACCGAAGCTTGTGAAACACTGCTCACCACAGCCCCGCCCCAGAACAGCCAAGCACCTGTTCCATATTGTATTCAAATTTGGCTACAGCCCCACATAACTCTGACTCTGCTCCAGAGATAAAATGCTGGTTGCCTCCAGGGAAAGGGAATAACATTAGAACAACACAATTTAGCATAAATCATCCTTAACACAGTATTGGTCTTGACAGAAGACACCGTTTTGCTGGTCCAACTCCTCTGCTTAACCCTATAAACACACCTAGAGTCAGGTAAACTCTCCTGGGCCTCACTTTGTCAAAAGGAAGTTCTAAAAAGTGATCTCTCAGGTCACTTCTAGTTTTAGAGTTCCCATGAACTGTCATGAGACCCTAAAATCCAAAATTAATGTTTTCCCAAATCAGAGAGGCCCCAAACCTGAATGAGTGTTGACCTGAGGAATAAACGTTAAATAGTCCCACAAGGCATCCCAGGTCCCCATTCCTTAACAAGGAAACAAGGGGAGGAAGGATGTGTTTGTGTGCGTTCAACTGCTCAGTCATTTCCCACTCTTTGCGACCCTATGGACTGTAGCCCACCAGGCTCCTCTGTCCATGGGGGATTTTCCAGGCAAGAATCCTGGAGTGGGTTGCCATTTCCTTCTCCAGGAGATCTTCCCGACCCAGGGATCAAACCTGCATCTCTCTCTTACATCTCCTGCACTTGGCAAGCAGGTTCTTTACCACTGCACTATCTGAGAAGCCTCTTAACTGGGCAGATGCTATCAATTATGCTGCCCTCTGATAAGATGTGATGAGGCATTAATTACATGATAATAAAAATCAGCCAGTGTCCCTGACCCCCAGCAAAATTTTAATAATCCTCTTCCACAAATGTTTATTAACTTCCTTTAAACCCAGTTGCTAGTGTTTGTTATTTCATCTGTAACACTGAACTTTATTCTGGGTAGGAGTAGCAGGGAGAGATGGGTGGGAAAAAAATCTGCAAAATCTCATCAAACTCCTGTCCTCCAGTTAAGCTTCCACCGAGAACCACCTGTCAAACCTTCCCAGCTTCTATCTGAATTACTCCACATTTAACATGCTAAACCTCTAAAAAGAGTTGTCACTCCTCATCCTTGTGAAACATTATCAACAGAATAGTTTAACCAGAACAAGCATTCTTCCTCTATTATTGAAACAGATACATTTATCAAAAGGGAAGTCTTAAGGACCCTCCTCGGCTTCTTTAGAAAGCCCTTTCTGTGATATTCAGTTCAGTCACTCAGTCGTGTCCAACTCTTTGCCATCCCAGGGGCTGCAGTATGCCAGTCTTCCCTATCCATCACCAACTCCTGGAGCTTGCTCAAACTCATGTCCCTCGAGTGGGTGATGCCATCCAACCATCTCATCCTCTGTTGTCCCCTTCTCCAGAGGATAAGAGCTATTATGCTATTAGTGGCCCTGTAAACTTTTAATAGAAGCTTTTTAGGTTCCCAGAAAGAGAAGTTCTGAAATGTGCTCACTTCATGTTTAGCTGAAGAAAACAGAGGATGGGTGGGCTGCAGCTGGCAAGCTCAAAGCACAGCTGGGTAGCAGGTGATCTTAAAAAAGGAAAAAAAAAAGGCAAATCCCTGGGCAAATCGTGTAGTCAGGGGTGATCATTATAACTGGAGAGTTGTTACATAATTACTTGTTAACTACTGACAAACATATACATGACTACAAAATGCCATGGTTACTCTGGCCACTGAGGCTAGTTCAAGAGTGAAGGTTTCTCTAATTAATTTCACTCAAAGAAACAAGCAACCCGGGGACCCATTCCCTTCCAAGGTAACCTGACAGCTTTTACATATACAAAACAGCCTCCAGCAATTAAACCAATAGCCTCTGGGGAAGAAAATCAGTGTTTCCCTGTTAAATTGATTTTTAAAGAGAAGAGGGGAGACAAAAGTACTTTCAAACAGCTATAATATTCATCACCTGGACAAAACCGACTTCCACTCCAAAGTGGAAAATTTGAACAGAAAAGGTCTTCCCCAACCCACCCCACCCCCGTCCCTGCTCAGCTGGCGCAAAACCCAAGACCTGTGTCGGAGGCACTGCATGCCAACATTTTTCAAAAAGTTTACGAGGATTTACCGAAGCGGCGGGGAGAAAAATAAGGCAGGCAGAGGCGGGGGGAGAGAGAGCAAGAGGGTTTCCGCAAGGAAGAACCGGGTGAAGCGCCCGGCTGCGCCGCGCAAGGCCCGGTAACCGGGAAGCGACCCGGCACCGGGAGAGCGAGCGCCCCAGGGGAGCGCGGGGCCTGCCAGCTGCTCGGCCTCCGCCCCCAGGGGTCCCCCCAGCGCCTCCCCCCCGGGCCGGCCCCCGCCGCCAGCCCCTCTCTGCCGACCCTACCCCCGCAGCGGCGGCGATGCCCACGGGGCCAACTTGGCCCTGGGTCAGCGCTGCGGAGCGCAGCCCCGGGTGCTGGGGAGGCCGCCGGCGCCCTTACCTCCTTCTGCTTGGGGTCCTGCGGGTAGACATCTGGCGGCCCGAGTCGGGGGCGTTTCAGCGGTCTCTGCTCATAGCTGAGAAGCCCGAAGGCGGCCATGATCTCTCATGTTAACCGGCGAAATGAATGAGAGTCGGAGCTGGAGCAGCCGCCTCTGAGCACCAGGGAGCAGCAGTTTGCAGACAGACTCCCTCTCCCCCTCCTCGCTCGCTCACTCGCCGTGGCGCTGCAGGCAGGAATAAAGCAGGTTGGATGCTGCCGCTGCCCGGCACGCAGACGCGACTGATGGGGGCAGCCTTCGGCGGGCACCCTGCTGCGCTGGAGCCCCCCGCCCCGGGACGCACCGCCGCCCGAGAGCCCGGAGGTCCGCCCGGGGCCTCCGCGGCGCCGGCCTCCCTTCCCACCCTCCCCCCCGCGCCCCGCCACCCTGTCCCCGGCGGGGAGGAGCAGCTGATGGGAACGTGTGACTTTTTTCACCAATGGACCCAAACCCACCCCAGCCGGGCGCAGGGTGGGGGTGGGGGAGGGGCACAGGGGAGGGGGGGGGGGGGAAAAACTTTTCTTGGCGCCCCAGGCGGGTGGCTCAAGTGCTCGCCCTCGGCGAGGGTGGCCCGCCGAAGCCGAGAGGAGACAGAGGAGCAGCCCGCCCCCGCCCCCCCTCTCTAAGACAGGGACCCTTCCCCCGCTCGCCGCGCGCCCCGCAGACCCCGCCACCTGGGCGCGGACCCGGCTGGGAAGGAGGGAGACTGGCCCGGAGGGGGGTTGGGGACGGACAGGGATGCGGACGGCGGGGAAGCAGCCAGTGCCTCCTAGACGCCGGCCGGGCTCCGGTGGCGCATCCGCGGCTCCGGTGCCCTCGGCGGCTCCGGGCAGGCGCCGAGCAGCGCGGCTGGCGGTCGCGGCGGCTGGAGGGGGCCGCGCTCGCGGCGGCTCGGGGCCGACTTAACCCTTCGCTGCCCCTCCAGGGGCTGGGGAAGGAAGGGGGCGCGAAGAGGGTCGGCAGCGAGCGCCGACGGGAGCAGCGAGCCCGCGGGCGTCTCGGGCTCCTCCAGCCCGCCGCCCCCCACCCTCACGCCGACCGCGGCTCCTCCCCCCGCCCCCGCCGCCGACAGTTTACCTGTTGGTCCCCCGCTAGTGGGCAGGGGCTGCCGGCAGCTGCAGCACTTCGGCGGCTGCAGCCTCCATGATTCGGGCTGGGATGGGGGGCGGCGGGGGGGGACTGGATTTGAGCCGGTTTGTAAGGTATCAGTCTCGCCCGGGCGAGCTCC
This sequence comes from Dama dama, assembly GCF_033118175.1. Lineage (NCBI taxonomy): Eukaryota > Metazoa > Chordata > Mammalia > Artiodactyla > Cervidae > Dama > Dama dama. Next base: position 5,044,418 of record NC_083699.1, on the reverse strand, counting down.
GGGGACGCCGCGAAGTTTGCCACTGTCTGGGGGCGGCGGACGACGCCGGCTCGCCGCCGCCGGCGTTCTCGCCCCCACGGCCGAGGAGCGCGAGCTTCCGAGTTGGCGGACGGCGGCGCGGCGGCCACACTGAGCATGCCCAGCTCGGCTGCCGGACCGCGGAGGAGTTGGCTGCGAGCGCGCTCCGATCCGCCTCTCCGGGTTTTCGCAGCCGCAGAGCGCGCAGCCCGCGGGCCCGGGCGCCCGGGCTGGCCCTGGGGTGAATCCGGGCGAGGCAGGGGGCGCCCCCAGGACCCCTCTCCCGGCCGCGAGCTGGGCTGTCCGCCTCGACCTCTGTTAAGGTCGCTGTCCCCGTGGCCTGGGCCGGAAACCTCACCTGCGCCGCGCGTGTGGAGTGAGGCGGGGGTATCCTCCCGGGGAGACCTTGGTCATCCAATCCGCCCGCGCTCCCCGCTAGCGCTGGGGCGTGGGCACCCAGATGCAGGGCCACCTGCCGCGAGCCCTGCGAGGCTACAGCTGCGGAGGCGGGCCCGGTCTGTCCCGAGGGGCCCAGCGGGAGACGCGCCCCGGAGGATGCGCCCGCGCTTGGCCAAGAATGATGGCTGCCATTTATGGAGCCCTCGCTTCGTGCCAGGATCTTGACAGTAAAGGTCTCTGGTCCTTTAAAAAAAAAAAAAAGGAAAGAAACTTACAAGGTTTTACTGTACCCCTTTTATAGATTAGAGAAATCGAGTCACATTAGGAAGGCCCGGTGACTTGCTCAAAGCCGCCAAGCAAACTGATCACAAGTTTCTGATCTATTTCCCACAACTTGGAATTGGGAGGAATGGGTTCCTGAGCCGCTCTTGCCTAAGTTCCTCCCACCTTGAGGAATTCTCAAGACTCCTATTTCATTCTCTATAAGATGCTGCGAGTCAAATCTAACCCCAAAGCCTTTGCACAGTGCCAGGCACAGCGTATGTGCCTAGGAGATGTTGGTTAAACCTGATTATCTATTCAAATCTGATGACTTGAAGCAAAGGCGGGGGCGGGGGGGGGGTGGGGGGTGGATATAAGCCACTGGGGATAGGAGACTAGCTCTTAACTCTTGACTCTGACCTATTAGCACTTCCCAACGCAGCTGAGGCCAATTCAGGCCGGTAGTTTCCGGATTCTTGACTCAATCTGAGCAAATACTTTTAGAGAACAGTTCCACCAAGAAGCGTTTCCCCTGCACCCACCCCAAAGGACTTCTCTTCCACTAACACCTTGGCTGTTACTTCAAAGCTGAATTTGCCCTTGGGGTATAGGTATCTGTCAAATCTAGCTTCCTTGCTTGAGAAATAGTTATCTAACTTTGTTATGAAAATTGTCAAACCAAAATGCAGAAAAAATAGCATAATGAACCCCCAAGTACTCATCTCCCATCTGTGACATCTAAGCAAAACTTAGAAAAGTTTTGCTGTTTGTGTTTAATCTCTCCTGCCCCCAACACAGTTACATAAACTGGAAAAGACACTGTTGTTCACTGTGGTGACTTGGGTGCACAGCATGGAAACTGGCATGTAGTGGGCACTCAAAAAGATGTTTGTTAGCTGGTGGGATGGATGAGTAGGTGTGGGTGTGGGTGAATAGGTGTGTGGATAGATGGATCTCCAGTGGTATTTTGGTGATAGCTGGTTGGGAGATGTAACCTCAATTCTTCCCTTGAAATACCTAGGCAACAGTCTCCAGCTGGCCTCCACAAAGGAAAAACTTTTGAAGCACTCAAAATCATATCTGACCATAAAGATTTTAAAGTCAAAGTGAGTTAATAATGTGTTCCTAGTGTTTGGGGAAAGGGGAAAAGGAGAGTTCTGTTGATCTCCCTTCTTTTTCCCCTCCCTTGTTTTGAGACAGTCTGGCATGGATTCTTTGGCCCTTTCAACATTTTTCTAAAAAGTGAATTTTTTTTTTTTAAAAATAGCTTCCATAAGCTCATCATTCCTCACAAATCATCATTTCGCGACATGAACTTCTCATGGATATTCGGTTCCCTCACCCTGACATTTGCACCTGTCACAGTCTGCCACCTCCTACCAACCCAATTTTTTCTCCTTAATCCCTCACCTCAGTTACCTCTCACTCATAGTTCCAAATATGAAATTCCTGGGCGCTTCACTTTCCGATAGCCACCTAAGGACAGTCCTTAGAGTCGACTCCTGTATGAAGCCCACCTCGAACTCTCTTTTTTTTTTTTTTTTTTTAATTTTTACGTATGTATTTTTGGTTGCCCTGGGTCTTCCTGCTGCGTGCGGACTTTTCACTAGTTGCAGCGAGGAGGGGCTGCTCCTGGTTGCAGCGAGTGGACTTCTCACTGCAGTGGCTTCTCCTGTTGCAGAGCGCAGGCTCCACACAGGCTCAGTAGTTGCAACTGGAGAGCTCTTCAGCTCAGGCTCAGTAGCCTGTGTTTAGTTGCTCCGTGGGATGTGGAATCCTCCCAAACCAGGGATCAAACCTGTGTCCCCTACATTGTGGCAGGTGGACCCCTATCGACCACCACCAGGGAAGCCCCCACCTCAGACTCTAGAGGCACAAAATCATCTTTTGATTCTTTCGGTACCCTTAACATCATTTTCATTCTCTTATATTTTTCACCAGTTCTATTGAAAAAATAACTGACATCCATCACTGTACAAGTTTAAGGCATACAGCATGATGGTTCAATTTACATATATTGTGAAATCATTACTGCAATAGGTTCAGCTAACACCCATCCTTTCATATAGATAGAATAAAAAAGGAAAGAAAAAAGGGGGAAATTTTTCTTTTTGTAATGAAAACTCAGGATATACTTTCTTAACAACTTTCCTATACACCATATGGCAGTGCTAACCATTGTCATCATGCTGTACATTACACCCCTAGCTCTTATTTATCTTATAACTGAAAGTTTGTATCTTTCAGCCACCTTCCTCTGTTTCCCCATCCCTCAAGCCTCTGCCTCTGGTAACCACAAGTCTGATTTCTTTTTCTGTGAGTTTGGTTTTGTCTTGGTTTTGTTTTTAGACTCCACATATAAGTGAGATCATACAGCCTTTGTCTTCTGATTTATCTAACCGGGCTTCCCGCGTGGCTCAGTGGTAAAGAATCCACCTGCCAGTGCAGGAGATGCAACAGACACGGGTTCAATCCCTGGGTTGGGAAGATCCCCTGGAGGAGGAAATGGCAACCCACTCCAGTATTCTTGCCTGGAGAATCCCATGGACAGAGGAGCCCAGCAGGCTACAATCCATGGGGTCGCAGAGTCGGACATGACTGAGCATGCACACACGTCTGATTTATATCACTTAGCATAATGCCTTAGAGATCCATCCAGAATGTCACAAATGGTAGGATTTCCTTGTTTATTTAATGGCTGAATAATATTCCACAACATCTTTATCCACATGTCCATTAATGAACACTTAGGTCATTTCCATGTCTTAACTACTGTAAGTATAGCTGCTATGAACTAGGGATATAACTGCTATGAACTGGGGTTACAGGTATCTTTCCAAGTTAGTGTTTTCATTTCCTTCAGATATATTCCCAGAAGTGGTCATTCTCTTCTTTTAATATCTCATCATTTATTGGCATACTTTCAGACTTGCCGCACAGAACAGTCTTGTTCACCATCCCCACCTCACCCTCTCACTCCTTCCGTTCCAGAGCTGATCTTTAGGCTCACTCAGGCCAGTTAGCCACAGGGTCTCCTGCGCCTGAACTTCCATCACGGTGCTGGTTAGTACAGCAGAGAGGCACAGCTTCTTTATCAAATAACGTGGGTCTCGTTTGCTACTGTTCCTGTGGGAGTGAAAGCTTTAGTCACCCAGTGCAACCCCATGGACTGTAGCCCTCCAGGCTCCTCTGTCCGTGGGATTCTCCAGGCAAGAATACTGGAGTGGGTAGCCATTCCCTTCTCCAGGGGATCTTCCCAACCCAGGGATCAAACCCAGGTCTCCTGCATAAGGGGCATCTTATCTTTTTGGTTAATGACCCTCCCTTCCCTAGGCCTGGGAACAGTCTGTACAGAATATGAATTACTCGGAGCACAGAGGCTCCCCAGAGAGGCCCCAGCTTAGGCCTAGCAAGAAGAGATGAGTTCAGGTGCCTGAAGAAGTTTAACACAGCTGGTGAGGGAAAGGGATTGAAATGCAGGCAGAGAAGGAGGAATTATAAGCCATTCAAAGCATATGGGACTTTATCCTCCAGGTATGAAGTTAAATCTCTAGGGCTGCTTTTGTGGGTTGAGGCATGTTAAGAAGTTTGTAAAAAGGGGTGTGACCTTTTTTCTTGGGTCACATCCAAGGACTCCTCAAAGATCCCTGAGCCACAGGGATCTTCCTAGCTGCTTCTGTCCTTTCTGCTAGTCTTGGTTTTTCAAAATTCTGCAAGGAGTCCCTCACAGTTGAGTCCTCTCTTGTGTTCTTGGATGAGGTCCCTTGAAGACAGCTCACGGGCTGGCTTTTTCTCCCTGCATGCAGTCTGTGGGGAATGCATAGACGCCTTTGCCTGTGCACACTCTGGGGCAGGCGTTTTCTCTCCAGCCTTATCTCCTTGCCCACATGGACACGTTCTGCAACACAGTTCTTCACCTTGAAAGATCTCAACTCTAGGTCAGAGACTACTTCTTTGGGTTCTTGCAAACTGCAGCAGACAGAGGTTAAATGTCCAGACCAGTGATCCCCTCAAAACTCTTTTCATGAGGCTTGAGGGGAGGAATAACATTTCTTGGGAGAGAGAGACATAATCATATTCGCCAAGCAGATTTCAGAAAATGAGGGTAGAGAATGGCTAGGAGCAGAAGCAAGGTGCTGGCCCTCCAGAAGCAATGGTCCCCTTATCCTTATTTTACAAATTAGCACTGGAGGCTCCGCAGGTGAAGTTCGCTGGCGCAAGGCCATTGGGTTAGCGAGTGGCAGAGCCGGGGTCAAACCTGGGCCCCTCTGACTCTCCTTTTATTGTCAGCGTGCTACCTGTATTAATTACCGTTTACATAACACTTATAGAAGGGAACCTCGGAAGACAAATCTTGTAGAAGAGAAGTAAAACTCCCGACAGCTCACTCTGGCACAGTGCATGCTTCCACTCAAGTGGAAAGGAACAATTCTCCGTGTAGCACCTGTAGGTGAAGTAATTAAAGTTGCTGGTTTTCCCCATGGGACTGAGGCTTGCCCAGGTGTATGTATTACTGTGTTTTGTTAACAGATTGTCTAGAGGCAGTCTTGCTTATTTTCAGTTTTTCTTACATCCCCATTACATTTAAATGTATTTATCCCATGCCTGGTTCTGAATCAAAAAAATAAAAGTTCCCCCTTTCTTTTAGGCTCTTAAAAATAAGACAAAGGAAAATAAGAATGATTTGAGAAGGAATCAAAATAGAGGAAAAGACAAATGGGGGATTCATCTGGGGACATTCCAACCAAATGAAATTTTTAATATGGTCTTTAGGCTGTTTAGAGAAATGTAAAGAATACAGACATAAAGACTTCCTAAAGCAGTATTGACAATAGAATTATATTGCTATTCTAAATATATACTTTTACATTTTCTGGTAACCACATTAAAAATGTAAAACTTGATAAATTAATTTTAGTAATACTTCTGTTTAACCCAATATAAGCAAAATATTGCATTTCAACATGTGGCCAGTCTTTGAACTGTGGTGCTGGAGAAGACTCTTGAGAGTCCCTTGGACTGCAAGGAGATCCAACCAGTCAGTCCTAAAGGAAATCAGTCCTGAATATTCACTGGAAGGACTGATGCTGAAGCTGAAACTCCAATACTTTGGCCACCTGATACAAAGAACTGATTCATTGTAAAAGACCCTGATGCTGGGAAAGATCGAAGGTGGGAGGAGAAGGAGATGACAGAGGATGAGATGGTTGGATGGCATCACCGACTCAATGGACATGAGTTTGAATAAGCTCCGGGCATTGGTGATGGACAGGGAAGCCTGGCGTGCTGCAGTCCATTGGGTTGCAAAGAGTCAGACATTACTGAGAGACTGAACTGAACGAGATATTTTACAGCCTTTTTTTTCCCTGGTAAGTATTAGAAATCTGGTGTACACTTTACACTTATAGCATATCTCATTTCAGACCAGCCACATTTCATGTGTTTGGCAGCCACATATGCCTAGTGGCTACCATATCCGTCAGCCCTACTCTAAAGGGATGTTTCCGTCCTCATGAACCTGTAACGTGTGGGATCTTAGTTAAATCACTGAGAAAGCAGGAGAGTTTCCAGATTAAAAGAGCAAAAAATAATGGAAGGAATTAAAGAAGAGAAAGGTCAGAAAGTAAAGAACAAACGTAAAGACAACTTGGGAAGACAGTGGATACCCAAAGAGCACTTAGTAGCTCAGGAGGCAGGATTGTCACGAAGGCAAGGACCTGGAAAGAAAACTCTGGGGACTAAAAATCAAAGGATGAGATAAGTGAGTTTTGAATTACAGAGCTGAACCAATGACAAGGCTGAATATTTAACCTCATTCACCATCAAATTGGTGTGTGCCACATTTACAAAAAGAAGGACAGCTCGTTGGTTTCTACAGAGGGACCGTGGTGCACATACCCAGGTTTTCGGCACCAGAATCCTATTTTACTCCTTTACCCAGAGCTGCTACATCAGACAAATGCTACCCAAACTCAAGAAAGAGTTCAGCAGAAGATCAGAATGCTCATTTATTGACATACTGGAATAGCCCTTTCCAGGGACTGAAATAGGGATAGCGCCTTATTCAGATCACCTCCAGCTGGTTTTCAAGTTTGTTGTAAAAACACATTAGTAAGGAGAAGGTTGTTTTAGTAAGCGTAAAATTAAAGCAAGGAGCATTGAATCATCTCTGGGGAACGTTCACAGAGTGCCCCCACGGTAGAACTCACCTCCCTTGTGACTGGAATGGGACACATGCCACACCTCAGCGCAGTGGTGCCTTTGGAGAATTGTTACTGACCAGGACTTGTATTGGGCTTCCCTGGTGGCTGAGCTGGTAAAGAATCTGCCTGCAACGCGGGAGACCTGGGAGACCTGGGTTCGATCCCTGGGTCAGGAAGATCCTCTGGCGTAGGAAGTGGCTACCCACTCCTGTATTCTTGGCTGGAGAATTTCATAGAGAGAGAAGCCAGGCCAGCCCAGCCCATGCTGTAGTCACAAAGAGTCAGACACGACGGAGTGGCTAACACTTGTTCTCTCCAATGCTTGTATTATTTACTCTATGGCCGGGGTTCCTGGTGGTCTGCAGGTTTTTTTGTTTTTTTTTTTTTAGGTTTGTTTATGTTGGACTTGCACGGTCACTCCTGAACTCTAGAAAAACCAGCCTGAACTGGGTCCACATTCTCAAATGACACTAATGAATTGGTGTGGAGGCAGACCTGCCCTTTGGAGTGCAGCCTGTTGTCACAGCCCCAGCTGACCGGCTCCCCTCAGAGCGGGGCTCACCCACCTGGCTCCTGTAGCCCAAGAGAATGAGTGCCCTATTATACGGGGACATCTGCTAACCAGGGCTGGCTTCAGACGTTCCTGTTGAGAGAGACATATACAGAAAGAGAAGTTCATTTTCAGTTATCCAATTCTTTGGTTACTGCTTTCTTAGTGTTAGAGATCCAGCCTTCATCATCTATTAGTTACAGATTATAACTCCTCTGTTAGGATGTTTTACATCTGATGAAAGTGCATCTTACAAACCTATATTTATTCTATATGAAGTATTTCAGTTCTCAGAGAATTCTTTTCCCAGTTCCAGGGACATACTCTTGTACTTCCTGATATACCTGCTACAGTCACACAGACAACATGGAAGGCAGAATCTGAATATTACACAAAATATCTTGACAGATTGAAATGATAAACTAAATTAACTGGATCAAATTTGATATAAGAAGAAACTCTTTTCCCCCACCTACTAGACATATCAAAGACTGTTTGGTATCTACTGTTTGTTAAATCTGAAGTTTAAATTCTAAGGAATAAAATATAAATGCTGCCAACACTTTGATCTCAGGAGCATTTGGGGAATAGCAGTGCACAAATCAATTACATGAATCCTTTATATAATAGCATTTTTTAATTAATATTGCTAAACCATTGCCCAACATTCTCACCACTGTGCCTTTTTCCAAAGCTGTTAACAAATCATAAAATTTAGCAATTTGATTTTTATCTTCCTTCATTTCTTCTGCTCACCCTCTGGCAGAGTTGCTATCAATCAGCCAAAAATGTCAGCAAGAAGACGGAAGAAACAGAGTTTCTGCTTAGTTTTCAAATAGGAAAATCAGGGCTCAACTAATCCAGAAGTGGCCACAAGTGATCAGATGAAGTCAATGGCCCAGGCCACTTCTGCCTGCCCAATGTGCTTCAACTTGGTCCTCCCCCAGCTCTTCTCCCTCTCTGTTCCTTACCTGCTAGTCTCTCCCCTCTTCTTCTGTTCCAATCTATGCTTTTCATAGCCTCTCCAGCCTCTTTTTACTGATGCTCAAAAAGGACTCTTCCACCTCCTCAATTCAAGATGTTCATCACTGCATCCCTAGCTGGCCCCAGTTTCTTATTTGCAGGACAGGACCAGGTGGCTGAGGTTACAGGGATCGGGATAGAAGGGAGAACAGCTCTTGGCTATAGTTGTGGAGGGTGGACTTGCAAAGTGAAAACAAAAGGCATGTCTTAGAGACAGGCACGGTCACAGACATGCACATGTTGCAAATGAAGATGGAGTCAAATCAGCAAAGGAGCCTGGAGGAGTCAGGAGCTGTTGGCCCAGGTGAACAGAAAGTGGTTGTGATAACTGTGGGAGGCAAGGAGCACTTGGTGCTTCTTCAAATAGACAGCAAACATCTCCCAACTTGTCCCTGTAGAGTCACTGCATAGCTCTACCCACTCTTAAAGGCCTATTGATTCTTTCTTGCCCAAACTTCTCAGATTCATCCAATTCTCAATAATCCCTCGGCTACAGCTTTAGTCTAAGCCCTGAACATTTCTTGCTTTGGATTTTCCTTATAACCCAACTTGGGTCCTTGCCCCGATTCTCTTTTTGAAACCCAACACAAGAGGTTACCAGTTTAATTTTTCAAAAATCCTCATTTCACTATGCCATTCCTTGCTTTAAAAAACAAACAAACAAAAAAAAAAAAACCTCTTTGCTAAATTCCTGCTACTTCAAAGATTCAACTTAATCTGAAAATCAAGTTGTTTTCACAATATGCTGAAGGGGTCCGGGCTGACATGGGTTAAGTTTGGGAAGTCAGTTGAGGCATCATCCAGGGAGGCTTTATTTCCTCTTCTTTAAAGTGGAGGATTCCACTCCTGAGCAGTGGGAGCATTGCAAGGGGACACAATGAGTTTGGAACTGCTTAAATCAGTCTGACAGAGAAGTCATTTTCAACCCCACTGCCTCATGTGCTTGAAGCTTGTCAATGCCCCGGAGATGGCGCTTTGGGGCATTCTGATTCACTCTGGGGTAAACTAGGTAGAGAGGAGCAAAAATAAAAAGCATTTTCATATCCACACCACAGAGAGATCAGTAGAGTCCTGGCAGAGCCTGAGTTCCTCATTCTTACAAGGAACTATGGACAGGATAGATGAGCAAAGCCAGTATCTTCCATTACCAGTAGGCTATGGCATTTGCAGGGAGAGAAGTAATGGAAATAGTCATATATGCCACAGTGGATCCTTAGCTGCTCCCATCTAATAGTGAAAGAAGGAAACAACAAACCCCAGTGGTCCATTCAGAACAAACCACGTTCAGCCAGGTCCAGCAGGCAAGAAGGTATGGCCAGATAGCCTGTGATTATTTGTCTCTAATTGTCTTCAAAGGTCAGTGACGTAGGCTTAGCTGCCAAGATAAGCGGTCTGAGCCAGTTCATCCCTAAATCTGTACAGAGACCTTCTCAGATCTGGATGTAAAGCCCAGAGCATTCGAGAATCCTGAATAAGCAGGTAGAATTAACTCACATACTGACTCAGTGATACCCACCACGTCAAGCCAGTAGACCTTTGACTTCATCTATTTGGGAAGTGTGTTAGACAGTCAGTTGTGTCCGACTCCTTGTAACCCCATGGACTGTAGCCTGCCAGGCTCCTCTGTCCATGGGATTCTCCAGGTAAGAACACTGAAGTGGGGCGCTATTCCCTTCTCCAGGGGATCTTTATGACCCAAGGATCAGACCCGGGTCTCCTGCATTGCAGGCAGATTCTTTACTGTCTGAGCCACCAAGGAAGAGTTTTGCTCAAGAAATTCAATTTGCTTAACATATATTTATTGAGTATCTGTTGTGCACCAGATACTCTAAATATTGTGGCTACAACAACGAGGAGGTGAGTAGATGGCTCTTATAGAAGAGACGAACAACCATGCAAGCTAGTATAAAATTGCAACTGTGACAACAGCTTCAAGGAGAAGGACATGCGTTCTGAGGTTCTGGAAGGGGGGTTTCCCATGGAAACAATCCTGAGGTTGAGATCTAAAAACTGAATAGGAGTTGTTGTTTTCAGTCGCTCAGTCCTGTCTGACTCTTTGCGGCCCCATGGACTGCAGTACGCCAGGCTTCCCTGTCCTTCTCCATCTCTTGGAGCTTGCTCAGAATAGGAGTTAACTGGGCAAAAAGATGGAAGAATGTTTTAAAGAGGAACAGCATGTGCAAAGGCCCTGTGGCTAGCAGGGCTGAAAGAAAGCCAGTATGCTTGGACAGGGGCAAGAGAGGGAAGCTGGTGTGAGTGAGGTTGGGAGGTGGAAAGGACCACAAAGAACAATATAGGTTATTGAGCTGTCCTGTCTTTCTCCAATAGGAAGTTCAGTTCAGTTCAGTTGCTCTGTCATGTCCAACTCTTTGCAACCCCATGGACTGCAGCATGCTAGGCTTCCCTGTCTATCACCAACTTCTGGAGCTTGCTCAAACTCATGTCCATCAAGTCGGTGATGCCATCCAACCATCTCATCCTCTGTCGTCCCCTTCTCCTCCTGCCCCCAATCCCTCCCAGCATCAGGGTCTTTTCCAATGAGTCAGCTCTTCGCATGAGGTGGCCAAAGTATTGGAGTTTCAGCTTCAGCATCAGTCCTTCCAATGAACACCCAGGACTGATCTCCTTTAGGATGGACAGGTTGGATCTCCTTGCAGTCCAAGGGGCTCTCAAGAGCCTTCCCCAACACCACAGTTCAAAAGTATCAATTCTTCGGTGCTCAGACAATTTGCTCATCAATTCTTCAGTGCTCCAATAGGAAATGGGAAGCTATTTAATGGTTTTAAGCAGAAGAGTGTCCCAATCAGATTTCCATGGTGAAGAGATTATTTTGTCTGCAACATAGAATGTATATTGGAAGGGAAGTGGTCTGAGTGGATGGGGTAGGAGACCAGTCAGTAAGATAACTGCAAGCCCAAGCAGGAAATGGTGTTTGCTTCTGTCAGGCTGAAGGGGTAGAGATAAGTGAGTAGATTTGAGTGATAGGTGAGAAAAAAGCTGACAGAACTTAGTTATGATCAAATATGAGAGGCTGAGATTGACGAGACAGTCCAGAATGATCCCTGGGCTTCTGGGTCGCTGAACAGGATTGATGGAGGTATCAGTCACTGAAAAAGAGAAACTGTGAGTGGAGCCCCGTTTCCGGTGCTGGGTGTAGGGCTGTAGGTACCGCAATAGGGTGATGAATAGGAGGTCATGTGACAAGTCACATGATGTTAATACCTGACTCTTGGTATTCACATCCTTATACAATCCCTTTCTGGGTGACTGGACTTACTGCTTTACTTCTAATGAATAGAATAAGGCAAAAGTGATAGAATGTCACTTCTGAGAGTAAGTTATAAAGAGGCTGCTCTCTTCCCCTCCCTCTCTCTCTGAATTCTCACTCTGGGAAAGCCAGCTGCCAAGCTCAAAGCAGCTTCATGAAGAGGCACCAGGGTAAGGAACTGATGTCTGTGAGCAATGGCCAGTGTGGATCTGAGACCTACCAACTGCTGCATGAGTGGGCTTAGAAGTAGGTCTTCCTCTGTCTTCCTGGGCTGACTGCATCCCTGGCCAATGCCTTGATTTCAGCCTCCTGGGAGCCTGAGCTAGAGGAGCTTACCCCTCCATGCCCAGATTCCTGACTATGAGATAATGGGGGTAATTTGTTACACAGCAATAGATCATTAATACAGATAACCTAAATAAATGCATATCTTATATGAAAAATACTAAGTTGAAAATTTGATATAGATCAGGGGCACAGAAAATTCTGGACTAAAGTTATAAACTTGATATGCATGCATCCTGAGAGGCAAAGTATAAGATGGAGGAGGAGAGATTCTCGAAACAAGTCCAGAGGACCTCCATTATGTACCAGCAAGAAGAGAGAGATGATTTTGCAAAGGAGAGAGAAAAGGAACAGCTGGAGAGATGGAGAGAAAGTTAGCAGAAAGTTGAATCCTGTAAGTCAGTACAAGGCAGTGTTCCCCCAAATTAGGGAATGTCAAGTAAGAGAAATATGAAATACTGTTTTAGGTATGAAAGTAATAGTTCACAATTCCAGCAAAAGTACATGGTAGGACTGGGGAATGGAACAGTATGGATCGAGGCTGGGCAATAAGAGAAATGGAGACAGAAAATTCTGGACAGAATTTGACCTCTGAAGGTGAGAAGAGAGATCAGGTAGGAGCTGAAAGTGGATTATAATTGTTATTTTGTTTTTACATGAGAAGACATATAAATAAAGCAGGAAAGATTCAGGCAAGAGAAAAAGGATATACAGGAAGGAGAAAGAAATAGAAAGTGTAAGCTTCTTGGAAGGCAAAAGGGGATTCTCCTTAGATGGGGGGGTTATTGAATAGCTCTGTTATTAGAACAGGAGACCCACAGGACAGCTGCGGAAATACTCAGGAGATAAAGAAAGTTTCTACGTGAGATCCTACTCTCCCAGCAATTTAATACGAGGAGGTCAGGGAAGAAAAGAAGGGAGGTTGGAGGCTTCAGGAAAGGAGAGAGGCTTGGGACAACCCCTGTGGAAATGGGAAAATGAGAGATAGGACTGTAGTAAGTTTTTGTGTGGTGTGAAGACCTGTTCGAAGTTAATGATCTTGAACTTACAGTGGAATCAATCTGCCTCATTGGGTAATACTCAGATGCTTGGATGTAGGCACAGAGAAACAGAAAATTGGGTTCAGAAGTGTAGACAAACGGAGGCAACAGAGGGACTAGGAAGTCTAGGGCAGTAGAGCTGGAAGCAGAGAAGTATAGGGCAGAGAAGGGAGTCTAGAAATACTGCTCATGAACTCCCATCATAAGGGAAGTTAAGAAAGGGGAAAGTTGATGAATTGGAAGATTGCAGGGGACAGACAGTACCAATAACGTTAAAGAAGGGCTGGTGGGAGAACAGTAGAATAAACAGCAGGAAGCAGGGGTGGTTACAGTAAAACAAAGCAGTACTCAGATTGATAATTTTGGAGGAGTAATATTACAGGTAATGGTAATATCCAGGGACTGTACCTGGGAATGGCTGGCCGAAATGGAGAGGAAATCATTGAAGATGCAAGGAAGAAGAGCATCTGAGTAGCCATGGTAATGAACAGGCCACTCACCTGGACATAGCTGTCACGCAGACTGATCAAGGCTTGGGAGAAGGGGACAAAGAACTGGCTTGTCCAATGGAGTGGTGGGCTTTTTACCCATTGCCAACATAGAGAATGAATGAGAGGAACCCCTGCCCAAAAGATGACAGCAACAGGGGGCAAAGTAGGAGACCTAAATGGCATGAGTGCAAAGAAGCAGGATTTTAACAAGATAGTGAAAATATAATGTTGGGGAGTTAGAGAGAGACTGCAGCAGACACGGCTTATTCTCTGCTTGATATCTTTATCCCTCTTCTCCCTTACTAACAAAATCCTGATTTTGTTCCGGGATGCAATATGCCAGCGAGTATAGATTTCCTTCCTAGATTCCCTTGCATCAAAGGGTGGCCATGTGGTACACTTCTAAACCAATGAGACCTAAACGTAATTTCACTAGGGAATCTGAGAATGTTTTTGTTTTCCTGATGCAGGCACCAACCCTTAGCTCTGCCTGGAATTCAGATGTGATGGCTGGACTGCAGCAGCCATATCGTGACAAAGAGATTACAAATATGAAGAAAAGGCAAAGATGATCACAGAGCTGTGAGTCTGGATTTTGACCAGCCACTAAACTAATACAAGTAGTGATCTACATCCACATTTCTGATTATGTGAAGAAAGATGAACCCTACTTCATTAAGCCAATTCGTTGAGTTTGTATTATTTGTAGAAAACTATGGAAGAAAATAGTAATCACATGAGAGGACTCTCAGAGATGAAGACAGCTTCAGCAAGAGAGGAGGCAGGAGGTAAGGGAGTGCTATAAAAGAAATTGTGCAGGTAGGGCAATTTGCTAGTTATGGAGAAAGGATTCAAGAGGTCAAGATGGAGGAGAATGAGGAGAGGAGTGCAAGGCTGGGACAGAAGGATGTACAAAGCTTCATGAGAATGATGGTGGGAGGGGATCAAATGACCACTTAGGCATGGAGGCGAAGGCTGCACTTTGGACCCTGACAAAGGAAAACAGAAATGAAAGCCTTGATGGATTTGATCTCCAAGACTCTGAGGGCAAAAACCTGTGTAACCTTCTTAGAGGGATTACCAGGTGTGTAGGTGAGACTATCCTCTTTCTACTTCCTGAGTTAGGTGAGAAAAGAGAAATGTCATCCTTCTGGCCTCTCTAGAGAATCAACATGCAGGCTCAAAGCTGCATAATGAGACCTGGCAATTCTCTGGATTCCCTCCAGATCTCCCTAGGGGCAGGAACAGAAGCTGCTCTGGGGAGGAGGGGGACTGCAGGCCACAGGGCCTGCCAGGACTAAGTGAGGGAGGCATTTTGCCCTCCCCTCTGGTAATTGGCCCACAGGGTTGGTTATCTCCCTCGGGAGGTTGGTGTTCCTCTCGTGGAGTCCTCAGAGTCCCAAAGCAGAGTGACAGTGTGTGCCTGGTGGTTCATCCATATTGCTATAGCAACAGGCTTGCCCCTGGAACCATGGGTTCACGGCAAAATGATCAGGACTCTATTAAAGGTTGCTGGTGCGGGTTTGACCAGGATGCAGGCCAGGTGAGCAGACATGAAAGCCTGGCATCAGGAATATTCAGGATAGGAACTCCACCCCAAACAGTTAAAAGCTTAGTGAGTCTGAGAATGAGTATAAGCTAAATCCAACAGGGACCCAAGGGTCAAGCAGAAGAAGCACAATCCCGTCACCAAGACTGAGGGACATTCCTATGATGAATCTGAGGGGAGAAGGGCTGGTAATGAGAATCAGAAAAAAAGCCAAAGCAAAAAGGGCTGAGTGTGTGTGACTCCTCGTCACGGGCTGCGGGCTGCAGGGCATGGTGATTGAGCTGCACTGATATTCACGGATGCTGGGAGGACCGTGGCTGTCCCCAACCCTGGTCAGTCATGGATGGCTTGCCTTCCAGACTCTGCAGACTACACCCCTTTGCTCTGAGTTAACGGAGACTGATCCTGATGGTGTTAGGACTCCATCCTCATCTCCTGCCTCAATTCTTTGATCTGGCCAGAATTCTCAGCATCTCTTGTAGAGCCATAACACTGCGGCTGCCACCCAGGATATCTGGCCAGTCTCTACCACTAGACTTGGTTCATAATTTATAATATAGATCTCAGCTAGGAATAGAATCTACAGCTCTCTAGGCCGAGACCTAGCAGAATATAAGCTCCATTAGGGAAGGGTCTTTGAGACTTTATCACTGCATTCCTAACACGTAGCACACAGCCTGTCACACAATAGGAACTTTATAAATATTCATTGAGTCATGGGTCACTGACAACCTTCCCAGCCCGTGCCTACATTCCAGGTTACTGGACACTTCTGTGGGTGCCTGCCGTCGGCACCATCCTGCTTCTTCCAGAAAGGACTCTCATAGAACCAAGACCTTTCGCCTCCGTGTCACTGACAGCACCTGTGACCAGAGCTTCCTGGCGTGGTCCACCTGGTGACTTTGGTCACCACTGCTGACCTAGACTAGGACAAGATTTCAAACGTCCTTTGGCCATTGCAGTGGTAGCATCTGTGTCCCTTCCTTGGTGATGACAGCATTAGTCCCTGGGCCTAGACCCGCTCCGACCCAGCCTGCTTCCCCATCTCCGGCAGCTGAGGACTCATCCTCCTTCACAGTCAAGGCCTGCGGAGTCTCTGAGAGCAGAGACTCTGAGAGCAGAGGCCTGTGGAGTCTCTGAGAGCAGCAGCCGTACTACAGATGACCTTGAAGATCTCCCAGCTGCAAAAGCCTAGGAGTAAAAATGAGGATTATAGGAATGTAATTTTACTGATTCACAATTGAAGAAGTATAAAGTCTCTTACCTAGTACACTATCTAAAAGCATATAGTAAACAGTAACATAGTATATGAAAGTGAAGGTGAAGTCACTCAGTCATGTCCGACTCTTTGCGACCCCACGGACTGTAGCCTACCAGGCTCCTCTGTCCATAGGATTTTTCAGGCAAGAGTACTGGAGTGGGTTGCCATTTCCTTCTCCAGGAGATCTTCCCGACCCAGGGATCGAACCCAGGTCTCCCGCATTGTAGGCAGACGCTTTACCGTCTGAGCCACCAGGGAAGTCAAAATAGTATATATATACACTATTGAAATTCTATTATATTATATAACAAATATTTAAGGGCTTCCCAGGTGGCTCAGTGGTAAAGAACCCGCCTGCCAACGCAGGAGACATAAGAGATGCAGGTTTGATCCCTGGGTGGGGAAGATCCCTGGAGGAGAGCACAGTAAGCCATTCCTGTATTCTTGCCTGGAGAGCCCCATGGACCGAAGAGTCTGCTGGGCTCCAGTCCACAGGGTCACAAAGAGTCAGACATGACTGAAGCAACTTAGCAGGCACACACACACAAGGACATTTATGTATGCATTCAATTGGATTTTGTGTGTGTGTGCCAGTATCTCCCATTGGAATGTAGACTCCATGATGTCAGGAACTCTGCTCATTATTTTTAAAACCTTTTATTTTACACTGGAGTACAGCTGATTAACAACATTGTGATGGTTTCAGGTGGACGGCAAAGGGACTCAGTCATACATACACATGTATCCATTCTCCCTCAAACTTCCCTCCCATCCAGGCGGCCACATACTGAAAAGAGTTCCCTGTGCTATATAGCAGAATCTTGGTGGTTATCCATTTAAAATATAACAATGTGCACATGTCCATTCCAGACTCCCTAACTCTCCCTTACCCCAGCTCCTTCCCTCTGGTAACCATAAAGGAACTGTGTTCATTCTGATTACTCCCTAAATAGTAGGTGCCCCGTTAACTGTTGAATAGACGAATGAATTACTTCTGGATGCTCTCTGAGTGGGCCCTCTCTGCACCTGGAACCCAGTTCTCTGGCTAACTTGTAGCATGCCCATTGTCTCCTTCATCTGATCCATCTTCTCCTGGGCATGTGTGTATAGCCATTACCTCTGACATTCACTACCGCCGTCAAGGCATGGTTGCTTCACTTGCTATCAAAACGGCCAGTTCCATCTCCCACTCATATCTGCCAAAACCACACTGCACCAAGTTTGTTCATCTGGGCCCAGGCCTGCCCTACCATTGTCCCTGATAACAACACCAGCGCAAAGATGCCTGGCTGGCTTTCCCACTGGGGAGGAGGCAATCTCTACCCTCACCTTTTACATTACCCACATCCCAAACAAGGCTGCCTTGAATAAACTTCCAGATATTTTTTCTAAAAATAACCCTTTTGATCTTTGTAGTGCCCCTTGTCTAGAAATCTGGCCTAAACCCATCTCAGTGACAGGCATAGCACTATACCTAGGTGTTGGTATTGGACCAAGCTGGCAGACATTGTCTTTTTTCCACTCTGTGACTTTTATTCACTCAGGGCCCTCAAGGTCTCTTCTTAGAGCCCTGATGGCAAAGGCCTCTGTGACCACCTGTCCCCTAGCATAACCTGACATGTCTGAATCTTCCTGTCGGCCCAGATAGACTGGCCACAACACAAGGAGTTCGGGTCTTATGCTGTGGGTGATGAAGAGCAAGTGAAGACTCTGGAACAGGAGGTTATCTTGAAGAATCAGCAAATTCAGTTCAGTTCAGTTGCTCAGTTGTCTCTGACTCTTTGCAACCCCATGGACTGGAGCACGCCAGGCCTCCCTGTCCATCACCAACACCAGGAGCCTACTCAAACTCAGGTCCATCGCGTCGGCAATGCCATCCAACCATCTCATCCTCTGTCACCCCCTTCTCCTCCCGCCTTCAATCTTTCCCAGCATCAGGGTCTTTTCAAATGAGTCCGTTCTTCGCATCAGGTGTCCAAATTATTGGAGTTTCAGCTTCAGCATCAGTCCTTCCAATGAATATTCAGGACTGATCTCCTTTAGGATAGACTGGTTGGATCTCCTTGCTGTCCAGGTGACTCTCAAGAGTCTTCTCCAACACCCACAGTTCAAAAGCATCAATTCTTCAGCACTCAGCTTTCTTTATAGTCCAACTTTCACATCCATACATGACCACTGGAAAAACCATAGCTTTGACTTGATGGACCTTTATTGTAAAGTAATGTCTCTGCTTTTTAATATGCTGTCTAGGTTGGTCATAGCTTTTCTTCCAAGGAGCAAGCACCTTTTAATTTCATGGCTGTAGTCACCATCTGCAGTGATTTTGGAGCCTAGAAAAATAAAGTCTCTCACTGTTTCCATTGTTTCCCCATCTATTTGCCATGAAGTGGTGGGACCAGATGCCATGATCTTAGTTTTCTGAATGTTGAGTTTTAAGCCAACTTTTTCACTCTCCTCTTTCACTTTCATCAAGAGGCTCTCTAGTTCTTCTTCACTTTCTGCCTTAAGGGTGGTGTCATCTATGTATCTGAGGTTATTGATATTTATCCCGGCAATCTTGATTCCAGCTTGTGCTTCGTGCAGCCTGGCATTCTGCATGAAGTACTCTGCATATAAGTTGAATAAACAGGGTGATAATCAATATATAGCCTTGACGTACTCCTTTCCCGATTTGGAACCAGTCTGTTGTTCCACGTCCGGTTCTAACTGTTGCTTCTTGACCTGCATACAGATTTCTCAGGAACCAGGTAACGTGGTCTGGTATTCCCATCTCTTTAAGAATTCCCATCTCTTCAAGAACCAGTGACTTGGGGATAGACATTTATTGTCATGTACAGGGTGAGAGATGAGGGAAGACTCTCAGATATCTTTGGTCATTGTAATTCATTCCCCAGAGGTCCTGACTGAACAGAATTCTACTCCACCCCCGACATCTCTGTGTGAGTCAGTGGTTCCCTCTGAAAATTTCTGGCTTTCTTAGCACCTGGTAAGGTATCTATTCACGGCCCTCTGTGGCTAGGTGGTGTCATAACGCTGGTCATGACCTCTCAGGTAGCGAGAGGTGACAAGTGTTCCTTGACTACATGACTGAAACCCTTCAGGACTCTTTCCCCCTAGTGTGATGATCAAACATGGGAGGGAACTACACAGCCATGAGGACAGAGCGGTGGTGGCAGGAGGTGTGATCACACCAGGACCGTTGCTGTAACCATCCACCACATCCGGCAACCCAGGACGGGGACTGCTCTATCAGCCTGATTCCCGAGGGGCCTTGACAATCAAAGGCTTCACCAGGGTCCTGCGAAGAACAAAGAGATTGAATGAGATGGAAATCTAGTTTTAGGCCACTGGATTTGGGGGTTCTCATCAGAGGTCAGCCTAGACTATTTTAACCAATGCATCTCCTTCTTACCTTTCCTCTCCGTTTTTCTTAACCAATAATTGATAACTTCCAGAAGGCCTTAAAAATTTCCTTCCTGGCCAGGAGCATTTGGGAACTCCAAGGACAGGAAAAATGCTAAAAACTCATCATAAGAGCTACTGTTCAAATCAGACACAATCCTAGGACTGCACCCTCAGCCATGTAACCATGGAATGTTGTAATCATGCAACCATCCATTTAAACACTACTAACTTCCTGTAAGGGCTTCCCTGGTAGCTCAGCTGATAAAGAATCCGTGTGCAATGCAGGAGACCCTGGTTCAAATACTGGGTCGGGAAAATCCACTGGAGAAGGGATAGGCTACCCACTCCAGTATTCTTAGGCTTCCCTGGTAGCTCAGCTGGTAAAGAATCCACCTGCAATTGGGAGACCTGGGTTGATCACTGAGTTGGGAAGATCCCCTGAAGAAGGGAATGGCTACCCACTCCAGTATTCTGACCTGGAGAATTCCATGGACTATATAGTACAAAACTTCCTGTAAACTATAAAGCCTTCCAGCATGGCAAGGAATGGAACATCATCCTTCTCTGTCTTCACCAGCTCAGCTCATTAGCTCCCCTTCCAGGAGAGGAATTAATGATCTAGCCAGCATTCCAGGGCATTCCTGGGACATGTTATAAAGGCACATGCACAGATTTCCCTTCACCCTGGCTTGTATTTCATAACTTCTTTTCTCAGTGTGTTAAGCAGAGTTAAACAAGGCCTGGCTCTTAGGGTGAATGAGTGGTCCATGGACTTGGGACCTCTCCTAATTCCCTCTTTGCCTCTGTCTTCTTCTTCCTCCAAGGCTCCCAGGATTTAGATTTAGAGGTATGTGACATAGAAAGACAGGTTGTAAGGCCTCCTGGAAGTTATCAATTATTGGTTAAGAAAAACAGATAAGAAAGGAGAGAAGGAGATGCATTGGTCAGAATAGTCTAGGCTGACCTCTGGTGAGGACCTCCAAATCCGGTGGCCTAAAACTAGATTTCTGTCTCATTCAATCTCTTTGTCCTTCACGGGGCCCTGGTGGGGCCTGTGATCCTCAAGGCCCCTCGGGAATCAGGCTGACAGAGCAGTCCCCATCCTGGGTTGCCGAATGTGGTGGATGGTTACAGCAACGGTCCTGGTGTGATCACACCTCCTGCCACCACCGCTCTGTCCTCATGGCTGTGTAGTTCCCTCCCATGTTTGATCATCACACTAGGGGCAAAGACTCCTGAAGCGTCCCATATCTGCAGCCAAAGGGACACCGAAGCTCACTTTGATCTTGCCAACAAGTGTGGCCATTTGTATTGTGTCAACTTAGCTAAACTGAAACTGTGCCACCCAGATTCCCCTGCGTAGTCCTGAGTCTGTGTGGGCCTAAAAGACACTCTGTGCACGATTTAGAAGATAGAAGGGGGCATCTTTTGCGCCTAATGGGAAGGTTGCTCTAGGGGTCCCCAGCACCTTGGTGGCATCGTGCTGTAGCCCTACCCACAACAACTCCCACTGCCACCCCATCCATCCCCCTTCAGCTCCTCTGGCTCCTGAGTCAGGGGCTTGCGAGGCTCTGTGACAGGTACCAGCTGGACCCCTGCAGGACTCCTATTGTCAAAGTGGCAGGTTTGGGGACACCAGGAAAAAACCCGGGTTCCAGCTCATCCTGGCTTCCCCCACTTCACATTCAATTTCCCTTCCCAACAGCCTGCCCTGCAGAGTCTGTGTCCCCAGGCCAAGAAGCAGAGCCAACAGCCTCACACACACGGTCCCCCAGCTCCCACCGCTCAGTCAGGTCAAGTCCCTTCCCTAAACCCCTTACTAGGTAGCTCTCTTCATGCTCCTGCCTCTCTGATCCAATCCTGACTGGTGCACACAGTCACCAGTTGTTGCTGCTAAAAGGGCTCGTTGATTTTTCTCTCCCAGTTTTCCCTGCTTGCCCAATTTGCTTAGGAATCCCAGCATGGTGGATGGGGATAACCAGCAAGCAGGCCAGGCATTCCTGGGCCCTCTCACTATAACCTCATGCACATTTGTTCAAGCACCCCTTGAACATCATTAAAAATAGAAATATGGAAGTCTTTAAAATGACTGAAATAGCTCATGTTAACTCAATACCCACAGGATACACAAGGTCCAAAATACTGTATGAAAACTTAATGAAACAAGAACAGTGAGGAATACAGACAGTAATCCAAGAGACGAGAAGGCCACCTTCCTTGCACGTGTGTTTTATCCCTCATTTATTAAATACTTAATATGTTTTAGGAAATCAGCTGTTAAACGAGGTAATAAAATTAGCTGACATTAGAGGGTTTCTTTTATACGATACCGTTTTCTAAGGTCAAAGCACTTGGAATAAAATTTGGTTTAAGCACAATACATGTTACCTGTTCTCATTTTGAGTGGTTTACGTGTCACATGGGAAATGGCAGCCCACTCCAGTATTCTTGCCTGGAGAACCCCATGGACAGAGGAGCCTCGTGGACTACAGTCTATGGGGCTGCAAAGAGTCAGACTTGGCTTAGTGACTGAACAACAGCAATGGTTAACTCTCATCATGACCTGGTGAGCTGGGGACTGGAGTAGTTGTTGTTGGTACCCCAGTCCCCTTGAGCAAGCAGGCACACCCACCCCCAGCTGCTGTGGGGGAAGGTTTCTAAAGGTTTACAGCTCTCCCTTTTCTCCAGAGACTTGCCTTTCGACTCAAAGGAGCTGCCCTAGGAGGTTATACCACACACCAATCCTGGGTGACTTTCAGCAGCCAATGACTGAGGGACCTGGGGCACGAAAACTTAGCCCCCTTGCCTTGGGTGTGTGCACGCTAAGTCGTTTCAGTCACGTCCAACTCTTGTGACCCCAAGGACCATGGCCCACCAGGCTCCTTTGTCCATGGGATTCTCCAGGCAAGAATACTGGAGTGGTTTGCCATGCCCTCCTCCAGGGGATCTTCCCGACCCAGGGATTGAACCTTCATCTCTTGCATCTCCTGCATTGGCAGGCAGGTTTTTTGTTTACCACTAGCACCAACCAGGAAGCCCAGCCCCTTGCCTTGCCTTAATGGTGGGACTAACTTTGTGGTCTAATTCATAAGTCCCCTGTGGATCACACTGAAGCTAGACCCCCTCTGAGAATCACACCCTAACCTGGCCCTGCCCTAGCCCACTAGTCAGTCTCTTGAGAATCTCCCCTCAATAAATCATGTGCTCTCAAAGCCTTTTCTCTGATTCTGCTGTAAGACAAACTGACCAAGAATGCACTGTAGATATGCCCATTTCCAATGATAAAATATCCACAACTTCCCAGGTGGCTCAATGGATAAAGAATCCACCTGCAATGCAGCAAACACAGGAGACGCGGGTTCAGTTCCTATGTAGGGAAGATCCCCTGGAGGAGGGCATGGCAACTCACTCTAGTATTCCTACCTCGAGAATCCCATAAACAGAGGAGCCTGGAAACAGTAAGGACCTAACAGAAGCAGAAGAGATGAAAAACAGTTGGCAAGAATACACAGAACTATACAAAAAAGGTCTTAATGACCTTGATAACCACAATGGTGTGATCGTTCACCTAGAGACAGACATCCCAGAGTGTGAAGTCAAGTGGACCTTAGGAAGTCTCACTACAAACAAAGCAGATGAGGCGGTGGAATTCCAGCTGAGCTCTTTCAAATCCTGAAAGATGATGCTGTTAAAGTGCTGCACTCAATATGCCAGCAAATTTGGAAGACTCAGCAGTGGCCACAGGACCAGAAAAGGTCAATTTTCATTCCAATCCCAGAGAAGGGTAATGCCAAAGAATGTTTAAACACCCACGTAATTGCACTCATTTCACATGCTAGTAAAGTTATGCTCAAAATCCTTCAAGTTAGGCTTCAGCAGTACATGAACTGAGAACTTCCAGATGTACATACTAGGTTTAGAAAAGGCAGAGGAACCAGAGATCAAACTGTCAACACTTTTGGATCATAGAGAAAGCAAGGGAATTCCAGAAAAACATCTACTTCTGCTTCATTGATTATAATAAAGCCTTTGACTGTGTGGATCACAACAAACTGTGGGAAATTCTTCAAGAGATGGGAATACCAGGCCACCTGACCTGCCTCCTGAGAAACCTGCATACAGGTCATAAAGCAACAGTTAGAACTGGACATGGAACAACAAATTGGTTCAAAACTGGGAAAGGAGTACATCAAGGATGTATATTGTCATCCTGCTTATTTAAGTCACATGCAGAGTATATCATGTGAAATGCCGGCTGGATGAAGAACAAGCTGGAATCAAGATTTCTGGGAGAAATATCAACAATCTCAGATATGCAGATGATAACCACTCTAATGGCAGAAAGTGAAGAGGAACTAAAGAGCCTCTTGATGAAGGTGAAAGAGGAGAGTGAAAAAGCTGGCTTAAAACTCATCAGTCAAAAAACTAAGACAATGGCACTTGGTTCCATCACTTCACGGCAAATAGAAGGGGAAAAAGTGGAAACACGGACAGATTTTATGTTCTTTGGCTCCAAAATCACTGCAGACGGTGGCTGCAGCCGTGAAACTGAAAGACACTTGCTTCTTGGAAGGAAAGTCATGACAAACCTAGTGTGCATGCTCCTTTGCATCCATCATGTCTGAGTTTTTGCAACCCCATGGACTGCAGCCCGCCAGGGTCCTCTGTCCACAGGATTTTCCAGGGAAGAATACTGGAGTGGGTTGCCATGCCCTCCTCCAAGGGGATCTTCCCAACCCAGGGACTGAATCTGCGTCTCCTGCATAGCAAGCGGATTCTTTACCACTGATCCACATGGGAAGCCCAACAAACCTAGACGGCACATTAAAAAGCAGAGACATCACTTTGCCAACCGAGATCCATATAGTCAAAGCTGTGATTTTTCCAGTAGTCATGTATGACTGTGAGAGCTGGAAGACTCTTGAGAGTCCCTTGGACTGCAAGGAGATCCAACCAGTCAATCCTAAAGGAAATTAATCCTGAATATTCATTGGAGGGACTCACACTGAAGCTGAAGCTCCAATACTTTGACCACATGATGCTAAGAGCTGACTCACTGGAAAAAACCCTGATGCTGGGAAAGATTGAGGGCAGGAGAAGAGGGCAACAGAGGATGAGATGGGTGGATATCATCACCGACTCATGGACGTGGGTTTGAGCAAACTTAAGGAGATGGTGAAGGACAGGGAAGCCTGGTGTGCTGTAGTCCGTGGGGCTGCAAAGAGTCAGACACCGCTTAGTGACTGAACAACAACAATGGGGAAACAGAGGCCAGGAAGGCCAAGGAATGTTCCCAGGAAACATCTCGGGCCTCACAGTAAGCTGTGGAAGGATGGTTTGAACCCAGTGGTCTGAGCCTGTGTTCTTTGCCACTGCTCTTCATATGCAAAGACGTTTTCATGTGCCAGTGAAAGTTATGTCTCAACAATCGTTCTAACCACTTTGCTCAGATGCTGAGAATTCAGAGTCGGTTGGACAAGGACATGATCCTTGTACTTCCAGGAGGTGTTTGGCGCATGGAAGAGACAGTCACCAGTAGGAGGCAGTAGTCACAGGCATAAGCACAAAGGCAGAGCCACGTGAATATACAATCACACACATGCATAAGCTCTCCCCTCCACAAAACCATGTATACACACGAGTATTGATACCTTACAATGGAACCCCTGACAGCTGCTTAAAAAGAATGAAGGAGACCGCATGTTCTAAGAACATATATCTTAAATGGAAGAAACAAAGCAAAATTTGAGTATTTTAGATGTTTTAACCTTATACATAGATTTTTTTAAATGTCAGGGAAATTATTTTTTGTTTCATTCCTTCTTATGTTTCTTTATAGTAGGAAGTTCGGAGAAGGCAATGGCACCCCACTCCAGTACTCTTGCCTGGAAAATCCCATGGATGGAGGAGCCTGGTAGGCTGCAGTCCGTGGGGTCGTGAAGAGTCAGACATGACTGAGCGACTTCACATTCACTTTTCAATTTATGCATTGGAGAAGGAAATGGCAACCCACTCCAGTGTTCTTGCCTGGAGAATCCCAGGGATGGGGTCGCACAGAGTCGGACATGATTGAAGTGACTTAGGAGCATAGTAGGAAGTTTGAAAACACAAGACTCTATGTATATTAATATTTCAAGATGGTATTTATATATATCAGAAAACAATAAAGGTGCATGTGTAGCCTGATGTCTAGCCTGTAGTTCTGATGAACAGAAAATAATATAAAATTGCAGGTCATTTTAGGAAGAAATAATATGGACATTAAATCTGTAGATATTCATTTGCCCTCACGTTATTATGCTTTTTAATTACTGAATTGCCAGAACCTCTGTTCTAAGCCTCTCCCTTCTAACCTTGCAAAACTGTTCAGTTTGGCTTCCTGATTCTGTAGCATCTGCTGATGGTCACAACATTGGGCTCCTGAGGCCTGAAGGGAGGCTAAATGAAGTTGCACCTGGAGTCTTGGGTTTGAATGACTACATTGTAATTTACTAACAATGACCTCTGGCAAGTCACTTAACCTCTTTGGACTTCAGTTGTCTCACCTGTTTAAATGCAGAAAATAATTTCTACTTCATAGGATTTTTGTGAAGATGAAACGGGGTAACATTTGGATGGCACCTTAGCCCAGCACTAGAGGAGATGAAATAAAGGACCGGGAAAGTTTACGCTAATTAATAGCAAGGGTTGATTAATACAAGAGTCTTTGACCAGTCACGTGACTTGGCAACCACACAGTGTGGCCAGTGGCTGATAAAAAGAGACACGGACACTTCATCTGCATTGACCAATTAACATACTTTCACATTTGTTTATTATTATTATTAGAGATGGTAATAGCAGCAGTAGTTTTGGCAGAAATATTTGAGAGTAAATTACAGCTTTCATGACCCTGTACCCTTTAAATTCATTATTATGTGTCTTTCAACAGCAAAGACATTCCTTTCCACAGTAAAATGATCAGATTTAGGAAATTTAACAGTGATACAGTTATTGCCTAATACACAATCTATATTCAAATCTGCCAGTTGTCCCAACTGTGTTCTTTATAGTATTTTTTTCCCAAACCAGGATTACACATAGTTGTCATTTTGGTTTTTCTTTTTTTATACTATATGAGTGTATGTTAGTTACTCAGTTGGGTCCGACTGTTTGTGACCCCATGGACTATAGCCCGCCAGTCTCCTCTGTCCATGGGATTTCCCCAGCAAGAATACTGCAGTGGGTTGCCATTTCCTCCTCCAGGGGATCTTCCTGACCCAGGAATCCAACCTGGGTCTCCACAATGGCAGACAGATTCTTTACCAGCTAAGCCACCAGGGAAGCCCCATCCTATATGAGTACTCCTTATTTATTCTAATACTTTCTGTACCTTCTTTAAGAAGTTTGACCCTTTTAGCTCTTTTTTTTTTAAGATCTATAAATGAACTGTCTGCTTACTTAGTGGTAATATAATCTCGTGTATGCTCAGTCATGTCTGACTCTTTGCAACCCCATGGACTGTAGCCTGCCAGGCTCCTCTTTCCATGGATTCTCCAGGCCAGAATTTTTCAGGAGTGTGTTGCCATTTCTTACTCCAGGGGCTCTTCCTGACCCAGGGATCGAACCAGTGTTTCTCCCATCTCCTGCATTGGCAGGCAGATTCTTTACCACTGCACCACCTGGGAAAACCAATATAATCTATTAACATCATTGTTTATCTGATGCTTCTCTTGCTTCAGTTTGACGAGCAGATGGAGAAGGAAATGGCAGCCCACTCCAGGATTCTTGCCTGGAGAATCCTGTGGACAGAGGAGCCTGGTGGGCTGCTGTCCATGGGGTTGCACACAGTTGGACACAACTAAAGTGACTTAGCATGCAAGCACTGGAGAAGAAAATAGCAACCCACTTCAGTATTCTTGCCTGGAGAATCCCAGGGACAGAGGAGCTGTCTGTGGGGTCGCACAGAGTCAGACACAACTGAAGCGACTTAGCAGCAGCAGCAGCAGTAATCGGCAGAAGCCCCTCCAAACCAGTTCCCATATCTTTTAGACAGGTTCTCACAACTTTTTGAGCACATTCTAATCTGCTGACACGATAAGATGATCCTGGCTCATCTTGTTCTTTAATTGTTCCAGTGCTGGAATCAGTCATCTTTTCAAGGATCTTTTGTTCCTTCTAGTATCAGTTCAGTTCAGTTCAGTTCAGTCGCTCAGTCGTGTCCGACTCTTTGCGACCCCATGAACCGCAGCACGCCAGGCCTGACTGTCCATCACCAGCTCCCGGAGTTCACTCAAACCCATGTCCACTGAGTCGGTGATGCCATCCAACCATCTTATCCTCTGTCGTCCCCTTCTCCTCCCACCTTCAATCTTTCCCAGCATCAGGATCTTTTCAAATAAGTCAGCTCTTCAAATCAGGTGGCCAAAGTATTGGAGTTTCAGCTTTAATATCAGTCCTTCCAATGAACACCCAGGACTGATGTCGCCAGTGCAGTGATATTTAAAAACCAAAAGCTGGGCAGTACCTTGTTCATTGCTATTCAAGTTTTTTTTTCCCAATATGTCTATCTACCTATCTACATTACTTTAACTCCTATGCAACAAATACTTTGATATTTTTTTAGTCTTCTCCCAGCTCACATTTATATGTGTTCTCTCCCATAATGAGAACCTGGCTCCTAATGCATCAGTATATTTATTCATTAATTAATTGCACAGTATACCAAAATAGTTTCAGAATTGCTGTAACATTTATCTACAAAAAAAAAATAAACCTATTAAGCATGGTTTAAGATTTCTTTTTTTACTACTTTTTTTGAACTGAATGTATTTGGTCAAAGTACTGATTCAAATGTTACTCAAATTAATTCTTTTTTCTTTCATGTGGTCTAGCTATTAATTCAAAATGCTGTGTATTGGTTTCTGTTTGCATTCGATTTTTTCTTCTTCTCATACTTGTAGATTTAATTTCACTTTTGAATATGTAAAACATTAACAAGGTTTTAAAGTCAAAACTATTTTGGTATGTGCAGGGAAGTGTTGATTCCTCTTTTATTCCTTTCATTCTACTCCAA
The DNA here is from genome assembly GCF_033118175.1 of Dama dama. Lineage (NCBI taxonomy): Eukaryota > Metazoa > Chordata > Mammalia > Artiodactyla > Cervidae > Dama > Dama dama. The sequence goes on along the minus strand of NC_083699.1, from coordinate 5,015,610 downwards.
TCCACCATGTGTAGGTAATGGATGTTATTAACTTCTGGCTTATCTTTCCCATGTTTCTTTTTTGAGAAATAAGCTTTCTTACTGAAACGGTATATTTTATATATTCTTTAGTGCTTCCTCCCTCCCCCCACTTAATATCATACCCTGAAATCACTCCGTACCAGTTCACAGAGATCTCCTAATTCTTTTCATAGTCACAGAGTCCTTTCTGTATGGATATTATAGTTTATTAAACCAACGTTCACGTTAAGGCATTTGGATTATTTATTTTTTCTGCAAAAACAAGTAAGTTTCCAATAAAAAACCTTGTGCAATCGCCAGCCCAGGTTGGATGCACGAGACAAGTGCTCCGGGCTGGTGCACTAGGATGACTCAGAGGGATGGGATGGGGAGGGAGGTGGGAAGGGGGATCGGGATGGGGAACACATGTAGATCCATGGCTGATTCATGTCAATGTATGGCAAAAACTGCTACAATATTGTAAAGTCATTAGCCTCCAACTAATAAAAATAAATGAAAAAAAAAAACAAAAACCTTGTGCATAGGTACTTTTGTATTGTTAGAGGTAGTATCTATCTGAAGACAGAAACCACATGGTGATTTAAATAGGAAAAGTTTGCGATTAAAAATTGTTAAGCTATGATAAGAAAATAACATAAAGGTGTAAAGAGAATTTTAACATAGGATTAGCAAACTTTTTATACAGAAAGACAAATAGTAAATATTTTGGTCTTTGTTCCCTATACTATCTCTGTCACAATCATTTCACACTGTACAGACAATACAAAACAAATGGGCATGGATGCACTTCAATAAAATTTTATTTATAAAACAGGTAATAGGCTGGATTTGGCCAGCGGACCATCGTCTGCCAACCCTTGCTCTAAAGGATGCTCTTCGGCTGAGGGAGAGGACTCAAGCGAGGAAGGACCACACGGAGGGGAACCTTTCCCATGATGCTCAGCACAGCTGGGTAAGATGCGGTTGCAGCATCCTGGACGGTGGCGAACGTGCTGCGCCCCCTGGGCCGCAGCTTTCCGCAGCAGGACAGTGTCTGGCTCGCAAGCATACAGAGGCGGTCACAGGCTCTCCTGCAGCACGTGGCGTCCTCACCAAAAGCTCCGTAACAAGCTGGTCACAAGGTCTAGGCTGGGCTGGAAGGACACGAAGGGCTTGGGCCCTCTGGCACCACCCGATTCCGTCAACTCCTCCCCTCCCTCCCCGTCTCCACCGCAAGCCACTGAGGGACCCCACAGCAGGAGTAAGCGAAAACCAAACGCAGCACCCCAGAACCGCAGAGCCCCTTCCTCCTGCGGTGTCCCTCTAGCGCCCTCTACCGACAAAGCCTAGCATGGCACTCTGACCCGAAGAATGGCCTGGAGTCCAGCCCATTATCACAGAGCAGGTACTGAAGGGTAAAACTGAAGCGAGAGGCTCCTAAGCTAAATTCTCAAAAGTTGCATTCATGCATCAAAAAGGGCAAATGAATATTTTGCTAGATTTTGATGTGAACTTCTTTCCACAGGGGCTTATCATTCTTCATTTCCACCAGCAATATATGAGAAACAGTGAAAGTGTGAAAGTATTAGTCACTCAGTCATATCTGACTAGTGGACTGCAGCCCGTCAGGCTCCTATATCCATGCAGTTCTCCAGAATGGGTGGCCATTTCCTTCTCCAAGGGATCTGTCCAACCCAGGGAGCAAACCCAGGTCTCCTGCATTGCAGGCAGATTCTTTACCACGCAAAGCCACCGGGGAAGCCCCATTATTATCTTAAAACCTCTACAGCCCCGTGTATGCTGAACTTTTCACTTTTTTGTCCATATGGTAATTGTGAAATCTTATATTACCAATTTAATTTTTTTTTACCATTTTAATTTAAATTTATTTTATCTTTATAAAGTTGAACATCTTTTTATATGTTTAGACATTTTTATCTTTGTGTGTGTGTGTGTTAAGCTTTGTCTTTTGTCCATTTTTCTATTAGGTTATCAGTTCTTAAGTAACAGAACAGAAAAAAAAAACAGGTTAGCTACAACTGCAAACTACTTGTGAAGAAACAGCTTTATAGGGCTTTTTTTGTTGTTTACTCTTATGTTAGAATAAACTTGGTGGCTCAGCTGTTAAAGAATCTGCTTGCAATGAGGGAGACCTGGATGTGATCCCTGGGTTAGGAAGATCCCCTGGAGAAGGGAACAGCTACCCACTCCAGTACTCTGGCCTGGAGAAGTACTCTGGCCCATGGACTGTATAGAGCATGGGGTTGCAGAGAGTCAGACATGGCTGAGCAACTTTCACTTGTAATTACAAATATATATGTTAGAGATCAAAGTTCAAATCTAAGTTTAGTTTATTTCAACATTTCCTGAGTCCTCCCAGTAGACTAATCTCCAGAGAGTAAGAAACACAGTCCTTATTGAGTAGCTTAAATCTTAGTGGGAAAACACACTGAAATTATTTGGGAGACAGTAGAAGATAGTGATTAAAATATGGATTAGGAGATACATGTGCTTGAGTTCAAAATTCTCACATTACCATTTCAACAATGGGTTGTGTAACATTGGATGGGTCACTCTATCTTTCTGCCTCACTTTCTTAAGATGAAAATAATAAGCACCTCATAGAGTTATTGTAACTACACTGATAAACAGTAAACAAAATAATCAGTGGCTAACACAAGCTGGAATCAAGATTGCCGGGAGAAATATCAATAACCTCAGACATGCAGATAACACCACCCTTATGGCAGAAAGTGAAGAAGAACTAAAGAGCCTCTTAAAGTGAAAGAGGAGAGTGAAAAAGTTGGCTTAAAGCTCAACATTCAGAAAACTAAGATCATGGCATCCGGTCTCATCACTTCATGGCAAATAGATGGGGAAACATTGGAAACAATGGCTGACTTTATTTTTGGGGGCTCCAAAATCACTGCAGATGGTGACTGCAGCCATGAAATTAAAAGAGGCTTACTCTTTGGAAGGAAAGTTATGACCAACCTAGATAGCATATTAAAAAGCAGAGACATTACTTTGCTAACAAAGGTCCATCTAGTCAAGGCTGTGGTTTTTCCAGTGGTCATGGATTTGAGAGTTGGACTGTGAAGAAAGCTGAG